>NC_090443.1:381219812-384061062 GCF_031143425.1 Pleurodeles waltl | reverse complement strand
CATAGACAGCCTACACAAATACAATAAAAATACCCACAGGTAAGCCCACTGTACTACCTTAAATATCAATTCAATACCATGCCCACCATCGCTAACAGAAAACAGACCTAGAGGGATTTTGCAGTATCCAGTACGTCAATACTTTGTGGCAGTCTTTGCTATAGTAAGGCCGACACCTCAATTGCTACTTAAAAAAACAATCACACAAACGTGTTCAGGCGGATGGTCTTGAAAAAAGTCTGTTAGAGGTTTTTGTGGGTCCCGAGTCAAAGTACATGCACGGCCCCACTTCGTCAGTTTATGCAAGAAGGCATTATCCCTTAATTCTAAATAGTACAAAAAATGACCTTTGAGGAAAAGAAAAAAAAAAAGCAACCCCATATCTCACAAGCTACAGTAGAGGAACGTGGTGCATAATGCTTCCTCTCTTACCCCACCATAACTTTGAGGTGACCCTGGTTTGCAATAGTAACACACAGTGGAAACTACAAAGAGTGCAAATACTATATACAGGCACCTCAGTGGCTGTAACCCACAGGAGTTTAAATGTAACTCAACGAAACTAGGACAAAGATAGAATGAGGGACTTGTACTGCACAATTTCCCCCTCTTAGGAGGTAGCTACTATCGGACTAATGTCTGGTGATTTGCAGTTGTGTCAATGCTCCACATATAGTTTGCCTGCAGTCTGTGAAAGTCATTTTGTGTATGCATAACCTCATTTGTATGCAGTACTTCGGAACGTTGAGGTCACAGTGACTAGAGGTTTCCACGGTCGGACCTACCAGGATTTTAGAGCTTCGGTTGCCTAACTGTGTGGCCAAAAAATGCAAAAGTTGCGCTATTTTTGCAGTAGGCACTAAATGTGCCTGTCACAAAAATACAGCACGTCCCATGCTCTGCCACTACTGGAGACTGTGCTATGTCTCAATCTGTGATCTGTCAGCTCCAGCAGCACAGCGCCTGGAACAGGAGGGTGTCTGGTACCGGAGAGTGCAGATTGCAATATGAAACCTCTGCTCTCTGGCATCAGACAATCTGCGTCCTCTTGCAGTGCGCAGGGCAGCAGTAGATGGGGAGAGGGGTGTGTGGACAGGAGCTGGGGAGAGTCGTGTAGAAGAGACTTTTTCGGGGGTGGTGGCCACAGGAGGATGGGGGCACAATAGACTCGGGGGGTAGAGGGAGAATCCATGGGGTAAGCAGGGGTTGGGAGGACAGAGAAGTAATGGGAGAGGTGTCATTGGAGAGATGGGGGAGAGAGAGAGCAGCAGAGGTAAGGGGGCCAGGTGAGGGAGAGGAGTGACAAAGTGCAGTAGAGGGTTTGGGGCAGGAGTGAGGTCGATGAGTTTTCAGAGTCGGCAGGGAGCACTCTAAAACATGTGAGGTGGGCCTCAAGCTAATTGCACAGAAGAGGGCTCTGTGTATTTACACAAGGCAGATGACAGAGAAAACACCTCAACACCTCTGCTAGCCTGAGGTTCAGCCTCCTTTTATTACGTAAGCAGCAACGCAGAACCAATAAAGAGAGGGTCAATGTCTCTTTGTTTTTTAGGTCTAGCCTAGCAGGGCACATTCGCTGCTATCTTGACATGCTGTAATCTACTCTGTGGGCTTTACCCACACCCTTCTCACGCCCATCACTTTCATTAGTTCCTTGGCCTGCCTTTCAAAATTCTCTTGATTTCGTAGGTAATTGCTTCAGGATTGTCCCGCCATGAGGCTGTTTTGCTACCGCCTTGGAGACTGACCCTGTGACATGGATTATTGCATGATCGGCCATATACCTTAGTGTGGCGCACTAGTTTTGCCTCTCTGCTTTGCTCTCAGTGGCCGTATGTTGTTCCTTCCTCTTCCTTGTTTTTGGGCCTGCTGCTGTTTCTTTGCGGTGTCTGCACCCAAAGGCTTCAAGCTGGGGGAGAGGGGTCTATTTTTTTTGTTTTTTGAAGTTTCATATAGTGCTAACTCCATTGGAAGAGCACTTTACATGAGTCCCACTTACCTACATGTTTAACAGTTTATAAATATATAAACTGGTGCATTTTAAACAGAAAAAACACAGAAATCCTCAACGCGGCTCTCCCAGCACAGCGGGAGAGTCAATACTACAATATTCACTGCACTCTAAAAAAAACTCACCCCATAATGCTTTTGCAGGGCATTGCTTTTACAAAACATTTTTGTCCATAACTCAGCCTGTGGTGGTCCTACAACAATGGGACCACCACCAAAACGTTCAACATGATGTACTCTTTCTGTCTAGGTCATTTCTGGGTCCCCACACTAGGTTCGGGGGGGGGAATAATAACCTCTCCCACCATTCAGTGTCTTTTTAAGCTCTCTCGTGGCTTGAACTTTTGTTTTTTCAGCTGGGAGTAGTTTGTGTTTTAAGGGCCTTGCTTGTAATATTAATGCAGTAGGCCTACTAGGCCTGAAAATATGTAAGGCTCTATGCCCTCTAGGGGCTTAATATATGGTTATACTTTATTACATGCTGCCATTTTGTTTTCATGTGGTTATGCTCTCTAGGGGGCTGACTATATGGTTACATGACAATGTTTCTTACAAATGCTATTTTTACTATGGTGCCCTCTAAGGGCTGTTCTGAGCATTGCAGTCCAATGCCAAGTGCATGAAGGAGTGCACAAACACAAAGTTTATTTCTGATAAAGGTTTTTATTGGGTTACATGATGATTCTAGTTTTTATTGATCTCTCCTTATTGCAATTATGACCATGATTAATGCCAACGTAACATCCTTATTGAACTATGACTGCTTGAACGCTCTTGATATGTTTGGGGGGCCCTTATAGGGGGTCACCAGTGGTTACACAATGTCAGCTATGGTATGTTCCATCTGCCAGTGTAATGTACTGCATGGGTAAATACTTATAAGGTCCCAAAGACAAGACCTATTGGCTATGACAATGTTTGTTTTTGCTTTTTTTTTTTTTAAACATAATTTATTGCGGGCACTTTTGAAAAACTTGCAGGACTTTTACAAAAATGGCCATTCTACTACTGTTTTACAGATAGCAAAATTGCTATATTATGGGGAGAGGGGTCTGTCTACCTCATACATATACCAAGTTTGCAGAGAGAGAGCGTGTATTCCATAAATGCAGGTCTGGAATAGGTTTCAGGCAGTTCTGACTTTTGCCTAGTCCTCCTCAAATGGTTCCAACCAGTTATTTTTCCTCAAACAGGAAGGAGTACTAAAGCTGGGAACTCCAGGAGATCCAAAACAAAGGCACAAAAGAGGGAGAGGCTTCCTTGATCAGCTGTGCCTTAACCTGTTGAGTGTAAGACATCTGAAGGCCGCTGATGTATCAGATGATGCCCTAGAGGCGCGGCTGATGATCCCTATACTTGTATGGATCAACAGGATTACCCAAATCCTAGAGAAGATGCGCTTCTCAAGAACCTCCATGGAGGCTACAATAGATGATGTGGCTATACAGGTAGGCTTAATTCAAAAGGACCAAAAGAATCTGCTTAAGTGGATGACTTAGCTATAACTGCTGCACCCCAGTCTATGGACCTTCAACACGCGCAGGAGCTCTCAGATCTACTTTGTGTCCTGGAGATACCAGCAGAAGACACAGGGGCTGAACGCGGCACAATAACATTTGCTTGGTGGCCCTTCCGGAAGACGTGGAGAAGCAGTACATGGTGGTCTACCTGCAAATGTGATTGGCAGAGACAGTGGCACCCCAGGAGTAGTCTACTTTTTTCTCCCTCGAATGGACGCACTGTGTTCGGGAAAGAGCCCCACCCCCTGAGCTCCATGCACACTGGTGGTGGCCAGGGTCCTGCACTTTCGGGACTGGTACGCCATACTTCGAGTGGCATTGCAAGCAGGCCACTTTGTGGTGGACAATAACAAAGTTCTAATTTTCCTGGATTCTACCTTGGCCGTTCAGAGACCCAGAACCTCATTCCGCAGCTTGGAACAGCGACTCCAGGGCTGGGGCTGAAGTTCGCTCTGCTGTGTCTGAGCAGGCTCCAGATCACCCTCAGGGGCAGATCCTTCTTTTTCACAGACCTAACAGAGGCCTGTGAATGGGCCAAGGAATGGGCCAAGGCCCATGGCACATCCTCTCAGAATAGGACCTCACAGGAGTAGTCGCAGTGCTCCAGAATTTCACAGTGCTGGAGGTGCAGATGACAAAAGGGGCCAGAGCACCAGATGATCTAGACTTCTAGTAAGTCCCACGGGGAGACTGACAATGCTTCAGTGCTCTTGGTAGCACCGGCGTTTTGGGAACCCCTAACCTTCTTTGCATCAGAGGTCAAAAATGACCTGGACACCAGAGTACTCCTCAGCAGCTCAGACCATGAACTGCAAGGACTTCTGAGAGTTACCTTGCAAACCGCTGAAGATCTGATATGAACTGGACTAAGGCAGGGTTCTAGACATTGGGTCACAGATCTGAATACATTCAATTACTTTAAGACTGCCTGGCCACCTTACGGCCACGGGCTGTCTTAAACACTCGCCCCACATAAGATTGGCTACCTTGCCACAGGTGCATGACTCACCAGCCTCTGGACCTGGAAGGGCAGTCAGGCCCGTACATGTTGACTACACGAGCAGTGCCTCTACCACCACCCCAAGAGACCACTGTTCTTTTTGAGGTTTCCTTGTTCCCTGTTTACTTTCTAAAGTACGATGAGGGCCTGCCACATCGTGCTCTTTTTTTCCCTGTATCTACTGACCTTTTTTTCTTTTTGATCCCTCATCGAGGAGTATCCCCCTCCCTCTTTTTTTCTATCTGTGCTCAACAGTCATGCTATGATTGGGTGGGTATGGGTTTAGACTCGGTCAAGGGAGGGAAGTTCTTGTTGGGCTTACTCTTGTTTGTTGTTTATGCCCTGCTCATGGATGACGTAATGCTAACTCAGTTACTGGGAGGACTGGTGGGACCAGGTGCGCACACAGGGATGCCACATTGGATGGAAGGCCAGCCATATAACTGGCTGAAGACAGGGAGCACATGAACATTTGCAAGACACACCCCAACTGCCGCAATGTGCACTGTGACATGCCACACCAATTTTAAGCTTATCACATGGAATATCAAGGGGATTGGTCAACCAACCAAGCGCCTTCACATCCGTTCTTATTTAGTAAGGCGCAACACCCACATCGTAGGAGAAGCATCTCACAGAGAGGAAGAGATAACAGCTGTATTCCCATTGGAGGGATCAGCTCTTCTACAGCATGTTCTTGGTGTATGCTAGAGGAGAGTTGAAATGGGTGGTGCCAGGGGTGACGTTCCATCCAAACTAGCTAGACTGCTCCCCGATAAACATACTGGGGCTATACTCCTTGAATACTGATCAGGCAATGTATTTACAGTCTTTGACAGACCTCTTGGAGTGGGCCCTGATGAGCCCCTTATAGTGGAAGGCAACTTCAATTGTGTAGTGGACACCACGCTGGACAGATCCACCCTCCTCTGCGGGGAGCGCTTGTGCTCAAGGCATCTGAAAAGATGTCTACCTGGATCCAAAACTGGCACTTGCTTGACATGTGGAGTCAGGTTCACCCCCTAGACTGTGACTATTCTCCCTTCTCCCAAATGCACGCTCTACAAACCAGGATAAACTAGTTTATAACCTCCAGACACTTAGCAGAGCAACATACAGTGTTCAATACTTAGCCATGATGTGTTTGGATCATTGCCTGCTTTTGCTGTCCCTATGGTTGGGTCCTTCGGGGACTCACACATCACCCACCCCCGGCACCTTCAATGCTCCATGCTGGAGAACACCACATTCTGAGACACAGTGAAGGAAAAAAACACTACTTTGAAGCAAACGCAGGCTTGGCCCCCTCGCCACTGGTGGTGTGAGATTCTCTTTATACTGTACATTAAAAGGGCTCTGCATTAAAACCTTCTTCGGGGTACGAGCTTAATGTAGCTAGACTGTATGGAGACCGACTTCTGGTGCATGGAGCTTCTGATGTGGGAATGCATCTCACTCTAGACTAACAGCAGTGTGAACATGACGACATGAGCTCCAGACTATTCCTACATGACTACCAGTAGCACGTGTCACAGTGGTACGCGGAGAGGGGATCAGGCTGGACGCCTGCTTGTGGGTCTCCTGCAGGCAGGCAATGGATGTCCTGCAGTCACGGCTGTCCAGGACCTGCAGAGTCACTGAGTGTACTCGCAGGTGGATATTGAAGCGTTCTCAGTATATTACTAGGTCCTTTACGAACTGGTGCCCGAGGCATGCAAAGACCAATTGACTTACTTTCTAGTTGAAGCGCCTCTGACCACATTGACTCCAGAGTACACGGTCCCATAATGGAGCACGAGATAGCAATGACTATTAAACAGTTGGCAACAGGTAAAAACACTCAGCAGCGACAACGACTCCTGGAATTCAATAAGTGTTTTCGGACAGACTAATTTATAAAAACCTGGCCTATGCATTTGTGGCGGCAAGCAGGACAACTACCAGAGTCCTCGTGAGAAGCCCTCATTGTCATGATCCCTAAACTAAGAGAGGACCCACTCGACAGAGGTGCATATTGGCCCTCGTCCCTCCACAGCCTGGACTGCAAAATCCTGGGGAAAATTATTCACAAATGTATCTATTCCTGCTTGCTAACTCTGAATTACCCGGACCACAGAAGTTTAATTACAGGGAGGAACGAACAAATGACGGCTCTTACACATCCTTGACGGATTGCAAGTGGACCTCCCCCGAACTGTGGTGATTTCCGTAGACATAGAGAAGGCCCTTGATAGCCTCTCATGGATGTATCTTGTTTCGGTTCTCTGTCGTATGGGGCTGGGGAGGAGCTTCTGGCCTGGTTCCAAATGCTGCATGTGGCTCCACTGGCGCGGGTGTGGATAGGGCAGGAGCACTTACAGCAATGGCGGATTCACCAGGGCACACATCAGTGTTTCCCGTTATCGCCTTTAATATTTGGCTTCGCCATTAAGCCTCTGGCTTGCAAGATGTAAAGCTTAGCTGGGGGCATGGATGGAGAGTGGTGGGCGGGGTTTCAACAATATCTCACTTTACATAATTGATATCCTGATTTTATCTATACAATGACGCGTCAAATCTGGCGCCAGTCCTGGGGCTCTTCATCTCATTGGCACAGTCTCTGGAATCCGCATGAATAAAACGGACATAATTTGTTTTCCTCTGACGGACCAGTGTGGAACATTCCTGCTGGGGCCTGGGCCACAGGAGATCACGATCGCATCACATACTTTTTGATATCTGGGAATCAGTAAATATTGAAACCCTGCAGGACATACATAAGGGCAAATGGACAGGGGAAGAGGCTTGTTACGTGCATTGTCAGCCTTTTGCCAGATGCTGCTGCTGTCACCTAAGATGGTGTATCTTACACTACTTCGATATGTATTTGCCAGTGTTCCCTGATGCTCCCAAGAGCCGTGCTCTGAGAACTATGGGAATGACTTTCTGACCCATTATGGGAATAAGGCAGGCACTGTTTGATGCTGGAAAGACTGTGTCTACCCTTATGGGTGGGGGCGGGAGGGTTAGCCTGGGCCCCCCCGGACTATGAGTTGCACTACTTAGCGGGACTGCTAGAGTGGCTGCTGACGTGGATCACCCCAGAAACACCACCTGAGGCACAGTATCAGATGCCCTGAGTGAAGCGGATGTGTGTACTATACGACATGCTAGGAACTACCCTCTGAGGGGGAGCACTCCTGCTTTGGGTGGCCCAGTTTTGCTGGTCATGCTACCTCTGTGCTAACCAGCTCTCCCTCTATGGTGCCAACCAGAATGGGACCCTAAGGTCGACTGTTCACAGATAGGACCTCCCTTCACTTTGATGAGCTACAAGAACTTTATGGCATCCCAGTTTAACAGTTTGACACATGCAGCACTCAGAAGGGAGATTGGCTCTCTAGTTGGGTTACCCTGCACCACACCTAACACCAATCCAGAATTACACACACTACTGATGTGGAGCCCCACAAGGCACAGGATCACTAATGTGTATGCGGCACTGAATCAGGTGGTAGGACCAACATTGATCGGATTGAAAGATCGCTGGAGCCAGGACTTGCCGCTGGATCTTACTGATGCAGACTGGAATAGAAATCTGAGTCAATACTGCAGGTCTTGAGAAATGCCTGGTTGAAACTACTGAAGTTCAATTATGTTCACTTCATCTACTTGAACCTTATGCGGCTACACAAGACGTTCGAAACTGTGCCACATACAGGGCCCAGATGCATCAAGGAACATGCAGACTTCTATCACATGCCATGGCAGGGCACAACACTGTGCACATTTTGGACCAAGCTTTGAGACTACCTCACAGGTGTTACTGGAAGACACTATACTAATACCACCAAAACATGCCTGTTGAGCCTAATGCCAGACCAAAAATGGAAAAGGAAGAGTCCAAGCTCATGGAAATTGTGCTCGCATTGGTACAGCGAGTGATCGCAATACACTGGAAGGAGGCCTCGCACCTCTAGTGGTTGCCTGGCAGCAGGAATAGCAGCTTTGGGCACAACTTCGACAGCAGGCTTGGGGAGGTGGATATAATATTTTTGGCACTGGATCCTGATGCCGACTTATGGCCACTGTGATGGCTGGCTGACTGGTGGGAGTATTGAGGTTTTGCTGGGTCGTCCATTCCAACAACATCACGGATGCTGTCATCGCCCCTGGGTTAAATTGCTCACAATGCCTCGCGCACTTCCCTTTCCTACCATGCTTAGAGTGGAAGATGCAGTTGCCTATAGGGGATCCTCCAGACCCTTCACCACCCATCCCCAGCTAGCCACTCACAATGCTGTGTTATTCACCCCCACTACATTGATACACTATCTTCTTCTCATTGTCTGACTTCCACCCTACCTGTGTTCTGAGTTGTGAGCTGTATGCTCCACAAGGTCCTGTGTTTGCCTTGTCATTAAACTGGATTGATATCTTTCATGGTATGAAAAATGTTCAATAAAGAGCAATAAAAAAAAAACTAACTACAACAAAGTAAATACAAACATATCTATCAACATTAATACAGGCAATAAAAAAATAAGATTATATAATGTAGACCACGAAGATAAAGAGATCCAAAAATATCAACCTACCAATATAAAAACGTTCCTAATGCTACATCCAGAAACCTGCTTTCTAATAAGCTAGGGTTGGAGTTAGAATAGTAGTTCAGGAGATTTCCTCTGTTTCCAGGTGCCCGGTCATCACTTTGTGAACCCCACCTACTGATGTATGGCCCTGATTGTTGTTTGTTTAAGGCCTCGAGGGCTGGGAAGCAGAGGAACAAATATGTTCTTGTTAAGTTTGATAAAAACAAATTCAGAATAAGAACGAAGAAGTCTCTCACAAAACGTTAAAATATATTTTGTTCGGACGTTACTTCCACCTAAATATAATTGTTGCCCCTTGTTTTCCTCTTTTCCATAATTCCAAATTCCAAACTCATTTATGAGTAGGGGAAGAAATACTCATGAATGCCTTTGTGAATTGGCCCCAAAACAATTCAAATGAGACTGCTCAAGGAACATTCATATGCAATTAGCACAAAGAGAATGTACTGTCTCTCCTTGCACTTTTACTAATAGTGAGTTTAACATTTCAGGGACCATTAAGACATGCATTTAAAGATACGCGAGGTAGTCCTCCAGTAGTACTGCTTCCATACTCTTAAATGTCTTGGTGAATTAGCTGCATAATGTTGAGAAGAGTTGCACAAGAAACCAAATTCCAGAAAAGAGGAGGTGCTTTGTAGTGTGCTGATATGTATCTTGTTGAAATACTGTACCAATATGCATTGGTGTTACTTTGAGTTTATTTCAGAATGCTTGTGTGTCATATGAAGTTCTGCACTCCTGGTAGAACTTCATCTCTGGTTGCCAGGTGAATAGTCAGTTTCCACTGACCCTTCACCTGAGCAGGTGGTCCTTAGCCCTGGATCCCTTCTTTTGGACTAATGGAATGAACCTCTTAAATTCACCTCTACTGTTTCCTGTCTCGGTCATTTCGCCTACCCCAATAATACATGCTTGTCAACTTTTGTGGATTCAGGTTCCAAGGCCATGGTGACTGCTCTGTTGAAATGGCTGTAAACTGCGTTGAAATATTTAAAAGGCTCCACACAGCCATGCAAAACATCCTGGAACGCGAACGATGCCATCTTGGCATCTGAGAACCCTCACGTGGTGTCACAGGTCCTTTGTAACATGAGACTCCTAAATAAATCCCCTGTGCACAGGTGTTGCAGATTGATAAAGTTTCCAAAGACTGTTCCACTGAAGTGATTTCCAGGTCCCTGTGACCTATATACTAGGCAAACAGATATTCCCCGAGCCATGGAAGAATAAAAGCATTTTTTGGAAACATAGATGACGGGAAGGTGTGGGGGCACGATCATTAAAAAGAATAAAAACTTTTTTCTTTGTAGATAGCAGCCTTGGTGCCACCATTTCACCGGTGGTATAAGCCAGTGCTTAATTTGGGGGAAAAACATAGGTTCCAGAGCCCAGGTATTGCTCAGGAGGCCGCTTCTGTCTGTACTACCAAATGGATCTGCTATCGTTTCCACACGCCAGTGGGAACACTCCTCAATAAGCATCACACTTCTAAAAATGTGATAATTTGGACCCTTTAATGCTACCTAAAGCTGTAAGAATGTTATAGATGTGCTAGATTTATTTTTTAAATGTACATATGATTGATAAACTGGTGTGTTCTGCTCAAATATAGAAAGACAGCACCACTCTGTGGTAGACTGTTGAACAAAAGTGCCAGTGGTAAGAACTAAACAGAGGTGCCAAACACCAGCAACCACTGGCACAAGTTAATCACTGGTCTAAGGACTGTACAATGTGATATAGAAGGTCATGTTGAAGTGGGCGGCAGTGGCACATCTGGAAAAAAGGCCAATTTTCTGTCTGCTCACCACTGCATTTTTCCATTTTGAGTGTGGTAGTAGGCAAAGTTCCCAAAGATGAACAAGTTGACTGCTGTCTCTGCCTTCGGGAACCACCCCTTTGGGGTCTTGACACCAATAGGATAGCATTGGAAGGGCTAGCCGATTAAGGGCCACATAGATTTCCAGTTGTATGACATTCAGGGTAAACAAATATATCTTCTGCAGATGCTGTACCTAATGAGTTACCTTACCGGCTGCTAATTATCAAGTATATCATATCTCCATCCATCCGTTTTATGCCTGCCAACAGCTTATTTTCACATTAAAGCCCTGCACCGGTGAAGCAAAAATACATGTTAAATAGAGTGTTAAATACTCCTCTTCTAAGTACCTCAAATGATTATGTTTGAAGCTAGAATGGCCCAGGGCAGTGGTGTTACACCCAGAGTATGAGCTAACCAATATTAACACCTCACTATTGGCCTTCAGCTATTATAAGCCAGTTTCCAGGATATGGACGATATTGTGAGACTTCTCACTCTCTAAAAAAGATTAACAATTTATTAAAGGCGGGACCACACCAAGGCATTCTTATGTCAACATTATCCAGGTAAATTAGACTGACCAATCACCACAAGGAAAACTCCCAGGTAAATCCAGAACTGCAGCATTGTCTTAAAAGGCAAGCTGAAGGAAATGCAGCCCTTTGGCATATAATCTGCAAGCCCACTAGAGATCCTGGACACAAAACTCTAACTTAGATGGAACACAGTATAGCCAAAGGGCCAATTTGTCCAAGATCAGGGTAGATAATGCCCGCTTATACAAGGCCATTGGATGCCTTGTGACCGCAGGTTACGGTTCAGGGCTGCAAGGATTTTTACCTGCATCCCCACTTTGCGACTGTACCGAATTACTGCTGAAGGCCTAAAAATGCATGGGAAAGAAAAAAATATATAATTCTGTCTGTTTGGGGTCGCTCTCAAGTTTTACAGAAAGCTGGCCCTTCGGATGGTTCTGGTTCTTTGGCAGTGTCTTAAACTCTGTAATTGGTAACTCTCCCAAGAAGTCAGCTGAATTTCAACAAGACCAGTGTAAAGAAGATGTTTACCAGGGAGAAGACCTTTGCTGGTGCAGTTTCTCAAAAGCTAGGAACAACTCCTGGATTGCGGCGATATCATTATGAGTGAAACCCTACTGAAAAAGGAGGAAGCCAAGTTGGCCAACTAGTCCCCTGATCAGGATAAAGACCTGTACACAACCCAGCTGACTCAAGTTCTGCGTCGATGTTGCTCGAGAGTGTGAATCACCTAAGAGCCATGAGGTCCTTGCAGATAACCTGGCTAGAATTGTTAAGAATGGGCCAAGCATCCCCAGAGATTGAGAAACTGCAGACACAGTACTCGGGACATCATCTGTGATGGAACCAGTATCTTCCCCTAATCTCCCTGGTCTACAGTTCTGTTGGCATGTGACTCCATCCATTCTATTGGACACAGACATTATTCCTCTTGGGTTTGGATCCTGCTCACCCTAAATATGGAACTGTTCAATCCATGTCTCTAGCTAGTATGGGTGAGGACATAATATCTTTTAAACGCGCAGTTGAGCTCTAATCCTAAACTCCATTGTCCAGCTGACAATAGACCAGAATAAGGTGCCCCCGGCTGCATCCATAATGGCCCTTTTCAAGATACAGATACCTAGAAAATTGGTGTCCCTCTGTGAGTACTAGTACATGCCAGATTTTGTCCCCCTTAGCGAACTATAAAAACAGTGACAGCATCTGGGCCCTTAACTTGTGCTAACCTGAACTTGGTCCTGCTGGAAACAGATTACTAGCCGCCATTATCCCTACTACTGAGACACAAACTAATGGAAAGGCTGCTAGTGCCCCCAGTGGACTATTTGTAATGGGTGGATTTGTTTTCCTCTTACTGCGTATTTAGCACGGTTTTACTGGGAACTCTGGAAGAGGGTCCCAAAGCTACTGTGTTGCCCAACCTTGCATTCAGAGATGCAGAGACTCTGAACTAGAGACGACAAATTATACCTAGACCACAGCATTGACTCAGTTTGGCACATTAGTCCTATTGACTTAAGAAAACATAGTGAGTCCACTGGGCTCGGCGAGTCCTCGGGTGCCAGCTGGCTGGTGACCTATTTAAACACATCAGCAAGAGATTTATGATGAGCTACAGTGACAGTTTAGTCACAGAACAGGTCCCAAAATCAAGGCGGAGTCTCAGGTTTACCATCACGTCTCTCCTCAAGAAAAGCTGATCATCGAACATCACACCATGCAAGGTTTCCAAAATGGTGCCAAAACCCTAAATACACAATGTTTTGTGCTTTGTAAGAGGGAGGGTGCAATGTAGTGTACTGCATCTAGTGAAGTATTGTGAATATAGAATGGGGAAAAGCACAATTTCTGTGCACAGGAAGGGGGCATGAAATGTGCTAGAGAAAGCCTGGATAACGGCCCCGGGCAGAAAACATCTAGAAAAGGACTAGAAAGAGAAGCATAAGTAATATGTATGAGGGGCACGGATAATGTGCTTTAGAGTGGAAGGAATGGTGAATCAATGTACATAGGTAAAGGAATCTTGAATACTGTGCATGAGAAGGAAGAAAGCATGAATGATTTGCATGAGAAAGTGGGAATCTTGAAAAGTGTATGAGAAAGAGAAGCATGAATAATTTGCATGGGAAGGACAAGCATGAATTATGTGGGGATGCAGGCGCATGAATAAGGTGCATGGGGAGACGAGCATAAATTATGTGCTGATGGGGGAACATGAATAATGTGTACGGGGAGGATAGAAAAATGAACATATGGAAGGATACATTTATGATATGCATCTGAAGGTTGAAGTTTCAGCAATGGTAATGGAAAGCATTAATAGTGTCCATGAGGAGATGGAAACCATGGATGTGCATGAGGAGAAGCAAGAATAATGCGCTTATGTTAGAAGTATGAATAATATACACGCGGTAGTGAAAACTCAACATATGGAAGGAAAACATTATTGATAAACCTAAAAAAGGGAAGCATGAAAAACGAGCCTGAGAAGTGGGGAGTATGTATAATGTGCATGAGGAGGTGGAAAGCAGGAATACTTTGCACGAGACGGTGGAAAGCCTGAATAATGTCTATTAGGGCGGGGAAGCATGATTAATATGCATACAGGACTTAAGTAAGTGAAAAAGCATGAGCGGGAAGAGCAGAAATATTGTCCTTGAGGGCGATGGATGCATTAATAATGTGACAGAAGAAGATGAGATGCCTGAAGGAAGACCCAGGGAGAAGGCGTAACAATAGACTGTCTGCCTTCTGTAAACCTGTAACACGCCCCTTGGACTTTCTCCAAGTGAAAAAACTCTCTGTACAGATCTGAGTTGTTAACAAGGACACGGAGTACACACCAATACCTCATGCCTTGCTAGCACATGACAGCTGGATGAAAAGTGTTTAATCTTGTCAGTGAACAGCTAGAACTGAACTATAATGACCAGCTTAATTACTAGTGGTGGTGTGCCCAAGTGGGCGGTTGTGAGGAACCTCAGCAAAATGGGTTTCTTTTCATCACGAGGGTCTGGAGGACAGCTGCCATCTTGCTGCTTTTTTTTTTTTTAATTGGCATGGTCTGTATGTTTAAGTAGAAGCTGGTATAAAGATTGGGGGAAAAACAGTGAAATCCAATATAATTTCACTTCTGAAACATAAAACAAAAGCAGCAACTACATGAAGAAGTCAGTTAAAATGTCTTTGAGAGTGATCTAAATCCTTTAAGAATGGTTAATAAATCAAAACGAGTGATACTTGCCACGTTATAAAAGCATTCTGACAATTTTACAGCAATTACTTTTCAGCTTTTGGCTGTTCCAGAACAGGAAAACATAAATAAAAAAGCCAGTATTTTTGCCAAAGGAAGGTGGCAACCCTAGTCTGGAGTCATGTTGCATGAACTTCCTGTAAGGTCTATGGATCCTGAGCAGTGGTCCTTCTGCCGTATGAGCCTGCACAATCTCTCATACTGTGCTGTCTATGGACTGATATTGTGAGGTGTACATCGTTTTTAATTTTACACTTCCACATAAATTCTCAAGCACAGGAGTTATAATGTACTTGGAAGAGGCAACATGGTAAATGAGAGACGTGGGATGCAGAAATGAAGAAAGCTGCTATATACATTTAGAAGCACGAAAAGACACGCCAAAGGTATTTATTGTTGTTTTGAACTACCTGTAAAACCTACTACTTTTTAGCTATTTGTTGGTGAAACTCTGCTGAAATATGCCATTTTCTGCATAATTTGTTCCACGTTATCTTGGAAACAGTGAACTACCGACACCTCTGGTGAAGAAGAGGAATGCTTTGCACTTCAAGAAAGCATTTGAATATTTCATGAGTGCTCCTTCAGAATCTAAAACGTTTATGCAAATGTATGTGGAAAATGTGCTGTACACTGCACTATTTGTCCTTATTTAAAAATATATATATTCTGGGGAGAATGAATCCCACTCCCAACTTCGTGAACCCCTAATCCAAATCCCTCTAGAAGAGATCTGGTTTGCTTACGTGTCATATTGCTTGCTCACACTATCAGAGACCATTCACATGACATCAGATTCGATCCCGTTCCAGTTGGAACACTCCAGCCTCAAATCCCAAGCCAGAACTTCTCTAGATAGGAACATAGCAACCCCATTTCAGTTCTGCCTATTTGGACCTCTTCAGAGAGGTCAGTGCCTAATTTGTAAATAAAAACATGCCGGTGTCCAAAGCCCTCCTCCTAAACACACGGCAATTGCGATTAAACGTGAGAACACAGAATATAGAGGCAGGGTAATTCTGAAGCCATCTGGGCCTCTTCAATCCATTTAAAGCCACTCCCTGCCCCTTCAGCTCGCTCTTACAGCTTTCTGCTTTTTCCCATTGTGACGCTTTTTCGTCTTTCTCTGTCTTTCCCATTTGAAGACTAAGCGCCGGCCCTCTAAAATAACTGCCGGTGTTTAGCACCGGAAACAACAAGCACAAATTAAGCACTGAGAGAGGTGGAGCTTGAGTTTAATAGTGGAGAGCCCGGGACCCACATCCGGGCATACCTGCTGAACTCAAGGCATCTCACCTACTCGTGAAATAGACAGCAACTATATGGCATTGGCAGCTCACGGAAAGTGACTGCTGCCACTCTTATCTCATGCTTATGCCACTGTGGGCTTTTGAGGCCAGTCAGTGGAAAGAGGTAGGTGAGTGGGATAAGAGAGCAGTAATGCAAAAAGTAGACATTTATACTGGATATGGACAGGCTTCTAGAGTTGCCGGGTGATATCAACCTTATCTGTTTTCTTGTATAGGGTAAAACATGGTACCTTGGATTCACGTCAGTCTTCAATGTCATATGGTGTAGGCATGTGAGCAGCTGTGAATGGCAGGTGAAGGGGCACCTTAGGGTTGAGTGGTACACACAGCATGGCAGGATGGCTTTCCGGTGAAGGGTCTGGTTTGCCACTCCAGATTGAGTGAAGCCCCAACTTTAAGAGTGAAGGCTAGCATACTAGAAAGTTTATCATGACTTTTCTGGGAGTTTCTGTGGGTCAGCACGAGGACCGGATTCGAAATGAAAAATTAGCCCTGGCAAAAAAAATTAAAAAAAATAAAACCCACACTGCAGAGAGTTTCATCATTTATGTTGTCTACATAATAGAGAATTAACAATAATATGTACACACGTATATAGTAGTTCTCAGTGGTGTGCAGAACAACTGCACACCCATTTTGTGAGTCCCACTGGCCCCTCTGCAAACTAAACTATCTATTGGCATGTGGAAAGAGCAGGAAAGCATTTGTCCCAACAGCTGTGCATGTGCAGGAGTTGAATAAGTGCAAATTCTTCTCTCTGAACTCTGCAGAGTGGGAAAGAAATGCCAGTCTGTGAAAACCTGTTTCCAGCACCTACTTCATAGAGCATGTGCGCTCTTACACAGCCCTGGATAGGACAGAACAGATCTGCACTGTGGCAGCCAGGAGAAAGTAAGCATGGTATACGAATGGCTGACTGTGCATGCCCTAAGTGCCAAATGAAAAACAACAAAGAATGCAACAGCGTTTATTGGAGTGAAGGGTATTGTTTGCAGGCTATTAGGGTGCAGGTTGGGACAATTGCTCATATGGAGGTTAAAGGTTTTCGCAGGACAGATCAGGCATTGCTTCAGAGGAGGTTGGGGCAGTGAATGAGTAATGTGTTGCGGCACTGATAACTGTGTACTTCAGGGTCCATCGTCTGATATGCTGCAAATAGTACACTGGCCTGTTATGTCATAGCGTGGGTAGGCATGTATGCTGCACCATACTCAGCTTTATCTGTTGAAGCCCATTCCCATGTATGCTGGAGCCCCTTGGTCGATTATGCTGTGCCACCTTTGGTTATTCATACTGCAGCACAATTGACCATGTAGCCTATAGCACACTTGGCCAAGGAAACAGTTTCATTAATGTCACGGCACCGATGGCCATGTAAAGCTGTGGCCATCAATAACTGTGTATTTTGCTGCACCAAAGGCCCTCCATATCATTCACTAATGCTCATGCATGCTCGTGCCCACAGAAACGATGTGCAGAATTCGAAGCTGGGCAAAGACCCTGGATCAAGACAGTTGCACCTACCTCAGAACAAGAAACCTTGCTATGAGAGGACCAGTAATCGAAGTATAATGCAGTGCCCACAAGGTCTGAAATGATGAAATCCCACACAGAGAGCTATGAAACCGAGCAATGATGGGCATCCTGAGATATTAGTTAAAGAGACCTTTTCTCATCATTAAATGATAGTTGCGTAGTCTGAAATATTTTCAGTTGGCTGGATGCAGCACCTAGAGGCGAATTATTTTGTAGTGTATGCTACCGAATGTCAATCTCTCATTACTTTGTTTATTCATTCGCACATCCATCCAGCCACAAGATGTGCATTAACCCCTCAAGGTCTCTTCTCTAAACACTCACCAATAGGATCTGGGAACTGCTTGTCCGATATTGCATTGTATTCTTCTTCTGATGTCAGTACCTTGCCTCCAGTGGGCAAAATCCTATTTTTTGGGTTTGCGCCTTTCTGGTAGGTCTGAAACAGAGAAGAGAAAGAGAGATGGGTGATAAAATCATTATTCAATTATAGCCTAAGCCACAGTACAGGCCATGAGTGTTAGCCTAGAAACGAGGTATAAGAGTTGGGCAAGTCCCCTCTGTTCCCTTTATCCACCTTTGACACATGCCCAGAATTAAGAACCTAAGCAACAGATCTCCAATGGACTCTTCTAGGCATCTCCCTCCAAAACATACAGAGTAGTCCCAATAAGTGAACTCATTTTCTGCACAATGGGGCAAAACGTTATGTGAAATTACATTTTATGATATTTTGTAGGAGATCAAATGGTTGCTGGTAAGCATCACTCACTACTACTACTATGCAGCAATGTAAACTAATTCAGCCGTATAGCACAAAAATACACAGAGATCCTGAAAGAACATATGTTCAGATACAAAATACAAAAGGTAGTGTAAAAAATGAAACTCTAGATATGTTCCACAATGTGTGTGTATGGGGGGGAGAGGGGGTGGTACCATAATTTCAAAAACATTTGCTCCTGCGAGGAGTAAAATTTACAGAGTGGTGGCATTTCCATATTTATGTATTCTACCACAGAACTTCAGAGGGTATTAAACATGATTTTTTGAAAAATCCACTCAGCTGAGAAATTCCATGAAAAGTCTACTCGGCAGATACAATTGCCATCTGCAATATGGACTAGGTTTCCCTAAGAGGACATGAGACCTCTCCTCCGTTTGCATCAAAGACCCCGACCGAACGGGTAACATGAATTAGGCTCGTTTACCAGACTGGAGACCTATTCCAGAATTGTATGAAAGTTCTGGAAGAAAACACGACCACCAACCAGAAGGACTCTGCAGATCACACTGACCCCGACAAGAAAGAAGCTGCGCCAGCGTAAGGCTTCAGAGGAAACTTGATCTGAACTGAACCTGGCATACTGAACTTTCCAGAAGATGATTAAAACGCCATTCACCAGTGAATAAGGGGTAGAGCGTGGGCATACTGTGTGCCGCTCGCCATGTGTTCGGTCATGCAATGGGGAACGGGAAATGCCGATTTAAAAAAGCTAAACTAACGGCACGCTGCTCAAGGGACTCGAACCGGAAAGCAGTTCTAAGCCAACTCTGCAGGTTAGAAGAATGCATGACCCGTCATGACTAGCGTTTTCAGAGGAATGCCTAGCTCATTTGGTTTACATCTGGATAGATCCCTTTTATATCTTCATGTACCCAAAATAAGTTCCACCCTGTTGTACAGCATGGATGGGCTGTATGAGACCCACATCGCTCACATGTAATCATCACCCGAGTTCAGTTCATCAGTACCGGCTATGCATGTAGGTATGGTAGTCATCATGGCACAAACCGCGATTACAAAGCAAGGAAGGGCTGCGCATCTGTGGTTCAAGACAGGGAGTCAATGAAAGCATGGATAGAAGTGGGAGTAAAGTGAAGCGAGATCACTTGTGGGTCATACGCGTGCTTCCACAAATCAAGCATTACTTCAATAACCTATGTATTACAGCTACAGCATTCCAATTATCAAATCTCAAACCATAATGGAAATGGCAGCATTTTTGATGGGGAGCAGCAGGATGAAAGCTCTTCTGACTTCAAAGCCATTTCAAACTGTGCCACAGTTTATGTGACAGCAGTTCACGGGCACCAACAGCTGGCACTGTTTTTTGACACCCCATGTTCTGGTTGTGAGGTGTCGGCAACTATGTAATGTGTGGCGCTTTCAAAAAGTCAGCCCCTGGTGAAAGTTGGAGGTGGTGGTGATAGTGATAGATGAGTAGAGGAGGACTAAGCAAAAGATCGGGACTGAAACCTGGTCTCTGAAATAACAAGAGCCTGAAGAACGAGGGAGAAGAGGAAAAGAATGAAAAGGGATAAGAGAAAAAATGTGCCTAAAGGAATTGGAGGAGGATAGGAAAATGAGGAGATGGAAATTAGGTAAACCTGTTGAAGGAAAAAAGTAGATAGGCTGATAGGAGACATAAAGGGCTATACCGGAATGTAAGCGAGGAAAGGAAAAGGACTGAAGGCAGGTAAAGGAGGAGGAAAACAAAAGGGGAAAGAGGAGTAAAAAGGGTCAGGGGAGATGGAGGGATAAGAGGTGAAATTTAAATAACAGTGGGAGTGTGGCTGAAGGTGGACAGGCAGGAGAAGAACTTATATTAAGAAGGATAAGGGTTGAGGAGAATTGACAATGAAGGGCTTAGAAAAGTGCCATCAGCCCTGAGCACCTCTGTCTCAGTCTAGAGGTTCTCTTTTATGGACGCATGGGGTTGCCTCTTCACTCCAAGTCACTAGCTCACCAGGTTTCCAGTCCCAGGCCTTTCTGTGCTAGTCCAAGGGGTTCAACTGAAGGAAACACAGACTCCATACTGCTCAGGTGCCTTTAGTGAGAGCCACGGAATGGAATCCAGGTCCACTGCAGACAAGAGGCAACCTTAGATTATTTATGCACTCATCTCTTGACTGGCAAAACTCTGTCATGCCTACTAAGGATAGCACCTCAACAGCGCATTGCATTAGCTAAAAGACAATCTGTGGAGTCCCCCATTTCATGTCTACAGGCCTAAATCCTCTCCTGCAGCCACCATCTCCCGGTAGCTGAGACAGTGTGGGGAAGAGATGTCCCAGGCCGATAACGTGTCCACAAGCCCAAGCTCAGGAAGTGCAAGGTGCTTGAATCTGTAGTTTATGGTATTCCACTCAGATGGGTCTCTTAAATGTGCAGTTTCAGTGGAAATTGGGCTGTGTAAAAAGTACCAATTTAATGACTGTGTGTGGACTGAAGACCCCTTTTTGGAAAAAAACACATCTTTGGGGCTTTATGTGCGAGTCTTCTGCATTTTGTTCGAGGTTCTCCTTCATGATCCATGTGCCTGCACTGAGCTGCCCAGATCCTCCCCCAGATGGTCACCTGATTGAGTCCTGCCTCAGTCCCATCACTCCAATTCTCTTCGGAGATTTTACTCCTTTTTAAACTCTATTCTAGTATGTCTCGCCTGGGCATCAAGGTGAAGGGTGGAGAGGTTAGGGGTGTCTTGGTAAAGAGCTCATAGGTCAGGATCGTCTTTCTGTTGCACCACTCCTCTATGTGCTGTAAACACCTAGACCTCTAACCTATGGCCCCTAATTACTATCCATTTATCCTTATCCCTCCTATCTAACTCCCCACCCTCTTAAAATTAACTGTTACTTCATTCAACTGGACTATCATTCTCACATTTTCTCTATGGTCTCCCTCTTGTGGCTGAAGCCTTACTGCATCTGGGGTAATACATCATTCAGTGGACCCACAGATATATTATTTTGTCTGTCTGTGTGCTTCACCTTCCTGCTTCTCGTTGAAATCCATATACCTTTTTACTCTGGTATCTCTGGTTTATTCTGGGGTTGCTACATCACTGCTTCTGGATAAACCCCTTAGCCTTCTACTGTGGTGTGTGGTAACATCTTGGATTCACCATCTCAGTATCTGGGTTTACCCATAGACCACTACTGTGGTGCCTTCACTTATTCTTGGCCATTTCTACTTCTGGGTAGAGCCCACAGACCTTCTTCTGTAAAGTCTTCGGCTATCATTGAGATGTTCCATCTCCATTTGTGATTGGTTCCTATAGTTCAGTAAGGGGGTTCCAGTGGTTTGCCTTTGTATCACATCTCCTCCACTTCGCAAAAGCCCCTCGAGGGGGGAACATCCAGAACAATGACTCTGGAACAATGACCTACGTTGTTAACTCAAGCGGAACCAGGCTTGCGTTAACAACTCTTTTTTTTCTCTGCCTTAACCACGCATGTACTAAACAACGCACATGTGTGGTTAAGTCAGAGAAAAAGGGAGTCACCATCGGGAGGGGACACGGTCAGGTAAGTGGGGCTGGGGCAGGTTTGGGGGGTAGTTTTTAGGGATGGGTGGATTAAGGGCTTGGGGGAGGTCGGGGAGGTTTGTATTTTTCGGGGCGGGGGTATCGAGTAGTTCTGTTTTTTAGAAGTGGTAAGAGGAACCTATTATGATATAATCCATTTTAAATTCCACTGGCAAGAGATCATTATGACCAAAGATTTAAAAAATCCCTTGTAACTCAAAACACAACCCCAGCCATCACCATCTAGTTAACTATCACCTCTAAACTACAAGCAGTTATCTTTAGGACAACCTCTAACCTAATCATAATCCAAAGAACTACCCTATGTTGTCAATTTTGCCCACCCCTTAAAACATTATTTGGTCCCTTACTCTACAAAGAACGTATTGCTAATAATGAAAATGTGTACCTTTCTAATCTCTAGTATTTCATTGACACTTTGAAAAATCATACAATCACTTTTCATAGCTACATTTTCTTTATTTTTTACATTTCTTAAAAAATGTGTTCATCGTCACCTAATGTTCCATAAAGTATGAGTTACCATGTTACAAATGCAAGTGCTGGCTCTTGAAAATGAGTGCTGGTACCCACCTCCTGCAGACTGAACATTGCTGCTTAAGCTCCTTCTCATTTTCTTCTAAATGTCCTCTTCATGCTAAAGATATGGGGGCTTAAAGCGGTCCCACACACTCGACAACACAACCAGCTTGAACCACCATGATTTTGTTTATGAGAAGCACACTTATTCGAGGAAACAATCATTAATTGACAACATTGATCTGCGGAGTCGTACCTCCTTGTTCTCGAAGCACGCCACTATGTAGTCTTTCTTAATCACCACATATCGCTCTTTCCATTTCTTCAGGTCTTCTGCATACAGCAAAATGTCTCCTGCATACAAGACTGTCTCCTGGTCCGACGGAGGCTGAAGGAATATGTTAATTGTTAGAAACAACATGATATGATATTTTAAGCATGCTATACAGGAGTAAGAGATCCTACTTTTAGGGCCAAATGATAGGATTTCACGGCAGTTTCTGCTACACCATTGCTACTTCATAAAACCACAGAGGACTTGTTCACAAAACGATCCTGTTAACTGCATATACAGAGCATGGTGGGTGAAAATGACCCAATTACTTATGCTAATATTCAGAGTTCTATTCTTCCTCGACCCCATCCTGTCACAAGGGAAAAAGGAGAGATCATCACCAACCCAGAACCAATCACAGGACAAGAAGGTGTGCAGGGATGCCCAAGCAGTCACACTGTGATTGTCCTTCAGGTAAGCACACCTGAAGAACGCACAAGAGGCAAATCTCACTTTGTAAGAATTGGGACAAGGCGGTAAAAGCAACGTAAGAGAAAATGCGGCTTTGTGGCCAAGTCGCAGTAAGTAGAATCAAGTGATTAGAATTCTAGCCACTGCTTCATAATCTGACCAAATTGAGTGACTGTGAAAATCAATGCACTTTTTTGAGCCTCAAATTTTGCTTAAATTGGGAGCAGCGAGGTACATGTTTAATCTAGCAATTGGTGACACGTGCCTCATGGGAGCTTGAAAAGGACGATCGGTTTCTCTTGAATGTGCTGCTGAAATATTTTCCAAACTCTAGTTGTTAAAATAATATGCAGTAGTACAACACTACTGGGAGCATTAAATGTTTTGTAGATTGTAAAGACGTACTTCAGGGAGATCTGAGGATCATTAAAAACTCATCTAGATTCACAGATGTTTGGGAATATTTGAGCAAGAAAGGAAAACGCCCTTGAACCAATCCAATTCCCCATTATTATGAGATTATCGAGGGTATGCTATAAAAAGGGAAAGAGGGCAACAAATAAAACTACAAATACACATAGTGGAAGTGGAGAGGAGAGAAGACAAGTCTCCAGTCAGTAAGAGAAAAGCACAGAGGTGCAGAGGATGGCCATTTTGTCAGCCGAGACAGATGGCTCGCTGGCCACTAAGGATTGTTCTCCATTTCTCTAAGGTATGTGCCTCTAAAGGGCAGAAGGGTGAGGTAGATATCAGGCTAGTATAACCAACAACACACGCCAGGATGGCCAACCACATCCTCCACCGACTCCAGACCATTCAGAATGCCACAGCAAGACTCATCCTCCCATGACACACCACATCTCAGACAGCTCCAGTGGCTTCCCATACATAAACGCTGCTAATTCAAAGACCTCACACATCTATACAAGGCACTGCACAACAATGGACCAACATACCTTAACAATCGCCTTCACTTCCACCAACCCACCAGATACCTACGCCCAAGCCTCACTCTCACTCACACACACACACACACACACACACACGCAGCATCCACAAATGCAGAAAAGGAGGTCTTGCATTCTCTATCATACCCAAGACCTGGAACGACCTCTCTCTACACATCATGGCCTCCACCTCACTTCTTGAATTCCACAAGAAGCTGTAGACTTGGCTCTTCAACTAATTCCTCAGGGCTGACTCCCATTACCCTCAATCCCACGCCTACATCCCTGCTCCAGCACCTGGATACCCTACCAGATGATTAGAAGCATTAGACAAATCAACATAATGTATTGCCTGTGCACTATTCACCTTTCAGACAAAATGGTCAAATGTGTCTATAGTTTAGTTGATCTATACATTGCTGCCCTCTTTGCCATTGTGATAGTTGTTCTTCTTAATGTGACGGTTGGGTTTAATCTGAAGGTTCTAATCCCAGTGGGATATCTTGGTGGGCTGATGCACCAACTACCAAGATCAATGGTTAAGTTGCATGTTTGAATCAGAGTACCATATCCCCCACAGAGTTCCAGATTAGGTTGATGCCTATGGAAGATCTGTACAGAACCGGATGCAGAAATTTTATCTACAACCTTCAATTGGAATTTTCCTGACAGCAAAGATCAGGTGGAAGGTTCTTGGTTAACTCCTCTCTCTCTTGATACTTCTTTGTCCCCATATATATTTCTCTTGCTGCTTCAGTTGCCCTTGCTATTACTTTTGATTTCATTTCTGAGCTATCTCTTGCAACATCCCTCTGTATCTTTCTATATAAAACTTTCTCTGTCATGTATGGAATGTTATCACTATGGTGCCTGATATCTCTTTCTCTCAGTTTATGCCACACTTAGCATGAAAGTACAACTTTACACAGAAAGTGTGTATTTATGGGTTTTGTTTAATAGTTTAAGATATGTTGCGGTTTTAGTCCACTGTTAGCCTGATGACTTAGCCTGTGACCATCCACGGATTAAATTTAAAAAAATAAAGGCCCCTCATCGATTGACGACTCTTTCTACTCCTGGCGACCACGGAGGCCACAGATCCAATAACACTGATGCTGATTATCTGGGTACAATATTAAAATTAGTCTTACACCTGTAATTACAGGATGCAAGGCACAATCCTTACGTCCAAAAACATACATAAAAGTCAACATGGGGGCAGGGTAAACACACCTGGCACCCCAAGGCCGTAGTGGAGAGACATTCGATAGGTCCCCACAAATACTAAACAGCAAAAAAAAGTCTACATGCTAAAATTCACTGACTATTTTTCATGGCCATAGATTTGATAAATTTAAAATGGTGCCATTAGTCCCTAGCCTTGACAACTGGGCCACAGATTCTATTCACCAAATATGGTGCCTGGGGTCCACAGTTTTAACAACTAGATAGCTGACTGTAGGTACCATCTCAGGTGATTCAAGACTGTGGCCTGGCTTTCACTTCTTGGCACTGCTACCTCCATCTTGGATATGTCTAGTCTGTGACCTACAAAAAACCTCCACTGACTATCGACACTTTTGTGTGCCATGTAAATACTTATGTTTATGTTCATATCAATATTGCCCCAGGAGTGCACATTCAGACTTCCAAACTGGATTCCGCCCAGGAAGAAGCACTGAATCGGCACTCATAGCAATCTGGGATGATCTTAAAAACACAGACGACCGAAATGGAGTTGCTGCACTACTTCTCTTGGACCTCTCAGCTGCCTTTGATACGGTTGACCATGACACCCTAACTCAAAGACTCCACAAAGCCGGCATACAAGGGATTGCTCTCAACTGGATTACTTCCTATCTTCAAAAAAGATCTAATATCATCCACTCACCCCCCTTCTCGTCCGAACCCTACCTCACAAAAGCAGGGGTCCCCCAAGGGTCAATCATCTCACCTTTGCTTTTCAACATCTACATGATATCTTTACCAGAACTGATCAATGATTTCCATCTCACATGCTGCAACTATGCAGATGACACACAAATACTACTTAAATTAGAATGCCCTAAAAACATTGAAAACTCACAAATCTTCACTTACCTCAGAGCTGTTGATCAGTGGATGACCTGGAGCCATCTCAAACTAAATACCTCAAAAACAGAAATACTCATATGTGGTGACTGGAAAAATGATGACCCTCTGTGCGCCTGGCCTGACAATCTCAGACCACCTCCTCAATTATCCAAGGAAGTTAAAAACCTAGGAATCACCATGGATTCCAAGTTAACTATGAATGCCCAAGTGGACAAATTAGCACGATCAAGCTTCATCACCTTAAAGACTTTACGACGCATCTTCCCCCACCTCGGATTTCCACACAAGGTGCAAGCTACTATCTCGCTTGTACTATCCAAACTGGATTATGCCAATGGCCTCTTCCATGGATCATCTCTATCTGTTATGAAAAAACTACAACGTATCCAGAATTCCGCAGCCAGGCTACTATTACATGTAAAGCCGCAAGCCCAGATCTCCCCTGCCTTGAGAGAACTACACTAGTTACCTGTTGACAGAAGATGCACTTTCAAGCTGCTTTGTATCACCCACAAAGCTATACATGGAACAGGACCGCTTTTTATCAAAAACAAATTTACCAAATACATCCAACAAAGAAACCTCCGCTCAAGATTGGCACTCCGCCTTAGAACACCACCATACAAGAAAAAGACTATAGGTGGTACATCCTTCTCCGTTCAAGCAGCCAAACTATGGAATTCATTACCCCCAACTATAAGAGCCACAGATAACTTTCTTGTCTTCAGAAAACTACTCAAGAGTTGGCTCTTTCCCTCATAACCACCATATTCAAACAACTATGAACTGCATATGCCTATGTTGATAAATATTTTTTTCAGATTATGTGCATATTTCTAGTTATTTATAGTTTCTTTAGAAAATATGTATCGCTACTATGTCATAACAATAAAATGACTAAGTATATTTTACCCATGGTTCTAATTATGTATTGTATGTGCATATATGTGTGTGTATTCATGTGTGTATGTATATATATATATATATATATATGTGTATATGTTGTTTCTGTGCTTGGCATGTTCGTGGGTCATTGCATGGCTCCTGGGTGGGTTGTTATACTAGATATATGTGAATTCCTGCTCTCATCTTATCACACTTATCTACCCATCATCATATGTCATGTCTCTATCAAACTATCCTCCATTCTCACTCTGACTCATCCCAAATCCTTTCTACTACTTTCATCTCCTAAATAACTCTGCCTAAGCTCTTCCCTCCACTTCCACATCTAACTCACCAAACCTCACTCTACTACCATGACCTCCCACACAACCCTACTAAATTCTCCCGCATTTATCTCACCCTGCTACTATGCTCTCCCTAACCCTTCCACATACTCTTCCCTCCTCCACCCCCTTTACTCATCCCAAGCTTTTGGGTTAGTAAATTAAGGATATACTCCCAATTAACACTTCTGGATTTCTTTCCTCCTCCACCAATCCAGTCAATCTAACTAACAAACTCTCATATCGGCGGCTCAAATTAACTCATAATAATACTAAAACTGTACTCATTATTTCCCGATACTAATCCATCACTAATTCTTGTTGGGTTCCAGAGTAGCGTGCTACTCACCGAAAAGCGATTCAACGCCTCGTCAGGGGTAGTAAGCGCTATATAAATACAATTACAATACAATACAATACATTCAAAGTTTAAGGGATGGACATTCTCAACCCAACTTTTTTTTCCAAGTGTGCTAAATTCAGAGCCCCTCTCGTGAGACCGGGGACTCGGTGGGCCGCAGACATCCGTCAACCATTTTACATTGTAATGACCACTGTGACTTTCGGATTGCCTGCCAGTGTAGGTAGAATGCATAAGAATATATAAAATAACTCTAGAAATTCAAATGAAAAAACAGTTAAAACGGACTTATGGTTCTGGCTCAAGCGCACAAAACCACTAAAAGTCTCCAGTTATGGTATGAAACACACACAACACATGCTATAACTCACGTTGCCTGTCATGCACAAAGCAACCAACTGCCACTTGCACAGAAAACTGGGCTCCCAGCTGCGGTAAGCTTTTCGGGAGCAAATAATTCAGGAGTTCCAAAAACTTTTGTGATGTTGCTGTAAAATGTATAAAAAAGTATTAAGGATTTTTGAAAAAAGATGGATTTCGTAATAAGAAAGAATTTTGAAAATGCTGAGATCATTAAATATGTTGAAAAGGTTTGGGAAGTTGAATAAAAATAGCAATGTGAAAGTGTAAAAATACGATTTCTATGTGATGGGTGCTCTTATTTTTCTCTATTTGGGAACACATGATGGGACACTGTCTCCATTTAAAAATGTGTGCCATTATTGCAATACTCAGTGTTACTCACTGAGATGTGCTGGGCTTCTCTGAAAGGTATAGGGTACACGGAAGACAGAATTAAAGGTGCAACAGTACTCTGCTGTTGCTATGTCAACGTACAAATGCTAGGTCAGCCAAGAGGGGAAGGTTACACATAGGTCAGACCCTCAATATTCTGAACTACCTTTCCCTATTCAACTGAATACTAGGGTACAGGAGCTTCTGATAGGTTTCCTAGAAAAGAAATGTGAAAGAAACTTCACCGGGACTCCACAGAAAGACAATGGTAAGCTCGACCCGAGTGGATAATTCAGGTTCCATTTAAAGCATTCCACCTTCCTCACGCCCCTCATCCTTCGGGCCCCTGTAATGTAAAAGGGGCCTGGAATCTTCCACTGGACTTAAAGGTAGGGGGTCACTGGCGGAAAGTCAAATGAGGTCTCTACAAAGCTTGTCGAGGAATCCCTAAAATTTCATTCAAGCTGTTTGATTCAGCAACGAGGAGGTATAAGGAGCCTAGACAAACCTGCCAGCCATCCAAGACAGGGTCTCTGCCACAGCAAAATTAGGGCAAAGGGGTTCGCAGGCAAGATCGTCACTGGGTCATAGGTATAGATGAAGTGTGGAACAGGGACAAGTATTTGAGTTGCCAGAGTCTGAGGTGGTCCTGGGTGTGTCATTACTTCATTTTATGAATAAATATCTTATTTTCAGTTAATCACCTTTATCTATAGGCCTCTACTAATATTAAGGTCATGACTTATGTGCACTGCTGGGGCGATGCTATTTTACTTGGAATTGGTCCACTGATGTACAGGTTGTAAACAGATGATTGAAGCTGGCACATTAAACCAATGATCTTTCTTACTACATAACATGTAACCTGCATGGTACAGGCATCTCTCTGCGTTATATGCAATAACTCACAGCGATTTCTGAAAGGGATTAAAACCTGTGATTTAAGGTAGCACAATCTCTGCAGTCTATATATAAATTCTATAAACTATCCCATCTGCAGGTTATACATAGATATTTGCTATATGACACACCTATTCCCAGTGCAAGCACTTTTACATTGTAACCTGAAACATGCAGAGCCTGTTTAATGTGCTGCTGTTTTTTTATGTGTTTTACTTTTCATCTCTAGTTCATTGTCCTCTTTTTGAAGAGCTGTTTCATTTTATCTGCATCTCTAATTTCTTGACTTTTCATAGTTTTTACGTTTTTTGCTGGTTTTCATTATCCATTACTTTATGTATCGCTTGTCTGTGCCCCCTTTGCTCCACATTTTCTGTCTCTTTTCATTTCTCCACCACTGTGTGCTTTGTGTGTTTTTCTCTTTTGTTTTCCATGATCTCCCTTTATTGTCCTCTTTTCTAGGTAGGGGCCTTTTCTACAGTTTTGAACACTCTTTTTCCACTTTCCACAGCTCATTCCAATTTCACTCTAATCTTTCTCTGTCTCTTTTTCCATCATTTGTCCCCTTTCCTCTTGAAATAATAACATATAAAGGGTAAGTGAAACCTTACCCTCTTTTAAGAACAAGTGTGAAAGCCCTGGAAACCACCTGTATGCCACACCTGCCCGCTACAGTTTCAGCGGCTGGCTTCCCTATTGGCTGCCGGTGCGCCGCCATGATGGTTTTGTTTCCTTCAGGTCAGGATCAGTGAGCGGCATGTACTCAAGCCTCACTAGCTCTTGAAAAGACATCAACACGACGCAATCAGTTGTCGGCGGCCTTACCTTGCTCTTCAGAAAGTGGGCCTGGGGGTCTCGGTGCTGCTCCACCTCATTCCGGATCTGGTGGAACAGGGCCACAGCGTACTGTCGCCTGTAGTGGGGGCTGAAGTTGCTGATCACGGCTTCTGTTTTTCCTGTAACGAAGAGCAAAAGAAAAGAGGGCATATGATGTCAGTTCAAAGAGCAAACACGGGCACTGCGCCAGGGTCAGAAGCGAGGTTCCATACAGAAACGATGCGGTATTTTTCACCCTCCCCCCAGACGATACTACTGCGAATGCATCGCAAGTAACGCACCAATGGACCGCAAACAGTGTAAAAAAATAGTTGTGATTGCGGCTAATTTCAGGGTGCCCTCATTTTAAACACCAGTTTTGTTTAATAGATCGTTGCTTTTAGATTACCGCATTACCTTTCCTAAAATGTTGCTAGGACACACTATTTGATATAGCCGTTTTAACTTTGCGAGTCTGCATATTTGGCGCATCTTTATTGAATATTCGGTGATATGCCTCTCATCCCACCCGAACCCACCATAAAACGGCACGCGATTAATGTGTGTGCAGATGATAATAAGGAGTATTGTATCTCTGTACATGTTCTGAATTAAAGTATAACGATGGGAATATGAAAAGCTTACTGCTAACTCCGTACACTCAATGCTTTTGAGCGTGCAGTATAGGACTCCCCAGAAACAGCATGCAAGTCTTATCAATATTTCACGTCAATGAGGACATACATGTCTATCATTTGTCATAAATTGCAGAAATTACATACTGAATTGTGGATTTTATTTAAAGGGAAACCTCTGATTCTGCACACAGAGTATGCGTTATGAATAGGGTGGCTCGATTTCCAGAACTAATAAAAACTGGGAGGGGCACAGACATAGGACTAAATGACCTATGAGATCTCAGGACTTTTTATATACAAAGATATATATATATATATATATAAATATATATATATAAAAGTTATAATTAGGTTCAGATTTTACACACACAAAGCCATAGAAATTCATCAGTTATGGTTATCTCAAGCAACTATAACTCGCGCCCCACCATGCACAGTTTTCTCATTAACTGCTAATGTTGCAGTGATATCAGCAATGATGTTGTAGAAAATGCCATGATTGATGTAATATGTGGGGTAATTGGCAGCGCGTGGTGAGGATGCAAGTTATAGTTAATTTGGGGCACGAGTTACAGTTACTTGAGATAACTGTAACTGGTGAATTGCTATAGTTTTGTGTGTGTAAAATCTAAACCTAACTATAATGTCCCTGTAACTTTTGTTTTTTTCCAGTGAATTTCTACGGTTTAACGTAAAGTAATATTTCCTTACCATATGTTAATCCAACCGCAAGGCCTGGCCTGCAGCCAAACCTACATCGCGTTCAGCCATGTGCCGCAGGGTTTAGCCACCGGGCCTGACCCGGTGGACCCCATTGTCCTTTTTTTATTCATTATTAATAAAGAGGAAAGGGCTGTGCAACCCCCCTCCCCGAGCTCTGTAAGACCCTGGAGACCCCATCCCCCAGGACAACTAATTAAAATTAAGGTGGGGGAGCACACGCGCACCCCTTCCCAGGCTAAATTTAGACCTAGGGACGCCATTTCTCAGGGACCAGTGTATTTTTTAAGGGGAGAGGTCATTTGGTCCCACTTCCCAGGCCGCATTTGGCCCCTGGGGCCTCATCCCCCATGGCCTGGCAACATATTTGAAGTTGCATGCAGGCCTCCTCCCCCAGGCCGATTTCCCCAGTGAACCCATCCCCTGGGGCCCAGCACCATATTTAAGGGGGGAGTCTGGTATGCGGCCTCGCTCCCTGGGCATATCCCAGCTCCAGGGTCTCCATCCCCTGGCGCCAAACCAACAAAGGCTCGGTGCCATGGTGCTCACCCCGGGCACCCACCACACTATCTTTGGGGGCTGTGGGAGGAGCTCCACGGCTCCTATGGCCCACTCCAGCTCCCAGCATCCAGCAGCAGCCAGCATTGCTCCTGCCCGCAGGTAGCAGCTAATAATGCAGCTCCCTGCGGGCAAGAGCAATCTTTGTATCCATTTCCCTACCGGCATCACTGTGGGCAGGGAAACAGATGACAAGTTTTCTCCCAGAAGGCGGGAGCTTTTTTTAAAGCTCCCGCCTGCTGGGAGCAGACTTGGTGTTTGCTGTCGCTTCACAGGAGATTAAAATTGCTCCCACCAAGAGGCAAACATAGGTCACACTAGCATGGGCAGGGAAACCACTATGCTCCAGGGGTGGGCACTCCGGAACTTAGCCTAAGCCAACCTTGGGGGATGGGGTCTCAAGGGTCATTAATGACTTTGGGTTTACTGCACCAACTGGGCCCTCGGGATGGGGTTCCCAGGGCCGAAAACAGCCCAGGAAGGGTGGCCGTGTGCATCCTCCACTATCATTACATGGCAGGGACCCAGGGAATGCGTTCCTCAGTGCCGAAATCATCACGGGGACTGGTGCCTACATGTCCCCCACCCCTTCATTACTTCATTACACTGTCTGGCCCTTGCAAATGGTGGTCCCTGGGGCTGAAATAGGTCTGGGGAGGGGGGGCTGCATGCCTCCCTCCCTCTTCATTACACAGCCAGGTGCCTGAGGGTGGGGTTCCCGGGTCTGAAAATGGCTCGGGGGGGCACATACACACCTCCCCTTTCATTACATGACCAGGCCCTGGGGATGGGGGTTCCAGGGGCCCAAATTGGCCTGGGGAAGGGGCTGTACAGCCCCTCCACTTATGAAAAACACAAGGGGGATTGGGGTCCCTGGGCTGAAACCAGCCTGGGGAGGGGGCCATGCGCATCCTTCTTCCTCAAAGTACAAATATTTGTATTCCTGGGACCTGGGCCACCCAGGGGTTTTGAAACAAAACAAGCACTGTGGATCACACTTTTTTTTTAAAGCATTTTTGGCCCCAGGCACCATCCCCCTGGGACCTCACTACTAGGCATCTCTGTTTGAAATCGGTCAGATACGCAGACCCTTTTCGTCTCTAGAAATACATATTTTTTCCTTAATTACTTCAAGGCTACTGAATAGATTTACATCACATTACAAAAAGAACTCTTTCTGGATGAAGATGTAGCTTTCTGCCAAACTTGGTGTAGTTGCGTTTAGCGGTTCCTGCTGTAGTCATGTCTAAAATCCCTATTGAAAATTGCCTGGGGAAAATACATTTTCGGGCCACCCTCTTTTCCTCGCCCCCTCTTTACGAATCACCTCGAAACTTTCCTGCCAGACGCTGAACAACTACCAAACAAGGTTTGTAAATTTCATGAAGATTTGTTTAACAGCGCCAAAGTTATTAGCAAAACAAAAAATGATTTTCCTATGGAAATTAGGTCTTAAATATACCTACCTACTAGCGACCACCAGTAGGAGATATATATATGTGTATATGCACACACAATATCAAAAATTCCCTCACTTTCTGTGAAGAAGCTCCAGGGTCAGGCTACTGCTGGGCCAACCTTGACTTAAGGGCCCTATAGTCCTGATTCACACATAAAATCCTGATGTACTGCCTTAATGAGGCGGGGCACCACAGCAGGTAGTCTAAACAAATGAACTTTTGTCCCCGGTGAAAAAGTGCTTCTGCACAAGACTGTAATTAATGTGCAGGTTCAGCTGACTCTCCTAAAAACCGGCACATGCATTTGTTTTAGAATAAAGTGTTGGGATGCTGGGACTGTCTGGGCAAATTTGGGCTGTCTGGTCACCCTAGTTATGAAGCACTCCCCCTTCCGAACTACATATAAAATTTGACGTTTGATTTTAAAATTGTGTGTCCAACGCAAGTTAGAAAAATGCATGTGCCAAAGACTAAGGCAAAGACCAGGACACTACTGCAACTTGCACTACTCACTGCCAATTCCAGCACTGCAAAATGTTAGTACCCTCACAACCACTAATCAGCAAACTTCGGACTAAACAAACCACTCGACTAATTTAAAATGGCCTAAACACATTAGTATTATTCATTTTTAGTGTATATGTAATTGTTAAGCACACTTCTGCTATGTCAATCTCAAAAGTAGACAAAAGTAGACAAACAGCGCCCCCATATGGTGATTGTCATAACTGCCGGTGTTGAGAATTAAGTGCTGGATCTGAACAATGGCAAACACTGTCTCAAATTAAGCATTGAAAGAAATGCCCATAAATTTATTATAAACAGAAATACTCTACACAGTGGTTATTCTGAAAGACTGGCATGGATGTGGTGCTCCAGGACCAACAATGGACACCCCTTTTTTAAAGTTCAGCTGTAAAAGCAGTAGCACGTCAGGTGTGATATATGGAGTTGAAATGTTGGAGAGAACGTAACATTTCCCTATTCTATCATTTGCTTGGGTGTTGATGCCTTATGCATTAAAAATTCATTACGCACTTCAAAATGAAGTTTCATCAGAGGAAGACTGGATTGCAGCCAATGGCTGAAACACTTTGCATAGTTTAAACTAAGCCAATCGAAATAGCTTTCTCCAGACAATGAATACATCTTCCTCACTGACAAGAAACATGTTGTTTGATACAAAATATTTTGAATATTTGTACTTTATATACTTTTATTCAGTGATCTAAGAAATGGCTTACTAGGTAGCTTTTGTAGATCACTTTCAGTACACCAACATCATCAGGGTGCTTTCAAGCCATCACATATCTAAAGGGGCGGCTGACCCCTCAGTTTCTGTCTAATTCGGAATATTTCAAATAAAATGCATATGCGTGAAAAAAAAGAATAGTACTGGTTTCGGAAAGCTAATGTCTGTACGTGAGCACTCCACATCAAGAGCAGAAACCACAAAAGACCGTGGATATAGGATCCTTAGAAAAGAACATACCCACCCAGATCCAGCTCCTACAACATAGTGTAATCTACAATGGAAAGCTCCGGCCTTAACCGGTTTACAGGTTATGAAGGGGCAAAACAGCAGCACTAGGCAAATTTTGACAGGCTATTGCACGCGCCACTGCCTACTTCCACATGATCTACAAAGACAGCAGCCAGCCAAAATGCCTTCATGGTCAGAGGAACCAGATCACGTGGTCGTGGCACGTGCATCACAAGTATCTCTTCCTAAGGGTGTTTGCAGAATGCTAACATACCAGGCCTGGAAATGGGGTGGATACCTGAGGATCCCCATGTTGGACACCCCAAGAGAAGAATGTCCGAAGATTAACTTTATTTTTTATTTTTATTTTTTAAACTTGAAGTGAGACTGCCCTGCTCGCCTCAGAAATGTCTGGGCCTTCATTGGGTAGCTTCAAGTACCAAAAGGTCTCAAGTTAGTAATTGTTCTAAGACGAGGCAGAGCCTCATCTAAAGTTTTAAATGGGGAATATAAAATTAAATTAATTATGTCACTTAGCTGAAGCCATCGAGCCACACTCAGTACGGGGCTGCGGACATGTCACCTGTGGCCCCAACTCCTGAACAGTCAGAGGAAATGTGGCTAAATTCTGCATCACAGACACAAAGTTAGGAGTTATTGCTATGTGTTGGTGTAGCTTGGGCGCATTGTAAAAATAACTTTGTGAGATTACCAAGGGCTGGTAAAATGGCATAATCGCAGCACTCCTACAGATGTATCAGGTGGTGTGAATGGCAAACCATGATAGCCCAGCAGAGCTGACTCAGCCTTTCATCTTTCCGAAGCCAACACACTGAGTTATATTAATTTGACCAACAGCAGCACCTGTAATCTACAGACTTTAGAAAATGCAGAATTACTACATGCCTCACATATGTACATTTAAAAAGCACAGGCAAAGCCAACTGGTGTGCCCTTAACAATTTGGTACAATGGCTACTTTTTTTACTTTTATTGTAAAACATGCCACAAAAATAAAAAGAATAAAAAAGAAAACATTCTACTGCCTAAATGTGATCGTCAGGTGCTTGCAACAAAACATATCAATTAAAAAAGGAATAATGCATATAATTGGAATCAAGTCATATAGGTGGTGAAATGTACTTAAATCTTGTATATAAACCCACATTATTTCATTGCACAGGTGGTCCAAAAAAAGTTAACATTGACTTTAAATTAATCTAACCTGATGACTTAGTTTAAACACTCAAGAATCACCGGACAAAAAAAGTATAGGATGATGAATGGAAAGAAGAAAGATTTGGCAAACTTAGCCCACCAGCTGTGGCACCGGAGTGCAGTTTCCTTTAAGTTAATGTGCACATGTATGCAGGAACAATGCTGTGCAAGAGAGCCAGCGGCTGAAGTGGGCTGACTCATTTCTTCATGCCAAATGGGTTGTATCAAAATGTGAATGGTTGTTGCATGGAGCATGGGACAGAGAAGGCTGAACCTAAGTTCCAGTACGTATGAATTTTCTTTATGGCTTTTTATGAAGGTATAAGGCTGTTAATATAGCCAAACCTCGCCAAGGACAAAAAAGCAGCTAAAGTACATATAATGCACTACACAAAAAACATTTTCTTGCTGTACCTTCACAAGTACTTCAGAATATTGCTGAAAAGATATTGTCTGGCACACATACGTATTCCTAAATATCTTCTACAAAAGCATTACCACATTGGCTTTAGATTTTCTGTTATTAAGGCAATAGAGTTATGGTTTTGTGAACAATACAATATTTTGTTAGATGATATTAAGACAACGATATTCTATTAGCAGATGTATTACAGGCACAACATATCACAAAGCTCAGTGGGATGTCGCATCTGTGTAAAACATATATAATGGTGCGAGTTCAACTCATTTTACAAGTCACACAAAGCCTTTCAGCCTTCGGAGGCAGATGCAGTTGGCATCGAGTAAAATTTATTTTACTGGAGCCAAAAAGGCAAATCGTGTTTGCACTATTTTGCTGTTTGTGTAATGGGGAGTGGAGAACCGTCACTATACTATCGCCTGGATCCGCGCAGCGCATTTATACCTTGCAGTTCTACTTCACGTCGAGTGCCCCATGGTACGCGCCATAACACTGTGTTTTCTCAACCCTTGGGAGCCAGGCTGCGCTAAACTTTTCCTTATTTAGAGCTGGCTTGTTAACGTGAACCAAAGCCAAGGTTCCAACGCGCGCTTCGCCGTACCCTCGCGCCGCCTCTGCAGGACCTTTCCTGTGCCAGATAGAAATGCAGTCTGTTTTAGCAAAAACAAAAAGATGATTACATATTTCTTAAACAGACATGGCCTACTCCTAACTATAAAGGATGGAAGTATCTGCAATATTAATAACAATATAGTAATTATAACAATTATATATTTACGAATACAGCCTGTTTTGTATTATAAGCTTAAAACGGGTTCTTGATAGCCTTTACTTCAAGCCTACTCTGTGGTACTGGTTTTATCAACCTGGAAGCGACTATAAAAGCTCGTTCCGTGACCTACAAATTACTTACAGATTTCTAATGGAAAATTACCGCACTGGACACATTTTAAAACTACTATGACCAGAAGTGGCTTCAAATAACGTTTTGTGGGTTCCGAGTGAATGCGTTTTCCCACCAGGTACTATAACAACCATAGGAGTCCCTTCATGACCTTTTCCAACTTGTTCCAAACCATAAACCGCTCCTGTTCGCTGTGCTTGTGGTTAACAAGGCTATAGCCTACTCTGAGACGGCGAGAATAGCGCAATGCGCACCAGTAAACAAGGGCCCTTCAGAGCACCTGTGATCGCCTGCAGCTTGGGTGGAATGACGCGAGTTCTGGCAGACGCCAGATGCTGTCACGGACAGTGCCAGCCCTGTACACAGCCCTGGGCATATCATGTTCGCGCCACCCAGCACGTGGTCCCGCCTAGCAAGAAGCAACAGAGTTGCCCAACAATCTTGGAAATATCTGTGTCAGCCATGCCCGTCCTTTAGGGCGGAGGAGCCAGCCCCCCCCCCCCCCTTTTGCCCCTCATGAAGAGTGTCTGTCAGGCTGAGCAAAGGTCAGCCTGACAGACTCTTCATGTTCAAATCAGGCAGCCAGGAGCATGGCTGCCTGAGCTGAACTTGGCTGGGCTGAAGAGGTCACAGCTCCTATGGGAGTGACATCCTCAGCTCAGCAAAGGTGCCTCGAGGCCCTTCCCCTCAGTGACGAGGAGGGGAAGCGTCACCGATTGACTTCACTCTGGGCGCTTCAGGTTTAAGCCCTGATGCGCCCAGGGTGAGTGTCAATCAGTGACACCTCGTCACAGAGTGGGGAGGGGTCAGAAGTCTCACTGACCCCATCACACTCTGTGACTAAGTTGGGACTGCTGCCTGAGGCAAGGCAGCAGTCCCAACCCTCCTTGGACCTCCGAGCTAAAGGTAACTGTGTGTGTGTGTGTGTTTTTTAAATAAATGTTTGGTGCGTGCATGTATGTTTGAATGTTGATGAGTGTTGTGAATGGATGTGCATGTGTGAATGAGTAAGTGCGAGTGTGCTTCCCGCCCGCCCCCCTCCCTCCTAAAATTACAGGCCGCCACTGATCTGTGTGTTAGATTTGTCGAGTTTCAAACTATTGTGAGGTATGGAAGCACAAGATCTAACCATCAAGGGAATCCATTATTTTTAGGCCTTGGTTTTTCCACAGCAGCAGACAGGCCTTTTTTTTTTCAATAGATAACATTTCTAAAGTGGGCTTTGAATCATCCCTTTGCAGATGATTGCGTGGCGTTGCTGTCTGGTTTTGATTTAATGGCATTTTTTCCTATTTTCGTGTATGCCCCGCCCAGGAGCATTGTCTTACACTGTTCTGATTGGATAAGTTATTTCCTTTTACTGTATTCTTGAGGTAATGTCTTTATTCTACATTTAGCTCTAAATCTTTCTTAGCTCTCTTGAACCCATTAGCTCTCTCCCTGCACTCTCTCTTTTCATTACCACCCTTTGACCCTCCCACCCCCATCCCTATTTTAGATGTCCTACTCTCTGGGTTAAATTTCCACACATATATATTTTTAAATGGGCTGGAAGTAATGAAGCGCTGTTGGGCCACTCTTTCTTTTTCATCTTTACCATATCACCTGTTTTTCATTTTTTTTGTCTGTCCAGCATGTTAGATCTCTAAACTAAAAAGGACCACCTGTGGCACGATGTAAGCACACACATGGGGCATGACATGCTTGGGCATGCATTATGACACATGAATATGCAGCAGTGGCCATTTTGGAGTGAGGGTTCTTTAATTGAAAAACAAATTTTAAGATTGACAAGAAATACCAGTAGGATGAGAAAATACATGACTTTAGATACGTATAGATGGAAATTAAGGAAAAACTATCATAACAGTCTTCTGGAACACTTTGGCAGTTAATGAAATGCAGACGCCTAACCTCTTGTATGGCCATGGCCCAAAATGGGAATGCTATGTATCTGAAATTCTCTTGTAACTCAAGCTGAGGGCATTCAGTGCCGAGCCCGAACTTAGAGAACCTTTGAGCACCATTTAGGTCTAGTATGATGTCATCAGTGGTGGGCAGCAGACATCTTTATATCTTGACTGCAGAATTGAGAAATCGGAAGTTCACACATATGAGCATCTGGACTAGCGGTAAACCAGGTATTATTTATACTAAATGCCTAGTGTAAAATAAAACTAGATTCAGCTTTGTAGGTAGGTATTATGTGTTGGAGTGGTTCAGCAAGTCCTTTTTGTTCTGTTCCCACCCCCCCACATATTCCCAGGCTTGATTTTGATTGACACTTTCACTCAAAATTTACGAAGATGCGTTAACACCAAGAGTCAACATAACATGTGGATTTATAGGGGGAATGAACAAATGGAGAAATGGAGAAACATGTTTCCATACTGTTCAATTCTATCAGTGAAGTCCTCACTTGCATCCTGAAGTGGTCCATCATCTCAGAGACGTCCCTGGATGCCTGGAAACATGTGAGGGTCAAGAACTACTAAAGAAAACTTTGGCAGACCCCACTCAACTAGCAAACTACAGTCTGATCACCCTTTTACCCTATTCAGCCAAAGTCATGGAGAATGCCATCAACAAGCAGCTCGCACACTTCCTCAATACACACCAGCTCCTAGCCACCATGCAATCCAGTTTCCATCCCAAACAAAGTACTGAGACCAACCTCTTCACAGACATAGACAACATCAGGCTGATCTTTGACTATGAACATACAGGGCCCCTCACCCTGGATGACCTCTCAGCAATCTTTGACATGGTCTCCTATCCCACCCTGATCAGACGACTACATGAAACAGGCATTCAAGAAACCGCCCTCAAATGGATCTGCTCCTTCATCATAAGAAGACCCCAGAAAGTAAACCTGCCACCCTAGCTGTCTGAGGCCACAAACCTCATATGCAGAGTATCCCAAAGATCTTCTCTCAGCCCGGTGACCCCACTGTTGGATCTCATTAGCTAAAACAACATTTACACACCCTCCTATGCAGATGACACCTAAATGATACTATCCCTGTTGGAGGAGAACCCCACAACGAAAACCAACTTTGCCACCTGCATGTCAGTGGTTGCCACTTGGATGAAATCCATCTACTTCAAACTCAACACATACAAAACTGAAGTGGTGATCTTCCAACGGAAACCCTTGGCCTGGAACTCCATCTGGTGGCCAATGGTCCTAAGCCTCACACCCACCTCCACCACTCATGCCAGAAATTTTGGAATCTTCCTGAAAACAAGCAGGACATGATGGCCCAAGTAAACAGAGTGACCCCCCCCACACTTGCTTCCACATCCTGAGGATGCTGTGACAAATCTTCAAATGGCTACCGGTGAACACCAGGGAGACAGTTACACAGGCCCTGATTACCAGCAGTATTGACAACGGCAACACACTCTACACAGGAATTCCTAAGAAGCTCCTGAACAGGCTCCAAAACATCAAAAAAGCCACTACAAGGTTAATCGCCAGCCTACCTCAGTGCACCCATATCAGCTCACATCTCAGAGAAATTCCCTGGCTTACCATACACAAACAGATAAACTCCTCACATTCCCATACAGTGCATTACACAGCACAGGCTATATTTGCCTCAACAGCTGCATATGCTTCCACCTACCTCCCAGGCACTGTAACTCATCCAGACTCTAACCAACACATGCAATAGGCAGAGGTCACTCCTTCTCACTGCCTCTAACGCATGAAATAACCACCCACACCACATCAGGGCCACCTCTTCACTTCTCAACTTCCAAAGAAGCTGAAAACCTATCTTCCTGGCGTTTCAAATATTCACGCCAAGAAGGCAGCTGCCCTTTCATCTGCAAAGCACCTGTATACCCTCACAGATGATTATCATGCTATACAAATAATATAACATAACATATGTTATTACCTAGGATCCCCTTCACTTTCTGATGGAATTGAGGAGACATTCCTAGGCTTCACAGGACCGACGAATAGAGGAATTTAGGACCTACATAGTTCACAAAACTCATAGCGCTAAACCCTTTTTTTCCTCACCAATAAGCCTTTCTTTCTGTAGTTTTTGCACAGCCATTTACCAAAGGCCTGCATTCTCTCTGCCAAGGTTTATCTCACATCCTCAGCGACCAGCCTCACCCCACTCTGAAAATTAACTTGGCCTTGCCACTTACTGGAGGGACTCACCGTAATTAGAGAATAGTTATGCTACAAAAATCAAACACTGTGCAGAGAGAGGTAGTACCCTGAGGCCAACCCACAAACTCACAGCTCTGTCTGTATGCCCACCAGCGAGCTCCACCTATATTGAGCAAACACCTGAACGAAGGCGCATTGTGGAGCTGGAGGAGAGTGAAGGGTAGAAGGGCTGCTGGGAGGCAAGGTGGGGGCACTGTTACACCGTTCAGAGTTCTGTATGTCTTTGTTACTAAAAGCTCCTCTTTTCCCCAGGCAATGTAATTTCCTTTTAAATATTATACCTGTGGTTAGGGATAGATATTTCACTATGGTGCACATCTTACTCAGGGGCAAGGTGTGTCAATGTCTGCAGGTGCTGTACTTCTAACCCAAAGCCACCATGCAAAGAGGAGCGGCCTCACAACTTTCTACGCCAGTAAGACTTACTAATCTAAACTGTGAAATCAAAGGAGAAACGGAGCTGGTATAAAACTGGTGCAGGTATCTGGCAGCCCAGCCATCACTGCAAGTCTTAACAGGCCAACACTCTAGTTACGGAGTCCTGAACGGGAGTTGAAAAAGGACCTCCCGTTTGCCAGTAAAAAATGCAAAGGAACCAATGGACTTTGAGGAAATGATCTCAACAAATGTAAATAACTTTGGTAGCTACTTGTTAGCACTTGGCACTCCTGACTGGTGTACCTGTGCTTTAAGTCTTTTTTTAATGGAAGGACAAGGGAAATTGTGGAGGTGGGATGCAGCCTGCCTGATAGAATCCCTGCAGGAGAGGCAACGTCAAATTTTCTGCAGACAACAACCCATCAAGTTATGCCAGGGACTCTGAAGGCCATTTTAGAATGTTTTTTTTATTTTGTTTTAAGAAAACTCATTTCAAGATGGCCACCTTGCATAGCAGCCATTTTTGAAAAAAACAAACATTCATTGGCAAAGGCAATAAGTCTGTGTCCAGTGTCAAAGGTGAAAGCTACTGGCTTTTCCAGTGCTTTCTGTCTTTGCAGTGAAATGAGCTTTGAACAACCACCAAAGCCTCCTCAGTGGCTGGTCCTTACTTTGCAATAAATCGTCACGGACCACAAAAAGCAGTATAGTCTAACCACAATTACTCTGATTGCCAGCAGCAAAGGATGGAGACCCTTCCAACCAATCAAAAGGGGGAAATGCGTTCGGACTATTATTTGATGGTAGGACTGCCCTTGACTCAGGTGCAGAGAAACAATCTCACAGCAATCCACAAATACCTGTAGTTAGTGAGGTATTTCCAGTGCATGTAAGTAGAACTGGATCCATTGAAAAAGGCTGGCACTGCCAGGTACTTCTCTGGTTCTGACAGTAAACTCGAAAAATAAATTGCCCAGCCCCATTCGGCAGACCTCAATTTTACTCCAACTGCACTATCCTTAAACTTTCTCTGTGCCAGTTGATAAACCTAACACTTTCAGGTCTTTAAAAGGATTATTGTTTCTTTAGTCTAAGCCACATGTAGCTATTTTTTACCATCCCATCGCCTATATTCTTTACACTTTTTTTGATACTCCCGTTATTTACCAACGTCTCCCCTTAGCCTGCAACCGGTTCTATATTTAACTTGCTCCGCCCCATTGTAAAGTTGCCTGGCGCTTTCCTAAGAGGGAGTGAGGTTCCAAAGAGCTGGATCAGACGCATCATTAAATATTTGCTTTGCTCCATGACTTGCAAAGTCCTGTCCTGCAATCTTTCATTACAGAGCAGACAGAGTTGGGTAACTCTCGGCCACTATGATGCAAGTGCCGAGAGCATGCCCTTTTCGAAGCACCATTCACTGCATAGATAACAGGCACACAACAGAGCTTAAAATAAAGAATAAACATAGACCACCCTGATTAACATGCCTGGGGATTCAACATGCAATAAGTAACCAGAGAGATCCCAACTAATGGGGCCGCTGAGGTGAACCTCTGAGTGTTGGAAATGCCCTGGCTGCATTTGAATATCTGACCAGTATGAAGGAATAGAGCGATGACTTGCAGAGCTTGGTGAAAAATATAATTGTACATCTTGGAGAGCTCCCAATGTCCTGCTAAATAAAAGCCGTTTTCAGATCAGGCCTTTTGCAGTAATTATCCATCACCACTAGATGGCGCCAAATGACTACCTTACCTCTGCTTATAGATGTGTCAGTCTTGCCTGCATGTGGTACACAGCCTTCTGTAGCAGAGGCTCTACACAGCCAGCACACAAAACCTGCATTTATCTCTCCACTGTCTCCCAGGGGTACAAATGGTCAAATTGAAAAACTTCTGCACCATTAAAAACACTTACAGGGTAACAGACCAAAGTAAGACTCAACCGCAAAATACACTGCCAGCAGGAGTCTCAAGCTGACTTCAGGCAAGCCAAGAACCCAGGTAAAACCACGAGTAGGACTCCTTGACCCTGCATGAGGGTGCTGCCCTCTCCTCTCTGACCTCAAAGCTCAGAAGCAATCAGACCTCAAAGATGTCTCCACACCCATATTCTGACCAAAATGGGGTCAGAAAAAAACACCCATATCAAGGGATTAGGCCCAACCAATCATTGTGGAAGCCATTTTATGATCATGTCCATCAGGGATCTCCGCAGCCTCCAAATACAAATGAACAGGATGGATCTGCCATTGAAAGTAGTGGCAGTAAACTACAACTCAAAGAAGTGTCCATAAAGTTTTATCAGCAGGCAACCAAATATATAAAATAAATGAGTTAAACAACAAAACAATCTCAATGCACTTCCCAACCCAGAGACCAGAACTGCTTTATGGAGCCAGTCTAGGGGAACACTCATGCAGACAATTCTTACCCTTTGGAGCTTACATAAGATTAAGTAGTTATATATGTAAAACCTACAAAGGTGTACGCTTAGATCCAAAGCATCCTTCCATAGTAAATGGGAGAAATGACAGACCAGGCCCAGTGTGATTCACTGACCAGTCACTGCATGAAAAATTAAGAGCAAAATGTTTTGGACCAGGCTTCCTACTTACTTGGGAGGACCATCAAACCCTGATGGGTCGTCCATGGGAAGTTGCTCGAGTCTGTAGGCATAGTCAGGAAGTTGTGCACATCATAAAGCATACATGACACACAACCTACATTTTGCTGGCATGTCTCCAGTTTGGATGGAACTTTATAGCTGTTGGAGACTAATTGCATCTCTTTAAGCAAACATATAAGACAGGATGACTTTAGGCATGCCTAATCTATATTATACAGAGCAACTGCAGAGCAATGTCCCCACTCCACAAAAGAACAAGCAACTGGGAAGGCTTCAGCCGTCCATGAGACCTTGATCAGTGCTTGAGTACAAGCAGGGTGACCTCAAAGTTGCTAGTCTTAGGCAGGCAGTCAACCTTCAACAGTTCTTGGAGCTCTATAAAGCACTAACAGAAAGTACTAAAAGAGCCCCCATGGTTGATTGTGCATACTACACGTACAAGAGTGACTTGAAAGTGATAAGGGGGCGTGTTAACATCAGTTATCACTGGCGAGCCTCGGGGATCATCTCTTGGCAGGTTGGCACTATGTAACCATCTGAGAAACCCAAAAAAGTGCCCCATTTGATTTGTGCGATCTGCATTGCTTGGGTCCACATCTACAAGGTTGAAACTTTCAAGGAAAAAAACGATGCCAGTAGTTGGTTGATCAATCTTCGGAGAGAACATATCCAAAACATCTATGAAGCTGCATTTGGCCCTATGTGTGGAACAGCAGCCAGATTCGCTATGGTGCTGATCTGCGATGGGTATCCTAATCCGTCATCCACCTTGCTCTCCTGGGGCCTGGTGGGTCACCCGTAAGGTGGATAGAAACAACTACCTTTGTAATGATAACAGAGAACTCTCCACCTCAACTATACTTCTAAAAGGAAGACCAACTCTTTATCTACCCTCTACTCCTCTCTCATGGTCTATTTATTTATTTCTCTTCCTGCCCTCCGTATTTCCATATTTATTTTCGTAACAGAGTCTTTCATGCTCTCCTTTTCTCTGCCGTTATTTTCCACTCTTAAGCCTTTTTTATTTCTCATTCACTTTTCTCCCTTTCCAAACCCATTCACTAATTTTTCAATTTCTTCACCCTTTCTTCTTCCCACTATTTTTCTTCATCCGAGTCTCTCTCATACTCTCTACGTCCTTTCTCCCACCCACTCTGTCATCCACTCCACCCCTCTCATTTTGTTCCTTCTCTTCTCCTACCTAGCTCATTACTTTATTCCCGTCTCTTTCCGCTGTCTTTCCATTTTCTCTCTCTCACTGTCTTCCTCTCCTTAGAGCCAAGGGTTGTGTTCTTCCTTATCAGTACCATCTTTAGCCACAGTCATCAAAAAAGTCTTAATACCGATTGATAAAAAAGAACATTTTTTGTCGATGATTCAACCAGATTAAGTCCTCAATAACCAGCGTCTTCCTGGCCACCATGTGAACCGCCAACCTGAGCTTAGCAAGCATCTTCACTCCTGTACTGAAATCAGTAGCATTGCCAGTGTGCCATAGAGCCTAGTGTAAGGATGAAACAGAACCCCCAGGTTGTGGTCTGATTTAAAAAATACAGCAATAATCAGGGTTCATTGGGCCCCGGTGCCACTGCACCTGCTGCACCAATGGAAGCTACAACCTTTACTGAAGGGTTCGATGCCCAATAGACATGCTCATGGAGTCATTTGTACGTCCAGACCTCTGAGTTTTATCCCTATATACACTGATTTGAAAGCATTTCTGGCCGAAAGAATTGTCATTTTGACTCCCTAAGGGTGGTAAGCAAGGAGTGAGCATCGCTGCTGTCCTCGCACAGCTCGAGGCACAGCTCGTCACATGCCTGTGCTCTTGTGCAACGTACAGCAAGTCATCAGGAGACGAAGCGAGGATGTTATTGAAATGTAATCCCACGTGTTTGTGTCGACTGCTGGCGCAAAACATCAGCAGTAGCTGAGTCATCAGCCAAGCAAAGGAAGGCCTAACCCCTTCACACCAAATCCCAGCACCCCAACAGTAACACAATTGACATTTTATAATGCTGCGCCTTTCTGCTGGAGCTGCTCTTTTCCCGCTTTACTTCCACGTTCAGACTGCCACAGATCAGTGGGTGGCATCAGTAGGGCAGATTTAATTCACAAAAAAACTCAAATTAGGTGGATTTTGGTGCAGGGTTAGTTACGCAGCAATTCACTGATGTTTTGCGCTATGCAAAAACTTGCTAAATAAAAATCACAAAGAGAAGTATAACAAAAAAAGTAAAACGGTTATTAACAAAGATATTTAAAACTGTGACAAATACAACATGATTTGCAGAAAGTGAGCTCCAAATCTTAACCAACAGACAAGCACAACAATTTGCATTGGGACACACTGCGTGCCAGACTGTTTGCCTCACTGACATTTGAGGACAAAAAAAAAAATATATCAACACAGGCAGTATATGTGGTGGATGCTTGAATATTAACAAATGCTAACCAAATGTTCCCACTCTTATTGTGCTCATTTTCTTTTCTGTGAAAATGTGATGCTGTGACCCTCTTAAAACTTAAATGTTGCAGAGGCCTCACGCACACTTCAGCAGAAGGATCAGCAGAATCACATGGACAGCACTAACAAATCCGGTAGGCCGTGGGAAGGGGGGCATGCATGACCCTGAAAGTTAAGGTTGAGAAGTTACCATTGAAAGGTAAAAAGTCAAAAGGCCATCTCGCTCAGTCCTGTTGAAATTTAAGCCTGGGGAAGAGCCAATACAGTCTGGGGGTGGGGGCTATCATCAACAAATGCTTCAGAGCTCAGGCTCGATTTGTAGCTGGTCACCAAACACGCTATCAATTTTCAAGTTGTCCTATAACAAGGGAGTTATCCCCGTTCTCCTCCATATGTTGTTGAAAAGATCATATAATCTGGTTGTGGCCCTTCAGCTTCTAAGCCAACATGTAACAACTATGTTTATTTTTATTAACTCTGACGCCAGAATTATTGTGTGAGCTCTTGTGTATATGCTATTGTATTTCAAAGGTTAATCAGTACACAAGAGAGGTAGGTGGTAGACTGGGCAGTGGCCTATATAGTGTGGCTGTCAGGCTATGGTACCACGCAAGTGGCCTAGTACTTGGGCTATAGCACAAAAGGGACAATTGTAGCAAGTAGTATCATCAGGCTAAGGCCCGTAGCGACCTTCAACTCGTTTATTTATGCTCCATCGAGGAAGAGCTGCCATTGCCTTTGGCCAATGCTTCTTTCACTTTCATGACGCTGGCAGCTGCTTGGGTGGCCTCCAAGATCTCTTCTAGGGGTTATCGCCTAGAGGCACACTGCACATTCAGTCTGATCTTCGTCCTCCTTCACACTCCCCGATCGTTCCTGATGTGGGTGCTGTGACAGATAAGCTGCCGGATTCATGACACCCAGGCGATAGATGACTAGAAACTTGTACAGCCCACCTCTCGACCCTAGGTGGGGCAAGTCGAGCAGTGTCGGTGAAGAGTGTAACCAGCGGTCTGTGGTCCTTAACCACTTGGAATTCGTGTCCACAGAGATATAGGTGGAAGTGATGATATGCCCTCCTAATAGCAAGAGCATCCCTCTCAATCGGAGCATATCAAGTTTCTGTTGCAGAGAGCTCACAGCTGGCATACACCACAGGTATCCACTCATGATCAGTTTGTTCCTGCAGGACCAGGGATCCTAGCCCAACTGGGCTAGAATCCACCACCAGCTAAGTCTTCCGCTGTGGGGAAAAATAGGCCATGGTGGTCTTGTCCAGCAGCGCTTCCTTGATATATCAGAATGCCTTCTCCACCTCAGGGCCCCACTTCCATAGAGCACCTGTACAGGTTAGGTGTCTAGGAGGCTACACAATCACCACAAGTTTCAGGATAAATCTTTCACAGTATGTTGTCATACCTAGAAAGCTGCACACTTCAGTGGGGTTCTGGATTACCAATGCACTTCACATCACTTCAGCTTTCTTGGGGTCCACCTGGAGCCTCTCACAGAAGAAGATGTAGCCAAAGAAATCTAGAAACAGCATTTCTTCTGGTGCAGAGTCCACCCAGCCTCAGCTAATCTTTGGAGCATAGCCCTCAGCCTTACATGATGTTCTTCCAGGCTTTCAGAGAAAATGAGGATGTTGTTGCTCAGAGTGATTATTCCTACAAGGCCTGGTAATGTTTCACAGATAGCGTTCTGGAACACCTCCATGGCTGAGGAAATGCCAAAGCTCAAACCTTTGTAGCATCAGAGGACCATACGTATGGAGAACATGATGTTATGGCTCTCCAGGTCAATTTCTAGTTGATGGTAGCCGGAGCGGAGGTCCAGTCTTGAAAACCATTTGGCCCTTTTAAGGTCAGCCACTATTTCATACATGCTTGGAGTTGTATGTCTCTCACGTTTGATTGCCCGATTCGGAAGCCTCATGTCAATGCATAGGAATATGTCGCCGGGCTGCTTCAGTTTTGGTGCAGTTACCAGTGATGACACCCATGGGTGGGGCCGGTCACCTTTTCTGTTGTTCCTCCAGCGCCTGAAACTCACGTTCCACCTGCAAACACAAATGGAAAGGCACACACTGGTGCTGTGAGGCAGTGGGCTTGATTGAGTTGTCAATGTGTATCTGGAATTGTTTTCACTTCAGCTTCCCAAGTCCAGTGAACAGCTGCGAAAATTCAGTGAGCAGGGCATCGGCATGCGTCTTGTGGAGCTTCCTCACAAAGAAAACCAATTCAAGATCCTCCGCAGTGTGGACCCCCAGTAGAATTCCTTTGCTGCCCTCTGTGACATGAAATCTCGCCCTCGCCGAGTGGCCATCACATACTACTTCAATGGTACGGCGGAGAGGCAACAGCTCTGCTCTGCAATATGTATAAATCCCCGTTGGGCTAGGTGACAGAAGTAGGGGTGGTACAAGTCTTTCAAACTGTTCCAAGTCCATAACATTCACAGAAGCGTCTGTGTCTATGAGAGCTGACACAGGAGTGCTGCTGATGTTGACTGTGCACATGGGAGATAGTCATTTTTTGTGGCCCTGCTGTCCTGAAAATGAAATGACGAACGCCATCTTCTTCATTGTCATAATGGGGACTGGCTTGGTTGGCACCAGTTGTGGTATCCACTGCTTCGTTTTTGATAGCCAGCTGGCATAAGGCTGCCACCACCCTCTTCGGTTGCCCAGAGCTGGTTTGTGTCCTCCCGCCATGGCAAACCTTCGCAAAGTGGTTGGCTGTACCACACTTCAAGCACATCTTTCCTTTCACCGGTCACACTGCCAGTGTCTTGTGTTCTAAATTACAATGGCCGCAGCTGATATTCCTGGTCGTGTAGTGCCAGGTGGTCGTTGGGGAGTGCGGCACCCTTGGATAGCGTCCACATGTTCTTTCTTCACTCCAGGCAGTGTGACATTGACCCCAGTCTAATACAGTGCACAGTTAGTAAGGCCAGTTTGCCTGCACAATACCTCAGGAGCCGCATGGAGAACAGCAAAGGGCCCAAGAATACAGTCTCTTTTCTCCAGGCACAGTCAACGTACAGGCGATGATGAGCAGGGGCCTCAGGTGTAGGAAGCTGGCCTGGTGTGTATTATCACCTTATACCAGATCCAAGTATCCCATATTAGTGAAGTGTAGTCAGTGTGTAGGAAGCCAGGCTCTCTAGAGGTAGCTGTGATAAGCAACCAAGACTTCTCAGAGACATGCAAAGCGTATGTAATACCACTGTAGTCATACAGCAGTCACACACTTGAAAGAACCACACAGTGTTACAAAAATAAAGGTGCTTTATTTTAGTGACACAAATACTTAAATACTATATAGGCAATACCCCAATGGAAGGTAAACAAAACGCAATATTATATGTACAGTAGGAGTCAGGAATTAGCATTGAATGCAATAGAAAACAGTTAAAGCAATAGTAAGTACTGAAGGCCTGGGGGGGACCAAACCATATGTTAAGAAAGTGGAATGCGAAAATCGGGACCCACCCAAGGAAGTGGAATCAGTAGAGGGGAGCTGGAGGAACTAGGAAACCCACAAGGTAAGTACCCGAGTGCCCACCACCCCGAGCGACCAGGAGAAGAGAGGTAAGTACCTGGTCTCTCCGAACCCACCAAAAGGACTTCAGAGAAGGATATTGCAAGACTCAGACAAGATTGCAAGAAACTAAAGGTGGATCTTGGAAGAGGAAGACCTGGAAAAGAAGGGGACCAAGTCCAGTTCACACTGGAGTGTCCGGTGGTGACAGGAGCCACTACCTGCCCGTCTGTGGCTGCAGGACCAGGTCGAGGGTGGACAAAGACAGTCAGCAGTGCAGCACTGCAGCAGCTGAAGAGTTCCTGGAGCGATGCAGTCAACGTCCCACGCCAGAAGAAGGACTGCAGTTGATCATTGGTGTGGAAAAAACACAAACAAGCCTTGGCAAAGACAAATGTTGTGGATGAGTGGATGAAGAAAAGCGGGGTCCAGGAGGACTCAACCTATGGAGGAGAGCCCCCAGAGACCCTCAGCAGTGAGGAGAGTCACAAGAAGAGGAGGCAGCCCCCACAGGTGACCCACAGGCAGCAAGCACAGGAGTCGAGATGAGGCCCGTGCAACACACCTGGAAAGGAGTCCTACGTTGCACTATAAGCACGCAGAGGGCTGTGCATCACAGGGAAGAGTGCTGGGGGCTGGGGTTACATGGAGCCAGAATATCCCTTAGATAATATGCCAACAAGCCTTGGTAGCTGCAAGAGATGCAATGCACGGGGGTACTGTTGCTGGAAGGAGCCGGAGAAATAATGTTGCAGAGCAGAGTCGTCGCTGGAGCTGGAGACTGTAGGTTCCTGTGGAGTCCAGTTGCGGGTCCAGTGGCCAGAAGTCTAAGCAAACATTGCAGAGGATTCCTGCTGGAGTCTTGCACGTTGAATCTGAGGGCCCACCCAAGAGGGAGACCCTAAGTAGCCCTGGATGGGGGGATTGGTCACCTTGCAAGGTGACCACCTATCAGGAGGGGCCTGTGACATCACCTGCCTAAGCTGGCCACTTTGATGATCCCAGAGGCCTCTGCCCACCTTGGATTCAAGATGGCATAATCAAGTGGCCATCTGGAGGAGCTTTGGGAACCATCCCTGGGGTGGTGATGGACAAGGAGTGTTTACTCCCCTTTCCATTTTCATGCCAGAGCAGAGACTGGAGGTCCCTGAACTGGTGGAGACTGGTTTATGCAAAGAGGGCACCAAATGTGCCCTTCAAAGCATACCAGTGGCTTGGGGAGGCAACCCCTCCCAAGCCAAATAACACCAATTTCCAAAGGGAGAAGGTGTTACCCCCTTCTGCCAAAGGAAATCCTTTGTTCTACCTTCCTGGGCTTGAGCTGGTCAAGCAGCAGGAGGGCAGAAACCCGCCTGAGGGTTGGCAGCAGCATGGGCTGCCTGGAAAACCCCAGAAAACTGTCAGGAGCAATGCTGGCAGGTCCTCTGAGGAGATCCCAGAGTGCATGGAATCATACAACCAATAATGGCAACAGTATTCGGGAATGATTCAGACATGTTTGATGCCCAGGTTCGGAGTTACCACTAAAGTAGCTGGACATAGGTCACTACCTATGTTCAGCACGCAAGTAAAATGGTGTCCCTGCACTCACAAAGTCAAGGAAAATGGAGCTGGAGTTCGTGGGGGCACCTCTGCTCATGTAGGGGTGCCCTCAAAGACCGGTACCTGCACCCTGCCCTCTAGGCTAGGAGGGCCTAACATTGGATTGACTTATAGTGACCTGGTGCAGTGACCCAAAGTAAAAGGGTGCATGAACCTTTTCACGCAGGCGTCAAACATATTTTACATGGGCTCCCATGGGTGGCATAATGCATGTTGCAGCCCATGGGGAACCCCTGGCGTCCCAATGCCCTGGGTGTCTGGGTACCATACACTAGGGACTTATATGGAGGCACGAGAATGCCACATATGGGGTGTGTGAAGTCCCAGCAACCAAATTTAGAGGGAGAGAGCACAATCATCGGGGTCCTGGTTAGCAGGATCCAGTGAACACAGTCAAAACATACTAACATCAGGCAAAAAGTTGGGGTAACCATGCCAAAAAGAGGTTACTTTCCTACATCGGGGCAAACCACGTGGAGAACCTGCCCTCAGCAGACAGGACCTGCGCGCAGTGAGAAGAAAGCAAAAGCCGCAAGGGTTGAGCGAAGTGCAGTAGGGGAGTGTAGGAAAGTACCATCTTGCCTGGCATGTTACCCCCATATTTCACTGTATATATGTTGTTTTAGTTATATGTGTCACTGGGACCCTGACAGCCAGGGCCCCAGTGCTCATAAGTGTGCCCTGTATGTGTTACCTGTGTTATAACTAACTGTCTCACTGAGGCTCTGCTATCCAGAACCTCAGTGGTTATGCTCTCTCATTTCTTTCCAAATTGTCACTAACAGGCTAGTGACCAATTTCACCAATTTACATTGGCATACAGGAACACCCTTATAATTCCCTAGTATATGGTACTAAGGTACCCAGGGTATTGGGGTTCCAGGAGATCCCTATGGGCTGCAGCATTTCTTTTGCCACCCATAGGGAGCTCTGACAATTCTTACACAGGCCTGCCCTTGCAGCCTGAGTGAAATAACGTCCACGTTATTTCACAGCCATTTACCACTGCACTTAAGTAACTTATAAGTCACCTATATGTCTAACCTTTACCTGGTAAAGGTTGGGTGCTAAGTTACTTAGTGCGTGGGCACCCTGGCACTAGCCAAGGTGCCCCCACATTGTTCGGGGCAAATTCCCCGGACTTTGTGAGTGCGGGGACACCATTACACGCGTGCACTATACATATGTCACGACATATGTATAGCGTCACAATGGTAACTCCGAACATGTCCATGTAACATGTCTAATAACATGCCATTCTGGCATTGGGGAGACAATTCCATGATCCCCTGAGTCTCTAGCTCAGACCCGGGTACTGCCAAACTACCTTTCCCGGGGTTTCACTGCAGCTGCTGCTGCTGCCAACCCCTCAGACAGGTTTCTGCCCTCGTGGGGTCCAGCCAGGCTTGGCCCAGGAAGGCAGAACAAAGGACTTCCTCAGAGAGAGGGTGTTACACCCTCTCCCTTTGGAAAAAGGTGTCAGGGCTGGGGAGGAGTAGCCTCCCCCAGCCTCTGGAAATGCTTTGATGGGCACAGATGGTGCCCATCTCTGCATAAGCCAGTCTACACCGGGTTCAGGGATCCCCCAGCCCTGCTCTGGCGCGAAACGGGACAAAGGAAAGGGGAGTGACCACTCCCCTGACCTGCACCTCCCCTGGGAGGTGCCCAGAGCTCCTACAGTGTGCTCCAGACCTCTTCCATCTTGGAAACAGAGGTGCTGCTGGCACACTGGACTGCTCTGAGTGGCCAGTGCCAGCAGGTGACGTCAGGGACTCCTTCCGATAGGCTCCTTCAGGTGTTGCTAGCCTATCCTCTCTCCTAAGTAGCCAAACCTCCTTTTCTGGCTATTTAGGGTCTCTGCTTTGGGGAATTCTTTAGATAACGAATGCAAGAGCTCATCAGAGTTCCTCAGCATCTCTCTCTTCACCTTCTGCCAAGGAATCGACTGCTGACCGCGCTGGAAGCCTGCAAAACTGCAACAAAGTAGCAAAGACGACTACTGCGACCTTGTAACGCTGATCCTGCCACCTTCTCGACTGTTTTCCTGGTGGTGCATGCTGTGGGGGTAGTCTGCCTCCTCTCTGCACTAGAAGCTCCGAAGAAATCTCCAGTGGGTCGATGGAATCTTCCCCCTGCAACCGCAGGCACCAAAGAACTGCATCACCGGTCTTCTGGGTCTCCTCTCAGCACGACGAGCGAGGTCCCTTGAACTCAGCAACTCTGTCCAAGTGACTCCCACAGTCCAGTGACTCTTCAGTCCAAGTTTGGTGGAGGTAAGTCCTTGCCTCCCCACGCTAGACTGCATTGCTGGGAACCACGTGTTTTGCAGCTACTCCGGCTCCTGTGCACTCTTCCAGGATTTCCTTTGTGCACAGCCAAGCCCGGGTCCCCAGGACTATAACCTGCAGCGCACGACCTCCTGAGCTGTCCTCCAGCGTCGTGGGACCCTCTTTTGTGACTTCGGGTGCGCTCCGGTTCACTCCACTTTGTAGTGCCTGTTCTGGCACTTCTGCGGGTGCTGCTTGCTTCTGAGTGGGCTCTTTGTCTTGCTGGACGCCCCCTCTGTCTCCTCACGCAATTGGCGACATCCTGGTCCCTCCTGGGCCACAGCAGCATCCAAAAACCCTAACCGCGACCCTTGCAGCTAGCAAGGCTTGTTTGCGGTCTTTCTGCACGGAAACACCTCTGCACGAATCTTCACGACGTAAGACACCCATCCTCCAAAGGGGAAGTTTCTAGCCCTTGTCGTTCTTGCAGAATCCACAGCTTCTACCATCCAGTGGCAGCTTCTTTGCACCCACAGCTGGCATTTCCTGGGCATCTGCCCACTCCCGACTTGATCGTGACTTTTGGACTTGGTCCCCTTGTTCTACAGGTACTCTCGTCTGGAAATCCATCGTTGTTGCATTGCTGGTGTTGGTCTTCCTTGCAGAATTCCCCTATCACGACTTCTGTGCTCTTTGGGGAACTTAGGTGCACTTTGCACCCACTTTTCAGGGTCTTGGGGTGGGCTATTTTTATAACCCTCACTGTTTTCTTAGTGTCCCAGCGACCCTCTACAAGGTCACATAGGTTTGGGGTCCATTCGTGGTTCGCATTCCACTTCTAGAGTATATGGTTTGTGTTGCCCCTATCCCTATGTGCCCCCATTGCATTCTATTGTGACTATACATTGTTTGCACTGTTTTCTATTGCTATTACTGCATATTTTGGTATTGTGTACATATATCTTGTGTATATTTGCTATCCTCATACTGAGGGTACTCACTGAGATACTTTGGCATATTGTCATAAAAATAAAGTACCTTTATTTTTAGTATATCTGTGTATTGTGTTTTCTTATGACATTGTGCATATGACACTAGTGGTACTGTAGGAGCTTTACTCGTCTCCTAGTTCAGCCTAAACTGCTCTGCTAAGCTACCTTTTCTAGCAGCCTAAGCTGCTAGACACCTCTCTACACTAATAAGGGATACCTGGACCTGGTGCAAGGTGTAAGTACCCCTTGGTACCCACTACAAGTCAGGCCAGCCTCCTACAGGGAGTGACAGCTCTATGTGTTCAACTGCAGAGGCAGCAGGAGGCGCAGCATCCCCCAGTCCGCACATCAGGAACAGGCTGCAGTGCTCAGCAAGGCCTCTTTTGGCCACTCACATGACCAGAAAGGGCGGATTGGGCTGCCAGCAGACCATTTTGCAGCAGGTACAGGCACCAGCACTGTCAAACAGTGCATGTCACTGGAGTTGCGGCCCACAAGACATTCCTGCTACAGACTTCGGCAGTGTGACGCAGCAGATACCAGCTAAGTAGAGGTCCAGGGCCTCACTCCACTTGAACGGGCCCGTGCAGCGGTAGTAGTTTGGTGCCTCAGAGCACACTGACAAGAGCGAGCCTGGGAACAGGGTCACGCCCCCCTGGTCGCCAAAGTAGCATGGTGGTGTAACCACGCTAGAGGCCTAGTGCTTGGGCTATCTCACAAAAAGGACACTTGTAGCGAGTAGTGTAATCAAGCTAAGGCCCAGAGTGACCTTCAGCCCATTTATTTATGCGCTCAGACCGACCTCAGGGTGAGAAATGGATACATTTTGAAGGTAGAGGCTGGGTGGCTCTCCACAGCCTAGTCTCCTCTTGCCACAGTCTTTACATCAGTGAACCTCTATGGAGACAAAGGTACAGAAATCCGTTTTGCAATGTAACCTACTTCCTGCTGCCTTCGTACTACTTTCTGAGTCGCTCTACTCTACTTCCTATTCGCCACCTTGCTTGATTTCTTCCTCTCACTACTTTGCATAGCTTCAGTACGTGCTTTGAAAAAGTACAGAGGAGTTTTTTTCTGGTCCAGAACTAAATTATCTTCTTTGGGAGTATAAAATGAAGGGTCAACGTGAACGATGAGCTCCGGGACTGAAAATATCAAATACACAGACTAAGCTTGTAGCTAGTAGGCCAAATGTTAAAATGGAGAACGAAGTGCCTGCGACAAGAGTCCCATGTAAATGGAAATGTCCTGTTGTTTACTGCCTGTGGTGAGGGCGATGCTAAGTGCTCTCAAAGGTGCATGACTAAGGGCACCGAGGCACAGAGGAAAAAGTGATTCAAACACGAGTAACGCCATACAGTGACATCATGATGCTAGGGATTAGAAACGTGGTAACCTATTTTTACAGTTTAAAAAGTTACCACAAGATCAAATCTGAGAGGGATAGTAAAAGTTGTTGCTAGAAATTCTTAAAACCGAAATTAACTGCTGGAAGTTCCACAATCGCAGTGATTGTAGATCATTGCTGCCATTACAGAATGGAATCCAGCCCATTAAAATCAACTGTGACCCTGTCCAAAAAGAGCACTAAAACTAATCTACACCCCCTATGGACAGGAACACAAGCAACCTTAAAGGCATGTCGACCTTTTTGGCTTCATTGAGTTTGAGCAGCTTGACCCCCAATAGAACAACAAGCTTGGGGCCCGCATCAGAACATGCCCGTCTTACTAGGACTACTGCCATAGGATGTATAAAGTCACATGCATTCCACTTCAGAGGGGACAGCAATTAGCAGTTTGCAATTGAGAAAAAGCGGAGGCAACATTGATTTTCACATGGTTATATATAATTTCTACCTTTCTATAATAGCACAGAGGATCTAGAGCGCATGGAAGGTTATGCTTTCCATAGGCATTTTTAAAATGTCTTTGATTGAGACAGATTCAAATATTTCCATCCATAACTTTGAAATAAAAAAAATGAACTGTTGATTCTCAGAAAATTTCCTAGTTCCTTTAAATTGTACAGACCTCTTAGTTTAATCACCAAATCAAGATCCTTGGTGATGAGTCGGTAATGACAAGGTGGACCTCCCAAGCCATGAGACTCTCTGCAGTGGTTTGGTTGTGCAGTCAAGGTGAGTTCATGGGAGTTGATGGTAACATGAGCCTAGATGCATTATAACACACTGATCACAATAATGGAAATATTGTGTCATGGTTATTCCTTGTAATGGGATATTTTCTTATTAATGATGTTAAAACTAAGATTTTAAAGCGAATAGTGGAATTGTGGTGATTCTTATATTAATAATTACATTGTTTTGAGCCCAGATACATTGCATATGGTTCAGGGGTTTGTCAGAACTGGTTTGGGTTCTGCTCTATAATTCATAAACATTTCGGAAACCTTGACTAAGGAGCAATGGGTAGATGTAATTGAATCGAGTTTCAGCACTGTGGGTAGCTTAAAAGGAGTCTAGAAAAGCTGAAATAGTATCTCTTATGAGCCTCTTGAGGTGCCATTCGTATACCTTGATGAGACATCTCTTATATTTCAGGGTGCCTAGTCTTTGTGCTTGGAATACAATAGGTTTGAAGCACTATTCAATCCCTCTCTGCCTCCACCAGTGATCACGTACAAAGGGTTAGGAGGGCGAGTGATAGAAATGGAGAAAGGGAAATGGCATGAGAGAGAGAAAATAGAGACAAGGGACTTCACATCACTCTTACTTATCACTTCTGGGGTCAAAGATTTATGCAAGATAAAGAGATATCTTAAATAGGCCTAGGTGAAATTTTAATTACGCTGGAGCAATTTCAGTAATTTTGTGTTATTAATTTGATGCAAAATTACCAGAAATTACGCTATTACACCCGGTCTCGCAAATATAAGTAATGTGGCCCAAAAACCTTACAGCAGGAGCATCGGAATAAATAACTTAGCAAGCACAAGCAGCTTTTGCTGTTCGTGTTCTATTGCATTTAGCATTATTTTCTTTGTACAAAATGCATCCTCTGTTCCACTTTGGACTCAAGAGCACATCTTGCACTAAGCAAATAGGGCTAAGTCCTTTGTTACGCTCCTCACACAATTCTTCTTAATCTTATGCAGTTTTACCATCATTTTGCATATCTATGCTACAGCAAATTTTGGGAGTTATGCCTACCTCCAATCCCCAGTAACTCATCATAAAATGTTTTATGCTTTATTCAAAATGTGGATGGATACACCTTAGCAATATTTCGGTGTAAACAACTCTCTGTACGTTGATATCAAACACTGTAATTCCTAAACACTAAACACACAAAAGAGCTAAAAAAAAAAAGGAGCTCATCAAATGTATATGCACTCACACTTCTCTCTGTGGCTTGAATTACTACCTCAAGCTTTGTCACAATGCACTGTCTTGTGGAAAATGAGTTATAGTTTCTATCGGACTCCTCTGGAACTGCAAGGTAACAAACAATGTTAATATTCAGTTGTCCGCTAATCTTGGCAGTTCATTTGTACATAAGATAATGTTAACACCTTGTGTCTAACATGCATACAAAGCCTAAGCAACATAGCTGAGCCCAAGAATCCTTCCTGTTCTGTCAAAGGATAACCTTAGCAGGTTTATTAAAGTTCATATAAACACACCTTTCTGAATACTGCTATGTATTTCCAATGTCCTTCAAATACAAATCCATTGGAAGCAATAAGTCTTACCAAGAAGAGCTGAGATCCATGTAGCAAGGACCTGGCTGCAGTAGCATTATATCAGTCCTGCCTATCAAATGCACCCTGGGTCATGAGGGAAGTTATATGCAGGTATCCAAGGTGGTCACTCTCTTCAGAACATTAGACAGCCTGTCAAGAATTGGAGTTGATTTTCAGACCACTACTGCATAGTGTGGTTTCTGCGCACACAGACTCAGTCCAAACAGCGCTGACACTCTGTGGTGACTGCCATCCTTTCTTTAACTGAAAGGAATTTAGCGTGAACAGGTTTGGAACCCTGCTCCCCCACACTCAAGCCATATTAAGCAGTAGGCAGTGTCTCCAGTGCCACATCTTGACATTAACTTTGAGATTTCCCTCTACCGACCCATACCAAATCCTACCACCAACCCTTTGAACACTTATGACACTATTTTGAGAAAATAAGCTAAAGTCAAAACACTAGAAGTCAGTTTTAAGTTGAATTACAACTTATAAAAACATAATTTAAAGCATTCCAATTTCTGTCTGTCACAGATAATCTTGTTTGGTAACCAGAGTGCTTCATCATCTTCAGGCCAATATCTTCAGGTCTATTGATTATGGTTGAAAAATTCTACCACTCATGGCCTATTGGGACTTGTCAATGGACCTAGTTTGTTAGCATGCGCAATTTTAAAAGCTTATCAGGGGCGGCTACTACATTTGGGCTGAGGAGCGTCGCCCAATGCCAGCAGAGACAGCTGCAAACCTTTACAAGGAAATTATAATAAACAGTGTTTATTATCATTTCTTTATAAAGGGGTGGGGCCACAGAAGAGACGAGGAGTGAGGGGGAGTGCACAACACTCCCCCTCAGAGCACATGTGTGTTTGGCAGTCCGTCTCGGGCCAGCCAAACACACATGCGCAGTAGGCTCTCTCCAGCCCAGCAACACAGCTGCTTGGCTGGAGAGAGCATGCACAGGCTCCCAGTGTCCTCCGGACTGGGAGCTTGACTGGGTGCTTCCAGCCAATCCTGACAATTGGCTGCTTGGCAGACTGGGAGAAAAGCGGTGTGGCGAGGGGCGCGGTAAGTGTTTTTATTTATTTTTTAATTTCATTTTTATTCCTATTAGAGCCCCCCTCAACCCCTTCCCCCCCCGCCCGCCCCACCCCGCCACCTTCCATGCAGCGCGAGCCGCGACTGAAGCTTATGACTTTAGAACTGATGGTCACAGTTGAAAAACATAAATTTTTCACCTCTCAAAGTATTTGGCTGATTTTTGGCTTAAGGCGATTCACTCAATGGTCCTTGGAACTTTATTATTTCAGGACATTGTCACGATAGTAACAGGCTACCAGGAATGCAGCAGGAGGAGGGTTCCCCAAAGTCAATATTGCAAGTTTGGGATAAGAAAGCATCCTTGATACACAGAGGCATGCTAGTGGGTTTAGATCATCTGCCTCTTAGGGAGATTGTTGCAAGCTTTCTTTTTGGTGACTGACTTGGAGGACTTTTCGCCTCTCTGGTTTAGCTGCTCTCCAAGCAGACAGAGAGAAAGTAGCACCAGGGATTTTGGCAAAGCTTCAGGCTTGTTCTTAGTCTGAAGGATACCAGCATCCCGCTGATCCAGATGTTAGACAGGTATCAGGCAGATCCACACATGTTTTGTCAAGAGGTTTGATAGCTTGAGGGTGGCACCAGGTTTCAGTTTCATTTTCTGGGAAGTGGGCAGCAGCACACTGCCAATCACATTAAATCCATGTTCAGGTACTGGGTGCCAAACTGTCTGGTCAAGTCTGTCTTTGTGCACATTATTCCCTTTCTTTGATCATTCCTGTATTGCAAGATTGCCTTCCCAGACAGTCTGCATTGGGAAAGAGCTGTTGCTGGGACGCGCTGGCTCACAGCATGGCCGGTGCCGTAATGGTGCTGCGCCACTTGGCAAGCAACTTTGTTTATCCCCGACAGACAGCTTCTCTGTGGAAGAAAGGTGAGGGTGAAGGAGTGAGGGCGTGTTTATTTATATCTTTAGGAGTTTTGTGAAGTGCAACATGTCCCCTTTTGGTTGAAACAGAGTGCACTGGTACATGAGACAAAACATAGATTTGAAAAGGAAAATTGTGGATCCCCCAAATTAAGGGAGAAAGGGGTGGCCTTTACCATGGGGATCCTGGAAGCCTCATCCATGGTGTATTGCTGGATTGAACCCACAAAGTCTAGAGATCTCAGCCACCAGCTAGGCAGTGGGTGGGGGGGAGCTAACCCTTCAACAGTAATTGGTAAGGGAGCATTTTAGAGATGTCCAACCCTAACTGTTAGGGTTCAGATTGCTCCTTCAGTTAAGGGGCATATGAACACAGCCAAGAAAAAAATGTAGGCTGTATAATTATGAAACCAAACAAAAATAGCAGGATTGGGCATGCAGATATTCGGTCCTTACCATTACATCTGCTAAAGGCCTACCTACACCAGCTACTTAACAACCACAAGCATTATCACACTTGCTTGCACTGTGGTGCATCACGCCTTCTGAACTCAGGCGCAAAGTGTTGCAGGGGTCTTTGTTATTTGAGTCTTCATCACAGCAATGCACGTGTGCTGCATATCTATAACTGCGTACACTTGAATCTGTGGTCATTTGCTGTGAGCCAGACAAAGGTATGCTTTCATTTTTCATTTGTTCTAATTGTGGCAATATGGCCCAAGAAACCTGTCAAAGGGAAGAGTGTCCCACATATGTTCAGGGGGAGCTGATGGAGGATAACCACCCACTGTGTAAATGTTTCCATTTAGATTTATTGCATGTAGCTATATATAATGTGGATATCATGAAAATCTGACCTAGATCTGACCACCTTTGACCTAATTTGCATTTTCTAAGCCATTTTCCTCTAAAACAGGCCCAATATATTCTGCTCTATGTTTCGACTGGAAGCTAAGATCACTTTACTTGTCATAGCCATATGCGACCCTACATGTCATAAGCGAACCAGGTTATTCATTGAAAACAGAGAAATATCAGTTTAACACATTTATTAAAAATATTGATTATTGAAAATTGAACAGTGGCATATAGTAGTGTGACGCAGAGCTGTGATAACGTGTCATGGCACTAATGTATTGTTGATTGGTGTCTGACACCATCACTAGTCAACAGTTATGAACTGGTGCAGCAACGTTACCCTGGACACAATGTAAGCAAATAAAACTGGTGCCCTTCCTGCTAGAGGAGTAGTAAATGTTAACTACAACTTGTGTAATTTGGTAACTATGACTAACACATGATGCAGTGGGCTCCGCAAAATCTTGAGCTCTGGTGCACCAAACTGAGCTCCAATGATAACTACAAGGGCATGTTGTTCATGAGGCTCAAATAACTTGCACAATCTGAAGACAACGCCTGCAGGAGTGGCTTCTCCTTTTTATCAGAGGAGCATCCCCCCACTAACAAATGCCCTAGAAACACCACACAGATAAAAAATAAAATGCTAATAAAGTTTATTTATTACTGTTTCATTTTTTACCAACCGTCCCGAACAGAGTGTCAGGATGGGGAGGAGCAATTGCTGCTAAGTGGCAGAAGGGAGCTATGCACTTATGTTTAAAGTGTTCATGTCCATTTGGCCAGCACATCTTGCGATGGCCAGCCAGACGTGCACATTTTAAACCTCTGTAACCCAGCTGTTCAAGACAGCTGAGTTAGAGAAAGAGCAGGCCTCCGGTGCTCTAGTGTGCTAAGAGAGGCCACTCCCTCCAATCCTAGTGCTTCTCTCATGCTGGTTAACAGCTTGAGAAGCACCAGGATTGGTTAGGGTAGAGAAAATGAACACAGGAGCGAGACAGATGTTGTTCGCCAAGCCTAGAAGGTAAGTGGCTTTTTCTTTTATTTATTTATTTTACTGCCCCCCACACTTGCCCACCCCACCACTCTCCTTACATGCCAGCCGCACTGAACACCTGTAGGCACTGTATATCCAACATCCAAGACTGACTAAAAGAAAAATCCAGAAACCACAAATGACTCCCAGCAAAACAAAGTTTTACATCACTGTCAGGAGGTTTTTCATTTTCTTGCAGTTCAAGGCCCCTTTTAGTAGTATCCTCTTCCAAACGAAAGTGAGTCAATTAGTGCCCTTGCCATGACACACTTGAAGATGCTTCAGTGTGAATTTGTTTCCACTCTACTGTGTCATCAGTTTTCACCTTCACCACACGGCATAAGAAGGGCTATCTACAGGAAACACCTGAACTCCCTACCTGCTCTAAAAATATGATTTTAAGGCAAATACTTTATAACGCTATTTATCAACTCCATTCATCCACCTTTATACTTCAAAAGGGTTTAAAATCAAACCCAACAACCATCACACATTAAATTGCTCATCAGATTTAAAAAGTCCACAAAAGTGGAAAATCGAATACTTGTCCGAAAATAAATTCCCAAATTTCTTATATGAGTACATGACCATTATTCTATAGTGGAGGTTTATACATGGGGTATTATGTCATTGATCTCAAGGGAGCCACTAGCTACAGTAATTGTGAGAAGAAAGGGAACAGGGTCACCCATGTCAATCTCTGTGTTATACTAAGCAGGCTGTTTCTTACCTTAGTGGGTGGAGTTTCTAGTTGCTAGGAATGCAGTATATAAATTCCAAAATCAGTCAGTAGACCCTAGTATGGAAAGCAGTTTATCTCTTAGTAAGGCATGACTTCCTTACCCTGATGCAGTCATTCACCGGGCATGGCAGTCTATTGTTAGTTTGGTCTTGCATGCATCTCTGCCCTGGGAAGGCAAATTTTTTTCACTTGATATAAAAAACACTCAGTCCCCAGGTGTGGCAATCAATCTTTCTCAGGTTTGCCAAGCAATATCTCCCTCCAGGAGAGACATTCACTCTACTTCTACGTAAGAAGGAATTCTTCCCCCTGGCCTGTCATGAGGCAGAGGTTCAACTCACGAAGTACAAAGTCAACTGCGAGTGCACAACCAAAGTGGCACAACCTCAGAAGGATTCTGGATCTAGGCTAACACATAAACCACATTGATCAGTCCATGGAGGAACTGTCAACACTTTAGTCTTCAGGGTAGACAATTTAAATGATCAGGCCAACTACTGAACGCACTCAGTCCATGGTACATAATTAAAATGAATAGGTGAGCTCAAAGTGTATTGGTTATATTATTCAAACGATGATGTTAACCAGTGGCCTTCCAGAGTTCAGGGTATATGATTCAAATAACTATAGCAACCCATTAACATCTGTCACCCATAGTCTATGATTAAAATGACTAAGGGCCTGATTTAGATCTCGGCGGATGGAATACTACATCACAAATGTGACGGCTATCCTGTCCACCGTATTACGATCTCCATAGGATATAATGGGACCAGAATAGGGCGGACGGGATATCTGTCACGTTTGTGACAGAGTATTCACCTCCGACAAGACCTAAATCAGGCCTTATATGAGCAAAACAGCTTCATCCATCCCAGATATATATTTTACATTGAAGGTCAACTCATGAACTTCCATCATACAGAGTAAACAATTCAAATGCTAGGTCAATCATTGTGCTTGCATTATCCGTGATACACAATTCAAATAGTAGGCCAATTATGAGTTTTCATTGTGCATGATGCACAGTTTAAATGCCTTGGTCAACCAATGCACTTCTACTTTACAAGAAAACAATTCAAATTACGTAAACCAATGAGCTTCCATCCTGCAATGAATGACCAGACTATTAATAGTGAACTTCCCTCACTATCCCCCAGTACGGCAATCATTTCACAGCCAGAGCTGCACCAGATTTTTAAAACTCACTAGTCTTTCTCATAGAAATGCACATATGGGTCGAAGTACTATTCTTACTGTATGTTGAACTCTGTTCCAATGCCCTCTTTGGTTGGAATGAAAACATCTGCTGAGGTAAAAAAAAAAAAAAATGAGCGTACTGGAAGGATAAATAAAAGGCCACAGACTCGTGGAAGCATGTTATTGAGCAGCTAGATCAATGAGGAAATCTGGCATGTGGCCGATCCCAGTCTTCCCAAAATTAACTGTCATGAAGACACAGATGCCCTTCTTATAAATGGCTCCCACTACAGCCCCACAATGCTCTGCTCTTAAAAACAATCTTGACAAATTAGTCCACAAACCTTGCCATCAAAAATTGTTATCAGGCAAAGGCAAAGCCAATTGATTTCTCCTTCAAAAGGCATTTGCGGAGCGATAGTTTGGCAGATTCTTGTTTATCTCAGGAGAAAGGGCGAAAATGTGAAATGAAGGAGCAGATGGGGAAGGGTGCATGGAAAGATATGCTGTCCCTTGAAGTACTAAAAGAAAAGGGAGTTCCTTGTTCGAGCAGTGGAAGGATACATCTCATCCAGCAAAAAGGATGGCAAAAATGGATCATCTGGCTGTGCCTGAAAACAAAGGTAATGAAAAAAACATTGAAACAAGTGATGGGAACTGAGATAAATAAGAAAGCTAACCAATCATAAACAAAGGACTGATCCAAAGCCACTCTATGTATTGTTCAGCTGTCTGTAGGTGAGAGTTGAAAAACGACTAATGTATTAAAACAAGCAGCTGGACGAGCTTCCTCAAAATGTGTTTTAGAATAATAAACTACACCTTTTCAAACTTCCTTATATTGCATCTGCCCTACATGGGTACAAAACAACTATAAAAAAAAAGAGATTTTTAAGATCTAAATGTTTGTCTTTCTAGAGGATATTTCGTAATAAGGGCAAGACTATTCACAAACTGGTCCATTTGGTATTTTCAGCCAGTCTTTTAGTAATGATCCCAAATTCCTCTTTAAGTGTCTCTGGCGAGTTAGGCAATGCAGTCCTTGGGTTGACAATGTTATGAGTTCATGATGTCAACTGACCGCCGATGTTCTCTCCGGAGCTGCCGAAAAAAGCATTCTAGTTTGTAAGCACTGTAGCAGTGGGTAAGAAATGTGTAAACCTTCTGTCCCATGCTGTGCAAGGGAAAACACACACCTAGGATGTTCAGAAGTGTTGGACGGTCATTGGATAGTGGCCAAAACACTGCAACTTACAACATAGCACACGTCCGCACATACAAATTAAATATTCGCCAATTTCTACAAAGTTCCATCAGTGTCAGAGAACATTCTCGAAGATGCTCTAGGAGCATGTTTTGTTGTATCTGTGTGTACTGCAAATGTTGTGCTTTGATATACTGCTTAAATTGAGTCGGTGTTTGCCGGTGTTCAACACCGGTACCTAGTTTTCCACACTTTTAACAGTTCACCATACGGTGGCACCAAGTGCCTACTTTTGAGGTTACTGTATCAGCAGTATGTTTAATAATTAAATATACACTGACAATTAATAATACACTTGCATCAAAGCCCTTGTGACAGCTTTGAGTGGCCTGGTATAGTACACATTTTTAGACTTGTTGTAATGTGCTGATTAGTGGTTGTGTTGGTATTGATATTTTGCCGTGCTGTCATGGGCAGTATCCAGTGCAAGTTGCAGGTGTGTCCTAAGAAATGCTTTTGGGTCATTGAACTTTTTTTTTTTTTTTTTTTTTTTTTTACAAATTGAGCACTGCTTTCATAGTATGTATGACCGTCCTGGCACAGTTTTGGAATGTGTGATGTAAGGGTATTCTGGATGACCAAGGATCTATCAACTGGTATACACCCATGGAATGGGCTTCACCACAATGCTTGACCACTACAAAGTGCGAGATTAAATAATTAAACGTAAGGAAAAAAAAGTGTAAGAATATTTGATTAAACATAAGGTAAGAGTAACTTTAATACTGGGGTTTGTCCCGCCCTGAAAACATTTAGACTCAGATTACGACTATAAGTGGTATTTATCACACATGATAAACACCACCAACACGGTGTTCTGTATTGAGTGTGATAAATACCGCCTATTAAGAGTTATTGGGGGCTAACTTCAATATTTTGGTGTTTAATGCACCAAAATCCGCATGATACAGTAAATACCACATGGTTTTCTCCGATAAATTTTGGCACGCATGACCTGCAAAATATAATGAAGGTTGAGTTATTCAACGCATCCGATAATTATCGACTCATTAAATACCTAACAACTCATAATTCCAACCCATGCAGGAGTTTACACTTGGGTCGGAATTAACCGCTCAACTCATAATCAGGGCTTTAATGTTTCACAGTGTAACCGCAATGATGCAGTAGAGTCCAAGTAACATACAACACACCAGGTGTCAGCTGGAGGGCTCTGTTGGAGATGGGTGGAGCTTGGGATAACATAATAGTGCCTGATGGGGTGTGTAATTATGGAACTTAAAGATGCTATTATTTGAATCTCTAAATACTAAACAATTTTGTTGGGATATACCAATCTGAATGAGGTCAGATAACTTGACACAACCCAACCAAAACTAATACATTGATTCAAATTGTGGCAGACCGCAGTCAGTGCTGTCCAGTTGGAGTTAAATCTACTTACAAAAACGTTCACTCTAGAGCAGTGGTTCCCAACCATTGACTTCTGTAGACCCCCACTTCACGATTACTGGGGCCTGGGGGCCCTCACTGAATCATTATTGGAGTCCAGGGACCCACCCCCCTATGTTATTACTGAAAGCAGGGGACCTAATCTGTTAATATTCTTTCATTTTCTAAGCAGTTACAGACCCCCGAAGGAGGTTTTGCGGACCCCCAGATCTCCCCAGCACACAGGTTGGGAACCACTTTGGTAGAGAATTAAGAAGAAATCAAAACACACAGGTCAACCACAAAAAAGTATTTACGCTTTGAATACTGAAAGCAAATGTTCACTGGACCACCTCCATCAAATCGGCTACTATTTCAGAATTTAGGTCAGGCTTAATGTTTAATTAACAGTAGAAAGACCTCGAGCGCAGATTTACAAAGTGTCAGGAGGAAGGAAAGTAATTTTGCACCACTTAGAGTGAGAAATATCAAATGCTATGGATTCCTAAAGGTCCCTCAAAGAGGAATCTCTCACAAAGCCCCAGAAAACATGATCCAATGAGGTGAAGACGGGAGACACCTGAAAGCGAAAAGCGTTGTGCACATGGCTTTATCAACCTACATATTACTAATGTATACAAAACATACAGGTGCTTTATTATCTTTTAATAACTTGCGACACATCCAGTGTGCTGATGGCGGACAATTAGTGTTCTCCTACCAAGATATGCTGTTTGACCTCAGAAGTCCATCTGAGAGGGACCTAGCGACTATAAGCAACAGCAGAACCCACTGACTATCCTTGAAGAGTCTTGATGCTAAATCAATCAAAAGGTTCTCTCTAAATAGGGGTCATGTAAAAAGTATATTTCTATACCTGCAAAGCTCTTCAGTTAAATTAAAAATTAATTTCCAGTACATAATTTCTTGCATAATTGTGGACTGTGGCCTTTGTTTTCGCAATTTGCATCTGCTGCAGGCAGTGTAACATAGATAACAAGCATTGACAAAGCCTACAGGTCTGGCATAGACAGCCAATCTTTTAGTTTTGTCAGCTCTTGTGATTTTCTGTCATGATTTGAGTAAAGCTTTATTGGTATGGGGACAATCTGAAAAATATTGGCTAAAAACAAACATATTTTTGTCTCAAAAGCTCACATTCCCATAGTACTTTCATGCAAAGAAGGGAACTCCTTACGAGTAGACGAGTGGCTTATGAAAGAACTGAATACAGTCACTCACAGTAAAGTTAGTCAGTGGCACAATTGGGCTAGCCCTTTGCCCCGTACTGCATGCTGTAGTAGGAAGAATAAAAATAAGAATGACAAGAACAGACTAATGGATCAAGAGGGATGGCTGAAGCCTCTATGGAGATATTATGTATAACATTTCAGTAAAATCGAAATGCCTTGGCTAACACCATACATGAAAAGTTGAGATGAAATCAGTGGGTGAGGGCAAATTGAGAATCTTCAGAAGGTGAATCTTATATGGAGAGGATCTAAGAGACCAATTAGCACTGACATTAGTTTATATGTATTTAGTGTTGACCTGCAAGTCTCAGGCTTGGTTTACAAATTCTACAAAGGGACAGTATCCAACAAAGCCCCAGCAACCATTAAACCTGACCACAACCTGCACCATGAAATAACACAACTGGCTGCTTTTCTAAATGGCCCTTCCAACTCTGGCGCCTCATCTCAGGTCACTGTAAATTAGAGAGCACCATAGTTGCCGACCTCTCATCCATGGTCATAATTCAGTCCCGCAATGGAGTTCTGAACTTCAGCAACACCAGAGGACTCTACAACAGTAACTTGTTCTTTCAAAAACCAATGGCCTATATTCTTTAATTTTGGATTTGGAGTGTGTGTGCTATCTGGAAGGAAACACACTGACCTCCAATTCCAGAATTCAAGGGGGTGGAGCAGACCTTCTGTAAAGCATTCCTCGGACAAATGGTCATGGTCAAAGAAGATAGTAGCACCTGGAACCGCCTGTGTTTTGCGCTTCATTTCAATATTTCATACCACAAATGCAGATTTTTGGGCATAATTTAGTCGTTCTGGCCTCTCGACTTTAAAGGAACGTTTGCATGTGGGGCAAATTTCGATCCTAGGCACTAACGAATAATTTGTTTAAAAAAACTCCATATGTGCAGGTTTGAAAAATTGTGTTTTTGGCGTCTCCCACCGGGGCTGCTGAATGCTGGGATTGCCTAATACAAAGCCTGCCTGGGTGGGATTCCACCTCAAGTATCATTTTCTTCCACCACCATACACCTACTGCCCCTTCAATCTTGCAATTTATTTTTCATTCCTGCTTTGTCTCATTGTCACTGTTTTACTATGTTTCTCTTCCTCCTTTCTCTCTTTTCTGCCATTCTCTCTGTTGCTTTGGGTCAAAGGAGGATACTGAAAAAAGCACCCGTCCAGAAATAGAATGCCTGTGCCGACCACTTGCAACCACTGTCCCGTATTAAGCAATGGCTGGCACAGGCTTAGCAAGCAAACAGTTCCCCAGAGCACTTAACGGATGTGGCAAGATCATTCACCCACTCTCCAATCAAAGATTCGACATTGATATTGTTGCTGCGCGACAGATCATCCACACCCTTGCACAATCAGAGTTTCAGTTCTGTATATGCGAGGACGCAAAGAGTGATGCAAGGGCCATTAGAAAACACTGACCGCAGGGATGCTAACACAAATATAAGCTGATATCTGCAGTGATGTCAAAGTTGTGGTAAATATGGGGCAAGTGGGAAAGTGGTTGATGTAAAAAAAAAAAAAAATTACGAAATGCAAATTCAGTTTAACAATTGAAAAATATCAAACTGCCAGGTTATGTTTCATTTGGAAATGAAAGAAGTGGAAAAAGAAAAGGAAAAATAAAGAGGCAATATTTTTTTCATGGGGCCTAAAAGCATTACATAATAAGCATTGGTAATGCCAATAGATCTGGATTATGATTGAACTTGCATTTTGTGCCATTGATGGATTTCAGTTCTCAAAAAGCCATCGTACGTGCAATCTGTCACTCATATTTGCACACATACATCTATTCATCCACCTGTCCCTCAGCCTTGAGTTCACCCTCTGACACAACCACATTAAATCACACAAACTCAATGACACATGAAAGATAAATTAGAAGAATACAAGGAGAAAAAAAGCAATGCTGATATCTAAACACAGCGAGCATATGCTTGCAATAACACCTAAACATAGTACCAGTAGTCCATTTTGTAGCCATATTGTACATAGTCTATCATTGTTTTAAAGTTCCAGCATGGGGGCTGCGTTTAAAAGCAACCTGGTATGGCAAAACAGTGATGCACTATGGCGAATGGCATTCTATAATGGCCATGCCTCATTTAGCGGAATAGACCGCATGGGATGCAGTGCCCTGTAGATTAAATGTGTGGCAATCAAGCAGCCAGTTAGCAATGCCTAGAGATCTATGGCAACCCCTTAAGAAAAGTTTTTTTTTTTTTTTTTAAGGGCTGAGGAGCAAAGAAATGAAAGAGGGGATATAAAAGATGAAAATTGAAAACTAAAACGACTGGCTAACCAGCCCTGACACTAAAGTGCACTCATTTTGAAGTGGACCTACAGGTGATCAGAAAATGTTGCTATTTGCAGGGCAGGAGAGCGTATGTCTGATGTGGGCTGAACCATTTCCTTAAGCAGTAACCTGTCAAGGATGGAATCAATGTACAAATGACACTCGGACAGACAAATAGCAGAAGGGGGCTGGCTGAAAAGCCATCTATGTATATATACAGATACATATTTATATCTATGTATGTATTATATAATTAGTTATCCCAAAGAGATTCTAGCAAGAGTTACAGATCTTCTACCCCTTTGGTTTGTCAAAGTGGGTAACCAACACCAAAAGTCTTCCCTACAAAGGTAATCTGTAAAATGTTATGTAACATAATACCTGATTGTAGGCAAAAGAATCCACCCTAAAAGGCCTATTGCCTTTAAAATATGTGTTAAATAATAAATAAATCAGGTCTACAGCTTCTGTCCTTACTTTTGCTAATACACAGATTAGACCTATGCCATCTGAAATTACTTTTCCTAGTGAACCACTCAGACCTATAGCTATTATCATTGGCTTGCACTGCATCAACTGTATTGAGCTTAAGATTTCACAAGGCAACCACCAGGCATGCAGTCCTAAAATGACTAAAGCATATACAATCATACTTAACAAAGCAAAATACTATCTCTTCTAAGAGGGTCTAACAAGGATTCTCACAGTGCAAATCTTCAACACCCACGGTTTGACATTGGGGGTTAACCAACCCCAAACCCCTTGCCTATTGTAGTAAACTGTGAGATGCCATGTAACAAAATACCTACTGTTGGTTTTAATACAGAGGAATTGCAATACACCTTTAAATGCCTATTGCCTTTAATCTGTGGTTTTCACACAATATGTACTGCCTAATACATATATTTTAACGGGTCATAACAAACATGAGGCCTATAACCTTTATAATTGGCTTGCCACCATAAACAACTCAGGCCTAATGTGTTGGGCATAAGCTTTTCCACTAGGCAGCCATCAGGTATAGCATAGTAAAATTACAACTATGTATTGCATTTGTTGAATCAATATAAAATAATGTTTTGTTTGTTTTAAACTTATTTATTGATTATCTGACATATCAGTACAAAAATAATGAGGGAAAATATTACCTTCTATGGTGTCAACAACCAGATATATCAACATGCAGACAGGTGCTGAGTCATAGTATACAACAACAGAGTCTGGGGTGAAAATCTGGGGTCAATCGTATTATGGGTATAGGGTGGAAGGGAGTGGGAGTCCCCATGTGCCCCTCAGTCAGTAGGTGCGCCCCAGCAGTGGAGGCACTGCCAAGCCCAAATGGCAGGGGAGATGGGGCTGAAGCACTGGATGGGATGTGAGGGTGCAGGCTGCACCTCCGTAGTCCACACGGTCTCACAGGCACAGGAGAGGGTGCTGCTATGGGCCAGAGGCTGTAGAAGATGGCCACCAGCGGAGGTCCTCTGTCTCAAAGTCGTCCTTGGGGGGCCCCAGTGGCTGGATTGGGGTAGTGGACTCTGTCACCTCGGGCGGGGGTGGGTGACAACCAATGTGTTCTGAGCCCCAAGGGAGGTTCCAGGGCGTTAGTGCTGGAACAGGTGCAGCCAGCCACGAGTGGAGGAGGGAAGCTCCACGTAGTGCCCCACAGCCCCGCCTTCCTTGCAGGGCCATGGGGCCGCTCTCTTGGTCATAGCCATGGGGGCCCGGGCTGTAAGGACCAGTCCAGTCAGGTGAGCCGTCGGGCCTCTATGGCAGCTCCTGGTAGGCCGCGATTGGCAGGTTATGGGGAAATTGAGCCTGCGGCTCCTTTTAGCCCCGTATGCCCAGGCATCGGCCCAGGGACTCCATGGCTCGCCTGAGCGCTGCTTCCCCTCTGAGGATTCCCTTCGTCCAGCGGCATGCCCCCCCCCAGTACATAAAGGGTAGGCGGGGAGGGAGAGGGTATGCCCCCAGTAGCTCGTCGGCTCCACTGCCGCCCCGAGTCATACACTGGCGCAAGGAGGTCATCTAGCAAGCGTCCATTCTTCCCATGGCCAGACCACGCCCCCCATAAAATCCTTTTTAATAGAACCATACAAGGATTGCCATAGTTCAAACTGCTATTTCCATGTCCAGCTGGGTCATCAACATGAAAACCCTCACCTATCACAGCAATATGCTAAATTCAGTATAAGAAAATACCAGCCTACAGGCTTTAGCACAGTTTAGTAGCAATCTATTCTTAAAAAGTTATTGCCATTAATACATGCTTTTCATAATAAGTCAAACCTACTTCATTTATCATAACTTTTTCATTATGAACAGATCACACCCAAGGAATCTGTCATATCTTTTACCAGTGAACAGATACGGTCTCTAGTAGTTACCATTGGCTTTATACTGTAACCAATACAGGTCTACTGGAGTGTGCATAAACTGGCAACCATTATACAAACAGTTATAAAATTACAAATATGTACAAAATTACAGTTGGAAAAACAATATATAACCCATCTCAGTAGGGTCTAACAAGAATCATCACAGGGGAAAGCTATTTCCAGGTTTTGTAGAGTGAGTGCTTGCACCAAAACTCTTACCTACTATGGAAATTTTGAGAATACATGTAACAAAACATCAGTCTAAAGCTTGTAACAGTTTGATAACAATCTACTGTTAGACGCTTATCGGCTTTATCAAATGCTTTTCACATGAAATAAGCCCGCAAACTGTTGTTGTCATAACATTTCTTAAGAAACAGACCAGACCTATACATCTGGCATAACCTTTCACTGCTTACCAACCAGGATCTTATTGTTGGCTTCTCACCGTAAACAACTCACCTCTACTGAAGACTAAAAATAGTTGGTAAAATCTTGGCCAACAAGATACTGCTGCAAATACCATGCCTTATCTATGCTGACCAAAGCGGCTTTATCCCAGGCTGCACCAATTTGCAAAACATATGTCTGTTTAAATTATCAGAAGTCCCCCCCAGACATGGCCTCACGAGACAGGCTTAACAGTCGAAATTGAGATGGTATTTATTTTCTTAGCTGGAAATATTTGCATATAGTATTAGATCGTTTTGGTGCTGGGCATGCTTTTAATAGACGGGTTAGGGGCCTCTACAACATTCGGTATGGCTAGGGTTCGGACAGGCTGGGTGGGATCAGACCAAAGCCAAGTATGTAGGGAGCACCAGACAAGGTTGCCCCATCACTCCCCCTCCTGTTTATACTAGCAATCAAACACTTAGCAGGGCACCTCCAATTGCAAGACAGAACATGAGAGTGAGAGATACACAATAATCTCCCTATAAGGAGGCAGAAACCAATGTTGCTGCAGTCATCAGGGAATTACACGTTTTTGGCAGTCTATCGGGGCTAAAAGTGAACTAGGGTAAAACTAGTATATTCCCGCTTAGGCCCAGAACTCTCCCGGTGTGGCTTGATACATCAGTCGCCCTCCCCAAATGGGAGGCCTCCGATGTTTATAGTTCTATCTGTAACAGCTGACGTGATGGATGGTAGCATCGGACGTGAGAGGAGGTCCCTCTCTGAGGTGAGCTTCTGGTGCTCCCTCCGCCTTACTGCAGGAACCGGTCGGATATTACTGTTGAAAATTACTGTTCCCACTACTAGACTAATATTCCATGCAGCCTACCTAGGAAGCGTTTTAAATAAGCGGATGGTATGCAGTTGGACCAGATCTGCAGTGGCGGCCGCCACAGGTTAGCAGTAGACACACTAAAACGGCGAGTAGCCCAAGGGGCCTCTGTGGGTCCAAGTTTTTAGATAAACTGTTTGGCAGCCCAAACGCAAGGCTCTCGCAAAAGCTAGAGTAGCAAAACCCAAGCAAGCTTGGGAACGATTCGAAGCACTTAGATGTTTGGAATTGTCTTATAGGGGACCCTACGCCCGTCCTCCTACGAATAGCACAATACTGCCACTGGAGGGACCTGAAGCAGACAAAAAATATGGTGTGTTACACATCCAATTTCCTGTCAACTTACTGCTAACACGCACACACGGGGTTGCAATAACTGGCCTGACCACGCTGGGGGATCTTTTAGAAAATGAGAATTGTATCCACTTTGACGAGTTGCTGTTCAATACAGACCTGCCTCCTGGATTATTCTTGATTCGCAAGGCAATTTTGGCAGAAATGCACACTCTCTGGCGTGTCACACATTCATTCAGACCACAACTGTACATCCACGCGCAATCCCATTTCAACATGAGCACAGGAATATGGATGGTCTGCTCACTGGCGTAACAAAGGTCCCCGCAGCACCCGCGGTGCCGGGGGCCCCGAGCTTCAGAGATCACCCTCAGCAGAGCACCTGACCTGAGTCAGTCCTTCATGTTCTTTGCGGGGCGGGGATTGGAGGAGGGAGGGGGGAGGGAGGGAGGGAGGGAGCTGTCCAGTTTCCTTACTTCTCTGGGTCTGCTGTCCCCGCTGTCATACCGAGAGTGCAGACTCTGTCTATATTATGCGCGGCTGCCAAGCCCTAGTGAAGCAGGTGACTGGACGGGTGACCTACACCACCACAGAGGCTTGTCCTGTGGGCCTTGCCCACATCCTGAGCGAGGTAAAGCAGGGACTACATTTGAGGATCTTTTATTGATCTTGGCGAAGCGCACTACCACAATGCACCGGAAATCAGCTTCGAGTCCTCACATTAATCAACAGGAACGTGCATCTGTTACTGGGCACAGTTTTACACAGAGAGGAAGCCCGCAGCCTAGATAAATACCCAATTTCTGGGGAGTTGGAAGAGCTACACAGCACTAACTGAGGCTTTTAAAGATGGCACGAGACATCCGTGAAACAGCTGTGTTCCCCCACACATCGCCGAATGATTGCATTGGCGTTCACCTGATACCCCGCTGCACCCCTAGGATGTCCTTCTCCTCCTTACAATTGCCTAATTGCCTCCATCTATGTAACCCCTGGTCCCCGCCCCCCCCCCCGCCTGACCTACGACTCCACCATCCTCACCAGCCTCAACCCCGGCCGCACGCCGGGCTGCTACCGCGCCACCCCGAAACGGACCCACGGATCCTTCACCTGCAACAACTGCCACTACTCCTGCCATCGGACCCACTCCGCTCCCGCCGAGAACAACGCCCCCGGAAACAACCTCCACTGCATCCTGATCAACACCCGATCCGTCCACAGGCACGCCATCGAACTGTGGAACCTCATCAACTCTACGAACCCGGACATCGCCTTCCTCACCGAGACCTGGATGAAACCCACCTCGGCACCCGACATCGCCATAGCCATCCCCGACGGCTATAAAATCATCGGGAGAGACCGCACCAACCGCATCGGAGGAGGCATCGCCATCGCGCACAAAAACTCCATCCGAGTCACAACTGACACCGACAACTGATTCCCGACGCCGAACATCTCCACTTCACGATCCACAGCGACCCCAAGACCACCCTCAGAGGCACCCTCATGTACAGACCACCAGGACCTCGCTCCAAGTTCACCGAAGACATCGCAGACTTCGTCAACCCTCACACACTCTCCTCCACCGACTACATCCTCCTAGGAAACCTCAACTTTCACCTAGAGAACCCCACCGACAACAACACCACCGCCCTCCTGGACAACCTCGCCAACCTGGGACTGAATCAGCTTGTCAACACCCCCACCCACTACGCCGGACATACGCTCGACCCCATCTTCTCCTCCAGCAGACACGTCACCTTCAACCACACCACCGAACTCACCTGGTCGGACCACAGCTGCGTCCACTTCAGCTTCAAGAAGACCACCGTGCATCACCACACTCAGCAACCACCAAGAAGACACTGGAACCGTATCACCACGGAACAGATCGCAGCAACCCTCTCCCAGAACCAACCCACCAGCACCACCGACCCAAACGAAGCCGCCAACACCCTCACCAACTGGCTCTCCGACTGTGCAAACCTCCTGGCCCCCCTGAAGACTCAAGCCAGCACCAACAACCACAAGAAAAACTCATGGTTCACCCCCGACCTCAAAGACTCCAAGAAAGAATGCCGCACCCGAGAGAAGACGTGGCGCCTCAACCAGACCGAAGAGAACCTCTCAGCTCTCAAGGACGCCACCCGCCAACATCACCAACACCTCCGCGCCGCACGAAAAACCGCCTACCGGAATAGACTGGACAACAACGCCCACAACAGCAAGGAACTTTTTGGCATCATCAAAGAGCTCTCCAACCCGGACGCAGAAAACAACTCCATCCCTCCATCACAGGACCTCTGCGACTCCCTCGCGACCTTCTTCCACCAGAAAATCACCAACATTTACAACAGCTTCCCGACCGCCGACGCGAACCCCCCCCCCAGAACCCGCCAACGAGATCACCACCATCCTCAACTGGAGCCCAACCACCACCGAGGAGACCACCCGCGCCATGAATTCGATCCACTCCGGCTCCCCATCGGATCCCTGCCCGCACCACATCTACAACAGGGCCGACGACATCATAGCACCACACCTTCGAGACGTCATCAATGCCTCCCTCACCACCGCCACCTTCCCGGAGAGCTGGAAGCACGCAGAGCTCAACGCCCTCCTGAAGAAGCCCACAGCAGACCCCACCGATCTCAAAAACTTCAGACCCATCTCTCTCCTGCCGTTCCCCGCCAAAGTGATTGAGAAAATTGTCAACTCGCAACTCACCATCGCCCTGGAAACCCACGACTCCCTCGACCCCACACAGTTCGGTTTCAGAGCCAACCACAGCACCGAAACCGCCCTCATCGCAGCCACGGACAACATCAGAGCCCTGACCGACAAGGGTGAGACCGTGGCCCTCATACTACTGGACCTCTCTGCAGCCTTCGACACGGTCTGCCACCGCACCCTGATACGACGCCTCAGCAACGCCGGCATCAGAGGCAAGGCCCTCGAATGGATCATCTCCTTCCTCTCCGGCAGGACCCAGAGAGTCCGCCTCCCCCCCTTCAGATCGACAGCCACGGAAATCATCTGCGGCGTACCCCAAGGATCTTCCCTCAGCCCCACTCTCTTCAACGTCTACATGACCCCCCTGGCAAACATCGCACGCAACCACGGACTCAACCTAATATCATACGCCGACGACACCCAGCTCATCCTTTCCCTCACTAACAATCCCACCGCAGCCCGAACCAAACTTCACGAAGGAATGAAGGAAGTGGCAAACTGGATGACAGACAGCCGTCTGAAACTGAACGCAGACAAGACGGAAGTCCTCATCCTCGGCCCCACTCCCACCGCATGGGACGACTCCTGGTGGCCCCCCGCCCTAGGCAGCACTCCCCAACCCACCGACCACGCACGCAACCTCGGCTTCATCTTGGACTCATCACTCTCCATGACCAGGCAGGTGAACGCGGTGACCTCGGCATGCTTCAACACCCTCCGCATGCTCCGCAAGATCTTCCGCTGGATCCCCACCGACACCAGGAAGACCGTCACCCACGCCCTCGTAGCCAGTCGCCTGGACTACGGGAACACCCTGTACGCCGGCATCACCAACAAACTGATGAGAAAACTCCAACGAATCCAGAACGCCGCCGCGAGACTCATCCTGGACATCCCTCGCCACCACCACATCTCCGGACACCTGAGAAAACTCCACTGGCTCCCCATCAACAAGAGGATTACCTTCCGACTCCTGACCCACGCACACAAAGCCCTCCACAACCTCGGACCCAAACTGATCAACAGCCGCGTCTCCTTCTACACCCCCCCGCGCACTCTACGTTCCGCCGGTCAGGCCCTGGCAGCTGTACCCCGCATCCGCAAAGCCACCACCGGAGGAAGATCCTTCTCCTTCTTGGCAGCGAAGACCTGGAACTCGCTGCCCAGCCACCTTCGCGCCATACCTGACCACCTCTCCTTCAGAAGGCAGCTCAAGACCTGGCTCTTCGAGCACTGACCCCCCCCCCCCCAGCGCCTTGAGACCCTTTATGGGTGAGTAGCGCGCTTTATAAATGCGAATGATTGATTGATTGATTGATTGGCTTTCTCCTTGGCACACACGTCTTTTCCGTAAACCACCCAAGGAATTCATGCCACTCAGTTATGTCACGATTAGAGAAACTACCCAATTCGTGTTGGCACCACCAGTTAATGTTTTTCTCACGTTGATTATTTATTTTTTGTTATTCTCATGAATTTACTAAGTATAATATTGCAGATGTCTTCAAACATACAGATGACTTACTAACGCACCTACTCATCCAATGTCAACACGACAAGAGTAAATGCACACTGTTTGTCCGAATACATTCACTATAGACATATTGTAGTCTTATTTTATCTTATGTGTTACTGGTATCTTGTATCGCTATTATGGAATGAATTCTTTTTTCTATCCTTTATACCTGTGAAATTGTCTGAATCCTTTGATGAAATACCAATAAAAATATATCTAAAACAAATAGATAAAACTCTGGACTAAGTGTAAGTTTTCACACAAGATAGTCATCAGACATACAGTCAGAAAATTAAAAATGCATTCAAAATTACAGTTGACAAAGCAAAATGCTATCTCTCCTCTGTGGGCCTAGAAAGCATTCCCCCGGTTTGTCAGAGGAGATAACCAACATCAAAAGTCTTGCTTACCACTCTAATCTGCGAGCTTCCATGTCAAAAAATACTTCTATGTAGGCTTTAGTACAGAGTAATATCAATCCACACTTTGATGCTTATCGCCTTTGACATATTCTTTTCACAAAAATGTGTTAAGCTTACTGACTTTATTGTAGTTTGTCATAACGATCATGCCTTTAATCTCTATCAATGACTTATCACAATAGCCAACTGAAAACTACCGTGTTAAGCATAAGCTGTCCCACAAGTTAACTATTAGGTATACCATAGTACCAAACTACCAAACTACGGTTGTCCAAGCAATCTAAAATTGCTCCAAAGACAGCCTAATAAGGATTACTAAAATGCAAATTTTTTAACTCCATGATGTTTTCAGATAGGTGACTAACACCAAAACCCTTGCCTACTATTGTAATCTGCCTATAGGCTTTAGAACTGTGTGATAAACACTCCATCCTTAAAACCCTGTTATCTGTTATGCATGCTATTCACAATAAGAACGCCAGGCCTACTTGCTTTGTCATAATATCTCATAAGAACCAGAACAAACTTATGCAATCTGGAAGAACATTTCTTAATGGATCAAAGAAACTGGCAACCATTGTGTACAGAGTTATAAAATTACAAATATGTAGAACAGATAATAGAGTTTGCAAATCTATATACAATCCCTCTCAATAGTGCAATTACACATACCAACATCCCAGTCACACCTATAACACAGTGTGATAACTCATTGTTTACAGCGGACTGGCTGTAACAAAAGATTTTCACAATAAATAAGCCAGGCCTACTGTCTTAAGTCATACATTTCTACAATCAGCAAATCAGATGTATGGGAATGGACATAACTATTTCTAGTGCACCAACCAAGACTACAACTCGTCACCATAACAGACTCAGGCTTACCTTTTTGAGTGTAAGCTTTCTAACAAGGCAACCATCAGACATACACTTACAAAACCAGAGGTATACAAAATTACAGATGCCTAAGCAAAATAACATCTCTCCTAACAGGGCCTACCAAGGATTCTTTCAGAGGAAATCTTCCATATGGATGGTTTGTCACGTGGGTAACTAACACCAATACCTTTTCCTACTGCACTAATTGATAGGATTCCATATATCAAAATCCTTCTCTGCAGGGATTTATACAAATTAATAAAAATCCACCTTTACATGGACTGATTGTAACATACACTTTTGACAATAAATATGTCAGGCCCAATGCCTTTGTCAAAACATTTCATAATGAGAAAATACGGCCTGCAGCCATGGTTATTGGCTATCCACATTGATAAACTCAGTCCTGCTGTGCAGAGGATAAGATTTGCCACAAGCCAAAATGTGCAACATAAGCACTCTTTTCAGTGGAAGCACACAACTTCGGCCCAATCAAATCCTGTACTCAGGGAAAACCTACATATGGCTAAGGCGTAAGGCCCTCTCTCAGTAATACTCTGAAAGCTAATTTTTTGTTGATCACTGGCATTAGCTGAGCTGTAAAGCCAGACCTCAAATTGCATGTATAATACTGTAGCCCTGGACATCCCATATTGATTTCAAACAAAGAACTGCACACTGAAGTCTAAAGTTCACGATGGAAAGGGAGGGGGATCTGTGCTGCTGCTAGAGAAAAACAAACACTAAAATCCTACCTATGTAGCATACCTTAACAGGATTTCAGTACCATTTGTGTGCCCCTGAAGGGACAAGCCCATCTCACTGTGAACGTAATATTTTATGCATTTTACTGAGTCTTCACTAGACAGCTTTACACCTGCTGGCTCAGGCAGCTGGCTCAGGCAGCTGGATAAACAAACTATTTACAGCTGTGTGGAGGGAAATCACATTTTCTATGGAAGCACACAATGCCTGCCTAATCAAAACATGTACTGCTGTCCACCAACATGTGGGTGGAGCCATAACCCCTCTTTATACGCTCTATTGCACTCCAGAAAGTTCTTTTTTAGGTTGCTCATAAAAGGTCTAGTAAATGATGTGCTGTCAAGCTAGACCTATAAAAAGGAACAAACGTAGGCAAGGGTAGCAAGAAATACTTATATAAATCAACACATGTAGCGTCAAAAACAAGAGCAGTCATGGGATCACACATTCACGAGAAGAGAAAACAGTTGAGTGGCTCAGGCCTTAAGCAGAAGTGTGCAGCAATTATTTTCCTATCCTATTCCACTATGAAGGAAAGGAACTAAAACTGGCTACTACGGAAAACTGGGAAAAGAAGTCAACAATGCATAAAAGAAGTTTGAAGAAGCATTTATCACTGGCACAGAACAAGTTACTTCCAGTCGGACCGAGGAGCTAGTTTTTATTAACAAAATCACTGAGCTGTGGTAAGGCCAGTTTTATTTTGGGGTCCATATTGGCCTTAACAACCAACCTTGTGGGTTTCAGAGAGACCCACAGCTCTAGGGTCTCACAGGCAGACATAGTCAAGAGGCAGCCTTTTGACTGGCTAAATACATTGCTTGCCTAAAGTTTACTCCACCATGGGCACATCCCCAGATGACAGACCACATGAAATGGGGAGTACTAGGAATTGTCCATTATCGTCCCATTCAGAGTGCACATCACATACAGTGAAGAAAAGGCAAAGAGGGCTGCAAAGCCTGAAGCCTACCAGTTCTCAGCTCCCCAGATAATGAGAATGGCCACAAAGGTCCTCCTGAACTATGTAGCCATCACCCATTGCCACCAGTATGGCGCTGAGGATGAAAACGCCAGGAGACCAAGTAAATGAGAGCGTGCTGTGTTCACAAACTGTGCTATATTATTACATAAGTACCGTACCTACATTTACGTTTACGTCCAAGGTTAAATGATGTGACTCAAAAATAACATGCAAGAAAGCGTAATGAACACAGGGGTGTCGATGCCTGGTATGGTTACCCAACCTACTCATTGTTTTGCTAAGGCCAGAATTGTGCATGCAACCACAGAAAGTACCATTGCCAACCTGAAGTACATACATGACTGGTGAAATCACAACCCTTCAGGTATCTTACACTGTCATTTTTCTCTCATTATATTTGTTGCATTTTAACTTGATCGCATTTAGACGAAAACGACTGGCAGTGTGTCTTTCATGAAATGAACAACTCAGCAGGAATTAGCAGTATTCATCACATCTCGTCACTCTGTTGAAAGCATGTGTTGTCCATTGACAAAAGCAAGGTGGATCATTTATGGTATATGCAAATATGGCCGTCATGAAACTCTGCCCAATCAGGCTTCATGAAGAGCTATTTGTCCTTGGGGGCCAGATCCAGGTACCCACACATGCAGATTAACCAGTGCCCTCTTCAGTGGATCCCTGCTTGGTCTCCACTCTGATCCTGTTGAACAGCAGCCCAGATGTCAAGCCTCCAATCTCTTCAGCTACCGATATTCATAATGTCAAGTGTCCCCTAGGTGTTCAAGAGCTGGGGCAGGTGTGAGGGAGAGAAGCTTGCACTGTTTCTATAAGATTGGACTGGTCCTGTGAGGGAGGGGAACTTCCACTGCTGATGCCCATATGCAACTTGTGCTGTGTGCACGAGAGAAGCTTGCACTGCTGATAGCTTTGTGGTGCCTTTCTACATGAGCAAGGTAAGCTTGCATTGCTGATGCCCTTGTAATACCTGCTCTGTGTGTACAAGCAATGCCTGCACTGCGTATGCCCTCTGTGGTACCTACTCGGCAAGAGAGGAACGCCTTCACTGCTGACCGCCATATGGAACTTTTTCTGCAAAGGATGCTTGCGCTGTTGATGCCCCTGTAGTGCCTGTTCTGTGTGAGTGATAGAAGCTTGCGCTGATAATTTCCTCATGGTACTTGCTATACGTATGCAGAAGAGACCTTATGGGACTTGCTTTGTGCGAGTGAGGGAAGCTTGCATTGCTGATGCCCATCTGTAGTATGTTATCCTTAAGGGTTACTAAAGCTCGAGGTTAACTTTCAATTATACCCAACCCAAAATGATTTGCTGTGTGGATGAATGTATGGTAATACCTCTCGTATACATTTGGGAGTTTAAAAAAAAGTTGAAAAAAGTGAACATTGTTGGGAGTGTAGAAGTATTGGGTTAAAAGTTAGTTATGCTGGAGAACTTGTAAAAATTTCCAAATTTTGCATTAATTAAAAATCACAACATTTCACATTACTTGATTACACATTATATTTTTTTAGTCACGTGGGAACCTCAAGTAAAGTTAACTGTGGGACATAGGCTCACACAGAAAATGTCTAGCCAAGAGACATTTTCTGCTCAGATCGTTCTTTTATCGCTATCTTGCAAGTTTTTTTTTGCTTTTTTTTTTTTTTTTACAGAGATGTGCACTCACTTAACCCCTTCACTGCCAGGCCTTTTCCCCTCATGTGTCAGGCTTTTTTTGGCTATTTGTGGCAGTTCATGCTTAGGCCCTCATAACATTGTGTCCTTTTTTCCCAACATCCTAGGGATTCTAGAGGTATCCAGACTTTGTGGGTTCCCCTGAAGGAGAGCAAGAAATTTGCCAAAATACAGTGAACATTTCGATTTTTTCTTTTTAAATGGGAAAAAAGGGCTGCAGAAGAAGGCTTGTGTTTTGTTCCCCTGAAAATAGCATCAACAAAGGGTATGCAGTGCTAAAATCACCATCTTCCCAGCTTTCAGGGACAGGCAGACTTGAATCAGAAAACCCAATTTTTCAACACAATGTTTGCATTTTACTGGGACATACCCCATTTTTACTATTTGTTGTGCTTTCAGTTAGTGACAGAAATGGGTGTGAAAACAATGCTGGATACCTGAAAGCCAAACATTTTTGAAAAGTAGACAAAATTCTGAATTCAGCAAGGGGTAATTTGTATATATCCTACAAGGATTTCCTACAGAAAATAACAGCTGAAATAAAAACATATTGAAATTGAGGTGAAAAAAACTGCCATTTTTCTCCACGTTTTACTCTAACTTTTTCCTGCGCCGTCAGATTTTTTAAAGCAATATACCGTTACGTCTGCTGGACTCTTATGATTGCAGGGATAAATAGGGCTTGTAGGTTCATCAAGAACCCTAGGTACCCAGAGCCAATAAATGAGCTGCACCTTGCAATGGGTATTCATTCTCTACCAGGTATACAGCAATTAATTTGCTGAAATATAAAGAGTGAAAAATAGGTATCAAGAAAACCTTTGTATTTCCAAAATGAGCACAAGATAAGGTGTTGAGAAGCAGTGGTTATTTGCAGATCTCTGAATTCCGGGGTGCCCATACTAGCATGTGAATTGATGGGCATTTCTCAAAAAGACGTCTTTTTAACACACTGTCTTACATTTGAAAGGAAAAAATGTAGAGAAAGACAAGGGGCAATAACACTTGTTTTGCTATTCTGTGTTCCCCCAAGTCTCCCGATAAAAATAGTACATCACTTGTGTGGGTAGGCAAGATGCTCGCAACAGGAAACGCAACACGGACACATCACATTTATACATTTAAATCTGATTTGTTTTTTGCAAAGTGCCTAGCTGTAGATTTTGGCCTCTAGCTCAGCCGGTACCTAGGGAAAACTACCAAACCTGTAATTTTTTTTAAACTAGACACGTAGGGGAATCTAAGATGGGGTGACTTGTGGGGCTCTCACCAGGTTCTGTTACCCAGAATCCTTTGCAAACCTCAAACGTTCACCAGAAAAACACTTTTTCATCTCATTTCGGTGACAGAAAGTTCTGGACTCTGAGAGGAGCCACAAATTTCCTTCCACCCAGCGTTCCCCCAAGCCTTCCGATAAAAATGGTACCTCGCTTGTGTGGGTAGACTTAGCGCCCTCGACAGGAAATGCCCCAAAACACAAGGTGGACACATCACATTTTCCCAAAGAAAACCGAGCAGTTTTTTGCAAAGTACCTAGCTATGGATTTTGGCCTCTAGCTCAGCTGGCACTTAGGGAAACCTACCAAACATGCGCATTTTTTAAAACTAGACACCTAGGGGAATCCAAGATGGGGTGACTTGTGAGGCTCTCACCTGGTTCTGTTACCCAGAATCCTTTGCAAACCTCAAAATGTGGCCAAAAAAACACTTTTCCTCACATTTCGGTGACAGAAAGATCTGGAATCTGAGAAGAGCCACAAATTTCCTTTTACCCAGCATTCCCCAAGTCTCCTGATAAAAATGGTAACTCACTTGTGTGGGTAGGCCCAAAAGGAAATGCCCCAAAACACTATCTGGACACAACAAAATGATCAAATACAGAACTACCGGTTTTTGAGGTGGGGGTGGGGGAGGGCACCTGCGTTTTTGGTCCTGGGCTCAGCAGCCATCTAGAGAAACCTACCAAACCCAGATGTTTCTGAAAACTGGACACCCAAAGGAGTCCATGGAGGTGAGACTTGCATGGATACCCCAATGTTTTCTTACCCAGAATCCTCAGCAAACCTCAAATTTAGCTTTAAAAAAAAAACAAATTTTTTTCCCACATTTCTGTGTGGGATCACCGCACCAGGACAAATTTCTACCACCCAACGTCCCCCTCAGTCTCCCAGTAAATAGGATACCTCACTTGTGTAGGTGGGCCAAGTGCCTGTGACAGGGAAGAGTCAAAAACATGTTGAAATTGAGGGGGAACCAAAGCAGGTCTAAAAGGGCAGTTTGAAAAAAATTGTTTTTTAGGCTGGCAAGCGGAGCAGAATTTGTATTGGTATAGATGAGATAATGCTGGGTGGTAGGAATTTTGTGGATTCCTGCAAAATCCAGAACGTTTCATCACAAAAATGTGGGAAAATGTGTGATTTCCAGCAAAGTTGGAGGTTTGCAGGGCATTGTGGGTAAGAAAATTGTGCGGGTGCATGTGAAGCACACTACCCTGAATCACCCAGATGTTTAGTTTTCAAATGTGTCTAGGTCTTGTGGATTTTTCCACATGGCAGCATTCCAAAGTCCAAAAAGAGCAGCCCTCTCCTTTCCAAGTGGGGTGATTTTAAGAGTTAGCTAAGCTCTCATGGACCCCAATGTAAAACCAAAACCCAAAATAATCAAATGTCCTCTTGCTTGCCGTGGGATAAGATGTTTTAGTGTGCAGGGGAGAGCTGAAAGACTGTTACCTCCTTCAGTTTGGGAGAGGGCATAACCAGGCCCATACTGGTTGGTAGCCACCACCCAACTATATATATACATATGTATATTTTAATTCCCTGGCATCTAGTATACTTTCTGCCCCTCGGGTGTGGATTGGGGGAAACTGCCCCATTTGCCCACTGGTGGGCAGAACAACTTTGGCCCAATTTATTTGGGGTGGGGGTATGGCCATACCCCTGCCCTCTTATTTTGAAAAAAACACATCTTCCCTGGTGGGCTTTCTGCCCCCCTTGAGGGGGGATGGGCCTTCCAAAAATAGGCCAATCTGCCTCCAAAGGGGGCAGATATGGCCAACAGTAATGTAACCCCATGGGGAGCAACCCTTGCCCAAGGGGCTGCTCCCCAAGCAAAACACACACACCAATCCCTGGTGTCTAGTGGTTTCTGCCCCACTTGGAGCAGAATGGCCTAACAAAAATAAGCCGATCTGCACCCAAGGGGGGCAGAAATGGCCTAAATACAATTTGTCCCCCAGGGGAGAGACCCTGGCCTAAGGGGTAGCTCCCCATACATAAAAACAAAGTAAATAAAAAATGATATATATACCTGGTGTCTAGAGGTTTCTACCCCTCCCGGGACAGATTGGCCTAATTATAATAGGCCAATCTGCCCCCGTGGGGGGGGAAGGGCAGAAAAGGCCTAAAAATATTTTGCTCCCCTTATGCATAAGTTTAAAAAAAAAAGAAAATTCTCTGGTGTCTAGTGGTTTCTGCCCACCACCCCCCTAAAATAATTTGCCCCCCCAGGGAGCGACCCTTGCCTAAGGGGTTGCTCCCCACATATAAAAAACAAAAAATAAACAAAAAAAAATGATCCTTGTGTCCCTTGTGTCTAGGGGTTTTCTGCCCCCCGGGGTCAGATCGGCCTAATTATATTAGGCTTATCTGCCCCAGGGGGGACAGAAATGGCCTAAAAATAATCCCCTCCCCCCCCCAGGGAGCAACCCTTACCTAAGGGGTCGCTCCCCACATATTAAAAAAACAAAAACAAAATTCTCCTGGTGTCCAGGGGTTTTCTGCCCCCTGGGGGCAGATTGGCCTAATTATATTAGGCAGATCTGCCCCCGGGGGGGTAGAAATGGCCTAAATATAATTTGCCCCCCTGGGGAGCAGCCCTAGCCCAACGGGCCTCTCCCCTTATGCGTAAGTATAAAAAAAAAAATCCCTGGTGTCTAGTGGTTTCTGTCCACGAAGGGGCAGATCGGCCTAATTATATTAGGCTTATCTGCCCCAGGGAGGACAGAAATGGCCTAAAAATAATCCCTTCCCCCTCCCCCCCAGGGAGCAACCCTTACCTTGCACAAATTACGTAAAGTTCTACAGACTTAAACCTGATAAAAGAAGTGCCAAGGAAATCTTCAATCTCTGCCTATGTTTCTGGTGTCTGGCACACAATTAGGGCAAAAGAAGGAGAGGGTCAAATTATGCGACAGTGTTGAGTAAATTATGCAGCAAGAAAAGTCAAATTATGTGGCGTAATGTGACTTTTTTTATAGTAATACTTCATTATTTTGTGATTTTTACACTTGTTAACACTATCTGGGTGATAGTTGCACCTCATTAGTTGCAATTTAACACCCAAATATTGCAGAAAGGGGACTCGTCAACCCTTGCATAGGGCCTTCCACTGCATAGCAACACGTTGCTGTGTTTTTAGTAACTTTTGAACCAATTGAGCTAGAATTTTTTTGTTGTTGAAATCTGCAGATTATGCAGCAGATGATGGATTGTGTGTCCGATGGAAAAGATCTATAATTATGCAAAAAACAACACAGCCGCACATTTGCGTTATTCCAGTGGCCCTCCACATAACAGATGACAGGAATTTGCCAAAATCTATAACCGGCATGTGCCGACAAGCTCCAATTGTGTAGATCGACATAGAAGCATACTTAAAATCAAGAAGGAGATACAACTTTGACATGCTTATAGAAACATATTGGGAATCAGGGGAAATTATGTTGCAATTCTCAGAACCTCACTTGGTGCAACTTTAATGATACTACACAAGTGTAATGGCCACCATACAGTGTGGCTGAAGAAAAAAGGATGTATTGCCTGTCTTCCATACCTCCACTAGCACATCATTTTCATATACATCTGGACTCGCACTGTCACCCTACATATGTACATGGTTCCATCCCCCACAGTCCACCGAAATTCCACTCTATGGGCCTCAAGTATGAAAGGGTGTGAGTCATTCTCTGTTATGGAGAAATATGTTCATACGTAAGGTTCCAAACAACCAAACCCTAGAGCTTGGCTTAGGCTGTAACCCCAGTTCCCAAATGAATAACGACAAAATAGAAGCAATCAAGACCTGGAACACTAACTTAGGACAGGAGAAAGGCAGGAGAAAAAACAATGGGAAAATAACAAACAGTAATAACAATGACACAGATTGAAACTACCGCACAAACAAATAAGACAAAAACAAAACACTAAAAAATGAAGGCAGATGAACTACCTTCGCCATTACTTAAGACACAAGCTCACTCCTTGCCTGAAGTACAACACTGTTTAATTGACAGGGTGTCATCCGATAAACAAGACCATTATTTTCGCCTCCATACTTCAGTGATACACATCCAATACTTCTATACTCAATACTTTAGGCAGACGACCGCTATTTCTCCCAGTTTGGTCAATTTAACATCAAGACCCTGTGCACCTTTCCAAGATCACTTGGGTCTTCACTTTTTCTTGCTGTTGGAAGCCTTGGTCAACTAAACCAATTCTCAACCATATCACAGATTTCGCTGCACTGGGCCACACTTGCCTACTGCAATATTCTCACCCTTTAACAAGTTGTGGTCCAGGGTCCTAACCTTGTTAACACATCTGGGCTTTCACTGTAAGCCTCTAATGTGGATTCAAGGGCAGTCAACTGATCAAGGTCCATCAACAGGAAGAACAAACTCTTAGGAATAAGAGTTAACATGGCTTCTGAACTCCCAAGGGCTGTCACTGTCCTTAATACCGGCCCGCAGCGCAATAAGGAATTGCCACCAGTTACCCCATGTTCTTGACTGCTAAAACAAAGATATGCATCAGCTCTCTTACTTTGCAAGTGTAAACTGTTGTAGCGGCAGCCATGTTTGCTCAATGCTAAACCAATGCTATCAAATTGTGCCTTCCTCTGGCACGTAAAATATTCACTCTCATGCCTGGCATTGGAGGCGAGAATTCTCAAATGTCAATTTGAAGGTCAAGTGTGTACTAGTCTACGATTTCAGCTTCTGCACCTGTATAGTATTTTGTTTCAGTTTTGTCACATGCTATTCATTTGAGCCCTGTGTATGAAAACTTATAAACACATTCAGTATCTGTGTGTGATTGGCTTTATGCTCACGAGGTGCATAGGGATCCCCTTGTCACCCCAAACTATAATTTTGAAAAACACGATCAGTGAACCAGGTCCCTGAATATGGCACGGTGTATTTATGGCAAGCATGGTTGTCCCTACCTGCAAGTATTTGTAAGCCCACTATAGGTGTTACCGCAGAATGAAATCAACGTCCTTTAAAGGATTGACCTTGCCATAATACCTCACAGTTAGCAGGCAAATCTTTCTCCTTACACTCTGCAGCAGTACAAGGGAGCTCGATGCTGACAATTACTGTGAAGGTCCCGACCTCGCCATGACATTCCCACCACACAATCTCAATGTACTGTTCGGCTCTAGACAAGGCGATGTGGCGGGCTACAAAAGTACCCAGCAATCTCACGCAGCAAGCAGCACGCTGCACCTGTGCAAAGAGGCTTCCAGGACCACGACTCACCTCCACTTATGCAGTTGCAGGCAACTTCTTTATATGTTTGCACATGCACTCTAGAACCACAAAACATCAGGCCAGTGCTGGTTCTAGTGGCGTGGTGCGCTGTCACAGTCCAACTGTGCCACACATGCCCACAAAGCATGGGCACCCGGAAAACGGCCAGTGGCAGACAAGCTACAGGTGCCTAATTGGTGACAATGGCATCTTGCATATGGAGTGATGTGCTGTGCCTGTACCATGCAGAGACTCCTTAGAGAGGTTATTACAGTCCGCTGCCCACAAACGGACTGGTCTGGTAATAAAGAACAGACACAGTTTAACCACACTATAACCAAGTACTCACCCGCCTCAGTTCACAGTAGCCCTTGTACTCAGGATGCCTGAAGAAAAAAAAATCCAAATCGCTTGACCTCTTGTTTAATGGGGTGGTAATGAGACCTTCAGTAGCTCAATTACTATTCCGGCCAGCTCTCTCAAGCCAAGGTTGAACCGTCTGATGGAGGTAAGGCATTCAGTGGATTCTGCAGGACCCCTACTCTTGGTCGATAAGTTCATTGTTGCCAATTATCTTAACTAGATGGAGTATTCCACAGCACCACCAGGGATGCTGTGGGAAGATTTTGTAAAGCCTCCTCCATTCACATCCAGGTGCCATCTACCCACCAGGTCTGGTAGGGTTGATCCCACACACACTCAGATTTCCATCAAATATCACAGAACTTGAAATCAGGGATGTACCACAAAGCACTAGGAAACTGGCCAGGTGTAAGGAAAACACTGCAGTCACCTTGTTAAAAGAGCACATAAGGGCAAAAAAACACAAAGGCAAAATAACACATAATGGAAGTCCTGAAACAGGTGGTTGTTATCAACTAATAAGGACTGATATGATCAAATTGCCAGTGTATAGCACCACTGCCATTTGCTGTAGGGTTTCGACAAAGGGCTACAATATGACCTTGCACTGAAGTGTGTCTTTATATTTTGTTTTAATACAATGTATCCTTATGTCACGAGTTATCACATTGCCCACACTTTGCGCACGTGCTCATTGACAGCATTCTGACTGGCTGCCACGAGCGAGCTGAGAGAAAAGTAATGTTGAGAGACGGAGTGGGCAGTTCAAGCTGGGAGTTGAAGGGGCTGACTGACAGAAACACTAATCAGGTTATCTTGGGAACATCAACAGAGTGCTCTCCCTGCCAGTCAAGGGGAGGATCTCTTAGCGATACTCTGAGTAGCCAGGGCCTGCCGTGCATGAGCCCTGGCAAAGCAAATACAAAACTGACATTGAATCAGAACCCAAATGGACTCTCTTTTTCTGTCCTTTGCCAGCTGAAGACAAATGAACTGTGCCTGCCTCGTTGTAGCACACCAGGGCAGCACAGCAGTATCACCACAGCTTCCCTTTGTCACCCGGAGACCATGTAACGCTGTTGTTTACCATTAATGCTACTATTTCATTTCAAGTGAATAACCACGTTATTGGCATTTATTTTAATATGTACCATGTCACATGTTCTTTATTGCTTAAGCCCCAGATAAGGGTGAAATAAAAATTGATACATAATATCTTGCTTTCCCTGATTTTCATTAGTCTATGTCCAGCAAGAATCTGTTTAAGAATTTGTCAAGCACTGCATTGATTCTATTTCACATGTACCGAGGTACACCCTAATTCCAGAGGCCATGCCTCTCGTGGAGTGCTCTTAGATAAGCTTATTAGACCACACACCTTTTAGAAGCTCCTGCCCTTTTTCACCCCACTGAAAGCACTGCTTCCAGGCGCCATACATTGAGCATGGGCTTGGTCCTACCCTGCATGTGCCCAGAAATCAACGAAAGGCAGACCTAAGTAACAGGGCCAGAGGGAAGATGCCAGGGATGTATTAGGCTTAGGGTAGCACAGTGAAGAATGATGTATAACTGTAATGTTGCCAGGACACTGTAGGCCTCTTAAGAGAACGCAAAGGTGGATAGGAGTGTATATTAATCCCTTCCTTTTTCCTATAACATTCTGGCAGAGGGGCCCCTGTTATCTACCCTACCACGCCTCCTCCTTTTTGTAGAATGTAACTTTCTTAAACCTGAGAGAACCATTTATGACGGACTCACCCACTGGCCAGGGCTTCCAGGTCCCTAAAATTAACCATTTATAAGTAAATGTCTTTAAGACTAAGGGTCTGATTCAGAATTTCGGTGGATGGGCTACTCTGCTGTAAACATGATGAGTATTGCACTTGTAATAAGGCTTTACATGCTATAGCACTTGCAATGAGGCGATGGGATATCTGTTACGTTTTCAACAGAGTACCCGTTTACCAAACTCCAAATCCGGGCCTAAGTTTCCCTAGAAGGAACTGAATTTTTCAATATGGATAAAGACATGGGATTTTAGTGAATTATTTATACTGTCTGTTAATCCCATGGGTTTTTAAAGCCAACGGAGTATCTAGAAGTGATTTTTTATGAGCCACAGAAATGAACCCACTAGATTTAATGTTCCAAAGAGGCAGCCAGCCTGGTTTCTGCCTAACTGTACCTCATCCAGGGGCTGCTGCACTAGTCCAGCAACAAAATCTAAGGTGATGGCAAATCCGGGAGGACAAATGCCTTGCTTGACCAATCCACTCCATGTTATATTTTCAAATTGGGACCTGGACCTATCCTCAAGGACAGGGTCAAGACTAATAGTCCAGAAGTTGCTATTTAACCCACTCAAGCCATCCAAAACTTTTTTGTAATGCTGATTTTTCTCTCCCCCTCTCCTTCATAGAAAGTAGTTCTTTCATGTTCACCAAATGTTACTATTCCTCCACTTGTCACGCCCGAAATGGTTGGTCTCCCTATAGTTTCCAAACGAAATGGCAGCTTGACAGACCTTCTGAAAGAACCTACAAAGCTCCCCATTCAGTTGAGATTCTACCTTCAAACACACCACATGCCACCTTCTGCATTAAGAATATCAAACAAGCAGCAAAACAATCTGCTTGCCCAGTAGCCATGGACTAGGAAAGAATTATAGGGCCAGATGTACAAAGCCTCTTTGCACTTCTTAATGGTACGAATTGCTATTTCAGGCAGCTAAGAAATACAAATTGGGCTTTTCTTATGTACAAAGACCTTTGAGGAATCACAAATTGTGATTTCTACGCTGTAGAAATCACAATTTGCGACTCCCAGAATAGGAAATCGCAAATGGGGATTCCCTATTTGAGATTCCTATTCTGATGTACCATGCATTTCTTAAGTGTGACTTGGGCATTTAGGAGATGCAACCAGGTGCAATTTCAAAAAAGCACCCCAAAGTGCTTTTTTTTTTTAATTGCAATAGAGCACACAGATGCCCCTTGGGCATATGTGTGCCCTACAGGTACAGCTCTGTTTTTGGGGTGTCAAAAGTGTGGCCTTTTGCCCATTGCCATCCTTAGTTTTGCAGTTCTTGAAAAGCGATTTTCTAATAACAAATCACTATTTAGGAAATGCAAAACCGTCCCATTGACTCGAATGCAATATGATTTCTTAATAGCGATTTCCTAATGGCAATTCCTACTTTGTAGAAATCACTGTTAGGAAATTGGTATCTTAGTACATTGGATTTAGCATTTCTTAAATAGTGATTTCTATGAAGTCACTATTTAAGAAATGCAAAATTGCATTTTCGTACATCTGGCCCAAAGTTCTAATGTGGCACGTAAAAAATTCTAGCTATCCAATTCAGGTTAAAGAGACAGTAGCTTTTGCAAATGCATTTAACTCACAAGCAAAGGTCTATTTGTGACCCGTAGCAGGCATCTGGCACTTTGTTGGTATATCAGACTTGAGTTATGCTTGTTAAGCGATAGTTCCTGGTTCTCCCACAATCCCTTGTTTCTGTGTGTTTATGTGCTGCTAGCAGACCTGCCAAGTGCCATGCATCTCGTGTTACAGTTTTAGGTCCAGTCTCCACATCACTACAAGAACGGATATAGTCCACCAACTCAGCTGAGCAGGAAAGCTAAGCATACCATCTCTCTCCATGCAGTGGAGGCTGGTTTGACTGTTTTTCTTCAGCTACCAAGGACACTGGGCCAGCCGGTTTGCAGCAGCCAATACAGGATATCATAATTTAGCTTCCCTGGCCTAGCCTGTGCTGACCTAACTTCATGGACCTGGTGTCCGCTCATACACACAGACCTCATGCTGTTGCACGCACACGCCCACCCACCACGGGCTTGAACCTACACAGTCTCCAGTGTAAATGTGTATAAGCAAGTCACGGACTGGCATGGACTGGGCCTTATTTTCCATTGACACCAGCGGCGGCTGGTAATTTTAGGAGGGAGGGGGGTGGGCGGGACACAGGCACACTTATACTCATTCATTCATAAACACGCACATCCATTCACAACACTCATTATCAAATATTCAAGAACGCATGCATGCACCAAACATTCAGTTTTTAAAAACCACACACACTTACTTTCAGCTCTACCTTGGAGGTCTCAGGAGGCTTGTGACTGCTGCCTTCCCTCACTGGCTAACCTAAGGCAACAGTCCCCAACTCGCCACAGTGTGGGATGGGGTCAGTGAGACTGCTGACCCCCACACCACTCTGTGACGAGGTGACACTGACATTCGGCCCTGGGCACTTCAGGGCTTAAAACTGAAGTGCTCAGGTCTGAAGCAATAGGTGACGTTCCCCCTTGTCTTGAAGGGGAGGGCCTTTGAAGCACCTTTTCTAGGATGAAGAGATCACGCCCCCAGGGCTGTGACTTCTTCAGCCCAGCAAAGTTCAGCTCAGGCAGCTGGGAGCCTGCACAAATAGCCCATGTCTAGCTCACGCCTACCTGACCTGAAAACGGAGAGTGTCTGTCAGGCTGACCTTTGCTCAGCCTGACAGAAACTCTTTTTTGAGGGGCAAAAGTTGGGAGGGCATGACCCCTCAGCCCCAAAGGACTGTCCACGGCTGATTGACACAGCTACTTAACATAATTTGGTGTCAGAGTCACTGATGAACTGACATGGCAGGGACCACACACTTTGAGCTTGACAAGGCCCGATGGTGAGTGGAGAAGAGGGTACATCAGCGGGCCCTTAAGCATTCTGTTGTGATGCCAGTGCACTGTTGCCCTAATAACTTGGGGACATGCACAAGTAAGAGCTGTTGCAAAGGGGTGCTTCCAGGGCGATTCTATTGGTGCCACCACTGGTGTAACCCTTCAACGTCACCCCCTAAGAAATTGCTTGGGGTAACTAGTCGTCATGCTTCAAGCCTATGATACAGATTGAACAAACACGTACATTTTGAATTTAAGAGAAATAATTAAAAAACCACAAACACAAACAAATGAATTGCTCTTTAGATAGTGTTTAAAAAGCACATAAAATAATGTGCCATTAACAATAATGCAGATATGAAACAAGATTGTTTTTAAAAGGTGTTTATCAACTGCTAGAGTTCCCTCAAGTGCTTCTTGGATTTAAGGTTTAGTAACACGTATTACATAGGCTGAGAGCGTGTAATGCACTTTCAGCGAGTATATGCCAAAAGCCAACAGTTCGGGCCAATAACCCATATAGAAAAATAAAAATAGAACTAATGAAAGTTGATGGTGGTCACCACTGGCTGAAGATATCACATGATGATGGGGCAGGGTTATTTTTGGCAGCTGTACTTGAGAGAGGCAAACTGCCAACCTGAGTTACCATGGCTTAATGCTTCTTCCAAGGAAGCAGTCAAGGGTTTCAACTCCTTGTGCTGTAAACGGGGGATCTTGACTGGTGCTAAAACCTGAATGAAAAACAAACTTCGCAGAAAGTGTATGATACATTAGTGTTTGTAGCTCCAAATGTTTTCTCTAAAGACAATTTAATTGAGAACTATTCACTTGTGAAATATCTATGACTGAGGATGGAGAATGGCGTTCAATTGTACGCCTTCTGAATATCGAAGCAAGAATATCGAGGTATATAAATATTGAATCCAACATATTGAAAGTACAGATTTTCAACAACTCACTCCACATATACGTAACCTGATGATCAGTGCTTTAAATGGGCTGGTACTGTCCGGTACTGAGTACCGGCACTTTTTTATTTTGAGAGGGAGAGTACCGGCACATCTCAAGAAGAACGTAATACTTTTAATTGGAGAGTACCGGCACTTCTCGGAAACAAGCAGGCACTCTGGCACAGAGTACCTGCACTTTAATTTTTCCATTTCAAGCACTGCTGATGATATATATATATATATATATATATATATATAAGGAATGTAGATGCGGGGCTAGGAATGGTAAATCTACTCTTCAACTATATGCACTTACCTTTCAGTATTTTGTCTACGAATTTCTTATATCTCAATATTCTTAACCTCAACATTCAGTAGTACAATTGCATTGAATCAGAATCCGTATTTATAATACAGAGTATGTAGAGCGAGTTATGCATTGGTCATCAGAAAGCCAGTTCAACGTAGCCCATGTTTGGTATGTGCTCAAGAGATAGCGGATTGGTACTACTCACTGTAGTGTCATTCAAAGAGTCACACTTGAAGCAACGAAGTCTCACACAAGCTCACTGAAAACATGAAACGTGAAACAAAAGCAGTCTAAAAACCTGAGAGCTATACACTAGGTTTCAGTCTTTGTCCCGCTGTCCTTGACATGAGTAGAGCACCTCGAGAGGGCTGGCGGTCATTCTTACCCAAGGATATGAATGAGAAGGATATGAAGCAAGCTTTCAACAGGAAGTTCGTGAAGCGGGGGAACTCTAAGTATTGAGAAAGCAAAGGAAGCACGGGAAGCTTTAAATATATACACTGATTAAGAAACACAATTAACAGCCGAGTGCCTTCTATTAGGAACAGGAAGCGAGCCACATGATCCGGCCGGACGATTTACGGCAGCATCCAGGGTCTGCCAATTGGCCGTCAACCCTACAAGGGCTGTAGAAATGGCGGGAAAATAACGTGTACCAACAGTTCAAAAATCATCCTAACCGTACGATCCCGGATGAGATGGAGTCGAAGACCACATTGGACATCGATCATACAAGCACCGCGTGTGGTTGGAAACTGCGGGCAGATGTGGGAAAAATACGGACCACTAAACCCGACAACTGCTCCTATCCTCCCGAACCTACACGAACCACAACGGCCTGCTGTAGGGACATAGAAATATCTGGAAGACAGCTACGAATGCAGACAGAAACATGTCCATCGCAGGGCCTAGTGGGACTCGGGGTGTGTGGTACATAGATGTGTCAGGGAAAGTCCGTTGGAAAATATGTACACATCATCCCCGGATGTGAGTAGTGTGCCCGACCAGCAACAGTGATGTGGGCGTGGGCAGAACCGAACTGAGGAACCTAAAGCAGCTCTGGCCAAAATGTTCCAACCAGCCCCGCTCCCTTCGTCTCTCTTGCCACCCCATTTATTCCCTCTCTGTCTCTTCTAGCTCTTTAATCACTTTCTCTCTACCTTCCTTCTCGCACACTATCTTTCTTTCTCTCCTGACGTGTCCCTGTACCTGCAGCAATACACCTAGGGGAGCTGAAGAAAGTGACAGACACCAGAAGCGCCTCCAAGGGCTGCAGCCCACCCTGGAAATCCTAGGTGGAAAAACAAGGCCTGCCCGGCCCTGCTGTGGGAATTAACATGAGGTCTATGAAACAGATGGGGCATTCGGTAACAATTTTGTGCAAAACATTATATTTCATACAACAAAAAGACATATTTACAGGAATCTACTCCTTTGACCAACTGCGTCGACTGATTTCTGCCCTTTCTGTGCAAATTTGCACTGACGGTGCTGTTAGGGTGACCTAGAGGCACTGATTTGCTGGGACAGGGCCGGTTCTTCATCATCTGTTCTGGCAGGTTGCACTTAATTCAGAGATTGTCCCGGTTTTGAAAGAGGGTCGACTGAACAAAAGATGAAAGCAAGCTTTTATGTGTTCCATTGAGGGATTTTTTACCAGCATTTTCTGAAATCAATTTAGTTAACACATATGATACTCTGTGTAAATATCGCATTTCATTTACCCCCTAATGTCTAGTTATCTGTGTTTTGTGTGCGGATGCACTCTGTCTTTTAATAGGGTAAAACATTCGATTTTTTAGCACAATTCCCACATATATTTCCTAAAAATCGTATGCGCTCAAGGGCAGTGGTAGTGTGGTGCGTCAAGGAAGGTTGGCCAACTGCAGTAGCAGCTCCATTTTTATCCAACATTTGTAATGGGCTCATTCCATATGCCAGAAAATACCTCAACTGTGCCAGGGAAGGAATGTTGCCATGGGCGTCCCCCATAGGTCAATAGTTTCTTCCAGCATGCCAAGGCCAGCATTTTGTCATTACTGCCCCACATTTGCTGTGGATACCAATCCCATGCTAAACACAAAGAGTATGCCAGCTCCAGAATTTTGCTATGGATCCCCATATATACCATCAATGCCCCTAAATAGCAAAAATTATATCAGACATGCGAGGGTGAGCGTTTTGCCATAGTTGCCCTAAACCGTGTGTTCTTACTCTTATGCTATCACTTACTTCCAAGAGCCTGGATTTGCCACAGGTAACACCCACATCCATTGGTGGCTTTCTCTATAAACCAACATATACTGCCGGTATGCCAGAGCCAGCAGTACACGAGCAGCATAACAAGGACCCAACACTACACACCAGTGCTTCATTTGTAAATAAAAAGGGGCCGGTGCCCAAAGCCCCCCTCTTAAACACGCGGATGCTGCAATTCAATGTGCGAACACTGAATACTGAGGCAGCGTAATCCTGAAGTCATCTCGGACCTCTTCAGTCCATTTAAGCCACTCCCTGCCCCTTCAAATCACACCTGTAGCTTTCTGCTTTCTCTCATTGTGATGCTTTTTCGTTTTTCTCTTCCTCCGTCTTTCCCAAACGTGTCTTTTGCTCGCAGCAAATGTTTGAGGCAGAAAACTAAGCGCCGGCCCTCAAAAATAAGTGCCGGTGCTCAGCACCGGAAACAACAAGCACAAATTAAGCACTGCTACACACACACACACACACACACACACACTCACTCTCTTTCTTTCTCTCTTTTACCCACTTGCATAGCGTTAGAAAGTTTTGCACTGACTGTGCTCATGCTATATTTTAGCCTTGCCAATTACTGAAGCTTGGTAAACATTTTTCAATACACTATGCAAGCTCTAAACAAATAGCACTGTCAACAATCGTTTGCACGTGTGATGAGAATTAATTAGTGCCCTTAAAACAGATGAACAGGGTTTACTTTGAATTTTAAAACATAGCATCCACATGGTCTTAATCAAGCGTGACTCTTTCAGACACTCCTGGCTTTTTCACCAGCAACACTTTGCACTTAAGGAGTTTTAGCCCCTACCTACAATATGAAAAATAAACTACATGTCACATAATGGAGCACTGTGGTGTCTAAAAGAGCCGAAAGTGTAACACAAGTCGATGAGCCTACTTGGAACTATGTAAAAAGTATTTTAAAAAATCAAGTTTTAGTTTCTCATTTTGAGCCTTTATTCTGCAATCAATTCTTGATAGCTACAGTGGTGAAAGGGCATGCAATTCCTATTGCTAATGGACATTTACACATCTCTAAAACATTAAAACGTGTTTAAAAAGAACTGTCCACCAGAAAGAGTGCCCCCAGGGAGGGATGCAAAGCCCTAACCCTCCTAACAAGCTGTGTAGCAGTCAGAAAAGCTATAGTGGAAATGAACCCCTGTGAATTTATAAGATGAAAGTCTCACTAGGGGCGCTTGCGTTCAGATGTGGAGCACAGGCTTTGGAGTGTTCTGACGAGCCCCTCAGCTGAAATATCACTTGGGCTCAAGGACCACTGTCACACAGAAGTTGGCAGCTGTGTGCCTATGGATACAACATGTTCTCTTTATTCATTTTTCTTTCTGTGCTGCGCGGCATCGGCAAAAAGCACGGGCAAAGCCATGGCGAAAAGGCAATACCTATTGAACAGACATGAGGCCGGCAAGACAACCAAACATCTCTCTAAGTCAGGCCAAAATATAACCAAAAAATAAGACGGATGTCATATTGAAACAGTTCTAAGATGGAAGGCTTTGCAACACGCATACAGGCGTTAAATATTCCCTCCACTCTACCTAACATATACTATAGTGCGTATGTCGAGCCATGGCGATGCTTGATGCTTTGTCAGGGGTGTGGAATTCCAACACCCAGGACATATTGTTTGGGGTAAAGGGCAAGAAGTTTTCATGTTTAGTTTATCCTTGGGAGAAGTAGGCTGAGCCCCCAGAAGCACAGTTTAAAGTACAATATGGATCTGGGAAAGGCATTGTCTGCAGTTAAGGTAATATTTATGTCCATACGTCAATACTGTTCGAACTTGTAGTTATAGTTCATTACTGCAAACCTTTCATCATTAGGGTGAGTGCTCTAAGAAGTGTTTTAAGCTCAGACTGTACTACTGACAATGGTTCCAGTATAATTGTGTGTACACACGTTTGCAAAGCTTAACAATATGAGGCTACATATAATCCTCCCAAGTATGCTCTCTGATTAGATGCAAATATTTGCAGAAGCTTGAAAGCAAGATCGATGATGCCTTGTTTTCAATATAAAATGTTCACAGAAAAATTCAACTAGGAGAAAAAACGCTTTGCTAAACTACTGTGAAACTGTAGGTAGAAATTTCTTTGACGCATCATTTAGTAAAATATATATATATATAGTTGTATTTGATTCATCCTCCAAAAAACGCGTTGAAAGGGATTATCTCTATTACTGTGTTTCCTGTGTTTTTCAGCTCAAGTTGAATCTCCAGGTATTTCATCAAGTTGTGTCTTTCTGTGTTTAAAACAGTGTAGTCACCGAAGATTGAGACTACAACAGCCATTGCCATTTTTATCAGTTTCTCCTTTGCAACTATGTCTCGTTTTTTGGAAAAGGGGTTCTCATTGGTTACAACTGGAATGACCAATGTTAATGTATCCTGTTTCTTTTCTCTAAATCTGACTGGCGCACTATTCCAACCTCCTTCTGGTACCCCAATGTTACAATGCTAATATCATTTCCATGTGATGATTGAATTGACAATGAGGACCCCATGTGCTGAGTGAGATCCCCCAAACAAGTTGGCCCGCATCCTGGAGGCCATTAATGCCACTAGGGAGACTCTAGAGGCCAAGATAGAGTGATGGCAGACATGACAATTTTGCAGGATGATCACCTCAAACTCGCAGACAAAGTGAAGTCTAACAAAACTGCCCTCCACACTGTGTACCAAATTGTTGATGACTTCAAATGCAGGTTGCATCTCTCACCAAAAAACGCACACTGCTGGGTCAAATGGCAAAAAACGCATAAGGCTGCAGTATATGCAACAAAATTACAGTGGTGGGTCTATCTGAAGGGGCAGAGGGCAACAACATGGTAATCTATCTTGAGAAGTGGTTATGCACTGATATGGCTCCGTAAGGTCCTCTCTAAATTCTTCATCCTGGAGAGGGCTCAGTCTGTGCTGGCGTGATTTCCCCCCCCCCCCCCCACCCGTTGGGAGCACTGCCTGCCCTGAAGAAGCCTGGCTACTCAACTACAGGACAGAGACACTCTACTGCATGCTGCCCAATGATCCAGCACCCTAAGAGTTGGTCATTTTTCCAGATTACATGCTGGCAGTTCAGCACAAGAGGACCTCATATCAAAGTAAAAAGCACACTCTGGGAGTTGGGCTTCCAGTATATGCTGCCGTTTCCTACCCGCCTCAAGGTCATAGCAGGTGATCTTTCATATTTCTTCAATACACAAGCTGGATCAAGAGACACCGTACTGGTGTAGATGGTGGCCCAACCTTGCCACCCATCACGGTGGCAGAGGCATAAGAGACTCTGTAGAGTACACTTGTCAGGGGGCACCTGACCAGGAAGCTGCTGTACCTTGCCAAGGAGGCTGCTTTTGAGGCGATGAGCCATTTTAGCAGCCCAGCCCACACACTGCTAGGGGATTGCCTCTCTGACTCATCCTGTGCTGGAATGCACTCTGATCCGGGCATAGAGGGACCTACCAAGGGTCTGCTCCTGACCCCAGACACGGCTGATGATCTCTGACTCCCCTCATTTTGCTGCTCTTTGTCATTACCGGAGATGACCCGCAGTCCACCTGGACCAGATCCCGGGCACTCATGGCAGAGGATGCAGGGCTCCACATATTGTACTCTATACTGGGAAGGTGAGAAACAGGCAGCCTGCACAGATGTGGCTGTACGGAGATTGGACACTCCTTAGTGCAGTTTCTGAGTGTGCCTTTGCCATTGGTTAATTGTTACATTCAGGTTGCTGGTTTGATGGGGTTTGGACGTCTGACCGTTATCAGTGTACCCTGGCAGGTGGGAATTGAGAATAGTTTATTCATATTTATTAGGCATACAATATCAACATTAATCACAAATCAGGGGGTCACCCACATGCATTTACTAAGCTCTGATGTTCACTTTCACATAGGCACTGTCCATAGACATTGGTACATGGAGCTGGCTGGCAGAGTTCTATCTACTACACAATCCCCATAATGGCATCTCAGGTACCTTCTTACACTATTCTCACCTAGAATGTTAAAGGTATGGACTCTGCCTCCAAATGGCACCAGATATATTCCTACCTGAAACAATGGTGTCAATATTGCACTACTCCAAGAGACACACTTAGCAGGGTCTGAACCTGCTCACTTATGCCAGAGGAGGATGGGACAGGTCTTCATGACCAGCTTTTCCTCCTTCGCCAAGGGCACACTCATCTGCATTCAGGTGGGTGTTCTGTTTAGCTGGGAGTCTCAGCACATAGATAGGGAAGGCAGATATGTATTCCTTCCCACTTGACGGGAGGTCCATCAAGTTAGTCTGCCTATATGCTCCTCTCATATAGAAAATATAGATCTAAGACACATACTAAGGGAGTTAGAGCAGGGCAACTTTTGGCTTGACTCATCATCCAGGAGCACCACGCTTGGGTGGTGCAAGCACTCCATGAGACTGATGGTACGCTAAAATACACACAGACCAACATTCATGATGTGTCCATACAGTACTACAGAGCTTGTATAGTGGACCCCATCTGGCAGAGGGTGATGAAATTGACAGATTACTGGAGTAGTTAGGCCTCCCCATCCTCCCACATCTCACAATTGTTCAGAATACCACTTACAGTAGAAAAAAATGAGAGGGGCCACCAAACACAGCTGGAAAGATTCCTGGAGTCGATGGTATCCTTGCAATGTTTTACCAAACGTTTGCCCCACTCCTTGCACCCCACGTAGTGGACTAAAACCATGTAACACCCTATGAAGACTTCCTCTTATCGTTCTCTGTCGATGTTAACTAGATCATGGCCAGTCGCCTGCAACTCCACCTGCACCGGCTGGTTCATATGGATTAAAACTGTTTTATCCAGCACCAAAATAATTCTCTAAATATTAGATGCCTCCACTGGGTGTTAAGCAAGGTCTACCCGGAGCCTTTCCTGATGTAGTCATTCTCTCAGTTGATCTGCAAAGGTCCTTTAACACCCTACAGTGGTGGCACATGCAAGCTGCAATGCAACGCATGAACCTAGGGACTGAATGAGCTCACTGGATTACACTGCTACATAATGCTATACAATCATAATCTCACGGAGACCTATGAGATTTGCATTGCCACAAGACAATGATGTTCCCTGCCACCCCTCCTTTATTTGTACTAACCTTTGAGCCTTTTGCTGGCATAATTTGAAAGAACGGTCCGAGAAGGGGCTTACCACTACACGACAGAGAACATAAACAGCTCCCTCTAAGCGGATCACATGCTCTTATGTTCACGAGATGCAGAAACACTTATACCCTAGGGGGCCACTATGCTGCATCTGCTGGGGAGGCAATGGGCCTATTGGGAGAAGACATGTACCTTCCCAGTACGTGAAGGTTGTGGAAACATGCTGCGGGACATCCCGTGGGAACCCAGGACCTTCCAGTACCTCGGGATAAAAATTAGCAACAAAGATGTAGGCAGTTGGAAAGGTAATCTAAATGAAATGCTTCCCTCTTTGAGAGCATGTGTGGCCCTCTGATGCACTCTGCAGGTCACGCTAATGGCACGAAGAGAGCGCACTAAAATGACTATATTGCACAGTTTACTCTACTTCTTCATGAACCTCCCACTTTGGATGCCCAGATCTTCATTCAGATCATGAGACACTTTGGTGCATGTGCTATATGGGACGGAGATAGATGTAGGACATCCCTGCTCACACTTCTATGACCGACTAGGAAGGGGGACCTGGGAGTCCCAAATTTTGAACTGTTCCATAGTGCGGTGCAGGTGCAGTAGCTGGTCCCATGGCTTGCCGGCCACTGCTGGGAGGAACTGGGATGTTACAGTACCCCACCTAAAACGGGACCACTAATATTCTTCTTTCTGGGAGAGCATCCTTCTCGGGTCGACTTCTGAAACTGCTCCCTATTACCTTGCAATGATAAGAAAAATACATTGAATTTTCAGGTCACTCTCGGCCATACTCCATGCTGTTGCCATTGGTGGGCCTTCTAACGCCCTGATGCGGTCAACTCACAGCCTGCAGGCTAACGCCTGGACTGCAGGGGATCTATTACCGTTGGAGATTCTTTTTATGAGGGCAGACTGAGACAGCTGGATGGGCTCAAGGCAGATGCTGGCCTGCCAGTCTCGCAATTCCTAATGTATGGGGCTGTTAGTCGGGCATTTCATGAACTGTGGCAAAGGGGACAGGCCGAGCCACTGAAGCATGAGGTCTTACAAATAGTCCTCACTTTCAGGACAGCCATAGGATAGTTTCTTGACTCTATAAACCACCACTACTCCAGACCCAAGTAGGCTTGACACCACTCCAACGGACATGGGAAACTGTCCTAAACAGAGCCTTACATGATAAGGAATGGCTCAGAGTACTGGAGCATCTTCACACTGCATCCCATAATAACAGATTCTGTTACAACAAGTTTAACTTTCTCCACAGGATATATCTCACTTCACACTGGCTAAACACGATACAGGCCACTCTTGACCAGAAATGCCCAAGATGTAACAAATTGGACACCAACTTCATACATATGACCTGGTTGTGTCCAGGGATCACGCCATACTAAAGGGAAGTGATAGCTGATTTGAAGCTAATACTAGATTGGGCAGAAATTTGGAGGATAGGGCTATGTCTTTTAGGACTATATCCTGCTCTAAAACTAAGCTAGATTCTTGAGCTTAGCTCTTGTATTGGCCAGATGCTCCCTCGCCATTACATTTAGAGGTTCCCCAGGGGACCACTCCACTGCAAGTGGAAGATGCAGGCAAGCGGGAGAAGAACTCTGCACTTAGGGAAGAAAAAAAAAGGGGTCTTCGACGTCGAACAATCACAGATGATTAGGCATCCATCCTGGCAAGGTTCACAGTGGTGGGGGAGCTACATCTTTTATTTTTGCAGCTAGGTGGACCTAGAGCCTGACACAAGGATGCTGTAACTTGGCTCCCATGCGACACCCAGATTGAAAAAATAAGTAAGCTGAGAGGGACACAATAGACATAAAATTGCATGATAGGTGATCCCGAACCAATTCCCTTCAGTTACATTGAGTGTTTTTTTTTGTTGAAATGGTTGTTGACAGGCTCGCTTGTAGCTGAATTAGTCTTGTGTATTTGGTCAGTTGCTTGTGGCCATCTCTATGCAGCCTTGTGACTTTCAGACTTTTGGCCGTGAAATGCATGTTTCAGCTGCACAATTGACCAACACATTCTGCACTATTCTGCTTATTAAGATGTGATGCTACTAAACTATATCGGCTGAAACTCCTAATAAATAAAGTTGAAAAAAAAGATGTAGCAAAACTGTCATATTGGGCATATTTAAAATAGCATTCCAAAAAGACTGCTTGCTGCCTTTAACTTTGCTAGTGTTTGCGCCGCCATTCTACAAGGACTGGCAATGCCAATTCTGGTCTCAAATAAGCACTGGCAAAGCAATACTACCGACTTTGTCAAGCCTTGTTTTCTCGATGGACTGAAGGGCGTTCTGCCCTGCCTTCCATTTTGTGAAACTCTTATGCAAGTTTGACGATGTAAGTAGAAATAGGCCTGTTATTCATACTGCAATATCATCTGTCCCACTGTAAATTCAATCATGTTTATCATTATCATAAGATCACTTTGACTTAAACAAACGGCACAGAATTACATTATGTACACAGAACACAGCGTCCAGCACCAGAGTCAGGCTGCGCTATGTCATTCTTGCCAGAAAATAAATTGCATCTGATAAACAATTAGAATTCAGCTGCTCTATGACTAAATTAAATCTGCATCCTGCTATTAAAACAATAATGCTGCATTTTATCAAATTTGGCAGCCAGGCGCTGTCTGTCACAGGCATGAAAAGGTAATACACGATGTAGCACAAACAGGATTGTAATAAATTAAATGTTGCTCTTATTCCATCTAAACTTTTGACCTAACCCACAGTGCTTAATTTCTGCCATGGGTAAAGTTGGTGGTGGGCTTCAGCACCCATGTTTCGGTGCCAGGACTTGTTTTTCTTCAGACTTTGATAGCGTAAACAAGACAAACATGGAAGAGAGATGCAGGAAGAAAAAGGTGAGGAAATAGTGACAAAGAGAGATAGCAGAGTTGAAAATGAACATGAAAGGCTACGAGAAAGAGACTAAGTTTCGAGTGGTGATAGAAAGAAGCATGAGGTGGAATCAATACAAGGCTGGCTTGGCATTCGATGGGCCCAGCCTTGCCACTGCCTGCAGCAGGCTCTTAAAAATACGGAAAAACTTTGGACTACCGCTGAACGGGTCTGGCCCTTAACTGGCCAATACGAAGACACCATCAACCGAATGACCACAACTGGCTCCTATGTTTACAAAAAGAAGCAGAAAATTCTTCTAGGGTTTTAGTAGTAACACAGCATCCCAGAACTCCCCACCCCAGCATTGTGGAAGAACATCACCAGCATGTCTGGTGTAGACCATACACAGTTTTTAGTTTCTTCTGCAGATGCTTCAAGTCACATCAGCACTAGGGATGGGGGAATCCTGCATTTGCGTACTCCAAGTGGAGAGAAAACTAAAACCAGAACTGTGAAATTATTTCTGTGGAGGATTTGTTTTAGTCCAAGCGTAGGTCGTTTGACATTCCAGTGGCTTCTCTCTGCAGCTTAAGCCAGTGATGTGTCTGTGAGCCCTAGTGCAAGAACGTAAAAGGGCCCTCCTCTCTGTCGATGCCCCTGAATCCCTCATACACACAGAATGAACATACGTTTGGTTTGATGATTGGCAGTGCTCTTTATTTTTCTCTATGTACTGCGTTCTAGGTCGCTTTAAGGACAATTTGGGCACATTTGAGCGCTGAAGAGCACATTGGATGATTGGCATTGGTAAACACTGGAAACAGTTTATGGATAATTCGACAGGAGCCTGTGGGTTCACTCTCCTATATTTTGTCCGATTAAATGATGTAGCAAAATGGTGAGTATTAAAATACATTTGGTAAATTCAATTGGTTGAAACTGCATTAGTTGCTAAAAACAATTTTAAGGGGGAAGGAGTGGAAAGTCTGTACTTGGGGTTTTGCCAAAAAGTTACTTTTTGTACTAAGACGAAACTATTTGAAAAGTGGATACGATTTAAAGAGAACTGCATATTTCAGGATAGCATTTGATAGTTTATTAGAGGCACAACACAAATCTCACCGTCTACTAATGTTCAGACAAAGACACAAAGCATCCCAATTAGTTTCCAACGCCTTCATGTTTTTTCAAGTTTCATTTCTCCTCTCTTTGCCCAATCCAGAAGGTGGGTGAAACACACGACAAACCTAATGACACCTATCCATCTGAACTATGACTCGGCCGCAGCACCGTGACTTTTGTTACAGGAGCTCGTGTGCAGTCAAGAGACATAAGAGTGGATTTGGTTCTCTAGGTTCCCTGCGATCACTTCATGGACACCACAATATCAAACTCAGTGTCTCCACACGAGATCCTCTTCCTGATGGGCAGCCTCTGTAGTCTTGCCAGAGTATGGTACACTGCTCGCACAATAGTAGAGGCGTAGTCAAGCAGACTGCAGCATTCTGGATACCGGAAGTCTATCACTCTTCTACTGATACAGTCCTTCCGGACCACGGTGTGCCATTGAGAACCAACTCACTGCATGCAGGCATGCAGCAACAAATGTTCCCACCGGGAGTATTATTCTGAGCTACTCATAACAGATGACCTCCTTGGAGCAAAGGCAGCAGTACTGGCTAAAAGAGGGCAGGATCTGTGATAGCCGAGTAAGGGTTTCTTAAAAGAACATCAGCTCCTAGCACAAGAACCGCTTGTCTTTGCAACTTTCAGCCTGGGCCACATATATTCTGTGAACAAGAGGAGATAATGAAATATCGTGGCAAATTTCTATTGAGGTTTGTTAGCGAGCAACTACAGCTGCAAAGTAACAGAAACAAGGAACCCTGGATCTGCTCATTTCCATGTGGGGTGTCAACGTTATTAAACATTGGGGGCAGACTGAGCCCTGAAGAACTCCACAATCCATCACAGAGAATGACAGAAAGGCATTCAGTCACACTCTCGACTTCCTCCCTCAGACAAGAGCGAAGCCATCTAAATGTTGGGCCAGGAACTCAGGCAATAAACCTAAGGGGGGCTGACAACAGACTGTAACCCACAGCAGCAAATGCCACTTACAAGTCCAGTATAATGACCTATGACACCTCACTCTTGAGGTGTTTGGCCACAATACTATTCATCACAATAAAAATGGTAGTCTTGATGCCATGATGAGGTGGAAGCCCTGATTGGAAAGGGTGGTGTATGGCTGTTTCTAGTGTCTGGCCCTGTTCTCCAAGATATTGGAGGGCTAATCCCAACTAACAACAACTAGCAGCACACATACTGTGTCAAAGTAATTCAGTGGGGCATAGTTTCAGGGAGGTGTTATACCCCCCTACAAAAATATATTCTTTAGTAAATAGTTGGATACAGGTGCTTCCATTCGGGTACAGTGAGGTGTCTGTCGGATTTCACCCTGGATTTTTATGTGCCCACAATGACAAAACAAAAAACACACACACACACTATATCCCTCCAATCTGTGACTTAAAACTTGGTTAGTTTGAAAACTAGTGTGTTTAAATACCCCTAACAATCTGCACTCTTCTGTCGGCCCAATGTTTCTTAAGCAACCCCGTGTCTTGCTTCTCACTGTGTATTTTAACAAGATATGCCAGCATGATTGTTAGAAAATCTGAAGCTTACACCCACCCCAATCTTAATGACCAAGCTGCACCCCTGGTAATTCAATACATGCGGACTAAACCAGAGCACATCAGAACTGCCCAGTTGAATTAAAGTGAAGCCCATTGGTGCTCCACAAAGGAGCATCTTACATGCTGGTACTGCCACAAACAGTCAGATGTCTTTCTAGAGTTGCACTTAAGGAAAAGAGGAAGACCAGTTTGCTTACAGTATTGTCTGGGTCTGTAGGATGCCCAGAGGCCTCTTTGATGTAACCTGTGATCCCTTCAAGCCTAACTAGCCCTAACATCACAAGCAGTGTGATCATGATGGGTGGTACAGTAAGAAAACTCCAACTATTTCTGAGCGGTAAATGGTACAATCGATCCTGATTTTTACCAACCAAATTTGCATAGAATGGCATTTTCTGATTGAGCAGTATAGTCAATAACCATCTTTGTGTGGTGAACCTGCAGAACTTTGCCTTATCTATTGTTGCTGGCCTTAGAACTCTGTGCACTTCACCAATGCTAGCAAGTAGTAAAGTACCTATGCTCCCCCTCTAAACATGGTTGAACTGGCTGAACCCTAATTTGTATATTTAACATATGTCAGAGTTCCTAGCATATGGTACAAGGTGTACCCAGAGCCTGTAAGTTAAATGTCACTAGTGGACTGTAGCAACTATTGTGCCATCCACTACAGTGTCAGTGCAAACATGGCTTCAGGTCCACCAGTGTAGCCCAATTACAGCAGTGTAAAAATGCAATCCAGCCTGCCACAATCAACTCTTTCGACAGCTAAAACTAAAAACTCACACCCTATATAGACCTTGCAGCCAACAAGGCAGGGTGCATGGTATTTAAAAGTAGGACATGTAGAAATTTTATATTAACATGCTCTTGTAGTGACTAGCACCCCAAAGCTATTATTCACTGAGGCAGGCCTAGCTGTCCTTTGCAGGAAACCAGTGTACAGATTAAAATCTGTGTCTCGGGAACAGAACAAGCTAAACAATAATTAAATAACTATTTAACAGTTATTAACAATCCAATTCAATAGTGAAGTCAGATGTTTGATAAATGTAAGGAAAGTAATTTTTAGAATGTTACAATTTTCCCTGTATGATGTTCCTGGATGCTAAGTTGAATTGGATTTCTAGCTTTTCTCTGCCAGTAGTTAGCCCTGATTAGATGAGAAATGCCCCCCAGGACCAAACAATAGACTGACGTGAATGGGCAGAGATGACTCCTCTGAATGTGCAGGGTGGGGCTGTGGGCATCCTTTTTCCCCATACAATGTCAAATCCTGCTTGAGTGTCAAATCTTGCTTGACAGGTCTGCTGTGTTTATATATAACTCTTGGGATACACTTGAAATGAGAGAGAACAGGATGCCAAGACAATTCTTGTGGATCCATTGCCTGGTTGCTTTAGAAATCTGATTTTGTTCTACCAGACTTCTGTCTTTGGGTTTATTGTGCATACAATGGCTGTGTCAAACTGGATTTTAGTGCTAGATGTGGGAGGGAACTAGTATTACCATAGTATATTCTCCACACATCACCAGTCCTCAGAGCCCAAGTTTAGTGTGGTTAGAAAACCCACCATTTTGAAACTGCCCACAGTGAGTAGGGTTGCCCCAGGAACTTTTTCCTCATTAGTTAGAATATGGCCAGGAGCCATTCAAACCCACTAGCCAGTGCCAACAATACAAGTGGCACCACCAGGGACCCACTTCAGAACACTCCTGGACCTGAGAAGGATCAGCAGAGGACGAAACCTGTTGTCTGTGTTCTGAGAGGAGCCCTGAAGGACTGCACCTGCTACCTCTTGTACCCAGGACAAAGAAGGGGACTTAGAGTCATGAGTCTGGCCGCCTATTCAAGCTATAGGAATATAACAACCTACAAGAGTCCTTTTCCTGGAAGTACCCAGCTGACCAGCAGCAACTGCATCTGGACAGAAGCCTGTTGGCCTGTGCCTGACACCCTGCGAGTCTCTAAGTGCCTCCCCTGAGGGCCTGGTGGGCTTTAGATGTGTACATCTGTTGTGGATTGAGATTTAAAAGACTTAGGGCCTCATTTAGATATTGGTGCATGAGTTACTCCGTCAGAAGAGTGACGGATAGCCCGCCCACCGAAATCTAAATCCCATTATTTCCTATGGGATGTAGATTTCGGTTGACAGTATATCCATCACCGTTGTGATGGAGTAACTTGTCCGCCAATATCTAAATCAGGCTCTGAGTCAGAAGGTAAAATCTTTGACCAGGATGAACCTGGTTTGTGTATCTGACATGCACGTCATCAAAGCCAGCATCAAATTCTTCCTAGGTCACGGTCTACTACAACCACTGACTGTAATTGTCTTCTTGTCCTTTTTGGCACTATTTCTATTTAAAACTTATAAAAAATGATATCTCCAATTAGCCTTATTGGATGTTTTTGTCATTTTGGTGGCATTTTAATTATACAATTTAATTCTATTTTGCTAATTTGGTTTGGGATTTTTATTGTTTTGCATTGTGACTTTATTACTGTTTTGGTACTGCATAAATACTTTACACAAGGGTTGTGATTATTCGTTGAGGTAGCTAGTCACCCTCCCCCCCCCCGTCCCCCGCAGATAATAAACCAATTTATTACAGGCAGCAAAACATCTAGCTTCTAAAACTAAGCACTGCAGTGCCATGGGCCTTAATTCCATTCCGCATCTGCTAATACACTGTACATTCAGTGAATGACAGCTACACATAGCATGAAATCTACATACTGATCACCCTCCAAGAACACCAGGGGAATGTGAAAGAACAGTGTGCATGTGAAGAGATCATGCAAACTGTGCACTTTTGTTGACTGCTTTCAGTTCTAGGTTTTTTAAGTAGCTCTGCAGGCTGCTGATTGGAAAGGATCTAGCCCCTCCGATCACTGAAACCAATCCTCTGCCTGCAGATGTAACCAATAGTGATGCTAATGGCTTGTGGTTACTGGGACACTTTCCAAGGGTGTCTTCTTGCAGAAATCCTCTTTAATGAAGGCAATATGTTTGACAAAAAAGCCCAACATGTGCGCACAGTGTGAAGGAACGATGTGCTGTCTGGTTTCAATGCATATAATTGATATCTATCATCAGGCACAGGAGAGTGAGGGGAAGTGTTCTGCTGAGGGCAAATCTCATGGAGGGGTGAGGTGGGGTACTGTGTCATAGTGATACACCTCAGAGGGCATTAGGTAGTGTATTCTTTTGAGGCATAGCCTAAACTGGCACCAAAGGGGCATGGGTCTGTGTCATGATGGACCTCAAGAATGGATGGTGTATGTGAAGGGTATGCCTGCTCATCCCCAAATGGTAAACCAGGTCCAATGGCGCAAATCGATTGGAATAGCAAATCTACATTGCCTCCATCCATTCCACCAAACCAATGGAGGATATAGAGGGCAGCAGTGTAAATTCCACACCGATCTATCATAAAAGGGTGAAAGGTGCTCAACAACGATCTTCACATACAATGAAGTGCCCTGTGTCCATCAACACTAGAGAGTCAACATAATTCAGAGCTGCTCTGGAAAGGGAGTTTAGGGTTTATTTTTCGCACTGCTCTATATACTGAAAACTCGACCAGAAGGTATTGGAGTACTTTACATGAGCATCGGTTACATTTTTCAAGGACATATTTTTTTTTTTGTGTAGGCACAGGGAGATTAAGTGATTTGCCTAGAATCACAGGATGTTGAGCTGACTCTAGACTGGAACCTGGTTCCACAGTTCCAAAGTCGGCAGCTCTAGCCATTATGCCACATCCTCTCCCCTGATTTTCTTTTTGTCAAAGATGGAGACGCAAAGGGCAGTAGCTCGGAAAAACAACTTCAGTGATCCATTTTCAGTCTTAAAGCATAACAGGAGAAAACTAACAGAAATAGTGTTCTATTACCAGGACTGCCATAGAAATTAGTAGACTAGGCAGCCACAACCACACAAGGCAGAGTCTATACATTGCAAGATGAATTGATGAGAATTTCTGGAGGTGCCTGTGCCGATCCAGTAGAATGTCCCCTAGACCTCACTTGCATCTCATCAATAGCATTCGGATAATATATATACACCTGGGGTCAGCAGCACAACTTATGAACCACTCAAAGTTAAAGGCATAAGGTGAGGTGGCTTAGGTATACAGAATTTAATACCAAATCATTTTTCCCATCCATTGTAACATGATGAATATTCTGAACTCCTCCAAGAGCTCTTCTCCTGGAGATTTTGAGTAGGCCCGAGTGAAATTTCCATTACGGCAGTGTAATATTGCATACCTTTGCATTATGCCGGTGACGTGAAATTCTCCAAATTAGACCATTAAGCCAAGTCGCAGGATTACATGCCACTGGCAGCAAAAATTCAGCGTGAGAACATGGAAACAACACGAACAACTTGAAAGCAAGCGGCTGCTGTTTACAAGACTTTTTGTGCTACGATTTCACAGTGCCATGCGTCACTGCATCCAAAATGGACTTGAGGACGCATTTTGTACTAAAATAAAACACCGAAAAGATTTTGCATTTCCCACAATTCTGAATGATTTTGAGCCATTTTTCCAAATTTCACGTAATTACGCAAATTATGTGAATTTCGCGAACCCCTAATTTTGATGGGGATGTTTCAGATTCTGAGTCAAAAGAACAAATTCAGAAATCCTTTAGCTTTTAACATGGCTTAATAATCATTAATTCAAAGTAGAACCTTGGCAGGACACGAGAAAATAAGTACTGAAGTGTGGTACAACCCTGCGCTCAAGTCAGGATCGCCCCTCGCCTCCCCTTCTCGAGTCAGCTCCCAATTTCTATAAATCTTAAAAAGTAGAATAGTGGCGGCAGTGAAGAAACCTCACACCCCTCCAGAATTCAGCGAGGCCATGTGAGTGCAGCAAGTCAATGTGCATTAAATGAGAAACATACACGCTGCACGATGCACAGAAATGTGCTCCTTTGGGAGAACATCTGCAGTGTGGAGCAACAGCTAACCCAGCTGGACCACATCTGAGGCTAGTGAAAGTGACCCCACTTCAAGTGGCACACTGGAGACCATGTTGAAGGTCAACTACTGGATTGGACAACTGGCACTTGTCCATCACGTGGTAGAGAAGCACCTGCAATATTATTCTTGCCCCAGTGTCCCTTCAGCGATCAAACAAGTCCTTATCCAGACAGGAATCCACGGGGAGGTCATAACTTACAGAACATTCAGCCAAGACTCTTACGTTTTTGGCCTTTAGTTCAACTGAACTTAAGCACGTGCCAAAGTTTATAACTGAAGAAAGAAAAATACAACAGCTTAGAGCATAGTCTGGAGGCGAAGGCAAAGAGTAAACTATACACAAACCACAAAAAAGGAACCTGATATTGTTCGGGTATTCGAAGCAGTAGCAGTAACCACAACACTGCTACAGGATGCGTTGAATTCAGTTAGCATCTGTCAATTGGCGTACAAAACCGAAGTCTTCAGGGCAAGGAACCATTTTGTGGCCTGGAAGATTGGACCAGCTAAGAAACCTCCTCTAGGACAGCGAACTATTCAATACAAGCAGTGTGCATGACTCTACATTTACAAACTGAGGAGAAAGGAAGATTATTCCATCATTTATTTCTGGAGAAGATCTGTTATATTAGTTCACATCAGCTATTCTATCATTCAAGCATCTGAGTGTAAGCCACAGTGCTTTAGGATGGAGCCACCTACTGTTAAGTAGGACATTGTGCGATGTCTGCCTCTGAGCCTTCAGAGTCCACTACAAGGAAGATCTTGACCGGCTGAGATTCAGACCGTCTGTCTTCTGGCAAGACTTTCAACACTCATCATTAACCAAGGAGCAAGCACATCTGAAAAAGCGGATCTTAGTATGCTGTTCAATTCAGGACCAATTGCTGGTTTTCCATGTTTTGGTGAGGTGCTGGAGACATAGGGCACCTGGAAGGGGCTGCCTGCTTCCAAATCTCTTGGTCTGGTTTAGGAGGTTGTAATCAGACACAGTCTGCTACATCGAAGCAGAGGTGCCCGAGAAGAGGCTTGTTTATCGCCTTGGGACTGATGCCCAGTCTTGTGTCTCATCTGGAGGGTCTTGGCCTGGGAGTTCAGTATGGACTGCTGCTGTTGGAGCAGGACCACGTCTGATTTGCATACAGCTGGACTCTGACAGTGTGAGAGAAACAGTGGACTAGAATAGGGCCAGAGTGACTGTCAGGTGCTTAGATTATTTCAAGCTTTCCTTCCGCCATTTGGCAGTTTGTGGAATATTTCTTTATTTGTAACGTTGGACCCACTCAGCAACCGTTTGTATAGCAAGAAGTTATTGATCGGGGAAGGGGGGTTTCCTACATTTACCTCAAAATTGAGAAATTCCATTGGCTATCAGGTCACACATCTTAAAATGATCCTTTTTGTATTCGTAGTCACAATCACAACCAGGGCCGGCTCTAGTCTGGTGCGACCGGTGCCACCGCACCGGATGCTGACTCCGGGTGGGGGCGCCATGTTTGCAGGTACATTATGGTTTTAAAAACACCTGCTGCGGTGTTCCTTGCCTCCAGCAATTTTCAGGCAACAATAAAAATGTCAGGATAACTCTGGTGATTAATGTTCGGCCTAGAGAGAGATTGGAGTTTTGAGGGGCACTAGTAAAGGGTGGTAGTGAGGCAGTCCGTGGCGGTGGCGGTCAATGAGGCGGCACCAACAATCACTGTCGCACAGGGTGCCACCAGCGCTAAGGCTGGCCCTAGTCACAACCAACACTTTTTGGGCTGCCACACTTTGAGGGAAAAGGGCTGCCTCAGATCACAAACGAGACGTTTTGGGAAAGTGAAAACAATGTCACAATATTCCTCTGGGATTCAGTCTCCCTGAGGCACACACTGGTAACTCTGCAGTTAACAGATCAACCATTCAATTTCTAAAACACGTTACAGGTGGCTTTTGGAACGTTATTTCAAATGCTGCAGTGGTATTTTTTTACCTGCATGTCGGCATTTGTCTTTTTAGTGTTTCCCATGTCAATTACTTTATTTTGATTTACGTCATTGTTCTTTTGTCTGTTACTCAATCTATTTTTAATTAACAAAGTCCCAAAAACCCTATACTGGTTTTCCCAGCAAGCAACATTAAAGCAGAATAATGGAACACAAAATAAAAGCATTACTAGGTGTCGTGTCTGTGGGACACTGGTTTGGTCATGGGACTGCTGTGCTTTTGATGATCTTATTCCAGGTGGCCACGGTTTCAACCGGTTCCCAATCATGCCTGCTCCCTGTGGCTGTCCCATTAGGTGTCCATGCTGTGCTCCTGATGTCCAGTGTATGTGCAAGACTGTAGAAGACCGCAGCTGCTCTAATGAGATGTTCCTTCCGTTTATCCAGAGAAGAGAAGATGAGCTCAGGTGACACTAGCAACAGGCAGACCACAAGATGAGCGAGCCCAACCCCAATAACAGCCCATTGGGTTTCATTTCAAAAGCCTTAGGCCGGTATGACGAGTGTGCTGAAATCAGGAGTTGAGATACTGGGGGACCGTGTTCTCCGATTTTGGCCGGTATCCCTGCCCCAAATTCCGGTGATTACAACGTTTGTCCCCGAAATGGTGAATAACTACTTGGCCCAGTAATGCTGGGTATTTTCCATGCATTTGTTCCTGATTCCAGCGAAAAAACAGAGTAGGAAAACAAGTGGCAGTGTCAAGGCTAGTGGAGTCAGCGGGGAAGACTTTAGGCTGTCCGGGGGAAGGATTGCCTTCTCCCACCAGATGCTGCATGACCAATGCAGGGAGCCAGGCCTTACACTGTCCCGTTAGAACCTGACCCTGCAGCATGTAACAGGATCCGGTGTCATTGGGGCTGATAAAAGCTGGACCAGGGGCCCTTGCTTATGGGGTGGCAGAAGTTCCCCTGCAGGTATCACTCTAAATAAAAATGTGCCACTGCTAATGATGACCTAAGAGGTTTGTGCCCTCCTGTCAACTCTAAATCTGGAGACATTGGCTTATGCCATTTCTAGAACATCCTGTGCTCAAATGTCCCCGTGTGTAGGGCCGGACCGGCCTTTTAAACCATCAGGCATTACTGTGGTGGGTGGGAGCCCTCGGGGGCAAGTTCTGAAAACCAAGGCCACACCTGGTCCCCCTGTAACTTTCCCCGGCTCCCCCGGGTTAATTGCAGCAGGCATAGGAAGACCTCAGGAGAAAGGGAGAGAAAGGGAGGAGGATAGAGAAAAAAACGACCAGGGAGGGAGATGAGAGAGAAGGGCTGGATGGAAAGAGAGAGATAGCACGTGAGATGAAGGGAAGAGGGTTTATTTGAGCATTTTTGCCAGGGCTGCTTTTGGTTCCCCAGTCTAGACCTGCCTGTGTGCTCCACCAGAAAAGTCCTGCAGCTCAGATGTGGAAACGAATCTGCTAGTCAGAGCAGTCAGTCCCACACTGTGCCTTATGGCCTGGCCATTTAGGACTATGTTCAGAACTAGTGCACTGTTGGGGACTTCAACACTGTGCACAGAAAGGGTTTCGATGTAGAGGAGAAAAAGATAGGTACGCATGGGAGAAAGGCAGAAAAACGAAGCAAATGAATGCCATGCACAATGATGGCAAGCGTCCGTGAGATAGGTTGCAAAATATAATCAATGTTAACATTAGTGTTTTCCTAAAACTCAAACTTTACATAGCCATTATGTTTTAAAAGAAAAAAGAACAGGTAGGCTGAAATCTTTCAAACACATTTTTTTTTCTTTTTACTTTTCACATGCAGCAGATCAAGTCACTGCGTGTCTCTATGTGCAGCCTGCCCCTCAGTTTAACATTTATATGAATGTACCTCAAAAGCTACCAAAACAAATGGCCAGAAGACAATCCCCTACAATTTCCAGGCAACTCATTAGAAGGATATTAATTTTTTACACAATCGAGAGATTATTATGGGCATTGCAAGATCCCCAAAATAATCTAGAAACGTAGTTTTGTGCTTCAGGAAAAAGTTGCACTTCCAGATAATGCTCAGAGATTTGTAGACCCATTACCAGCACCCAGTCATTGGCAGTTAGACATCCTGTTCTATAGATGTCTCCAGGAATTCACAACCCATACTACATTAAACACAAAAAGCTCTATTCACCCTTAACTTGATGAAAATTCAAAGGAAGGCCTACACCTGCCCTGCCAGTAGGCCGAAACAATTGGTGTAACAGAATGGAGGTTCTGGTGTTTCAGAGAACAAGGTTGTAACCCAGTGCTTAATTTGTAAATAAAGAGGTGGCGGTGCTCAAAGACCTTCTCCTAAACACAAGACTGCTGCAATTAAATCTGCCAGCACTGAATACTGAGGCAGCGTAATCCCGAAGCCATCTTGGGCCTCTTCAATCCATTTACGGCCACCCCTGCCCCTTCAGCTCATCCTGCAACTTTCTACTTTCTCCCTTTATGACGCTTTTTAGTTTTTCCTTCTGCCATCTTTCCCATATGTGTCTTTTGCTCGCAGCAAATGCTTGAGGCATAAGAATAAACCCCGGCCCTCACCAATAAGTGCTGGTGCTCAGCACCGGAAACAACAAGCACAAATTAAGCACGGTTGTAACCTGGTAATGAATCCCTGCTTGAGACCCATTTCACTCTTCATGCCAGCAATCCCCTTGCTCTCCCCATGTCCTCACACAATTTAGCGATGTGGAGGCCACATGAACTTTTGAATCCAGAGAATTCTTAAACTTTAATCAACGTTTTGCTGAAATAGTTAGCTTCGGCCATATAGTTACCAACTAATATACTGGGGCCAAAGGTCATGGACCCTGTCTGTGCACTACAAAGACACAGCAAAAACTGTACGGAAACACACGCATAATGTTATCATGAAGTAAATAACAGTCTCCATACATCTGTAAGATAGGAAAGTGCAGTCTGAGGATTATCTGCTAATACAATGCAAAGAAAAGAGACAGATGTGACAGAAAAAATCACTAGTTTTCTTTAAAAAAACGAATAGAAATGTGCGAGCACTCATGAAATCTATATATCAGCAGTGCTTCCTTTGATCACCTCTGTAAGAGAATTCATGGCAAGGAACAGTATTTAATAATATGAGTTAACTTAAAACGAAACTATGCTATGAACCTATAGAAGCTACGAGATGTTTTAAGTCGATCAAGTTAAATAATGAAAGTAACGTAAATGAAGAATTACTCACTTTGCATGTAATACATGAAGATGCTTTTATGTACAGAATGTGTTGAAATTAAAACAGCTTAGTGAGTTGATGCAACAAACTGCATGTAACATGGTTTTGATTCCAGAGTAGCCACTTTGCACTTTCACCTTTCTGAGGGTGGAAAACTGAGTATCAGAATGTTGGGTAAGAATTATTTTTTGTGCAACTGAACAGCAAAATCTGCTGTTAAGAGTGCTACGTGCAAAAACAAATGATCACCTACGAGTAGTCACGATAACTTTCATATAAATATAATTATATATTTATGAACAGCCAAATCACTCCTAGTTATATGTATCTAACCTGTTCTATTTACTGTGCAACTCCCATAGATCTCTATATAAAGCACTGGTTTACCCTTTCTGTTCAAGTACACAATATGTATAAAAAACCCTAATAGACTAACTATATAAATGCAAGCAATGTATACCACTGGACATTCGGTGAAATTATGGAAAACAGAGGAGGCCAACACTGAAGCAAATATTTTTTCTATATATACAATTTAACAAAAATCTTTCTTTGTGTTCAGCTCTGATGTTATGTGACATCAGCTTTCCCAAGTCTTTCTCTATATGAGAAAAGTAGGGGGGGATTAATGACCCCAAATGTGACCCCATATTTTTCTGTAACATGTATGAATACACAGAATCATTCTTAAATACGATTACCATCTTATTTTACATTGGTGACCCTACATTTGACCATGAAAATATGATATTAGAAGCCCTATGTGTCTTCCCCATTGATTGGGTGCCATTAAGGGTGCATCTTAGGAGACATAGACCAATTTTCTCTTCTCTTATCTTTTTTATAAATCACTTAGTGGGATGCGGATAGCCTTGAAGTACTTTAGTTTTCACAATTGGCATGAACTGGTGCTGCATTGAGATATATTATTTTATCGTTTTTTAAATATATTTTGCCATATTGTTATATATATTTGACCTATATATTTGTAAACTTTTTTTTTATACTGAATGGTTATACCGACAAGAATATTTATGATTAAAAAAAGATTTAAAGAGTCCATAAACTCCATTAAAATACCATTTCACCCCCAAATCTTAAATTTATAGAATTACTGATGATGAGAAATGCATTCAGTGTTTTGCATTATGTGTGAGCAGAAGATGAAGCCAACCTTTTACCTATCTATGGAGGAAGTGGAGAATGAAGGTGTGGAACTGTCTCTACGAGGAGCAGAGGTAGAAAACCCTATGTACATATTTCTGTTCCCTATGTGAGATGGGTCCATGCCCACTGTGCCACTATAGCCAAGCTTGACCCAACTGATGAGCCCTAATACGGGCAAAACTAGTCCTGGGTTGCTTGTGATTTAGTTCAGGGAGGACCCGCCCTGGCTATTTAGTTTGGACTGTTCCCATTGGAGTAGGGTCAAGATTGATTTGCAAATCACTAGATCGAAACGGAGGTGGCATGCAGCCCGAGCGATTACCAGTGGCTTAAATTAATTCGAGCATTCCAGCCATCACTTTTTTTGTATATTCCTTTTCATTACATTTTTGTAGGATGCATTTCCCACTTCATTTGTGCTGTGGAAATTAGAGTTGGTAAGAAAATATACTAGGTCAGAAATGTTTTTAAAAAAATGGAAATTAAACGTTTTTTCGGATACTTTTCTCTGGCTTTTCAATGCTTATGAAAATGAGAGGAAAAAGAACGGGGGAATTCATAGAATATTACTTAATGCAGAAGCTCTTCATTTGGTTTTGAACATTTGTGCTTTGTTTTAAAAAAAAAAAAAAAAAAAAAAAAAAAAAAACTTTAGCATTGATTGAACACTTGACCGATTACTCAGTATCTGACCAAATACTATATATACTATTCAGCCCACCTTTCTTTGAAGCAGCTGCCTACTTTGCAAGACTTGTCAGGAAACTGAAATTTGCAATCCATCTCTCGGACCAAATTACAAGTTTTTTTTTTAAATCCTGTGTTATTTATATTTCCTCTGATGTTACTTTTTACTTTTAATTTGGAAAGAAAGCTGACAGTTGTCAGAGATGCAAAAAAGTCACTTAGGTAACAGTGGAAGACAGCAAGCAGGTAGCTCAAGAGTGGCCACTCTTGAAAGTTTGGATCCCATTCAACATACTAAGAGGCGCTACGTCGTGGTACCACATGGTACTATGCTGTGTATTTATATTGACTTTCAATAAAGTTGGAGCCGCAATATTGATTATCAGCATATCATGAGGGTTAGTAGCTGTGGCGTTAAGAACACTAAATCCATACTTCCCTTACATACTTACCTTGATGATATGTTGGAGTCGATATAATGCATATAATTTAATTGTAAGTGGAAATATAAAAACAGTACTGTCACATACAAGCGTAGGGCTGAAATACTAGGTTAGTTACTTTTCCGCCACAAGGCCATCTTATGGGTAATAGAGCACTCTGCAGATAATGATAACATCCTGTTGTGAGTCTGTATAAGCAAAAATGAGGAACTCTGCTGACATCACGGAACACAATCCTCGGCCACTCTTCTGTAACTTTCTGAATTACTCGGTGGCTCTGCTGTTTAATATTGTAATAGATCTGAAGCAGCTGCAATGCAACATGCTGTTGCTATCTGACACATTTAGGTACTTTGGGGAAAAAAGAAGCACTGACTTGCACCACATGACAACAAGCATTGGCAAAGCCACTAGGTCTCGCCTATTAGCTATGCTATGGAATGCTATTAACAAGGCTGTTAAAAAAGCAAAGAAGTGGCTGTTGAGTCATTTTGAAGTTGTGCGCGTGCGTTAAACATACAAGCATGCACCTACAAAATTGTTTGTGTGTGTGTGTGTGTGTGTGTTTTTTTTAAAATTAATGTTTTGTGCATGTTGTGAATGGATATGCGTGCATGTGTGAATGAATGAGTGTGAGTGTGCTTCCTGCCCGCCCCGCTTCCTACTAAAATTGCCAGCCGCCACTGGCAGCCAATATTCTGGATAAGAGACATTGGCAGAATAATAATTAAAACTTAGTTCTAGAACACCTTATGATGTCTGTGTCAATAATATAGAGCTAACAATGTAGATAAAGATCATCCCTGTACAGCACAACCTCTTGAAACAGGGGACTTTGCATGTAGGTTAGTTCAGGAGCAATAGTGGTTGAATAAAGAACAGTAAATTGATGACATTAACTGGGAAAGATGGGCAAATATTCCATAAATTACTAGTGATAACCACTCCAAAAAGGAGTATTAGGTGATTTGTTTCCTAAAGCCAAGACAATTGTAGGTTATTACCTTGCAGGTAAGTATATTGGGAGTTTTTATATCACAGCAACTACTTAGAGACTCACTGCATTGAGACACAGCAGCTTTGCAGGTAAGTTCAGTATCAGCATTTCTACCAATGCCCTACGGCATGTATTGGCTCTGCCAATGTCAAAGCTAATAGGTGTAGCCTTTTTAGACGTACTGGCTCCGCCTATTGGCTTTGTCGATGCTTGTTATATTTTGAAGTCAAATGATTGAAGATCTCAGCACTCAACGGCACCCATCTTGATTATGCCAACTCTGTGAATGGGCCTCCCCAAGATATGTTCCAAAGATCACAGATCATTTAAAACACTGGTTTCGACAGCTCCCTAATTTGCGCATGCCAGACACTTCTTGTTCACCTTTACCATCTACCCATACTAGAGCAGATTTTCTTCAAATCACTTTGCTTGGCTCATAATGTGATTAATAATGTGAAGTCCACTGTATGTATTAAATCCTGTCTTATGAAATATTGCCCTAGGTGATCTCTTCAATCATCCCATTCCAATCTACAAAAACGCACAGGCAAAGAATTAGTGGGCGCAGATTTTCATTTTGTGTCTCTAAACTAAGGAAAACTCAGATGTGAAGTATCACACCCTGTTTTAGGTGCCTTCTTAAAATGTGAATTTTCGACAGGCATTATCCCAATTTTAGTTGTCTCATCCCATTTTTCCTTTTCCTTAGCGTTTAGTGCAAGAAATCTTTGTGAATGAGGGCACTATCGAACTCTGTAACATAATCGTTCAAAGTCAGCATCTGCATACTTTTGTATCTCTGGTCTTAAATCTCTTTGCCACCCCCCTAATAAAGAGTTACTAGAGACAAACAACTGAACAACACAGTGCACTCGGAAATAGACAAGAAAAGATCTGTAGATGTTTCTCACCAGGAGCAAAGATCAAGAAGAGCAATGGTCGCCCTTCTTCTCGGTCTAGTATAGACACCCATTCTGCCATCAGAATCTTAGGCTGAATGATTGACAGAATTCATAAAGCGCCCACTATACCACAAGACTACTCTTGGCACTGGTCTTACTGATTGCCTACCCAAACAACCATAACTCCAGTTTATGGTGAAGTTGAGGAATTAGGAAGAGTTGTTGAACCAACAGGAAGAGCATTCCACAACCTGGAGGCCTTGCGCTGCAGGAAATCCAGCCACCCTGTGGTGAGAAGTTGTTCCAGCAAATGTAACCAAATTTATCTTTGTGATAAACTTTTCATTTTTAAACTGGAGTGAGATTTTTTTGTTTTACAAAGCTACTGTGGTCCTGGCTGGTAACGTCCTTTGTAAACATGGCATGAGGTCTCGAATGTTATTGATCAGATACTGGGAAGTAATATAAGGAACCTGGGATGGAGGACATTTGGTATAGAAGCCGCTGGATGTTAATGAGAGGGAAGAGGAACACTAGAGAGGAAATTTGCAAGCGCTCAGCCTCTGTTCCCCTCTCATACAAACATGTGAGATGAGCCTCATACAAAATGGTGACAAAACCACCACATTCATGAGCAGTAGCAACATAATTGCAAGCTTTCACACTAGATGACGGACTTGGGGAGTGGGGACTTTCACACCAAGAAGACAGCCACCCAGCGCTCTTAATGTTCAGTAGTGGATGCTATGGGCCTAGGGCAAGCAAGGAAATGGCCCTTTCGACTGCTGTTGAGGTAGTTAAATGCAGCAATTATTAGGGTTCAGTGAGCTCCTCGGGCTCTGGGCTCCAGTGCAACTGCATCAATTTAGGTACATCCTATCTTGCTACAGCATTGACAGGAGTCGCCTACGGGTCCTAGGGAGTGAAGGTGAGTGCAACTTAGTGCGGAGTGAGAAAACTGCGGGCTTGAAGCTATATGGGAGGCCTCAGTTGGTGGGAAGCTAGGCGAGTGATCAGCAAAGGAAGGCAGGGTAAAGAAGGTGCTTCCAGAGCAGCAAAGGTGCTGGAAATGCTGCAGGGGGCATTTACAAGGAACAGAACACGGTCAGACAGGGTGGCGGGCAGGCCGGCCCGACTGCATGCAGGGTAGCAAAGAGGTGTTTAAGCTCTGTGGTGAATGGGCAGGCAAGTGGGGCAACAACCAAACAGGAAGTCAGGGAAGTCGGCGGCAGTGGCGTAGCGTGGGTTGTCAGCACCCGGGGCAAGGCAAGTAATTTGCGCCCCCTAACCCGTGGATTTTAGCACTCGCGAGTGCGAGCGCGCCCCCCCCCAAGATGTTGCGCCCGGTGCGGCCGGCCCCCCCTGCACCCCCCACGCTACGCCACTGGTCAGCAGGAAAGCGGGTCAGGCAGTAAGCATGAAGGTGGGTCAGGAAACAGGCGAGCTGGGCCATAAACTGCAAGCTGTTAATCCCTGGCCACCCCATATACATCTGTAGATCATAATAAGGTTTAGCAGGACAAAGACTAAAATTCTACTATTTTTGTTGCAAACCTCGCCACAATCAACACAAAGGCACAGCAGGCGCCACAAACTACGTTTGCCAAATATCTCAAAGTTTTCTGACAGTAAACTCCCATTTCCTTTCACTTTTTCAGACATATTTGGTTTCTATTTTTATTTTTAGTCACTTATGTGGATGACAAACATGAAATCATTTCGAATGGAAAATAAAAGTTTTCGGAGGAATGGTTCAGATCATGGAAATACTGGGCAGGGACCAGAATTCCATGAAAACCACTAAATGGTTGGCAAAAAGCATGTCATCCATTAAAATTGCTTCGGGCATAAACATATTCTCTGACTGAAGCACGCCACATGGTGGTAAAAACAACACAGTAGGACTGCGTATTACGTTAATAAGCACGCAGTGGTTGGACGAGGGGAGGTGTGGTATGAAATGGCTGGATTAGCACTGGCTGAGTACCACAGCTGCAGACCACAATGCACACAAAGGAGACGGGTCAGCTCAAACCCCCAAGGCAGCACGAACCTTGAAGGAGATGGAAGGTAATGTTTAGAACAACCCTCTGCAATCCTGGGAGGTGAGCAGGACTCCATTTCATTGTATTTTAGCTTGCCTGCCGTTACAGTCACCGATAATAACACTTAATTACTCCATGACATTGGGGCCTTAATTCCACTACAACGCTTTTAATAACAACCGAATGCATTCTGGGAGTTGTATTTCTAGTTCATCCCAATTGGACTAAAGCTTTAAATAGCAGTGGGTTTTTGAAAGGACAAACTGGGCTGCAATGTGGTGTGGCTGGTAACTTGGAGTCATCCAGTAAACTTGTACAAGAACCAGTGCTTAATTTGTGCTTGTTGTAACCGGTGCAAAGCACCAGCACTTATTTTTGAGGGCCGGCGCTTAGTCTTCGGCCTCAAGCATTTACAGCGAGCAAAAGACACATTTGGGAAAGACGGAGGAAGAGAAACGCGAAAAAGCTTCACAATGGGAGAAAGCAGAAAGCTGCAATAGTGAGTTGAAGGGACAGGGAGGGGTTTTAATGGATTGAATAGGCCCGAGATGAGTTCAGGATCAAGCTGCCTCAGTATTCCCTGTTCGCACATTTAATTGCAGCAGCCGTGTGTTTAAGAGGAAGGTTTTGAGCACCGGCACGTTTTAATGTACAAATTAAGCACGGACAAGAACCAATCATCCGCATTCAGTTGCGTCTTCAGCTGGATAGTCTGACACAACCCCGCCATGTCCAGGGCTGGTGCAGTAATCAAGTTCTTTCACATCCCTCAGAGAAGACTGCATTTCAATGTCTTAGCTCTATGCTGCAGATGCAGACAACATGGGGTTCACATTCGTCCCCTTGTGCCCACTTCCGCCAGGACCGTGCTCTACTGACTGCCGCCGCCACCACCACCAGGGCACAAAGAACCCACTTGTCTCTCTCCCCATTCCACAACATCATATTTAATCACCAAGACAGAATTATAGGCACCGCCAAAGGATATACCACTTGATTGCATACAAAATTGGTGTTTTACATAAATCCAGGAGTGGCAGGTCTATGCCAGATTTTTAATTTAAGTGAATCACACAGTTATGTGCACAGCTTATAAATATAGTATGGATCCAGCCTTCCTGGGGCAATGCTGTACAGCCCTCGCCTACATCTAGCTAGGCTGTCGCCTAGAGTGCTTGGAGTGGAAGAGTTAACAACTTGATTCCTCCACCCCCCCCCCAAAAAAATAATAATAATAATAATAATTAGTTGAAAGGTCTACTTCAATAGGCAACAGTGGATGCTCGAAAAACATTGCGCCCTGGTCTGCTAATGGCCGCATGCCCTCCATCTAGAAGGTCTACAAACTGAGCGTGTGTATACCACAGAGAATTACCTCATGTTGCAAGAGTCAGCCACCGGTCCTGGGCTCTTTCCAAGCCCTGCAGTCTATCATGTGAAGGAACACAGTTTCCATCTCTCAAATTTCCCGAACTCTGTTGGGAAATGAGATTTTCTACCTGCGCCCCTTGACTTCCTGGACCTTGAGTGGATTGAAGGTGCTTTTAGCTGGGGTGTTTACAAGTCCTGGGAATAGTGCCCATACCAGGTACCAGGGTCACAGGTTCTGCCTGATGTGTTCTGGGAGTGCTTACTTCCCCTCCCCTTTAGAAGACTGTTGTAGGAAGTTGGCTCTGTATGTGCTATTTCAAAGTAAGGAATAGCATGCACAGAGTCCAAGGGTTCCCCTTAGAGGTAAAATAGTGGTAAAAATAGATAATACTAATGCTCTATTTTGTGGTAGTGTGGTCGAGCAGTAGGCTTATCCAAGGAGTAGTGTTAAGCATTTGTTGTACATACACATAGACAATAAATGAGGTACACACACTCAGAGACAAATCCAGCCAATAGGTTTTGTTATAGAAAAATATCTTTTCTTAGTTTATTTTAAGAACCACAGGTTCAAATTTAACATGTAATATCTTGTTTGAAAGGTATTGCAGGTAAGTACATTAGGAACTTTGAATCATTTCAATTGCATGTATACTTTTCAAGTTATTCACAAATATCTATTTCAAAAGTGGACACAGTGCAATTTTCACAGTTCCTGGGGGAGGTAAGTTTTTGTTAGTTTTACCAGGTAAGTAAGACACTTACAGGGTTCAGTTCTTGGTCCAAGGTAGCCCACCGTTGGGGGTTCAGAGCAACCCCAAAGTTACCACACCAGCAGCTCAGGGCCGGTCAGGTGCAGAGTTCAAAGTGGTGCCCAAAACGCATAGGCTATAATGGAGAGAAGGGGGTGCCCCGGTTCCGGTCTGCTTGCAGGTAAGTACCCGCGTCTTCGGAGGGCAGACCAGGGGGGTTTTGTAGGGCACCGGGGGGGACACAAGCCCACACAGAAATTTCACCCTCAGCGGCGCGGGGGCGGCCGGGTGCAGTGTTAGAACAAGCGTCGGGTTCGCAATGGAAGTCAATGAGAGATCAAGGGATCTCTTCAGCGCTGCAGGCAGGCAAGGGGGGGCTTCCTCGGGGAAACCTCCACTTGGGCAAGGGAGAGGGACTCCTGGGGGTCACTTCTGCAGTGAAAGTCCGGTCCTTCAGGTCCTGGGGGCTGCGGGTGCAGGGTCTTTTCCAGGCGTCGGGACTTAGGTTTCAGAGAGTCGCGGTCAGGGGAAGCCTCGGGATTCCCTCTGCAGGCGGCGCTGTGGGGGCTCAGGGGGGACAGGTTTTGGTACTCACAGTCGTAGAGTAGTCCGGGGGTCCTCCCTGAGGTGTTGGTTCTCCACCAGCCGAGTCGGGGTCGCCGGGTGCAGTGTTGCAAGTCTCACGCTTCTTGCGGGGAGATTGCAGGGTTCTTTAAAGCTGCTCCTTTGGATAAAGTTGCAGTCTTTTTGGAGCAGGTCCGCTGTCCTCGGGAGTTTCTTGTCGTCGTCGAAGCAGGGCAGTCCTCAGAGGATTCAGAGGTCGCTGGTCCCTTTGGAAGGCGTCGCTGGAGCAGAGTTCTTTGGAAGGCAGGAGACAGGCCGGTGAGTTTCTGGAGCCAAGGCAGTTGTTGTCTTCTGGTCTTCCTCTGCAGGGGTTTTCAGCTAGGCAGTCCTTCTTCTTGTTGTTGCAGGAATCTCATTTTCTAGGGTTCAGGGTAGCCCTTAAATACTAAATTTAAGGGCGTGTTTAGGTCTGGGGGGTTAGTAGCCAATGGCTACTAGCCCTGAGGGTGGGTACACCCTCTTTGTGCCTCCTCCCAAGGGGAGGGGGTCACAATCCTAACCCTATTGGGGGAATCCTCCATCTGCAAGATGGAGGATTTCTAAAAGTTAGAGTCACCTCAGCTCAGGACACCTTAGGGGCTGTCCTGACTGGCCAGTGACTCCTCCTTGTTGCTTTCTTTGTTCCCTCCAGCCTTGCCGCCAAAAGTGGGGGCCGTGGCCGGAGGGGGCGGGCAACTCCACTAAGCTGGAGTGCCCTGCTGGGCTGTGACAAAGGGGTGAGCCTTTGAGGCTCACCGCCAGGTGTTACAGCTCCTGCCTGGGGGAGGTGTTAGCATCTCCACCCAGTGCAGGCTTTGTTACTGGCCTCAGAGTGACAAAGGCACTCTCCCCATGGGGCCAGCAACATGTCTCTAGTGTGGCAGGCTGCTGGAACTAGTCAGCCTACACAGACAGTCAGTTAAGTTTCAGGGGGCACCTCTAAGGTGCCCTCTGGGGTGTATTTTGCAATAAAATGTACACTGGCATCAGTGTGCATTTATTATGCTGAGAAGTTTGATACCAAACTTCCCAGTTTTCAGTGTAGCCATTATGGTGCTGTGGAGTTCGTGTTTGACAGACTCCCAGACCATATACTCTTATGGCTACCCTGCACTTACAATGTCTAAGGTTTTGCTTAGACACTGTAGGGGTACCATGCTCATGCACTGGTACCCTCACCTATGGTATAGTGCACCCTGCCTTAGGGCTGTAAGGCCTGCTAGAGGGGTGACTGACCTATACTTGCATAGGCAGTGAGAGGCTGGCATGGCACCCTGAGGGGAGTGCCATGTCGACTTACTCGTTTTGTTCTCACTAGCACACACAAGCTGGCAAGCAGTGTGTCTGTGCTGAGTGAGAGGTCTCCAGGGTGGCATAAGACATGCTGCAGCCCTTAGAGACCTTCCTTGGCATCAGGGCCCTTGGTACTAGAAGTACCAGTTACAAGGGACTTATCTGGATGCCAGGGTCTGCCAATTGTGGATACAAAAGTACAGGTTAGGGAAAGAACACTGGTGCTGGGGCCTGGTTAGCAGGCCTCAGCACACTTTCAATTGTAAACATAGCATCAGCAAAGGCAAAAAGTCAGGGGGCAACCATGCCAAGGAGGCATTTCCTTACAACTGTACATTGAGATACTCTCGTCGCACCCACCCTGTGATCTTCTCATAAACTCCGCTGTCAGAGAGCACCTTGCTAGTAGAGCGGCGGGATCTCGAGAGTACAGAACTTAATTTCATTGTCCAATAGAGTTCTCTGCTCTGTGCTATGTTTGAGATGTTACTGAAGTGGATTTGCTGTATCCGTATCCACAGGAGCAGCATCCTGCTTCTCAGCAGTCCACTCAGAAGCCAATTACACCTTGCCCCCATGCCGAATGCTTCCCAAGGACTTCACAGTGGTCACCTCAGATGCAAATTTCCTCAGCCTTCAAAAGCTCTCCTTCGACGCTCAAAGGGTTGAAGGGCACAGCTGAAGGCATTCGAAACTGGAACTCACAATTGCCCAGATCACCATCAAGGGGTTAAATTGCGATCTCTGTGCAAATGGGAGCGTGTGCGGGGATCTGAGTACCAAGCGACGTCACACCCTCGCTGCTTCCCCCAACAGACTTTGGCAGGTCAAACCGATGGGAACGTACTGGGCGACAAGGCCTGGAAACCAGGCAAAATATGCAGAAGTTGGTCACTTCAATAGCGATTCCGCCCCTTGTGCTTCACTGCAAAGGGGAAAACATGCAATATGAGGTATTTATCCCATCTGGTGCACATCTCAAACAGGGTAATTGTATTTAGTAGGTAGTGGTCCGTAACTCATCTGGGCCCCCTTGCAATCGGGGCCAATGTGTAAAAAGAACACATCATTCCAATTGAGGAAGTGCAACGACACAGCATCCCACTGTGGTCGACTATAGAGAGCACAGGAACATTCACACAATAGCCCCAACAGAATCTTAAAACAGAAGGTGGAGCTTGAAAAAAAGGCGCCATGGCGGCCACAGAAAGAGGAAGGGCGCTCAGTGGACTCTCGCATCCCGGGCGGGTCATCACAGTAACATTTGATATCTCCGGAATTGTATTTTACGGACTGACATCATAGCGCAGTTATTGGAAGAGGAAACGAGCAGCGCGCACAGCTGGCCAACGCATCCCCTCAGCCCGAGCGAGCTCGCAAAACACAGATGTCAACTCGCGAGAGAGCGGGAGTCGGGGTTCCAGGGAACTGTGGGTCCCGTGGACTCTGGTCGGACCCGGACGTGGGCACCGTAAAGCAGGGCTTCACGGGAAAACACAAGGGGGAGAAAGATGCACAGACCCACTCAGGAAGGTGCACGAAGAAAGGCCGAAAGAGTATGGCGGATCAGTAGACTAATGTAGCCAGGGCAGTAATCGGTGTCCGAACTCATGGTTACATGTCCCAGATCCAGCGAGGCCACTCAGCTTTTCATCCTGCTGAGGTCAATAAAATGAGTACCTTCAAGATGGGCAAAAATGAAAAACCTGCCATTTCAACTCCAAGGTACCTTTCGTGTGAATGTCACGCTTTACAACTACACTTTACAGTGTGTTATGAAAAGCAAAAACAGACTACACTAAAACAGCAGCGAACCTAATAAAGCATAGGAAGAGACGAAACGCATCAATAAGATGCAAGTGCAATGGGCAAACTCTGGCAGAAATTCCAGTTCACCAGTTAGGATCGGTGTCTAATGGTTCAAGTAGACGCGTGTGGATTTTTGCACATTGTTTTCTATTAGCTGACCTTGCACAGTACAAAGAAAAACCCACTAGTTAAAAATACAGAAAAAATAACTTAAACCATCAGGCACCATTAAATAAAAAATAACAATTGCAAGACGCCAGTGGAATCATCTGGCATTTACTTCATAGCAGTTTGATAGACAGCGCTCTCTGAGAAGGCAAAATATTTTCCACATAACAGTTAAAGTGTGTATAGAAGAAGGGAAGATGGCTGCACTGCTTATTTTGGTCACAGTCCAAAACCACTATTCTAAAAGTGTACATAATCTTTGCCAAACCTGTCACCATAAAGAGCACATGTTGCGGTTTTTAAGACAACATTTGGGGGACGCAGGAATGGGAGATGTAAAAGGCTTGGGAAACTCTGCAAGTGCACCCGTTGGGGATCAGGACTGACTGTGGCCGAAAACGGGCAGTGCATGGACGATTCAAGGTGACTTACAAAACCGGCATCAGCTCTTTTTCTCACAAATCTCTCACACCATGTCTGCAAAATAAAAATAAATCCGTATTTCACACAACTCTTACAGAAATATGGGCTGATCTGGATCCCGCCCTCTCTGCCTGCGGTGGACACCCCTGGAATAACGATCACACAGTTTATCTAGAGGAAGATTGTACTTAGAATTCAACGTACCTTGTGGTTCTCAGGCTGCGTTGTGGACTTACACCAGGAGGACCACTGACTCGCGCCACATTATGTTATTTAATACTTACAGAGCGCTACATACACAAAAACATCTTAGAGCCTTTGAATCAAACAGGACAACAAAACAAAAAAGGAATGAAAGGTAACCTACGGGTTTCTAGAAACTGATTAACACTTAACAATTAAAAAGCAATGTCCTCAAATGAGGACGAAAAGCCTCCGGAGCCCAAGTAGGAGGAGGTTTCAAGCTTTAGCTGCCACAACAAGAGAAGTCAGGTCGTCACAAACAGTAAAGTCCTTGTCTTTGGGATCCAAAGTAGTCATTGCCCAGCTGATCACAGGATGTGGTGTGGTGTGCGAGGCAAAAAATGAGCTGCTATGAAGTCCAGCAAGGCACTTTCTCTTGTGCGATGAACGATGAGAACAACTTTATATAGAACAGGTTGATGAATGGGGAGCCAGTGAAGATCCAGGGATGTGAAGAACATGACCTCTTCCACTGGTCCCAGTTAAGAGACTGGCGGGTCCGTTATGTACCAGTTGTAATCTTTCCTGTCCGTCATAGACCTAATTGCTGTGATCCAACTGCGATTGAATCAGAGCATTAACTAGCGAAGTATGCTGTTCTTCATTATTTAAGAGGAAACATTTCTTTAGCAGTTTTAATTGCCAAAAGACAACTTTTGCTACCTGCGCTCTAAGTAGAAGGTTGGTATCAGAATAAATGTCAAGTTAGAATATAGTGTTAGATGGAACTGTAGAAGAACCCACAGCATCAGGCGAGTTAGGCGCATTCGATTTATCCAAGCTGTTTCTAGTGATGAGGAGTTCCCACTTAGCGGATATAAGTGCCACGAAGGGAGATGGCATCCATCAGCATACCTTCACCACAATAGTAAAGAACAAATCCTGAAGAGCCGTTATTAATCCGATCACTGATGTTGTAGTGTTAAGGCTGAAGGTCTGCTGGGCATTGTCAGCCCATATATAGTAATGAACACCCAGCGTGCATAGATGCTCGGCCAAAAGCAGAATATCAATACTGAATAAGAGTGGGGAAAGCATTGAGTCCTGGCACGTAGTGGCCAATCTTCTTTGCCTCATATCTAACCAGAGGTAGTGTGAAAATGTACTCACACTCCAAGAAAGCCTCAGTCCATTTAAGAATGGTACATCCAATATTCTCTTCATGGAGTCTGGAATGAGAGATAGATCTTTACACCACTGATGATACTGACAGGACATGGGCCACAACACCAGTGTCATCCACCAACCTACATAGGTCCTTCAAGACTGAAGTTACCACCAACCCGGTGCTTTGTCCAAGATGGAAGCATGCCTTGAAAGAGTCCAGTTGTAAATGGCTATTGATGTAGGCCTGCAGCTGGCGAAAAGCCATATCCTAGATATCATAAGTGAAACAAACAGAGTTTTTAGGATCTCTCACAGTCAGAGACACTATTTAAAGCTATTGCTAGAAAATACATTTTATTTGAGTATCCAGAAAATGTTGGCACAGAGCTGGGGCTGAAACATCTACCATGAACACAGCATCATATAAGTCATGCAGACAACCATACAGTGCCTGATGGGCCCAAACCAGGCGACTTTTGTGGGCTGGATTTTTTGAGACCAGGATTGTATTCAGTCAGTATGCATTTTGAGTGTTTTTAGATGCTGGTTTAATGTCTGGAAAGCCCTGAACATACAACGCCCAAGCCACCCACCACCCACCTCGACACAACACCCTGGGATTATGTGGAGAGGGGTTTATCATATTCTGATCCACAAGTAAAGCTCCATAGTTTTGCAAACCATGAAACCGCTAACAAATATTTGAAAAAACTGACTCTGGTTAGACACCCCTGCTGTAAAAGCAAAGTTCCGATAAGCAAACCTACACTGTACACATGTGTAAAAAAGCAAGAAAACATTTGAGGAGACGAGATGGTGGCAGATTAATAGACCTGTGAAACACCACATTTATAGTCATGGTTGGTCACCAGCAAAGCTGTTTCCGGAAATGGGCACTGTGCCCATTGATCAAAATTGCAAACACGAAACTGGCACCTGCTCTTTCAAAAGCTGTTTGGAGAAGGGAAGTCTGCATTTCCTGAGATTCTAATCTTGGGCCCACAAGAGCACCTCTTACCACGCCAGTCTGAACTACATCCTGCGTTTGTCGTCCACTCGAAGGATGACACTAAGTGAGTTTAGTGGTACAAGCAGGTTGTTGGGTAGGCACGTCTTCTCATGTTTTTCGTGAACTGGTACTCAGAAAACATCCATTGGGCCGATTCTTAAAGACATGCGCTGAGCACCCTCTATTACTACCCTGTACTTGAGGTGAAAAATAGAAGAAATGGTAAACGTGAAAAAAGTCTAAAAACAGAGCTCTAAGATACACTAATATGCACTACTAATGAAGGATTATCGCAAAATCAAGCTCTAAGATGTATGCAGGCCCCACACTGCCGTTATCCTACAGCGATTGTAAACCAGTCTTTCAAAAGAGGAGGTTTTGCTGAAAGAGGTCTCCTAAAAACACGGAAGAAGAGACTATTACAAGTGTAATCCGCGACAATACGACAATTTAAGGAAACAGGCAGTTCTGTGAAGATTCCGTGATATGGTAGAAAATACACTACAAAAACCTCCAGGTCCAGTTCACAAAGGTCTAGGGTAAATTGTAACCGACGTAAAAAACAAACTACATTTATGCACTGGTCACAAATAACAACTTTGTGCTTATTCACATTTCTGTGAAACTTCAGCACAACGAACTAATTGCAGGCATTACCTGCAAAAGTGCATAGTTTTCACGTAGTTGAAGACTTGGCCCAATTTCCCAGCCCTAGAACTGTATAATGCACTTCTTGTTAGTAAAATGAGCACATTTAATAATCAGTTTAACTTTACAAGCACTTAACAATCACTTTTCGCATGGCTTCCACCCTTTCCTACATACAATTTAAAAAAGAAACTGCATGGGTGGTTGAAATTAACAATCAATTTGTCATCTTTGTTTGCACAAACTGGTTGCTGAGTTAAGAGCTTTTTCAAACCACTGTGGATATTTAAGAAGGACTACTTTGGCCCAATAACTATCTCACCAGGTAAAATCTGGCACTAATGTGTTCAGAATTTATCAAGTGCAGTAACTAAAGCCCATTCTAATTTTTGCTTTCAAAATGAGTAATAACATGCAAAATATGGGGATTACTGTAGCAAAATGCACGTTTCAGTATTTACAAGGCATTTTCCCCTCTTTATATTTCAGCTGGTTTAACCTTCTGGAACTTGGCATTTTCCCCTTGTTAGAAATGGGATCTCTAGTTGGCAGTGGTTCACACCCGACCAAGTAGGGACCCTCAACCTAGTCAGGGTAAGGGAGTCACACACCTAAGATAACCCTTGCTCATCCCGTTGGTAGCTTGGAATGAGCAGCCTGGCTTATCTCAGGGGCAATGTGTAAAGGATGTATATTCACACACACACAGTAGCACAGTGAAAACACCACAAAAGTACTCCACCAGTTTAGAAAAATAGCCAATATTTATCTGATTAGAACAAGACTAAAATGACAAAAAAACAACCAACACAAGTAAAGATACAAATTTTCAAAGATGAAATCTTAGTAAAGCGCTTAGATACACAATAGTTCCAATTGGGGCTATCACGGCATCTTGACGGAGACCTTCCCAACATCCGACACCACTCACGAGAGAGTGCGGGCTGGTCACAGAGACGTATGGAGCCCAGGTACAGTACCTTGGAAAACAATGAGGAGCCAAAGACGTTCCATGGAGTCAGGGAGGTGAGGCATTGCTGGAGCCTGTCCTGCATCAGTTCCTTACTACTAGGCAGGGGAGGTGAGGCGTCCATTCCTTGCAGTTGCAGGGGAAGTGATGCAGCGTTGGTGGGGATGCGTCGGTTCCTTATGATAAGGCAGGGTCTATGAATCTAGCACATCAAAACGTGAGACGTCAATGTCACAGAGTCACAATCACACCATGGGTCACAGGTGCTGCAGCGGAGTTGGGTGCCATGGCTGTTAATGACATGGCGGTCTGGACTCACGTTGTGGCGGGACTTTGGAGGTGCTGCAGCAGCATTGGGCCTGCGGCGTCGGTCGTGGTCTTTGCACTCAGCAGGGACCATGGCTCTGGCGCAGGCAGTTGTGCAGAGTTGGACCGATGCATTGGTTCCAAACTTGCTCTGGAGCCGATGTGCTTGGTATCTTCTTTATTGCACTAGAACTCACTCCCAAGGGCCCCGGGACTGGATATGGCACCGTTTGGCAAGTCAGGACTCTCAACAAGAGAGTCCAGGTGCTATCAGATGAAGTCTTTAATGTCCCTGAGACTTCTTAACAGGAGGCAAGCTCAGTCCAAGCCCTTGGAGAACCTTTGGAAGCAGGATGTAGTAAGCAAAGTCCAGCCCTTTCACTTCTAGGACTGAAGCAACAAGCTAGCAGAGCAAAGCAACCGGCAGAGTGGCAGCCCCCCTACAGAATCTAGCTCTTCTTCCTTGCAGAATGTCCTCAGTCTAGAAGGATTCTATGTGGGGTCAGAGGTCCATTACTTATACCCATTTCAGTCTTTGAAGTAAGCAAACTTCAAAGAGAAGTCTTTCTATTGCACAAGACACTACCTTTCTCTGCCCTGACCTCAGACACACTACAGGGGGTTGGAGACTGCTTTGTGTGAGGACAGGCACAGCCCAATTCAAGTGCAAGTGTCAGCTCCTCCCACCACTCTAGTTCAGGAAGACCCATCAGCATATGCAAAGCACACCTCAGCTCTCTTTGTGTGACTGTCCAGAGTGAATTCAGAAACAGCCCAACTGTCATCCTGACCCAGATGTGTAGTCCACCGACAGGCAGAGGCACAGAATGGTTAAGCAAGAAAATGCCCACTTTCTATAAGTAACATTTTCAAACGTACAATCTGAAAACCAACTTCACCAAAATATGTATTTTTAAACTGTGAGCTCAGAGACCCCAAGCTCCACATCTCCAACTGCTCCCAAAGGGAAACTGCACTTAAAGATATTTAAAGACAATCATTATATTACTCTATGGGAGATGTATTCCTTGCAATAGTGAGTATTTCACTCTCAGGACATGTAAAACACACCAGTACATGGCCTACTTTTTAAATACACTGCACCCTGCCCATGGGGTGCCTTGGGCCTACATCAGGGGTGACATACAAGTAGGAAAAGGGAAGATTTGGGCCTGGCAAGTGGGTGCACTTGCCAGGTTAACGTGACAGTTTAAAACTGCCCACACAGACACTGCAGTGACAGGTCTGAGACATGTTTACTCATGTGGGCTACTCATGTGGGTGGCACCATCAGTGCTGCAGGCCCATAAGTAACATTTCATTTTCAGGCCCTAGGCACCCATGGTGCACTATGCTAGGGGCATACTAGTAATTCAAATTTGCCAATCATGAATAAACCAAACACCCATACAATTTTAGACAGAGAGCATTTGCACTGTAACACTGGTCAGCAGTGGTAAAATGCCGAGAGTCCTAAAGCCAGCAGAAATTCATCACAGGATCAAAAAACAGAGGTCAGAAGCCAAAAGACAGGGGAGACCATCGCAAGAGCTGAGAAGTCTAACATCCCTCTTTACCTTTTAGCTAGTTAAACCTGCTGAACTTTAATGAGGTGCAATCTTTAGCAACAATTACCCGGTGCGATATACATTGCATCACTGACAACGGCAATCAAATGTTTGCACAGAGATCATAACTTAAGAGGCCCATTTGAATGAAAGCCTCTGTGGATGTACACCACATTTGCACTGGATTGATCACTTGGCGAGTACATCCACGTTTGCACCCTCATTTAAAGATGTGTGGGTATGTTGCATGCACACCCACTTAGAACATGCTTGCAGGGCTAGACTGCAGAATATAATAAAGGTAAGAATTTGCTCTAAAACTGACCAGCAATGTTTGTGAAACACCTCACAGGAAAACTTACCAAAAACTGGAAAAATAAGCAAAACCCACTTCTGTACATTATACATACGACAATATACTATTGTCAGATCGAAACGCCAAAATCAGTAATCGTTTTGTATGCTTTTATGAGACAGTGCTCCGGACTCATCTTGAACAGATATTTTACCGGCCGGAGTGCACCACATTTCTTGTGGTACTGGCACCAAAACCCTGCTTAACAAATGTACGTTTTCTCTCCTGGAATGATCAAAAGCGAGTGTGAAGCATGTATTATGAGGGACCTCATTTATACTGACCAGAGTGATGTGACTGCAAAAAACATAACGAGTGTTTGAAAAGACCATAGGTCTGGTATTGGCTGCCAGCCTTTTTGCTTCGTTGAAGCTTGTTTTGTTATGTTGTGGTCAAACTTAATTGTTGGTAAAAGTAACAGACCCATATCAATGTAAACAAAAATAACTAGCTAAAAGCAAAAACATATTTGGTCTCATAAAGCAAAGCTTGCCTTAGGAGTTGTTGACACTGAAGGGAACTACTATTAGTGTGTGGATGTTCTCCTGGTGAAAGGGAACAGTGCTGTAACTCACAAAGGACTTAGCCAAAGGCTGCAGTGGGCGGACCCATGCTGTAGAGGGCAGAAGAAAAAGCATTGGCAAAGCCAAAAGGTTTCGCCTATGTGAGATCTGTTGGCTTTATCAATGTTTTTTTAGACATGTTGCACAGCAGCACAGCTTGCTGTGCAACATGGCTTAGAGAACAGAAAAAGAAGTGCTATGACCAGGCCAGCGATCACCACGTGATAGAGCTTTTTTTAAGCCATGCTGCACAGCACCTCAAGCTGCTGTGCAATATATCTAAAAAAATATGGGGGGGCTAGCAACAAAAGGGAGGTGAGGAGAAGTAGGGAGGTAATAGAAATAACAGATAGCCTGTTGGGGAGGACGCAGCACCACAGAGGTCCGTGGGAGGAGGAAGGGAGCAGCAATGGACATCCAAAACATATAAACAAAAACCATAGGTCACTTCTTTCTGAATAAGGGAAGAGCACTGACAAAGCCAATAGGAAGACACAAGCAGCAGACCCACAGATAGGCATGCCTATTAGGGCAAGTCTGCATTGAAGTCCTCTAATTGTTGACACAATGGAGTGGGGAAGCCAGTCTCCTGAGTCAGAGGGGTTCTGTGGTTCGCACCCTGATTTCTCAAATAATGCACATGATCTCTAAGTCTTTTGAGGTAACCACTGAGCCACGCCCCTCTGGCCTTTCTACTCTTGTTGTGTCCGGTCCTCTGCCACTTCGTACCTGCTGGTTAGTTATCTAGAGATGGACCGCACCGACAATGCACAATGGCTCAGTCTGGCAAAATATGTAATCTCTTAGAGAAGACAACTCTAACCTCAAGAATCTGTCTAATTTCCTATACCCATTCTGCTTACCTACTCTTCATGGGTTGTCTCTTCGCTGTCTCTCCGATACCCCTGCAACTCAGGTGAGGGAGAGAGGATTATGTGGAAGCCAGGTGTGGAAATTAAGTTAACATGAGCACATGATATTTACGCTCACTCCAGTAGAATAAACATTATTACAAGCAAGCAATCGGCTCATCAAAATGCTGATCTTCAGGTGGTGTTCTAATGCTCTTTATAACGCCACAGTTGGCAATGTCCTCTCCATCATTGGTCATGCAAAATGTTGGCTACGTCACAGGTTTGAACCTGACTTGACTGGGGAATTAGTGGTACTCGTGTGGACAAGGCAGTAGACAATAAGGTTCATCCGGCTGTAGGTCTCATGATCACTCATCACATTCAAAATATCAACCTAAACCGTATCTATGAATTTGACTCTGAAATATTGTCAAGGTAATAGTTGAATAACTAATAGTAACTCTCCCATAAGTGCAAATGTACTAATGTGAAATGCACTGTGACAGTATTTGAGTCAATACTATTGTCACAATATATTTGAAGGTCAATATTTCAACTCCAAAAATATGGCACAACCCGCCGCCTCTGTGCTGTACTGAAACATGCTCCCCTTCCACACAATAAAGCCAATGATCTGTACTAGAAGATCAGCAGGAGGTGAATGTTACCAAAATGCCAAGTAGGTGAGAAATACCTCAAGGGATCTATAAATAAGAAACAGGCCATCTCAAGTAGGAGGCGCTACATAGCTGTCTAATGAAAGCCGGACTCGCAGGACTAACACGGAGGTCATCATGTGGACAGAAATTCCACCAGAATGATTGAACTGCATAAGATGTCAAGCGAGGAGCTGCGAGTGAGGCGGTCAGGGTGTAAGCTGACACTAGCAGACCTACAACGTGGCAGTAAAAACTGGTTTTACAACAGTTACGAAATGACGAACGGACAGCCTTGTGTTAAAAATGAAGACAGCAGGACATTCTCATTAAGATTAGACAAAGCTAAGCAGGGGTGTGTGAAGATGAACGTTTCAAGCTTCAGAAAACGTTAAAAAAAAAAAATGCTACCATCCTATTCAAAAGGTTGAAAAGTAAAAAAAAAAAGTGATAGAAAAAATGTGCATACAGTTGGTTTGCATTAGGAAAAAACACAAATGTATAAAATGACAACGTTTTCCTCTGCACTACCTCACTGACAGAATTTCATTGTTGCACACTCCTTATTGACAGGGTGTTCTTGACACCCTCGTGAACAGCACAGAAATGGACAGAGAGTTTAGAAAAATAAGGAACTCATTTTTTCATAGGTAAAGCTGCGACGCACAATTGTTGCAAGGAAAAAGTGTGACGATTTTCATACTGATGTAAGCGGTCACTCATTTTTAAATATCTTCAATTACGCCAGTTTGTGATGTTTTTAAAATAAAAAAGAGAATTCTATAGGCAGAACTACAAACAAGAACCTCAAACTGACTTGGAATAATTGAAATAAATCACAGAATTCCACTTAACAATGCATGACTTTGGCAGGAAAGTGATCCAGCCCAACAAAGAGAGGAAATTGTGAGCACACACTTTGGTTTTCCTGCCTTCTTCCAGGACTATGTGTATAACATAACGTTGCTAGTGCCAGGGATAGAAGCCTATTCTTGAAGGACTGTGAAACACTTACTATATGTTTAAGGTTGTGCATTACATAATTATTATTCTCGTCTTCTACGGAAAAAACACAGTCCATTGATTCACTACTATGTTCTAAGACATTTCCAGTTTGAAAACAACACTTTTTACAAGGCAACTGACCCACAAAAAACATGTCATATAGAAATACTTAACTACTGAAATGTGTTATATGGTCATATTTATTCATGTCAGGAAGGATTCTGATGACATTTACAAATCATTAAGCCTTATGTTTTACAATGGCAATAGAAGACCACACTGGATGGTTATCAGGTAGGTAACAAATAAAACCTAGTGGTGGTGCCACCGGGTCAAGTTAGAACCATGTTTCCATAGAAAAAGCGTTTTTTGACTTGCCTATATCTTTGGCGCCATTTGACGAATATTCAAAAAATTTCCCCCAAAAAGTGCCCTGGTGATTCTAGTTGCACACTGAACGTTTTGGGGTGATCCATTGGGCGGGGGCCATGAGAAAAAGGTGGGGGTCACAAAAATTGCATTTCCCAATTCCCATAGGACCTTTAGACACGACCACAGCCCGAACCGCTAGATTGAATTACACCAAATCTGGCAGAAAGCTAGCTTTCCCTACACATATTGTGCTTTCACTTATTTGGTGTAAATCCCTTCAGTAGTTTTTGAGAAGTTTGGGAAATTCAAATTTGAATATCTCTGGCTGCAGCGACTTCACGGATATTTAACAGAAATTCGCGAGTTTTCACGAATGCATGTGCGAAAAGAAGCCTTGTCATTGGCGGACTGCAACCTGACTAGAAAGTTGTGGCTGCCATTTTATTTCACGGGACATGGTCCCCAGAGGTGAACATTCTAACTTAAAGTGGCATAAGGGCTCAGGGTGAAGGTACCCTTATCTCAGAGGTGTGGTATAGGTGTGTTTTAGGGGCAAATATAGATTTAAAATAATTTTGTGTCACCATGCATGATATTCATGAAAATTCACAAATTTTCGCAAATTATTTGCGATTGTGAAAAAATTTGAAAAAACCCACATACTCATTCCTATACTAATTCATTCACTCATACATGCAATCAGAGATTCATGCGCCCACTCATGCACCCACTCACGCATATACCCACTCAGACGCACATCCACTTTCAGACCCACTCAATTATTCACGCACCCACTCACAGAGCCACTCAAACCCTCATGCACTCACTCACAGCCCCAGTGAGACCCTCACGCACCCACTCAGACAGTTACGCACCCACTCACATCCACTCAGATTGTCACACACCCACTCACAGACCCACGCACATACTGACACACCCACTAAAACACTGATGTATGCACCCAGACAGACATTCTGCCAGCCAGTCTTACCCCCAGATACAGCCTCTCACACCTATTCTCACACCCAGAGAGGCCACGGTCAACTTTTGCCATGCATGTGCAAAGGGACATAAACAGCATTGGGTTGGATGTTTAGGGGGGTTAGCTGCAGGGACTGACTGCAGGCAAGCCCTTATGGGCAACCCCTACTGCGCTCAGGAGAAGGCTGTGCACAGTGCAAGGTTGGGTGATTATAGGGGGATGGCCTCAGGTTCTGTGGCCAACCATGGCAGCGCACAGCCAAGGCCGTGTGTGGTGGTGGTTAGATTCACGTATAGCAATGAAAATTACTATACATTTAAAAAACATAGAAATTCACTGGAAAAAAACAAAGATTGCAGGGACGTTATAATTAGGTTCTAAATTTACTCGTACAAAACCATAGAAATTCAGCAGTTATAGAGTTCTTTCAAGTAGTTAAAACTAGCTCCCTAAGGTAACTATAACTCGCGCCTTCGCCATGCACAGCTAAATTAATCCACAAACTATATCATTGATGACATATTCTATACTATCTTTCATATTCTCACTGCAACATTTGCAATAAAAGTATAGACTGTGCATGGCGAGGGCACAAGTTATAGTTACTGTAGGGAGCGACATTTTAGTTACTTGAAAGAACTAACTACAACTGCTGAATTTCTATGGTTTTGTACGAGTAAATTCAGAACCTAACTAGAACGTCTCAGTAAACTTTTTTTTTTTTTTTTGTGAGACATAGAGATATATATATATATATATATATATATATATATTGGGAAAGAGGTCCTGAAGAAGGTGGTTATGTTACCTAGGCCACCAAATTATGCACTGTTTATTGAACCCCCAGTCTTAGACACAGGAAAGTAAGACTGAGGGGGGTAGGGGGGTCTCCTTTCTGTGGTATTAAGAAGTCATCCGGGGGAGTGTTTTGGGAATGCATGGCTGTATATGTTTGGTATAAATGTGAGAATTGGGTGAGGTTTGTTTTATGTTGTCTCATTTTATTTGATGAAACTATGATGAAATATTGTGCTGTTAATGCATTTTTGAAGGAATAATGTTGGATGTATACACCAATTATGTCCCATATTATAAACAGGAATGTCTTATGAATAATTATAGCTAATGAAATAAATATATTTTTGGAAGTTACTGGTGAGCAAGTAATGATTGAAGATTTATTCTTTGTAAAACGTTAATAGGCCAGCTGGATTCTCTCTATTTTGTGAGGCTTTCTGTGTCATGTCGCCCGTTCCCGAGCCTTAGAAAGATATTGGGGGTACCCTGTGTGAAATAGTTGACCAGGGAAAGCAGTCACAATAAGGCTTGTGGGGACCTCCTGTACGCAAGTACGGCAATGACTGTCCAGCTGTATTTCTTGAGAAACTGAAACGGATTCACCGCTCATGAAAGATGAGTTTAATCTGAAGAATTGGCTAGAGATGCATCTCCTAAGTAGTTTTTGGAAATGAATAGGCACAAACTGATGTAACTCCTTTAAGGCAGAGTCTTAACTTAACTCGTAGGTAACCAGTGTATATCAAGATCATACGAATAATATCGAAGAGGCACACAGGGTCACCAGTTTTCACAATGGTTATGTGTTTCACTTAAAAAGTAATGCAGCACAGTCAAGATTTGACACTCCATTCATGGAAAGAAGATGCAGAGTACCCAATCACACATGCTGGATTTATTTAAGAAGACACATTGGATGCGGTTGCCAGCTCCACCAATGGCATGGTCGGAAGTATTCTACAGCCATGGTATCTACATAGGAAAAGACATTGGAGAACATCTTTCCATCTCCCTCAAGAGGGCCGTGTCCCAAGGCAGCAGCTACAGTGCCTCCTAGGGCTTGTACTCATGGCTAAGCTCCACCTGTTGGGTTTTTGAGAACTCACATGGTTGATGTTCGTTACAACTAGATTTTGTCTTCTAACCAAATTGTTTGTTCACAACCTAACTGTTTTTGCAGACAATCTCAAGAAGTAGTTGTTATGATTGCACCACATCAATCTTATCTTTTTGGTTCAATGAGTTCTTTTATGACTAACCATGAACAACAGGTGGGTGAATAGTTGGACGCTCGTCACAACTTATTGCCTAGCATTGGTATTTGATGCAGCAGGGTCCTCTTTACACATATCTAGAAAACATCTTGCATGTAGGTGGGGGTCAGATAATGTACTGGGAGGGTTAACGTGGATGTCTGAGCTTCCTCCAAACACCAGGGACACAACAGCTTGAACTCTCCATGCTGTGGACAGGCAGTTCAATTTACAAAGTGCTAAAGGCCCAGCAAGACACCCTAGAATTTTCTCCGATAGGATATGGTGATTTCGATCTACGGACACCACCTGATCTTGTCTGATGACCACCACTTGTAGCATTTCAAGGTAGATATGGGTTGGGGAGCAGAGGTTCGTGCAACCTTGGGCTACCTGGAAGCACCTGTTGACCACTGGCTGTTTTTTGTACATAAAATGTGATTGCTGTGTTTTTTTTTTTTAACGAGGGTTACTGAGTGCCTTCTTGTGTGATCCCTGTCTCTCTCACATTTATAAGGGCCATGTTATCTGTGCAGGGCTTGACGAATGACTCTAAGGCTAGAAGGACATTCTAAGCATGTGTGTCCTGATCATTAAATATGGTGATTCAGCAGACTGGGGCATAACAATGTTATTGGAAACAGACATGGAGAAAGAGAAGGCTTATCGCCTGGACACATTGGGGTTTAGCAGTGCTGGGGTTACATATTGGGAGGTCAGGGGCCTCATGGTCCCCGGCCAGAACCGGAGCCCAGCTGGGGTCACTGTGCAGCTTCTCCGTCACTGGTCACACAGTTACCTCCATGCCATGCTAGCACTGAGGGAGGCACACCTCAACCCAACACTGACACTAACAATGGGGCAGGAAGATGTGTGCTTGTGGATGTGGGGCGCAAAATCTGGAACTGGGAATCACTTACAAGACAATAGGAGAGAAACAGTGTGACAAGCACACCAGCACAGAAACACCAGGACAAGAACACGCTAACAATGGGACAGCAGGGAAGGTGCACATTAACACTACTAATGGCTGGAGATTTGGAGGGGATGCAACGATACCGACATGTGGGCACACTTACTGGGACAGGGAAAGACTATCACAAAACAGAAGAGAACTACACTGGAGCGGGGAAAAATGAACGTGTTTGTTTAGGAAACCTCCCTGTTCAAAAGTGCATATTTTTAATACCATACCCTTTGTCTTTGATGTGCTAATCAAAGGGTGGAGATATACCCTGGGTGATTTCCTGACTTATTCAGGGAACCCCAAGGCCTGGGTTTTAATGAGATCTTTGACACAGATAAAAAAAAAAAGTGCAAATTTCTAGCATTCCGCTTAATCTTGCAACGCCTATAATTGTATGATTTTCTTAAAAGCAATTTACATTGTGCTGTCTGGTAGTGTCACTGAAAGATAAACCAACTCCTAGGAGCAAAATCCGCACTTCATCAAATACCAAAAATAAAACTCTAATCTTGAGTTTGTTACCCAAACTCCCTTTAAAACAGTGGTATTAAACTGCGGTAGCCGGACCCCTGGGCATCCGTAATGCTTACCAAGGAGGCATGCGACTGTTTACAGAATTAAATACTATTAGCAGACTAAGAAAGAACATACACAATATAAATCAAAATTATTTTTAAATGCTCTGTAAATGACAGAATTTGACATGAAAGCTAAAAATTAAGCTGATATTCTTAGCTTGGTTCGTGGGAGCAGCGTAAATCCAACAAAACAGAATCTAGTATAGATTACTGATGGTCTCATCTGAAGTAGGACCAGTATGTGCTGACAAAAGCACAGCATACGTTAAGAGCAAAAAAGAGAAAGTGATATGCTTGAATCTATCCGTCTTTTAGAAATAAAGCACAATTTTAAAAAGACACAATATTCTCATTAAAATTGACATATTGTTTGTTTGTAAATTAAATACAATATTTAATTTGTTTTAGGTGTTCTTGGTCTGTATTTTTGTGCACTGTTCTGAGGTTCAAATGGTAGAAACTGCAGAGTCAGGGGTCCCTGGTGTCCAGTATTTATTCAGTTGGGGATCCACAGAAATTACAAAATTAAGAAACATCTCTTTCAAAAGTCAGGCTGTTGTTTCCAGACTTGACTGGAAATCAGTGTAAGCTATGGAAAAAACTAAAAGTAAAAATAAATAAAAAATCAGTGCCATCCTACAGTAGGCCGGGGCTTGCAATCTTTCATGACCAGCTCATGGCAGCCCATCCAGCTTTGAGAGCAGTCCTGGGCCTGCAGCCTACCAGGGAAAGGACAGAGTGGTAGAATGACCAGTCCGCCCTGGATACTGCAATCCTAAAACCACCTGTAGTGAGCTACCTGGACTGTTGGAGGTGGCTGGGTGACCCAGATGTAGACCACACTCGCTCTCTGGCGAGAGGTTATAATAAAAGGGTCGTAGACCGCCCGGGGTCTTTTATGACCATACCACAGCAGCAGAGCCTTGTTGTCCCTTATTTCTTACTGTATACAATAGGATAGGACTCACATGGTAGAACGGCCTTTTTCTCGGGCCCTGCTACAATTGGGGACATGGGCGGACGACTCCCACACGTGTCACCCTCATGAAGCACATCGCGCTCCGCTTAGACCTGGGTTGCACTATCAACACACCCGTCCCCAGCGACGAGGCCCAAAGCCCAGTGTATCTTCTTGGGCCGCAACCTTGCTCATGGCCAGGAGTCCAACCCATCTTGCTGCCTCATCCATCGTCACCCAGAGCCTCTCCACGCTTTCACTGCCGATCCTGACACCGGCCAGCGTAAAAGTCGTCTGCTGCCCGCAGGCCTATCAAAGAGGAGCATGACTGTGCAAACACATGCAGCCCTGCCCAACTTCAGCCAGATGCCTCCACCACTGCGGAGCACGATGAAAAGGCACTGATCCTCCAACACAGGTAGAGGATTAATCGGCAAGTGCACTTGGGGGTAGAAAATCGAGTAGTGGCATTGTAAACGAAGGATAGACTGCTAGGAAAAAAAAAGGAAAATAACAAACCAGAGAATGGAAAAAAATAATAATAAACAAACTACACATCGTGGGCCACAGAAAGGAGGAGTACTCCTGAGCCGGACACACAAGAGATGGTGAAGCGAATATCCAAATGTGCCTACACCAAACACTTTGCATGAGCTGACTCACCAGCAGTATTGGCACGCCATCTCACACAGGACACTTCACAGCCATGCCTCTTACCAGGGGCAGACCCCTCCCCGGCACCAATACCATGGTGGATGACGTAAATGCACACCCACCACAAGCACAACACCCAGGTGAAAATCCACACCAGCATATGCTTGTTGGCGCCTTATTATCATTCAGCGAACTGGCCAAAGCTGCGCTCCACTGGCGCATATGGATAGAAAGACTTGACAACTACTTAGTGGTGACCAGAGAAACAGACAGAATTGTCAAATGCTCGCTGCTACTCCACTATGTAGGAGATTAAATCTACAGTTTAAACACCTGCCCAACAATGGTGCCGCAGACGATTACAATGCAGTGGTGAGGGCCCTCAATGCCCACTTCGACCTCCAATTGAACCCTGACTTCGAAAGGTTCAAACTACGTCAAGCCCACCAGTGGGGGGGGAGAAATGCATAAACACATTTTATGCGGGACTACACAAATTAGCCAGTAAGTGCAGAGGACGACCAGCTAAAGGAGAAAAGGGCACAACTGATACAAGGCTGTTGCAGCAAGACATTAAAAGGCCTCATCCTGCGCCAACCCAATATAAGCTTAGACAATATCTTTGTCATGGCCAGGTCGCAAGACCTCTCAGCCACTAGAGCATCTGAAATGGACTTGGCCATAATTCAAGCATCAGAGAAGACGCTCATCATAAAAACAGAGTGCGCAGATGCCATATCTATGAACGGGGAAGCCCAACAAGCCTCGGACACCGACTGTGACCCCCACATGGCCATAATGTGGATACTGCGGCAGGGAGGAACACCCCTCGAATGAATGCCCCACTCAAGGTTGCACCTGCTCCAACTGCGGGAGAGTCAACCACTTTATGTCCATCTGTGGAGAAGGGCAATGAAGCAGAGGAGCGAGAGGAAGACGAATGCTGACCAGGAACATATGACAGTTATCATTACATGAGCCCGAATTAACTGGAGCAGTCAAATACCCACCAAAATTCCAACAACAAAATGAGTTTTCTCAATCAGATGAAGATGAGGTATTTCTCACCTTGTTCACAAACGAACTAAAGAAACACCAAAGACTGCAATCAACATGCCTGATTGAAGTGGCTGGCTTGGAGGTCAAGGTCCTTATTGATACAGGGGCATCAGTCAACGTGATGGGCATCCAACAATATTGCCACTTCAAACTTTAACTGCCTCTATCACCATCTTGAACAAAGATATTCACATATGGCATCCAGGCTTCTCTGGTGCTCAAAGGCTGCAAGACAGTATGTGTCAAATCCAGTGATGAAGAAATCAACACAACATTGCACGTAATTGCAGGGAAGAGGACACCCTTCTGGGAAGCCATGCACCCAAAGACCTGGGGCTCATGTCATTTGCATGCAGCATCAAGTCTGGCCAAACAGAGGAACTGCTACAGAAATTCCCTGGATCTTTGAAGGACTAGGATGCCTCAAGGCTCCCCCAGTCTAATCACACATTTATACAGATGTCAAACCCGTCATTCTCTGTCACCAGAGGATACCTTTTCATCTAAAACCCATGGTGGAAGATAAACTCGACACACTGGAAAACCTGGGAGTGATCGAGAAAGTGTCAGGGCCCACACCATGGGTATCCCCCATGGTCAATGCTGAGAAGCCTAAGCAACCCAGCAAGGTGCGTCTATGCATCAAAATGAATCTACCAAACAATGCTATCAAAAAAGAGAGACACCTAACACCAACCATGGACAACATTATTGCAGATGTCAATGGCGCACAATGGTTGTCCAAGCTAGACCTAAACTCAGGTTACAACCATCAGCTCTGGGCAGAAGAGAGCTGTGACATCACAATGTTCTCAACTCACTTGGGACTGTGCTGATACAAAAGACTGAAGTTCGGGATTTCCTCCGCTGCCGAAATATTCCAAGCTGCTATCAAAGAAACTCTCTCGGGGCTCCAAGGGGTTATGAAAACAAGCGACAACATCTTGATATTCTCAATGGCAGTGGAGAAACACCACAAGCAACTGCAAGATACGCTGAAGTGCTTATGGGAACATGGGGTAACTTTACATACGGACAAGTGTTCATTCTTCCAGAACTCCACTGAGTTCATCAGTTATGTATGTAACCAAGATGGCGTGCAAGTGGACCAGAGGAAATCGCAAGCCATAAACCAAGCCTCTTCACCCACCACAGTATCGGGGGTCGGCAGCTTCCTTGGGATGGCCACATTCAAAAGCAACTTCATCCCCAACCTGGTAACAATCGCCAAACTCCTGCCAGCACTCATGAAGGCAGGCGTGGCATAGAAATGAGGGAGACCAGAAGAACAAGCATTCCAGAAGGTCCAAGCCTCCCTGTTAAGTAGAGCAACGATGGCATGCTCTGACCAAAAATGACAAATAGAACTACTGATATATGCCAACCCTATGGGGGTTGGCGCAGCACTAACTCAGGAAGAACAACCCGGCAAATGGGCACCACTAGCATTTGCCAGCCAGCCACTCAACCTGACCGAGACAAGATATACCCAATTAGAGAGAAAGGCTCTAGCGATCAAGTTGGCTTGCACCCATAGCTACCTATACCTCTGCAGGAGACCATTCACAGTGGTGACAGACCATTAATCTCTTGTGCCGCTGTTTAGAGAAACAGCCTCTCATCCACCACCCCAGATACAGCGAGGGATCATTCAACTCCAGCACTACAGTTTTGGCATTGTAAACAGGCAAGGGGCTAAGAACCCGTCAGACTTTCTATCACACCACCCTGTCAAGAAGGCCGGCGAAACAGAAGAGGATACCAGAGCTTCCGATGAAGAAATTCACTTAGTGACACCAGGTGCGTGCCCAAGGGTGATGAGTCTGAGTGAGATCTTGGAAGCCATGCAAAGTGATACCCTGCTGACCAAAGTAACTGATGCCATAACGTACGGATCATGGTGAAACGTCCTTCAAGAGACTCAGTAATGGCAAGGGGAATATAGGGAAAACCTCAAGCAAATATGGAGAATCCGTGACAAACTCAGCACCTTTCCAGAGGGCTAATATTTTGAGGCCACTGAATTGTGATCCCTGTGAGCCTGCAGCACCATGTGACATCCCTCGCACATGGAGGGCACCAGGGTACTGTGAAAGCGAAGTCACATCTGTGAGCAAAAGTGTGGTTCACGAACCCTGAAGTGATAGTGAAAGATCTTGTACAACTGTGTCTTGCTTGTCAACTCACAAGCAGTCAGGAGACACCTGCACCCATCATAATGGAAGAGCCAAGTACTGCCCCTTGGTCCAAAGTGAGCATGGACTTTGTGAGTTTCCCCAAAGGGAGGATAACAATGGTCTTGGTAGATGGCTACTCCAAATACCCCATAGTAGATATCCCGGATTAGACCGTGTTCATCAAGATAGCACCTGCGATGGAGAAAGTATTCACACTGTTTGGGCTGCCTGACAACATAAAAACTGATAAAGGACTTCGGTTCTGAGGAACAGAGTTCAAAGGATTCCTTGAACACCTAGGAATCAAGCATTACCGCATCACCCCTCAAAGGCTGCAAGCAAATGGGGATGCGGAACGTTTTATGTGTACCCTGAACAAAGCCCTGATGGTTGTGGTTTTGGAAAAGAGTGACCCGGAGCTCGGCCTCCACAGATTCCTGAAAGAGTACAGAGGAACACTGCACTGTACCATGCAACAAACTCCATGGAGCATGATGCTAAGAGGGAACTGGGAAGACGCAATCCCAGCTCATCCCGAGAGGAACCCTCCAAGGTTCCATTTTGCAAAGTGGTGACTCCCAGCACCCCAGCACTGGGAAAGACTGATCATGTCACAATGGACAGCTTTCTCGCTGAAGTGGAGGAACGCCACTGATCTCAGGAGAAGACACCCCATGTCAAGACCGACAGGGGGAACTCAGGAAAGAGGGCACCCAAGAGGAAGCATGTGAGCTGGCTGTGCAGACCACCCACGATTTGGGTTAAGACCCAATCCTCCCCCGAGCCAGTGACTCAGAGACTATGAAAGCGTTATTCAAGTTTAAGGTTTGATGTTAAGTTGGGTAGGGATGTAGTGAGCCGTCCGGACTGTTGGAGGTGGCCGGGATGTAGAGAACATGCACACTCTGGCTAGGCGCGGCCAGATGTTATAAATAAAAGAGTTGTAGACCGCTCGGGGCCTTTTATGCCCATACCACACCAGCAGAGTCTCGTTGTCCCTTATTGTCATACTGTATACACGAGGATAGGCCTCACATGGTGGAAGGGTCGTTGTCTCGGGCCCAGTTACACCACCTAGCTTTGAATACTTACATATCACCTGCTCAAATATTAGTGTGCTCAAATAGCGCATTGACAAGACAAATACCGCCACAGGCCGCAAGCGGTGGGAGAGGAGTCTAATCGGCTGCACCTGTGTACAACCAAATCCTTGGCAGCGTGTCTGCTTATTTGGGTCAGGCTGTGGGAACAGGCACGTGTTAAGTGGCTCCGACCCAGAAATACCCAAGAAGCATCAATATATAATCAAATGTGGCCAGTGCATCAGACATTAAAAACACAAACAAATTTTGGGGAGTGCGGTGTGGGGAGAGGAAATATGCCATCGCGTGTAGTTCGAAATACAAATATTTACCCTTTCCACAGGACACTGCCCTGTGTCAATCGCCTCGAGACTCAGGCACTGCAACGTGTTTTAAATCAATTTGTAACCACGATGGTGCTGTCACTTGGAGGTACCGCTCCACCGGTAAACAGCAGGCAGGGGACACGCAACAACAAAACAAGTACCCAGCTCAGACTTATAGCTCTGATGCACCAGGATAAAGCAACCGTGTCAGGCAGATGTTCCTTCTTGAAATGCAACGTCCAGGTGCTGTAAGGCAGCCCTATCAAGAAGTGCTTAACAGCACGCCTGCTGAGAAGTGCTGGTATTGTCCTATTAAAAGTGACCCCCCTCTACCGCCCCCCAGACATACTTGTACTGCCTCAGTGCTGGTACTCTCCCATTAAAAGTGCAACAGCCTCACTGAGACATACTAGTATGTCTTATTAAAAGGACACAAGCTGTGCTGGGATGTGCTGGCAGAGTCCCATTAAAAGTACACTAGCCTAGCTAAGAAGTGCCGATAGTATCCAGTTTAAAAGTGCATTACACCTGATGGGCAGGGCCAGTACGCTACCATTAAAAGTACAGGAGCCCAGCTAAGAAGTGCCGATAGTATCCAGTTTAAAAGTGCATTACACCTGATGGACAGGGCCAGTACGCTATCATTAAAAGTACAGAAGTCCTGCTAAGAAGTGCCGATAGTATACATTTTGAAAGTGTGTTAAACCTGATGGGCACTGCCAGTACGCTACCATTAAAAGTACACTAGCCCAGCTAAGAAGTGCCGATAGTATCCAGTTTAAAAGTGTATTACACCTGATGGACAGTGCCAGTACGCTACCATTAAAAGTACACTAGCCCAGCTAAGAAGTGCCGATAGTATCCAGTTTAAAAGTGTATTACACCTGATGGACAGTGCCAGTACGCTACCATTAAAAGTACAGGAGCCCAGCTAAGAAGTGCCGATAGTATCCAGTTTAAAAGTGTGTTAAACCTGATGGGCAATGCCAGTACGCTACCATTAAAAGTACAGAAGTCCTGCTAAGAAGTGCCGATAGTATACATTTTGAAAGTGTGTTAAACCTGATGGGCACTGCCAGTACGCTACCATTAAAAGTACACTAGCCCAGCTAAGAAGTGCCGATAGTATCCAGTTTAAAAGTGTATTACACCTGATGGACAGTGCCAGTACGCTACCATTAAAAGTACACTAGCCCAGCTAAGAAGTGCCGATAGTATCCAGTTTAAAAGTGTATTACACCTGATGGACAGTGCCAGTACGCTACCATTAAAAGTACAGGAGCCCAGCTAAGAAGTGCCGATAGTATCCAGTTTAAAAGTGTGTTAAACCTGATGGGCAATGCCAGTACGCTACCATTAAAAGTACAGAAGTCCTGCTAAGAAGTGGTGATAGTGTCCAGTTTAAAAGTATAATTCAGCTGCTGAAAAGTGCCTGTACTGTGCCATTAAAACTAGGGCGGATCTGCTGAGACACTCTAGAACGGCCCCATTACAAGTACAGCGTGGGTGCTATACAGCTATGAGACAGAGTCTGGCCTGATGAGCAGGGCAGCGCAGGTTCTGTCCCACCGATGAATAATACCTCTACTGGCGATGCCTGCTCCGATGCGCTATACTAACAGCATCCCTGCCGAGAACTGCTCCTGTCCCATTAAACGTATAGCAACCCCGCCTGGAGGAGACGCTACTGCCCCATTAAAAGTACAGTTGCTCCTGCCCCATTAAGAGCACAGCAGCTCTGTCGGGAAGCACATGCACTGCTTTTTAGAGGTATACAAACGCTGCGCAGAAGTGCAGGGACTGCCCAGTTCACAGTATGCGTGGTATTGTGGCCGAGCGGGACTCGCATCAAAAGTACACCCGCCCTGCGAGTCTTGGTATGGCGCCTCGTGGGTCGCGTCCCACCAGCCCAGGCTGCTAGAGTGCAGCCGGTCTGCTGCAACATGCCAGCACTTTGCTCTCAAAGTGCTGCAGTGGCTGTGCTGCTGAGACACAAACGTGTTCTTCCGTACGGAAGCCCTGCTTGAAATGTTGAAAACTGCCACATTCAAAGTTTAGCGACAGTGATAGTTCAACAAAGCAGTGTAACTAATTCGGTGAGGTTATAATCAGGAGTCCTGTTTTAGGAGGGGGGCTGCTGGCCCTGGCGCCACCGCACCTGCTGCGCACTTGATGGAACACACCTGCAAGCAGCTGCGAGAGCATATTAGGAAGGGAATCATTATATTTGCATTTACACACAGGGCTGAAGCACTGCATAGATTCAGGATTGGTCCCTCTCCCGCCCCAAGCCCCGACAGTGCCCGTACCTCGGATGTAGGCGCACTTGCTCTCGTCCAGCTGGCTGGATGATGATCCCCCCATGGTGCCTCCGGGATGGGGTACTCGCGTGTGCCCAGGTCAGTGCTGTCAGTGGCAGGCTGTTCAGAGAGGGACACGGCGCGGATTCTGCTTTCAGCTCCTCTCTGCTGCGTCTCTTCTTCAGTAAAAATGCAAACTTCCTGCCAGGGGCAAAAAAAAAATTGTTTGTCACTAACAAGCCTGCAAGACACATTACAAACTCTGCTTTTCGTAGGTGGTACATCAAAACAACAAAGTGAAATGTTGCCACCTGTTGGCAGGAAGTTGAGCTGCACGCCATAAACAAGTCTGGAAAAAAGAATAATACCTTCCCCATGGTGAAAGAAAGATGTGACCATCAGAAAGGCACCTCTTGCCTATTGGCAAAACATTCCTCCCCAGAATCTAGGTCCTTGCAGAATATGTATCTATAACAATTTTATATTGCAAAGGTCACTTTATGTATTTGTCGCTCATAGATACTCATTTTCAAAGATGTTACGCAATCTCAGATACCTTTCCTCCATTTGGGGCTCTTCGTGTTTTCAGAGAAGTTAAGTCCTGCCGAACAATCTCAAAGATAATGTAGACAAAACGGGTTCCATGCTTAGATAAATGGCTACTGGCTGTGACGGTAGTCGGAGCACGTAAAACGTTTATCTCACGCAGCTTATTGTGCTTCACTATAACTGTACAGCGTTCTTTCTGCGGGCAGGCCGCTTCACGTGAACGTCAATTCGCCAAAATGCCAGGGGGCACGGAAGTCACATCACATGTCCTTCGACCCCCCTCAATAACATCACAGGAAGTGATGTCCTGCTATGACCCTTGACCTGCTGTCACCCTCCCCTCAGCTGGCAGTTTTTCAAATGTCTGTCTTTTTATTACCTCTCATTCACGTCTTTCTCGCGTTTGCGGGCTCTTTCTCACCCCTCCTCTCTCCTCCTCTGTGTCAACTGTTTCTTCCTCGCTGATCACCTTGTATCTCACGTCCGACTGTCTCTCCTGTTGTGTCTCTTTTCACCTGTCTTCCACCTGCATCTCACCTTACTCCATGTATCTGCCTCTTTCTCACCTCTCTCAGCATCACTTCCATATCCCTCACCTTTACTCATCCCCACTTTTTACTCTGCTGTTTCTCCTAACCTGCCTCTGTGTCACTCTCTAAACTGTAAACCCACCCTGTCTCCCAGTAAGCCCTGCTTAGCAGCACCGTCTCGATTTTCTCCCTTCTTTCATGTCACCTTCTCACCTGCCCATCAATCCACCTCTCATAGCTTTCTTTCTAAGCTCACAACAGTCCCCTCGGCCTCTCCTCTCTGAGGCACACTTTCAGTAGTGCCTCACCTATCGCACCCGTCCTCCCACTTACTCTCAGTTGCCTCTTACTTGCTTTACCTGTCCAGCTCCGAGTTGTATCTTTCTTACGAGTCTCATCTTCCTTCTTCTGCATCTCAGGGATCCATCATCAGCTGTCCCTTTCTTACATCTGTATCTCACTCTGTTTCTGCGTTTCTCTGCTATTTGTATATCTGTCCTGCACTCTCAATAGCCTTCTCCGGTTTCTGGCTCGTAGCGGTCTCTTTTTCACTTATGTGTCTATCATCATGCTTAATTTGAACCAGTGGTGTCCGGTGCTCGGCACCGGCACTTAGTTGTCACACCAGCACTTATGATAGCCTGCCACATGCTGGCACTGATTACGTAGCTTAGAGATGAGCACAACAACAGTTGTTTATTAATTAAATATACATTACAAATAACTAATGCCCGCCACCCAACCCATTCTTATAGCTTCGCGGGCAGAGAATAATGTGAATTGCCACACTTGTAAGAGCATGGTGGTGGTTAGCTGAGTTGGTACGGTCATTGCAGTGCTGGCAGGGGCACTGGGCTCTTGAAGCTGCAGTGGCCTCCAGAGGAAGGCCCTGGCACCTAATTTTACAAATTAAGCAGTGGTCTACACTTATTGTTCTCACCCGTCTCGCGCTCTTTCACATCTCTCTGTATCTCTCTCTCCCCTGCCACTCTCTGATGTCCCTTTAATCAATCTCTGCCCCTCTCTCTCTCACACTCACACACCCGCCCATTCTATCATGTGTCTTCGTAATTTACTCTTACTTCTTTCCTTTTTTTCTCCTCATTTCATCTCAGAGTGTTTTCCCCGTACCCCCTCCCCCCACTTGTCCTGCCTTGCTCACGCTCTTCACATGCTCCGGGCAGCAGGAGAGACAGAGATGCCCCTGCCGCCCGAGAGAGCTGGCTGGGGAGGGAGAGGGTGGAGCGAGGAATACAGAAAGGAGCACAGAGGGGGAAAGGGTGTAATTACAATTAATAACCCTCATTGAACAGGATCTCTGTGGAACTTCATAAAGTCGTCTTCCAAGCAGAGGGGAAAAGGCAAAGAGGCCTTCTGGTCCTAAAAGACTCTTGCAGTTCACGGGGAGACGAGATTTCGTTCTGGGAAGTTATCTTGGGAATCTGGGAGCTGGTCTTATATTCTGTCTGCTAGGTGCATGCCCAGGAGCGGAAATGGTCTGAGGGGTTGGAAAAGTTCAGGGAAAGCAGAATTTTGCCTTCTTGAGCCATCCCCATCCAGTTAAAAATGCAGTTTGACAGAATGTCTGCAGTAATTTGGCAGGTAACTTTGATGGCAGCTTAGGCTGCTTCCTAGTGGACTTTCTTCTTATGTCAGAACTGAGCCTGCCTAGGTCGCTTTGTGTGCATGTAACAGCATCTTTAAAGTGTTAATATATCATATTTCATAGGGCAGGGTGAAATTTAAATCATGCCAGCGTAATTTCAGTAATTTCGTGTTACGCTTTTGACATGATTTTCCTGAACTGAGTAACGTACACTGACACTTGAATGCCTATTGCTTTTTAGTGCTGCAATTAGCCTTGTACAGCACCCATCTGAGAACGTTACCACCGGAGGGCACGCAAATGTGCACATTTATAGGAATCAAAGCCTCATTAGGTAATCACTTTCCGTTTTTTAAACTCCCTTTATTGCACTGTAATGCTGTACTAGGACCCATAAATAATAGCACATCGAGTCCCTCAAAAGACCACCTAATTTCAATTTTCCCACATTTAAAAATAAGTACTGGCCAAGAAACAGATTATTTTCTGTGTTCATTTGCTAAATTCATTCGAATGGCAACCTAGGAGGATTCTTTTTCACGAGTAGACGTGCAATGCAGTCCAGGTAGGGAGTTATGTGTGCAGTGCTCTCTAGTCTGCCACCCAGAAAGGTATGGGTGGCACGCTTGTAGGCTCTTTGAATCATTGTCACACCAGGAGGGCACATCTTCAGTGCATCGACAATAGCCAAGGCGAAGACATAACTACCCTGAGGACTATGGCATGCACTGCGGCCAGAGGAGGAGGGAGAGGATGCCCAGGGAGAGCGAAGATCAAATAATATGATATTGTTAGTGCCATTTGTCTGGAGTGTGAAGGATTCCATGGGATCCCACTGGACACTCACATGAACAGATTGTGCTTCGATGTTGATGGCAAACCCACGGTTGGTGGCAAGTTGAGCGGGATGAAGGTGGGATTCCATGGACAATGAGCTAAGTTTTGCTTTTCGTACAGTCAATCCTTACTCCTACAAGGTATAGGCTAGCATTATATAATCAATGACTTGTTGGACACCTCTAGTCCACTTCTGCAATCTGAGGAGAGTGTGTAATTTATTGGCATTCATGTGGTACACTACACTGACATGGTGATCTCTGTGGCACCCAACATGTGGGGTGGGTGATGGCTGATAGGAAAGGCAGGAGTTTTACCTGGTGTGTGCAGGAAGAGAGGAATGACTTGAACCATTCCAAGATGATGATCTCCTCCACACCCATTTTGGCTTTCAAGCCATGCTAAAGAAATTGTGGTCAGTGACGAGAGAGGCGGCTGTTAGCGTAGAATCAGAGTTTCATGTAAACTCTGGTCCTTATTGAGTGTATCTCCTCTTCAGAGTCGGGAATGCACTCAACATCCGCATGCATACACATGCACACTGACCTAATTACAGACACATATTAAAAGTCGTCTTGCTCGCCTTCTCCCCCCCTCACTCACCTCACGTGTATCACCAGCTTCTCTTCTATTGGTCTGTGAAGTAAGTCCCAGTTGGCTGGGTGCTAAGGCACATGGTCCCTTGTCAGTGTTTCAGAGTCTGCCCTAGGGCACAGAAGACAAATATGCACCGAGCTCAGGCACCTAAATGCCAGAGCCCTCAATAAGGTGCTAAAAGACAAGGTACAGCAACAGGGACAGACAGCAGCGCACCTTCTTTTCCACCCATGACCCCGCATGCTCTCCTCTGTGGCTGAGCCTGGGATGATGGAAGGCTCAGTCAATGAGGGGTGGGGAGAGGATGTCAGACAGCAGGTTTGGCAATGTAATGTTATCTGGTATCTATATACCATACAATATCATAGGTGGTGGGGGCTGGCAGTAGAGCTGGTGGCGCCTGATGCGACAATCCTTTTTGGCGCCCCCTCCCATGACCTCTTCTTCATATTCCCTCACTACAACCCAGCAAAAGCGCCCCTTATCTCTCCATTGCCCCTCTCTCACATACATTTCATTTGTTTTAAAGCGCTGATAAAGCCTGGCTTTACTAATCCACTCAGCTATCCACATAAAATACAGATCTGTTCTTTACAACAGGCGTATTAACCCTCTGCACTACCTTATGGTGACTCAAAAATGCCACTAAACAAAAATCTGATACCTCTCTCTCTCTCTAGGAAGAATATTAATCACAAGAGTTACTTTGACATTTCTATTGCTGCCTGAAAGCTGGACACACAAGGAACTCTGCAGCAGGTGCTTTTAAAGCATAAGTAATTGCTAAAAACAGCACCCCCTCTGAGGTCAGTGCCCCCGCTCCACGTCAGCCCCCCACTGCAGCCGAACCAGCCGCACCGCACTAAAGCCAACCCTGACTGTGGCACCCAGTAACTGTCCACAGTGGCCACAATCAGACCTTCATGTTTGGTTGTAGAAGTGGTAGTATTAGAACTACCTATGTAGGGAGAGTTTTTTGAAGTCCTGACACTGGGCCTGCTCATGTTGCTGTGAAGGTGGCAGTGCTCCTGCACACCCTAATGTTTCAGAGGGATGTGAGAGAGAGAGAGATTGCGCAACATGCGGCCTTATTTTACTGGACAACATTGTAGAGGTTTTTTTCCAGAAGATGCTCTACCCCATGTTTTACCGTGGTGGTTTCCAATTCTTGGTCAATGACAGTAACTTCGTTACAGTCAGAACAGGTGGTAGTAAAATCAAATAAGAGATGTATTAAAAGGCAATTTGATATTTTAGTGTTTTGTAAAGGAAAGGTTCACTGTATTTATTAAAGCTCTGTGGAGTTTTTACGAGTCTCATGGTGCCATATGACATACAGTTTTGAATGGACCACAGAAAGCAAAAAGTCTGTTGTGCGCTGTCTTTGTTCGTTACAAAACTGGGAATGGAGCAAACAGTATTTGCTCCAAACTAATGTAATACACTAGGGCAAAATAAAACATTTTGGCAGAAATAAAGTTTAAAAAATAGTGTCACTTTCCACAAATACATGCAGTTTTATATGACATGAAATTGGACCAGGGGTATTGAAGTGCCTTACATGAGCACCTGATAATATTACAGGCAGTCTGATTATTTTGGCTCGTGTAGATTAAGTGACTTACCGAGGATCACAGGATGGTTGAGCTGACACTAGAACTCAAACCTGGGTTCCCAGTTTCAAAGTGGGCTAAGGCCACAATCGCTCCCTGCTGACTCCAGTAATTGATTTATGGCAGGCAGAGGAGAGCAACAGAGACTAATATATCTCTGCCTGTTCCATGCAGGGGAGGGTGACAAAAATAACTGAAGAGTCCCCTTGCTGGCCCTCAACAATCCCCCATCACGCACTCCAGTCTCCCTATCCCAGTCCCCTGCAAAGCAAGTGCTAATGGCTTTCCATCAGCAGCTCTTTGCGGCCTTCGTCACACCGGGAAGGAGCCAGAGGGCAGGCACACCTCATGTAGTGACACCAGGAGCAGCCCGTGGTCATTCTGCCTCCGACAATGCAGCAACCTGACTATAATGTGCTTCAGGCCAGGCTCATTTAATGTATGCAAAGTCTTTAACCACTGCTTTTGACTTTGCGCCCTTGCGGTGGATACTGAGACAGCCACCAAAAACTGGTCCACCAATGGGCCTCAACCACAGGCCCATCTGTCCCTGACCGACTGCCCGCCTTGCCAATCCAAAGCTGGTGGGAATCCTTGGACACGGGCACAAAGGTACCTAACTCAGACAGCGACCTAAGGTCATAGAAACAGGGGCTATACCAGTCTCCATGCATGTATTTTTTTCACTGCATGCCTATGAGAAAATACCACTGTGAGGTTTTTACAGATCTCCACTGCAAGTAATCTGCAGAGGAGACTGCATTGCAGTCAAGTCCCTAAATTTTGGGGTATGAGTTACCCAAACTTATCTGCATTCAGAGCTCTCAAGTTTCTCAGGCCTACTCATAAGGAGCTAGTCCAGTCCAGGCTCTTCCTTTATATTCTGGGACTTGTGGTCCTGATTCTAGAATAGGATAAACAGAACTACGAGTCCCAGGATGCAAGGAAAAACACTGGACTGGATAGGCCTGCCGCGCCTGGATCTGAGGAAACTTAAGAGCTCAGAATGCTTACGAGAAATATACCTTTCATCACAAACTAATCAGACATGCAAAATGTGAAAAGATTTTCCAACAAAGGATATTAATTTAGTCCACTGCAGGTAACAACTAGCTATATAGTATGATCATCAGATATGGGAAGGGCACAAGTCTGGGGTACACGCGGGTAGACAGTGTCCACCCACTATTTTCACAGGGTGGACGCCGTACACCCTGCAAGAAGTGGGCCACACTAAAATATGCTGAACATGTCCTGGTGGAATTTTCAGACACTGGGACACATTCAGCAGCGCCTGCAACTTGTCTGCTCTCGTTACTTGCAGCAACCTGCAGGCGGCGAGGGGGCTTTCATGTTTCATGCTCTTACTGGGCCTATCACAAAGGCTGAATTTAAGGGGGCATCAGGTCTCCTTTTGTTCCACTGTCCTGACAGATCTATCTGATTCTCACACCTAGATGCAAATGCAAGAGTACGGAAAGAAAGACCCACAGCTTTTTGTTATCAATTCACAAATATTTAAGAGAGTCATACGTTTTACTGTATTCAGCCCCTATATATGAGATATGCATGCACTGTCAAAATGTCAGATGTGTTGGTCTGTCCCATTATTTAGACAAATAATTTAAATACCACTATTTTGTTTTATTTCTTTTATAGCGCTACTCATTCCAGTGCAGGATGTCAGCCCTTTAGATCAGATGTACACATTATACATTGACAATGAATTCTATGAATGTGTAAATCAATGTACATGATCTATTACATTACACAGTGAGGGTTACAAGGTGTAGCAGTCACATTTTCTTCATAGCTGCTGTGCTATATCAGAAGGATTACAATTTACAAACTGGGAGTAACAAAATAATGTCTGCATTAAAAGCAGTAATTCACTTACTTATCAACATAAAATGAATATCTGTCATCTGCAAATGCTTTGCAGGAGACACATTAACCATCTACGCTACTTTGGTTCAATACTGGGACTAGGAAAAATACAGGTCTCTCCAGCAAATAAGTTACGCTCCAAAGTTATCCTACCATTATTGTTGTTTCCTGGGCACGCAAAGATCTCTGCAGCAGGTGCCTTAAACCCATGAGACATTTTAAAAAGCAGCCTTTGCAACCAATTAAGCAGAATAGGTTTACTGCTACACATGTCACTTGCATACTGCCTAACTTGGTAAGTTCCCCCACTTATGTTTTTTAGGACTTGTGCCCTGGTTATGGGATGATTTTAACATAGTCTATCCCAGTGGTCCTCTCTGCCATTTCTCCCTTTAACTGCTCAAGACCATAAACTTCAAACTAAATACCTCAGAGTGGACAACCCAATGCAGTAACCAGCTAAGTGAACCATTATCATAAGAAATACCATAAAGGGGCCTACAGCACTGCTCAAAACTGCCAGCATACTGCAAACCATAAACTGCACCCTTTCTCTCACACTTCTAAGTGCTGTGTTCCACACCGCACCTCGGTGGTCCTCCACACACAACATGGAAACACTTCCCACACAGGATCAAATCAAGGACAATAAACTTCCAAAAACACACCCTATGTGGTGTAGTTCGCTTCTCATTTAGGCAAGCGCTTCAGAGTCCGACTTGGGGACAGTAAGTACTATATAAATTGTGCAATACAATACAAAAAAACCCAATTTGGGAGCACAAAATTATCGTAGTGGGAATAACCAGTAGGAAACTAACAGGAACCTACCCTGTTACACTGATTGGAAAATAGAAATTTAATAATGGAAATGACACTGAGGAAAACGGGTACAAACCCGAAGACTGCTGCTTTAGTAATCAAACAAGTTAGATTACAATAAGAATAAATATGTGGCATTATCATAAAATAAATGTCTTTATTATGGGTCCACTTGCAAGCTGTTAAATAAAATAAAATCGTGTCGGGTATGCCATCAATAACTATGGGATCAACATCTCAATTATGTTATAGTCTCGAGTTCCTAGAACTTGTATCATCTCTCACCAGTCGCCGCAAAACCTGTAAACGAAATATTTATTAATTTGGGGCGGCGTGCGTAATCCTGCTCTTTCGTTCTTACCTGTCTTGGAGAAGCAAGCACTTGCAGCAAACAGCCGCAGACAGCTGACAGCCACGAGACGCTGGAGTCGCACAGGTGAGCAGGGTAGGCCCAAATCAGGGGCTAATCAATCCAGGCCTGCGTCTGCTCCAGTGCATTAGATGACGTCGTCCCGACCAACTTCCCCAGTATTTGTTCCTCTGGTGACCCCAAAGATCTTCATAGCTGCCCAGTGGACTCATGAAATGTTAGACTCCTTCAGCCATCCTGCTTTCAAATCCGACAGGAATAGTAATTATTCTAGGATACTTAAACCCACGCTTATGGTAGGAAAAATAAACTACACGTTCCAGAATGCAAAGTGCAGTGGGCTAATGATCCAGGACCGGCTAAACGTCTCCCGCAGGAGTGGAGGGGGGCACCTGTGGTACTGCCGGTCCCTCCAACACTGCACATGTGCCCCCTTCAGTTTTATCCATTTGTAAAGAGATTTAGTAAACTAAAAAATAACGTTCATTAACCGCAACCAGCCGTAAGGCAGCTCAGTGCGCTGTTCGGCTGCTGCAGAGGTCGGTGTTTAACTTGTAAATCGGGTGTTCATCCCTCCAATGTCGCTAAAATTCGTGTCTCTTATTTGAGTACGACGTATATATTTTATTTACACTCCGAGAGACACTTTACTTGTGGTATGTGCTGTATAAGTAGTCAAGATTTCAATTTCTGCATCAACCGGGGGCGCAACAACATTGAACGATGTCCATGACGTTATCCAAAAACCTGTCAGGCGACTCTTCCACAACGTGCCTTTTCAGCAAGACCTGAGTTTTTAGGCAGGAACGCTCTGCTGGTGACGTCATACTTTTGAAGGGAAAGAGGAAGTTACGAGTGGTAAGGAAGGTTGGCTAAAAAGCCAGGATTAGATGCAAGTGCCACACGTTAGTCAGTTAGAGCTTGATTTTTTTAAATAATAATAATACTAATTATTAATAATAATTAAGTGCACGAGCTCGAAGGTTTTTTTTCGGAGGCCGTTGAAACTGCCAAATTCCGCAACGCCCAGATCGCCTCGTTGTGATTCCATCTCAGGACTCCTTCCCTCACCTACACTACCCGTTTCTTTAACTCAGCCTTGTAGGTTCCTTTTCACCCCTGCTTTCGCTCTTTCTCACTGCTACTCGTCTTTTTCTTCGTACTGCCTTTTCTGTCTTTCTCTCTCTTGCTCTGGCTCTAAGTCTGACAGTGCTTAATTTGTGCTTGTTGTTTCCGGTGCGGAGCACCGGCACTTAATTCTGTGGGCCGGCGCTAAGTCTTCTGTCTTACGCATTTACTGCGAGCAAAAGACATGTGGGAAAGACGGAGGAAGAGAAAAACGAAAAGGCGCCAGAAAGGGGAAAAGCAGGAATCTGACAGAGTGAGCTGAAGGGGCAGCGTGTGGCTTTAATGGATTGAAGAGGTCTGAGATGGCTTCAGGATTACGCTGCCTCAGTATTATGTGCTCGCACTTTTAATTGCAACAGCCGCACGTTTAAAGGGAGGGCTTTGAGCACGGGCACCTTTTTATTTACAAATTAAGCACTGAAGTCTGATGATAAAAAGTAAGTTCCAGTCCCCAGAAAAACATCAAAACCAGGAGTTTTGCTAGCAACCCTCTCCTATGCTTGGGTGTAATGTTACCACCGGCCTCCATGTTAACCTTTATCCGGTTCTTGGTGTTCATTTAACAATGCACTCTGGGAGTTGTAGTCCTTGTTCACATTGGTTGAACAAATTCTACTAAATTTTCAGACTATTGTGATATACAGAGGAAGTACCTGACTGGATTAAGTTGTCCCCAGTGACACGGATCAATCGGAACAAGCATTGGCATGGCCAATAGCTTCGGCCTTCGAGACCTTTTAAGTTTTTAGCCTTGCAGCACATTACACGGGGTACTACAACATCTACTGTTCACTGGACTTTTGTGTATAGGTAATGGGTCCGATTAAATCACCGCTGTTTGTAGACCACATTTAAAAGTAACATCCGGTTAAAAGGGAAACAGTTCTTGCTGCCTAATTTTTCACCACCTGCAGTCGGAAGCATTCAAAGACTCAATAATATCCCTTTGGTTAATGACGTACGATTGGCAACATTTACTGGTGACCCTCACTACATTTCTGATCAACCCTGTTACATTTCCTGCTTGTAAAGGGACAGGTGAATGATGTCACAGTATATCTCAAAACCTATCAAACGTCGTCGAACAAAGCAACATTCTACAATGATTATTGTCGGTGATTGATCGAGATGCAGGACTAGGGGAAACAAAACTTTTTTTCCCTTTACAGTGGATGACTCATAAATTCTTCATCCTGCCACCCTTAAGCCAAAGGCCAGCTTCGCATCTTGGCACTCAGCAGGTACCATAGGATAAGATACCAAGGCAGTTGCACAGACCATTGCTAGGAACACGTAAATCCCCACAAAACACCGCTTTATTTACCCCAGATGTGTCCCCTTTGTAAGTGCTCCGTGGCAACCCAAGCACAAGGTGTGTATTCTCCCATTGGTGGGCGCGAGCCAGGGCAGGATGACGCTGGTTCACGCCAAAGAAGAAAAACAGTGCCCTACCTAATGAAGGAAAGCTGGCTGCAATACTGCAGGAGAAATATGAAAGGCTTGTCTTTTCTACTTGGAGTAAAGCGCTACAATGCCTTGTCAGAGCGCTATGTATATGCAATTATAGTACTAAAACCCCAATCTTAATTTAAATTATAAGAAGGTGAACATATATCCAGCAGACATCGCTGGTCTTTCGTTAGCCCATCTCAGGCTTTAGCTTATCGGGCCAAGGCAAGGGAGGTCTAGGACTAAGCTCTGGCTCGGCTTGCCCATATGGATTGATGATTTGCCTACTTCTACTGCCACCGACATATACCTCAAGTACCCCGCATTGGAGCCAAGTGAGCTGTCTCATAGTATCAAAGAGCGTCGTTGATTTTCATGGAGTCTATTTTGATGATACGGGGAACTCTCAACGTTCTGTTAGGTAACGTGAGGCGCCACACTCCACTGTACCGCACAGGCTGCCATGCTAACCACCAAGAAGGGGTTAGAAAGTGTTTATTAGATTTGCACAAGGTTTGGCTTTTTACCATTGGATGGGATGTTACCAACAATGACCACTGGGCAAAGGGGCGGCTTTAGGGCGGTGCGAGTGGTGCAGCTGCACCAGGTGCTGACCTGGATTGGGTGGCGCTGACCTCAGTGGGGTGCTGTGTTTAGCAATAACTTAGAAACTTGTGATTTAAAAGTACCTGTTGAAAAGTTCCTTGTGCGTCCAACCTTCAGGAAGCAATTAAAATATGGAGACCTCTTGTGATTAATGTTTCTGCTAGGGAGAAAGATGGGAGTTTTGTCTAGCTTTGACTCGCTATAAAGTAGTGTAGAGGGTTAATATGTCTGCTGCAAAGAACATAATTATATTTTGTGTAGATAACTGAGTGGATTAGTAAAGTCAGCCGTTGTCAGCGCTTTAAAACAAATGAATGTATGTGAAAGGGGGGCTATGGAGAGATGATGGGCAAATTTTCCAGGTGGTAGTTAGGGAATCCGAGGAGGTGGTCAGGGGGTGCCAAAAAAGTCTGTTGCACAGGGCGCCGCCAGCGCTAAAGCAGGCCCTTGCCGGGCACACAGAGTGAAATCACCGCACCTCGGAGTCAGTGCTGAAAACAACTTCCTAAGATTTGGTGTGTCCCCGATGTGACTTCCAGAACTTCGAAGTCAACATGGTGAAACAAGTTGAATATGTCACTGCAGCACTCTCACCGTTTGCAGTACTCCGCTTTCATTTAACAAATCAATGCATTCTGGGAATTGTTGTTTCGGTCCATCGCCCATTCACACACATGAAAACACGCAATAAGAAACATCAGGCTGTGACATATGGGTCTTATTAATCCGGAATCATCTGATAACAGTCGGCAATCTTAACAATTTTCTTCATGCATAACTTTAAAAACAGTTCCGATGGCTTGCGAATTTGCCATTTTGCTAGATCCAATATAAATGCAAGCTGCCATCAACAGAATGCATTTGGAAAACTATGAACGTATGAGCTACATGTAGGAATAGATGAACCTGTGAATCTGAATAGGCACCCGTCTCTGTGCACGTATGTAGAAGATCACGCAGAGCTGCTTGTAATATCTTTTTGGTTTTACCACAAAAATGCAGGATTACATTTAACAAGAAGAAAAATACTAGTTGCATTTTGCACCAAGGAGATCACTGCATGCTTACGTTTTGGTAAGAGCAATGCTTTACTGCGCTTAGAAGTGTCGCAAAAAGCTGCAGAAAACTAGCTCCTGTTGCAGGTGCTTGTTTCTGCAGCTTGAGGTGGTGAGAGAGAGAATATATATATATATATATATATATATATATATATATATACATACACACAAACATACATTCACACATACATACACACACACACACACACACACTGGGGAGGGCTAGAGGATGTGCGCCTGACCCCTGGCAGCGGTCTGCAGGACGGTGGGGCTGGAAATCCACGGACTGTGGGAGGAGGGAGAAGGGAAGAAGAGGGACTGCAAAGACACACGCTATAAAAGCAGGATACAGCATTATGCCTAAATGCGGTGCACATCCACGTAATAATACTTTACGGTGAGACCAGACGAGATGCAGAGCGCCGACTTCAGACAGACGACATCCAAAAATACAACAAAGGCTAAATAAATAAAAAGGTAACTCCGAGGAGTGACCGGTGCCAAAGAAGAGATGGGCAGCAGGAAACCATGACAGAGACTATCTTTGAAGCTCGGAAGTTGGCTCCTCTAAAAAAAGAAAGAAAAAAAAAAGATTGCTTTCGAAACCAACATACATAGCCAGAAGTGAAAGCACACAATTAATAGGGCCAGTAGCCATCAGCAGGAGCAACACCCCAAGAGGAGGGGCAGATATATGCGATTAACCATTGAAAAGCAAGGATTTTTGAGGGGGACTCGAAGGAACAAATAGAAAGCGATGGGCGTGGTCCAAGGCCATGGAAGAGATACAGCATGTAGATGAACAGGGCATGCGCGCTGCCTCTGCTCGACCTAAAAAACACTCATATGATATCGTCTTTACTGCAATAACTGTGCGCAGAACTGTAGGAGGCTGGACTGGCTTGTAGTGAGTACCAAGGGGTACTTGCACCTTGCACCAGGCCCAGTTATCCCTTATTAGTGTATAGGGTGTCTAGCAGCTTAGGCTGATAGATAATGGTAGCTTAGCAGAGCAGCTTAGGCTGAACTAGGAGACGTGTGAAGCTACTACAGTACCACTTAGTGTCATATGCACAATATCATAAGAAAACACAATACACAGTTATACTAAAAATAAAGGTACTTTATTTTTATGACAATATGCCAAAGTATCTTAGAGTGTACCCTCAGTGAGAGGATAGGAAATATACACAAGATATATATACACAATAACAAAAATATGCAGTATAGTCTTAGAAAACAGTGCAAACAATGTATAGTTACAATAGGATGCAATGGGGAAACATAGGGATAGGGGCAACACAAACCATATACTCCAGAAGTGGAATGCGAACCACGGATGGACCCCAAACCTATGTGACCTTGTAGAGGGTCGCTGGGACTATTAGGAAATAGTGAGAGTTAGAAAAATAACCCTCCCCAAGACCCTGAAAAGTGAGTGCAAAGTGCACTAAAGTTCCCCTAAGGACAAAGTAGTCGTGTTAGAGGAATAATGCAGGAAAGACACAAACCAGCAATGCAACAACTGTGGATTTCCAATCTAGGATACCTGTGGAACAAGGGGACCAAGTCCAAAAGTCACAAGCAAGTCGTAGATGGGCAGATGCCCAGGAAATGCCAGCTGCGGGTGCAAAGAAGCTTCGACTGGACAGAAGAAGCGGAGGTTTCTGCAGGAACGAAAAGGGCTAGAGACTTCCCCTTTGGTGGACGGATCCCTCTCACCTTGGAGAGTCGTGCAGAAGTGTTTTCCCGCCGGAATGACGCCAACAAGCCTTGCTACACGCAAATCGTGCGTTTGGCGTTTTTGGACGCTGCTGGGGCCCAGGAGGGACCAGGAGGTCGCAAATTGGACCTGAAGAGAGAGGGGACGTCGAGCAAGACAAAGAGCCCTCACTGAAGCAGGTAGCACCCAGAGAAGTGCCAGAAACAGGCACTACAAGGATGCGTGAAACAGTGCTCGCCAAAGTTGCACAAAGGAGTCCCACGTCGCCGGAGACCAACTTAGAAAGTCGTGCAATGCAGGTTAGAGTGCCGTGGACCCAGGCTTGGCTGTGCACGAAGGATTTCCGCCGGAAGTGCACAGGGGCCGGAGTAGCTGCAAAGTCGCGGTTCCCAGCAATGCAGCCCAGCGAGGTGAGGCAAGGACTTACCTCCACCAAACTTGGGCTGAAGAGTCACTGGACTGTGGGGGTCACTTGGACAGCGTTGCTGGATTCGAGGGACCTCGCTCGTTGTGCTGAGAGGAGACCCAAGGGATCGGTAATGCAGCTTTTTGGTGCCTGCGGTTGCAGGGGGAAGTTTCCGTCGACCCACGGGAGATTTCTTCGGAGCTTCTGGTGCAGAGAGGAGGCAGGCTACCCCCACAGCATGCACAAGCAGGAAAACAGTCGAGAAGGCGGCAGGATCAGCGTTACAGAGTTGCAGTAGTCGTCTTTGCTACTATGTTGCAGGTTTGCAGGCTTCCAGCGCGGTCAGCGGTCGTTTCCTTATCAGAAGGTGAAGAGGGAGATGCAGAGGAACTCGGCTGAGTTCATGCATTCGTTATCTAAAGTTTCCCCAGAGACAGAGACCCTAAATAGCCAGAAAAGAGGGTTTGGCTACCTAGGAGAGAGGAAAGGCTACTAACACCTGAAGGAGCCTATCAGCAGGAGTCTCTGACGTCACCTGGTGGCCCTGGCCACTCAGAGCAGTCCAGTGTGCCAGCAGCACCTCTGTTTCCAAGATGGCAGAGGTCTGGAGCACACTGGAGGAGCTCTGGACACCTCCCAGGGGAGGTGCAGGTCAGGGGAGTGGTCACTCCCCTTTCCTTTGTCCAGTTTCGCGCCAGAGCAGGGGCTAAGGGGTCCCTGAACCGGTGTAGACTGGCTTATGCAGAATTGGGCACATCTGTGCCCAACAAAGCATTTCCAGAGGCTGGGGGAGGCTACTCCTCCCCTGCCTTCACACCATTTTCCAAAGGGAGAGGGTGTCACACCCTCTCTCAGAGGAAGTTCTTTGTTCTGCCATCCTGGGCCAGGCCTGGCTGGACCCCAGGAGGGCAGCTGCCTGTCTGAGGGGTTGGCAGCAGCAGCAGCTGCAGTGAAACCCCAGGAAGGGCAGTCTGGCAGTACCAGGGTCTGTGCTACAGACCACTGGGATCATGGAATTGTACCAAAAATGCCAGGATGGCATAGAGGGGGCAATTCCATGATCATAGACATGTTACATGGCCATATTTGGAGTTACCATGGTGAAGCTACATATAGGTAGTGACCTATATGTAGTGCACGCGTGTAATGGTGTCCCCGCACTCACAAAGTTCAGTGAATTGGCTCTGAACAATGTGGGGGCACCTTGGCTAGTGCCAGGGTGCCCTCACACTAAGTAACTTTGCACCTAACCTTTACCAGGTAAAGGTTAGACATATAGGTGACTTATAAGTTACTTAAGTGCAGTGTAAAATGGCTGTGAAATAACGTGGACGTTATTTCACTCAGGCTGCAGTGGCAGGCCTGTGTAAGAATTGTCAGAGCTCCCTATGGGTGGCAAAAGAAATGCTGCAGCCCATAGGGATCTCCTGGAACCCCAATACCCTGGGTACCTCAGTACCATATACTAGGGAATTATAAGGGTGTTCCAGTAAGCCAATGTAAATTGGTAAAAATGGTCACTAGCCTGTCAGTGACAATTTGAAAGTAATGAGAGAGCATAACCACTGAGGTTCTGGTTAGCAGAGCCTCAGTGAGACAGTTAGGCACCACACAGGGAACATATACATGCACACCTATGAGCACTGGGGCCCTGTGTGACAGGGTCCCAGTGACACATACATATAGGCCACAAACCTATGAGCACTGGGGTCCTGACCAGCAGGATCCCAGTGACACATAACAAACATACTGAAAACATAGTGTTTTCACTATGAGCACTGAGGCCTGGCTATCAGGATCCCAGTGAGACAGTGAAAACAGTGACAAACACCCTGACATACACTCACAAACAGGCCAAAAGTGGGGGTAACAAGGCTAGAAAGAGGCTACCTTCTCACAAGAACTATCAAGTTTCTCAGGTACATCCCTATCTCATCCAGTCCAGGTAGTTGCTCTGCATTATGGAACATGTGTTTACCCAATTATAAATTCAGGACAAGTCCCACAGTGCAGAGAGAAAGACATGCACTGAAAGAACTTCTCAGGCATGGACATAAAAATCTTGGAGAGCCTTGTGTGTGGTAAATACATCGTGGAACAATAAGTGGTGGTGACTGCTTGGGTCTGTAGCCCACCTTGCCGCTCACACATGGGTATGTCACACATAGGAAAAAGTCTCATTGGTTACATGGCCCATATATCGGCCTGTCTTGCATGTGGTGCGGCCCGCACAGGCATAGAGCAACAGAAGATCATCTCTCCAAAGATACATGCACAACATAGGCACACCACTGAAAAAGTGGCATGCCTCACATTTATATCACATATATTTGCATGCCTGGCACAGCGCTGTGTCAGGCATATGGATACACAGAAGCATGCCCCACACAGAACCTTGCAAAAGTAATGGCAAATCAAATATAGGCATGTAGCTCTCATAGGAGCTCATTGGTTTGTGTCTGCAAGGGGTGTGTCATAGATAGGGGCCATCGCACATTGTAATATGTTTACACTGTATCATTGCCCACACAAGGACACATCACAAATATAGTCACATTCCATACTGTGACATATTCTAGAAATGGGTACAACCCACGCAGGGGTTGAAAACGGGCCCAGATGGGATATGATTTACATGGGAACGTGTTTAATAGGTGTTTGGCACACGTATGGGCAATAGTGGTATGGATGCACAGAGGCATAGTCCAAATCTTATAAAAGAAACGCCCCACCCGACTTAAAGTCTGTTTCTTCCGGCTGGAAAGGAGACATCTCTCTCAGAGGGCATTAGAGGCATGGCCGAGGTAAGTGCATGTTCCATTATAGGGTGCAGCTGACACAGAGGGATATGTCAAATTAATATAACCTACATAAATGCATGGCCTATGTAAGAAAACTACCTCAAAGAGGAGCATGTTGCGCTTACTTGTGCAGCTGACACTGGGTAAAGTCCCATACAGAGCTATATTTAGATCGAGGCACATTACTCAGAAGGGGGCAGTCCCCAGGATACAGCGCATATTCTTTAACAAAGAAAGGGACAGATGTACTAAAAAAGTGGTCGCAATAAGTGTACAAATAAGTTAGGGCCAGATGTAGCAAAGGATTTGCGCCTCGCAAACGGCGAAAATCGCCATTTGCGAGGCGCAAATGCCTCTTTGCTATGCAGAAATGCATATTGCGAGTCTGGACCGACTCGCAATACGCATTTCAGAATCGCAAATAGGATGGGGTGTTCCCTTCCTATTTGCGATTCTGAGTGGTATGCAATACCATTTGCGTGTCGCAGTTACCATCCACTTCAAGTGGATGGTAACCCACTCGCAAATTGGAAGGGGTCGCCATGGGACCCCTTCCACTTTGGGAATGGACCCAAAACAATTTTTTCAGGGTAGGTAGTGGTCCAAGGGACCACTACCTGCCCTGAAAAAAAACCAAAACTAAAGGTTTCGTTTTTTTTTTTAAGTGCAGCTCGTTTTCCTTTAAGGAAAACGGGCTACACTTAAAAAAAAAAAAACTGCTTTATTGAAAGCAGTCACGAACATGAGGTCTGCTGACGACAGCAGGCCTCCATGTTTGCGAGTGCCTATACTCGCTATGGGGCCGCAATTTGCCACCCACCTCATGAATATTGATGAGGTGGGTCATTGCGACCCCATATCGAGTCGCAGTCGGTGTCTGAGACACCGTACTGCATACCAATTTGCGAGTTGCAAATTGCGAGTCGCATGGACTCGCACTTTGGAACTCGCAAATTTTTTATTTGCTACATCTGGCCCTTAGTTCACAAAATAGCGAATCACAGGGGGTTGGAGAAGGACCTGCCCACTTAATATTCATTGGACATGTCACAATTAGGGGTGTCCTACGACAAATAGCGACCCCTGTGGCAGCAGACCACCACTCCTGTGATTTTATCACAAGACAAGAGGCTCATAATATGCAATCTCTTTCCTATCTGTTCAATTAATGGCACCTTCAAAGCACTACATTTCCCATGATGCTGCTGCCCTGAATAAGAAAGAACAATATACAGAAATACATCAGCCATCTATAAATAAGGGGAGTCCAACCAACAGCTCCTCTTCTCTTGCCTCTTGAGTTAGATACATTTTGCACCCATGTACTGTGTTAGAAGACGTTTTTGGTTTTGGTATTGATTATATTTGAATGTATTAGGAGGGCTTTTGCATCCCTCTCTTGTTAAACGCATGTTTGATTACTGTTTGCTGCTCTTGTAATTGCTGTGCGTACAGCTACATGGAGTACTTGATCTATTAGTGTGTTTCAGGGCTCTGTGGGGGGCACATTATCTTTGTTTAATGGCGTGTTCAAATATTGAAGCTCTGATTAAGCACATTTAGCGCCTGTAGACAGGTGTTTATTTATATGTGAGCGGTTGTGTTTCAAACGCTGACTCCCTAATGCCAAAAGCCCACTTTCAATGAAATGTTCATTTTAATGTTCATTTCTTTTTATTGCAAAACTTTAATGTTTGAAAAACGCTCGCTCTGAATGGCAAGAGCTCTAGTTTTGAAGTGATTGAAAGGTCCAATGGTTACATTCCTGAACTTACATTCTATAGATTGGGGGTTCAAAATTCTGGTAACCATAGTCATGTTATTGTTCTAAAGATTTAGAGCTTGATTTAAATTTTGGCCGAGGGGTTACTATAGCCCATCTGTGGAAATATAAATCCCATTGGAAACAATGGTATTTAAGATTTCGTCTGACAGGATATCTGGCACCGCTGTGACGAGTAACCCCTCCACCGAAATCTACATCAGGGCCTTAGTATGTTAAAGAAGGATCTATGTCAGAATTCTTCAAACTGAGGGTCTGTGCCTTCATTCCCAGGGGGGCGCAAATGTCTTTGCAGACACTTGTAAATGAAGATGGCCTGGAACCACGACTTTGTTTTTTTGGTGCATTTCCAAGCAGGCTTCATTCGGGGAACTGTAATGATAGATGCCATGGGGCCGGGGCAGTGAGTGCGGTGGCGGGGTCAAAGAGGTAGCTACTAAGAACAAAATAATCTGTAAGTATTTTGTTGATAATTTTTTTGCCTGCTGGTAACTGCCTATAACATAGCACACAATTTAAATGAAAAACAAATTCAAATACAACTACTCCACTGGAAATGTACTCTTTCGTTATGAAACCACACACAATCTTAAAATCAACTTTACTAAAAGATGTATTTTTAAATTGTGAGCTCAATGACCCCAAACTCCACATGTTTATCCGCTCCCAAAGGGAATCTGCACTTTAATCATATTTAAAGGTAGCTCCCATGTTAACCTATGAGAGGGACAGGCCTTGCAACAGTGAAAAACGAATTTAGCAATATTTCACTGTCAGGACATATAAAACACATTACTATATGTCCTACCTTAACCATACACTGCACCCTGCCCTTAGGCTACCTAGGGCCTACCATAGGGGTGACTTACATCTACGAAAAGGGAAGGTTTAGGCCTGGCAAGGGGGTACACTTGCCAAGTCGAATTTACAGTTAAACTGCACACACAGACACTGCAGTGGCAGGTCTGAAACATAATTACAGAGCCACATAGGTGGGTGGCACAACCAGTGCTGCAGGCTCACTAGTAGCATTTGATTTACAGGCCCTGGGCATCTCTAGTGCACTGTACTAGGGACTTACTAGTAAGTCAAATATGCCAATCGTGGATGAACCAATTACATATACATTTTGTATAGGAGCACTTGCAGTTTAGCACTGGTTAGCTGTGGTAAGGTGTCCAGAATAAAAGAAACAGCAAAAACAGAGTCCAGCACACATCAACAACCAGAGGCAAAAAGTTAAGGGAGACCATGCCAAGAATGAAAAGTCTAACACCATCCATGCACAATATGTCAGACACAGAAACAATAACACTGTGTTAGACCTGACATGCCTTAGGGTGGTCACCCCTAACTTTTTGCCTGCCTCCCTCCACTTTTTGGACTCTGTTTTTGCTGGCTTTTAGACTCTGCGCACTTTACCACTGCTAACCAGTGCTAAAGTGCATATGCTCTCTCCCTTTAAACATGGTAACTTTGGATCATACCCAACTGGACTATTTAATATACTTATAAGTCCCTAGTAATGTGCACTGTATGTGCCTAGGGCCTGTAGATTAAATGCTACTAGTGGGCCTGCAGCACTGGTTGTGCCACCCACTCAAGTAGCCCCTTTACCTTGTCCCAGGCCTGCCATGGAAACTTCGACTTGGCATTTAAAAGTACTTGCCATGCCTAAAGCTCCCCTTTTTCTACACATAAGTCACATCTAATGTGTGCCCTAGGTAACCCCTAGAGCAGGGTGCTGTGTGGGTAAAAGGCAGGACATGTACCTGTGTAGTTTACATGTCCTGGTAGTGTAAAACTCCTAAATTTGTTTTTACACTACTGGGAGGCCTGTTCCCTTCATAGGCTAACATTGGGGCTGCCCTCATACATTGTTGAAGTGGCAGCTGCTGATCTGAAGGGAGTAGGAAGGTCATATTTAGTATGGCCCGAATGGTAATACAAAATCCTGCTGGCTGGCAAAGTTGGATTTAATATTACTATTTTAGAAATGCCACTTTTAGAAAGTGAGCATGTCTCTGCACTTAAATCTTTCTGTGCCTTACAATCCACGTCTGGCTAGGTTTAGTTGACAGCTCCTTGTGCATTCACTCAGACACACCCCAAACACAGGGTACTCAGCCTCACTTGCATACATGTGCATTTTGAATGGGTCTTCCTGGGCTGGGAGGGTGGAGGGCCTGCTCTGACACAAAGGACTGCCACACCCCCTACTGGGACCCTGGCAGACAGGATTGAACTGAAAGGGGCACGTCTTCCTCGAGTGAAAAATAACGACGCAAGTCTGTGTGTGGAGGGGCGAAACCGACGCACACACCATTTTTCTTCCTGCAGAACGACGCACGTCTCCCCGCGTGAAAAATCACGACGCAAGTCCGTGTGTGAAGGGGCGAAACCGACGCACAGACCATTTTTCCACGCATCTCCTCCTCTGCGCTCTCTGTGGAGATTTTCCACTCCAAACCAGGTACTTTGTGCTTGAAAGAGACTTTGTTTGCTTTTTAAAGACTTAAGACACTTTATATCACTTTTCAGTGTTATTTCTACAAATTCTTATTGCATCTTTTATTGTGTTGATCTACAAATATCCAGATAAATATTCTATATTTTTCTAAACACTGTGTGGTGCATTTGTTTGTGGTGCTATATGGTGTTATTGTATGATTTATTGCACAAATACTTTACACATTGTCTTCTAAGTTAAGCCTGACTGCTCGTGCCAGGATAATTTGGATTGTGTGTGACTTACCCTGAGTAGAGTGAGGGTTCTTGCTTGGACAGAGGGTAACCTGACTGCCAACCAAAAACCCCATTTCTAACACACTGCATTTACATCCTCACAGGTATCCCAGCCAATGTCACCGGAGAAGAGGTACAAGCAACATCCAGTCCTCCCACAGAAGAGGCCCACAGTGATGACAGTGACTCTGCTCGCCTGGATCTGGATGTCCAACCTGGCCCATCAGGGACCTCTGGACAGTCAGTTACCCAGCCACTGTCACACACCACCACAGAGCCTCCATCTCAGGAAACACCAGTACAGCACCCACCCAGCGTATCCATACCTCTGTCCCCAGGACACGTCAATCAGCAGTGTGTCCACCACTACAGGGACACCAGGGCACACCACAAACCAAAGGCAATCGGGGAACTGGGGTCAGTTGCAGTGGGCACACGGTTCAGGGGACAGAAGCACAGGACAACAGGGAAGCTGGGAGGACTACTGTGCGCCAGGGGGAGGACAGACCCATGGAACCGACTCTCCAGGAGGTACTCACCGAGATCCTGGGAGCATACCACCATTCCCAGGATACACTGGGTCAGATCCTGGACAACATGAAGGAGAACAGGTGGCTGCAGGAGGGACAGTACCAGGGGATCAGGGAGGACTTGAAGGCCATTAACACCACCCTGGTCTCCATTGCAGGGGTGCTGGCAGACATGGCCAATATTATGAGGGAGGCAGTGTCACACCAGCGGGTCCCTGCCGCTAGCCAGACTACTGAACAGCCCTCCACCTCTGCTGCCGCTAGTGGACAGGAGGCCCCACCACAGCTCCAACAGGCCACCAGCACCCCCCAAGGAGAACCACCCCGCAAACGTTCACTGCAATCCAGGAAGAAGCCAGAGACTATTGCCAAGACCCCCACCAGGAAATGAGGCTCTCCTGATTGTCACCCTTGTGTCCCACTCTGTCACCCTGTCCAACTTGAACTGCCATTGCTCCCCTTCCTATGCCCCCTTGGACAATGCTCCTGTGCTACAAATAGACTGGAACAAAACCCTGGACTTTCCTCCATCATCACCCCAGTCCATTGCACTTCCCCCTTTTCTTCTTAGCACTGCAATAAACACAAGTTGAAAAAATACAAGTACGGAGTATGTCAAATGATTGAAGAAAGTATTCGTTTAACAAGGTTTAAACATTGCCATTCACCTCTACAGTAATGTTAACATAGGAAACGCCTGTATTTGGCTGCAGTGACAACAATAGGAGCGATAGTGGGGCACCAACATCTGCAAAAAGAGTTGCCAAAGGGTACAGTGAGTGGCCATAGAAGTGGGAAAGCACAGCCTGCCAGTGACAATGTGAAACAAAAAAACTGACAATGAAATGTGAAGTAACACTGTCTTGCCTGTGTGTCATTGGAAGTATTGTCTAATCACTGCAGATCTGTTGTCCTCATCCTCATCCTCTGCCTCCTCATCTTCACTGTGCACAGGGTCCACTGCTGCCACACGGCAATCTCCAGCCTCCTCCTTCTGCAGAAAAGGCACATGGTGTCTCAAGGCAAGGTTATGCAACATGCACAGTAGCACAGGGATTCACCAGTCAGATGGAGGCACCAAAACCTGGCCTTCAGGAGGCCAAATGTACATTCTATTATCTTTCTTGTACGCCCTTGTGCCTCATTGTAACATTCCTCAGCCCTTGTCCTGGGATTCCTCACAGGGGTCAGTAGCCATGATAGGTTGGGTTAACCTGAGTCACCTGCAAATATCGTTGGACAACTGTTAGCCACACACTATCCCTTATGGCCCACACCATACCCATATACCAACATCCACTGGGTGGGAACCAGGGCTCACCTATTAGCCACACACAGTGCCTCTGTAGTTGGGCCATCACATTTGGGATGCTGCTATTCCTCAGGATAAAGGCATCATGCACCGACCCAGGATACTTAGCATTGACATGAGGGATGTACTGGTCCGCCAAACACATCATCTGCACATTCATCGAGTGAAAACTTTTTCGATTTCTGAAGACCTGTTCATTTTGCCGGGGGGGGGGGACAAATGCAATATGTGTTCCATCAATCACCCCAATTATGTTGGGGATATGTCCCATTGCATAGAAGTCAGCCTTCACTGTGGGCAAATCCTCCACCTGGGGGAAAACAATATAGTTGCACATGTGTTTAAACAGGGCACCCAACACTCTTGTCAGCACAATTGAGAACATTGGCTGTGACATTCCTGCTGCCAAGCCAACTGTCACTTGGAAAGAACCAGTTGGCAAGAAATGGAGAACAGATAGGTCTTGCACAAGAGGGGGGATCCCAGTGGGGTGACGGATAGCAGATACCAGGTCAGGCTCCAACTAGGCACACAGCTCTGTGATTGTAGCCCTGTCAAGCCTGTATGTGAGGATAATGTGCCTGTCCTCCATTGTTGCCAAGTCCACCAGGGGTCTGTACACGGGGATGTCTCCATCTCCTATTCATCCAAAGCGGTTGCAATCTATGGGGCAAAAGAGTGATGCGCCGGTCATAAAATGTACATTGTAGCCACTACAGTTCAATGCATGATGTGAATTTTAAATGTATTAGTGGCATATGTCCTGTATGTACAATTGTGATCTGTGACGCAGTTATATTCCATGCACTGCCCCCCTCCTTAAATGGTGTCCGCCTGTCCTGTATGGAGGGACAGGTGGAAGTGAGGTAATTCCGCTGACGTTGTGCGCTGTTGCGGGAGGCAGTCAGGATCTGCCGAGCAACGCCTCATTGGATAATATTGGGCCCTATTGGGTACAGTGGCCAAAGGTGATGTACGCCAGCGGACACTGTATGCAGCGCCGCGGAAGTAACCACCATTTTCTATCTGTTCACTCACTTGCTACCTGACCTTCAACAGAAGAGGACCTACACTGCATGTGCTGCTGTGACCTGTGTCTGGAACCTACTATGGCCCGTGTGACTGGGGAAAGGGCCCCTGCCTTCACCTCAGCGGAGTTGGAGAGACTAGTGGATGGGGTCCTACCCCAGTACGGACTGATGTATGGGCCTCCATACCAACAGGTGAGTACACTGTGAGCACAGTGCATAGGGCATGAATGCATGGAGTGGTGTGTGTGAAGGCCTCGTGTGGGGAGGGTTGGTGGATGGGCCCTGGTCAGCGTGCAGCATGTATGCTGGGCCATGTCTGTGCAAAAGGGGATGGGAAGGGTATATGGCGTGCCATCACAAGGACGTGCGGACCCGGAGTCTACGGCAGGCAGAGCACTCACCTTTGGAAACGGTGTGAGTACCTGAGATGCTGGGCACGGAAGATGGCAGAGGCTCAGCTGGGGATGGCCTCCCAACGAGGAAGGGGTGCCTGTCGAACCCTGACCCCCCCCCCGATGGCCCGCATTCTGGCTGTGGCCTATCCAGAGCTGGATGGACGCTTGAGGGCATCACAGCAGCCCCAAGGGGGTGAGTACAGTGCCCATCATTACAACTTACGCCTGGTGGGGTGCTATCCGGGTGGGGGATGTGTGTCTGTGGGTGCCCCTAGCCCAGGCCTGACATTGCAGAGTAGGACCCATGTTGGACATGGATCTGATGTGAAATTTCCCCAACCTAGCTAGTAGGCATCCACTACTGGGCAGGGCTGTGTGGGTCCCAGGTAAGCTGCAGTTGGCGGTATGTATTCCTCCCCATGCCCTGGTGACTAACATTGTTACTGGTAGTGCATTGCATAGTGCATAGAGCTGTTCCCTGTGTGTGAGGGTGGTATGTAGGCCAACGGTGGTGTTGGTGTAGCCATAGACCAAGCGTATCTTTTGTCTCTCCCCTCCCTTTTTGTTTTGTCACCCTGTCCTTATGTGCATTAGCATCATCTGGTGGAGAAGCTGAGGCACCGGTGACAGAGGAAGCTGCATCCCACAGGACCCAGGAGGCAGAGTCCACCGACGCTGAGGGCACCAGTGGGATGGAGGGCGAGGGGAGCACCACGGCAGAGACTGGATGGGACAGTTCGGATACGGATACCTCCTCCGATGGAAGCTCCCTGGTGGTGGCGGACACCTCTGTGACCACTCCAGCTACAGGTACAGCCGCGATCCCCATACCAGCACCGTCCTCCCAGCAGGCCCTCATCGAGTTGCCTGTGCCCATTCACCCAGAAGGGTGGGCATCTCCTTTGCCCTAGGCACCTCAGGCCCTGCCCCAGTGAGCCTTGGTGCCCTGAGTGAGGAGGCTATTGACCTCCTGAGATCCATCTCTGTTGGGCAGTCAACCATTGTGAATGCCATCCAGGGGCTGGCAGCCCAAATGCAACAGACCAATGCATTTCTGGAGGGCATTCACACTGGCTTGGGTGCCCAACAGATACCAATCCAGGCTCTGGCCTCCTCTGTGATGACAGCCATTGTCCCTGTTTCCCCCTTCCCCCCTCCAACTTCCTCTGCCCAATCCCATTCCTTTCAACCCCAAAATATCCCAAGCACACAGGCAGACGAGCATGCACACATAACAACACAAAAGAGTGCACATGGCAAACACAAGCACCACACTTCATCCCACAGGCACTCACACAAACACCATCCAGATGCAGACATACCAACATCCACTGCCTCCACTGTGTCCCCCTCCTCCTCGTCCTCCACCTCCCTCCCAGTTGCATCTACACTCAAACCTACATCCTCATCCACTACCTCCATCACCAGCACACCTATCAGAACTCACACCTCACTGGCATTCACCACCCCAACATCCATGCGCACGTCCCCCGTGTCCTCTCCCACTGTGTCTGTCACCCCCCTCCCAAAGTACACAAACGCAAGCACTCAGGCACCCAACAGCCATCCACCTCACAGCAGCATCCAGCCCATGCACCTGCAACCAAACATAGCAGGCAAACACCTCCTACAACCACTCCCTCTTCCTCCACTCCCAGACCTTCTCCCTCTTCCTGTCCCAATGTCTCTAAGCAGCTTTTCCTCTCCACCATTGACCTCTTCCCTACCCCTATACCCCATCCTTCACATCTGGCCAGGGTGGCTAAAACCCAGGCAAGCACCTCAGCTACCCAGTCCACGGGCCCAGTAGGGTCCACAGCAACTCGTGGTGGTAAAGGATCCAGGCCACCAGCCCGCCACACGGAAAGGGTGCCTGCCCCAAGTGCTGCCAGGAAGGGCAAGGAGCCCTCCCCAGCTGCTGCCATGAAGGTCAAGGTGCCACCCCCAGCTGCTGCCAAAAAGGGCAATGTGCAATCCCCAGCTGCTGCCTGGAAGGGCAAGAAACAATCCCCAGCTGCTGCCAGGAAGGGCAAGGGGCCTGCCCAAGCAGGCAGAAAGGACAAGGGGCCTGGTGCTGGGACTCAGTCGGAGTCCCCACACCAACCATGGTGGTGCAGCCATCCGAGGCTGCAGGGGATGTGAGGGAGCCTCCCCCCACCAGCACCACCACCAGCAGCAGCAGCACCACCACCAGCAGCAGTGGGCAGCCATCCGAGGCTGCAGGGGATGGGCAGGAGCCTCCCACCACCACCAGCAGCAGTGGGCAGCCGTCCGAGGCTGCGGGGGATGGGCAGGAGCCTCTCCCCACCAGCACCACCAGCAGCAGCACCACTACCAGCACCACCAGCAGCAGTGGGCAGCCGTCCGAGGCTGCAGGGGATGGGCAGGAGCCTACCCCACCACCACCAGCAGCACCACCATTAAGACAGTCGGTAGACCTGTGTCCATTGGCTTTTGTGCGGCCTGCCCCCTGCAAATCCTGTGGGTGTGACACCCAGCTGAGAGACTGTGACCTTGCACTCCCAAGGATCAGAAGCACGGGGAACAATGCCCCCTCCAGAACCAGTGGGTATGGCACCCACTCACCCCATCCTCTCCAGGATGAAGATCCCAGGGCACAATGCCCCCTCCAGAGCCAGTGGGCAAGTCACCCACTTGAGAGACTGTGGCCTTGCACTCCCCAGGAACAAGCACAGTGCATGTTGCCCCCTCCAGAGCCAGTGGGCAAGTTACCGACTTGAGAGACTGTGGCCTTGCACTCCCCAGGACAGTGCACAGGGCATGTTGCCCCCTCCAGGACCAGTGGTGTTGTTCCATCTGCCGGCTGAAGTGCCCCCCGTTCCCCATCCCCCTGAGGTGCCTGCCTATTTTCAAACTGATGCCCCTGCAGTGTTCTGTCCGTGTTGTTGCAGGAGTCAAGTGGGGCCTCCGACATTGTAATGTGGCCCTGTGGCCCACGCAGATTGAGGACTGGGCAGTGTCCCTTGTTTGTACATATGTATATACTTTTAGAATGAATGTTCATACTTCTACTTTATTTATATTATTACACTCACTTTCATCTATTCTTGTGGTCCTTGCAATATTACTGAGGGGTGAAGGGTATATATGTTATGTGACTGCATCTGCTTGTGTGTATGGTGTTGGGGGTGGGGGTGTTGCGTGTGTGTGTCACTCTGTTTTTCCTCCCCCTCCCCTCTGTGCTAGGCTTCTATACTCACCGTGATCGTCTTCGCCGTCGTTGGTGTTCGTGGTGGAGCAGGAAGTAGAAAAGCATTGGGAAGATCTGCAGTTCGGGTTCCATGGCAGCGTGGTTCTTCCTTGAGTCTCCAATGGTGAGTCGTTTACCTTCTGTGCAGTGTTTCCGCCAAGCTTTTGATGTTGTTGGTACCACCAAGGAAAAAGTGGCGGATTGGGCTGTCACAAACCAGTGGGCGGAACATTGACTTCCACCTGGCTGTAGGCGGCTACTGCTGTGGTGCCTGTTGATTCCGCTCTGGCGGTCGGTGTGGTAAGGTGGCTATCTGTCTGAGCTCATTCTGCCATGGTCATAATTTGCAGTATTTACCGCCAGCCTGTTGGCGGTATTACCGCCGCTTTATCACTGTCCGCCAGGGTTGTAATGAGGGCCTATATGTTGATTTCATGTGATTCTTGGGTTATGCAAACAGTCTAGGTGATTGCACACAGTCCATAGAGTTTTATGCCATTCCGGTTCAGCCTATATTTCCAACTCCAATTCAATTTTTCTGGGGTGTGGTGGAGTAGATTTCCTTGGTAATACAGACGTTTCTGCAGAACATGGAAATAAAGACTTGTTTGTTACACTCAGAAGGGTTTGTAAGCAATACATGTTTTAGTTCAAAAGAAAAACAAGAAGCTCTGGCCAGTAATAAATCTGAAAGATAACAACCATTTTGTCCTTTATTGTAATTTCTAAATGGAAACTGCAGTCAGTCTCAGAGATATTCTCCATCCTATGGGCTGGATGGTGCCTCTGGATTGGGAAAAAGCTTATGTGACAGTACCAATTTCTCATAATCACAAGAGTATCGGCAATTCATTTGGGTAGGGCTGGCATACAGGTTCAAGTCCCTTCCATTCACCCTAGCCTCCGGGTTCATTGTTTTTGTTTTTAATCAAACTGATAAAATCAGTTAAAGCAACTCTCAGGTCCCAGGAACTGAGGATGGTGATATACTTAGACAACACGATATTCCCAGGTCAGTAAGCACTTTATTGCTGAATCAGATACAGATGGCCGTGGAATTAATCCAGTCTCTAGTCTTTATCGTAAATGTGGATAAATTGCATCGAGAGCTCTCAGAAAAGATGGTGGTCTTGGGGTTCTTAGCATATATAGAGGTCTTTCTAATTACAGAGGTATAGTTAAAGCTCATAAAGAAAGAGTTAAAGATTATATTGGCTCAGCAGCAGGTTTATCTCCTGCAGTTGACAGGGATGGTGGGCCTTCTTTCATTCTCGGTTCAGACGATCTTCTCAGGACTCCGTTACTACAGGGCCCTTCAACGATTAAAAATAAGGCATTTCCAGAGAGGCCTAGAATACTCTGAGATGGTTCTGTTAGAAATGTTTGCAAAAGAGAAAATAATTTGGTGATTATGCCACATACAGACATGGAATGAAAGGGTCATATTGCCTACTTACCCAGATCTGATATTAAAGTCAGATGCAATTCTCTCGGGATGGAGCGCCTGGTTTGGCACCCTTTTGACTGGAGGAAGATGGTCCAGGAGGGAGTTGTCAATGCAAATTAATTGTTTAGAGCTTCTTGCAGGCTCTTCTGCAGTCCGGGGTCTGATATAAGGCAATATAAAGTGTTCAGTCCTGCATATTGAGAATCTGACAGCAGTCAGATACATAAACCCACTGGGGGCACAAGGTCCAGACCACTACCAGAATTGGCTCTGGTACTCTGGGAATTTTGTCCTGTTCCATTAGATGTCACAGGAATTTAACATTTCTTGTTCTCTTTCGCAGCTGGTCAGAAGTCCCATAGAACTATTAATGGGTCCAGGTCAGCAACATAAACAGGCCAGCAAAGAGTTGATGGTAAACTGGTAGGGGAACTTCCTTTGGTTTGCAGGTTGATGAAGGCGATTAGGTATGCAAATCCTCCTAAGCCCAGCTATTCAATGTTATTGGATGTGAATTTGGTGTTCAAACGTTCAGATCAAGGTAGGATAACGATAATCGTTCTTTGAATTTATTAGCTTGCAGGTTGGTGATGCCACTCACTATGTATAATATAATTGGGTTTCCAGGTCACAGTTGAAACCGAAGTCTGCAGTTTCAGTTGTAACCCAAAACTGCCACATTTCTCCCGCTAGATGGCAGCATTGTACTATCCTTCAGATGTTAATTTTCTGCAATTTAACACTAGGCTACTTCATGTACTCGTTGAAAAACAGAAAAGGTTTGACAAGTTCGGGAATTACTTTTGTTAGACACTGCAGCCACTGAGCAAAACAGATTGCTGAAAGCACTTTCCTTTATGTGAATTAAGCTAATTGGTGCTAGAATGCTGATTCTGTGTACCGTCTGTCTCTGTTTGCCACGACAGCCATCTAAATTCACATGTTTTGATCTTCTCACAAGTTAGTCCTGAGTACTGTTGGGGATCATATGGGATTTGTTTGCAGAGTGAATGAGGAGAGCGTTGAGTAGCGTTGCGGTCGCTGGTAAATTGATTTGATGATCAGCTTTTCAGAGGGGAATTAATCCTGTTGATTCAGTATGTTGGCAATATGTCTTGCTGTTAGGAAGTTTGTAGTTGAGTTTTTTTCTTGGCATATATCTAAAGCGTGTGTGGTGAAATTTACCAATGCATGCATCTTCGCTCTCTGCACATCTTTCTGCACATTAAGCTGTACTTCTCTCAAATTGCCCAAAAATGTTTTCCTATGTAATGTTGGTTTTGATCCAATATAGACCATATAGACCAATGGCTTGTAGAATGTGATATTCGTATTTCATCCCATATCCTGTTGGCTATAGTACCACCTCATACATGTCATGAGTACCCTCAATGTGCTCAGAACGTGTAATGACTGTGGCAGAACCGAGATTGGTGGTAGCACGTGCGTGTTGCAAGGAGAAGGAGGATTAAAAGGGTGAGGGGGTTGTGCACAGAAAGCTCTTGAGTAGTGGGACTTTCTTCTCTGATACGTGCCACACTGGACCTGGGTCCATCTTTCAGATCAAGGGAGATTTTGTAGGAAGGTGGGCTTGCAGGAAGAATTGCTACTTGGTAGTGGGCGGCAGTTAATGTTTCATAGCCCAATAAATACACTGTAAGGCAAGGTATATCGTGTTGTGATAATCATTAATGTGAACTCCATACTCTGTCTGATCCCCGGGAGAGCCATGGTGAGCAGCCCTTGACCTCCTTGGCTCTGCCTGGCTGACCGATCCTCAGTTCCCTGAGCCCCAGGTTCAAGCCCCCTGTGTGGCCCCTGCTTGCTGTTCTTGCTGCACATTATTTCTCACTTTTATTTTATTGAAATCACTCCAAGTGTGTTGATTACTTTTAGTGTGTTTTTCTGTTTCATTGATAATTTATTTTTTAGTACATTTCCTTTCATTCTGGTTTTGCTGCCGATTTCTCTTGCTAGCCCCGCATGCCACCCTCCCGCCTCCCGGCCCCTCACAATACGATTTATGGTGGCCGTTGTGCCCGTCCGCACCTGGACCGCACCCAGGGTCCAGGAACCCTGGCCCTCCCATCACTCGCGGCTAAACAGATGAAGAGCTCCTGATCCTGAATTCCAGTCAGCAGGACAGCCAATGCTACACTGCCCTTTAGCGATCTACCAAGGGACCTTTCACCTGCCAATGCTGCCGCTTCGCCTGCAACACTGAAACTACACCCCGCACCGGAGCCAGCTCTATCACTGCCACAGACAATGCCCAGATAACCACTAATACCCAGAACCCCTCCATTGCATTCTGCTCAATCCCTAATCCCTCTGCAAAATATGGGACATCCTAAACAGGCATTGCAATCCTCTTCAAGGAAACCATCCGTTACACCACCAACAACGACGATCCCACGCCATTCATGAAACACCTCAATTTCCAACTACAGACTGACACCAGGACCACATTCAGAGGCACCCTTATATACAGACCCCGTGGACCCCTGCCGGCCTTCTATGATGCCATCACCAACATCATCACCCCCCTAGCCATCCACTCCTACCATTACCTCCTGCTTGGTGACCTCAAATTCCATCTCAACAACCGCAATGATGCCAAAAACCTGAACAACATCGGCCTCACCCAACTGGTCACCGAACCCACACACAAAACCATACATACCCTCGATGCCATTTTTACCACCAGCAGCAAAATCAAATTCAGCCATGTCTCAGAGCTCACCTGGACTGACCACGCCATCATACACTTCCCCATCTCCAATGCTCAGTGCACCAGCACAAAGCACCACTGCTTTTCCCACAGCAACTGGAGCAAGATAACTGAGGCACAGTGACCACAGGCATTCCCCGCCACCCTACCTGACTCCTCAGCAGACCTCAACCAAGCCATCCATAATTTCTCCGACTGGATCACCAAATGTTCGGAAAGGGTCACCCCTATGAAACCAGCAACATTCAACAAAACCTCAAATCAAGCCTGTTGGTACACCCCAGAGCCTCCAAGGACGATGGCTACTAACTTGAGAGGCAATGGAGCACCTCAAAGAACCCCACCGACAGAGCCACCTGCATGGCAGGCCTCTGCAACTACCATCAGAGCATCAAAGAAGCCACATCAACACACCAGCCAACCATACAAAAGAACTCTTCAAGATAGTCAAAGAGTTCTCCAACCTGACACCCACAGAGAACATCATTCACCTCCCTCAAGAACTCTGCGACACCCTCTCAGACTGCTTCCACAACAAATTCGCCATCATATACAACAACTTTGACCCTCAGCACTCAACCTCTACAGCCATGATCAACCAACACAAACCAGCTGAACAATCACCACCTGGTCCTCGCTTCCCACCCAGACCACCTCGGCCATCATGTCATTTATCCACTCTGGGGTACCTACCGACCCATGCCCCCACTCCCCCTTCAACCTCAGATCCAGACCAATCAGCCCAGAACATACCAGCATTATCAATTCCTCCATATCCACAGCAGTCTTACTGAACAGTTGGAAACACACAGAGGTAAGACCCCTCCTAAAGAAACCATCCACCAACCCCAGCAAATTACCATCATATCTCCCTGCTCCCCTACCTGGCCAAAGTACTCGAGAAGGCAATCAACCAACAGCTCACCGAATACCTGGAACAATACCACCTACTGGACGTCTCCCAATCAGGATGCTGTGCAAACTACAGCACCGAGACTGCCCTGATCACTGCCACACATGCTATCAGGATCCTCCTTGATCTCGGAGAGACTGACGCCCAGATCCTCCTTGACTTCTCAGAAGGGTTCAACACTGTGCCCCACCACACCCTCTTCAACCGACTCTACAGCATTGGCATGCAACACAACGCCCTCAAGTGGACCACCTCCTTCCGGACTGGTTGCCCTCAGAGCATCTGGCTGCCTCCCTTCACCTCTGAACCCAAGGACATAATATGCGGCATACCCCAGGGATCATCCGTCAGCTCCACCCTTTTCAGCACCTACATGACCCCCTCTCAGACATCGTCAGATCCCATGGCCTCAACATAATCTCATACGCAGATGACACTCAACTCATCCTCTCGCTCTCCCAAGACCCTTCCACTGACAAAACTAACTTCTGCAACGCCATGACCAACGTAGCCAATGGGATGGGGGGCAACTGACTCAAACTCAACTCTGACAAAATAGAAGTACTGATCTTCAGGAAGAACACTTCCATCTGGGACCACAGCTGGTGGCCAACTGAACTCAGCACCCAGATACCCCTAGGGTTGTTAGTGATGTGCTACACAAATGCTTTTTTGATTTGATAAATGACTCAAACACATGCTTGGGCCACTGCTTGCCACAGGCGACCACTCAGCATTTATTTATCCCCTCGGACCGGACCCTGCCCTCGGGATGTGTTTTAACAACAATGTATGGGAGAGGCAGGGTGGAAGTCTACACTTAACATGAGGATCGAGAGGACTTTATGTTCAATTCGCAGGACATGTCCTAAAACAGATATTATACAATGTAACTGGATGATGATGAACTATTAAAAACAGTGCAGATGTTAAATCATGCATGTACAGAAGTGATAAATGTTCTGTAAGAGAAGCTTATCCCCATTCCTGGCTTCCCACCCTGTGCACAGGCTTTCTCCCTGTTAAAGGTTGTCATGTCTCAAACCTCCTTTTGCAGCTGTTGGAAACGACTCAGCGAGCTAAGCTATCAGCCCTCCTAACTACACCCTTTGCCCCTAGCGTGAAGAAATGCCTCTGGATGTGACATGAGCATGTGGCTTTGGGGCAGGTTCTACTCTGGCCGAGTTTTGTTGGGGTGGTGATATGGCCAAATAAGAAATACTTTGATTTTCGTGGTTGGTGTGCCACACTAAGAAGACTATCCCCTTTAATGCCTCCCTGTGGATGAATTCTTGGTTAGCGCTGCAGTGCTAACCAGCTTATGAGTCTTTGCAAGGGAAATATAAAACAAAAGAGTTGTTGTCACATACACAAATTGATGAATAAATGTTTTCAGCTTGTTGTGTAAAGTTTTAAAGATTTTCCGGAGGGTCACTAGCTAAATAACATATTATAAAATAAACACGAATCTAAAACAGACAAACACGCCATATAGACAATATACATGATGATCTCATTTATGAGTGGTCTGCACAGGGTAAGCTATTTGTCTTACACAGTAACAACAGATACCCTAGTGCTCCATATTTATTAGGTATATTTAAACCTCATATTCTGAGTGTTGCGTATGAAAATGAGGAATTACTTGGGAAATAAGTGATTTCTACACCAAATGAGTTATATTTGAATATTTACCCAGCATTTTTCCCTTGGTAAATTTCAGCAGGTTTGACTGGCCAAAATTCACCCGGGGAAAGTAGGGGTTGGGGATGTGGATGAATAAGCACAGAATTGCAATCCATCTACAAACATCAAACATATATCTCATCAAAAATGGATTGAACACTCCTAAGTAAATCACTTCGTGTTAGAGATGGGCCTGCATCAAAACAATGTTTGCTAATGTATTTTGTATACACTGTAAAAACAATCTCTGCAAATGTTTTTAGCACTGAGAGGTATAAACACTGATAACCACAAATTTTCAGATGTTTTGAAAACACAAACAAATACTCACTGGAATTCATAAAAACAGTTTAGGGTACTATGGTATCAAGAGCATTTTGGGCAGGGGCTTGATTACAGGATATCCTGAAATGAGTAGATGGCCTAAGCTACCAAGTGGCAATATGAATGATGGAAGACACTCCTTTTGGAAGGAGGACCTGTACCACTTGGAGGTTCTTCAAGGTAAAGAGGAAGTGTTTGGGCTACTTACGGGATTTCTGATACCTTTTGTACTATTTAGATTGTTCCATGGACTTTGAGCCTATCAAGAAAAGAGGACATGTTGTAGAACTACCCCTATTTATAAAGGGTTAATGTATTTACTTTATGCTGTTCTTTATGCTGCCCAGGAGAGCAGGGTCATGAAATATGTAGTTCTTTGAAGGTGCAATTCAACACACAGCAAGGAAAGAGAATGCATAATATCCACCTTCTTTATATTTAATAAAATCATGACTGTCCTTTTTCAGTTGGCTAGGAGAATCAGCGATTGCATAGCAAAATGGATAACCTTTTTTTAAAGAGCTGAGTTCCTTAAATGACCTAGGGCTGCTTCACATAACCAAATCCTATTTGGAAACCTCAATAAAGCAGGCAGTACTACTTTGGGGCACTGCCTACTCCCCGTGGACCTGCTACCATATTAGTTAAAATGAGTGGATGCATTTGTTCACTGAGTCACCAGACTAGGATAGTTACACTATTGGCAGTTCACTAGAAGTGGCATGAGAAAAGTTTATTTTTTATGGATCAGATAATTAAAAAGGCAATGTATGTAATCTTCCTTTGAGTAACACTTGAGGTTTCCTCTTGGCAAGACCTGCCAAATTTACCTGCCAATGAAGGACATTGAATGGTGAGGTGTTGCAAACATCTGATGCCTTTCCATTGTGCCAGCAGGATTTGTGTCATGAAGCCCAGCCTATACTTACTGTTATTCCAAGACACTTGCTGCCAAACGCACTATGCCCTTCATGTGGCTCAAATGGATTACCAACCCTGGCTGAACAAGCAGAGAGGGGGGCCTCATGGGAGAAACAGGATAGGATCCCGGGCAAGTTCACCAGCACTGTAGGTACCAGACTACCGTAACCAAAGTATCGCCTGACAGAAATATCTTGCCCGAAATGTTGTTTAGAAAAGCAATTTCATTAGAATCAATAATAGAATATATAAGAAAAAGTTTGGAGCACACGTAGAATCAGTTACAAAAGTAATGACGAAGAATATGTTAAACATTTAGTGCATCAATTTTGTGGAGAAGATGGTGTGATCCTGAACCATGGGCATTATATATTCAGACGGCTCATGGCCTGGCACTATACTGAACATCAGCTATTTACTGAACCTCTGCCCTTTGAACTGGAGCACTTTCACTCATACTCCATTCAAATTCTACTGCCTCAAATATACCATTCTGCATGGCAGACAAAATATTTAATTTTGTACGGTTCATAAAATTGACAATATATAAAAAACAGGTATAACAGGGTACTATATGAACAAATAACTGTTTAGTGTTACCTTTACTTGGTATTCAGTCTACATCGTGTTCTCTACCTTCATAAAGTCTGACAGGACAAAACACGTGTCGGCTGCTTGATTGTTTTGTGTAATCAACCGTTCTTCTACAACAACTACATGAGTGGGACCACCTGCAATGAAGACAAATTAAATTGAAATTGAGCAATCACATTGTGTCTTTCACAGACTTCACGATTAGTTTTGTAGCTGGTTCCGAGTGTGCTCCAACCTTTTTTCTCATGTTTATAGTGGATCCTTAATTTTTGGGGGATCACACACCCAAACCCGAGTAAGCAGGGTGTTTCGGTTTGCTCAGAGCATCACTGTGTTATTAGTTCAGATCTAATTTTGGTTGCTATGGTACCAGTTTCTCTCTCTACTAATACAACACACTTGCATTACAATGTGCAACTGATATTTTGTCACTGCTGCTATTGTAATTGTCAATAATAGAATATCTACACTCAGGCCCATATTTATACTTTTTGACGCTAAACTGCGCTAACGCAGTTTAGCGGCAAAAATTTTTGCGCCGTCTAACGCCATTCTGAAGCGCCATGCGGGCGCCGTATTTATGGAATGGCGTTAGCCGGCGCAAGCAGACCGGCGCTGCCTGGTTTGCGTGGAAAAAAACCACGTACACCAGACAGCGCCGGCGTAGGGGGAAAATGGCGTATGGGCGTCTTAAAATGGGGCAAGTCAGGTTACGTCGAAAAAATCGTCGTAACCCGACTTGCGCCATTTTTTTCCGACGCCCATCCCCCATCAACATGACTCCTATCATTGTAAAGATAGGAGTCATGCCCCCTTGCCCAATGGCCATGCCCAGGGGACTTCTGTCCCCTGGGCATGGTCATTGGGCATAGTGGCATGTAGGGGGGCACAAATCAGGCCCCCCTATGCCACAAAAATTTTTTGAAAAATAACAAAAATTATACTTACCTGAACTTACCTGTACTTCACTGGGATGGGTCCCTCCATCCTTGGGTGTCCTCCTGGGGTGGGCAGGGGTGGCAGGGGGGGTCCCTGGGGGCAGGGGAGGGCACTGTGGGCTCATTTTGAGCCCACTTGTCCCTTAAAGCCATCCCTGACCCAGGCGTTAAAAAGCGGCGCAAATGCGCCGTGTTTGGCCACGCCCACTCCCGGGCGTCATTTTTGCCCGGGAGTATAAATACCACGTAAAGGCCTGGGAGTCATTTTTTAAGACGGGAACGCCTCCCTTGCATCTCATTAACGCAAGGAAGGGGTTCACGCTAAAAAATGACGCTCACTCCGGGCACTTTGGCGCCCGAAGCGTCTAACGCCATAGTATAAATATGGCGTTAGTTGGCGTTAGTTTAGCGTCGAATTTGCGTCGAAAAAAACGACGCAAATTCGGCGCAACCAGAGTATAAATACGGCCCTCAATGAGGTGATATTTTTGTAACCTATATAAATAATATTTTTGTCAGACAATATGTTTGTTAATGATATTCTGGCATATGACCCCTGAGCACTAACAGCCCAGTCCAGGCCATAATCAGCCCGGTGAGTTTCATGGCCATGTGTACAGCACCATGTAGAGTCTCCAGCCCTTACCCTGATGCCTCTCTCTTTCCTCCTACAAGCCAAAGCACCTAGAGAAATAAGGAGCCCTGCACTTCATTCTTCAACTCTCTTTCTGCCATGGACACACAGATGCCTTTGTTTCCTACAGACAAGGTTCATGAAAGCTCCGATTCCAGACATTGGGCCTGATTACAACTTTGGAGGAGGTGTTAATCCGTCCCAAAAGTGACGGATATACCACCAGCCGTATTACGAGTTCCATAGGATATAATGGACTCGTAATACGGCTGGTGGTATGTCCGTCACTTTACCGTCACTTTTGGGACGGATTAACACCTCCTCCAAAGTTGTAATCAGGCCCATTGTGTTGTCATTGATTATGGATGGTGAAGCACATCCTTCATATTCGCTATACGGAGATTGTGGCATACTGGAACTGTGGTTTTTATTTCCTTCCAGCCACACCCAGTGCATCCTGAAAGGGAACTCGCAGTCTTGCGCATACGGATCATTTAGTGTCCATCAAGGATCAATCCTACTGCATTGTGTTATTCAGCCTGTACATGGAGTCACCTGGGATGTAGGATGCGACTTACGTGACTCCCTACACCAATATGCTGATGACACCCATGTTGACCTGAGGACATCTTATGCTGGGTGCCCAAACTAGCAGACAATGGCACCACCCCGCTAAGCTGGTTGTACCTGGACATTGTGGGTCCACATTAATAAGAATACACCATTGACACAAAAACACTTTCACTACTGCAGGTAAAGCCTTTCCTTTCCCACATTTCTTACTCATTCCAAAACCATTTTACAGATATTCATCCTGTCACATTTGAACAACCACGCTCAACTCAACATCTTTATATTTAGGAAATCAGAGTGCCTCCACCAAGAGGACTCAGCTGCAGCCCAGTGTTCTGGCACTCTGCATTGTGCTCTCTACTTTATGATTTTCCAAAGGGAGCTGAAAAAAAATAAAAGTTTATGGGTGGAATTCTTCAAATATTTTCAGACACTGGTAACGCATGGCCTATGATCCAGATATAGGGCCTGATTACAACTTTGGAGGACGGTGTTAAACCGTCCCAAAAGTGACGGATATACCACCTACCGTATTACGAGTTCCATAGGATATAATGGACTCGTAATACGGTAGGTGGTATATCCGCCACTTTTGGGACGGTTAAACACCGTCGTCCAAAGTTGTAATCAGGCCCATAGTGTGTGTTCACTGTGGCATCAAAGAGACCAACTATAACCAAATGAGCCTGGATCCTGCCCCAAAATACACAGTGCGATGTGAATTGCTTGTCCACATCTGTCTGGCAGGGAAACACAAGCAATCACCAGACATGTGTCAGCCTTGTTGAACTTCGCCAGTGTGGTGCTGTATATGGTTGTTCCCTGTCTGTGTTGGTAAGGTGATAAAAACCATGGAATGAAATGCGTCCCAGAGTAAATTTCAGTGGCTGAGATTAATTCATGCATCTTATTCATTACCTATTTATTTTTCCCAAAGGGAATCGAAAACACTTCTGTTTTCTTACATGGGCGTTTCTGTCACTATCCCATCAGATGATTTAACATATTGCGCCTACACAGGATCGGAGACAGTGTTAACCTCAAGAATATATGTGGCAATGTGTCCCAACAGACAACAGATTAACAGCAAATAAATCATCATAGTCAATTAAATAATCTTTGAATCAAGAAGGGACTTGAGCTTTCTAAATTTTTGAATTCATGAAGGTTTATTAAGTGAAGTGCAGTACAGGAGGCAAAAATAACAGTCAAAATGCATGGAAAATCAATATAGGGAGTTAGCATAAGGCCCATTAAGATGCAGCAAGAGTCTGACATAAAGTCAAGTCTCGGAGCAAAAAGATTCTAAGTCCAAATTCATAGACAGACTAACAAAGTTCTGCTCTCAAAGTGTCGGGCCAAAACCAGACTGTCTGGCCTCCAATTTAGTTTTTTTGCAATGAAACACACAGTGGAAATTGCATTGTCTGCATAAGGTGATTATACATCATTACAGAATTGACAAATCAGTACACAAAATGTAATACAGCATCATCTAGCACTATTCAAATGACATCCCTAATATGAATATTTGAACTACCCCCTTGACCTTATGTCATCTGATGTGTCAGCACAAATCTGATTACATTTAGAACAAGGACAGTCTCATACATTTATAGGCAAACAGTAACACAGTCAGAAAGAGCACAGAATGTTTGCAAAGCAACTTCCTCCAGAGGTCTTCGAGAACAGCATGCCAACACAAAGCAATATGCTGGTGCACATTTTGTTATGTGTGATGAGAGAAGAAATGAAAACACACATCATGGCTGCATCAGAATTCAAGATGGCGGTTAGGCCTAGTTGGGGCCTATTTTAGTCAAGCACAGGAAAATACAATTTGAGCAACATACAGTGTTTTCCTTTTAGTGCAGAAATGCCCATAACATTAGACACGCAATTTTTAATAAATCAAAATTGGCTCCCTCAATCTCTCCTCTGATTGATCTCAAAATCCATTACTCTGATTACACTATAGTTTCCCTCATCTTTAATCTCTTTTGTCTTGATTATTCCAAAACCTTTGTTTCATCATAAACACACGCCTTCATGTTCTCTATCTCCTCTATTTCAACATTTCATTTCTTTCTTATCTTTGTAGACGTTGCTGGAATTTTCTACAGACACCCACATTTTCAACCCCTCATAAGGCAGATTACCTCAAAAAAATTTTATCAAAAGAATGGGACAAATTATGAATAAAGAAGTAATAGTTAACAGTGTTAGTATTTTTAACATTATCGCCCACCAATATTCCAAAGCCATTTACTGACTTTGCAAAACCTTTTGCAAACTCACTGAACCGCTCATCCAACTGAGTCCCACAGTCTTTATTCCTTTGCCTCACACAAAATTGTAGTAAGATTACATATGTAATTATTAAGTTTGCAATTATTATGAATGAAGGTGTAATATTGTTGAACCAATCTTCAACACCCAACAGATTCCACCCTCTTTTGCTAGAAGAATATCTAAAGCAAGTGAGCTTTACATAATCATCGCACGCACAGCTATAAACTGCTGGTTAATTTTAGTTAGTGCACCTGCCCCTAGTAGTAGCTAAACGATTATTCAGAGAAGACAAATTCCTAATTTTCACATCATTCAGAATCAAACCAAAGAAGGATTCAAAACACTACATCCATCCATCAACACCTGCAGAAAACCACACATTGATCTTCTGAGATCCATATTGCTCCTTGAAGTCATCTCATTCACATGATACAGGCATCGAAAGACTAAAGCAAGATAGTAGGTTCCCACCCGATTATGTGGGAGGTTAAAATATGCTGTTTTACCACAAACATAATCCGTTTCTATATTGGTTCTTCAGCAATCAAAAAATAATCATCAATTACATAACTCACATAACACTCACTGTTACTCACAAATTCAACTGGCTCAAGGAGCTGAGTCTTTTCATGCACCATGAACATTAATCCTTTCTTTTCTTGACCCACTCTCAATCTAAAATGCATTCTCAAATATCTGAATTTCTCTTCAGTCTCTTCTTTTAATTCAATCTCTAATTTCATCACAGTTTCAACTAATTCTCTCAAATTCTCTTAAAAATTCAAATTCCACAACGCCTAATTTGTGCACTCATTTGTTTTTAGTCATGTTAGAACTCTGGTTAGAATACATAATTGATCTTAAATGACTAGAAAAAGATTTAAAATCTTCATTTTCAGAAAAGGCTTCTAAGTAGAGATTGTAGTCCATAAGATAAAGCACTAGAAATTCTTGATTCAGGAACACATTAACCAAAACATTACATAACAACAAGTGTGTCTAAGGAACTTGCATGTTTGTCACTCCCTCGAAGAAAAGTACAGACGTAGCAATTATTTACTGTTCTAATGTTTGAGTATTCAGAAAAATTTTATATATACATTTATCTTAAAGTTACCTTAATGCCTATCCATATTTGTTTGTCTATTAAATCATTCTATGTAGAGGTTAACTTTTTTCTCTTATTAGTAGATGAATCACATCCAGCTGGTGAAACCAAAGCTAATAAATCTATTTGTAAATTTAAGCAGCAACTTTGCTTACTAGCTGCCATACCTCTCCTGCAAAAGTACTAAAGAAAACAAGTATCTAACCACTAATTTCCAAAGGTACTAAATCAAAACCACAAACCTTCATTTTTTAATATAAAATATCAGTATATATATATATATATATATATATATATATACACACACACAAATATATATATATATATATATGTATATATAATTCACAGACACCCTCCAATCTTTGGCTGGATACCTAAAGTCCAAAACAAAACAGACTCCGACTGTGAAGTGTTGTGGCCTAAAAATCAAAGAGAGAGAAAAATATTCCATCTTTTTCAGTTTATGGTGGTTCTTCTTCAACAAACGACAACCTGGAGCCTCAGTCACGGTTAGTCAGGATCGCTCAGATTATAGACTTCCACATCATCACCTTCTGACTCTGTATTTCCAAAGTACGATCTTTCAGGATCCACATTCTTTCTATTAGGCAATCTCAAACTTGTTGATTTCTTTATTGCTGGCTGTTCAGTTTCATTATAATTGGAGTCCTGTTCTTCTTCTGGTTCCTTGTACTTTGTTGTGCACTCTTTTTCTACTATTCACAGGATCAGGCCATTTATCATCCTGATGCACATTCTCATTTCCAGGTCACTTATGACTACTGATGTTTCTTCATCTTTTCTTGCCACTTGGTTCACAGTTCTGTCTGCAACAGTCTGGTTTTATTCCTCCACAACAAACTGTTTTCCTCCGGGGGTTCTGGAAACTCGAATTTTGAAATTCACTCTCTGATTCTGAGTTTCTTGGTTTGTTTATTGGTTTTCCATTTTATTTTTTTGCTGATCATCGTGGTCTTGATTTTGATCTTGATCTTCAACCCCCTCTGGATCCACTCAGTGAGCCTGAATTTGACACTGAGATGCAGTATTTGTTGTCACCATTTCTTCATCGATAGGCTTTACTCTCTGCATGTGAGATGAATGGATCCACCGTGGCAATCCTCCAGATTTAATAGCAGTTCGTCACAAGAATGACTAGGTTCTTACTAAAAAATGCCTCTCTTTTTATTATATACAAAAAAACTCTACATATCTGAAATAACACACATTTATTTCAATAGAAAAACATTTTTTTATTATTGTTATTGATGATAATAAAAATAGAAAAAACTTATATAAACTCAACATAAGACATGAAAAGAACCACAAAACAAGGACATCACATAAAGACTCAAGACAAATCACATAAGACAACAGATACAACAATTTCAAACCCTAACATAAAATTTACATACTACATCAATATACAGTGCTTGCAGAGTCATATTAAATTCAAAATAATTAAACTTCCTTCATCCGTAATATCAACTTGCTCTACTTTTTGGAGTCTTTAGATTGTCATATAACCATTAAAGTCTTTTATCACTATTTTCTTCCATAAATTTAAATGAAATTTAGGTATAATATCGACTGTGATAGTGATGGCCACGTAGTTCAGAAGTGATTTGCTTTACCAGCCTTGCTATTACTCGCCGTCTTTTATTGTCATGACCACACAAACTTGCCAAGTCAAATCAAAGAAGTGCATGAGAAAAGCAAAGAGATATCCTCAGTGGAGACAGCAAAGCCCAAACTGGAAGAAGGTTTGCAGAGTAATCTTGCGCTTATTTCAAAGGAAGAATCAAGAAGAGAAGATCCAAGATGGCCGCTGTGAGTCCTGAAGGTTAGTTACAGTTCTAGTCTTGCAATCGGTTGGTTGCTAGGTTACGAGCTCTCCAGCTGGAAGCCTTGCACTTTAACTGAGGTCTGACAGGAATCAGCTGTGTGGAGAGAGAGCGCGCTTCAGAACAGAAACTCCTGTGAGGTAAAATTACATTTGAAGATTATATTACAGAAAACGGATAAATATTGTCAAGGTTTATTCGAAGAGCTTGATAGTAGACCGTTCCCGTGGAAGTCGGTAAGGCTACAGAGTTAAAGTATGAATTAACCTTATGTTTACAAGGTTCTTGTTTACGATATTAAAGTCAAAGAAAAAACGAACTTTAAAAGAGCAAGTATCTACAAATGTCAAGGTTATAAACAAAGGCCAAGTTTAAAGGAGAAACGAACTGTTAACAAATAAGCATTTACAAATTCAATGGTAATAAACCAAAATAGAGTTTAAAAGAGAAACAAACTTAAATAAACAAGCATTTACAACTACAAGTTATCGACAGATGTCGAAGTAAGGAAGGAGAAACTAACTGTAATAAACAAGCATTTACAAATACAAATTATCAACAAATGTCGAAGTAAGAAAGGAGAAACAAACTTTAATAAACAAGCATTTACAAATACAAGTATTGACAGAAGGCACAATAAGACCGGAGAAATTAAATAACATCAGCTGATTTGAAGAACGCATTATCACCAACTATATATATATATATATATATATATATATATATATATATATATATATATAGCAACATAAAACCAATCTCTAACAAAGGTTGAGAAGTTCTTCCAGAATCAGTAATAAGCATTTTTTTAAGAAGAGCTATCATTTATAGAGAGAAGCAAGGCTACAGAGAACTCAGGGTGAGTGAAGAAATAATAGAATTAAAGAGAATTAAGTGTTGAGAGTAGAAAGTGAAAAACTGATGTTGTATGTCCCTAGTAATTGCGACTGTGACTCTTGCAGGTGCTGTATCCAATCTTAGATGTGAAGAGGCAGACTGAGTACTGGCATTCATCATCTCTGTGGCAGTCTCTCTACCATCCCATTCCCCTTTCCCCCTCCGGGGTACTCAGCACGAAGGATTAATATTCGTTGTGAGTAGCTCGGGTCGGGACTGAGGAGTTATCTTCTGCTTCTGAGGAAATCGAATTGAAGTATCCTGACATTTATCACGACATACTTCCAAAAGTTCCAATGGGATTGACGCGCATTTCGGTGGATTCCACAAAGTATTGATATTTTAAACCACCTACCTCAGGGCTGCACTCAAAAGTGCATCAATAGGCTGGAATGATCTCTCTCTCAAAATGACTAAATGCGTTTCCCTAAATTTCCTAAATATACCTACATTTCATTTAAGTTTATGGAAGAAAATAGTGATAAAAGACTTTAATGATTATATGACAATCTAAAGACTCAAAAAAGTAGAGCAAGTTGATATTACGGATAAAGGAAGTTTCATTATTTTGAATTTAATATGATTTTGCAAGCACTGTATATTGATGTAGTATGTAAATATTATGCTAGGGTTTGAAGTTGTATCTGTTGTCTTATGTGATTTGTCTTGAATCTTTTTGTGATGTCCTTGTTTTGTGGTTCTTTTCATGTCTTCTGTTGAGTTTATATAAGTTTTTTCTATTTTTATTATCATCAATAATAAAAAAAATGTTTTTCTATTGAACAAATTTGTGTTATTTCAGATATGTAGAGTTTTTTTGTATATAATAAAAAGAAAGGCATTTTTTTGTAAGAATATATTTCATTCCCTGGCTCTTTCTTTCTATTGCTTCAGGGACCCCTTGATTCTAGTTTACAAGAATGACTAGGTACAGACCATTTTTCCTTGGACACAAACAGGACTTACCAACATGTTTCTTGGCCAATAACCAGTTGCCAAGCTGGAGAGTACTTCATGGCTCGTCTTTTGGTGGAGGTGTTGCCAAGTCCACCTGATGAGACATAGGGGGTCATTACGACCACGGTGGTCGGTGCTATAGTGGAGGTATTACTGCCAACAGGTTGGCGGTACCTACCTCCATTATTATGACATTGGCAGTTTGGCCAAAGCCAAACAGGCAAGTTAACACACTGACTGCCCAGCCGTTGCTAGGCTGCCCATGGCATTTTGACCCCACCCACAGCCATGGTTTCTGTGGTTTCTGTACCGCCACGTAAACCATGGTGGTAGGCACAATTCCTTCCCTGGCACTGATAGGGGTCTCCCCGCCCCCCTCTCCCTCATACATTTACAAGAATGTACCCAAGAGGGATTATGAACCGGCATATCAACGAAGCGCATACCCCGTCGCTCCTGCCCAAGGGTCGGTACTGTAATCCGGTGCCCCTGGTCCCACTGCCTTGGTCAACGCTACGGACCTTCCTAACAGACAGTGGAGTGGTGGTGAGAGGCGCTCGCCTGGTGATGCCCCCGTCTGATATTTCTGTTGTCCTCGAATCGGTCGGTTGGCATCCACCGAGGTTTGTTCACACGATGCCTGCTGGGACTGACCGCAGCTCCTTGCACTTCTCTTCCCCGGGCACTGAAGACATTGGAGAGGCCACTGCAGAATCATTGCTGAGGAGCTCCACCCCACTTGCTGACTGAACACTACTTTCCCTCAAGCCAGCATTCCGTAACAGAGGAGATCTCAGTATTCCCCGGCGTACGCAGGACATAGACACGTCAGATATGGGGACAGCTTGCCCCAAGAAGGACCACATGTTAAAAGAGATGCTGTTTAAATAGACCGGGCACATATTGGAAGACAGGCCTCCCACTTCTAGCCCTGAACAGAGAACAGTGAGAGATCAGTGACCTGCACGTTTCTAGAAGCCCTCTTTGTCTCCCTCTGGGAAGACCTGCAAATTGTGAAGAAGGATCTGTCCCATGATCTGAAGGCGGTCCACCGCAAGCTAGTGGAGGTGGGTGACAGGGTTTCCACCTTAGAAGATCATGAGACAAGTAGGGATGAGGAAATTGAACAACTCTAGCAAGAAGTTATAAGACTTCGTGAACAGCAATTTAACTTACAGGCTGACACAGAGAACCTTGAAAATCAGTCCTGGTGTAACACTATACGCATCCGTGGGGCCCCTACGAACACCAAGGAGGATGATATCGCAACTTATGTCAGGGCCCTTTTCACCCATATCCTGGAGATTACACCAGACAAGGAAATCCAGCTTGACAGTGTCCACAAGTACAGCCTGCCCGCGACCTGCATACACCCGCCCAGCTGACATTTTGGTGTGCGTTCATGATTTCCAACTCAAGGAATGGATTCTTCGCAAAGCTAGGAACATGCACCTCAGATGTTCAGAGATCACACACTGGTCCTATTCCAGGACTTGTCATCGATTACTTTACAAAAGAGGAGGGACTTTTACCCCTATACAATCCATCTTCATGACAAGGAAATAACCTACTCTTGGTGCCACACTCTTGGGAAACTGCACCAACTTCAATCCTTGAGAGAAGTCTGCAAGGTGCTGCAGATTGAGGTGCTCTCCGAGAGTGCTCAGCAGGCTACCCTATGGGAGCACAAGGTCAGGTAATGCTTTTGATGGCTGGGGTTCCCCCCGGGTGACCACTGACCGAATGCTGAGACTATGACACTTGAACGCCTGCCGATGTTTGAGTTGCTGTCTGAAGAAGCTGACAGACGAGATCCTGACTAACCGTGACTGAGGCTCCAGGAAGGTACTTGAGATTTGGGTGGCAATAGGGAATGAAGAGATAGGGGTTGGAGATGGAGGACTCTGTAGAGCAACAGATCCCTCTACTCGTTTACCTTGGACTATTCTGGGCATCTCCGGCTTTTCATCTTTGTTGTGGTCATGTTTTAGGTTTGTTGATTGCTGGTGGAGAGTACACTCATCCTTGGTGGGCACACATCATGCCATGTAGTTTTCAAAACATGATTTCCCTACATACCTACCTCTCTTGGGCACATACAGGTCGACTCTTGGGGCACACAACTCAAGCGCCACAACCGACCCCTTTCAACACACAATAAGTTAAAAGTTATCACTCTCAATGTAAAGGAGTTTAACAAGTCAACCAAGCATTGCACAAGCCTATCCTATCTAGAGCAAACAGGAGCTGACCTGTGCTTATTGCAGGAGACACACCTGCTCCCGGGGGACTGCCACAGACTTAGATCCCTTGCCTTCCCACACCAGTTCTTCTCATCTGCAGACACTAAAACCATGGGGATTGGCTCTTCTAGTTCCTCATTCCTTCCGAGGGAAGGTGGGTGACAAACTGACAGAGATGAAGGGACCGCTACTGGCACACAGAGTACATGTGAGGGCTCCCAACGACGGCCAGGGAAAATTCCTTTGACAGGCCCTGGTCCTGGTGGATGTTATGTCTAATCAAGACAGGAAAGTACCTCTAGGTTGAACCTAGTGTTCTGGAACAAACTAGACAGGTCAATGATTCGATATGAGGGGACAGGGGCTATATCTCCGGAAGAGGCCCGGTGAGCACACGAACTGGGACTCAGAGACCTGTGGCATGAACGTTACCCTATAACCTAGGACTACACATTTTCTTCCCACACCCACAAGACATACGCTCGACTGGATCGTATTTTGGGGACTAAGGGAATCCAGAATTTGCTTACAGACATCGAGATAGAGCCAAGCTCTCTCTCGGACAACGCCGCAGTCTCTCTTGTTCTAGATCTCCCAACCTTACAGCAGATGTCCTGGCCATATAAAATGAGAGAAACTCTCCTTCAGAGACATAAATTAGTGGAACAGATCGCCCAAGCCATCACAAACTACCTAGACCTTAATGACACGGCCGACACTCCTATCTCTCTTCTATGGAAGACTCTAAAAGCAGTGATTCGAGTTGAGCTACTAGCAGTCTCCACGGCCAATAACAAACTTCGGCGGGAAAAGAAGGAACAATTGCACCAACAAGTGCTAGAACTGGAAAGGATACTTTTTCACCATCTGGAGACAGAAGCGGCTAGGACACAACTCGCTGGATTATATGTGGACAAGGCTGAGCATGCCTTACTTAGACTTTGTCATTCCTTTTATGTGGTGTGGGAATAGACGTGGATGTCTGCTGGCCAACCGGTTTCATGCCCAGAGACAGATGGTGGAGGTTGAGTCTTTCACGACGCATGATGACAGAGAAATAGTAGAGAATGCCCACATCGCATTCGCCTTCAGTAGCTCTTACAAGGTCTTTTAGGACCTAATGGGGAAGGGCCAGACTCATACCTCAGAGAGCTATTCGAGAGACATTGGCCCTAAACTATGAAACTCTTCTCCAGAACATCAAGAGGGACCTGGCACAATGGAAATGTTACCCCCTCTCTTGGCTGGGCTTTACAACAGAAGTAAAGATAACCGCGTTCCTGGGAATCCTGTTTCTCTTCAAAGCCGTACCCATCAAACCCTCACCCCACCCCACCCGGAATGCTCCAAGCCTTGCAGTTTGAAATACTACGCTTTGTATGGGCAGAGAAGCAGCCCGCATGAGCCGAGCAGTGAGTTATCAAGATCTACTGAAAGGGGATCTGGGAATTCCAAACATCCTAGAATATTACCAAGCCACCCAAACCCGCTATCTGGTGCAGTGGTCCAGGGAGGAATCTGAAAAATGTTGGCTGTTTATGGACCGAGCAATCGCTGGTACTTCCCTGTGGAAGATTATGTTCCTGACTCATCCGCAGAGGCCATGGGTCCTTTATTACTCGCCGGTCACTAACACAATTCTGAAGGTAGGGGACCGGATTGCACAGCATAGGGGCCTGTCCACGTTCTCCTCCCTGCTGACCCCCCCATAGTTGGCAATGCAGTTTCCACACAGAGCCTAGATCAGGCTGTATTCAGCCACTGGCTCACTGCTGGCTGTCGCTCTGCCGGACACTTTATTGATGAAGAGGGCCCGCTTTTCTTTGAGTAACTGCGGGATGATTATGCACTTCCCGGGTCAGAGAGGATGCGATATCTGCAAATCCGGCACTGGGTGATGCAATCGGGGATGCGCCCCGAAGCACAACGGCCCCTCATGGATGTTGAAAAATGGTTGCTCACGAAGACTAACAACAAACATCTTATCACCCAATTGTATGGCATCTTACAGCACACGCCCCCAGCATCTAAGCCACTAGGCCAAACATGCTAGGAATTGGACCTAAGGAGGAAGCTCACGGCTAAGGAGTGGGAGGAGGTGTGTTATCAGGCATGCCACATGGCACATAAAACAGCTAGCATTGAGACGGCCACAAAAATCGCCACTAAAGGTACCTTACCCCAGTACATTTGCACAAGGGTAATCCCTCTTTTAGCACTGCTTTTTGGAGACAACGTGGCTCCCCCATCACTTTGGTACTCCAGCTTTGGGAATGTCCTGAGCTTACCCAATACTGGGAAGGAATCCTGAATAATATTGACACCCATCTCAACACTTTTCTATCTCAGTACCTCATGTATGTTGTTCTGGGACTCCCCAATCCTCTTACTTTCCCACTCAAATCACACAGTTGGTGAACGATCAGCCTGGCATTAGGAGCAGCCCTCCAAAACCATCCTTGCTCACTGTTGCACTGACACAATTTCAACACATCTTGGGTAGCTTCACAGGCTGTGGCACGTGCTGGGGATGGAGAAACTCACCTTGGTCCTCACTGCTCAATGAGATTCCTTTAGGGAACTCTTTCACCTCTAATTGACTCTACTCTTTAGTGCGTTCCAAGAACGGACCTGGCCCACATATTTGAGACTCTTATGAATGACTGATGTAGGCAACCCCCCTTAGACCATAGGGGATGCCTAGGGGATGACCACTAAAGTCACATTTTGCCTTACCTGGTATAATTTTTGTTATCCATATTCCCGGGAGTGGGTGGGGAAGGGGGGCTACTACACTGTTGTGTGAGTTAAGTAATGGCATAGGCGCTGCCCCGCCTTTGTGGTTGTTTTACACTACTTGTCATGTAATGATTATATTGCTAATAAAAATATTTGAACTTAAAATGCCCTGTTTTATCATGTTTTCAATTATGGTTTTCATGCCCTGCTCTGCTTCCTGTGTACGCTTGTACTGAGGAGTTCAAGGATAAACTGCATTTGGTTTTACTGTAATTATTACTGACTCTGCACTTTTAATTAATCATATCTCTTGACCTGTGAAATGTCATACCTCCTCCTTCACTGTGTGTGTTAAATCAAGAGGCAAATCATCTTTTGTGGGAACTGGAAACAAATGGACTTTTGTGATTACATTTTAAACTCAGAGTCTTCGTCTTGGGCTTGATTTGCTACACCATCTGGAGTACAACAAGTCAGAAAATTCATTTTACAGAGAAGATCTCTACGTAATAGGTGTACTGGACTGGTTTTGCAAATTATATATTCATGATCATTTTAAAGTGGGCCAATTTTTACAGGAACATTTGTTGAGACCTGATTAGTCATTTGCCTGTTACTTATTCCATCAACTTGGACTTGTTTTCCCAAAAGGGGTAGGTTTGGAACCTCCATGGGATGAACCGTGGAGCAGCTAGCACCTGTATCTATTAAAAAGATACTAGGTGGCCATTCACCTCACCATCTACGTATGAGCCGCTCTGGTCTACCTCTAGGATTGCACCAAGCATGCAATCCTCCTCTGCCTTCAGGCACCATCACTGAAGATTTCTTGCTGTTCCTGAAAACTGTGGAAAATAAGTAAAGGACTTTGCTCAGAACAGGCCTCCTTTAGATATTTTCTACATCACTGGAGTTACAGGAATATTTGCCTTCTATTGCATGTGATTGTACATGTTCTGCAAATAAGCCATTTGGGCTGGGTCAACTGTCCCAATTGGCTGCACATGGATTGTGTTGCTGTGTTCGGTGAATACATTCCTTTCAAATTTGATCTGGATTCTGTCTACATTCTTGCTTCCAGTGTCCCATGCAACCAAATAATGGTAAAGGATACTCCCTTTTTCTACATATTAATGTTCACATTCGTTCCATTCAAGTTATTCACAGAACCTGTACCTGCTTTGAGGAACAACATTTGACACACTATTCCCTTGCATAGTTACTCCGTGCATGTTAAAAGTTGTACCTTCGGCCAAACAAGAATCAAAACCCTAATTCACAACCCAACTCCTATCACCTCCCCAAATGCCTAGTCTGTTCTAGCTTGAGCTTCTCTTTCAACTTCCTTAGTTTTACATCAGATTAATCACTGCATTACTTTTCATGCTTGGGTATTTCATCAATACTATTAGTCTGCCAGCACATCACACTCTGTTGCATATAAAAACTAAGCTATGGGCACAAGTCCATCACGTACACTGATGTGAATCTGATAATGCCTTTTTTTGTCAGATCTTCGACTCCACTGTACTTTTTATAAATATGGATTACTCTCTCATAGTAAAAATACACAGTTTCCTTTGGCTCCTGAGTAGTCATCATGATTATCAACAAGTTCACCTCTTTCTCCAAAAACTTTGGCTTCCAATGTACAATCACTTCTTTTTACTTCTCCATGACAACCGGAGCAGAACCTTTATGAGGCACCTCTTGCCAAGGTCCTTTTGTTGACCAGGTTACAGCCACTTTGCATTCAGCCCACAAATTTCTAGGGACAATAATTTCAAACAATGTATATTCTATATTTCTACACAAACCACCTTAGAAATTGTCAGCTGTCTCTCCACCTCCATATAGCACTTATCTAGATCTTCCTTAGCTTTGGAAAGGTAGTGATAAATGCTGGCAGATCAGGGGGTATGGCCAAGCCAGCCAAGATGGCGGACTCATCTCGATAGCGCTCTGTCCACCACTCTGCTGAGGACCTTGTAGCATGGCAATAGATCCTGTATGAAATTAGAATTCTTACCCTGAATGTGCACGGAATGCACACAACCAGGAAACTTTTATAGTTCACTCCTGTGCTAAATGCCAACAAGCCCACATAGCCCTTCACCAGAAGTCACACGAGAAAGCTGAGGAACTAGAGACACTTTGCAGGCGCTGGCGGGGTACCATCCGTGCCACCTGTTGCTCTGAATATGCTTGGGGTGCCTTAATATGGGTGAGGCCTAGTGTACCCTTTTACAAAACCAGACTAATCGTAGATAAAGAGGACAGGTATGCCCTCTTAGACGGTTGCCTAGACAGTTGCCCCGTACATACAGGATGCAGATATACCCCCAATGTAGATCAGGGCATATTCTGGGCTGCTCTCTTGGCCGAGCTGGCACACCACACTCAGGTCCTCTGGATCCTCGGGCAAACACAACTGTGTGTTGGATCCAGACCTGAACACAGGTACATGCCCCACTGCTGTCTCCCCCCCCCCCGACTACACTGACCTCAGCCGGAGCTGGGTACTGCATTGGTCCCTAGCACATGCTTGGAGACCAATGCACCCCAGAACCAAACTTTATTTCTTCCTTTCCATACCCCAAAATCTCTACATCCGCCTGGACCACTTCCTCTGCTCCACCACTTTGATACCCCTCATTCGCCATTCACATTGTCTAGGATGCATCATCTCGGACAATGATGCTCACGTGGTGGACATAAGATGGCTACCCCCACATCTCCTGATAGCAACGTGGTGGCTGCCCTGTGACTGCCTGGACAATTCTGCCTTCTGTGCAGTGCAGGAAGCACATATCTGACAGTATTTCACTGAAAATCATGATACAGCCTCCACCAAAGCATTAGTGTGGGACGCCTTCAAGGTGGTAACAAGGGAGACATGTATGCAGGCGATAGTTGGAGTACAAAAGACACTGGACAGGGAGATAATGAGGTCCGAATGGCATCTCGCGCACCTGGGGAAGATGGCGGACAGAGATCCACTGTGGCCCAGGACTATGCAACCGCAAAGATTGATTACACTGCCCTCCTCGAATGCTTGCGACAGTTCATTTTCTTGGCACATGCACCAAAAGTACATAGAGAAGGAGATAAAACAGGTCGTCTCTTAGCCTGGCTAAACAGACAGGAAACTACTACCAGTCCCATCACAGAAATCCACTCATGCTCGGGTGACCAGGTGTGCTCTCAAGCTGACATACTACAGGAAATCCATGCCTGTTACAACCCCCAGCAGGAGACAAAGCAAAAGCAGCACATGCCTTTCTTGCAGATGTGACCTTTCCCTACATCCCTGACTCCACTAGAACCTCACTAGATAAACCTTTAGCCATCTGACTACTCAGAGAGGGCTGGGAATGGGGTATACCCCTCGAGGATAAAACACACGCTGTATCATTGTATGCCAACAACTTGCTCCTGTACCTCCAGGACGTAACATTCAACCCCTCCCCACTCCATGGCTCCCTAGCTGCCTTTATAGTAGGCTCTGGATTGCAGGTTAATTTAGCCAAATCAACGATTTACCCACTCTGCTCCAGTCAGCCACCCACCTCTATATTCGCTGGCGAGGCACCGCTCTGCTGGATTAGCAAAGCTATTTGCTACCTGAGGATTCGCTTATATCATACCCCTCTTGATCTATACAAGGGGAACCTGTGCAAATCCCTAGTGGCCATTAGGTCCCAGGTCCACTTCTGGCAGTCCCTACCCTTAGGGCCAATAGGCAATATTGCATTGGCGAAGGTCCTACTACCTTGGCTTTTATAGTGCTTTGCCAACCTCCCAGTTGTCCCGCCGAAATCCTTCTTCACTGAACTGGACCATCGCACTTATCTGGGGAAATAAAAGCTGCCATGTTGCCCTCAGGAAATTACAGGTGCCAGGGAGCCTGGGAGCCCCTTCCATGGAAGCATATTACTTAGGTGTGCAGCTGCAGTGACTGTTGCATTGAACAGCAGGGTGTCACATGGGCAAAATCAGTGATGATAGCGGGGTCATGGCTATCGTCACAGTGTGCAATCTACTACTCCTGGGGATACTGCCTCAGTCCCTCTGCATGCTCCGTATCCATCGCCTCTCACATGGGAAACCGCCCGACGCTCATACCTTACCCTTAGTCAGCCTCCCTCACTTCTCTGGTCTCTTCACACCCAGTTATGAGAGACTGGACAGCGCACTCACTGCTTACGATGGGCGACCTGTTCACCGAGGGCCACCCTCTCTCATAGGACCAGCTGACCGTGGATCATGCCCTCGCACCAGGTCAATTTCTTGCACACCGACAACTCTGTAACACCTGCCACACTTTATGGGGCGCACAAGAGGAGGAACAAGCTACCTACGCCAGTCTTGCAGACCATACATACAAAGGGTGCAGGTCGACACCTCATCATCGGGCTGTACAAGGCCATCTAAGAACTCATGGACATCCCCATCACACAACACTGAGAAGTAGGTGGGAGGATTGCTTTGGAGTGCTCGTCACAACCAGGAATGGGAGCATGACTGGTATACCCCCAGCATGTCTCCCACAACTGCAGTTGAAGAACATTCATTTTTTTACACTATACAGGGCTTATCTCACCCTCACCCATCTGAATCAATAATACCCTGATACGCACATTACATGCCCTCATTGTCTCCTGGCCCACGTGGATCCCAAAGGAATGCTTTGATGTTGCTCGGCTTTACGAGGTTATTGGCAGTCGGTGCACAACACCCTACAGGAAGTCACAGAGCTGTCTGACCTGCATACATGGGAGGCATGCACCCTTGGTATTTTCAGGAGCAGGAAAAAACACAAAGTGTGAACAGCTCATTCTCAGGCAAATTCTAGCCAGCAGCAATTTGCCTTTGATTATCACATTTACTCCTGTGCACCAGAGAATACCCAAACACCAATCTAGTTTAGAACACATTCAAAATAAACATTTACGGGTGATTTATTTCTTGGCGGATTGCCCGCCATTCGGCCAAAGGGAACAGTAAATTACTTCCTCCCAACTATAGAGAGGCCGTCCGCCTAATTTATGAATGACCGCAAAGCACACAATAATTTATATTAACATTGTCAGGAACCACCGTCACAGGTGTTCCTCCCAAAGCATATTACCCTCAGCTACGGCGCTGCAACAGCAGGACGCAGCCCTGCAGCAAAGAGGATTGTTTTTCTTTACAAAAACAGGATTTTCTTCATATAAAGAAAAATATACAATGCTCCCTTTGACCTGGAAGTCTTTTCCAGTGGTTGGGTGAACATTATAACGTTTTTACTGATCCTTGCGGCCGGGTTTTACCTTGCGGTTAGAAACTGTAAAAATGTCTGCTCATCTAAATTGGGCAGGTTGACCTGTAGCCATTTCTCCAAAGTCCTTTACTCCCCAGGGCCATTGGAGAAGTTTGGCCAAGCCAGGCCACAAAGAGGATTCTCCACGGTGGCAAAACTGAAGGTTCACGTAAATTTAAATCAGCTGGGCTGACCTTCATCTTTGACCTTCATGTATGTATACTCTGTTGCTCTTGAGATAGAGTATATGTACCACCAACATATAAATCACCTCTTTAGTAGTTCATGAGAGTCCCTATCTTGTTGTGCATGTAGCGCTTCACAATGCACAACCCACTTGTCAAGCAGGTTCAACAGAATAAATATTCCTCAAATTCAGATTTCAATTAATCTCTTTACCAAACGAACATAAACCCTAACACAGGAAATCACAATGATTCATCAAATTTTAATGCATTTCATAAAAATACTAAAACAATTACACTAACGAATTTCAATAATTCAATTCAAAGATACGCCAAAATTATCAAAATCCCAGTAATCAAACCTCCTAATGACCCTCAAATCAAAATAAAATAACCAAGGAGCTCACACGCAGTATAATTCATGCCACCACAAAAAAATCCGCACTCATCCAAAATCTCAAACTGGAAGCACCACGGTCCACTCTGTTCCACACCAAAATCCATCACTGTTCATTTTTTGTATTGATACTCACTTTCCTCTGTTCGGGGACTGCCCAGGAACACCGGAACACTGCAAATAATCCAATGTTTCTTGGGCAGACCATAGGAACCGAAGATGTAGACACAAATCCAGAAAGGGGAGATTATCTCTAAATCTTACCTAGTCTGTTATCTGATATGCCGGCATTCCCCACCAAAACCGATAATCTAAGATAATGCATCTGCACAGGAACATAGACGCTGTTCATATGTTCAAGAACATATGAGGCAATGTGTCCAGATAACAAATTAAGAGCAATTAAATCAGCATAGTCAATTAAATTAGCTTTAAATGACGAGGGAACTTGAGCCTTCTAAAGTTTGGAAATCAATGACGTTTATTTAATAATTAAACTGCAGTAGAGAAAGCTAAAATATTGGTCAAAATGCAAGATAAATCAATGTAGGGGGTTAGCATATGTCTCAGACGGATGCAGCAAGATTCTGACATGAAGTCAAGTCTCAGAGAGAAAATATTCTATGTCCAAATTAAGTAACAGGCTAATGCAGTTCTGCTCTCAGAGTCAGGCAAAACCAGACTGTCTCACCTCCAATTTCAGAGTCTTTCATAAAAAACATACACAGTGAAAACCTCATTATCAGCATGAAGTGACCAGACAACATTACAGAATTGACAAATCAGAACACAAAATTAGTTCTAGGCGGAACTTGGGGAGTTATATAAATACGGCAGAAATCAGGCACATTGCACCGCTCGTGCTGACTTTTAGCGACAGGAGATTGTTCCACGCTGTAAAGCCAGCGCAAACTGTACCATGCAGCAAGCCTGAGGGCGCTGAATCTTTCTGCTGCTTTAGTAGATTTCCTACTCAAGCAACAGCATTCTCAACGCGAAGGGCCGTGACCTGCCGTTACTGCCTGCATTGAGAAATCTCACCTGGAGGCGTTCTATGGCCTAAAATCACAATAGGGGACGCAAATTCTAGCTTTACATTGGTGAGCCATGCACAAGGAAAAAGACTGCTATGCAGTGGTTGAAGGAGTTTTCGATCGAAATGTAGAGTGTGCAAAAATCCACAAACTCCGCTGGTGGAGCAGAATTTTTCACCCACACCTATACAAAATGTAATGCAGCATCATCTATCTCTACAACAATTCCATCCATTAATATGAATATTTAAACCACCCCTTCGACCTACTTCCATAGGCTGTGTCAGTACAAATCTGATTAGATGCACCTTCAAGCTGCTTTGTATCACCCACAAAACTATACATGGAACAGGACCGCTTTTTATCAGAAACAAAATAACCAAATACATTCAACAAAGAAACCTCCGCTCAAGATTGCTACCCTGCCTTAGAACACCACCATACAAGAAAAAGACTTTAGGTGGTACATCCTTCTTCGTTCAAGCAGCCAAACTGTAGAATTCATTACCCCCAACTATAAGATCCGCAGATAACTATCTTGTCTTCAGAAGACTACTGAAGAGATGTCTCTTTCCTTCATAACCACCACATTCAAACAGCAATGGACTGCATATGCCTGTGTTGATAAATATTTTTTATCTGATTATGTGTATATTCTAGATATATATAGTTCTTTAGAAAATATGTATTGATACTACGTCATAACAATAAACTACACACATACTCTTTAAACCTGTTTTACTAATGTATATTTACTCACAGTTTAAATATGTATATGTATGTACAAATATGTGTGTATTCATGTATGTATGTGTGTGTGTGTGTGTGTGCATATATATATATATATATATATATATATATATATATATATATATATATATATGTTATTCTATGCTTAACATGTTCAAAGGTCATTGCATAGCTCCTAGATAAGTTGTTATAATAGATACTTATGAATCCCTGCTCTCATTTTAAATCACACTGATCAAATGTTTATTATCATAGGTTTTTGCCTATTCAAAAATTGAGTAAAGATAAATAAATGTTAAAAAAGTATACTTAGTAATTAACTTCAAATATTAAAAATCTTGAAAGTCTGTGTTTATACAATACTACTTTTCTTCTCATATTATACCCATTATTATATTCCTTGGACATATATTCCCTTACTATGTACTTACATATCTATATTTATTACTTTAGTCCTACTGTACTAGAGCAAAAAATAAATTAAAATAAAATCTATAACTAAAATTCAAATTATAAATAAATCTAAAAAATATATATTAATGATAATAAAGAATACATAAATTAAATAAAAATAATGATCAAAAATGTGTACATATAGTTATATATATAAAAAAATATAAATAAAAAATATTAGATTTTTACTCTCTTGTAAGCTTTACTTTGTCTACCATCACCATATGTCATTTCTCTATCAATCTATCCTCCATTCCCACTCCGACTCATCCCAAATCCATTCTACTACTTTCATCTCCTAAATAACCCTGCCTAAGCTCTTCCCTCCTCTTCCACATCTAACTCAGCCAAACCTCAGTTTACTACCATGATCTCCCAAACAACCCTGCTAAATTCTCTCTCATTTATCTCACCTTTAACTCATCCAAAACCCCTGCTGCTTCTATGATCTCCCTAACCCTTTCCACAGACTCTTCCCTCCTCCATCCCCACTTTGCTCAACCCAAGCCTAAATCCTATTACTATAAACTCCCAATTAACACTTCTGGATTCTTCCCTCCTCCACTCCTGCATTACTCCAGTCAATCCAACTAACAAACTCACATATCCGCGGCTCAAATTAACTCATAATAATGCTAAAACTGTACTCATATTTCCCCGATACTAATCCACCACTAATTCCTTTTGGGTTCTGGAGTAGCGTGCTACTCGCTGAAAAGTGCTTCACCGCCTCGTCAGGGGTAGTTAGCGCTATATAAATACTATTACAATACAATACAATTATACCCAAAACAATCAGATTTTTATAAATGTATAGGCATACAGTAGCACAGGCAGAAAAATCCTTGAATATCACAAATGGCTCACTCCAGAGTTATTAAACAACACAAGTCAATGCAAAGCATAATACTTGTTCCCTTTTTGTGATGTGCGATGAGAAAAGAAGTGAAAACACGCATCATGCCATTTAGACCCAGTTTGTGCCTATTTTATTCATGCATAGGAAATTCAATTTACGCAAAGCGTAGTGTTTTCATTTCAGTGCAGAAATGTTCATAAAGTTAGGCTCACAAATCTTAACAAATCAAACTCCTTTGCTGTTCAAGCATCAAAATCCACTACTCTATTTACAGTTTCCATTGCCTTTAATCTCTTTCATCTTTATTCTTCCAAACCCTTCATCTCATCATAAACAGCCTTCATGTTCTCCATCGCCTGCATTTCAACATCTCGGCTCGTTCTTTTCCATGGAGAGGTTGCTGGAGTTTTCTTCACATACCTACATTTTGAACCCCATATAAGGCAGATTATTTCAAGTAATTTTAGCAAAAGAATGAGACCAATTATGCATGAAGAAATAATAATTACGTGCTACTGTTTTTGACCACACCAATATTACTACGCCATTCACCAATCTTTGCAAAACCCTTTCCAATCTCACTGAATCTTTCATCGATTGATTCCCACTATCCTTGTTCTTTCAAGTATCTTCGCCTCATGCAAAGTATTAGTGAAATGTTCTGTGTAGTCAATAATAACCTTTCTATTATCAGTAATTAAACACAACATTGTTGAACACCCACAGCACATGGCATACCCCCACCCTCCTTCACTCGATGAATATGTAAGGCAAGGTGGTTTTGCATAATCTGTGTATGCATAGATATAAGCTCCTGGTTAAATTTAGTTAGTACACCTGCAGAATTAGTAGATGTTAGAAATTAGGTCTCTAGTTGGCAGTGATATGCAAGCAGGGACCACAAAACTAGTCAAGTTAAGTCAAAATGCACGACCTAAGCTAACCTCTGTTCACCCTCTGGTAGCTTGGCGCAGAGCAGGGAGGCTTAACTTAGGAGGCAGTGTGTAAAGTATTTGTGCAGCACACACGCAATATTACAGGAGGTACACCACAAAAAACTTCACACAAATGTAGAAAAATAAAGCTAGTTTCCCTGTATAAATTAAGATCAGAATGACAGAGATCCAATTTTTCAATTATTAATTATTCACTTTGTGGGATTAAGTTAACGAAGGCTGATAAATAATTATGGGTTAGAAGAGGGTGTGCCGGGGACTCTTTGGCATGAGTGTGCGTATATATCCACAGTTTACGGTAATGTCCAGGGTGCGCGCTTCTTGGAGTGCGGCTGAGTGTGAGGTTCTCAAGCACAGACACTAGGAAAGCAGGTGAGGGCCGCGGGGGAACTGTGAGGTGGAGGCCTGTAGCACCAGGTGAAAAATCACTGCTGTAACCATGGACCTCGAGTAATGAGTAGACAGCAAAGCAGACAAAGCCGAACAGGACCTTTGAACAAATCGGATGGCCATGTTTAGCAAAGCCACTCAGGGTGACTAAAGAAAGTGGGAGGTGAAACTTGGTGGAGCTGCTCAGGGTGGTTGAAGAAAGCGTGGTGAAATCCAGCAATGGACGCTCAGGGTGACTGAAGGAAATGAGCGGCAAAGTCCAGCAAGCCTGCTCAGGGTGACTGAAGGAAACGAGCGGCAAGGTCCAGCAAGCATTCACCACATTTCAAGACCAGGTTTCCTATACTTCAAACAAAAGTGATCTAAATTCACCAATATCCATATGCATAACCCAATTGATTCCAAAGGGTTACATTATTAGGTTCACTTAATTACAGTCAATGGTGTTTCAACCCTCTAAAAGATGGGAGGGTCTTATCAGGATCAAAATATAAGGACACCTAAAAAAAAGAGCACCTGTTAAATGAGGCGGGTAGGGGTGTGACTCATCAATTCAATTAGGATAGAAAGTCCATGCATATACGGTCAAGAAAAACAGACCCACCTGATAAAAACGAAGAACCAACAGCCATCTGTCGTCACCACTCAGTGTATAATAACAAAACTTACTTACAAGGGGCCTGACAGCGCGAAGCACAAAAACAGTGGATTCATGTTTGCAGTATCAGGACATGAAAAACTTAAACAGCACCCTGCCCTATGGGCTACCTAAGGCCCTCTTTAGAAGTGACGTATATGTAAGAAAAGGTGAGTTTAAGGCTTGGCAAGAAATTTTAAATGCCAAGTTGGGGTGGCAGTGAAACTGCATACCCAGGCTCTGCAGTGGCAGGCCTGGGACATTTTTACAGGGCTACTTAAGTGGGTGAAACAATCAGTGCCCCAGGCCCACTAGTAGCATTCAATTTACAGGCCTTGTGTCTATGGTACATCACTTTACAAGGGACTTACAAGTACATTAAATATGCCAATTGTGGACACACCAATGTTACCTTGTTTTAGAGGAGAATCACATGCACTTTAGCACTGGTTAGCAGTGGTGAAGTGCTCAGAGTCCTAAGGCCAACAAAATGATACAGCAACAAAACAGGAGGTGAAGGCAAAAAGTCTTGGGTAAGACCACCCTAAGGAAGCCAGGTCTTACGGCAGCCAAACAATAAATCAGACAAGACAACTTCCCGATTTTCACATCATTTAGAGCCACACCTATAGGAGCAATCAAAACACCAAAATAGATCCATTAAAACCACGCTTTGATCTTTCAAGATTCATATTGGCTATTCCAGTCCTCTCATTTACATGAAAGACACGCAGAAAGAAAAAGCAATATAGCAGCTTCCCACACAATTATGACATAATTTGCTTAAAGATAAATTATGGAAATGGTTTCCTTTGTACATAGATATGAGATACCTGCATATATTACTTTTTCTGAGTATAACGTCTATTCCTCAAGATACAGGCATCATGTGCTTGTCCACAATAATTGGCAGAGCAGTGTGTGATTGGCACATCTGCCTCATGTGCCATTTGAGCAGGCCACATTGAAGATTTGTTCCCGGGATTTCAGTGGTATGATTCTTGTATGATTTCAATCACGGTATCCCAAACATTAGGAAAAGATACAATGGGATAGAGTCACCCCTTTTTGGAAACTTGATGCTGTGCTGCATCTTACCGCTTGCATCCAATACTTGCTTAAGTATTTTTGAGAAGGTAGGCTGCAACTTTACAACAGACATGACTGTTCCCTGAAAGGAACCAGTAACAAACAAAATACATGATGGGCCAGAACTTCACCAATGGAGGTATGACAGTGCAGATGTTGGTGCAGGGTTCCAATTGTACTCAAAATGATTCAACATGTCCAGGATGGTTTCTTTTGTAAGCATTTGTACAGGGAGCACTTGTAATGCATTCATCTTGAAAATGTTGATAAGAGTTCCTTACATCATTGATCCTTCCTTTTTGGAATCCACTTCAACTTGTGCAACTTCTGCCACCTCCAGAACAGTTGCTTTTTCTTCAAAGCAAACTTTTAGAGCAATAGTTGCCACTTCTCATTTGTTTGATCTGATACACGCTGGACAGATGCAGCATATTATGGGCCTCATTATGACCCTGGCGGCCGGCGGTAAGCTGGCTGTAACACCGCCAACAGGCTGGCAGTGTTCCGCCAGCTATTATGACCGTGGCGCAATAGCCACGGCCACACCGCTAGCCCCTCCACTATACCGCCAGACTTCTGCCTGTCAGTCATAATCCCCAGGGCAGCAATGCAAGCACCGCTGCCCTGGGGATTATGAGTCCCCGACCGCCAGCCTGGCCATGGCGGTAAACACCGCCATGGAAAGACTGGTGGTAAGGGGGACTTGGGGTGCCTCTGGGGGCCCCTGCACTGCCCATGCACTTGGCATGGGCAGTGTAGGGGCCCCCAGGCATAGCCCCGTCGCGCATTTCACTTCCCGAATTTCGGGCAGTGAAATGCGCGACAGGTGCTACTGCACCCGCTGCACATCAGCATTGCCGCTGGCTCTATTACGAGCCCGCATCAATGTTGATGTGACTTTTCCGCTGGGCCATCTGACAGTAACACTGTTACCATCCGCTGGCCCAGCGGAAAAGTCATAATAGGGAGCCAGAAATACTGCCAGCACTAATGAGGGCCTATATGTCTGCGACCCCCATGACATTTGGCTGCTGAAAATTTTCTACATATAATTTGTGCCTGTCCAGGTTCACCTGACATGAGATAATTTGTAGTCAAACAGGATCTGTTAACGTTTGCAGAGATGTTTAGAGAAAAATATAAATCTGTGCGATTTAGGAATCACTATCAAGCTATGTGCTATCTAGGTCCACTAGCTCGAATGATCAGTAAAGCAACTGGAGACTGCAGGTGAACTTCTGCATCAGATGATATTAGTGATTTTCAGTGCTATGGTATTATTTTATTGGTGGAGCTCCTGAACCTAGGTATTGCGATAATGGTTATTGGATAAAAAATGTTTTAGTTTTTTAATTAAGGAATCTACAGCACTCAAACTAGTACTGGCTATACGACTGAATATTCCCATGTGTATCAATTATGAGGTAGAAAAGTATGAACTGAGATACTTATCATGTACAGCTATTTATATTATGACAATAACTAGCCTATTAATCCTTTCCTGTATAAAACAAATAAAATAAATGCAGTTTTAATATTTGGGTTATTTGAACTTTCATAAGTGCCTTAATTTCTAAATTAGGTTTTTTATGTTAAAAAAGTAATATGTGACTGATTGATTGTATTGCATGTGTTGACTAAACACTTGTTTTCAGAGGGCTCTGGGGTGAACCAAGGTGCAGACATTTTAGGTTTTGAGTGGGTTTTCAGTAGAGCCTTGAGTTTGGCTTTTCATAGTTGTACTGTAGATGTCAAAGAACCTTTTAACATCTGGTGAGGGTTGGAGGACGTTTGGCAAGTTGAATAGTTTGTCTTTCAGAGCACTAATGGAGAAGCCTTTGAAGGAGTAAAATGTCTATTTTCTCTTGTGAGGTCACTATGATGTTGAGGTGTGGAATAAAGGATGACGTAGGGTATGGTGTAGTCACCTGTTCAATTCCAGCATTTACTAGCCTTGCAGTGGATTGTGGTTGACGCTGATAGGACAAAGTTGACAGTATCACCTTTGGAATGGGTTGGTTCAGTGGCATGTTGCTTGATGTACAGAGTGTTGAGGAGTTTTTGGACTGATTGATTCATCAACTTGGTGCTAGGGAAGGTAGCGTGGGTGTGCAGAATGGAGGCAGAGGAGATGAGGTCTGTGATTTCTTCTTCTTGTTCGGATTAGGGAGTCTGGAGATCAAATGGAAAGAGATTATCCAAGATGCTCAAAGAAGGAAGTTGCAGGTAAGGAGCTCCAGTGATTGAGATGGTGCTGGACTTCAGATGGTGCAGGGACATGGGTATTTATGTGTGGCCCATTCTGCCATGTTCTGTCTGTTTGTTGGATGCAATAGCCAGCACGGATGGGGATGTCAAGGGTATGCACCATGGTAGAAGTGCGCCATGTTTCTGTGATAAGCAGTGCTGTGATGATGTCAGCAATGTCTGGAGTGTACAGTGTGCGACAATGGGCATCAGTTGGCATGTGTTTATGTCAACAGTGGTGATGAGTGGTATATAAATTAGATGGTTGCCGTTGGATGCATGTGACTGGTATGTGTAGGGTTTGAAGTGGATATGAGTATAATGCACGCTGCAGTATATATCAGACATGTGTTGCTAACGGCTTATCTAATGGCAAAGATTCTGAGTCAAGGCTCTTCCTGACATAAAAAGGCCAAAAAGGGAGAGGTCCTTGTTTTCAACTGCCATTGGCTGAAGATGCAAAGGAGATAGGACGCCCTGAGATGAAAGGGGTAGAGCTTAGGAGTTGGCTCCCAATTGGCTGGCCTGCTGGTAAATCCAGTGTGATGTCAGCACTTTGAACTTCAAGGCAAGAAGGGATGCACTAGCTCAGTTGACAGGAGTGGTCAATTTACAATCATATTATTGAGCATCTTATTCAGTCATATGGAATGATTGGTTATTTAGTTCAGGAGATAGGACCACATTGGCATGTAAAGTTGAGAAATGTGCCAGAGCCATATAAAGCAGTTCACAGACTAGATTTGAATTTCATACAAATCAGTATAATAGATAACTGCAATAGGGGCATACCTCAGTCCCTGTCTGGGGAAAGATGGAACCATTGTAACGGTGGAACCACTATAAACTTTGGTCCCTTGGAGGTTAAGCTGACAGTAGGGAGACTCAACTGTAAAAGCATGTCACTGGTGCACAACTTGCTTGTAGTAAATGCCCAAGACTCATTTGGGTACCTGAGAAATACATGGGAACCTGATGTGGGGGCTATCTGAAGAGGACTGGAAAGTTGTATAGATGGTTCCTAGTGAAACTGCAACCTGCGTGCATTATACAAGCCAATTATCTGGATTGACAAAATCATACTATGGTCAGGTTGTGGAACATATGGCAGGAGTACTCAGTCAACTGCTTACAGACACTTACAGAAAGGGGTAATTACATGCTCACTGTCTGGGAGGCGCTGCGCACTGCACCTTTTTGGAACAAGGCCGCCTGCACCCTTACAGATGTACTTGCATGAAAGGTATTGTTGATCCCTATGATTTTTAAAACAATTGTATTGCATTTAAGGGACTTGTTTGATCAGGTGATTTACAATCAGCAGTTACACAGTCGACAAAGAACTAGAATGCAGTGTGATATCAACATGCTACTAAAGTTGGGTATGGGTAGTAGCCTATTGACTAGAAAAAGAAAAGAACAAACAATAAGAGAACACAAGTTAAACAAATATACTAAAGCAAATAACCAAGGATCAAAAGTCCTAAAGATAGGCCCCCTATGGATAGATGGAGTTTGTGAGATTGGAAAGAGGTCCTAAGGCTGGAGTGACAATTTGGCAAGAGCAGTCACTCTAGTTGTCGTGTATACCTGCCCACATCATCAGATAATACATGATTATATTTTGAGTAACGGTAGGTATTTTCATTGCTATAGTTTTTTATATTATGAGCGAAAGAGAGATGCTAGTAAGGCACTTGTCTCCTGGGCCGTCTGGTTCTTTCCAACGGACAGTCTATTCCAGATATTGACAGAGACAACACAAACTTGTTTAATTTTGTGTTCTCTACCTTACTGGGCTTTTCAAGCATGGTCATGCCCACAATGTACCCTGTGAGGTTTTCACGTTCCACGGTTAGGCTTATAACTGGGGCAACAAGAATTATATTGATTATTATTTGATTATGTGGACAGGTATACACAACACTTAGAGTGACTGCTCTTGTCAAATGTTAATGGGAAGATCCATTCAGAATGACAATAATCTTGAGATTAATTGACTTTATCAGAATTCTGTTTTTACTATTTTAGTAGATGAGATTAAGATGTTTGGAAGAGGACCATGTGTAATATAATAGCTTAAAAAGTATTTTCTATAGTGATATTGATGGAAACACCTTGATGAGTTTTGCATGTTTTTAGGTGTTTATAGCATGCATTTCATTATATTTTGTCCTGAGGCGGCCTGAAGGATAAGGCTGAAACGTGCCAACAATATATCTGTGAGAGGATCCATCTAGTAAAGAGAAGAACAACTTGATGTTATCACATTAAGGAATGAGACTATAAAGCAAGATGAGTCATTGTGGAATAAACTGATGGATTCACTTTTGGTGGTACCTTGGACACTTTACGGAATATGGACCTTACATTCTTAGAAAATAGCATCATATAAGGGGCTTTTGTGAATAGCAAATAAAATGAGTAATGAACTTCCAAAGAGTTCTATTGATGATCTCAGAGAGGAGTAAAAATGCAAAAGCAATGGTGCACGGAGATACAGATTGAATATGTTGTAAACATAAATTTGTACCACAAATTATGTCTGTTCATCACTATTTGTTTTTAATAATTGATCCATATAGGAAACCTTTTTCACAAACGTATGTACCCAGGTTTCAATAAGGATATTCAGGTGTGTCCTGGTAACCACCTATCATTTGTGGATCAGCATGTATGTGTAAATTTGTAAATATGAGCAGCACCTCATACACCACTGACCAGCAATGGAGTGTCTCCGAAGGCTTCTCTTCCCTGTGCAGGCAAGGCCTTCACTCATACCCTAGCTGCTCACTTCTCTATGCCAGTACTCAACAGTGGAGCCAATGAGGGGCTCCAAGACATGGCTATAGCCCACCTTGCCAACACCAGCACCAGGTTGGGAAATATGTTTCCCACATTTTTCAGTTTTAAGTGTAAGCGGTGTGAGAATTCATATAGTTTAGTGAGCTCTAATGTCTCTTGCATTATTTCAGGTAAATGCTTCCAGGATTTCTTGATGACAAGGTTCTTTCATACCATGTGGAAGATGTTGGCATCTATGAGTGTACATCCTGGGCATGATAACATTGCCTGTACATTTATTTGATTGAATTTTCTCAGAGGTAAATACTTCTTGTGAATGTAACTGTACTAAATATATTTGAAGCAGAAACTTCTATGGACAAGTGAGAGTATATTAACGCCTTCTTCCATTCCCTGTCAGTGAAGTCTCTCCCTAGCCCCAAGTCCCATTTCAGTCTCCCAATGTCTATGCAAATCTTTGTCATGGAATATTGGGCCTTGGATAGCCACGTGACTTGTTCTCTGCTCTTGCCAAGGGTCCCAGGTCCGAGGTTCATCTTCCCTACTACTCTAAGATCTCCATAAAGCATTGGTGTGGGAGTCATATGTCAGGGACTGACTGCCTGGAAGTCTGTCCTCCTCTATCAGTTGTTCCAGTATTTTCATCACTCCTGAAGAGCATCAATCACCCTCTGTCCCCATCTCTCTCCAAGCTGAGCTGTCTAGTAATGAAGTGACCCTAGGATTTCAACAGCTCCTCTAAGGGAATGGGTGGGGCATGCATCGAGGATCACTTAGTAAATGTTGCACTCCTTTACCAACATTTTAGTAATGATAAGAGTAATCTCCTGGCTCAAGAAGGTGCACCTCTACTTCCATGCAGGTAAGCTATCATGCACCACTTGGTCAGTGCGTCAATTAGTCACAGTCTCCTCCTGTTGCCCTCATTTCTCATTATGCTGGTAAATGGCTTAATAGCGACAGCAGACAAGTAGCATCTCAGTCTCATTCCCCAAGATATCCTCAAAGGGGAAGGGGAGATATTATCCTACCAGTCTACCAGACTCTGGTGGCAGGATTGCTAATACAGCAGGGAGAGCCAATGAAATATCTCACTTTCAAATCCCATATATTGGAGTGCTGCAAACATGTAGCACCATTGAAATGTGTTGGACACCTTCTTCAGGTCAATCATCTTAACCCCTGTGTTTGGGTGAATTAGGGCAATAGTACTTAACTTGTGGTCTGGGGACTTCTGGGGGTTGGCGAAGCCCACTCAGGGGGTCTGTGACTGCTTATACAATTAAATAACATTAACACATTTATGAAGTGTATAAATGTAAAACTGAACATTTTAAAGCATTTTGTAAATGTGAAATTATTTGAAATTGGAGGCTAAAAATTAAGTTAGTATCCTCAGATTGATCAAAGGAGCAGTGTACGTGCATCTAACAGAATATAGCATGGACAATGAGTGGTCCAAATTGAAATTAAAAAAAATTCCAACCTTCCAATTAAAATTAAAGTACATATTTTGTTAATGTTTGTTTATGAATTAAATTGCATATTTAATCATTTGTTTATTTGTTTGATGAATTGCTTGTTTCTGTATGTTTGTGCATTGCTTTGAAGTTGAAATCATCAAAATGCTTAGACCTAGGTCCCAGACTTCCAATAATAACTCAGTGAGGGTGCCCAGATTCCAATAATGACCCATTGGGGTCCCTGGGTTCTGGTAATGATTAAGTGGGGTCCACAGAACTCAAAAGGTTAAGAACCACTGATTTAGGGAACCCTCCACCGGTGCCAGAGACAGCAGAGATTCAAGGAAGTAGTGTATTTGGGGATGAACCCATTTTGATAATGATGCAATAGAGAGGGCAAGTAAGAGTAACTTTGTCTTGCTAGAATCTTGCTAAGTATTTTGTAGTCTGAGTTGAGCATGGCTAATGGCCTGTTGAAATTCTTATCTAATGGGTCCCAATGAGGTTTCAGGAATGACACTATCATTACTACCCTAGTAGTTTATCAGAATCCAGTGCAGTTAAGTAGACTAAAGCAAGATGCGCCATCAGTATGTGCTCATATGCACATTTGAATTCTGTGGGAGACTGTTAGGTACCAGGGGTTGTCTCCTAGACCCATTTTTCATGGCTTCCTTAACTTTGTTCACCATTATGGGGTGATCTGAAGATTCACAATCCTCTGTTGTGAGATTACTTAAGCAATTACACAGACACGTTATTTTAGCTTAGGCTTGCAGCTCATGCCCTTTCACTCCGATACATAAATTTTTATTTTAGCAAAAGCTTCATTTTAGTGGAGATGTTTTTATTATTTTATCAGTGTTTCTTTTGCACACAAGTCTGTTGTTCATTTATCTGCACGATACTCTCTGTACTTTGCTCAAGGCTGAACGTGATAAGTTACGAGTTATTGCTGACACAGTGTTCATCATGTCCCCAACTCTTATGCACAGAAAATAATGTGTTGCCACATCAGGGCAGTTTTCTCAGAACACCAGATGTTTTATTATAAAACACGTCACTGCCCCCTACACAATGGAGGGGAATTTCAGCCAGTTGCCATCACATGCTGCACGCCGGCTTTGCAGTTACTGCTGAGATCTGATGCCTTCTCCGCCTCTCTGTGGAAAGACTCTCAGTAGACCAAGAGGCCTCTTCTCTACCTACAAACACCAGTTTGGGGGCTGAGTTCCTTCCTGGGGGCCTAATGGGCAGATTACGGCTCACACTGCTATGCTCCTGTAGAGACTATTAGTAGTGCAGATACGGATTTCAGAACCATTTTTGTGACAATATGGTGGGACTTTTACTATGTTTCACTTTCCTTGTCATTGCTTTGCTTTTATTATGTTTTATCATCCTTCTAATCACCATTCATGTCTTTTTACATCAAATGTAGATGATTCTATAACACTTATTGAACCTAGTCCTGCTTCTGTTTGTCTTTGGATGTGTGAGTCATATGTGAATTAGAGAAAGGAATAAGATCTGTTCCACCGCTCACAAACCCTTACAACCAAAAATTTGAAAGAAGGCCAGAGAGAGAGATTAGCGAACACAACACCAGCATCCACAGACACTCAACACCATCACTTATACAACATCCACGCACCTCAAACAACACACACCAACACATCCCCTCACACACCACAACAGACAGCACCTCACACATCACCCACACCACATCATGGCACCGCAAACACACCCCAGGTTTTCTGAGGAGGAGCTCAGGGTCATGGTGGAGGAAATCATCCGGGTAGACCCACAGCTATTCGGATCACAGGTGCAGCAGACATCCATTGCTAGGAAGATGGAGCTATGGCGGAGAATCGTCGACAGGGTCAACGCAGTGGGACAGCATCAAAGAACACAGGATGACATCAGAAAGAGGTGGAACGACCTACGGGGGAAGGTACGTTCTGTGGTATCCAGACACCAGATTGCTGTACAGAGGACTGGCGGTGGACTCCCACCTCCTCCCCCACAACTAACAACATGGGAGGAGCAAGTCTTGGCGATCATGCATCCTGAGGGCCTCGCAGGAGTAGCAGGAGGACTGGACTCTGGTAAGGCAAATCTTTACTACTATATCCCCCCCCCTACCTGCATGCTATCACATACTCCCACCTCACCCTCACACCCATCACCCCAACACCCTACAGATACCCCACTACCACAACCCACACATCCCAAAACCAAGCCCTGCATGTAACACCAATGCATGGACACCCATCACCAAAGCATGTACAGTAGAGAGACTCACTCATGCCCCAAAATCACCAGTCACACAAGGGCCACAGCAATAATGCAAGCACAGGAGTAGAGGTTAACTCACCCATTGGACAAGATGGCACACACAGATACTAAGATTATGCATTCACACCCCAGCAGGACCCATACACAATGTCACCGGACAGGAGGTGCCAGACATATCCAGTCCCCCCACAGAAGAGGCCCACAGTGATGACAGCAGCTCTGCACGCCTGGATCACAATGACCAGCCCGGCCGATCAGGGACCTCGGGACAGTCAGTTCCCCTGACACAGTCACAAGCCACCACAGAGCCTCTCCCCTCAGGAACACCACCACAGCACCCACCCAGCGGGCCCATCACTCTGTCCCCAGGACACATCAATCAGCAGTGTGTCCACCACTAAAGGGAACCCAGGCAAACCCACCAACCCAAGAAAATCAGGGACCTGGGGACAGTGGGCACACAGTTCAGGGGACAGAGGCACAGGATAACAGGGAAGCTGGGAGGACTGCTGTGCGACAGGGGGAGGACAGGCCCAGGGAACCGACACTCCACGAGGCACTCGCCAACATCATGGGAGCTTACCACCATTCACAGGAGACCATGGGCAAGGTACTGGCCAAGTTTCAGGAGACCCAGGGGCTTCAGGAGGAACAATACCTGGGGATCAGGGAGTGTAGGAAGTTGGCTCTGTGCTAATGCTAATGCTCTATTTTGTGGTAGTGTGGTCGAGCAGTAGGCTTATCAGAGGGTAGTGTTAAGCATTTGTTGTACACACACAGGCAATAAATGAGGAACACACACTCAAAGACTTACTCCAGGCCAATAGGTTTTTATATTGAAAAATATATTTTCTTAGTTTATTTTAAGAACCACAGGTTCAAGATTTACAGTTAATATTTTAAATGTAAGGTACTTCACTTAGATACTTTAGGAACTTTGAATGGAAACAATATCATGTACAGTCTGTGTAAAAATGGCAATAAGCAGCATAAGTGCAAAAATCAACAATTCCTGGGGGAGGTAAGTAAAGGTTAGATTAGGAGGTAAGTAAAACACTTACAAGTCTCAGTCCTGTGGCATAGGCAGCCCACCGTTCGGTGTTCAAGGCAACCCCAAAGTTACCACACCAGCAGCTCAGGGCCAGTCAGGTGCAGAGGTCAAAGAGGTGCCCAAAACACATAGGCGCCTATGTGGAACAGGAGTGCTCCGGTTCCAGTCTGCCAGCAGGTAAGTACCTGCGTCCTTGGGGGGCAGACCAGGGGGGTTTTGTAGAGCACTGGGGGGGACACAAGTAGGCACACAAAACACACCCTCAGCGGCACAGGAGCGGCCGGGTGCAGTGTGCAAAGCAGGCGTCGGGTTTTGTATAGTTTTCAATGGAGGGACCCGGGGGTCACTCTAGCGGTGCAGGCAGGCACAGGGGGTCTTCTCAGGACAGCCACCACCTGGGCAAGGCAGAGGGTCGCCTGGGGGTCACTCCTGCATCGAAATTCGGTTCCTTCAGGTCATGGTGGCTGCGGGTGCAGTGTTGGTTACAGGCGTCGGGTCCCTTGTTACAGGCAGTCACGGTCAGGGGGAGCCTCTGGATTCTCTCTGCAGGCGTCGCTGTGGGGGTTCATGGGGGTCGTCTCTGGTTACTCATGGGCTCGCAGTCGCCGGGGAGTCCTCCCTGAGGTGTTAGTTTTCTGCAGGTCGAGCCGGGGGCTTCGGGTGCAGAGTGTGAAGTCTCACGCTTCCGGCGGGAAACGTGAAGTCCTTGGAAGTTGCTTCTTTGTTGCAAAGAAGTAGCTGGTTTTGAACAGGGCCGCTGTTCACAGGAGTTTCTTGGTCCTGTAGTCCAGGGCAGTCCTCTGAGGCTTCAGAGGTCACTGGTCCCTGTTGGATGCGTCGCTGGAGCAGGTTTTTGAAGTTGGAGACAGGCTGGTAGGGCTGGGGCCAAAGCAGTTGTCGTCTTCCTCCTTCTCTGTAGGCTTGTAGGTCAGCAGACCTTCTTCTTTCTTCAGGTTGCAGGAATCTGATTTCCTGGGATCTGGGGAGCCCCTAAATGCTGAATTTAGAGGTGTGTTTAGGTCTTGGAAGGCAGTAGCCAATGGCTACTGTCCTTGAGGGTGGCTACACCCTCCTTGTGCCTCCTCCCTATGGGAAGGGGACCACATCCCTATTCCTATTGGGGGAATCCTCCAAACTCAAGATGGAGGATTTCTCAAGGTAGGGGTCACCTCAGCTCAGGACACCTTAGGGGCTGTCCTGACTGGTGGGTGACTCCTTCTTGTTTTTCTCATTATCTCCTCCAGCCCTGTCGCCAAAAGTGGGGACAGTGGACGGAGGGGTGGGCATCTCCACTAGCTGGGATGCCCTGGGGCGCTGTAACAAAAGGGGTGAGCCTTTCAGGCTCACCGCCAGGTGTTACAGTTCCTGCAGGGGGAGGTGAGAAGCACCTCCACCCAGTACAGGCTTTGTTCCTGGCCACAGAGTGACAAAGGCTCTCTCCCCATGTGGCCAGCAACATGCCTGGTGTGTGGCAGGCTGGCATAAACTGGTCAGCCTAAACTAGAAGTCGGGTAGGTATTCAGGGGGCATCTGTAAGATGCCCTCTGGGTGTATGTTACAATAAATTGCACACTGGCATCAGTGTGCATTTATTGTGCTGAGAAGTTTGATACCAAACTTCCCAGTTTTCAGTGTAGCCATTATGGAACTGTGGAGTTCGTGTTTGACAAACTCCCAGACCATATACTCTTATGGCTACCCTGCACTTACAATGTCTAAGGTTTTGCTTAGACACTGTAGGGGCATAGTGCTCATGCACATATGCCCTCACCTGTGGTATAGTGCACCCTGCCTTAGGGCTGTAAGGCCTGCTACAGGGGTGACTTACCTATGCCACAGGCAGTGTGAGGTTGGCATGGCACTCTGAGGGGAGTGCCATGTCGACTTAGTCATTTTCTCCCCACCAGCACACACAAGCTGTGAAGCAGTGTGCATGTGCTGAGTGAGGGGTCCCTAGGGTGGCATAAGACATGCTGCAGCCCTTAGAAACCTTCCCTGGCATCAGGGCCCTTGGTACTGGGGTACCAGTTACAAGGGACTTACCTGAGTGCCAGGGTTGTGACAATTGTGGAGACAAAGGTACAATTTAGGGAAAGAACACTGGTGCTGGGGCCTGGTTAGCAGGGTCCCAGCACACTTTCAAATCATAACTTAGCATCAGCAAAGGCAAAAGGTCAGGGGGTAACCATGCCAAGGAGGCACTCCCTGGCTTCCAAGTGTCACCTTGTGGCCAAGAGGACCCTTACAACTCTTTCCCTGGGAGGAAAAGATCTTGCAGATCCGGCATCCTGAAGGTTTGACTGGAATCCCTGGCAGAGTGGAGAGTGGTAAGATCACTTAGCAATTTCTCAACACCCACAAATGGAATTTTGCTCTTAAATCCGCCATTTGGAATGATTCAACACCCTTATCAAAAAAGATATACATAAACTTGACTCCACAAAATATCTGGTTTCATCCGAAGTACTAGCATCATGGTTGAATCTCTCTCCTTAACAATGTGCAATATGTTTAGTCAGATTGTGTGTTGTTCCCCATGAATCTTTTCTTGCATTTGCTTAGTCACTTGCTTTCTATCAATGTATGTTGTTCTTCTCCTTAAAAAACAGGCCCAGAACTCCATCTATTGGAATATGAATGTTGTGAGAAAGTAGCCTCTTTCTAGCATGGTTACCGCCACTTTTGGCCTGTTTGTGAGTGTGTGTCAGTGTGTTTTTACAGTGTCACTGGGATCCTGCTAGCCAGGACCCCAGTGCTCATAGTAAAAACCCTATATGTTAGTGTGTTTTGCCTGTCTTACTGAGATCCTGCTAGCCAGGACCACAGTACTCCTAGTTTGTGGCCTAATGTGTGTCACTGAGGCTCTGCTAACCAGAACCTCAGTGCTTATGCTCTCTCTGCTTTTAAACTTCTCACTATAGGCTAGTGACTTCATTTACCAATTTCAATTGGCACACTGGACCCCCCTTATAAGTCCCTAGTATATGGTACGTAGGTACCCAGGGCATTGGGGTTCCAGGAGATGCTTATGGGCTGGAGCATTTATTTTGCCACCCATAAGGAGCTCAGACAAACCCTTTCACAGGACTGGCACTGCAGCCTGCATGAAATAGTGCACACATTATTTCACAGCCATTTGCCCTGCACTTAAGTAACTTATAAGTCACCTATGTGTCTAACCTTCATTTAATGAAGGCTAGGTGCAAAGTTACTAAGTGTGAGGACACCCTTGCACTAGCAAAGGTGCCCCCACATAGTTCAGGGCCAATTCATGGGACTTTGTGAGTGCGGGGTCGCCATTACACGCGTGCACTACATATAGGTCAGTACCTATATGTAGCTTCACAATGGTAACTCCGAATATGGCCATGTAAGGTGTCTAAATTGTCCCCCATTCCAAATCTGGTATTGGGGAGCCAATTCCATGCATCCTGGGGGATCCACCATGGACCCCCAGAACTGCCAAACCAGATCTCTGAGGCTTGCAATGCAGCTACAGCTGCTGCCACCTAACAGACAGGGTTCTGCCCTCCTGAGGTCTGAGCAGCTCAGTCCCAGGAAGGCAGAACAAACCATTTCCTTTGGGAGCAGGGTGTTACATCCTCTCCCTTTGGAAATAGGTGTTACAGGCTGGGGAGGGGTAGCCCCCCCAGCCCCTGGAAATGCTTCGAAGGGCACAGTTGGTATCCTCCTTGCATAAGCCAGTCTACACCGGTTCAGGAACCCCCAGTCCCTGCTCTGCCGCAAAACTGGATAAAGGAAAGGGGAGTGACCACTCCCCTGTCCATCACCACCCCAGGGATGGTGCCCAGAGCTCCTCCAGTATGTCCCAGACCTCAGCCATCTTGTTTTCCAAGTTGTGGGGACACTCTGGACGCCTCTGAGTGGCCAATGCCAGCAGGTGACATCAGAGACCCCTCCTGATAGGTCCATACCTGATAAGGTAGCCAATTCCCCTCTCAGAGCTATTTAGGGTCTCTCTTGTGGATTTCTCTTCAGATTCTACTTGAAAGTTTCCAGCAGGAATCCTCTACAACTACTACTTCATCCTCTGACCTCGGATCGACCGCAGACTGCTCCAGAAACCGCTGTACAAGCAACAAAGTATCCAGAAGGGCTACTTTTCCTCTGCAACTTCAGCTAGCAACTGAAACAGTTTCCACGGTGTGTACACTTTGGGGACTCCCTGTCTTCACCCTGCACCAGAAGGACCAAAGAAATCTCCCCTGGAGTGACCGAGTCACTTCCTTGCTCACGCGGGCACCTTCTAAGTCAACGACCGGTTCTCTTGGACTCCTCTCCTGGCAATGAGCGTGCTCCTTGGAACACAGAGGGTGGACCCCTTTGACACAGACTGTCCTGAAATCCTGCTGTCCCAATTTGGAGGCAATAAGACCTTCCCTTCCCCGAGAACGACAGTACCCCTGTGCACCACGTCTTCTTCACCTCCCGAGGCCTCTGTGCACTATTTGCAAACTTCCTTCATGCACAGCCTGGCCCAGGTCACCAGCACTCTATCCTGCAATGCTCAACTCGCTGAGTTGACCTCCGGCAGCGTGGGACCCTCATTTGTAGTGCTGCACCAACCGCATTTTGCACCTCCTTTGTCCCCGTGTCCTGGGACTCCTGTTGGTGCTGTCTGATCTTCTGAGGGCTCTCTGAAGTGCTGAAAGCCCCCTCTGCCTCCTCACGCAGAGTTGAGGCCCCCTAGTTCCCCCTGGGTCCAGACAGCGCCACTTTGACGCAAAACTTGACTTTTCCAGAACCAAGGCTTGTTGGACTAATCCAGCGCCAAAACTCACCTGCATCCAACTTCTCTGCGTGGGACATCCAGTGCATCATGCAGGAACCCGCTGACATCTTCGTTGGGTGCATTTCTGCAGTCTTCATCCAACTGGGGACTCTTCTTTTGCACCCTCTTCTGGGTTGGCAGGGGCTCCTCTCCTTCCTGGAACTTCTTCCGACTTCTGGACTTGGTCTCCTTTCTTTGCAGGTCTTCAGGTCCAGGAATCCACCATTTGCTGTTTGTAGTCTTGCTTGGTTCTTGCAATAACTCTAATCACGGCTTGTAGTGTGTCGGAAGGAAACTTGCAGTACTTTACTCCTACTTTTCTGGGCTCTGGGGTGGGGCAATTTACTTACCTTTACTGTATTCTTACACACCCAGCAATTCTCTACACACTACACTTGTCTAGGGGGGAATTTGTGATTCGCATTCTACTTTCTTAGTATATGGTTTATGTTGCCCCTAGACCTATTTTCTCCTATTGCATTTTATAGCATTTCCTATTGTTTGCACTATCCTATGTCTAATTACTTACCTTATTTTGGTGTCTAGTGTATATATTGTGTATAATACTTACCTCCAGAAGGAGTATTCCCTCTAAGATATTTTTGGCCTTGTGTCACCCATATAAACCACCTTTATTTTTGTGTTAACACTGAGTATTGTCTTTACTTGTGTATAAGTACTGTGTAACTATCAGTGGTATTGCAGGAGCTTTGCATGCCTCCTAGTTCAGCCTAAGCTGCTCTGCTATAGCAACCTTTATCAGCTTAAACTGCTAGAACACTACTACATGTCACTAATAAGGGATAACTGGAACTGGTGTAATGTGTAACTACCTAAGGTACCCACTACAAACCAGGCCAGCCTCCTACATTATGTTTACTGCTTGTAAGTGGTATTTTCATCTATTCACATCATATCCATATGTGTGTACATGTCACAAATGTGTGTTCATCTTCACTATAGTTCTTCACTCAGTTTTTAACAGCAATTGTCTATGGTGTCGACAGATGGCTACAACTACCATGATGCCCTGTTTTTTAGGTCGGGAGAAGCTCCCCGCGCCGCATAGCTCCACCGTTGTGCCTGCGTCCCTCTCCCCGCCCTCGCAGCTGCTACTGCGAGTTCAAGGCCCTCCTCCACCCGCAGGCCCCGCCTGCGCCTCATCCCTGGTGGTCCAGTGGTGCCGTAAGTATTGTCTGTCTGTTTGCCTTGTGTCTGTCTTTCACTTTCTTTTTTCACTGCTTCTCTGTTTTTCATGCCCTGTTTTTTGTGCCTTTTTTCCTCTATTTTTCTTGCTCTTAGGCTTCCCCCGTGGTTTCCCCTGCTGCTGCTTCCCCTTTAGCCCCACCCCCTCGCGTGCCAATTTGCATTTTCCTCCTGCCTCCCAGCTACTCCCCCATCCCACCTCCCTCTCTTAATGGCGGCGGCTGCGTGGTGAGGTGAGCAACCCCTGACCTGCTTTTTAGGTCGGTAGAAGCTCGCCGCACAGCTCCACTGTTGTGCCCGATCCCTCTCCCGGCCCTCGCAGCTGCTACTGCGAGTTTGAGGCCCTCCTCCACCCCCAGGCACCGCCTGCGCCTCATTTCTGATGGTCCAGTGGTGTCGTACGTATTGTCTGTCTGTTTGCCTTGTGTCTGTCTTTCACTTTCTTTTTTCATTGCTTCTCTGTTTTTCTTGCCCCGTTTTTTGTGTCTTTTTTCCTCTATTTTTCTTGCTCTTAGGCTTCCCCCGTGGTTTCCTCTGGCGCTGCGTCCCCTGTGGCCCCACCACCCTCACACGCCAATTCGTGCTTCCCTCCCGCCTCCCAGCTGCTCCTCCCTCCCACCTCCCCCTCTTTATGGCGGCCGCTGCGCGGTGAGGTGAGCAACCCCTGACCTGCTTTTTAGGTCGGGAGAAGCTCCCGGTGCTGCACAGCTCCACCGTTGTGCCTGCGTCCCTCTGCCCACCCTCGCAGCTGCTACTGTGAGTTCAAGGTCCTCCTCCGCCCGTAGGCCCCACGTGTGCCTCATCCCTGGTGGTCCAGTGGTGCCATAAGTATTGTCTGTCTGTTTACCTTGTGTCTGTCTTTCACTTTCTTTTTTCACTGCTTCTCTGTTTTTCTTGCCGCATATTTGGTGCCTTTTTTCCTCTATTTTTCTTGCTCTTAGGCTTCCCCCGTGGTTCCCCTGCCGCTGTGTTCCCCGCAGCCCCTCCCCCCTTGCATGGCCATTCGCACATCCCTTCCGCCTCCCAGCTGCTCCTTACTTCCACCTCTCCCTCTTAATGGCGGCCGCTGCGCGGTGAGGTGAGCAACCCCTGACCTGCTTTTTAGGTCGGGAGAGGCTCCCCACACCGCACAGCTCCACCGTTGTGCCCGCGTCCCTCTCCCCGCCCTCGCAGCTGCTACTGCGAGTTTGAGGCCCTCCTCTACCGCAAGCACCACCTGCGCCTCATCCCTGGTGGTCCAGTGGTGCCATAAGTATTGTCTGTCTGTTTACCTTGTGTCTGTCTTTCACTTTCTTTTTTCACTGCTTCTCGGTTTTTCTTGCCCTCTTTTTTGTGCCTTTTTTCCTCTATTTGTCTTGCTCTTAGGCTTCACTGTGGTTTTCCCTGTTGCTGCGTCCCCAGCGGCCCCACCCCTCTCGCGTGCCCTTTCGCACTTCCCTCCTGCCTCCTAGTTGCTCCTCCTTTCCACCTCCCCCTCTTAATGGCGGCAACTGCGCTTTGAGGTGAGCAACCTCTGACCTGCTTTTTAGGTAGGGAGAAGCTCCCCGCGCTGCACAGCTTCACAGTTGTGCCCGCGTCCCTCTCCCTACCCTCGCAGCTGCTACTGCAAGTTCAAGGCCCTCCTCCACCTGCAGGCTCCACCTGCGCCTCATCCCTGGTGGTCCAGTGGTTCTTTTTTCACTGATTCTCTGTTTTTCTTGCCCCGTTTTTGTGCTTTTCCTCTATTTTTCTTGCTCTTAGGCTTCCCCCGTGGGCTTTCCTTGCCGCTACGTCCCCCGCGACCCCGCCCCCCTCGTGCTCCCATTCGCGCTTCCCTCCCGCCTCCCAGCTGCTCCTCCCTCCCACCTCCCCCTCTTAATTGCGGCCGCAGCGCTGTGAGGCGAGCAACCCCTGACCTGCTTTTTAGGTCGGTAGAAGCTCCCCGCGCCGCACAGCTCCACCGCTGTGCCCGTGTCCCTCTCCCCGCCCTCGCAGCTGCTACTGCGAGTTCAAGACCCTCCTCCACCCGCAGGCCCCGCGTGCGCGTCATCCCTGGTGGTCCAGTGGTGCCGTAAGTATTGTCTGTCTGTTTACCTTGTGTCTGTCTTTCACTTTCTTTTTTCACTGCTTCTCTGTTTTTCATGCCCCGTTTTTTGTGCCTTTTTTCCTCTATTTTTCTTGCTCATAGGCTTCCCCCGTGGTTTCCCCTGCTGCTGCTTCCCCTTTAGCCTCACCCCTTCACGTGCCGATTTGCATTTTCCTCCCGCCTCCCAGATGCTCCTCCCTCCCACCTCCCCCTCTTAATGGCGGCGGCTGCGCGGTGAGGTGAACAACCCCTGACCTGCTTTTTAGGTAGGTAGAAGCTCGCCGCACAGCTCCACCGTTGTGCCCGCGTCCCTCTCCCGGCCCTCGCAGCTGCTACTGCGAGTTTGAGGCCCTCCTCCACCCGCAGGCACCGCCTGCTCCTCATTTCTGGTGGTCCAGTGGTGCCGTACGTATTGTCTGTCTGTTTGCCTTGTGTCTGTCTTTCACTTTCTTTTTTCACTGCTTCTCTGTTTTTCTTGACCCGTTTTTTGTGTCTTTTTTCCTCTATTTTTCTTGCTCTTAGGCTTCCCCTGTGGTTTCCTCTGCCGCTGCGTCCCCCGTGGCCCCACCCCCCTCACACCCATTCGTGCTTCCCTCCCGCCTCCCAGCTGCTCCTCCCTCCCACCTCCACCTCTTAATGGTGCCCGCTGCGCGGTGAGGTGAGCAACCCCTGACCTGCTTTTTAGGTCGGGAGAAGCTCCCCGCGCTGCACAGCTCCACCGTTGTGCCTGCATCCCTCTCCCCGCCCTCGCATCTGCTACTGCGAGTTCAAGGCCCTCCTCCACCCGCAAGCCCCGCCTGCGCCTCATCCCTGGTGGTCCAATGGTTCTTTTTTCACTGCTTCTCTGTTTTTCTTGCCCCGTGTTTTTGTGCCTTTTTTCCTCTATTTTTCTTGCTCTTTGCTCTTAGGCTTCCCCCGTGGTTTTCCCTGCCGCTGCGTCATCGGCGACCCCGCCCCCCTTGTGCGCCCATTCGCGCTTTCCTCCCGCCGCCCCTTCTTAAAGGCAGCTGTGCGTAGCGGGCGTGCCACTGGTGCGCCGGAGGCACGCCAGTGGCAATCCCGTCTGTGCCCATCCATGCCTGGACCGCGCCCAGCGCCAGTCTCCCTAGCTGCCGAGATCCACTGACACCATACGTCACTATGACGCCAACGCCCTCCACTCTCTCAACACCGGCCGCTCTACCATCTGCTTCCAGGCCTCACCAAAGGTCGCCCACGGACCCTTCTCCTGCCGGAGCTGCAACTTCTCCACCCTTCGGACCACCACTTCACCCGCAAGAACCGGACGTAACCACCTCAGGTGCATCCTTCTCAACACCCGCTCCGTCCAAAAGCACGCCATCGAGATCTGGGAACTTCTTGTATCCTCCTCCACAGACATCGCATTCCTGACAGAGACCTGGCTGAACCCATCCTCAGCTCCCGACATCGACATAGCCATTCCAGATGGTTGCAAGATCACCTGCAGAGACTGCACCAACAGACCGGGTGGAGGGATCGCCATCGTCCACAGGAACACCATCAGAATCTCAGCCAACACCGAAGACACCCTCAGCAGCGCCGAAAACATGCACTTCCAAATCCACATCGACCCCAAGACCATCCTCAGGGGCACCCTCATCTACAGACCCCCCAGACCCTGACCTCAGTTCAGTGACCCCATCGCCAACATCGTCAGTGCTCAAGCCCTAGCTTCTACAGATTACATCCTCCTCGAGGACCTGAACTTCCACCTCGAAAACACCAATGACAGCAACTCGATCTCCCTGCTCGACAACCTCGCTAATCTCAGTCTCAATCAACTCGTCACATCTCCCACCCATTCTGACGGACACACGCTTGACCCCATCTTCTCCGCCAGCAGACACATCACCTTCAGCCACACCACCGAACTCCACTGGACCGACGATCGCTGCGTCCACTTCACCTTCAATAAATCCACCACTCACTACCTCCCGCAACCAATCCCCGGCCGCAGCTGGAACAAGATCACCAATGACCGGCTGATCTCCACCCTTGCCCGAGACCCCCCAGCTGACTCCACCGACGCTGACTCAGCCGCCGGCAACCTCAGGCAATGGATCAAAGACTGCGCCAACACTCTCGCCGCGTTCAAAAAACCCTCTCACAACCGCACCATCAGTAAGGCCACATGGTTCACCACTGACCTCCGGACCTCCAAACAGTTCTGGCGCAAACACAAGAGGAAGTGGCGCCAGGAAAAGACACCAGCCACCCACACAGCCCTCAAAAACGCCATCCGCAAGCACCACAAGCTCATCAGAGCCACCAAGAGATCCTCCTTCAAGGAACGTATCGATAACAACGCGCACAACAGCAAAGAGCTCTTCAACATGGCAAAGGAACTCTCCAACCTCAGCTCCAGCACCAATGACATCCCACCTTTGCAAGATCTCTGCAACTCCATCGCCACCTTCTTTCACTGCAAGATCACTGACATCCACGACAGCTTCAACAACATGAGCTCACCAGCAGCCACCAACACCTCCGACTCATCGCCACCCAACCACACCAACCTCCTGCTCTCCTTGACACACGTCAACGACACCAACACCATCAAAGTAATGAACACCATTCATTCCGGCTCTCAATCTGACCTCTGCCCGCACTACATCTACAACAGAGCAAGTTCCATCATCGCCCCCCAACTCCATTTGATCATTAATAGCTCCTTCGAGACCGCCACCCTCTCAGAAAGCTGGAAGCACACTGAGATCAACGCCTTACTCAAGAAAGCCCAGGTGGACTCCAAGGACCTCAAAAACTACTGGCTCATCTCCCTGCTTCCGTTCCTGGCAAAGGTACTTGAGAAGATCGTAAATAGGCAACTGTCAAACCACCTGGAGGAAAACAACACTCTGGACCCGTCTCAATCCAGCTTTCGCAGCAATCACAGCACCAAGACTGCCCTCATCGCAGCAACCGATGACATCCGGACCCTCCTGGACAAAGCGAAACAGCAGCTCTCATCCTCCTGGACATCTTGGCCACCTTTGACACCGTCTGCCACCATACCGTGCGCAAACGCCTCCACTACGCAGGGATCCGTGACAAGGCCCTGGACTGGATCACCTCCTTCCTCACCGACAGAACACAGAGTCCGCCTCCCACCATTCCTATCTGAAGCCACCAAGACCATCTGCAGCGTGCCATAGGGCTCCTCCCTCAGCCCAACACTTTCCAACGTCTACATGGCGCCGCTCGCCAAAATCATCCGATCTCACAACCTCAACATCATCTCTTACGCCAATGACACCCAGCTGATCCTCTCCCTCGCCAAGGACCCCACCACAGCCAAAACCAACTTCCTTGAGGGAATGAAGGCCGTCGCCAACTGGATGAAGAACAGTTGACTAAAACTTAACTCAGATAAGACAGAGGTCCTCATCCTCGGCCCCACCCCCCGCTTGGGACGCCTCCTGGTGGCCACCCTCACTAGGAGCCACACCAACGCCGACCAACCACACCCACAACCTGGGTTTCATCCTTGAATCATCGCTCTCCATGACCCAATTTGTCAACGCCGTCACGTCCTCCTGCTTCAACACCCTTCGCATGCTCCGCAAAATCTACGGTTACCGATGCCCTCGTCAGCAGCAGACTGGACTACGGCAACGCTCTCTACGTGGGAACCATGGCAGTTCTCCAGAAAAGACTGCAACGGATACAGAATGCCTCCGCACACCTCATCCTCAACATCCTCCGCCACAGCCACATCACGGCCCACCTGAGAAACCTACACTGGCTTTCCGTCAACAAAAGGATCACAATCAAACTCCTAACCCATGCCCACAAAGCACTCCATAACGCCGGACCAGCATACTTCAACGATCGTCTTACCTTCTACACCCCGAACCGTCAGTTCCACTCTACAGAACATGCCCTCGCCACCGTCCCACACATCCATAGGACAACATCCAGCGGCAGATCCTTCTCCTACCTCGCGGCCAAGACCTGGAATACCCTTCCCATCCACCTACGGCAGACCAAGGACCTACTGACCTTCAGGAGACTCCTCAAGACCTGGCTGTTCAAACAGTAGCAGCTCTCCACCCCCCCCCCCCAATGCGCCTTGAGTCCCTCACAGGTGAGTAGCGCGCTCTACAAATACACTGATTGATTTATTGATTTTTGTATCTGCAAAACAATAGTGCAATATAATGTTGCTCTACCTTCCTTTACTTCCATACGTGCACACATCTAAAAAATTTGTGCATTTGACAATCATCATGTAGTACTATGTATAAGCATGTCAGTTGTTGTGTACATCAAGCATGTTGACACCTTCTCAGAGCTACATTGAATTGATGTAAATGCTCAACTAATCCATAGACTGTTGAATCCAAGATTTACTACAATATTATGTGGCATGCTGAATTGAAGTAGTATCCATACACAATTTACTTTGCACTGTCCATATAATGACCAATGCCAGTAATTCTATTAAGTTGAAGTGCAGTTTGTCTAAAGTTTTTTAGCCTGTTAGGCCTTGGAATGGTCTAGTACTCTAATGTACTTACCTCTGTGTTGATTTGAATATTTGGTACATGTAATGTACACTTCGGAAATAACATTTTGCATTTCAGGACATCTCTACAACATCATCACTGGAGTTTGCATCCTTGTAAAACAGCCTGCATGTGTAAAACAATGGCAATCACACAAAAGCCTAATCATTCTATCAGTTTGATTTTACTTTTTTAGGTTGCACCATTTCTAGCTAAAGGACATTTCTAGCTAAAGGCACATATGTGGTACAAAACATATTTTAAAATCATATTGTCTGCATGGTTCTCAGGTACAACACCCCAGGCCAGTGGACCACCATCTGCTACTTAAGGCACCTTCACTCCACTACAGACCAGGATCAAGCCTCCAGTGAAGACTCCACTCCTGCAAATCGGTGATAGTGAGCAGTCTGGGCCATCTGGTCTGTCTGGGTCCAGCCTACAACTACATCTAGTGGGATGTGGCAACCTGCCTCCAGGGCAAAGGGTAGTGGGGGTAGGAGTTGTGGGAGGGAACCTGAGGGTCAACAAAGTGAGGCCACTGGTGTCATTGTCAGCCAGACCACCATTGACCAAGTCTTGGGAGCAGTACAAGAGTCCCAAGACGTGATGGGCAAAGTTGTAACTGAGCTCCTGGAGATCAGGGAGGTGCAGAGGACGCTCATGTTGGAAATCCAGAACCATAATGACAAAATGGGCTCCCTGACTGGGGTGCTTTTTGATATCTATCACCACATGTGCAGGGCTTTTCTGCCCCTGTGTGTGATCCATCTACATCTGGACCAAGTAAACCTGTGCCAGCCACAGACAGGGATGACCATGCCACATGAGGAGACTGCTCTTCCCACCCCAGCCCCTGTGGCCCCCTACATCCCAGAGGGGATGGTCATCCGGACCACCAGGAGAGGATAGCAAGACCACCACCTCCAAGAGATGCAAATCCTAATTTCCTCCAGTGTGTGTCTACCATTCACTCTAAGGCAGGGGTCTTCAAACTGGGGGGCCTCAAGTGATCCGAGGGGGGCACCAGGCTATGGCCAAAAGAGGCATTATGCAGATAACACTGCTTTTTTCAGCAGAAAAACATTTATTGATTTTTTTAAAAGGTAACAGAACTTAACTGCAATGTTTAAGTAAGTGTTGACATATTTAAACATTGGCAACTTAATAGAATAATTGTGAAAAATTCTGGGGGGGGGGGCGATGATTTTTTTTCCCCCACTGGGGGGGCACAACATTAAAAAGTTTGAAAACTATTGCTCTACGGACTATTTCAGGGACACATTCACCTTTTTTGAAGACAGTTGCATTTTGTACCTTCGACTTCCAACAATTTTGCCTCCACTACTATACTATCATCTACTGTGATAGACTTTTTTTTTGTTCATTGTTTTATTGTTTGAAACACTTTACAGTTCCTTTGTGTCATGTAAATAAATGATAAGGACACAAACTTCAAGGCCGTCATTGCATTTATTGTGCCATTTCTTTTTTCATGTCTGTCTTCCCTCATCATTTTGTCATACTATTGAATAATTTGCTGCAAAGGAAAATTAGATATGACAAATACGTAATGTGTAACCCATTTTTTATACAAACAAAACGAATCAGAATCCCAATATATTGGTGTCATACATATGTAGGTAACAAGTCTTAGATGAATTAAGAGGTGAGTTTCACAAACCGTGCATAACCCCAATGGTCTGTGCCATTTAGAGGTGGACACGCTGCGACCTTGATACTAAAGAAAAAAGGGAATATTACATGGGATAAAGTTAAATAAGTAAACTATCATTGATGCATGACCTCAGCTAGAGCCAGACATCCTGCCGTCACAATAGGAATCCTACATCAATAATACCAATAGTGTACATCATGGCAGTAACACAATTTGGGGTCACATGGCCATAACAGGACTCTTGGCAGTATCTGGTGCAATGTCACAACCACCAATCAGCAGTGTGATAAAGAAAAGCTCTATCAACTATGAGTAGGCACAGCTACCTATACCAAACACAAATTGAAGATTTAGCCTATGTGAAGGAAGAACAGTATGCTATGGCTTGACACACACCTGTGGTTTGAGCAAGTGAAGTAGCATATATTTTCCTTGATAGCAACATCCCACAGAAAACAGGTCTGATATAATCTCAAGAACTTCCATTCAATCACAGTGCAGGTTGTCTCTGTACAAGATCTGACCATCCCAAGTGGGTGTCTTTTTCAGGATCAACCCATGCTCACGTTGTGCTTTCCATCAGCAACATATCACTGCAAATGTCACAACTTTCAATTGTCCACATGAAGATGACATGGTGAAGAACCCTGAAATAGAGTATTAAGGAAAACTTAATTATTTCACATACACAGTTTGACTCAAATGATAAGTTAGGAGGACACTTATATTTAACACAAGCAAAGTTAATCTATGCCCATAACCACAGTAGTCAATTTAGGGAAACTCTGATCCACAAACATCTTTGCCTTGGACTTTCCTGGACTGAACATTCATACCAAATTACCATCCCAGTCTGGTATCTTCACTATGTCACAAGTTGTTCTGACACTGGAGGGTACAATATGTTAAGGTACACTTACACTCAGGTGAAGAAGTGGTCAATACCATCTTGATGTAGGTCTATTCCTTCTTCACCACTGTCATCTTCATTGGGCAGTTCAACATCCTCACCCGGTGGCTCTTCACAGTCTATGTCCTCTGTGATGATTGGGATGTTCCGTTGCAGGGCGATGTTGTCTTGCATGCAGCAGGCAACCGTGATTTGGCACACCTTATCAACTGAGTAAGGGAAGGCTCCACTGGTCTTGTCCAGGCACCTAAAACTGGCCTTGAGGAGGCCAGAATCCTGCTCCATACCCTCTGTGCTCTTTCATGGGCCTCATTTAAGCAGATTTCCCCTGGCGTTTTTGGATTCCTCGTGGTGCTAACAACCATGGTCTCTTAGGATAAGCAGAGTCTTCTTCATGGAAGCAGCATATCAATAGATTAATATCATATCAAGCCATTGTACCTTCCTAAACTAGGATTCAAGCAAATGATCCTCAAGTCATATTGTACTTACCAACGAGCAAGACCCTCTCAGGTCCAAGTTGTGACGTCTGCATGGGTATGGTTCTGTTTTGTAGTACAAATGAATCATGTGTTCACCCAGGAAAGCGGGCATACACACTTGAGATGTACAAATCAGCTAAATAGACAACTTGTACATTGATGGAATGGAAGTTCTTCCGATTGTGGTAGACCTGTTCCCTTGCGTGTGGTGGCACTAAGATAATATGCGGGCCATCTGTTGCTCCAACCACATGTCGTAGTCCACCCAAAGAAACTATTCTCTCTTCACAATGGCCAAATCCTGTTGTCGTAGGAACTGGATGTAGCTGTTGATGTGTCTCAGCATTGAAGAAAAGACTTCTTGCTGCACACCACTGAAAGTTGTTTAAGACATGCCCCCAGATATTGGCATAGTGCATTGAAAAGAGACAGTGGCCAAAAAATGAAGTACTGCCATGAATATCACTATTGGTATTATTGCTGTTGTATTCCTATTGGGAGGCAGGAGATCAGGCTTCAACTGGTGAATCAAATCCAGGACAGTTTGCCTATTTAACCAACACTTCATAATAACATTTGTTTTTCTCCATGTTGGCAAGGTCTGGAAATGGCCTGAAGACCTGAGGTCGTCGTCTCCTACCTATGCCTGGGTTTAAATGTTTGCATGTAAGGAAAAGAAAATATCAACTTAAATATTCACACCATACTTTGATAATCAACACACATCATATGTCTTGGTAACATTAGGAATCTCATTGTGTCATACATGTACACACATTGTTATCAAATTATTTTTTTACTTCAAAACTCCCTTTTTTACATGTCTAATTTTTTATGATGTGCAAATAATACACTTCAAATGTATTATTTGCACATAATTTTTTTTTCTCATTATACCGTCAACAGAGTTATTACTTTTCCCTCTGCACTATCAATGTTAAACACGGTCAAGGTTCACTTTTTAATGTGTCATGTCTTGCCAAAAACAGTGTTGTTCATATCTGACATTTGTATAGACACCAGCCTCAATTTTGAGTGCCGATTACACACTAAGGGCCATATTTATACTTTTTGACGCAAAACTGCGCTAACGCAGTTTGGCGTCAAAAAAATTAGCGCCGGCTAACGCCATTCTGAAGCGCCATGCGGCCACTGTATTTATTCAATGACGTTAGCCGGCGTTAGCCGCCGGCGCTGCCTGGTGTGCGTGAAAAAAAATGACGTACACCAGGCAGCGCCGGCGTAGGGGAATATGGAGCTTGGGCGCCAAAAAATGGGGCAAGTCAGGCTGAGGCAAATTTTTCGCCTCAACCCGATTTGCGCCATTTTTTTCGACTCCCAACCCCCATTGAAATGACTCCTGTCTTAGCAAAGACAGGAGTCATGCCCCCTTGCCCAATGGCCATGCCCAGGGGACTTCTGTCCCATGGGCATGTTCATTGGGCATAGTGGCATGTAGGGGGGCACAAATCAGCCACAAAAAAAAAAAATACTTACCTGAACTTACCTTAACTTCCCTGGGATGGGTCCCTCCATCCTTGGGTGTCCTCCTGGGGTGGGCAAGGGTGGCAGGGGGTGTCCCTGGGGGCATGGGAGGGCACCTCTGGGCTCCTTCCGAGCCCACAGGTCCCTTAACGCCTGCCTTGTCCAGGTGCTAAAAAACTGCGCAAAAGCCGCTGGACGTCATTTTTTTTGACCCGCCCACTCCCGGGCGTGAATTTTGCCCGGGAGTGTAAATACGGCGCACATGCCTCGGAGTCACTTTTTTAGACGGGAACGCCTACCTTGCATATCATTAATGCAAAGTAGGTGTCCACGCTAAAAAATGACGCAAACTCCATGGACTTTGGCGCTAGACGCGTCTAACGCCAAAGTATAAATATGGAGTTAGTTTTGCGTCGGAATTGCGTCAAAAAAAACGACGCAATTCTGGCGCAAACAGAGTATAAATATGCCCCTCACAATTTAAAAATACACAGCTTCACACCCTAAAATGGCATCTGTCTTACCTTGCTGTCAGGACATTGGCTACTCAATGGCTGTTGGCAAAAGTTGACAGTGTAGTAGCTGGGACAGTCCAGAACAGACCCTGACACAGGCTAACGTGTGGGACGGCTACACATGAAAGCCAATGGCTGTGTACGTGTGCGTCGTGGACCACGTCCGCCGTGTACTTGTATGCAGCGTATTGAAAAAAGCTCACTTGCCTCCTAACACTGCAGCCAACAGGACCGCCTTGGTTTTTTGCTGCTGTTACCAACCTCTGGGAGCCAGGATGCTGGGCAAAGCAGGTGGCAGGGCCCCTACCTTCTCCCCTGAGGAGCTAGAGGTCTTCACAAGTGAGGTCCTCTCTCTGAAGAGCCAGTTATATGGGACTCCAGAGGAACAGGTATATGTTTGAGTGGGAAATGTTTGCCAAAGTAACTTGTTCCCTCATTGTTCACAGGCTATTTATCCTATTTTGTTCATGACTGAAGTTCTGTGATTGGAGGGTAGCGAACTGAATGATTTAGCTGGGTACAGGGTGCTGTCTAAAGATATTAGAAATGTCTGTGCACTGAAATGAAAAGTCACCTGTAAGAATTAGCTGAGTTTTCAGTGCATATTGCTTACAGTTCCAGGTTTAATGAGACAAAATGCTGGCCCCTTACTTCCAGTGGCTGGAAGGCATTGTACTACTAGTTTAATTGGAAACATACAGACCAGGTCAAAATGGTAGAAATCTAACTTCTAAGTAGAATTTTCAAAGTTAGGGAGTTGTCTGATGTTGTTCAGTCAAGTGAATGCACAGGCCATATTTGGGAATTGGAGTATCTTTTTTTCAAATACGTCATGGTGCCACATATGTGGAAATGTCTTTCCTGTTCTGGCAGTCTAAATGACACAGGCGCTCAATCATCCATACAACTATGTCCCATTACTACATACACTTGTTCATACATCACTCACAACCATGCTCTCACTGACACACGGCTGCCCTCCCATACTGCTCTTAGCCACTGTATACGGTGCAACCCATTTTTTTTTTTGTAAACAGATTTTATTGGTTTTTCAATTCAACTACAACTCCCCCGCTGGGGTACTCAAAGACTGTATAAGTTCAATATGGGCCCGTGAAAAGATCTGTTCCACGCTAGATTAATCGCTACTTTCGCTGTTTTTACACAATCGCACAGCATGGAAATCATGACTGAGGAATCAAACAATTCTCTTCTGCTCACCACTCTCAGTACGTCCTAATCTTGTTGCATACATGCTTGAGGGGGACATTGGGAGTGTGTTGCCCACCATGCCCCCTCCACCTACCCGCGCCGTACCCTGTGCCAAGATTTCCAGCTGTGCCTACGCCTGTATTACATCGGGGCGCCTTCCTTATTCATGGGTCTTGTAACTGTTCTGGCCTTTCCTATGCTAATGTTCTACTTTGGAGGGAGTGTTGTTGCATGGTGTGGTTAGTGGTGTATGTACAGACTATTCTATCTGGGGAGGCTCTACCTCTTCCTGCAATGCTGTGACAATCTGCTCCCAAGCATTCATCAGGTCCGGGGGACCCACTCCTCGAGCTAGCTCCCTTTTCATCACCAAGCTTTCGTATTCTGCCCATCGCCTTAATTCTCTCTTCCAGCTTTGATATTAGGAACCACCAAACTCTTCCAGTTTTTTGTCAATTCCTGTTTGGCCACGATGTGCATGAAGTCCTGGAGTTAACTAGTTGCCCTGTTCTTGGGAGTGTGAGGGAACCAGTGCAACAAGCATTGTGCTGGTGTGCACTCCACTTCTTGCTTGATGATTTCCGCTACGTATGCAGTCAGTGCCTTCCAATACGTGGCCAAGTGGGGGCAGGACCACAGCATGTGTATAAATTCTGTCCCACCTTCCCCGCATCTTGGGCATTTCGCATCAAGTATATGTAGGTGCTCCCGGAGTCTTTTCGGGGTAAGATATACCCTATGTATGACGTAGTAGTGTATAAGTTGAAACCTGGCATTTCTAGAGACCTTCGGTGCTCTGTCTAATATTTGGTCCCAGACTTCCTCTGGTATGAGGGTCCCCAGGTCCGTCTCCCATTTATGTCGTAGGCAGTCTAGGGGGCGCATCACTCCTGAGCAAATTGCTCTATATAACCCAGAAATGGCTTTTTGTGTGCCGTCGGAGGTCATTAAGTGAGTGCTGGGCCCGTGGGGACATGGCTCGCCACCTCTCAAGAGCCAGTGAGTACTAATAGTGCGTGTCAGTGCTCAGTGCAGCAGGAAGTGGCCTGTGGCAGATCACGGGCCTGTCGAAAATCTTCGAACGGTAACAGGTTACTCTTGCGATAGAGGTCTCCCATCTGTAAGGGCCCTGCCTCCTCCCAAGTCGCCAGTCCCCTCCAGTCGCCCACCCTAGGTAGCCACTGCAGCCATGTCATCGGTATCTCAGGTGTGAAGGGTGTAGTCGTGTTCGTCCTATAAAAGCATCTTTTCCAGCACCGGCGGAAAACCTGAGTCTCCGGAGCGAGTGCTCGTTCCGATCGAGTAATGTTAAGGAACAGGCCCACCAGTGTCAAAACAGGGGTGGTCGTTGCGATCTTATCTGTTGTTGCTGTCCCGCCCTCTGCCATCCACTGGGCAAGCCACTGCAGCTGGGCCGCTAGATAATAGGCCTCAAAATCTGGAACTGCCAGGCCCCCTTCTGCTCTGGGTCGCTTCAAAGTGGTCAGAGCCACTCTACGTCTCCCATCTCCCCATATGAACGCCGTAATCAAGGAGTCGATTTCTCGGAATAGCGTGGCCGGGATCTAGACCGGCAATGCTGCAAAATAGTATAAGAGCCTTGGTAGCACTACCATCTTAATAAGCGCTATCCGTCCGGCCACAGAAATCGGGAGTGATCCCCAGAAGCCCATGCTGGTTTTCAATGCCCTTATGGCTCCCCGATATTACTCTCCAGGACGTCCGCCCTTGTGTGATATATTCTAACTCCTAGATAAGACATGCAACAGGGTTCCCAAGCCACATTCTCTAGTCCCTCAGGTGCCTCGCGGTTCTCCGGCAATGGAAACAATTTATGATTTCTGACAGCTCACCTGTAGGCCCATTAGGCGGCCGAACAGTGCTAGAAGGGCACGAGCTCCCCTGAGGTCTGAGTCAATGTCTTGTAAAAATAGGAGGAGGTCATCTGAGTAAAGTACTATTTTGTGAGGCCGGTCACCCTGCATCAGTCTCTGATACCAATTGGCGGTTCTAGCCTGGGCAGCCAAGGGTTCCATAGCTAAGGCAAATAATAAGGGCGAAAGCGTACAACCCTGTCTAGTGCCCCTTTCTACTGAGTTTTGCTCAGATATCAGGACCCCGGTTCTAACACTTCCTTTCGGATCTGTATACAAAAGTTTTGTCCATTTGAGGAAACCCTCCCATAGCCCAATGCAGCGAGAACTGCATATAAATAGTCCCATTCTAAGCTGTCAAAATCTTTTTCTATGTCTACTGCCAGTATGGTTGCCATGTCTACCTGTGGGGCAACAATATCTAGGATATTAATACCTCAGCGGATATTTTGGGCAGTATTCCTGGTAGGGATGAAGCCCGTCTGGTCTCTGTGGATCAATCGGGTCATGTATGGGGGCAATCTGGTCGCTAGTATGCGTCTTAGGATCTTATAATCTTAGTTCAGCATAGATAGGGGCCTATAAGCTCTTTATGATCAGGCGGTATTCCCAGTTTTAATAGTGGAATTATCAGTGCCTCTTTAGTAGAGTTTGGGAGGCGTCCAGTTTCACAAGCTTGGTTAAATAGTTGCTCTAGTTTAGGGGTCAGTTCCTGCGCATATGTGGCATAAAACTCTATAGGCAGCCCATCTGTGCCTGGGGTTTTACGCCTCACCAGGCCTTTAATGGCATCTCTGAGGTCTCTATGTCACTTCCCAGAGCATTGCTCTCCTCCTCACTAAGGCCTCTGTTGGGTAGGTATTGTAAGAATGTCTGTATGTCATTCCCCGCCCCTTGCGGTATGCTGGTGTAGAGTACTGTGTAGTATTCCAAAAAGTGGCGATTAATCTCATCCTGTCGGTACAGTCTGTTTCCAGGGGGGGCGGGTTTTGATCTCCAATATGGGGGTTCCTCATTTCACGTGGTTGGCCAGCCATGCCAGCAGTGCTCCCGCTTTATCCCTTTGTCATGTAGTTTTTGTAATCAAAGCATCTAAGCCACTCTGTATGCGCTGCGACTCTCCCCCTGGCCTCGGTAACTTCGTCCAGCAACTCAGGGCATTCTAGACTTAGTTTTTCTTTCATTCGCAACTCATTTTCAGCTGTCTCTAGCTCTCCAAGCACTGTCTTCCGAATCCCCATTGATATTGCAATGTACCGACCCCTGATCACTACCTTGAACGTTTCCCATAATATCTGGGGGGAGGGTGTCACTGCCTCATTGTCCTCGAAATCATTTTTAATGTTTTCCCTTATTTGAGTCTGATATGCAGGATCTTAAAGGGGGTCAGGTTTTAGACGCCCGGTAGGTATATTTGTGGTCATTTTTTCCCACGTTAGAGAAAGTAAGACAGGGTTGTGGTCCGAAATTGTTCTACCCAGGTATTCCATCTCACCAACCTGGGCCTGTACTACAGGTGTGCATAAAAAGGTATCCAGTCGTACATGTAAATCGTGTACTGCTGGACAGAAGGAGTAATCCCTGGTGCTTGGGTTAAGGAGTCTCCATGAATCTACCAAGTGCCATTCTGCCTGCCAGGCCTGAAAGTTTTAGGCTAGTGCGTTGACTGGAGAGTCCCTCAGTGGTGGGTGAGATCTATCTAAGTCAGGGTTGATCATGCAGTTAAAGTCCCCCACTATTAGCACCGCCTGGAAAAGGTGGGGGGTCATTGTGCATGAGAGGCGGTCAAGGAACGTGCTTTGGTCTACGTTTGGTGCGTAAATATTTATAAGCGCTATGTCTCGTCCCCCCAACTGGCCTGTGACCATCACAAAGCGTCCATCGGGGTCTATTAGTGTGCTAGTCATTTGCAACGGTACTCCTGCTCGTATCCAGATTAGGGTACCCCACGCATAGGCGGAATACACTGTGTAATATGCCTAGCCCCTCCATCTTCTCTGCAGCGGCTTTCCCTCTGCTGCTGTCAAATGTGTTTCCTGCAACATTGCTATGTGTGCTCCTCTCCTCTGTAAATAAGAGTATACCTTATAACGCTTAGCCATGTTATGCATGCCCCTTATATTCCAGGAGATCACTTTGTAGTTCCTCGGTTCACCCATGTCGAATCAGTAGTTCCAAAGTATCTGTACACGTCCATCCCCCCTGGGGCAGGCGCGTTAACATCTTTTGCTTCCTTAACTATTAGTCTGGCATGGCAGCAGGTGTGCTCCTTAGTAACTGTTAACATTAACTTCCCCAACCCCCTTTCCCCAGGACAGATGTCGAAACAGCCCCCATCCAAACTTTTACCAACTGAAACCAGTAATTATAGGGTGGGTGAGAGTACTACTCCAGCCGCGTGGAGCCCGCAGCTCCGCAGTCTCCCTGTCATTGTTCCAGATGCCTCAGCTACATATTTCTTGCCATGTCTCGGTCCTGTGCTGCAGTTAGGCCCCATTTGAGCTCAGCAAGTCTTGACCGTGTAGTCATATTATATCATCGGACGTTCCCGGTGTCACCACCGGCATATCCATGCTTAGTGCCGTCGAGCTCTCAGATTCTCCATCAGTTTCTGATCCTCGCATTACTCTTGTTGTCTCCTGTGTGAGCGGGCTAGTTTCCCCCCTCCCTCAACGATGCTACGGCAGGGGTAGATTGCGGTCTTTCCTCCCTGGCTTCTTCGGTGTTGGGCACCGCCCCCCCCCCCCGCAGCACGATACTTTGCGCCGTCGTTGTCTGCTCCTGGGTGCCCGGGACACACCAGAGTCCGCGGGGCTTTCCGCCCATCCATCCACTCCCTCGCTTCTCGCGGCATACGGAAGAACTTCGCTCCTCGACCCTCTGTGACTCTCAGTGTAGCGGGGAAAAGCATAGTATATGGAATGTTCATGAGCCACAAGTGTCTCTTGATGTCTATGAAAGTTACTTTCTGTTTTTGCACTTCTCGAGAGAAGTCAGGGAAAATGCGGACAATGCTGTTCTCCACTCTTAGTTCCCCTCCTTTTCGTGCCTGGGCCAGGATGTGGTCTCTGTCCTTATAGTATAGTAGTCGGGCTATCACCAGTCGGGGGGAGGGTGGCGTGCTGGCACTCCATGCGCCCTTTCGAGGGCAAAGAACTGCGACATACCCTCAGGTGCCACTTCTTCTCTTATCCAGGTCTTAAGGTATTCTGTTAAGTCTGTGTGTTCCGTTTTCTCAGGTAGCCCCATGGTATGTATGTTATTCCTTCGTGACCTATTTTCAGCATCCTCTGCGCGGGCCACTAATGTCTCTATGTGTTTCTAGAGCATAGTCACCCGGTCTCCTACTCTGGTCACCGCCGGCGTGAGGTCTTCCATGTTTCATTCTGCTGTTGCTACTCTTTCTGCCAGGCGTCTTTGATCCTCTCTCAGAAGGCCCAGATCCATAGTGAGTGCGTTGATTTTAGATTCTAGGATTTCCCTGGAAGTCGTGATGGCCTGTAAAATATCTCCTAGCGAGGGCACTTTTGCTGGGGCACCTGAAGGCGCCATTTGTTCCACATTTGTAGGGAAGGGGGCGGTGCAATCTTGTGGTGCGTCGGGGGCTCCTGTTGTGTCTTTTTCCTTGTTGGGTTTGCCCATTTTGCAAGGAGTCGCTAGTGCTCTGCCCCAGTCCTGTTACCTCATGTGACAAGGCCCTCCAAGCTAGGCTTGTTCCCCTCTATCCAGTCGCCTCTACACCACACTCGCAAGACCAGGAGGGCCAATGTCCAGCATTCAGAGCCCTGTGTCCTTGTCACATTCAGGTCCTGGGGGGAGTGCGAACACTCGTAGTCTCACCTCTGCTCACTTTCTGGTCTGCGCCGTCGTTCCAAACCCAGTCACGTACGCTGCAGAGGTAAGGGGGGGGTCACTCCTCACCACACTTGTTCCGTGATCTCCAGATGAGCAAGGTTCACCCCAGAGGCCCGGCCGATTCCGCCCACGTGCCTCCCTAATCTGTCTGTTCGTTCCTCATATGAAGGGCGCCCGCCATTGCCAGGAGGGGGCGGCGCCACCAACAGACTCTCTCTGGATCTAGAGCAGCACCCCGCTGCGGGGTACCCCCTTTTCTGGCATCTCTGCTCCTTCTCAGGGCTGTCCACATATATCAGTCGGCCTCAGTGGCTCCCGATGAGCGCCTTCGCCTCGCTCACAGTCGGGACCGTCCTGGCTGCCATTTTAGGGTCAGACGGCCAGACGGCCACTGTCATTTCGGAGCATCTCCGGGGCCCACTGCCTCCTGGGCCTTGAGGGGGCAAGGGGGTTTGCATGGAGTGCAGCTGGTGAGTCAGGATAAGTGCAGACGGGGACCTCGGCCCGGAACTCCGTCCATCGACTGCTCACTCCATGAGCTCAAGGCCACACCCCCTGTAAATGGTGCAACCCATAGTATCTGACTCTTAGAAGGCTAGGCATGAAGGAAATGTAGCTGTACGTGTGGTTATGTGCAAATAATAAATAGGTTGTTTAGCCTTTAGTAGCTCACAATGAGTTGGACTAATCTGGAGGGGGTCTCACTACATGACAAGTTCCCTATCACTGGCTTTGATGATGTTTGTGTTCTGTATTGGTAACATGAGGAAAATAATGTTGAGGCTACTCCACAGATCACTGCAAATTTGTGTTTCTTAGGAACTTTTAAATGTTTGTAGATAATCTGTACTGACTGTTCTGGGAATGCAAGTAAGAGCTACTACTAAATTGTTAAATTGTATAAATGCGATACAGACAACCAAAATTACTCAAAACCACTTTTGTTGTTATTTGTCCTCATCCATACAGGCCAATGCCCATCAGAAGTGGGAACCGAGGAAGGACATTGCAAAGAAGGTGTGGACCCCGGGGGTCTTTAAGCAGTGCAGCCTGCACTGCAGGAAGAGGAGGGAGGACCTCTGACGCTGGACCAGTAACTCAGCAAAAGTCCAGGTTGGCCGGGCCTCCCAATGAGGCAAGAGTGTGTGCAGCAGTCTGACCCCCCACTCCCTCTAATCCCCCACATCCTATACCCGGAGCTTGATGGGCAGTTGAGGGCCCAACAGCAACATCAAGGGGGAGATTGTAGGTAGCTAATCTTGTTGTTTAACCTTTTTAATTTACAGCAATATTGTTTGGCAGCAACATGACGGATGAAACACATCAAATGCAGATGAGGATTTCTGGAGGTGTACGTTTTTCAGTTTTTCAAAAGGACATAGTGATTTCTTGCTGCAACTATTATATATATACTGAAGAAAACAAATTCAAAATCTATTCATCAACCGTGTATTAGATTAAAGCTGTACAAAAATATGAGTATATTAACTAGCTTTTTATAATGTGATATTTATCAATATAGTACAGTGCAAGATATTTTCCCCAGCAAAATCTTGAACATCTACAGCAACTTAGCACACCAACCACAACCCAGCAACCTCATCACCAACCTGCCCGTCACTAATCAAGACAATTATCTGACCATATGGCACATCTTCACCAGCGAAGAAGCAGCCTCAATCATGCAGACCATCCACTCCTGGGCCCCATTGGACCCTTAGCCCAACCACATCTTCAACCTCAGCTCATCAACAATCAGCACAGCACTCAGCCACATGCTGAACACCACGCCTGCCACCTTTTCGAAAGCCTGAAGCACTCAGCAGTCCATGCCTTCCTCAAGAAACCTTCAGCCAACTGGCCAAATACAGGCCTAACGCAATGGTTAACTATCCAGCTAAAGTAATCGAAAAGGTCATCAACAACTAGCTCACTGGCCACTTTGAGCTCCACCAGCTGCTGGACAACACCTAATCAGGATTCAGAAAGAAACACAGCACAGAAACCGCAATCACTGCAGCGACTGGTGATATAAGGACTAGCAGACGCCCTCATCCATCTTGACCTCTCTGCAGCATTTGACACAGTCTTCCACAACACATTCATGAAAAGACACAAGTGTGGAATCCAAGGACCAGCACTCATTTGGATCTGTCCCTTCCTCACAGGAAGAACCCAGAGAGTCTGACAATGCAGGGAGGCCTGTCTGTTTCTGATTTTGAGGTGTATGACCTAGCTGCCCAGCTGCAATGGTATACACAATGGCTTGCAGGTACACAGTCTTCGGGGAGAGTGATGGGCCCCTTTGTTCCTGCTCTCCATGATCTCATCAGAGTTTTGTTGAGAACAGGCCGCCCATTGACGGAAGGGACTAGGGAGTTCATTGTTATCCAACGATGTTGGAGTCAGTGCCTTCAGAAGACATGTACCCGGATATCACACTCGCCAGACTTACAAATGAAGATGCTAATGGTATTGCCCCCATGGGGGACGATGAGGGGGAGTGGGTGACTGCAGGGGCAAATAAAATGAGTGATCTATTAGGGGAGATGGTGCCTCTCCTGTTTGAGGATTTCCAAACAGGATTTGGACTAACGCAGGGCCACTTCTTGCTATACCGGGTGAATACGACGGCCTTCCACAAGCATTGGAAATCAGGGGCTAGTGACCCTCAACATCTTGGATGCTATTAATACCTGGCACTTTTCTCAGGCACCTTTACGGCAATTATGTGTATATATTGAGGGCTCAGAGAGGACATGCTCTAGCCGCTTGGGATCCTGAGAGCCAGCTTCAAAGACGACCTAGCAACCCCTATAGCTGAGAAGGCCTGGGAAATTATCCTAGAAAGAGTCCCCAAAGTCTCCAGGAACGCCAGGTTCAAATTCAACAACTTTTGCTTGCTCCATAGGGCCTACCTTACCCCGAGGCGAACCAATAAATATTTACATACGACCGATGCAGCTTTCTCCAGATGTGGTACAGTGGGCGCAGAGTTCCTACACGTTATGGTATTGCCCCGACTACATACATACTGGGAGGAGATAATGCAAGCGGTTGCCACTGTCATCGACAGAGAGGTCCCAAGAACTACAGGTCATTGTCTGTTGCACTGGTTCCCCCATACCTCGAAAACCATAGTTACTAGTAGGTTGCAAGACTCACCACTGCTATTAGCAAAATGTGAAATCATGCGAACCTGGAAGAACCCGAGGGGACCTCAGGTGTCCACTTGGTGGAAGGAATTGGAGAGATGGGAGAGTTACAAGGGGGCAGTGCTACTGCATAAGGCACAATGGGGAACAGGGACCATGGAAATGGCCCGGGTCTGGAAGGTGCTGGTTGATGGCCTGAAAGACCTGGAACCCTTGTCTCCAGGGGCCTCACCTGAGGGATCGCCTATGCAGGCGGCTCCCTAGTGGGGCACTGATTGGAGGGCCACTTACCCACTCCCAAAACTCCATCCTCATGCTTGATACAAGGTAACACACCAACAAATGGAACTCCTGAGATTTACACCAGAAGACAGGCTTTTAGAAAGAAGAACTGGAAGTTGTCATACTGTGCACCTAGAAGTTCAGACTCATGTAGGGGCAGAGGTAGAAGGGGGTAGGGGGATCAGGTTGAGTTCTGAGGAACAGACGTTGTCTGATTCTTTAACCTGTTGCAAAAATAGAACCCCAAAAAATCAGACTGCACCTTTCACATCTGAGTTTAAGAAACTAGTGTGCAGTGTCCTCCAGGGTTCTTCCCTTGTTTCTGCTCTGTTCAACATCTACGAGGGTCCACTCACTAACATCATCATATCTAAAGGCATAAATATCATCTCCTATGCAGAAGATTCCCAACTCATCCTCTCCCTGATGGACACCCACCAAAGGACCAACTTCCCTAACTGCATGACCTTTGTGGCAAAATGGTTGCAAACCAACTGCTTGAAACTGAACTCTGACAAGACTGAAGTACTCGTCTTTGAAAATAAGAACTCCCCATTGGACTACACTTCATAACCAGCAAAACTCGGACCCGTTCCAAAACCTTCAACCACACCAGAAATCTGGGGATCATCCTAGATGACAAGCTCAACATTGCGGCACAGGTCAAAACAATAAGGTCCGCTTGCTTTCTCATTCTATGAATACTACGAAACATCTTCAAGTGGCTCCTGCAGTACACCAAACGAACCGTCACACAAGCAGTCATTGACTCCACTATGGAAAAGCTCTCTACATCAGAATCTCCAAATAACACCTGAACATGTTTCAGACCATCCAGAACACCGTTGCAAGACTCCTAACGAACCTCTCTCGCCGCACCCTCACCTCACCCCTGGAAGCTCCACTGGCTCTCCATTCACAAACGCCACCAATCTAAACAGCTTTGCACTCCCTCACACACACACCACATTTACTAATGCAGAACAGCAGGTTGCTCAGTCTCCTACAATGCACCCAAAACTTGGAATGACCTCCCACAACACATCAGTGCATTCTCCTTGCTGCTTGAGTTTCACAAGAAGCTGAAGATCAGGCTCTTCGAATATTCAGAGGGGATCACACACCTACAACCCTACTCAAGTACCCCGATACCCTAGCAGAGATTAGTGCGCTATACAAATCAACATAACATAACATACCAAAGCATGATATTGGACCATTCATAGAATTTTTGTATACAAAAACAATCATCTGTTCCATGGGAGCAGGGTCAAGACTTATTTGCATATAGCTGGCTCCAAACCTGGGTGCATGGTGGGCAAAAAAACAATGGATTGGGATGCAGCTAAAGCAATTGCCAGTGGCTGACAATAATTCAAGCAGTCCATCCATCACCTTGTTGTTTTTGCATTTGCCACCCTAACTGCGCCGGGTATGCCCAGACATGGGTCCCGGGCTCACCGTGCCACTGAAGTCAAGCCAGCTTGGCTGATGAAGAGTGAACACCAAAATCAGTCCCATGATGCATGTTTCAAGTCCAGGGAGGACCTGGGCTGGCAGTTTGGGCTGGATTGTTCCCATGGGGAGCAGGGGCAAGACTGATTTGCATATGGCTGGGCCCAAACTGGAATGGTGTGCTTAGCAAAAAAAAGATGGACTTAGGCTCAGGTCTGTAACTGGGGGTGAATTTCTGACATTGTTCAGCATTCCATCCATCATCTGTTCTTTTTGTATTTGTTCCCCTAAGTGGGAAAGGTATGCCCAGACCTAGATCCCATGCTTACTATGCTACTGAATTCAAGTTAGCCTGGCTGATGCGGGGTGATAACCTGAAACCAGTGCTAGGATGCTTGTTTACAGTCTAGAGAGGACCTGGCCTGGCAGTTCAGGCTGGACTGTTCCCATTAGGAGCAGGGTCAAGACTGATTTGCACATTGTTTGGTCCAAACTGGAGTGGCATGGTGACCTAGAAAACGATGGACTTGGACCCAGATCTGTGAATGGGGTGAATGTTTGACATTGTTCAGCATTCAGCCCATCATCTGTTCTTTTTGTAGTGGTTCACTGAGTTGGCACACCCATGCTTCTCCATTGGCTGGATCAGCCTTGAGAATGAAATATCACTGATGATGTTTTTGCCAACAAAAAGCCTACAAGCAAACTGGTGGGCATCTTGAAAACTGGCAAACCCTTCCAGGTGGGGTGGCACCCTGCAGTGAGCAGGCCCTTCTGGAGAGGACCACTAGCCTGCAGGGACAAGGCCTCCTAGGCAAAAACCATGGTTTTGCTCACTCCTCATGGGGATTACGGGAGCTGGTCGGACCCCAGGAGCTGCAGACTCCTCTTCAGTCCGAAGCCACCCTGCCCCAGCTAGAGATGGTGGCCTTGCCTGGTGCCTTGAGCCCTGGCTTTTAGGGACTGGGCCTCCCAGGTGAATGTCATGGCTTTGCCCTCCTCTCACGGGGGTTTAAGGAAGCTGTTAAGCTTACAGTAGTTCCAGACCTCTTCTCAGTCCAACACCATTCGGCCCCGGGAGGGGAAGCTCACCATGCCCAGGCCTGGAGTCCTGGCCTGCAGGGACAGTGCCTCCCCAGAAAAGCCATGACTTCACCCTCCTCTCACGAGGATCACAGGAGCTGTTCAGCCTTCAGGAGCCCCAACTCTTCCTCCGTCTGAAGCCATCATGCCCTGAGTAGGGAAGGATACCCTGCCCGGTGCTTGGAGCACTGACCTGCGGGGGCTAGGCTTCCCAGGTGAAAGCCATGGCTCTGCTTGCCTCTCATTGAGGATTCCTAGCACTGTGCATTCTGCATGTGCCTAGACTCCTCCTCGGCCCAATTCCACCCTACCTTGGGATCTGCTCAATGGCTGGGACTTCACAGTGAAGAGGAAAGAGTATCCTCCCCAGTTTGTAGCCATCATGCCATCAGAAGAGACTGTCACCCTTGTGGACTGCCTAAGGGTTCCCCGGGTCAGTGTCATTCATCTACCTGGTGTATGATCTTGGGGAGCTAAGAAGGGTTAAGTCCCCAGCAAACCCCCACTCCCTTTGGGCCTGTTTGCAAAGCCATTTTTTCTCTGCTATTAAGTCTCCAAGAAGTGGGGACTTACAGAATCCAGGTGGAGGCACAAGGCAGAGCTTTCTGCTCTGGCTGGCCTGCCAGTCATCTGGTCAGCCAGCCACTGACTGGTCATCTGGTAGGCCAGCCTGGTGATCCGATGGAGCAACCCGCCCTGGCGACCAGAGAGCCCATGCAGCAGCTGATGATGAGGCTCATGCTCAGGAGGCTCCGTCTTAGAGCCACCCACTGGCTTCTTACCTCCAGGGAATTTGGCTGGTACCCACTCCAGCCATCTGGTCATTCTGCTCATCTGTGAAGCATCATGCTCTCTTTACTGCACCCAGCAGCACAGGGCGGGACAGAGAGGCCCCCATGCTGTGCTGCATGTGGTGGGAAAGCCTCTCATGGACCCTCACCCCATCCATCCCGCTGGGCTGGGCAGAGGGACCCCAGGGGGCATGGGCCATCATGGACGGAGACAAAAGCTTGGCTCAGAGGATGACTTTCCAAATATTGCAGCGAGGTAGCTGCTCATGAAACGCTGCCTGAGAATCAGGTCATCTAAGAATGATTTAGCACCAAGTGCCCCACAAACGTGTGGTGCACTAAGGGTGATAGAGGCAGCCCACATTCATCAGTGCTCTGGACCCCAAGTGATCGGCTGTACGCACAGGCCCAGAGGCTGGCTATCCCAGGCCATCCGAAGCTCCATAGCACTGTGGGACTGTTGCGGTTTAGGAGGAATTCTGACTTAAAGGTGTTTAGTCATCATCCCATAGAGAGTTTCATCTCATTGGCTCCTCAGAAAACTACATACCACAAAGGTCTGAACCTGCAGTTCCTCTCATGCTGTGCAGGATTACTAATGCAACAACACATCATCAGTAGGGTAAAAATAACCTGTCTCACAACAGTGTAAACCCTTTTCACGTTCCCTATTAGAGGGTGAACAATCTAACGTTTGGTGAATTCTGCTCCACAATAATAGAAACAGCCAAAATCAAAGGATCTAAAAACGCCGTTGCTATGAACACTTGGCTCACAAACCAGTTATCCCTGTGGTAACTTTTCTGACACCTCCTACATGAAACCCAAAAGACTAAAATGATTGTGAGGCCCCGCTTTCACGGTCTGCATTCATACTAACAATTGAGATCAAGCAAGCTTTTGCCCTTCTGCAGGAGGTTTTTGTCCTTTAGATTAGGGCGCCTTCATTATCATTTGGCAGGTACCGCCCCAGTCCAACACCCCAACTGCTAATATCCCTGGAGTGAATAACGCCCGGCATGCATCAGGCACTTTGAGCCAGATGCGAGAGCATGTAGGGGTTCATCCAGCCACCAAATTAAAAACAATACGAGTAGTTGTATTTCACAGGTGGCCGGAGGGCCTCCCGCTTATCCTACACTTCTCATATCTCTTTACAGTACCAGACTAGAATCAAGGTCAACAGGACTTCTTTCCCTGCTGATTCTGCCAAGCCTCTTTCCTTGGCTGTACTTTCGCTAGATAGTAGGTAGGGACACTGGGAATCTCGTTCATCCATTCATGCGCATCACTAATTAGATGATGATGCATTTGGCTATTCTTGTATCACCGTGCAGTGGCTCACTCTGGGTTATTTTTGCTGCGCATCAGCTTCATATCGCTCTTGCTTCCAGCAACACAAAGATTGTTCCAGAGTGCATTTACATTTCAAGTTGCCCTCAAGGAAACAGTAATCGCAGATCCAATAGAGACAGTATCTCTCTAGTAATTTAATAATTGTTATTTCTTATTGCACTTCTGGATCTTCTGATTATGAATGTCCTGTGCAGCATAAGGTTTGATTTGCATAGGATTAGCATTCAATAATGTGACCTGTACTGGTTCTGATTATGTGTATGTAGTTTACGAATCATTTTAATTAATATTTTTTCTGCAGTGAGTATTTCAACTCTGTCTATTCTAACCGGGCATCACACATAACTATATTCACAAAACATAACAACAATAACATACATTAATACTTAACTAAGTTCTAATACTATTTTAAATGACTCACTTTATAAAATGTTTCAAACCTTAAAACGTAGTAACATTATCTAATTTCTTAACACAAATTCGGTATACATTTATTGAGCTTTGCTAGTCTATTAAATCTATTAATTGTCCATGAATACTTATGGCCTATATTTTCCTTGAAGGGGAAATTACATTGGCAGTACTAGATCAATTAGTGCAGCAGAGGCCATGTTCCCAACAGCCTACAATGAAACCATGAAATGGAACAGTATAGCAGGTTGCGAGTGTTTTTTTTTTATTTCTTGGGGAAGTTCACTGTATTAATTGACTTTACTTTCATTTGCATTTTCAAAAAAATTCCATGAGTTTTTTAAGTGTTCATCAATCACCAAAGCAGTGCCATCTTTGCTGAACACTACATCAGATTTTCTAAATTCACCTTGACTATTCTTTACATGAGGTTCTCTGTATGTTAGCCAACCACATCATTTTGCTTGATCAAGGAGTAGCTCAAGACTTATGTTGTGTCTTTTAATTTTTATATCCTTTTTTTAGGGACTTGTATATGGCACATGCACAATTGTTTCACATACATCTTTGCCTTATCTTCAAGTAGCAAATAATCAATCTCTTCAACTGAATATTGTTTCTCTAGCATTCATGACATTCGCTCTCAGCATGAGTGCAGCTATGCCCCTATTTTCCTTTAGTTTAATGCCCTCATAATACAAAAGTTTGAAGTTGGATTATTAATTAGGTATTTTATATCATCTTCTTGTACGGGAAGATCTTTCATATTTTGAATTCTTCTTTCCTCCAGTCATAAGATGCTAATAATTGTAATGAGAAGTCGAGGATTCTGTTGTCAGATAGTTTTAGGTTTTAAGTTTCAATATTAATATCAATGATATTGTATTTTATATCTTCTGCACACATGTAAGAGTTAGCAATGTACAAGTCTAACGTTTTCCTGAGATACAACAGTTTGTTCACTTTTTTGATTCCGATAGTTGCAGACAGCTTTGGTATACCCAGGTTACCATTTTATGTTTTTGAGTACAACAGATCATCCCATGTATAAGCAGGTAGGTGGACATAGTTCTTGACATATTTCTTTATTGTCTGATCTAGTTCAATAAGTATTTGCTTCTGTGCTTACTATTTCTAGTACAAATGACAGTTAGGGAACCAGGTTTCAGCACAGTATTGCATTTGTATTTGTGCGTTTGAGTGGTGGACTGCCAAGATTTTAGCCCATTTTGTTAACACCTCATTTATTTTACTGTTTTTGCATGATTTGTGCACTGATCAAAGTTCAACCCGGGTTACCACTTACTGTCATCTAGAAGTATGTAATCAAGTCGGGTTCCCCTGGTCCACTCCAGTTCTATGCCAGCTGCTAGGTGTCAGCTGAGGCAAACGCCCGCAGCGGGGATGGACAAGAGGTGAGATGACCTTCGAAGATGGCCTGATTCACAGGAAAGGCCCAGCTCATGTCCAGAGTTGCCACTGCCCAGTAGGGTGACACCTTGTCCAGCCGCGGTGCTCATCCAGCCCCACTTTAGGCCCCAGCTTAGCCAACTCTTAGAGCCCTTACAGCCAAACCTTATCCCGAAGTTACTGATATGACTTGCCAGCTTCCCTTACCTGCATTGTTCTGACATGCCAGAGGCTGTTCACCTTGGAGACTTGCTGTGGTTATGGGTACAGCCCGATGCGTGATTTACACCATCTCTCCCTGGATTACCTTACGGAAATCCACCTCCATGATTTAATCAGCATTTCTATGCGCTCTGCCCGGGAGCCCTACCTTTTTAATATATGCTATAAGGGCTGGAATTGCCACAGCTGATCCCACCAGACTTGCCCTCCAATAGAACCTTGTTAAAGGATTAAAAGTGTACCTATACAAATTACAGGGCCTCCAAAGTGTCCTGTGTTGTTATTTTTGTCACTACCTCCCCAATTCAGGAATTAGTAATTTGCATGCATGCTGCCTTCCTTGGATTGAGTAGACATTTCTCTGGCTCCCTCTCGAGAATCTAACCCAGATTCCCCATTATCCATGGTCACCACTGTAGGCACAGAAAGTACCATTGAACATTGATAGGACAGACATCTGAATGTATCATCTCTGTTACAGAGACGTGTGATCAGCCCGAAGGTTAACTAGAGTCACCAAAGCAGCCGGGGGAGCCTAGATCGGTCTTGGTCTGATAAATGCATGCATCCTGGGAGGTTAGCGATCTTCAGCATTTATTAGCTCTAGAGCAACCACAGTTATCCAAGTAACAGATTGCAAAATCAAAGAAACTATAACAGATTTAATCAGCCATTTGCACTTTCACTGTACCACACATGGCCTAATCTTTGAGACAACAAATGCGACTGCCAGGATCAACCAGGTAGCCAGACCTACTGAGGAGGGGATGCGTGCCTGACGCTAACCGACCTTTATACCTCTTGGGAGCCTGCTGTGGGAGCCTCTGCTTGCCTTCAGGGGCCTAAGGGCACAGGGCAGCCACATGGGGGCTCTGGGCCCAGCCTTCTCTACAACAATGGAAAGGAGAGGCAGGCCTGCGCGAGGCACAGGGGTGCTGGCTTGCGCAGAAATGCTGCAGAAATGTTTGGGGTGGTAAATGGCAATGAATAGGTGCACAGAGCTGAGGCCACCAAGCAGCATTCAGGACAGTGCCACCTGACCCCATCCACTCTGGTCCGACTACTGGGTGGGCAGAAGTTGCCAAGCTGCTTGGCTTTCGTTCTGCTGAGTGGCCTCCACAAAAGGCAGACCCTCAAGTCGGACAGTCCAGGCAGCGTGGAAGCTCTTTGTTTGAAACAGACAAGGCTGGACAAGCAGTCCATCCATAAAGGGACCAAGTAGACCCCGATAATTAGAGTACAGTGCTAACTAAGACATCTCCAAGCAGGCTGACCTACTCTGGGATGTCAGCTTTACATTCCTGCCTACTCTTTGGGAAGACAGGATTGAAAGAAAAGGCCCATCAGACAGGGCTGGAGGTTAGTCATAGACTGGGCCGTTGGGAGCCTGGAGCAGGCCGGCCAAGGCTCTTGTGCCACCCAGAGAGAACAAATGGATGATAAGGGTGTCCTTAGCACCTTGCCCCTACTAATCTGGCAAAAGGCTACCTGCATTTCATATAATCCATGCACCAAAAGTGGCCGAGGGGGGAAGTTGAGAAAATGTTTTGACTTTGTGAACCCCTAGCTGGGCTCAAAGAGTTAAAATAGCCCTCATCCGGACTTCCGGAGCAGCCCAGCTCTCTGGGCACACCATTCATTCACAAGGCATACGTTGCGTGACCAGATGGCTGGGCCAAGAGCAAATAGGTGGATGGGCTTGAAAGACTGCCATCTGGTCACACCATGTCTTATGAATCAGTTTAAGCTCACCCTTCAATGGCTCAGGGGCTGCCTGGAACAGGACCTGTATTGGGCCCTAACCATGGAGCTGTTAGGAGCCCTAATGGAGCTCTAACCAGGGGCCCGGTCAGAGCTTTTTCTCAAAGCCAAGCAGGGGAGCCCTGCCTGGGCCTTGAGGGCACCAACCAGGCGCTAAGAGACATTGTTGGCTGGGGATTGGAGCCCAGAGAATCCCACAGCTCGCTGGACCTTTGACCCGAACCCAGTTAGAGCTCCTTAACCTGGGCTGGCAGGAGAGGCTTTCTCTGTAGAACCCTGTTCTGAGCCCTTTAGGACAGGGTGGGGCAGAGAATGAACCAGGGTTGAGGGCTTCCCCCCTTGGCCTGCCTGAGCTTTAACCCAGATCTGGTTAGAACTCCTTAACCTGGGCAGGCAAGGGAGACCTTTCCAGGCTGGCAGACCCTGTCCTGGGCACCTTGGGACATGGCAGGTTGCAGAACAGAGCACATGGCTAGGTGCTTCCACCTCTGAGCCCGCCAAGGCTCTGACCTGGGGCCCAGTCAGAGCTTCTTCACTTACCTAAGCAAGGAAGCACTGCCGGTGCCTGTGGGACCCTGCCCTAGCCACTTTGTGAAATGGATGTCAGGAGAATGGAGCCCACGGACAGGGAAGTCCATCCATGCACCTGACCCAGGACCCTGTCAGAGCTTCTTAACCCAGGCCAGTAGGGGAGACCTCTCCGTGCCTGCGGGACCCATCCAGGACACTTTAAGACACAGCAGGCTTAGGAAGAGAGCCCAGGGCTGAGGGCTTCCACCACCAGGACTCCGGGAGCTGTGACCAGAGGCCAGTCAGATCTTTTCAACACAGGCAGGGGAGGCCTTCCTGGGCCTGTGGTACCTGTTCTCAGCACTTTGCAACACTATGGGCTGGGAAATGGGGTTGAGGGATGACGGCTTCCAGCCTCGGGCAAGCCTGAGCTCTGACCCGGGGCCTGATCAGAGCTTCTTAACCCAAACAGGTAGATGAGTCCTTCCTGTGCCGGCAGGACCCCGTCTCAGGCACTCTGGGACACAATGGATCAGGTAAGGGAGCTCAGGGCTGAGGGCTTCCACACCTTGCCCTCCAGGAACTCTGGCCGGGGGGCCTGGTTGAAGCTTCTTATCATGGCCAGGCAGAGGAAGCCGTCCCTGCCCTGCAGGACCCCGTCTGACACTTTGAAGCAGGGCAGGCCGGGGAACAGAGCCCAGGACAGCAGGTTCCAGCCTAGGCGAGCCAGAGCTCTGACCCAAAACCCGGTCAGAGCTTCTTCATCTGGCCAAGCAAAGGAGCCCTCGCAGGCCTATGGGACCCTGTCATGTGCACGGACCCTAGGTCCCGGAGTGCTCACCAGCCATAGCACTATTTGTTTCACTACACATTCTTATAATTTGTGAACTCTGAGTGACAGAGGGAGATATTCATGAGAATGTATCCAGCCTTAGGAGCCCCGAATAGGCTTGAAGCTTTAAATAAGCCCTCATCGGGACTTCCGAGGCAGCTAAAGGAAGGAAGTTACATGTTTTGTACAAAACGTCACTGGAGACCTTGGCATGCCACATTTTCACCACCCCATGTGGGTATGGTAAATTTCACACAGCCCTAAATATGACCTAGCACAAGTTTTGGGGGAATAACATGTAGCTTTCCACCTGTTCCAGTATTTACCAGGCATTTTTCCCTATTCAATATCGCTAGGTTCAAGCTACGATATTTATCACAACACTCAAAATGTCTATATGAATTGTTAAAACAATTAATAAACATGGCAATTTATCAGCCAGCTCTTACCGATGGCCATAGTTGCGATCCCTGCGTAAATGGTGATAATATACAGGGCCATCATTATTCAGGTCGGCAGAAGAGGTCTACTATTCGTACATCCAATTACTATTTAAGTTATTTATACGTATTACCTGCAAACAGTATCGTTTGATGTATAACACGCTGTATGATTATAGAGTGTGATTTTAGTAATAAAGTGCTTACTACCCCTGACGATGCGTTGAAGCTCTTTATATGAATGTCACATTCTACATACATTTTTGCATCTGTTTTCAAGTGTTTTGACATCGACGAAAAAAAAAGTTACACAGGCCACTTCTTTGAACGCACTCACAGCTGGCTCTTTGGAAAATCTCATGACTTTTCTTGGGGCATCGCTACTTCAGCACCTCCCCCAAAGAAGCCCCTGCTTCGGGACTGTCTACCGAACCGCGGCGCTCCAATAGCTCCTCTGAATCTGCAAGGCTCCGTGCAGTGCACTCTACCCATCCTACTCCACAGCAGCGCCTGCTCCTGCTGCTGCTGGGTGCCTGGCTGCGCTCTCGGCAGCGTGCGCCGCTGCAGTACCTCCCTCGGCCTGTGGCTCGGCTCTGTGGTCTGTGCAGGGCACTTTTTTTCCCCAGCGCAGGCCTCAGCCATATTGGATTGAGCTCCTCCTCAGGCAGGCTCCGGGCTCTGCGGCGGGACCCCGCCAGCCCCGACCCGGGACGGAGGGCGACAGGTGAGTACGTAATGTACCTCTCCTCGATTCTCCACCGTGGGTCCCAGGGGACGCGGCCTGGAGAGCCTCGGGCTGCCGTTGCGTTCGCCCCGGGGCCCTAGAGCCGACTTGCGGGAAGACGCGCCAGGAAACACCGAGGCTTTCCCACCGTGTTAGGCCGCGCTGCACAGGTAAAGTGCTGTGTCTCCTTCAAGGATCCATCCGGAGGGGGCGAACACGCGGGTGCTGGAGAAGTGTGTGCTAATATTCTGTAACGTTTAAAAGTAAACAGGGGATGTTATAGGAGCCCCACCTCCTGTTTATACGGAGATGCAAAGTATCGGTCCAAAAGGGCTGTCATATTTTATTTGTAGTCTTCTTTAACATCACACAAAGGAACCTTCGTAGAACATTAAATTACCACGCTGAATATGCATTTTTAGGGGATAATGGGTCACACGCTCCAATGTTTTGGCCCTGAGAAGGGACTTACGATAAAGAGGAAACATTGGGTTTGACCTGCATTAAAACTGATGTAATGCTTTGGGGGAAAGCAACACAAAGACGAAATCTATCGATAATTCAAAGTAAAAAAAAAAAAAAAAAACTTAGACCCCCTAGGCTTTAGGGAAAGTTGGTAATTGACCCTCAACACTGTCATCGTCTGCCTCATGAAAACACAAACACTGATGTCCTACCTCCTTCGCATGTCAGTGACCCTCTAAGAAACCTCATTAATTGGTCTAATTTCCTCCGCTTGATATCAAAGCGAGCCTTTGTTTTGATAAGTTTTTCGTTTTTTGACTTTAAATTAAAGAGGAAAGTGATATTGGCCTCTTCCCAATGATGGCTAGACGGCTTCCAAACTGTCTGGTGCGAATTCTGTTTCCACTTAAAAAAATATATTAATCTTGTCAGCGTTTTTGTCTATGCTGCTACATTCAGAAATGCACATTTGCTACACCAGTGTTCTATTATACGCGGGCGCTCAGTGGAAAGCAAAACATCTTGAGTTTAACTCAAATTACTTTGTACTTTTTATTTTGACACAATCGTAACTTCCTGAAAATCATAACAGTTCGTCTGTTTCCAGAGAACTCTAATAACCCAACAGCAGCAACCTGAACATCGTATCCGCACAATTGGATGCGGGACAGGCATTGACAAAGCCAATTGCTCCGGCTGCAATCCTTTTAGATTTGTAAGTGACTGGTTTGGTTTGGTACGGGTCCTCGCCAATATTACAAAAACAGTTGACGATAAGAAAAGCAAATTTTTGATCTAAAAAAGCACTCATTGTCATAGTAGTCCTTGGCATTGAGGTGATCTACTTTGTATGCAGATGTGATCCTTGTGAAAGAGCAGAATGCTGTCACTCATAGTGGAGTTTGCCAGTGGCTGAAGTAGACTGACATATTGCCTCATGCTGTTTGCTATGGTGAGCGGAAGAAATAAGTGAATAGCATAATAACAGACCAACAGATAAAGAGGGATGGCAGAAAGCTCCTGTAAATAAGCATATTATGTATATGTAGTTTTCTTACAATGAAAAGAACACGGCTAACATCCGGTATTAAAAAGAAGTAACCAGAAGAAACCCCACTAAAAAGGAGTCTGATTTTGTTTGTCTAGCATTTATTTACATTAAATATATGACCTGATAGAAATTCCATGTGACATGTTGTACATTGAATCTACTGGATTCAAGTTATGGTACAATAGGTTTTTGAGAATGGCATGATCTAGGTAAAACATTCCAGCTGAAAACGGGATATTTGGATAGCTAAATAAATAAATAAAAATAACATTATACTTAAACAACATGTTTGCAGACTGTTCTGGGATGTATCTGTTCCAATGCAACAGATGTCGAAACCCCCATATGCTGGCCCCAGTAAAACCCCTGTTGTTAGTCAGTTGACTTTTCTCCCATGAAATTTCGTTTCCTAAACCTTTTGTGTCCTTAATCTAATTTACCTAAAACACTTGCTTTTTTTAAACTAAATGTCCCCTTTATAAACTTCTGTAAAATTCTGCACCATAATATTTAAGATACTTTTGAAACACAATAAAATTATTTCCTTGTGTATTTTTCGGCACTATTTCTTTTGGCCCTTTTCTGCCATGTAACCCTTTGACAGCCTTCCCTTTTCCTGTCAGACATATGTATCCAGAGTGGTCCTTTAATGAACATTACGATCTTGAGAATTGAGACTGGCATCAGGAAGGAATCTTTAGTGTAGTGGTAAAGATAGGGATAGAGTCTTCTGTGTTAGTGAGGGCGTGATATTGTCAGCATAAATTGGCCAGGTCTCTCTACCTATAGTTGATTTGAATATCTCAGGCATTCCACAAAAATTAGTTGGTTTAGTCGTTCTTTTTTTGTAGATAAAGTTGCTGAAATAGTTACATTTTTGCGAACTGTATGCAGAGTGAAGTGTCTTTGGGAAGCCTAGGTTAGGAATTCCACAAAATGTCAACAATCTGTCCTCCCTCCATTATTTCTGGGAAAGGATGTTGGGCAGCAAGCTAGTCTGGGAAAGTCCTTCAGATAGGGGGACGGTTATCAGTCATGTTTCTCTTTATCCTTTCCCACTCTCCACCTCGTTTTTGACATACGTGTCAAGATATCTGTACAGCTTAATGTTTTGTGAAGGTGATGAAGACAAGCAGTCAACCTTGAGTCAATATGTGTTGGAGCCTGGTGTGCAGCACAAAATCTTCTTGGAGCAACTTGCTTCAAGTCCAGCCCAGGACAACCTAACACTGTCCCATCTGTTCACACTGTTATGATGTTCTTCTTTGTCATATTCCAGTCAGTGGATACCGTGGCACTGTCCTTCATCCTTGAGAGGAAGTCAGCACTAGAGCACATTACAGAGGCCTAGCTTGATTCGGAAACACAGCATTACTCTTGCACACAACTCCGAGCTCCACTGAAACAGTACCTAATGTTGATGTTTATTTAACAAGAAAAGTGATCATTTTCGGACCTACTGTTAGAGTAATTTAGCTGGACTTGGTAGATTAATTTTTTTCAGTTAATAAACATTAACTGCTCTATTCAAAATTGACTAAAAAAACAACATTAGGTACTTACAATTAAGATCTTATTTGAGATATGGTTTGGTGGGGAGTATTTTTGTTTGTTATTTGTATAATAAATGGATTTCTCAATCACTTCTTTGTTTTGACTCTGGCCCATGTCTGCCATCCATGAAAATAGTAAAACGTCTGAACTCTTCCGACTAACTTGACTGCAGTATTAGCTTCGGTGGAGAAAAGGGGCAAAAGCGAGAAGGGGAGTTGAAGTTAACCTAACTGGTTATATTGCTCGACATTCCCTGTTGTTTTCAATGCTGTGACACCAACCCGGGTACACCCAACTATGTACATCTTCAATCAGATGCTCTCACTTGAGCTAAATCCCTGGGCTGTCTCTACCTGCATGAGTTTCTGTTGTCTGTTTCAGTGGAGTTCGGAGTTGTGTGCAAGAGTAACACTGTATTTCCGAATCAAGCTAGGCCTCCGTAATGTGCTCTAGTGCTGTCTTCCTCTCAAGGATAAAGGATCGAAATGGGGAACACAGTTAGAAAGCTACTGTTTTCTGAACAAAGATGTGTTGCATTATAACTCTGTTCTTAAAAATTACCATTGGCATCCCTCCTTTAGGATTCTTTTTTGATGCTCATTTGTTTTAAAAACGGATGATTTGCCTACTTTTGGGTTTACTCACTGAGAGTTGGCCTACTTCTATATTACTTTATTTATTCAACAGGTTTTATTTCGCCATAATATCTCTTACTGTTGGGATCCTACTGCCATTGCTCTTGTGCACCTGTAATGAATGGGTAGGCTTGCTTACGAACAACAGACTTGTCTTCGACTTGCCCAGGATATCGCAATTTTCTTTTCTTCAAGAAATTATTCAACATCGAAGATCAGCGAATCAACCTTGCTCACCTTTTTGGAAGTTTAACATTTTTTATTGGTTTTAAACATGCCTTGAAATTGTGATGTAGAGAAGTAGGGTGCTTCTCACAAGGTCAGTTTCCTCATCAAAATCACCAGCACTCTCTCATTCAAAGTGTAATTGCACCACTGCTGAGAAGTGCTGGTACTCTCCCTTTCCAATTAAATAAGTTCAGATGCTTTGTACCTGACCATACCAGGTCATTTAAAATGCTGGTTGTAAAATTAGTGACACATGGGAGTGGAAAAGCTGATACGGTAATACAAATAACTTCCAACCATCAAGACGTCGCACAGTTCTCATCAAGGTAACCGAGTCTTCCTATGTCTCTAGTTTTAAAGGAGAAGTTTATATTAATGCAAAGTGTTGCAATTATTACATCTAATTATGGCCAGGGACAAGTGCTGGTTGACATTTTAACACATCTGTATTGCCCAGTCAGCAACACTTAGGACGACTCATCTGATTCACTTGGCAAAGGTTGAAACCAGTCAGATATACTCTTTAAACAGCCACCCCAAAGAATTTGTTATTTAATTTAAATATGCTGCCCCAGCACTGGTCTTAACACCTGGTGTATTATATTACCAGTTGTAGGGAGCACGCTAATAGACTCCACAGTGCAGTGCACAGTATGCACTGATGAGTAGTGAGTTACAGTAGCATTCTAAATGGGGAGTGAAGGGTCTGGCATCTTCCTTTGGTGTACCTGTTTTGAGTCGGATTTATTCAGTTGTTGCCTCAAAAAATATTCCACCCTACAGCTGTCTGCAAAAGCGTAGGCTCTCCTGTATTAATTTCAGACTTTGCATTTTTTTGCCCAATGTTCGTAACTGTAGATTGTTTCTGTGGTTTTAAGAAAATGTACTTCTGTACTGTTCTACAATTTAGGGAAGCATTGGTTCTTATGTCTCCAAAGTGAGACCCGATGTTCTATTGAAACACAGCCTATTCTGAAATCTCTTACATACACAATCCTTTTTTTATCCATTGTTGATACAGTATTTGTGTAACTGTGCCAAGAATCGGAAACATGCAAAAAGAACAGATGATGGACGGAATGCTGAACAATGCAAACATTCACCCCCAGTCACAAAAATCTGGGTTTAATCCATTGTTTTTTTTTGCTCCCCACGCCACCCCAGTTTGGACCCAGCTATATGCAAATCAGTCTTGACCCTGATGGATTAAACCCAGATCTGTGACTGGGGGTGAATGTTTGATTTATTCTGCATTCCATCCATCAACTGTTGTTTTTGCATTTGTCTCCCCAAGTAGGAAGGGTATGCCCAGATGTGGGTCCAGTGCTTGCTGTGCTACCAGATTCAAGCTAGCCTGGCTGATGAAGGGTGATACCCTGAAACCGTTCCCAGGATGCTTGTTTCTGGTCCAGGGAGGTCCTGCCGTGGCATTTCAGGCTGGACTGCTCCCATGGGGAACAGGGTCAAGACTGATTTGCATATGGCTGGATCCAAACTGAAATGGCATGGCCAGCAAAACAACTGATGGATTAAACCCAGATCTGTGACTGGGGGTGAATGTTTGGTTTGCTCTGCATTCCGCCCATCATATGTTGTTTTTGCATTGGTCGCCCCAAGTGGGAAGGGTATGCCCAGACGTGGGTCCTGTGTTTGCTATGCCACCAGATTCAAGCTAGCCTGGATGCTGAAGGGTGATACCCTGAAACCGGTCCCAGGATGCTTGTTTCTGTCCCAGGGAGGACCTGGCCTGGCAGTTCGGGCTGGACTGCTCCCATTGGGGGGGGGGAACCGTGTCAAGACTGATTTGCATATGGCTGGGTCTAAACTGGAATGACATTGCAAGCAAAAAACACTGATGGATTAATCCCAGATCTGTGACTTGGGGTGAATGTTTGATTTGCTCTGTATTCCGTCCATCATCTGTTGTTTTTGCAAGAATTGGAAACAAGCATGGACAGGCAGAAATGAAGATTTTGCCTTTCACATGCTTGAATGCCAGATTTGGGATGAATTGAAATAGTTCCTCTATACCAGGTCATGTCTTAATTCTTTCAGTTAAAACTCACCAAGCATCTGCAGCTGATGGATGATCTCAGTTATATCCACATCATTGCAGTTTTTGTTAGGGTTCTACTGAAGATGTGCCATTCTTACCGTGTGACTTGAAAACTCAACAGTATCTTGATCCAGCTGGGTTTTATATGTAACAGTAATCCATCATACATCCTGTTTACAAAAGTCTTGAATCCACTGCACCTTCGTACCACTGTCAGAAAATGTTACCCCATGTTAAGCTTTTTGTTTTCTTAAAATTGGACTCCTTTTCTCCTGGAAATGCCCAAGGTGTGCTTGTCCACCATATACCGTATGATCCGGTGGCTTATGGTCTTTGCCTTTTATTCCCACCCATATTTTATAGTGAGGATTAGGTTGGTTTTATTAATTTACTGGTATTTCTTGGAACTTGACTTGGAGCAGCCAGCTGTACCTATCTTTGATTATTCCTCCCACTGACCTAATAACCAATTCTGGTATCATCCATACTATTACCCACCACCTTCTTCTTTATAGGAAGGATGAAATGGGGGAGCTTTTGATTTAGAAGTCAGTTTTGCGAGCTCCTCTGGATGTTGATGGAGAGGTTCTCCTCCTCTGAGATACAGGTGGGATGGCTGAGTGTTGGTTGCTGTTGCTAATATACAGTTATTGAATGGTGTAGGCTCATGTCCCCCTTGAGTGGATAGGGGTGTGGAATTTAATAAAATATCTACTTGTCCATGGGACGGGTTGCTTCTTAAATCTTCTTGTCCTGTAAAAAAAAATATACTTGTCCCCTTGGTGCCATGTAGTGCGATGACAGATTATGGCAGGAATCTCATTATGTAAGAACTCTGATAATAGCCTCTCTGATTATGCCAGGGCTACTTCTATAGTAGGGTTTAAATACTTGCAATTTCAATCCCTACTATAAAAATGTCCTTATTTTTCCACCTTTCCGTGGATCTACATACTCGGGCTAGTTGAAGCAGTAAGCAATTGTTACAGAGGTGGAATGCCTTTGAGTCTGCAAACCTATTAACTTGCATGTTTTAAGGATTTTCACCGTCTCTTCTCTAATCTTTTCCCATAATGAGAAAGGTTGGAAATTTACTCGTGACAATGGTAGTTCTTCCAGGGTTGGGAAAAAGTGGATGGAGGGGAAATGAACTTGTAAATGCTCAGTAGATTTTCACATGAGCTACTCTACACATGCATATTTGCTTGTGCTAAAATACAGCTCACAAATATTTTCTAGGAGTACGATTTCCTGGCCTACTTCTGTAAGTTCTTGCGAATTTATGAAAGCCACTAATTCAAAGGCATATGCCATAGGTGCACTTTTGTAACTTTCTTTAAGAATTGGGTCCCAAATTAGATCTGGCATTAACAAAGGCAATTGGTTTTTATTCAACTTTTATATTTCTCTCTCTATCTATTGGCTGGCTATATTGTGAGTGATCGCATTCTGTTCTTCCACAAGGAGCTTATTGGTACACAAATTAGTTTTGTTCAGTGCCAGGAACTACTGTGGCAATCAGTGGCATACCAAAACTGGAGGGGTCCACTGTGCAAAGAACAAGGAGCCCACCCCCCCCAAGACTTAGTCATGGCAGGTGCTGTGCTGAGGGCACTCCATTGAGGGGGGGCTGCGGGGCCTTTGTTACGCCACTGGTAGCAAAGTGTGCTTTTTGAGACCAAAAATGTTTTTTTCTTTTTGCAAGTGTTTGTTACAATGGCGAGTGCCTGGCAGCTCCCACAACAATAAAGTCATGTTAAAACAAGACATACGTTGACAAAACCAAGAGACTCATAAAAATTTGTCGGCTATGTTGGCTTTGCCAGTGCTTGTTTAATTTTCGTGCTTCCCATAATCTTGTTGAAAATGTTTACACTGATTTTCCATCTGGAATATTTTTTAGAAATACTGGCATGCATCAACAGATTTGACTAAATGACTCTTCAAAGTAATTGCCCCTAAAATGTCATAGTAGCAAAAACTTTTTTTCCTACTTGCATTTTTTTCTGAACATATTATTTTGAAAACAAAATATCATGACTCACGCTTACAAGCTTCTGCAAACATTTACATCTAATCAAAGAGCATTCTTAGAGCCTTATTCTTAGCCTCCTATTGTTAAACTTTTCAAACATGTTTACACTTTTTTAAAAATTCTGGAACCACTGTCAGTAGAGCAGTGTGACCTTAAAACGTTCATTTACAGCGCTCACCCCTTTAATGAAGGCTTTTCATTATTGAACCATAAATACAAGTTCGAACAGCATTAACATGTGAACACATATTACCTCAACTGTAGACAGTTCCCTTCCCTGACACTGGCAGCCAAAGGGTTTATGCTGCAGGGGGGTGGGTACTCCTTGTCCCAAGGACAAAATAAACATGAAAACCATGTGCCCTTGTCCCCAAACAATATGTCCATGGTGTGGGGCGATAGGAATTCCACATCCCAGGTGTATTTGTGGCTATTATAATATAATGCACAGTATTACTGTAATAATGTGTGTGTGAACAGACAGTGTCAAAATGGGGAGGGAGGGGAGATCATGTGTAGTTATGACTTTTGGTTGTTACAGTACTCTGCAAACTAGTAATAAAGATATATTTCAAATAAACAGCATGTCACTTAGGGCAAGGACCTCAGAGAGGAGACTTTTCCGAAATAAGCTGGGCAGAAAAAAGTCACATGAAATTGAGCGCGATATGAGGCTTGTGATATGAAGACACTGAAGTGAACATGTAGACTTACAGGGAAGGGCTCTGGCAATGATATTTTTTTTTTTTGTGACATTTTCCGACTGTGCTGTATGAATTGCAAAGCTGTAAGGATAGGGAGAGGAGGGCTTCACTTGCAACCTCTGCATGCATGTTTATAAAGTTCTTTTTAAAGTCCATGTTTAGGCCAATCACATTTGAAAATGCAAGCATGGGTATGTTTTAGATTTTTTTAAATTTTATTTTGAAGAATAGGCATTACCACTGCAGATTTGGAAGTATTCCCGGAAGGGCCGGAGATGATATAATGTGCGCTATGAAACCCCTATTCTCTTAACATAAACCTTTCGACCATTACATGGTTATTGCCTCTTAAACCTCACTTATTCATAGACCTGCCTTCATTAAACCTTCTTTTCAATGTGTTCTCACTCCCGCTGTCCACTTCTTGTTCTAGTATCCCTGCTTGGCATCTCTTTCCAATTGCGTTCACCTTTCTGATCGCCAAAACACTTATTTTGCTTTTGTTATTCCTCACACAATCGCCTCTAGCTAAGTAGTCAGTATTGGTTTTACTTTGAAGTCATAATTTGGTAAAGTGACACGCATCTACTAAGAAGTGGGTTCATCTGTGTACGATGCCTTGCTCAGGACACAGTAAATGTAGCTCAGGTCTGATGTTTCCCTCCATGTTTTTTTGCAGACGTTACCTTGCTTTGCTTATGAAGTTTTCCTTTGCAGTACGAAGTTTAGTCAGGTATGAACCCTGTTGGAGAGTAAATGATGATTTTCATGCTTTGGGCATCTGTCTCTGCGGATCTCCTGAGCAAGAAGTTAACTCTACTTGGTGTATGTAGCTCATCATATCCATATCTTTTAATTTATATTCTGTGGCATCTCCTTTTTCTGCTGTTTGGAGCTGTGAAAATTGCAGAGCCCAAATGTAGGAAGTCTACACTGCCCACTTGAAATATGCATCCCTTTGAGAATGTTGTCCTTGTTTCTGCTTCAACGTGGTAGAGGGAGCTAGGCAAGATATGCTTTGTTGTGGTAAGACAAGGTTTGTATTTGGAATGTGACATACCTTTTGGTTGGCATTGGCATCCTGACAGTGCTCCCATCCTGACAGGTACCCCTTGACGTTAGATACCATTGTTGGATCATCTGGGGAAGCTTTGCAGCACATAATTAGGGTCTTACTGTTTGGTACCTAAAGGTAACCTATCCTGAGCAGGGGGCTCTGTGTTGGAACTAGCTTTAGAGGATTATTAGAGAAGTAATGGGACTCCTTTAACACTGAAAGCCAGGTGTTCCAAACAGTGAACGTTAGCTTGGTGGAACGTTTTTTTTATTTTTTATTTGGTGGGAATCCCAACTCCTCATTGGTCGAAGGTATACTTGATTAATTAGTACATACTAGCATTTTAGTTCCATTGAGTGGACTTGATAAACAAATTCAGTATTAGACAATGGAAACAGAGTTCATAATCGTGCCCCGAGGATAACATTGTTATTAAAAATCCACAAGATCTGAACAATGATTTATTGAGTCTATATTGCAAAACTGTTTTGGTCGAATATCATCCACAGAAGGTGCTAAAACATGCTGGATTGTTTGGTTAAAAGGGAAATAGCAACATGGGCTTTAAAGTTCCACTCATGTGGAGTTTCCTCCAAATTAATAAAGGATAAATCCTCACATAAAAGCCATTAAATTAGATCTTTATCGTTTAAAAGAAGAAAACCAAATGAGCGGATAATGCATTTGATACTTCTGTTGAGCCATAGAGAAAGCCACTGTTTACATAAAATTGATATATTCATAGCCTAACTTTCAATAAAGGTATGATTGTGACAAAGTACTATGAATTTTGACAGAAGGCTTCATATACTCCTGTATCAGTCCCAAATTCTAGAAAAGCAAAACATTTTTGTAGTTGCTCATAACTTTTGATTTCTATCAATCTGATGTGAGTAGATTTCCAGACAAATGTAAAAATGTACAAAGATAAAATTAAAATGGGCACTTGAATTACAATGATACCTGCTTATATTATTGGGTGCTTTACAGAAATATCCAGTAATTACAGCCGATTGATATAGCAACTAAGAGGCTTCACTTATAACTTAATTTGGATAGTGCTCTAGATCGCAAATAACATAGCCATGTTTTTATAACATCATTGACTGTAATTCACTTTACTTTCTCCTACATCGTATAAGCTGCTTAAATTGTTAAAAAAAAATCTAAAACATTTCACACACTTCCATGTTTTCTCAGTATAGCTGTACTGCAGTGAAATGTACTTGATAACGTTGTACTCTGTACACTGTGCTGCTGAACTACCAACCAAAGCATTTAAACTGATTAAATCAGGGGTGCAGATACTTAACTTTAACATTAGGACCAAGCCAAAAAGTTTAAAAAAAGGATTTTAAACAATTGGCTCATTTTCATGAAACAATCTAAGACTTTCCTGAAGCCATTAGATGGCGAAGTAAAAAGTGGTATTATTAACAACACACCAGGGCTACATGAGATGGAAGGCGAATTGGTATAGTTTTATTGTTAACACAACTAGGATGTGTCTGAGTACAATCAAATAAGGGTGCTTCCTATTTCAATATTTTGTCCTGATGATGACCCACCTGAATTAATTTCTTTGATTGGGGTCGAAACTTTGACATTGTATTAGAAATTGTGGATTGACTTTCGAAAAATTCAGCAGGCTCACAGCACCTATGGTTATAGGTGCCTCTTTGAGACCTCATGCTTTTAACCACCGTTTGGTTTTAGTTTTCAGGTAAATAGCACTGCAGCACTTATACTAACACATAATTCACTCACACTGCGCCGTTATACAGGAGCACCTCGATTACTTTACATTAAATTGTTGAATTTTTAAGTTTCTAATAAATGTTATATATTACTCACAAACCTCATCAGTTAAGAAAGTTCTTTATGGTACAACCACTGTCGTGGAGGTTAATTCATATCCTTCCCCCAGAGGGGCCAAAATATTTTTCTGTTACATTAAAATGTTGCAGCATTTTAACTACTGAATAGCACTGCTTGTTTACAGTCTTTAGCATGGGCAAGCAAAGTGGCATATTGCATGAGTTAAGACACCTTGTGAAGTATTTGATATGAAATGTTCTCCTCAATTACAGGTCATAATCAAGCGTTTGAAGTTTACACTTTCTGTACTCTGAAACCTCACTATGAAAAAATCCATTTGCGGTCACAACTTTGTTCCATTTTCTTCAAAATAACTTCTATGGCTTAATATGTAGAACTTAGGACGCCATCACGGTGTGAGAGTGACATGCTGGTGAAACTTTATCAATATGTTTGAAAAGCCTTGTTGAAACCTGCCATACTGTAAAGATGAGAGAAGTGCACAGTGCAGAAATAATACTTGTTGATTCTTTTGTTGTTAATTTCACGTGCACCAGTTTATCTCTATTAATAAAGACCTATTATTTATAAATATATTAGCTTTGACCGTGCATTGTTTCTTGTGAGGCTACTGTGCCATATTGTATCTGAGTTTGAAAAATGACTGTGTCCTACTAGAGTAAGCCTTGGCTGCTGAGCTCATTTTCCTTTGGGCAGTCAAGCATACAAAAAGGGTGTGTTAAACTGGTGGTATGAACAGATACGTGACCCAGTCTTCATACTGCCTAGTAACTAATACCTACCTGTCTCTTTCCACTCCTGCCAAGCAGAGAGAAAAAGCATACTGTAGTTTGATCATGCACGCCAGGAGTCCCATTACGAACACTTATACAAATGCTGATCTGTACCAGAAAGCTTGCTGGTACAGTGTCCTTGATCTTGAAACTTTCCAGGGGAGGGTTTATTGTACTTTATTTGGGTTGGCTGTGGCCAAATTCATTCAGTGTAAGAAGTCTTTTCCCATGTGTCAGAAACTTTATTTTAGGGAGTGATCAAATTTGCAGCCAAGATTTCTTACTTAACATCACATTTTGGACATTTTTCAAATTTTCCACGTGCCTGAAATTTCAAGCGGATTAAAGAATGTAGGGAAATCAGAAAGGAAGGTGGCATAAATGGGAGCCAAGGAAGCATAGCAGCAGTGGCAACTTTAAACATAGAGAAGCAACACTACTGGCACTGAGGTCCTTCTGCATTGTAATTTGCAGCTTAATAACATCTTACCTCGGTTTCTGGCTAACCTTCGCAGTGGGCTGCTGCTTAGTGAATAGATGCAAGAATTTCACTTTGCCCAGATAGCGTAGTGGTCTTGTGGCCTGCCTCTTCTTATCAGTATTAAGGCTAGCAAAGTGTAGTCTCCTAGATCGATGTTGATTCTATTTAGAACTGGGAATAGACTCCTAAGATTTAAAGTGTTACTCTTTTTATGGAATTAAGACAGCCTTTTCATCTCCTCTGATACCCAGCCTGCTGTGTTTTGTTTAGGATCGTCATCGGTTGAGAGTGGTCTGTGCAAACAATGCTGCATATTATCCTTTCCGAAAATTGAACACTAAAGCTACCATTGCCTCCTTCTTTGATTTAGGTATTTTTCCCATTCCATAGCAAGCAGGGTGTCAGAATGTCCACAAATTCATCATTACACCCAACCAAGAGACCATCGCCTGTGTTACCCCTACCAAGAGTTAACTGCCCGTCTAGTTTCTTTATCAGTTAGCATGGCTTCATGAGCATCTAAAGCCCCTGCAGAAGTCACTGAAGGCGAGTTTGCCTCAACATGTTGTAAATGCTGATCTATTCTTTGTCGTGTTTGCTGAGTGTAAACATTTTTATAAAACAGTATTTCAATCTGATCACTAGATAAGACTCCGCCTCCATGTCCAATCCTGGTGATGAATTTTCTATGCCATCCCTTGATCACCTAGTTTGTCTCCCTGATTATGAAAGTATTTGACATATGTTCTTGGTAAACAAATTTGTTCAGATGGTTTGCACTATTCTTGGAGGTTTCAATTTATCTGTTTGGGTCTTTCCACTAATATTTCTACTATCCTGTTTCTTTTATTTCCCCCTCAAGATTATGAACTTCATTTTAACAATCTTTTTGTATTGTTCAGTGAATTGACATTGCTTTTCCCGTTAGTCTTTAATTGTCTTGTGAATCCTGCCTTTGGAGGAGACAGCTGACTTTTCATTGTTCAACAAAAACCCGGTGATCATTCTTTTCAGACTGTATAAAAATGCTCGGTCAAATAGGTCCAACACATTTTATCTTAAAGTGGTGGTGGTAGGCTTGTCAGTGGAAAGCTGCAGACAAACGCTCATGGAGGAATAATTTAACAGTATGCAATCCAGACATTCAAAGTGAATGGCCTTTGCCTCTTAAGGGACTTAATAGCATCAGATATATTTGTTTACTTGAATAGTGCCCATAGGACTGGTAAGAGAACCTCTGGTTGCTTGTCATCCTTCTTTCAGACTAGATTGTTCCATCAAACAAATGAGAGTTTGGAAGCCATTTTATGTGGCCTGGTTTCGTGCAAAAATGTCTTTGTGCAAGTCCAACATGCCTTTGAAATTGTTCCCGTGATAAGGAAACAATATGACTATAGCCATTTATCCTTTTCATTTTATGAGAGAGCTTTCCATCTTTTAGATTGAGGGAGTCCGAACTGAGTAGAAACACTTCTGTTCCACCAGTAATTTTTTCTTATTCACACTTCTCTAAGTAATCTGTTAGAGCCAATGAGGAGAAATAAAATGGTAACTTAATCTTCCATTCAGGTTTCAGTGTGTTTGTGCGAAGGTGCATTTCTGCAGCATATCCATTGTAATTTCCCCCTCTGAATATGTGCCCCATTTCTGTTTCCAAAAGTTAGGATGTTTATGCTTCTGGAATTTTTAAACCATTGCTTGATCTTACAGGAGACGTTCATCACGTTTTACTGGACATCTCATACCCTGATAATCTAACTAAAGGTTTCTCATATCTGAACACCTCTTTCTTGTGCACACATAAATTTCAGTGTGTAGTGTGAGATACAGATACCCTACTAAATTGACCTTAAAGAAGAGAAAAAATGAAAGCAAGCTGTGATTAAACCCATTTAAACGTATAAAGTGATGCAGAACCCCTTTCGAGTCTACTCAACCTGGAATGAGGAGAAAACGATCTCCAAGTACTGTGCTTGTGGAAAATGGCCCAGGCAGTGGCGCCTCAGCGCATTGTGCTGTTAACTTGGGCAGCAAATGCAGTCTATGTCCAAACCTTTGCACCATGTACACAGACAGCGTTCAGTGCATTCACACCCTCACAGTGGTCGGCCTCGCCTCATAGATGCTGAGAGCTATCAATTGGGAATTAGCTTTAAGGGTGTAACTGACAGACCTTTAAATCTTCTTGCTCTGTTAATCTTGTCATCCTCTTTCACCCACAGTTTCTTTCTTATGTACTTGGAGCCCAGATCAGTGAAAAATATGGCATTACGTGGCCTGACCAGTGGTAATGGTGTATATCTCTCTTTTTTCTTCAGATAATTTTCTGCACACCATCAAATACAAGTTTCGAGCTTGAGCCCCTTTGCTGTCATCTGGGTGATAATATCCTGATTCATGTAGGTGTTTTCAACCTTCAATCTGGGCTGAAATGCATGTCACACAGTTGGCCAGTGCTTTAGTTTTGCAGTATGTTCTGGACTCTCGGAATGTTGAAACTGGGGTGTCCATCACAGACATGAGTTTTTGGAGCTGTGGTTTCAACAGGGCTTGATATGTGAGTGTTCATATTGTTCACATCATGGGAGAAGATCTAGGCATACGTCTTTAGGAAGGTGTATGAAGAGTCAGGCATTGGCAATGTCTTTAAGAGCCCCGGAGTCTTTGAGTGTGACTCCAGAAACCTATCTTTTTATCATCTGACGGTGTACCAAGCCAGCTCACCTTAGAGTGTTGTGTTAAGCTCAGACTTCTAAATCAGTGGTTCCCAACCTTTTAACTCCTAAGGATTCCCACTGAATCATTAGTGGAAGCCAGGGACCCCCAACCAATTTGTGCAATTAAAATTTCAAACATTAAAACAGTAATTCACAAAAAATTCACAAACAAGTACCAGCCAAACAAATACTCAAATTACTAAAGATATCATTATTTTATATTGAAAAAATATGCAAAAATTGAAAAATGTTAATGGGAAGGTTGGCATTGCATCTCGACAACTAACTTTTTAGTGTTGGTTTTATTTAGGAAAGCTGAATCCTCAGATCAGATTATTCATTTCCCAAGCAATTTCTCTTCTTATTTTTAGGTACACAAGACGTGAGAGAACTTTTTCACCTAAATATGTGGTGGGGAAAGGAAGTAAAGCCATAAGGGCCTCTGTCCTCTTCATAACTTCTGTCACATGTAATTCATCTGTTTTATAGCAACTCTCATTCCAATGTAGGGTGTCGGAGCACTTCACAGGGACTACAAGGTGTAGTATTCACATGTCATCCACACTTGTAGGCATTTTCTAAGAGTGCTTGGTCTGGAGAAGCAAAAACATAGGATTCAGAACATGACACAGTGGTTAGCATTGACTTTAATAATAAGAATGTATGTCTACACAAGCAAACCTTTTTTAGCAGCATAAGGAAAAACAAAGACTTGGGGGGGAAAAAACATAACTTTCGAATTTGTGCCATGCAGTTTGCATGCAGCTCTTGGATCGCAGTATATAGCTCACTGTGATAGATTAAGGTTGTAATTTATGAACTCCTCAATAGCAAAAGACTGTCACAAAAGCAGTAACCCGCGGTGCTATGCACATAAAATACTGTTTTCTGCATGATAAACGTTCTTTGCAGCAGGCATCTTAACCATCTGCGCTACCTTTGAGTCAAAACTGCCACTAGACAAAATTCCCATCTCTCTCCAGCAGGTACATTAATCATCAATGACTTAGGTTAACAGTAATTTGCCATTTAATGTTTGCTTTAAGATACGTGAGGCATATTCAAATCCAAACCAATGCACTGTATCATAATTAAGGTTCTAAAGTTTTCCACCAGACAGTCGTCTTCCTCAGTAATGTAATGCCCGAACTTATCTTGTTGGGTAGAATACTCACTGCCCAAATGCCTCACTGTGGTTATTAGGCTCTGACCTCTCTTGCCCTTTGGTTGTTTCATTGGTGTCTGGCCTCTCTTGCCTTTTGTTTGTTCTAGTGGAGTGATTGTCAAGCTCCACAATATCGGACTCTTAATTCCCCAAGTTATCAGTGATGGTGGGACATAGTGGTCATTATCAATAGTTGTTGCAGAATTCAAGAGTGCATTTTGGGTAACATTGCTTATCAATTACTGTAGTTTCGGACGGATTGATTGACGTTATTCGAGAATACATATATAATCACGAAAAAATAAAAGATAAAATACACAGTACATTAGAATTCAAAAATTGCAAAAAAAAGTAATGTCAGATAAAATATTCCATAAAATATTACTTACAAATATCAGCTGTGATGAATGCCATCAAAACTGAGTACACAGTATAATAAGCGGTCTAGAAAATCAGTGTGCAACATAGGTATAAAAATAGTTAACAGCACATAAATAAGAAATCACAGACCATAAAATCACTTAATTAAAATACGTTTTCCGGCCTACATAATACCTAAATTGCCTGTGATTCACGAAAGAGAATAAAGTGCAATAGATGAAATTTGGTCAAAGCCACCTGTTCTCAAACATTATTTACTAGGGATAGACAAGGGTCGGGGCCTGGGTCAGTTTGAATTACAGCCGAGTCCCTCAATGGTGCCTATGTCAACACTCTGTACTCTGTTAGATGCCGCAATACTCAATTACAGCTCCCTTACCTTTGTAGTCTCTACTCTTGTAATGTAGCGAATTGAAAAAAACACATCAGTTCAGCCCAGGGCTTCCATTACATGAGCTAACCATAGAATCCTGAGCTCAAAGTCATTTATAATTTCCTGATTAAAAAATGCTTTCTGGTTGTTTCATATTGAGATCCAAGGAAGTTATGGAACAAGCTCTACTTGATCCTTCACACAGGTCAGTCCCAGCTCTGCATGTATAAAACGATGTGAACTACTTGGGCCGAGTCCTAGCAAAAACGGTTCTCTTCCTATTGTATCCTGGTGCAATCTTGAAACACCTGTATTGCACCACCAGAAGTAAAAACTGGTAGGCATTTCAGTTTGTAGATATTTATTAGGCGTAGAAGAGGTTTGCTTCCAGCCATAAAGGAAACATCTTGCAGGGCCCCAAGAGAACGGTTAAAACTGAGACAATGATTGGAAATGCAAGTAAGAAAGTGGCTTCAGGAATCAAAGGGGACCCCAAATTAAGAGACTTCTGTCACCCTAGAAATATTTTTGCTCTTAATGGAGATGGGCCTGTCTTTGGGATTCAGTTCAATCATCATTTATAAAGTGCGGCAAATCACCCTTTAGGGTCTCAAAGTGCTGAAGGGATTTTGACACATATAAACCATAAAGTGAGTTAGATGTATTAGTTACGAGATCCACATTGTCTATAAACTGGACTACATTCTTGATGAGGTCTAGTAAGCCATTGGGCATATGTGAAAGAAGGACAGCTAAAGCCCAAAACTGTACCTTTCTCTAAAGTCCTTTGTGTTCTCTTTCTCTCAAGTGTTACCCGTGCACCATCAGGGCATCCGCTGTATAATCCAGCCAAGAGGGGCAGATGAAGACTGGCCGCTGTTGGCCTGGGCACACAGCCAGGCCGCTTCCCGGGGAGATGCGAACACTAATGAAGCGCAAAGCACTTAGTAACCCCTCTTCTTTCTGCTAAGGGCTCAGTGGATTAAGAGAAAAGAGTCCACACACAGCAGCACAACAGTGCCGCACGCCGTGTGTAGACAAGAACGCTTACGAAGCTCAAAGAGTGTGGGAGCCCTCCCCTAACGACGCAATAGATTGTGGGCAATGTAGTCTCAACACAGCAGTGCGACAGCATCAGGAGAGATATATGTTGCACTTCAAACTTGTGTGACAAGTCAGCTCTCTCCAGAGTGTTAAAATTCAGAGCTACAGAGTGTGTAGACTACAATCTTCTGCTGGACTGAAAATACTTCAACCACTCCATGATGGCTGTCTGGCTAGAGTGAGTGGCAGTCGTTCCCGAACTTCAGTGTTAATAAGAGTTGAGGTCACTGCCAGATAAAAGTGTCATGACATCTTGGCAGCTTTAGAGAGGCTACCCCTCTCTGGTCTACCACCTGCCCTCTTGAGACATCCCACATAGCCACAGAAGGGGAAATGAGTGCACAATGAACTCTATTCAGCTCTCCATTCCCAAGCCTGGCACAGTGGTACTCCAGCAGGGCTACCACTGCACTTTAGCGTGTGTTTGAAATAGCAGCAAAAAAAGCAGAATGATAGTGCCCAGGCTCACCAAATACTCCCTTCTGGCATTTTGGCTGCCAAGTAAAGCTCAGATGATGGCAAATGCAGCATTGCCCAGAGAGTGGTAGCTAAGGCAAAGGTCGGAAGAGGGTTGGTGGAGGTAACAATGAAGACGCAGCCAGCTCAACCAAGTCACCACCCAGCCTGATCTTGATCGAAATCGGGTCTGTAGTGGCGAAGTAAGTAAAGGAACAGGATTTCAAGCCAGTGAAGATCTATGCATTCCCATTTACCTTGTGTCATCTCGGACAGTCACATGTACCTCTCTTTTTATGAACTCAGTAGGATTAAGAGCCTCTGGAGAATCTTTGCAGTAAACGTGAAACAGTCAGCTTGAGGCTGATCTTCCAGAATGTCTTATAGCGGCGTGGATAAATGAAAAATTAGTTGTGGACAGCTACAAGTCGACTAGACAGTACAAGTATTGGTTTGTGGTCATTGTGTACATGAATGTTTGACCTTGAAGGGAAGATGTGTTTTAGTGCATATGGATACCATGCAGAGCTACATTCCCGATTCCTCAGTAAAGCAGTGTCGTCATCCTTTCAGAATTGGCATGCTTCTGCTTGAAGCGATTGCTTGATAATTGAGGTCATAGTTCCGGAGGAAGATGGAATACTTCTATTTATGGCTGTAGGACACATGTATTGGCAAGCAGAACTCTATAGTTCTGTAACTACTATATTTAGATGTTTTGTAAAGTGCTTCACCTCGGTCATTTCAGGGTGCTGAAATAACAGGAGAAACATAATAAACTTATGAAAACATGAGAAGTGTAGCCCTACGCGAAAATCTGATATTTTTCAATAGCTCCTGAGATAATGAAATAAAGACTGTATAAAATATGTGGGCTCCTGAATTGAAGCTAATAAGCTTCTCTTAAGGGCTACAGTGAAGTTCACCCAGTCAGTTAGCTTGCCTTTTTCAATATTTCCTTTTGCCTTTTTAAAATTATATTCCATTGAGGCTTTTAGAAACAAAATTGCTGCCATTATATTTGTTTGGGTAAGTAAAGGATCAAACCTTCTCAAACACATCTGTTCAGACATACAGGCACACCAAATGCAAACACAACCTACCAACAGCCCCCTCCTACATTACCATCAACTCTCATCACCACCACACCAACCTACCATGCTACCAGCCTACCACCACCCTAACTACCACCCCACCCACCATCACCTTAACCACAATACCATAACCAGCAATATCCTAATCACCTCCACACTACCCTAACAACCGCTATCACCATAACCCTACCATCATCCACTTACATCCACCATCACCCTACCCACCACGCTAACCAGACTAAGGCCACTACCCTACCCTTAACACTACCTTCATAATCACCACCATGGTACCTTAACCACCAACACCCCTACCTTCACCACCACCCTACCCTAAAACCACCATCCTAGCCTTCACCACAACCACCCTAAACAATGCCACCCTTACCACCGCCACTGTCAACATTCCACCCTCACCACCACAGTGATCCCCACCATCATTACCATCAACCTCACCACCATCCTCCCCACCATTACCACCCTCACCACCACCGTCCTACCAACGGCTACTTTATTCATCATGGCTCTCAGTTACTGTGGAAGTTCTTGTTTTCATGGAAAGTTGTGTCATATTTTTGCATTTGGTACATTCAGGTAATTTGTTTTCAACTGAATCTGTGCATCTAGGAATCTAGTAAAGCCAAGTCATATCAAAGATTAAGAAGCATTCACCCACCATATATAGCTAGCTATCAATATGTCAGGAAGGAAATCAATATGTGAAAGTTAATAAGGAGCTCTATGGTAGGATTTTGCTGTGAACCCTATGATTAGTGCTCCCGGGGCTTATTGGCATTTGCATAAACTTCATATTTGATTGCTGTGTTTATTTTATTTGCTGTACAGTGGGAATAAGAAAATATAGTGTTCATGGTGTGATTTTAGTAAAGCAACCTACAAATGCAGTCAACCCTGCTTCGAATCCTGGCTGTGTCGACTTTTCAGCCACTTTTGTTTGGCCCTCCCCTGCAGTATGGTGTCTTTACTTGTTCGATTTCCACTGCTAACTTTTCAGGCACTCTTTTTTTTAGGGTCGAGCCTGCTTCGCTTTTCGCTTGCGATACGCTTTAGGAGTTAGAAAAGGGCTCGGAGCCCCATTGACGTCACGTCAGTTGTCTTTCATTGGTTTGTGGGCTTGCCTGTTAAAATCTGCTTGCTTTCATTAGTGGAACGCACGCATACGCCGATAGGTTTCATTACGAGGGAACTGTAGCAGCGCGATCGCGCAGTTTTTTTCTTTCAACTTGGAATTTTTTCACTTTATTTATGAATCCAACTTAGATAAGTAACTAAAAAGGTAGAAAATCACCCGCAAATCATTTTGCAGGCAAGTGCAAGCTTACAAAATGACTCGCCTGCAGCAGCCACATCATAGCACTTTTTAGTTTGAATCGCTGTCTTGTTCGTTAAAGACATCTTGCGAACATTCAGAACGCTGACCTAGGAATACATTCAACCGTAGCTTACCATTGACTTTGTGGTTTAGAACTCAAAATTTCTGGCTTTCTATTTGCTGCCTTTATTTGCTTTAGGCCGTCCAGCTTGAGTTAATTCTCCCGTTGACCAAACCTTGTTCCCTCTATTCTTCCACAACCTCGCTTTCTTTAAACAGGCTTTTGAATCTTGTTCTTATCCGTCACGTTTGCGGTGTATTTAAAGACAGAGGTCAAATGTCAATCTCTGTCTTCCGAGGAAGCTTAGAGTTTTCTTTTCTTTCTCTGACTTCAATGTGAGAGAACTTATTTGGCAATCCTGCTGAGTATCCATGTAAGAGGAGAGGGTGTAGGATGTTTCTTTCTAGTACACACAAAAAAATAACTGTGCTGATATTTCAGAATATATCAGAATTAGTACAAATGAAGCACAGTTTTCTTTGTAATTCTGAAGTGCGGTGGAAACAAATATTTGGATACAATCAAAACACATTGATACACTAGGTGATGACATTTGCGCACATTATCGTTTGTGTAGTAAAACCATATTTTTGTGCAAATGTAGTTTCCATTTCAGAAAATGTGCTGTCCATAATGGCAAAGCGCTACCACACCATACTCTCTCCACACTACTGCAGTCCCCTCTATGCACATCTATGCTACGCCACTCCATTCTGTGACACACTACTCCACGACATGCCACTCTACTCTATACCTCTCCTCCCTAGGGTGTCTCATGCCACTCGACTCCACACCACTTCAATCTACATTACTCACTCCAAGACATAACACACCACTCCCCAAAGCATACCCCACTCTACCCTACCGATGTCTACCTCACTCCACTCCAATATACCCCAATGCACCCCACCCCACTTTGCTATCATCTACCCCAGTCTACTCCACTCCAGTCTACTCCACTCTACCCCACTCCACCACAATCTAACCCAGTCCAATCTACCACACTCCTATCCACCCAGTCTACCCTACCACACTTCACTCTACCCAAATCTACCCCACTCCATCCAATATACCCCACTCCAGTCTACTACACTCCACTGAAATCTACCCCACTCCAATCTCACCCACTCAACCTCAATCCACACCACTCCACCCCAACTAAAGTGTACCCCACCCCAATCCACCCTACTCCAATTTACCCCATCTACCCCTCTCCAGTCTGCCTCAGTCTATCCTACTCTACCCACCCCACTGCAGTCTACCCAATGCAGTGTACCCCACCCCAATCCAACCCACTCCAATCCTCTGCACCCATATCACTCCAGTCTACCCCACTCCAAACTGTCCCACTCCGGTCATCCCTCCAATCTACCCCACTCCATTCTACACTATTCTAATCTAACCAGTCCTACTCAAATTCACCCAGTCTATCTACTCACTACACTCAAATCTACCACCCTCCACTCTATCCCAATCTACCACACTTTGTTTCCAGTCTACCCCACTCCACTTCACTGTACCACAGGACACCAAAATCTCCCCTAATCCAATTTAACCCACTCCACCCCATTCCATCCCACTCAAATCTCACTACCCCACTCCACCCCAAAATGCCATACTCCAGTCCACCCCAATCTACCCTACTCCAGTCTACTCCACCGTAACTCAATCTACCCCACTCCAGTCTATGCCACACTGCCCCAACCTACCCCACACCACTCCACCCAACTTCACTCTAGTCTGACCCACATCACTCCAGTCTACCCTACAATAATCTACCCCACTCCACCATAATCTACCCCACTCCAGCCTGCCTCACTCCAATCTTCCCCACTCCACTCTAACTCAATGTACCCACTCCAATCTATTCCCCACTCAAACCCAGTCTACTCCACTTCACATCAAGCAACCCCAATTCAATCTACCCCACTCCAGTCTACCCTAATCTACTCCAGTCTACCAAACCGTAACCCAGTTTACCCCACTCCAGTCTACACCAACACGTCCCAATCTGCCCCACATCACTTGATTCAGCTCTACTCCACTTTACTCCACTCCTATCTCTTGCAGTTCAGTCTACCCTGCTCCATTCCAATCTACCCCACTTCACTCCAGTCTACCCTGTAATAATCTAGCAACTCTATCCTAATCTACCCCTCTACACTCGACCCCACTCCATTTCACTCCGCTCCACTCCAATCAGCCCCAGTAAATCCCACTCCACTCCGGTCTACCCCACTCCACTCCACCTCAATCTACTCCACCCCAATCTACCCCAGTTCAATCTACCCCACTAGTCCACTCCAGTCGACTACACTACATTATACCCCACTCCAATCTGCCCACCCCATCCCACTCAGTCTACCTCACCCCATCCCACTCTGTCCCACCTCATCGCAATCTACCCCACACCGCTCCAAACTACCCCACTGCACTTTACCCCAGACTTCGGCAGTCTACCCCAGTTCATTCCATTCTTCCCTACTATAGTCCATCCAATCTACCCCAACATAGCCCAAGCCACTCTACCTACCCTACTCCTATCTACCCCACTACAATGCACCCCCACTACTAATCTACCCCAGTCTACGCAACTCCATTCTGCACCACTCCATCCTAGTTACCCAATTCAATCTACCCCACTCCAGTGTACCACGCTAATCCACCCAACACCCACTCCCAATCTATCCCGCTTTACCTCACTCCAATCTACCCCATTCCACTACACTTTATTTTTCTCTACTCTACCCTCACTCTAGGCCAATCTACTCCACTCCACCCTACCCCATTATACTGCATTCTACTTTTTCCAAATCTACCTCACTCCAATCTACCGAACGCCATCCTCACCATGCCGTGTACCTTTGGCCATGCTGAACAGCAGCCACACTGGTGTACATAATGGCTAAAACACATTGCCAAAGCCAATAGCTCTTGCATAGCCAAGACATTTTGGCTTTGCCAGTGCTTGATGAGTTTGGGTGGTAGCTCTAAAGAAGGTAACTGATGCCAAATAGGGTCAGAGAAGGAATTATTCTTGCCATTTTCACAGCTAAAAGCAAAAGAGGCATGGATAATGGCGGTCATCCTGCTGGAGAGCCTGAAAAAAGAACGTTAGAAGAATGCATATGTTAATTTGTTTGACAGCATAAACTTTGGCGATGTAGGAAGTCGTTATGGTGAAAGTGGACATTAAACTAAACATGATCTGTGTGCTGAAATTGTTGCCAACGATGACGTCGCAGCTGATTGTGCCAGCCAGACCTTGAACACATTTGTGCCCAATCGTGGACTTCCTTTACACCAGGGCAACTTTCTCCTTCTGATTCCCTAATCTCATCAAGCACCCACATACATTTTACCTGGAGTGCTTCAGCTTCTGTACTCGACCAATATTGCCAAATCTCTCTGCTTCAATTAAAGCACTGTCAACCAGCACCTTGGTTCTAAGAATTATCTGAGTACCCCATGTTCTTTGTCTCTACATTTGTCCTGCATGTAAGTATTGCACACTTTAGCCGCCAAGTTTATGTTTATATTAGCATGAAGTTTGGAGTGTACTTTAATTTATTGGCAGAACATTGTAGATAGCAGAGCTGTGCTCTTAACCTGTCATCAGCTGCAAGTGGCTCCCTTTGGCTTGAACAATAGCCAATAAGTGGCCTGTAAAGAAATGGCTCCCTGTTGCAGTTACCCCCCACTTTTTGCCTGATACTGATGCTGACTTGACTGAGAAGTGTGCTGGGACCCTGCTAACCAGGCCCCAGCACCAGTGTTCTTTCACCTAAAATGTACCATTGTATCCACAATTGGCAGACCCTGGCATCCAGATAAGTCCCTTGTAACTGGTACTTCTAGTACCAAGGGCCCTGATGCCAAGGAAGGTCTCTAAGGGCTGCAGCATGTCTTATGCCACCCTGGAGACCTCTCACTCAGCACAGACACACTGCTTGCCAGCTTGTGTGTGCTAGTGAGAACAAAACGAGTAAGTCGACATGGCACTCCCCTCAGGGTGCCATGCCAGCCTCTCACTGCCTATGCAAGTATAGGTCAGTCACCCCTCTAGCAGGCCTTACAGCCCTAAGGCAGGGTGCACTATACCATAGGTGAGGGTACCAGTGCATGAGCATGGTACCCCTACAGTGTCTAAACAAAACCTTAGACATTGTAAGTGCAGGGTAGCCATAAGAGTATATGGTCTGGGAGTTTCTCAAACACAAACTCCACAGCACCATAATGGCTACACTGAAAACTGGGAAGTTTGGTATCAAACTTCTCAGCACAATAAATGCACACTGATGCCAGTGTACATTTTATTGCAAAATACACCCCAGAGGGCACCTTAGAGGTGCCCCCTGAAACTTAACCGACTGTCTGTGTAGGCTGACTAGTTCCAGCAGCCTGCCACACTAGAGACATGTTGCTGGCCCCATGGGGAGAGTGCCTTTGTCACTCTGAGGCCAGTAACAAAGCCTGCACTGGGTGGAGATGCTAACACCTCCCCCAGGCAGGAGCTGTGACACCTGGCGGTGAGCCTCAAAGGCTCACCCCTTTGTCACAGCCCAGCAGGGCACTCCAGCTTAGTGGAGTTGCCCGCCCCCTCCGGCCACGGCCCCCACTTTTGGCGGCAAGGCTGGAGGGAACAAAGAAAGCAACAAGGAGGAGTCACTGGCCAGTCAGGACAGCCCCTAAGGTGTCCTGAGCTGAGGTGACTCTAACTTTTAGAAATCCTCCATCTTGCAGATGGAGGATTCCCCCAATAGGGTTAGGATTGTGACCCCCTCCCCTTGGGAGGAGGCACAAAGAGGGTGTACCCACCCTCAGGGCTAGTAGCCATTGGCTACTAACCCCCCAGACCTAAACACGCCCTTAAATTTAGTATTTAAGGGCTACCCTGAACCCTAGAAAATTAGATTCCTGCGACAACAAGAAGAAGGACTGCCCAGCTGAAAACCCCTGCAGAGGAAGACCAGAAGACAACAACTGCCTTGGCTCCAGAAACTCACCGGCCTGTCTCCTACCTTCCAAAGAACTCTGCTCCAGCGACGCCTTCCAAGGGACCAGCGACCTCTGAATCCTCTGAGGACTGCCCTGCTTCGAAAAAGACAAGAAACTCCCGAGGACAGCGGACCTGCTCCAAAAAGACTGCAACTTTGTTTCAAGGAGCAGCTTTAAAGACCCCTGCAACTCCCCGCAAGAAGCGTGAGACTTGCAACACTGCACCCGGCGACCCCGACTCGGCTGGTGGAGAACCAACACCTCAGGGAGGACCCCCGGACTACTCTCCGACTGTGAGTACCAAAACCTGTCCCCCCTGAGCCCCCACAGCGCCGCCTGCAGAGGGAATCCCGAGGCTTCCCCTGACCGCGACTCTCTGAAACCTAAGTCCCGACGCCTGGAAAAGACCCTACACCCGCAGCCCCCAGGACCTGAAGGACCGGACTTTCACTGGAGAAGTGACCCCCAGGAGTCCCTCTCCCTTGCCCAAGTGGAGGTTTCCCCGAGGAAGCCCCCCCTTGCCTGCCTGCATCGCTGAAGAGATCCGTTGATCTCTCATAGACTAACATTGCGAACCCGACGCTTGTTTCTACACTGCACCCGGCCGCCCCCGCGCTGCTGAGGGTGAAATTTCTGTGTGGGCTTGTGTCCCCCCCGGTGCCCTACAAAACCCCCCTGGTCTGCCCTCCGAAGACGCGGGTACTTACCTGCAAGCAGACCGGAACCGGGGCACCCCCTTCTCTCCATTCTAGCCTATGCGTTTTGGGCACCCCGTTGAACTCTGCACCTGACCGGCCCTGAGCTGCTGGTGTGGTGACTTTGGGGTTGCTCTGAACCCCCAACGGTGGGCTACCTTGGACCAAGAACTGAACCCTGTAAGTGTCTTACTTACCTGGTAAAACTAACAAAAACTTACCTCCCCCAGGAACTGTGAAAATTGCACTAAGTGTCCACTTTTAAAGTAGCTATTTGTCAATAACTTGAAAAGTATACATGCAATTGAAATGATTCAAAGTTCCTAATGTACTTACCTGCAATACCTTTCAAACAAGATATTACATGTTAAATTTGAACCTGTGGTTCTTAAAATAAACTAAGAAAAGATATTTTTCTATAACAAAACCTATTGGCTGGATTTGTCTCTGAGTGTGTGTACCTCATTTATTGTCTATGTGTATGTACAACAAATGCTTAACACTACTCCTTGGATAAGCCTACTGCTCGACCACACTACCACAAAATAGAGCATTAGTATTATCTCTTTTTACCACTATTTTACCTCTAAGGGGAACCCTTGGACTCTGTGCATGCTATTCCTTACTTTGAAATAGCACATACAGAGCCAACTTCCTACATGGCCAGACAAAGCTTTAGGCATGATACTAGCCTGATTAAGTGCAAGTAATAGGTCCCGGTGTCAATAAGACCCTGTCTGATTTACAGGTTGATAGATGTTCTATGGAAGGGGATTTATACGCTGTCAGAGAGTAAGTGCCTTCATGCGTCTCATCCCAAAAAGTTAGCTAGAACAGTCCTAGCAGACTGGGACAACACCGGAGTATTTGTAGTAGACCTGTTATGATCTATGCCGGTATTGTGCTGAAATCCACAGCACAGATGAATTTTGAATCCCGGACCTCCCATTTATCTTCCACATCAGAGGATGTATCATTAGTTTAAGGACCCCATGTATTCACTAATGGGACCTTATAATTTGCTATACTCCTGTGTACTATCACAGAACAGCCCAGTCAACACACAATTGCCTTCAACATTCTGCAGTTATTAGAGCTATGTATTAGTGTAACTACTCCTCTTGAATGAGTAGAATCTGCCATCATCATTTCTATGCAAAACCTGTGTGTCACTCTTGCTTTAAGTGACTTTCCTGCTTCATTGCTCTGTTCCCTTTGTATATCTCCATAATTGATCACTTTCATGTCCTTGATGGGCACTTAAGGCTCTCACATTCCATGTTAGAATGGGCAGATTCTGCACTGGCTGAGGTCTTCCACTTTTTTGTGGTACTGTTTTCTCCTAGGAGCAGAGTATTATCTGTCTGATTTGCTGAGCCGTCTCGTGTCTGAACAAGAACTTCTAAAGAGAGTCCTCATACGTCCTTGTTCCCCATCTGTTTGCTTTCATCATACCAACAATGTGGAGATTGTTTCTCTGGAATCGTCCTTCCAGGTCTGCAGCCTTGTATGTGATTCTAGCTTGCCCTGAGGACTGGCATTGGAAGCTCTGGCATCTTCAAGGTTTGGAGTACATAGTTCAGCGTGTCCAATGTAGTCTAGCTTCTTTTGTGTGTTTTCTGCTTTACAGTGTAGAGCATAGAGCTTTGTTCATATGCCATTAATGCCCATCTTTAACTCTAAACATCCTCTTTCAATCAGCCCCCTAATGTTATCATTGGCATGCCTTCAATGGGAGAGGGCAACCAATCTCACTCGATCTCTGGCTACTCCTTCCTTCCTTGAAATAAGGGTACAGACTGGTGCGTGTCTCTTTGGCTGATTCTGTTAACTGTGTATCTCTTGCCAGTGTCTGAGCATACTAATTAATATATTATATGCCAGTTTGTCAATTCTGTAAGATTGAAAGAAATGCACTATACTTTTAAATGCCAGATTGCATTATGTAGCCAAGCCACTATCTAAATGACTCCTGTCAACCTATCCTTATCTTGTGATGTAGATTGAAACCAAACTTTGTGTAGTGCCATTTCAGTGAAAAGGCTACTTAGTACCCTTTCTTCCTCCACTATGTTTTGGCTTCCTGGCTCCCACCCGCTAACACTTCACTCGAATCCACTCCATACCTCTCCAAAACACCCTACCCCAATCCAGTCCACTCCAATCCTCCCTGTCCAATCCTCCCCAGTCCAACCGAATCCTCCCCACTCACACTCCCCTCCAGTCCATCCCACACCAATCCACTCCACCCCACTCCAGTCTATACCACTCTAATCCACCCCACTCCAGTCCAATCTACCCCACTCCAGTCCAATCTACCCCACTCCAGTCCAATCTACCCCACTTCAGTCCAATCTACCCCACCCTAGTCCAGTCTAACCCACTCCAGTCCTGTCCATTTTAATCCACCCCACTCCAATACAATTCACCCCACTTAAGTTCACCCCTCTCCAGGCCACCCCACTCTAGTCCACTCCTCCCCCATCCAATCCACCCACCCCACCGCAGTTCAAACCACCCCTCCCTAATCCAGTCCGGCCCACTCCATTCCAATCCACTTCACCCCACTCCAATCCACTACACCCCAATTCAATCCACCCAACTCAATTCAATCGACTCAATTCAATCCACCCAAACTCAGTTCAATCCACCCCACCTCAATCTAGTCCACCCCACTCCAATTCACAAATCCACCCCAGTCCAGTAATTCCAGTCCACCCACTTCAATCCTCCCACCCCAAATCACTCCACCCACCCCAATCCATTCTACCACACTCCACCTCAGCTCAGTCCATCCCACCCCACTCCAATCAAATCCACCCCACTCTCTTCCAGTCCACCCCACTCAACCCATCCTACTGTACCCAAATCCAATCCACCCCGCTGTACCCCAATCCAATCTGTTGCACTACTTCAATCCACTCCAACCAACTTCACCCTATTCCATCCCTCCACAACTCTGAACCACCTAACTCTACTCTTCCACTCCACGACACTGTGCTACAACAAATCCACTCCTCAACATTCTTCTCCCCCATACTCCACTTTACGCCACTAACATTTAGCCATGCTGAACAGCAGCCACACTGCTGTGCAGCATGGCTAAAACACATTGCCAAAGCAAATAGCTCTTGCATAGATGAGACCTATTGAATTTGCCAATGGTTGTTTTTTGTGTTTCTCCTTTAGCGATGCAGCACAGCATCGCTGAAAACCAAAGCCACTAGGTCCTAAAAGCACGACCTATTGGCTTTGGCAATACGTATTCAATGGATTTACCAGCACAGCTGTGGTGATACGGATTGAGTAATTCAATTATTAAGACCAGTAGTTTGTGAAATGCAAAGAGCTCTGTTGATGACCTGGTAAAGGTGTTGTTTGTTACTTGTTGTCCGCAATGATTTGCGAGAAAGTAACTTAACTTGCTAAAATTCTATAACACGGGTTGTGTGCAATACTTTTTTTGTGCATCTATCAAATTAGTGCACAGTTTGAAGTGGTAATTTAGTCATTCCACTTGATTCACAGTTAGTGTAGGTAGCCCACGGGCCCTCTGATATTTATTTTAATTGTTAATGAATTGAAGGAGGTTTTGGCTACATGGAAACGATTGCGAAGAGAAGACTACAGGGGAAATGGACCAGTTATCTTTTGACGGTAATATCGGATTGAAGATTGTAGATTCTGCTGTGTAGCCACGTACTGAGCTTGTTGGGCCTTTCATGTGCTTTAGCTAGCTGTTTTCACAGTGGTACACTCATTTATATATGTTTAATTGCGTGCTAAACTGTTCCTTCGAACTCTCAAGTGTTATGTTTGTACTGGTAGTTTTTTTTTGCCAGTAACTCGTGCAGGTTGCTGGCAGTCTGGAGTGGGACACAATATGCTCTTCCCCCTGCTAAATAGTACTAATGTGTAGCGCGGTTGTGCTTATACGTATGACAGCAGCAGATTGTGTGCATGTTCCCCTCAGTCCTCATGGGGGGTGTTTTTAGGGTCGAGCCAACGTCACATGCGGATGCGCATGCGTTTCGCCTGCGAGACTCTTTAGGAATTAATAAGGGCTCGGAGCCCCGTCCACGTGACGTCAGTGTCTTTCATTGGTTCGTGGGCTTGCTTGATTTCATTAGTGGAAGGCACGCATATGTCGTGCCTTTTCCGGTGGTTAGCCATCCTCAAGCGCATCGACCAAGTACAGAAAACATACGAGGCTCGCTGTTTTCCATTCGATTTGTGGACTACTTTTTCTCTCTTTTCGCAACGTGATCTCGCTTGGCAAAAGTCGAGCGTTTTGCATAGTAGCGACACTGTTACAGTTAATTGCACTTTTTCCGGTTACGTACATGGTTTATGTCGCAAGAAAAGTCCGGTTAGGAGTTTACAACGCTATTAACTCTTAACACGAGCAAACGCGAGACCCGTTGCATTGCAAATGCTTGTTAATGATTGTGGTCATTTCTTTACGTGGATGCTGAGTGGCTGTGCACTCTTGAGTAGAAGAGCTTGAGTGTTGAAAATTAGAGTGTTTTCAATTTTCATGTGGTAGTCACCACATCCTCCAGTCCGGTTAACCCACTTCTCACTGTAACGAAAGGTTCTACGCTGATAAGTGGTTGCCCTCAAAGGATTACATTTTTCTTGAAACATGGCTTGACTTGTGTTTGCACTCAAAGGATGAGCATCTTCCAGGTTCACGGGAGCTGGAGCCCAGAGACCTGCAGGACTGTGACTGAAGAGGATTCAGCCCATTTCCTCGGTCTGGCAGTGATATTCTGTACATCACGTGCGCCCCTTTTATTGTCGAGCTCCGGCCTGCTCCCATGGGGACATATGCAACATTGATGTTTGTGAATTCAACCTTGATTTTGTTGTGATTTATCCACGTTGTGCCTTGTAGGTGCTTTCTACATTATTTCTTGATCCTGATGATGACCTGTTGGTAATGTTTCTACTGTTGGTGTCAAAACATCGACAGATATTGAATGTGGACTTTTTGCAAATACTGATTTGAGGATTTATGACACGCTAAATAATCAGTACTATCTTGTTAGAACATGGAGCTTTCTGTAGTAATTTTATCATTACTTTGGATGGTGACTCTTGAGTTTGCTTTTGATTTGCATATTTTGTTTTGCAAAAGTAAAAATAAGAATTTCTCATGACATCAATAAGAAAAAGCCTTAGCTTTTGGGAGGGTGTACTTTTGCCATGGAAGTCGATGCTAATATTTCCCCCGCAAGGACCAATTTATAAAAACAAGTGAATGTATATGAATAGTTCATACTGAAAGCAGTATCTGTTTGTGATATCAAGGGTTATGTGAAATTGCTGTGTGTTATGTAGATGTCCTAAAGTGTTCTGGCAGCCACAAGTACTTTTAAACAAGGAGCTGAAGAGCTGAAAGACATGCTATTGGGAAAATCCTAGTCTGCACACCACAGGACCAATAGCTTGTGATGCCGAGCAGTTTGTCTTATGTGATACGGATAACTAAGAGATTCTTCAGAAAGGAAATTGATAATGAAGAAGATAGTGCCCTGTTCAATGGAAGATAGACTAGTAGGGAGATTGGGATGAGGAGTGATGATGTTTTGGATGCAGTGGTAAAGTTTGTTTGCTAGTTATAAATGGTTTCTGTCTTCAGACAGTTTGTTAGAATTGCATTAGAAAGAGAAACTTTTCAAATGTGTACAAGAATCAAAAGAAGTCCAATGCAAATAGTGTAGTGAACAATTCACTTATGAGTAGCTGAGAAAATGGTCAGGTTGGTGCACGCTCATAATTTACTTTTGTAGGTAGCCTTCTTTCAGCAGAATACCCCAGTCACCATAACTTTGTTCAGCTCTACTTCATGGAGCCAACCCTTCTACATATTTACAATTTTCTCACAACCACCAACCATAACCTTGTTTCAGTCCCCTCCAATCTTTCCACAGCATTTAACAGTCTACCACCTCACCATTTTGCATTTCTCACTCCCTGGGCAGTGTGGTATCCTTTTGTGTCTTTTTCGATATTAGTCAATCAGTCAGTCAGTTATCACTACCCCCCACCACTTTCCTACATGTTGGTGTTCTCTCTCCAAGAATCTCCTGTTTTCTCTACACTATTTCAGGAACATATACTTATGCCACAACACACATCTTCTTTCACACCTTCTATTCAACTACAAATCTTATCGTGATTGGGAAAAGGATGGCTTCTGCTTCCTTATGTTTGTCTCATCAAAAACCGAGCTTCCTCCAATTCTGTAATGCTGGCCTCCCTAATTCTTTCCCCAGATCTTCAAATTTTCTCCCTACTCCACTAGCTCCCGTGCATCAAGGATTCCACCCCTCAAGTCCCTTATCACCGTTGCAGTCAGTACAACCCGGTTCCAACAGTGTAATATTTGGAACATCTGTCCATGCCTGCCTTTCAAAAGCATTAAATCACTGAATAAAGCTAGTAGGAAGTACGCAGAAGTACTTTTGACAGTACCACAGCACTTAATCGCCCCCTCAAAAATGTAATATTTGACACAAGAATACTGTTTATGCTTTCCTTATGCTCAATGACCTTACTTGTCAGACAACAATGCAGGCCGCAGATTGCATGGCCGCACCGCAAGGCAGCCCGGCGGCCGTACAGAGACGCCAAGACGCAGGCTGGGAGGCTCTGACGACTTCCCGCCAGAAGGACAACACCTCCCCGACTCTTCCCTGGCACCCAAGCCCCCGCTGCTGAGAGGCCCGCGCAGGCCACAGACCGCACCACAGACCACGCAGGCCACATTGCAAGGTGGCTGTGCCCCAGAAGGACACAGACGGGGAGACCCAGGATGGGAGACCTAGATAACCCACTAGCAGGGGGTTGCTGCGATCTGGAGGCAGGGTGGCCATATGAGAGTCTGATGTGGACATGGAACATGAGGACTCCAAGCTCCTGCCAAAGAGGAAGCCACACAGGCCGTGCTTGCAGCTGGTGGCCACACCCCCAAAGGGACACAGAGACACGGGCCAAGAGGCCTGGGCACCAATCTTCAGGCATGAAGTTGCTGCGATCAAGAGGCCAGGCAGCAGCAGGTCACTGGCCACTACAGCACTGAGCAGGGCCATACAGGTGCAGTCTTCACCCACTGGCTTCCTTAACCCAACGCGGTCCACCTCTGTGGGGGCTAAGCAGGCACTATAGGTTGTGCAGTAGGCTTTTTGCCAGCGCAGCCCGAAACCCAAAGAAGCAGTAATGCTGGTCTCAGGCTGGGAGGGACCACAAGCTTCAGGCAACAAATCCAAGAGCAGCAGTGAGTCCAAGAACGAGGGAGGCTGCAGCACCTGGGGCAGCGAATCTGTCGGATCTGGCTTGCCATGGAGCCTGCTTCTGAAGGGTCCGTGTGAACTGTGTCTGCTCAAAACTCTGGAAAAAGGGAATTGTCGACTTCAATAAAAAGTTACCCTGATCCAAACCCTCCAAAGAAGCATATCTTATTCCTGGCTGGTCTGACACTCACGCCCTAAGCTTCTTTAGTTGAAATATCTGACCACCGGAATAAAATACTGTTGCCTAGTGAAAGTGGGAAGTGACTGACTACTATAGGCATTAGAAGGGCACAATGCCAACCAAAAAACTGAGATCATGTTGTTTACTCCCAGGGAGGTCTTGCTTAAAAACCAAATCTAACCCGCTCCGCAATAAGGGTGCAGGAGCCCCCGGCTGAAATGTAGAAATACATTTTTTTCGTTCTGGCAAACGGAGAAGGCCCCACCTGAACCCCAGGAAGCTACATCCTCTGGCAACAAAGCCATACTTAACATAATGCTGTTGGGAGAATCACAGCATTCTAGTCTCAAGTCAGCATACATTAACATCCCTGAAGCGGCCGTTCAGGGTCCCTTTGCATCTCAAGTTGCCCTCTCCCTTACATAGGAGCATGGTTTAACAAAGCGTCCGTCCCACCCCATAGTACAATCCTCCCTTCAGCTTGTAACCCCAACTGTTTCCCTCTTAAAAGGGAGAGCTTTCTTGCAGGAGTCGTGAAAGAAGCTCCCCCACAAAGCATTGACTTGGAACATCCGTTGTATGACTTCACACTCCCAGACCTGGACTTAGAATTATTGAAAAGATATGGACCACAACAGGGGGTGGATACTCTTCTGTCTTCTCCCCAGCCGTTGTCTACGGGCCTGCAGTTCTTTAGCAGTACCCCCTCTAACCATCCCTCATTGTGCTCACATCTCTCAGTGACTCCTGATTTGGGCATAAACGTTAATTTCACAAGCAATCCTCTGGATCAAAATACACATGTTTCTTCCTCTCTCAGCCTAGAGAGACTTCTATCATCTATTTTAAATTTATTGGAAACATTTTTTGGGGGATCTGACTGTATATTTGTCACTGTTCCAGCTATACTAAAAGAACTAATCGCTAGCAAGGAGGCAATCACAAATTGATCCCATTACATCTAGAAGGATCTTCAACACAGTCTGGTGTTGCAGGGAACATGGTTACTCTTCCTGGAATTGACTTCTGCTGTCAGGCCGATCAAGAGCCCGGTAGACTTTATCAGATTTGTACTGAGTGACTTTTCTCCAGAAAGAAGCCTGAATTGTGAACCCCAAAGTATGGAACAGGAAGTATTTCCGATTTTTTAATCTCGCACAATGGTAAATATGGTGACTCGTGAAACTTGTTTATCGATGCAAAAGACTATATATGTAAAAAAAAAAAACATAAGAGGACAAAGAAACAAAATCGTAGAATTTGTAAAAAATAAAAATAATAAAAAGAAAAAGGTTAGAGAAAAGTTTGTTTCATAGGGGCCCCCCCTTTGCCACAAGAACCTCTGACTCTGGAGGAACCTGCTCGACATCACCATATTGCAATCTCTGAATCTCGAGTATTGGGACCTCCATTACGTACTCCCTGTGGGTCAGGCAAGGATGGCCCAACCTTGAGTCATAATACGCCTCCATCACAGACAAGTATGCAACTTTTGAATCCCCTTGCGCAACCATTGGGGGACCCAACGTGGCTCAAGTCCAGGCCAGACCGGTCACCACCCACGAGAAGGAAGCAGAGACTGAATAATGTGGACACTTTGACTTTAGATTTTATGCTTCTGTTTGACACAGATTTTATCTTAAATAGATCGCATCTTTTAAAGTGTTTTTCGGAGGTAGAATCACTTAGACTAATTGAAAGTAATGATATACACTTGGTATCTATTGAGGACTCATGTTTTGGCCCTAAAACAAGAGTGTTCTTTTACTCGAGACTGATAGTCAACAACATTTTAAATAACTATGAATGGCTGCAATGTAAAGGTATTGATGCTGTTCCTATCCTGGGGGAGGCTGGGAGCAAGTCTGTTGGGAAGGACACACAGCATCCCCATGAAGTTGCAAGGAGGCACATGCCTATTTCCCAACCCCGAAGTAACTCCTTTAACTACTCTCTAAGTCAAAAGGGTTTAAAAATTTCTCTAAGGAAGCACGACAGGCAGGTGTCATTTAAGGAACCCCCAAAGCATTTCCCCCAAGAATCAAAAGCCAACAGCTACTCTTGGAATTGGCAACTGGTTGCTCTAAGCAGCTCTTCTTCAATGTCTCATCCAACAGTACCATCACACTAGCAGTGAGCTCACTGTTGTATCCTGGAACATTGCTGGCATAAAAAATTGTTGGGAAAAAATTGAGTTCTTGAATTCTTTAAATGCAGACATAATCTGTCTGCAAAAAACTTGGTCTGTCGGAACTCTTGTGCGACAATTATTATTCAGTTTGCTGTAATGCTACCCCCTCAAAGAGAGGCCATGCTAAGGTTGGGGTAGCCTGCCTGCTGTCCAATAAGCTTAACTGGTGTTATAAATGTCTCAGAGATCCCATCAATCTGTTCTTGACTGTAATTATATATGGTGTTGGTGAGGGGTCTGATGGTGCTCCCTTGGCATTGGTCAATTCCTATACCCCTCCTGGTGCCTCAAATGATAGCCTGTTAGCTGAGATATTTATTTTTCTTAACAAGCACTGCGACAGGGAGCCTGCAACTCGAATTACCATGGTAGACTTCCCTCTGATTCGCCAAACCATTATACGCACAAATCTCGGGGGAGAGGCAGCAATTCTAGATTATGTGGTAACTAGCTATCAGACATTCCCATTGGTACATGACATAAAAGTGATAGAGATAGTACTCGGTGATGATAATACTCTGGTAGCATCTTTTAACTTGAAAGTTCTCCGCGTCGACTCCTGGAGCTTTGATGGGTCGAAATCAAAGTTTAATATTAAAACTGTAACACTTTGGACCCATGACAGGATCAAGGGGCTAGAAGGTAAACCTTGAAAAGGTCTCACACAACCTTGAAAACTGGGCAGGAAATGTCTTGGAGAAGTTCTCAGAAGTTATGCAGCAGCTACCTGAGATCACCTGCCAGAAGGCCCGAGCAAGCATACGGTAAATCCCTGCCCCCTACTTTTATTGACAGAAAAATCAATACCCTTACCCGCAAGCAGTACAGGGAATACTCTCTAGAAAGACATATTCATCTGGGCCAATTAAAAAGAAGGACGTGCTTAACAGCATATCTAAAAAGAGATGCAATTGACAGATTTTGGATTAATGTAAGGAAAGCCGCTTTTAATGGCCAAACAAGACGTTTCTCGTCATTGGTAGCAGAAGGTTGTGGCTCGAGCACTAGATCTCTTCCAATGGCCATCAATGAAACAAGCTAGTCCACTTTCATATTTGTTCTCTATGCATCCAATGGGATTACTGAGGAGCTTCCTCAAGCTGGTGATAGTTTTGCATATACTTCCCCCTCTGTGAAAGAGATTGAAGAGGTTATTATAGGCATGCATCGTTCAGCAGCAATGAGTTCAGACGAAATTCCTATAGTGGTTATAAAATACGATGTTCTTTACTGGAGTAAAATCTTGTGGTAGGTCTTCCAGTGCTGCTATGAAACGACAAAAATTCATTTGTCCTGGAAGTATTATTGTACCTTTATATAAGAAAGGGGATCGTAACTGTACCGGGAACTACTGCCAGTTCGCTCTGCTTGATGTGGTTGACAAAATATTTGCTAAATGTTTGCTATCTAAGATTGGTGACTGGGCAGACAGAAACAAAATCATCCCTCGGGAGCAATCTGGCTTCAGAAAAAAGCATTAAACAATTGATAACATCTCGTCCTTTCACGTAATAAATGAGAAATATGTCTTCATGAAAGAGGGTGATCTATGCAGCCTTCATCGATTTCTCTCTGGCATTTGACAAAGTAGATCGGGCCAGGCTGAAGAGAAAGCTCTCAAGATTAGGCATGCCAGGTATACTTTCCGATCTGGTGTGTGCCCTCCATTCCTCCTCCTGGTGTAGTGTGTTGTTAGGTGGAGATAGAGGCTTGTCTCAAGAAATCCCAGCTCAGAATGGTTTAAAACAAGGTTGTGTGTTGGCCCTGTTGCTGTTTTCCTTTTATATCTCAGATTTACCTAGTCATTTAACTCTGAGCGAGGGAGGAAAGCCAATATCCTGTTTACTTTACCGATGATATGATAATTCTGGATCATGCACCAAAAGGGCTAAATAATTGCCTTACGGCAATTCATAGAAGCCCACTTTCTAAAAATTAATTGCTCCAAAAGTAAAATCCTGTGTTTCCATGGAAAAAAGAGATTTAAATATGACAGATTCTGCTGGTCATTGGGAGCTCAGAAACTTGAAAGAGTAAACTCGTACTTTTTGGGTAAAATTGTTTGTGGGAATCGCGACATGACGCACATAGAACATAACCTAAACAAGGCTCTACTCCAATCTAATGGCTTAAACGCCCTTTATAGGGTGACAGGGAGGATACATTTTAAACTTCTCTTAGAGGTATGCTGACCCAAGATACCTCCCTCCTTACTTTATGGCCTGCAGCAATGGGGGTTCTTAGATACGTTAGAGGGCCGCGTCCTTAGGAATTTAGCATCTGCTAACTCGGCCCTCTCAGCAGCAACCTTAAGGTTTGGGATGGGCTTAAAAAGCACATTTGTGCAAGGTCTCGCCGGGTTTGGACATTGAGTGGTTAGTCTGATGGAGTGTGGTGATGATTCTGTAAGGTCTTTGTTAAAAAAATTAATTTTGACTGGCAGCAGGGCGAAATACACCATTGGCAGGACTTTCACTTATGCCACAGACATACCACAGTTAGATCCTGCCTCTATTCTTACACATTCTCCGTTACAGCTAAAATCCATTATTAGGCAAGCAACTTGGTCTACAATCCTTTGCCTGGATTAGAAGGCCTGTGCACAGAGGCAGGGCTTCCAATCTGTAACAGATACTATACTATTGAAGGAAATACAGCCCTATCTTAGCTGGAACCTGCCACATGAGATCAGATGATTCTGTCTCCTCTTGCGATAGGCTCTGCTCCCTCTTAATACATTACGGGCTAGATGTTATGGATCTTCAGCTACTTGTAATTTTTGTCAAAATGGCAATCAAGACCTGAATCATGTTGTTTTAATTTGCTCTTTCTGATGGATACAACTACCTGTGGATTCCTCACCTCATGAATACTCCCATGGCGCCAGCATTCGACGGAAATCTTCTTACTAGTCTCTGCACGTCGACGAGGACGTCACTGTCTCGCACGCGACGCCGTCTGACGTCATACAGGCAATAAGAGGTCCTCGACGACGTGCAGACGTCAGTTCCCTTTTTTCCGTGCATTCGAAACGGTTATCTTCGAGGGAGCAACTGTTACTCTTGCGGTTACAGTGTATATCTTCCTGCGTACTCTTTCTCTGTGGAAATAATGTCGCAGAGAAAGTCTGGATTTAAGCCTTGTCGTGAGTGTGGAGGCAAGATGTCGGTGACGGATCCTCATTCCGATTGCCTGTGGTGTTTGAGCTCCGACCACGACGTCTCGACTTGTGATTCATGTCAGCACATGAATCCGAAGGCCCTTGAACGCGAGGCGAAGCTGTTTATGGCCAAGTCAAAGGAGAAGCATCACAAGAAAAAGTCTTCTCCAAGACATCGGCGTCATCGAGACTCCCGGCGCCGTAGAGAATCTCGGCGTCATTCAAGGGAGGCTCGTTCCAGGTCTCCAGATCGGCGCCGGAGGACATGGGAGGTCAGCCCCACGGTGACGCCGCATCCTTCGACGCCGTTGCTCTCTCCGGCGTCTCCAACTTCGCCTGGACAGGCGTCGGTGATTGAGGTATTGGAGCCTCAAGTGTTTTCTCCGGCGCAGACGCCGAGGCCGGCGTCGGGGTCGCCTCCGAGTCAGGCACCCCAGTATCCGGCTTTTCCCACCCCTGGAGCCGATAGTTCCGCATTCTTGAATGCGATGTATGCCATCTTCCAACAGATGGCTCCAGGGGGTGCTCCGGCTGGGCCTTTGGCCTTTTCTTTGGGTGATCCTGCGCCTCTTCGGCCGGCACCCTTTATGCCCTTTCTCCCGTTTGGGAACGTGGGCTCGGCGCCAGTGTCGGCGCCGGTGGCCGCTCCGGTGGCTTCGGAGGGATTGGCCCCAGGGATTTCCATCCCGTCGACGTCGAGATTTCGGCCTGTGACTCCGGTGGGTCCATCCGTTTCAACTGCTCTTCAGTCGGCGCCGAAGTTACCTGTGGCGCCGGATGCGGCGTCGGTGGCTTCGGAAGATCGGCGCCGATCTCCGACTTCGGCGGAGGTATTGTCGACTCCGCGGATTGAGCAACGACTGCATTCAAGGAGGCGTGCTCTCCGGGTACTAGAGGAGCAGGAGTACCAACGAGCCCTAGAGGAAGGAGAGCTAGAGGACTCGGGTGATGGGCTGCGTGGACTGGAGTCGGCCAGTGGGCTGGACACTTCCCCTGAGTGGGACCTTTCGTCCCCGGGGGAATATACCGAGGAAGCTGCTTCCTTTCATACAGTGGTACGGAAGGCAGCTAGTTTTTTGGACCTGCCTTTGCCGGTGGTGGAGGCGAAACAAAACCTTTTGACAGAGGTGTTGCATCCGGCCTCAGCCGCGGCGGAGCCTCTATTACCTTTTAATGACGCTCTGCTGGATCCGGTTTTAGAGGTGTGGAAGAAGCCGGCATCTTCCCCAGCAGTTCACAGAGCCGTGGCCAGGAGGTATCGGACGGCTCCAACTGATCCTGGTTTCCTATCTAGGCACCCTACGCGGGAGAGCTTGGTTGTGCAGGCCTCCTGTTCGTCCAAGTCAGCGCCTGGTTCTTTTCCGACGGTGCCGGGGGACAGAGATTCAAAAAAGCTGGAGGCGCAGTCGAAGAAGATTTTTTCGTCCTGCAGTCTGGCTTTAAAAGCCACCAATGCAACCTGTATCCTGGGGAGGTATATTCATGCTCTGATGGATGACATCTCCTCTTCGTTTACAGAGCTTCCCCAGGGTCTTTTGGATCTTGTCTCTGATGCCCAGGCTGCTGCGACCCAAATTATCCAGACGGGACTGGATACCACCGACTCGGTAGCCAGAGCAATGGGCACAACTGTGGTGGAAAGGAGACAGGCCTGGCTCCGTAACTCGGGCTTTTCGGCAGATGTTCAGTCCACATTGTTGGATCTCCCGTTTGATGGGGACAAACTGTTTGGGGCTAAGGCTGATTCGGCCTTGGAACGGTTTAAGGAGAGCAGGGCCACGGCTAAGTCGCTGGGACTCCAAGCTCCTTCTTCCACGGCCTCTTCCAGATTCTTCAGGAGGTTTCGTGGATTTGGGCGTGGCTCTTCCTCCTCTTCCTTTCGGGGAAGATATCAGCAACCTGCCTCTTCCCATCCCTATAGATCTTTTAGGGGGAGGGGTAGGGTCCGCACCAGGGGAGCTTCTCAGCAGCACTCTGCCTCTTCCTCATCCTCTGGCGGGGTGCAGCAGGGGAAGCAGCCTTAGGCTTCCACCATTTCCCACTCACTCCTCTCCTGTAGGGGGAGATTACAGCATTTTCTCACCAAATGGGAGACTGTTACGTCGGACACTTGGGTTCTCAGTGTTGTGGGAAAAGGCTACACCCTTCCCTTTCGGGAGTTTCCGCCCCTCATCCCGCCCCGCCCTTCGTATTGTTCACAAGAACACCTCCTGTTGCTAGAACAGGAGGTAGAAGTCCTCCTTTTAAAGGGCGCGGTGGAGTTGGTCCCGGAGCAGGAAAGGGGTCAAGGAGTTTACTCAAGGTATTTCCTGATTCCCAAGAAGGATGGTCGTTTGAGACCAATTCTGGACCTGAGGATCTTGAATTGGTTCCTCAAGCAGGAAAAGTTCAAGATGCTGACCCTAGCACAGGTGCTTTTGGCGTTGAACATGGAAGACTGGATGGTGTCTGTCGACTTGCAGGATGCTTACTTTCATATCCCGATACTCAAGTCACACAGGAAGTATCTCCGGTTTGTGGTGGGATCGCAACACTACCAGTTTGCGGTCCTTCCGTTTGGTCTTACTTCAGCACCTCGAGTCTTCACGAAGGTGATGTCGGTGGTTGCGGCAGAGCTCAGAAGGAAGGGGATAGCAGTATTCCCTTACTTGGACGATTGGTTAATCAAAGCCAAGTCCCCGGAGCTTGTGTTGCGTCATCTGCAGTCAACAACCCAGTTGTTGTTCGACCTGGGCTTTTCGGTGAACGAGCCCAAATCTCACCTAGAGCCCTCTCAGCGCCTCCTGTTCATAGGGGCAGTACTGGATACAACATTGGGTCGGGCCTTTCCTCCGCCTCAGCGGATTCAAGATATTCAGGATTTGGTTCCAATGTTTCGAAATGGAGCGGTAGTTCCAGTCCTCAAGGTCCTTCGTCTGCTCGGTCTTTTTGCCTCCTGCATTCTGTTGGTCACGCATGCTCGCTGGCACATGAGGGCTCTTCAGTGGTGCCTCCGAAGGCAGTGGTCTCAACACAAAGGGGATCTAGAGGGTACTGTCAAGATCTCCAGAGATGCTGCTGTGGATTTGAAGTGGTGGATTGCAAGCAACAATCTTTCACAAGGAAAGCCGTTCCAGCAGTCGCCACCAGTGGCCACAGTCATAACGGATGCTTCCACTCTAGGGTGGGGAGCTCATCTGGGGGATCTGGAGATCAAAGGTCTTTGGTCTCCAGAGGAACAGATTTTTCACATCAATCTGTTAGAGTTACGGGCTGTACTTCTGGCTCTCAAGGCCTTCCTCCCTTCCCTTCGTGGTCAGTCGGTACAGGTCCTAACGGACAATACTACCACGATGTGGTACATAAACAAGCAGGGAGGAGTGGGGTCGTACCTTCTCTGCAGAGAAGCTCTTCGACTATGGTCCTGGGCAAAGGACCATCGGATTTGCTTGATAGCAAACCATCTGGCCGGAGTTTTGAACGTGCGTGCGGACAGTCTCAGTCGCCACTTCTCGGCAGACCACGAGTGGCGTCTCCATCCAGATCAAGTCCGTTTAATCTTCCAGAAGTGGGGGTTTCCTCGGGTAGATCTGTTCGCCACTCGAGAGAACGCGCATTGTCCGTTGTTCTGCAGCCTTCAGTATCCGATGCAGGAAGCGTTGGGGGACGCGTTTCAAATGACCTGGTGCGGCCAGTTGCTTTACGCGTTTCCTCCCATACCCTTGATTCCTCGAGTATTGAGGAAGATTCGCCAAGACCGGGCTCTAGTAATCTTAATAGCTCCGGATTGGCCAAGGAGGGTGTGGTACTCCGACCTTCTCCAACTCTCAACGTGCCCGCCGCTCCGTCTCCCTTTCAGGGCAGACCTCCTCTCACAGTCGCAGGGGCAGGTTCTACACCCCAACCTCCAGAGTCTGCACCTACATGCCTGGAGATTGAACGGGGCAACCTGAGTTCCTTCTCTCTCCCGCCTGAGGTAGTGGATGTTATATTAGCGGCCAGGCGACACTCCACTAAATCTATCTACGCTAATAGGTGATCTAAATTTGTTGCGTGGTGTGGAGAGAGGCAGATTGATCCCTTACATGCTCATCTATCGGACGTTTTGTCTTTTGCTCTATCTCTGGCGCAAAAAGGTTGTGCAGTGGCTACCATTAAAGGTTATTTATCGGCCTTGTCAGCCTTCATATGTCTTCCAGACCAACCATCTTTATTTAAATCCCCTATTGTTATCAGATTCTTGAAAGGTCTTCTAAATCAATATCCTCCAAAGCCATTCGTTATGCCGCAATGGGATTTGTCCTTAGTCCTGACTTTCCTTATGGGGTCCCCTTTTGAACCTATGCATTCTTGCCCCTTGAGGTATTTGGTTTTAAAAACAGTCTTCCTGATAGCTATAACATCAGCAAGGAGAGTGAGTGAGTTGCAGGCCTTACCAGTAAAACCCCCTTATACAACTTTTTATGGGGATAAGGTGGTGTTGAGGACCAAGGCTGCTTTCCTCCCGAAGGTTGTTTCACCCTTCCATTTGGCTCAGGCAATTACTTTGTCCACGTTCTATCCTCCGCCTCATCCTTCCAAAGAGGAAGAAAGACTGCACCGTCTGGACCCAAAGAGAGCGTTGAGCTTCTTTATCGATAGAACAAGGGATTTCAGGCTGGAGGATCAGCTGTTTATTGGATACGTGGGCAAGAGGAGAGGAAAGGCAGTCCACAAGAGAACACTATCCAGGTGGGTTGTTCTTTGCATTAAAATATGTTACTCTTTGGCAAAGAAGGATCCTCCTGAGGGCATTAGAGCTCATTCCACCAGAGCTAAGTCGGCCACTTCGGCCTTAGCCAGAGGTGTTCCTGTGGTCGACATCTGCAAGGCCGCAACTTGGTCGTCCCTTCACACTTTTGCAAAACATTACTGTTTGGATTCTGAGGTTAGAAGGGACGGCCATTTTGCACGGTCAGTGCTGCAGGATTTCTTGGTTTGACCATTTAGGCACCCACCGCCGGGCGTGGTACTGCTTTGGGACTCTATTCATGAGGTGAGGAATCCACAGGTAGTTGTATCCATCAGAAGAACGAGTTACTTACCTTCGGTAACGATTTTTCTGGTGGATACATTAGCTACCTGTGGATTCCTCACGGTCCCACCCGCCTCCCCGTTGCCTTTATGGTCTTGCCAAGTAATCCTTGAGTGCGCTCCTCTTGGTCTTTGAGGGTGCAATAGATGTATATATAATATATTTATATATATATATATGTGTATATGTGTATATATCTTTATGTATATACTTGGTGTGTGTATATATTTTAAAAGAGAGAGTTTTATATATATATATATATATATATATATATATATATATATATATGTACATAAAAAGATTTACAGTTATTCATACAATGTGGTGTATTTTACAATATAATGGATGTTGCCTTGCTCTTTCATTGCATTGCCTGGTTGTTCTCATGCACGTAAAAAATGATTGGTACTGACGTCTGCACGTCGTCGAGGACCTCTTATTGCCTGTATGACGTCAGACGGCGTCGCGTGCGAGACAGTGACGTCCTCGTCGACGTGCAGAGACTAGTAAGAAGATTTCCGTCGAATGCTGGCGCCATGGGAGTATTCATGAGGTGAGGAATCCACAGGTAGCTAATGTATCCACCAGAAAAGTCGTTACCGAAGGTAAGTAACTCGTTCTTCTTGCTGTTATATCATCGTTGATCGTTACGTCCTATCTGTCTTCAACTTTCCTTATGTACTGCATCAGAAGTATTGCAGGCCTTTTCGGCCCTCCCAAATGAAATGTTTTACTACAGATTTTTAACTTTTTAAAATGTTCTTTAAATTTGTATTAATTTAATTATCAAACTACTTTTTAAGAAATGTGGAATATAATCTGCTCATGAAGACTTTTAGGTTATTTATTTTATGGTCTTCCTTCTGCATGTTTGCTTTATGTGCTCCTCCAAGGAGTTCCGTATCATAAATAAAAATAAACTTGAAACCTTTTACTCTAAAGTAAAAAATTTACAAGGCAGGTCAGCTTCTCACACTGTCTGCAGAGCACATAGTGACCCATGGATTGTGCTCTGTTACTGACAAGGCCCTGAAATGTTTTCTGGTGGTCGAGTAAATAGGTGCTCAATGCGCCGTGCATGATTCATAGAATATGTTCTTTGCAGCGTGATCTGTGTGGAAAGTATTCTCTTGTCCTACTATGTTACTGTGTAAAGTTGATTTCAATTCTAAGTCCTGTATTTTTAAATTGATTCTCTTAATTTCTTATACTGGATATTAAAAATTACTTGACCGTTTGTAGAAGTATAGGGTGCTCACCCATCCATCCAGAAGGTCACTGACACGGAGGCCCTATATAAAACATTTCTGCGCCAAATGTACCTTAAACATTTTTGGAAAAATACCTAAGCTACTGGTTATAAATCCTGAGCAGAATTTATGAGTATACCATCCATGGGATATCAAGAAAAGATGGTATCCTCATTCTGCTAAATCTGTTACAATACTTACAATGCTCTGACGCTCAGAACATTTTAAACCATTTTCAGGGATCCCATACCAAACCTCTGGTGGCACTTCGGTCCTGCAGTTATAACATGCCAGCACTTGACTTTAGCCAGATCTGCGCCACTCAGAAAGGGACTATGGTCAGACTTCGTGAGAGGTAGGATAATTGTAGTTGCTGATGACTCCTCCTGGTGCCTCTTATGCACATTTAGTAACAGTCAAAAGAAGTCACTCATGTAGTATCCAAAAGGGGTTGGGCCGTTAATCAAAAGTTGGCACCTTTCTTTAGCCTCCTTCTCAGTTGTATTTTACCAAAGTGAAGTAAACCTTCTATGAATCACTCCCTTATACACTTGCCTTGCTGTGCAAGTACTGAAGTAGCACCCTATAGTTTGAAGGTCTCTGACAGATCTAGGTTGGCTAGGTCTAGACTCTGTCACCCTCCCCTGCGTTTTATAAGACTGTCACTTATATAGGGGGATCTGCAAAGCCTACTAGAAAACCAGGGTTATTACTTGGTGCTTTTGGCATCTGTGTGGTGGGTATTCTTGTGTTCTGGGCCCAGATGCTGGTTGGGCCCGGTGCAGGCTGTGCAGGCCGCATGCAGCGCAACAATAAATGGGAGGCACAGCCTTGCTTGTTTGTTTATGCCCGCAGTCACATGACTGTGGGTGCAACCAAACTGTTAAGCTGGTTCCAGAGTGTGAACTGCAAACACCCCTTTGTCTACTATCTACTGACTCTTCAGGCGTCTTCCGTGCCTGTCTGAGCAGGAACCGCTCATAGTCTGGATTGGCCAGGGGTGCAAAATGAGCTGTGAGAGCTGTCTTGATTGTGGCATAGGTGTGCAGAGGGCTGGCTTCGCACTCCTTTTTAGATAGTTTGTGGATAGTGGTGCCACTGAGGTGAAGGAACCTCGGCCGTCTCTTGTCCACCTCGACTCTGACTGCTGCAAAATGTGTCGAGGCAGTCCACCCACATTGCCCACTTGGCCTGGGAAGACAATGCCCCAGACATGAACGTTTTGTTGGTGGGTATGGATGACATGAGCTTGTGTTAAATGCTTGTCGTAGTGCTGTCGGTGTCAAAAGGTAAACAGAGACAGATGGGGAATGGCGGTGGTGCCTTACCAGCCTGTTACTTTCCTTAGCTGCGCCTGGTGGTAGCATGGACAAAGGGGGGGGGGGCTCCAATGGTGACCTTGTCAGCTACCTTACGCTAGAAGTGTGTGCCATAGCCTGGGAAGTTTAATGGGGTGCAGGCAGAGCCCTTTCCTCTTTCGTGCGAGGTGCCAGCAGGGCCTCTACATTGTACACCCTCTTCAGGCAATGGCAGTTGGCAGACTGATGGCCTTAAGATATTTTTTGGGGCTCCAGTAGGGTAGCAGCGTATGCCTGGGCCACTCCCTAGGCCCCAAAAGAGTCCAAAAAGTGTGCTCGCTGAGCATGTAAAGCAAACGAGGTTTGAGGCAATGCAAACGGCGGGTCGGTGCTGCAGGGCTGCGGTCTGTGCAACTTACGGAGATCGGATGTGGCCCATGATCGGAGTTGCGCTGGAGAGTTTCGAGCTGTCTCTCAGTGCTAGGGATGCCGATGAGTATGGTAACCCAGATATGACTGAGTGCTGTGCGGAGGGCGGCGGGTCCCGTCCTCTTCGCCAGTTGTTGTGGTCGGAGCCCGGTGCAGGGTGCGCAGGCCGCAAGCTGAGCAACAAATAATGGGAGGCACGCACTTATTTTCCGATTTGTTGCGGGAACTGCCTCTGTGCAGCACCACCTGTTTGTTTATGGCCGCGGTCACATGACCGGGTACACCCAAACTGTTAAGCTCTGGCTGGGTGTAAATTGCAAACACCCCCTTCACGGCAGGCCACATTACAGGTTCGACAGTATGGGGGTCATTCTGACCCTGGCGGCCGGTGACCGCCAGGGTCACCGACCACGGGAATACCGCCAACAGGCTGGCGGTGCTCCCGAGGGCATTCTGACCGCGGCGGTTCAGCCACGGTCAGAAAGGGTAAACCGGCGGTCTCCCGCCGGTTTACCACTGCCCTACAGAATCCTCCATGGCTGCGGAGCGTGCTCCGCAGCCATGGGGATTCTGACACCCCCTACCGCCATCCTGTTCCTGGCGGGTCTCCCGCCAGGAACAGGATGGCGGTAGGGGGTGCCGCAGGGGCCCCCGTAAGAGGGCCCCGCAAAGTATTTCAGTGTCTGCAAAGCAGACACTGAAATACGCGACGGGTGCAACTGCACCCGTCGCACCCCTGCAACTACGCCGGCTCAATTCTGAGCCGGCGTCCTCGTTGCAGGGGCATTTCCTCTGGGCCGGCGGGCGCTCTTCTGAAGAGCGCCCGCCGGCCCAGAGGAAATGTCTGAATGGCTGCCGCGGTCTTCTGACCGCGGTGCGGTCATTTGGCGGCGGTACCTTGGCGGACGGCCTCCGCCGTCCGCCAAGGTCATAATCAGGGCCTATGTCTTGAAGATTACTGTTCATTTGTTATTCTTAGGTGTCTACATTTTAACAGAGACTTTTAGTGTTGGAACTTTCCTATCTAACTAGGACTGGCTAACCCACGTATCATAGAGCTGTTCGCTGGCTACCTGGGTGGTGGTACATGCATAAGACATAGATTTAAGAACTGACATTTCTCGGTTTCTGTAGCCTCTATTGGTGAATACTAGTGACCTGAATAAGCTTATATTAGAAAGATAGTATAGGTAGGCTTTCAAGATCACTTTAATTTGATAATGTGAATTTTCTATTCTCATTTTCTTATCCATAGAAAATTTAATTTAAATAAACCATTTTTTTATTTCCTAGGCTCGTCCTCTGTAGACGTGGTTTGAACTCGTGTGATGACACAGGAGTTTCACTGCAAGAAAGGTGAGATGTAGTTGCCTATATATGCCTATAACAACCTAGGGTTACAGCGCATGGAAAATGTTTATGTATAGTGTGTTGTGTGCAAGGAACTCTTCTGAAATTTGTACTAATTTGAATCTACTTTGGGGAGAGAGCAGCCAGTACATACAGGGAGTTATTTGAAAAGATTGGTGGTTCTGGTTTTAAATAGTTGCTGAAACCGGGAGAGATGCAGACTTTGGTGCAGTTTGATTCAGTGAAAAACATTAGGTCATGAAACACACACTAGGTTATGGAGGGGAATGAGTGAGCCAAGTCCTGGAGCAGCATACTATCTGCAGAGAGGAAGAGATAGAGTGGCATAGCAGCAAAATGTGTTTGTAATGCCTTCGGAGAAGCGGAAGAGTCGTGTTATATTACCTTAGTCTTTGATAGAGTTTTTTCTTGGACTAAAAGTACATTCTGCTCACTACGTTGCTAGCAGCCTCAAGCCTAGAAGAAAGTGGAAGATCTCTTGAGCTGTTGGCCAGTAAGTCTCCGCTCAGCTGCACCTGCATCCACAGCTTTAATTAATGAAGGAATGTCTTGCGTAGGCTGAGAAGGACCAGGACCAGGTCTGATTTATGGGGTACTCAACTTTGTAAATCAATTTCATGTAAGTTAATTAAATATACGGTCAAATTGTTTGGAGAGCCTGACATGTTGGCACTTCGAGAGCTGTTCTGGAGACCACTAGAATAGTTTAACTGTAGCCCTTAGAGAAGCCATCTTCAACACACTGAAATAATTTTAAGGTTGAACTTTATTCACAGCAGTGCTACACACACCCAAAAGATGCAGGTGCAAATAGAGACTCCGAATGAGGTGGAGAAAGGACATAAGATCTCAGGCAAATACCAAGATGAGAATAACCTCAAATCAGAGGACCTCACTTACATCTAGGCTGAACAGATGTGGGTGAATGCTTCTGATGTTATCTTATTCCCTGATATGCTTTTTGTAACAGGCTTCTTAGGTTACAAAAAGGAAGAAAAGAAAACAAGTAAGATAGGTAAACAGCGCATATCAAGTGATTCAGTCAGTCTTTTTCATCATACCATAAAAATACTACAACACTACAAATAATGCCAAATTATAGCATCTTTTTCGTGATCACAAAAATTTCCCAGTAAAGCATTTTCCCATGAGGAACTCTGAGACCTCATGGAGGTTTTTGCTTAAAATATTGGATACATTTTTGTTCCCTACCCAAAGAGCGAGGTAATTTACCATCAATGTTTCATCTAGTTTTATTTCTGCATGTGCAGCAAGAGACTGTATGCATGCACATTTCTCTCATCCTTGTGCAAAACGGTATTACAGCCTATGGCACTGTGTCTATAACCTATTCCTTTTAGACTGGGCTTGGTTTGGAGTTAGGCACAAGAGAGGTATCCCTGAGCCATTGTTTTTCTTCTTTTTGCAAAATGATCCAATTTTAAAATATTTTTAACCAAATGTGTTATAAAAAAAGGATATCTCCTAGACAAGTAGCTAGACACATGTTAAGAGTATAGAATTTTAAATGGACTTCCTCCAACACAAACATTTGTAAGCTCCCCACCGCACAAAAGCAATTAGACCCTTGTGAGTTGCCCAGTAAGTGGTCTAGATTTTCCCTATCCCCAGTTTTCCCAATATCGGGGCTACCGAAATTCTGGGAGTAGTGACTAACTGGCCCATTATATAGCGTGCCAAGAGATTCCTGGGGAGTGAATGATGCTCTGAGCCATTAATAAGTAAACAATCACCTCTAGGCACTTGTGTCCGAGGCTTTTAAAAATACAATCATATTTTCACATGATGTTTGTTGGATGATTTAGATACCAACTATTGTCAAGACTCGACACATGCACTCCAAGGCAGAAGCACTGTTACTTAATAGCTCCCCAGATAAACTCCCAAAATTAAAGGCAAATTATAACAACCAAAAGGATACATGAGGATCTATTATTCAGATCAATTAGTGGACACAAAGCACCATTTGGAAATCTCCCCCCCCCCCCCTTTCTCTGGTTGGCAGCATTTGGAAATCTCCCCCCCTTTCTCTGGTTGGCAGAACAACTTTGATCAAAATGTCTGTTCTTACACTTTTTTAACATCCATTTTGTGTAAATTTAACCTAATATTTTTTTCGAACTTGGCACATAGCCTTGTACCCATAAAAAGCTGTGAGTTAAAATACAAATTTTGCAGTTATCAAAAATGGTAGGTGGATTAGGAATGCCCAATTTTAGTCCATATTATACAGCTTCACAAGTCTTACAGATATTGCCTTTTGCTTGGCTTACACCTAAATAGGACGATTGCATAATTTCAGCGATGCTAAAATGGTGTGCAATAAATAGCTTATTCTGTGCAATAAAAGAGTCCATTGTACCTGAAAAGGTTTTGATCCAAGTCCTTGCAATATTTATGAGCCTGCAGGCAGCATTTCTTCCTTCAATGCAAGATCCCCATAATACACAGCGAAACACCTCTCTAGAATTGTAAACATCTTTCTACTTGTCTTATCAGATGGTTTAATAATAAAAAGGCATTAATTAAGAATTACTAAAATAGGTGAATTTGTAACAGCTCCTCAGGTACAAATGTTTTCCAAATTATGCCCCATGGATACATCTCACACATCTTTTTACAGTTTTTCTTTTATACAGATCTATTCCATTTTAAATAAATTGTTGATATGTGAAGTGACCTTGTCAGAAAAGTTTTCTCCCCTGTGTATCAGTATGCCTCTGTCCGATTTTGGTGCTTAGAATTAAAAAAGGAGGACAGCTTGGCAATAACAGGCATTTGTTCCAAATGGGAGAATCAGACTGGTAGTATATTGTTAGATCACAAAGGTTGGCTAATTGTTTTTTAAAAGCTGGGGTAGACTTCTCTGCATAGGGCTAATTTTCGTTGGATGGCTTTCTAAAATGGTTGGGTGCAAATGCTTTGGTCATATGCAGCGTTGTTCGGCTTTTGGACAGAGACCTTTTGGGTGTTCAGGTTCAGATTCTGTGGAACTATCATTCCTTCACCTATCACTGCATTGTTAGGTTTGATACCCTTAGCCCACGCTACGCTAGTTAATAAGAATTACAGGATTGGCACCTGGTTGAATTACCAAAAGTCTTATATTATAAAAAACAATATTTTATTTTGCATTGTTATCTTTATAGCCTTTTAGAATTATTATATTTCACGTAGCATGGTCACTTTAATGTCATTAGGAAGATGATAATCTGTTTTCAATACAGAATTGGGGCCCAGGTTGGGTTACAAAGGGTTTTATAAATACATCACAATGTTGTTTTATCCACTGTTATCTGTATAATATTTACTAATGTTTAGAATTCTGTATTGTCATTTTACCTTTTGTATCTTTGACCATCATTCCGTTCCTCCCCGAGGCTAACTGAGAAGTTTAACTACGCACCTAGTGCTGCCACTTTCTTACTCAGTTTATATGTATATGTATCAATTGTAGAGTGTCTTTTTAACTTATTAAAAAAGATACAATTTAAAAATTGGGTAAAAAAAGCTTGGAGAGATGTTCTCAGAAATAAAAGCTTAGCATAGCTGAGCAAATGTGTGGATCAAAGAACCATGAGTCTCCAATACGTAAAGGTTTTGAGGAAAGTAAATATTAAGGACCAGACCTGCAACAATTATTGCTTTTACTCCACTCCAAAATATAATGCACTCTTTTCAGATCAATGTGTAGCCTCTGGCTTGGGAAAGTATACAGTTGAAAAGATTCAGATTGCAAATTAATCCACGACTAATACAAAGACCATACCAGTCTGGATCAAAATTAATCCCCCCATTAGCTATCCTAGCAGATACCTAATGGTTGCACCTTGAACCTACTTCCATCTAGTCCAGTCACCTTCTACTATCTCAAGTTGTGCCACATGTACCCTCTTCTGTTATAGTTCCATTTAAATTAATTTCACTTCTTTCTTTCTTTTGGAACGTTTTTATTGTTACTTTTAAAGATCCTCACTTCCCTAGCCTGCTGCCATTTGTTTAAGATTTTATGTATTTTCAGGGGTTTGGAATTCCTATCACCCAGTGATTCCGAAACCTTTTCAACTTGCAGCTCCCTTGACCAATTGCCCATTGTCCGCCCATTACAATACTAAGTGAGGCAGCACATTTTTTTTCACAACCATCCTTTGTATGTTGGTGAAGGTTACAATGGCTACCGGTTCTCATTATGCCACAGGTGACCAGATTATTTTTTACGTGAGCAAAGACTTTAAAGTACTCAATTTACCAACTTTGGAAGAAAGGAAAGCTAAGTTGGCCATGAGGGGACTCGAATGTGTAACCTATAGATCACCATATATATCAAGGGTGAGCACTACATTCAATAAACTATCGCACCTCTGATACTTTACCACTGCCTGACATTGTCATAAAACACACACAGTTGAGATTACATTAATGCATTTTGCTGTCTATTTGGAGGTTAAAAAATGCAATGAAGAAAGTGTTTGAACTATGATCAAAGATACAAATAAGGTTTTCATAGGTTGCTCAGTGATGCAGATATGAAATATAAAAGAAGCAAACGATAACAACTTTGTCTTGTTTGCATGTTTGACATTTGCGATGTTTTCAGCAATGTTTTCTTAAAACATATAAATACTTTCCACGACCTTAAATCACATTCTTAGAAAACCCTAAATCTTTCTCTTTGTGACTTAGTTTTCATTACTGACCTTTCATTGCCAAATGCATACAATTTAAGCTTGCTAACCTAGGCGTGTGCTCGTACTGGCATCTAGTGGCTATAGTAAGAACTGAAGTTTGTTTACACGATCTGCTAAATCCTCACTGCTGAACAAACCATAAGGTGTGCAGTAGTGATAGCTTTGCGATTGCGGCGCCCCTGGCTGGTTTTGAAGGCACACCAAGGTGCAGTGAGGCACAGTTTGGAAACTGCTATAGCCCATATTGTTTGAGGTTAAGGACAACATGTTTTCATATTTATTTTGTCCTTGGAGCAAGTAGGCCCAACCCCCTGCAGCACAAACAGTTTGGTTGCCAGCTTACAGTATCACATTATGAATCAGGAAAAGGCATTGTTTACAATTAAGGTAACATTTATGTTCATATGTTAATGCTGTTTGAACTTGTATTTATGGTTCATTAATGCAAAGCCTTTATTATTAGGGTGAGTGACCTTCAGAAATGTTGTAAGCTTGGACTTCACTATTGATAGTACTTCCAGTATAAAAATGTGTACACCGGTTTGCAAAGTTTAACAATATGAGGCTACATGTAATGTTCCTAGAATGCTCTCTGATTAGATGCAGATATTTGCAGATGCTTGAAAGCAAGCTTGAGGATTATTTGCTTTCAAAATCAAAAATGTGACTAGGGAAAAAAATGTTCTGTTAAACTCCTGGGAAATATTAGGTCCGTTGGAGCATTATTTTAATAAAATGTGTTGATGCATGCTAGTTTTTCCCAAAAATGTATTCCTAATGGAAAAATCAGTGTAACCAGTTACAACAAGGTTATGGGAAACATGAAAATAAACAAGCATTGGCAAAGCCAGTGGGTTTGAGACTGGTCGTCAGCCTTTTGGTTTTGTCAATGTGTGTCTTGTTTTGACATGGTTTTTGTAAAACATTATTGTTGGAGGGGGAGAGGTGCCGGGCCTTCCCTATTATAACACACACTGTCAAAAAGCACAAATATTTTGTTGATCTCAAAAAGCACACACTGCCACAGTAGTTCCTGGCATTGACTAAAACTACCTTGCGTGCCCATATGCTCCTTGTAAAAGAGCACAATACTGTCTCTCATAGTGAAGCCAGCCAATAGATAGAGATGGAGTGAGAGATAGAATTTTAATAAAAACAAAAGATCTTGGTTAAAGCCAGAACTAATTATGGGTCAAAATCTTAACGGAAGTCACAAAAGTGTACCTGTCCTTGCTTTAGTGCAGATTTACAACTTTCATCAATTTTCAAGAATTTACAGAAGCAGGGAAGGAAATGTACTCCTAAAAAATATTTGTGAATTGCATTTTAGGTCGAGCACAAATGTATTTGTAGGTTTGCTCATGCGAAAAAGTTCTTGAGTCTTTTTTTTTCCCTCTAATTCCTTTTCCCCCCCACGGTCTTGAATAAATTTCCAAGCTTTCTCAGTATGGGAAAAGATTACAGAAGTCCTGCAGAAAACCCCTAAAACATGCAAGAGTGTAGGTTTGCACAGACTCAAAAGGGCATTCCAACCCTGGAACTATTGCTAACTGCTACCTCCAACCCCAGTATGTACATCTGTGTAAAGGTGGCAAAATAAGGGATTTTCTAGTATTCCAACCCTACTATAGTATGAGCACTTGCATAATCATAGAGGCTATTATCCTAGCCCTTTTATAACGATATAGCTGTCATAATTTGTCACCGCACTACATAGCACCAAAGGGACAAGTGGATTTTGTTACAGGACAAGTAGATTTATGAAGCAACCTGTCCCATGGACAAGTGAATATTTTTTTTAATTCCACACCCCTGTATTTCTATGTGCAATAAATGCTATGGTTTGACTAATGTTGTGTTGCTTAGGCTATTTAGCAGAAAAAGTGCTGAAAATCAATTTGAAAGAACATTTTCTTTACTTAAAATTTTTTTAATTTGATTCATCAGTAGATTTTCTCATGCTATTTGTGACCCATGCAATCTTGTGTAACTTGCTCTGAAGATTGTGTTCTGTGTGCACGTAAGGGCTTCACAGTGCTTCTTGTATGTTTTCACAATTGTCACTATTGGCTGTCTGAATAAATCGTTGGGCTAGTAACTGCTCGGTACAAGTAGCAAGGTTAACATAGCCCAAAGTCTTTACATTAATTTTGTTTTTCTTTCTAGCCATGGCTCAAGCTGTGCAGACAAATGGAGCTCAGCCTTTGAGCAAAACCTGGGAGCTCAGTTTGTATGAATTGCAGAGGACCCCTCAGGTAAAGCCAAAAAAATGCATCATGGTAAAATTGTGCAATTGTTACTAGTCAATATGTATGTGTTACGATGTACAAGAGATTTAGCTTTTTAAATCCCAGGCCAACAAGGCCATGCTCTATTTGAAGTGATAGGTATAATAATTAGTTTGATATTGGTCAACTTAAATGTGATGTTAATAATAACTCTTTTATAGCATAATTTTTGAAGTTTCTATAATGTTGTAACTATCCTGTGTTAACATTACTCAATTTTAAAGAGGTACTATAATGATGAGGGAAGGCTGATAGGCTACTAAGTAAACAAATGCTACTTATTTGGCCTGTTAAGGACCAACTGAAGCAAACAATAAAGTGATGGAAATAACAATTTAATTAATCTCCACCACTGGCTATTGCTGGGGCTGCATTCCATCCCATCATTTTGTGTCCAATGTGGCCAGCCCAGGCATATAAGAGCCAAAAATTGAGTCCTGCTACATTAGGAATGTCCAGGCCAGACTGCTAGGCCAGGTTACCTCGAGATGGCAACATAGGAACTCCTATTGAACAGCCATGCTTAGGCCTCATCTGTGATGTAGAGCTGGAGTCCTGTGGCACATAGAGCAAAGGACTTGTGTCTGGGAATACCAGTCACAAGTGTGGCATCTACTGAAACAAAAAAGTGATGGATTAAATGTCTGAATGCACAACCACTTGTATTCACTTAGAGCCACCTTTCTGCGCTGGGTTTCTCATAAAATGAACTGTCTCCAACAGGCACAAAAGCTTTTCTGTGGGATTGTGTCTTCTATGATATCACCAACCTTATAAAGTGTTACAGCGCACTGTGTGAACCTTTTGCTGACAGGTTTAATTTTTAATGTTGTTTTTGTATCATGCAGTCACCAAATTTTTCAGCCACTACTTTTGGCCTTTTGAAGTAACATGCCATGCCTTTACCTTGGTTTCCAGGAAGCAATTACAGATGGACTTGAAATTGTGGTATCTCCGAGAAGCCTGCACAGTGAGTTAATGTGTCCAATCTGTCTGGATATGTTGAAAAACACCATGACTACCAAGGAGTGCTTGCATCGCTTTTGTGCCGACTGCATCATCACAGCCCTCAGAAGCGGGTTCGTAAACAATCAATCTCAAAATCCTTATATTAAGCATAACCACTATCTAGTTTGGTGTTTAGAGTTGCAAATATCAGCAGAGTATGACCAAGCCATTAAGAAAGAAAGAAAAATTTGTAAGGTTTCCTCCAAATATATTCTACTGTTTCATTCTTACACCAATAGCCCTCAAGCTACAAACTCCTAAACAAGCCATTAGGTTTGGCCTTTGGGACCTATTGGTTTTGCCTGTATTTTTGGCCATGCTGAATAGCATCCTTAAAGCTGTGCAGCATGGCTAAAGTATAAAACATATGCATGTGGATACAAAATGATGTGGGGAGCTTTTTTTCTGTTTAGTTATTGATTAGAGTTGGATCAGTATTCTTTTTCTAAACAGGGGCTTGGGAAAGCAGCCTGGGGGTTGGGGGGAGACAGGAGCAACATGGGGCGTGGGTGGAGTTGGGGCAGCAGTGGGCTAGAGAGCAATGTGGAGCAGGCAGGGGGACCACACTCTTCGAGTAGGCAACTGGGGAAGTACATGGGTGATTAGGAGAAGCAATGGGCCACAGAAGAGGTTGTGGATGGGGCAAGCAACATAGAGTGTGAGGATAGGGAGAAAAGCACCAGTTAAGCGAGCAACATGGAGTGGGTAAGGGAGAACCACATGGACAAGAATACAATGGGGGAGTACATGAGGGAAATGGGTAAGCCCACAATATCTCTTGCAACAGACTGCACATACCATATCTAGACAACAAGACCTAAAAAAAAAAAAAAACCCTCTTCCATCCATAGACCAGTAAACCACTGTCGGAGCTCCATTCAGATGGTCACAGCACAAGGAAGAGCTACTGGGCAGAACTGTGCGGGGCTGAGGCTTTTTACTCCCTATGTGCCAGGACCAGACCTACTATGGATCCTGAGCAACTGGGCCAAGTACCACTTTAGTAGTTGACTCTGTGTTAGTAGTCCTAGGCTTTTGGGAGGAGGGGGTAGATACAGGGGGGTGAGCACAGGCACACAACTCAAAATACATTCAATAGCAGCAATAAAAGATTGCCCAGTAAAATACTTTTATTTTACGACAGAAGTAGTATTTATATAGAAACACAAAGTGAAAAAAGCATACACAAAGAATACACACAACCCCGTGAAGAGAGGGCTAAAGTGTTTCGTGGCAGTCCTCTGAATTCCACTTCCCTCTCACAAGCGATAGCGGTTATTCCCCATTCACTATAGGTCACATTCAGGTTGGGCCCCACTAGCAGTCTGGGTCTCAGGAGTCCCACTCAAACTCAGTCAGAAAAGGCAAAACTGTTTCAGCAATGAAGCGCTGTGGCATACAGGTTCCCCTGGGGTTCTCCGACCCATAGCTCAGTCTTATCCTTACCAGCAGGGATTGTCCCACCGAAGTATCAGAGACCATCTCTCTCGTGGGCGCGGCAGCGGCTGTCTCTAGTGAGTATCACACATCCGACTCTGTAGAGGCCACGGCTGGGTACAGTGGTAAGTCTCGCTTGGTCTTTCTCTCATGGAGGAGAGGGTGTGGAGGGATGGGTAGTGTTGGCAGTTCCTAGGACCAATCCTCAGTCTAGGCTCAGGCCAGCGTGGATCAACACAGCAACCTCTCCTCACGATAGTAGCATCCACCAACAGTGCTCCTTGTATTCCTCTGGTGGACAATTCTGGCTTATGAGGGTCATTATACCTGCTCTTTGCTCGAGCAGTGGCTTAACTGCGCAGTAGTACGTTGTTCTTTCCGGCTGCTCCCTCTTGTATAAAGGGTTGCCGTCTCAAACTGCACACGGGCGATGGCCCAAATGGCATGGCAGTCTTTAAAACTGCCCCCTCTGATATACAGGGTCGCCATTTTAAAACTGCACATGGGCAGTGACCCGATTGGTGCAGCAAATTCACTTCTCACTTAATGGCGTCCTGCGCTATTAGATAGGAGTCGCCGACCTCAACGTACATACGGGCAATGATGATCGGTGTAGAAAAGTTCATAGCTCACTTGATGGCGGCCCTTCACTGGCATACAATGGTTGCTGACTTAAAACTGCATACAGGCAATGACCCGATTGGTGCAGCAGCTGTCTTCTTACTGCAGGGATCCGCTTGCCAGGATCCCCACCCTGGTGATCACTCCCTCCAGCTCTCTTCTTCCTCATAGGGCTTACTGTTCATGGCAAGCAAGCAGACACTGCTGCCACAGAGCAGATGATCTTGGATGTCCCTGGGTGATGTTGTCGCACCCAGCTGGGAGTCTGGCAGGCCTTAGCTTCCAGCTATTGTCACAGGCACTAGTCTTGTAGAGCTTCCCCTTCTGACACAGCCCTTCTGGCTGCCTGACAGGTGACAATTTTGGAGGTCTTGATCTCCCCTTTTTATTGTCCATTGCCAGACACCAGATGGGATTTAGGGTCTGAGTTTTTGAAGTTTGTGTTCTGGATTTGCTTTCTTTTGAAGTGCCCTTTCCCCCAGAAAGCAGTCTCACAGCAGGAGTGACTCCAGACCGCTCTTATTCTTCCAATGTGCGTCTCACCTAATTCATAGGAATGCAACAATCCACAAATATGTCTAGGGTGGCCCTCTACCTACTCATGCTCTTCCAGTCAGCCCCTTGTCTATGTGACCGCTATAGCCACTGTCTTTTAGCCATGTAGTACAGTAGCAGCACTGTTTTTCAGCATGACTAAAAGTTCACGACTTAGTGTAGAGTGGCATAGGAGAGAATGGCATGGAATGGCATATTGTAGTGTGGTGTAGAGTTCAGTGGAGTGACGTAAAGTACAGTGGCATAGACTAGAGGGGAGTGGCGTAGATTAGAGTGGAATGGATTGGCATAGAGTGGAGAGGTTCAGATAGGACAGGTAGGCATAGATTGGAGTGCTGCAGACTGGCAGTGAGTTGAGTGGCGTAGACTGCAGTGCCATAGAGTGTTGTAGAGTGGCATTGTGTGGAATGAAGTGGCCTAGAGTAGACTGGCTTCAAGTGGAGTAGAGAGGGATTGTGTGGAGTGTCATAGAGTGTAGTGATGTAGAGTGGTTGGAGTGGAGTAGCGTGGAGTAGGGAGGAGTGCGTCGGAAGAGAGTGGCTTAGAGTGGAGTAGTGTTGAATGGGGTGGCATAGAGTAGAGTGGTGTTGAGTAGAATGCCACAGAGTGGCATTTTGTGGAGTGGCACAAAGTAGAGTGTAGTGGTTCTGGGTGCAAGTAACTAATGGGTCGATAAAGACTACAGATAGGGTAAAAACAACATCAATAAGAAGCCTTATGCCTGTGCTAAAAGTAGGAAAGTTCATTGCACTTGAAGGAATAATACTGAAACGCTTATAAAATAAAAAAAATGTAATGTGTTGCAAAAAGACAAGGAAGAACAAAGGAGGAGAATCACATGTACCATCTCCATGCTCTGGGGAGAAGATAACACAAGAAAGGAAGAGAAGCCTATGGGAGATAAGAAATTGAAAGACTGCAAATGAGATTGACAACAAAAGCAAGTAATTGCATGTTGTGAGCAGGTTGTAAACCAACTGAATTGTAAACAATACATCTCGCAGCACAGCACATGCGCTGTGTAGGTGATATCTAAAAAGGGTAATAGCCTTTCACCACTATAAGGGTAGCGCTTTGGGTGCCCCTGTTTGTCCAGCAATACTGCAATCTGTGACACAGATGTGTTATGGCGCATAATTTGTGTGCGCCCATGACACAAAAACCAGCTCCAGGAATCCAGACATCATTGCAGTTGGGGGTACTCTGGGCAGGACTTACATGTTCATCACCATGCGAGGGACTTTTCCATTGCAAAAACCGCCATGCATCAATAAATCTGAATACCAAGTAATTTATCTGAAAAAGATGCGGAAGCAGCTGTGCTCTGGTTTGTACTTGAAACCCGGTGTATAGTAATTCTCAAGTTTTCTTTTTCTAGCTGCAAATGATCTGCAGGTGAACAAAAATCATAATTAATGTACGAATCATTATTGCTCTATTTCTTTCCAGATTTGTGTAGTAACTTCTAATATAAGTGGCATACGTCTGTTCACAACCTCTTGAGCCTAGAATGAAAAATTTGCCCGAAGAATGTTGTTCTTTGTTTGCTGTACTTTTTGTTTTAATGATTGATGGTGCCTTTAAAGACTCATGCTGCTATCAAACAGCATTTCACAACTTAGACTACATTTTCAGTGGGTTGGGAACTGTTTTCTTCTCCATGGGCCTCAATTCAGCTTCCAGATTATATTTACAGCTTAGCATATGCTTTTCCTACATTTTGTTGTAGGTTGGAGGCTATCTGTTTGTTCTTTTACCAGCTGGAAAAGATCAGCCCTTCCGACTCGGACTTGTGATTCTTTCGACAAGGAAAATGTATATGTGATTGTGTTTGTTTTGAGGGTCATGTCTCCTTGCAGCCATTTCAGAGTGACGTTTCATGATTGGTTTTATGCCTGTCAGACACGAACACCTGGACATTAAGGTAATGTGGATAAAGGCCCAGCTGTAGGCTCTACTGTGGCAGAATATAGGTAGGCTTGGCTAAGTCCCTTTTTTGTAAGTACACATAACATATGAGGTTTAGAGAGCCTTTCAGGAGGGAGGGGGGCTAGATTTCTGCTTTAAGTGGGTAGTTCTGCAGTATCACCAAAACCTTGCCTGAACAAATCTTTTTTCATGGCACTACTCTGGCCTTAGGGAGAAGTGCTCTGAACGTTTGACAAGACAATGTTTTTGTTTCTTTCTCCATTTCACGTTACTGTTCTTATTATGTTAGGGACCTTACAAAATGGGCAGCTTTCTTAGGCTTTTTTAGTGCCCTTGAGACACTGGAATGAAAGTCGAGAGCAGCCTTCCTTTAGATTATCGGAGGTTAATTTGTTGCTAACGACTAGAAAACACCATTGCTGAATAACCATTGGAACAGAATCCTCGTTTACTGCTCTGAATCTGTGGCTGTGCTGCCAATTAGCGGCAGGACGAGGCACCACTTCTTGAGGTTTTAAGTTAACAGCGTGGTGCCACACACATACTGTATTTCTCCTTGTTCATAGCTGGCCACGTTCTCTCCTACCACTCCTTTTCCAGTTCCCTTTACTTCTAGGTGTCAAGAGGAACCTGCTTCCATTTGAGCTTAGTAATGCCACTCACATGGTCTCATCTGCACATTTTTCTTACATTTCTAGTGATCCAAGCCGTCTGTAGGAGCACACCTACTGCTTGCTACTAGTCATTTGTCACTCCCTAAAGGTAGTTTAAAGGATGAAGGCCACCGACTTGTTTTGAGAGGGTCTTCGTCACATAAAGAAGCGCATGCTAAGTCATTTCAAGTATGTATCATGCTGCCACAGTTCTGTAATGACTAGGAACAATCCCAGATGCCGGTAGGCTTCAGAACCTACTGAATCCACTTCCATGGTCACCCACACAAAGGCACAGTTACTCCTTTACTGACTTACGTTCTTGGAATGAGGATTATAAGACCCTGACCTTTATCTTTTATACTGTTGATCATAGAGGGCAAATACATTGTCTAGCCCTAAGTCTTGCTGTCCTGTTAAATGATGGCTGCCAAGAATGCAGGGGTTCGTGCCTGGGGCATTGGTAATGGCTTAGGTTATTCCAGTAAGGGGTTAGACTGTTTTTCCGTCTTATTGTTGGAGGGATCTGCAGACGGACGTCTTAAGTGTCAGATGCCATACCCAGTCCTCCAGAGCCAGGACGGGATGTGCTGCACTCTTCGGCAGATATTTTCGTTTCAACTTCATGGGCCACCCCACATACTCCCTGCAAATGTTGCCCTCAGTTGACCTTGATTGTAAATTCCATAGTTGCCCAATCATTTGTTTCCTCCTACCTTTATATCTGGCCTAGAGGGAGCTTTAGCTGTCTTGACAGCCTCACATAATCAAAAGGAATCTTAAATACAAAATACACACATTTATAGATGCATAGAGGGACTTTGGGTCATTCCTCATCGTCCATTGGTTTGTTCATGTGTAGTTTACATTTTGCTTCTGCCCATTCGAGAGTACAGCACAGGGAAAGAGGTCACCCCACTTCAGCCTTTGGCTGTCTTGCACTGTGCCTGGACCACATAAGCGCATCAAGCCCAAAAAAAAAAATAATCTGTTTCAGTGCCAGGGTTAGTGGACTTATGCTTTACTTTGCCAATACTTTTTTTTTCATAGTCTTTATCCATTATTAGCATTCTTATTGTTTGAGTTCTGTTAAAACATTTTAAAGCTGATAGTGTCTATTTTCTGCTATTAGGAATCATATTTTCTCTTGATGTCCATTAAAACTAAAACGAGTTTGTATACCTATACCGAGTATACTAGTTGGAAAGCACACATATTATTCTGTTAGAATTATATGCAAATATACAATAATTTTCTAGTTAATGTTTTTGTTGCATGCATTGATTGCCACTTTTAAGTGTCTTTTTTTTTTTTTTTTTTTTAATAGCTTTCTTTGGTATATGCGTGCAATAAAGAATAAAATAAAATTAACCATCACTCCAGTTTGCCAAGGCCAGGCCTATTGGCTTTGCTTGCTTTTTTCCCTCTTGCTCTAAGATTCCCTAGAAATCCTGGCCCCACAAAAGTCTGCATTAAACACCTTTGAGAAGCATGATACACATGCTCTGCATACTCCTGCCATCTAGTGTTGGATTCGGAGTGCTGCAAGTTGTTTTTTGTCGAATAAGTATTTTTCTGAGTCACAGGATCAAGTGACTCCTTCTCGGTGATACTGCGCATGGACATTGAACCATTTGTTAGATTGTTTTCTCTCCTCCATCAGGTTCCGACGTGTCTTTGTTCTGTCTTTGGACTCGCTCCGGTTCGAAACTTTCCTTCCGTTTTTCCTTTATCAACGGTATTGTTCATTTGATCGCGTATATCCATCTTCGTGTTTTTCTCACCCGTTTGGGCCTACCTCAAACAGAATTTGCATAGCTGATGGAAAGGACGCCATTTAATTTCTTTACTCTGTGCCACTTGAAAGTGCCCCCACCAAAAAACATCTGCCAACCAACAAGAACTCGTCAGTTGGAGATGGCGCACAAGACTCCGTTCGACACCCCGGACATCTTTTGGGAGGAGCACACCGAGGAGGAGCTGGAACAATAGGAGGCATTCTCCATCCAGGACGCCAACTCCGATGCCCAGTTGGATATGGAAAGCAACAAGGTGAGATCAGCACAACCCATGAATGCCGTGGCCTCTCCTGCCAACCCTAAAACTGTTAAAAAGCCCCTTACAGAGGTCACCGGACTGCCATGCCACCAGGTCATGGTCCGATTCGAAAAACAGTTTCGACTGCCCTGCTCACCAGCTCCTCTCCAAAAACAGCCAAGACTACACCACCATCTAAGGCATTGACCTCCAGCTCCTCGGTCATAGCCATTTTGATCCGGACTTCGGCACAGAGTACTTTGGCTCTGAGCCAACCAGCTTCCACTGCTGCTTCAGTGCGAACAAAAGGACACAGACCAAACCTGTGTGCCGAAAACAAGAGAGCCAACTTCTTCAGAGCGTAAAGACTCCAGCCAGTCTTCAGCTACGCCATCACCAGTGGAGCCTATTTCGAAAACTTTGGACACTCAGCAGCGCCACCTCCATATCCAGGAGGGTAAAGGGCACATTATTGCCCCCCTCCGTCACATTTAAGAGGAAACTGTCTTTCCAAGGGGCTTTGGGCACTTCACTAACCCCAAAGAAAGTCACTAAGGACAAGGCTACCATGACTTTTCTCAAGCCTTCTCCTCTTTCCCCCTCTTACTCCTGATCCACATTCTCCACCACCCCCACTCCCTGCTTCTCTTCCACCCACTCCCCTCCTCATTCACCTGCCTCTCCTACTGCAGGAGTTCTGACACCTCAGGGCTCCCCATTATTTATCGGGGAGGATTTGGGTTGGACACCGCAGGACCCACAGCAGGGTTCAGATCCATGGGACACATATGATGATCCCATAATAAGTACAGATCCAGATTTGTACCCTGCACTACCCTCCCCACCAGAGGATATTACATCCTACCAGCAGGTAGTAGCTCGGGCAGCCGCCTTCCATAATGTTGAGCTGCATAGGGACCCCATTTAACAGGACTCCCTTTCCGATAACCTAACGTCCACACAAAGGGAAATACAGTTCCTCCCCATGCTCCCTGGAATGCTTCGTCATGCATACAATATTTTTAAAGAACTGGTTCACTCTAGGGCTATCACCCCTAGAGTAGACAGAACGTATAAGACTGCTCCCTCTGATCAGATCGCAGGTCCCACCAGACTCCACAGTGGCCACCACTGCACATAAATGGGCCAATAGTCAAGGCCACAGGAGACTCTCCTCTTCCTGACAAGGAGAGCAAAAAGCTGGATGCTGCTGGCAAAAGATTCACAGGCATTGCTATCCATGTACGCTCGGGCTCACTGGGATGAAATGAAAGAGCTCCTCCAATATCTCCCAGAAGAGCACCGCAAAAAAGGACAGCAGATTGTTGCAGAGGGGCAAGCAATCACTAATCATTCCATCAGTTGTGCCCTGGATGCTGCATACACGACTGCACGTGGTGTTACACCAGTATCTTGGTTAGGAGACTTGCCTGGCTTCAATGCTCTAGCTTCAAGCCAGAGGGCCAGCAAGTGGTGCTCAATAGGTCCTAAAACAAAGAACAACTTTCGGCCCTCAAGTGGATCCCAATCTTGAGAAGTTGAAGAAAGATACAGACCCCACAAAAGCCATGGGGGCTCTTCAGTCCCCTTCACAAAGAGACACTTTTTGTCGCCCCACTTCCAGAGGTGGTTACAAAACAACAACCTCGGAAGCCTCTACCCCCATTTGAGACAGCCTTCAACCTCATTTTCCTGAGGTTTCTTCAGGGGAGCCAATAGAGGCAATAGTCAAGGCAGAGGTAAGAGCACCACCACCTGCAGCTCTACCTCCACATCAAAACAGTGACTACCTGCATCTCCCACCCCCCACTCTACACCTGTCCGGGGACGACTTACATTTTTTTTTATACAGAATGGGTCAATATCACCTTGGACCAAATGGTCCTTTTCAGTATCCAACATGGTTACTGCCTGGAGCTCATTACCACCCCTCCAAACATTTCCCCTCGCTCTCACAGGCTATCCCACAAACACCTCACCATTCTCAAAAAAGAGGTGCAATCCCTTCTTCTCAAAGGGGCCATAGAGCCTGTTCTAGTACAACATGAGGGAATAGAACTATACTCACTTATCCCCAAAAAGGATGGCTTTCTCAGGCCTTTCTGGATGTCAGACCCTAAAACCACTACATTCTATCAGAACACTTTGATATGGTCACTCTTCAAGACACAATTCACTTCCTTCAGCAGGGCAACTTTATGACGGCCCTAGATCTAAAGGATGTCTAAATCCATAATCCCCATCCACCCTGCACATCGAAAATACCTAGGATTTGTAGTTGCAGGCAAACATTCCCAGTTCAAAGTCCTGCTTTTCGTAGTCACGACTGCTCCCAGAGTTTTCACGGAGTGCTTAGCAGTAGTTGCCACATACTTCAGAAGACAAAACATACATACATGTGTTCCCTTACTTAGATGACTGGCTTATCAAAAGCAGCACACTACCACACTGCCAACATTAGACTCAAATTACAGTGGACCTACTTTGTTCACTGGGATTCACAATCAACGTTGTCAAATCCCATCTTCAACCTCTTCAGATACAGCGCTATGTAGGAGATATTCTCAAATAATTGTTTGAGCTAGCATACCCCAATCCTTCTCGGGTTCACACTTTTCAGTCTCTTCTCTCCCAGTATCAGGAGAATCGTATATACACAGTCAGGACTATCATGCACCTGTTAGGGATGATGACTCCCTGCGTTGCCATCGATCCATATGCCAGGCTCCACATGTGTCCTTTACAGCACTATCCGTCTCGTCCGTGGTCTCAGTCAGAGGGGCACCTGGAAGATCCAGTGTTAGACCGCCATACTGACCGCTCACTGCAGTGATGGAACACCACCAACCTGTTGAAAGGGCGGCCTTTTCTGGACCCTGTGCCTCAGATCATTTTGACCACTGATGCATCACTGACAGGCTGGGGTGCTCACCTTCAAGACCTCACAGTACAGGGTCTTTGGGATCTCAGTCACCAATCTCTACATATCAGTTACCTTGAGCTTCAGGCAGTCTTTCTAGCATTGAAAGCATTTCTTCATCACTTATCCCACAAAGTTGTCTTAGTCCTCCCCGACAACATGGCAGCCATGTATTGCCTACAAAAACAGGGGGAGCACAGTCGCCCCAATTTTCACAAGTCTCTCTCACACCACATGGAAGTGGGCTCCCCACCACTGCATTCACCTGGTGGCAGAGTGACTCCCAGGAATGTCCAACGACTTTGCAGACCTGCTCAGCAGGATGCAGCAACAAGTCCACAAATGGGAACTCCACCCTCTAGTCCTTCAGAAATACTTCCTTAAGTGAGGAACTCCTCAGATAGAGCTTTTTGCCACAGCAGAAAACGCAAAATGCCCAAGCTTCACCTCCAAGAATTCCCCCCACCCCCCTCCTCCATCCAGAGGTGCAACACTCTGTGGATGAACTGGCCAGGGATATTTGCTTATGCTTTTCCACCACTCCGTCTCATTCAATTTCTGGTTTGGAAAATCAGGCAGACATATCTCACCATGATCCCACTTGGGGGTGTCAGTTATGGTTCACCACACTTCTGGACCTCTCAGTAGTTCCCCCACGAGAAGCTCCCTAACAGGCTGGACCTTCTCACTCAAGGACAGATCGGACATCCAGATCTCAAGTCACTCAACCTTGCGATATGGCTCCTGAGGTCATAGAGTTTGGTTACTTGGGCTTGCCTACTGAATGTATGGACATCCTCAAGGAAGCTCATGGACCCACAACTAGAGGATGTTATACTGCAAAATGGAAACGTTTTGTGTGCTACTGCCAACCCAAACATATTAATCCCATTAAAGCTACTGACCGAGACATTGTTTGTTACTTGCTCCACTTACGGAAAGCAAATCTGGGTTACACTTCCATTCGCTTACATCTCACAGCTATAGCTGCATATTTACAAAATTGGCAACGTACTTCCTTGTTCAAAATTCCAACTATCAAAGCTTTCGAAAAGGTTTTTCCACCCAGAGTGCCTCCGGCACCATCCTGGAACCTCAATATTGTGCTTACCTTTTTAGCCACTTCATTCATGCCCTCTTCAGTATCTTTCTTGAAACATGGCATTCTTAGTTGATAACACATCACTCAGATGTGTTCGTGAGCTTCAGACCCTAACTTTGGAAGAACCTTTCTTCCAGATCCATAAAGACAAGGTGGTCCTTCGCACAAATCTGAATTTCCTTCCTAAAGTGGTTTCCAATTCCATATCAACCAACTAATTGAACTACCAGTCTTCTTTCCTTAGCCTGACTCAGTTGCAGAAAAAGCCCGCCACACTTTAGGTGTTAAAAGTGCATTGATGTTTTGCATTGATAGAACTAAAGACTTTAGGAAAACCAAACAGCTCTTTGTAGCTTTTTCGATTACCTCCCAAAGGCTATCCTGTTTCCAAAAACAGCATAGCTAGATGGACAGTGAAATGTATACAAACCTGTTATGCCAAGGCAAAAAGACAACTTCCTGTCACTCCCTGAACGCACTCTACTAGGAAGAAGGGAGCCACTATGGCCTTCCTTGGAAACATACCTGACCTCTGTAATGCAGGTACATGGTCTACACCACATACATTCAGTAAACATTATTGTGTGGATATACTTGCTCGCCAGCAAGCCAGTGTAGGCCCAGCAGTACTAAGTACACTTTTCCAGTCAACTGCAACTCCTATAGGCTAGCCACCACTTTCACAAAGGAACTGCTTTACATTCTATGCAGAGCATGTGTATCTACAGCCACACATGCCATCAAACTGAAAATGTTACTTACCCAGTAAGCATCTGTTCGTGGCATGTAGTACTGTAGATTAACATGCACCCTCCTTCCTCCCTGGACGCCTGTGGCCATTCCAGTTCCTTTATATTTATATATACTTGTACATATGTACATATTTAGTTACATTTGCATGGACATCTCTTTCTCTATACTTCCTCTGTACTCCTTTTCTCACCCACCTGCGGGAAAACAATCTAAAAAGCAGTTGATGCCCAGGCGTAGTATCACAGAGAAAAAGGGGTCTCTCGATCCTGTGACTCATAAAAATACTTCTTCCAAGAAAAACAAATTGCAGCACTTCAAACCCAACACTAGATTGCAGGGGTATGCAGCGCATGTGCATCTACAGCGCTACATGCCACAAACAGATGCTTACTGAGTAAGTTACATTTTCCAGGTAGGGTGGTACGCACTTGAAAGAAGCGACACCCAACGGACTAGGAGTGATGAGTTACCATGAAGGTGGCTTAATCATCCAGGACTGTGTGTTCTATAGAATGGTAGGCACTGAAGACTTTCACTTTACAATATTTTTGAGGATTGATTATCTCACTTGAGCAGCTGCTTTGATATCAGTTTTCAAGTAAGATTTGTGCAGAAAGTGTGCACCGATATTCAGTAAACAGTTTTTCAGCTTTCCGAGATAGTGATATTCCTCAGTTACTTGATTTGATGGTTCCACTTTCCTTTGCTCTAAGATATCATCACCAATAACAGAGGATCTATGAACAGCAAAGAATCTGTCTAAAATATTTTCAATGTCAGTTTAACAATATATCTAATTTGACATCATATACATTGAATGGCTGTTTAGCATGAATATTTTGAATACAAACTGGAGCAGAAATAATCTCATAAGAAAATCATCAGTGTTCTTATAATTTGCATACATGGGTTCTAAGAAAAAATATATATTCATACGAGGGACTGCAAAAAATAGCACTATTTAAGGTTTGGCTTTCTTTTGAGAATCTCAGGTGTTCTGAGATTTGTAGTCTAGGTCTGCTTCTTTCGAGCCAATGATATTGACCCACTTGATAGCAGTGTGTTGGAACAGAAAAACCTGTCACTTGTAACATTATGGTATAATAATGACCTACAGCTTGTGGAAAATCTAGCTGCAGTGCACTAGTATTTAAGGTGAGCCAAGGGCCCTTGTTGGCCAATATGGTAACTATTGCCAGGGTCGACTTTAGCGCTGGTGGCAACCTGTGCGGCAATCTATTTTGGCACTCCCCCACCCCATGACCACCTCCTCAGATTTCCTCACTACCACAGAGTAAATGTTTCCCTCATCTCTCCATAACCCCCCCCTTTCACATACATTAATTAGTTTTAAAGCTCACAAAGCACTCCACGACGCTGGCCCTGCCTACCTCAGTGAGCGACTCTCCTTCCACACTCCCAGCCATCAACTCCGCTACGCCAACCTTGCTCTAGGTACCGTCCCTCGCATCCACCGCACTACAGCCGGTGGCAGATCTTTCTCCTACCTCGCCGCCAAAACCTGGAACTCCCTCCCTACCCACCTATGACAGAACCAGGACCTGCCGACCTTCAGGAAACCCCTCAAGACCTGGCTGTTCGAGCAGTAGCACTTTTTCTCCTCCCCCTCCCCCCACCTGCTGTCAGTGCCTTGAGACCCTAGCGGGTGAGTAGCACCCTTTATAAATGATTGATTGATTGATAGCGCTGGCAAAGGCTGGCTTTACGAATCCACTGCAGCAGGCACATTAACCCTCTATGCTACTTTATATCGAGTCAAAGCTGCCACTACATAAAACTCCATCTCTGTACCTAGCAGGATCATTACTCCCAATCTCTTGACATATTGTTTCCCTAAGGCTGGACGCACAAGTAACTTTTAAATAGCAAGTTTCAAAGGTATTGCTAAGCACAGCGCATCTCCCCCACCCCCGGTCAGCGCCCCCCAATTCAGGTCAGCACCCAGTGCAGCTGCACTGCTGGCACAGCCCTAAAGCGGGCTGTGACTATTGCAGTCATCTGAATTCTAAAACAGTTGTGTTTATATATAGGAGAGGAGTTAAACCATAAGAAATGTTTTCTCAATTTTGGCAAACACTGTGTGAGCCAGACAGTTGATTTTCATGAATAAGCAAAATAAAGTCCTATTTTGAATGTATCATGAAATCTCTATAAGCATATTCGTTTGTGCTGGAGAGAACATATGCTAAAACATTGTGTCCCATTCGAAATATTTTGAATGTCACCTAAGAACCAAAGCCTGAGACATAGTGAAACTGTGAAGCTTAGTTCAAAGCTAAGTACTGTTCCCAGAGCTGCACAAATTTTCATTCCTTCTGCATCAATCTTATTTTTAAAATACATTTTTATTTTACTTTTGCCTGTGATGTATCGACGCATTTGTTTAACGAGGGCATATGTTCATCTCAAAAAAATTGTAGTAGAAGTTTAGGAACTCGTTTGATTTATGTTTTTTTGGCTTTGTAATTTAATTGTTTTTTTTTTGGTAACATGTCAAATTTCAACAGCATTGAGATCTTGTTTGAGCAGGAAGTAAGTGAATTATTTGTCACCAATTATGTAACTGTGTTGGAAGTCTTCTGTGTATGTGTAATCTGTGATGCATGGTGAGTTCTCGAGCTGTGATGGGACCTGTAATATCTAGAGTGAAAGACGTTTGTTGGGTGCAACACGTACTTTTTTTCTTTGCCCATTACCAAGATGGTCTCCATGAATACACCTACAAACCTTTCATTAATTCTAAAAAATTAAGTGAAATACCTTAGTCATTGGATTGCTTTTGGTATGAAGTCACATTTGGAGTGCATGATTGTAAATTGTACTTTCATGCCATGTGTTTAAGAAAATACCAACTGCTTTTTTGTCTGCGCTGGTTAAAAGGGACGTTCTCATTAGAAAGAAGGCACAGCTAGTGCGCTGTTTCAGCCTATCTAATATTTGTGTTTGCTAGCATTCAAACTCACATAGGTAGCTCTTCCTAATAAGGAATATCCTTTTACATCTTACATTGTATACAGTTTCTTTAGCTTCTCAGACCTAGGCATTTTGTTGTGTTTTTGGCTTTCTGCTCATTCACATGGGGCATACCCAAACATAAAGTAGTTGCCTTCAGTGTCAGGGACTACTACGACGGTTTGGATCTTTTGAGACCCAAAATATTTTTGGTTTTAGCCAATTTTATTTTAATATTAGCAGGGGTCTTGCAGATCCACCAATAACGTTTTACAAAAAAAACATGACGCAACAGGTATTGGCAGAAGATACCACATGTGGTTCTGTGGCTGACTGGCGTTCACTACGGTACTGCCTTGGGGCAAGGTCTGTTCAAGGTGGTAGCTCATACCTAAGTAAGACATAGTATACTGACCCAGAGATATTCTCAGTCTAATAAGGGTAAACGGAGTAAAGCCTGTGTAACAAATCTTTCCAAGTAGCATTTTTGGAAAACTGTCAGAGTTAGCTTTATGGAAGCAGCAATTAATTCACAAACTAACAAGCCTGTGAATTTTTTCTCTTATTTGGAGTGTTGCCTTTAATCTTCTTTTTTCGATCTCATAGGAACAAGGAGTGCCCCACGTGTCGGAAGAAGCTAGTTTCCAAAAGATCCCTTCGCCCAGATCCAAATTTTGATGCACTCATCAGCAAAATCTATCCGAGCCGCGATGAGTATGAAGCGCACCAGGAACGAGTGCTCCAGAGGATCAACAAGCACAACAACCAGCAAGCTCTGAGCCACAGTATTGAAGAGGGGCTTAAGATCCAGGCGATGAACAGGTGAGAGACCATAGTACAGTTGAGGTTAGAATTTGAGTGATTCTTACAGAAGTAGAGTAGGACATTACATTTCTTACATTTTATATTGCCATCTACTTATGCAAATATCGAAAAAATGATGATGGAATGTTAACTGTTCAAAGATCAGGAAATTATCATGCACTTGTGTAAATAAACATAAAATAATTGTAAACAAATTGAAGTTTGTGACAAGTCATTTAAGGGGATCTGTGAACAAAATAGAGCATTTAACTTATTTCAGCTGTCCAAGCCTCCAGTTCATCTGTGAGAGTGAAAGGATAACGTATAACAAGGAATTCACCTCATACTATCTTATTTTATGATATCATAGTAATCTTTATTTTCTAAAGAAGAAAAAAAAAGTTACCAGCATCGATAGCTGTGTGAAAAGCGTATAGTGAAGTTCACTCATTCACAGTACATACTGTACAAATTTGTACTAAGTGACAGACAAGGAGCAACAACTGGGAAGAAAAAGGATGTGCCATTAGAGGGAGGATTCTTAGGGTAACATAACTGTCAGGATGATGATGTAGAAAGGGAGGAAGGAGGAGAAAGAAGAAAGTGCAGCAGATGAAAGTAAAAGCAGAACAGGGAAATCAGGAAAGGACGAGGAAGGATAAAAAGTGAGGTAGGGTGAGGTTGGAAGGACCCTATCTATAATCTCCTTGGGTGTTAAGAGAATCAGATGTGTTTTACCATGGGTAAAGGGAGCGGGGTGGGTTCAAGCTACATATCCAGTGTATTCCAAAATTTATAAGAAATTTTATAATTAAAATTACAGTTGGCTAGTGTCTTGTCTGCTTACTGTTGGCTAGTTTCTTTTCTGCACCCTTTATAAAGCAGACTGTAGGAAGTTGGCTCTGTATATACTATTTCAAAGTAAGAAATAGCATGCACAGAGTACAAGGGTTCCCCTTAGAGGTAAGATAGTGGCAAAAAGAGATAATTCTAATGCTCTATTTTGTGGTAGTGTGGTCGAGCAGTAGGCTTATCAGAGGGTAGTGTTAAGCATTTGTTGTACACACACAGGCAATAAATGAGGAACACACACTCAAAGACAATTCCAGGCCAATAGGTTTTTGTATAGAAAAATATATTTTCTTAGTTTATTTTAAGAACCACAGGGTCAAGATTCACAAACAATACCTTAAATGAAAGGTATTTCACTTAGGAACTTTAGGAACTTTAAATTAGCAAAATAGCATATACAGTTTTCACACAAATGGCAAATAGCTATTTTAAAACTAGACACTGCAATTTTCAACAGTTCCTGGGGAAGGTAAGTGTTTGTTAGTTTTGCAGGTAAGTAAACCACCTACGGGGTTCAAAGTTGGGTCCAAGGTAGCCCACCGTTGGGGGTTCAGGGCCACCCCAAAGTTACCACACCAGCAGCTCAGGGCCGGTCAGGTGCAGAGGTCAAAGTGGTGCCCAAAACGCATAGGCTTCAATGGAGAAGGGGTGCCCCGGTTCCAGTCTGCCAGCAGGTAAGTACCCGCGTCTTCGGAGGGCAGGCCAGGGGGGTTTTGTAGGGCACTGGGGGGGGGGGGGACACAAGTCCGCACAAAAAGTACACCCTCAGCGGCACTGGGGTGGCCGGGTGCAGTGTGCAAACAGGCGTTGGGTTCGCAATGTAATCCAATGGGAGACCAAGGGGTCTCTTCAGCGATGCAGGCAAGGGGGGGCTCCTCGGGGTAGCCACCACCTAGGCAAGGGAGAGGGCCACCTGGGGGTCGCTCCTGCACTTCAGGTCCTGGGGGCTGCGGGTGCAGTGTCTTTACCCGGCGTCGGGACTTTGAAGCAGGCAGTCGCGGTCAGGGGGAGCCTCGGGATTCCCTCTGCAGGCGTTGCTGTGGAGGCTCAGGGGGGTCAACTCTGGCTACTCAAGGTCTCGTAGTCGCCGGGGAGTCCTCCCTGTGGTGCTTGTTCTCCACAAGTCGAGCCGGGGGCGTCGGGTGCAGAGTGCAAAGTCTCACGCTTCCGGCGGGAAAAGTGTGTTGTTTCAAAGTTGCTTCTTTGTTGCAAAGTTGCAGTCTTTGGGGAACAGAGCCGCTGTCCTCTGGAGTTCTTGGTCCTTCTAGATGCAGGGTAGTCCTCTGAGGCTTCGGAGGTCGCTGGACCCTGTGGAACGCGTCGCTGGAGCAGTGTCTTTTAGAAGTGGGGAGACAGGCCGGTAGAGCTGGGGCCAAAGCAGTTGGTGTCTCCGTCTTCTCTGCAGGTTTTCAGCTCAGCAGTCCTCCTTCGTCTTAGGTTGCAGGAATCTAGTTTCCTAGGTTCTGGGGAGCCCCTAAATACTGAATTTAGGGGTGTGTTTAGGTCTGGGAGGGCAGTAGCCAATGGCTACTGTCCTTGAGGATGGCTACATCCTCTTTGTGCCTCCTCCCCGAGGGGAGGGGGGCACATCCCTATTCCTATTGGGGGAATCCTCCAAAATCAAGATGGAGGATTTCTAAAGGCAGGGGTCACCTCAGCTCAGGACACCTTAGGGGCTGTCCTGACTGGTGGGTGACTCCTCCTTGTTTTTCTCATTATCTCTCCTGGACTTGCCGCCAAAAGTGGGGGCTGTGTCCAGTGGGCGGGCATCTCCACTAGCTGGAGTGCCCTGGGGCATTGTAACACAAAGCTTGAGCCTTTGAGGCTCACTGCTAGGTGTTACAGTTCCTGCAGGGGGGAGGTGTGAAGCACCTCCACCCAGAGCAGGCTTTTGTTTCTGTCCTCAGAGCACAAAGGCCCTCACCACATGGGGTCAGAAACTCGTCTCTCAGCAGCAGGCTGGCACAGACCAGTCAGTCCTGCACTGAACAATTGGGTAAAATACAGGGGGCTTCTCTAAGATGCCCTCTGTGTGCATTTTCTAATAAATCCAACACTGGCATCAGTGTGGGTTTATTATTCTGAGAAGTTTGATACCAAACTTCCCAGTTTTCAGTGTAGCCATTATGGTGCTGTGGAGTTCGTGTTTGACAGACTCCCAGACCATATACTCTTATGGCTACCCTGCACTTACAATGTCTAAGGTTTTGCTTAGACACTGTAGGGGCACAGTGCTCATGCACCTATGCCCTCACCTGTGGTATAGTGCACCCTGCCTTAGGGCTGTAAGGCCTGTTAGAAGGGTGACTTACCTATGCCATAGTCAGTGTGAGGTTGGCATGGCACCCTGAGGGGAGTGCCATGTCGACTTAGTCATTTTCTACCCACCAGCACACACAAGCTGGCAAGCAGTGTGTCTGTGCTGAGTGAGGGGTCCCCAGGGTGGCATAAGACATGCTGCAGCCCTTAGAGACCTTCCCTGGCATCAGGGCCCTTGGTACGAGGGGTACCAGTTACAAGGGACTTACCTGGGTGCCAGGGTTGTGCCAATTGTGGAGACAATGGTACATTTTAGGTGAAAGAACACTGGTGCTGGGGCCTGGTTAGCAGGGTCCCAGCACACTTCTCAGTCAAGTCAGCATCTGTATCAGGCAAAAAGTGGGGGGTAATTGCAACAGGGAGCCATTTCCTTACACAGACCCATACCCCATACTGTCCATCTACTGAGTGAAGTTGTGAGGAAAAATAATAAATAGCCCCCGTGGCTCTTCATACAGTTTAAAAAATATTGATTATAAAGATGTCATGTTTATAAATGTCATGAAATCTTAAACAAATCTTAACATTAACAGGTCCATCTAGTGATGTCAGAATAATTTTCCGAAATATTAATGTATCCCAATAACTTGTATTGGGTTAAAGTTCTCAACCACTTTTTCACCTGCTAATGAGCGAGAGCTCTGAAATCATATATCAAACACTTACATATTGAAATTTCCTGAAAGTCTGATCAAATGTATTGATTGAATTTAATTATTCAATTTGCAGCAGCTTATGTGTGTTCTGTAAAAATGCTTATGTATGGAACGTTACAGAAGCATAGTCGCTCAGCATGCCAAAACGCAGAGCTGGTCTTCTTAAATTCTCTTATTTGCCCATGTTTTGAAGACCAACATTTCCTACCAGACAGCTAAAAGCACCAGTTCAAGGCCGGACCCTCCACAGCTGATAAATGTTAGCATTGCAAGTGCACATGAGTGGAAGTAATACACTAAATAAACTGCTCTGCCCTTGTGGACTCTGATCGGTGAGGTCAAAACCTGTTTGGAAAAGCACATGCCAGGCAGTCCACTACAATATCTTTACTGTAGCAGTGGTATAATGTCGGCTTTACAATTACTGGACACATGCCTTTATCTCACCTTTATTCACATGTTTAACTTTTCTTTTTAACACCTAATCAGGTTACAAAGAGGTAAAAAGCAGCTGATAGAGAATGGGAGTGGCGCTGAAGACAACGGGGACAGCTCGCACTGCAGCAACGCATCAGTGCACAGCAATCAAGAGGCTGGACCTAGCAACAAGAAGACCAAGACCTCGGATGATTCAGGTCTTGAACTGGACAATAACAATGAGACTGTGGCTATGGATCCCAGCTTGGATGGATCCTGTGAAATAGAGCTTGTTTTCCGGCCCCATCCAACGCTCATGGAGAAAGATGATAGTGCACAGACAAGGTATGTGCTCACCAGCAAGATGCGTACGACTAATTTGTACAACATAACGATCTTTTTTTCTTATTGCTTTGAGTTTCCAATACAAAAGTGTTTTTTCAGTGAAAAAAACTATGAAATTAATATATACAAAAAAATCGCATCACATTTGTCAATTCCTCCCTAACCCCAAAGCTCTTCTTTTGCCTCTCACTTCCCCCCCCCCCCCATCCCTTTCGGGTTTCTTGCCTTTTTCCATTTATCTTTAACAGTTCCTCTGTTGCGTCCTACTGATTAAACCTGCTGCACACTGCAAACCAACCCTCCACTGTTGCTGCACACTCCATAGATTGGTGTTTTGGTATTTTTTTTAATATCTTTTTTTATTAAAAAAAAAAAAAAAATTTGGAGAGGACCCAACAACTACAGTTAGGGAAAAAAATGCTTTGATGGGCTAGTTAGGTGTTTTTCATCTACCCTTACAAGATAGTTGTACACCACCTTGAAACTGTAAATGAAAAAGAGAAACTCAAAATTGCCACCATAGCATGACTAATGCCCACTCGAATGGTGATGGTGGGGCCACCGTAGCATTATGATGCTTAATTGTGTTTGCATGATGACACAAGTGCACATGCATCATTGCAGTTATTTTTACGTCTTTTTGTCAATGCTGAGCGCCATTGGCAAAAAAGCACTTGGCAAAGCCGATGCGCTTGCGTTGCTAGCCAATATGCAAGACTTACTGGTTTTATAGCAGTCTGTGGCCAGAGCAAGGTCACTCAACCATGTTGTTCTCGGATTTAGCAAACCAGCTGCTCTCAGTTGATTTTGCAAATTACTCAAGTTTCACCACCAAGATTCCTGTATCTGTGTGGGTTTCAAACATTTGTAGATCCTCGTAGGAGCACAAAGGCATTTCAAAGAGATTGAAGGTTGTAGCTAAAATGCCTGAAATATGCCATCCATTCCCAGGTCTCTTTGAAAATCAATAGCATTTTGCCACCACATTTTGCATAATGGGATTTTAAAGGGGCTATCTAACCCTACGTTCAGGTGTTGGAAATGTTAATGTGAAAATAATAAAAAGTTATCATAATTTCGTTACAGTGGCTCCATCTGTGCCACAGAGCCCCTAAACGGTATTCTCTTTATTAATCTATGCAATAAGAGAGGGACATACATATACAGCTGTTTTTGAAATATTAGTTCAAATGCTATATCATCCGTGCTGACCTTCATCTTCACCAACACATCAACTCAATTAAAATATTTGGCTTTGCAGTTTCTAATAACTATTGTGTTTAACTCTATCGCGAAGATCATTAGTGCTTTCTTTAATTGCAGCAAGTATTTCCTGAGTACCGCCTGAAAACGTCAAAATATAAACTAAACAAATGAACTCCGTGAGCTCATATTAAGTTTTTGTTAAGTATTCCTCATGCATGCGGATGGGTTTATTGAATTAAATTTGTGATACATTTTAATAAATTGCTTCCTTTTTTTAATACACTTTGACATTTTGGAATAATATGTTGGCGTCTCCAGCATGGGATCTCCTACAGACTTGTCTGTGTTTTTTTTTGTTTTTTTGTTATGACAGAAGGTTTCTCCATTTGGCGAGCCCACCTAGCCACTGCCTCCCAAGACTGCGCCTTTCTTCATTTGGCTAGTTTTCTGGAATTAATTTACTGTTTTTAACAGTGTGCACTGAGTCACATTTCAGAGCAGCCCTTACTAAATAACACTTACACTTATACAGCAGACGAAATTACATTAGATGCTTATATGACTTCCTTGTTTACTGTACTGTGTGTGAGAGAGTGCAAAAACACCGTTGTTTACGTCACGTTTGTCAGAGTGCCAAGAGCTTTGGGAGGGCTGTGCATTTTTTATTGAGCGCTTTTCTGTCTGTTTCAGTAATCTGACTAAGTATGACGTTAACGTCCGTAGGTTTGTTTGGATTATGACTTGACTTTATATATCTTTTTTATTTAAATTGTATTGGTGTTTTCAGGCTTTACAACAACTACAGTTATGAGTGTAGTATTCGAGGCAGTAGACAGAAAAATAAAATACCCCTCACTTTGTAGTATAGGGCTGCTGCTTAGTGAGTGGAGGATGGGATTCCAACCCTTCCAAGTAAGGTCTGCGGTAGTTGTTTCTATACTCCTCTCCCCTTTTCTTTTCTCCTTTTCATTTTTTGGTCTTGCCTGATATAATGCATGCACTGTCGCTTGCGAGAGATCATGAGACTAAAAGGGGCTTGGAGCCTGTCTGTTAATTACCACTTGCTGGCTTCATTGTTCGTCTCATTTCCTTGCTTCTCGTTGATCAGTGTGTGCCAGCTTCAGTTTCTTTGTATGTTTGTCCCTTTCCTGCAGCATGCACCAAGTATTGATTAATTGACTTATTAGTGTCTTTCAGCTGCTTGCCCTTGGGTGGAGGTACTTTGCTAGGTCTCACCTACAGGCAGCACACATGCGCTGTTGCTTGTGACAATCTATTGGTTCTTAAAAATCTAAAAGGGTTTTTTAGCCTTCCGTTACTTACCATTGGTTGGCTTCATTTCCTTTTTGTGTGTTCGTCCCTTTAATGGAGTATGGACCAACTACTGATTAATGTATTAATTGGTGTCATTCCGCTGCTCGCACTTGAGGTACTTTCTTTTTCTTCTTCCTCTGTTGTCGCTTATTCCACTGTTGCTTGTTACTGAAGCACTCAACGAGAGTACATGTTTTATCTAGCTGTTGCTAATGCATGCTTCCCACCCACTCCCCATTTTTGCTTGCAATCACAGTGTGTTTCTGTGAAATTCCTTCTTCCATGTTAGTGAACTATATTCATTTAGCGGGAACTCGTTCTGCTGTTCACCACTTCTGGAGATCTTTTATTTTGCAAATAGCCTGTGTATGATGTCAATATTTATATCTGATGCTTTTACTATTATCGTTGATGGCATCAGAAGTCATTTGGCATGCCATTAGCAAAGAAGGCAGGTCTATCAGTTGTGACATAACAGATAGCTACTAATCAGATGCTCATTTAAAGCTCTCCAAAGGCCTTGGGCCGAGTATGTAAAACTGCAAAAAATACAAATATTGACTTCCTGAAGAGATCGGTGGGAACTGTTGCTTCTATGGTCGAACCTCAAAGGGGCCATACCAGATTTTTATCCCTCCAATATCAATAAAATAAAATGAGTACCGTGTTGAGTAGCAATACCACATATTTAACAGCACTAAAAAGTTAGCTATTTTAGAAAAAGACGTGTTTATGAAGTTAGAGAGGTGCACTACAGACCCGCTCACCTATCTCAAGAAACATCTTACATTTTTCTTATACTAAAATACAACACTTCCACTAATCTATGAGACTGGTAACCCCATCAACCCGTCCATTGAAGATATTTCTGCGAATGCCTAGTTTTTCTTTTTCTTGGTAATCCATCATTAGATTTTAGACTCCCACAGGCTTCTCCTTCTTACGCAAGTACCTTTAATCTTTCCTCCCAGACACAGTACTGGGCAGGAGCATCTGTCTCACTAGTTATCCCAAACTGTGAAAATGAAGAGTTTCTTTCTGTGGCTTAGGGACAAAACATCACATTCCTCACCAGATCCAAACCCTGGGTTCTAGCTACCCATCTTCACATCCCATCATCCCGAGCATTGTTCTGCGAAGGATCATTTAGAGATACTTTTTTTTTTGTTTACGATGGGATCAGAGGTCACATACTTTGCCATCAGTGTGTTCGAAATGACATGTAGGGTGTTCCAGCCACTGTAGAATTTCAGTATTTTTTTTTCTAGTGCAGAAGTTCTGCAGTTTTGCAAATCCTGTCCTCTGAGCTTCTCTGTGGAAATCAGGGAAGTAGATTTAAAGCAAAGCCAAAAGGTTTACCTATGCAAGAGCTATTGGCATTGTCAATAGCTTGTTTAGCTATGTTGTACAGCAACATGGTTGAAAGTAAAGGGAAAGAAAGTACTATGCCGAGGCCAGTGATGACCGCGTCATAGTGCATTTTTTATTTTTTTTGTTTAACTTTCAACTATGCTGCACAGCAACCATACTGCTGTGTAGCATGGCTAAAACACATTGACAGAGCCAGTAGCTCTTGCATAGGTGAGACCAAATTGCTTTGCCAATGTTTGTTTTTCTGGCTACTTACCCCATTGTAGTTTCTTGCACAGTCCCCCCTTTTAACTTGCATCCAGCTGACTCCCATCATTGTTATTTGCATGTCCCACCCATCATTGTTGCATGGCTCCCGGCCCCTTGCTCTTATTATTTCTTGCCCTCTCATTATTGTTAATTGCCCTCCTCCTGTCGCTGTTGCTTTCTCTCCCATTGTTGTTCTTCGCATTCCTCCTGTTGTTACTTGCCTTCTCTCCCTCTCCAACCAATGTTGCTTGACCTAACAAAATTGTTGTTTGCACCCCATCTTGTCATCGTTGCTTGTCCCCCTCCCATCATTGTTCCTTGCCCCACCTCCTGCCAGAAAAAAAGTGCTGTGATGTGGCTAGCATTGGCCGCGTATTAGCGCTTGCAGAGTTTCTGCTTCCCATCTTTCTTGCTTGCCTCCCACCAGAACAAAAAAGCAATACGAAGTGGACAGCGCCGGTTCCTCCATAACACTTACTATGCAAATTTTTAGCTGTGTTGCACAGCACCTGCGCTGATGTACTACAGGTCTATTATATTTACAAAGTCAATAGTTGTCACACAGGAGAGATTTATGGGCTTTGCCGTTGATTCCTATTTTCAACTTTACAGTTTTCTTTTTTTCCTTAAACTATGCTTTCCCTTCTCCTTTTTTCATCTTTGTTTCTTCTTTTAATTTCACCATTTTATTTGCCTCTCTCATTTTCTATGTGACTCATCATTTCTATTTCTTTGTGTAAATAAATATTTTCAATTGCTACTCCTTGGCTGCCATCACACAACTGTCATGGTATGTTCTTTTATGGTTCAGTAAATCAATCAGTAGACTTCTAGAGCACTACTTGTCACCCTTGAGGGTATCCAGATGCTGGCAGGTTTCGGTTGATTAGCTTAATAGCCAGGTCCTCAGAGACTTTTGGAACACTGGAAAAGATGGGGAATTCCATAGATGGAAGGGTAGCTCATTCCATGTCTTTGCTGCTAGGTAGGAGAAGGAGCGACCTCTGCATTTGCTATGTTGGATGCAATGGTTAGAGATAGTGACTCAAAGTGTAGGTGTCTTGTGGGCTGATGAGAGTTCAGTAGGTGGGTCCACTGTTGTGTAGGGCCTTGTGTGCATAGATCAGAAGCTTGAACTGCCATCTTTTCCTTACAGTGGGCCAGTGGAGTTCCCTGAGGTAGGGGTGATGTGGGTTCCTCTAGGGAGATCCAGGGAGTCTGGCTGCAGCATTTTGTATGGTCTGTAGGCTTTGGAGGAGGTGAGCTGTGATTCCTTTGTAGAGAGCTTTGCCATAGTCCAGTGGGTTGGAGATGAGGGCCTGAGTGGCGGTGAGTCTTTGGCGTAGCCATTTGAATAACTTACGAAACGTATGGAGAATGAAGAAGCAGGAGGAGGAGACTGAGTTGACCTGAGTCCTCATGGTTAGCTTGTTGTCCACAATGATGCCTAGGTTCTTAGAATGGTCAGTGGGAGTAGGAGTAGGTCCGAGTTCTAAGTGCCACCAACATGCGCCCACGGGGAGTTTTTTTTTTTTTCTGAAAGTCAGTACCTCTGTCTTGAGCTTTAGGTTGTTGTCCTTCATTCAGTTGGTATAGCCTTGGGGTACTCAACCAATGATTTCCTTGGGTTTGGAGGTGAAGGGGAAATGCAGACTTTTTGCGTTCTTCCTGTGAGGAAAGAAACGATTCATCATAGGGCGGCTCCTTGGATGCCTGTGTTGTGCAGCCTTGTGATGAGTGTTTGGTGGGGGTTGATATCAAGGGCTGCCAAGAGGTATGGAGAATCAGAACCGCAGTGCCTCCTTGGTGGAGTAGGGCTCAAATGTCGGTAGCTGCGATGAGGGCTGTTTCAGTGCTGTGGTTGCTCTGGATTCCTGATTGGGTGAGTGGAGTAGGAGGTTCTATTTCAGATTTGAGGAGAGTTGTTGGCTGATGGCCTTCTCTAATACTTTGCCTGGGAATGGGAGCAGGAAGATCAGTCAGTAGTTGTTGGGTTCTCCGGGGTCTGCTGATGGTTTCTTTAGTAGGGCTTTGACTTCAGCATGGAAAGGTGACCATGGCAGTTTAGGTGTTGAACAAGGTGGTGAGTACGTAGCTTATTCTGGCTTCACCTAATTTGAAGATGTGGTGAGTGCATAGTTCATTTGGGGACCCTGAGTGGACCGAGTTCATAATGGAAGTGTTATTTATTAGCTTCTGCTTCTGACCTGAGAGTCACAGTACATAGCTAAGAAGAGCCATAAAAAAATGAACCTGTCTTGTGCATACCCCAGCACTAGCTGCTATAGTGAATGCTTAACTATGCCCTTGGTAGTATTCCATTGTAACTATTGACTACAAAATAGGTGTTCTAATGTGACGGTCTTGATGAACACAATATATATATATATATATAAAACCATCACATCTCTACTGCTCAGTTGTTGTCCCCACTTTGGGCTATAATCACTGCCCACTGCTTGTTACTCACCCCTCTAGAATGCAGGCTTTTCTCCGCCTTACATGGAGAGACGACATTCCTGGCCTGTACGGACCGACCCCCAGATACAGGAGCAATGAAAATCCTTAAGGATCGGTGAGACGGTCTATGGAGTAACAGAGGGCAGGAGAACCCAGGGTGATCGGATGGAGGGGGAGACAGGGGGTGAATGAAGAGCTCCAGCAGGGGTCCCTATGAAAATGAAATGGCAGCGAGGTCATGTGAGGAGCGATGTGTCTGACAAACGTACTACTGTTTGATTCAGCCTCAAGTGCCCTAACATCTTAGATTCCTACCTCACATTTTATCCACAGTCATTCATCCTCAAGTGCCCTAACATCTTAGATTCCTACCTCACATTTTATCCACAGTCACTTGGGAAATTTCCTCATGGTTCCGGCACCTCATTTGCTGTGTCTCCATCCCCATATGCCCTCTTGTGATGGTCTTATGTTCTCACTTGCCACAAATGTTGCATTTCTCACAGTTCCTCTGGAAACAGTTGCTGTTGCGCATTCTTAAGGTCACAAAAGTGGTATCTAATCCTAAATGTAGGCTCAGCGTCACGGGTAAGGTTCAGTCTTTTCGGCATTCCCTTCAACTTAAAATCCTTACCTATTTATAGAGGCATGGGGCCTCTCCTTCTGAAGCTTGCTTTTATGTGGGTCAGTCTTTAGTATTGTGTCCTCATCTCACAAGATTAGTACGACTGTGGGGCCTTTTCCATAGCTGGATGTTGTCAACTTGGGTAAACTCAGGTGAAAGCACTTCTGCACCTTTCCTGCTAGAGATCACACATTCAGTTTAATGGCCCTCTTATCGTCTTCAGTCACTCTCATTTTTTTGAGATTTCCATCTTGCTTCTTCATGATTTGGCTCAGATAGCACTTTCCAAAAGTTCTGCCTTCGATCGATGCTGACTTCATGCTGTCTAGTAACCTTTGTTCCTATCTATTGTGATTTGTCAATAACTTATTTTCATTTCTAAAACTGCTCACACTGGTTTTTCTAAGAACAGTCTTTCTACAGCTGCTCATCCCATTTTTTAACAGTAACTGATTGTATATTTGGATTCAGTGATTCTGCAATGATGTATAGGGGAGTATGCTTTGTCCTTTTCACCTTCTTGTAATATAGAGGCAGATGTCGTGGAGGAGAAGTTTTCTCTCTACTTCTCCTGATGTTTTCCGTTGTGAACGGGCATTTTAATTCAGGCAAACCACTGTGCGCAACTAGATCATTTAAGAGCTTTGTAAAGTGCTGGTTGTCATCTTGTAATAACTTGAAACATATTGCTGTTAAAGCTTAAAACTACGGAAGTCCAAATATGTTCAGCCACTCCTTTTTTAGATGGCTTGTAATTGCTTTAGAAATGTTGGCTGCCTCGTGTTCTTAACCATGGCTGTCCCTGCCAGCTTTCCGCTGCCACAAGACTCTTGGAGCTCTTGTGCTGGAACTGTGACTCCGCAGCAATGCATTTTCTGCTGTCCATTCTCATTTTTATTTCCACCCAGCACCAATTCAGCACTGCAGGGTATGCTTATCTGAATCTTTGCAGTGGCAACCAGAAAGGCTGTGGCGTTTCCAGGTCACTCTCCGGTAGAGCCAGGCCATAAGTCAGCCATTAGTTGTGCTTTAAATACTAGCCACAATTTTTTCTGAATCATTTCCCTTTTTACAGGTGTCCCTCTTTGTTTATGGAAATCTCTCTTTATTGGGCTAGGATGTAAGGCAGGGGATTTCAAAGCATGGAACCTCATTAGTTTAGCTGCTGCTCAGCCACTATGTTCTCCATGCCCCATGAATATATCTTTTTAAGACTTGTATACCTTGGCTAGCAGAAAATGAAAGGGCAGATATATTATTTGAGAAGGCCTCCAATATGCAAGATCTGAATGTTTTCTTTCCACTATTCCTGATGACACTGATTATGAGCTGCACTAGCCACAGCCTTGTGTCAGCGGAGAAAACATTCTGTCCACACAGTACTTCAGATAGCCCTCTCCAGGAAAGCTTCAGTGGACTTGCTGAGATTTAAATCTACGAACGTGGGGTAAAACACAGTTCACAGTTCCGTGCAGTGATGCTTTAGTCCACCGAGCCACAAGATGAGTTCATGCAAGGTAACTATTGACCCTAGAATTCAGATCAAACAAAACGAACCAGTCCTACCACTCCAGCTTACATACCAGCAACTGTCAAACTGGTGATAAAAATCACATTTCTTCTACTAGACTGTTAAAATAACTTCAGACGAATTGTGTGCTCAGATGGTCTGAGCAATAGCAATCACTTATAAGGCAAAAACTGTAGTATTCTTCAAAGAGTCTTTGTCAGACACCAATATTTTCAAGATTTATTAAAAAAATAAATCCTATCCTAGTATATACAATATGAATAATGGAAGCAGTGTTCAGCAAAGACCAGCGGCTGATGTTCTCGTCTTTGTGGTTATGTCCTTGATTTGTCAGATAAGCTGACTGGAGGGCTCTGTGCCTTCTCGGTAGCCCCAGTGTGTCCTTACTGCGGCTTGCACTCTTTACATTGCACTGTCCTCATTGGGGCCTGCATTCGTTACATTGCCCTATTGCTTACCAGCTGAATTAACGCTTTAAAAATATCCACATATGCTCCATCACAAACTATAAAGTGAGCACACGCAAAAGTAGTGAATAAGGCAAAAATGGTGTTGCCTCTCCATGACTGATATCATCCTCTGAAACTATCCTAATAGATTTACGATGAACAAACCCATTTCCGATATCAACTAAAGAATGTAGTAGTCATTACAGCTTCGAATCTCAGCTAATATGCACTGTAATCCTACCACCTCCCCTCCTGATGTGAGCCTTTTTCACCATGATCTAGAAGAATTTCAGTAACCCTTACTAGCACTTGACCAACTGTTTCTGGACCTCCATTAATAGGCTTGCCAGCTTTTATACCATCAGAGGTAAAATGCTGAAGAAGCCAAAATTAAAATTCCATAAGCTAACATTTAACTTGGAAAGTCATATAAGGCAAATTCTCCACATTGCAAATTGATTCTCACATCTGATAATACTTCTAATGGATTCCCTTTTAGCGCACTGGTTTAGATATTTTGTTTGCTAAACTCCATTGTTTCCTCTTCTACCTATGTATCTTCTGGCCTTCGGAATGTCTTGAATGAGCACGATCCTCAACATGGGGTAGGCAGACCGGGTATGTCTGCCTTCTTCTCATCTACAAGGCTCCTAATTATGTGCAAGCGATCCAACAGTCATCAGGAACCACCATTCATGAGCTGCTAGCCTGGAGGCATTCAAGCATAATATGTTATGTTTTCCCATAAACAATCAGGTGAAGAGAAAGGTAGCAGTGGTCAAACGAATATTGCACTCCACTTGAGTGAGCAAAGTTACAAAAATATAATTAAATTATCATTTGCTCAACAGGTGGAAGCACTAGGCTACCAAACTAGTGCAGCAAATGGTGAGAGAACCCCCCACAAACACAATGGCAATTGTACCCAGAGCAATTGTAAAGTTTATAAATAACAGAGTAGTCATTCAAAAGGAATCCAGTTGTAACGAAAATTCAGTAAAGTGTATTTGATGGTTATTCCATTAAGGACAAGCAGGCAACACTTGTTTCGTCTATGATGACTTTTTCATGGCTAGTTGTATATAGTCACCAAAGCAGCAAGCATAGTCACACCACGAAGTAAAAAAGTATTTGGTCACAGCAAAATGCGAATGCAAAGCGTATCTATAAATGCAAATCTGTTTCGAAGTGCAACATTGCTATGAAATGTTTAGGGGTCAAACCTCGATTGAATCCCAGTCAGTATAACTGTTGTAACGTGAGAGGAGTCTCTTACTTGACGTATGTGGTAGCAGCCTAGACTTTTCTTTTCAGGGGGCTGTATCATGGTCCACCCTGAGTTCACTTAACTTCATGTTACAACAGTTATATTGACTGGGATCCAAGTTGAGGTGGCCAAATATTTGTTTACCTCGAGATGTGATTATGCTTTCTGCTTTGGTGACTATATACATCTAGCCTTGAAAAAGTTGTCAAAGACAAACACGTGTCAGCTGCTGCTTCTTAATGAAATAAACATCAAATGTGCTTCACTGAGTTTTCATCACAACTGGATTCCTTTTGGATGACTACTCTATTTAAGAACTTTACAATTGCTCTGGGTGCAATCATGCCATGCCCATAAAGAATATTGAGTTGAATCCCACCAGGAAGGCCTCTTGCTTGTATGAAGTAAACAGTCGTCTGTTTAGGTGTAGGTATATGCACATTTTTTTTCAAAACTATTTTTATATTTTTTCAGTATAATCATATATTGTTGTACAGATACACTATAAGGAGTCACACATAGATACATCAAAAAAGATGTCATACCTCTGTACAACTACAGCAAAATAAGCGTAGCACTGATCAAATGTAGTCTATAGCGATGTAGTCTAAACATTAACACTTTAGTGAAACTAAAGCATAATGGGCACACATTAGAACATCTCAGCATGATTATGAAGCAATTCAGCACAGATTAAAAAAAGTCTTGAGCAGCACAGTATTTAGCATTATAGTAATACATAACTATCCCTTTATGGTTCAGCATGGGGAAGCATTAGATGTGTAATTGGATGCAAGAGAGGAAGGGCTAAGCCCAACATTCAACATTTGGCTATGGTTGAATGCCCATTACAAGTGGGAGGTCAAAATTAGAAATCATGGTTTTATGCACAAGTACCAAGGCATCCCAGAGGTCAACAACTGGGATACATACGATGGAGGTGTATGTGTATTCACATATTGCATAAATAATAATACAAATACATTGTTTCTTCATAGGACTAATGCTTTAGTTAGTGAAGGCTTCCTATCAGCCTCTATATATGTTCTAAAATAATTATTGAGCTCATTTCTTTTGCAACATAGGGCATTCACTGTTATGGGAAGGATGCAATATTTCTTGAAACACATAAAACAAATACGTATAGGTGCAGCACAACCCCTCGGCCTTCGCTGCAATTGTGGAAGAAGATAATGAAAAGATAACAGTGTGTTTGCCATAATGCAGGATCCACCAATTTTAATGAAAACTCAAAGGAGCTCCTAGATTTAAAGATAGGCCATAATCAAGTAATATTAAACATACTGTTGCAACTGTGCAAATCTGCAAGTTGTAGAATTTAAAATGTATATTTAATACCGTTCAGAAAATCTTATTTTTTGCTGAAAGTTTCTCTCTCCGTTTTCCCCTTGTTTAGCTCCAGTGTAGGAAAACCTGAATACCCCTTATACAAATTGTCAAAGCCAGTAGGTCTCTGCAATGCGAGAGCTATTGGTGTTGTCAATGTCTTTTAGCAGTGTGGTAGAGCAGCACAGCTTCTGTTAGGCATGACTGAAGGTCATGGAAAAAAAGTGCTAAGATGCGGCCAGTGCTGGCCATGTCATAGCGCTTTTTTGTCTGCCAGGTAGGGAGGGACAAGAAACACAACATGGGGGCTTGGCAAGCAACGCAACACAGGAAGGGGTGGAGTCCATCTGGGAAGAAGGTTGAAACAAAAAAAAAGTCTCTCTGATGCAGGTGGCAGTGTCCACGTCATAGCGCTTTTTTTGTTTTGGTGGATACAGGGATGTGGAATTCCTATGGCCCGACGCCCGGGACATCTTGTTTGGGGTCAAGGGCAACAAGTTTTTATGTTTACTTTGTCCTTGGGACAAGTAGGTCCAACCCCCTGCAGCACAAACCCTTTGGCTGCCTGTTTACAGAGAGTGGAACTCTCTGCAGTTGAGGTAATGTGTTTCCTAAAGATAATGCTGTTCGAACTTGTATTTATGGTTCATTATTTGAAAGCCTTCATTATTAGGGTGAGTGCTGTAAATAAATGTTTTAAGGTCACACTTCACTACTGACGTTGGTTCCAGTACAAAAAAAATAATAACTGTATACACATGTTTGAAAAGTTTAGGCTATGAGGCTAAATATAATGCTCACAGAATGCTCTCTGATTAGATGCAAATGAAGTGTCATTTAGTACAATGTGTTGATGCATGCTAGTATTTCCCAAAAATATTTCGAATGGAAAATCAGTGTAACCATTTTCAACACGATTATGGGAAGCATGAAAATAAACAAACACTGACAAAGCCAACTAATCTGACATATTTTTATAAGTCTTTTAGTTTCATCAATGCGTGTCTAGTTTTGACATGGCTTTTGTAACACTTTATTGCTGTGGGAGCTACCAGGCCCTCAACATTGTAACAAACACTGGCAAAACACCCCCAAAAAGTTTTTGAACTCTAAAAGCACACGTTGCCACCAGCGGCATAACAAAGGCCCCCCAGCCGCCCTCCAGGGGGCCCCTTCAGCACAGCACCTGTCCTGAGTGAGTCTGGAGAGGGGGCTCCTCCATGTTCTTTGCAAAGGGGCACCCTCCAGTTTCGTTACGTCACTGATTGCCACTGTAGTTCCTGACACTGAACAAAACTACTTTGTGTGGCAATATGCTCCTTGTGGAAGAGCAGAATGCGATCACTCACAGTAAAGCCAGCCGAAAGAGAGAGAAATAGAAGTTTAATAAAAACAAAATGTCTTTGTTAACACCAGACCTAATTAGGGACCAAGACCCACATGTAGGTAGCTTTTTGCATGTCGCAAACAGCGACTTTCGCTGTTTGCGACGTGCAAAAAGCACATTGCGATGCACAATCCCAGTTTTGCGATTCGGTAACCTGGTTACCGAATCGCAAAACTGGTTTGCGACTCGCAATTAGTAAGGGGTGTTCCCTTCCTAATTGCGACTCGCATTGCAATGTAGGATTGTTTTGTGAACGCGGGCGCAAACCAATCGCAGTTTGCACCCATTTCAAATGCGCCACAATGGCTTTTCTAGGAAATATACCTATGACAGAAATCTGTAAGGCAGCCACATGGTCTACACCTCATACATTCACAAAACATTACTGTGTAGATGTGTTAACAACACAACAAGCCACAGTAGGACAGGCTGTATTACGAACATTATTTCAAACAACTTCAACTCCTACAGGCTAAGCCACCGCTTTTGGGGAGATTACTGCTTACTAGTCTATGCACAGCATGTGTATCTGCAGCTACACATGCCATCGAACGGAAAATGTCACTTACCCAGTGTACATCTGTTCGTGGCATGAGACGCTGCAGATTCACATGCGCCCTCCCGCCTCCCCGGGAGCCTGTAGCCGTTATAAGTTGGATGAAACTTGTAAATTTGTAAATATATACTATTTTTTAGACACATTATGTACATACATACTTACTCCATTGCATGGGCACCTTTACTATATACACAACTCCTACCTCACCCTCTGCGGGGAAAAACAATCTAAGATGGAGTCGACGCCCATGCGCAGTGGAGCCGAAGGGGAGGAGTCCCTCAGTCTCGTGACTCGAAAAGACTTCTTCAAATAAAAACAACTTGTAACACTCGGAGCCCAACACTAAATGACAGGATAATGCACAGCATGTGAATCTGCAGCGTCTCATGCCACGAACAGATGTACACTGGGTAAGTGACATTTTCCTAGGGAAGTACCTATTCCCTTAATTAATCTTCACACCAGTTTGACAATTATGTCAAGGACGCAGCACTCACAGGATTGTACAAATCTTCATTTAATACATGAAATGACCCCAAACAAACTAACACCAACGCGTTTCCTAGTTTGTTTGGGGTCATTTCATGTATTAACTGAAGATTTGTACAATCCTGTGAGTGCTGCGTCCTTGACATAATTGTCAAACTGGTGTGAAGATATGTGTGTGTGTGTGTGTGTGTGTGCTGCTCGCAGACCCCAGGAAAACCACACACGTTGACAAAAGTGATCGATCTCTCTCTCTCTCTCTTTCTCTCTCTCTACATATATATATATATATATATATATATACACACATATATAGCTGGCTGTCTCATTACGGGTTTACAAGAATACGTTAGCTAAATTGTTGCCGCTACAGCCCCCTGCAGCAATCTTTATTGCGTTTTCACTACAAAGACAAAGGGGCCATTAAGGAGTAACTCTACGGAGATTATTTTACATCTACAAGCTGGAAAATTGTTACCGTTTATTTTTTAAGCACATCGCACGCTAGCAATGGAGGACAGAAAAGTCAAAAGGGCTATAACAGCTGCAAAGGTTTTCGATACCAGTAGTATAATTATGGAGGAGAAACCAACTAACTCTAACTCAAGAAAAGATCTCTCAACACAACAGAATTTTGTTGAACTTGAAAAGTTTTATAGAAGGGAAATCAATAAGAGTTGGGAAATTTTAGCATTAGAAAAATACATTGAAGTTAAAAGGATCCCAAGGGGCTTGACGATACTTTTAATGCCAACATACACTGGCATTAAAACAGACTTGTTCACAGAATGGGCTGAAAATAATACACAATGTTCCTTAAACATGATGAGAATTCTGATTAAACACGCTAAATTAGACTTGGAAGAGATTTATGCTAAAATTAGAGATCTGGAAGAAAAGTTAAATAATCTAAACGACAAAAGTGACCAAACTTCATTACGTCAAGCTATGGAAAAATGTCTAAATTCATATGAAGATGAAATTCAGGAAAGAAAAAAGAGTAAATTCTTGAGGGATGAAAAAGATTATAAATTTGGGAGAATATATACATTTGCCAAGAGATTTGATCAATTAAAACGTAATTCCAAGGCTATAAGAGCACAACCGGTCCAAAGTGGGGATGAGACGTCCACAGAGTCAGAAGTAGAAGTAAGTGAAGGAGATAGCATTGATAACGGAAACACTTTTTTAGAAGAAATGCAAGTACTTTGTTTGGATCAAAAACTTTCAAGAGGAAGAGGCAGAACAACAGGCCGTGGCTTTGGAAGAAAATCAAATCAGGCAGAATCAAAAAAAGAAAATCAAGGAGAGCAAAAAGAAACAGGCAAAAGACAATACTCTCTCAGGAGCTTAAGGAAATAAGCGAATCTCCAAACTTAGTAGTTAATCTGTCTGATTACAAACTCACAGAATTGGAATTAAAAACTCTTAACAAAGGCCTATCATTCTGCCCTGAAATTTATCATAATTATGTAGATACTCGGATTGATATCTATAAATTCATAAGAAAGTTAAAATTGTTGAAATTTCATACACAGCAAAAGAAAAAGACTTTGTCTAATTTAGAGAATAAGACCACAGGGGAATCAGATGAAACTCAATTAACTGTTGATCAAGCAACTGATTTAAAAACAATGTTTGACTTATTTCATAACTTACAGGACGATGAATATACGGAAATGGAAGTTTTACAACAACTAAACGTGCATACCAAATATCATATACCATCTGGTTTAAAAGAGAAATCGAAGTTTTGTCCTGTTTTATCTCCAGGCAATAAAATAGATTTATATTCAGAATTAGTTTTAGAAGATTTAGAGCGCCTACAAAATAAAAAACGTGGAAATAACATGGAGAATTTGACAAAAAATGAGCGCCTGGCACTAAAGAACTTAACACAAAATAATCGGATTATAATTAAACCAGCAGACAAAGGAGGCAACATTGTCATCCAAAATATTTCCGATTATATGATGGAAGCTTACAGACAACTGAATAATCCATTTGAATATAAAAAGTTAACATCAAATCCTATAAAAAAGTTGATTTTTCTTTTACATACTAAATTGGAGACTTGGTATCAACAACTGTTACTTGATCGTGAAGAATACACATTTTTAAAGAAAGAGAATTCTACTTTACCAACGATATATTTTCTGCCGAAAATTCACAAATCATTGAAATCACCACCGGGAAGGCCAATAGTCTCTGCATGTGATTCATTATTTGAAAGAGTTTCGAATTATGTAGACATTTATCTAGCTCCCATAGTAAAAACCTTAAGTTCATATATCAAGGACTCTGGAGATCTTCTTAAAATTCTACTAGATTTAGATTGGCATAGCAGTTATTTGTTAGTTACAATAGACGTAGTCTCTCTTTACACATCAATCAGGCATGAAATTGGGTTAAATGCTTGTGAATACTTTCTGAAACAGCGAAATATTTCGGAGTTAGAGCATTCAAAGATGTTACTAGACATGATTGATATGTGTCTTAAAAACAATGTTTTCATTTTTAATCATGAAATTTATCATCAATTATGTGGTACTGCTATCGGAATTTCATTTTCCCCAAATTATGCAAACCTGGTAATGGGTTGGTGGGAAAGGGAGATAGCGTGGAGTAAAAACAATGAACACTATGCTGAAAAAGCATTACTTTGGGTTCGCTACATAGATGATCTTTTTATCATTTGGAATGGATCAAGGCAGGAATTTATGGAATATTTTGATATTCTGAATAACAATGAAGTGGGTCTTAAATTCACTTGTGATATAAGTAATACAACGATTAATTTTCTAGACATTACGATTTATATTGAGAATTACAAAATGGAAACCACGGTTTTTCGAAAAGAGACTGCATGCAACAGTATACTACATGGTAGAAGTTTTCACCCCAAATCTCTGATTAACAGTATACCCTTGGGTGAATTCATTAGAATGAGGAGAAATTGCTCCAGTGAAAGAGAGTAATTTATTAAAATGTTATCAAACCTATGAGAGGTTCAAAACTCGAGGTTATAATGAGAACATTCTCAAGAAAAATCTCAATTTAATTCAGTCAAGAAAACGAGAAGTCCTCCTGTTTCAAAACAAGGAGAAAACTTCAAAAGAGCCAATAAGAATGATAATGCAGTTGTACAGAAAGTAATTTTATTAAAAACATTTTATGTAAACATTGGCAAATTATAAAACGAGATCCGGATTTAGGATCCCTAGTGAGCCCTATGCCTTTATTTTCATACAGGAAAGCACCCAGTATAAAGGATATGATTATTAAAAGTCATTTTTGCCTGGAGAAGGAACACACTTGGCTGGGGGAAACCCAAAAGGGGTTCTTTAAATGTAATCATTGTAAAGCTTGTAAAATTGGAAAATCTTTGAAAAAGGTCACATTTCCAAATGGACAAGAGTTGGTAATTAAGCATAAGATCACATGTGACACAAAATTTGTGGTGTATGTCATTGTGGCTCCAAGTATATTGGGAGCACAATTTGTGCTTTAAAGAAAAGAATTTTGGAACACATAAGAGCAATCAATCATAAGGATTTCACATATGCCACAGCTAGACACTTACAAACTCACACACAGAATGATTGGAGAACTCTGAGATACTATGGTATTGATCACATTCCTGAGCATGAGAGAGGAGGTGATAGAGTTAAAAAGTTAAGGCGTCTTGAATCAAGATTCATAATACAGATGAAAACTAAGGTCCCTTTTGGGATGAACAATGATGAAGAATTATTTGTTCATTTGTAGTTCTAGCCTTAATTTTAAAAGAATATCTAATGTTAATGTGGAGTTATAAATTCTACCACAATAACATTTGCTCTTATCACCTGTATAACATAAGATAAGATATATTATTTTGAAAATTATTGAATTTGACTCCTTTGGATCTCTCCTCTCTCTTTTTTCTTTATTTTTTCTTTCTTACAATTCAATAGCTATATTAGTATAAGTTACACAGAATTATATAAATGAATTAACCAATTTTGGAGGAAATTTTGCACTACTTTTGGTAGTACGACAATAATGGTTATTTTCAATAAAAATCAACGAATTTATTTGAGAATTAAATTGATACATTTTCAATAATTTATTTTTGACTACATGCATTTATAATCATTTGTCAACATATGGTGGTACTACAGTTTTTGAATTCAAAACATTGGTGTTTAAATAAATTGACCCATGTCCTCTTTTTGAAATGTAATAATATTTACACACATTACTTTTGTTTGTTTGTTATATTTGTCGAAGGGTTAAGTGGTTTGGAACCACGAGTCCCAACATGCACTGTAAAGCACTGTTCTGATGGATACAACTACCTGTGGATTCCTCACCTAATGAATACTCCCATGGCGCCAGCATTCGACGGAAATCTTCTTACTAGTCTCTGCACGTCGACGAGGACGTCACTCTAGCCCACGCGACGCCGTCTGACGTCATACAGGCAATAAGAGGTCCTCGACGACGTGCGGACGTCAGTTCCCTTTTTTCCGTGCATTCGAAACGGTTATCTTCGAGGAAGCAACTGTTACTTTTTTGGTTACAGTGTATTTTTGCTGCGTAGTCTTTCGCTGTGGTAATAATGTCGCAGAGAAAGTCTGGATTTAAGCCTTGTCGTGAGTGTGGAGGCAAGATGTCGGTGACGGATCCTCATTCCGATTGCCTTTGGTGTTTGAGCTCCGACCACGACGTCTCGACTTGTGATTCATGCCAGCACATGAATCCAAAGGCCCTCAAGGAACGTGAGGCGAAGCTGTTTATGGCTAAATCGAAGGAGAAGCATCACAAGAAGTCTTCTTCTCCAAGACATCGGCGTCATCGAGACTCCCGGCGCCGTAGAGAATCTCGGCGTCATTCGAAGGAGACTCGTTCCAGGTCTTCGGATCGGCGCCAAAGGACATGGGAGATCAGTCCCACGGTTACGCCGCATCCTTCGACGCCGTTGCCCTCTCCGGCGTCTCCAACTTCACCTGGACAGGCGTCGGTGATTGAGGTATTGGAGCCTCAGGTGTTTTCTCCGGCGCAGACGCCGAGGCCGGCGTCGGGGTCGCCTCCGAGACAGGCACCTCAGTATCTGGCTTTTCCCACCCCTGGAGCCGATAGTTCCGCATTCTTGAATGCGATGTATGCCATCTTCCAACAGATGGCTCCAGGGGGTGCTCCGGCTGGGCCTTTGGCCTTTTCTTTGGGTGATCCTGCGCCTCTTCGGCCGGCACCCTTTATGCCCTTTCTTCCTTTTGGGAACGTGGGCTCGGCGCCAGTGTCGGCGCCGGTGGCCGCTCCGGTGGCTTCAGAAGGATTGGCCCCGGGGATTTCCATCCCGTCGACGTCGGGATTTCGGCCTGTGACTCCGGTGGGTCCATCTGCTTCAGCTGCTCTTTTGTCGGCGCCGAAGTTACCTGTGGCGCCGGACGCGGCGTCGTTGGCTTCTGAAGATCGGCGCCGATCTTCGACTTCGGCGGAGGCATTGTCGACTCCGCGTATTGAACAACGACTTCATTCCAGGAGACGTGCTCTCCGTGTATTAGAAGAGCAGGAGTACCAACGAGCCCTGGAGGAAGGAGAGCTAGAGGACTCGGGTGATGGGCTGCGTGGACTGGAGTCGGCCAGTGGGCTGGACACTTCCCCTGAGTGGGATCTTTCGTCCCCGGGGGAATATACTGAGGAGGCTGCTTCCTTTCATGCAGTGGTACGGAAGGCAGCTAGTTTTTTGGACCTGCCTTTGCCGGTGGTGGAGGCTAAACAAAACCTTTTAACAGAGGTGCTACATCCAGCCTCAGCTGCGGCGGAGCCTCTGTTGCCATTTAATGACGCTCTGCTGGATCCGGTGTTAGAGGTGTGGAAGAGGCCGGTATCTTCCCCAGCAGTTCCCAGAGCCGTGGCCAGGAGGTATCGGGCGGCTCCGACTGACCCTGGGTTTCTATCTAGGCACCCTACGCCGGAGAGCTTGGTGGTGCAGGCCTCCTGTTCATCCAAGTCAGCGCCTGGTTCTTTCCCGACGGTGCCTGGGGACAGAGATTCAAAGAAGCTAGAGGCGCAGTCGAAGAAGATTTTTTCGTCCTGCAGTCTGGCGTTAAAAGCCACCAATGCAACCTGTATCCTGGGGAGGTATATTCATGCTCTGATGGATGACATTTCCTCATCGTTTACAGAGCTTCCCCAGGGTCTTTTGGATCTTGTCTCAAATGCCCAGGCTGCTGCGACCCAGATTATCCAGACGGGATGGATACCACCGACTCGGTAGCCAGAGCAATGGGCACAACTGTGGTGGCAAGGAGACAGGCCTGGCTCCGTAACTCGGGCTTTTCTGCAGATGTACAGTCCACATTGTTGGATCTCCCGTTTGATGGGGACAAACTGTTTGGAGCCAAGGCTGATTCGGCCTTGGAACGTTTTAAGGAAAGCAGGGCCACGGCTAAGTCGTTAGGGCTCCAAGCTCCTTCTTCCACGGCCTCTTCCAGATTTTTCAGGAGGTTTCGTGGATTTGGGCGTGGCTCTTCCTCCTCTTCCTTTCGGGGAAGATATCAGCAACCTGCCTCTTCCCATCCCTATAGATCTTTCAGGGGGAGAGGTAGGGTCCGCACCAGAGGAGCCTCTCAGCAGCACTCTGCCTCTTCCTCATCCTCTGGCGGGGTGCAGCAGGGGAAGCAGCCTTAGGCTTCCACCATTTCCCACTCACTCCTCTCCTGTAGGGGGAAGATTACAGCATTTTCTCACCAAATGGAAGACTGTTACAACGGACACTTGGGTTCTCAGTATTGTGGGAAAAGGCTACACCCTTCCCTTTCGGGAGTTCCCGCCCCTCATCCCGCCCCGCCCTTCTTATTGTTCAGAAGAACACCTCCTGTTGCTAGAACAGGAGGTACAAGCCCTCCTTTCCAAGGGCGCGGTGGAGTTGGTCCCAGAGCAGGAAAGGGGTCGAGGATGTTACTCAAGGTATTTCCTGATTCCCAAGAAGGATGGTCGTTTGAGACCAATTCTGGACCTGAGGATCTTGAATTGGTTCCTCAAGCAGGAAAAATTCAAGATGCTGACCCTAGCACAGGTGCTTTTGGCGTTGAACAAGAAAGACTGGATGGTGTCTGTCGACTTGCAGGATGCTTACTTTCATATCCCGATACTCAAGTCACACAGGAAGTATCTCCGGTTTGTGGTGGGATCGCAACACTATCAGTTTGCGGTCCTTCCGTTTGGTCTTACTTCAGCACCTCGAGTCTTCACGAAGGTGATGTCGGTGGTTGCGGCAGAACTCAGAAGGAAGGGGATAGCAGTATTCCCTTACTTGGATGACTGGTTAATCAAAGCCAAGTCCCCGGAGCTTGTGTCGCATCATCTGCAGTCAACAACCCAGTTGTTGTTCGACCTGGGTTTTTCGGTGAACGAGCCCAAATCTCACCTAGAGCCCTCTCAGCGCCTCCTGTTCATAGGGGCAGTACTGGATACAACATTGGGTCGGGCCTTTCCTCCGCCTCAGCGGATTCAAGATATTCAGGAATTGGTTCCAATGTTTCGAAATGGAGCGGTAGTTCCAGTCCTCAAGGTCCTTCGTCTGCTCGGTCTGTTTGCCTCCTGCATACTGTTGGTCACGCATGCTCGCTGGCATATGAGGGCTCTTCAGTGGTGCCTCCGAAGGCAGTGGTCTCAACACAAAGGAGATCTAGAAGGTGCTGTCAAGATCTCCAGAGATTCTGCTGTGGATTTGAAGTGGTGGATTGCAAGCAACAATCTTTCACAAGGAAAGCCGTTCCAGCATTCGCCACCAGTGGCCACAGTCATAACGGATGCTTCCACTCTAGGGTGGGGAGCTCATCTGGGGGATCTGGAGATCAAAGGTCTTTGGTCTCCAGAGGAACAGATGTTTCACATCAATCTGTTAGAGTTAAGGGCTGTACGTCTGGCTCTCAAGGCCTTCTTCCCTTCCCTTCGTGGTCAGTCGGTACAGGTCCTAACGGACAATACTACCACGATGTGGTACATAAACAAGCAGGGAGGAGTGGGGTCGTACCTTCTCTGCAGAGAAGCTCTTCGACTATGGTCCTGGGCAAAGGACCATCAGATTTGCTTGATAGCAAACCATCTGGCCGGAGTCTTGAACGTGCGTGCGGACAGTCTCAGTCGCCATTTCTCGGCAGACCACGAGTGGCGTCTCCATCCAGATCAAGTCCGTTTAATCTTCCAGAGGTGGGGGTTTCCTCGGGTAGATCTGTTTGCCACTCGAGAGAACGCGCATTGTCCGTTGTTCTGCAGCCTCCAGTATCCGATGCAGGGAGCGTTGGGGGACGCGTTTCAAATAACCTGGTGCGGCCAGTTGCTTTACGCGTTTCCTCCCATACCCTTGATTCCTCGAGTATTGAGGAAGATTCGCCAGGACCGGGCTCTAGTCATCCTAATAGCTCCGGATTGGCCAAGGAGGGTATGGTACTCCGACCTTCTCCAACTCTCAATGTGCCCTCCGCTCCGTCTCCCTTTCAGGGCAGACCTCCTCTCGCAGTTGCAGGGGCAGGTTCTACACCCCAACCTCCAGAGTCTGCACCTACATGCCTGGAGATTGAACGGGGCAACCTGAGTTCCTTCTCTCTCCCGCCTGAGGTAGTGGATGTTATATTAGCGGCCAGGCGACACTCCACTAAATCTATCTACGCTAATAGATGGTCTAAATTTGTTGCGTGGTGTGGAGAGAGGCAGATTGATCCTTTGCATTCTCATCTATCGGACGTTTTGTCTTTTGCTCTGTCTCTAGCGCAGAAAGGTTGTGCAGTGGCTACCATTAAGGGTTATTTATCTGCCTTGTCAGCCTTCATATGTCTTCCAGACCAACCATCTTTATTTAAATCCCCTATTGTTATCAGATTCCTGAAAGGTCTTCTAAATAAATATCCTCCAAAGCCATTCGTTATGCCGCAATGGGATTTGTCCTTGGTCCTGACTTTCCTTATGGGGTCCCCTTTTGAACCTATGCATTCTTGCCCCTTAAGGTATTTGGTTTTAAAAACAGTCTTCTTGATAGCTATAACATCAGCAAGGAGAGTGAGTGAGTTGCAGGCCTTATCAGTAAAGCCCCCTTATACAACTTTTTATGGGGATAAGGTGGTGTTGAGGACCAAGGCTGCTTTCCTCCCGAAGGTTGTTTCACCCTTCCATTTGGCTCAGGCAATTACTTTGTCCACGTTCTATCCTCCGCCTCATCCTTCCAAAGAGGAAGAAAGACTGCACCGTCTGGACCCAAAGAGAGCGTTGAGCTTCTTTATTGATAGAACAAAGGATTTCAGGCTGGAGGATCAGCTGTTTATTGGATACGTGGGCAAGATGAGAGGAAAGGCAGTCCACAAGAGAACACTATCCAGGTGGGTTGTTCTTTGCATTAAAATCTGTTACTCTTTGGCAAAGAAGGATCCTCCTGAGGGCATTAGAGCTCATTCCACCAGAGCTAAGTCGGCCACTTCGGCCTTGGCCAGGGGTGTTCCTGTGGTCGACATCTGCAAGGCCGCAACTTGGTCGTCCCTTCACACTTTTGCAAAACATTACTGTTTGGATTCTGAGGTTAGAAGGGACGGCCATTTTGCACGGTCAGTGCTGCAGGATTTCTTGGTTTGACCATTTAGGCACCCACCGCCGGGCGTGGTACTGCTTTGGGACTCTATTCATTAGGTGAGGAATCCACAGGTAGTTGTATCCATCAGAAGAACGAGTTACTTACCTTCGGTAACGACTTTTCTGGTGGATACATTAGCTACCGGTGGATTCCTCACGGTCCCACCCGCCTCCCCGTTGCCTTTCTGGTCTTACCAAGTAATCCTTGAGTGCGCTCCTCTTGGTTCTTGAGGGTGCAATAGATGTTGTATATAATATATTTATATATATGTATATAGGTATATATCTTTGTTTATATACTTGATGTGTATATATATTTTAAAAAGAGAGAGTTATATATATATATATATATATATATATATATAAAAGATTTACAGTTATTCATGCAATGTTGTGTATTTTTACAATATAATGGGATGTTGCCTTGCTCTTTCATTGCCTAGTTGTTCTCATGCACGTAAAAAATGATTGGTACTGACGTCCGCACGTCGTCGAGGACCTCTTATTGCCTGTATGACGTCAGACGGCGTCGCGTGGGCTAGAGTGACGTCCTCGTCGACGTGCAGAGACTAGTAAGAAGATTTCCGTCGAATGCTGGCGCCATGGGAGTATTCATTAGGTGAGGAATCCACAGGTAGCTAATGTATCCACCAGAAAAGTCGTTACCGAAGGTAAGTAACTCGTTCTTCGTTTCTATAAATAGAAGCTGCAAGAGTAATGAGATTCTTCGAACTCGAAAAAGACCAGACGGTCGAAACGCGTCGTTCGTTTTATTTTTCCAGCTTGAACTTGAAATAAGCGTGAGAATTATCACCCCTAATGGAGTGCACTGCTAATTTTTGATTAAAAACATTGTTTTGGGTTGGCTCGCCTCAGCAGTAGCACCGGTAATTGGAGCGCAGTGCCTTTTCTGAGCCTTTTTGTTTTTCACACACATATATAAATATACACATATAATCGCACCCCCTCAGGGGTAAACCTACCTTTACAAAAAAATATATATGCTGCCATGGGGGGGATGGGGGCAGCCCGTTTGCCGAGTGGGCCACTCCCCCCCCCCCCCCCCAAGTGAAATCCCTGGTGTCTAGTGGGGGTTTCCTGGCCCTCAATCACAACTGTCCCGTTCAGGAAGGACGTTTGGGGCTGTTTTCCCCACTGGAGCAGGAAGCAGCCTCAAGGACACTTCCTGCTCTGGTGGAGAAAACAGATAATGACGTCAGCATGCTTCACAGCGCTCAGACATCACAAAGGGGTGGGTGGGAGTGCAGAGGGAGAAACAGAAGATCTTCCGTGTCTCCTGGGGTATTTTTTAATCCCCTTCCTGGTGTCGGTCACTGATCGTGACCCCCACCAGGGAGGTAGTGTGGGTGTTGGCCAGTGTGGGTTAATGACTCTGCAGCTAACCACCCCTTAACCTGTGGGTGGGCTATAAGCCCACTCACTGTAAACAACATGCCTCAAGAGACAGCGCATATGCTTTCTAGCCCAGATGTGAAAAAGGTCCTTTAACACTATTAGGAGATGAATAGGCACTGAGAGTCAGTGCAATTTGCTGCAGCTTGCGCTGTTAATGTCATAGAAAAATCTTCCTCAACAATTGTGTGATAGATTGTAGGTTTTGGATTAATATCCTCTGTCAATCTTGATGTGCCTACAGTAGACACAATTTGAATTCATTTCCCTGGATTGTGCAATGCTTGTTAATGTAAAAGAGCATCAAGCATCAAAACCATTGACTCGGGCAAGTAACATTTTTATTCTTTACTTCTAAGTATGTCATTACAAAGCTGACAACTCGAGAGAAGCCTAGAGCTTACTGCAATAGGCAAGGTTGCTGCAGAAAAACTTTTAAGTAACACCGATCTTATTGGAATTTGAAATACATCAGCATGCACCTATATACACACTGTGTAAACTTTCTTAGGTAGACTCATTTTCTAAAACTGACACCTGGTCAATGTTTATAGAGCACTGTTAAACTTTCCTGCCCTCTGGTGGTTCTCATCTTAGTATCCAGATTTTTGAGATGATCCTTACTGAAGAATATGTTACTCCCTTGATAAAGTGGTATTCGGATGAGAGTTTCTCTTAAAAGAGCCCATGCTGGGCACCTAGTTGCTCCTTTTCTGAAGCAGGTGTGTTATCAAGGAATCCAAAAACTGAAACTGGTGTTATTGGTTTAAGGATGCTTATGTACTCGATAATGGAGCACCACTATAACTGAAATTTCTCCAGAAAGGTTTTTGTAGTGCTCTTAGAATATTTCCAGATGCAGATCTGTGATTCTAAAAAGCATTCAATCATTTGCATGATGAACAGACTACAAAATGTATTTCCAGGATGTTTCTCTTTTTGGCAGTTTTCTGGAGGTAGTTGATTTAGTGATTTGTTTATTTTTCTGTTATTTGCAGATACATTAAAACTTCAGGCAATGCAACTGTGGATCACTTATCTAAGTACCTTGCTGTCAGGCTAGCATTGGAGGAGCTACGGAGTAAGGGAGAATCCAATCAGATGAGTCTTGACACAGCCAGTGAGAAGCAGTACACCATTTACATTGCCACAGCCAATGGACAGTTCACCGTGAGTAGTCTTGTCACCTAGTTGTCTTTGGTTTAGTAATAAACTGGCCAGACTTTTTATTTAGGTTGGTTGACTATAGGTTCTGCTGAGATAATAAAACTTTGTTGCATATCATACTAAGACACACATTTTTTAAATGTGTTGGTAAAGTACGCAGATTTTGAAAACAATGCTAATTGCTTTTTGGGCTGGTGAGTTTGAAATTGACCATTTTGCCCCTAGCATTCTTCCAAGACTGTGAAGTTTGGTTCTGTTTTGTCAGTTTGTTTTCTTTTTTGAAGACTTCTTTTTCAGTTTACAGAAGACGAACATTATAATCTTTATTACATTTCATCAGTGAAGTGATGCAGATTGGGTAATGGCCCGCAAGGTAGTGTCCTTTAGTTGTTTTAAAAATAGTAATGGTTCACACAGCAGCTTTTTCTGTGAAACATAGAAATTTTGAACAGAATAAACAGTACACAAGTTACACCATAATATATAGTACTAAGGCAGTGACTTTGAGAGCAGTGCCTTCTAGGCTTAGATATCAAATACCAGGATAGTTTTTTTTCTTTTTATAAATAAAATCCAGACCATTGATATTATAGATAGTCGAATCTGGGCTATGATTAACATTTCAGGGATAGCACACAATTTCTGGGAACTTTGCCTTGATTTTTGCTTAGTTCCTTAAAAACTTGGATTAAAGCATCCCTATTAAAGAGCAAATGGGTGTATATGTAGTCCACTGAGCTTTTCTTCATTGAAGATGGTATTCTCACCTTCTACCAAGTAGATCACATTATGCCTCCATCTTTGCAGACATGGGGATCTTGAGATCTTCTGATGAAACTTCAGCTCCCTTTTGGCTATTAAAAGTGCAAGGTCCATACATTTAGTCATTGCATTGTCTTTCTTTGTTTTTTGTTATTTTAAACAGTCCAAACATGCAGTGCACAAAACAGGCAAGTCTGCTTTTAAGTGTTACTTATTCCTATCAAGGAGGTGGTTAACGTGGGTTAATCCTACAACATGTGCTTAATGGTGACATCCTCACTGGGGAACCTGGGGCATGATTTGGGGTAGTTTGGATTTATCTCAATGATTTTACTCTGTATTAAATATACCTGTTGCAAAATAAGGAACTGTATAAGTTCATTCTAGGATACCATTTGATGATATTGCCGTATCCTCCCTCATTCATTGTCATTGACTACTCTACTTACATCAGGTTCACATCTACCAATCAGTGGTTGTAGGGATACCATAGAATGTTTAAGAAAGGGGTTATAGAAATTACTAATTAATCTACATCCTTCACCCAGAGTATGTAGGGAATATAATATTGCTTCTGTGGAATGCTTCTTTTTGTTTAATTTCACTTTGAAATTGAAGGGCCTTAGCAATTGTAAACTGGAGCAGAAATTGGCCTAAGGGTATGCAGGGTTACTAGCAAGTTGTAAGAAGCTAGCCAATCTTCCCTCTCAGAAAAGCTTGTCTAATTGTGAAATTCCAATTCCTCCTGTTAGATAATATTGTGTGCGAAACGTATTCCTGCCAATGTTGGGAGCCTCTTTAAAGGCTTTTTTGCAGTGTATTATGGTATTAGTCATGAAAGGCACAAAACACTCTCTACGCAGGTCACAAGGTCCAGACAAGCCTGGGAGAGCCTTTGGGGTTTTTTGGTTCCAGGCAAAAGGCAACATGCTGAAGCCCATCCCATTATTGGGAGATGGAGAGGCCAGTCTATGACAGGTTCCTTCCCACCAACAAGCTGGTGAGCCACTGCAACTAAGCTGTAAGGTAATATTCCCCAAAATACTGGCCTCCCAGAATTTCTCTACCAGAATGAAGCAGCAGCTTCTTCAACACAACTCTATGCCTACTGTCCAAATTAATTAAATCAGGAAACAATTTAAATCTTTCAAATATCTTTTGGTTATAACCATGAGGAGGCTGGCAAAGAGATAAAGGAGGTGCAGCAGCACCACCACCATCGTTGCGAGGGCAACCCTGCCAGGAGCTGACCACATAGAAATAACCAGAATATCACCTGTGACCAAAGAAAACTGATAGCTTCTTCTATATTGCTGTCCAGCAGATCTATGTCAGAATGGTAATCCTGATATCAGTGCATGTCATTCCCATCTACGTTTCCCATCTGATAGACTGATAATACTAAGAAGCTTTAACAGTGTTAAAGAAAAGGCTCAGGAACTTTTGCAGTTGAGTCCAAGGCCTGAAATAATTTGAGTGAAGTCAGTCTTGCTTCATCTTTTTTTTTTTTTTTGTTGTTTTTTTTTTTGCAGTTAGAAAACAAGAACTATCAAACAGCACAAAGCATCATTCACATACAGTGTACATCGAACAAAGTCTGGTAGGAGGGTTCACAAAAAGCGCAAACACGACCAGGCATCAAAATGAACACCATGGTAGACGGATCCCCTACGTGAGCACTTCCTTACCGTATCGCAAGTGAATGTGAGAAAAAGAGATAAGCAGAGAGGGGGAAAGATAAGAGGACAGAAAGGAAGAGAGGAAAAAATCTGCGCTACCATCATAATGTCCGCATAAGGAGGGCCCACACCCGTGTGCCATAGAAGTAAAACAGCCATAACTAGATACTTGGGAAGGCATAAAAAGCTAATCTTTTCCGCCTTCTCGGGTTGCAAGAAATGCTATCAAGGGGGCCCATATATCCCTCGGGCGGGAACCCTCCGGCATCAATTCCCAATATACCGCCAACTGCTCCTGACAGTACGCAGCATCTTTCAACCAATCATCACAGCACGGTATCCGCTTCTGTCCCCAGCACATTGCCACCCTGCGCTTAGCCAGCAGCAACATCAATCCCACCAACCGTCTGGATGCAGATGGGATCTCTTCCACATATCCCAGAAGCGCTACCTCAGGAGTACTCAGCAACACAAGCCCAGTCATCTCATCAAGTGCATGCAACATCTCAGACCAGTAACCGCGCAGCGCCCCCCCCCTCCCCCCCCAGTCCCACGCCAAATGCAGAAAGTCCACCTCCAAGACTGGGCAACATGCACAACTAGCATCCGCCCTAAGACCCATTTTCTTCAGTCGATTAGGTGTGTAGTACAGCCGATGTAAAAAGTTAAAATGTATAAGGCGCAGCCTGTACTTAGGGGGGAGCTCCCGCATCTGGGCACAACAATAGGCCCACTTCGTCTCCGGGATGGGCGCGCCCAAGTCCACCTCCCAGTGCTCCCTGGCCTTGGACTCAGCCAAAGACTCCGTAGTCTGCAGGCAACCATACAGACTCGTAATGAGACAGCAGGCGGACAACGCCTTGTACAATAATTACAGCGCTCAGCACAGAGGAAGCTCTGCGGGAAAGCAGGAGTACCGCGCCTGCAACAAGGCCCGTATCCTTAAAAAAAAAAGAACAGGCAATAGATCGTAGTATCGCTATGCACTCCCAGCGCGTCCTCCAAGGAGGTGAACGTTCTCCCTGAAAACCAAGACCCCAGAGTAACCATATGTTCGATGGCATCTGTCGCTGTAGATACACATGGTATGCATGAGCTCGCCATCTGGTGTTGGGTCGGAGTGTTACAAGTTGTTTTTCTTCGAAGAAGTGTTTTCGAGTCACGGGACCGAGTGACTCCTCCTTCTGTGCTCATTGCGCATGGGCGTCGACTCCATCTTCGATTGTTTTCTTTCCGCCATCGGGTTCGGACGTGTTCCTGTCGCTCCGAGTTTCGAACGGAAAGATAGCTGAAACCGGAAGATTTTCGACGGTATCGTTGCGATCCGGTTCGAGATAGACACATACGACGACGCGTTGAACATCGAAGCGCTTCGGTGCCCTTCGGGGTAGATTTCGGCACCCCGTCGGGGCCTAGTCGGCCCGACCGCGTGGAGAACAACGCCGATGGAACGGACCCCGTTTCGATTCTGCCCCGAATGCCACAACAAATATCCTTATACGGACCTACACTCGGTCTGTAACCTGTGCCTGTCACCCGAGCACAGCGAAGAATCCTGTGAGGCCTGTCGGGCGTTCCGGTCCCGAAAAACTCTGCGCGACCGTCGAGCGAGAAGACTGCAGATGGCGTCCACGCCAAAGGAGCGTCGACAGTTCGAGACAGAAGAGGAACAGGAGGAATCCTTTTCCATCCAGGATTCAGACTCCGACGAGCTAGACTCTACAAAAACTGTGAGTAAGACGTCGAGATCAGAACTTAAAAAAGGAAAGAAGGCCCAGGGGACGCCACTGCCAACCGGCCATGGCTCCACCCAAATTCTCGGTGACCAACAATCGGCACCGAAAAAGGCCCATTCAGTGTCAAGATCGTCCGACTTCGGTCGAGACACCGGCACGCAGCCTCCTCGGGACCGAGAGAGTGCTAAACAGAAGCATCGACACCGAGAGTTCGGTGTCGACACGGATCGACGCCGAGACAGTGGCGCCGAAGACCATAGAGGCCAAGAACTTTCGGCACAGAAAAAGAGGAAGGTTACCTCGGAGCCGAAAAAACAATCAACAGGGTTTTCGGAGCCGAAAAAAGCGACATCAGACCCTGTTTCAGGCTCCTATACTGAAGAGCATTCTATGTCTTCACAAATGAAGAAACATAGATTTGAACAAGAACTGCAATCCACTGACGTGGATCACACGCAAAAGCGTATCTTTATTCAGCAGGGGACTGGGAAGATCAGTACCCTTCCACCTGTCAAACGAAAGAGAACGCTTCAGTTTACTCCTCAGCAACAAACAGCACAAAAAGTAACACCTCCTCCCTCGCCTCCACCTGTAACTCCGGCTTCGCCAACTTACACCCCGTCACATTCGCCAGCTCACACCGCCATGAGCCACGATGACCAAGATCAGGATGCGTGGGACTTGTACGACGCACCAGTGTCTGATAACAGCCCAGACACATACCCAACTAGGCCTTCACCACCGGAAGACAGCACAGCCTACTCACAAGTGGTGGCTAGAGCAGCACTATTCCATAATGTGGAACTACACTCGGAACAAGTAGAGGATGATTTTTTATTTAACACCCTCTCTTCAACCCACAGCTCCTACCAAAGCCTGCCGATGCTCCCAGGCATGCTACGCCATGCAAAGGACATTTTCAAGGAGCCAGTTAAAGGTAGGGCAGTGACGCCTAGGGTGGACAAAAAGTATAAGGCGCCTCCTACGGACCCTGTATTCATCACCTCTCAGCTGCCACCAGATTCTGTGGTGGTAGGGGCTGCCAGAAAACGGGCAAATTCACACACTTCTGGGGATGCACCTCCCCCAGATAAAGAAAGCAGGAAGTTCGATGCAGCCGGGAAGAGGGTTGCTGTCCAAGCAGCAAACCAGTGGCGCATCGCAAATTCACAAGCGCTGCTAGCGCGATACGACAGAGCCCACTGGGATGAGATGCAGCATCTCATTGAACATCTCCCAAAAGATCTGCAAAAAAGAGCAAAACAGGTTGTTGAGGAGGGTCAAAACATTTCCAACAATCAAATACGCTCCTCCATGGATGCAGCAGACACGGCCGCAAGGACCATTAATACGTTGGTTACCATCCATAGGCACGCATGGCTCAGAACGTCTGGATTCAAGCCAGAAATTCAGCAGGCAGTGCTTAACATGCCAGTAAACGAAAAACTTCTGTTCGGTCCGGAGGTCGACACAGCCATAGAAAAGCTCAAGAAGGACACTGACACTGCCAAGGTCATGGGCGCACTCTACTCCCCGCAGAGCAGAGGATCTTATAACACCTTCCGCAAAACACCTTTTAGAGGAGGGTTTCGGGGTCAGGCCACACAAGCTAGCACCTCACAGTCCGCACCGCCCACCTACCAGGGACAGTACAGGGGAGGTTTTCGGGGCCAGTATAGAGGGGGGCAATTCCCTAGGAATAGAGGAAGATTTCAAAGCCCCAAAACCACTACCAACAAGCAGTGACTCACACGTCACTCACCCCTCCCACACAACACCAGTGGGGGGGAGGATACGTCAATATTACGAAGCATGGGACAAAATAACTACAGACACATGGGTCCTAGCAATTATCCAACATGGTTATTGCATAGAATTCATGCAATTCCCTCCAGACATACCACCAAAATCACAAAATTTATCAAAATACCATTCACAGCTTCTAGAGATAGAAGTTCAAGCACTACTGCAAAAAAATGCAATAGAATTAGTACCAAGCACACAAATAAACACAGGAGTTTATTCACTGTACTTCTTGATACCAAAAAAGGACGAAACACTGAGACCAATTCTAGACCTCAGAGTAGTAAACACATTCATCAAATCAGACCACTTTCACATGGTCACACTACAAGAAGTGTTACCATTGCTCAAAAAACACGACTACATGACAACCCTAGACCTCAAGGACGCATATTTCCATATACCAATACATCAATCACACAGGAAATATCTAAGGTTTGTATTCAAAGGAATACATTACCAATTCAAAGTATTGCCTTTTGGTTTAACAACCGCTCCAAGAGTATTCACAAAATGCCTAGCAGTAGTCGCTGCACACATCAGAAGGCAGCAAATACATGTGTTCCCGTATCTAGACGACTGGCTAATCAAAACCAGTTCGCTCACACAATGCTCAAACCACACAAATCAAGTCATACAAACCCTCTACAAACTAGGGTTCACCGTCAACTTTGCAAAATCAAACATTCTGCCAAGCAAAGTACAGCAATATCTAGGAGCCATAATAGACACGACAAAAGGAGTAGCAACGCCAACTCCACAAAGGATCCACAATTTCAACAGGGTCATTCAACACATGTCTCCAAACCAAACAATACAAGCAAGAACAATACTACAGCTCCTAGGCATGATGTCCTCATGCATAGCCATTGTCCCAAACGCAAGACTGCACATGAGGCCCTTACAACAGTGCCTAGCCTCACAGTGGTCTCAAGCACAGGGTCACCTTCTAGATCTGGTGTTGCTAGACCGCCAAACTTACCTCTCGCTTCTATGGTGGAACAGTATAAATTTAAACATAGGGCGGCCTTTCCAAGACCCAGTGCCACAGTACGTAATAACAACAGATGCTTCCATGACAGGGTGGGGAGCACATCTCAATCAACACAACATAAGAGGACAATGGAACATACATCAAACAAAACTGCATATAAATCATCTAGAATTATTAGCAGTTTTTCAAGCACTAAAAGCTTTCCAACCAATCATAACCCACAAATACATCCTTGTCAAAACAGACAACATGACAACGATGTATTATCTAAACAAACAAGGAGGAACACATTCAACGCAGTTAAGCTTGTTAGCTCAAAAAATATGGAAGTGGGCAATCCACCATCAAATTGGTCTAATAGCACAGTTTATTCCGGGGATCCAGAATCAGCTGGCAGACAATCTCTCTCGAGATCACCAGCAAGTCCACGAATGGGAAATCCACCCACAGATTCTGAACACCTACTTCACACTCTGGGGAACACCACAAATAGACTTATTTGCAACAAAAGAGAACGCAAAATGCCAAAACTTCGCGTCCAGATACCCACACAAGCAATCCCAAGGCAATGCCCTATGGATGAACTGGTCAGGAATATTTGCTTACGCTTTTCCTCCTCTCCCTCTCCTTCCTTACCTAGTAAACAAATTGAGTCAAAACAAACTCAAACTCATTTTAATAGCACCAACGTGGGCAAGACAACCCTGGTACACAACACTGCTAGATCTGTCTGTAGTACCACACATCAAACTGCCCAACAAACCAGATCTGTTAACGCAACACAACCAACAGATCAGACACCCGGACCCAGCATCGCTGAATCTAGCAATCTGGCTCCTGAAATCCTAGAATTCGGACACTTACAACTTAGCCAAGAGTGTATGGAAGTCATAAAGCAGGCCAGAAGGCCATCCACTAGACACTGCTACGCAAGTAAGTGGAAAAGATTTGTTTGGTACTGCCATCATAATCAGATACAACCACTAAACGCAACTCCAAAACATATCGTAAATTACTTGCTCCATTTACAAAAAGAAAAGCTAGCCTTCTCTTCTATTAAAATACACCTTGCAGCAATATCTGCATACCTGCAAACTACATATTCAACTTCCTTGTATAGGATACCAGTTATCAAAGCATTCATAGAAGGGCTTAAAAGAATTATACCACCAAGAACACCACCTGTTCCTTCATGGAACCTAAACGTGGTTCTAACAAGACTCATGGGCCCACCTTTCGAACCCATGCACTCTTGCGGAATACAATTCCTAACCTGGAAAGTAGCCTTTCTCATCGCCATTACATCTCTAAGAAGAGTAAGTGAAATTCAAGCGTTCACAACACAAGAGCCTTTTATACAAATACATAAAAATAAGGTCGTCCTACGACCTAATCCAAAATTTTTACCCAAAGTTATTTCACCATTCCATCTAAATCAAACGGTAGAACTACCAGTTTTTTTCCCACAGCCAGATTCTGTGGCTGAAAGAGCACTACATACATTAGATGTCAAAAGAGCATTAATGTACTACATTGACAGAACAAAAAACATCAGAAAAACTAAACAGCTATTTATTGCATTCCAAAAACCTCATGCAGGTAACCCAATATCAAAACAAGGTATAGCCAGATGGATAGTTAAATGCATCCAAATCTGCTACCTTAAAGCAAAAAGACAACTGCCCATTACTCCCAGGGCACATTCAACAAGGAAAAAAGGTGCTTCAATGGCCTTTTTAGGAAACATCCCAATGCAGGAAATATGTAAGGCAGCCACTTGGTCTACGCCTCACACATTCACCAAACACTACTGTATAGATGTGCTATCCGCACAACAAGCTACAGTAGGTCAAGCTGTATTAAGAACTCTATTTCAGACAACTTCTACTCCTACAGGCTAAACCACCGCTTATGGGGAACTAACTGCTTACTAGTCTATGCATACCATGTGTATCTACAGCGACAGATGCCATCGAACTGAAAATGTCACTTACCCAGTGTACATCTGTTCGTGGCATCAGTCGCTGAGATTCACATGGACCCACCCACCTCCCCGGAAGCCTGTAGCAGTTCAGAAGTTACCTTCAATTTTGTACATTTGTATATATATTATTTAATCCTTTAATAGGTACATACTTACATTTTTCATTGCGCGGGCACTATTACTATAGTACAACTCCTACCTCACCCTCTGCGGGGAAAACAATCAAAGATGGAGTCGACGCCCATGCGCAATGAGCACAGAAGGAGGAGTCACTCGGTCCCGTGACTCGAAAACACTTCTTCGAAGAAAAACAACTTGTAACACTCCGACCCAACACCAGATGGCGAGCTCATGCATACCATGTGAATCTCAGCGACTGATGCCACGAACAGATGTACACTGGGTAAGTGACATTTTCATTAACTCCCAGAGGCATTCAGATATCTGGCCATCCTCCAACGGGGGGAGACCCACTGCATCTGGCACCGTTATCAAAGGCGCAAACACCTCACGCAGTCCGGCCCACCTCAGCAAGCATGTCCAAGCTCGCCCCGAACATACAACGGTGTCCACATCCCGCCGACGGGGCTTAGACGGTCCACTGACTACCCTCTCCAATCTGTCCGGCCAAACCGAGTCATGTTCAGGAGCCAAGTGCGGTAAATAGTGAATGGGATGCAACCAAAAATACACAATGTGAGCCTGCGTGCAGTAATAATAAAGTTCCAGATCTGGGGCCGCAAGCCCTCCCTGCCCGAACGGTAGAGTCAGAGTCTCCCATGAAAGTCTGGGCTGACCCCCCACCCACGCAAGAGCCACAAGCGTAGATCGAAGCCACTTCAAGAAGTCAGTCATGAGCACCAGAGGTAAGTTAACAAAAAGATACAGGAATTTAGGCAGAACCACCATTTTTGCAATTGCAATGCGTCCGGTCAGCGACAACGGCAGCGAGCACCAGATCGCCACGCCATAGTTAGCCGACGAAGGCTCATCCACCTTCCGACTCAGCTAGATACCCAGATATCGCACCAGCCCGTCCGCCCAACACAGGGGGTAGTTAGATCGGCACTGCACGGTGGCGTGATGCAGGGGTAACACCACTGACTTGGACCAGTTAATCATAATCTTGGAGAGCCAAATTGGAAAACCTCGTCCAGCAGAACATCAAGATGCAACTGCGGGTCGCAGATATACAACTCAACGTCATCCACATACAATTAAATTAGAACAGGGTGTTGCCGGAACGCCATCCCCCTATGGTAGTGATGCTGTTGCAGCTGCAAGGGGTTCCATCGCCACCGCAAAAAGTAGCAGTGAAAGGGGGCAACCCTGACGACTGCCCCTTGCAATCGGAAAAGATGCCAACAGTATCCCGTTGATTCTCAATCGAGCAGTCGGCCAGGAGTATAGCAGACAAATTAGTTGAATGAACCTAGTGCTAAGCCCCACTCTGGCTAGTAGGGCGAACATATACGACCAATCCAGCGAATCAAACGCCTTCGCAGCATCCATAAAAACTGCCGCCACACGATCATCAGGCCCAATCATGTGAGAAATAGAAAAAAAGGTACGCAGATTATACAATGTCGAACGCCCTGGCACAAAGCTGGATTGGTCCGGTAATACCAAGGATGTAAGTAAGGGCTGCAGACGCATTGCAATGAGTTTTGCTAAGCTCTGATTATCTATATTTATAAGTCAGAGTGGCCGATATGAGTCACAACTACTAGGGTCTTTCCCGGATTTCAAAATCGTCATTATAGGAGCCTCCCGCAATGAAGCCGGAAGGATACCACTCTCGAGCGCTTCAGCATAGACCTCAAGAAGGTGCGGCGCCAGGACATCTGCATACTCCTTATAGAAGGCAGGCGTCAAGCCATCCAGTCCCGGGGCCTTATCACTAGGCAAACTACTTGTAGCCTGTATCACATCCTCAACCAAAACAAGCATTTGCAATGCAACGGGTCTCGCGTTTGCTCATGTTAGGGCTGATAGGTGAAAAGCCGGGTTAGGAGTTTACAACGCTATCGGCAAAAGTGCATTTATGTACCTAACCCGAAAAAGTGCAATTAACTGTGTAAAGCGCTCGACTCCTGCCAAGCAAAATCGAGCTAGTAAAAAGTAGTCCACGAGCCGGACAGAAAACAGCGAGCCTCGCATGTTTACTGTACTTGGTCGTTGAGCTCAAGGAGGGCTAGCCACCGGAAAAGGCATGGCGTATGCATGCCTTCGACTAATGAAAGCAAGCAGATTTAAATAGGCAAGCTCGCGAACCAATGAAAAACACTGACGTGACGTCGACAGGGCTCCGAGCCCTTTTCTAAACCCTAAAGCGTCTCGCTGCGATACGCATGCGCGAGCGCATGCAATGCAGGCTTGACCCTAAAAAGGAGCGTCCAGGTACTGTCTATGGGAGTTCTCAAGCCAGAGCAGGCTAATCTCTTCAAAATAAGCAGCAGCATCCGAACCACTCAACCCCGGCCGTTCAGCATGCAGTTCCGTATAGAAGTCTGTCATGACCCGCTGAACCTCTGCCGTACCAGTCCGAAGCGTCCCCGTTGAGTCAATCAGTTCTACGATATAATTCCCAGCCCACGGCCTACGAAGCATAGCCACCAATGTCTTGCAGCCCGCTCACCTTCACGTTAGCGCTGCGCCCTCGCCTCCCTGCCCAGGAAGCACACCTCACGAAGCGCCGGTCAGGTCAGCGCATCCCGAACCTCAGCCAGATGGTCCGCAGACCAGTCAGAAGCCAGCCGCCTCTCCAAATCTGCAAGTCGTGCCTCCAGATCCGCCAACTTCCGTCAAATTGCCCTCAGCACCCCATGCTGCTTAGCCAGACAAAGACCGTGGATCACAACCTTAAAGGCTTCCCAGAGGGTGCCCGCAGAAGACACTGAGCCCTGATGGATCTCAAAGTAGTCCATGATAGCAGCCCGAATTTCCTCCCGAAAGACACGGTTTCTCAGCACCCTACAAGGCAGCCACCACGAAAACGAACGGCCAGGCCCCCCGGGCACATGCAGCTCCAACAGGACCGGCGAATTATCCGAAAGAGTACGAGGCATATGCTCAATGGACTTGGTCCAAAGTTCCACGTCTCTGGTGCCCAGCCATCTATCTAGTCTAGACCAGCTGTCAGGCACATTATTAACACACATGTCTGGCCCTCCACAGATCCACCAGAGCTTCCTCAGCCATGATGTGCGCCAGTGCACTCGCAGCCGCCGCATGCTGAGGTCTGGCACGGTTCTCGCGGTCCGCCTCCGGGTCCAAGACCACATTGAAATTGTCACTCCCTAAGGTGGAGCCAGGACCCAGTGAACCAATCAAGCGCCAAACTTCTCCAAAAAAAACTCAGGGTCGTCGACATGTGGGCATATAGGGATATCAAACAGAACAGCTTATCATAGAAAGTACCCCTGAGCATGACAAAACACCGACCCGGATCAACTAGCACCCTGTCTGTATGCCACGGCAGTCCCTTCTGAATCGCCACCCCTCGCGCATAGCCCGAATACACCGCCATGTGACTCTCGCCGATCCAGCCAGCCCTCACCCTCGCTCTCGTGCCCTCGACCAAGTGGGTCTCCTGCAGCATGCAGATATCAATTGCGTGGTGCTGCATATAGGCCGACAGCAATTGTATGTTGCGTCCATCATTCAGCCCCCTGACATTCCAAGTGAGACACCTAACAGCCGTCGCGCTTGCGTCACCATACCAGCAGCCGCCGAGTGGGGTGGATGGGCTGAAGCACCAAGATACAGTTCATAGCCCAGGACCAACCACTGCAGAGCCAGCCCAAGTCAAATCTAATCCAGGTTCATCAAACAGGCAGGGGGGCCATCGCGATCTCAGCATCAGAACAAAGTTTAGTTGGTGTCACTACCATCAGGGAGCACTGCACCAGCCCCATCCGCCTGTACGCAAGCCAGAGGTGCTTTTTTTGGGATGGTCTTGATGCATCTGGCAGCCTGTTTCGGGTCCGTAAAGAAATGTAGCTTGCCCTTGTGTAGTACACGCAGCTTGGAAGGATAGATGAGGGAAAACTTGGCATCCATCTGACTCAAGGTGCGCTTAACTGGAAGAAATGCCCTACGAGCGGCTTGCACCCCTGAAGTATAGTCCGGAAAAATGCTGACCTCGTTGTTATATATCACTGGGCGACGTTCTCGAGCCAGCTGAAGTATTGTGTCCTTGTCTCTAATTCAGTAAGCGCACAATGATTGGCCGTGCCTGCGCTCCCGGAGGGAGCCGGGGGCCAAGCGACCGGTGCGCCCGCTCCACCACCAGCACCTGAGAGAGCTCACTAGGGAAAAGTGATGTAAACATAGTCTCCATATAATCCTCCATTCGTCCCATGGCCGTCGACTCCGGCAGCCCCAAAATGTGAACATTATTGGGATCAGGCTTCAAGGTCCTCATTCTTATTGCGGATAAGTTCTAACACCCGCTCTATCCGCAGTAGCTTCTCCATCTTCGCGATGACCATCTTCTATGACCATCTTCTAGATCCGATGTGTGCGACTCCACATGCTCAAGACAGGTGGTATGACCATCCACCCTCACCTTCAAGCGTTCCATTTGTTCAGTTAGATGGTTCAGTTTCCCATCAATGCTAGCCAGGCTATGTTTAAAGTCTACGAACATAGCTTTCACAGAGGGTGATTGCGTGTTTTCTTGGGGAAGGTCGGCGCTTTTCTTTTTGCCCTCAAACGTAAGTTTGGGCTGCTTCTGATCCGCCTTTCCCATGGCGAACAGCTCCCACCGCACCACACAAGGCTACACCATGAAACACGCCAACCCGGGTAGCTACCCAGTCCAAAGGGAGGACAGGGGACGTCATCTATCTCTCAACTTGACTGGGGCTAAACGCCCTCACACACAGCTTCCAGATGGTATCAGCACGCCCTGTCAAAAAGTAGAGGCAGATGGACCCCCGACTGCAGTACCAACTCACTCCAATGTGAGTGCCACTTCCTGGTCCCAGCAGCAGTCACCGCGGCCATGTGTAGCACAGTTCGAGCGCCGCCCCCAGTAGGCCGCAGCAGGAAGCCCACAGTCAAGGCCACCAGAGCACACATCTGAAATCAGTGGGGGGGGGGGGAGGGTGCCATCCAGCCAAGCCACCCCCCCCCCCTCGTGCCAGTCCTCAGGCATGTCCTTGAGACACCAACACGCACCCCCCCCTCAAATGGATCCAAGCCACTGTCTGTTGCAGGCCACGCGGCGGAGCAGAGCACAAGCGTAGCCCTGTCCGCCTAGGCCGCCAGCACCCGAGGGGCCCACAAGTCTACTTACCCGCTGACTAGGCCCCTCGGGATATCCATCCACAATGGCCCCCGTGGCGCTGCCAAGAAGCCGCAGGGCCGAGAGCCAGGTAAGGAGAGGCGGGCAGTGCGCTGCACCTCCAACCGCGGGAGCGCCACGTTCCTAGGCCGCTTCCGCGCGAATCTAAGGAGACGAGTGCCAAGCCCAGCGCCGCCTCTGCGGCCCGCACGCCAGTAGCCGCTCCCACAAGGGAGGCCTCACGCCTCTGGTCTCCACCGCTGCACGTCGTCTCCCCGCACCTGGGGACAGCCTCAGCTAGCACCAGCAGCCGGTCCCGGTAGGATAAATGCTGGATTGAAACTCCTGAGTGGCGGCCATTTGCAGGATGGTCAAGCCATGCCCCTTACAGTCTTGCCTCTTTAACATACATCATGATATTATCAACATATAGCGTAATTGTACAAGTTGACCCTCTGACTGAAAAATTCTAGGCCCTTCTGTGAACTTTAACAGGTTGGTTGGAATAGAGCCACCTAATCTATCAGGTCATCAGTTTGCCAAATCCAAACCTCTTGAGGACCTTAATAATTTAACTCTAATATACAGTGTTGAAGGCCTTTTTGAGATCTATGACCAGAGACACAGAATCAGACCAAGATTTGGGGCTTCTTCTAGGGTGCAAAATAACTTCTGATATTCTAGAAGATATTACGTCCCAGGATGAATTCAAACTGATCACAGTTTTAGTCCAGGAAGGAGAGGCAAAAATGTAAGCAGTAATGGATCCCTGTCAGGCTTAGAAACTGAGGATATGATAGCTTCACTGGTCGAGGGAGGCAAGCAACCTTCCTTCCAAGTCGCTTAGACTAAAGCTGCAAACCTAGGACCTAATACTCTGGTATAGATTCTATAAAATTCATTTGGAACTGTGTCCATATCAGGGGTTCCTCCATTTGTTAAGCTGCCCAGGCCACCACCAAACTCTTGTTGTGCGATGGGCTGTTCTTATTGGTACTCCACTCCTGTGGGCTGACGTCCGTTCCTTTCCTTGCATTCCTTCTGACAACTACATCAATTTTTAACTCCTAAGCATACCTTGAATCGCATTCAGTTTGTGTAGGGTGTCACTATCTAAATCCAGAGGGTTGCACAGCAGCTGCTTCTCTTATCACAGAAGCTATTTCCAAGGGTGTTGAGGTTTTCATTTTAGCACCTGACGCAAGTTATTCGTGAGTCTAAATCTACCCATATTGGCCACCGAGTGGCAATGGTGCAGGCAGAAAGGAGAGTTACTTGATACCAGCTAAATGGATGAATCGGGTAACTGGAAGCAGATACCGGTTATGAGGTGCTGTAGTGCAAGTTCAAGGCAGTCTCTGGAGCACAAGGAAACTCAATCAGCCCATTAAGTCTGCTGGAGCCCACAGATTTGTTGTGCAGGATTAATGGTATTCAAAGGTTACCTCTATAAGGTCGGGATGACGAAGCACCATCAGTCCGCCCTCACACCCTTATTTTCGGTCTTTGATAGTGTCTGTGTGGTAATGGGACAGACATGAGAAGTTGAATGTAGCCCTTACCCACACTTAACAGGAAGTGATTAATGCCAAAAGAAGTCTCATGGTCCCATTGTGAGGGCAGCGTCACCAAAGAGCACAAATGAGAGAGGTGCCAGCATCCCTTGCACTCCCCCACTGCACTCTAATAACATTCTCATTGAACAAAATAAAGAGGGGGTGGCTCGCTAGACAGTGGTGTGTTACAGGTAGTTGCTTTGAGGTTGCTAGTAATTTGAGGTCAGTTGTCATGAAAAGCGCTGCTGTGTTTGGCCCGCTGATGAACTGCATCTTAAAGTGGTGAGAGTCACATTATAGCCTCATTCGTCGCCTAGAATCTGGTAGTTTTGGCGGCCCAGTGCCAGAATCTGCTCACCGTACCAAACACTGTCTTGGGGGCTGGCAGCATGGACTGGACCGCTTCCCCTATAGGTGGCATCTGCCTGGAGCTGCTTATGTGTATGGTTGGGCAGCCCACTTCTGCCACCTGCAGCGCAGCCTAATTCACTGTTCACCAGTGGGAGCCAAGTTTGTCCTCTGCAGCATGAGTTTGGCTGTGCTGGTGACTATGTAGGTGCAGTCCACTTCCACTCTTTGGTTGCTGGTTGGGTCTAACTCTGTGACACACCTCAGTTTCAAAGCATGCCAAGAGCAGGAAAGAGCCAGGTTGATTTCCTACCATGTAAAAGGGAGCAAGGTGTAAGTGGCACAGAGCTAAGCTACCACAAATCTGCCAACCTGGGCACCTGGCCACACCTTGTTCTCTCTTTTTCACTTTATCAGATCATGGGAATTCATGCATTGCATTATTTGATTCAATCATCCAGTAAACTATAGAATGCCTAAACCTAATCCCCTTTCAATACTTTTAATTTGCCTTAGATTATCTTCTTTTTAGTGACAAGAAGTTTGCTTACAGTGTCAACCTAAGGAGCAATAAATATTTGGGGTCCCTGTTTGCAACAAAATTAAATGTTCTGATGGATACAACTACCTGTGGATTCCTCACCTAATGAATACTCCCATGGCGCCAGCATTCGACGGAAATCTTCTTACTAGTCTCTGCACGTCGACGAGGACGTCACTCTAGCCCACGCGACGCCGTCTGACGTCATACAGGCAATAAGAGGTCCTCGACGACGTGCGGACGTCGGTTCCCTTTTTTCCGTGCATTCGAAACGGTTATCTTCGAGGGAGCAACTGTTACTTTTTTGGTTACAGTGTATTTTTGCTGCGTAGTCTTTCGCTGTGGTAATAATGTCGCAGAGAAAGTCTGGATTTAAGCCTTGTCGTGAGTGTGGAGGCAAGATGTCGGTGACGGATCCTCATTCCGATTGCCTTTGGTGTTTGAGCTCCGACCACGACGTCTCGACTTGTGATTCATGCCAGCACATGAATCCAAAGGCCCTCAAGGAACGTGAGGCGAAGCTGTTTATGGCTAAATCGAAGGAGAAGCATCACAAGAAGTCTTCTTCTCCAAGACATCGGCGTCATCGAGACTCCCGGCGCCGTAGAGAATCTCGGCGTCATTCGAAGGAGACTCGTTCCAGGTCTTCGGATCGGCGCCGAAGGACATGGGAGATCAGTCCCACGGTTACGCCGCATCCTTCGACGCCGTTGCCCTCTCCGGCGTCTCCGACTTCACCTGGACAGGCGTCGGTGATTGAGGTATTGGAGCCTCAGGTGTTTTCTCCGGCGCAGACGCCGAGGCCGGCGTCGGGGTCGCCTCCGAGACAGGCACCTCAGTATCCGGCTTTTCCCACACCTGGAGCCGATAGTTCCGCATTCTTGAATGCGATGTATGCCATCTTCCAACAGATGGCTCCAGGGGGTGCTCCGGCTGGGCCTTTGGCCTTTTCTTTGGGTGATCCTGCGCCTCTTCGGCCGGCACCCTTTATGCCCTTTCTCCCTTTTGGGAACGTGGGCTCGGCGCCAGTGTCGGCGCCGGTGGCCGCTCCGGTGGCTTCAGAAGGATTGGCCCCGGGGATTTCCATCCCGTCTACGTCGAAGTCGGGATTTCGGCCTGTGACTCCGGTGGGTCCATCTGCTTCAGCTGCTCTTTTGTCGGCGCCGAAGTTACCTGTGGCGCCGGACGCGGCGTCGGTGGCTTCTGAAGATCGGCGCCGATCTTCGACTTCGGCGGAGGCATTGTCGACTCCGCGTATTGAACAGCGACTTCATTCCAGGAGACGTGCTCTCCGTGTATTAGAAGAGCAGGAGTACCAACGAGCCCTGGAGGAAGGAGAGCTAGAGGACTCGGGTGATGGGCTGCGTGGACTGGAGTCGGCCAGTGGGCTGGACACTTCCCCTGAGTGGGATCTTTCGTCCCCGGGGGAGTATACTGAGGAGGCTGCTTCCTTTCATGCAGTGGTACGGAAGGCAGCTAGTTTTTTGGACCTGCCTTTGCCGGTGGTGGAGGCTAAACAAAACCTTTTAACAGAGGTGCTACATCCGGCCTCAGCTGCGGCGGAGCCTCTGTTGCCATTTAATGACGCTCTGCTGGATCCGGTGATAGAGGTGTGGAAGAGGCCGGCATCTTCCCCAGCAGTTCACAGAGCCGTGGCCAGGAGGTATCGGGCGGCTCCGACTGACCCTGGGTTTCTATCTAGGCACCCTACGCCGGAGAGCTTGGTGGTGCAGGCCTCCTGTTCAGCCAAGTCAGCGCCTGGTTCTTTCCCGACGGTGCCTGGGGACAGAGATTCAAAGAAGCTAGAGGCGCAGTCGAAGAAAATTTTTTCGTCCTGCAGTCTGGCGTTAAAAGCCACCAATGCAACCTGTATCCTGGGGAGGTATATTCATGCTCTGATGGATGACATTTCCTCATCGTTTGCAGAGCTTCCCCAGGGTCTTTTGGATCTTGTCTCAAATGCCCAGGCTGCTGCGACCCAGATTATCCAGACGGGACTGGATACCACCGACTCGGTAGCCAGAGCAATGGGCACAACTGTGGTGGCAAGGAGACAGGCCTGGCTCCGTAACTCAGGCTTTTCTGCAGATGTACAGTCCACATTGTTGGATCTCCCGTTTGATGGGGACAAACTGTTTGGAGCCAAGGCTGATTCGGCCTTGGAACGTTTTAAGGAAAGCAGGGCCACGGCTAAGTCGTTAGGGCTCCAAGCTCCATCTTCCACGGCCTCTACCAGATTTTTCAGGAGGTTTCGTGGATTTGGGCGTGGCTCTTCCTCCTCTTCCTTTCGGGGAAGATATCAGCAACCTGCCTCTTCCCATCCCTATAGATCTTTCAGGGGGAGAGGTAGGGTCCGCACCAGAGGAGCCTCTCAGCAGCACTCTGCCTCTTCCTCATCCTCTGGCGGGGTGCAGCAGGGGAAGCAGCCTTAGGCTTCCACCATTTCCCACTCACTCCTCTCCTGTAGGGGGAAGATTACAGCATTTTCTCACCAAATGGAAGACTGTTACAACGGACACTTGGGTTCTCAGTATTGTGGGAAAAGGCTACACCCTTCCCTTTCGGGAGTTCCCGCCCCTCATCCCGCCCCGCCCTTCTTATTGTTCAGAAGAACACCTCCTGTTGCTAGAACAGGAGGTACAAGCCCTCCTTTCCAAGGGCGCGGTGGAGTTGGTCCCAGAGCAGGAAAGGGGTCGAGGATGTTACTCAAGGTATTTCCTGATTCCCAAGAAGGATGGTCGTTTGAGACCAATTCTGGACCTGAGGATCTTGAATTGGTTCCTCAAGCAGGAAAAATTCAAGATGCTGACCCTAGCACAGGTGCTTTTGGCGTTGAACAAGGAAGACTGGATGGTGTCTGTCGACTTGCAGGATGCTTACTTTCATATCCCGATACTCAAGTCACACAGGAAGTATCTCCGGTTTGTGGTGGGATCGCAACACTATCAGTTTGCGGTCCTTCCGTTTGGTCTTACTTCAGCACCTCGAGTCTTCACGAAGGTGATGTCGGTGGTTGCGGCAGAACTCAGAAGGAAGGGGATAGCAGTATTCCCTTACTTGGACGACTGGTTGATCAAAGCCAAGTCCCCGGAGCTTGTGTCGCATCATCTGCAGTCAACAACCCAGTTGTTGTTCGACCTGGGTTTTTCGGTGAACGAGCCCAAATCTCACCTAGAGCCCTCTCAGCGCCTCCTGTTCATAGGGGCAGTACTGGATACAACATTGGGTCGGGCCTTTCCTCCGCCTCAGCGGATTCAAGATATTCAGGATTTGGTTCCAATGTTTCGAAATGGAGCGGTAGTTCCAGTCCTCAAGGTCCTTCGTCTGCTCGGTCTGTTTGCCTCCTGCATTCTGTTGGTCACGCATGCTCGCTGGCACATGAGGGCTCTTCAGTGGTGCCTCCGAAGGCAGTGGTCTCAACACAAAGGGGATCTAGAGAGTACTGTCAAGATCTCCAGAGATGCTGCTGTGGATTTGAAGTGGTGGATTGCAAGCAACAATCTTTCACAAGGAAAGCCGTTCCAGCAGTCGCCACCAGTGGCCACAGTCATAACGGATGCTTCCACTCTAGGGTGGGGAGCTCATCTGGGGGATCTGGAGATCAAAGGTCTTTGGTCTCCAGAGGAACAGATGTTTCACATCAATCTGTTAGAGTTACGGGCTGTACGTCTGGCTCTCAAGGCCTTCCTCCCTTCCCTTCGTGGTCAGTCGGTACAGGTCCTAACGGACAATACTACCACGATGTGGTACATAAACAAGCAGGGAGGAGTGGGGTCGTACCTTCTCTGCAGAGAAGCTCTTCGACTATGGTCCTGGGCAAAGGACCATCAGATTTGCTTGATAGCAAACCATCTGGCCGGAGTCTTGAACGTGCGTGCGGACAGTCTCAGTCGCCACTTCTCGGCAGACCACGAGTGGCGTCTCCATCCAGATCAAGTCCGTTTAATCTTCCAGAGGTGGGGGTTTCCTCGGGTAGATCTGTTTGCCACTCGAGAGAACGCGCATTGTCCGTTATTCTGCAGCCTCCAGTATCCGATGCAGGGAGCGTTGGGGGACGCGTTTCAAATAACCTGGTGCGGCCAGTTGCTTTACGCGTTTCCTCCCATACCCTTGATTCCTCGAGTATTGAGGAAGATTCGCCAGGACCGGGCTCTAGTCATCCTAATAGCTCCGGATTGGCCAAGGAGGGTATGGTACTCCGACCTTCTCCAACTCTCAATGTGCCCTCCGCTCCATCTCCCTTTCAGGGCAGACCTCCTCTCGCAGTCGCAGGGGCAGGTTCTACACCCCAACCTCCAGAGTCTGCACCTACATGCCTGGAGATTGAACGGGGCAACCTGAGTTCCTTCTCTCTCCCGCCTGAGGTAGTGGATGTTATATTAGCGGCCAGGCGACACTCCACTAAATCTATCTACGCTAATAGATGGTCTAAATTTGTTGCGTGGTGTGGAGAGAGGCAGATTGATCCTTTGCATGCTCATCTATCGGACGTTTTGTCTTTTGCTCTGTCTCTAGCGCAGAAAGGTTGTGCAGTGGCTACCATTAAGGGTTATTTATCGGCCTTGTCAGCCTTCATATGTCTTCCAGACCAACCATCTTCATTTAAATCCCCTATTATTATCAGATTCCTGAAAGGTCTTCTAAATAAATATCCTCCAAAACCATTCGTTATGCCGCAATGGGATTTGTCCTTGGTCTTGACTTTCCTTATGGGGTCCCCTTTTGAACCTATGCATTCTTGCCCCTTAAGGTATTTGGTTTTAAAAACAGTCTTCCTGATAGCTATAACATCAGCAAGGAGAGTGAGTGAGTTGCAGGCCTTATCAGTAAAGCCCCCTTATACAACTTTTTATGGGGATAAGGTGGTGTTGAGGACCAAGGCTGCTTTCCTCCCGAAGGTTGTTTCACCCTTCCATTTGGCTCAGGCAATTACTTTGTCCACGTTCTATCCTCCGCCTCATCCTTCCAAAGAGGAAGAAAGACTGCACCGTCTGGACCCAAAGAGAGCGTTGAGCTTCTTTATTGATAGAACAAAGGATTTCAGGCTGGAGGATCAGCTGTTTATTGGATACGTGGGCAAGAGGAGAGGAAAGGCAGTCCACAAGAGAACACTATCCAGGTGGGTTGTTCTTTGCATTAAAATCTGTTACTCTTTGGCAAAGAAGGATCCTCCTGAGGGCATTAGAGCTCATTCCACCAGAGCTAAGTCGGCCACTTCGGCCTTGGCCAGGGGTGTTCCTGTGGTTGACATCTGCAAGGCCGCAACTTGGTCGTCCCTTCACACTTTTGCAAAACATTACTGTTTGGATTCTGAGGTTAGAAGGGACGGCCATTTTGCACGGTCAGTGCTGCAGGATTTCTTGGTTTGACCATTTAGGCACCCACCGCCGGGCGTGGTACTGCTTTGGGACTCTATTCATTAGGTGAGGAATCCACAGGTAGTTGTATCCATCAGAAGAACGAGTTACTTACCTTCGGTAACGACTTTTCTGGTGGATACATTAGCTACCTGTGGATTCCTCACGGTCCCACCCGCCTCCCCATTGCCTTTCTGGTCTTTCCAAGTAATCCTTGAGTGCGCTCCTCTTGGTCTTTGAGGGTGCAATAGATGTTGTATATAATATATTTATATATATGTATATATCTTTGTGTATATACTTGATGTGTGTATATATTTTTAAAAAAGAGAGAGTTATATATATATATATATATATATATATATATATATATATATATATATAAAAGATTTACAGTTATTCATGCAATGTTGTGTATTTTTACAATATAATGGGATGTTGCCTTGCTCTTTCATTGCATTGCCTGGTTGTTCTCATGCACGTAAAAAAATGATTGGTACTGACGTCCGCACGTCGTCGAGGACCTCTTATTGCCTGTATGACGTCAGACGGCGTCGCGTGGGCTAGAGTGACGTCCTCGTCGACGTGCAGAGACTAGTAAGAAGATTTCCGTCGAATGCTGGCGCCATGGGAGTATTCATTAGGTGAGGAATCCACAGGTAGCTAATGTATCCACCAGAAAAGTCGTTACCGAAGGTAAGTAACTCGTTCTTCTTACTCATTTGTTGCTAATTCAAGCCCTAGGTTGCCTACCAATATTGAATTATAAGTTAAAGATTAGGATAGAGACGCAGAAGTGAGCTCGAGAGAAAGTTAATGTGCACAGGGAGATCCCATTGAAGGTGGGCACCGCAGGCAATAGCCCACTTTGTCCATGCGTTAAAAAGTCTCTTATCATTGGTTACTTGATTGTCTTTTAAATCGGTATTCCTTTTCAGTGGTTTTAGGTGCATCAGTGCATTTTAGTACATTATAGTACATTATTTTGGCCAAGGCTGACCTTCGAGGAGTGTTTCGTAGTGGTGTAATGGACCGTCGCCCAAAAGTCTTGTCTGCACACAGGAACCATAAACCATTCATAAGCAAACTATGTTTGCTATGCCACATTAACTAAGTTGATTTCCTCTTGGAGGCTGTTTGAGCTAGTTTGTGTGCTCTCAAAAGGGTGAACTCTAGGCAATTATTTGGTGTATAACTGCAACTTGAGTCATGCTTTAGTAGCCATACAGATAGAAAGATAGCTTGTGGGTTTACGTTGAACACTTAGGGGATTTCAGTGATGTGCCCTTCCAAAGACTGGTGTGCAGTTTTCATCATCTCTTACCCACACATTTTTCAAGTGAAGGCATTACAAAATATAGGCAGGACTGCAGCATTTAAAAGCATGTCTCATTGTAGATATTTCTGCATTGATTCCTATGCCTTCAGTAAATTTTGCTTTGTAGATACTAGAAGGGTGTGTCCAATGCCACTAGCTTATACCACCATGGTATTCTTCAATGTCAGAAACCTCTCTTACTCTGTAGCTGCCATCTGAATGCCAGCCACAGTCCCTGTTGTAGTACAATGACCGCTCTCTAGCGGCAGGGTAAATGCAAGGTATTACTTAGTTTTCCAGCAAGTCTGAAATTGAAGGAAACTTCACGTTCATACCATGCTTCATCACTAGTAACTGGCCCAGTAGGGCTGTATTGCAAAGCCCTGTCCTGCCACATTATATAAAGTGGTTCACAGTTTAGGTTGAAGTGACCATGGAGTCGAGAACCTTTATCTCGATGAGTTTCCCACGAGCTGTGTTCATTTATTTAATGGACCAAGTATGCATATACTGACTTTAAAATATTGTTTAAAATTGTGTCCATTAGTTTAAATCATGTGTGTCACAATCTTCTTGAAATAAATCCAAATTGTTAGAATAAACGGGAAATTACCCAACCCCTAATTATAACTCAACTTAATAACAAAACCTATAAAAACATGGATCGCATTTGTATTAAATTAATATGTTCCCAAAGGGCAACAGTAGAGTTAGAGACTAGACCTATAGGAGAGGTAATAAGGTTATGCTGTTATGTGAACCTAACCATAAACATTAATGATTTAAAGTAATGCAAAACATTAATTTCCATCCTTCTTTTGTCTAAGAAGAAAAGTGCACCAAGAGCTCTTAAGATCAATTCAACACAAATTCCAAAACAAATCTGTAACGTTTGAACTAGTTTATCTTAATGATGCTAAATATTTTCAACATCTAGACTTTGGTCATTAAGGCCATGTAAACACAGAAGCAAGAAGCAGCAGTCGTGTATTGTGAGTGTATCTTTTATGTTGCAGATGTCTCCCATCCATCTCACTCTTGATTTTCTTAAAGCTACAGAGCAGTCTAAGGCGAGTGATCTTATCTGCCATTGTTCTTCCATCCATATCTAAGCCTTCTTTAGAAGCCGGGAGAGAATGATGAAGTAGAACAGTTACCCTTTTCTGGAAGTTCAGATCTAAGGCAAAGAATATTAAATGCTTTAGGCTATTTAGGACAATTGCATTTACACATTTAGAGAAAGGCGTTTTGATTCAAAGTTTACTTTGTTTTATATGCGGTTCTGGACCTAAATCAGTAAAATATACTCTACATCTTCTTAATGTAATAAATAAATACAATAAATAAAACGTGATATTTGTTTTAAACAGACCGGCAAAGCCTGAATTGCATAAGCAATACTATGCAATGTTGAGTGTTATTTTCTCAGATAAGTTTAGTCCTATTTACTGTACACTACAGTTGCACCTTTCAGTCCTTATGAGAGGCCTTGATCACTTGAAAACTTGGTCAGTCTGTTTTCTTCATATATAACGACCATTTCATATTTAAGTCTGATACCTTTGTACTTTCTTTTTTCCGCTTAGGTACTAAATGGTTCTTTTTCTTTGGAACTGGTCAGCGAGAAGTACTGGAAAGTCAACAAACCAATGGAACTGTATTACGCGCCTACTAAGGAGCACAAATAAGCTTTTTGAGAAAGCTGGAAGCAAAGACTCTTGCCCTTTTATAGCTGTGATTTCTTAAGAGACTGACATCATCTTCCCTTGAATCAAGAAAATAATACTGCAAGGCTTAGACTGACAGAGCTCACCTTTTCCATTCATTTTGCGCATCAGTATGCTTACTACATTCCTTTGCGTTTTTGATGCAGAAAAGCGCAGACATCTCCATGTGAATATCACAGGCGTAACATGTCACCAGCAATTGACATTTAAGCTACCAGTTTGAAAGTAGCAACCAGGTTACTAGAATTACAGAAAGCAACATTTTGACTCGGTTGCAAGCAGGCCAGATCCTCCTGGCAGCCGAGGCTGCCTTAGAACTTGCATCACTGGTTGGTCTATTGCCTAAAGCTTTTTTCTGCTTTCTTTCTTCCAAATGGCTTGGCAAGGTTTTGTTTCAGAATTGGTTCCGATTTTGTTTTCTTTAATTTCGAAAAAGCGCAGGGTGGCTTTAAGGACACTTTGAATTATTTATTTTTTACATTTCCATTAAATAGTTAATCTCCAGACACGGATAATCCAGGTTACGTGAAAGGTCATCTAAAGGCAAGCATTTCCAGCCCACTGACTGAAGCTGCATAAAGAGTATTACTTCCGATGGCCACAAAGCAAAGAAGAAAATGGAGGTTGAATTTAGGATTAGCAGCACTTCCAAGTTATTCCTATGTTCCCAAATGGTTATTTCTCTGTGTTTTTGTTTTCAACGGTTCACCGATCCTAATATATTTACCGCAGCCCTAAGGTCTATTTCTGAAGCAAAATGTGGTTGTAAAACTACTCACCCAAATGAATATTTAATGCAAGAGACTACCGATTGCTTGATTCCCATCGCTATGCATTTGCTATCCCTATCAACATTTTCACCTTGAGAGGCGAAGTAGCCTGAGCTCTGAACGCTTACTCTGTCTCACCACACAAGAGAAGCAGAACCAAACATTTCTTGGCTGCCGGTGTTGAACAAGAATGGTACCAAGAATTCTGTCTAAATACGTAACAGTGAGGTCCCAAACCTTGGGAACGCCTCTGCACCTACAGCACTTCTTGGGTCGAACTGCGCTTTTCTGCTGCATGTCATTGTCATTTTTTGGTTCTATTTAATAAAATCAACATTTTAGCATCTCATGTACACATTCTCTTTGGAACCTAGGTATGTTCCACTTGAGGCACAAATTTCCTTCTGGTTCTGAGGTGGGAACAAAAACAAGGTGAACTTAGTAAAAATAACAAAAAAGGCGCTGTTCATGCACAACAGCTATTTGTAAATGCAGAATAGTCCGTTTTGATTGAAGGTCCACAGGCAGAGTCCTGCATGAACATCACCTCATTGGCTACTTTGGTATACAATTTTATATTTGTTTTTAGTACTTTAAACAATAGGTATGTACATTTTCCAAAATGAAATTTTCGACTGTGCCATGCCATTGAAATTGAGCCACTGACTTTGTACACCTGGAGGGCCTCTTTTTTTAATGCAGTTTGTTACTGTGCTATGTTTAATCTCTGCATGCCTACTGATTACAAGCCTATTTTACATGCTACGTAGGGTAATGTGCAGACAAAGTAGTCACTGCAGCTGCAAAATATCCAGTTTTCATTGTGGTTTATATTAGAATTTTGGTACAAAAGTGAAAGAGGCAAGCGTGAAGCTGCATTGTGTATATGTATAGAAAGTGTCCTTGTTTTTCTTCGGTATCGATATAATATGTATAAAAAACGTGCAGCCGATTTGTGAACATCATTTTCTTTTCACAACAATGTTAAATTTACTCAGTATTTATGTTCTTGTTTAAACATATATGCGTTTGATAAACCATCTGTTGAACAGTGACGTCAGTGTGAGGTGTATTCGTTTGCGAATTAAGCATGTTTTAATGCCTAATGTTTCATTAGAGTCAAACATTAGTCAGCTGCAATACCCTGATGAACTCCTTACCTTAAACAACTTTACCATTTTCCCTCGTTTTCTTTTTACATTTCCTATGCTGTTGATGAAAACATTTGTGAGGAGAGCCAGACTACCTCCAGTGCCCAAGCAGTGTGTCAGCCTTTTCACAACTTCCCCAACTTTCGAAGGGGATATCAAACAATGGTGCCTGAACATCTGAAAAATCTGTTTTTCATCCAGGCATCCCCGTGGAACACTCTTTGACTGCATAGAAAGTGTCTTTTCAGTTTTCGAGCCACTTGGAGTATCTTAATGTGGTGCTGCCATGCCATCCAGCAGTAGCTCCTTAGAGGATTGAATGTAGGGTTCTGATATTTTGGAGTAGTTAACGCACCTATTTTCCAGAAGGCAGGGATGAATATTTCCGAAAATCAAGTGGCAGATGATTTTAGGGTTACACTGCGCAAACAAAACATTTTATATTCCAGTGCGCTCATTCTCTTTGACTCCCAGCCTAACGAAATAGAAGGAATTATATTTTTAAGTCTTGCATCAAGATGTCGGCATCAGCAGGAGCGCCTAAAGGAAGGAAAAGTCCAATGAGGAATTTCTTTTTTTTGCATAAGACCGACCTAGCAAAGGCTGGTGCCCAATCAGGTTTGTCCTATGCCCTTTTTTACATGTTGCATCAGTGCCTCGTTGGAAATGAGGATTAGTTCAGATTTTCTAACAGTATCTATAAATAGCGAAGTCTTAAGATGCTGCCTATGCAGGGAGGTAGGCAATGTTTTGGCTACCTTTTTTTATTTTATTTTAGTTTTTTTTTTTTTTTTTGTGTGTGTTGTAATTTGTTATTATTATTTCGTATCATTGGACAGGTACATAGAGCAAACAGAATCCCACCTTTTAGGGGGTGTACAATCTTTACAGTTTATAATCACTGTTTACAAACATGCCAAATAAAAAAGCAATTGAAACCAGTGTTAATATTTACATTTGAGAGCCAGTATTGCTAGCATAATGGCCTTGTGTCAACAGTCAAGGTGTAGAGATCGGAGGGTGTTCAAATCTCGTCAGCGTATGATATAACTGTAGTCGTCGGATACATCCATACCGTGGTACTGCTATAGAACAGTACCCGTATGCTAGTGGTAGTATTCAGCAATTGTTTAATAACCTCTCATTAGCATAATCTGTGTCTCTCATGGGGTTGGGTCATTGTATGGTTATTTGTGTCTATCCCTAGTAATAACCCTCCTCTAACGAGTTCAGGGGACCAAAAGGAGGATAGTTTTACGGAGGGGATTATAAAGACTCGATGGATAATGAGGTGGGAGGAATAGTTTCGGGTGGTCTCCTTGAGAGGGGTGCTAATCGAAAATAGATGCATTGTTCTATCCTAGTATGTGGGAGAATATTTTGCGGTACGGGTTGGTTTGATGATAAAATAATCTAGTGCTAAGGATGGGGGCATTCCTGCGAGCAGGGGGAATTCAGTTTAGTAGAATAGTGTTGGGGAGAATGAGAATGGCGATAATCCTGAGAAGGAAGGAATGATAATAACACCAATTATAATAATAGCAATAATAAGAAGAAGGAGAATAAAAATGATGATCGTGGTGATAGTGAGAGCAATGGTGACCGAGGGGGGGGGCGAGATTATAGAAAAAGAGGGGTAGGGGAGGTAATGGTGATATAAGTAGAGTCAGGGTTACAGGGCAGGCGAAATGATGGTGCTAGGAGATAGGGAGTGGAGTGATGATAGTAGTTTACTGGGGATGTTGATGTAGAAGTGCAGGGATGGGGGGGCGTTGGAATTGAAACCATGAGTCAGCTATACAGAGTTGGGTTACGGGGGAATAATCGAAGAGGGTGTGTAGGAAGTTGGCTCTGTATGTGCTATTTCAAAGTAAGGAATAGCATGCACAGAGTCCAAGGGTTCCCCTTAGAGGTAAAATAGTGGTAAAAAGAGATAATACTAATGCTCTATTTTGTGGTAGTGTGGTCGAGCAGTAGGCTTATCCAAGGAGTAGTGTTAAGCATTTGTTGTACATACACATAGACAATAAATGAGGTACACACACTCAGAGACAAATCCAGCCAATAGGTTTTGTTATAGAAAAATATCTTTTCTTAGTTTATTTTAAGAACCACAGGTTCAAATTTAACATGTAATATCTTGTTTGAAAGGTATTGCAGGTAAGTACATTAGGAACTTTGAATCATTTCAATTGCATGTATACTTTTCAAGTTATTCACAAATAGCTACTTTAAAAGTGGACACAGTGCAATTTTCACAGTTCCTGGGGGAGGTAAGTTTTGGTTAGTTTTACCAGGTAAGTAAGACACTTACAGGGTTCAGTTCTTGGTCCAAGGTAGCCCACCGTTGGGGGTTCAGAGCAACCCCAAAGTTACCACACCAGCAGCTCAGGGCCGGTCAGGTGCAGAGTTCAAAGTGGTGCCCAAAACGCATAGGCTATAATGGAGAGAAGGGGGTGCCCCGGTTCCGGTCTGCTTGCAGGTAAGTACCCGCGTCTTCGGAGGGCAGACCAGGGGGGTTTTGTAGGGCACCGGGGGGGACACAAGCCCACACAGAAATTTCACCCTCAGCGGCGCGGGGGCGGCCGGGTGCAGTGTTAGAACAAGCGTCGGGTTCGCAATGTAAGTCAATGAGAGATCAAGGGATCTCTTCAGCGCTGCAGGCAGGCAAGGGGGGGCTTCCTCGGGGAAACCTCCACTTGGGCAAGGGAGAGGGACTCCTGGGGGTCACTTCTGCAGTGAAAGTCCGGTCCTTCAGGTCCTGGGGGCTGCGGGTGCAGGGTCTTTTCCAGGCGTCGGGACTTAGGTTTCAGAGAGTCGCGGTCAGGGGAAGCCTCGGGATTCCCTCTGCAGGCGGCGCTGTGGGGGTTCAGGGGGGACAGGTTTTGGTACTCACAGTCGTAGAGTAGTCCGGGGGTCCTCCCTGAGGTGTTGGTTCTCCACCAGCCGAGTCGGGGTCGCCGGGTGCAGTGTTGCAAGTCTCACGCTTCTTGCGGGGAGATTGCAGGGTTCTTTAAAGCTGCTTCTTGAAACAAAGTTGCAGTCTTTTTGGAGCAGGTCCGCTGTCCTCGGGAGTTTCTTGTCGTCGTCGAAGCAGGGCAGTCCTCAGAGGATTCAGAGGTCGCTGGTCCCTTTGGAAGGTGTCGCTGGAGCAGAGTTCTTTGGAAGGCAGGAGACAGGCCGGTGAGTTTCTGGAGCCAAGGCAGTTGTTGTCTTCTGGTCTTCCTCTGCAGGGGTTTTCAGCTGGGCAGTCCTTCTTCTTGTTGTTGCAGGAATCTCATTTTCTAGGGTTCAGGGTAGCCCTTAAATACTAAATTTAAGGGCGTCTTTAGGTCTGGGGGGTTAGTAGCCAATGGCTACTAGCCCTGAGGGTGGGTATACCCTCTTTGTGCCTCCTCCCAAGGGGAGGGGGTCACAATCCTAACCGTATTGGGGGAATCCTCCATCTGCAAGATGGAGGATTTCTAAAAGTTGGAGTCACCTCAGCTCAGGACACCTTAGGGGCTGTCCTGACTGGCCAGTGACTCCTCCTTGTTGCTTTCTTTGTTCCCTCCAGCCTTGCCGCCAAAAGTGGGGGCCGTGGCCGGAGGGGGCGGGCAACTCCACTAAGCTGGAGTGCCCTGCTGGGCTGTGACAAAGGGGTGAGCCTTTGAGGCTCACCGCCAGGTGTTACAGCTCCTGCCTGGGGGAGGTGTTAGCATCTCCACCCAGTGCAGGCTTTGTTACTGGCCTCAGAGTGACGAAGGCACTCTCCCCATGGGGCCAGCAACATGTCTCTAGTGTGGCAGGCTGCTGGAACTAGTCAGCCTACACAGACAGTCGGTTAAGTTTCAGGGGGCACCTCTAAGGTCCCCTTTGGGGTGTATTTTGCAATAAAATGTACACTGGCATCAGTGTGCATTTATTGTGCTGAGAAGTTTGATACCAAACTTCCCAGTTTTCAGTGTAGCCATTATGGTGCTGTGGAGTTCGTGTTTGACAAACTCCCAGACCATATACTCTTATGGCTACCCTGCACTTACAATGTCTAAGGTTTTGTTTAGACACTGTAGGGGTACCATGCTCATGCACTGGTACCCTCACCTATGGTATAGTGCACCCTGCCTTAGGGCTGTAAGGCCTGCTAGAGGGGTGACTGACCTATACTTGCATAGGCAGTGAGAGGCTGGCATGGCACCCTGAGGGGAGTGCCATGTCGACTTACTCGTTTTGTTCTCACTAGCACACACAAGCTGGCAAGCAGTGTGTCTGTGCTGAGTGAGAGGTCTCCAGGGTGGCATAAGACATGCTGCAGCCCTTAGAGACCTTCCTTGGCATCAGGGCCCTTGGTACTAGAAGTACCAGTTACAAGGGACTTATCTGGATGCCAGGGTCTGCCAATTGTGGATACAAAAGTACAGGTTAGCGAAAGAACACTGGTGCTGGGGCCTGGTTAGCAGGCCTCAGCACACTTTCAATTGTAAACATAGCATCAGCAAAGGCAAAAAGTCAGGGGGCAACCATGCCAAGGAGGCATTTCCTTACACAACCCCCCCGCCCCCAAACGAAAGAGGATGAGACTAACCTTTCCCAAGAGAGTCTTCATTTTCTAAGTGGAAGAACCTGGAAAGGCCATCTGCATTGGCATGGGCAGTCCCAGGTCTGTGTTCCACTATAAAGTCCATTCCCTGTAGGGAGATGGACCACCTCAACAGTTTAGGATTTTCACCTTTCATTTGCATCAGCCATTTGAGAGGTCTGTGGTCAGTTTGAACTAGGAAGTGAGTCCCAAAGAGGTATGGTCTCAGCTTCTTCAGGGACCAAACCACAGCAAAGGCCTCCCTCTCAATGGCACTCCAACGCTGCTCCCTAGGGAGTAACCTCCTGCTAATGAAAGCAACAGGCTGGTCAAGGCCATCATCATTTGTTTGGGACAAAACTGCCCCTATCCCATGTTCAGAGGCATCTGTCTGCACAATGAACTGCTTAGAATAATCTGGAGCTTTTAGAACTGGTGCTGAGCACATTGCTTGTTTCAGGGTGTCAAAGGCCTGTTGGCATTCCACAGTCCAGTTCACTTTCTTGGGCATTTTCTTGGAGGTGAGTTCAGTGAGGGCTGTCACAATGGATCCATATCCCTTCACAAACCTCCTGTAATACCCAGTCAAGCCAAGGAATGCCCTGACTTGAGTCTGGGTTTTTGGAGCTACCCAGTCCAGAATAGTCTGGATCTTGGGTTGGAGTGGCTGAACTTGGCCTCCACCGACAAGGTGGCCCAAGTAAACCACAGTTCCCTGCCCTATCTGGCATTTGGATGCCTTGATAGAGAGGCCTGCAGATTGCAGAGCCTTCAAAACCTTCTTCAGGTGGACCAGGTGATCCTGCCAGGTGGAGCTAAAGACAGCAATATCATCAAGATAAGCTGTGCTAAAGGACTCCAAGCCAGCAAGGACTTGATTCACCAACCTTTGGAAGGTGGCAGGGGCATTCTTTAAACCAAAGGGCATAACAGTAAACTGATAATGCCCATCAGGTGTGGAGAATGCTGTTTTCTCTTTTGCTCCAGGTGCCATTTTTATTTGCCAGTACCCTGCTGTCAAGTCAAAGGTACTTAAGAATTTGGCAGCACCTAATTTATCTATGAGCTCATCAGCTCTAGGAATTGGATGGGCGTCTGTCTTGGTGACAGAGTTGAGCCCTCTGTAGTCCACACAAAACCGCATCTCTTTCTTTCCATCTGTGGTGTGAGGTTTGGGGACTAAGACCACTGGGCTAGCCCAGGGGCTGTCAGAGCGCTCAATTACTCCCAATTCCAGCATCTTGTGGACTTCCACCTTGATGCTTTCCTTAACATGGTCAGACTGTCTAAAGATTTTGTTTTTGACAGGCATGCTGTCTCCTGTGTCCACATCATGGGTACACAGGTGTGTCTGACCAGGGGTTAAGGAGAAGAGTTCAGGAAACTGTTGTAGGACTCTCCTACAATCAGCTTGCTGTTGGCCAGAGAGGGTGTCTGAGTAGATCACTCCATCTACTGAGCCATCTTTTGGGTCTGATGATAGAAGATCAGGGAGAGGTTCACTCTCTGCCTCCTGATCCTCATCTGTTACCATCAACAGATTTACATCAGCCCTGTCGTGGAAGAGCTTAAGGCGGTTCACATGGATCACCCTCTTGGGGCTCCTGCTTGTGCCCAGGTCCACCAGGTAGGTGACCTGACTCTTCCTTTCTAGCACTGGGTAAGGGCCACTCCATTTGTCCTGGAGTGCCCTGGGAGCCACAGGCTCCAGAACCCAGACTTTCTGCCCTGGTTGGAACTCAACCAGTGCAGCCTTTTGGTCATACCAAAACTTCTGGAGCTGTTGGCTGGCCTCAAGGTTTTTGGTTGCCTTTTCCATGTACTCTGCCATTCTAGAGCGAAGGCCAAGTACATAGTCCACTATGTCTTGTTTAGGCTCATGAAGAGGTCTCTCCCAGCCTTCTTTAACAAGAGCAAGTGGTCCCCTTACAGGGTGACCAAACAGAAGTTCAAAGGGTGAGAATCCTACTCCCTTCTGTGGCACCTCTCTGTAAGCAAAAAGCAGACATGGCAAGAGGACATCCCATCTCCTTTTGAGTTTTTCTGGGAGCCCCATGATCATGCCTTTTAATGTCTTGTTGAATCTCTCAACTAAGCCATTAGTTTGTGGATGGTATGGTGTAGTGAATTTGTAAGTCACTCCACACTCATTCCACATGTGTTTTAGGTATGCTGACATGAAGTTGGTACCTCTGTCAGACACCACCTCCTTAGGGAAACCCACTCTGGTAAAGATACCAATGAGGGCCTTGGCTACTGCAGGGGCAGTAGTCGACCTAAGGGGAATAGCTTCAGGATACCTAGTAGCATGATCCACTACTACTAGGATGTACATATTTCCTGAGGCTGTGGGAGGTTCCAGTGGACCAACTATGTCCACACCCACTCTTTCAAAGGGGACCCCCACCACTGGAAGTGGAATGAGGGGGGCCTTTGGGTGCCCACCTGTCTTGCCACTGGATTGACAGGTGGGGCAGGAGAGGCAAAACTCCTTAACCTTCTGGGACATATTGGGCCAGTAGAAGTGGTTGACTAACCTCTCCCACGTCTTGGTTTGTCCCAAATGCCCAGCAAGGGGAATATCATGGGCTAAGGTCAGAATAAACTCTCTGAACGACTGAGGCACTACCACTCTCCTAGTGGCACCAGGTTTGGGGTCTCTGGCCTCAGTGTACAGGAGTCCATCTTCCCAATAGACCCTATGTGTTCCTTTTTTCTTGCCCTTGGACTCTTCAGCAGCTTGCTGCCTAAGGCCTTCAAGAGAGGGACAGGTTTCTTGTCCCTTACACAGCTCCTCCCTTGAGGGTCCCCCTGGGCCTAAGAGCTCAACCTGATAAGGTTCAAGCTCCAAAGGCTCAGTTCCCTCAGAGGGCAGAACTTCTTCCTGAGAAGAGAGGTTCTCTTTTTCTGACTGTGTTGCAGTTGGTCTCCCAACTGACTTTCCTTTTCTCTTGGTAGGCTGGGCCATTTTTCCAGACTCCAGCTCTACTTTTTCACCCTGTGCCTTGCATTGTGCCCTTGTTTTTACACACACCAGTTCAGGGATACCCAGCATGGCTGCATGGGTTTTTAGTTCTACCTCAGCCCATGCTGAGGACTCCAGGTCATTTCCAAGCAGACAGTCTACTGGGATGTTTGAGGAGACCACCACCTGTTTCAGGCCATTGACCCCTCCCCATTCTAAAGTTACCATTGCCATGGGATGGGCTTTAGTCTGATTGTCAGCATTGGTGACTGTATAGGTTTTTCCAGCCAGTTTCTCTGTCACCATGGTGACACTGGCACCTGTATCCCTCAGGCCCTCTACACTTGTCCCATTAATAAAGAGCTGCTGCCTGTATTTTTGCATGTTAGGAGGCCAGGCAGCTAGTGTGGCTAAATCCACCCCACCCTCAGAGACTAGAGTAGCTTCAGTGTGGACCCTGATTTGCTCTGGGCACACTGTTGATCCCACTTGGAGACTAGCCATTCCAGTGTTACCTGGATTGGAGTTTGGAGTGGAACTTTTCTTGGGACAGGCCTTGTCTCCAGTTTGGTGTCCAGACTGACTACAGTTTCGACACCAGGCCTTTTTGGGATCAAAGTTTTTACCCTTGTACCCAGGATTGTTTTGTGAAGAGGTTCTGGGCCCACCCTCCTGTGCAGGTTTTTGGGGGCCTGTAGAAGACTCTTTACTATTTTTATTTTTGGCTGTCTCACCACCTTTCCCCTGGGGAGGTTTTGTGACCCCTTTCTTTTGGTCACCCCCTGTGGAAGTTTTGGACACCCTAGTCTTGACCCAATGGTCCGCCTTCTTTCCCAATTCTTGGGGAGAAATTGGTCCTAGGTCTACCAGATGCTGAAGCAGTTTATCATTGAAACAATTACTTAACAGGTGTTCTTTCACAAATAAATTGTACAGCCCATCATAATTACTTACACCACTGCCTTGAATCCAACCATCTAGTGTTTTTACTGAGTAGTCTACAAAGTCAACCCAGGTCTGGCTCGAGGATTTTTGAGCCCCCCTGAATCTAATCCTATACTCCTCAGTGGAGAATCCAAAGCCCTCAATCAGGGTACCCTTCATGAGGTCATAAGATTCTGCATCTTTTCCAGAGAGTGTGAGGAGTCTATCCCTACACTTTCCTGTGAACATTTCCCAAAGGAGAGCACCCCAGTGAGATCTGTTCACTTTTCTGGTTACACAAGCCCTCTCAAAAGCTGTGAACCATTTGGTGATGTCATCACCATATTCATATTTAGTTACAATCCCTTTAGGGATTTTCAACATGTCAGGAGAATCTCTGACCCTATTTATGTTGCTGCCACCATTGATGGGTCCTAGGCCCATCTCTTGTCTTTCCCTCTCTATGGCTAGGATCTGTCTTTCCAAAGCCAATCTTTTGGCCATCCTGGCTAACTGGATGTCCTCTTCACTGGAGTTATCCTCAGTGATTTCAGAGTTGTTGGTCCCTCCTGTGAGGGAACCAGCATCTCTGACTATTATTTGTGGAGTCAGGGCTTGAGAAGCCCTGTTCTCCCTAAGTAGGACTGGAGGGGGGGAATTTCCCTCCAAGTCACTATCTTCATCCTCTGAGTTGCCACCCTCAGAGGGGTTGGCCTTTTCAAACTCTGCCAAAAGCTCCTGGAGCTGTATTTTGGTAGGTTTGGGGCCCATTGCTATTTTCTTTAGTTTACAGAGTGACCTTAGCTCTCTCATCTGTAGATGGAGGTAAGGTGTGGTGTCGAGTTCCACCACAGTCACATCTGTGCTAGACATTTTGCTTCTAAAAGTTGGAATACTTTTTAAGAATCTAAAACTGGTTCTAGAATCTAATTCAAACTTTTACCAAACTTTTAAACTCTAAAAGAAATGCTAACAGGGACTAACACAAGGCCCTAGCAGGACTTTAAAGAATTTAGAAAACTTTTCAAATTGCAAAAATCAATTTCTAATGACAATTTTGGAATTTGTCGTGTGATCAGGTATTGGCTGAGTAGTCCAGCAAATGCAAAGTCTTGTACCCCACCGCTGATCCACCAATGTAGGAAGTTGGCTCTGTATGTGCTATTTCAAAGTAAGGAATAGCATGCACAGAGTCCAAGGGTTCCCCTTAGAGGTAAAATAGTGGTAAAAAGAGATAATACTAATGCTCTATTTTGTGGTAGTGTGGTCGAGCAGTAGGCTTATCCAAGGAGTAGTGTTAAGCATTTGTTGTACATACACATAGACAATAAATGAGGTACACACACTCAGAGACAAATCCAGCCAATAGGTTTTGTTATAGAAAAATATATTTTCTTAGTTTATTTTAAGAACCACAGGTTCAAATTTAACATGTAATATCTTGTTTGAAAGGTATTGCAGGTAAGTACATTAGGAACTTTGAATCATTTCAATTGCATGTATACTTTTCAAGTTATTCACAAATAGCTACTTTAAAAGTGGACACTTAGTGCAATTTTCACAGTTCCTGGGGGAGGTAAGTTTTGGTTAGTTTTACCAGGTAAGTAAGACACTTACAGGGTTCAGTTCTTGGTCCAAGGTAGCCCACCATTGGGGGTTCAGAGCAACCCCAAAGTTACCACACCAGCAGCTCAGGGCCGGTCAGGTGCAGAGTTCAAAGTGGTGCCCAAAACGCATAGGCTATAATGGAGAGAAGGGGGTGCCCCGGTTCCGGTCTGCTTGCAGGTAAGTACCCGCGTCTTCGGAGGGCAGACCAGGGGGGTTTTGTAGGGCACCGGGGGGGACACAAGCCCACACAGAAATTTCACCCTCAGCGGCGCGGGGGCGGCCGGGTGCAGTGTTAGAACAAGCGTCGGGTTCGCAATGTAAGTCAATGAGAGATCAAGGGATCTCTTCAGCGCTGCAGGCAGGCAAGGGGGGGGGCTTCCTCGGGGAAACCTCCACTTGGGCAAGGGAGAGGGACTCCTGGGGGTCACTTCTGCAGTGAAAGTCCGGTCCTTCAGGTCCTGGGGGCTGCGGGTGCAGGGTCTTTTCCAGGCGTCGGGACTTAGGTTTCAGAGAGTCGCGGTCAGGGGAAGCCTCGGGATTCCCTCTGCAGGCGGCGCTGTGGGGGCTCAGGGGGGACAGGTTTTGGTACTCACAGTCGTAGAGTAGTCCGGGGGTCCTCCCTGAGGTGTTGGTTCTCCACCAGCCGAGTCGGGGTCGCCGGGTGCAGTGTTGCAAGTCTCACGCTTCTTGCGGGGAGATTGCAGGGTTCTTTAAAGCTGCTTCTTGAAACAAAGTTGCAGTCTTTTTGGAGCAGGTCCGCTGTCCTCGGGAGTTTCTTGTCGTCGTCGAAGCAGGGCAGTCCTCAGAGGATTCAGAGGTCGCTGGTCCCTTTGGAAGGCGTCGCTGGAGCAGAGTTCTTTGGAAGGCAGGAGACAGGCCGGTGAGTTTCTGGAGCCAAGGCAGTTGTTGTCTTCTGGTCTTCCTCTGCAGGGGTTTTCAGCTGGGCAGTCCTTCTTCTTGTTGTTGCAGGAATCTCATTTTCTAGGGTTCAGGGTAGCCCTTAAATACTAAATTTAAGGGCGTGTTTAGGTCTGGGGGGTTAGTAGCCAATGGCTACTAGCCCTGAGGGTGGGTACACCCTCTTTGTGCCTCCTCCCAAGGGGAGGGGGTCACAATCCTAACCCTATTGGGGGAATCCTCCATCTGCAAGATGGAGGATTTCTAAAAGTTAGTCACCTCAGCTCAGGACACCTTAGGGGCTGTCCTGACTGGCCAGTGACTCCTCCTTGTTGCTTTCTTTGTTCCCTCCAGCCTTGCCGCCAAAAGTGGGGGCCGTGGCCGGAGGGGGCGGGCAACTCCACTAAGCTAGAGTGCCCTGCTGGGCTGTGACAAAGAGGTGAGCCTTTGAGGCTCACCGCCAGGTGTTACAGCTCCTGCCTGGGGGAGGTGTTAGCATCTCTACCCAGTGCAGGCTTTGTTACTGGCCTCAGAGTGACGAAGGCACTCTCCCCATGGGGCCAGCAACATGTCTCTAGTGTGGCAGGCTGCTGGAACTAGTCAGCCTACACAGACAGTCGGTTAAGTTTCAGGGGGCACCTCTAAGGTGCCCTCTGGGGTGTATTTTGCAATAAAATGTACACTGGCATCAGTGTGCATTTATTGTGCTGAGAAGTTTGATACCAAACTTCCCAGTTTTCAGTGTAGCCATTATGGTGCTGTGGAGTTCGTGTTTGACAAACTCCCAGACCATATACTCTTATGGCTACCCTGCACTTACAATGTCTAAGGTTTTGTTTAGACACTGTAGGGGTACCATGCTCATGCACTGGTACCCTCACCTATGGTATAGTGCACCCTGCCTTAGGGCTGTAAGGCCTGCTAGAGGGGTGACTGACCTATACTTGCATAGGCAGTGAGAGGCTGGCATGGCACCCTGAGGGGAGTGCCATGTCGACTTACTTGTTTTGTTCTCACTAGCACACACAAGCTGGCAAGCAGTGTGTCTGTGCTGAGTGAGAGGTCTCCAGGGTGGCATAAGACATGCTGCAGCCCTTAGAGACCTTCCTTGGCATCAGGGCCCTTGGTACTAGAAGTACCAGTTACAAGGGACTTATCTGGATGCCAGGGTCTGCCAATTGTGGATACAAAAGTACAGGTTAGGGAAAGAACACTGGTGCTGGGGCCTGGTTAGCAGGCCTCAGCACACTTTCAATTGTAAACATAGCATCAGCAAAGGCAAAAAGTCAGGGGGCAACCATGCCAAGGAGGCATTTCCTTACAGGGTGTCATTGTTGAGGCGTCACTGTTGTGGCGACTCTATCAAGGGGATAAAAAATGGGGGATATGATATAGCGAAGGGCAATGGGGAGATGGTGATCTTTTGTTTGCGTAGATTAGGTGTCTGTGGGTCCTCGTAGGATAAATTTAGCTCGTCAGGTTCGGTAGGAAGGGTGACCACGTTTGTAAAAATGTCAGTTTTGTCCTGTAGATCGTATATGAGGCGCTCATGGGAGGCCGCCTGATACATTGCGCCAATCCACTCTTCTTGGGAGGGAGGAGCTGTTGCCCGCCCATGTCTGAGGATACATAGTTTTGCCGTGGCTAGTGCGGTATGCAGTAATCGGCTTTGGGGTCGGGAGAGATGATGCAGCTCCTCTGTATCGTGTAAGAGTATGAGGGAGGGTGTAAGGGTTGGTGGTAAGGGTAAGACCTCCCTAAGAGTGCGTCCTATCACCCGCCAGAAGGGTTGTACGGCGCTGCAATCGTGCAGGATGTGGGTGAGGTCACAATGGGTGTGAGGGCATCTCCAGCAGGACGCATGGGGCAGAAGTCGTGCCGCGCATAGCTTCTGGGGGGGTCCAGTACCAGTCGTGTAGAGTCTTGAAAAGACAGAATTTTAGGCATGACTCCCGGGCTCCTCGATCTCTAGCCTCATCTAGATCATAATCTTTCTGTAGGCGGGTTTGCCATTTAGCCTTAAGGGAGTTGAGTAGTGGCTGTGAGAAAAGGTGCCGGTTCAACACCGCCTGTAGTCCCAATACGGCCCCTTTTAATTGGCCCCATGTTTCCAGGTATTGAAGTATTGGAGAGTGTGCGAGACGTCAGGGGGAGCATCCCAGCCGTTGTACTAGACAGTGTCATAGTTGTAGGTAGCGCCATTTATAGTGTTCGGGGAGATTGAATTCGTCCTGGAGTTCCCTGAACGTCTTCCAGCTGTCTCCAGAGATGAGTTGGTCTATCCTCATGATACCTTTTAGATACCAGTCTCTCCAGTGAATAGTCTTACCCCCTATCTGAAACCCTCTATTGCCCCAGAGGAGGGCTCTGTCATGTAGATATGGGTCTATTTTCAGAGAGCGGTGTGCCTGTTGCCAGGCTTTCCTCATGGCTCCAATTATGGGGTTGGTGGTTCGTTGGCCCATCAGGTCTGTGTTATATATTATCTGGAGGTCGTGAGAAGCCTTTGTGAGTGTTCTTTCTACTATCACCCAACATGGTGGATCTCATACATTCGGAAGTAAGAGGGTCAGCTGCAATAGGTGTAACGCGGAAGAATAGTGTTCTACAGAAGGGAGATTTAAACCTCCAAATTCACGTCGGGCTAATAATGTGGCTCTAGGCAGTCGTGGGTGCATGGATCCCCAGACAAAGGCACGGATGCTGTGGTCGATCTCTCGGAGGAGGGCTAATAGTATATACAGGGGGAGCATACCTAGTACATAAAGGAACCTTGGAAGGGTTACCATTAGTACTGCTTGCACCCTGCCCCACATGGAAAATCCTAGTTGTTTGCATTTATCGAAATCTCGTTTCATATTATTAATTAAGGGATCTAGGTTATCTGTCACTATTTTTTCTAAGCCTCTATTTATATCTATGCCCAGGTAACTAAGGCGTGAGTGTCTCCATTTAACCGGTAATCCTTGTAGTGAAGAACTGACTGTTATGGGGGAGAGAGGTAGAGCCTCACTTTTATCCCAGTTAACCCGGTAGTCCGAGAGATGTTCAAATTTGGTTACTATCTGTTTGAGTGCTGGTAGCAAGTTGGGTAGGTCAGTGAGGGTGAGCAGAATATCGTTTGCATAGAGGTAGATGGTGGAACATCCGCCTGGGATTGGAATTCCTGATATTAGGTTAGAGCTCCGAATTACCGCCGCTAGGGGTTCTACAGCTAATAAGAATAGCAAGGGGGACAGTGGGCAGCCCTGTCGGGTTCCTCTGTATATCGGAAAGGTGTCAGACAGAAACCCCCCACAGTTTACCTGGGCTGTCGGGGAGTCGTAGAGTAATCGTACTCTATTGATGAAGTTAGTCCCCAATCCAAAGCGTTTTAGGATTTCAAAGAGATACCACCATTCTATTCGATCAAATGCCTTCTCTGCATCTAATGAGAGGACAAGAGCCTCTTCCTGTGAGTCTTGTGCTGTCCAGATGTTATGAAATAACATAAGGAGATGGTTCCTCGATGAGCGGCTCGCTACAAAGCCTACCTGGGTGTGATGGATTAGGGAAGGAATGACTTTTTGAGTCGTGCTGCTAATATCGTTGCTAGTATTTTTGTGTCTCCATTAAGTAGTGAAATAGGGCGGTAGCTTCCGCAGAGAAGGGTATCTCTCCCTGGTTTAGGTAAAACTGTGATTGTGGCTTTGTTGGAGAAAGGATGTAAGGATCCCGTGTGATCGGCACCCTGGAAAGCTTCGTATAGGGTTTCTACTGTATCGGTCCCGGTCCATTTAAAAAATTCGGACGTGAACCCATCTTCCCCTGGAGCTTTGTGATATGATAATTTGGCTATCGCCTGTTGGATCTCTACCTTACTAATGTCGCCTCTAAGAGCGCCCTACCTTCGGCCATAAGACAGGGTATATTTGCGTTTTGCAAGAAAGCATCTAAGCGGTCAGTGGCTTCTACTGTTTCTGGGGTATAGAGGGCTTGGTAGTAGCTGCCGAATTCGTTCGCAATGGCCTGCGGGTGTGTAAGGAGATAGTTATTACGGTTATTAATCGCTGGTATGGCTAGAGTGTTTTCTCTTTGGTGTAGTTGGGCGGCTAGTAGATGGCTCGCTTTCTTGCTGTGCTCATAGTGTCGGCACTTTAGCTTTTGTAATGCATATTCCGTCCGCGAAGTGTAGAGAGAATTGAGTTCCATTTTAGCTTGTTCCAGATAGCGGCGGTTAAGTGAAGTAGAGGTTTGCGTATATTCTCTAGTCGTGTGAGCTATCCTGTCTTCCAGTTTGGCCTATTGATCTCTTTTTGAGCATTGGCAATGGCAGCGTCCCTCATTACCTGGCCTCTAATAGTTGCCTTTGCCGCTGCCCACAGAAGTTGGGGTGAGGATACCGAGCCTTTATTGTCTTTCAGGTATGTGGTTAAATGAGCTTTAAGTTGTTCCTTTTCTTTTGGGGTTCTATATCTGGAGTTGGGGAGACGCCAAGGTTTACGACCGGGTCTGATCATCCCTTGTTCCAATGTTATTAGGACCGGGGAGTGGTCAGATAGTGCAGATGTAAGGATGTCCGACACTATTATCGATTGCGTCATTCTCTGGTCAATCATGAAGTAATCTAATCGCGATTGGGTCCCATGGACTGAGGAGAGGAAGGTGTATTGGCAGTCAGAGGGGTGTAGTAGACGCCAACAGTCTAATAAACCATGATCAGAGGTAGAAGGGTCTGGTCTGCATTGTTGCATATATCGAGGCAACTTGTATGGTCAAGAATGGCGTCTTGTACAATGTTCCAGTCTCCTCCCAGTATGTATTGTGAGGCGCCAATCTGTGTGAGTAGTCGGTTGAGAGAGAGGAAGAAAGTACGCTTAGAGCCTATCGGGCGTATACTGAGCCTATGCAGATCGTGGAGAGGCCTACCCTGATTTTGGCGAGGACGTAGCGTCCTTCTGGGTTCATGCCATGTTTTAAGCAATCGGAACTGTAGCAAACGACGTATGAAGATTGCCACCCCGCATTTCCTTCCAGTACCCTGTATTTCGTCGGGCATGGATGGCCCTACTATAGAGCACTTTGCCCACCCAGTCTCTGCAGAGTTTTTCAGATTCTGCTGAGGTGAGATGCGTTTCCTGTAATAGGGAAATATCAGCATGTTTAGAACGTAAATAGGATAGTATCTTCTGTCGTTTGACATAGTGGGTCATACCATGTACGTTCCAGGAGAGGATTGTGAGCGGGGTCGTAGTTCCCATGGGTGCTTTATGGGAGCACCCTCTCTCCTTGGAAAGGGGAGAGGGTGGGGGAGATAATAGGGAAGGGGGGTGTCGGATGGAGAGTAACCTCACCGGGATGTGTAGAGGGGATAGTGGTGTGTCTAGGTCCCTCGGTCACCAGGGGGGATAAAGAAGGTCAATATGATTAGAGGAAGGGTTAATAAGCTCTGAAAGTGAAGAATTGATTCGGACGCTAGTGGGTAAAGGGATGGGAAAGAGACCTGTAGAGAGAGAAAACTTGCTACCTATAAACTATTAATCTGCGGGTTTGAACCTATAGGGTCCGCGCGCCAGAAGGATATTGGTATGGGGTATAAGTATAATGAGGGGCGTTTTGGTATTTCTTAAATAGTTTTGAGGGGCCATCAGGCAGCCTCCTTGTGTTACATATCATGTATGTAAATAACAGGGCGTTAGGGGTATGTATGTGGAATTCTTAACATGTATGTGGTAATAGTGCCTCAAGCTTCATAAATTAAAGTGTATAATAATGCAGGCTGTGGGGGGTCATGTGGGGACTCAGAGCAGGGGCTTTATGTTGAGGGGCATTGAGTGTGAATGGTGTTGTTGTGTTTGTCTGAGGTAGGTCTTGCCACATGGGTCCGAATAAGCATGTGTTATTCATCGTGTCTCTGTTAGTGGCGACCTGGTCATCAAGAATTGTTCACGGGCCTGAAGTCTTACGACTGTGTGTATAAGGGATCTATGGGTTTACTAATGATCTAATATAGCTATGTGGCCTTGTTAGACTGGTGCCCTGCCTATTTTCCCTATTTGTCGCGTGTGAGTGAGGCAGTATGATAGCATGGGGACAGTCTTTCCCATACCTAATTGGTATAGCATGTTGTAAAGTTATGTGTGCTAAAGGTACCTCAGGGAGGGACGTGCATTCAACCTCATAGTACAGGTATTAGGAAGGTTTGGTCATACACCATTAAAAAATAGAGTGTACAGTCGGAAATGGCACATTCTAAACAATTTTTATACCCTTTGGAATTATTACTATATATCCGTGTAGGGAGCTTGATTATGGCTCTGAGTTGGTTTAATAGTGTCCTAATCAACAGACAACACCTGTTAAGAAACTGCGTCTCATAGTTGGAGGGTGGCAGTAGAATCCCAAACCGCCTGGGTCCCACCCCATCAAAGATGCAGTCTTGGTTTAGAACAGTTGGGCATGCCACTTATCTGTACGACGATAGGCAGGTCTGTTGTTGAATGCAGATCTGATATTCCTTCAGGGTTCTGGGTATTCATGCTTGTCAGTGAGCTGAGTGATCGTCCAGTGACGGTTTCAAGGGGGAGCGAGATTTGTCCCTGCCTGTGTCTTGGGTGTGGTCCATTACTGCCTGCAGTACTTGCTCACGGTTGTCTTGTGGCTTAGGGAGGCTGTCATACATTCTGCCTCTCTTGTGTGAAGTAGAGCGCTGGGCTTGTAATAGTGCAGCAGAGGGGTTGGTCTCAGTTTGAGAGGGGTCAGGATCTTCACGTCCTGAAGACATGTCCATAAGATATGAGGCAAGATCGTTGAGAAATCAGCTGAAGTCATCCGGTTCGGGAAAGTCTTTGGATTTACCACGGTGAGTGATCCACATCCTTGCAGGTTCAAAAAGGCCATATTTAATGTCTAGGTTCCTGAGTTGCGGTCTAAGGGCTAGGAACGCCTTTCGTTTTTCATTTGTCAGTCTAGAGAAATCGGCAGCCACTCTAATCTCGTGACCGTCTAGGGAGACCGGCCCTTGCGTTTTAGCTGCAGAGAGGACTTGTCCAGCCTGTTCATGTCATAAAAAGCATGCTATGATAGGTCGTGGCTTGTCTGAGGTAGCTTTATGGGGCAGACCGATTCTGTGTGCTCTTTGAAATTCTGGTGGTGGTGAGAAATCAATACCAAAGAGATCGGGCAGGAGTGATTGGAGGAAGGACTTGATATCGGATCCCGCTTTGCGTTCCAGGATACCGAAAAGGTGTATGTTGTCTCGACGACTACGGTCTTCTAGATCAGTGACCTTTGCTCAGAGGGATCGTAGTTCTGCTTCCTGATCCGGTAATGCTGCCACTTGATCCTCCACAGCAGTGAGTCATTGGTCTAGGGCATCCGCTGTTTCTTTGAAGCTGGCTATATCCGCTCGGATGGAGGAGGAGGTTATGGTTATCTGTTATCTTCAGGTCCATTGCCTTGAGACGACGTCCCACTGAGGCAATCTCCTGCAGTATACGCACTGTGGCTTCATCGGGCAGGATGGTCCGTTGGCGAGGACGTTGGGCCCGGTGTTGCCGTTTGTGCCGCCATGGTTTTTGATTGAGTGATAGCCTCGAGAACAGGAGTTGTCTGGAGTGTTTGCCTGAAGGCTTCCCACTGGGCATTTCCTTCAGGATATGAGGGTCTCTGGAGGGCAGAATTTGTTGTGTGGGCACGTGGTGAGGGTGAGTTGTGCCGACTGCTATCCTTATGCCCTATTAATTTAGGGGTTGAGGCCGTGTCTGTTGCAGGAGGTTGGTCCTCGTAGACAATGGTTGGGGGTGTGGGGTGGAGGTGGTACGAGAAGTATGCCTTCAGACCGTCTTCAGGCAATGGGATTATTAAAAAGGAGACGGAATCTACAGCGAGGGGAGAGCCTCTAAATTGAACCAGAGTGCCCACTGAGTTGAGGAGGATGAAATTGTCGATGGGTATCAAAGCCTGTCCCTCTTTCCCTGTGGTGCTCTGGTGTGGGGACCTGTGTCGCCTTTGTCTTTTCGCTCTGTCCTTCTGCTGTTATTTCACTTCTACACCACCCTCGTTTTTTTTTTTTCTTCACTTTATCCTTCTGCTGGTATTACACTTCTTCACTGCCCTTTTCGTTACATTCCGCCCCTCTGGTGATATTTCACCTCTTCACCGCCCTCGCCTTCTCACTCCATCCTTCTGGTGGTATTCCACCTCTTCACCCCCCCCTCGTCTTCTCACTCTGTCTTTCTGCTGTTATTTCACCTCTCCACCACCCTCCTCTTTTCAGTCTGTCCCTCTGGTGGCATTCCACTTCTTCACCACCTTCATCTTGTCACTCTGTCTCTCTGGTGGTATCGCACCTCTTTACCACTTTTGCCTTCTCACTCTCTGGGCCTCTGGGCAGAATAGCAGATTGCGGCGGACGGGGGGGGCTATAGCGATCCTGTTGATAAGGGCCTCCCATGTTTCTATCATAGAGTTGCATGGAGAGGATTTCTCCCTTTAAAGCATAGTGTTGCAATTAGGGATCAATAACCTTTATTGAGAAATGTCCTGCATTATTTATTCTTCATATCGGGAATCATCTGGAGCCACGTGTCCCCTTTTGAGTACTGCTGGGCCATTACTTTCATGCTGTAGGGTAAATAAATCCTGGATTGCAGTGCTGCCCGCGGTTCATGGGTGTGAGTTGGGGGGGCAGAGGTGCTCCGATGCTGCTGATTCTTACCCCCGTGCCCTCCGGCGCCCGGTCTCAAGCTGGTATCTCTGGCCGTGTTGTGCTGGGATGCGGCCGCTGCGTAGGTTCCTTCGAGGCCGCGTCACTAAACGGGCGGGCCTCTTACTGTGGCCCGCGGCTGGGCGTTCGGCCGCAGGCCTTAAATGGCTCCGCGTTCGATATTGCCGCGGCCGCTGAGTACCGACGGGAAAATCCGTTGTCTCCCCGGACTGCACATCCTGTGGTTCCGGGAGGCTGTTGCGAGGCTGCCTGAGGCGTATAGTGCTCCCGCCGGGGCTGAGATCCGACTCGGTGCGCAGGGCTTCGTCCTCAGACGGCCATTCTCGTATGTGGCCAAACCACGCCCCTGGCTACCTTTTTAATTAGAGACACGTATTTCCTTGGTCTTTGCTGACAGTGGCCTAAATTAAGCTGTTAAGAGAGAACAGGAGGCAAATGATTGATTAGGACCATACTCTTTCTCAGATGAGATGACAGCTTCTAAGGAGTGAAAGTAGAAACGGACTGAGTGGCGTTACTGTACTACAATAGAGTTGAGTAAAGCCCATTCCCACTGTGCCTTTTGAAAAACCTCAGTCTGACCTTCAGAGGGCCCAAGGGCGGAAACTTGTGTGAAGGCCTTTCTTAAGCACACTGATGGGCACAAATCAGAAAGAACACCCCTATAACTTTTTATGTTTCTAAAGGGAGGTTGCGAAAGAATGCTTCGTTCTTCTTCCAGGAATCCTCATCAATCAAAATGAACACTGAATTGACCCGCATCCCCGGAGTACTTTTTGAAAAATATATGTAAATATTTCCATATATACATTTGCACAAGGTTTTTCAGCAGGAAAATTAGATTAAATACAAATAAAACTCTCTCTTCAGACTATTAGCAGACTAAAAATGTCCAAATTTAATTTATATTTAATTAAAAAGTTCAGCCAAATAGAGGCACTATATTAAAAAAAAAAGTGACTAGAAACATCTTTCACAACCTATTTTAGAACAAAAAATAATTAACTGAAAGACAATGTTATCAGATAGGCTGCCATAAACATGAGTAAAACGGCACTATGCCTTCAAGGGCCTCACCCTTGCGCCCACATCCCATCATGCCTAGGGGTGACAGGTCGGTTCTCTTTTGGTTTTTCTGGTTCCTCATAACATGATTTCAGGAGCATTGATCTCAGCCTTTGTGGTTGTTTCTTCTCTGAATGCTTTTCTAAACCTTTCCAAACTTACTTTGCTCGACCTCCCTAGGGGTATGAGTGTGACATAGATCATCGGATAAACCCCACTAAGGGAAACCAACGACCCCAGCCTAAGAAATTTCTGCATTTTGTACCTCAAAACAATACAGACACATATTCAGCAAATAAATACAGAAGTTATGAAATAGTTTAATTCATAAACAAAAGTTTTAATGGGAAAGGTAGAGCCTTTCAAAATGTAGTTTTATTTCTAAAAGGCAAAGCGATTTGCTACAATCTAGCATTTCAGTTTGCCTTTTTGTCGGTGCATAACAGAGCTTAAACTGAGGCCACTAATTGTCCATACTTGATTGTTTGCTGTAATTGTGCTACCCCTACGAGTCAATCTAAAGATAACTTACTATTTAGCCTCCAGTTTCAAAATCATTTACATTTCCATGCATTTAACATTTTTCAGTTTTACTTTTTTTGTCTTTATGTACTTTATTAATGTGCAAATATTATTTCATTTTCTAAATATTCGTGGGAGTAGCCATCATAGAAACCCAGGGCTCATGGACCCCAGGTTAAGAACTGCTATTGTCGATGTTTTCTGATAGAAAATGTGTATTTTTGCTGTTCGAAAGCCTTCACATTTTGTGAAGTGCCCTGTCTGTGGCAAGAAGGTCCAACAGACCCCTGTGACCTGTGTATAAAGTGTCTTCCAGAAGACCATTGCCTTGAAAATTGCAGCCACTGCCTGAAGATGTCCAGGAGAACCCTGAAGGACATCCAGTGTAAGGAAATGCCTCTTTTGCATGTTCACCTCCACATTTTTGGGCTGATGCAGCTGTTTTTTTCAGAGAGTGCACTGAGGCCTGCTGACCAGATCTCCGTGCCAGTGTTCTAAGCCCTTACAAATGATATGTTAAATTGGCTATATCCAGTTGGCGAGTACTGACTTATAAGTTCTTAGTATATGGTATCAAGGGCATGTAAGACAGAGCAGCCACCCAGGCTGAAGCACTATTTGTGCAACCCTGAGTGTGACAAAATACAAAATGGTTCTCAACTTGCCACTGTAGACCCGAAGAGCAGTTTTACACTGCTAGTTTGACTTTGCCATTTAAACCAATGGCAAACCCATCACTTTCCATAACCCTATATGTAGGTCTCCCCTAAGGAAGTCCTATGGAGCCCTATGTCAGGGAGCTATATACTTTTAAGTAAAACATATATTTTTCACAAGTCTTAAGAGCAACACTTTTAAATGTCGTTTTCTGGAGAAAAATTAGTAGCCCCATTGGATAACATATGGGTTACTGGCTGGCACCCCAGCCTGGCTAAATCCTGAATGAGACTACCTAACTGGGTACTGTAAGGTTTCAAATTAATTGTGGCATTAAACTTATCTGATGCCCAGGTCAAATTTAATGCCACAATTGAAGTTCTGCAACACTTAGAAAGTTGACACACTGTACACCAGCTGGTCCAGTAGCCTAACACAGGCTCTTGCTCAAAGACAGCTTTCCGCCCATTTCGGGAGACGTGTGAACAACTCCCAGGCTTAAGAATAAAGGCATGCAAAGAAGAAAAACCACGGCACATCCCAAGTGGTTATAATGTTCCAGTTTATTCCTCGTGATGTCTTTAGCTGGAGCTGTAGCCAAGTAGGGATGGAAAACGGGCGCCACATTGAAATGTCAAAGAAGGAGATAAAACAGAGGAAAAGAGAAATATATGTGAGACACCCACTGAATAGTGGAAAAGAAAAAGAAAAAAGAAGAATATGGAGAGTTATTTCTGAAGTATAATGTCGTATAGGATCTGAAATTTGTTGAAAAAATATAATAGTAAAAATATGAAAATGGCCAAGAAATAGCATTGCATGCTAAATTATAAAATCGAGAAGGACGGAAGGGGTAATCCCATATTGTTGCATGTAACAAGTCTATTCAAATTTTCATAGGTGCTATGCATGAAAGAATGATGCAGAAATTGACAGACGCTAGAAAATAATGTAATAGACCAGTGATATAGAATAGTGAAGAAAAATAAAGAGAAACAAAACAACATTCCTGTACATGCACGGATAATACATGGAGAGAAAATATTTGCAAAACATCAGAGATCAATGAACAATATGAAAATCGACAAAAACACATATGTACACTGCATCATGAAATCAAAGGGGATAAAGGAGATAATCCGATGTCTTTGCATCGAACATATATTTCAGAATATCATAAATACTGTACATGGAAAGGTGATGCAAATAGTGAGGGCAGATTTGGAGATGCCGAAAGTGCTAGAGAAAGTCATGTAAGTCTTTGTCCGAGTTTAAACCCATCTCCACTGCTCGCAATCTTATAATCCACCTACTCTCTAATTGCCTTAGTTGAAGGGTTTTATTACCACCCCTAGGGCAGCCGCCCAGGGTGGCGATTCCAAAAGTCTGCACATTTAGCCTCTCTTGTAATGTATGTTTCTTGTTGAAATGAGCTGCAAGGGGGTAGTCAGTGTTGTTGTTTCTGATTGCCCTGATGTGCTCCTGTAATCTTTCCTTAAAGGGTCTGATGGTGCTCCCAACGTATATCTTCTTGCATGTGCAGATGATACAATATACAATGTATTTAGTGTTACAGTTCATGAACTGTTTGATAGTATATGTAACATCCGTGTTGTGCATGAACTGTTTAGTTTTGTCCTGTACATAATCACAGATATTGCAGTGTCCGCATCTATAGAAGCCTAGGGGTGGTGAGGGAAGCCAATTGCTTTTAGTGATCGTGGGCAGGAAGCTGTGACAAAGGTGGTCCCTCAAGGTGCGTCCTCTGCGATAAGTCATGTCCGGTTGTGTCCGTAGACGCTTTTCCAGTGTCGCATCGGATGTAAGAATTTTCCAATGCTTTCTTAAGATTTTAAAGATGTCGGCACTAGCGCAGCTGTAGGTAGTTATGAAAGATGGTGGCTTCCTTGTGCCAGCCTGTCTATGTTGTTTTTTGGAGAGTAATGTAGTTCTATTAGCTTTCATGATTCGATCATGTGTGTGACTAAGCAGTTTATTGGAATATCCACGTTTGGCAAAACGGTGTTCCAAAATTTTCAATTGTGTGCCAAACTCCTGGTCATCCTGACAGTTCCGTCTCACTCTAGTGGCCTCACCATACGGAATAGCCCTGATTTGTGAGTGTGGATGTGAACTGCTGGCATGAAGAAGCGAGTTGGTTGCCGTGGGTTTCCTATATAGTTTAGAGAAGATACAAGTATCTTTGATGTACAGTGTTAGATCAAGGAAGTCCACACAGTTGGTACTGGAATGGCTAGTGAACTGTATGTTGTAGCGGTTATTGTTTAAATACTGAATGAATGTGTCTAATGTATTGAAATCACCTGACCAGAAAAGAAGAACATCATCAATGTAGCGGCCCCAGTAAATGATGTGTTGTGTAAGTTCTGGCGGGCCGCTATTCCATAGATGATGATGCTCATAATGACCCATGTAGAGGTTTGCAAAAGATGGTGAGAATTTGGCTCCCATGGCAACACCCTGTTTCTGTCTATACCAGGTCCCCTCATGTAGGAAGACATTGTTGTCCATGGCAAGCTCAATTAGGTCCATAACCATATAGGAGTGTTGTAGAAAGCTTGCATCCCTCTTGTCCAAAAAGTATTGTATGGCCAACATCCCCTGTTCTTTGGGTATACAAGTGTATAAAGCGGTGACATCTAATGTTGCAAGAATGTGGCCACTGGTCCATTCGAAATCAGCAATGATACTAAGAAGATGGGAGGTATCCCTGATGTACGAGGGTAAATTACACACGAAAGGCTGTAGATGAAAGTCGATATATTCAGAAAGTTTTTCTGTGGGAGAATTGATACCAGAAATGATAGGTCTCCCGGGAGGAAAAGTAGCCTGTTTGTGTATCTTGGGGAGAGTGTATATACATGGAAAACTAGGTGTGGGGTTGTATAGATATTTGTATTCTAGATCCGTGAGCAGACCCTTGTTTTTCCAGGAACAGAGCTTTGTCTCTATGGCCTTAGTGATATTTGCAATGGGGTTGCCCTGTAGTTTACAATAGGCGTATGGGTCTTCCAATTGTCTATCAATTTCTCTGATGTAATCCGACCGATTCATAATGACAATATTACCGCCTTTATCGGCCTCTTTTAGTACTAGGTCCTCATTGAGTTGCAGAGTATGTAAGGCCCTATGTTCCTGTGGGGTCAAATTATGTGTGCGAGTTTTACGTCCAAGTGTGTATTGGTCTTCAAGATGATATAGTTCCTTAGTGACTAGTTTTTGGAAAATTTCAATTGAGTTATCTGGTGGTAATAGTGGTGTGAATTTGGAAGAAGGTCTAAGACCACTGTTACAGGTTGCTGAGTGAGTCATACCTAAATCAGCCAAAATGTCTTCACAAGTAGGTACTGTGTTGTGGCTATTATCCTCCAAGGAGAGGAGAGTTTGAATGTCCTTAAGATTGCCCGCAAATTCGACAACGTAAACAGTGACAGATCAGACAACAGGGCCATTACAGCATCTTTAGCTGCTACTTCCAATGTCACCGCCAGCGATACTGACCTATCTAGTTGCTCTAGTCTCGCAAGTGATGACACCAACAGTGTCCCACCACAACAGGCAACCACTTCCAGCAATAAATCTACTTTTTTGTTGGAAATGGAAAGATTTCGCAGAGGACAAAAATTCAACAAAATGCCTCCTACCACACATACAAGAGAACTAGAAGGGGTCGGAGAAAGAGTGCCCGAACCAGTAACCAACACAACCAGGGTCATCACAAGATCGACAGCCCGCAATCTCAAAACTTAGACATAGATTTAAATCACAATGAAGATCTTTGTGTCATGAACTTGTCTAACACCACACTTGATAGTGACCAATTGAGTGTTCTCAAAAAGGGTCTAGGCTTTGTACCTATGTCGTTTCCCAACTTCACACAAACACATATTGACCTTTTCAAATTTGTGCGGAAGTGCAAACTCTTGAAACACTTTGACTTTAAACATCCATATACTATAGATGATGTGGTAAACATCACGCCCTATGATCTGTCCATTGGCAATCTTAAGGACATTCAAACTCTCCTCTCCTTGGAGGATAATAGCCACAACACAGTACCTACTTGTGAAGACATTTTGGCTGATTTAGGTATGACTCACTCAGCAACCTGTAACAGTGGTCTTAGACCTTCTTCCAAATTCACACCACTATTACCACCAGATAACTCAATTGACATTTTCCAAAAACTAGTCACTAAGGAACTATATCATCTTGAAGACCAAAATACATTTGGACGTAAAACTCGCACACATAATTTGACCCCACAGGAACATAGGGCCTTACATACTCTGCAACTCAATGAGGACCTAGTACTAAAAGAGGCCGATAAAGGCGGTAATATCGTCATTATGAATCGGTCGGATTACATCAGAGAAATTGATAGACAATTGGAAGACCCATACGCCTATTGTAAACTACAGGGCAACCCCATTGCAAATATCACTAAGGCCATAGAGACAAAGCTCTGTTCCTGGAAAAACAAGGGTCTGCTCACGGATCTAGAATACAAATATCTATACAACCCCACACCTAGTTTTCCATGTATATACACTCTCCCCAAGATACACAAACAGGCTACTTTTCCTCCCGGGAGACCTATCATTTCTGGTATCAATTCTCCCACAGAAAAACTTTCTGAATATATCGACTTTCATCTACAGCCTTTCGTGTGTAATTTACCCTCGTACATCAGGGATACCTCCCATCTTCTTAGTATCATTGCTGATTTCGAATGGACCAGTGGCCACATTCTTGCAACATTAGATGTCACCGCTTTATACACTTGTATACCCAAAGAACAGGGGATGTTGGCCATACAATACTTTTTGGACAAGAGGGATGCAAGCTTTCTACAACACTCCTATATGGTTATGGACCTAATTGAGCTTGCCATGGACAACAATGTCTTCCTACATGAGGGGACCTGGTATAGACAGAAACAGGGTGTTGCCATGGGAGCCAAATTCTCACCATCTTTTGCAAACCTCTACATGGGTCATTATGAGCATCATCATCTATGGAATAGCGGCCCGCCAGAACTTACACAACACATCATTTACTGGGGCCGCTACATTGATGATGTTCTTCTTTTCTGGTCAGGTGATTTCAATACATTAGACACATTCATTCAGTATTTAAACAATAACCGCTACAACATACAGTTCACTAGCCATTCCAGTACCAACTGTGTGGACTTCCTTGATCTAACACTGTACATCAAAGATACTTGTATCTTCTCTAAACTATATAGGAAACCCACGGCAACCAACTCGCTTCTTCATGCCAGCAGTTCACATCCACACTCACAAATCAGGGCTATTCCGTATGGTGAGGCCACTAGAGTGAGACGGAACTGTCAGGATGACCAGGAGTTTGGCACACAATTGAAAATTTTGGAACACCGTTTTGCCAAACGTGGATATTCCAATAAACTGCTTAGTCACACACATGATCGAATCATGAAAGCTAATAGAACTACATTACTCTCCAAAAAACAACATAGACAGGCTGGCACAAGGAAGCCACCATCTTTCATAACTACCTACAGCTGCGCTAGTGCCGACATCTTTAAAATCTTAAGAAAGCATTGGAAAATTCTTACATCCGATGCGACACTGGAAAAGCGTCTACGGACACAACCGGACATGACTTATCGCAGAGGACGCACCTTGAGGGACCACCTTTGTCACAGCTTCCTGCCCACGATCACTAAAAGCAATTGGCTTCCCTCACCACCCCTAGGCTTCTATAGATGCGGACACTGCAATATCTGTGATTATGTACAGGACAAAACTAAACAGTTCATGCACAACACGGATGTTACATATACTATCAAACAGTTCATGAACTGTAACACTAAATACATTGTATATTGTATCATCTGCACATGCAAGAAGATATACGTTGGGAGCACCATCAGACCCTTTAAGGAAAGATTACAGGAGCACATCAGGGCAATCAGAAACAACAACACTGACTACCCCCTTGCAGCTCATTTCAACAAGAAACATCCATTACAAGAGAGGCTAAATGTGCAGACTTTTGGAATCGCCACCCTGGGCGGCTGCCCTAGGGGTGGTAATAAAACCCTTCAACTAAGGCAATTAGAGAGTAGGTGGATTATAAGATTGCGAGCAGTGGAGATGGGTTTAAACTCGGACAAAGACTTACATGTCTTTCTCTAGCACTTTCGGCATCTCCAAATCTGCCCTCACTATTTGCATCACCTTTCCATGTACAGTATTTATGATATTCTGAAATATATGTTAGATGCAAAGACATCGGATTATCTCCTTTATCCCCTTTGATTTCATGATGCAGTGTACATATGTGTTTTTGTCGATTTTCATATTGTTCATTGATCTCTGATGTTTTGCAAATATTTTCTCTCCATGTATTATCCGTGCATGTACAGGAATGTTGTTTTGTTTCTCTTTATTTTTCTTCACTATTCTATATCACTGGTCTATTACATTATTTTCTAGCGTCTGTCAATTTCTGCATCATTCTTTCATGCATAGCACCTATGAAAATTTGAATAGACTTGTTACATGCAACAATATGGGATTACCCCTTCCGTCCTTCTCGATTTTATAATTTAGCATGCAATGCTATTTCTTGGCCATTTTCATATTTTTACTATTATATTTTTTCAACAAATTTCAGATCCTATACGACATTATACTTCAGAAATAACTCTCCATATTCTTCTTTTTTCTTTTTCTTTTCCACTATTCAGTGGGTGTCTCACATATATTTCTCTTTTCCTCTGTTTTATCTCCTTCTTTGACATTTCAATGTGGCGCCCGTTTTCCATCCCTACTTGGCTACAGCTCCAGCTTTACAGTCCCTTTTCCATTTCCACTCCCTATTGGGCTTCAAATAGAGGGAGTCCGCCACCGGCGCGCGATTACTATTTGCAGCGCCGTCCATACCACGCCGAAAGAAACGCTTGGAGACATCTGAGGTATGGACACTTATTAATTGATAATGCAGTGCGCTAGTCCAGGTCTTATATGGGGTTTATGTGGATGTTTTACATCACTGGCGATGGCCTTAAGCATTCACTTTCATTAACGATATAGCCCGGAAACTCCATGGGAGTTTCACGGATGCTATACATCGCCTGCTATTTGTCTTAAACATTACATATAATCTACGATACATTAGGTTTTACGCAAACGCCACTCTCTATTTATATATATTCTTACTTCGGCAATCTATACATTCACCATATGGGTTATGATCACCATGTCATTCTTCTCGCAATAACACATTCTAAATAACGACACTCCTACTAGTCCATGCTAATTTTGAATAACCATTATAATAGGGTCAATATATATTTCATGGACCGCCCTTACCAGGTTTCTTTGCCCTCTTTCTCACTATACAGGCTTACCATGGTCCTCTAGCCTCTTCTTACTCGACCTCCTTCTCAAAACATAAGACATCAATTTGTCTCTGGTACTTTGGAATATTGAGCTATTTATCTGCATCATAGGTATGTTTTTTCGATTATCGGATCAGTTAATCCACCTTTTGTTCATTTTTCTGCACATAATACTAATGTTTCCAATGATGCATGTCTTCCCTTTCGTGGTTCAACATCTAGGACACACTTTTATCTCAACACATGGTTTTCCCTATACTTTATGGCATCACTAGAATACTGTAGGTGTGTGTGTTGTCTTTGTTTCCCTTTTAACTTTACTTGACTGTACTCTTCAAAAACAATAATTCACATTCCCCAGCTCTGGTTTTTTTCCCTTTGCACTCTATTTGTGATACACCTACTTCAGATCACATTTCTTTTTCTGACACTCTTTTGGTGACTTACATCCTAAATGAATATGGAGAGCAATAACGACATCTCTCTATTCGGGCCACGTTTTTTGGCTAACAATCGGGCTTCCCTACTTTTAATTTAATTCAAATAATTGTTTTCTTCATTGGTCACAAACACTTCTTTTCTCATTTAAATTGTTTTCCAGTAGTTGATACTCTATTTCCTTGTGTATATCCACAGCCTTGATAAAGTCTACCCAGACGAAACACGTGTCGGCTGTTGTCTATTTGGGCTGATGTTCATTTGAAAAGGATTTCTGTTGTCATCTCTTGACTCTGGCTCCAAGATGTTACCTTGGGCCACAGATTATTGTTTCATCTAAAGACATCACGAGGAATAAACTGGAACATTATAACCACTTGGGATGTGCCGTGGTTTTTCTTCTTTGCATATCATAACTGCAACCCTCTTTTGGGGCAACAGTTTCCGCACTCTGTGGCTGGGTGCATACCACTTCGAGCACTCCCCCCATCGTTCTACGTCATCATGGACTTTGTAAACAAACAATAGCTTATATTTGGAAAGTGCGCTCTCTCCTCTACACAGCCACCTTTTTTCTTATATGTATTTATATACTCTGTGTCTTAGAGCTGCACCTATAGCTATACATTGATTGTATTTATTTAAATAGTTTGTGTTACTTTATTATACATTGTGTACATGTTACTAAAACTATCCTGTACTGTTAATTTATAAGAATGTCAACTTTCAATGATAATAGGGAAGCCCTATTAGAAGAACTCTTCAATGTGAACACAAACACTACCACCTATGATCACAACGAGTAACACGAAAGAGGGACTTAGGATCAAATTCATAAGGTTGGAACGACTAAAAAAACAGGAGCTTTCGAGATGGTGGGACTTCACCATTCTTGAAAAATACATTCAAATCAAACAAGTCCCAAGGGGGCTTCGTGTCATCTTGTTCCCTTCTTTTGGGGATCTCAACCCCGTCCTATTACAAGAATGGGAACAATTATTGATCAATTCCTCCCTCGGAATTATGGACATACTGATTAGGGACGCCAAGGATAAAAGAGAACGACTACTAATAGACATAAAAAATCTAGAAAAGGAGATTCAGGACACCAATCTCACAGAGGCCATAGACAAAAATTATAACATCCTAAATGGTGTACTTCAAAAACATCAGGAATACATAAAAGAGAAGAAATTACACAAACTAAGACGAGATGCAAATGACTATGCCAAGGGCAGGGTTTTTACATTTGCCCGCAAATTCGACAACGTAAACAGTGACAGATCAGACAACAGGGCCATTACAGCATCTTTAGCTGGTACTTCCAATGTCACCGCCAGCGATACTGACCTATCTAGTTGCTCTAGTCTCGCAAGTGATGACACCAACAGTGTCCCACCACAACAGGCAACCACTTCCAGCAATAAATCTACTTTTTTGTTGGAAATGGAAAGATTTCGCAGAGGACAAAAATTCAACAAAATGCCTCCTACCACACATACAAGAGAACTAGAAGGGGTCGGAGAAAGAGTGCCCGAACCAGTAACCAACACAACCAGGGTCATCACAAGATCGACAGCCCGCAATCTCAAAACTTAGACATAGATTTAAATCACAATGAAGATCTTTGTGTCATGAACTTGTCTAACACCACACTTGATAGTGACCAATTGAGTGTTCTCAAAAAGGGTCTAGGCTTTGTACCTACGTCGTTTCCCAACTTCACACAAACACATATTGACCTTTTCAAATTTGTGCGGAAGTGCAAACTCTTGAAACACTTTGACTTTAAACATCCATATACTATAGATGATGTGGTAAACATCACGCCCTATGATCTGTCCATTGGCAATCTTAAGGACATTCAAACTCTCCTCTCCTTGGAGGATAATAGCCACAACACAGTACCTACTTGTGAAGACATTTTGGCTGATTTAGGTATGACTCACTCAGCAACCTGTAACAGTGGTCTTAGACCTTCTTCCAAATTCACACCACTATTACCACCAGATAACTCAATTGACATTTTCCAAAAACTAGTCACTAAGGAACTATATCATCTTGAAGACCAATACACACTTGGACGTAAAACTCGCACACATAATTTGACCCCACAGGAACATAGGGCCTTACATACTCTGCAACTCAATGAGGACCTAGTACTAAAAGAGGCCGATAAAGGCGGTAATATCGTCATTATGAATCGGTCGGATTACATCAGAGAAATTGATAGACAATTGGAAGACCCATACGCCTATTGTAAACTACAGGGCAACCCCATTGCAAATATCACTAAGGCCATAGAGACAAAGCTCTGTTTCTGGAAAAACAAGGGTCTGCTCACGGATCTAGAATACAAATATCTATACAACCCCACACCTAGTTTTCCATGTATATACACTCTCCCCAAGATACACAAACAGGCTACTATTCCTCCCGGGAGACCTATCATTTCTGGTATCAATTCTCCCACAGAAAAACTTTCTGAATATATCGACTTTCATCTACAGCCTTTCGTGTGTAATTTACCCTCGTACATCAGGGATACCTCCCATCTTCTTAGTATCATTGCTGATTTCGAATGGACCAGTGGCCACATTCTTGCAACATTAGATGTCACCGCTTTATACACTTGTATACCCAAAGAACAGGGGATGTTGGCCATACAATACTTTTTGGACAAGAGGGATGCAAGCTTTCTACAACACTCCTATATGGTTATGGACCTAATTGAGCTTGCCATGGACAACAATGTCTTCCTACATGAGGGGACCTGGTATAGACAGAAACAGGGTGTTGCCATGGGAGCCAAATTCTCACCATCTTTTGCAAACCTCTACATGGGTCATTATGAGCATCATCATCTATGGAATAGCGGCCCGCCAGAACTTACACAACACATCATTTACTGGGGCCGCTACATTGATGATGTTCTTCTTTTCTGGTCAGGTGATTTCAATACATTAGACACATTCATTCAGTATTTAAACAATAACCGCTACAACATACAGTTCACTAGCCATTCCAGTACCAACTGTGTGGACTTCCTTGATCTAACACTGTACATCAAAGATACTTGTATCTTCTCTAAACTATATAGGAAACCCACGGCAACCAACTCGCTTCTTCATGCCAGCAGTTCACATCCACACTCACAAATCAGGGCTATTCCGTATGGTGAGGCCACTAGAGTGAGACGGAACTGTCAGGATGACCAGGAGTTTGGCACACAATTGAAAATTTTGGAACACCGTTTTGCCAAACGTGGATATTCCAATAAACTGCTTAGTCACACACATGATCGAATCATGAAAGCTAATAGAACTACATTACTCTCCAAAAAACAACATAGACAGGCTGGCACAAGGAAGCCACCATCTTTCATAACTACCTACAGCTGCGCTAGTGCCGACATCTTTAAAATCTTAAGAAAGCATTGGAAAATTCTTACATCCGATGCGACACTGGAAAAGCGTCTACGGACACAACCGGACATGACTTATCGCAGAGGACGCACCTTGAGGGACCACCTTTGTCACAGCTTCCTGCCCACGATCACTAAAAGCAATTGGCTTCCCTCACCACCCCTAGGCTTCTATAGATGCGGACACTGCAATATCTGTGATTATGTACAGGACAAAACTAAACAGTTCATGCACAACACGGATGTTACATATACTATCAAACAGTTCATGAACTGTAACACTAAATACATTGTATATTGTATCATCTGCACATGCAAGAAGATATACGTTGGGAGCACCATCAGACCCTTTAAGGAAAGATTACAGGAGCACATCAGGGCAATCAGAAACAACAACACTGACTACCCCCTTGCAGCTCATTTCAACAAGAAACATCCATTACAAGAGAGGCTAAATGTGCAGACTTTTGGAATCGCCACCCTGGGCGGCTGCCCTAGGGGTGGTAATAAAACCCTTCAACTAAGGCAATTAGAGAGTAGGTGGATTATAAGATTGCGAGCAGTGGAGATGGGTTTAAACTCGGACAAAGACTTACATGTCTTTCTCTAGCACTTTCGGCATCTCCAAATCTGCCCTCACTATTTGCATCACCTTTCCATGTACAGTATTTATGATATTCTGAAATATATGTTAGATGCAAAGACATCGGATTATCTCCTTTATCCCCTTTGATTTCATGATGCAGTGTACATATGTGTTTTTGTCGATTTTCATATTGTTCATTGATCTCTGATGTTTTGCAAATATTTTCTCTCCATGTATTATCCGTGCATGTACAGGAATGTTGTTTTGTTTCTCTTTATTTTTCTTCACTATTCTATATCACTGGTCTATTACATTATTTTCTAGCGTCTGTCAATTTCTGCATCATTCTTTCATGCATAGCACCTATGAAAATTTGAATAGACTTGTTACATGCAACAATATGGGATTACCCCTTCCGTCCTTCTCGATTTTATAATTTAGCATGCAATGCTATTTCTTGGCCATTTTCATATTTTTACTATTATATTTTTTCAACAAATTTCAGATCCTATACGACATTATACTTCAGAAATAACTCTCCATATTCTTCTTTTTTCTTTTTCTTTTCCACTATTCAGTGGGTGTCTCACATATATTTCTCTTTTCCTCTGTTTTATCTCCTTCTTTGACATTTCAATGTGGCGCCCGTTTTCCATCCCTACTTGGCTACAGCTCCAGCTTTACAGTCCCTTTTCCATTTCCACTCCCTATTGGGCTTCAAATAGAGGGAGTCCGCCACCGGCGCGCGATTACTATTTGCAGCGCCGTCCATACCACGCCGAAAGAAACGCTTGGAGACATCTGAGGTATGGACACTTATTAATTGATAGTGCAGTGCGCTAGTCCAGGTCTTATATGGGGTTTATGTGGATGTTTTACATCACTGGCGATGGCCTTAAGCATTCACTTTCATTAACGATATAGCCCGGAAACTCCATGGGAGTTTCACGGATGCTATACATCGCCTGCTATTTGTCTTAAACATTACATATAATCTACGATACATTAGGTTTTACGCAAACGCCACTCTCTATTTATATATATTCTTACTTCGGCAATCTATACATTCACCATATGGGTTATGATCACCATGTCATTCTTCTCGCAATAACACATTCTAAATAACGACACTCCTACTAGTCCATGCTAATTTTGAATAACCATTATAATAGGGTCAATATATATTTCATGGACCGCCCTTACCAGGTTTCTTTGCCCTCTTTCTCACTATACAGGCTTACCATGGTCCTCTAGCCTCTTCTTACTCGACCTCCTTCTCAAAACATAAGACATCAATTTGTCTCTGGTACTTTGGAATATTGAGCTATTTATCTGCATCATAGGTATGTTTTTTCGATTATCGGATCAGTTAATCCACCTTTTGTTCATTTTTCTGCACATAATACTAATGTTTCCAATGATGCATGTCTTCCCTTTCGTGGTTCAACATCTAGGACACACTTTTATCTCAACACATGGTTTTCCCTATACTTTATGGCATCACTAGAATACTGTAGGTGTGTGTGTTGTCTTTGTTTCCCTTTTAACTTTACTTGACTGTACTCTTCAAAAACAATAATTCACATTCCCCAGCTCTGGTTTTTTTCCCTTTGCACTCTATTTGTGATACACCTACTTCAGATCACATTTCTTTTTCTGACACTCTTTTGGTGACTTACATCCTAAATGAATATGGAGAGCAATAACGACATCTCTCTATTCGGGCCACGTTTTTTGGCTAACAATCGGGCTTCCCTACTTTTAATTTAATTCAAATAATTGTTTTCTTCATTGGTCACAAACACTTCTTTTCTCATTTAAATTGTTTTCCAGTAGTTGATACTCTATTTCCTTGTGTATATCCACAGCCTTGATAAAGTCTACCCAGACGAAACACGTGTCGGCTGTTGTCTATTTGGGCTGATGTTCATTTGAAAAGGATTTCTGTTGTCATCTCTTGACTCTGGCTCCAAGATGTTACCTTGGGCCACAGATTATTGTTTCATCTAAAGACATCACGAGGAATAAACTGGAACATTATAACCACTTGGGATGTGCCGTGGTTTTTCTTCTTTGCATATCATAACTGCAACCCTCTTTTGGGGCAACAGTTTCCGCACTCTGTGGCTGGGTGCATACCACTTCGAGCACTCCCCCCATCGTTCTACGTCATCATGGACTTTGTAAACAAACAATAGCTTATATTTGGAAAGTGCGCTCTCTCCTCTACACAGCCACCTTTTTTCTTATATGTATTTAAGAATAAAGGCAGTTGCCACAGAGTGAGGTGTGACGACCTCTCCCAGGATAGCTGCTAGGAATGTTAGCCCAAAAGCCAATTCTCAAAGGGGAAACCACCTTTGTTGAGCAAATGGTATTAACACTCTTGGGGCAGGCTGCCTTTTGTTCATTTAGACAAGTTGGACAGTGGGACAAAGGGAGAAACCCAGTGTTTTCCTGTGGGCCTGTAGCCCTCAGGCATCCATACCTCTAGGGTGTGCTACCAAGCTCCTGATGACCGATGAGGGCTTCAGACATCTTCAGAACCGTTAGAATAGAGCACTCTGGCATAACCAGACGCCACACATTGCAGGAAACACGTCACCAGATGGAAGGGGACCTAGTAGCCCATTGGCCAGTGACAGTGTGGTCCCCTCAGGACGCTTTCCTGGGATAAATATGGCACCCTGCCCCACAGATCACGTTGAATTTGGAGCAAGGACTGAAGAAGGACAGTGAAGCTGCCTTTGAACCTTTTACAAAGAGAGGCTGCACCGTCTAAAGGACTGCACCTGCTGCACTTTTGGCTAGTGAAGTTCAGACCGTCTGTGGCTCCTGGCTCAGGGAAAAATTGATTCCTGGCCCCAAATCAAAGCAGTGACCCCAAAGATCAGTTAGCAGATCCTGTGAAGCCAGCTCCAGGGACAAAAGAGCTAAAGATGCCCAAATCAACAAGTTGGTAGCCACCACAGAAGTTTTGCCATTGCCCGTCACCAGGCCCCCAAAAGACAAATCCCAGATAGCCAAAAGTTGCACCCATGTCTGCTGGACCCAGGAGTGCCATCAGAGTCTGTATTTTTAGCCCACAAAGCCCCCACCTAGGGATTTTGTCAAAACCACGGTGCACAGAGACCAGAAGCCCAGTGTTGGCTGGCCAGCTACTGCAGCATAGAGGACTTCGAGGGACCCTGACCTTTGTGGCAAAAGTAACCCCACTTCACCTGAGGATCGAACAACCCCCACAGAAGCACTCCTGTTGACTGCAGCTCAACTGGAGCATCGTTGATCATCTTTTAGCCTGCATCCCCAGCATCAGGACCACTTCATTAAAGCCTATGTTGATCATCCTGTAAAGTTTGGAACTTGTTTTGAACATGCTCTGGTGGCCAGGTAACTGTCTAATGTATTCTTTCTGATCCCCTAAACGTCCACCCTTTATTATTTGGTCACCCATGCTGAACCAAAGCAGTGGACTAACGTATTCTAAATTTTAAAGTTTACAAACTTTTTGTTGACCAATGCTTGTTTGTGGTTGCATTTAAAAGTAATCATCATCTTAAATCTGTATCTCCTTAACTCTGTAGCGGATTTTGCTCTTCAAGTTCTCTAAAATGTCCTAAAAATATACTCTATTTATAACTTTATGTCCTGGCTTTTCATGTTGTATGACCATATTTCATTGTTTGGTATTGTTACATTCTTTACACTAAGTTCCTTTGTCAAGCCTTGCTGCTTGGAGCTACAGCTACCCAGGTTTGAGCTAAAGGTGATACAAGCAAGTCTCACTGGACCCAAGACAGTTTTTACAAGTATATTCCACAATAAGGTCCCACAGCCATATCATATAATACACCCAAATCCTCACATTGGTGCCTAGCAGTGGGATTCAGAACGTGTATTTAGCTGTACCATACAATTAATAAGTTAGTAACTTCAGAAGGAACCTGCCAAGTCGACATAGAGCAAGAAGTTTAACAAGTTGCCGAGTTCTGATATTCCAATGGTTTTCCTGAAGTAGCAAAAAGTCTCTGCAAAGCATTCAAAGATAAAGACCAAGGGAATTGACTTGGCTACCCTGTACACACTCAAGATCAACACTTTAAAGACCCTGCGCAGGGAGAGAAAACTCTTTTCAGGCAGTCCTGCCTCAAAAGAGAATCTCGAGACAGCCCCCAAAGCTTGAGTAGAATCCAGGAGGGCCCAAGTTTAGCTGGAAGAAGAAATTGCACCCGCTGACAGTGGGGATGAGGAGATGATGGAGTTCCCTGGAAAAGAAGGGGAAAATGACAGTGGAGTCCAAACAATTTGATCAAGGATCAACACCCTGTCTGGGAGTGAAAGAATCTCTTCAGTGGGGAGACCATAGGACATAGCAGCCCAGCTCAACATCTTAGAGATCCAAGAGAGGAAGCTGGCCCTGGTGAAAATGAAGTTGGCCCGGGAGGAGAGTAGGGTCAATCTGTAGATGAAACCTCAAGATCATGGTGGCAGTAACAGAGAGGCAGAGGTTGCTTATGATCCCAGGTTGCCCAAGGATATTTTTACCAAATACAAAGATGGGGATGACATAGACAAGTGGCTGGCATTCTATGAGAGAGGTTTCAGGATGAGAAGGGTGGGTGCACAACACTCCGGGACTTTGCTATGGGAGCTCATTCCAACAATAGGAAGAGATGGGCTACTCACACTTGCGGATTAGGTGATAGTCTTGCATCTACATGAAGGTGGTGCTCACTGAGCTTTTTGGTCTAACCCCCAGAGGTGTATAGGCAGGCATTTAGGAACATACACAAGGGGGTAACACAGACATGGGTTGACTTTGTAAATGCCTCTGTGAAGTCAGTGGAAGGCTGGATTAAGACTAACAAGTTGGATTGATACCTATGAGGGGCTCATCAATTTAGTGGTGAAGGAATACATTCTTACAAATTGTACTCAGAGAAGTTACACCAGCATCTGGTTCACTCTAAGCTATTTAGCCCTAGAGAGCTGGGAAAGATAGCTGATGGGTCGGTATGCACTAGTGTAGTTGTTCCCAACCAGGGGTCCGGGAGCACCTGGGGGTCCGCAAAGCCTCCTTACTGGGTCCATGACTGCTTCGATAATTAACTAATAATATCAACAGATTAATAAAGTGTATATAAATAAAGTGGCTAAATGTACAATTGAAAATTTTAAAACGTGCTATAAATGTCAAGGCATTTGAAATTGGAGACTAAAAATTAAATCACTGTCCTCATTGATTTGTGGGAGCAATGCATGCCCATTAAACAGAATATAGTATGGACAATACATGACTTTAATTTAATTTATCAGGAGCTCCCACAGACCCCTGTCCACACACCACATGTTCAGCCTTGGCAACAGCCCCATCAGCAGCAGACTGACAGCCATCCTCATTACATCCATCACCTCAGCCACCGTCCTGGAGGAGTGGAAGCACGCTGAACTCAAACCCTCCTCAAGAAACCTTCTGCCGATCCAAATGAACTCAAACTACCACCTATGTCCCTGAAGATTCTTCCACCACCAAAGCCGTCTTTCACGAGTGCACGACCAGCATCGCAAATTGGATGCAACTCCACTGCCTCAAGCTCTTCACTGACTAAACAGAGGTATTGATCTTCGGAAACAACTCATCACTGTTGAATGACTCCTGGTGGCCTATTGATTTAGGGCCCATCCCCACCAACCACACTTGAAACTGTTATAATGAAGACAATGATCTCCTTTAATCTGTATCCTTTATTCCCATCTCCACTGCTCCATCTTCACACCTCCAGTCTCCTCAGACCTCTATGCCACACTCAACATTTTAAGTCCAGCTCCTGAACAACTGATGGAATGTACTAACACACTAAGGGGAGAGGGGAGTACTTTTGCTTTCTATACATTACAACACATCTTCCCACCTAATAAACAAATACAGTTTTATGTACCTTTATATTACCAGGAGAAACATTGGATTATATTCCCAAAATTTCAACATGTAGAATTTAACCTATAAATTGAAGAATATTTTACATGTTAATGTCATAGTTCTCTTGCCAAACAGGAGCATGGATTTGTCTACTAGTTCTTCTTAAATAGGCTCCTCAAGAATACATGTTAATTTCATAGTCTTTTTGCCAAACAGGAGCATGGATTTGTCTACCAGTTGTTCTTCTTAAATAGGCTCCTCCTTTTCTTTGACTTGAGGTGTCCACAATTCTACAATGGGTTTTAAAGGTATTTTTCCAGTTGGGTCTAGATGATGGTATCTGTTTGACAAGCCTATCCATACTCCAGCATTGGCCATTATCCATGACAACCACATTATGTTTGATATCTGCAATACGTGTGGGTTCCAAATATTTCAAACCTGTTCCCGCCTTCCCAACTGTTTTTTTTTTTTTAACATACACCCAATCACCCTCTTTCCATAGTTGATGTTCTGTGGCATGTTTGATGCCCTAATATCTTTTATATTTATTTTGGTGTAAAGTGATTTTGTTTTTTGTTGAGTCGTTGTGCTGAGTTTCCTGCCTTTCAATGCTGAGAAGGGAGATATATTAGTAATGGATTTAGGTGTAGTGTGATAAGCCCACAGCATCTCTTGAATAGCATTTTCCACACCTAAGTGATTTATGCTAGCCAGCTGGATACACTCGTTGACCATACAGTTAACCCTTTCAACTAGACGGTTTGCCCGTGGACAATATAAAGCAGTTTTTTTGGTGAACAATGTTGAGATGTGTGAGAAATTCTGTCATTACTGACGATGTTAACTGTACACTGTTATCTGTAACCATAGTAGCTGGTATATCCTCTGTTGAAAATGTCTTTTAGAAGTTTTTATGAGTGACCCCGTTGTAATTTGGGTAACCATTCTCCCTGTAATCCAATGTGAGTGGTAATCAACTAATACAAATGCAAAACGTTTTACCACTCCTGACATATTAATAGGTCCAATTATATCAAGAGCTTATTTCTCTCAGGTCTTATCTGGGATGGATACTCGAGAAGTAGGGACTTTGCGGACTACTCTTGATTTGTCACTGTTTGCGCATATTGGTCAATCCTTGACCTTAGCTCCTATCATGGAATCCATATTAGGGAACCAATACTGTTCTCTAATACAAGCTTTGGTCAGGCTTCTGCCCAAACGACCCTCGTGGGCAAGCTCTATTATTTTACTACTTACGTTTATTGGAGGTATGATTTGGTCATTCCTGCATAAGAAGTTATTATTTTCATTGATTTCATATCTTACCTCCCAGTAACCTTTGTCATCTTCGACATCACTTCTTGTGTTTGGCCAACCTTCTTTTGCAAACAATTTAAGCTTGGGCAGGGAATCATCTTGCTGATTAGCTGTATTTCATGAATCATTTGTAATAGAAGAAGTACTAACTGTCACGATGGATACTTAGGTGTTCCATAGTCTTCCTTTATATCTAAAGGAGCTCTAGAAAATAAATCAGCAGCAGTGATTTCGTTGTCAGGGACATATTCTACTCTAAAACAGAAACTTTCCAGTCACAGGATCCATTTGGCGGTCCTTGGTGTGCTGTTGTAAGACCCTTTTGTGGAGAACATGTTGACCAGGGGGTTGTGGTCTATGCTAATGTCAAATTGTATGTCCCATAGAAAGAATTTGAAGTGTTTTAATAGCCTAAAACAAGCAAGTGCTTCTCTTTCTACTACTGAGTAATTACATTCTGCTTTACTAAGGGCCCTAGATACAAAATTTACAATTCTTTCATTACCCTCTTTGACAGTGGTTCCCAACCTTTTTACTTCTGTGGACCCCTACTTTATCATTACTGGACTCCAGGGACCCCCACTGAATCATCATTGGAATCTGGGGACCCCCCCTCCCCCCCCTCCAATGAGTCATTACTGAAACCTGGTGATCTAATCTGTTAATATCATTTAATTTTCTAAGCAATCGCTGCCCCCCCTGAGGATGCTTTGCGGACCCCCAGGGGACCCCAGAACACAGGTTGGGAACCACTGCTGTATGCTCTGAGATAGAGGTGCACCCAACCCTTTGTTGCTTACATCTGTTCGAAGGACAGTTTTCCTATTGTGTTCACAATTGCATAGGTAACGTGCCGATAATGTGGCATGTTTTACATTTTTGAATGATGTTTGATGGTTTTCAGACCATTTATAGGAGATGTGACTTTTTAATAAATCTCTTAGGTTGTATGTAAGCTCTGAAAAGTCTTTAACATACTTAGCAATGAATTTTGGGAATCCCAAAAATTACTTAAGTTTATCTTTATTTCTGGGTGCGTTCACTTTTATGACTGCCTCCAATTAGCATAATTTTGGTTTGAACCCATCTTTGGAAATGGTATGCCCTAAATATTCCACAGTATTCACTCCAATTTGGCATTTTTCTTTTTTTTAACGTGGACCCAGCTTCCTTAAGTTTGTTTAGAACGGTTTTCAGACTCATGTCATACTCCTCAACTGTGGCTACATATATTAGAATATCATCCTCGAAGCATAGACGTTTAGGAAACCACTTTAAAGTGCGCTGCATTTTTTTGTTTTTAAATACCGCAGTGGCAGACGCCAACCCGAAAGGCATCCTGTTAAACATGAATGAACCCATGGGAGTGGTAAACGCAGTTAGCCATTTGGATTCAGGATGTAACTCTACCTGGTGGTAAGCATTCAGCAAATCGAGAACTGAGAAACACACAGCTACACCCATAGTGCTCAACATTTCATCAATTCTAGGAAGAGGATGCCTTTCAATCCAAATGCTTTTATTTAAATCTCGTATGTAAACACACTCTGATGTCATTGCCATGGTTTTTTTATTGCGATTACAATGGGGGCTAGCCAATTTGAGCTTTCAGTGGGTTGTATTATTCCCATATATTCTAATCTATTGAGTTCCTTTTCAAGAGGTTTCCTCATTAAATGTGGTATAGGTCTAGTTTTGTGTACAGTGGGTCTAGCATTTAACTTCAGTTTAATTTTATGTTGGAAGTTCTTGAATAACCCTAAATTCTCATTAAAAACCTCTGGAAATTCCTTGTAAATTTGTTCATGTGAGCTGGGTGATTGATTACCATCACCTGTCTGGGTTTTTGAGATCCAATTCAATTCTTGTTCTTTCTGGTGCTACCAACCCAATAAAATGGATAATATTTCCACTACATAACCTTTTCCTACTGTGGAACGTTTTTTGAATGTTATGAGGGATTTAAACATCCCTTTGAGAGGAATGGGGTTTTTATTATATCCACTAGGCTTGATGTTGTGATTGAATACATTTATTACATTCTTGTCTGCCATTTTTTAAACTTCTGAAACATTTGAGGGTGAAAAGAGAACAGGAGTCAGCATATACTTAGATAGGATTATCATCAATGTATATTGTACATTCTGTATATTGGATGGTATGGATTTTCTCATTTTTTTTACTTGTAAAATTATTCTCTTCACTTCTTGAGGGTTCTCTTCTATTTTCTTGTTATCAAAATGTTTGTTGTTTTTGGAAAGATCCTTACATACCCTTGCGAAGTGACCTTTTTTATTACATTTCCTTTATGTGGCGGTTCTTGCTTGGCATGAAGTCAAATTTGCAAGATAATTGTTGCTTTCACAACAATAGCACTTTCAATTTAGATTTGTACTATTGTTTCTTTGGCGTAATTTATCATTACTCCTTATTTTGTAAACTTCTGATTTTTCTTCCATAACTTCAGATACTTGTTCAGAAGAGGGTTGGGATCCGATTTCTTGTAAACAAATTGCTGTATGTTCAATTGATTTCGCTACTTCTATAACATCCTGTAAATTGGTTGTTTCTGTAACAATTTTCCTGTATTTGTGTATTAGCAGCACATCGTACTAATTGATCACGAATGAGGGAATCATTAAGATTCCCAAAGTTACACAATGTGCTCAGTCCTCCTAAAGCACCTATATAATTTGTTACACTTTCCTGATTACCCTAAGTGCAACAGAAAACATTGTGGCGTTCTAATACAATATTGATTCTGTCTCAAAATTGCTTTTCTTTTTTAATATATGTGATTTTATACTCGTCATAATCACCTTCAGGTAATTCTGGCTCCGGTAAGGATTTATAAATTTTCCTGCCGTGCATACGCATGTTATGTACTAATACGTGTTGCTTCCTTACAGGGCTAAATTTGTCACCCCCTATAGCTAATAAGTAGGACTCAAATATTCTCACCAATTCCTTCCATGGAATGTTCGGCTCCCCAATTTCATTTAAAAATGGAACAGGTTGAGACATTCCTGCGGCAGCCATCATGAGTGCAATAATTCTACAATACTATTTAAGATTTGCACAATTTTGTTAATAAAATAAATATAATACTTGAAAACGTTTCTCTATATGTAATTAAAATGGATAAATAACTTGTTTCTATTTTACTAACAATATGGTTACTATAAAGCAAAACAGCTGAAAGAATTAGTTGTATAACGTACTCTAAACCTTATGAATGAAAATGACATTGGTATTTATATTTGAAAAGTTAAGATGGTACACTTGACTAAATACTACTGATAATTTCAATGGATATGTTAGAAAATGATCCACAAGTAATTACCCCCGTTATGGTGATAACACTGCATATAATTGGGTGAGTCAGAACTCAATCAAATTAAATGGCAGTAGAAGTTTGTTTAATATGACTAAACCAAATATAGTGCATTATGGAGGTGTGCGTATCACTGTTAAAAAGTAATGCGCTCTAGTCTGTGTCTGCTAAGTTTCAAGTTGAAGGGGTTGGTTTCACAGTACCACAGATCCTTTCCACCATTCCAAATTAATAGATTACTGAAATAAACATGCCCCTCACTATGGTTGAGAAAAATTCCTGTGTGAACACAATAAAATACGGTCTAGTTTTTTTTTGTTTTTTTTGCTATGTAGATCCCTCTATTTGTCTCGTCAAATGTTAACAAAATATTTCATGTGCGAAGTTGACAGGCCCCACGATTTGTCTGTGCCTGTCAGCATGAAACTTCGACCTCGGAGAAAGATTTCTGTCAGGAAGCAGAAGTATGCTATGAAATGCGTACAATCTCGATTTGAAAGGTCAAATCCAGAACAGCTTTGCATGTCAGCGCATGAACTGCCGGACGGAAACCAATGCTTTATAACAAGCTTCTAGCGGTTAGTTCACGCAGCGAGAGTCTATTCCTTTTATTCCTAATAAACCTTATATTGTAACAGATATGCTGATCGATGTATGCATTTTGCTGTGAAGGTCTGGGATTCCTTTAATATATGCTTTACCTCTGCTGTTGACAGGCTATTTTTAAATTTGCTGTGACTGTCAGCGTGTTGTTCCACCTGCTTGAGATATGTATAATTTCGATGTTGACAGGCTTATTTCAAATCTGCTGTGCCTGTCCGTGTGTTATTTTGCCAGCCAGAAATGAAGCTTTTTAAACAGTTATGATTTACTGTGCTCATTAGAGGTTTTTTTTTTTTAGGCTGCCAAACACTGTAAATTCTAGTTATTGATAGAATAGTAGATGCTATCTTTGCTGCTTCTGACAATAATGTCTTAATTTATTACACTGGCAGGCTAGTTAATCTTAGCACAGCGTTAGTATTTGAAGCTCCAAAATTAATTCACTGTGTTAAGTAGAGGTGTACTAATAATTAATTTTCTGCTCGAAAATATATTTAATTTATATTGCTTGTCACTGATTATCTGATTAGTCTGTAAAAAAGTTTAAATAGTACACTACCTTTGATGAAAAATATTAAATAGATGAAGTAGGAATGAGTAGATGAAATGGGGTGAAGATGGAAAATGCCTCCTTATGCACTTCAGCTCGTCGCCAGTGATATAATGAAGACAACAATCTCCTTTAATCTCTATCCTTTAGTCCCATCTCCATCTTCACACCTCCAGTCTCCTCAGACCTTCATTCCAGTTCAAGTCCAGCTCCTTAACAACTGTTGCAATGTACTAATACACTAAGGGTAGAGGGGAGTAGGAACACACTACGTTTACTTTTTATACATTACAACAGAAACCTCTGTATCATCGTGGACAGCAAACTCACCATGAAGAACTAGATCAATGTATTCTCCACCACCTGCTTCCTTACCCTGTGCATCCTCAGGCAGGTCTTCAAATGGCTCTCCATCTACACCAGACGCACCATCACTCAAGTAGTCGTCGCCAGCCGCTTAAACTACGGCAACAGACACTACACAGGAATCACCTCCCACTACCTCAAGAGGCTGAAGACTGCAGCAAGGCTCCTACTCGACCTCCCTAGATGCACTCACATTATCCCCCCCACACCTGAAGAAACTCCACTTGCTCCCCATCCACAAGAGTTGCCAATTCAAGATCTTAAATCATGCCTACAAGGCCCTGCATAACCAAGGTCCAGCATACATCAACCACCTCCTGAACTTCCAAAACCCTCCAGACTCCTACGCTCTCCCTCCCTCTACCTCAGCCCCCCCCCCCCTTGCCTCTGTAGAAGCACCTGCGGTGGATGCTCTTTCTCCTATCTTGCTGCAAAATCCTGGAACTGCCTCCCCTCCATCTCCGATCTTCACCCTCTCTTCAGGAGTTCAGAAAAGTACTCAAAACCTGTATTTTCAACTGATGCCTATTGAGCAGCACAGACCTCAGCAGCTCAATACCCTCACGGATGATCAGTGCATGATACAAATATTGATTGATTAATTAATTGAATTTAAAAAAGCTACAGCCTTCCTATTAACATTTTCATTGTTTTTATTTTATTTGTTTGCAAATCAAATAAAATGTGTTATCATTTGTGTGTTTTTTGATAGAATGTTTGTTTCTGTATTTTTGTTTATTGTTTTATGGTTCAATCATTGACAATGTTTAAGCCTGGTTCCCCGACTTCCAGTAGTGACTCAGTGGGTTTCCCCAGGTTCCAGAAATGATTCAGTGGAGGTCCCCAGGTTCCAGTAATGATAAAGTGGGGGTCCCCAGAAGTCAAAAGGATGGGAACCACTGCACTAGGTTACTCAAGAATTCCCAAGTGGTAAACATGAGGGACCAGCCCCACACACCCCCATGGGAAAGAGGGGGGCGCAAGTTTAAAAAGTCAGAAAAGCTCAGAGAAACCGCAGGAGATTCCCAAGGAGGAGAGCCCAGACCCACATCAAAGGGAACCAGGAACCTGGCAAAGAATTATGACCAATCAAAGGCTGGGGTGTTCTATGACTGTAAACAACCAGGACACGAGGGGGGAGTGATTCTGCATGCACCAAGTAGTCACCCACTGGTGACACTCCCAAGGGCATTCCCAGATTAGGGATGAGGTAGAGGTTGTTTACTGGAGTTGCAGTGGTTATACTGAAGCCACACTCGATTCCCTCAGGGAGGAAACTGAACCCTTGGCCCACTGGCCTGCCAGGATGGTAAAATATAGACAGTGACAATGATGGGATTGAAGTCCAGGCCTTGAGGGATACAGGTGAGTGCATCACCATGGTTATGACCTCGCTGGTTTCCATAAGCCAGATTCTTCCTGATGGGGTGCATTAGATAGTTAACTCTGACATTGTTACAAAGTCTCATCCCGTAACTTTGGTAGACTTTGAGCGGGGAGGGTTGCTGCCCCTAAGAAAGTAGCTATGCCCCTTTGCCATCCCATTTCAGTGTCTATTGGGCAATGACCTTGAAACTTCTGCCTTGGTAAAGGTGGAGAGGAGGACTCATTTACCAATGCTGGATCTCTGAGTGGGTGTGTGTGTGTCCAGTAGAGCACAGAAGGTCTTATGGGAAAATCAAGGGACCCTAACCCTCATGGGGGAAGGCCTGGTCTTTGAAGAGGAGGATGCTACCTTGAGAGACTTTCCTGACCTGACAGAACTCGAAGGAGCAGGTAGTCCTTCCCGAGAGGACGTCCGCCAGGGGCAGGAGGCTTGTCCCACTCTTGAGAGCCTGAGGCATTTTGCTCTCAGACAGGAGGATGGTGATGTCACTGATACCCATAAGGTATACTGGAATAAGGGAAGCCTGTACAGTGAGGCAGGGGACCCCAAACAAGGGGCAACCAGGAGAGTGGTGACCCCCAAAAGTATAGAGAGTTCCTCCTTAATGTGTCCCATGGCACCCCCTTAGTTGCACTTCTGAGGCAGACTCAGGTTGGTTCACCATTTTTGCTGGCCTCAGATGTCAGAAAAGGTGAAGGAGTTCGGTCACTACTGTATTACCTACCAGGCTGGTGGCAAAGCAAGTAGCAAAAGCCAAGGGCTCCCCTGATACCACTACCTGGTTGGGACCTGCTCCAGGGACAAAAGAGCTGAAGAAGCCCAAATCGGCAAATTGGTGGCCCCGGCAGATGTTTTGCTGCTACCAGTCGCTGGGTGCGCCAAAGGACAAATCCTAGACAGCCAAAAGTTGTACCTGTGTCTGCCGTAACCAGGAGTGCTACCAGAGTCTGAGTTTGTTGCCCACAAAGGACACTAGCCCCCACTTAAAGATTTTGCTCCAACTGTGGTGCACAGAGACCAGTAGACCAGCATCGGCTGGCCAGCTTCTCCAACAAAGACGACTTCGAATGACCCCAGCCTCCATGGCCAAAGTCTCCCCACTTCACCCATGGACCGAGGAATCCCCACAAAGGCACCCTTGTCGACCGCTCCTCACCAAGAGCATCATTGAGTATCTTTTCGCCTGCATCCACAGCATCAGGATCACACCGTTAAAGTCTACGCGGTCATCCTGTAAAGTTTGGAAGTTACTTTAAAAAAGCTCTGGTTAGGTGTACCTGCCCAAATTATCCTTTATAGCCCCCCAGACCTCCAAGCTGTTGGATTTATTCGCCCAAGCCAGCCTGGAGTAGCCAAACTAAGGGGGTCATTTGGGCTAAAATGACGGAAGCACCGCCAACAGGCTGGCGGTGCTTCCAGGCGGATTACGCCGCGGTCGCACCACCGGGGCCGGCGGTATTCCGTCACTTTTGCCCCGGCGGTGATAATCCGCCAGGGCAGCGCTGCTTGCAGCGCTGCCCAGGGTATTACGAGTCCCCGACCACCAGCCTTTTTCTGGCGGTTTGCACCGCCAGGAAAAGGCTGGCGGAACGGGGAGTTGTGGGGCCCCTGGGGGCCCCTGCACTGCTGACAGGGCCCCATGCAGCTTTTCACTGTCTGCTATGCAGACAGGGAAAAGCGCGACGGGTGCAACTGCACCCGTCGCACAGCCGCAACACCGCCGGCTCCATTTGGAGCCGGCTCCTATGTTGCGGCCGTGATCCCCGCCGGCCCAGCAGGGATCTCCAAATGGCCGTGGCGGGGTGCGGCCGTACGGCGGTCAGATCTTGGCGGGCGGTTGATGCCGCCCGCCAAGGTCGTAATGACCCCCTAAATCTTTCAAACTTTTCAAAAGTTTACAAACTTTGTTGACCAATGCTTGTTTGCAGTTGCATTTAAAAGTGATAGCATCTTCTAAAATCTGTATCTCGGCAACCCTCCAGTGGTTCATGCTCATTAAGGTCTGTACAAATTTATGAAATATACTCTATTTTTAGAATTTGGTGTCTTGGAGCTTTGGTGTTGTGACTTCGTTTTTTTTGTTTGGTACTGTTAAATGCTTTATACTATGTTACTTTGAGCCTTGCTCCTGGAAGCCACAGCTACCCAGGGTTGAGCTGAAGGTGAGAGACACAAACCTGACTGGACTCAGGACAGTGTTTGCAAGTGTATTCCATGATAAGGCTTCACAGCCATATCATATACTACACCCAAATCCTCACATGCAGAAAATCAGACTGGGTCAGACTGGGACGCATGCAGGGGACACTCCAGAAGGCGTCTTCAGGAAGGGTGGAAAAGTGGGTCTTCTACAACAGTTCCTTCATCATTCCATAAGGACACCATGTATTAGGGAGACCATCAGAGGAAGAGGTGCTGTTCTCATTCAACAACACTTCACAACGCAATATGCCACTCCCCTCTACCCCCTTACTCTGACACACTGCTCTACAACACTCTGCTCAACGACACTCTATTAAATGATACTGTTTGCCACTATACATCGCTCAACTCTATGCAACCTCATTCCATGCCACTCCATGTCACTCCACTCTACAATACTCCAATCTATACCTCTACTCCACAACATTCTGCACCACTCTACCACACTCCACTATAGGCTTCTGCACTCCACTCCTCAACACTTCTGTACACTTGTGGACACTGTACTTCACTCTTCGCCACTCTGCTCTTTGCCACTCACTCTCAACGCCTCGCCGCTCTCCTCTACGCCACTAATTTTTAGCCATGCTGAACAGTAGCCATGCTGGTATACAACATGGCTAGAACACATTGGCAAAGCCAATAGCTATTTTATATGCAACACCAAGTGGCTTTGCCAATGCTTGTTTTTAGAAAGCCAAGCTGACAACTTATCACAAACCTCCTTGCAAAACATTTTGGATGCTAGTTCACCAGCAGACTTTGTCAGCCCTTTTTAGGTAGGAGAATTATCTCTGTGCCCATCCCAGAATTTGAAATTGCTGTTTTAGCATTTGACAGGGTGTTCATATTAGGTGCCCAGATTAAGGACTCAGTCAAAAAAGATCACCTGGGATCTTATCTAATCCCGGGGCCTTAAACGGTGTCTAGGCACAACTAGTGTTAAGGGAAACAAAGAGGAATAATCAAATGGAACAGTTACTGTTCAATATGTTCATGTCATAACATACGGCTGTAGGGGCATCAGTAATATCAGTCTAGGAGGAAACAGTGTAGAGGGCCTTAAAATGTGCAACCCAATCGCTCACCTGAGTGTGAACTTCAGGTCTAATTATTCTGCACCCATCCCCATAAAATAGTATGGCCCTCATTATGACATTGGTGGTAAATCCCAATTACCGCCAAGCTGACGGCTGCCAACTTACCGCCGCGGCAGCGGATACCCGTTCACCATATTATGACACACACACACCAATCCAACAGAATTCTGCCACACACACAAATCCGCCAGCCCAAAGGTCAGTGATAAAGTGGTCGGTATCAAAACCCAAACCGTTACGCCAACACAACTACGCCCATCACATTATGACCCACGAATCACCACAGCGGACATTCTACGGCGGTAAACCATTGGCGGTACATACCACCGTGCTCAAAATGGACATTCACAAAGAAAACACTACCACATTGGACCATTAAAAAAAACACACACCTGACACTCATACACACACCATACGCACACCACTATAAAACACCCACATTAATCACAACCCTTCACAAATACAATTCATTACCAGCTGAGAGACACCAAGACCACTGATACTACTAGAGCTGCACAATATTCAAACCTCTACACCACTCATGCACTCCACAACACATTACCCAACACTGCCTCACCAACACACATCACACAATACCAATGGCACCACAAAGACACCCCCATTTCACAGAGGAGGAGCTAAGGGTCGTGGTGGAGGAAGTCGTCAGGGTAGAGCCACAGCTATTTGGAGCACAGGTACCGCAGATATCAATATCCAGGAAGATGGAGTTACGGAAGAGAATCGTGAACAGGGTCAACGCAGTGGGACAGCACCCCGAACTAGGGATGATGACAGAAAGAAGTGGAACGACATAAGGGGGAAGGTACGTTCCATAGCAGCAAGACACCAGCTCGCTATCCAGAGGACTGGTGGTGGACCCCCACCGCCTCCCCCACAACTCACAGTATGGGAGGAGCAAGTCTTGGCAATACTGCATCCTGAGGGCCTGGCCAGAGTCAGAGGAGGACTGGACTCTGGTAAGTCAACTCTCCACTATTATCACCCCCCTACCTGCATGCCATCACATACCCTCACTCCACAACATCCCATACATCCCACCATCACAACCCACTCATCCCAATGCCAAGCCCTGCATGCTGTACCAATGCAAGAACACCCCTCAGCCCTGCATGGACACTCATCACTAAAGCATGCATACCAAAGGGAATTAACTATCCCACCATACACTAACATACACAAGTGAAAGCTGGCAGGGCAATTCCAACCATAGAGGGAAAGCCACGGATGAACAATATGTCAGAGACAGAAACCATAACGCATCGTTTACATCCCCACAGGTACCCCGGCCAATGTCAGCGGAGAGGAGGTGCCGGCACTACCCAGTCCCCCCAACTGAAGAGGCCCACAGTGGTAACAGCAACTCTGGTCTTCAGTATCTGGATGACCTACCTGGCCCATCAGGGACCACTGGACAGTCGGTTCCCCAAGCCCAATCACACACCACCACAGAGCCTCCCCCATCAGGAAACACCATGCCCAGCACCCACCCAGCGTACCCATACCTCTGTCCCCAGGACATGTCAATCAGCAGTGTGTCCACCTCTACAGGGACCCCAGAGCACACCTCACACCCAAGACAATCAGGGACCTGGGGTCAGTGGCAGTTGGCACATGGTTCAGGGGACAGAAGCACAGGCCAACAGGGACAGGGGGAGGACAGGCCCATGAACCGACTCTCCAGGAGGCACTCTCCGAGATCCTGGGAGCCTACCAACATTCCCAGGACACGATGGGCCAGATCCTGGACAACGTGGAGAACAGGCATCTGCAGGAGGGACAGTACCAGGGATCAGGGAGGACTTGCAGGCCATCAACGCCACCCTGGTCTCCATAGCAGGGGTGCTGGCAGACATAGCCAACATTATGAGGCAGGCACACCAGCGGGCCCCTTCCACTAGCCAGACATCTGAACAGCCTTCCACCTCCGCTTCCGCTAATGGCCAGGAGACCCCTCCACAGGACTCACAGGCCACCAGCACCCCTCCCCCTGCAGAAGGTGAACCACCCGGCAAACGTTCCCTGCGATCCAGACAGAAGCCAGAGACACTTCCAAGACCTCTGCCTGTAAATGAGACTCTCCTGATTGTCACCCTTGTGTCCCACTCAGTCACCCTGTCCACCTTGAACTGCCATTGCTACCCTTCCTATGTCCCCTTGGACAATGAACCTGTGCTACAAACAGACTGAAACAATACCCTGGACTTTCCTCCATCAACACTCCATCCCATTGCACTTGCCCCTCTATATATTAGCACTTCAATAAACACTTTTGAAAAAAAAAACATTTGGAGTATGTCATGTATATCAAATATGTATTCATTGAAACAGGTGCAAACATTGCAAATTAACTGTACAGAGAATGAGCATAGAATAGTGACTTGTAGCTGGCTGTAGTGATCACACCAGGAGTATATGCCCGGTCACCAACATCTGCGAAATTATTTGCCAGAGAGAACAGTAAGTGGGCATAAATGTGGAAATTAGCATGCCATTGCCACACAAATTACAACTAAAGTCATTGAAATATAAAGTAACACTGTCCTACCTGTGTGTCATTGGAAGTCTTGTCGGATCACATATGTTCTGTTGTCCTCATCCTCATCCTCTGAATCCTCATCCTCACGGTCCACAGGGTCTATTGCTGGCACATGGGCATCTCCAGCCTCCTCCTCCTGTAGGAATGGGACATGTTGTCTGAGGGCCAGGTTATGCAACATGCAGCATGCCACTACTATCTGGCAGTCCTTCTTTGGTGAGTAGCACAGGGAACCACCTGTTAGATGGCGGCACCGGAACCCGGCCTTCAGGAGGCCAAAGGTCCTCTCAATGATCCTTCTGGTTCTCCCATGTGCCTCATTATAACATTCTTCTGCCCTTGTCCTGGCATTCCTCACAGGGGTCAGCAGCCATGATAGGTTTGGGTAATCAGAGTCACCTTCATATATTGAGGGACAACATTTAGCCACACACTATCCTATATGGCCCACACCATACCCATACACCAACATATACTGGGTGGGAACCAGGGCTCACCTATTAGCCACATCCTGTGTCTCTGTAGTTGGCCCATCACATTTGGGATGCTGCTGTTCCTCAGGACAAAGGCATCATGCACCGACCCAGGATACTTAGCAGTGAAGTGGGAGATGTACTGGTCCGCCAAGCACACCATCTGAACCTTCATGGAGTGGAAACACTTACAATTCCTGAACACCTGTTCATTCTGCTGGGGGGGGGCAAATGCAATATATGTTCCATCAGTTGCCCCAATTATGTTGGGGATATGTCCCAATGAATAAAACTCTGCCTTCACTGTTGCCAAATCCTCAACCTGGGGAAAAACAATGTAGCTGCACATGTGTTTTATCAGGGCAGACAACACTCTTGTCAGCACGTTTGGGAACATAGGCTGTGACATTCCTGCTGCTAAGCCCACTGTCACTTGGAAAGAACCAGTTGCCAGGAAATGGAGTACTGATAGCACTTCCACAAGAGGTGGGATCCCAGTGGGGTGACAGATAGCAGATATCAGGTCAGTTTCCAACTGGGCAGACAGCTCTGTGATTGTGGCCCTGTCAAGTCTATAGGTGAGGATAATGTTGCCAAGTCCACCAAGGGTCTGTACACAGGGGTATGTCTCCATCTCGTATTCTTCCTCAGCGGTAGAAATCTAAGGGACCAAAGAGTGAGGAGCCGGTCACAAACTGAACAATGGAGCTACAACAGTAGTTTGCATCCTGTAAACATGTAATGGGGCAGTGTGATTTGTCCAGTATGTGATAATATCTCTTGTGACACAGAATTAATACAGGGCCTGCCCCCCTCCGAAATGGTGTCTGCCTGTCCTGTGTGGAGGGACAGGTGGAAATGAGGTAATTCTACTGACGTTGTGTGCCGTTGCGGGAGGCTGTCAGGATTGGCCGTGCAAGTCCTCATTGGTTAACATTGGGCCCTATAGGGTACAGTGGCCAATGGTGATCTACACCGGCGGTGACGGTATGCACCGCCGCGGACGGGACACCCATTTTCTATCATATTCCTCACTTGCTACCTGACCTTACATAGGAGAGGACCTACACTGCATGTGCTGCTGTGACCTGTGGCTGGAACCTACCATGGCCTGTGTGACCGGGGAAAGGGCCCCAGCCTTCACATTGGAGGATTTGGAGAGACTGGTGGATGAGGTCCTACCCCAGTATGGACTGCTGTATGGGCCTCTAGACCAACAGGTGAGTACACTGTGGGCACGATGCATGTGGCATGAATGCATGGAGTTGTGTGTGTGAAGGCCTCATGTAAGGGGGGTTGGAAATATTGTCCTCTTGGCGGTGTACACGTTGTGTGCTGGGCTATGTGAGTGGCAATGGCGATGGGAACGGGTAAGGTGGGCCATATGTGTAACAGGCAGGATTGTTTGTCTAGTGGTATTTCCCTGTGTGTATTGCCTCTGCAGGTCAGTGCCCATCAAAAGAAGGGTATATGGCGTGCCATCGCCAAGGGCGTGCGGACCCTGGGGGTCTATGGCAGGCGGAGCACCCACTGTAGCAAACGGTGGGAGGACCTGAGACGCTGGGCAAGGAAGATGGCGGAGGCCCAGATGAGGATGGCCTCCCAATGAGGAAGGGGTGCCCATCGAACCCTGACCCCTCTGATGGCCCACATACTGGTGGTGGCCTATCCAGAGCTGGATGGGCGCTTGAGGGCATCACAGCAGCCACAAGGGGGTGAGTACAGTGCCCATCATTACAACTTACGCATGGTAGGGTGGTATCCGGGTGGTGGATGTGTGTCAGTGGGTGCCCACAGGCCAGGCCTGGCATTGCAGCGTAGGTCCCCTGGTGGCTAGGGTTCTGAAGGGATAATCCTGCTACCTAGCTCGTAGGCATCCACTACTGGTCAGTGCTGCGTGGGTCCCATGTGTGCTACATTTGGCGGTGTGTGCCCCTCCCCATGCCTTGGTGGCTAGCAATTTCTCTGGTAGTGCAAGGCATAGTGCGTAGGGCTGTTCCCTGTGTGTGAGTGTGCTGTGTACGCCAACGGTGGTGTTGGTTCAGCCTTTGGCCCAGTATATCCTTTGTCTCTTCCCCCCCTTTCTTCTTTTGTCATCCTTTCCTTATGTGCATTAGCATCATCTGGCAGAGGAGCAGAGGCACTGGCGATGGAGGGAGCTGCATCCCACAGGACCCAGGAGGCAGAGTCCACCGACGATGAGTGCACCAGTGGGACGGAGGACAAGGGGAGCGCTACGGCAGAGACTGGAGGGGACACTTTAGACACAGATACCCATGTGTTTTGGTTTGGAATGAAGTGGATGTGTATGGTGTTGTACTATGTGGGTTATGTTGTGTTATGCTATGTTGTTATGCTATGTTGTGTTATGTTATTTTGTTTTGTGTTATTCTGTGTTATGCTATGCTAGCCTGTTGTCTTATGTTGTGTTATGCTATGTAATGTGGTGTTATGTTGTGTTATGCTATGCTGTGTCGCCTTATGTTGTTTTATGCTATGTTGTGTTATATTGTGTTATGCTATGCTAGACTATGTTGCCTTATGTTGTGTTCTATGCTATTTTGTCTTGTTTTGTGCTATGCTGTGTTATGTTGTTATGTTGTGTTATGCTATGTTGTGTTATGTTGTGTTATGTTGTGCTATGATATGTTGTGCTGTGCTATGTTGTATTATGCTTTGATGTGTTATGCTACGTTGTGTTATATTGTGTTATGATAGGCTATGTTGTCATATGTTGTGTTATGTTATGCTATGTTCTGTTGTGTTATGCTATGCTAAGCTAGGTTGTCTTATGTTGTGTTCTACGCTATTTTGTCTTGTGTTACGTTGTGTTATGCTATGCTGTGTTATGTTGTTATGTAATGCTATGTTGTGCTATGTTCTGTTATTTGTATGCTATGTGTGTTATGTTGTGTTAGACTATGTTTTTTATGTTAAGTTACACTATGTCGTGTTATACTGTGCTGTTATGTTATGATATATTGTGTTTTCTAGGCTATGTTGTCTTGTGTTATGCCATGTTATGGTATGTTGTGTTATGTTGTGCTGTGATATGTTGTATTATGCTATGCTATGGTGTGTTATGCTATGTTGTGGTATATTATACTGCTCTGTGTTGTTATGGTATGTTGTGTTGTATTGTGTTATGATATGCTATGTTGTTATGCTGTCTTGTGTTATGATATGCTATGTTGTTATGCTGTCTTGTTATGTGATGTGCAATGCTATGTTGTGGTATGCTATGCTGTGTTATGTTGTACTATGTTGTCTTATGTTGTGTTATGTTATGTTCTGTTGTTTTATGCTATGCTAAGCTGTCTTATGTTGTGTTCTATGCTATTTTGTCTTGTGTTATGTTGTGTTATGCTGTGTTGTGTTATGTAATGCTATGTTGTGTTATACTGCTATGTTGTGTTCTGTTATGTTATGTGTGCTATGTTGTGTTATACTATGTTGTTTTATGTTAAGTTATACTACGTTGTGTTATGTTATACTGTGCTGTTATGTTATGCTATATTGTGTTATGTTAGGCTATGTTGTCTTATGTTGTGTTATGCCATGTTGTGTTATGTTGTGCTATGTTATGTTGTGCTGTGCTATGTTGTAGTATGCTATGCTAAGTTGTGGTCTGATATGCTATGCTATGTTCTGTTGTGTTATGCTATATTCTGCTATTTAGTTATGCTATGTTGTGTTATGTTATGCTTTGCTATGTTATGCTTTGCTGTGTTTTGCTATGTTGTGTTTATGCTGTGCTGTATTGTGTTATGCTAATCTATGTTGTGTTATGTTATGTTGTGTTATGTTATACTATGTTGTGATATGCTACGCTGTGCTATGTCGCGTTATGTTGTGGTTAAAGACAACATTACATTGAACAGTTTATTATTAACTGTAACAGTATGTATGTCATTTGCACAATAGTATGTAATTGTTTGAGAGTGTATGTAGAAAGTACTAGCAGACACCTTAAGACACGCATACAGGAACACTGCAGGGCAATGAGAAACAGTGATCTATGTTATACAGTAGTAAAACATACAGATAACTTTACAGTGACATCTGACTTTTCATTCCAATGGAATAGTATTCAGAAAATAATGTTTGTGCCATAGGGAGGAAACCATGAGTTATTTCTATCACAGGAGTCAAATGGATCAGTAGACTACGGGCTGTGGTAAAGGGACACATTTCAGAACATGATTTACACTATTTTTTATGAGGAACTGAGGAAAAACTCCCCACATTGACCTTAGAATGTTTATTATCCTTTGTGATTGTTTATCATTTTGATTTGAAAAAGTCAGCAGGGGTGATTATATGGACCATAGTGTAGTTTGAATGGATCCTCCTTATGGGGGTTCATTTACAGTTTTTGAGTTATGTGCAAATTTGATTATGTGCAATTTTGATTACAGAGATATGTTTGTTTTGATAAACATTTATTCTACTCTTTAGGGAACTATACGTTGTGTTTTTTTCTCAGTAAGAGCGGTTTCTTGAGATAGGTGTGGGACCAGAACTAGAATGATCGATCTGTGTAATACGCCTTAATGGTTTTTCACCTTAGGAATACTGTAAGATATGTGGGAGATCTAGGCTCTGTGAAATGGGACAATGAGACAGTAACAAATGGCTGATTCTTGTAACACTCTGTGAATGTACGTATATGTGTCTAATTTCTACGTTTGAATCCTGTTGATATGCGGTCAAGGATTGTGTCCATAACTGTGCTATATAAACAGTTGGTTCTGAGTGGATAAAATTTGTATAAGTATGATTATGAATCACAAACAAAGCCTATAAGGTGCACCTGAGGAATATGGGGGCACCCATGACAAAATTCTGGGTCTCGTTCAGTGGAGATATTTTTGACATAAAGGGCACATGTTGCAACATTTTGAAATAAATAGGCTCTTTAAGTATCCATGGTATTTTAGCAAATTTTTGTGAAAATTTTTCTTTAAAATGCACAGTTTCACCACATTCTTTTCTAAATGTTCTCAGATGGGGAAACCTCCTAAAAGAGGTCTGACTTACTCACTTTGTTCACTCACTGCACTTCAGGGTAAGTATTATGCTCTAGAGCATTCAAAGATCAAGTCTGCACCATAGAATGAGTGGTATCTAAAATAGGCATTTGTTTGTGTTACGCAGTCCTACTAATTGTGCAATTATTGTGGAACGTCATCGATGTGAAGGGTTGTGATGTTAGGGTCATGTCACATGCCTTCTTGGGAATAAATAAAGGTCAAGGGGCATATGATGGCACTTCCTGTGATGTTATTAAGGGCAAAGGGTATGTTATGTCACCTCCGCTGCCCCTGGCATGTCGATGAATCAACACCCATGTTACTTGGGTGTCCTCTTTAACAGACGCCTGCTTGCTTTCCTGAAAGAAGTATCCTAATCTGAGGAGGAGCCCAAACTCTCTTACTCAGAGCCAGCTCCTGAGGAAACTTCAGCTTATGCAAGCCACTATTGAATGTCTCCTCCATTAAATAACTAAAGTAAATATAAACCACAAAACCATAAGTGAAAAAATCCTGAATTGACACCTCCTCAAAAATATGTGCTTCTAGCTATATTTTACAAATGCGAACAATTCAATGTCTCTTTTTTTAATATATGGCTATCAACAAAACTAATCTGAAATCACGAAGCGTTTCTTTTGGAAGGCAGCTGCCTGTCAAAGCTAATGCGATCGCAATGACAGGCAATGTATGGGGGAAAAGAAGACAACTGACTGCTTGTGCATCAACCGACTACAGCTGACAGGAAAGATCAAAAGAGAAGCTACACAGGGTACACGAGCTACCCTCTGTATGCTGCTGTTATGTTTGGTCATGGGCCCGCCCATGATGCTCACTGTCGCAGGGAAATGGCGCAGTACAGTGGGACAATGGTTTTGCCGGTGACGTAACCGGAGTGAATAAAGGGGACCGGGGAGTGATCCCACGTGTCCAGTAACTGGCGAAGGAGTCCTTGTCTGAATATTGTTTGTGCTGATACCTACAAGAGTAGCGGAGCGGCCTAGCTCACGACCCAACAAATTGGCGGCGAGGAGGTAGATCCTGTTTGTCGGTGCCCCTCGCGCCCTTACCTGCCGGTGTGCACCGCCTGTAGCAGTGCTTTGTCCCTCGGCGGCCCCTGCCTGTCTTGCGGCCTCGTGGTTGCCTCAACGCTCTGTCGGTTGAGGTGTGCTGGCTCCGAGTGCCGGGGGCGTGTCAGCTGTGCTGCCTGACTACACGCGCCTGAAGCGAGTCTTTCGGCTGTTGCTGGAGCAACCAGCCTACAGGAGGGATTTCCCCGAGGTGAGCAGCAGCGGCGCTGGGTGTGTGAGGCCCCCTGCTTCTCTTTTTGTGCACAGGTTTCGGCGTGCTAAGTGGCAGGACGCTGCCCAGATTGACTTTGCTGCAAATAGTGCGCAGGATCTGCCTTTCAGCGCACTGCAGTCTGCAAGAGTTTTTTTTTTTGTTTTTTTTTTGGGAACTGTGTTAAATATAAAAAGAAAAAATACACAACAAGCAACAACATAAAAAACAGCAAACAAAGCATATCAAATAAGAACAGATAAACTGTCAATACAAGGACACAGAGTACAGTACAGCAAGCAACACCATTTCTGGAAGGACACTGTCCTGTCTGCTGGCCCAGGGGTGGCGTGGTCCATTTTCACTGTCCCAAAGTCACAAACGCACTCTTTGCAAAGGCATATCGCCTGAAGTTGCGTAGAACATTACACACGTTCTGTTTTCACACGGGAGCTGGCTCTGCAGTGGTGTGGGTGTGACAGAAAGCCTCCCAACGGCAAGAGACGGCACCTGGGTAATTAGGTCACATGCATATCACAGGTGGAGGAGTGCTAATACATCACAAGCTCGCGTTGCAGTCATGTCGTCAGTCCCGGCGTTGGAACCTTTTTTTATGGAAGGTCCTCCTTCCGCTCAAGCAGCTCGGTGGAAGGAGTGGGTGGACAGGTTGGAAACCTACTTTGCGGCAACGGCACTGGACAATGAGAGGTGCCGCCTCATGCTCCTACACTTAGGAGGTGCAGCTATTCATAAACTTGGACGGTCGGTGGCAGAAGAGGGTCCACCTTCCACCTATCAGTCATTAAAACAGGCGCCAACAGCTCATTTTGAACCTTCGGCGAATCCGGACTACGAGCGCTTCTTATTAAGACAGGCCAGACAACTCCCAAACGAATCAGTTGACACTTTTTATGCCAGGTTAAAAGAACTATCCCGCACCTGCACGTTGTTGGATGTGGAAGACGAGGTCCATGCGCGATTCATACAGGGATGTGCATCTGTAAAATTGAGGGAACATATATTAGAGGTACCTGGCATGTCCATGGCAAACATCCTCACGATGGGAAGATCCAAGGAACTGTCTAAAGTATGCGTAGCTCTTATGGAAGCAGCGCTGCAAACCCAGGTCAAAGTTGAGCCAGTGAATGCCATCACCGCAACTGCTGTGAAAAAAAAAAAAAACGCCAAAGGTTACCACGTCGTCACAAACCTGTTTTTCTTGTGTTGGTCCATTCCCTCATCAAGGTGTGTATCCTGCGCAAGGCAAGAAATGTTCGAGCTGCAACAAATTGAATCATTTTGCCAAGGTATGCTGGTCGGCTGTCCTTCCAAAGTCACAGAAGTCCAACGCCATCAACTTAGTGCAACCACCCATGGTAACAGGAGAAGATGATGATCTGGATGAGGATGAGGAATATGAAGGGACTGTCCACGTGATACATGCTCTGCAGCCTGGTGAGTATCCTCGGAAGCGGGTACCACAGTGTCCTGTTTTTCTGGCAGGCCAAAAGATTGATGCGCTGATTGACACTGGTGCCTCCGTTAATATACTGGTGCAATCATTATTGAAAGGTCTTCCCATTCAACCCAAGTTGTGACCTACAATGACTCAGGTGTATGCATTTGGGTCGTCGCAGCCACTGCCTTTGGCAGGTGTTTTCACCACAACACTGCCTCATGAGGAAAATGCAGTGCAAACCAGAGTGTTTGTCACAAAAACTGGATCTGACATTCTACTATGCTGCCAGACGGCAGAGCAGCTCAATCTAATTTCTTTTGCTTTCAGTGTTCACCTCAAAACTGTGGAGAGTCTGTTAACTGAATTTGGGCCATTATTCGAAGGCATAGGTTGCCTGAAGGACCGCATGCTACGTCTACACATTGACAAGTCCATACAGCCAGTGGCATAAAAGCATCGCCAAGTTGCTTTCCATCTGTGGCCAAAGGTGGAGGAAGAGCTCAGGAAGCTTGAGCAGGCTGATGTAATAGAGAAGGTTGACGGTCCCACTCCGTGGGTGTCACCCATTGTGATTGCTAGGAAACCCAAACAACCGGGAGAGGTGAGGATCTCTGTCGACATGTGTCTGCCAAATGTCGCCATTAAGCGGGAACGTCATCTAACACCTACCGTGGATGATATTGTTGCAGAGGTTGCAGGGTCATGGTGGTTCTTGAAGATGGACCAGCAAGCTGGATACCACCAGCTCATGTTACATCCTGACTCCAGAGGCATAACAACTTTCTCCACTCATGTGGGCCTCAGAAGGTATAAGCGTTTGAGTTTTGGGATCTCCAGCGCCGCAGAGGTGTTTCTAGACACCATTCGTGGGCTGCTTGCTGGTCTACCCAGAGTCATCAATGTCAGCGATGACATACTTGTGCATGCTCCCACCACAGAATCACATTTTCTTCAGCTCTCAGCGACATTCCATAGACTTCAAGAGCATTGCCTAACTCTTCATAGAGACAAGTGTTCCTTTTTGCAGACGGAAGTGGCATTTTTTGGGTACTGTTTCTCTGGGGAGAGTCATGCCGGATCCTGCCAAGGTAAAAGACATTCTATCTGCTACGGCTCCCACCAATCTATCCGGTGTTCGCAGCTATTTGGCAATGATAAACTACTGTGGGTGTTTTATCAAAAACCTCACAGCACTGACGGCTCTTCTCAGAGACCTCATCAAGGCCAATGCGGTATGGGAGTGGGGACCTGAACAAGATGCTGCATTCCAAGCTACCAAGTCAGCATTGTCAGAACACACTACCCTAGTCTATTTTGATCCTCAGAAGTAGTCCGAGCTATCCGTTGATGCTAGCCCCACTGGGTTGGGGGCAGTGTTGGCACAAAAACAGCTGGATGGGAAATGGGCTCCTGTGTCCTATGTCAGCCATGCTCTGACAGAGACTGAGCAACGTTATTCTCAAATCGAGAAGGAGGCCATTGCGGTGCACTGGGGCTGCAGGCACTTTCACCTCTACCTGTATGGTCAGCGGTTTATGGTGCACACTGATCACAAGCCCCTGATACCTTTGTTTAATGGATCTTCCAAACCCCCGCCACAAATAGAAAAGTGGATTTTGCAATTGCAAGATTATCGTTTTCAGGTGGTATATTGACCTAGCTCTTTGAATCCTGCTGACTACCTTTCACGACATGCCTGCTACCTCTCGAGAGGTCGCGGATGCGGACGAGGTAGAACAGTATGTAAGACTGATCGTGGAGAGATCCCGGCCATTGCCTCTTTCACTTGATGAAATCAAGGTAGCCACAGATGGCGATAAGTGTCTGCAGTTGGTGATGTCGGCTGTCGTTTCCGGAAAATGGCATCATGTGCTTCAAAATGTGACTCTCAGGACGGCAGAGGCCCGAACCATGCTGTCCTTGTTGCACAAGGTCAGACAAGAGCTGGGTGTGTCTCCCGAAGGATGTCTGCTCAGAGGACACCGGCTGGTGATTTCAATTTCATTACAACATCCAGTAGTGGAGCTGGCCCACGCCTCTCACCAAGGAATGGTTAAGACAAAGTCCAGATTGAGAAGTAAGGTGTGGTTTCCAGGGCTTGACGACCACATTGAATGAGTAGTGCGTCAGTGTATGATGTGTCAAGCGGTTGGTTGAGCCGAACATTCCTCACCAATTCTTACCGAGCCTATCCATCCTATTCCGTGGTTTCGAGCCAGTGCTGATTTCGGGAGTCTGCCAGATGGACGTCACACGTTTGTAGTGATAGACGATTTCTCAAAGTATCCCAAAGTTGAGATTGTGTAATCCACAGCGTCTCAGATCATTCCTCGCTTCGAGAACATTATGGCCACCCATAGGTTATTGAAGGAGATTCGCACTGACAACGGGCCCCTGTTCTCAAGCCAAGAGTTTACTGAGTACCTGCAGTCTCAAGGAATTGTCCATGAAAAGATCTCCCCTTGTTGGCCTCAGGCTAATAGAGAAGTGGAACATTTCATGAGGACTCAACAAAGTGCTACGGATTGCAGTTGCTGGTGGTCACAATGTGGATTGTGCTGTATATGCCTTCTTGCAGGAGTATCGACTTACTCCTCATACCACCACTGGTGACACACCTGGTTCTTTATGCATAAATCAAAGGGTACGAGATACCATTCCTCATGTTCAGGAACCATCCGAACTCCACAGTCGTGTGGGGAAGGCACTGTCACAAAGGAAGGACAGGAATGACAAGATGTCAAGAAAGAGGAGAGCGAAGAAACTAGTTATCCACATAGGGGATCTGGTTCTTGTAAGAAACAGGAGAGGGAGAAGCAAATTTGTGCTACCTTTCTAGAAAGATCTGTGGGTGGTGAGTGGCATAAAAGACACCATGATCACTGCCAGGAAAGACCAGGAGACGGTCACGAGAAACATTTCGTTTTTCAAAGTGGTGCTTATGCTGGACTGTGATGTGGTAAGGACTGGAGAGGTGTCATCAGCTGGTTCAGACAGTGGGAGCATTGTAGGTCATGATGAAGGTGAATCCACATCTCAGAGTCAAGGTTGGTTGCCAACAGCTCTTTATCCTTTGGTATACAGAGCCCAGATGTGCAGAACTCTGAGCGTCACCCATTCTCAGAGCCTGAGGTACCTGGATTGGTGGCAATTGGCTCAACAACATCAAGGCAACGGTTAGATTGTTATAGTTTGCGGCCACACCCATCACGTTCTACAAGATTGAAAGGGTTTGTGGTAGACTGATCATGCAAAGAATGTATTCTGTATGTAAAGTTCAGGATGAACACTGTGTTATCTTCATAAGTCATTTTGAAATGTGTTTTGGTGTTTTTGTTTGTGTTTCTGTTTTGGGTAAAGGAGGAATGTTATGTTTGGTCATGGGCCCCCCCATGACGCTCACTGTCACAGGGAGATGGCGCTAATCTCCCCTACAGTAGAGTGGGACAATGGTTTTGCCGGTGACGTAACCAGAGTGAATAAAGGGGACCGGGGAGTGATCCCGCATGTCCAGTAACTGGCAAAGGTGTCCTTGTCTGATTATTGTTCTTGCCGATACCAACAAGAGTCGCGGAGGGGCCTAGCTCATGACTCAACAGCTGCTTCCATGAAAAGCGCAGCGTGGTCATGCGTTAAAAGAAAAACAAAAATAGGCAATTAAAAGCGTTTGCACTACCTGCAGGGACAAAAATCACCTGGGGCACATTTTAAACCCATCTGACATTCAGGACAAGGAAAACGAGCATTGCCCAACTTTATCAGTTATACAGCGTAGTCAGTGTCAAAAATAAAGGGGCACACAACACCTTTATTAAAATTAAAATTGGTTGAGACGGACGTGGCTTCAGCCAAGATGGCAATGGATGCATTGTCTTGTTGCTCCACTCCTGGTGCAGACCTGGGGAGACCTCCCAGCACGCATGGAGGCCAACCTGAAGCAGATTGGGTGAAAGAACTCCTAACATTATAAGTGGACCTCTATGGAGGTAAAGAGAGCTGTGTTGAGGGTGAGCAGATGTGCAGCAGGGCCAAATCAGAGTGGTGAGACGGACAAGATAGCAACTGCAACGCTGCGCAAGGAGCATAGAGCGCACTTGGAGGCACTGGCTGCCACTGGTCTCGATTCCTGGAGAGACTTGTGGGAGTCTGCGCACCTGCTGATCTCTATGGGCCACGGACGGCAGGGACTGCACCCTAGGCAAGACTAAGGAGTCCATAATACAGGAAATGTGGAGTGGATCTGTACCGTGGGCCTCATAAAGCACCCATGAGCAACATGAATGGGGCCCCAGTGGCGGCCTTCTGGAAGGAGTCGCACCATCGGTGTGGTTTTGGTGGGTGGAGCAGGCCAAGCTTAGGTAGCTAGGGATTGGTGAGTTTATAGGAGGGGAGGGGCTTCAGGGACAGCTGGTTACCTCAAGGTACTTCCAGGGACAGTTTAGGAGCGCTGTGGTCCTGTAGACAGACAGGAGACAAAGACGTATATAAAGCCTTGTTAACATGAAAGGTCATGGGGAGGACAAAAGTGCTGCCAAGGAGCCGCTCCGTGTTGTGTGCAGCTGGGTGGGATGATTTAATTATGCCTGGTGTGCTTAGCCAAGTGTTTGTCGGCCTTGAGAGGCCACATCGCAAGGCAGCGAGTGGTGTTGCAGCAGCCATTTTGGCATGCTCTCCTCCTTTACATAAAAAGAAGGCTGTCAAATCAAGAGTCCTATGGGCCTCAGCAGGAGCGCTTGAAAGGGAAGCATCGGGGAGGAGTATCTGACAGGAATTAAAATGACTCCACGGAAATTTCTGTAAGATCGTCAGCGGACGGCAGAACGTGCTCTCTCTCTGCACAGGTGAAGAGAGCAGAGCTCTCAGGAGGCGCGTCTGGGGGTGGGGGTTTATTAAAGAATTCACCAAGAACTGAGTCCGTCCCACCTTGAGTTGAGGTACTGTAGCCTTGCAAACAACATGCATCTCTGGGCCCCAGTCAGTGAAAGGCTGTAATACCAGGGATCGCACGCAGGCACACTCGGCAGTAGCCCACAAAGAGCAAATGTAGCGAGAGAGACAAAAGAAAAAAAGTAGTTCGCCCATGCAGAAGTATATTGCGATCGTGCAGTAATCCATGTAACAGGGCCAGTCCCCAAGGCAGTAACAAAACCACTCCAAGGCGGGACAAACGTTAAGCATTTACCAATGTCATCAAAATATTTTTTAAAGGCAAGCCCACAAACGAATTAAAGTGATGGGCTTGAGGTGGGCGTAGCTAAAAGCCTACATTGATTTCAACACGTCAGAAAAGCAGCGATTGCGTGCTGCTATGCGCGACCTAAAAATGACCAGTGCAGGGATTACATTTTCACATTTTACTTTAATAACATTGGGACATCTACTAATGTCCACCCATATTCCATTTCATATTTTATTTGTGATTGTCAGAATATCCATACTTGGGCTCGCAGATCTAGACAGATCACTTATCAGTGTACTGTCTAGATGGAGAACTAGTGGATCATGATCACTCTCATGCCTGGGGATTACATATATATCAGCCATTATACACCATAAACAAAGATCCAAAAGGATGTAATCTATGTTACTTGTGCAGTCACTTCTCTAAAATGTGGGAGCGGAATTGCTGTTGAGCAATGAAACTATTACAGGCTTGCAAGCCATGCAATGGAGTAATATCCACAAGCTGGAGTGCAGACTTACTCAAGTGTTTCCTACAGGGTGCTGCTAGATTGAAGATACCCCGGTATGCATCCTTGCCCCAGGCCAGATCTAGTTAAACCAAGCGGTGTAAATTTCGTGTTGAAGTCAGCTCCAGTATTAGTATGGGATTTTAAAATATTAACGAGAAAATGAAGGGTAGAAAATACTTTAGGCTTGTTCATGCTCGTATTAGAAATATTTATTAACTTAAGTGACTCCAGCAACTTACCTAAGTTCAGCCCTCTTGAGGCCAAGTTTCTGATGGGCCACCTTGGCAAAGGGGCAATATCCTGTATATACCGTACACTGCTGATTCATGCACCTGTTGTATTCAGGTGAGCACCTCCAACCTGGCGGCAGGCCTCAGCCTGCCGTCCAGATTACGAGGCTGCAAACTGCCAGGCTTTCCGTGGCGGTCACTCTGACACAAAAGGCTTGGCGGTCACACACCTGGCAACAGGAATCTCCATTCCTGTCACCGGCACACAAATGCACACATCCCCCCCACCCATGCACACATCCCCCCCCCCCTCCGGTCCACACACTTACAAACACCCCCCACTCCTTCACACATGCATACATTCACATAAACACCCATTCAGCATACGCATACATGCATTCAGACACCCCCACTCATTCACATTCATCAACACAGACAACCCCACTCACATTCATCCACACAGACACGCACACACACATTCACATTTACTCGCATACACGCATACATTCACAACCCTCCTCCGCAGACACGCACACATGGACCCACACACACAGGCAACCTTCCGGACGCCCACTTACCTTCTCAGTCGAGGACATCATCCAAAAGGAGATGGGTCCTGGCTGTCTTGCATCGCCAGCAGGACTCTGCCAAGCCGTATAATGGCTTGTAATACACGGGTGGAGTCCTGCTGCTGTGGCGGCGCTGGCAATCCACCTGCCTCTGCACCGCCGACTGCCAGCACAAGTGCTGGTGACTTTCCACCACAAATGTGGTGGACGGCTGCAAGCACGCGTAGTATGGTGGTCTGCTGGCGTTCTGGTGGTGGGTTTGGCTTTGACTGTCAGGGAAATTGCCCGCCAAAGTCAAAATGAGGGCCGAAGTCTCTTTTCAGTACTGCAGATAGAAGTGGATAAAACTGAGCTTCCCTGTTAGGCCCCAGGTAAGTATTTAGGCAAATCAGTTACTTTGTAGTTTACTGCCCCCCCTAGGCCAAAAACAGACTTTAGCCACAAATTGACTGAATGTCTTGCCCCCCATGTGCCTGCCTCTAAAACAAATTTCACTAAGGTGATTTTACCTTTCATGCATATGACCCAGAGATGCAACTTCTGCTCTCTGATTTGGAGATGTTGGGATTACATCAGAAAGTAATGGGTCCCACACACACACACACACAGACAGACACACCCTAGATCTTGTGTTTACTAACGCCTCAGGCCTACAGGTAGACTCTCCTCTACGTTTAGCCTGGACAGACTATTCCTCCATTCGTTTTTAGCTCCCTATTTAAGGGAAACTGTCTGGCCGCAAGAATCAAGGTTTTAAAAAGACAAGGCCCTCAAAAAAGTCTCCAACTCCTCATTTTTCCCTCATTTCCCTACCAAATACACTGTTAAGACCTCTGATATTAAAAGTGCTGTCATGGATTTTCAGGACTCTATTTCCCAGGCCCTTGATATAGTTGCTCCCTTTAAACAGTACCATCTCAACTCTTCTAAGTCTCACTACCCCTGGTTTTCAGAAGAATTTAAACAAGAGGAACTGCCTGCAGAAAATTGAAGAGAAGATGGCACATTTCTAAATCTCCTCTTGACAAATCTGCATATAAACTTGCACTAGGAAGCTATCATTAAAAGTTCAGAAGAGCCCGAAAGTCCCTCATTGTCAATAGGTTAGACAACACGGGGAATTCAGCCAAAGAATTGTTTAAAGTCTCAAACGAGTTCATGAAGCCCACTGCTTGTGCATCCACAATCTCGGCCTCTCAGAAATGATGTGATTCCCTCATAGACCATTTTGGTCTCAGAGAATACACCTGGGATCCTTCAAATCTCGCACGATGACTTTAGATAAAGGGGTACCGCAGGGCTCTTCTTTGAGCTCTAAACTTTATGACATTGGGTAGAACCTTTAGCTCAAGTGGTAAGAAAATACAGTTTTGAAGTCATATCATACACAGATGACAAACAATTGATCACATCCATGGGTCCTAGTCCTGAATCCACCAAATAGATTTAGGAAATGCATGAGTAAAGATGCCTCTTGGATGTCCCTGAATTGCCTTCAGCTAAACAGTGATAAAACAAAGATCATGCTATTCAGCAAGGCTCACGCTTACTGGTCATATTGGTGACGAACTGGGCGCGACTCCTCACCCTTAATAGGTGGCAAAACATTTCAGCATCCTGATTGATGAGGACCTCTCCATGAGACTGCACGTAGTTTCCACTTGCAGGGCCTGTTTTGGAATTATGCATATGCTTAGAAAGGTTTTTCGCTGGCTGGTGCTACACACTAGAAGAACTCTTACTCAGGCACTCAATGTAAACCTCTTGGATTATGACAATGCCCTTCCGGTACCAGCAAATGAATTGCTGATGTCCAAGCTACAAATGGTTCAGAATACCGCTACACATTTGGCTTGCAATTTCTTCCCTGCTCTCCATCAGAGATCACTCTAAAATATCTGCATTGTCTTCCTGTACTGTACATAGGGAAAAAATTAAGGAAGACATTGGGATGCGAAAGGGGTAGCTAGCTTAGGCAGTCTTGATGAGTGGAAATGCATGCAGAAAGCCTGTGTACTGTGCTGAGCCTGTGATGCTTGTTTTCGACATTCCACAGGTGCAACAATTTCTCAAAATATTCTGTTTATTGTACCATGCTGCACTGAGTGTATGATGCTTGTTTTCAACGTTCCTAAGACACTGCTATCTTATTTACTGTACCAGGCAGGTATGTGAATCGTGGGAGAGACATACCGTTGGCGGTGTACTGACCCCGAATGGGCTTGGAAGACAGAGCGGACACATCGAAAGAGGAACTGCAGCTGCCATAGTGTGGTAAATGGACTGTACTGGACCCCTGGCGAAGGAAAGGGGTAGAAGCTATGCATTGACTGTTGTGCACACTCATTCTATTTCCATACTGGGCTTGCCTTGTAAGTCTGCAGACCAACAATCCGCTTTGCTTAGGCTAAATTACCTAATTAGACACTCTGGGGTGCTTGAAGAAATTCAGACAAACAGAGACACACATTTTTTAGGATAGGATGGAGTGACAATCTAAACCCAGTGTTGTTTAAGTTGAACAATAGACCAATAGGACAGTAACCTCCACTTATTCAAATGACAGCGGTAGACACTGCATTTACACTTACTATGACTGTTTGGAAAACAGACCACAGAGTCAGACTTCCATTACAGGCCTCTACTGGCAGTATTGGATTAGACCTATGTGCCCTAGAGGAGGAGGAAATTCAGACAGGACAGACAAAGGTGATACCCTGGGAGTAGAAGTGAAAGTGTCAGAGAGAACATATGGCAGGACTGCCTGCGGTCTAGCCTGGGGGTTAAGGCATATCAGTTTCAGGAAGAGTTATTGATTCAGATTACCAAGGGGATATCAAGGGGGTAGAGCTGACCCAGGAAGATACTGCTGTGTCATATCAAACATGTTAGGATTGTGGAATTTATCTGTGAGAAAGCACAAATCCCACACATAGAGGAACGATTTGGGCCCACAGATACTACCCAAAGGTGGGGGTGGGGGTGAGGGTGAAGGTGGATTTGGAAGCAGTAGAAAAAAGGTGTGAGTACACCATTCAGGAAAGGAGGCAAAAGCTGGAGAGATACTAAGTAAGTGAAAAGGAAGTACATATGTTGTGCTTTCAAAGAATTCTAATGTGCTTGTATTTATACCTGCAGTGAGGCTTACTTCGCCATCATAAAGGGGGAGATACTTTCCAACACTGGGGCTTCTGTCCACCTTGACGGCTACAACTGTGGGAGTCATAAGGGTACAGCCAAATGTATGAGAATATAACCGATTACCTCCATGTCTTTTGTGTACTGCAACCACCCATCATCACAGCTAATGAAGGGGTGGTTTCGCTCAGCAACATGATGATCCCTGGATGCAAATGGATGACTGCCAAGGTGATGACCTCAGAAGGTGACAAGACCACAAATACACCATACATTTGGACTAACTGAGCTAAAAAGAGCGCCTGTGAGGCTCTGACTTCTATCTTGACCATGACATGTAAATACTATAATGAAATTTTGCTCTTTTTGCCATCCTTAATGTATCACTGTAAGAGGCATGTATTATGTTGCTGAGAAGTAAATAACTGGCAACTTAGACAATTATTCTGTAGATATCTATTGGATAAGATGCAAACAAGCTCTGCCTTCAATTATCATTAATCAGATTATATTGAAAATCAGTATCACCAAAGGGGTGGGTATGTCCTCATACACAGGGAGCAAACGATATATGTTAATATTGTGACCACGGGAATGGGAAGTACCACTCGCCATTTAGTTTAGATTGCAGAGTAGCGGACAGTATGCAGAGATTGCTTCCACTAAATCTGACACAGCTGCTAAGTATACAAGACATAGCTATTCTATATGTAAGTATTAAACGTATGTGTGTAAGACCCTTAATAGAATGTTAACTGAATCCCCTAGTGATCTGCATCTGTGTGCAATCAAATGACTTGGTTTTCACATGCATTAACAGTCATCAAAAGGGGTGGAGTGTACTGTACATAGGGAAAAGTTTGTGGAACCAATTGTGACATAAAAGGGTTAGCTAGCTGAGGTAGTCTTCATAAGTGGAAATCCATGCAGAAAACCCATGTACTGCGCCTCAGCCTGTGATGCTTGTTTTTGATATTCTACAGGTGCAACCAGTGGTCAAAAGATTCTGTTTATCGTACCAGGTTGCACTATGTGTATGATGCTTAGTTTCACCATTCCCAAGGCAACACTGTTTTATTTACGGTACCAGGCAGCCATGTGAATCGTGGGAGAGACATACCGTTGACGGTGTACTGACCCTGAAGGGGCTTGGGAGAAGTCTAAAGGCCCTGAAAGAATCATTAATGAGTACTAGTAAGAATGGAGTTGTAAACACCGATAATAGGAGAAGAACCTGCGAGAAGGCAACAGAACGTTGTGCAAGCCAATTTTAGGATACAAAAAGGGAGATGGTGGCCACCTCTGGGAAGCTCACTAATGGAGTTGTGCAGAGCTGCCATCCTCGTGCCCACCGCCAGCCCATGTCACACCCTTTCCGAGTGGTTAGAGATGTAGGGGGAGCGGCCTTCCCAGTGTTAAGTTCCAGGGGAGAAGGGCCTGATCCTCATGCTCTATTTTGATTTATAGAATCGTTGTGTGGCTCTTGATTTACTGCATTGTGAATAACTGTTTCTTTCCTATCCTATCATTGTGCCAGCACTGGGCTATAAATATACAAGCCGTTGTTCTTATATTGTTCATCCATTATTGAATCTAGTAATTATTTGTCATATTCATTATTGCATCTATGATTAACTGCATTGCAATTGATTTCAGACCTTGTGTTTCACTACTAATTTGCTAGTAGTGCACTGTATGCATGTATGTCCTTCAGCACCCGGAGTGAAAGACTAAATTCTGTGCTAGTCTAACTGACACAGTCACTGTTGTGCTTTACATTCAATGTTTTGTGAGTAGTTTCAGCCTTCTGCCTCTGTATAGGTTAATGTATAACCATCATTGATGCTATATGTGTTTATGTTAAGATCTTATTAAAACTACCTTGTACTCACTGTTGGTGTATTGCTCCTTACTGAGCATCCTTATTGATTTGTACCTGATTAATATTGCTTGGCTTGGTTGCCGGCATGCAGTCCGGAAACTTTCCATTTTTAAACTCCTGTGCATTGTATACAAATCTTTGTCTGGTAAGGACTCTGCTTATCGTCAAAATAAACTCCTCCCATATCTTCCTACTAGGAATCTGAGATTGAAAGGATAACTCTTACTGTGCCCTTGTCTTATAGATGCAGTTAAATATGGTGGTCGATCTTTCTCTTACCTTGGTCGCCACCACTGGAATAGTCTGCCTTTTCACATTCGGTCTTGCTCAGACTTAGCCTGCTTTATAAAGCTTCTCCAGAACTGGCTCTTTTGAATCTCGTGCTCCTCTCTTTTTACCTATTTTGCACTATAGTGCCGAGATACCCCATTCGGGGGAGATTCGTTGTTCTATACTACGTGCTTATAACCTAACCTAGCATGACATAGCAACCACTTGCCTTAGATCGCAAATCTTTGCTATCATGGAATTAATCTAATCACCAGTCTCTTTTAATATTGTTGCTAGGAGTTCCTGGGAGGAATTCCCAGCAATGATATTGGTAGGCGAATCTCTAGTTGAGTTCCCTCCTGTTTTTCCTAAGTATTACCCTCTTTAGGTGGAAAGGCTTGAAATCTATTCGAGCAATCAGTATTTGGAACTACAAGAATAGAGTCACTAGTTCGATTTGGGGTACCCATAGCTACTGGAAGCAACAGGCTGGGAACATGCTTCTTGAATATTTCAGACTTTGATGTACCAGATGAATTATGTGTGCTTTATATTTTTTCTCAAATATATTGGCCAGTTTGTTTCCTTTAGTTGGAGCACCTTGTCTTGGGGCGTTATCATTAAGCTTAGATTTAACCTCGTCTATCAGATTACCAATGTTCCTAAATATATCATTTTAGCAGAGTGTTTTTTTTTATAATTTGGGGATCCCTGTGGGCTACAATCAGCTCTTCTCCCATACTGAATTTGCAGACTCAATGTAACGGGATATAAGACCCAAGAAAGGGCCATACAATGCAGATTCCCAATTGACTCAGGCAAAGTGCATTAAATAACCTTAAATATGCTCAGTACTTTTAAAAAGTCTAGTCCTGTCCCAATGTGCCAAAGCAAAAAAATCACAGCCAGGGGACGGGAGACCCTTCCTTATCTTGACTTTGAAAGGTGTGAGCAGGCCCGTTCTTTGCCCGGGCTTTACCTGTGTGAGTCCATTGCAACAGGACAGATGGTTGCGCTTTATAGTGTAAGACGAGGGGCCCTTCTCATTCTCCACCACCTCCTTTCAAACAGGTATCCTGGGACTTGGAGTCCCACAGTACTAAACAGAGTTCACAGTGTCCCATCCAACAGACAGGTGGACGTGCTTTATACTACTATGCAAGGGGCCCTGCCCCTTTCAGAAAGGTATCCTGAGACGTGGAGTCCCACAGCGCAAAATAGAGTCCACAGTACTTCAAATATACTTCCAGACCTCTTCTGCTTCTGGTATTCTGCCTTCTGGAGCATATGATGCAGTTATTCCTGAGTTCTGCATAGGCTTCAGAAAAAGTATAAACCCACCGGATCAAGATCTTCTGTTCCTTGCCTGGAGTATGTCATTGTTTTGGCAACCAGAAAATCACATGTGGTATCTTTGACCTCCACTGTCCCTCCAGACAATATGAGCAAGTGGGGGGACTTCAGTTACATTGATGAAGTCTACGAGTGCCTCCATATTACTGGTCAATGTGACAGATCCCTTCCCTGGAGTTTGCGGTAGGCAACAATCACTTCCATTTCAATGTCCTCCTGTTCAGGCTGAAGTTAGCACCACAAACCTTTTCAGCAAATACCAACATCATTTGTTGAAGCACATCTCAGAAGGCAGAAGAATTTTGTTTAGCACTATCTGGGTGACTGGTTAAAAAAGGCTCTGATTGCAGAGGAAGCTCTGAACAATTTTGATCATGTTTCAGATATTCGCTGCTGCCTGGATCTCCATGTCAACCTAAATTAGTCGACTGCCTCTCCAATTCAAAGGTTATACTAATTGAATGCAACTCTGGATACTCACAAGTGTTTCCTTCTGAGGAGAGGCTATCTTCAATCCAGCTGAAGTGCTGCAGTCTATTATGAACACTTCATCTGATGACATGCAAGATAATATCCCCTCTAGGATAGATGTGCTCTTGCATCTTTCATTTTCCTTGTGGTGCCAGTTAAAGCATCTGGTGAGGCAGTTTCCCTTTCACTACAATGTGGCAACACAGACAAGTCATGTACGCGTCCCTTCAAGGATGGGGTGCACACATCGATCATCTCTAAATTTAAGGAGCATTATCAAAGAAAAAGACCTATCATATTAACCTGTTGGAAATGAGAGCTGGAAAAAGTGCTACAGTAACTATAAGAAATGTATTTCAGAGGTTTGTGAGGCCGATACATGGCGGTTCATACTTACATTTACAAGGAACGATTGCCTTGATTTGGACCCCAAAGTGGACCTCAGTAGGTCAGATCTCTTTGAGGAGTCTTTGTTGGGTGATTGTTGATCGAGTTTTGCTTTCTTGTCCTTCTTTCCTAAAGTGATGGGCTTGTTATTCTACGCTTATGTCTGTTGATGAGAATCCCCCAGAAGGAAAAGTTTCCTGAAATTCATGTACTTCTGTTGGAGATTCCTTATTAAAATCATAAGCAACCCTCCTACTATCCCAGACAAGAAAGCATGTTTTTCCCAGGATCCTCTTGGTTCTGCAGAAATGTACTGACCTAACTGCCACCTGGGGGACATGATGGGAAACTGGAGGAAGAGTGAAGCCCTTAAAGGTGCAGTGTCAGCCTTTACTCATGTGCATGGCAGCTTATCTGCTAATGTTGCCCTTAATTGTTTGTCCTTCTGAAAAGCTTTGTAAAAGATTCTAGTCACACTAATGTAATGACTATTTGGCATAATTGACTTCTTTTTTTAAAATAAAAAATACATCTCCCGATTTTTAGCCTACTTATAGTCTGCATGGAGAGCTTTTTTTCTCTAATTGAGCATACGTTTTTACTGGAAAGCTTTACATGAATATACACTGATTATTAATAATGTGCTCCAAGGTACCTCAGGCAGGATAATTCACTGTTTATTACTTCGATGAGAGTTCTCCTCCAGGAGAACTAGGACTACAGATAATTTATCGTTCTTGTGGTACTTGTGATGGTGCTGTATGGAACTGGTTAGACAATGTGTTCTAGCCATGGAAAGAGATTTTTGTTTTCTGTCTAAAAGAGGTCATCAGCAGCTTTGCCTCCCTATCCCTCTCCCTAATTGCCTTAGAGTGCAGGAGGACACAAAGATGGCCTCATGTTAATATTCCAAAGCACCAGAGACAATTGGTGTGAGAATCTGTTTAAGATAAGAGCCACTGGGCTTGAAGACGGATGGGAGGAGAAAAGCTTCGCAAATCTTTGCCAATATTTCCAAAACAAACAATCTTGGTGACCATAAATCATTCTGCTATAATGGCATGGGGGAAAAAGGAACAGATGTCAACACCTTATGTGACATGCGCCCTGTGTATTGCAATGTTGTCTCTTTCAGTGGACTTAAGGCTCCACAGATCACTTCATTCAGCCCACGTGGTTCAGGTGACTAGTGCTGAAAATATTCCAGATCTAACCAGGCACCTCAAGAGATGGCTTAGATAAGGAACCTGCAGGAGCAAACGTGCAAAAACAATGTAAAGGTAATTCATAAAGTGTTCCCATCCAAACCCAGTGTCTTACAAAATGTTGTCTTGCTCATATCTTCTTTATTGAATTGTAAGGCTGCGGGACTTTTTTTAGAATGATAAAGAGCACTCTTTTAATGAGAAACACTTGCATTTTGACACTTTTGAAATTCGTCATTTCATTTAACGTTTTTTTCCTCCTTTAAAGTTGGTGCTCCACTTTACAACAAGACTTTCCCAAAAAATAATCTCTGGAGATAATTCACTGGTTTGTGTAAAATGCTTCTTTGTTTTGGTTATGCAGGCAGTGTTGCTGTTATGCCCTTTTTATGAGATTTGTAATAATGGGAAGCCCTCCCATGGAACAGTATCAGATTAGTGGCCTTTATAATATTTAAAAAGCTAACCTACCAAGACACAGTGAGAGATGCCAACCACTGTCACCCAGCAAACTCCACGATCCATTTTTCTTAGTTAACCCTAAGCTCTTGGGCCCTCCATTTAAAGTAATCCGCAAAGCCTAGTTATAGCTTTCAATTTGGGAGGCAGCTTTCCTCGTAGCTATTAATTTAGCACGTAGAGTTGGTGAACTCCAAACGTTTTTTGACAAGAATAATGTCAGGGAACATACGGATTTAATTCCCAAAGTAGATTAATTTTACCTTGCCTGCATTTTTTTCAAAATCCATCTACCACTGCAGAACGAATGTTTCACACCCTAGACCAGTGGTTCTTAACCTGTGGTCCGGAGATCCCTGGGCATCTGCAACTGCTTGGTAAATTAAATACAATTAACAGGTTAATAAAGTGTAGATAAATAAAGAAGTACATTTAAAAATGTAAAAATGTTCTGTAAACCTGAAGGAATTTGAAATTAGAGGCTAAAAATTAGGTATGTGTTCTCAGATTGAGTCATGAGAACAGTGCAAGTGCATCAAACAGAATATAGTACGGATGGTGAGTTGGCTTAATTGAATTTAGAAAAACTCCAACCTTCCCATAAATTTTTTATTTTTTTTAAAACGTTTATTTGTGAGTTAAATTAAATATTTCATCATTTGTGTATTTGTTTGATGAATGAAAGCTTAGGAACTTCTTCCCTAGACACTAGAAGAGTGCTGAAAATGTATCTTGACAAAAGTAAGGACCCTAAGAAGCAAAGCAACCTTTTGGCTATTATAGGTTTTAAGGACTGGAGTAGCTGCAACTGAGAGATTTGATCTCAATTTGAATTCTTTCCTGTATCCTTCTTTGTTATCAAAAGGCCAACAAATATTTGGCTGGTAAACCCAAAGCTCATTCTTTTAGTGGCAAGGCCGCTACCTCTGCTCTGCTAAGCAACATACCAAAAGCAGACTTCTGCAAAGCAGCTACTTTGAAGCCTGGCCCCTCCTTATCAAGGCTTTACTCCCTGCAATCAGACCACAGAGATGATGCTCAAGCAGAACAGGCTTCATTGAGTATAGTTTGCATAGTGCATTTTTTACCTACCTGAGTTTCCTTGCTTTCTGTAGGGTTAGTTGTGTTATTCTATTCAGTGCTTATATACCACATAGGCAAAGGAAAAGCTACTTGCCTAGTTTTACAGAGTAATCTTTATTAGTCATTAACAACTTTCCTTTTGCCTGACAGAAAATACTGATGACATGTGTACTGTCTTTCCAGGATCCTTTGTATGTAAAATCAGTTCCAACTGACCTAGCCCTAGCATGGGGCATGATTGGACACTGGAGGTATGCAATTCCTTAAACTAACAGTGGCAGTTTTAAAAACCTTTAAAGGCTGTGAGTGTACCTGTCTACACTATTGCTGCTTTCCTTAATTATTTATTGAAGAAAAGTACATGAAATATTGGACAATATAGTCTACATATAGGCTTCCAAAAGAATTGAATAGGCTGTGAATGAACCCCATCTTCCAAGGTCACAGGGGCATGTCGAACGCTGGGAAGTTACATTTACTATGCTAACTCCAGATGTAGAATATTGGGGAAAGTGAAACATTCCACAAAAGATGCTAAGAGGCTTATTTGCTATTCAAGCTCAACTCTTGGAATACATTGGGGACAGTTGAGAATTCCCAAAGTATTTTAAGAAAGCTGATGGGCCCCCCGAACTGAGGGGCATATTTATACTCTGTTTGCGCCTGAATTGCGTCGTTTTTTTTTACGCAATTCCGACGCAAATCTAACTCCATATTTATACTTTGGCGTTAGACGCGTCTAGCGCCAAAGTCCATGGAGTTTGCGTCATTTTTTAGCGTGGACACCTACTTTGCGTTAATGATATGCAAGGTAGGCGTTCCCGTCTAAAAAATTGACTCCGAGGCATGTGCGCCGTATTTACAGTCCCGGGCAAAATTCACGCCCGGGAGTGGGCGGGTAAAAAAAAATGACGTACGGCCGATTTTGCGCCGTTTTTTAGCGCCTGGACAAGGCAGGCGTTAAGGGACCTGTGGGCTCGGAAGAAGCCCAGAGGTGCCCTCCCATGCCCCCAGGGACACCCCCTGTCACCCTTGCCCACCCCAGGAGGACACCCAAGGCTGGAGGGACCCATCCCAGGGACATGAAGGTAAGTTCAGGTAAGTATTTTTTTTAATTTTTTTTGTGGCATAGGGGGGCCTGATTTGTGCCCCCCTACATGCCACTATGCCCAATGACCATGCCCAGGGGACAGAAGTCCCCTGGGCATGGCCATTGGGCAAGGGGGCATGACTCCTGTCTTTGCTAAGACAGGAGTCATTTCTATGGGGGTTGGGAGTCGGAAAAAATGGCGCAAATCGGGTTGAGGCGAAAAATTTGCCTCAGCCTGACTTGCCCCATTTTTTGACGCCCAAGCTCCATATCCCCCTACGCCGGCGCTGCCTGGTGTACGTCGTTTTTTTCCACGCACACCAGGCAGCGCCGGTGGCTAACGCCGGCTAACGTCATTGATTAAATACGGCGCCCGCATGGCGCTTCAGAATGGCGTTAGCCGGCGCTAATTTTTTTGACGCAAAACTGCATTAGCGCAGTTTTGCGTCAAAAAGTATAAATATGGCCCTGAATATTTAGGCCCTCATTATAACATTGGCGGTATATACCGCCAACCGCCGCGGCGACGGCCGCCAGAAGACCGTCGCCGCGGCTACCAGCTGTCAGCTGGATTATGACCACAGCTAGATTTCCACCAGAAGGATTGCAGAAATCCGTCTGTGGTCATGCCGGCGGATGGCAGTAAGTTGGCGCTGCTGCCAGCAGCACCTCCACAGCAGTAGACCGCCGCCGACCATATCATGACCCATGATACGGCCTGGCGGTGTTCTGCTGGCGGACGCTGCTGCTGGCAGCAGCGCCCCATCCCGCCTCCTGCCGGAGGACCCCCTGACATCAGGTAAGTTGGGTGTTCTGACAGGGGAGGGTGGTGGGGGGGTGTTATGTGAGTGTGTGGAGGCATGTGTGTATGTCTGTGTGTACATGTATGTGGGTGTGTGATGCGTTTTGTCTGTGTGCGTGTATGGATGTGTGAGTGCGTGTATGTTGTGTTGTGTGCATGCGTGTGTACATATATGTATGTCAGTGTGTGTGTGAATGGATGTATGCATGCGTGGATGAATGTGGGTATGAGTGTGTGTATATGTGTGTTCGTTGGTGAGTGAAGGTGCGTGTATGTCGTGGGGGGCTCTGGAGAGGGAGGGGGAAATGTGGGGGAAACCAGGGGAGGGGACGGGGAAGACCCCTATTAGTGACAGGGAATTCCTTCCCTGTCACTGATAGTGCCTACCGCCATGGTTTTCGTGGTGGTAAGGAAGCCACAAAACCCATGGCGGTAGTTGGGGTCATAATCCCGCGGGTGGGCTAGTGACGGCCGCCTGGCTGGAGACTGAAGTCTCCAGCCCGGTGGTCGTTACCGCCGTGGCGGACGGATTGGTACATTGGCAGTTTGGCTTGAGTCAAACCGTCAATGTCTTAATATGGGGAAAAGTACCGCCAGCCTGTTGGCAGTACTTTTCTCCATTTTACCACCATCCGCCGGGGTCATAATGACCCCCATAGTCTTTTGGGGAAGGTATATTGACAACCTCATTATGTTATGGATGGATTTGGTAGATCAGTTGAGCGTGTAACAGAGATATCTTAATGATAATCTTTTAAACATGAAAATTACTTTGAATTTCAATAAGGAGAACATTGACTCTCTAGACCTACAGTTCTATGTAAAGGGTAGTGTAGTACAGAGTACAATGTTCCGAAAGACAACCACGTGCATTCTACATGCTTCTATTGCTCATCCAAAGCACATTTGAGGCTGATTTAGAGAGTACTAAAATCAGAACATTAAGAAATGCAGAAATGAAAATACAGAGGGTCGCTCAGGATGGCACTCTGAAAAAGAAAGACCTTGGCAATTTAGAACAAAGAGCGACAGCCTTTTTTTACTAAATACACAACACACTGTAATAACATTTATAAGATTCTCTAAGAAACACTGGCACTTGTTTTTAGAAGTTCCTCAGTTAAAAAAATTACATCTCTAAGAACCCCAAAGTGGTCTTTAGGAGGGGTAAGTCATTGAAGGACTTATTATATCCTAGTTATGTGGCCCCTATACAGAAACATGGCATTTGGATACCATCTAAACGATTGTTTTTTGTTTTATATGAACTGATTACAATGTGTGTACATTTAGCAAGAATAAGACATTGAGTTTTAAGTACAAGACTACCAAGGAATATGAGATAAGGCATTTTAATGATTGTAATACTCTGTTTGTCATTTGTCATTGGTTGTGATTGTAACTTGATATATGTGGGGAGCAGACTTCGAACATTAAAATCTCGGATTCAGGAATATTCTAGGGCTTTATGGAATGGGGACACAAAATACCCTATTGCACAGCATTACAATGAGAAACATCAGATAATCCAAACCTATGGTTACATGGAATTGACCACATATCAATCAATTAATATACAGGGGTAATACTTTTGAGACAAACTGAGGCAAAATTAATTTGACATTTTTGGTCTATAGGATGGGGCCTGTTAGAAATAGGATCTTTGGTTGGCAGTCAGGTTGCCCCCGTCCAAGCAAGGACCCTCACTCTAGTCAGGGTAAAAGAGAATCACCCTCAGCTAACCCCTGCTTACCCACTTGGTAGCCTGGCACGAGCAGTAGGCTTACCTTCAGAGTGCTAGGTGTAAAGTATTTGTACCAACACACACAGTGACCTAATGAAAACACTACAAAATGACACAACACAGTTTTAGAAAAATAGGAAATATTTATCTAAACAAAACAAGACCAAAACGAAAACATCCACAATACACAAGTCAAGTTATCAATTAAAAAGCAAAAAGAGTCTTCGTGTAGTTTAAAACACACATGTGTTCTACATAGTCAGTGTTCTCTTTGTTCTCAGTTCCTTTCTTTTGGCTTTTTCTGTCTTTTCCGTTATTTTCTTCCCTCTGCTTTTAATTCTCTTGCTTAGTCTTTCTTTTAGGAATCTTCTCTTCCCTTTGTTTCTAACTCCTTGTTTTGACTTTCTTTAGGAATCTTCTCTTCTGGGAGATGCTCCCTGTCGTCCGAACAAAACCAGAAGTACCGCCAGGATGAAAGTCGGAGGGAAAGAAGCAAAAAAACAAACAAAAAAAAAGGTAAGTTGTCTATTCAGGGGCTTCTGGGGTAGGGGTTAGAAGGGAAAGTGTAGCGTGGTGGGTGATGGGACCGGGAAACCCTTAACAGGTGCCCAAAATATCACCAGATTGTGGGGTGTTGGTTTATACGCACCAAGTTATTCTTTTGAACTTAATAAGTGAGACTGTTAGCTTCACAGCCATCGTTGGTGCGCGTTAGTAAGACACTCAAATAACGCCCAAAGAAAAAAAGAAGAAAAAAATAGTATTTTGTTTGTTATACCAGCGGTGCTGAGTTGTCCTTATTAACTTTTCCCCAGCACTCGCCCCACACCACCAGCTTTCACCTCCTGCCCGAAAATTGCACTATATGGATTTCGGAGGCAGGTACGTGGCGGGAAAGAACTTCTGTTCGCTGTTCCACAGACAGCATCTCTGGGACTTTACCTCCTGTGGCTCCTCTTTCGTCCTACGGGGTTGGTCGCTCTTCTTCTCTCTCCTCTCCGACTTCGGTGTATCTCTCGGACGCCGCACACGTCACTATTTCCTCCTTTATTTTCATGGAAACCCAGATATCCGGGTTTGTGTAGGACTCTTCTGTGTCGTTTCACTGCTCAGTGTCCCTGGGGCATTGGGCGGTTGGCCCAGGGTCGACATCAGTAACCAGGGACCACGTGACCCAGTTACACATCCCTCTCCTAGAAAGGGACTGTTTGAGTTCCTGGTCAATGGGGTATCTTGACAAATAATCAGCAGACAACAGTTGATTTCCCGGGAGGTGTTGCACCTGAAAGGTAAATGGTTGCAGTTCCATAAACCAACGTAGTATGCGCAAATTAGTATTCTTATGTCAGGACAACCAAGTGAGGGGAGCATGATCGGTATATAGTACAAAGGGATGACCCAGCAGATAATACTGAAGATTTTCGATGGCCCATTTGATCGCTAAAGACTCTCTTTCGATTATGGGGTTCGCATTGTTCACGGGGTAGAAGTTTGCGACTTATAAACACGATGGGGTGGTTGTTCTCAGCCTCATCTTTTTGAAACAATACGGCCCCTATTCCCACGTCAGAAGCATCCGTCTGAAGATGGAATTGTTTACGGAAGTCTGGGCAACGTAATACTGGTTCGGTGGTAAGACTTTTCTGTAGGACGAAAAAACTGTGTTGTTGGGCAGAAGTTAGGCTTGTTATCTCAGCGGGTTGCCCCTTTCTTAAGAGATTGGTTAAAGGAGCAGCCAGTGTGGAATAGTGAGGGATAAACCTTCTATAGTAACCCACCAGACCTAGAAAGGAGCGTAACTCTTTTTTCGTGGACGGGGTAGGTATTCGGAGGATGGCTTCTATTTTAATCATTTGGGGTTTGATCTGACCCTTTCCTATATAATAGCCAAGATATTCAATCTCGTTGCATGCTAGGCGACACTTAGAAGGGTTGGCAGTGAGTCCTGCATTTTGTAGCAGGTAGAATATGTTGTGTAGGTGAGTCACGTGTTCTGTCCATGATTCGCTATAGATCACTATGTCATCGAGATAGGTGGCAGCATAGGTGTTATGATGCCGCAATAAGGTGTCTATGAGCCTCTGGAAGTTTGCTAGGGACCCATGTAACCCAAAAGGGAGTACAGTAAATTGATAGAGGCCTGATGGAGTGGAGAAAGCTGTTTTCTCTTTGTCCCCTGGTGACAAAGGGATTTGCCAGTAACCTTTAGTGAGGTCCAAGGTGGGCATGTATTGGGCTTTTCCCAGCCGTTCTAGGAGTTCGTCAACCCGTGGGATAGGGTAGGTGTCGAATTGCGATATATTGTTTAACTGCCTAAAGTCAATACAAAATCGGATGGACCGATCCGGTTTAGGCACAAGAACGACTGGGGAGCACCATGGACTCACAGAGGGTTCTATGATACCCATCTGTAGCATCTTCCTCACTTCCTGCTCCACTAGCTGCTTTCGGGCTTCTGGGATTCGAGAAGGTGGGAGGCGAACAATCTTTCCCGGTTGGGTTTTAATTTGATGTTGCGTCAAGGTGGTCTTCCCAGGGGTTGAGGAAAATAGCGATTTATGCTTGGTAAGGAGAGAACTTAGTTGTTTTTGTTGATCAGGTAGGAGGGAGGCATTTATATGGGGTTTCTTGGGGACTGATTTCTGTCCTGTTGGACATAACCCGATTTCTAGTTCTTTAACTGTGTTTATGAGGAATCCTGTTGTCAGAGCAGGGGTGGTATCTTTAGGTTCCTCCCTCTTCTTTCATAGATTTATATGGTGTCTTTGTGTTTTTTGAGGGTTTTCTGACAACTCAATCGTATAGGTTACAGGAGTCATGGCTCCCAGCACTCTATATGGACCTTGCCATTTCGGTAATAGTTTGTTGTCTGAACTAGGTAGTAATATAAGGACCTTATCCCCTGAGTGTAGCTGTCTGAGCTGGGTCTTCTTGTCATAGTATCTTTTTTATTTGTTTTGGCTCTCTTGAGATGTACTCGAACATCCTCCAATACTGTCTGGTGTTGGGACTTTAGTTGTTGGGTGTACTCTAGTAGGGCTTTCTCCCCACCCTCTTCTTCCTCCCACAGCTCTACGGCCATGTCTAAGAGGGTTTGGGGTTGTCGACCAAAAACCAACTCAAAGGGACTATGGCCTGTAGAGGATTGTACATGAGTCCTTTCGCATAAAGGACCAGGGGTAGCTTTTTGTCCCAGTCCTTTCCTGATCCAGAGATGGTTTTCTTCAAAAGGGATTTTAGCGTATAGTTATACCTCTCCACGAGGCCGTCCGTTTGGGGGTGATATACGGAGGTCCTTAAGTGTTTCATGCCTATTATCTGACATATCTGAGTCATTAGATGTGACATAGAATTTCCTAGGGAAACCCTACTCGCGAAAAAAACCTGACCATGGCATGCGCCCCACTTTTGGTGGTCATAACTAGATAAAGGTATAGCCTCTGGGTACCAAGTTGCATAGTCGACGAGGATATAGGTATATCCTTTGGAGGAGGGAACGAGTGGGCTCACCAAATCCATACCTATTCTTGAGAAGGGGACGTCGATAAAAGGCAGTGGATATAGGGGTGCTCTCTTTTTGGGCCCCAGGTCTACTAACTGGCATCTAGGGCACTGTTGGCAGAAACGTCAGATGTGTGAAATTACCCCAGGCCAGTAAAATTGGCGCAGCAGGTATTCTTCCGTCTTTTCCATTCCAAAATGCCCCCCCATGTGACTTTGTGCTAGATGTAAGGCTTGAACGCGGTAGGGTTCTGGGACCACCAGCTGTGTCTTTTCTTGATTATTATAGTTTGTGATCCTATATTGGAGGCCTCTTTGTACAACAAAATAGGGACCCACCTCTCCCGTTATCTCGGATGTGGATGATTTCCAGGCATGTTGGAGGGTAGGATCCTCTCTTTGGCTACTGCGGAAAGGGGGAATAGAGGTAACTGCTTTCTTTCTTACATCCCTCCTTTCGTTGTTCTCTTCTTTTAAGTGATGCAATTTCTTTTCTTCTCTTTTTAACTTCTTGCTGGGTTTGTACCGGTCTCCCCCCGGACTTATGTGTATTCTGGTGAAGGGTGCTTCCTCCCACCATAGGTCCATCTGACTTTTGCTTTGTATACTACCCAATAGGTCAGCAAAATATGTATAATCGGTGCCCACAATGACTTCCTCTACCAAATGGTCGATGACTCCCATCTCTATTACTTCTTGTCGGTCCTCAACAGAGACAGAGACCAAAGGATAGTCCCTCATGTCACCGTGAATGCAACATATAGAGACAGTGTTCCTGGGTATTTGAGTGTTGAGGTCCACCAGGTTGGCTCTAATGACAGATTGACTGCAACCTTAGTCAACCAGTACGGTAGTGTTGTGTCCATTAACAACCATCTCTTTCATATACTTCAAATTCTCTTTTCCGGTATAAAAGACTCTTCCACGGGTAACGCCGATTTCCATGGGTTCCAGTTTCTCCTCCTTGTGGGGACACATGCGGGCGATATGACCCCACTCTCCACAACTGTAGCACTGGGGTTGTTGGTTAGGATTTTTCTCATTGAATCTGGGAATAAAAGTCTCCTCTGGGTTTTTCTGAGGTATAGGATGGTAGGAGGGTCCTATCGGTCGACCAGTGGGGTTGGTTCCTTTTGATGGTCCAGGTCTAAAGTCAGCAGAGCGATGGTATGCACATGCCAGGTCTATTGCCGTAGTGTTAGCTACGTTGGGGTGCTGTTTGATCCAGTTGTGGGTGGCTGACGGTAAGGCCTCCGGGTATTTTTCGAGAAGGATCGTTCGAATAACATCTTCTCTGTCAGTGCCAATGGGTCCCAACCATTTCAATCCCAAATCCTTCACTCGGAAATAGAGGGCACAGGGGTTCTCTGACGGACACTACTTGGTTTTTCTAAATTTGAGCCTGTAATATTCTGTATCAAAGCCAACCCGCTCCAATATACTTTTCTTTATATCTGCGTAAGGGGTAGTTCCCCCAGGGTTAACCGCTTTATATGCAGCTTGTAGATTGCCTGTCAGTATCTTCTGGCCATGTAGCGGATGTAGCTACTCTCTCGAAGTTGGTGAAGAATGCATCAGGGTCTTCACCTTCTTGATACTTCTGGAGGACAGAGCTAGGCACGTTGGGATGGACTCACGTTGCAGCTATGGTATCCGTTAGTTTTTGCAAGGCAGTCTCATGAACCAGCTGGTTATTTGCTATAATGGTTGCCTGGCTCTTCAACGCACTTTGAAGGGTTTCTCGGTCTGTCTTAGCTTCACTTTGGTGTTCCTCCCATACAACTTGCAGATGGAGTTGCCCCTCCGCCAGCTGCTGGATCATGTCCTCGATCATGGGTTTAACCTCCATTGCAGAGGATGATTTATGGCCCCTTTCTTCTTCTATTGTCGCTACCCCACTTCTGACACCACTGTAGGAGGTGAGTGTATAGCGATATTAAAGAAACAATGTAAAGGACTCTGTAATAGACATACTCTGGTTTTAGTAGTGTTGTTATTTTATTGCCTCATTTATTTCATTCTCTTCGTTTCTCATGTGTTCTACATAGTCAGTGTTCTCTTTGTTCTCAGTTCCTTTCTTTTGGCTTTTTCTGTCTTTTCCGTTATTTTCTTCCCTCTGCTTTTAATTCTCTTGCTTAGTCTTTCTTTTAGGAATCTTCTCTTCCCTTTGTTTCTAACTCCTTGTTTTGACTTTCTTTAGGAATCTTCTCTTCTGGGAGACGCTCCCCGTCGTCCGAACAAAACCAGAAGTACCGCCAGGATGAAAGTCGGAGGGAAAGAAGCAAAAAAAAAAAGGTAAGTTGTCTATTCAGGGGCTTCTGGGGTAGGGGTTAGAAGAGAAAGTGTAGCATGGTGGGTGATGGGACCGGGAAACCCTTAACAGGTGCCCAGAATATCACCAGATTGTGTGGTGTTGCTTTATACGCTCCAAGTTATTCTTTTGAACTTAATCAGTGAGACTGTTAGCATCACAGCCGTCGTTGGTGCGTGTTAGTAAGACACTCAAATAATGCCCAAAGAAAGAAAGAAGAAAAAAGAATAGTATTTTGTTTGTTATAGCAGTGGTGCTGAGTTGTCCTTATTAACTTTTTCCCAGCACTCGCCCCCACACCACCCGCTTTCACCTCCCGCCCGAAAATTGCACTTTATGGATTTCGGAGGCAGGTACGTACCTGCGATAGCCATGTCCCTCCAGGGACGTGGCGGGAAAGAGCTCCTGTCCGCTGTTTTACCGACAGCGTCTCTGGGTCTTGACCTCCTGCGGTTCCTCTTTCGTCCTCCGGGATCGGTCGCTCTTCTTCTCTCTCCTCTCCATCTTCGGTGTATCTCTCGGACACCGCACGCGTCGGAAGTGCCTTCTTTATTTTCATGGAAACCTGGATATCCGGGTTTGTGTAGGACTCTTCTGTGTTGTTTCGCTCCTCGGTGCCCCTGGGGCACTGGGCGGTCGGCCCAGGGTCGACATCAGTAACCAGGTACTCGCTACCAGGTTCCAGTGCGTCAAAAAGGGCTTGCGATCGGTCGATTCCACTCACGAGCAGGACCTTTCATCATTTCTCCTTTCGTCGGGTCGGAGCTCTCGGGTCTGGGCAGGCCTTGCGTTGTTTTTACACGCCCAGCGACGCTTGTGTCGGAAATCCAGCCGCACGATGAACTGAAAACCACACAGCGTGGGCTGTGATCTCCCAGCCTACGTCAGCGATGCTGTGCATCGTTTCTCCAGCTCCGTGCGTCGATTCTTCAGTTGCGTTTCCGGAGAGCATAGATTTTCAGTCGCAGAGCCAGCAGCGCATCTTTTTTCAGCACTCTGTGTGTGGATTTCCTCCTCTTAGGCTGCCAGCTTCTCCTTTCAGGGTCCCAGGAACTGGATGGGCACCACAGGGCAGAGCAGGAGTCTCTCCAGAGACTCCAGGTGCTGTCAGAGAGAAGTCTTTGCTGTCCCTGAGACTTCAAACAACAGGAGGCAATCTCTGAATCAAGCCCTTGGAGAGTTCTTCTCAAGATGGAAGGCACACATTTCTAGTGTTTGCCCTCTTACTCTGGCAGAAGCAGCAACTGCAGGATAGCTCTACAAAGCACAGTCACAGGCAGGGCAGCTCTTCTTCCTCAGCTCTTCAGCTCTTCTCCAAGCAGAGGTTCCTCTTGTTTCCAGAAGTGTTTCAAAGTATGTGGTTTTGGGTGCCCTTTTATACCATTTTTCTCCTTCGAAGTAGGCCTACTTCAAAGCAAAGTCTCTCTTGAATGTGAAATCCTGCCTTGCCCAGGCCAGGCCCCAGACACTCACCAGGGGGTTGGAGACTGCATTCTGTTAGGGCAGGCACAGCCCTTTCAGGTGTGAGTGACCACTCCTCCCCTCCGTCCTAGCACAGATGGCTAATCAGGAAATGGAGACTACGCCCCAACTCCCTTTGTGTCACTGTCTAGTGTGAGGTGCAACCAGCCCAACTGTCAAATTGACCCAGACAGGGAATCCAGAAACAGGCAATGTCACAGAAATGGTATAAGCAAGAAAATGCTCACTTTCCAAAAGTGGCATTTTCGAACACACAATCTTAAAATCAACTTTACTAAAAGTGTATTTTTAAATTGTGAGCTCAGAGACCCCAAAACTCCAAATGTCCATCCGCTCCCAAAAGGAATCCACACTTTAATGAGATTTAAAGGTAGCCCCCATGTTAACCTATAAGAGGGACAGGCCTTGCAACAGTGAAAAACGAATTTAGCAATATTACACTGCCAGGACATATAAAACACATTACTATATGTCCTACCTTAACCATACACTGCATCCTGCCCTTGGGGCTACCTAGGGCCTACCTGAGGGGTGTCTGACATGTAAGAAAAGGGAAGGTTTAGGCCTGGCAAGTGGGTACACTTGCCAAGTCGAATTTACAGTTAAAACTACACACACAGACACAGCAGTGGCAGGTCTGAGACATGATTACAGAGCTACTTATTTGGGTGGCACAACCAGTGCTGCAGGCCCACTAGTAGCATTTGATTTAAAGGCCCTGGGCACCTCTAGTGCACCTTACTAGGGACTTACTAGGAAATCAAATATGCCAATCATGGATAAATCAATTACATACAATTTACACAGAGTGCATATGCACTTTAGCACTGGTTAGCAGTGGTAAAGTGCTCAGAGTTCAAAAGCCAATAGCAACAGGTCAGACAACATTGGAGGCAGGAGGCAAAAAGATTGGGGATGACCCTGCATAACCAAAAAAAGTCCAACAGGGCAATAACATAGATTGTAAATTTCATCATTTTTTTGTAAATATGGATAAAGGTGATCTTTAGTTCTGTGGAGTAAAAGTTAAGGGTTAATACATTTTGGTTCTATTTTGATATATGCCCCTTGATCATTTTATTCAGGATTGATGACATTAATTTTGTCATTGTTGATTTATGTATGAATAACAACATTTCAGGTGGTCTCTTGATTTAGGATTGGGTGCTCTTGAGAATTAGGATGTTTTCCAAAGCATGATCCCTTGTTTTCTCTGTTAAAAGATGGTGATCATGGAATTGTATTGTTCGTTATAGCATGATGACAGAAGGGAAATTAGTTATACTCGGAAGGGGATGTTTTAGTTTTCAAAAAGTATGAGATTTGTGTTAATCGATCACGTTATTGAATAATAATATGCAGGAATGTTATGTGATTGAATGATGTGGCCCAGATTTAGGCAATCCTTTGAAGAGTAATCCCTTATTCTTTCTACTAAAAGACGGAAGCCAGCACTGCATTCACCGATGTTTTGAGGCGGGTGTCTGATGTTTTGGACTTGCATCTTCCTACGGAGCAATTGTCTATTGATCCCTTGTTATCTTTTACCCCGGATCAAACTAACACCAAACCAGTTCTGCCTTTTTGTGAGGCTCCCTACGACATCCTTCTAGATGTCTGGACTAGATGCCTGTCTCTGGTCCTTCAGTGGATCGTTTTGTTTCGCACAGGCATCAGCCGGCACAGGCAGACCCTTTGTGTCTTCGCCACCACCATACCCCTCTGGGATTTGTTACTCTAACTGCTTTGGGCATTCCTGCTGTGGAACAGGTTCCATCTGCTCTGCCGCACAGGGACTCTTGGCAGCTGGATGCTGCTGGCAGGCGTATTTTCACCTCTTCTAGTGCTGCCCTTCGTTCCATCAACACTTCCTGTGTGTTGGCCCACTTTTCCCATGCTTTTTGGGACTCTGTGGAACGTTTACTCCCATCGCTTTCTGAGGATGTTCGCTCTGAAGTCTTTGACCAGGGATGGTCAACTGGCTGCTCACCTTGCAGTTCGCTCCGGTATGGATTCTACCGATTCCACTGTCCGGATCATAATGTAGGAGGCTGGCCTGGTTTGTAGTGTGTACCATGGGTACTTACACCTTATACCATGTCCAGTTATCCCTTATTAGTGAAATGTAGTCAGTGTCTAGAAGCCAGGCTGTCTAGAGGTAGCTGTAGGCAGAGCAACCAAGGCTGAACTAGGAGACATGCAAAGCTTTTGCAATACCACTGTAGTCACACAGTACTTACACACAAGAAAGACAATACTCAGTGTTACCATAAATAAAGGTACTTTATTTTAGTGACTCAAGGCCAAAAATATCTTAGAGGTTATACCCCCTTAGGAGGTAAGAATTATACACAAAATATACACTAGTAACGAAAGGCAGGTAAGTAAACAGTCAGAAAATAATGCAAATAGTGAAAATCACCATAGATCACAATGGGCCTAGGAAGAACACAAACCATATACTAAAATAGTGGAATGCGACTGTCGGTTTCCCACCTAGGCAAGAGTAGTGTGTAGAGGGGCACTGGGAGTGTAAGAAAACACAAAAGATAAGTAAAGTACCCCATCCCAGAGCCCAGGAAAGCAGGAGTAAAGTACAGCAAGTTTCCTCAGAACACACTAGGAGTTGTGATAAAGAATTATGCAAAAACCAAGCAAGACTGCAAGACACCAATGATGGATTCCTAGACCTGAACACCTGTGGAGAGAGGAGGCCAAGTCCAAGAACAGCTGAAGAGTCCACTAAGAACTGGAGCCCCAGCTAACCCAGATCAAGGTGCAAAAATGGATTCTTCAGTTGGAAGAAAAAGTCAGAAATGCACCAAAGAAGACAGCTGCGGGTTCCTGCTTGGTGCAAGAGATGTCCCTTGTTGAATAGAAGAATGCAGGCTGGTTTCTGTAATTGGATACCGCCAACAAGCCTTGGCTCACGCATAATAAGCATTTGGTGGGAAAAGACGCTCCCTGGGCCCAGGAGGGACCTCGGGGTCTCAACTCATACTGAGGAGACAGAGGGGGTTCTCAACACTTCAGAGAGCCCTCACAAGACCAGGCAGCACCCACATGAGTCCCAGGAAATGGGTACAAAGGAGTTGCAATTCGCGGTCGTCACAGCAATACACAAAGGGATCCCATGCTGCCGGAGAACAACTCAAGGAGCTGAGCGTCTCATGGTAGAATACTGGGGACCTGGGCTATGCTGTACACAAAGGCTTCCTTGGAGAAGCACAAAGAAGCCCTAGGAGCTGCAAAACACGTGGTGCACAGGGGTACTGTTTGGCTCGGGGAGGCAAGCTCTTACCTCCACCAAATCTGGAAAGTTGGACCTTTGGATAGTGTGGGTCACTTCAGTCCACCACTTGTGTTCTAGGACCCACGCTCATCGTCAGGAGACGGGACCCAGAGTACCAGTCGTCACTTCAGTGAGGTTCCTGCTGAAGCAGGGAATTGACTCAGTCATTCCACAGGAGATTCCTTTGATTCTTCTGGTGCAGGATGAAGACAGGCAGCCCTCAGAGCGTGCATGACCTGGAAACTGTTGCAGTTGCTGGCAGGAGCTGAAGTTACAGGGTTGCAGTAGCCTTCTTGGATACTTTGTTGCAGTTGTAGAGTTCCTGGAGCATTTTTGCGGTTGATTTGATGATACAGGGTGAAGCAGAGGTTTCAGAGGATTCCTGCTGGAATCTTGCAAAACTGAATATGAGGAAACACCCACAGGAGAGACCCTAAATAGCCTTGAGAGGGGGATTGGTAACCTTACCAGGTAAGCACCTATCAGGAGGGGTCTCTGACATCACCTGCTGGCACTGGCCACTTAGATGCTCCCAGAGTTCCCTGACCATCCTGAAAACAAGATGCCAAAACCCAGGGACACTCTAGAGGAGCTCTGGGCACCACCCTTGGGGTGGTGATGGACAGCAGAATGGTCACTCCCCTTTCCTTTGTCCAGTTTCGCACCAGATCAGGGACTGGGTGTCCCTGAACTGGTGTAGACTGGATTATGCAAGGAGGGTACCATCTGTGGCCTTCAAAGCATTTCCAGAAGCTCTGGGAGGATACCACTCCCATGCCCGTAACACCTATTTCCAAAGAGAGAGGGTGTAACAACCCTCTCCTAAAGTAAATGCATTGTTCTGCCTTCTTGGGATTGAGCTGCTCAAGCCCCAGGAGGGCAGAAGCCTTTCTGTGAGGTTGCACCAGCTGGGGCTGCAGTGAAAACCTCAGAGAGCTGGTTTGGCAGTACTGGGGGTCCATGGTGGAGCCCCCAGGGTGCATGGAATTGGCCCCCAATAACAGAATTGGATTGGGGGTACAATTTCTAGTTCCTAGACACCTCACATGGCCATATTTGGGATTACCATTGTGAAGCTTCATATATGTATTGACATATATGTAGTGCACACTTATGATGGCGTCCCCGCACACACGAAGTCCGGGAAAATGGGCCTGGACGACGTGGGGCACCCCTTCTAGTGCAAGGGTGCCCTCACCCACAGGTATTATGCACCTAGCCTTCAGGGTCTGAAGGTTAAATATATAGGTGACTTAAAAGTGACCTGGTGCAGTGAAAATGGCTGTGAAATAGTGCTTACACTATTTCACTCAGGCTGCAATGGCAGTCCTGAAGAAGTGTTTGTATGTGCTCCTTATGGGTGGTAAAAGAAATGCTGCAGCCCATAAGGATCTCTTGGAACCCCAATGCCCTGGGTACGTAGGTACCATATACCCGGGACTTATAAGGGGGGTCCAGTATGCCAATCTGGAGTGAAATATGTAGTCACTAGACTATAGTGACAAATTTGGAAACAGAGAGAACATAAGCACTGGAGTTCTAATTAGCAGGACTCCAGTGACACAGTCAAGCAAACTGACAAAACAGTAAAACATACTGACATGTAGGCCACAAACCATAAGCACTGGGGTCCTGACTAGCAGGATCCCAGTGACACAGTCAAAACACACTGACAATCAGGCAGACATTGGGGTTAACATGTCAAGAAAGATATTACTTTCCAACAAATCATGGCTGCTTTTGTTGCCATACGTCTCAGGGCTTGGTTATCGTCTTCCAACTTGTCATCTCCAGTGAGAGATGCTGTACTTGATATGCCATTTGATGACTAGTCACTTTTTGGGGCGCATGCCGATTCTGCCTTGCGTCGTTTCTGTGATTCTCATGGTGGGGACTAGTGGCCTTCCTCTTCTATCGCACGTCCTCGTCTGTTGTGACTTTCAGGGGACTGTCATGTTCCTCTCAAGTGGGGTAATTCTCACCCCTTGTCTATTGTACTGGTGTTTGTTTCCTTAGCTGAGTCGTTTTCGACTAATTTTTGGGTTGTGCTTTTTGCCATCCACGTTGGATTTTGTTGTGCATCCTTTGGTGTGCACAGCGCCTTTCTTTTCTGTTGCTCCTTTCAGCGGTGCAGTGGTCCCGGAGCATTTCTTGAGCCTCGGCTGGTGCAGCCTTCTTTGTTAATGGGGTTGCTTCCGCTGCCATAACAGTATGGTCCTCTGATTTTTTCTTGGTGAGTTTCAACTTTCCCTTTGTTTCCCTTAGGCAAGGCTTTGCCATGCTTGGTGTGTCTCTACTTTTGAGACGGGCAGAGAGCCCTTTCCTCATTTAGCCCAATTTCTGGATGAACGTCCGCCTTCCCTTGGGCTTTTTCTACCACGGTTGGTGGATTTCTTTCTGTTGGGCGTACCTGCCCTATTGCCTATCCTTTCATTTACCCAGACATTTTACCCTCCATCTCTGTTGCTAAGAGTTGGACATTCACTCTTTGAGCTTTTTGTAGTGGATGCTGTTTCGCGCATTTCTCTATTCTATTCCCCATGTGGACATATATTTTGTACTCCTTTTGGAGCCAATTCTTGCCTACTTTTTAGGTTATTTATCTCTGGATCCCTTCCTTGGAATGTTTCTTTTCCATGTTCCATTTTCTGTTTCTCCTCTGCTACGTCTCATACTGTGCTTGTTGCAGGTTCCACTCTTTTCGACTTATGGAGCTATGGCTCGATGGCAGGGTCTTCTGCCTCTAGAAGTATAGGCTCCTCCGGACAAGGGTTCCCCGACTTGCCACTGCTGTCTGGGCCTGCAGGCCTTGGTGTTCGCTGTTGCTAATGTTTCTTTCCAGTCCATTTGCTCTGGCTCCCTGATTATGCTTTCTGCCTTTCAGGGCACTGGCTCCTCGTCTCCTGCAGGCATTGTAGCTCAGGGGTCACGTCTTGTGCCTTTGGTGTCATGGTCATCTATACATCAAGTGTTCATATCCCACCTATAGCACGCTGCCTTTGGATTACCTTTACGAGGGATCAGATCTCTGGCGTTTTGAATTTCTACTGTAGTACTGTACTGGTACTGTACTCTTCTCTTTGTTTTTTTTTTCCTCTATCCCCATCCTACACTGGGCCCTCCCTGTGCTATTATTCATGGGTTCTTCCTTTATTTTCCACATGATGTGGTTCTTTTCTCGTACTCCGTCTTCTGGAGGCAGTGCAGTACCTCTTTTTCACCTTCACTGTGGTATCCTTCATTCTTGGATTTCATTCGTGGCGATGCTTTTTCTTTCACCTCCCCACACACTTCACTAGGTGGGGTATGGTGTTACTTCCACTTCTGTCTTCTGCTGGGCTTACGCCCTGCTTGGTGCCCTGTTGGTCCCTCGCCTTCATTGTTAGTTGTGATGGCCTAGAGGGCGTCATACCTTTTGGGTCCGAAGTCGGAATTCCTTTCATTGGTTGGTATTTCGCGGATCTCATGTGTTGGTTCCCTTCTGGGCATACCTCTAGGGTTTCTTCCCTAGTGGTTTTGACTATTTGGTCAATCTTACTTCCTGCTACCTGATTTCTCCACCATCCTCTGTCCTTCTACCTCCAGATGTATCTGGGTTTTTTCCTTACTGCTGGTGTTCTTGATACCTTGCCTGTTTTCTGTCTCTTATCCTTGGCATAAGCCGTGGTGGTCTTCCCCTGTCTTTTCCTGTCCTCTGGGACCTATTCCTAGACCCTCACTCCTTTTGACCTTTGTCCTTTCAAGGGTCTCACATGCCGTATTTCCCCCCCACTTATATTCTTTGCGGGGTGCCATAGTTGGTGTCCTTGTATATTTACAGCTGGGTGGCTAGGTCTACTGTTTTGGTGTAGTAAGCTATCCCTCTCCAGAGGTTCGCGTCTCAACCCCGCTCTTACATTTTAGTATGCTCTTTCTGTTATACTCTCTGCTTCATACTGCACAGTCCTTTGCTTTGTTTATTCTGCCTCCAATTTCCCTGTCGACTGGTTTTCTGGACTACATTTTTGCTCTGTGTTCATACTAGACCTTCTGCTCCTTTTACCTTGGCATTTCGGTTCTCCTTCAGTGCTCTCTCTCTCTCTTTCCTCTCATTACCCAGCTTGGGGTATGTCTATACACTTTGCACTCACGCAAAGCCTTCTTGGTCTTTCCCAATTTTTTGTCCCATTTGAGCCTGGTGCTGTTTCTCTGCGCCATCTGAGCCCCTCCATCTGGTCTTCATTCGCTTCTCTGACTGGAGTTCTTTCTCCTTCTGCCTGTGAGCTTGTTATGTCACAGTTGTCTTTCTACTTTGCTTCTTTGACACTTTAATTTCACGTTTATGTGTGTCATTCTGGTGCCCCTTACGGGGTTTTCTTTCCTCCTCCTGCTTGTTTGGTCCCATTGTACCTTCCCTTCGGTTGGGGTTACTGCCTAGCCTCTGGTGAAGGTTTGTTCCTACCAAGCTCTACCTTTGCTTTACCCCAGTGGTATTGCAGTTCACTTGTCTAGTATACGTCTTTTCTAGTTTTCTCTCGCCACTCTGTCTCGAGCCTGGTTCTTTCTCTGTGTTACTGGGTGGGCGAGACTGGTGTGGTCTGTTCTTTCCCTCCGCCATTGGTTGGGATTGCCTGGGGATCCTATTCTAAGATAAGGAATCTGCAGCTAGTTGTCTATCAGATGAATAAGCTACTTACCTTCGGCAATGACTTATCTGGTAGAGACACAGACTAGCCGCAGATTCCTTATGGACCCATCCATCCGCCCGCTTGCGGACTGTGTACTCCTCAGTCTCGCTTACGGTGGTTTGGGGTGTTTTGTTGTCCTGCTATGTCTCATGACATCTCTTGCTCTTCTGGTTGGCATATACACTATTGCACTGTTTTTCTATTCCATTGCCAGTTTCTCTGTGGCTCTGCGTTGGTCTGCGGCTTCAATTCACCAAAGAAACTGACGTCAGCGTGTTGGAGGAGGGAACATATGGATTCCGTTGATGCCATGTCCGGGGATGACGTTGCTGCGGAGTTGCTCAATGCCCTCTACTGACACGCAGAGGTACTGCTGAAGAAAAGTTTCCTGATCCAGGCTGATGCCTGGGGGAGAATTCTAAGATAAGGAATCTGCGGCTAGTCTGTGTCTCTACCAAATTAGGCATCACTGAAGGTAAGTAACTTGTTCTTCAATATTACAAGATATCAGCCATGGAATGGCCGTGATTCGTAATAGGTTTGAACTACATGGTTTGTTATAGTGTTTTGCTGGAATAGGGATGAGGAATGGAGGAGTTATGGATTGGTAATAATAGATACTATTATTATCTTAATGATATGTGAGTTTGTGGTTTGACTTATGATTGGACTGTTGTGAGTCTGCGTATTTCTGGCATCAAGAACTTTTCTTTCTCCCTACTATAAGATAGCGGCCATGGAAAGGCAGTGATTTTGCCTTCTTGAATCGCAAGGTTTGGTATAGTGTTATGTTGGAACGAGGATGTGTCATAACTAATGTTGGAATGGAGATGCGTTGTCACTAACATTGGGTTTTTCAGATTTGGGAAATGCAATAGTGATGAATTGGGAATAATAAGTGATAATATTACTTTCAAAAACATGTAAAGTTATGTTTGGTCGTATGATCAGACGATTGTGAGTTTGGATATTTGTGGCAGCGAGAACTATTACAATATGGAGGCCATGGAAAGTTGGGATTCATGATTGACTTGAATTGGAGAAATCTACTGATGTTTCTTGTGAGTAAGTTAGTAATGAATATATAAGGAGGATACTTTCTTATTGGCACTATTTTAGCTACTTGAAACTTGGAGTGCTTGTCACGATGGGTAACACTGATCTTGGTATGTCAGTTTGACTGTTCCGCTGTTTTGTGATTGGAAATTTTAATTTAAGGAAGGTAGTATTTGTTTAATAACTTTAGATCCTGGTATTCCAATTGTACTTTTGTTTGTTTTGAACCAAATTTGTTAATTTTCCGATACATACATAGGGGTCATTGTTTAATACAGCTGTGCATTTGGTACAGGGATTTATCTTGGTATGTGGGTGAAATATGCCTGAATATGCATTAATGGTGAGGCAGGATTCGCTGGTTCAAGGTTTAACAACATTAAGAACTGAAGTTGGAATTCAAACTAAAGAAGGAAGTAAAACTTCAAGTACTTAAAAGGGGAAATAGTCAAACACATTTGCATAAAGTGGTTAATAAGGGTGTATATTAGGCAGCAACATTAGATTCAAACAACTGTTGGCAAGACACATGTATGGTTACAATACAGAGGCTACTTCAGCCAGATTCTGGTGGTTTGTGGACACAAGTATTTGCCGTCCATGTGTCCTGTAGCAGACGATAAAATGTGTCTCCGAGATGGAGATATTGGGAGGACCCAAGCCCTTACCATGTTTGATTGTTTGCAAGTGAGTCCTGCTGCCATAATGTAATGTTCAGGGTTGTATTCGCTCTCGGTATATTTGCAATTCCTTCATGTACATGTCCCAGCCGCTTGCAATATGGACTCTGTGCAATCCTCTAGCCTCTTCATGTCTGACTGCCACTGTCTCAGCTTTGTCCCATTTCAACAGTGCTGCCCACCAATGGGGGATAGTTGTGAGCATGGGTGATTTCCAATTCATGGTGATGGCTCGCCTGCCAATAGTTAGTACAAAGTCAATAAAGCGATTAGTTACTTTCGCTCATTTGGGGGGGTTAAAGTGGCCCAAGAGGGTGCTTTCAGTAGTGTGAATGTCAGTACGTTCACTCAATTCTGCGAGGGTCTCCGTAATATGAAGCCAAAAGCGGCTCGATTCTGGGCAGGACCAGAACATGTGTAACATGTTAGCAGTCGGACTGTGGCATTGAGGGCACTCCAAAGGGGACCAAAACATTTTCTGTAGTGTATCTGGTGTGAGGTAGGCTCTGTGCAAAATATTATATTGAAATCTGGTATTCCTTGATACCTTTTTGTGGTATATCAGCACCCTATCCCATTCTTTATCTAGGAATTCTGTTCCCACATCCTGTTCCCAGCTTCTGCGAATCAACAACAAGGGGTCTCAGGTCGTATGTATCAATGCCCGGGTGAACCAGGTAAATAGGCGGCTACCATTGCTCGTGAGATGTAGTGTTTGCACTAAAGGTTGAGGGTTGAGATCCGAATCAGTTATCTGCCAAAGATCAGCCAATATGGCAAGAAGTTTGGCATGTGCTAGATTGTGGCCCGTGGGTAGACCCCAGTCAGTTTGTAAGTGATCAAAAGGTTTGAGTACTTTGTCACGGAATAGGGCTCCCACTGTGCTGATTTCCGCCGCTTCCCATTGTTGAAGACCCACTCTTCCCAGCATTATCCGGGGAATAAGGAGGGAGTGGGGGCACTAGTTTGATACTTTGCCTGTAGTTAGCATGGGCCTCTGTCAGCAGTATACTACAGTGTGGCAGTGGTGCGGCTGATGGGAGAAAGGTTTGCTGGACTATACGTTGTGCGGTTATAGTAGTGGGTTGACCCACTTCTTCTAACAGGTGACCCGCTAGCCATCTGGTAGGCATTCAAGTTGTGCGACCAGGTAGTAATGTTCAAAATTTGGGGCTCCGAGCCCTCCTTTCTCATTTGGGAGTTGCAGTTCACGCAGTGCCACCAAACGCCTGCCTTTGTGCTAGAGAAAAGTACCCAATGTGTTATGGAAGCCTTATTTAAGGATATGCAGCGGGAGATTATGAAAATAATATAATAAACGTGCATATATAACCATTTTAGATAGTGCAATTCTACCCTGAACTGTGAGTTGGAGGGTGCTCCAGTAGGTCATCTAAGAGCTTATAGATGTAATAGCTCTTGTAAGGTTACCATCCATCAAATCCTGGGTGGTATGATAAGTGTTTATACCTAAATAGCGAAAGGTACTTGGTTCCCAGTGCACCTCTCGTGAATCTACTAACAACTGTTGTTGGAGGACTATGTGGATGTAAGGGCTATAAGCAGGACTTAGACCAGTTTACTCCTAAACCTGATGCTGCTCGGAATTCAGATAGGATCTCAGTTATGGCGTTCATGCCACTTCTAGCATCGCAAATATAAATCAGCACATCATCCGCATACAAGGAGGCAGTGTCCCTTCCAGGTGTATCCCCCAATCCCAGACCTACTGGCGTAGTTTCTGTGCCAGTGGCTCCATGGCTAAGATGAAAAGAAGTTGGGATAGGGGACAGCCCTGACATTTGCCTCTGTTTACTGGGAAGGGAGGGGAAATACATTGTCCTACCTTCACTTGTGCTATAGGGTCCACATACAGGAGGTGTATAAGGCTGTGTAGATGGCCTGTGATGCCAAAGGAAGTGTTGGAAACAAATAGTTCCAATCTAGCGTATCAAACTCTTTTTCGAGGTCTATTACTAGGCATGCAGCGTATGGCCATTGGGCTGGAGCGCCCCCTCCATAATTCTAAGCACCCTCCGGATATTAAGCGTTGTGGACCTGCCTGGGATAAAACCATTCTGGTCTATGTGTACCAGCCCGAGCATCTGTTTCAGTAACCTGGGGGCGATAATTATGCCTAAAATTTTATAATCAGATCTGAGCATTGAGAGAGGACGTAGGAAGCTAGTTCCTATGGGTCATTACCCGATTTGGGAAGGGATATTAGCAGGGACTCCCTCAAGGATGGAGGGTATCTACTTTCCTGCAGTGCGGTTTGGAATACCTCCAGTAGCTTGGCGGCTAATAACGGCAAGTAGGCTTTATAGAACTCTCTGGGGTACCCATCTAACCCAGGGGTTTTGCTCGTAGCTGATGCCTTGATTGCCTCATGTATATTTTGGGTTGTAATGGGTGCATTAAGGTCCCCTATGCTGGAGGGGTGTAGTGTTGGTAGTGTGACCTCCTGGAGGAAAGTACGTATCCTCTGGGTTCTATCTATCGGCCGGGGATTACATAGGTCTCGGTGGTAAGGGTATCATGATCATCCACCTGGTTGGTAAGTAGTCATGTGGGGCATATCCTGATCACTGTGATTGGTGGCATTGGGGGTGGAGCAACGTAATAACCACGCAAACCGATGACCCGACTTGTTTCCTTCAGCATGTATCCTAGCCTGATATGCTTTAAAGTCTAGGCATCTCAGTAAATAAGTGGCGATTTCCCTAAGGGGAGTCATGTGAGTAAAGTTCCAGCTCCCTCAGCTTGGATTCTAGTTGGATTAGTTCCCTGTGTATTGTTGCCTTAACTCCCACCATTGTGCGAATACAGTGACCACGTATTACTGCTTTTAATGCCTCTCACTCAACTGCGAGAGTGGTTGCTGTACCCCAGTTGTCAGCCAATTATTGCGTCAGGGCCTCCTGTGTGGTTTTCCTGAACCCCTGGTCCTCCAATGTCCCAGGTTGGAACCTTCATGTGGGAACTGGAGGTTGCGGCTGCCCCCAGTGAAAGCTTACTAATAGGGGATTATGGTCAATGCCAATCTGACTGTTTGTTTTGTGATTTGATTTTTTTTAACACATGGAAGGTGGAATTCAATCTATTACTTGAGATAGTGTTAGTCCATATTTTTGTAATACTTTACCTTGTGATGGGAATGTGGGACATGTTATTTATATTTTTGGAATCCGGCAAAGCTGGTTGTTACCTTAACTTATTATTGGGTTGTTAGTAAAGTTCTCCTGATGCATTATATATAGATTTATTTTTTACTCCAATGTGGGGATAGATTTACTTTTTGTGCAGTTAGAAATATTTTTGTGAGGTTTAAGATTTGGTGTATAACACGTTTGGATGTAAGGATGACTAATAGAATTTTGATATATTTTAAATTATATTTCATCTGTTTGGTGTCATCATAGAGTACAGTCAGTCTGGAATATGTGGACTGGAATGGTGAATTATCAGAATAATTTGGGACCGGGTTATGATAAGAAGATGGAATTGATTGGAATGTGATTATGAAATGTGACCATTAGAGACTTGCACTTTTCCTGTATTGTATATGTGAATGAAATATACTGCTTTGTGATAAAACGGTATGTGTTGGTTAGCATAAAAATGGCCCCTTCAAAACCTTTAAAAATTGAATGGTGGTGAAGGTGAATGATGTAAGGGTATATATGTACTGGTTTATCTCCCTTTTTCAATCAAGTGCAACTTCTCAAGGACTCGGGTAAGGCGTTCCTCAACTTGGGGCCCAAATATGAGAAGGGGCGGCCTCTCATACATGCCAGTTTAACTTTAGAGACTAGCAGAGGGACAGGTTACTTGAGCATAACGGACGGCTGGTAGGGTATCACAAGTTCTTGACGGTACCGTAGAGCAGCACCTGACCTAGCCTGTGTACATGGCATAATGATTTAAACTGTCTGTTGATCTACTGCGAGCCAGTAGAGCTTGCTGGGAATGCCCGACACAGAGGCGTGTTTTGGGAGACGGTATAGGAGCCTGGAGAGTGAGTTCTGGACTACTTCTAGACATCTAATGGATGCCTTATTGGCCCCTAAATAGAGGATGTTTTTGTATTCCAGTCTCATTAGAATTAATGCCTGAAAGACCGTCCTTTGGGTTGGAAACTGAAGCATCTAAATGATTTTTCTCAGCCATTTCAGTATCGCACAACAAGTTGCGGCAACGTTGGCCACCTGGGCTTCATTGACAGCTTCTTATCCAGACAGAAGCCAAGGTTCTTTACCTTGGGGGCTGGTTCAGTAAGAGAGCCAAATGTTTGAGGTCAGTGTTGTGGGCCCCAAAGCAGGAGATTCTTAGCTAGCACCAATAACGCAGAGTCATGGTCCCAGCTGTGAGAAGGGGCAGTCATGGCTTATTCACCCATTATGAGTGATATCAGAGATGTTGTTATTTTCTTTTCAGACACATTACCAGTTTGAATCATGTTATGCCTTTGAAACCTTGTGTAACTTGGCAACTCAGTTATTAACATAATGTTTAAATCAGATCTAGACCAATGCTTTGTTGTCAATATAACTTCTGAACACCTGGGCCTCACCCAGGTAATGCAGGAAGCACATGTCAACTGTCTCAAACTGCTGGTTCTTTAATTGATCCTCCTAATGAAAAAAGACAGTTGAGAAACATGTGCAATTATGATAATGACTAACGAGTTCCTCTGTTTTCCCCATGTATTTCCTTGCACCTGGTTTAGGCTGGCTATAAAAGCTGGCATTTCAGACTAAAGCTGGCTTAGCCTCATTTAGCTTGGAAGCGACATTTATCTGTCTCCAGTCTTCAGCAGCCTTCCCTTCTCAGCAGCAGTCCTCTCTTTGCAGCGGCATCCATACCTTCACAGCAACTCACTTCTCCTCGAGGCGACTTGCTTCCTGAGTTCCCACCTAGTATTTCCGATCTTCTCTACAGTTACCACAGTACCTGTAAAATGGGGGCAGCTTTCAATTCATCTCTCTCTTCGTGCTTTCTTGTGCTGGTAAAAAGACATAAGTCATCCCAAATAAGGTAACAGGACTTTTTCTGTTTAATTTGGGATCTTGATCAGTGCTTATTAATCAAACTCATCTAAAGCCAGCAATAATATTCAGACCAATCTTGTGACGGAAAAGAAATTAGAGAAAAGTTGTATTTCTTGCAATAGTTGCGCCTTCCTAGATCTTGTGCTCATAGTTGGTTTTCAATCTGTGTTTTCCCAACCAGAATCTGATGTTGGTGTTCTAAATACTTTTGGGACAATTAAGAACTATAATCTGATTGCCATTGCAAGTTTCCATATGAACTCGAACTCCTGAGATTCTTTAACTACTGAAAAAGTTGAAGTAGTTTTGTATTAGCCAAGTTATTTTCTCTCAGCCAAATCCTTGTACATAATTCCAGTTCATGGTAATTCCTGGATGAATCTTGAATCACACTGAGGAGTGTTTCTAGAGTGAATAATTGGTATGTTGATTTGACGTTAGTTATTGCCACAGATCTGTTTAGTTTATCCTGTTTTAAAGTGTGGTTTCATTACAGGGAAATCTGAGTCCAGACCCTTGTATCCCTAGAATCCAGATATCCTTGATTCCAGCAGTTGCCGGAGTAGAGAAATCCAAATATGCAGAAGTCCTGGTATTTTTCTCTTTCTCACTCATCCCAACCCCCCTTTCCATTGGAAACTCGAAGGGTTGCAGTGTGTCCTTCACTGCTGCCCTGTTAGTTCTCATTGGGATTCGGGGAATATTGTCACCCCATCGGAACCACCTAGTGTTCAGGTGAGTGGCTTGCAGCACTTGGTCTTGTCCCCATTGAGTTTGAGTGAAATGCTATTCATCCAAATAGAAATCAAACCCAGGCAGGAGTCCTCAGAGTTGTGGTTCTAAGCAGGTGGCAAGGAAAAGATGATTTGAGTGTCATCTGCATAAGAGAACAGGGTGAGGCCACAACTTTCCACCAAGTCTCCAAGTGGGCAGATGTAGACATTAAATAACATTGGACTTAGGACTGATCTTCGATGCACTCCAGAGGTAAGGGCATGAGGTTTAGATGAAGCAGTGGCCAAGGAGACCTGGAAGGTGTGGTCCTTTAGAAAAGAGGACCTCCAGGATAAGGCTGTCCCTTGAAGATCCAGGTTCGCCAGTCTCTCTAATAGAGTGTTGTGTGACACAGTATTAAAGGCTGTGCTAAGATCAAGTAAAATCAGTGTGGCGTCCTGCCCTTATCCAGATGTCATCTGAGATGTTACATGACTTCCAAAAGGGTGGATTTGATACTGTGTCCTGCCCTGAAACCTGACTGTGAAGGATTTGAGAATTGTTTGGGAATCAAGAAAGGTGGAGAGTTGTGTGTTATGTTTCTCCAAAATGTTGGACAGGATGTGAAGCATCGAGATTGATCCATAATTTGACCAATTGGAGGGGTCCAGATTGTGCTTCTTTAAGAGGGGCAGGACCATGGCAGCCTTCCATGCCTGTGGAATGTGACCCTCTTGTAGGTAGGAGTTAAGGAATCCTTAGAAAAGCTTACACATCATCCGAGATGTTTAATTCCTTGGTAGGAGGAGGCATTTGTAAGCTGGAACTGGGAGTGCTATCGATTGACTGGGATTCTTCTGTTCGAATAGCCATCATAAAATGTTGGATGTTAGTCACCTTTTTAACAAAAAAGTGTGCCAACTCCTCAAATGTAACTGGGACAGTACAGGTGATACGGTGCTTGGTTCAGAGAGTTCCCTAACTACTCTAATAAATGGTCTAGAGTAGTTATGAGCTGTAGAGATTTTGTCTGAATAGAAGGTGGCCTGAGCGGTTCTGCAGAGCCCATGATAATATTTTTATGGATAAATTCTGTTTATTAAATCCTCTGCAATTTGCAAAGAAACACAGCTGATTGCCTATAACCCAGAGGGCCGGCATCATCAAAGAAGCGTGCAGAAGATAGTATAACAGCTTTATGCCTACAACCCTGCAGCTGGAAGCGTTGCAGAGGAAGTTTAAGAAATGAAGACAAAAGCAAAAAAAACTTTAACACACCCCTCTGGCCCCCGAATCCTTCTAAGTGGTCTGTACAGAGAACGCTTTTAGGCAAATGGTAGCTAATGATAGTGCTGTCTATCATGTGGTTTAAGATAGGGTGGCAGTGGCTGCTGATTAAGATGGTGGGAGTAGGCAAAGCAATTTGAGATATTTAGGACAGGTGAGCTCATTAATTTCTGATGATAGTATGCGTATGAATGGTACCCAGAGCTCAGTGTAGGTGTTGTGATGCTGGTCAACCAATAGGAACAGTTTTTCCATTCCAAGTGTGAATCATAGTTTGTGGAGCCAGGTAGTATGATCAGGGATCCTCTCAGTGCCCTATAAGGACGGGATCACTTGGTGGTCTGCCCCTAGCACTAAGGCCATTTGTTTCCCCCTAGGGGAGCGAAGAGGGAAGGTTCATGGATTAGGGAGTCCCGCATGGTATAAGCTGGAGGGATCGTGGTGTCAAAAGCATGGTCAATAGCATCAAGGATACTGTCCCAGTAGTGTTTCAGCTTCGGACAGTGACATAAAGGTGGAGCAGAGTGCCAGTGTTCCCACAGCCTCTCCAACAGTCTTTGGAACAGGTCGAGTTGCAAGCCTGGAGCTGTTTTGGGGTGAGGTACCAGTATGTTACAATTTTGTAACCTGTTTCGACACTCGCTATTTTGTGGGTGGAGTGATGGGGTCTGCAATAAATGTCGGTCCGATAGCATCCTACCCAGCTCTGTCTCCCATTTAACCTGAGCCACTGTTTGGGGTGGTGAGATCCCCTTGTTTAGGAAAACGTACAACTCCGTGATAAGGCATTTGTCGTCCTTTTAAAGGATCACCCATTTTTTTAATAGTGTGAATGGTCTCTCAGTATGCAGTTTCAGGGAGGATTGCATCACCCAATGGAAGACTAGGAGGTACTGCAAGCGGTCAGCTTCTGACAGTCTGTAGTCAGTCTTTAGTTGGTCAAACCGTATGATCCTTGAGGATCAAATAAGCACCCCATCCATTTGCACTCTCCCTCCAGCCTACGGAGGAATTGGTCTGGTTGCATCCCCAGGGTAAAGTCTGGGTTAAAGAGAATTGGGGTGATCGGGGACAGAAATGAGTTTGTGTCCCATACTCCGAAAACTAAGCTAGTGACTGGGAAGGAGTAGAGTACCCAAGTCCAGCGTTTGAGAGGGAGCTAGGGTTCCTTCAAGATATGGGAGCCGACCACAGCTTGATCCTTAAAGCACCAATGTTCCTCTGAGAGTGGGCAACTCCACTAAGTAGCGAAGCTGGGAGGCATAGAAACATCTTTGGAGAAGAGATAGCTCCAGTCCATTCTACTGTGTTGGACATTAGAGCAGGTGTTTTGAGAGATGGTGTTTCTTCCCATCCCAGATGAATGTATTGATTTTAAGCTGAAAAGTCTGCAAAGTATAGCGCGGGTCAATGGATGGGCCTGAAAGAGGTACAAAATGCGGGGGAGGTTCAGCATTTTAACGGGCGCTATTCTGCCCAGGCATGAAAGGCGAAGGCGGTGCCATGTGTTCAGATCAGCCAATGTTTGGGAAGTGAGGGGAGCTATGCAGTTCAACCTGATGGTACAGCGGCTAGATCGTGCTAGCTTGATCCCTAAGTAGGTGATAGAGTCCGAGCCCATTCAAAAGGAAACATTGAGAGTAGTAGCCCTTCAAGGGGTGGGGTCTCTGAGAGAGTTAAGATCTGGGATTTTTGCATGTTCACCTTGAGGCTAGACAGGTTCCCAAAAGCCTGGAGCTCTGTAAAGACAGCAGGGAGAGATGAAATTGGGTCCAAGCGGACTAGTATCACAATAACTGCATAGAGGCTACTAAGGTGGCAATCCCCTCCAAATTGTGTCCTGGAGGTAGCTGGGTTGGTTCAGATCTTCTGTGATAGAGGTTCCATGTATAAGGTAAAATGAAGGGGTGAAAGTACGATAATTCTTTTATGCCATTTTATACTTTCGTTTTTTGGCCTCCTCGTGGGACAGCCTGCAAGACCTCTTCAGGCCTTTACACCGCTTTTTCCCCATACATAAAGCCTTCGTGAACCATGGGGCAGGGAGGTAAAGTCTGGCTGAAGAACTGAGTTTAGCTGGGAGGATAATAGTCCCGAATCCAGTCATCTACCGTAGGTTGATATAAGTCAGCCACTTGTCCTAGGTAGGTGTCGTATTACTCAGTTGAGCATTTAGAGATAGGTCATCCAGCCTGGACCAGTTTCTAGTCAAGACTACAGATCCACCCCTCGCTGTGGAGTAAGTGAAACAAATTTTAATAGAGAACGGCACTGCAAAATGGTCCGAACAGAGTAGCAGTAGGGGAGGGTCAGTGTCTACATTTTGTATGTTAGAAAAATAGAATCTAAGAGATGACTCACGTTATGTGTGGGTACTGAGTTAATTAAGTCCAGATTAAGGGCCTTGAGATCTTTTATCAGGGCATGGCCAGAACTGCACAAGACATCCTCTAGATGAATGTTTAGATGCACTAGTAGTATGAGGTTAGCACATCTAAGAACGTGTGGAGCAAATAAGTCATGAACCACCAGTTAACAGCATATGCAGGAGGATGGTAGATTAGGGTGCCGGATACTGTAAAGTTGTACGTGAAGCCAAGCAAATTGAACAGGGTTTTACAGGCCAAAATAGATAGATCCTGAATTTTACATTTGTTATTGTCCTTAAAATCACTGCATATCCCACCTCATGATTTATCCTGTCTGTCTCTTCTAATGATTGAATAGTTTTGAAGTAATGCCACAATCACATTGGGTAAGGAAGCATTATGAAGCCATGTTTCCATTAGAAATACAGGCATAAATGGCATGATCCAGCAAAAAGTTATATAGATGCTGTTGGTAGCTGGGTAGGGATCGACAGTTGATGGTAAAGAAGCGGAATATGCTTCGTAATATGCTGCATACAGAGGTAGCTTCACCCTTCAATAATTTCGGTGTGCGAGTAACATTTCCATTGGCCAAATGCAGAGTTACCGCGTGGGGTAAGCTAGAAGTCGTAGATAGTGTGGTTTTGTAAGCTTGTTAACAGGTCCCGGGATACACTAGGGGTCTTTAAACAGAAGGGGCAAAGTGCTGTCAGTTGGTCAGTGGAAAATATGTTTCTGTATGGCCATAAAAAAAGCAGGGTTCCTGAACATGTTCAGGGGTGCATGGCCACAGATGGGCTTGTCTTAAGCACATCGCACCAGGGCCACTCTAAGTAGGGTCATGTGCTGGAAAACTAGACCGCTAACCGTGTGGTGACAGCATCTCAAAAATGGTTGCTTGCTTAAAGGTACTATGAGTGGGGCTCTTGAACACATGGCACCACACTTGGTAAACTGACTTAGGGCCTGATTATGACCTTGGCCGATGGGATACTCTGTTGCAAATGTGACGGATATCCCGTCCACCGTTTTACAAGTTCCATAGCATATAATGGAACTTGTAATACGGCGGGGGGATATCAGTCACGTTTGTGACAGACTTATCCCCTCTGCCAAGGTCGTAACCAGGCCCTAAGTCTCTTAATCTTAAAAAGTAGGCGGCCCCAGGTCTCCCCAACAGAAAATAAACACAGTGCCCCACAAGTAAACAATTTAAAATGAGGCAAAATGTAGCGCTGCCAGCAGACACCCTACATGAATCTGCTCCTCCACTCCCGGGCTGCTCTAAGTAGGCTGTGTGCTGGAAAACTAGACCGCTAACCGAGCGGTAACAGCATCTAAAAAACGGCAGCTTGCTTAAAGGTACTCTGAGCAGAGCACTTGAACACGTGCACCACGCTTGTGAAACTGACTAAGGGCTTGATTAAGATTCCGGCTTATGTGTTACTCCATCACAATGGTGACGGATAGCCCGTCCGCTGAAATATAAATCCCATTGTATTCTACGGATTTATATTTTGCAGACGGACTGTCCATCACAGTTGTGATGGAGTAACCTGGCCGCCGAAATCTAAATTAGGCCCTACGTCTCTTAATTTTAAAAAGTAAATAAACACAGTACTTAAGCAGGTAAACATTTTAAAATGAGGCAAAATGCAGCAGTGCCAGAAAACACCCTGCCTGAAGCTTTGATAGAAAAATTAAAAAGATACAAGACACTTTTAACTATTTCCATTGGACTTTTTTCATTTTTGCGTGCACCTCTACACATGTAACTTTATTTTAGGAAAGGGTTGAAAAGTAGTAATTTTGTGTAGTGGCAAATACTGTCCCAAGGGTGCACCTCAAGGCAAAAAACTAGGAATAACATCAGAGGAGACTACACACCACCTCCTAAGATACATACGCCAGCCTTTTGACATTTGCAAGACATCCACCCTGGCTAATTCTCTTCCAACAGGAAGGATAAACATTTGTTTGCAGACTTTAACACTGTTTGAAATGTTCTCATTTGTAATGTATTTTTGACTGTAGTTCCCATTTCTTCACCAGGCCTAAAAGCATTTTGCACATTTTTGGCAACAATGTTTATCATTGATATCTTTCAATAAAGAGATTAAATAGCCTCGTGCACTTAATTACATTGAATCACACAACATACCTGGGACTACTGTGTGCCTTCAACAGACTTAGGCCCATTTTTATACTTTTTGACGCTGAGCTGCGGTAATGCAGTTCAATGTCAAAAAGTTTACCGCTGGCTAGCGCCATACCAAGACGCCAGCCAGGTGTCATATTTATGGTATGACACTAGCCGGGGGTAAGGCCCGGCTAGCGTCATGGAAAAGGACGCTACCCTGGTCGGGGAAGGATAGGGGGAACAGGGGATTTAGCGTCAGAGGATGATGCTAGTACGGGCAGAAGCAAAAAAAATGCCTCTGCCCATACTAGCATCATTGTTTGATGTTAAAATACCATGGACATGACTCCTGTCTCAGTTAAGACAGGAGTCATGCCCCACAGCCCAAAGGCCATGTAGGGGGGCCCAAGTTAGGCCCCCTTATGGCACTTCAGAATTTTTTTAAAATACCTACCCGCACTTACCTGGGATGGGTCCCTCCTCCGTAGGTGTCCTCCAGGTGTGGGTGCGAGTGGGTGGGGGTGTCCCTGGGGGCAGGGAAGGGCACATGTGGGCTGTTTCCCTGGTCTCTGACCATGGAAAAAGGCCCACAGGTCCCCTAACGCCTGCCCATACCCAGGCGTTAAATAATGGAGCTAAGCAGGCCTAGCGCCATTATTTAAGGTCCTCCTCCTCCGTGCGTGAATTCAGCACGGAAGGATAAATATGGCGCTAGGGCCATAACATGGGTTTTTGCTGGGGAGCGCCTACTTTGCATCTCATTGACGCAAGGTAGTTCTCCGGAGGCAAAAACCGATGCAAACTCCATAACTTTGGCGCTAGACGTGTCTAGCGCCAAAGTATAAATATGGAGTTAGGTTTGCGCTGAAATAGCATAAAACAATTATGCTAATTCAGCGCAAACTGAGAATAAATATGGGCCTCAGTGACACTGCTCATCTATAAAGATAGAGTGACACCACAATCCCTTCATCCCACTCATCTAGCTCAGACCTTCACTCACTCTACATCATCCATCACATCTATTATTCACTGGAAAATATTATAAAATGCGGCCCTAAAGAACTGCTTACAAATGTGGGAGAACCACAATAGTCATCTTATTGATCTATAACTCCAATGTGAGCTAAGGAACATTTAATGAAGACCTTTTCATTTCCAGCTCATCTGAGTGAAGAGAATAATTCACTCGGCAGCAGAAAAATAAACCAGTCGTAGAAAACTCACAAACGTGCTCCAATTTGAGTTTCAGTGCTAAATTAATGTCAGAATCCCAGTAACCTTCACATGAATACAGGAGCTCCAAGAGAACCCAAAAAATAATCCTTAACCTCAAACACAATGGGGGTTATTCTAACTTTGGAGGAGTGTTAATCCGTCCCAAAAGTGACGGTAAAGTGACGGATATACCACCAGCCGTATTACGAGTTCCATAGGATATAATGGACTCGTAATACGGCTGGTGGTAAATCCGTCACTTTTCCGTCACAAGTAAACAATTTAAAATGAGGCAAAATGTAGCGCTGCCAGCAGACACCCTACATGAATCTGCTCCTCACTCCCGGGCTGCTCTAAGTAGGCTGTGTGCTGGAAAACTAGACCGCTAACCGAGCGGTAACAGCATCTAAAAAACGGCAGCTTGCTTAAAGGTACTCTGAGCAGAGCACTTGAACACGTGCACCACGCTTGTGAAACTGACTAAGGGCTTGATTAAGATTTCGGCTTATGTGTTACTCCATCACAATGGTGACGGATAGCCCGTCCGCTGAAATATAAATCCCATTGTATTCTACGGATTTATATTTTGCAGACGGACTGTCCATCACAGTTGTGATGGAGTAACCTGGCCGCCGAAATCTAAATTAGGCCCTACGTCTCTTAATTTTAAAAAGTAAATAAACACAGTACTTAAGCAGGTAAACATTTTAAAATGAGGCAAAATGCAGCAGTGCCAGAAAACACCCTGCCTGAAGCTTTGATAGAAAAATTAAAAAGATACAAGACACTTTTAACTATTTCCATTGGACTTTTTTCATTTTTGCGTGCACCTCTACACATGTAACTTTATTTTAGGAAAGGGTTGAAAAGTAGTAATTTTGTGTAGTGGTAAATACTGGACGGATTAACACCTCCTCCAAAGTTAGAATAACCCCCAATATCTTTACTGCCTGTCCAACCACAGGCTTAATCAGCAAGTTACCAATATAAAAATACAACGTAACCTGTAATTACAATGGAGAAAGAGATCCCCCACCACAGACAGATGCAGTGAGTGACTTCCCCTCTCTGCAGCTGAATGCTGAGATTGCTGGTGCTTAGAATGCCCCTTCTTCCCATTCAGAGGGTGCCTTCTGGGAGTGCACTGACCACATGCCACCTCAATTTGCTTGTCAGTGGGCCCCCTGATAGCACCTTTGCCTCTGTGCCCCCATCTGTAATAAGGTGTGGGTAAAGAGGTAAATTATTATTTGATTGGGACCGCCCCCTCATGCAAATGATGAAATGCCCCCTTGAAGACGATCTGGGGCACGTGTTACATCAGCATGATCTGTATTACAGAAAGGGTCAAGCAAGCATCTGATGCCACTTCTAAAATGCAAGTTACCCCTCCAGAATCCTCAAGGGTTGACTCTGTGCCTTTCAAAGAGAACTCAAGACTGTTAAGGGGTCTCTGAGATACTGCACCAGCCTTTCAATAGTGGTGCAGGCTGAAGAATATCAGTGACTCTTACTCTGTTGAAGGAATTATTTTGGCAAACTGCTGATGCCTTGCAATTTTTCCATACTAATAAAGTAGAGGCCACTGCTTCTACAGCAGCAAGACTTTGAATAACAGCAAACTAGAAATCAAGGAATGACATTGGTCTTCCTGTGGTGGTTTAACAATAGACAACATTTGCATTGTATGTTGCAATCTGGTTAAGGTGGGTAGAACATCTTACACCATGTGGGTGTTTTACTACTCGCTTTATATGGTGTACGTGCCTGGTCATTTTTATGCACCCCCCTCATGTACTTATTGTAATCAAGTATCCAGGTGGGTGTGGACTTCTGCCAACTGATCCCAGCCAGTGACCAGAGAATTGCTCTTATTGTGAGTTGTAGTGAGCACACATACTTCCTGCCTACATCGGGATTTCACAGCGAGCAAGTTGTTGCAGTGCATGGTACTCCCCCAAACCCTTTGCCTTTACTCCCTGATTTTTGCAGAATTTGTTTTTTTGGCCAGTGCACTTTACTTCGCTAACCAGTGCTAAAGTGCTTGTACTGTCTTCTTAAAAGATGGTCAAATTGGACTACACCTAATTGGCACATTTAATTTATGTGTAAGTCTCTATTAAAATGGTACTATGTGTACCCAGGGCCTGTAAATTAAATACTACTAGTGGGCTGCAGCACTTATTGTGCTACCCACTAAATTAGCATCAGGGCCGGCTTTAGGGCAGTGTGACTGGTGGGGGGGCACTGACCTCAGGGAAAGGCTGTGTTGAGCAATACCCTTTGATTTTAAAACACCTGCTGTAGAGTTCCTTGTGCATCCAGCTTTCAGGCAGCAATAAAAATGTCAAGATAACTCTTGTGATAAATGTTCCTGCTAGAGAAAGAGATCGGATTTGTGCATAGTGGCAGTTTTGACTCACTATAAAGTAATGCAGAAGAATATTATGCCTGCTGCAAAGAACAGATCTGTATTTTATGTGGATAGTGCATTAGTAAAGCCAGCCTTAACCAGTGCATTAAAACAAGGGGCTATGGAGAGATGAAAGACGCTTTTGCCAGATGGTAGAGAGGGAATCTGAAGAGGTTATTGGGCAGGGGGGTTGCCAAAAAAGACTGTTGCACCGGGTGCCACCAGCGCTAAAGCCGGTCCTGAGTAGCATTTTAAAACATATCTTGGGCCTGCAAGTTTAGCTTGTAGTGCAATTTTTACACTGTCAATTAAATGTCACAAAATACTAATTTTACCAGGCCTAAACCTTCCTTTCTAAAGCATATAGCCACCTCTACGGTAGGCCCTATACACCTGCAAGGACAGGGTGCATGATATTACATGTGCTGATGGTTAAAACACTGAAGGTATTTTTTCACTTATGTAAGGCCTATCTCTCTCATTGACTAACACGTTATACCTTATTACAAATAATGTGTGCTAACTTCAGATTGAGAGCAGATAGAGATATGTATCCACACTCAAATTAATTGTAATTTAAAATCCTCTTTTATGGTGAACTTGGATTTCAAGTTAAAATTTAGAAAATGCCACTTTGTTTGGCTGAGCTAACTGTGCTTTTCTGGCAGTATCCTGGGTCATATAACAATTAATGGTTCTGCTGTTGGGGTTAGTGTATTGCTTCCAGAAATGGGAACAAAGAAGGCCTAGGTGTGAGGGCTGTGGGTCTTCCTGACAGGATGGCTGTCCCCTGCACTGATTACACTCCAAAGGACTCTGCCTGCAACACACACAAAGGAACATGACACCAGGCCTGTCATTCCTTTTGCCACCCTAGATAGTTTGGAGCCAAACCCAGAGGAAGAACTGATCAGAACCAGTTTTGGGGGTAGGTCAGGGAGTTACCCCCAGACAAAACCTGGCACCAAGTATAAAAGTAGGACCTTTAGAATCACTCATCAGAACACTACAGGGTCTGTGGAGGTTTGAGAAGAAGGTCTGCCTTGCTGGCAGAGGACTGCCCTGCTGCTGGAAAGACTGCCTTCTTGTCTGAAGAAGGACGACTGTACTTGCTTGCTTTGATCCCAGGCTCTGCAAAATGCCTCCAAGGGTCGTCTGACTGACCTGTGTGAGCTACAGGGACATACCAAGCTCCAGGGGCCTCCCTGCAACTGCCCAGCTGACCAGCACCAAATGGACCTGTCTCAGCCTTGCTGCTGGCCTCTGCTGAAGTGAGTCCTGATCTCCATGAGGTGTACCCCTTGTCCTGGACCTTTGGCTGGCTTCAGTGTGAACTCCTCCTCAGGAAATAGTGAAAATCCTAAAGTTTGGGCTCTTCACAACCACAAAGTGACCTCTTCACTCTGAGAATCGACTACCCGCAACAAACAGCAACGAAAGACCTGCACTTTGCATCAACAGGTACCGTCCGCGATGATCAACCAACCCGAAGCTCCAGCAACAACTGGCTCTTCACACTGCGCCAACATCTGCGATGCTTGACCTTCTTTTCGCACAAGTATCCTCCCCCTCGCGTCACCCTCCAGCGGAACTCTTTGCACCGGTCTTGAGAAGCTAACTTGTCTAATCTGTTTCCTTTATCTGATCTTTGCTCTGTCACAGTTGGCCTGAACTTTTGACTTTCCCCCAGTCAAGCGAGAGCTGATTGCCACAAGTGGTGCTTGGTACTTCTTGCCACTATTTTTACCTAAAGCTTTAAAAATTAACATCTTTGATTCTACTGATTGGATTTCTGTTCTTCTTGTGACATTTTATTTATTAAACTTTACTCTATTTTTCTAAATTGGTTTGGGTTGTAATTTCACTTTATTACTGTTTGTGTTGCATAATTAATTTACAAATTGCCTCTAAGTTGAACCTGACTGCTTTTGTGCCAAGCTACCAGAGGGGTAAGCACAGTTTAATGTAGTGACGTTTGTGGTTCACCCTGACAAGGATTGTGGTTGTTACCTGAGTGGGACTTCTACCCCTCTCAACTAATGACCTCAATTTCTTACACTTACAAACAAGTTTGAGAGGGAATCCTTTGTGATGCCTTTGAAATGCATCATAAGCCACAGTCCTACCTTTGTACAACTTGCAGAACTGCTAGGCTTGTGTATAGAATTTCTCCACATAATGGTAATAACCTTTATGAAGGAGTGATTGTGCAAGCTCCCCATTGGTTAATTTGTAAAAAGAAATGTTCAGTTGCCCAAAGTTCTCCTTTGAAATGTGGATGGTACATTTAAATGTTCGAGCATAGAATACTGAGGCAGCATAATTCTAAAGCCATCTCAGGCCTCTTTAATCCATTTACAGCCACTCCCTTCCCCTTCAGCACTCTCTTGCAGCCTTTGGCTTTCTCCCTTTGCTTTTTTGTTTTTCTCTTCCTCCGCCTTCCCCATATGTGTCGTTTGCTTGCATTAAATACCTGATGCCAAAAAGTAAGTGCCGGCCCTCAAATATAAGTGCTGGTGCCCCCCACTGGAAACCACCAGCTCAAATTCAGCACTGAAGCTCTCATACAATCTTCTCACTAATTTCTAAAGCTGAAGAGCAGCTGCAGAATTTAATGTGGGATCCGTCTATATTTGTACTCTCAGGTTCTATACTTAACCTGTGGAACTCTTGCACAACATGACTGATTGAATAGCAACCACCCTTTGCAAAAGATCAACAACTTGTCAACCACTACATTCTTCTGAGGAGCAAAAATCGTTGGAGACTTGGCTGACAAGTATTCCACGACCTGCCACATTTTGAACAACCTGTCATGGTCGGTGTAAGGAAATGCCTCCTTGGCATGGTTACCCCCTGACTTTTTGCCTTTGCTGATGCTAAGTTATGATTTGAAAGTGTGCTGGGACCCTGCTCACCAGGCCCCAGCACCAATGTTATTTCCCTAAACTGTACCTTTGTCTCCACAATTGTCACAATCCTGGCACTCAGGCAAGTCCCTTGTAACTGGTACCCCTGGTACCAAGGGCCCTGATGCCAGGGAAGGTTTCTAAGGGATGCAGCATGTCTTATGCCACCCTAGGGACCCCTCACTCAGCACATGCACACTGCTTCACAGCTTGTGTGTGCTGGTGGGGAGAAAATTACTAAGTTGACATGGCACTCCCCTCAGAGTGCCATGCCAACCTCACACTGCCTGTGGCATAGGTAAGTCACCCCTCTAGCAGGCCTTACAGCCCTAAGGTAGGGTGCATTATACCACAGGTGAGGGCATAAGTGCATGAGCACTATGCCCATACAGTGTCTAAGCCAAACCTTAGCCATTGTAAGTGCAGGGTAGCCATAAGAGTATATGGTCTGGGAGTCTGTCAAACACAAACTCCACAGCACCATAATGGCTACACTGAAAACTGGGAAGTTTGGTATCAAACTTCACAGCACAATAAATGCACACTGATGCCAGTGTGCAATTTATTGTAAAATACACCCAGAGGGCATCTTAGAGATGCCCCCTGAAAACATACCTGACTTCCAGTGTAGGCTGACTAGTTTCTGACAGCCTGCCACACACCAGACATGTTGCTGGTCACATGGGGAGAGTGCCTTTGTCACTCTGTGGCCAGGAACAAAGCCTGTACTGGGTGGAGGTGCTTCTCACCTCCCCCTGCAGGAACTGTAACACCTGGCGGTGAGCCTCAAAGGCTCACCCCCTTTGTTACAGCGCCACAGGGCATCCCAACTAGTGGAGATGCCCGCCCCTCCGGCCACTGCTCCCACTTTTGGCGGCAAGGCTGGAGGAGATAATTAGAAAAACAAGGAGGAGTCACCCACCAGTCAGGACAGCTCCTAAGGTGTCCTGAGCTGAGGTGACTCTTACTTTTAGAAATCCTCCATCTTGTGGATGGAGGATTCCCCCAATAGGATTAGGGATGTGCCCCCCTCCCCTCAGGGAGGAGGCACAAAGAGGGTGTAGCCACCATCAAGGACAGTAGCCATTGGCTACTGCCCTCCCAGACCTAAACACACCCCTAAATTCAGTATTTAGGGGCCCCTAGAACCTAGGAAACTAGATTCCTGCAACCTTAACAAAAAGAAGGACTGCTGACCTGAAGCCCTGCAGTGAAGACGGAGACGACAACTGCTTTGGCCCCAACCCTACTGGCCTGTCTCCCTACTTCGAAGAAAACTGCAACAGCGACGCATCCAACAGGGACCAGCGACCTCTGAAGCCTCAGAGGACTGCCCTGCAACCAAGAAACTCTAGTGAACAGAGGCCCTGTTCAACATCCTGCAACTTTCTTGCAACAAAGAAACAACTCTAAGGACTTCACGTTTCCCGCTGGAAGCGTGAGACTTTCCACTCTGCACCCGACGCCCCCGGCTTGACCTGCGGAAAACCAACACCACAGGGAGGACTCCCTGGCGACCGCGGACCTGTGAGTAGCCAGAGACGACCCCCCTGATCCCCCACAGCGACACCTGCAGAGGAAATCCAGAGGCTCCCCCTGACCGCGACTGCCTGTAACAAGGGACCCGACGCCTGGAACCAACACTGCACCCGCAGACCCCAGGACCGGAAGGAACCGAACTCCAGTGCAGGAGCGACCCCCAGGCGACCCTCTGCCTAGCCCAGGTGGTGGCTACCCTGAGGAGCCCCCCCGTGCCTGCCTGCATCGTTGAAGAGACCCCCGGGTCTCCCCATTGCTTTCAATACAAAACCCGACGCCTATTTGCACTCTGCACCCGGCCGCCCCTGTGCCGCTGAGGGTGTACTTTCTGTGCCTGCTTGTGTCCCCCCCGGTGCCCTACAAAACCCCCCTGGTGTGCCCCCCGAGGACGCGGGTACTTACCTGCTGGCAGACTGGAACCGGGGCACCCCTGTTCTCCATTGAAGCCTATGGGCCTGATTACAACTTTGGAAGAGGTGTTAATCTGTCCCAAATGTGACGGATATACCACCAGCCGTATTACGAGTTCCATAGGATATAATGGACTCGTAATATGGCTGGTGGTATATCTGTCACATTTGGGACGGATTAACACCTTCCTCCAAAGTTGTAATCAGGCCCTATGTGTTTTGGGCACTGCTTTGACCTCTGCACCTGACCGGCCCTGAGCTGCTGGTGTGGTAACTTTGGGGTTGCCTTGAACCCCCAACGGTGGGCTACCTTGGACCCAACTTTGAACCCTGTAAGTGTTTTACTTACCTGTGAACTTAACAATTACTTACCTCCCCCAGGAACTGTTGATTTTTGCACTGTGTCCACTTTTAAAATAGCATATTGCCATTTTTGCCAAAACTGTACATGCTATTGTGATTATTCAAAGTTCCTAAAGTACCTAAGTGAAATACCTTTCATTTGAAGTACTTCCTTGAAAATCTTGAACCTGTGGTTCTTAAAATAAACTAAGAAAATATATTTTTTCCATATAAAAACCTATTGGCCTGGAATAAGTCTTTGAGTGTGTGTTCCTCATTTATTGCCTGTGTGTGTACAACAAATGCTTAACACTACCCTCTGATAAGCCTACTGCTCGGCAACACTACCACAAAATAGAGCATTAGAATTATCTCTTTTTGCCACTATCTTACCTCTAAGGGGAACCCTTGGACTCTGTGCACACTATTTCTTACTTTGAAATAGTATATACAGAGCCAACTTCCTACAGTCAGGATGGTCCCAGAGCGATGGTTCAGAAATACCGAATTGTAACTGAAATGCTGTATACATTGCAGAATCGAAAACAGTCTCTACTCATGACCTGTGTGAAGCTAGAATTTGCCCAAATTGTATGAGCATACCAGTCCGATTGCTCAGAATTGTTGTTTAGCTCATCAAGTGAAGTAGAAGTCCACATGTTCCCTAGGATGAGGGCACAAAGTGCCTCAATGCTTCCTCAGAAACTGTTTGCCATGCATATTACTTTGGTACACAATTCACTCAAATAATTCTTCAAACACAAAAAGATGGAAGTAGTTAATAGACAACGTTTTTGCAGTAGTGACTTTACAATCAGCATCTTCAGTTAATGGGGGTATTTGTGGATGAACTAAGTTTTGGGGTTGGCAAGTGAGCACTCTCCCTGTGCCCGGCACGGTACCTCTCTGCATTCCAGATTGGGCTACTCTGCCATCCACTGTCTCCCAGCTGCAAAGATTGTTCTTGTGAAGGGACATTAGGACTCCTTTAGACATTTTTCTTGGAAACATGGGAAGACAGGTTCTCATTGGTTGTAATTCCACCCACTGAAAAAAACCTTTCAAATTCTGCTTCACGACCTTGTCCCTCAGATGGTATCTCAGTATCAGGCTCTTCTTCAGAAGTCTGTTATATTATTCTTGTTAGGACCTGGACAGCGGTCATCCAATGAGAATCCATCTCTGTTAACTATTTATAACGTTCATCCTCAAACACTATGTCCTAGGTAGAACACAGAGGTACTTGTAGAAATGCTTTTTAGATCTTATAGTCTGAAAATATGAACATAAAGAAAACTCTTTTCATTCTGTTGTTGCCATGTATTTGATAATGCTTATTTTAGAATGGCAAGGTTCCATTAAGAAAGGTTTGTACCCAGTTGGACAGATCTTCAGAAAGAGATGTTGTGTGATGGTATTTCATTTTTAGATGTGGTCTCAAGAGTTTTAGCTGTCTCATCACCCTCATGATTTCTGAAAAATCCGAAATAATCGAAATAAAAATACATACAAACGTACACATAGTGGATTTTTCAGTCAGAGTCAGCCCTGTTCATCCACTGGTCTATTCATGTGTCATTTGCATTTTCCTTACACTTAACAAATTATAAAGTATGGGGCAATGGGTCAACCTTTCAGCCATTGGCTTTCCTCACTGTGAGTGATGGCATTTTCCGTCTGTACAGCCACCTACAAAGTAGTCCACTTCGGTCCCATGGCTGGATTGCTAACTGTGCTTACATTTCATTTTCTGTTCATTTTTGCAATGGGCCATTAGATATATTTTATTCAGACAATCACACTAGACGGAAGCATTTTAAATGTTTATTACTTGTAACGTCTGGTTCATATGGCTGCAAAAAGATCCACAGGTGTCCCAAGGCCAGACCAAATGTTTTTTCAAATGCTTATTCTCAATGACATCTCAGTCCCTTTCATATTGTGGGCATTAATGGAAGAAAGTAGGCTGGCTGCAACATACTTTTTAATTGTGTGAAATAAACAAGTGCTAATCATTGTACCCGAGGACCTGCATGGACAGTGTCTATGTGCCTTCTCATGTCTGTGCTTGGTGACAGTGTATATTCTTCACTGTAAACGTACAAATGGATGCTTACAAATAATGAGTAATGAGAATCTCCCTCCTAACATAAAATAAGTTTTACAATGTGAGGCAAATATTATGGCTCTGCTTCTTAGCAATGTTGTTTGTTAGCAAAGTAAAATAAAAACGATTCCAACAGATGCCAAAGTGAGTATTAAACACAGTATAATCTCCATTCTAGTCCCAGATACCAGATGATGTCAACTCAACCCACTGAAACTAATCCCTGTGCAGGCCATTTTTCAAAAACATTGTCCATCAGCAGATCTGTGCCTTTTTTACAGCTGAAAAGGGCAGCCATCGTGACTGAAGTCTTTAAGGCGAATAACAAAAATACAGTAATCAAACTAAAATTTAAAAACACAGAGCAGGGTCAGGAGAGACAGTATTGGCCTCTGTACCGTTATTAGAATCAAACCCTGATCTCATATTAGTGAAGGAGATTCTGAACTCTGTTGTAAGACTTGAGGTTGTACCATGAACCATTAAGAACCCTTAAATAAAAGTCTGTGTTACTTGAGCTATGGGCCTGTCATCACCGGTCCTGAATGTAGAGCCGTAAGATCAATCTGCTGCTTGTATAATGTCCCGTTGCCACCCAGAAGCGAAAAACTCACTAGATGACATGCCCACTTAGATGAATGAGCTCCAAAAGCCAATAGATTCAAACTTGCTTCTCACATAATCCTCCTGCCCCAGAGTATCACAGTGGCTGAACAAATTGTGTCGGAAGAGCTAAGAGGAAGAAATTGGCTGGAAAGCAGCAATTTCTTCATAACATTTGAGACATGTTATCTTGCACAGTTTTTCATTATCAGGAAAACTTGGGTAAACAGTATTATAAAGGATTTCTCCCTCAGTACAGAAAACCGTTATCTCCAGTGAAAGTGTACATCTGTTATTAGACAAAAGCAGTGTCAGACTAGCTGATAACTCCTTTATAGACAGATGTCTGTTATCTGGCCGATGCAGAATGACATTTAGAACTAATCCCAAAAAACTGAATATTTAGGTTTTGGAGCAAGCTTTAAATGAATTGTGAGAAGGTCTCTTTTGTCTAAAGAATGCTTACCATCCAAAATATGACCAGCAAATACAGCAGTTTGCTATGCATTTTTTGAATAAGTATAGATATTACAAAAAAGCACTGAACCTTCTTGAGTGCCACAAAATAGTCAATTTGTTGTTACAATTAGCTACATCAGACTGACAAGGCATATCTATAGTTTGGTTGAGTTTATGGAGCCAAGGAATATCTATGACAGAGGCTTTTGTAAAATTTCAGGACATTTCAGTAACTCCTGGAATTTGCATGCCAGCAACTGAAGGTGGCCTGCAAGTGTCCAATGTGAGGACTGCCAGGTGTGTTCTGTAGCAACAGGAAGAAAAATAGAATTTGTCAAGGGAAATCCAATGACAATTCCAGAAGGTGAAGGCACCAATTCTGAGCTGATCTAAATGGCACTTACTAGAACAAAGCCATGTTCCTCCTGACATCTACCAGCATTCTTGGGATCCTGAAGAATGGAGGAAAAGTTAAAGCTCAAACAGCAGAATAATGCCACAGTCACTCATCCAAAACCTCTGCTCCTGGATTCAACATCTCTGACCCCCACCTGAAAAATCTTGAGAGTTTAGGTTTCAGCTTCAGGGCGAACAAATGTACTTGGAATGGATCCCTTAGCTTATTGAGGTGGAAGAATACCCCTGCATTGTTGACTAATGGAGAAGCACTGACCATTGAGGTACACTGATGTGGGCGGACACAGAGGCAACAATGAAATGGGATAGAGGATGGTGGACTTTGACAACACTTGTAACTGTATTTGCTCTTTAGATTGAGTGTCCGCAGGTTGTTCAGGGAACGTGGGTGGTATTGGTGTATCTTTGGCTCTGTACACATACTGGTGAACTACTGTGTGATTTCTCCATGGTTATTTGATGTGCTGCTTGAAAATAAAATAAAAATATTTTTATAAAAGAATACCCTCCATTTAAAGTCCAATTGCTCCTAACCTGAAAGTATCTGAGACCCCTATGGGGGACCCCATTGGACAGACACAGAAGACACTGGCTAAATCATGTTCTTGTTGTCAATGCATATGTGCCACAAAAGCGTGTCCTAATCTGCTAGACCATTCTTCTAGTAAGACAGACAAATCAAGCTATTCCTCTTAAAATATGTTTTTTTTGCAAAGGGGCTAGCAAGCATCTTTAGCTAATTTATATACCGTTGTCTAACTTTTTGGGACTGCTTCCTTCTGTTGACCACATCTCCACAACCTGTTCTCCAACCAAGGCTTGCTGGTGACTATTTTAACATGATTTTAGGAGCTTAGCCAAAACTTTATTTCCTATTCCCCACCTCAGTGTGGGAGAGTCATCAGCACAACTGTCGATTAAGGCTTTTAGTCTCCGTACAACAGTATATCTTTCTGGATGAGACTTGGAGGAAACCTACAATCTGTGCCAGTCTCTGTGTGGACATAATATTCCGCTTTAACATAGGCCAAATTTCCTGTATCATTTTAATCTTTGCATTCGCTTTACTGTGTCTACCATCAATCACAGAAATTGAACACACTGAAAATGAACTAATATGAACTTCTATGATTGATCACAAATCTTAGCTGCTGTAGGATCAACATAGCCATAACCATTTGAACCAGCTACCTTGCGTTAAGATATAAGCAACATGTTGCCTAGACACACTAGTAATCTCACTCAACTTAATCGCAAGAGAGCCACCACTGGTTTCAGGAGCTTTGTGAAGTAACAGCACAGGACTACTGAAGGACCAAAAGGAAGAATCCGGAACTAAAATATAGCTTGACCCCCATGTGAACTGAAGGACGCAGATGTGGAAGCCAAATTGTAACTAAGGGTTATGAATATTTAAAGTCCACCCAGTCCATTAAACCTGCTGTCACAAGGGAATCTCACACAATATTCACCCTCCATCTTGAATTATCTGTATAGGTCAAAAACATTCAACTGTTTGGATTAATTATCCGTTTTAGTAGGAAAACTATGACCCCTCCTTTATTCAAGGAAGACACTGCTGAAGAAATCCATGGTGCCACATGGAATTTTTATCTATTGGTTGTTTATGTGACAGTTATAGCAACCTCTTTTGCCTTAGATAATCTTCTTCTTTAGGGCACATCATGTCACAAGGAAACACTCAGTGCAAAGAAAGGGAGAAAAATTATCCTGTAATCCCCACCACAGTAAATGGCAACACCCATGACGGTATTAATTCATTGATGGAGAAAAAGAGAATGCCTATCATGCAAATTTCTCATGAAACAAAAACATATCTGAGCGTAATCTACAATTACTGGGACGTAATGCCCCCTAGTTTCTCTGGGGTCTGTCGCTCCACAAACCACCACGTTGAGGTTAAGATTGAACCTGCAGTCTTTTGTTGCTGAATGAAGAAAAGTCTGCTCCATGAAAGAAGAAAAAGATGGTCTGAAAGAGCTCTTTCAGAAGAGGCCTGAGGAGCAAGCTCTGTCTCTACTGACCTTTGGAAACACCTGTGGGTTAAACACTCTTCAGGCGTTTTGCTAGCCTCTGCCAGATTAGTGAAAGCCTGGGAAAATGTAGATATTGCCTTGATGACTTTGTCTCCAAAAAGAGCCTGTTCACCTCTGGACCAAACTTCTTATCCGGTATGTCTGTTAATTTAGGATCTACCGCATTAACAAAGCTTTATGACATTCTGCTGGCAATGCTGAGTTGGCATTACCAAAAAGACAATCAGCCCTCTGGCACCAACTTCCGAAAGTTGAATGCTGCTGCTTCCTTGGTATGCTCCAAATCTGTGTCAAGCAGCCTAAAACATTAAGTAACTTGTCTTGGCACGCTTTAAGAGCTTCACCAACATTATCCAATAGCCTACAAACTTATCAACAGTAGGGTGAAGGAGACCATTCTGCTCACCAAAGGTGTTTAGTTGCACCTGGGTCCAAATATCGAACCCCCAAAGTATCCAATTAGAATAACCTTATCCAGAGCAACCCCAAAGATGTAAAACAGGAAGGGCCCTGACTCCCCTCAGAATCAATCACATCATCTTCAGTTACTGGTGGACATATTGAAATCTCAACCCTAGGTGTGCCAAGGGTTTGAATCATTTTACAAAACATTTTTGTTTGGAAGACACTGTAGGCGCAGACTCTATTTGAAATCTTTGCATTGTAAAATTCACTCCCTAATCCAAAATGGGTTCTGCGTAGAAAGCTTGGAATGCCTCAGACACGTGCTTCTGCTTCTTTCAACCTGTTTGCCTCTCTGGAGCAAAGCCTGTTGCCCAGCTAGAGATGGGTGAAATTTTACTCTACATGTGTAAACATGAAACGTCTGGAATGTTTTGACTGTTAAAACATACAGACAACCACTTCCTGATCTAAGATGCTGTAGGGGAGTGCCATCCAAGAGCCAGAAATCGTCAAATTATTTCCTGAGCATGCTGGTTGCAGTGATCTGCACTTATATACATGGTAAGCGGAGTGGGGGGGGGGGTGTTGAACAAAGTTGCATTTTCTTGCTAGTGCCTAGGAGGGGGGACTATGACCAGTATCTTCCAGGATGTGCGGTCTGGTGTGCGGACCAAAGCAGTAATTTGTCTTGGGAGGGACTTAGGGTGGCCAAGCAACTGGAAGTGATTCATGCAATACAGATATTGACTGTTTGTGCAATAAGCATGTGTATTTCTACATAGAGTACAGCCCGTGGCCCAGTGATCTTGCTGTGTACAATTTCAAAGGTGGCCAAAGTTAAAAGGAGATTAAAACCCTGCTGGACAACGACCTCCCTGGGAGAATGAGATCCTCTCTGTATGTTTTTTGTTGATGATCATCATGAAAAAAGTAAAATAAGCTAAAAGTGTGAATGTGTGTATCTATGGGGTTCCCAAGTAAAGGAGCAGCAGCACATTCATTTCAAAGACTGACTATATACTTGACACTTGTCAGTTTCATGTGAAAGAATAGGTGAACTCTTTCCTATTTTAAACCACCATTGTAGTGATGATACCACATGACCTGGAGCCTGATGACTGCACCACAGGAAATGTATTTTCAGAATACTACACTGCTTTAATAGAACTCTTCAAAGATTCAGTCTGCCCGTTCACCCAAGTGCAACAGACTGAAACTGATGAAACTGTAAGCTGGAGCATTATTACAAAATCTGAAGCCTTCCTCGGAATCAGCAGGTTTGGCAGGTAGGCAGAAGAGTATATCTTGTTTACATGGAAGCGGTTTTGCTGAGTCTTGTGGGCAGTATGGAGCTACCCAGTGGCCTTGTGTCAATCACAACACCTTGGTTACTCATGTGTTTGTAATCACAGGCACGCCATATGTTGGAACTGGTAGGCATAAACTTATTATGACAAAAGGGAAACTGCAAATCCAGAATACAAATCCATGCTGGCTATTAATCCACAACTGGCTAAAGAATTTGCACATTAAATGACTATTTTATGCTCCAGAATGCAGAATAATGTTATATTCTTTGAATATGTTGCCACATAATTCATCGTCTGTTAAGAGTAATAGGGAAGCCTGATTTCATGTACTTATTGGAGGACAATTTAGCGAGATGGTGGACCAAATGTGTATTGTGGTGGGATAGAACAGCATTTCTAATTAGAAACATCATCCTATGTCTCCTGCACAGGTTTAACATTCTGTCGGTTTCCATAGAGGTCTATGCTGAAGGACTTACAGAAGGATTTGTTGAGTATGATGCAGTCCAGTTGAGAATCTTGGGGGGATGTACCAAGCATGAATAGTTTAAGCAGTGTGCCCACTAGGACAAGGCTATAACAAGTAGAGCTCTCCAGGGCATAATCTGAATGCCAAAAGGAGAGACTTTATAACCTATACTCTAGTTAGGTTACAAAGTGTAAATGTAGAAACATATCTCTCATTTTAACTGGGGACATTAGTGTGTATATAATTGTGATAGTGTCCAATTTAACCTTTCTGATTGATGTAATCCTGCTGGAAGCTGATTAAAACAATCAACAGTCATTTGAGAGTGTAATTAAAGAATCTGTACGGGCTTCTAGGTCGACTGAGTTTTACTGGGAGAAGTTTAGAAAATCTTTGCAGCAGTGATGATGGACCTACCAACTCTTCAGCTACATTTTAGAGCTTTTCAGCTCGAATATGTAAGGGGCTGAATTTGCAAAGGGTGAATCTAGAGCTCACTGGCGGATGATGGCAGCTATGGTATTACCAACAGACAGCTGACGGGTCTGCCATGTTAATATCCTGCATCAGAAGACGCCTCTTCTGCCTCAACAAATACCCTAAAGATTCCACACAGGCTATGAACAAGGGCGTAGGAGGCACCAAGGGCCATATTTATACTTTTTGACGCAAAACTGCGCTAACGCAGTTTTTCGTCAAAAAAATTAGCGCCGGCTAACGCCATTCTGAAGCGCCATGCGGGAGCCGTATTTATTCAATGACGTTAGCCGGCGTTAGCCGCCGGCGCTGCCTGGTGTGCATGGAAAAAAACAACGTTCACCAGGCAGCGCCGGCGTAGGGGGATATGGAGCTTGGGCGCCAAAAAATGGGGCAAGTCAGGCTGAGGCAAATTTTTCGCCTCAACCCGATTTGCGCAATTTTTTTCGACTCCCAACCCCCATAGAAATGACTCCTGTCTTAGCAAAGACAGGAGTCATGCCCCCTTGCCCAATGGCCATGCCCAGGGGACTTCTGTCCCCTGGGCATGGTCATTGGGCATAGTGGCATGTAGGGGGGCACAAATCAGGCCCCCCTATGCCACAAAAAAAACACTTACCTGAACTTACCTTAATGTCCCTGGGATGGGTCCCTCCAGCCTTGGGTGTCCTCCTGGGGTGGGCAAGGGTGACAGGGGGGGTCCCTGGGGGCATGGGAGGGCACCTCTGGGCTCCTTCCGAGCCCACAGGTCCCTTAACGCCTGCCCTGACCAGGCGCTAAAAAATGGCGCAAAAACGGCCGTACGTCATTTTTTTTGACCCGCCCACTCCCGGGCGTGAATTTTGCCCGGGAGTGTAAATACGGCGCACATGCCTCGGAGTCACTTTTTTAGACGGGAACGCCTACCTTGCATATAATTAACGCAAGGTAGGTGTCCACGCTAAAAAATGACGCAAACTCCATGGACTTTGGCGCTAGACGCGTCTAACGCCAAAGTATAAATATGGAGTTAGTTTTGCGTCGGAATTGCGTAAAAAAAAACGACGCAATTCCGGCGCAAACAGAGTATAAATATGCCCCTAAGTTTCTGGAGTTGGGGTTAGGAGGTTATGGGGTGGTCAGCAACAGCCTTGGTGAGATCGGTCTAGGTTGACTCATAGAGCAAAGCATAAGCCTAGCCATCAAACAATGTAAATCAGGCAACAGGTCATGAACAAATATGATGAAGACTTTACAATGAAAAACAACGTATTTGAATTCTTTCACGGTGTCTCAGTTACTAGTACAATAGGGAACTGAGCGACATTTAGTGAAAGTAATATATTTTTAAGACAAAATATTTAAGAATACCCCATGCTCTGGCGTTGCCAGACATTACCCAAAACGGATCTGTTTGTCTTGTTCTCTATTTACTTAGCCTATATTGTTATTAAATGCAATATTTTATATTAGCCATAAATGAGATTTTTGTATAGCGCAGCTCCTGTACGGAATTGTGCTCTCAAATTGAAAGCTCAAGGAAAATGATACAAAGCGATGGACCATACATCAAACAATTTGGACAAGTTTGAAAGCTGGGATTTGAGTGTAGGATGGCATATTGTGCATTTCTGAGACTGTAGAGTTACACCCTTCTTTCTTTTATTAAATACCAAAGATCAGTGCTTTGTGTTCAGACATTCAACTATTGTTATGCAATTAGTGTTGGTATATGGAGTTCACTAGATACTCTTCTAAAGCATGGGATTCTGGAAACATTGTATAAAATCCTGTATCTAATGTCTTTACAATACATGGGACTCTACAATCCATGTATAAAAACCTGTCTATAATTTATTTATTGTAGGCGGCTTATGAAGGACCCAATTACATATTATGAAGAAATGATGTAGCCGCTCAACTTTTTTTTTTACTATATCTATAATAAAGTATTTGCCCGATTCCAGGCAGAAGCAGTCAGTTGCAACTTCGAATGTTACATACCATAAGTTCAACCATGTCCCCCCGCCACCCCAACATATTAGCACACATATTACAGAGAAAAGTAGCATGTGCCAAAATTGGCCTTATCGGTCTCAAACATCAAGGTGGGAGGTGTTGTGGTTGTATTTATGTCCTCCTCCCTGCTGGTAAAACACACACTCTACCACGTATATCGCGCCGGGTGAGTCGGTTAATCTGGTGACTCTTCTTGCTCTGCACCTGCCTCCCCTTCAGGCTCCATAAACCTGTCCAACATGTCCCCCCACATTTGTAAGTCTTGCTCCACTTTGTCATCGTTACGCACTTCCCTCATTCTTCTTTCCTCCGCCATCGGCCATTCCCTCATATGTTTTTGCCAGGATACGTAGGTGGGAGCTCCAGGGGATAACCAGTGTATTGCTAATCTGCACTTACTCAACACCAACCCCAGAGAGGCAAAGCGGTATCTGATTCTCCCTATTTTTGGGTGTGGTGTGAGCACCAGCAAGTAGCACTGCACCACTGTCTACACCATTTCCGTTCCTGAGCCTAGTAGAGCTATGGTGGGATGATGCCCTTCAAAAAATAATGTATTGCCCCAGTCTGTGGTACTTGTGGTCTTCTATATACTTATGCAAGATATCGCCTAAGAGCCTCATTAATGGCCTGCGGGGTCACTAATCTTATGCCATTTGCATCTACTAGGGTCAGTATAGTGGTAGGTGGCCTTTCCCTTTTGAACACCCAGGCAAGCATCCAGCCTGATGTATTGTACTTTGCAGGTAGCTGCTGCCTGTAGTTTGTGTGTCCTAGTCTGTCAAGTACATCCCAGTTCTTTCCTACTGCACGTTGGACATCCAGAAGTTTTGAGGCAGTGGAGCCCTCCTTTGTAGGTCAGTCAAGCGGTCTTCTGCTCATTCCAGGTTATTTTGTAACTGCCGGCAAAGCCCACATTTATTTCCCAGCACTCCTCCACTCAACACCACTTTAAGGGCCTCCCATTCTATCCCTCTGTGTTCGGTTGATTCCCAGTTGTGTTCCAAATAAGTATCTATAGCATCTCCTATGCCTTGTCAGAACGCCCATCCCTAAGCGCCTCCGGATGCATACGCCATGTGGGTCCAAGCTGTGGTATCATTGTCTGGGAGGTTAAAAACTGATTCAACCGACTGGAAGCGTTATGTACCGCAGAGTGGTAGGAAAATTCCTTAGTGTCCGGATACAGATCCCTCCAGGAATCTTTGCAGCCTTTATCCTCCATCATCAGTGTGTCTGACATGCCCAATTTTGTGTGATCTCTCGGGCATGCTTGCCATTGCCCCATCCAGAAGGCAATTGAAGTCTACAGCCCACGATATGGGAACATCAAGGTAAGGAAGCATTTGATCATAGACTCTGGGAAAATGCCGTCAGTCATTTGTGTTTGGCGCGTAAGTATTGATCAAGCATACCTCTCCACCATTCAGCATGCCATACAATACTATGTAGCACCCCTCCAGGTCAGCCACTGAGCCCCTATGTTGATAAGGCACCCCTGGGTGCGTATGCTGAATAGGTTGCAGAGAATAAATTACTCCTCCACTTCCATCTCAGTTTACTCTCCACATCTATAGTCAGGTGTGTTTCCTGAAGGGATGCTATCTGGATTGCATATCTCCTGAGGGAAGAGTGTACTCTGTGTCTTTTAGTATAGCCATTCAAGCCCCAGTCAATCGACGTGAGTAGTTTTAGTGTCATGTGTTCGTTGATATCTTGGCCTTATATTTCTCCACCTGCCACCACTATAAGCCTTCCTTCCCCTTGTTATCCAACTTTGGAACTGCGTTAGTGTACCCTACTCCCCATGTGCTGTTGCGTGCTATGTGTTGTAAACAAACTCTCCACTCTGACCCTGGGTAAACACTATAAAAAACCATTAACGTGCATTTCTCCATATTGCCACATGGGTGTAGCTGTTCAACCTTAATAACTTATTACAATTGAGTTATGAGTCACAGTGCCTACTGCCTTACCTAGCAGCCAAGGATAAAGGCAGGACAGGTCATGGAATATAATTAAAGCATTTGCTTAATCAACGAAAATGAAGCCTTGCTTTTCTTTGTTCTTCTGTGTTTTTAGCTGTACATTGACAAGCAGAAAGGAAATATTTATGGCAACATATTTATAGCCCTCCTTAGAGAATTATGGACTTTATGTAAAGCTGACTTGTATTAAACTGATTTTACTAACTTTTTGCAACATTTACCTAACAGCTTTTTTTATGTGTTTAATTTTACATTACAGATTTTAGTTTTATTCTTCATGTTTGCAACCATACTCTCTCTTGCACCTGAAAGAGCTACACACAGGGAAAGGTGATGATGTGGCCTTGTATTATAAGGAATAAAGTACCCCCTGCCATACATGATAAGGATATTGCAAGTCACCTTGGTGTTCCATACCCTTATAAAGGAACTCTGCTTTTGGCAGTCTTCCTCTTTATGGTCCTGGATCTCCTAGGTGACTTGCAGTGTCCTTATAATGTACGACAGGGGGTACTTTATCCCATATATCACACCTTGCAAGTACTTCCGGTGTGCTTTCAGGAGACTAGACCATAATCCGTCAGCACACTACACGCCTCTCCAACTTCAGTGAAAGAAAAACATTAACTGGTTGCCAAAAAAACATAGTCTTTCAACCGCTGGCTTGGCTGGGGGTTAGGCCGTAGCCCAGGGCGCTGAGGGTGGATATGGCTAGTGTCCCCTTGAGTCTCTGAAACATCTCTGGTCTGGGGGGCTTCATTCCTTCTCTGAGGACTTGTGCCATCTCCACCAGTGGTGTCTGCCTCTTGCGCCCCAGGAGTGGCATCCCAGGCATCTTCGGCAGGTTCCTGATCATCTGCGGGACTATGGGGAGCAGGGACCTTCTGAAACCACGATATGTTTCGGCTGACCTATTCAACCCCTTTTCAGGCTGTCACCATCGTGCTGGTCGTCGAGATAACTGTCCATGCTCCCGGCTCAAAAGGCATCTGGAATTTCCATCCGGGCCTATGGTCTCGGATTATAACTTGATCGCCTGCGCTGAGCTGGTGATGTGCGCGCCACTTCCGGCTGGCTTGTGCATTAGTTTCTTGCCTCCTCTCTCTGGTTGCCCTGGGGTCATAGTGCTTTGGTTTCCACCCAGGTATGGTATCCCGCCTGACTTACTTCAGCATTAGGGACCAAGGGGTCCACTGCGGGTGCAGTGGGAAGTCCTCCGGTACTCTTGCAGGAACCGCTGCAGGCTCACTTTAGGATCAGCTGACTCTAGTGTGGCAATCCTTAAAGCTTTGTAAAGGGTGTGCATGAAACGTTCGACCTCCCCATTCACTTGAGGCCATTGTGGGGTGATTCGTCGATGGGTTATCCCAAACTGGTCGAGCAACTCTTTGAATTCTGCCTCTTGGAAAGGCGGCCCATTGTCTGTCTTGATTTCTGAAGGAAAACCGAACATTGCCAAGACCTTCTCTAGAACTGGTTTGACCTTAGCAAAAGCTTTGGACTCAGTCACCTCCATAATCGGATATTTCAAGTATCCATCGACCATCACGAGGGAGACCTTCCTGTCGGGGAAACCCCCGAAGTCAAGGCTGACCTTTGACCAGGGGGCTTCGCTCTGTGCCTTGGTGATGACAGGTGCGGGGGTCTCAGGGCTGCTTGTCAGCTGGCAGGCTGGGCATCTTTTCACATAGTCCTCCACCATGTCTTCGAGATGGGGGAACCATACCGTTCCCTGCATTATGACTTCATTTTTACCATTCGTTGGTGCCCTCCATGGGCAAGGGTGACTACCCGGTCCTGATGGCTGGTGGGTATCACTGGCCTTTGCCCTCTTAGTGTGAGGCCATTCGGGGCCACGCTGAGTTTGTTGCTGGCCCTCCATAGTTTGGTTAGTCTTTCCTTGTCTCAGCCGGATCATTGGTTTGCGTCTTTTAGGAACCCTTCCCATGACCCTCCGGAGAGAGTCTCTTTCACCTTAGTCAGCACGGTATCGGTGGTTGCCACCTCGGAGATGTCGACTAGTTGGAGCGCCTTGGGGCACGTACTCACAGCTAGCATTTGGACATACTCTTCTGTGGTGTCGTCACTTGGCACGTCGTCATTTGCAGGGTGGCAGGATAGGAAGTCCGCGGTGTTCCTTGCCCCTGGGTGGTAGATGACTTCCATGTGGAAGGGCTGTAGCTGGATGGACCAATGTTCTATGCGCAGTGGGGGATGTTGTGCAAACCCTTGAACAGAGGGACCAGTGGCTGGTGGTCGGTGACTACCATGAAAGGCTTTCCACACAGGTATAGGGGGACGTTTCCACAAGCCCACTTGATGGTCAGGACCTCACCTTCAATCTGAGCATAGCATTTTAAGGTGGGTGTGAGTGCACGGCTCGCGAAGGCCAGGGGAGCCCACTTGCCAGGCTCAACTTCTTGAGTCAGTACGGCACCCAGCCCCACGGGGCTGGCGTCCACTACGAGTTCTGTCCGGTTGTGTTGATCGAAGTACACCATGGTGGTGGTGTTCATGACCCCTTCTATCAGGTCTTGGAAGGCTTTCTCTTCTTTAAAACCCCATGACCAGAGTGTCTCAGTTTTCATAAGGGCACGTAGTGGTTCTGCCATCGTGGCCATGTTTGGGATGAAACGCCCACAATAAGTGGACATGCCTAGAAAACTGCATACCTGTCTCACAGTCTTTGGCGCTGGGGCCTGCTTGATTGCTCGAGACTTCTGCGGGTCAACTTGTATTCTGTCTTGGTTGAAGACATAGCCGAAGAACTCAATGGACGTTTGGAAGAACAGACAATTTTTCTTATGGAGAGTGAGACCATAATCAGCGAGCTGTTGGAGCATGGCTTTACGGTGTTGGTGGTGGTCCTCTGCAGTTGCTATGTGGATGAGGATGTCATCACTCACGTTAGTGACTCCCGGCAAGCCCAAGAGTGTGTCATGGATAGCGTGTTGGAAAACTTCAGCTGCTGACAAGATTTCAAAGTTCAGTCTTTTATACCTCCTGGGTCCCAGGTGCGTGGAGAAGGTTGTGATGTACCTGCTCTCCACTGCCAGGCGGAGTTGGTGGTATCCTGCATTGAGGTCTAGTTTGGAAAAACACTGTGAGCTGTTCAAGTCAGCTGTGATGTCGTCGATGGTTGGCGTTATGTGCTTATCACGTTTGATGGCCTGGTTGGGAAGACGCATATCAATGCATAGGTGTATCTTCCCCAGTTGCTTGGGTTTCTCCGCTATCACCATGGGGGACACCCATGGGGTGGGCCTCGTCACTTTCTCAATGATGCCTTGCTGTTCGAGCTGGTTCGCTCTTGTTCAACCAGCAGCCAAAGGTGAAATGGGACATGCCTGTGCCGTAGTGCTGCGGGTTTCACTGACTTGTCAATATGTAGCACCACGGGTGGGGCATTCAGGCACGCTAGACCTGTGAAGAGTGTGGGAAACTGGCGCAGCAGCTCCTCGACTTGGAAGACTTTGACACTCCTGGCGAACAACATTATACCCAGGTCTTCGGCTAAGTGACTACCAAGGAGGGTGTCGGCCTCTTTATCCACGATGTGGAAGGTGGCTTGTGTCTCTTTTGGTTCGCTATCACCGGTACTGTTATAGTTCCTCTGAGTGGCAGCAGTGTGCGGCTCCCGTACGTGAAGATTTTGGTGTTTGATGGCATCATTGACAGGCGAGGCTGGAGGCCACGGTACTGTTGAGTGCTCATCATATTAACCCACGCGCCCGTGTCAATCAGTGCCTTCACTTGGAACCCTGCGATGGTCAGGTAGGCTGAGGGTGTTGGTTTGGTGAATGAGACGAGGAACGTATGTGCTCTTCCACTTCCCATCTTGAAGACCTGGCTTAGGGTGTTCAGGGTCTTTGATCGACAGGTGTCTCACCGTGCTTGCCTTCAAGCATCTTCAACGTGCCCCTCTCCCACATGTGCTGCTGCGACAGACAGTTGCAAAGTGATTTAATTTCCCCCACTGGGAGCACTGCCGCCCTTGCACGGGGCAGTCCTTGGCGGTGTGCGCTTCTCGACCACAGTACATGCAGCAGGGCCCATGACTTGCTAGTGGTGAAGACCTACTGTTCATGTGTTGGGTTTTCACTGCATCCTCACATTCCACCTTGATGGCGGGGCCTTTCTCTGCCTCCATTTCAGTTGCGTGGGCTGAGGAGAGGTCGTGTGATCTGACCAGCACGAGGATGTTGTCAAGGCTAATGTTAGTTTGTCTCAAGATGAGGCCTCTGAGTGTTTTGTTGCGACATCCCTGTATGATTTGTGCATGTATCTCTTTGGGTTATCCGCTGTACAGATGCTTGCTAATTCTCTCAGGCATGTGTAGAATTGATCTATGGACTTGCCCTCCCTTTGACGAGCTTGGCGGAGTTTGAACCTTTCGAAATCAGGGTTGAGTTGTAGGTCAAAATGGATGTTAAGGGCCCTGACAGCGGCATCGTAGTCCTCAGGTGCGCCCAGGTTGGGTAAGTGTTTGAATAGTTTGTAGAGTTCATCACCCCCGAAATGCAACAGCAGGGACCTTTTGACGGCCTCAGTACGCTCATGTGTGGCAACAAAGTAGTTTTCAAGCTGCCCAATACGTATTCGCCATCGGGGGAGGCTGTCACGGGATCCGCTAGTTTGCTGAAAGCTGGCAGCGCCCCTACCATGGTGTGCTGGGGCGGGAGAAGCGCTGAAGTTGCGGGCCTCTCGGCCACCATGTTGACTATGGTGCGGGTGCGTGTGTCAGTGGTATTGTGCACCTGGCTCTTGGTTACTGTGGCCCTTTTCCACACCAGGGTGCTCTGAGGGGCTGGTGCTGTGTAGCGCTTAATGTGCACAGCACGGTGGCTGCCTGGTGGTAGGTGCAGAGTGATGAGGCAAGAGCGTGATGTCTGCATAGTCTTCTTTCAATTATAACATATTTTTCCCCTGTTCTCCTCTTCTTTTCCTCTTTTCACTCCCTCTACTGCTGCTGCGACGAGGTGAGGTGGTGGGCCCTGGGATAGCGGGAAAGCCGGGGCGGTGCCGGCGGTCGATCGTCTTTGCCAGCCTGCTGGCAGGCGGGGCTAGCTGCTGCAGAGGTGCTCCTGGAGAGGCGTGGTTGTGGACTGCGGGGGCAGTCGGCGATCGCTGGCAGTTCGTCCCTCTCAGCTGGAGTGACTGCTGCGGCGTGGCCTTGCGGGGCAAGCTGCAGCCGATGCAGCTAGTCTTAGCAGTAAGTTCTGATGTGAGTGGCTGTTTGCTGGTATCGTGCGTGAAACGGCCCGTCCTCGTTGACAGTGTAGAGACCCATGTGGAGGAGGGCCTTCGCGCAGAGCTGCAGCATGAACTGACGTAGTCAGGATCACTGGTCAGAGTAGAGGACCTTGAGCACTCTTTCTTGCATTTATTTATTACCTCGGGCCACGCCTGATCCGAGGGTGATTGCAAGTACTTCTGGTGTGCTGTCGGGTGACTAGACCGTAACCTGTCAGAACACTCCCATTAAATGTATTGAAGCAGAGATGAGGTACTCTCCCTTTTAAATTAGACGTGCAGGTTGTCCGTTTTGGACAGTACCTGCCCATTCAAAACACTGCCCCTTATTTCCCCCACAGTTCTTAAATAGGGGTGTCCGAAATTTGAGTAATTGCATGAAATTACAGCAAAATTGCACTTAATTATGTGAAAGGCATAATGGTCATTTCACACTATTTTAGCTTGAAATGCAGCCCTGCGTACATTTTTGGCACAAGGGAGCCTTGAACCAAAAGCACACAACAGCTCTTCCATTTACTTTTCCCGTGCATTTGTGGTGTAAAAAAAAGAATTATCATTCACTGTGAATTTTTACTGCAGATGGCTCATGATTATGTGTGTGTCTTAATAACCTCACACTGGCTAAATGATGGCGTTAGTTCACTTTCTTACAGCCGCAACAGAATATTATTAATCGGCTGTGATAACTGTACTACTTTCGTTATAGCGCATGGGCCAGTTCATCATACAGCCTTCCTATTGGCTCGAGGTGCAAAGACCGCCCATCAGCCCATCACAAGACACCAACACCAGATGAACGCGCGCTAGAACTCACTCAAAGAACGCCCGCCCCCCGCGTCATAGAGCTCCATCTGGAGGACTGGCAAAGACACAGAACGAGCGGCATCTGACAGATTGGTGGGCGGTGTTGCCTGACTACTACATGGCCGACAGGCTCCATAAGCTTATGAAACAATTGCTTTTTGCCTGACCTGTCTTGACTACCGGTAAAAATCTCCACGCCCCACAGGCTGTCCTTTAACGCCTGTTTCCACTAGGGCACACCTCTTCTTGGTTTCCGCGGCTGCAGTTTGACAGTAAAGCTAAATAATTGACACTGCACTGATCCACGCCGCCTTATGTCGAATTTTTCAATGGCCAAAGTTGTGGTGGTCACCGGAGCCAACAGGTATGTCAGCTTCTGTACTCACGCTTGTCTTATTATGAAACACTAGACAATAATAATGTTAGGTTGGACTGGAGTAGGCTAATAGCAAGCTTAGATTTTTTGCAGCATTTCTTTTTATATTCTTGAAACAATTTTATATGTTAAATATATTTGTTTTAAATAGCGCGTTAGGGAACCTTACCGGAGTGGTAGAGTGCTTTACAAGATTGAGAAAAATAAAATAACAAAAACGCAAGCGATATAAATGTTCTTTAGTTGAATATGTACTCTATGATCGTCACTACTTTAAGTTTCCAATTTCTGTTGTATGTTGCTTTAACCTAACGTGAATATGAGTTCCGAACAAGTAGCAATAGTTTTGTTAGACGTTAGGTTCCTTGACGTGTATTGTTTATATGTTCATTATTATGTTTTATGGTATGTGGGCGTGAAACCTTTTCAGTCCTGGTTATAGACAACTTAAGTTCTGACGTACCTATATTTACACTGCTCTAGGGCACCACCTGAGGCTGTAAGATTTGTTTATATTAAGGATTGTTCTTTACTTTCAACCTCTAAAATCCTTGGAAGATGAGTAATAGTGGTGCTGACTCATAGACACACAATATCTGTGTAACGTGTGGGCTAGATCCTCTGTCATTTTGGCCAGTAAAATCAATGTCAACCAAAGAATAGTCCTGTCTGAGTTCTGAACCCGTGAGGTCTGCAGAAGGACAACTCTGTCCAAAGATATAGCTCTATTAAACGATATTTCAGTGTTCTGAGATCCTACCCTACAAGATTTGTTTTCTGAGCGACAAACTGATGCCCTGGCATGTACAATCCTCAGTGTGACCTAAGGTTCAGCTAAACTTTCTACCATGATCCACACCCTAATTCCAGAATCGAATATGTATCGGTACACAGCTTTAAATGTGAGTTCTTTAGCACTTTCCGAAGTTGAAACTTTTTTCCTGTGTTTCTCAATTTGCATTAGTCTTACTTAATTTGCTTTAACCTGATTTAGATAGCTGTACTTCTGCCTTCTACTCCAGGACGTCCCTTGTGGTAGATGTTTTGGTCAATACTTTAAAAAAAATGCATTAATTCAGTCTGCCATGGGCCTTTTAAGGTTTGGCTTTATGAATACTACAAAGTAGCATTTGTATGTGCTGAAATATAATGGGAATAATATTGTCTGTGATGCAAGAGGTGAAGATGCTGGCTTTGAAGTATCTTAAGATGCTGAGATCATACTTTCAAAATTGAATGTTTTTTTACTGGTATCATTGGTTTGGTGCTGATAGAAAAGAAATATAGGCCCTTATTTAACCTTTTTTAGCACCGCATTTGCTTCATTTGTTGACGCAAAAGAGGCACAAACTTGCAAAATACAATTGTGGCCCATATTTGTGCCGCTTTTTGATGCAAAAGCGGTGCAAAATACAATGGTATTTTGTAAGTTTGTGCCGCTTTTGCGTAAAAAAATGACGCACATGCGGCAATAAAAAAGTATAAATATGTGGGCCTGTATTTTGTAAGTTTGTGCCTTTTTTGCGTCAAAAAGCGGCGCAAACGCAGCGCTAAAACAGTATAAATATGGGCCATAGTCTTCATGAAAATCACTCTAGTCAGATAATGCTTTGCGTAAAGGCAACACAATTAAGCAAGACCTTAATCCTTCGCACACCCTTTTACAGTCATTTGTTGAATGGGACTTTATGCACTTGGAGTGCAGTGTATACCGTGATAAGAACATATTTTTGAGCAAAATAAACATCCAACCCTGCATAGGCAGGCATTATTTTGAGCCAATAGAGCTTTGCATTCTTTGGAGTTTGATGGAGTTATGCATACCTCAGTACAACATTTTTTGAGAGCTATGAGGGAAAGGGTACAAAGGAGTGTTGCATAATCTGATGCAGGAATCGGAGGCAAATTTAAGTTTCAGGGAGTGGTGGTATTCAGAAGTAGTTCCTTGAATTACATTTTGTTGTTACATTGGATAGAGAAGCCTTTGAGGAGTAGAATTATGTAGGTAGCAGTTAGCCTTACAACTTTGATTAACAGCTTGGTTAAATGTTGTTGCTAAATTTGTAGTGATTTGGAAGCTATGCTTGTTAATTCAGTGCCTGGACAGATGGTACCTCACCTCAGGCTGGGTAGAAACAGTCTGTCTCCAGTCGTCTCCATATCTTTAGGAAATCATTCCTCATGTCTTAGCTGAAGGGGGAGATTGTTGGAGAGGACAGAACATGCTTGATGAGGAATCAGTTGGCAAATCTTTTGAGCCTCTGTAGGAATATGACAAAGAGTCAGGTTGGTGGCAAAGGGTAGAAGTTTGGTCAGCCACCTTAGGACACTGCCATTGAGAGATCTGAAGATTGTGCACGGAATTTTGGTTTGCGATCCCTCTGATTGGCAGTTAGCGTAATGAGTTCAGGATCGGTATGATGTATTCATATTGCTTTAGGTCAAGTATGAACCATGTTCTGAACCCTTTTCAGTTTACTGAGATAATTCTATGTCAGGACCGAAGGCTCCGATTATGCTTTCTCTTTCTTTACTGAACAAAAACAGCAGCCAATGAAATACTAGTAACAGAAAAAACTACAAATCCCAGGATGCCTAACATCCTGTCACATGGTCCAATCACTGTCCATAACCTCAACTATAAGTCCTTTGACCTTTGATGTCACTACCTCTTTCTTTGCTGCTTCGCAGCAGATAAGTACACAATTTTACTCTCTTCTACAAAACTGTTTGTTTGTTTAACGATTTAGAATGTTTTATTCGTGTTAAAAGCGTCGCGATTCAGCGCGCTTCAATTGTCTGTTTGAGCGCTTATACGCGCTGGTTTATTGGCCTTTGCCAATTTTATTTAGCCCATATTTCGTGGAGTGGGAGCGGGAGCGGAGCTGCATTTGCAGTCTCCCTTTCATTTTTACTGGCGCGCGCGCGCGTCCTGACGAGCCGATTCCTTTCACTTTCTGAATCGATCGGCTCGTGGGAAGCGCGGCGAGGGCGTCTTAGGCCCCGTTTTCAGTACCAAAGATTGCTCCCTGATGCCCAGCAGTACACCTGTGTGGGTTGTAAAATTGTTATCAGGCTTCTGCCGAGAGTGCTTTACAGGCAGCTCCCTCCACATTCTATTAAGGGCTCATATTGTTATTCCATTGCCTGTCTTGGGGTTCTTGCACTCCCCCTTACTTGATCCTTAACTGATTTGTTTTAAAGGTATTAACCTTCTTAATCATGGCTCAATGGGAGGATCAAGGAGCAGAATATTATACCGATGATTTAAGTAATCAACTAGAAGTTGATATTGTGGAAGCCCTTGATTCTAGAGTCCAGCAGTCGGTAAATGATGCTCTAGTGAGAGCTTTGGGTCCTTTTTCAGGACAATTATTTGACTATGCTCGTGCACAGGGCTGGACACAAGAACAACAACCTCTCCCCGAAGCCAAAAAAGCGAAAGACAAAGCAAAAAACTTAGATCCTAGTGCAGAGGTTAGTAGTCTGCACGCAGACGCTTTTGAAAAACTACGTAAAAAACGCAGTGGAGAGCATAATTACAGCTCAAAAAAGGAAGTCTTCCTCGATTCCTCATCTTCCGATAATAATTCCTCCTCTGATGATTCAGATGAATCCAACGCGCCCAGACCTAGTAAAAAAGCTAGGAAAGCGCCTCCTCCCTGCCAAGTTCTAGATTTTGATCCCACGGAAATCATTCATCCCAGAGCTTCTAATTGGGTTGCCCCACCCGAAGTAGCTCAATATGTAAAATCTAATTTACGAAAATGCTTCGACAAGGAAGTTCGATCACGCTTAAAAGCGGAATGCCCTAGACCTGATCTAGAGGGCAAAGTATCCGAGACCCCGGAAATAGATCCCACAATGGTAACTTTTATGCGAAAATTCTCGAAGGATCCCAAAAAAGGTTTGGATCGCTCCTGGCGTAATTGCCAAGACAAGCTGCTGGACCTCTCCGGTCCTTTGACCAAGATTCTTGATATGGCATACGTGGCCAAAGAATCTGGGGATCCGGTGGACACTGATGTCCTAATAGGTTGGGCACAGAGATCCATTTGTCTACTGGGGAACTCGAATTGCGCTATTTCGGCAGAACGCAGAAAATCTGTGTTAATGCGAATTGACCCTAAATTGTCTGATCTTGCATCTTCAGAAGCAGGACCTTCGGCTGAAGGGCTGCTCTTTGGAAACTCGTTTATCAAAGATTTGTCCAAGTTTTGCTCCACCTTCTCTACGCTGGATAAGGCTCAAATGTCCCTCAAGAAGGTCTTTAAACGAGGCCTTTTTCTCAGGGCCGGTCGTTACGGGGGACGTATGCCCGGCCGAGGAACTTAAAATAGTCCCCAGAACTATTATCCAAGAGATAGAGGTGGCTGGTACGGAGATCAAGACACCACCTTCTACCCCACACGTTCTGGAGGAGGACGTCCCCGCTTCCGTAGAGGTCAACGCAGAGGGCAACAAGGAGCCATTCAGGACTCAAGTTTCACAGGTGAGCATTATTCATTTTTCGCAGGTCAAACTTGGGGGCAGAGTAGCACTATGCCTGTCAAATTGGAAGCGAATTTCAGGAGATCCTTGGATCCTCCAAACAGTAGAAGGTTTCCACTTGGAGTTTATCAGCACTCCCCAACAGCTCCTCCCCCCTGTACAAATGTGTTTTTCCCTAGCAAATAAAATTTTTATAGACTTAGAAGTACAAGCTCTTTTAGCCAAAGGAGCCGTCCAGTTTGCCTCCCCTCATCCTTACGGTTATATCAGCCCTATTTTTGTAGTAGACAAGAAAGTAGGAGGTCACAGATTGGTCCTGAACCTGAAAGATTTCAATCAGTGGATCCTTTACAGACACTTCAAAATGGAAGGCATCCATATGTTAAGGGACATCCTTTTAGGAGGAGATAGGATGGTTCGTCTGGACCTAAAAGATGCATATCTGTCGATCCCAATTTTTCCACCTCACAGGAGGTTTCTACAATTCCAATGGAAGGGACAGTACTTGGAGTTTCTAGCCCTTACATTCGGTCTGTCGTCAGCCCTGTGGTGCTTCACAAAGCTTCTGAGACCTGTGGTTGAATGGCTCAGAGCCAAAGGTGTCAGACTGATTATATAACTGGACGACATTCTGTTGATGGCCCAATCCCCTCACGTTCTCTTATCTCACCTGGATTGGACCATCAATCTTCTGCAGGATTTGGGTTTTCTCATCAATGTGCAGAAGTCTTTATTGATACCCTCTCAAGTGATGGAGTTCCTGGGATTCCAGATAAACTCCATTTCTTGTCAACTCATTCTTCCCTCTCAGAAGATCCGCAACATCAAGAGGGAATTGAGATCAGTTTTAGCCAAGCAGACCGTCTCTCTGAGGAATATTGCCAGAATAGTGGGCCTATTAGCTTCATCTATTCAGGCGATCTTTCCCGCTCCCTTACACTACTGAGCACTTCAAAGGCTCAAGATCAGACATCTACAACAGGGTCGGAATTATTCAGAATTAATCCCCTTGACTGCCGAAGTACGCTCAGAGATCCAGTGGTGGCTTCACCACATGGAGGCTTGGAACGGCAGGGCAATTTTCGGGTCTCACACGGAAGTGGTGATAGAATCCGATGCCAGCAGATGGGGTTGGGGGGCACGCTGCAACTCCCTAGTGACGGGGGGCAGATGGTCCTAATGGGAGCAGACTCTACATATCAATTGCCTGGAACTTCTAGCGGGATCTTTTGCCATAAAGCGTCTCTCCCCTCAGAAAACAGATTGTTGCATACTCTTACGGATGGACAATGTCTCAGCTGTAAGATATGTCAACAAACTAGGAGGCACGAAGTCCAGAATTCTAGCGGAGATTGCCAAGGATTTCTGGCATTATTGCCTAACCCAACGCTTAGTTGTCATAGCGGAATACCTCCCTGGGGATCAGAATATCATAGCAGACTGGAATTCCAGATACCTCTCGGATTTCAGCGATTGGAAATTGAATCCTCTGATCTTCTCACAGATAATCAAGGAATGAGGCAGTTGCGAGATAGATCTCTTTGCCTTGAGGATCAATTGCCAGCTTCCAAAATTCTTCAGTTCGCGTCCAGACCCTTATCCGCTAAGGACCGATGCCTTTCTTCAGGATTGGTCCCAGTTTCGAGGGTATGCCTTCCCTCCATTCCTGATGATTGCCAGGGTCTTGTCTCAAGTGAGGAGACAGAAGACAGAAATTGTCCTGGTGACCCCGTTTTGGAGAGCACAGCCTTGGTTCCCTATAGCTCTTCATTTAGCTTGTGCCTCTCCTCTTCTGATTCCACCTGGTCTGAATCTTCTGTTGAGCCCGGAGGGCCTTCATCATCCTCTGGTCTTGTCAGGGAAGTTGGTCCTTCTCGCCTGGTTAATTTCAGGGTGAGATGGAGTACCCCAGATGTTTCGGAACAAGCTGCGGAATTCATTAAACAGGCATGGGCCGGTAGTACACATAAAAGATATGACTCAGCTTGGCGCAGATGGTCTAGTTGGTGTGATGGACGGGGTGCCAATCCATTGAAAACACACCTTGGTATGATTATTAATTTTTTGGCAGAGCTAGCAAGTTCGGGTTTGGCTTACTGGACAATTAATAACTTTAGATCAGCTATATCAGTGGGACACGCTCATCTTGAAGGTAAACCCATTGGTGAACATCCATTAGTTTGCAAACTTTGAAGAGGTATACATCTTTCCAAACCTCCTCAAGCGAAATATTCTGTTTTATGGGATGTTAACATTATTCTAAAATTTTTGGATTCTTGGCCTACCAACAAGTATTTATCACGCAAACAGCTCTCGGCTAAACTAACCATGCTCTTATGCCTTATCTCTTGCAAGAGGGTTTCAGACGTCAGAGCTCTAGATCTAGCTGGTAGCGTTTTTTTCCCAGAAGGGGTCACTTTTGCTGTGACAAGAAGAACTAAAACTAATTACAGGTCAGTATCTTACCCTATTTATACGGAAAATTCAAAATTGTGTGTAGTCCAATGTTTAAAAGATTATGAAGCAGTCACGGAAGAATTTCGTCAAAATTCTAAAGGGCAATTATTAATTTCTTTGCAAAAGCCTTTTAAACCAGTGACTTCAGCCACTCTGGCCAGATGGTTGAGATGGTTCATGAGTGAAGCAGGAATTGACACTTCTATATTCGGGGCTCATTCTGTGAGAGGAGCTATGGCTTCCAAATCATTTGCCTTGGGCTCCCGGTTAGAAGACATTATGAAGGCAGCAGACTGGTCTTCAGAGAACACATTTCGTAAGTTTTATCACAAACCGGTTTTGGACGTAGCTACTGTAGTAATGGAACAGCTTTGAACTAGCATAATCGGAGCCTCCGGTCCTGACATAGAATACATTTTTTTCTAGCTAACGCGTCAAGAATTTTCAATTCTATTAAGGACACGGAGGCGAGGATTATCCCCCCAATAAAAAATGTATAATGAATAAAGATATACCAATTATTGTGTATAATTATGATTATTGTTATTGTTTCCCTCCCATTTGATTGTCTATTATTGAACCATCGGTTTTTATTGAGACTTTTCAATTTTATGGAGATGTTACCTGCCTGTTTTATTCTTACAGGCTCTGATCAGAAAAATTCATGAAGCCTTTTTCAGTTGGATTAATTTGGTTTTTCATGTGCGTTTCGGCTGATGCCCGGATTCGAGTTGGCCAGGAGAAGATTACCCGGGAAGAATAGATGTTAAGCCTTCGGAGTTCGTGTTGGCGTAAGAAGTTTCGTTTTCAAGTTGACATTATCTGTATTGACCAAAGAAAGAGGAAGTGACATCAAAGGTCAAAGGACTTATAGTTGAGGTTATGGACAGTGATTGGACCATGTGACAGGATGTTAGGCATCCTGGGATGTGTAGTTTTTTCTGTTACTTGTATTTCATTGGCTGCTGTTTTGTTCAGTAAAGAAAGAGAAAGCATAATCCTCGCCTCCGTGTCCTTAATAGAATTGAAAATTCTTGACGCGTTAGCTAGAATTTTTTTTATTCTTATTGTAAAGACATGCTTAAAAATCCCAGGACTGCATATATGAAACATGACATAGGACATGACGTTTCCTCATTTGTACTCACAGAGTTCTCCCATTGCTCATCTACCAACATCTCTAGCTCCATATCATCCTGATTCCCCAAGTGCACATAGCCAGTTGCCCCTGAACTGGACATGACTCTATGCTGCCTGAATACCCAGTCGTCTTGTGAGCCAAACCTCCCAGTGCTCTTTTGTGGCACATCTTCCAGTGCTCCCAAGGCCTGTCTTTCAGTGCTTCACTGAGTCACATCGCTCACTGCTCTTAAAAGATGAATGAATCAGTGCTACATGTACATTACCTTTGATTCCCTACTTTGTCCCTTCGTCCTTTGCTTCACAGATGGACTTGTCCCAGAGCCAGCTGATGCATAGGGTTATGAATGATTCGTGATATTTTTGCATTGATGCCTTTGTTAGTCCGTATGCATTTATGCGTGCTCTATGTGTGCATACACTACAAAGTGTCACCCTACAGGCTTTGTCTATAATGTTGCTGAACCTGTCCCAGTTCCTATTGCACAGAGACAGATCTATGTATTGCATTTATAAATAGATGCATTGCATATCATGATTATCTTATGTGACCTTTTACCTGCACTAACATTGCTGATCCTATCTAGTGTCCACCTTTACTTCTCCTGTAACACTGTGATTACTCCCCATGTCTCCTCCAGACCTTTAAGAATTTAATAGATTTGGTTGTCTCTGCAGTGTCTCTGGATCTCCCCAACAGCACACTTACCCACTTTGTTACCTGCCTATCAGAGAGTAGCTACCACGCATGTTTGTTTGCTAGGAAGCACCACTTTTTCATTTCTTATTTACAACAAACTGCAGATTTGCCTCATTACATTGTTTTTTAAACGTTTTGCATTTCTAGAACATCTGCAGTGCTAACTTTGTGATGGGTGGTGTTTTATACCATGAAAATAGCAGATAGACTTCTGTTTGGAGTGAGAGGAAAATAAGTGTACCAAATTGTGCATGTCGGTGTGGAATTCAGTCATTTTTCGGTTAGTTGTGAAAGGAGATTGTTTATCTATTCCAACAGATCTTAAAAGGACTAGAACGTCTCACTGGCAGATTACGCAGCGATATTGTCAGAAAGGAAATTAGCCCACTGAGGTTTTGGAACCTACAGGGTTTTATCAGCAAGATGCACACCTTCCACATTGACTTTCTTGCTATATTTAGCTGTGACCTGACCAACAGTATGTGTATTAACTTCCTGAACTGTTTAGTTATATCTTCCATCAACCCTCAGAGCCTTATCTATACATCTTGCTTTTCCTAAAAACCCACAAAACCTGTCTTTCCGTGTACCTTTCTGGCTCTGATAGATCTCCTTTCGCTTTTTGTATAGGGATACCTCTAGCAATATCTTGCTTTGGATCTATGATGCAAGTTTGGAACACTGGGCATTTTATGACTGTTTTACTCCAGGATTAATGGCAATATCGAACTTAAAATATACTAAAACATACAGAAAATACACTTTGTGTTTTGAAAACACTTCCTCTGGCATCATTTGAAACAGTCTGCGAAGTTAATTCTTGTATCTACCTATTATGTTGTTGTAATTGGGCAAATGGCCCCAAATCCCATAGTTGTGGCTATGAGCCTCCCCTTAGGGTTCAGGTCCTCTGGGGGCATGTATCGAAGGGGGGTGTTTCGCAATTTTATCGTTTCTACATTTTAGGTTCTTGCAGGAGTTGGAAGTGAATTAGAGTCTTTTGAGGCTAACTGAGAAGTCTAGCCAGCGTTTCTGAAGGAGGAATAACTTTGGCCAGATGTTATGGTGGCTGTGAAAGTGACATTTGGGAAGCATTGTTGATGACACTGAGGGTGGATTTGAGGGTCTTACGACAGGATTTCATGACTGAGTAAGGGCTGATGTCATCTTCATAAATTGTGTTCGCCACAAGTAAAGTGAGGATTGGGATAATCTTCGAGAGTTAAAGGTGTGAAAGTGAGCTATCTGTGCATATTTAAAGGAATGGGGTAGTTGGTTGAGTTGTTTGTAAGCTTGCTGAAGGACGAACCCAACAGCAGGGAGAGAGTTTGTTTGTGGTTACCCACAGCTGCATTGCAGACGGCAACTGGGGTGCCAAACACCAAACTCTAAAGCAATTGTTTCTCCTTTTAGGAGACCCAGATTTTGGGTTTGGTCTATAAGTTAATGTTGGCTGTTGTCTAGATTTTGAGTTGTTTGTACGTGGCAGCCGCAACTGTAAAGAGAGGTTTGCATGGTACCCGCTTGGTATATGGGCATAAATATAATGTTCAGATCCATCTCTTATTGTTAGTTTCTGAATGTATTGGAGAGTTGTGGTTTTGGTTTGATTATGGTGCACGTGAGTTGCTTCAAGCCCCATTGTTGAAATTTTGTTTTATTGCTTATGTTTAGATGGGTGTTTGTGTCTTGTGACAGATTTGAAGGATTCCAGTTGTAAGATTAATGCACACATGGGCGAAAGTGGAATATTTCAATGGCTCTACGCAGCGGCGGCTCCTCCACTGTGGCGGAGGAGCGTTGCCGCCCGCCAGCAGCAGCCGCTGCAAATCCTTTAACAATGAAAGGATAAACTAGGTTTATTATCCTTTCGTTGTTAAAGGGGCAGGGCATTGGGAAGGACGGGGGTGCACTGTGCACTCCCCTCAGTGCGCATGTGTGTTTGGCTGGCCATCTCGGGCTGGACAATCACATATGCGCACTGTGCTCTCTCCAACCCAGCACTGTGTTGCCAGGCTGAAGAGAGCAGGCACAGGCTCCCAGTCTGCCTGGGAGTACCCTGGCTGGGCACTCCCAGCCAATCCTAGCGTTGCTCTGAGTAGCATCAGCATTGGCCGCAGGGCAGGCTGGGAGCCTGTGCTGCCTGCTTAGGAGACAGAGGAGCGCCGGCACAGCATGCAGGTGAGTTTTTTTTCTTTATATTTTATATCATTAATATTCCCCCCTCAAGTTCTCGACCCCTCCCCCCCACACACACACACATACACGCCGCCCCGTCTCTTGAAACCCCTGGGTGCCACAACTGGATCTAGAGTTTGTTTTCATTGATTTAGGTTGTTTTTTCTGTGCAAGCTTGGGACGGAATTTCACACTGTTCTCGGCAGTGAATAAGTATGGTTTGATATAAAATTGTGTGGGGACTGTGGATATTCCTAGACCTACAATCTTTCTTTACTGTGTGTGTGTTCAGTTTGTGTGATGAGGGGTCAAGACAAACCTGAAGAGCCTCCTGGTAGATTGAAGTCCTGTAGGAAGAAGTTGGTGCACAGTTGATGTATGTGGGGTATAAATCACATGTGGTGATAGCGGTTTACATTACACTGAGCAAGGTGGTTTATTGGATGAGGTCTATATGGCAATATGATTGCTTTGTAGTAGAGGAGAGCTCCTGATACACCAGTTCGCTGATATTCAGGATTAGATTGGTAATCATGGATGAGGAGATGTTTGTTGGCCATGTTTTAGTGATAAAAAATGAAACTAGCTTTAGTCTGATGCTTGTTTGATGGCAGACCTTGCATTGATAGGTCTGAGTGAGATGGTTGGATGTTTGGTTACATTATTTGATATAGTGCTGTTTATTGCAGTGGAAACGAGATTAGATGTTGTGCTGGTGCTTGTGTATGTTATATTTGTTGATAGGAGTAGGATGGAGAGCTGTGGTATGGTCTACAGATTCATGTTTTTATGCATACTATATCATTCTGTCCTTTTACCCTGGGGAAGGAATGGCATAAGGGAGAAAGGGGATAATTAGTATTTTGAGATGGTTACCCCCATAAAAAGTATGTATTATACATCACTGTGCGTGTGAATTGGAGTGTTGGGCCTTTCCTTTCTAGACACCAAACCTACCAACAATACCAACCAGGAGATGCCCTAAACTTGAATGTCTGCCCCAAAAGCTATGGGGACTATAGGGAAAAGAGACATGGCCTCAAGACTTTTCCCGAGCCCTCTGGCAGGAAGTGATTTACATTTTGCTATAATTTTTATCTGCAGGAAAATTCAGTTCTATCTCTGCTATTTTCCACAAGACCAAGAGCTTATTTGGCATGTGCTTGTATACTAACAGTCACAGCATTGACATACGTGGAGTGCCGATGTCTGCATTGATTAAGATAAAGACACGCAGTTGGTGACAAATGCATTGCAAGTGTTTTTATATTACTTTTACAGGAATTTTATTAGTGCTTTCTTACAGAAATATCATAAACGAATGTGGTGCCTATATTTGCACACCTCTTCTAACTTTACTTCAAATCTACAGCGGAATTGGCTTAGCCCTTTGTGAACGTCTGCTCTCTGATGATGCCCAAATACGCCTATGCCTAGCATGTCGCAATCCCAAGAGGGCAGAAGCTGCACGTGCTGCCCTTCTTGACTCCCATCCTACAGCCGATGTCACTCTTCTGAAAGTGGATGTGGGATGTGTTGCATCTGTCTTGCAGGCAGCAGAGGAGCTTAAACGAAGGTGAGTTGCTTTATCCTCTGTTTCATAAAGATATTGTCACATCATATGGTGATTTCAACCTATGTCCCAAAGCTTTTTTTTTTAAATGTGCAGTTATCCTGTAAGTATTGTAAAGAAAAGTTATTTACATTAAAACCAGTAAATGTGACTTTTTAAGTGCTTGGTACCTAAAACTGAAATGCAGGGAGAAGGTTGGAAAGTGGAATTCAACGATAATAGTTTGAATAGCAATAATAATGTACTATATCAAAGTAAGGGTGGTCATGATGGCAGAGGGACAGGGAGGTGACTTGAAATGGAAGAGATATCTTTTTCAGGGCCACTTTAAAAGTCCTCCGAGTTGCAAGAGATCTTAATTTTCAGTTTTGAAGGTCCAGGGGAAGGAATGATCAGCCTTAAGAGGTGGAATTTGGAAGCAACAGAGAGTGAACCAGATTAAAGGGACAGAGATCACAGGGAATGGGAATGAGTCGTCGTTGACCACTCATTGGCTAAAGAAAACCAAAATTGGCTAGAGGAAACCAAAACAAATCATAGGTTGAAATCAAGATTGAACACCTGATGAAAGATGATGAGAAGTGGCAGGAATTGAGGGATGGAGACATTTGATGGATATTATGTATTTTATTTTAGAAGAGATACCTAGCCAATTTATAGTAAAAGAGGCTTAAAATTCTGCAGTGTCCAACGTAGAACGTGGAGGATCAGATTTGTGCACAATTTTCACAGAAACTCCTCATGAGGAGTTCTGTAGGGCACAGAGAAGAGTGTCCAACCTTTGAGGGCCTGAGGCGACAGGCCAAAACCCAAGCAGCAGGTGATGTCTCTGGAAGCCATCACGTTTACTTGGAGGGTGACCTCCTATATAGTGAACCTAAGGCTTTTGTGCATGGGACAACAAGGGCCATAGTGGCCCCCCCGTGCTACAGATCCTTCCTAGTGGGACTGGCTCATGAGTTACCCCTGGGCCAAGACAAGACCTTTACATGGCTTGTCCCCCACTTTTATTGGCCCAAGATGAGACCTCCTCCGACAATGTTCGGTAGAACCTATGCGACCTGACAGGCCAGTGGGAAGACAAGGCAGAAGCTAAAAGTTCCCCTGCAACCATTGCCCCTTATTAACATCCCCTTTGAACTGGTGGGCTTTGACATTGTTGGGCCTATAGATCTCGAGACTGCTTCTGGTCACATGTTTATCCTGGTTCTGGTGGATAATACCACATGGTATTCAGAGGCCATACCTCTGAGGACCACCACTGCACCTGTAGTGGCAAGAGCTCTTATGGGGATCATCACCCGGTGGGTTTCCCCAAGGAAGCGGTATGTGACAGGGGCACCAACTTCATATCCGCTTACATGCTGTCCATGGGGAAGGAGTGTGGGGTAGCTTACAAGTTTGCCACCCCTTACCACCCCCAAACCAACGGGCTTGTTGAGAGGTTCAGCAGGACCCTGTAAGGCATGATCAGGAGTCTGCCTGCGGGCCTGAGGAGAAAGTGGGTTACCCTCCCCTTCGAACTTCTGTATGGGCACCCTGTCAGGGGCCCTTTTAGCTTAGTTTAGGAGGGTTGGGAGCAGGAAGTCCCCCAGGATGTAGTGAACTACATGCTGGCCTTCTGTAGCCAAATGTTTAAGTTGTGGAAGCAAGCTTCTGACAACTTAGAAGCCAGCCAGGCTGTCATGAAGGAGTGGTACGACTAAAACTCTACCACTGTGGAATTTCAGCTTGGGCAAGAAGTGTGGGTGATGGAACCTGTGGAGCCTGGGGCCCTCCAGGATCACTGGTCTGGCCCCTACCAGGTGATTGAAAAAAAGGGGAAGGTCACCTATGTGGTGGACCTTAGAACCTTAGGCAACCCCATAGGGTGCTGCAAATCAAATGCCTCAAACCTCACTTTGAAAGGCCACAGGTCACCATGTTACTATTGACGTATGGGGCTGATGAGGTGTAGAGTGAACCTTCGCCTGACGTCTTAGCCTCTAAGAAGAAAGATGGGTCTGTGGAAGGAGTGATCCTTTCCCCCCACATGGAGCAGTTTTCTTTTCTTTTCTACATTACCCACCATTGCGCCCATGATGTGGACACAGGGAGACAACCTCCCTAGTTACAGGTTGTCAGATAAGGTGAGGGCCAGCATCAAGAGCAAAGTTGCTAAGATGATAGATTTGAGGGTGGTAGAGCCCTCCAATAGCCCCTGGTCCAATCTTGGGGTTCTGGTACCAAAAGCAGCCCCACAATTGAGCTAAGGTTCTGTGTGGATTACAGAGGCCTCAATTCTGCAACAAAGACATAGGCGGATGAGCTGGTTGATCGGTTAGGGGTTGGCAGGCACCTAAGTACCTTTGATCTCACCTCTCACCTCTCATCTGGGTACTGGGAAATCGCCTTAACTGATGGAGCCAAGGAGATGTCAGCCTTCTCCACCCCAGAGGGCTACTACCAATTCTAAGTGATGCCCTTTGGTCTAAAGAACACCCCTGCCACCTTCCAGAGGCTGGTAAACCAAGCACTCACCGGTTTGGAGGCTTTCTCTGCTGCCTACATGGATGCCATAGCTGTCTTAAGTAGCAGCTGGGAAGACCATCTCTACCACTTCAGGGAAGTACTTCAGGCCCTGCAACAGGCAGGCCTGACTATCAAGGCTAGTAAGTGCCAGATAGTGCAGGAGTCAGTGGTGTACTTGGGACACCTGGTGAGTGGGGGTAAAGTGCAGCCCCCACAGGCCAAGGTTGAGACTGTCATGGCCTGGGAACCCCCCAAAACCCAGACTGAGGTCAGAGCTTCCTTGGGCCTCGCAGGGTACTATAGGAGGTTTGCCAAGGGGTAAGGCTAAAGTGCCTGTGCTTCACCTCTAAAACTTTGTAACATTGTTTTACTCCCAATTGGCATAATATACCTCTAAGTTCCTAGTAGAGTGGTAAATCATACACCCAGGGCCTGTAAATGAAATGCTGCTAGTGGGCCTGCAGCTCTGATTGTGCCATCCACTTAAGTAGCCCTGCAAACCTGTCTCAAGCCTGCCACTGCAGGGCCTCAGTGTGCAGTTCCACTCCCACCCCAACTTGGCATTTAAAACCCTTTGCCAAGCCTTACACTCCCCTTTTGCTTACATCTAAATAACCCCTAAAGTAGGCCCTAGGGAGCCCATAGGACAGGGTGTCATATAAGTAGAAAAGCAGGACATGTACTTTGCCGTTTATATGTTCTGGTAATGAAAAACCCCTCAAGTGTTTTTTTAATTACTGTAAGGCCTACCCCTCTCATAGGCCAGCATTAGGAATTCCTTATAACTTTAGGTTGTAATTCCTTATCTGAAAGGAGTGGCGGGGTCATGCTTAGTACCACTGGAATGGTATTGATAAATCTTCTTTGCTGGTAAGGTTGATTCTACAACCTCCTTCTAATACACGCCTGGCTTGGGTGGGGTGACAGTTCCACTTGTGCATTCCCTTCAGACACCCACAACACAGGATACTCAGCATACCTATGGATCTTCCTGTGAAAGGGGTGGGGAGGATCTCACACTTACATCTCAAAGGGGTGAGGGCTGGGGTCCACAAAAGAGGGCTGATTACCTCCCACTGGCTGTCTGGAGCCGAGACTGACTTGAAAGGGGGACCTGCGCACTTCACAAGAATTCTTTGTTGGTCATGCCCCATTTCAAAAGCACTTTTATGTATGAATAGTGGGCCTCTTGACACACTTGAAAAGATACTTCTGGACCACACAAGACTACGCTGGAGCAAAGACTGCTGTACACTAGAATCGCCAGTCTGTCAGACCTGACTGTTCCCAGGAAGTGCTGCTCTGACTTGCTGCGATGCCTTGCTGCCTCCTGATATCTGCCTGCACTTTGTAAGGATACCCTAAGGCAAGCCCATAGTGACTCCAGGGCCTGTCCGACATGCCCGCCTGCTCAATAGACCTAGACCTGTGAACGACTGACAGTCACGACCGAGCGTCATGGGGTCTGTGCATCTCTGCCCCTTTTCCTCCGGTCGCAGGGCCATCTGATGATTGGAACCAGCCCCAGAGCCATCGCTCTTGGTGACCCCCATGCACTGCAACTCACCAACATCCCACAAGGATCGGTGTCTACTGGATCGGCAGGGCTGCCTGGATTTGCGCTCCGATCCAGCCGAACAGCACACCTGTGGCTCCTGTCAACTGGGCTGATGTCACCTGCACCAGTGATCCCTCCCCTCGCCTGACGCTCACCTGATTTGGCAAGGCTGAGGGCTGAACAGAGTCTCCGGAGCACCTCTGCCTAGCGTGAAGCTCCGGCCCCGACACCATCCCCAGCCGCTCCAGAGAAGAGAGCACAGCTGAGCGAACACCTGTATTCACTTGAGGCAAAGCGCTCCCAACTTTTGTACGCCAATCAGGAACCAAACTGCAGCTGTGACCCTTTCCCAGCCGCTCAAGCAAGGAGAGCGCGATCGGGAACACTTGCAAAAACCCAAATAATGGCGCCTCCAACCCTAAGTGGGAAGGGTATGCCCAGACGTGGGTCCCGTGCTTGCTATGCCACCAGATTCAAGCTAGCCTGGCTGATGGAAGGGTGATACCTCAAAACCGGTCCCAGGATGCTTGTTTCTGATCCAGGGAGGACCTAGTCTGGCAGTTTGGGCTGGACTGTTCTCATGGGAAAAGGGTCAAGACTGATTTTGCATATGAGTGGGTCCAAACTGGAATGGCATGGCAGGCAAGAAAACTGATGGATTAAACCCAGATCTGTGACAGGGGGTGAATGTTTGATTTGTTCCTTATTCCGTCCATTATCTATTGTTTTTACATTTTGAGGTGAAAAATAACACTTGTGACACTCGGTCACTTGCAGGTCGAGTTTGTGGGAGCCCACTGGGGGTTAGGCTTGTGTGGGCCCCTGTACCAGGATTCACCAGGTGGAACAACTCTACCTATCTTGGACGTCCCGGGTGCAGAGGTGTGCTTGGCTAATCCTGGTGCTGAACTGGAGCTGTGGGTGCTGGTTTTACCATTGAGAAGGTGCTGTAGAGGAACTGGATGCAAAAACTTGACAACGGAGTCACTGAGGTGGGAGTTTGACGTTACAGGGGTATTCCTTTGTGGTGCAGCGTCAAAGAGATCAGTAGCTGTACAGTCCACCAACAAACCTTGGCTGCGGCAAACACAGCGCTTAGTTAGTTTCACGTCATGGAGTCCCTGGAAAGGTGGTAGTTGACAGAAACTTGCTGGAGGTCAGGACTACGTTTCACAGAAGGCAACTGACCATTTACTTATGGGTGATCCCTCAGCGGGCCCGATTGCCAGTACTTTCTTTGTTCCAGGAGAGTGGTTCCCACATTTGAGCTGCTGGGAACTAGTACCTCCAGCCCAAGGGAATTTTGCCGCTGCCTTTGGGTTCCAATCTCTGGTGCCGGATGAGTTGTCACACAGGTACAGGTTGGCTGCCACAGGTGCAGAGTTTCACGCCTTTTTCTTTGCGGCGTACTGGCGGTGCAGACATGAATCCCTTCTTTGTCCTTGGTCGCAGTCGAGAGCAGGTCTGAGGTTATGGTGTCAGGGGCGCCCCCTCAGACCTTAGGGCCGTTATGGGTATAGGGAGAAGTTGTCTAGGGGCTACAAGTCTCTGTTGCTAATTCACCCCTGAGATGACCATATCTGGCTGTGTGTGACCTTTGCTGCCCAGAACCCTCTATTGTACTACTTTTTAAGATAGCAAAACCCATCCTCTGCCGTACAGACCAGGTAGCCCACCCTTGAGGTGTGGCTAGCCTTTTGGGGGTGCACGCCTCCTGACAACCTGATTCTCCTGCCTGCTGGGTGCAAATATGCCTGGGGCAGGGGCATGGCTTTGTCCTCCTTCGGGGGACAGCCTACTTGCATATCAGCAGTGGTTTGCCTTTTTAAGCTCACTGGCTTTATGTGCCACTTCACTAGACTTCCTGATAGGAAGGGAGGTGACACCTCCCGCCCAGGCAGGCCTTTGTCTGACTCCTAGTAGTGTTCACACTTCCTTGCAGGGGGGTCAGAATCTTGTCTTGGCAGCAACAGCTGCAAGCTAGTAGCCAGAGCACAAGAAACCTGGGGCAACAGGGTGGACAACCTCTGAGGTCGCCACTTGGGTGCATGCCACATCACCTTCAACATAAGATTAGTGTCACGGGTGAGAACGCATGCTGTTTGATACCAAACACAACATATTTCGGTGGTACCATAATGGAGCTGGGGACCACAGTGTTGCCCACATGCCAGCCCATGTTATCCTGTGGACTGCCTATCACTTACAGTAGCTTTTAATGGAAAAGACCGCTATAGGGGCATAAACATTTGCACTTATATGTCCACACCTTCATCATAATGCATCCTGCCTCCTGGGCTCAGGAATCCTCCCTTAGGGGTGACTGACATATATTTAAAAAAACGTGCATTGATTTTGCCAATCATAGTGTGGACAAAGTCAGGTTCGAGCAGATTACACTGCTCTTGCAGCCTGCAATGGCAGGCATGCATTCAGTAGTTTACTTGGGTCACTCAGGGAGGTACAGACCCTGGTGACTCCTTTAACACCCATGCCTTGGGTGCCACTGGTACCATATACTAAGGACTTAAAAAGCGGGGGGTTAAAGTCCTTGCCAGTCTGGGATACTAATTCACTTATACTAATTTAAGGAGAGAGCACTGTGACATAGTTAGCATTCTCCAGTGCACAGTCAGAGACAAAAAACAGCAAATAGTAGTCCAAGTGGAGGCAAAAAGTGGGGATAACCTGCAAAAAAACGTGTTTTGCTGCACTCTAGGACAGTGGATTCTGTCCAGCCTGGTCCCATTCATTCAGAGCCCAATAGAAATGTCAGTGTTGTGTGGTGAAATGCACCAAATCTGGAACCAAAGAGGTGGCTTCAGTGCCAACGGTTATGTGCTTTGTACCTAGCACCCTGTTGTGTTTGTTTTTGAGAAAAAAGCTCTTGAAACACGTATGAAGAAGCAGGCATGTGCCCAAATGGACGTCTTTCTTGTGGACTAATCTTTAGAGTTTTTCTTACCTGCCTTTCAGGATGAATTTTGAACCAATCTAAGCATTTCATGTAAAGCACAGACGTACAATGTGGATTCAAGAGGACGTAATCCTTACCAGATTGTCTGGATAACCACCATGTAAACTGTTCGCAATTAAATTATGTGTACATTTATCTTGTACTTTTAGGCTGAAAATTTGTCGTGCACCCACTGCTCGTAGACTAACATTGTACACTCCTGTCATATTGAGACATTCAGCAAAGTTCATTTAACCAATCTTTTGGAAGGATCTTACACCTTTTAGCTAGGACTAGGATGCAGCACACTTTAAAAGTTATGTTTCGGTCTCTTTTTTTCCATCCATCCTTCCGTCCTTTCCTCCTCCTCTGACTTCTCTCTCTTTCTGTCCCCCTCTTCCCTTTTTCACTCTTGAAGCCCCTTTGTGCCTGAAGTAGGTTAACTATGGGAGCTGGGAAAAGTGACAAAGGCACCAGCAGCGTCCGGGCCTTTCAAAACTGGCCTCCGGTAGCTCCAGTGCACTGGAAAAATTCACAATGGAATAAAAGCCAAGACAAACCCTGTACCCGATTCCTCCCTTCTTAGTAACCCACGGTATCACCCTGCCCTTCTGTTCTCCTACTACCGGGTAACCAACTAACACCCTTATTTACCCCAGTAGCAAGGGTGGCACTAATCTCATATTTACCGTTGATAACATTTTTAAGGGAGCTTGTGTGATAAAGAACAAAATGTGGGCTTTAAGCTTTTCAGTGACTTCCGCCGGGATTTGTGTACTTTGTAGCATTATGGTCTCTTTTTGCTGCCACAACGCCATAAGAGATTTCCTTTCATGCCCTGAACTGTGCCCTCAGGACGAAGGAAGGTCAAATTTACTATTCTAACTGCAGTCCTAGAATACTTGGGGAAAGTTATAAATTCCCAGCTATTTTAGGAAGGGTTGAAAAATTGTAATTTTAAATAGGAAAAAGTGATGCCCTGTATGCGCAGCTCAGAGCAAAAAAGTAGGAATACCTCTCCTAGCGAAAGTTGGATTGGTAACTCTGAGGAGGGTGATTCCCCAGCATGGGGGTGGGTGGTCAGGGCTTGAAAGGGTGGGATATGGTGGCCCGTAGGAGGGGGTGTGGTGAGTTGGATGAGGCACTGTGTGGAATTGGGAGAGTGGTGAAAAAAGAAAGTGTGCGCAGCAGCAACTATACAAACAAGCATTTGCAATGCAACAGGTCACGCATTTCTCCGAGTTAGAGGTATTAGCAGTTGTAAACTCCCAACCTGACTTTTCTTGCCACATTAAATGGAAAAAAAGAGCGCGATCGAGCTGCTACAGTTCACTCGTAGTGAAACCTATCGGCAAAAGTGCAATTATCTATGTAACCGGAAAAAGTGCAATTAACTATGTAACAGGGTCGATGTCATGCAAAGTGCTCGACTTCTGCCAAGTGAGATCGCTCTGCGAAAAAAGAGAAAAAGTAGTCCACAAGCCGGACGGAAAACAGCGAGCCTCGTATGTTTTCAGTACTTGGTCGCTGTGCTCCAGGAGGGCTAACCACCGGAAAAGGCATGACATATGCATGCCTTCCACTAATGAAAGCAAGCATTTTCTAAAAGGCAAGCCCACAAACCAATGAAAGACACTGACGTGACATGGACGGGGCTCCGAGCCCTTTTCTAACTACTAAAGCATCTCGCAAGCGAAACGCATGCTAGCGCAGGCTCGACCCTGAAAAGAAGTAAAAAAACAAAAACAGCTACGATAAAAATCTGATTTTGGAAGGTCAAGAGCAGGTAGACTGTAGGTAAAAATAATATTTAGGGAATCCCATTGGGATGAAATTAAATCTATATTATCTGCCTTCAGGTCAGTAGACCAATTTTGCATACAAGCAGAGGGCATGATTAAAAAATAGGATATGTGGATATAGCCTTTACAACTCAATGTAAAACTGATCGAATAGGAAATGGAAACGTATTTATTTTTTATTTCAATTTATAAATGTTTCACCAGTTAATCAAAAAGAGCGGATACAAATTTCCCACATTAATTTGAATTGAAGGTGAGGGTAAGGGCAAGTGAAAGTCACAACCAGAAACTGTCAATGAAAAATGCTAATTCGAAAACTGCTTTTCAAGTAGAAGGTAGTGGATGGAGGTAGCTTTCATCAGAAATTTCTCATATACTCACTAAATGTGTCTGAAAATTCTGTTCACAGGGCCCTGATGCAGTATTACTAATACAGTTATGCCATTCGTGGAGTGTAGTCAGCACTTGGCATTTAAAAAATAATACCCCCAATCCAGTGCAGTAAAACTCAACAAAACAATTCAACGGCAGTGCTACGTGTTTTAGCACTGCAGTATTTGACATGTTGATGCATGTGCTGTGGGCCTTTATTGTGTGTTGCATTGAAGCCAGCGACTATACATAAACTATTAAGTCATTTGTGGTAGTAATTTTGAATATATTTAATTTCAGATGAGGTACTGTTCTCTGAATGATAGTTACAATGTCTTGCAAATAGTAGGTGTGGGTAGAATGGGTCCAGCCATGGTCTTTGTTGTCAGGTGCTAGCAGGAAGATGGGGTGGAGCTTAGGAGGTTTCATTAAGGAGAGACTCTGATGAACAGTTCAAAAGAAAGGGCGGCTGCGCTACTTAACTTCTTAAGATCCTGCAGGTGACAGGGACCAATTAAAGGCAATGGAAACTCCCTACCCAGTCTTGCACACTACAAAGCTACAAAGGGTTCCTGGAATGCCCTCGAGGAGCTCAGCATTTCTCATTGATATCTGGGACTTTCTCCAACCCCCCATCTTAGGCACCACTTGGGTGTAGAAAAAACAAAAAGGGATTCCGTTGTGTCTGTAGCCGTGTGCCAAACACATGCCAAACACATCTTCCACGAGTAGCAGTAATGTATACTGTTGCAATATAAATGGCTTAGGACCCGGTTGCATGCGATTGGCTGACCAATTTAAAATTGCGGGAGAAGCCAGTAAGAAACTCACACAACACAAGTGTGCAGTCTTATTAGAGTGACATGATATAATTGAGACCTGGGCATTTGGATTTGTGATAAGATTTGAAGTGATCATGAACCAATATTTGCATACAGGCATGTGTTATTTTGTGGCCTTGACCGTGCATTTTTGTGGTTACTATGTGGTGTAAAGTTAAAATGCAGACATTCGTAGCTGGTGAGAGACATTATGGGTTGGATTCACAACCTTTTTTCTTTAGGTGCAATTTACTTCCTATTAAGGCGTTACATAACCCTTAACCTAACATAAACAATTGACTGCTAACTAAGTAAAAAACGTTATTTCCATCTTTTTATTTAGCAAAGAACCATATACTCAAATTCCAGGATGTGTTTTTCTATATAAAAGTTCCTTGCTTGTTTTGACTGCACTTCACTAAGAAAACGTGTTAAAATATTATAATTTGCCTTTTATTCTTCTGTTCCGCAGGTATCAGCGGGTGGATTACCTCTACTTGAATGCTGGCATCATGCCCAACCCTCGCGTCAGCATCAAAGCCTTCTTCACTGGCCTCTTCTCTAGGTATGGGATGATGTATCAGGCTGTGTGGAAGGAAGGCTCCTCGAATGTGCTGCATTATTTGAGATCTATTGTCTTCCAAAGGTCTGGCAATATTTATTTGGGAGGTGGGGTCCGATGAGAGGACGTTATCCAGTGCTGTTGGTCTGAAACGCCCTAATTTCACTTAGCAACTACTGATCTCTTGCATTCGACTGTGGGAGGCTCCGCCTGCTACATTTAGCCACATATATTCATCAGTGGAACCCCTCTATCAGTCCATACATAATGGGCTTTGGGGGGCGGGTCACTTTTCAATCTTCATTTTTATTTAACAATGGGACCTATCCTCCAGTTTTTATCTTCTTCTACCCAGCTTATCTGTAAAATGTACAGTGAAGCCACTTTCCAGTTTTATTTATCCTAATAATCAGCATTTCACTCACACCCATTAACCTGTCTGTTTATTTATAGTGGGACACTAGCACTCTACTACCCAGTTTTCCATGAAAAGGTTCCTTGCCTACTAATCGAAACTTGGGCAGTGGAGTCCCCTTTATCCATATCATGCACCATAGGACGAGTCCCTACTTTGTTATTCAACAATATGTCCCTTCTCCCGACCCATTTCTCGACTGTGTGACGCTTCCTCTTACCATGTAGATCCTCACTAGGGCACTTTTCCTTATTCATTATGGGACATCCCAACTCCTGTGTCATGACCTTTTTTTACACTTGTGTTGTGGTCTGTGAAACAAAAATAAAAGTGTCCAAGAATTAAAACCTGCACAGTGCAGACCATCTATCGTAACAAATGTCCTATGAATTGGGTGTCTGTTAATGTATAAGTGTTCAATCCATGCATCATGTGTCATGAGGGGGACCACTTCTAGGTTTGTCACAGTGGGCAATGGCAGCTGACTCGTGCAGTGGTTTCCATGATGCTGGTACAGCAGTACCCTTTGTTAGAGGCCTCCTATTTTGTTCAAGGTCCACTTGTAGTGATAGTGTGTTGCATTGTACCGTAGCATCTGTTTAGCACTTCATACCTTTTGTGCTCTCAGATACCCAGCCTGCTATTTATGTTTTGGAGGGACCATATTTATAAAAAATATCTAGTTGGAAAGCATGGAATGTTGTGTCTGAGGACAGAAGAGTACTCCAGTTTGTTGCTGCAGACTTGGTGCTTTGCAAAGGCTTGTCAGAGAAACAGAAAAGTGTAAGGTAGATAGAGTTGTCCTTGTCGTGATTAAGTAAGCCACGATTTAGCCGCTCTCATTTTATGAATGGTAGCTATACCTCTTGAGTCCCTGCCCAAGTATTACAATACACTTTAAGTTAATGTTATTATAGGTAGTGATTCTTACGCTCCATGGTATGTGGATTCTATAAGCTGACAGGCTGTCCGCAGATTTGACCAGAATCACATAAACAGAAAAAATGTGGGCATATGTTTCAACTAAAGGGGCAACAGAACACTTGGTTTTCAATTACTTCTGCAACTAGAGCATGATTTCTTCACCTGAAGATAGCCTAACTGCTTGTTCTAGATCTTAGCACCCCGAATGGCTAGAGTTCTTGTCCCAGACATAATTTTCTTTACTTTTGGAGACTTGGGGCCTGATTTAGATTCAGTGGATGAGTTACTCCATTACAGCAGTGACAGATATCCTGTCTGCTGAAATATAAATCCCATAGGAAATAATGGGATTTATATTTTGGCGGACAGGATATCCGTCACCATTGTGACAGAGTAACTCGTCCTCCGAAATCTAAATCAGTCCCTTAATCTTGGAGATTGTGCTTCAGTTTCAAGGACAGTGTTGTTCTGCATGATACATTAGTTTCATAAACCCAGAGGTTAGAGCGGTTTCTGTGTCCAAGAGAGTCTGTTCAGATCTTTTCCCCATTCCATTTTTAATCTTCTCACACTACAGGGAGTGCAGAATTGTTAGGCAAATGAGTATTTTGACCTCATCATCCTCTTTATGCATGTTGTCTTACTCCAAGCTGTATAGGCTCGAAAGCCTACTACCAATTAAGCATATTAGGTGATGTGCATCTCTGTAATGAGAAGGGGTGTGGTCTAATGACATCAACACCCTATATCAGGTGTGCATAATTATTAGGCAACTTCCTTTCCTTTGGCAAAATGGGTCAAAAGAAGGACTTGACAGGCTCAGAAAAGTCAAAAATAGTGAGAGATCTTGCAGAGGGATGCAGCACTCTTAAAATTGCAAAGCTTCTGAAGCGTGATCATCGAACAATCAAGCGTTTCATTCAAAATAGTCAACCGGGTCGCAAGAAGCGTGTGGAAAAACCAAGGCGCAAAATAACTGCCCATGAACTGAGAAAAGTCAAGCGTGCAGCTGCCACGATGCCACTTGCCACCAGTTTGGCCATATTTCAGAGCTGCAACATCACTGGAGTGCCCAAAAGCACAAGGTGTACAATACTCAGAGACATGGCCAAGGTAAGAAAGGCTGAAAGACGACCACCACTGAACAAGACACACAAGCTGAAACGTCAAGACTGGGCCAAGAAATATCTCAAGACTGATTTTTCTAAGGTTTTATGGACTGATGAAATGAGAGTGAGTCTTGATGGGCCAGATGGATGGGCCCGTGGCTGGATTGGTAAAGGGCAGAGAGCTCCAGTCCGACTCAGACGCCAGCAAGGTGGAGGTGGAGTACTGGTTTGGGCTGGTATCATCAAAGATGAGCTTGTGGGGCCTTTTCGGGTTGAGGATGGAGTCAAGCTCAACTCCCAGTCCTACTGCCAGTTCCTGGAAAACACCTTCTTCAAGCAGTGGTACAGGAAGAAGTCTGCATCCTTCAAGAAAAACATGATTTTCATGCAGGACAATGCTCCATCACACGCGTCCAAGTACTCCACAGCGTGGCTGGCAAGAAAGGGTATAAAAGAAGGAAATCTAATGACATGGCCTCCTTGTTCACCTGATCTGAACCCCATTGAGAACCTGTGGTCCATCATCAAATGTGAGATTTACAAGGAGGGAAAACAGTACACCTCTCTGAACAGTGTCTGGGAGGCTGTGGTTGCTGCTGCACGCAATGTTGATGGTGAACAGATCAAAACACTGACAGAATCCATGGATGGCAGGCTTTTGAGTGTCCTTGCAAAGAAAGGTGGCTATATTGGTCACTGATTTGTTTTTGTTTTGTTTTTGAATGTCAGAAATGTATATTTGTGAATGTTGAGATGTTATATTGGTTTCACTGGTAATAATAAATAATTGAAATGGGTATATATATTTTTTTGTTAAGTTGCCTAATAATTATGCACAGTAATAGTCACCTGCACACACAGATATCCCCCTAACATAGCTAAAACTAAAAACAAACTAAAAACTACTTCCAAAAATATTCAGCTTTGATATTAATGAGTTTTTTGGGTTCATTGAGAACATGGTTGTTGTTCAATAATAAAATTAATCCTCAAAAATACAACTTGCCTAATAATTCTGCACTCCCTGTAAAGCACAGCGAGATATGTCGGTGGACATCTGAAGAGAGTCAGCTGGTGTATGTCTGAAAACTGCAAACTGAGATGCTTGTGGGTGCTTTGTGACCGAGAAGTAAGTAATAGTTAGATTACAACCGGAGTTTCATCAAATTGTTCCAGAGGGAAGAGAAATACCCATCCTTGATCTACCTATCCTTCTTACTCAATCTGTTGTCTTCTCTGATGACACAAGATGTGGCCAAGGCAAAATGCTCTGATCCAGATTGACCTCAGAAATTTGAATCCGATTCAAAGCACAAGGCTAATCAGTGACCTATTTGAAGTTTAATGCAACAACCACATAAAACAATTCAAAACATACATCGAGCCACCACACTCCACCAACATGAAAACCTAATTATAGTGATCAATTAAAAAATATTTAGGTCTTCAAACCAGAATCCAAGTCTGAGTTGCTAAGTGTAAAATCCAAATTTTGCATGAGCCTTTTTCTTCGCTCTTCATTTAGGATTAAAAAAATAAATGTGTTTTACCTTTTACCTATTTTTCACCAGTAAGCTATTGTTTTTTAAAAGCGCAGCCCACTTGTGAATGACAAATGGTCAACAAGTGTTCTAAAGACCTCACTCACAAAATAGATTCAGGACACACTCTCATGAAAGCTGTGGTAGAGACAGTCCTCCTCGACCAGACGATCACTAATTAGTGCATGAAAGATATATATTTTGTTGTTCACATTTCTCCTTTTTCTGTAGCATACATTTATGGTTTACAGTTTAAACCATAAGGGAAGAATGTCAATGTACAGTCCTGTTTTAGGGCCAGTTTCTGTCTTATGCAGTTGAATGCCTTTGCCTTGCAAGAGAAATGCCCATAGTCTCATGACTTCTGTATATCACTTACACGCCATCAACATATCCAACCACTGTAAATAAAAGCTTTAACTGCCATTCACCTCAATTAACTAGTGGGACCACCTAGAGACTTGTACTTGAGACTTTAATCATGCACCAGAAGTCTTCAGAGGCAAAGCAACCCCCTGAACTATCTGACAGTAGGTATAGTTGCACTTGTGTCTGATGATGGTGCTTTGAGTTTTCCGGTGGATCATGCTTTTACTTACTTGAGCTGATGTATTTACTATCCTGGAATGCTGCTAATCCTCCTCTTTAGAGTTCACATACTTTGGTGGCTATATCTCTTTACTTCTCATGTATGTATGATGTCAGGATTAGACTGCCAAGCTATGACTCAGAAGTTGCCCTTTTTCTGTCTTCTAATGTATTTAGTGCCCTGGTGTGCTGCTATGTTGTTGCCTCCTGGAGGTGTGTTGTTATTCTATTTCCATTTGTATTGCACATTGCTATCAATGCTGTCGCCCTAAAGCACGGTAAAGTCCTTATTGACTCAGGTGCACTTATGTGCATGCTTGTAAAGTGTATGCTTATGCTGTGCTAGAGGGGTGCTCCAGTCTTCTATCTGAAGATTTGTTGCAGTGGTATGCAGCAGAAGAGTGTCATGTTGTTTAACTTGCACTTTATTATTACGTTCCTCCACTGGGCTGGCCGTTGGGATTGTTGGTTTTCAAGTTTATATCATTCATATGTACCATGCTGGTGATAAACCAGCTGCTGTGCTCTCTCAGAACCAGGAAAGTTACTAGTTCGTCTATGGTTGTGAGTTAAGTTTATTTTTGGGGGAGGGGGGGGGGGGCGCAACCATAGCTTTATTGTTCTAAAAAATTCCAAGTGATTTGAAGTATTTCTTATTAAGGTGGGGAGAAAGCTCAAAGATTTGGTGGTCTGTACTGAAAAGGTCATCCAACCCATGCAAACCATATAGTACTTGGAAATAATCAGTGCCACCCTTCATTTGAGGTTGCTTATTGTGTGAGAATATTCAAAGCTTGTTTGCAGTAAAAATAGGTTTTGACCATCAGTTGCTTAGTGAGCAATGTATAGTTCTTTGAAAGAGATACATCTGGTAATAAGAAGCCAGTGCACAACTTGAATGGCCAGTGTTATTTGATCACATCAAGCAGAGGTCTTGGCAGAGATATTCTAATTTCAATGTAGTCTGCCTAGGAAGATACCTGGAGGCCTAAGATATATCACATTGGCATAGTTTATTCAGGACAATACAAGTGCAATACAGGGGCAGTTTCTCTTTTAGGGGTGAGGGGCTGTGCCCCTCTGAAATTTCTACATATTCATATAAATAATATTAAATAGATTGATTTCTTTAGAGATACGATCGTATCTATAAAGAAATAGATGCATTTAAGTCTGGGCTCTCTGTCTCAGGCTGCCTGCCCCAACTCGAGACGGAAACCAGGCAGTAAATCAACTTTCTACACTGTGACGCACGACGCAGGGCTGACTGCTCTAAAGCCCTTCATTTCCATTGTGGTCTATGGCAGTATTCACTATAGGCCAGTGACGCTTTTATCTTCATGATTTTGGGCGTCAGAGTCTTCATCCCTGCGTGAGGGCAACCATCTGTCATTAACAGGCATAGATCCCACCCTTTCCCCATTTGTCACGCAGTAGGAGTGGATGCAAGCACATGTGATTTAGTGCCTTGCCTTTGGTAACGGTAAGTGTTATAATGCTAATTTTGTGGGGGGGGGGGTTTTGTACTGAGACCCTTTGTCATGCTATTCTCCCCTATGTGACACCCCAGGTCCTGGCTGCAGATCGTTGCCTCTTTTAGAAGTGGACTTGCTGTATTTATTTCTCGGGAAACTGTTCCAAACGATGAGCCAGGTTCTCTCTCCCTCGCAAAATGGATCCAAATATCCGAGTCAAGCCCAAGGGATAAATATGTCCTTACAGTAAAGACAGTTATCTGCTGTATGTCAATAAAACTGGCCCTATCTTCATGCTCTTAAAATTAATGCCAAAAGCATGGATTGATATGGGAACAATGAATGTTAAAATATGTGTAATGCTTGTCAACAATTTAGTTCCTCTTATTTCACGTTTTACTTAATGTTGCATTCCCCAAGAGCGTTAGCTGTTTCATCATGCTGTGACTCTTTGACTTGTGCCAGGTGTTTATGAGGTGCTTAGATTGAGAGCACTGGTGCTGAGGCTGAAGGCAAAGTAAATTGCCTGACAATGGGTTGGTCTCTCTGCAGAGCACACAGAATATTGGTCATGTATTCCAGTTTCAAATTAAATTCAGTGTAAATGTATGTGAAGGGGTGCGTGGAGGTCAAAATATTTAAAAGGGAAAAGCAAAATGAAATAAAGTTTTTAATGTGAATGAGTGCAGTGCATGTTTGGGGTGGTAAAATGAGGGAGATGCAGGGAAGTCCATTCAGGGGAGAAGGCAAAGTGGGTGCTGAAGAGGAAAGAGAGGAGGTTGAAAATGTGCCAATGGATGAGATGTGAAGAAAAAAAGGGCATACATATCTTACGTAAAACACACATAACTAAAGGCCATACTCCTTCCACAGGCCTCAATAATATTTAATTCACGGTCTCCCAATTTCAGAATTTAAACATTTCCAATGTTAATTGTTTATAATTAATCATTGTTGTTACTCCTTTATCTTTAGCAGCTAACAACCATTGACAAAGCCAATAGTACTGACAGGTTTTAGGTGTTAGTCAGTTGTTATGTTACATTTCTGGATGCAATAACATGTCAAAGAGAAACCAAAATACAGGTTGGGGGGCACACTATGGTAATCACATAAAATTATTTTGCATGTTCCCTTTTAGAGAGCCCCTGCATTTTTCATCCCACTTAAATAACTGTCTGCACATATTTCTGTATGATTGATTGCAGCCAGCAGCTGTGGGTGCTTCCTTATGCCTGGTTAGAGCATTTTCTTCCAAAGTTGATGCTGCATGCAGTGCAAGACACTGGGCAAGCACACACTTTAAGGGGCCTGAAGTTGTTGTGCTGTACAATTTGTACGTTAAAGTAACTGTTGGACCTATTAATGCAGCAAGATATTGGGCAGTTTTTAACGTGTTTATTATTTTAAGACTATATGTTCCCACTGCTTTGTAAACCTTGCTTTCTCACTGTATTCGTTTGCTTTCAAATGTACCATTTGTAAATCGTTTTTCAATTTTTCCTTGGGAGAAGGACTCTCCTTGGACCCCACTTTTCTCCCTTTAGCTTGCTCGCTTCACTTGCTACATATAAGACATACCTAGCTTTTATGCCCCACCACTTTCAAATGTCACCAGCCGCCACTGGTGCAATGGTAGCTTAGACCCATTGAGAGAACCCCAAGGACAAAAAGCTGCATCTTAGAGCCAGATATAAGAAGGCTTTTTAAAGTTGCAAACTTCCCAATTCTCAGTATCAGTCTGTTTGCAATTTAAAAAATGTCCTTTGGTATGTACAAACCACAAATTAGGATTTTATAAAATGGTACCAAATTGCAATTTGGGGTTGCGACCCAATACCAAGTAGGCATTTGTAAGGAGCATGTTTAGGATGTCCATTCCAAAACCAAATCTGAATGGTATGTATAAATATTTTATGACCGAAATCTGGTCGTAAAACATAAATACTTTACTGACTACAAACATGTAGTGGTAAACCTTTCATAAACGGAAAGGAATCCCTAAGGAACTCTTTCCCTTTAGAGAACAATGAAAACGATTTTTTAAGAGCAGTACCACTGTTAGTAAAAAAAATTTTTAATGCATTCCATTTTCTTTACGGAAACCTGCTGCCTTTTGGGAAAAAAAAAACTTTTTCTAAAAGCAATCACAAACATGGTCTGCTGACCACAGCAGGCCACCATCTCTGTGATGGCTGCGATTCCTAGTGGTTGTCAAATTGCAACCTACCTCTATTTATGAGGTAGGTCGATTTGCGACTCACTGGGAATTGGTATTTTGCAGACTGACCTAGTAGTACATAGGCTGCCTCACAGAATATCAAACTGGTCACAAGTATTGAAGGTTGATTTGATTACCTGGTTTATCTAAAGTGTTAGGGCATGTTTTCTTCCCATGATGATGCAAAGAGTTATGCGGGCAGAAGTCCTGGGTGCTTCAGGTTCCTTCAACCACCAGGCACAAGGACGGATGATGAATCATTTTCCACAGGTTACTATTTCTGATGTTTTGTGTTGCATGTGGTTTTATGATAGTTTTTGGAAATAGCCCTTTTCACAGGGTTATCCCCAAACATTTGCCTCTGACCTCCGATTTTTGACTGTGTGCTGCATTTCGTTTTTGCTGATTTTAGGACTCTGGGCGCATTACTACTGCTGACCGACCAGTGCTAAAGTGCAAGTGCACCCTGTCTAAATTGTATTGGTGATTGAGTTATCCATCATTGGGGTATTTGATTTACAAGTAAGTCTCTAGTAAAGTGTACTATGTGTGACCAAGGCCTGTAAATCAAATGCCACTTATGGGCCTGCCACACTTATTGTGCCACCCACATGAGTAGCCCTGTAAACATGTCTCAGACCTACCACTGCAGTGTCTGTGTGTACAGTTTTAAAGTACCATTTCGACATGACAAGTGCACCCACTTGCCAGGTCCAAACCTTCCCTTTTACTACATGTAAGTCCCCCCTGAAGTAAGCCGAAGGCAGCCCCATGGGCGGCGTGCAGTGTATTTAAAAGGTAGGACATGTACTGGTGTGCGTTACATATCCTGATAGTGGAATACTTGCTGATAGTCCTGACTTGTCAGGTGGTGCCAAATCCAGTTCCTGGGCCCTTCGGAGTGAGTTGAGGTGCAACAAGGATAAAACTGTGCATCGATTTCCAGAAAGATTTCTGACCTGGCGCCGCTCTCTGACTCAGCGCAGCCATCTGCACTGGAGCCGTGGTTCCCGCTAAGTGCAACCATTGCGATCTACAACGCAGGACAGACACCGACACAGCACCTCCAAAGTTCCGCCACAGAGTGAGTCCAGAGTGCTTTGTCACCGATGTGTGTGGCACCCGACTCCGCCGCAGCACCTGCGGCCCCATGATGTGATTGTGACACCGCAAAGGCGACACATCACGTATTGACCTGCTGGATTCATCTGCCCTGTCTTGTTGTAAGGAAGCAACGCCTTGCAGCCAACGCAGCATCACATCCTCTACAACCGTAAGGAACCAATGCTTAACCTCCCTGGCCTAGCAGTAAGGGACCAACACCTCACCACCCCGGTGGCAGTAAGGACCCGACACCGCATCGGCTCCAGCGATGCCTCTCTTCCTCGGCTCCGTGCAACGTCTTTGTTACCTCGGCCTTTTCCAAGGTACTGTAACCGGGGTCTACACAACTCCCTGGCCGGCTGCGCTCCCCCACAGGTGGCGCCGAAATGTTGGAAGCGACTCCGTCAAGTTTTGATAGCCCCAGTTGGAGCTGCTGTGTTTCTAAGCTCTATACTGCATTTAATCTTTGATAATTTGTATTTTTACTTGTGTATGTTAGGTTTTTGTCATTTTGGTCTTGTTTTACTCTGATAAATATTGCTATGTTTCTAAACTGGTGTGGAGTAGTTTTGTGGTCTTTTCACTGTGTTACTGTGTGCATGTTCAAATACTTTAAACATTGCCTCCGAGATACGCCTAACTGCTTGAGCCAGGCTACTAAGGGAGTGAGCAGAGGTTATCTTAAGAGTGTGATTTCCTTACCCTGACTACAGTGCCTACTTGGACAGGGTGCAAACCACTGCCAATTAGAGACCCCATCTCTAACAATATTCATTTATGTATGTTTGTTTTCCGGCTTCAAAATGACCTAGGCAGTAAAGATTAAGGGGGTTATTACAACTTTGGAGGAGGTGTTAATCCCTCCCAAATGTGACAGATATACCACCAGCCATATTTCGAGCTCAATAGGATATAATGGACTCGTAATACGGCTGGTGGTATATCCGTCACTCTACTGTCACTTTTGGGACGGATTAACACCTCCTCCAAAGTTGTAATAACCCCCTAAATGTCTTGGTGTTGTCCTGGAGACGCTCATGTAGGCTTTCAAAAATAGTTCCAAAGTTAGGGTGTGATGTAATACGCCTGCTGCGGTGTTGAAAGCTAATGAATTAGAAAGTGGGAAGGCTATTAATTAGTGTCTCTCTGTAAGGTAAGAAAAGATTGACTCTAACGCAGCCTCTTGGCTTGCATGTTAGTTTAGTTGTCTTATTTTGGTAGTTTCTCTTTGCCTTTATTTTTTCATGCCAGGTAGTGGGGCTCAAACAGTTTTCATATCTGGGCTGTTTCTCTTTGCTCCCAGTGTATGTACTGTACCGGTAGGCTGCCAAAGCTTGACTCTGGAAGAGTTGTCACGAATTCCTTACTTTAGAATACCAGTATGTGTCCAGCCATGACTCTTCCAGCTTTGTCATGTTTGCCTTTATTCTCTGCTTCTGTCCCTTTGCAGCAAAGCTATCAGTATGTTTGCTACAGGAGAGGGCCTGCTTACCCAGGAGGATCGAGTCACTGAGGACGGGCTGCAAGAAGTTTTTGAGACCAATGTCTTTGGCCATTTTATACTGGTAAATACAAACGCGTTATTGCTATTTTTCAACAGGTGTCTTCCTCCTAGTGAATGGGGAGGGAGTTAGATAGCCAGACTTGGACAGTTTTTCTTTAGGGCACAGTGTGTGGTTGTTTGGTCGATGTGAGTTACCACCAGCTGAGGAGCTGCTGAGTTAAGTGCGTGTTTGTCAGGTAAAGATCACCACCGTTGCATTGACTGTCGGCTGGTTTGGGCTAGCGAGTTTTATTGTAGATCAGAGGGTCACATCTTGAAAGAAGTAGGTTTTCATTAGTCACGTAAGGTTCAAAAGGTTAACAGCTGCTCAAGGATAAGGTGCCTGGAGTGTGAGGTTTACGCTGCGAGCACTAGAGTGTGGAAGGCAGACTGGAGGACCAGCTTCTGGCACAGTTAAGTAGTGCTTAAGCTGATGTGCAGCTAGTTTCCTTTGTGCAATCCCATTAGGAGGTATTTTATTAATAGTTATGCAAAGCTTCCTGTAAACATAGCATAGGTAGTAACTAACAATATATATTGGGGAGGGGAGGGGGGATGTTGCTTTCCTCCAGACTTGCTGTCCATTAAAGACGGCAGCCTTCTGGGTGCGCAGGCAGGAGCCCTTCGCGTACTTCCTAGGCAGAAGCCTTGCTGTGTTTGTAGCATATCGAAGGCGCTGGACGTCTCTGCCCTTAACTTACCGTAAAGTCTTGTTTAGGTTGAGAACAGTGAAGACTAAAAAAAGATGTGATGTGCTCAATTTGATATGTGTAAAAGTGATGATGGACAGAAACAGAATTTCTAACAGCTGATGGCTCACAAAAGGTATTGGGATCTTGACTGGAGTTTCGAGCAGGTAGAATAGGCTGTTCTGGAGTTCCTGTGGGTGGACTCAGACAGACCACGAAGTTAGCGCCATTGAGTGCTCTCACCAATATGTACACTAATATTTGTGTATCATTAATCGAAGAGGGCCAAACCGCATCCCTTGTGCACACCTTCTAATCCCATAGCATGTTTTCTGTCACATGAACAGTGTCTCACGAATTCATCAAAACTGAACTGCAGAAGTTGGCTATGACAGATTAGTGTTAAAGTCTTGAGGTGTTGGAGAAGAGAGGTATGTCTCAGTAGACACTTTTTGCACGACCTCCGTTGCACACAGGTTGTGATGCTTCACTTGCAGGGTGCAGAGTCAGGGAAAAATGTGTCTCTTGCAACAATTAGGTCCCTGAGCTGCGCACTTTCATGTAACGTTTTTACACTTGTTATTCCCTATTTGTTATTTTGCGCATAGCATGACCTGGAAAGAAGAGTTATCTACCCTTTAAACACAATGAATGAGTAGCAAGAAAGGGTAACTGCGGGCAGAGGCCATAGTTCCATCTGAGAAGAGAATGGTTAGGCTCAATCTCACAATGTAACATTTAATGTCGCTGCTAACTGAATGTAATGAATTTCGTTTCAAAAGTTCATATACAGTACTTTCCTTCGTACTTTTCAGAAGAGCTTGCTGCAGTCTTTTACTAGGTTTTCTGAGGCACTTGGAGGTCACTTGGATGTTTGCCTGGAAGACTTGGCAAGCTGAAAGATCTTGAGACTCCTTAGATAACTTCCTGAGACAAGCATAGCATAAGACAGTATCTAGCAGACCACACTGGTATATTGGCACATGCTGACAGTAAGTCGTTTTACTGCAGTCTTCATTCACAAGTTTTTGTGGGCAATAAACCTAAGGTGTTGCCTACATTTGTCAGAAATGTCTTAGGGGCTGATTTAGATATTGGCAGACGAGTTACTTAGTCACAAAGGTGACGCACATCCCATCCCCCGAAATCTACATCCCATAGGATATAATGGGATTTACTTTTCGGAGGACGGGATATCCATCACCGTTGTGATGAAGTAACTCGTCTGCCAATATCTACATCAAGCCCTTAGTGTTTTGCCCATGTCTTTGCGAAATAATGTTTGTTTCTTTGTTACCTATATGTTACATAGTATTGATGCAGCTGCTTGGCGCCAGAGTATTACCAGACTGGGCATAATTTAGTTCCTTATGCACATAGTGTCTCTGATCTAGTCATTGTGTGTTGCATGTGGTGAATACTCTCTTTTGATATCCATTGAACACACTGCAATAAGCCCACTGACTGTTAACACACTTCCACTAAACTGGCACCGCTACATGCCCTGCAGCTAAGAGATATAGGCCCATATTTCTACTTTTTTAGTGCCACATTTGCGCCGCTTTTTGACGCAAAAACGGTGCAAGCTGACAAAATATAGTAATTTGCAAGTTTGCGCCATTTGTGCGTCAAAAAGAGTTGCAAATGCGGCGCTAAAAATGTATAAATATGGGCCATAGTGAGGCAAATCTGCCTTGTGCTGGTCTGCCCCCGTAGGCGTCGGAGCCTAGTAGCAGTCTCAGTTTTGGCAGCATGCATGCAGCACTCCTAACAAGAAGATGTGTCTGCCTCCAGGCAGCCGTAGGCAGTTGTTTTGGGAAATCCAATTGTGCCTCATTCGGGTTCCAGCTCAAGGTGGCCAATTAAGTGCTAGTAGCTGGGGTGCTGGACGAGCCCCAACCTGTACAGAGATAGGAGCCCTCACTACACCACGTTAAAAATGTACAGTGGTGAGTGCAATGCAGAAGTCAAAGGAATACTATGAGTTGTGCTTTCACTTAGATTCATTTCTTGGTAGCTATTTCATGTTGTCCATTACTAAACAGAAGATTTGCACAAGTAATTCATTGTGATGTTTAATATAAGAGGTTGTGCTCAACGTACATGAGAAAATAAAGGAATACAGCAAAGAAGAAAACATAAAGCAAAGATGTGGGAAGAATTAGAATTAACACATCTAACCATTAATATTCTAATTTTAAGCATTAGTGTCAGGGTTGGTAGTAACACCTAGGGGCAATCCTGTTAAACAAATTTTATTCTCAGCAGTTGTGCGTGCCAAGTTTAAAAACTGTTGATGAACCTAACGGGCTTAATGATGGACCCATGGTTTAATCTATTGGCCTGTATTCAATTTTAATTCCCGCAATCTACCATTCCCCTCGCAAGACCAGAGGTAAGGGCACCATCCCAAGCCAAAGCAAATACCAGGCAGGGAGAATAAAAAATCTACTTTTGGGGCTCGCAAGGTATTACAGCACCCACTCAAGGAGGAGAAAAATCCGGTGATGAAGCATGCCACCTCGGTTGGTGAGGACTTATGCATCCTGTGAAGAATACCCTTATTGACCACACAATTCTAATTCCACTGTCGAAATTTGAGATTGATTGGCTTTATTATGCTCCACTAGTTGCCTAGTGAAGGTAACTGAACAACATTCATTGTAAAGTTTTGTTCAGTCTGTCTACTTTTTGAGCTTTGTGGCCTTCTAAGACAAGACATATCTCTATAAACTTCATGTTCATGTTCTCTTCTCTTCAGATAAGAGAGTTGGGGCCTTTGCTCTGTAATGCTGGAAGCCCTTCGCAGGTAATTTGGACATCGTCCAGCAATGCGCGGCGGTCTGCATTTAGTCTGACTGACTATCAACATAGCCAGGGAACGGAGCCTTACAGCTCGTCCAAGTATGCCACCGACCTGCTCAGCTTGGCGCTGAATGAACACTTTAACCAACAGGTGAGACCAGGGGACAAGCGGTGACTGACGACAGCCATTTCACAAATCTCTGGAAACGGTCACCTACTCAAAAGATGTGGAATGTAGACATTAACTATCACTGTTTTCTGCATTCTAGATGTCTGTTTTCTTTCCCAAGCTGTCAATTGATGGTATTTTTCCTTGTTGTAGCATACATCATTTCAGCTTTTCACTTGTGTATTGAAGGATTTGTTTGATTACCCTTGGATCCTGCTCAGTTTTGTATTGTGAACTCTTGGCGTTCATTATATCTTTTTGGTTAGTAATATTTTTTGGTGCCTATCTATAATTTTCTGTGCATTTGTAGGTAGTTGTGAGATGTTGGTCCATGTGAGAGTCAGTTAAAGGTGCTTCTAAATAGTGCACAAAAACAATGAATGCACAGTTCCACAAAACAGGAACAAGAGCCCTCACTGGGCCAAGTAAGCCTGACACCATCCCTATGGGGTCCATCCTTTATTATGAGGAGGGTTCCTGCCATATATGTTTTGTTTATTTTACTACATAAGTGAGGATTAGGTATGTTTTATTAGGTCCTGACGAATCGCCCTCCTACCTTTTGTTGATTTTTTGAGCGAGAAGCATGTTGACCTTTCTTCATTTCGGCAGTATACGGATTTCCAGTCCTGCCTCTATCAAACCCCGAGTTTATAGGGTTTGAAGCCACCAGACATTCATATTATAGCGGGTAAAATAGACATTATTATGATTTTCCCCTTACTTATTGTTTTTAATCTTGACAGAGGTACATTCTCCTAATACATTCTCCTATTGTTATTGGTCCCTCTATTCAATTTTAACAGTATTATTCACCAATCCCACATAACCACACTCACCCACCAGCAAATACCTTTAATTATAGATCTCCGGTAAAGAGCCCCCTCGAGGGCCACGTCAGGCATTGCAGCGCCGTCCTGACGAGGAGCAAAGCCCAATGATGAAGCATGTCACCAAATGGTGAGTGAGGGCTCTTGTTCCTGTTTTAGGATACCCACAGGGACCTGTTGATCTTTCCCTGACTGGGATTTGATCCTTCCTTTTTTGTGGAACTGTACTTTCATTGTTTTTGTCATTTATATGGGAGTACTATGCACAGGACAAGCCCTTTTTCCTTTTCTTTTTCATAACCTCCCACTTTATAGGCCCTCTTCATTTTTTGTTTTGGCTTCTAAATAGTGACCATGCCAACCATCCTAATTATAAAGACTTTCGAATTGCAATGCTGACTAGAGTGTGTCCCAGTGACTCAGTGTCATAACAGATTGACCAATCACATTTTCTACATATTGTTATAGCCTTATAGCCCGACGTAGTGAACAATATCAGCCATTAAAGGCCTACTCCAGCGTTAGAAGACCAAGCCGATGTTCCAGTGTTCTAATATGACATATAGCATTGTCATAACCTGTGTCACCTGCTGCCTTGTGGTAAACTGATTAACTCCAAACTCTGGTCCCTACAGGGTCTCTACTCAAGTGTAATTTGTCCAGGCCTGGTGATGACTAATTTGACATATGGCATCTTTCCATCATTCTTCTGGACACTAATTATGCCCATTATGCTGCTGGTGAGTACAGCGTTCCTGTGCCGTTTCTGTCTGTGTGAATCAGATTATAACTACAGGGGTTCATTTTGAGAAATAGATTAAAAAAAACATAGACTTGAAAAACATCTACTGCTAGATATCTACTGTACATCCTCCTGAAAAAATGTCGACCAACCATACTCACTGCTTCCATTGTAAGAATATGTTAATTTGCTGTTTTGCTTCAGTCTTGGCATATTTGGAAGAAAGTGCTTGGTAGTGAGTTTAGTTGTATGTCGACATTTTAATCCAGATAGTTTTATGGAGTAGATATTTTAGTAGATGGTGCTTTAAGTCTATATTTTTGGAAACTGTTTTTGCATGCTGCTAGCTACCTGTACCTTTTTATCCCCCTTCGTACCTCTGCTTTCTTCTTAGTCTGTCACTGCACTACTTGTAAATCTACACCCTGACCTTCTGTTTTGTCACCCTGCTTTTACACCACTGCACTTCTACACCATCACGTCCCACCGTTTACCTCAACCCGTTCTTTGCACTACTTGTAACTGTTTGTGTACCACCATTGCCCTTTTACTCACCGCTGCAGTATTTGTAACTCTATACTTCCTCCCCTAAACCTAACCACTGCTCCCCTCCCATCCCAATCACTAAATCCCCTCCTATCTCAGCCCAATCGCTAGCTCACCTGTGACTCTATACACACACTACTTAACATAGTCCTCCCATCCAATATCCCTGTACCACCAGTATTAGCTCTCCATGCCCTCCATGTGCGACTACTGCTCTTGATGGCTATTTCATGTCACTTGTAACCCCTCAGTGGAAAACAACCTCATTATTGATGAATGCTCTTATGTAAATTCAAGAGGTATTGTAGAAAGTTTGTGTTTGTAATGGTGCAGTATTGTACGTAAATATGCAATCCCCTCATGTTCTTTAACTTTTGCATTTCTGTAAATGTCTCTTTTTCTCCTTCAGATACGAATCTTCACAAACACCTTCACATTAACACCGTACAATGGAGCAGAAGCCCTGGTATGAACCTGCGGCCATTCGATTGCATTGAATGTGGAAGATTTGCCATGGCTCCCCAGCCTCACTCAGCTGTCAGGAGGGTAGGGATAGGCGTGAGGTGGTAGGAATCCCTAGTACTGTTTCAGTTGTATGGCACCCTGGGATGTATTGCAACTCTGTTCGTTTTACAGTCCACCACCCTTCAGTGTAAAATCAAGATGAAGTTTTCTTCCACTAGGAAGTAGCACATCTTGTTGCAGACCCCTACTGCACAGACTCTTGCCTGTATGCGTAGAACACATTGCTTAGATGAGATCAGAGGAGTGTCGGACATGGGAAAAATGACATCTGTCCCACCCTTTAGCTATTTCAGGGTTCTGTGTCAAAATATCTCCTTTTAGGTTGTACTACTGAATATTGACCCCCAGAATATTGTGAAACACTAATACAGAGGGCAGACTATCAAGGGACTGAATATCGAAAGGTAAATGCATAAAGAAAAGTATAGATTTATTATTCCTAACTCCACATCTACATAACTTGAAGATCAATACGTGTGTGTGTGTGTGTATGTGTATATATATAGACACTGAAAAAAATAAAGGTTTACAAGGATGTCATAGTTAGGAAACATATTTTTTTTTAAACTTAGAAATTCACTTAAGTGATAGTTACCTTAGGACACATGTTATAGTTGCTTGAGGTAACTCCAACTATAACTGGTGAATTATAATGGTTTTGTATGTTTAAAATGTGAGCCTAACTATAATGTCCCTGTAACCTTGTTTTTTTCCAGTGAATTTGTATGTCTTTTTTTTAACGTATAGGCCAGGCCCTGAGCCCAACCCCCTATAAGCACCGTGCAAAGCCTTCACCCTAGCGCAGTGGAGGTTGCCCTCAAAACCTGCCCTGCAGCCAGACCCCGCGGCCAACACCCCTAACCACCCAACCCTATGCTGTGCGCGGCCCTTTCGCCGTGCGCGGCGGGAGTTGGCCACAGCCTCTCTGGAAGTGAGAATAGCTGTGAGAGGGTGTATCTGGGGGTGAGAGTGGCTGAAAAGTGTCTGACTGGGTGTGAGAGTGCTTTCTATCAGTGTTTTAGTGGGTGCATCAGTGTGTGTGTGTGTGTGGGTGTGTGTGGGTTGCATGAGGGTGTTAGTGGGTCTATGAGTGGGTGCATGAGGGTCTGAATGGGGGTGTGAGTGGGTGCATGAGGGTCTGTGAGGATCTGTGAGTGGGTGCGTAAGTGTCTGAGTGGGTGTGTGAGTGGCCTCCCCTGCAGTCTCACTGCTTCAGCAACCAAGAAGCTGCTTTAAGTAGCAGATCTGTGGTTGCTGAAGCAAACCTTTCATCTCTGTTTCATGCACGCATATTTGCGTGCAGGGAACAGAGATGAAAGCTCCACTTTCTGACAGCAGGACCTGTTGACAGGTGGGCCCCCTGCACCTTCTTCGTTAATTGCCCCAGGGGCGTGGTGGTCACAGGGCTGTAGGGAGGGGGCCGAGCGCCCCCAGCATCCAATTTCTATAATGACCTGGGGGATGGTGGTCCCCGGGGTGTGGGACGCAACACGCCCCCCTGCACATAGTTAATCGCCCCAGGTGGGTGGTGGTCCCTGGGGCTGTGGGGGAGGCAGGGGGCCTCCCCCACATAATTTAAATAAAACCCCAGGGAGGTGGTGGTCCTGGGGGTGGGGTCCCCCCCCTATTAGAAATAGACAATGCCCCCAGGACTTGGCCTACCCATGGGCTTGAAAAAATGAAGCGCTGGAGCCCTCGCATCATTTAATTTTTTTTTTATTTTCACTAGATTTTCCAATCTCTGCAAAAATGTTTAAAAAATGCTTTTTAGCCCTGTGTGTGTGTGGGTTGGGGGGGGGGATCCCTCGGGGATCCTACCACCAGAGGTAAGGGGTCAGGATATCTGTTTCCTGGATCCTTTTCTTTCTTTCTTTATTTTTAACTTTTTTGTGGGACTCGGCTGAAGCTGAGTCCCAACATGGCTGACAACACTTTCTTGTTGAAGTGTTGTCAGCCAGTCAGATCTCAGCACGAGATCGGGAGGGATTGCGAATCCTTCGCATCCCATCATATGCAAATTTGGGTTTTTCCTAATATTTCTAAAACTGCTGGATTTACACCAAATAACAAAAAGTCTTTTTCTGGACCAAGAGCTACCTTTCTGCCAAAATTGGTGTAATTTCATCCAGTGGTTTTGGTGTTATCGCTGTTCAATATTTCTCGGAATTAACATTGGAAAAGCTCTAAATTTCACCCCCCTTTTATCGCGGTCCCTGCATCACAGATCACCCCGAAACTTTCCAGACAGCAGCTAACATGGCTGTCAAATTCTTTCGGAATTTTTTGTGAAGATTCGTTAAGCTGCACCAAAGATATAGGGAAGCAAAAAAACTGCTTTTTCAATAGAAACTACCTAACTATAACTACCTAGTGACGTCCCCCACTAGATTATATAACCTAGTGCCTGCCCGCCCCTCCCCCCCTCCCAATGGTCAGATCTTCAGTTAGTAAACTAATTATTTCTTAATTCACATACCAATATTTTAGCACTTTCAAACTTCATGCCACTTTACTTAACAAAATTACTTATCATACTAATTGTTGGAGATATATATTTTTCCAGAAATTAAGCAGTGGTGCCATTATTAGTAATTTAATAATAGGCAAATAATGTTTTTTATTGCTTTTAAAGTGATTGTTTATATATGTTTCATGCAATTTCAGAGGTAGTGTTTTTTTAGGGTTAGGTAAACACGAGTGCGAAACTGAAGCAGCGAATGTGCAGGAGGACACATTTTGGTTTAGCTACATAGTCTAATATCTCTGAGGTGCATCTGCTTCCACGCCCCATCTATTAGTGGATAACCCACAGAGGAAAGACTTATGTGAATAGTCATAATCCCAACAGATGGACCACATATGGAGCTAAAGAAAATACCATATAAAAATAACCTCGGTCTATTCTACGTCACTGAGTTTGTTGAAGGTGCCTTTAGTGCTTTTGTGAGAATTGCACTTTGCTAATTTTCCTAAGTTTTAAGTAGTGAGGCCCTCTCCTTCTTCTGAACTGGTTGCAAATCCTTACACTTTTTGTAAGAGAGGAGTTAAATTACATATTGTGCTTTGATTTTACGTCTGGCCTGTGAGTTAATTTTTTTAAGTCTATGTGAACCACTCCTCTGAGCTGTGTTGGAACAATAAGCCTTGTACTTGCCTGTGAGTAGGCTCCCTGCTTAATCTGTAGGAATGTAGACAGGCTTATACAGTATACTTCACCAATGCTGAATAAAATTAAATGCCCTCATGTGTTCTCAACATCTTCTGTTTCCTCTTCCAGGTATGGCTGTTCAGACAAAAACCAGAGTCCCTAAATCCGCTGGCAAAATACCACAGCCTGACTTCAGGATTGGGAAACAGTTATGTGAAGCCTGTCAAGGTGAGTATCGACATCCTTATATGTAGGTCTGTCTGGCTTTCGGTTTTTAATGGCGGAGTCATCCACAGAAACATGTATACAATGCATGTTGTCACTCTGTATCTGTGTATGCCAGGATTGTCACTGTAAGTTGATGACTACAGATCTATTTTATTATGGTCATAGAACTCCCTGAGCACATCGACTCTTAGACTACTAGGAATTGACTTTCTTAAGTACAACAAAATCAGATTACATTTCGGTGCATTTGTCATGATCAGCACAGAGATCATTCAGTGCCGGAGGTCGCTTTTGGTAATGTTTGACATACAAATATCACAACACCAGCTTCATTTAAACACCTGTCTTCTAGGATTGTGTCAGTATATCGTGGACAGAAATGTCTTTGACATAAATTTTATGGCATATCTATTGTTTATAAAGATATTGCCTGATTGGGTGTAGATTTTCTATTATTGATTCGAGTGTGGCACTGTTTTTTGTAAATTATATTTAGGACACAATATTTTTGCCAGACAATATTCTGACAACGATATTCAGCTACCGTACCATTGTCCAGTGCCTGGCTCATGCTCTGTACGCGCTTGTGAGTATTTTTATTCTCTGACTTCTGTAACTGGAGTAACAGTAGGCCTTTCTAGTGCCAACCACTGCAACAGGAGGCTCGCCATGGTATGTTGTGCACGTTCCATCCTACGGCCTATGATGGTGATGCATGCTGTGTGCTCACCTTGCTGATATTTGATAAAGGTTTGTAATTCACCCCACTGCTTTATGGTACTGTACTAGAAGAATTCTTTTTTCCAGTCATGCTCCACCATGTGGCTTGTCCATAATGTGTGGATGTCTCAACCAGTGATATCAATTAGGAGTAGCATCTGCTGCCCCTAGCTTACCAGTAGGTACCCCTGGCATGTGCTATGCTACCCCTCTTCTCAGGGATCATGAAGTCAGATTCAGAAAGAGAAAGTAATGAGGGCTTGTGAGCTATGTTAACGGTATGTCATTTTCACTCCATGTGAGGCAGGGCTAGGGGTCAACCTGGTGTCATTGGGTGTTCATAGTTTGCGCAACATCTCTCTTCCGCTACCCCTGGCCTTTTGAGGAATTGGTATCCATGGTCTCATCTGGAAGGCCTACTTATTTGAGAGTTCACAAATAAAGTGCTTTCTTTTAGGTTCTAAATACAGTGGAAGAGCTGACAGGCAGTCACACATAATCCACTTTTATTTTTCTCTCCCCACATAGCAACATGTTACTTATTCTCTTTCTGCACTACGGATGTGTATATATATGTCATAAAAGGATGTGCCTACAACACCCTCATCATGTAAATATTTGCCAAGGGCCCCTGAGTGCTTTTTTCTTTTTTTAGGAGAGGGACACACTAATGGAAGGAGTTTTCTGGTGCCTGATCCTTTCTAGGCACCATCAAACTCCCTAATGAGACAGCATGCTCACTACTGGGTCTTATTAATATGCTTGTTACATCACAAGGGATGTCACACACATTGAATACACGTTAAAGGGATTCCCTAGCTCCTCCCAGGTACATCCAAGGATTGAAGTGGGTAGGCAGGGTTACGAAGGGGCTGCCCTCAGCTCCTCCCTAGATATGGCCATTTACTCAAGACATTTTTTTTTTCTGTTGATAGGAAACAGGAATGTGGACGGAGGAACAGCAGCGGCTGCTGCAGATTTCAAGGGGAGGGGCGACGGGAGAGGACAGGGGAGATAAATAAAAAAAATAATAAACTTACCTTTTCCTGCCGCCGCCAGCCACCTCGCTCCTCTTCTGATGGTTTTGGTGTCCCAACAGTCCCTGAGACACCAGCACAGTCTCTCCATGTAATTCTGGTGCTGCTCACATGATATACCTAGCATGAGAGCAACACCAGGATTGGTTGTGGCAGTCTGTGCATTTTCTCCAACCTGGCTGTGCAACACAGCCGGGTTTGAGAAACCTAAGTGCGCATGTCAGTTAAGCTGGCCTGAGACAGCTGGCCAAACTGACATGCGCACTTAGTGCACTGACTCCAAGCTCCATTCTCCCTCCCCCCACTCCCATGGACTAGCCCCGCCCCTCCCTGCACCTGCTGGCTGGGCCAGCAGCTGAAAAATTAAACGATCAGAAAACATTGTTTTATTTTTCAGTTGCTGAACTTAGGAGTTCTGGGTTGTTTGAGATCTGAGGATGCTACCCTCTTTTCTTTCACAGAATTCCCTGCACAGGTAAAGTACATTAGTTAAAAAATGTCTCAAATGTATATGACAGAAAGCCCTGGAATGTGTAAGGAACAGCAAAACTCACACCACCCAGGGTTCCCTCATGTCTACCAATAGTAAATATAAAAAGTATTTCATGGGCGTGGGGACGTATCTAAACTGACAGGATCAGGCAAATATGTGACCAAGTGAAGCCAGTATACTTTCAGAATGCTCTTCCCAGCAATTTTGCCCTCTATCTTTTCCGTGCAGTACCCCCCTCTCTCCCCACATACACATATGGGTAACCAGTTTTTATTGGAGAAGTGTGGGAGCTTTAGATTGGGAGGACATTTGCCTAAAGTTTTAGATTTTCTGTCTCAGAAAATGGGAAAATAGTGTGTTTTTTACCCAGACTTTAAAATAAATAAAACGTGTTGAAATACATGAATATCATCACATTGAATTGCCCCGTGCTTCTAGTTTTCAGGAAAATCTGGGTTTGGCGGGTTCCCCTCGCTGCTGGCCAAATCTGTGCCCAAATAATACATACATCTTCAATGGAATTTGAAAACATTCCCTAATGTCTCAAGTGTGGATCCCTGCTCATATCAATGAATAACCCTCTGATGTCTGATAACCTGACCAAGAAGACCTAGGGGAATACACATTTGAACCAGGCATTGGGAGGGATATGTTCCTGTGTGACGAAGTCTGAATGACACTACCATGTTTGGGGAACAAGTTGCAAATCTGAGGAATGCCTTGATGAGTCTTGTCCCGCCAGCCGGTCAGAATAGGCATTCTGTCACCTAGCTCAGTAACCATGCGTACCATAGCATTACTACATTGTATGATGATGTGGTTCATAGACTTTTTAGGTTAGAGCACTTAGGGCCAGATGTAGCAAAGGGTTTTGCCCATTCTGTGTTTATGGGAAAATGTGTTAGTGCATATGGCCCTAAGTATTTGCAGGCTTTAAAATAAACTATTACATTACTCTGTATAACATTGCCCAGTTTGTCACAAAACTGTTTTCAATTGCGCGCACCACAAAACATGCCTCGGTTCCAGCAGTGGATTGTGTGCTGACCATGGTCCCCGAACTTATTTCTGTCGTTCCCGCCTCTTGCCTTTCCTGATGTCTCAGCTTACCATTCTCTCTTGTCTTAGGTGACTTGCGGTTGGACGTGGACTGCAGTTGTGCACTTTCCACACTCGTGTAAGAGGGGCAGAATGCATTTATTCCAAATGTGCTTATTAAAAAACACATCCATTGCTGTCAGTGACGTCTGGTCAATATGTGTATGGTCTGATATGGTAGTGCGCCAACTGGCAACAATTTGCTTATTCATTTCACATCTCAACTGTTGTCCTCATATTTGGCTTTTTCTCTCATGCTAGATGGACCTTGACTATGACACCAGTAAGAGGTTTTATGAGAAGTTGCTTGCCCTGGAAAAGCAGGTCAGAGAGCGGGTGCTTTGAGCAGCACAGAAGGAGAACCAACAGTGACCAGAGTGTGGGATCAGTGCCTACCTCACGCTCCCTCAAGGAAGAGTACACTGTGGAATTCAATAAAGTTGCTGACTTAATGTGTACCACTTCAGCTGATCCCTGTGAACTGACAGAAGGAGCCTGTACTTCCCTACGATATGTGAATTCTGGATCACCTGCTCAGCAACGATGTGTGAATTCTGGATCGCCTGTTTTCACCCTATCAATAATTTTGTATTTTGTGTAGAATTGTTTCTCGGACTACGATGTTCATCCTCTCGAGCCTCCAGAACTGCAGGGCGATGATGCTTGTAGGATGGAAGTTGGTCAATGAAGCTTTGCCTCATTTCTTATGACATTAATGGACTATGAAAAATAGGTTCATATCCTACCAAATCTATGAAAAGGACCATCATTGGACCAGCACGGTCTCTGCTGCTTATCCTGTATCCCTGTCAAATAAATATAATTTTGGTTAAAAATGGAGGTGGAAAAGTAAATTGCATGCAAAACGTTGACCTCTTATGTGTTTTGCAGGATATTCTGGCTTAATTACTCATAGTGTACTTAAGTCAGGCATATTTTCCCATTTTTGAGTAGCAGTTTGCAGACTGCACAGACCATACATGTTTGCCGATTTTACAGCATGTGACCTCAGTACAACAAACACAGATAGATCAAATGCTTCATGTTTTTACTGGATTGCAGGTTATAGAATCCATTTACACCTTGGACGATAGTTTCTTTCGAAGTTATATGGCATTAGTACATCTAACTCACACAGATTTCACGTTTATTCTGTTAGTACATTGAAATGCCCTTGATCATAAATGCCTATAGAGTACATATGTTTGGTTTTTTTTGTATCTGACTTCAACTCATAAAATCCATTAACAACATATTGTTTTTTTCAGAGTATCTAACACATGACATTGCACCGAGTAAATCAGATCTTTCATTGGGTGTTATTCTTTTAAATTCAGAAGGTAATTTGACCTCTGGCATAATACATAACTTCTATTGAATCTGGCATTTACAATAGAGCGTTGGTGTTTTTATTTCCATTGTCCCTCAAAATTGGAAGCAGCAATCCCAGCTTCTTAAGCTTTTTGGACTGGCCTTCTTTCGCTTAGCCACATTTCCTGCTTTGAAGCCCTTATTGTGTGGACCTGAATGCTGCAGACCGTCCAGCGCTATTGCTGCAGCTCCCATGATTGATTTTCTTAATATTCATGTACAATGAATAGTTTCACCTAAGTCGGGTGTTTGATCCTAGAACATCTTTAAAACTGATGGTAAGCAAAAAGAAATGATGGACTGGGATGCTGCCCTGAGTGATTAACAGTGGCCGACATTAATTCAAGCATTCCACACATCACTTCTTTGTATTCCTTATGCAAAACTCTAAATGAGAAGTGTTTGCCCAGATGTGGGTCCCATGCTTGCTTTGCCAAGTGGAACAAGTCGTACACTACTGACAAGGCACATGGAGACCACAGCCTGTCTAGGGTGCTTGTGTTCCTGGTCAAAGAAGGCCTGGCTTGGAAGTTTGGACTGGACTGTTCCTATTGGAGCAGGATCAATGTTGATTTGCACATGGCTGGGTCCTATGTGTGGTGACATAGCTGGCAAAACAACGACGTATTGGGATGCAGCCCTTAGCAAATACCAGTGGCTAAGATTAATTCAAGCATTCCACTTATCACTTTTTGTATTTCTCTGTGCAACACACTAAAGTGATTGAAACAAAAGTAGCACTGCTGGTGTTGCCAAAATGTACGTGACTAATCTCAGATCTGTTCAGGGTTTTGAGAGCTGAAGGGGTGGCGAGACTACTATAGGTTAGAGTGCAGTGGGAGGAAAGGCAGTGGGGAGCCCATGATGTCCAGAGAGCAGAAATTAGTTTGCCTGTAGGTAATTACCTTTTTTTTAGGAATACTTGATACGAATTAGTACAATTGTATTCTTTTATGTAGAACATACTTGACTCCTAAAAACCAGGTGGGATGTATCCAGGGACAATTACTTCTTACCCAATGTGTGGAGAAACATTTGAGGCTCCTTGCACATGGTACAGTTCTAAAGCACAATAGAAATTTATCGGAATGGTGTCCTAGACAGGCGGCGACTGGCCACTAGTGATATAATCAGATTCATCCTTAAGCAATACCTGTTAAGGATGTTTCCTAAACCAAGACTGGAAAACTTGTAATGCTACGTGTAATATATGCTTGCTAAGTGGCATGTTCCCATTCACTGGCTGTGACCACAGAAGCTACATATGTAGTCATGGGTGAGAGACATGTCTGATTAGGCACCCGCAGAAGAGAGCTGGATGTGAAACAAAATCAGCCTTAAAAGAAACGCTCAGATCAGCTTGCTTCCTTCCACTCCTCATGTGTCTCTGTTTCCATCTGTTGGAAATGGCCCTTTTTGCAGGGTTATCCCCAAACGTTTTGCCTTCCTCCTATTTGGTCAGGTCTGTTTTTGCTGGTTTATTGTCTCTGTGCACTTTACCACTGCTAATCAGTGCTAAAGTGCAAGGGCTCCCTAAAGAAATTGTACTGTTGGTTGTTTTATCCATGATTGGCATATTTGATTTACTAGTAAGTCCCTAGTAAAGTGCCCTATAGGTGCCCAGGCCTGTAAATCAAATGCTACTAGTGGGCCTGGAGCACTGGTTGTGCCACCCACATTAGTAGCCCTGTAACTATGGCTCCGACCTGCCACTCCAGTGTCTGTGTGTGCAGTTTTAAACTGCCAATTCGACTTGGCAAGTGTACCAACCTGCCAGGCCTAAACCTTCCCTTTTTATACATGTAAGGCACCCCTATGGTAGGCCCTAGGTAGCCGCATCGGCAGGCTGCAGGATAGGTTTAAGGTAGGACATGTACTGGTGTGTTTTACATGTCCTAACAGTGAAATACTGCCACATTCGGTTTTCACTGTTGCAATGCCTACCTCTCTCATAGGTTAACATGGGGACTGCCTTTAAATAACTCTAAAGTACAGATTTCCTTTGGGAGCAGATAGAAACATGGAGTTTAGGGTCTCTGAACTCACAATTTAAAAATACATATTTTATTGAAGTTGGTTTTTAGATTGTTAGTTTGAAAATGCCACTTTTAGAAAGTAGGCATTTTCTTGCTCCATCCATTCTGTTGCTCTGTCCATGTGGATTCCCCATCTGGGTCAGTTTGACAGTTAGCCTGTAAACACCTCTCCTTTAGACCGTGACAAAGGTGGGTGGAGTGTAGCCTGCATATCTTGATGAGCCATCGGTGCTGGAAGGAAGGGGAGGAGTGGTCACTCAGCTGAAAGGACTGTGCCTGCCCTCACACAATGCAGTCTCTGACCCCCTTGTGTGCGCCTGGGGCCTGGCCTGGACAAGGAAGGATCTTGCAAACACTTGAGACTTTGCTTTGAAGTTTGTCAACTTCATAGGCAGAACAGGGTATAAGAAGAAGACACAAAACCCAGACTTTTAGAATCTTTCTGGAATCAAGAGGAAACTCTGCCAAGGAGAAGAGCTGGAGGAGGAGTACTGTCTATTTGCTGTGCTGCTTTGCTGGACTGGCCTGCAGTTGCTGCTTCTGCCTGAAAAGAGTGTAAAGGGTGAACTTTGCTGGGTGTCCTGCTTGAGAAAGCTCTCCAAGGGCTTGGAGTAGAGCTTGCTTCCTGTTGGAAGTCTCAGGAACACCAAAGACTTCAGTTTCCTCGACCTGCAGCACTACAAACTGTGTGTTTTGTGCTGTTCAAGAGGAGAAACCACTCCACCACCTCCAATGCTGCCGCTGGCCTGCACCGTGACCTGCCGACGCTGCACAGAGTTGCATTACCCTGCTTCGCACCACGACCCTGGTGTCACCGATGCCGTCATCAGACTACTTCACCGAGCCTCTCCTGGCACCGCAACCTGTGGGCTCCGCACTCCGGCATCGCATGCTCACACCGCAGCCTGGGCCTCCCCGATGACGCCGGCGCCGCTTCATGCACCATGGCCTGTGGACACTACTCGTGAGGAGCACGAAGCACCGTCCCATCCCGCACCACAGCCCCAGTCCACTGACACCAGCACCATCGACTACAGTGTCGTCACCAGGCATCCTTGCCTGCACTGTGGCCTGTGGACACCACTCGTGAGGGTCACAAAGCAGCGTCCCGTCCCGCACTGCGCTGGCTTGGGCCTACCGACGCAGCGCTTCCGCAACGATAGCGACGCTGTGTGCAGCATGACCTGTGGACACCGCACGTCGCATCGTCCCGCTTCGCACCGCAGCCCCAATGGCATCAATGCCAGTGCACCTGATTTCATCAGCCCGGAGTTCGATCCGCAAGGCGTGTGACCCGACGACTCCTGCACCAACTCTGGAACCTACACCGTGACGTCCATGACGCCGCTCTCCGGAGCTCACCGCAAGGAACACGATACCATACAAATCTAATGTACTGTTTGCAGGTCTTCCTGACACCGTAGATGTCTTGCAACAGTGCAGCCGGCCTGAACTGTTGGTTTTGTTGCTCACGATGCCGTGATAGCCCCAGGTGGAGCTGTTGACTTCAAGGAACTGAATCTTTGAGTAAATCTTGCAGAATTCATATTTTTATTACTGTATGTTGGATTTTTTTTAGCGTATTTGGTCTTGTTTTAAGTAGATAGATACTGGCTATCTTTGTAAAACTGGTGTGGTGTCCTTTTGTAGTGTTTTCACTGTGTTACTGTGTGTTATGTGCAAATGCTTTACACATTACTTCTGAGATAAGCCTGACTGCTCATGCCAAGCTACAAAGGGGGTGAGCAGGGGTTATCTGAGCGGGTCTTTCCCTTATCCTGACTAGAGTGAGGGTCCCCACTTGGACAGGGTTCAAACCGACTGCCAACTTGAGTCCCCATTTCTAACACCGTTCATCCAATCCGCTCATCTTCTCTTTGCATTCTCTTCTCACTCTCTGATCTCTTTTTCTCTCCCTTCCTTGCATCCTTCCTCCCTCTCTCTATGGAAGCCCCCTTGAGCATGCTGCAGTTAGCCTTAGGGAGTTGAGGAAAGTGCCTGAGGAGCCAGCAGTGGCCCTGGGCTTTCAAAACCAGCCTTGAGTGGCTCCAGGCAACCGGATGAATGCCCAATAGCACAAAAGGCCAGTCTGGCCATACTGACCATGAAGTAGAAGATGTACTGGTGTACTACACTTTCTGACAACATAATGGTGCTACTAAGGTGTTGTTTCGACTGCTTTGTGTCTTGCTTATTGGTGAAGTGTAAAAGTGTTAAAAATAAACACCTGGGGAGGGGATGATGCCCGGTATAATGGGCCACACAACACAAAAGAAGGGGAGAGAGGTACTTCTTCTTTTCTGTCCTCCCATATCTCCATCAACCTTGTGCACACAACATAGGAAAAGGAGGAATAGATGATGCTCCTATAGAACCCAGAGCAACATCTCTTAGGAAACAATGCTCTTTTTAAATGAGAATTTAGGTATCTTTAGGTTCAAGCCATTGGAGTGCAGGATACGCCAATTTCTTGTAATGATTTGTTTCACATGATTAGATGCAGTGCTGAATTTTATTACACAAATTGATCTTTCTATTTTGGTTCATTCCAACTAGCACATCTCAGTCACAATTCCTTGCTCTCTGCTGTGCCCGGTTTACCACTTGGGGCAAGTAATCCTGCTCCACTAGTTTTCTCACTAGTTTGGGAGACTCCTCCTTAAAGTCACCCACTTCAGACAGATTCCTCCGAAGTCGCAAGAACTGCCTATATGGGAGATTTTCCCTTAGGGATTTCAGATGAAGGCTGTTGAAAAAAGGGAGGTTGTTCCTGTCAGTCGGTTTATGGTACATTCTTGTGACCAATCTACCATCCCTCGCCCTTATTTCGAAATCCAGGAACAGCACTGTCATGTTAGAAATAGTAGAAGTAAAAAGTAAGAGATGGTTCCTTCCATTCAGCCACTCCAGGAATTTGTTTAGAGAACTTTGGTCAACTCTCCATATCAGGAGGACATCATCTATGAAGCGATGCCAGAGTCTAATAATGTAATTCCATGGCTTATCTGACCCAAAGATGAACTCCTTCTAAAATTCTGAAACATACAAATACGACAGGCTCAGCACAAATATGCTGCCGATAGAAGTGCTGTGGGTCTTGAGATAGATGGTTCCCTTGAATTAAAAAATGTTCTTGTTCAGCGCTATTTGTGCCAGATCTAATATGAAGGAGCTCAGTGTTTGAAAAATCCCAATCTTGTTGGTACAAGACATCCTCAACTACCCTCAGAGTTTCCCTCTGAGGGATGTTGGCGTAAATGGATTCAATATCTAGGCCCACCAAGAAGTCAATCTCTGGGTTGAATTCCATGCCCTTGATCAGATTCAGACCATCCCTTGTATTCTTCGCTTAGGATTCCATTTTGTGAACTAATGGTTTCATAAAAAAATCACAAAACTGTGAAAGGGTTCCAATAGTGACCCTATTCCTGATACCATTGGATGCCCCAGAGGAGGTCTCGTAGGTTTGTGTACCTTAGATAACAAGTAGAAATATGGGGTCACTGTCCTCTCTTTGCACAAAAACTCACCTTTATTAAGAGAGATCCACCCATTGTTCACTGCCTCATTCACCAGTAATTCAATCTCCCTCTGTATTTCCTGCATGGGACCTACAGGCAGAACTCTGTAATTGCGTTCATCTGACAGTAGACGTAAACACTCCTGATCGTAGGCCTTTTTTTTTCTGGATTACAATTGCTCCCCCCTTGTCAGCAGGTTTTATGACTATATTAGGGTTCAGCTTAAGCTGTTGTGTAGCTTGCACCTCAAGTCTTGAGAGGTTTCTGGAAGGTTGGTCATCATTTTTTCTCATTTCCCCAACTAATCCTTTTGGGTTCCAGAGAAGTGTGCTACTCACCAAATAGCGCTTCGATGCCTCGTCAGGGGTAGTAAGTGCTATATAAACACAATTACAACTTCATGTGTGACCGACGGCCTGTTCAAATGCTGCCACTTCTGGTGGTAATTGTGACAACATCGCTACAAAAGTTGATCCGTGACGGGGAGCCATGTCCCCCTGCTGTGTGAAAACTTCTTTATTATCAAAAAAGATCCTGAGATGTACCCTTCTAAATAATTCTGCCAGTTCTTTTCTTAGTTGGGACTTGTTAACCATATTCGTGATGAACCACATTAGACCACATGATACAGATACTGTGGCCTCAGAATGGGGCAACAGGAATAAAAAAAAGGATGCACACTTACTCCGGAGATGCAGCGCCTGACCTTTGATGATTGACTACATGGAGGCTCTCCCACTGGCACTCCGGAGCAATCATGAGTGAAACGCAGTAAGCTATATCTGCAGAGGTCTTCAAATAACCTCACAAAGCCTGTGAGTGATGTGTGTTTGTGGTGGTGGGATGACCACTGGAGAGATGATAAGGATCTAGAAATAGGATATTCCGGACTAGGAATCCTGTGTATAAATAATTGTTAAAGAGATTAAATTAGAATAAACCATTGCATGGTTGTGGTACCATAAGTGTGTGTGAAAACAAACTGGGTTCTTGTTTTATTTATTGTTTGTTTCTTTAATTTTATTTTAGGAATCATCACATGTTTACTGGTAAGGGACCACTAAGGTCATCACATCCAGATTCCTAAAGATATGATTGCAGATACGGGTAGTTTGAAACTTAGGAGGGATCTTAAGTTCTGAGGAAGGCCGTACAATCCATAAGGGTGATGTTGAATTTCGAAACATGTTGACAAATAAGAAGATGACAGGGAGGAAAGGGCAGTAATATCCTAAGTTCATCACCATGATATAATTGTTAATCCTATCCAGGGAATCCATGAATAAAGATTGTGTAGGGCTCTTATGATATAGGTTTATCCATTTAATTTGTGTGTTCTGTAGAGTAAATTCCTAGATGTGTGTACTGTATTGTCTTCCCTTTACCTTGTGCTCCAACCCTGACATGGCTAACGCAGGGATGTTGTAGCAAGCCTGATGATGAAGCATGGCACGACTAGTCCGTGAGGGCAATTTTTAAGAACCTAGCGTTGTTTCCTAACTGATGTTGCTCTGGAATTTATAGGAACATCATCTATTCCTCCTTTTCCTATGTTGTGTGCACATAGTATAATTGGCCTCCCTGCCAAGTTTGATCAAGCTCACTGCACTTCCACTTTTACTTTCAGGCTAGTGGCAATGTTTAAGGAGGTACTCGATTAGAGTGAGCTTGCAGCCATGTATAAAGGGCTATGAGTTGTATTGTTATGTCACTTGTCAAGGGTGGTCTATAATACAGGTAGCATGGCGCATCTAATAAATGTTATTTCTTTAAATATATTAAATTAAATTAAATAAAAATATTTAGAATTATTAGTAACCTTGCTAATGAATAAAATGTTGCAGTACATGGACTCATTAAATTAAATGTTTATTAAATACATATTTTAAAACAATAGTAATGTGTTTCTGTATTTTTTGAAAATCATTTTGTTTTTGTTTTAAAAAGTTTTAAAGTGTAACATAATTATTTCTAAAAAGAAACTTGCTCCAAGGCTGAGCTGGAGTACATTTACTACTTATTTGGACCTTTTAGATGTGACTACTTTAGAAGCGTAGTCTGTGACTAGCAATGGGCTCACTCTTTTGAGGGTGAAGGTTTTTATTTGCATGTCCCTCTTTAAGCCCTTCGCTGCCAGGCCTTTTCCCCCTCCTGTGCCAAGCATTTTTTTGCTGTTTGGGGCAGTTCGCGCTTAGGCCCTCATACCTTTATGTCCATATTATCTACAAGTGCCAAATTTGTGTCCTTTTTTTGCAACATCCTAGGGATTCTAGAGGTACCCAGCGTTTGTGGGTTGCCCTGGAGGAGACCAAGAAGTTGCCAAAATACAGCTAACATTTCGTGTTTTTTGTGTGCAAAAAGTGGGGGAAAAAGTGCTGCAGAAAAAAATGTGTTTTTTCCCCTGAAAATGGCACCAACAAAGGGTTTGCTGTGCCTCAATCACCATCTTCCCAGCTTTCAGGAACAGGCAGATTTGAATCAGAAAACCCAATTTTTCAACACAATTTTGTCATTTACTACGACCTACCCCATTTTGACTAATATTTGTACTTTTAGCCTCCTTTCTGTTAGTGACAGAAAGGCGTGTGAAAACAATGCTGGATCCCTTCCAGCTAAACATTTCTGAAACGTAGACAAAATGTTTAATACAGCAAGGGGTCATTTGTGTAGATCCTACAACTTTTCCCACAGAAAATAACAGTAGAAATAACAAAATACTCTGTAACTTTTTCCTTCGATGTTAGATTTTCAAAAGCAATATACCGTTATGTCTGCTGGACTTTTCTGGTTGCGGGGATATATAGGGCTTGTAGGTTCATCAAGAACTCTAGGTACCCAGAGCCAATAAAGGAGCTGTACCTTGCAATGGGTTTTCATTGTATACCAGGTATACAGCAATTCATTTGGTGAAATATAAAGAGTGAAAAATGGTATCAAGGAAACCTTTGTATTTCCAAGATGGGCATTAGATAAGGTGTTGAGAAGCAGTGGTTATTTGCACATCTCTGAATTCTGTGGTCCACATACTAGCATGTGAATTACAAGACATTTCTCAATAGTCATCTTTTTCACACACTGTCATACATTTGGAGAGACAAAAATGTAGGGGCAATAAAACTTGTTCTTCAATTCTGTGTTCCCCCAAGTCTCCGGATAAAAATGGTACCTCACTTGCGTAGGTAGGCCTAATGCCCGCAACAGGAAACACAACACATCACATTTTTCCATTAAAATTGGACTTATTTTTTTTAAAGGGCCTAGCTGTGAATTTTGGGCTCTACCTCAGCCGGCACCCAGGGAAACCTACCAAACCTGTACATTTTTCAAAACTAGACACCTAGGGGAATTCAGGATGGAGTAACTTGTGGGCCTTTCACCAGGTTCTGTTACCCAGAATCCTTTGCAAACTTCAAGCTTTGGCAAAAACAACACTTTTTACTCACATTTCGGTTACAGAAAGTTCTGGAATCTGAGAGGAGCCACAAATTTCCTTCCATCCATCATTCCCCCAAGTCTCCCGATAAAAATGGTACCTCACTTGTGTGGGTAGGCCTAGTACCCGGGACAGGAAATGACCCAAAACACAACATGGACACATCACATTTTCCCAATGAAAACTGACCTGTTTTTTGCAAAGTGCCTAGTTGTGGATTTTGGCCTATAGCTCAGCCGTCACCTAGAGAAACCTACCAAACCTGTGCATTTTTGAAAACTAGACACCTAGGGGGATCCAGGATAGGATGACTTGTAGGGCTCTCACCAGGTTCTGTTAACCAGAATCCTTTTCAAACCTCAAAATTTGGCAATTAAAAAAACACTTTTTCCTCATATTTTAGTGATGGAAAGTTCTGGAATCGGAGGGGAGCCACAAACTTCCTTCCACCCAGCATTCCCCCAGGTCTCCTGATAAAAATGGTACCTCACTTGTGTGGGTAGGCCTAATGCCCGCGACAGGAAATGCCCCAAAACACTACGTGGACACATCTAAATGATCAAATACAAAAGTACCTATTTTTGCCGGAGGGTGCACCTGCGCTTTTGGTCCTGGGCTCAGCAGCCATCTAGGAAACCTACCAAACCCATTTCTGAAAACTAGACACCTGAGGGAGTCCAGGGAGGTGTGTCTTGCGTGGATCCCCCAGTGTTTTCCTACCCAGAATCCTCAGCAAACCTCAAATTTAGCTACAAAAATCACATTTTTCCCACATTTCAGTGTGGGATCACCGCACCGGCACAAATTTCCTCCCGCCCAACATTCCCCTCAGGCTCCTGATAAAAATGATACCTCACTTGTGTAGGTGGGCCAAGTGCCTGTGACAGGGAAGAGCCAAAAACATATTGAAATTGAGGGAGAACCATAGCGGGTCCAAAAGGGCAGTTTGAAAAAAAACATTTTAGGCTGACAAGTGGGGCAGAATTTTCATCGGTATAGATGCGGCAATGCTGGCTGGTAGGAATTTTGTGGATTCCTGCAGATTCCGGAAGATTCCAACACAAAAATGTAGGGAAAATGTGTGATTTCAAGCAAAGTTGGAGGTTTGCAGGGCATTATGGGTAAGAAAATGGTGCGGGGTGCATGTGAGGCACACCACCCTGGACTCACCAAGATGTTTAGTTTTCAGATGTGTCTAGGGCTCGTAGATTTTTCTACATGGCAGCATCCCAAAGTCCAAAAAGTGCAGCCCTCACCATTCCAAGTGGGACGATTTTGAGAGTTAGCCAAGCTCTTATGGCCCACATGTAAAGTCAAAACCCAAAATAATCAAATGTCCTCTTGCTTACTGTTGGGATAAGATATTTTAGTATGCGGTGGGAGAGCTGAAAGATTGTTAGCCCCTTTAGTTGGGGTGGGGGCATAACCATGCCCATACTGGTTGGTAGCCACCACCCCACTATTTTTTTAAATTCCCTGGCATCTAGTAGGCTTTCTGCCCCCAGGGCAATGGATTGGGGTAATTGCTCCATCTGCCCACCAGTGGGCAGAACAACTTTGTCCCCATTTATTGGGGGTGGGGTATTGCCATGATGCATGTCATCTGTGAATATTGGTGATTGACTTGCACCTCTTCTGTCTCTGGTGTCTTGAGCGTGATCACAACGTAAAGATCTGCATTGATTGTCTTGCATGCACGCCCAGGCCTTGAGGGAGTTCCTTTAAGCTCCTTGTAGCTCAATGTGCCACACCACTGTCGTGCGGTTCCTACTATAGTAATAAGACTGAATGTTTTATGGTGGCAACACTACAGCATGTGGGTGACTGAGTTATTCCCGCACTGTCTGGAAGCTGTTGGGCTCACTCCTGGCTATCCCGCAGAGACTCACCCAACCCTAGAAAGGAAAGATGATTTGTGGCAACCTAAACATGACACTATGACTCCTCAGGGAGGTCTTGGTGAACAGATTATCCCCCTTTCTCTCAGTTACTCAGAGACTCATATATGCCAAGATGGAATGAGAGACGCAAAATGGATTTCAATGCATTTATTGAAATTCTATTATAAAAAGCATAGGCTGTGATGATTAGGCAGATGAGACATAATAGAGCGATCATTGTTACAATTAGTGTGAAGAGGAGAAACAACCCCACCATTTTGTATGATCCTGAAAGCCTAAAAATCCCTACCTACAACCTATGTTTAAAATCTGAGAACATAGCAGTGGTAACCCTTCTGCCTATCCCAGTCTAAGAGAAGGACCCTGATTCTATACCTGCAAAGGCTGGCAAGGGTTTGCCTGTTGTCTGGATAGCAGTCCTCTCTGTTGGTTGAAGCTGTCAATGGAATTGTGCACGCCACAAGGTGGCCATGACTGGAATGCCCACTGCCTCATTAGTCCTATGTGGTGTTTATATAATAAATCCTGTAGTTTTCTAAGAACATGCCTAACATGCTAATATGTCTAGGAGTTAGGGACTGACTCCTGAGCTCCTCAAGTGACAATACGAGTTAGAATATCATGTACCACACATGACAGCCTTGAACAGGGCACAAAGTTAAATGTGTGCAAAGGGCTGATAAAATGTGCTGTGTGAAGAACAGTGTCTTCTCAGATTGAAACAACTGATTAAAATATAAAAACAACTAGCTTAAAGCTGGCTGTGTTAAAAAATATGAAATTAATACAAAAAAGTGTCTACATGTCAAAGGCGCAGGCTACTGGCCTAATGCTAAAATAAGGGTGTCCAACCCAGGCACTAAGGAGAGCCCCCAACACTGCAACGGTCTCTATCCTAACCGAGAGGAAAGTCCCAGGAATGGTTGTTCTTTGTAACATTTGAAGTCATTTCACTCCGGTAAGTCCCACAAGAAAAAGAAGAGTAAGAGGTATTCATCTTTACCCGTGCATTGAAGTCATCTGAAGACACAAGGGAGCATTGTCACGTGAGGCTTGGCTCTGCAGTTGAGCCTTTCTCTCAGCCTCCCCGAGTTTCTGGGAGCTGGAGCAACCCCCACCCAACTCCAAGAAGTTTATGAGCCATGCACATCATATTTGGGAAGGCCGTCCCTGCTGGAGTGCTTTTGGGTCCCGCAGGTTTGGGAGGGGTCCTACTGGTTCCCAGTGTGGCCACTTGGATCCACAGATGGGTCCAGACTAGCACCAGTCGAGCCACCTCAACCTTCCCCAGTGCTGGTCCTGCTGTTGACGCCACCGGCCCCCTTCGGCGATGCTGTCCCCATTATAAACACCAACTCTGACACAGCCGGAGGGGCGTTGCCCCATGCTGACTGGAGCCATTCCCTCTAGGTCAGAGCTTCAGCCCTATTCCAGTGGGCTGGAACTTGGGAAAGATTGGGAGGGACCCTGGATCTTGAAGAATACCAGACCCTAGCCCCCAATATGGGCTGGTGTAAGGATTTGGCAGATGCCAGTAGACTGGACACCTCCTTAGATACTGACTTGGTCTCTCCTCTTACAATGGCCATGGAGGAAGAGCCTAATTTGCTATGGTGGTGAGAAGGGGGCAGATGTTCTGGACTTTAGCCTGCCCCAGTGGTAGTTAAGACTAACATCTTGACGTAGGTGCTTCAGCCAGAAGTTACTCCCTCAGAACCACATTTCTCATTTAATGAAGACTTCACAGATGTCCTGCTCAGAGCCTGGTCCAAGCCTTGCTCAGGGGCTCCTGTGAACAGGACAATTGCCCACCCACTGCCATCACCCCCACCCTGCCATACCCCACCCTACCCTGCCCCAGGGAACCTCAATTTTCTCACACAACACCCTACCCAGGAGAGCTTGATTGTCCAAGCTTACACTTTCCGAGTAAATCCTGGTGCATTCCCTACACCCTACCAGACAGGGAATCCAAAAGTCTGGACACCTTGGGCAGGAAATTGTTTTCTTCTGCCAGCCTGTCACCACGGTCAGTGAACACTGTGTGCCTTTTGGACTATTACTCCCATTCACTCTGGGATTCACTTGCGCAAGTGCTGCCTATGGTCCCGGAGGAGGCTGAGCTAAATTCACCATCCGATGTGGAATGTACACGACTGACTGTCTAGGCAGAGCGGTTCTTCATTGGTGGCCTTTCGGCGCCACGCCTGGCTGAAGATGAGTGGCGTTTCAGGGGATATCCAAGCTTTACGTATAAACATGGCCTTCAATGGCTCCCTTCTTCAGAAACAAGGAGGACTCGGCGTTGGAGTGCTTCAAGGTTAGCAGAGATACGGTCAGGTCCTTGGGCCTTTCCATGGCCCCTTGCCAACTCCAGTCTGCCTTTTAACCTTTTTGTGGCCACAAAAGGATTTCCAGCCACGTCTCTACTCGTCCACCCACCAAGGCATGCAGGGTCTCCAGCCTCTGCATGGTTGAGGATGCTTTACCTACAGTCCCCATGGGTCGGGCCAGTCCACCAACACTCAGCAGCCCCAGCCTCCAAGCCTCTTTAGTTAGCCCCCCAAACATCATGCGCATCCAGTAGAAGGCAGGATACGCTATCACCTGCACCACTGGAGGTCAATAACATCCTACTGCTAGGTTCTCCAGTTTGTCACGACCGCCCCTCCACCCATTCTACCCACTCTCAACAGACAGACAGAGGACTATCTCTCTTTACTCCAACAGGAAGTGGCTGATCTCTTGGCCAAGGTAACCATAGAGAGGGTGTTGACATCAGAAGTAGGTTGTGGTTGTTATACCTCAAACTTTCTGGTGCCCAAGAAGGATGGAGACCTTTGGCATATACTAGACCTGCACCCTCTCAATTTCTTCTTGCAAAGGAGAGATTCAGAATTCTCATGCTCACTCAAGTTCTGTCTGCCCTCTACCCGGGAGACTGGATGGTAGTGCTGGACATGCAGGCTGCATACTTCCACATTCCTGTCCTACTTGCCCACATGAATTACCTGTGGTTCATGGTGGGCCACAAGCACTTTCAGTTTGCTGTGCTCCCTTTTGGCCTTACCAGTGCCTTTCAGGTGTTCCCTGGCTGTTGACTGTGGGCTTGCCCCAGACAGTCACCTCCCACTTCTAGACTATGCCGGACCTTCTGCAATCGCTGGGGTTCACTAACAATGTTACAAAGTCACATCTGATTCCCTCTCAGATGCTCCCTTTCATCAGAGCTAGTATGGACACGGTGCAGTTTATCCTCCCAAATGAAGAGTCCAGGATATTCAATTTATGATACTGATGTTTCTGCCTCTATCCTGGGCTTTGGTGAACTGACTCAGACTGCTTGGCCTCATGGCCTCCTGCATCCTGCTTGTGATACATGCCCGCTGGCTTATGTGGGCTCTGCAGGGGGACCTGAAGTTTTAGCGGGTGCAGCCAGCATGGCAATCTCTTCGACATGATACGGATCTCAGAGGGTACAGTTAAAGATCTTCAGTGGTGGTTAACAAACTGCGATTTAGTCAACGACAGATCCCTTTCCCTTCCCTAACCCGATCTGACAGTATTGACAGATGCATTATTCTTGGGATGGGGCGGCCATCTGGGAGAAGTGGAGATCAGAGGCCTTTGGTCTCTGACAGAATCCGGACTTCACGTTAATCTACTGGAGCTCTGAATGATCTGGCTAGTATTGAAGGCCTTTCCACCCTCCATCAAGGGAAGGATAGTGGAGGTGTTCAAGCAAAACACCACTGCCATGTGGAACTGGGGTGGGGTTGTGGACTCTTTGTCAAGAGGCCCTTTGCCTCTGTACATGGGTGGAACATCAGGGCATATCCCTGGTTATTCAACATCTGGCAGGCTCTCTAAACGCAAGGGTGCTCCGAGTGGAGCTCAGACCACCTGTATGCCATTCTGCTCATACCACTCCTGCCCAGAGTTGTTAAGAAGATCAGGAATGACCGTGCCCAAGTCGTCTTTGTGGCTCTGAACTGGGCTTGGAGAGTTTGCTGTCCTGAGCTGTTAAGCATGGCCATTGATCTTCTGGTCAGCCTGCCCCTTTTAAAGGATCTTCTGTCACCACAACATGGGAGGGTTTTCCACCTGAACCTGTCAACGCTATGCCTTCAGGTGTGGAGATTGAGTGGCAACAGTTGACAGCTTTCAACTTTCCGCCCGAAGTCTGTAGTGGCGTCTGGGCAGCCAGGCGTCCCTCCACCAAGACGATATACGCCTGCCATTTGAACATTTGTCATGGTGTGCAGAAAAACAGGTTTACCCCTTTGTGCTCCCCTCTCTCAGGTACTTCTATTAATTCTTTCTCTTGCCCAGCAGGGCTCTGATTTGGGCTCCTTAAAATGCTACCTTTCTGCCATCTCTGCATTTTTGCAGTTGCCAAATCAGCCACCCCTCTTCAAATACCCTTTCGTACCTAGGTTTTTCTAAGGTCTCCAGCAAATGTTTCCTCCTTGACCCTTTAGTATGCCTCAGTGAACCTAAATGTAGTACTCACTTTTCTCATGGGCCCTCCCTTCTAGCCGCTACACAACTGACTTACCAGGTTCCTTACCATCAAAATGGCCTTTCTTGTGTCCTTAACATCTGCTGGAGGGCCAGTGAGCTACAGGCTTTGTCATCTTAGCCTCCGTACCACAATATCTTCCTGGACAAGCTGGTCCTGATCACTAGGGCTTCCTTTGTTCCGAAGGTGGTTACTCCCTCTCATGTAGGCCAATCCATCACCCTGCCTACCTTTTTTGCTCTGCTGCATCCCTCTACGGAAGAGAAGCGACTCCAATTGGACCGCCAACATACCGTCGTGGAGGCGAACATCCGGACGCCATATTATGACACACACACACCAAACCGACAGAATACTGCCACAAACACAAATCCGCCAGACCAAAGGTAAGTGTTAAACTGTTGGTATAAACACCCATACCATTACGCCAACAAAACAACACCCTCCACATTATGACCCGCTAATCACCACAGCAGACATTCAACAGTGGTAAACCACTGACGGTACATACCGGCGCGGTCATAATGGCCAACCAAATACAAAACAACACAACTTTGGCCAATACCAAAAACAAACATCTGACACTAATACACACACCTCACCCACCCACCAAAAGCACTATAAAATACACACCCACATTACCCACAACCCTTTGCTAACACAAAAAGACTGCAATAGCTAGCCACGCACATCACAGAGACAACTACACACATGCACACCACAACCACCCATTTATCCGTCATACACCCCACACCCCACCACATTACTCAACACTCTCTGCACAACACACACCACACAACACCCATGTCCCCACAAAGGCACCCCCATTTCACTGATGAGGAGTCGCGGATCATGGTTAAGGAAATAGTCAGGGTAGAGCCACAGCTGTTTAGAGCATAGATCCAGCAGATCTCCATTGCCAGGAAGATGGAGCTACGGCGGAGAATCATGGACCGTGTGAACGCAATGGGACAGCATCTATGAACAAGGACGACATCAGGAAGAGGTGGAACGACCTACGGGGGAAGGTACGCTCAATAGCAGCAAGGCACCAGCTCACTATCCAGAGGACTGTCAGTGGACCCCCAGCTCCTCCCCCACAGCTGACAGCATGGGAGGAGCAAGTCTTGGCAATCCTGAGGGACTCACTGGAGTTGCCAGAGGACTGGACACTGGTGAGTCAATATTTACTACCATGCCTGTATGCCACCACCACCCCTCACTCTGACACCCATTACTCCACTCCATCCCACACAGTGCACCACCACAATTACCTAACCTAAATGCCAAGCCCTGCATGCCATACCCACTGCATGGACATCCCTCCCAGCCCTCACGTATACCCACCACCAATACATGCACAGCATGGAGAACTAGCAATCCCACAATACATCACCATACACAAACAAAGGTGGCACTGTGACAGCAACAATATAGGGGAAGCTCAGGATGTAGAATATGTCACAGACATGTAGCATAATACACCACTTACATCCCACTGGTTGCCCCAGCCAATCTCAGCGGCAAGGAGGCTACTCCCTCTCCCACCAGAAGATGCCCCAAGTGATGACAGCAACTCTGGACTTCTGGATGAACTCCCTGGCCCATCAAGGACCACTGGTCAGTCGGCTACCCCAGCCCACACCCAGTCGACCACAGACCCTCCCTCTTAGTATCCAACACCACAGCAGCCACCCAATGTACCCAGACCTCTGTCCCCAGGACACATCAATCAGCAGTGTGCCCACCTGTACAGGACCAGGTCCACACCTCACAAGCAAGACAATAAGGGTCCTGGGGTCAGTGGCAGTGGGCACACCATTCAGGGGACACAGACTCAGGGAGCACAGGACACTCTGAGGACAGCTGTGTGCCAGGGAGAGGATAGGCCCAGGGAACCGACTCTCCAGCAGGCACTCACTAATGTCCTGGGGGCTTACCAACAATCCCAGGACAATATGGGTCAGACATCATGCAGGAGAACCAATGGCTTCGGGAAGAACACCACCAGGAAATCAAGAAAGAATTGCAGGCCCTGAACGCCACCATGGTCTCCATAGCAGGGGTGCTGGGTGATATGGCCACCATCACGAGGGAGTACACATCCCACCAGTGGGTCCCTTCCACTAGCCAGTCAACTGACCAGCCCTCCACACCTGCTGCAGCTAGTGGACTGGAGCCCCTGCCACAGGACTCACAGGCCACCAGCACTCCTCCCCCTGCAGAAGGTGAACCACCCCGCAAACTGTCCCTGCAACCCAGACAGACACCAAGACACTTTCCAAGACCACTGCCAGGAAATTAGTCCCTCCTTCAATATCCCCCTTGTGTTCCACTTTGTCACCTTGTCCACTTTGAACAGCCATTGCTTCCCTTCTTATGGCCCCTTGGACACTTGACCTGTGCTACACTCAGACTGGCCCGCTACACTGGACTTTCCTCTACCATCACCCCATTCCATTACACTATTCCTTCATAATTTTCACTTCAATAAACCTTGAACACAACTGAAGTAATAGTGCTTTATCTGACAGAAATGTGCAATGTATTGAATTGTATCATCCTGTGCAATTGTCCAGAACTTTGTGATTCTATACAACAAATGGCCTGCAGCAGTTTGTAGTCATCACATCAGTACACAGTTGTAACCACACCAACATCTGCAAAATGGGAAGGCATAGATGACAGTCAGTTGGGATGCTAAGGAAGTGACTGCCATCATGCTAGAGCCACACAGAAAAATTATTTATTAGAGGAATGGTCAGTTCTACTGTCTTACCTGTGTGTCGTTGGAAGTACTGTTGTATAACTGATGTCCTGTTGTCCACATCCTCATCCTCTTCCTTCTCCTCCTCACTGTCCTCAGGGTCCACTTTCAATAATCCTCCTGGTACGCTCATGAGCATCATTGTACCTAAACTCAGCCACTGTCCTTAGATTCCTTACAGGTGGTCAAGAGCCAGGACAGGTTTGGGTAGGCAGAGTCACCTGCAAGGTGTGAGGGTCAAAGATTAACCTTGCACAATGGCATGGAGATGAATCCTGAAGGCATAAACTGACATACATTGGGTGGGGACTCAGGCTCACCTATAAGCCACACTCTATGCCTCTGTAGTTGTGCCATCAGTTGTGGGATGCTGCAATTTCTCAGGACGAAGGTCACGCACTGACCTAGGATACTTGGCAGTGACGTGGGAGATGTACTCGTCAGCAAGGCACACCATCTGGACATTGAGTGAGTGGAAACTCTTCCTATTCGTGAACACCTGTTCATTGGCCCGGGAAGGGGGGAGGGACATATCCTATATGCGTTCCATCAATGGCCTCATTAACATGTGGAATATGTCCCACTGCATAGAATCCATGCTTCACAGTGACCAAATCTTCTACTTGCGGGAAAGCGTTGTAGCTGCCCATTTGTTTGAGGAAGGCAGTCAAAACCCTTGCCAGCACTATTGAGAACATTGGCTGTGACAGTACTGCAGCCAAGCCCACTGTCACTTGGAAAAAGCCTGCTGCCTGGAAATGGAGCACTGATAGCACCTGCACAAGATGGGGGAACCCAGTTGGATGACGGATAGCAGATATCCAATTGAGCACACAGCTCTGTGATTGTGGCCCTGTCCAGCCTATAGATGAGTATTATGTGCCTGTCCTCCAGTGTAGCCAAGTCCATAAGGGGTCCGCACACGGGGGCTTGCCTCCTCCTCTTATTCCTCCACAGTGGTAGGTACCTAAAGGACAGAAGAGTGATAAGGGAGTGACAACATGAAAAATGGATTCACCACTTCCGTGTACATTGCGCCTGTATGTATATGGACAATGTAAATGGCTATGTATGTACAATCAACACCAATGACAGTTTTTATTCTCAAATTGTGTACCAGGACTATAGCATGACAACCGCCTGTCCTGTACGTAGGGACAGGTGGAAGTGATCTCACTCCGCCGACGTTGGGCATCATGGCGGGAAGCGGTCTGCACCACCGTGCAATTCCTCATTGGCTACCATGGGGCTCTATGGAGTACAGTATCCAATGAGGATCACTGCCTTCGGTGACAGTGTACACTACCGCAGACGTGACTGCCATTTTCTGCTATAACCTCACTTGATTCCTGACTTTCCACAGAACAACACCTCCACTGTGTGTGCTGCTGTGACCTGTGTCTCTAACCTGCCATGGCCCGTGCAACAGGGGAAAGGGCCCCAGCGTTCACATCGGAGGAGTTAGAGCACCTGGTGGATGGGGTCCTACCCCTGTATGGACAGCTGCATGGGCCTCCTGACCAACAGGAAGTACACCATGGGGACATTGCATGCAACAAGGCTACATGGAGATGTGTGTGCTGGCAGTGTGCCATTTGGATGGGGGGTATGGCAGGTGGTAGTGTACATGCAGGGCTCCGGGTGATGTGTGTGCCATTTGAGGGGCAAATTATGTCTAAACGCTATATGTGTGACAGGCTGAATATTCTGATTCCTGGTGTCCCTCTGTTTGTGTTAGAAGAAGGGCTTATGGCATGCCATTGCCAAGGATGTGCGGACCCTGGAGGTTTATAGAAGGCGGAACACCCACTGCAAGGAACGGTGAGAGGACCTGAGACGCTGGGCCCGAAGACAGAGGAGGCCCAGCTGGGGACGGCCTCCCAACGAGGAAGGGGTGCCCATCGGATCCTGACCCCCCTGATGGCCCGCATACTAGCGGTGGCCTATCCAGAGATGGATGGGCGCTTGAGGGTATCACAGCAGCCACAAGGGGGTAAGTCTAGTGTGTGGCACAACCATCTTTGTTGCCTGGGATGGGATTCTGGTGGTGGGTTTTAGTCAGTGGATGCCCCTTTCTACCAGCTCATACATTGCTGCATGGTCCAGCTCAGGGTTTTTGGGTGAAAAGCAAAATCTGGAAAGCTAGCTAGGTGGCTTTCCATGTCAGGCAGGGCTTAGTAGGTCCCAGGAGGGGTGCATATGGCAGTGTTTGGCTCTTACCTGCTGTGGTACCTAGCCAATGGTATGCCAGTGTGGTGCATACTGCTCAATCTTGGTCCCTGTGTGTGATGGTGATGTGTATGCCATCTGTGGTGTTGGTGCTGTCATTTACCCTGCACTCCCTTTCTTTCTCCCCCCCCTTTTTCCTATATTCTGTCATCCTGTCCATGTGTGCATTAGCAGCATCTAGTGAAGGAGCCCGGGGCACCAGCGAGTGAGGGAGCTGCTGCCCACAGGACTCAGGAGGCAGAGTCTACTGATGCCGAGGGGACCAGTGGGACGGAGCGCAACAGGAGCACCACAGCGGGGACAGGAGGTGACAAAACTGATTCTGAAACCTTCTCCAATGGGAGCCCGTGGTGGAGGTGGACACCTCAGGAACCATCCCAGTTGCAGGTACAGCCGCCAGCTGGTACCAGCACCGCAGTTCCAGTAGCCTCCCACAGAGTTGCCCGTGCCAGATCACCCAGGAGGGTGGGCATCTCCTTCCCCCAGGGCACCTCAGGCCCTACCCCAGTGAGCCCTGCTGCCCTCAGTGAGGATGCTATTGACCTCCTGAGATCCAACTCTGTAGGGCAGTCAAAGGGCAGTCAAGCCATAGTTTATGCCATCCAGGGGCTGGCTTCCCAGATGCCTCAGTGCAATGCCTTCCGGGAGGGCATTCACGGTGGCTTGGCGGCCCTACAGAGATCGTTTCAGGCTCTGGCCTCCTCTCTGATAGCAGCCAGTGTCCCTGGTCCTACCGCCCCCCCTCCAACTACCACTTTCCAGTCTCTGTCTCCTCAACCCCAACCCATCCCATGCACACATACAGACAAGCATGCACACAAAACATCACACAAGAGTGGAACAGACAAACACAGGCACCACACCTCAAGCCACAAGCACTCACACAAACAACAGACAGATGCACACACAACATCCACTGCCTTCACTGTCCCCCACTCCTCCTCCCTCACAGTCACACCTGCATGCACTGCATCAGTAGTCCCAGACCCTGCCACCTGTACTCCCTTGCCCACAGACATCACAAGGGCAGGCCCGCAGACATGCACCCCACACGCCACATGCCCAGTCACCACCACCACCATCACCACCTCATGTAGCACATCCACCACAACATCCATCCACACATCCTGTTTGTCCTCTCTCACACTGTCTGCCCCTCCAAAGAAACACAAACGCTCGCACTCAGACCCTCAACAACCATCCACCTCACACACACACACTGTCATTGCACCTGCACCCAAGTCCAGCACACCTACTCTTCCTCCTACCACTCACTCTCCCTCCACTCCCATCCCTCCTCCCACACCCCGCCCAAAGGTCCCCAAGAAGGTTTCCTTGCCCATCTTGACCTCTTTTCTACCCCTACTTCCCATAAGTGCAAGGTCCCAAACATCAAGCCCAGCACTTCAGCCAACCAGTCTGCCACTGCTCCCACCCACAAATCTACTGCTGGCACTAAGGGGCCCCTGAGTGGGATGGCAGCCACTCCCAGCAAGGACACACCTCTGCTTCAAAAACGGATGTCTAGGGTGGCGAAACCTAAGATACAGAGGACGGGGTCGGTGGAGCCACCTCCTAAACCTGGAGGCAAGGACACAAGTCACATGACTAAGGCCAAGGGGGCCCCTCCCACGAATGAACCGAAGGATCACCATCCACCAACTAAGGGCAAGGATTCCCATCCACCACCTGAGGGCAAGGATCCCCATCCACCACCAGAGGGCAAGGATCCCCCTCCACCACCAGAGGCCATGTAGCCCCCCTCCAGGGACAGTGGGCAAGGAGCCCCCTCCAGAACCAGTAAGCATGATACCCACACCAGCTGAGGTGCCCCCCACCCTCCTTCCCCCCTGAGGTGCCTGCCCATTTCCAACATGATGCCCCTGAACAGTGGAGTCCGGATGATGTCAGGAGTCAAGATGGGGCTTGGACGATGCCCTGTGGCCATGTACCCCTTTAATACTCTGGACTGGCCATTGGCCCAATCTGTACATTGACATGTATATAGTTATTTATTTTATTCATTATCTTGTCTGTTGGCAACAAATTACAGTGGTTGTACTACAGGTATGTGTCCTTGCATTCTTTGCTCCTGGGTCCTGTAACTGTTGCTGTACTGGGCCGCTGGTTGTGATTGTGTATGGTGTGTGTTGTGTGTGTGTGTCACTCTTCTTTTCCTCCCTCCCTCCCTTTTGTGCTAGGAGGCTGTACTCACTGTCATCGTCTTCGTCGGTGTTGGTGCTCTAGGACGGCCATGGCGTGGTAGTGCATCGGGAAGACTTGGGGTTCAGGTTCCATGGCGGCAGCAGAGTGCTATGTGTCCCTGAAGGAGAGTCTTTCCTTTTCTGTAATATGTTTCTGCCAGGCTTTTGATGGAGTTACTAACACCCTGGAGATCCTGGTGGTTTGCTATGTCATAATATGGTGGGCGGTACCTTGACTTTCGCCTGCCTGTAGGTGGCTACCGCCGAGGCCGGTGGTGTTATTGCCCTGGTGGTTGGTGTGGTACATTGGCTGTCTATGGGAGGTCTCACCGCCATGCTCACAATTTCGCAGTAATTACCGCCAGCCTGTTGGCATTATTACTGTCACTTTAACAGTGGCGGTCAGTACACCACCAATGTCCTAATGAGGGCCATTGTCTTTCTATCTTGACAGCACAAAAGAGTTCCAGGTAGACGACCAACTCTTCGTGGGGTATGTCAGAGTCAAGAAAGGGAAGGCCATGCAGAAACAGACCTTGTCCTGATGAATCATGCTCTGCATTAATCTGCCATGCATTGCCCAAGAAGCAACCCCTAGAGTGTTTGTGTGCTGATTTCATCAGAGCACAGGCTGTGACCAGTTAGAAAGCAGAGTCTTGGTATTGGGCATCTGCCAGGCAGTAACTTGGGCTCCTCTGCACATGTTCACAAAGCACTACTGCCTGGACAGTCAGGTCTTTTGGGATGGGCACTTTGCCAGTTCGGTCCTACAGGACTTTTTGATGTGAAATGGTTTTGCAGACCTACCTCTTGTGAGGTATTGATTGGGTATTTATTCTAAGGTAAGGAAACTGCGGCTATAAGTCTATATCAGTTGAATGTTACTTACCTTTGGTAACACCTTATCTGGTAGAGGCTACCTAGTCGCAGATTCCTTACCGACCCACACACCCTACCGACTTTGCAAATGGATTTCTAGAGATAGGGTTTTTCCCCTTTCAATGCCCTAGTTTTCCACACCAGCGGTCAGTGTTCTTCATGGCTCCACGATCTTGCCGTGGAAAGTCGAGAAAAGAAATGGATGTCACTTCGCTGGGTTAGCGCCTATATAGGCAGAATGCACATCACTTCTGGTGTGGATGACGCCATGCAGACCCAAACAAGACCACCTACCGACGCGCAGAGATACTGCTAATTTTCCTAAGTTACACAAACAAACTGCCAGACATCGTAATAATCACCACGGTGCGAAGTTGTTAACGGGTAAAATGGGTTGTGTATACCTTTGTTTATACACTTGTTATAGCCTTGTTTATTGTAACTGATGTCACTCTTCAATTAATTTACATCCTTGTCGGACAAGGATGTACATCCGTGAAAGTGTGACGACAGTTACAATAGCACGAGAACGTGTGTTCACAGTTTTTCACAAAAAAGAATCGGTGCTTTTCATGCTAACAAAGGGTCCGTTTAAACCGTACATGGGGACCTGGAGGCTTCTGAAGTAGTTATAAAAGATTTATGTAGCACAACATCATGTGGAACTCGGACTGTGCACCAGGAGGCAACACAAACAGAGGAGTATGAAATGTGAATATTTGAGAATACACTGGTATTACATCCTGATCTCAAGATTTTGTGTAAACACAATTTACATTTGGAACTTCTTCCCTTCTCTTCACTCTTATGTACTATCAACATTAATTTGTCAATGTATGCAAGCTTTGCTTTGTGACTTCACAACAAGCACCAAGTTAGGTCACATTCGGGTGTGTTGAAAATGTGGACATATCCACCAGAAACAATTGGACAAAGTGGGCAATTGCCATGGGATCCCACCTTCCCGTGGGCCCCCTGGCAAAGTGATCGAACAGTCAGGAGACTCTCTTTCTCTAGGTTAACCTGTCTCCCTCTGCATACCTCTATCGTCCTCTACCTCTCCCTACTTCGCCACTCTCTACCTCTTCCTCTGCCTTATCTATCTCTTTCTCTATGGGCCAGATTACGAGTGTACATGATAAAGAACAATACCACCGGGTATGTTATTTATTGAGTGCAATAAATACCACCTCTTACGAGTTGTTGGGAAATAATTGCAGATTTTGCGTTTAACGCACAAAAATCTGTGTGATACGGTAATTCCCATATGTTTTTCCTCTGTTAAATTTCAGCAGGTTTGACCGACCACAATTGAATGAAGGTTGAGTTATTTAATGCATCCGATAATTATAGAATATATTAAATACCGAACAACTTGTAATTCCACCCCGTGCGTAAACACTGCTTTACTCACAGGATGGAATTTAAGGAGCAACTGGTAATCAGGCCCTATCTCTCCCTTCTTTGTGCGCACCTCATTACCTCTTTTTCTGTTGACCTCCTGTTAACTTACACTTGCCTTCCGGTTTATCTTTCCTCTCTACGTTCCTGCTCTTTCTACTTACTTTCACTGCTTTTTCTCACTCTTCATTCCTACCATGTTGTAATCCACCTTTCTCTTCCTGTCCTTTTCTCTACTTCACTTCTCTGTTACCTATCTATACCACCTCCTTTCTCTACCTCACTTACTTTTGTCCCATGTCTGAGGCCTCTACCTCGATATTCCCTCTTTCTTCTACATATCTACGTACCCACTGATCTGTCACTTTCTACTTTACGCCTTTCAGTACATCTCCCTGTCCCACATCATATCACCCGTCTCATTGCATCACCTCTCCACCACTCTCTCCAACTACTTCTGGAACTAAAACTCTGTCCATTCTCTTCACTTCAACTCTCCCATCTTTTTCTCTACAGTTCCCTACTGTTTCGTCTCACTTCCCTGTATTCCACTTCCATCTGCTTCTCACCTGACAATTCCAACTCATCATCAAACCTCCCTATCACTCGCTCTATCTTTACCTCAACTCCCTCTACCTCTCGCCCACCCCTCTCTCTATTTCACTATGTGATACTTCATCCCTCTCTACCACATACCTATTTCATTATCTAACCTCTCAGTTTACCTCACCATGCATTAGCTACCTCACTCCTCCATCTCCTCCGTCTCTTTCCACCACTGTTTTCTTTAATTCACCTCTCTGATTACCTTACTCCTTTCTTACTGCCTCACTTTCTAAACCGCTACCTATTATTCTCTGTCATAACCTTCGCTCTCTTATCTTGCTGTATCTCCTTGGCTTTTTTGACTCACCGTCTCCACCTCATCTCTTTTATTTAATACGCCTATCTAGCTCGCCTCTCTATCGCTGCCTTTCTCCACACCTCTCCATTCTCTCGCCTCATCTCTCCTTCCATACCTCACCCTATCTCTGTACTCCACCTCTTTTCTCTCTACATCTCATCTTTCTTTCTATTCCAAACTCCTCCATCTCTGTTTTTATCTGCCTCACTATTCTCTTTACCTGACCTGTCATTCCATGCCTCACTTCTCCACCTACCTCAACCTCTCACAATTCTCTTGTTTCTAACTTACCTCTATACCTTGCCTCTCGTTGTACGCCACTGCTCTTCCTGTCTCTGTTTCCATTCACCTGTTTCTGGCACTGACGCCCTCTAAAACCTTCATTATCACTCTACCTATCTTTCTTGACTTACCTCTTCCTCTTTCTACCTCTCTGTATCTATCTTTTTGGCTACTTCGGGCCGTATTTATACTCTGGTTGCGCCGAATTTGCGTCGTTTTTTTCGACGCAAATTTGACGCTAAACTAACGCAAACTAACGCCATATTTATACTATGGCGTTAGACGCTTCGGGCGCCAAAGTGCCCGGAGTGGGCGTCATTTTTTAGCGTGAACCCCTTCCTTGCGTTAATGATATGCAAGGGAGGCGTTCCCGTCTTAAAAAATGACTCCCAGGCCTTTACGTGGTATTTATACTCCCGGGCAAAAATGACGCCCGGGAGTGGGCGTGGCCAAAAACGGCGCATTTGCGCCGCTTTTTAACGCCTGGGTCAGGCATGGCGTTAAGGGACAAGTGGGCTCAAAATGAGCCCAGAGTGCCCTCCCCTGCCCCCAGGGACCCCCCCTGCCACCCTTGCCCACCCCAGGAGGACACCCAAGGACGGAGGGACCCACCCCAGGGACATTCAGGTAAGTTCAGGTAAGTATTTTTTTTTTTTTTTTTAATAATTTTTTTGGGCATAGGGGGGCCTGATTTGTGCCCCCCTACATGCCACTATGCCCAATGACCATGCCCAGGGGACAGAAGTCCCCTGGGCATGGCCATTGGGCAAGGGGGCATGACTCCTATCTTTACAATGATAGGAGTCATGTTGATGGGGGATGGGCGTCGAAAAAAAATGGCGCAAGTCGGGTTACGACGATTTTTTAGCGTCAACCTGACTTGCGCCATTTTAAGACGCCCTAACGTCATTTTTTCCCAACGCCGGAGCTGCCTGGTCTACGTGGTTTTTTGCCACGCACACCAGGCAGCGCCGGTCTGATTGCGCCGTCTAACGCCATTCCATAAATACGGCGCCCGCATGGTGCTTCAGAATGGCGTTAGACGGCGCAAAATTTTTTGACGCTAAACTGCGTTAGCGCAGTTTAGCGTCAAAAAGTATAAATATGGGCCTTCATCTTTCTCTCTTTAACTTACGTCTCTCCCTGTCCCCCCTCTCTACCTCACCTCTATCTCCTTTGTACCGCTCTCATGAAACTGTTCTCTTACCTTTCTTTTCTTCTCACCCCTTACTCAGCAGACCCAAGGGTAACTGTCTAGCCAGAGGTGTGTACACTCTCACAAGATGAGGCGATGGAGGTACAAGGCAGGGGAAGAGAACAATGGGGAGAATCATCCGATGGGATGCTGAGATCCTCGAAGTGTGCTTGGATTTTTCATCTTGCAGCGAAGATTCCAGTTGTGAAGAGGGATGGATTTGTGATCACAACTATCTGGCAATTAAAGTTACAATTTAAAGTGCTGAGAGCACATGTCTCATTTAATGTAATGCCCAACCCACTAAACATCCATCAAGTTACCCTTACAATGCCTTGCTCACAATGGAAATACCAGGCAGGTTAAACTGTGACATCAATGTAAAATATGACTATTTCAAGTAAAAAATCTACTTAAAAGCACAAAAAGAAATGGCATTAACCATGCACGTTCAAGCTTTCTTTTGGTTCTCTTCGGTGACAAAGTTTGTGTTTTAGGCCTTTTTCGTGTGCCTCATTTCTTTAAACATGTAATGTATAGTTTAATATGGTCTGTCTTCATGAAGACTTGAGTTAGTTAAATATGTGTAAGGAATTCTAAGACATTCTGAACATTGGGCCCCATCATATGTCTTGTCAGGACCCCCAAAATAATTTCTGTCACTAATCCCCGAGGGCCCAAAACAACACAAGGAGTCAGGTCTTTGCCTAACTGGAAGTGAAGATACAACATGGAGGCAGTCCTCCAGCTATATGCTTTGCACGCACCAGACTAGCACCTTTGCTCTCACAATTCAGAAAAGAGCGGAACACACTTAGGTTTAAGGAACATCTTATTCAGAAACAGCCCTTGGCAGCCTCGCACTCCCCATCCCAAGATGCCACCCAACTCCATTTTAAGTGGATTCACGCTCCCTCTTCAATCACCATTTTAAACACTATCATGTGTCTTCACTATTTAGTATAGTGCTTCATTGATATCCCGCGAGTCCTCTGCTCTATAACTACAATGCCTACTTCCAAATGGATAGGGTAAGAACCATCTGAACAGGCTGAAACTTCTAGTTTACCTGATTATCTCCCATACTTACTAGTTGTACACACCTTCCCTCGATTCCTTCGGACAAGTGCGAAAAATTGTGATATTGGCCATTTTCTTCTGTTGTGTCTTGATGAAGAATCTTGCTTTATTGTGGAGATCATGTACATGCCACTGAACCGGCACACTTGTCCGACATCTTAACTCTCATTCCTACTACATGTTCTCATTTTAAGGCCAATTGTGATCTTTATTTTGGAAACCCCACAAGCAGGAAAATATGAATTTAACAACATCGAAGTTATCCTGGGTAAATATATTATATGCAATTCACATTCCTTCACACGGTTGTCCTCTCCTTGAGGCAAGTGCCAGAGATAGTGCCTCTGTTCTCAAATGTTTGTTTCATCGTATTGACCTCAGATACGATCTGGGTTGTCCCACATTCTCACTTGACTCTGCTTATTCTTTAACCAAGGGTTACCTTGGTCACAATGAAGATGAGGATGGTGATTATAACAGCCAACCAACAGACTGAGGACATCACATAGCAGTGTTGGCAGGTTGAATCTCCCGCTCTGGGAATGCATGTGAACGTGTTGCCGCTTGTGCAACCATTCAGAAGGGTTCGGAGGCAGTGAGGCTTGCGTTTTATGATCTGCTGTTGGATCTTGTTGGCCGAATGGTCTCTTTCTTTGTTTCGCAGGTAGGTAGCATATTCCAGAGCAGCTGTTTTGTCCACTCCTACTTTGCCAAATGCGCCTTGAGGTACAGGGGCAGCTAGGAGCTGGTGTGTCGGATAGGAGTGGGCTTCTGGATTGATTGTCATATTCTGCTAATGGATGTGGCAGGTTAAAAAAAAAAGAAAATATGTATTAAATATCTCTTTTTATTTTTGTTCCAATTATTACGTCAATACTGGTCCTTTTAAATAAATAAATATATATATATATTTTAAAGAAAAAACGTCCTTGTGAGTACATGGATACAGAGTTACTATTACAGACTGGACTTTAAACAGTAAAAACCGTTATTTTAAAATAGATCCCAGAAAGCTGTGCTCCTGTTGTAACTAGAATAGGTTAACCAAGTAGGGGGTGGGACTGACAAATTTTGTTTGTAACTCATCGCTTGCCTTGGACTAGAACCGGTGGGTAAATGTAGTCTGTCACTTCCTTAGTTCGTCTTTGTGTCAGGATAGTTCCTCCTCTGTCTGCGAATGTGTGCATACAATTGAAATGGAAAAAACACTGTAGTGGACAGTAGGGTGCTATTGGACCTGCCAGCAGACACTGGTGGATGTATCTGGCTGCTTCTGCTGAAGCCACAGGCTACAGAAGTGCTGTAGGATTGAGTGTGTGTCTATGATCAGTTCTCGCGTACATGGGCCCGTATTTATACTCCGTTTGCGCCGAATTAGCGTCGTTTTTTTCGACGCAAATTCGGCGCAAAACTAACGCCATATTTATACTTTGGCGTTAGACGCGTCTAGCGCCAAAGTATGGGCAAATAGCGTCATTTTTTTGCGTGAACGCCTTCCTTGCGTTAATGGGATGCAAGGAAGGCGTTCCCGTCTAAAAAAATGACGGCGACGCAAATGCGTCGTATTTATACTCCCGGGCAAAAGTCACGCCCGGGAGGTGGCGGGTCAAAAAACCCCGCATTTGCGCCACTATTTAACGCCTGGGTCAGGGTAGGCGTTAAGGGGCCTGTGGGCTCAAAATGAGCCCACAGGTGCCCTCCCCTGCCCCCAGGGACCCCCCCTGCCACCCCTGCCCACCCCAGGAGGACACCCAAGGATGGAGGGACCCACCCCAGGGACATTCAGGTAAGTTCAGGTAAGTATAATTTTTTATATTTTTTATTTTTTTTTGGGTGGCATAGGGGGCCTTATTTGTGCCCCCCTACATGCCACTATGCCCAATGACCATGCCCAGGGGACATAAGTCCCCTGGGCATGGCCATTGGGCAAGGGGGCATGACTCCTGTCTTTACTAAGACAGGAGTCATTTAAATGGCGTCTGGGCGTCGAAAATAATGGCGCAAACCGGGTTGAGGCGATTTTTTTGCCTCAACCTGACTTGCCCCATTTTAAGACGCCCTAACGCCATTTTCCCCCTACGCCGGCGCTGCCTGGTCTACGTGGTTTTTTTCCACGCACACCAGGCAGCGCCGGTCTGCTAGCGCCGGCTAACGCCATTCCATAAATACGGCGCCCGCATGCGCTTCAGAATGGCGTTAGACGGCGCTAAATTTTTTGACGCTAAACTGCGTTAGCGCAGTTTAGCGTCAAAAAGTATAAATATGGGCCATGGTTCTCTCTATCGAATCCCAACATCTGAACATACACTTCTAACAGAGCACTTTAGAACAAGTAAAAAAAAAACTCTAAAAGCAAGTGGTAGTACTACTCGGCCCGTGGCATGCCATTTCTGACGACCCCATATCACTTTAATCTGTTCTGACATTCAATTCTCTTTGAACCATGTCTTATATTATTAGAGGCTCTATAGTTTTTGACATGCATTGGTTTTTGGCAGACTAACAGCATTTGATGTGTGATCCATGTTCATCTAAACCAGGCTTATACTGATTCGCAGATCACATAGAATTAATCTTTTCATGTGCAATGCTAGAAAGATGTTTGTATTCGACCTTGCATTTCCTTGTTCACCCTGCAAAGATTTATCTGCTTAGTCGCAGTGTAGAATATCTGGACATGCGTTTCTCTTGAGGCTCAGCCTTGCTTCTTCTTAGAAAGACAGGGAAGGTTTTTTCTGATTCTTGAAGGTCCCATTGCGACTGTATTCTCTTTACAAAGCCTTATGAGGTGGTCTCCTCCTGTAGATTACACTGCTTTACCATGGTTAGAGTGACCACATTACTAAAGCTGCAAATTGGGACATTCCGATGACCTCACAGCAATACAGAAAAAATGACTTAAATATGGTCACTGATGTAAACGATGGACTACAATCTTGCAGCCAACACAGAATTAGGACTGCATGCAAGTGACGTGGTCATATAGTTTGGGTGTCAATTATGCTCTTAAGCCACAAACAATGAATACAGGCTAATTGACGCTAAAAGGTAAGGGTTTAAGTTAGCTGCCTAAATATTCATTAGATGTTGACATTTTCTGTAGACCCTGTTTATTTTTAGGGTCTTCTATATAGACTTAAAATTTAGAGGATGAAAAATTCCTGAAGTTAACCCACACTTGCAATCTAGACTGCCAGGTTGTGACCTCCAAGCAGTTTCTCTCATCCCTGCATTGAACACTTGTTATACCTGTCAGCCTAAGGGTGGTCTTCTCCCAAACTTACTTTCCTATTTTGGCTGATTTCTCATTTATTGGCCTTAGGAGTCTGCGCACTTTACCACTGCCTACCAGAGCTGAAGTGCTTCTGTTCTCTTTTTTAAACATGGTGAAATCAGTGTACACCGAATTGAAACATTTATTTTACCTGTAAGCCCGTAGTAAAGTGATACTGCTTGTACCCAGGGCGTGTAAATTAAATGTTACTAGTGGGACTACAGCACTCATTGTACTACCCACTTAAGTAGCCCTATAACCATGTCTCAGGCCTGTCAATGTAGTCTGTGTGTGCAGTCTCAAACTGCCATTTCAACCTGACAAAATAACACTTTATCAGGCCTAAACCTTCCTTTTTAATACATGTAAGTCATCCCTATGGTAGGCCCTACACTGCCCATAGAGCAGGGTACAGTGTATTTAAAAAGTGGGGCCTGTAAGTTTAATGTTTACATGTTCTGGTAGTGAAAAACTCTTACATTCTTTTTTCACTACTGCAAGGTCTGCCTCTCCCAGAAGATAACATTGGATTACCCTATTACATTTAATAAGTGATAACTTTCAATTGGGAGCAGGTAGAAAAATCAAGTTTGGTCTCTAAAGAAATGTAATGGTAAAGTTAGATTCTAAGCCACATTTCTGAAACTGTCCATTTTAGAAAGTTGTAATTTCCTTGTCCTAACCATTTGGTGCCTGCAGCCTGTATCCTGGGTCAAATGACAAGGTGTAGCAGGCAGTTGGTCTATGTGTATCACTCCCAGGCAGTAAGACAAATGGGGAATAGGCTTTGTCAGGATGGGCCATCTGTGTCAGGATGAGAAGGAAGAGCTGTCACCTACGAGCATTTGCGCATCACAAAGATGCTGACTCTCGCATTCACAAAGGGTTTTACAGTAGTCTTTTGTGCCCCCAGACAAGCTGGGGTCAGGGCAGGAAGGAAGGAAATCCCAGACTTCTCTGTAGGGGGAGGACTATAGAAGCTTCTCCCACTTCAAAGTGGGCACCAGGTATAAGTAGTGGACCCTCAGACCCAACTCTTAAGACAATCACTTCTGGACCTATGGACGACTCTTCCAGGAAAGACTCCCCAGCTGTGAAGCCTTCCCTGCTGCCCAAGCTCTGTTTTGCTGACCAAGGACTGCTTTGCTGCCTAAGGTCTGCTGTTGCTGCTGCACCAGGTCTCTTCTACCACTGTAACCTGCCCTGCTGAACCCAGCCTGCCTGTGTGGAACCAAGACAACAAATCTCTAAGTGTTTAAAGCCACTGGGATGTACCAGGCTTCTTTGATGTCAACGCAAGTCTTCGCATCTCAACGAAGCACAGCTCAGCACCAGCGCAATTTATCTCCTCCTTGGCGCTGATGCATCTCAGCACAAATCCTCACAAGCTCTAGTTGAAAGCTTTCTTGACGACAGCTGAAGTCCTTGCATCACAAGTAATTGTCAACGACTTCATCAACTCTGCTGCTGAGTCACGAATCTCGAGGCTGGACCTCACATCGCAGCTTCTCATTGATAACTCTTCAACGCCGACCCGGGCAGCTCAGTGCAAGGACTCTGCAACTCAGCACCCAGGCTACAATGTACTTTCTCAGCTGACTGACTCAATCCTGTGTCTGGCCTGCGCTCAGCCTGAACTTGTGACTTGGACCCAGTCCACTATGACCAGATAACTGCAGTTGGTGCTTTGTGACTCTTAGTGCTTGATTTCTTCAAAACATTCAGAATTCCATATCTCTGGTTCTACTGATTGGATTTTTTTTATTTTTTTTAAAAATCTGTTTATTAAACTTAATACAAAACAAAATGCAAAAGTATCAGTACATTACGTATGAATTGTTGAGAGAGTATCCGGCACTTCTCCATTTGTTTTTGTTTTTTTAACATTTGTACAATATACTGCACAACAAAACTGTATCTGAATGTACTGATTTTCATAAACATTATATAACTAATAACACATAACATGGAGATTGTTGTTCTAAAATATATATGTTGGCGTCGGTTATTATGGTAAAAGCAGGGAACTGTACAGGTCGTGGATACTCCTTTTTCTGTGTATGTGCTTTGGTATAGGGGAATAACATTGTCATAGCACAACCGCTGGGCAGATATATAATGGGTTAGACCTGATGTTACAATGGCATGAGGCAGTTTACGGCAATCTCGATTGCTATGGATAGTTTTAGTATTAGCGTATCTTTAGAATTTTGAAGAGATTACTTCAAGGTGGGTATTTGTCATTTTTGGATTCAATTCCAACTACAAAGAGGTCCCAACTGTCAATCCCGCTCTGTGCCTGACCTCTGTGCTGTAATTGCCTCAAGGTTCGAGATTCCGCCAGTGTATAATCATATAGGTCTCGTAACCAGAGGGACTGGGAGGGGGCGTTTGGGGCCTTCCAATGTGTAGCTATCAGACGTTTGTATGTCACGAATGCTAAATCTATAAACCTATGCTTATGTTTATCACTTTTTGTACGATGCCGTACGTTAAGCAGGCAGGATTCTGGAGTAGGGGTCAGTGGTTGGCCTACTAGGTCTGCAGATGTAGCAACTATTTGATTAAAGCCAGTATTGATCATGTGACATTCCCAGACCATATGGTAAAAAGTGGCTGCAGGGATAGCGCATCTTGGGCATATGGAATTAGCTCCTGGGTATATTTTATGAATACGAGCAGGGGAAAGGTATGTGTGATGCATATAATTAAATTGCGTGTATCTTAGTCTAAAGTTGCGAGATACGGATTTGATCGAGGTGAGGGCCATGTCCCAGGATTTTTGCGTCATTGGTGCGGGAAGAACAGAGTCCCAACGATGCTTGGCTTGGGTTAGAGCTTTACAGCTCTTTGTTAAGAGTATTTTGTATAGTTTAGTAACAACGTGCTTTGCCGCGCCCATAGAGAGCATTGTTGTAAGTAGTAGGGATTTGTTTGGCTCATTTTGTCCACAGCCCCATATGTTACGTAGGAGGTTAGTTATGGCATTGAATGTCAGAAAGGTTCGTGGTTGCATAACCCCCGCAACCACCAAGTCTGCAAATTTGATTGCTCTAGCGTCACTATATAGGTCCCCTATGTTCAGAGTGTTAATCGCCTGTACATCATGATGAGAGGAAAGTGCGTAGATACCCGGTAATTGTGGTATTGGGATTAGGGGAGAGTAAGGGAGGGGTTGCATTTTGCCCTGTACATATCTCTTCCAACAGAATCTGGCCGAGTCAAGCAAGGGAGTATTATATAATAGATGAGGGAGACCTGTTAATAACCATGTCAGTATCGTTGTTGGGGTTGTATAAGCCATTATTGCTGTAGACTCTATATTGGACGGCTCATTTAGCCATTTAGTGACCCATTGAAGTTGGGCTGCTGCATAATACAGCTCAAGATTCGGCATGCCTAGGCCCCCCTCCTCTTGTAGGTATTGTGTAGTGGTTAGGGCTACTCTGCGTCTGTCTCTGCCCCATAGCAGTTCAGTTAATAGAGAGTGCACCTTGTGGAAAAATGAGCGTGGTAAGTTCAGCGGAAGTGCAGAGAAGTAGTATAAGAACCTCGGTAAAATTAGCATTTTGACTAATGCTGTTCGGCCCATAGGCGATAAGGGTAGAGAGCTCCAAAATGACAAGGAGCCGCGGGTGGAGCGGAGCAGGCTATCTAAATTACCTTCTCTAATGTCTGACATAGAATGATATACTTGAACCCCCAAGTATTTGAAGGTTTGGTGCGACCATGGCAGTTGGTGCATGGGGAGAGATGCTCGTTGTTCAGGGGACAAACAGGTCAGGGGGAAGATACAGGACTTAGTCCAATTCACATGTAAGCCAGACACAAGAGCGAACCTGTTCAATACTTGCATTATTTCAGGTAGGGAGACAGAGTGATTACGCAAATATATCAAGGCGTCGTCAGCGTACAAGGATACTATGTGATATGTGTCGAACTCCTTTATGCCCCATTTATGTGCACAGCTCCTAAGCTTAATTGCAAGTGGTTCCATAGCTATTGCGAACAGCAATGGCGAAAGTGGGCAGCCCTGTCTAGTTCCCCTGTTCACCGGAAAGGCTTCCGAGACCACCTGACCAGTTTTAACTCGAGCTATTGGTTTGGAATATAATGTAGTGATCCAGTTAATGAAGCCTCTCTGGAATCCAAACGCCTTAAGGGTACTGAATAGATATTCCCAGCCCAACGTATCAAACGCCTTCTCTATGTCCAGTGATACAGTCACACTATCTGGGTCCGTGGTGTTGTGCATGATACGGATTAGACGTCTTATATTAAAAAAAGTAGTTCTTTCCGGGATAAATCCCGACTGGTCAGAATGTATTAAGTGTGACAGATGGGGGAGCAGTCTATTTGCTAGGATTTTCCCTAGAAGTTTGCAGTCAGTATTCAGAAGAGAGAGTGGTCTATATGATCTGACATCCAGTGGGTCACGCCCTGGTTTTGGCAGGACCACTATCAATGCTTCCCTCATAGAATCTGGCAATTGTTTTCTATTGCATGCTTCATTAAACACTTCCAGCAGGGGCCGTAACAAGTGAATGCTGTGCGAATTGTAATATTCTGGCGGTAGGCCATCTGTGCCAGGGGTCTTACCACGTGCCATCTGAGAGAGGGCCAGGCGAAGCTCCTCCATAGTAATGGGACCGTCTAAGATATCCGCATTATTAACGATGCTCGAATTTTGAGGAATCTGAACTAGGAATTCGGCCAATTGTTGTTCTTTAGGAGGGGTAGAGGATTGGTATAGCGTGTGATAATAGTTGTAGAAGGCCTTATTAATATCAGCTTGAGTGTTAACCTCTATACCTGTTTGTAATTTAATAGCTCCTATTGGTGATGATTGTGGGGACTGTCGCACCAGCCACGCCAGCATCTTGCCCGATCTGTCTCCCTCAGCATGTTGTCTCGTTTTGAAGTGTCTATAGTCGTGTCTGCTAAGGCTGTCATCCGTTTCTCTGTATTTTGCTTTCAGTGAAATCAGTGTTTCTTGTGAGGTATTGTTTGTTGAGACTTCAATCTCCGCCCTGTGTATTTTGGTTTCTAATTTTAGTAACTCCGTGGTAAGCATTTTCTTAATGCCCACCAATGCTGCCAAGCAGTGCCCTCTGATTACTACTTTATGGGCATCCCACTCAGTAGCACGATTCAATGTTGTGTTTTTATTTAATGAGAAATAGGTCGTCAAGCATGTGGCCAGTTCAGAGTTAAAAGGAGGGTCAGTCAGGGCATCTGGCTGCAAGCGCCATGTAGGAATGCAGGAGTGTATGTATCCCCATAGCAATACGGAATAGTGTGGGTTATGGTCTGATATAGTGCGGGCTAGATAGCCACATGTAGTTACCTTTGGGATTATGTTAGATGTAGCGAAGAGCATATCCAACCTAGTGTAAAGTTTATGCACTGGTGAGTAAAACGAATACTCGCGCGATGTGGGATGGAAAGTTCTCCACATTTCGCTCAGCCCATTATTCGATGCCCAATCTATCAGGTCTAGCGATGCTCGTTTAGCCGGAGTGTGCTCCAGTGGAGGGGTAGAGCGGTCTTTCAAAATATCTAGAACGCAGTTGAAATCCCCACCCCATATGGCATCTGTTGCGGGGTCGCTGAGCATGCTGCTGCCCAATGACACTAGGAAGTCGCGTTGGTTTGTGTTAGGAGCGTATAATGTTATCAGAGCTAAGGGACTTCCATCTAGAGTACCCTCCAGTATTACGTATCGCCCGCTGGTATCGCATTGAGTGCGGGACATAGTGTATGGGATTCCAGGGGCTATCCAGATTATCGTACCTCTGGAGAATGTCGAGAAAGTGGTACCATACAATTGGCCTTTCCATTTTGTTTTTGTGTATGCTAACGAGGACTCATCTAAGTGGGTTTCCTGCAGCATTGCTATATGTATCTGGTGTCTCCTAAGGTATGTATAAATCCGTTGCCTTTTGTTTACAGATGCCATGCCCTTTACATTCCATGTGAGGATTTTGTAATGTGTATTATAGCGATTATTTTGGGTCGCCATGGAATTTGAGTGAGGTGATGTGGGGGGATGCAGCTTGTGTCTGCAGAAGCCCGATTATCTTTGCTATTTGACCCCTATTCATAATATCTAGCCGCTTGGTTATTGATGTAGGAGTCCAGCCTTTAAGGTTTACATTGTGATGTGACGCTCTGCAAATGATATGTGTCAATACCTGTAACAATAAAACGTACTGTTCAACTACTACAATAATATCCACTATATATAGCAACAATAGTAGTAGTGATAAAGACAGGGGAGTGACGAAACTTGTCAACTTAGGGTAACAGTCCATACGGATCGGAGGGTGGTCCATGGCTATGGGTGGTTAAGTGACTTAGACCCGGCCTATTTTGCGTATGTTGGTGCCCTTATCAAGCAGTGTCGGCAGCAACCCGAGCATCCTAGGATTACGCAGACCCAAACGATAAAAATCTCCAGTCAGGGACAGCGGACGGGGTGTACTCTAGTGCTTAGAGACTGATATCTAACATATGTCAGATGTCATCTGCTGATCTTGGTGTGAGGGTAGGACCCCGATCAATTTCCATTGAGTCGGAGTTTAACTCTAGGTCAAGGTCTGCATCTGATTGCCCAGATAGGGATGTCGGAGACGTCTTGGCAAAGCGTGACGTAGATTGTAACAATAGTGAACGTTCGACACGTGATTGTTCAGGGGAGGGTTTGTTGTTTTGCTTGTTGCGGGGTCTCCGTTTATTCCTCAGAGGAAGGCCTTTATCGTTAGGGGATAGAGGGTCCCCCAGACCTTTTGCATGGAGCCATGTCCATGCGTCTTCAGGAGTAGTGAAAAAAAGAGTACGGGTATTGTCTTGTACGCGGAGTTTAGCGGGGAACAACAAGGAGTATTTAATATTGTGCCCTCTTAGATGCTCTTTGATCCGGTAGAATGAATTTAGTTTTTTATTAACTTCAGCTGTAAAATCCGGATAGGCTGATATTTGTGTGCCCTCAAAGTATATTGGGCCAATTTTCCGGAATAGCTGTAATATAAGGTCTCTATCGCGGTAGTTCAGTAATTTTGCTATGAGGGGACGTGGATAAGCACCCGGAGGTGGGGGCCTGCCCGGGACCCTGTGGGCGCGCTCTATTGAAAAAAACTTTGGAACATTATTTTTCAGCACCGTTTCAATTAGCCATTTTTCGCCAAAAAGTTCCGTATTGGGGTTTTCGACGCGTTCCGGGAATCCCACAAACCGGATGTTATTTCGCCGCGATCTGCCTTCGATTTCTTCGGCCCTGCGTTTGAGTGTCTCGACTTCTGCATTTATAGCGCTCATTTGGGATTTTACTGCCATCATAGATGGTGTGAGGTGTGACGTATCCTTTTCGAGCTCAGATACCTTTTCGGCTAGTAACTGATGGTCTGCGCGGAGTAGATTCACATCTTCCGTGAGTGATCCCATTTTCGCTTCCAGCGTTGTTTTAGTGTCAAGGATGGCTTGCAGCACTCTTTCGAATTGTGTTGAGTGCGCATGTAATGTCTCTTCCATTTTCTGGAGGGTTTGGTGTGTGTCAATAGGTCCGGTTGTTAAAGGCGTCTTAGTGGAATCCATGGTGTCTGGGGGTGCACGCGAAGTTTTTGGTTTACCCATCAGGAGATTTCTGTGCAATGTTTTTATTTATCTCTGGGTTCAACGTTGTGTTGCTTGACTTTATCGCAGTGGGTGAATATTACATCGTCGGTGTTGCGTCATGTGTGGCAAGTAGCAATCCAACTGCGACACGATGCCTGAGGATCCAAGACAGAGCTCCTCCTCACCCACTACGCACTCGTCAGTAGGCGCTATCTTAGCCAATTGCTTCTGCGGCTTATTTACATCTTCATGTCAATTAATTTTACGCTAACATGTCATGTACTCTTCATCCACCCCCAGATCAGGTACTACGTTTCTTTGCTGGACCACTCTGTGAGTATACGACGCGCTCACACTTGGTCTCGACCCGTTATGGTTGACTTGCACTACTTTGGACCCTTTGGGACCTATACTTTTTAGGTATTGTCAGCCTTTCAGACTTTTTCTGATCCTGGGCCTACGTGCACTCCAGTGCTTCCCAAGGGGTACTCTGAGAGTTCTATTGAGCACACCGGTGTCTTCCGGGCATATCCTTTTTCAGTGACCGAAGGGGCAGTTTACCACTTACCACCCATGAGACGCTTCACCGTCTACTATAATCACGACTCCAGTCGCCCCCTTTTTTTTTCCGTGGCGGCCGCGTTCGGGTGTCCCCTAACGTAACCGTGTTTCTATAAAGGATGCCACAAACATCCCGTGAGTCAGGCGCCCGCCGGATGTCCCGGACAGTTCCTTCGGCCCGCTACTCGCCGTTGTTTCCAATCTATTTATATCCTGATTAGTAGGAGAGGGTCCTTGCCCCTGTCACTCCTTGCGATCGCGGCTCCAGATGCCTCGTTTTTCCACTGGAGGCCGCATTCGGATCAGTCCCAGCGCGATCATGCAACTAGGAGGGGCGCCACGCGAGTCAAACGCGCGCCAGGCGTCCCGAGCAGCTCCCACGCTCCGACGCTCGTCTTCTCTTCCGACCTGCCTGTGTCTTGGTTGGAAGGTGAGGGTTCCTATCTCCGCCGCCCTTTGTGATCGCGGCTCCTAATATCTCGGCGTTTTTCTGTCTGCCGCGCTCGGGGAACTCCCTGCGCAATCTCGTAGCGGGAGAAAGCGCCTCAGGAGCCCCGCAATTTGGGTGCACGCCGAGCCTCCCGGGTAGCTCTCCCGACCCGACACTCTTTATCTCCTCTGATCTATTTATGTCTTGGTTGGGAGGAAAGGGATCTCACCTCCGCCGCTCCTTATGATCGCGGCTCCTGGTGCCTCGTTTTTCCGCTGGTGGCCACTCACATGCGTCTCCCAGCGCAGTAGCGCAACGTGAAATGATGCCTCAGGCGTCCCGCGATTCAGGCACCCGCCTGGTGTCGCGAGCAGCTCCCTCGGTCCGTCGCTCGACGTCGCCTCCGTCCCGCTTGTGTCCCGGTCGAAGGGAGAGGATACACACCTCTGTCGCAGGACGAGGCGTCTTTAACTCAGGATTCTTGTTATAGGCCGGGTCGGAGCTACGATTTATGCGTCCGACCCGGTCGCCATCTTGGACACGCCCCCTACTGATTGGATTTTTGTTGTTTTTGTGTGAAATAATTTACTCTGTCTTTCTAAATTGGTGGGAGATTTTACTTGTGTTGTGTTTTCACCTTATTTCTGTTTAACTGTTGCATAAATACTTTACACATTGCCTCTAAGTTAAGTTTGACTGCTTTTGTGCCAAGCTACCAGAGGGTTAAACACAGGTTAATTTGGGGTTTGCTTTTGTTTCACCCAGTCTCACAAATCAAAACACGGGACCAGGAGCGCTTTTAGGTCCAGCATACATGCTCCTATATAATCAATTATGTATAACCTTGGTTATACATAAATGTGTTTCATCCTGACCAGAAGTGCGGTTGTTGCCTGAGTAGGGTTTCACACCTTTCAAACAATAACCTAATTTCTCAAAACATTTACGGAAGAAAGCAACTTTTTCAACATTAGTGTTATGGGAGGGAGTGGACAATAGATTTTCACAAAGTTTCAGCAGCTCAGAGTATTATTTTTGTTCTATATATTCTGTGCTCTCAGAAAATGAGAAATCTGGGACTGAAATGTTTGTCCATTCTTTTGCCCTTTCGTGAAAGTGGGGCAGCCAACGCTGAGTCCAATTGATACTCAATTATACACATGCAAAAGGCAGTTACTTCCATACACAGCAATATGTATGTAGAAGGGTAGAGTGTTGGACACTGGATTACGAGTACTGCCACATCTACAAACAAATAGCAATATTCAGCAAGGAACCTACTAATACCAGATTTCTTTACCCTCAAACTGCTCATCGTGCACCTTTTCAAAAGACAAAGGTCTAAAAGTAAAGTGACCATTAATAAATATCTGTTGTACATAAAGTAATTTATACTGCAGTTTCTAGCAATTGTAACTAACTATAGAAACTAGTTACAAATGAATACGCTATTGATAAAAGAAGGATGAAAGCAGACCAGGGTATGGGGGGTTGCCAGCCCCTCAAAGGAGTCCCCCAGCCCACCCAAGTCGCATTAACAAGTGGAAAGCCACCCTTTATTAATTTTTAATGCTTCAAGTCTAGCCTAAGTCTCCAGGCCTAATCGACTAACTTTCATGACATTAAGCAAAAGGGGGGCTGTTCTCTATGTCTCTGGCAGATGTCAAATCAGCTGGCATAGAAGATCCTGATTTCATGCACAAAGGAGCATGAGAGGTATCTGTAGTGTCCTGCGGGACACATTCTAGTGTTTCACTAGGCACTCGGCTAGGGCTGACCTTACACTCACACCCCACACCCATCCAGCACAGGCGTCACCAGTCAGGTGACCCTGCCAATAAAATGGCCTGGGCGCACGTGCCCAGGGCCCATTTTACAGCACCCTACTACAGTGTCTGCGTCACTTCTTTTAGTAGCATGGGAGCCTAAGGCCCCCAACACTAAAAAGGCGACGAGGGAGGTTGCCCACACATGCCCCGTGAGTCAGATAGTACCAGCCCACGAAAGACTGAAACCAGGTCAGCTCGCTGTACATGGGGGAACGTCTCTGGCCGAACAGCACAGTGAGAAGGTCCCGCCCGCTGAGGACAATCCCCTGCGAGAGCGCACCCCACTCTATACACAGACTCAAGCCTGCAAAGAAAGGCACGGCTCGCAGCCCTCACAGCCTCAATAAGACTGCCGTGGCCGCTATAAGAGAGACGCAGTGGTGCTGTTGCGCACTGAGTGAGAAAATGCCGGGGCCGCCCCCCACCTCCCTTATCAGAAGAAACGTCCCACAGCATTAGGGAAAGCTGCCGCGACGTGGGAGATGAGATAGTGTTGTCATGCCCAGAGCTGCCCCCCCCCTTTCCAAATAATAACGCCAGAAGCACGTCCCGCAGCGTGAAGGAAGGCTGCTACAGCCGCGTAGGAGGGCAAATGGTGCTGATGCGCACCGAGAAAATCGTTGAATACAATGGCCAGGGCCGGCCCCTAGCAAAGTAATTCTGCCCGCAGCATGAGGGAAGGCTGCTTTGGCCGTGTAAAAAATAAAGAAAAGCTAAAGGAGCTGCCACGCACCAAAAGAAATTTGAACTGCCCAAAGGGGTCCCCACAGCAAGAGTGAGCCTCTTCACTACGAGGCTATAGCTAAAAAATGTTATTAAAAAAATTACAATAAAAGAAAGAATGAAAAAATGGAAGAGATAAGGATAAAAAAGAAGATGAATGCACTTACCTGCAGCCCCCTCCAGCCTGATGAACTCTTCCCTGGCAGCGTGGCTCCTCACCGGCATCAGCTTGGACAAACGTGGCCCGGTAGGAAGAAAGACTGTCTTCAAGCTGGAAAGTAGCGCCACAGTGGCATCTAGTGCCAAAGAAAGGTACTGCTCCCTATTTCTATTTTAAAGCAGGAAACAAGCACAAGCAACAGCAAGTTGCCAGCAACACCCCAGCGAGTGTCTGCGCAAGACCAGCAGTGCGCCCACAGATGGAAACAGCACAGAAGACGGAAATGATGTGTACAACGCTGCACAATGAAGGAGAAGACTGCAGCTGTCCCAGCCTAGCTGTAATAGCGAAAAATGGGTTTAAGTGCCATGCGAGGCACTAGGACAGCGCGCATGGCCTGCGCAGCCCCTGGTGGCCGTCTGCAGCCGCCGCCACTGCCAAAAGAACGCTACATGCCCCAGCAGTGTTGGACATCACCGCAAGATAAGAGAGGGACATGCCAGCCGTCACAAAAGATGCCCAGAAGGAAAGGGACAATGTCAGAGGTGCACAGTGAGCTGCGCCACTGAAGCTGACAACACAGACAGGAGCCCGAGAAGATGGAGAGAGACCCGAGAGCTTGATGTAAAGCACGGGAGATGAGGCCGTGCTAGCCGGCCTTACCGTGATACAAGATGGCCACCGTTGGCCCATCACACAGCAGGTCGTGAGAAGTGACCAACCGTGAAAAGCACGCCAAGGTTCAAGCAGGACTTAGTGCCGCGACGGCGCTGCCTTGAAGGCACAAGACTAATCAAGGACTGTCCTCCCCCACGCTGCCTCAAGACGCAACTCGCAACAGGCAAGAAAAGAGTCTCACACCCTGAGTGGCAGATGCCACCACTGCAACACTGAGAAAGTGCCACAGCAAAGTAGAAGAGAGCGTGGCTTGACGCCACACTGTGAAAAGGGAAGAGAGGAGTTTTGTGTGACAACACCGGTCACACTGCAACACCTGACGACCACAGGAGTACAAGAGCGAAAGGTCACAGGGTGGAGAGATGGAGGACTCATGCCACGAAAGAAGAGTGCACCCACAGACAAGATAGCCACAGGAGTGCAGCTACGCCACTGGAGACAGATCAGCTGGAGTGCCAAACGTAAGACACCTAAATGCGCGAACCGTGTACTTGCCCCATGCTTCACAGTGTGACTGTTCAGATACCTGTCACCGGCTGCTTGAAGCAGATGGCAACACTGCTAACATCTGCATGTGAGGAAAATAAAAACTGCACTAGCTATTGGTGAAGACCCTCCAGTCACCCTCACTCCAGCAACATCACTTGTCATCTAGGTCACCGAATGGCAAGCACCATCATTGACATGTGCATCACAGTATCCATCAAAGGAGCAGATAAACATCAAGGTGGATCATCACCTCCGCGATACAAGGACATCAACTAGACACCCTCCTGGCAACGTGAGAGACAATTGCCCTGAGAACATCTGGAAGCCCACCTACACCTGGTCCATGTTGGCAAGTGCACTGACTACGAATCATCCATCCTTGTGGCTGCACGAATGACTTGACCGCGGTGCCTGTCGGAGAGCCTGCAGCGTCCTAGAGAGGCCTTTACGCAGCCCAGCACAGCTGGCCTTACACTCACACCCCACGCCCATCCAGCACAGGCCCCCAACACTACAGTATCCTGCGACGGGCCCACTATTGCTAATGAGATTGTAAGCTCCCCTTGCGAAGATTTTAGAGACAAAAACAGTGCCATGATAGATGGACGGATTCCGTCTTCTCTAAATAACAAATTAAAAATTACTTTATTTCTTCTGAAAGTCCACTGCTGGCTTCCCGCGCCACACAAACAATGAGATTGCCTGCCTGCCTGCCTGCAGAGATCAATCCTGCTTCTCCCACTCTCCACACAGAACTTTTATCTAGGGGACACAGGGCGGGAGGGAAGGAACACCGGTGGTCGGAGGACATTAACAATGTGGTACCTGAGGTACGGGTATATGAAGAAAACATGAAAAGTCAGAAAAAAGTGGATGTTTGTTCAGAACATGGAGAAATAGAAGGAGGGGCAAGAGGGGAAGTGGACAGTGAGGAAGAAGGAGTGCTGGAGTGACCTACTACCTTTTTAAAGAAAGTAAATATTTGAAAAAGCGTACATTTGAACCTATTTGACCAAATATATTACAATTACAAAGCAAGTGCATAGTATAAATCCAACTGAGTTTAAACCATTTGATTACCGAGTATGGTTTTCGTCAGACAAATGAATCATACCATAAATTTAAATTCCATTCGTGACCACAAAAATAGATATGTTGCTTACATCCTCTGACCAGCTTTCACTTTAACACAACTGAGCATCAACATACCTAGATTGTGTTTGTCATTACCTCTGTGTGGCACAATAACCTCTAGGCTGCCATAGATATTGCAAAACCATACTTTTCAAAGGACCTAAAAATACTTTCCTGGTTGATTGGGGGAGATAAATGTACATATCTCTTGCAATTTGACTTTGTGAGTTTGCATTGTGGCTAAACATTAAAAAAAAAAATAATGACACACAGCACATTGTGATTTGGGATTGGGGACATGTGAAAGGGTGGCACTTTTTTCCAAGATCATTTAATCAGTCAGTTTGGTTATTCCTGCATGATTGTGGACGAAGCCCTTGACGTACTTCCCCATGGGAGATATGACAGAGTGCTGTTTCTTAAATTTCTGGTGGGGAAAGTTTGAAGGAACTGTCATAAGAGGGTGCTTTGATGTTTAGTACCTTTTGATGATCATCTAGACTTCGGTGTTTTGGACAGCCATGGCATCGATGACAACCTTGAAGAAAAGAAACTGTTAGAAGAGGTGGAAAAAGCAGAACGGTAATCAAATTATTTAGTGCAGCATGACCTCTGGAGAGAAGTTTGGGCACTAGCTGACCATGATCTAGATTAGAAGGGAAAATTATGCATGGGTGATCTTTCCTTCAGTGGCATCAGCAGACTCTTGCTGGAAACAGAAGTTCATTCTTCCATGCTCTTCTATGTAGTCTCCTCTATTGTCAGCGTGTGTAAATTGTGGAAGGAACCACCAAAATAAGCACCATATCGTTATGCCGAACATGAATTTTTTCAACTCATCAACCCTTGATAGGAAAAAGGTATCTGTAACCAACTTTGCTGCATATCAGTAAATAGGTCTGAAAAGACTATTTGCATGGTCAGATTTGTATTACCTATAAAACGTAGTGCAAATGTATGCCCAACAAAAGGCAGATCCTCCTTGAGTACGACTCCACTCACTTCACACCTAACTCACACTTCTCTCCAATTAGAACCAGCAGCTGGCAGAACAAGCAGATACTAAAAGGCCGAGATAAACAGAATATTAGCTCAGGATTCCCTGGGGCTCACCTGCTTCTAAATACTTTTTTTCCTTTTATTCTGTAGGGGAGAGAAAAAAACACTTGAGCCTGGCCCAATACAAGGCTTGGAGCACATTTCCTTGAGATTTGAAGGGCTGGGTTGGTAGGCCCAGGTGCAAGTTAGGATTGAAGGAGAGCCTAGCTCAGTGGAATAAAGAAGGCACTAGGTTATATTTTTGTTGCATATAAAAGAGGGTGACACTGCTCCTAGGTTGCTTGTGTTCTGGGTCAGGGAAGATCTGGCTTGGCAATTCAGGCTGGACTGTTCCCATAAAGGAGCAGAGTCAAGACTGATTTGCAGAGGCTGGGTCCAAACTGAGGTAGCATGGTGGGCTAAACAATGATGGATTGCGATGCAGCCCGAGTGATTGCCAGTGGCTGAGATTAATTCAAGCAGTCCATCCATCACCTTGCTGTTTTTGCATTTGACCCCTAAGTGCACTGGGTATGCCAGATGTGGGCCCTAAGCTCACTGTGCCACTAGAACCAAATACCTGGCTGAAGAGTCCTACGTAGGGCGAAACCAGTCCTAGGTTGCTTGTGTTCTGGTTCAGGGAGGACCTGGCTTGGCAGTTCGGGCTGGACTGTTCCCATAAGAAGCAGTGTCAAGACTGATTTGCATGTGGCTGGGTCCAAACTGAGGTGGCATGGTGGACAAACAAATGATGGATTGGAATGCAGTCCGAGTGATTGGTGTGGCTAAGATTAAATAAAGCATTCCATCCATCACCTTGTTGTTTTTGTATTTGCCCCCTAAGAGGCCGGGTATGTGCAGACGTGTGTCCCGAGCTCACTGTGCCACTGGAACCAACCTATACTTGGTTGAAGAGCCTTACATAGGGCAAAACCGGTCCTAAATTGCTTGTGCTTTGGTTCAGGGAGGACCTGACTTGGCAGTTCGGGCTGGACTGTTCCCATAAAGAGCAGGGTCAAGACTGATTTGCCTATGGCTGGGCCCAAACTGCGGTGGCGTGGTGGGCAAAATAAATATGGATTAGGATTCAGCTTCAAGCGATTGCCAGTGGCTGAGATTAACTCAAGAATCCTAACCATCACCTTGCAGTTTTGCATTTGGCACCCTAAATGCGCTGGGTATGCCCAGACGGGGTCCCTAGCTCACTGTGCACTGGACTAAACTATACCTGCCTGAAGAGCCCTAACTAGGGCAAAATCACTCCTAGATTGCTTGTTTTCTGGTTCAGGGATTACCTAGGTTACCAGTTCGGACTAGATTGTTCCCATAAGGAGCAGGGTCAAGACTAATTTGCATATGGCTGGGTCCAAACAGAGGTGGCATGATGGGCTAAAGAATTATGGATTAGGGTGCAGCCCAAGCGATTGCCAGTGGTTGAGATAAATTCAAGCATTCCATTCATCCCCTTGTTGTTTTTGCAGACAAAGGCAGGGTCTCTTTCTACCAGAAAGCCTACCTGTGACAGTGACTAAGGGCCTGATTTAGATATTGACAGACAAGTTACTCCGTCACTACAGTGAAAGATATCCCATCCGCTGGAATCTATATCTCATTATATTCTATGGGATTTAACTTTCGGTGGACGGGATATCCGTCACAGTTGTGACAGAGTAACTTGTCTGCCAATATTTAAATCGGACCCTACATCATAAAGTACCAACATCTGTGAGAGGGAACCTTGGAAAATGTATGTCAGAAGCCAGGGGGTGGCATTTTTCCATTCTGACCTTAACAACATTCCTCAAATTAATGCAGCTGTTAACACATTTTCAGCTACCTATCGAAAATCCTCGTGCTTCGACTAGCTAATCGCTGTTTACAGGTTGCTCAAGCTTTGGTGGTGGTATGCTTGGATTATTGCATTGTTGTCTATTCGTGACTCAACAAAAAACTCATTACTAAGCTTCAAAGACTGCAAAACTGAGTAGCCAGAAAGTGCCTTCGTATATATGGAAATGTAAACCCAACAAGGCAGCCACGAAAGAACTCTGCTGACCCCCTGTAAGATTCAAAATAATAGTTTGCCATTACAAATCAGTCAGAAAATCGTGATCAGCTTGCTCTCCTCTAATCTTACAATGCACTTTCAGGAAACTAAAAGTCATTGTCGGAGTCTTCGCGGTTCAAGTCCATTGGAACACCCTCAGCCCTTGATTCCCATGCTGAAGAAAATGACCTCCGAATCAGAAAGCTCTCAAAAGCAGAACACAGTTGCATTAAGGTTTCAACTAGGACCATAAATATATTGTGTGGGATAGAAGACTTTTGATTTACGAGCCGCTAATTCCAGCTGTATTCTAACTTATTCTTGCTGTAGTTTCTTTTTAATCTGCCAGCACTCTGAAATTACTTAATTAATGTGCCACCACTTCATAAAACGTTGTGTAAATAAATATACATGTGGGGCTGAAAAAAACAACTGATCTAAAAATTGTGAAAATGTTTTCTTCAGTTGTTAATTGCTTAGAAATGTAGCTCAAGCATTTTCATCACAGTGTTCTTGTTCTGTACAATGTTTTCCAAATCACTAATGCATGGAGGTCGCTCCTTAACCCTTTCTCTTAAAAATGCTTTCTATTGTTTCAGTTGATGGAAGTGAATATAGACAGTAAAACAAAGTTTTTTGGTACGTGGTCCCTGACTTGTACTCAATGTGAGATCAGTGGTCAAAGATTTCCTTAGGAGTCCACCACTGGCTTTACCAAATTGCCTAATACAAAGTCTGCCCAATCTTGAATAACCATCATGCCTCTTTCTTTGGCCACCTTAACTTTTTGTCAGTATCTCACTCTTGCAGGTTCATTTTCATCCCTGATTTTTTAAGTCTGTCTTGGCAGGGTGGCTTTTGCCTGACTTTATATGTTCAACAGAAAAAGAGATTTAAGAAGAACTATTGAGAGATGAGCTTTGGTTCTGCCCAAATGTTAATTCACAGATTTTGATTAGGCATAGGTTATGTGCTTCCACTGAAACATAGAGCTTCTGTTGCATTTTATGCCTTTTAGGAATGTTTTTGATAATCATAGCAAAACTGAGTTAGTTATGATGACGAGCCACTGATTAAAGCCAAAGGCCTAATCTGATTATTATAAAACATTATGACAAAAGCAGTAAGCCTCACTTATTTTTTGTAAAAAAGCAAATGTCATACCCAATAGGCCTTTGAGGGTGGATTGTCATTACACTGTTTTAAAGGCTATACACAGATTTTTTAACACAGAATCTAACAGATCGAGACATTAGGCAAGGGTTTTGGTGTTGGTTATCCGTTTGACAAATAGCTGGAGTTGAAGATTTGCAATGTAATAATCCTTTTCAGATGGGAGGTATATTGTTTTGCCAACTGTAAATTTGTCTATGTTTGTAATTTTATGATTGTGTGGATGGTGGTTGCCAACTTATGTGCAATATAGGAGGCCTTGTCACTGTCATAATCCTTGACAGACCTTCTAGAGAGGATTGTATATTTCTGTGCCAACAATAAATTGAAATTTTGCTGAATGTTTGCCAGATCGCTTATTTGTGAGAAAGCTTGTGCTCAATTTAGTAGGCCTGAGCTGATGATAGTGACAAGACAACAATGAAGGTCACAGGCATGATTGGTTAATTTGGGAAAGCTATGTCAGATGTCATAAGAATTGATCTGTTTGTTACAAAAAGTTATGACAAAGGTAGTAGGCTTGACATATCTATTGTGAAAAGCATATGTTGAACCCAATAGATCTTTAATAGTCAACTGCTGTTGCACTAAGTTGATCACTGTAGACAGGAACTTGGTTACATGGAATTTCAGACATTATGTTAGTAGACCAGACCTTTGGTGTTGGTTATCCACTGTGACAAACCCTGCTAGTAGATTTGAATTTTGAGAATCCTTGTTTTCAGGGTGGGTTGTATAGAGTTTTGCTAGGTGTAATATTTAACATACTTGTAATATTATGACTGTATAACAATGGTTGCTTTACAGCAGCCTTGTGCTCAGTACAGTAGGGTTGAGTTGTTTTATGGTGACAACCCAATGATAAAGGCTATAGGTCTGATTAATTATTTGGAAAATGTTATGTCAGATGCCATAGGCCTGATCTGTTTATTATGAAACGTTCAGACAAAGCAGTAGGCTTGAATTATCTATTGTGAAAAGCATACCTTAAAACCAATAGACCTTTAATCTTGGATTGTTATTACACTGTGTTAAAGTCTGTAGAAAGGTATTCTGTTGCATGGATACTCACAGATTACTTTAAAAGGCATGGTGCCTTGTGCTGGTTACCCATCAAACAAAACCCAGGGGTTAGATTTGCCCCGTGGGAATCCTTGTTAAGAGGGGCTGTATATTGTTCTGCCAACCCTAGTGTTGTACATATTTCTATTTTTGTGATTGTAAACTTGGTAGTTACCTTTCTAGAAACGTGTATGCCCAGTATGAAAGACATGCAATGCTAATCATGAGGATCCAGTGATATATGGCCTGTTCGTTTCATTAGAAAAAGTTATGTCACATTCCATACGTCTGATCTGTTTATTATGACAATTTACAACAGAGGCAGTGGACCTGACATATTTATTGTTAAAAACGTATGTTACATCCCATAGACCTTTAAGTGTAGATTGATATTACACTGTTAATGCCTGTAGATAGGTTTTTTGTTACATGGAGTTCTACAGATTACTGTAGTAAGCAAGAATTTTGGTTTTGATTACTTCCTTTGACAAGTGCTGGAGGCAGACAATTTTCACTTTGATATCCCTTGCTAGACCCTCTAAGGAGTGGCTGTCGGGTGTATTTGTCTGCCAGACCCTTGTAATAAAACAGTAAAGAAATTAAACAATACATACTTATGAGGCCTTTGACTCAACCCTCTTCTGGCTGAGATTCATTCACATTCTGTTTTCCCCCCAAGACATTATACTGCATTGGGTAATCGGTTAGCCCATTTCCGTCATTGGTTTTATTGCCTAGGGAGTGACAGAAATTTTGCCTGCCCATTTACTAGAAAAAAGCTCACTATCGTGTCTGAGCTGGTGGCCAGTCCTTCAACCTTCCACTTTTTCTTTTTTAAGGTCCCCTTCCATTTTCTTCATTCTTCTTATATTTTCTAGTGTGTCCTGCAGCTGCCCAAAAATCCCAGATGGGCTACTGGCTTGCCTCTCATTTGATCTGCAGTGTGCTGCATTCTACTCAAACCATTTTTAGACTGGGTGGCCAGCTTGAAATGGTATTGTCCAAGGTGTATTACTGTTTTATCATTCAAATATAAACACCAGTCTTGGAAGTATTATGTTGCCACCTTCGAACAGTACAGCAGTGGTACACTATACACGAAGATGACTGCCCAGTGTGATGTTTACTTATTAGCCATGGAGTGGTGTTTTTCATAGAGTATTATTGTTTTGCCTCTCCAAGAAGGCCAACCTGTTGCTTCTATATATGGCTGCTATGTTGGAACTTTAAAACAAAGATACACTATGTACAGTTCCACTAAAAGTTAGTCACCTGCTGCTACGATTAATTTTATTTTTGTATTCAAAGTATGTGTCTGCCAGACTTTAGTAACAGCATTTTTTAATTTTTCTACATTCTTTTAATTTATCTTGAACACGCTTGTTGAGTTTGTCTGTTTTATGCAATAGTGAATCGATGACTCGATAAATAGATGTGTGAGTGCAAGCATGAGTGACAGACTGCATTTATGGTGACTTATTAAGTGCATAAACTGATCAGTGACTGATGAGGCATTTTCAGTTATATGCCAGACTTATTGGCATTGTCATTGCTTGCTAAATATGATGTGTACGGCGCTTGCACTATTCATGGCAAACATATTATAGTCTATACTTACATTACAGGCTATTGGTCAGTCCCTTAAAACACTGACTTCTTTTTTCTCCGTATCCTTCACAGTTGCCTTGAGACACTGTCAATCACATCTGGATCAGCCTACAGGAGTGTTTTACTCTCACTGTGTTTATGTTGGCTGTTTGACTGTGACTACCTCTACTGCAATGCATGAGGGACTATATTACTTTGGAAATCAGTAAGCGATTGGACTGGTAGCACTGGCGAATGAGCACTGAAAAGGCACCTGACAAATAGATGGCACAGAAAGAAATCAATCTTTTTCTGGAGCATCGATTTTTCAGATATTTTTATCTAAGCTTGCACCCCAATATACAAACAAGAATTGGCAAAGCCAGTACATTTGACATTTGTGTGGCATGCAGATGCCCAATCCACACGCCATACATATATCAAACCTAGAAGCTTTGCCCAGGCGTGTTCCATTTTTCAGTGTCCCCTTCTTTTTCTCCTTTTTTCACCCTTTTCTGCCTCTCTCTGTCTTGCTGTGGTGTAACGTCGGTTGTCGAAAAATAAGTCCAAGCTCCTAAAAATGAGTGGCAATACCCACCACTGGCAATCACCTGCACAAATTAAACACTGTCATTAAATTAACCCCCGATTCTTCAGGACACACATCAGATTTGGTCTTACCTTCCTGATGCACAGTGAGGCTGTGGGGCTGGCTTTGGGTGGACCCAATGGGTGGTACCACATGATCAGGATGTGAAAGCAAGGAAGAGGAGCCTGCAGGTTGAGGCAGTAAGCGTGGCTTTTGAGGACCACGCCCACCCCCTTCCTGATGGTACTGGGATGAAGCGGAAATCTTGTACTTTGGATCGGCCCTGTTAGGGAGCTGGTAATACTGTGTGGGGGGAGTTTGTGATGTTCGAGGGTGACCATTCATTGTAGAGGAGTAAGAGCTGTGTAGAGGGGCAACTCTGGAGGGCTTGCCAGGAGGCCAGTGCCTTCGGGTGGTTACCATGCGTCCTGCAGAGTCCTGAGTGGTGCACAGTGAGCGCCCACTTTGGGGCAGCGCTCCCCCAGATCCCCCGCCATGGTTGTAGGGCAGTGCTGTGCCTCTCTGCCCGGCATTGTTGAGTGCCTCAGTTGGCACAAAGGGGAACACTTGGTTATTTCTTGATATCATTCTACTCCAGCGCCTTGTCCACTGAGGTCTACTGAATACTGACCAGCTCCGCCACTTTTCAACAGACCATTCATCCTTACTTTTAGTGTTTCTTGCACTTGAAGGGTGTTCTTCACATTTGTGACACCTCAAAGAGTCAAAAGTGGAATAGAAATAGTGTGAAGGGTCATTGTTTTCGTTGTGTTGTTTAGGGTACGTCGTTTGTAGCAATTTGCTTCAGGTGCTTCGTTTGTCGCACGTCGTTGGTGTTTTCTCATCTGTGTCACGACGTTTGTAGTGCGTGGTTTCGAATGCGTTGTTTCAGGTGTTTTTTCGTAGCATGACGTTTGTAGGAGAAGTTTGTAGCATGTTGGAACTGAAGTGTCGTTTCAGGAGCAACTTTTGTAACATGTTATTTGGAACATGGTGATTGTGGCCCATGGCTCAGTGGAACATCTTTGTCATTTTCGTGCGTACTTTGAAGCTCTTCGTCCCAGGTGTGTCGTTTTCAGTCGGTCGTTTGTAGCTTGTCGTCTGTAGGTTGCAGTACGTTGCCTCAGATTCGCCGTTTTAGCGAGCCACCCGGGCCTCGCCTTTTTGTGCGTGGGGTATTTCTTCGGCGCGCTTGCCAGACACCCGCCCTCTCGCTTTTGAGGGGGCGAAGGTCCCCAAGTCTGCCTGTTCTGTGTAAGTCCGCAGCTTCTTTCTTCAGGAGCTACAGTTCCCGAGGGCTCGCACGGGTGAGCAGCTCATTAAAGTTACACGAGCCCCTTCCTTCGAGCTTAGGTTACAAAGTGGACGTCTGAAGCAACTTCTTAAGGACAGCTCTTGGTACAGCTTAAACCACTCTCGAGTCTCTGCATTTACTACTCTGTACAGCTCAGATTCAAAATCCCCAGAAGCTGCCACTGACAGACGGGCGAGAAGTGCGTTATCCTAAAACTGCTGCTCTCGACAGCCGATGAGTGTGGCTGCCGTTGACTGCTTGCTGCTCTTGCTGTGTACAGTTGAGGAATGTGTCTGTTTTGGTCCTAGACACAGCTGAAGGTGTACCTGCGGTTGAATGACTGGTTATTGCTGTATGCAGCGGAGGATCGTGCCTGAAGTTATTGAAATGGTTAGTTGTTGCTTTGCTCAGTTGTGGTGTGGTACCTGCAGATGATGCTTTACGTGTGTGCGAAGAGTGGTAGCTGCAGCGTTCCTGTACGCGGTTCTGAGAACTGATATGCCAGTGGATGCTGTTAGAGCGCAGAGGTGATGTACCCTAAGTCAGTGTAGACACAGACAAGGGCGTAACTTGGTCAATAGGGCTTGGGGGTGGGGGGCCGGGGGGGTGTAGAGGTGTGACCTTCAGATTTCCCAACAATCACTCTGGCATATAATGTCAATGTACCTCATAGGACAAGCAGGGCACATGAGAGGGGATACGAGTGCAGTGAGATGGGAGACAAATGCAGATTGGCAGGGGTACTAAGTGAGAGAAAACACATCATTTTGTAAAATATTCAACAATTTTGAAGACTTTCAAAGCAGAGAAGGAAAGCGAGTGTGTGCGTTTTTGTTGGTATTTGTGTAACAAATCCTTGTGAAATCCGACAGACACCTCACCATACCCGACAGAAAGCTCCTGTACTCAACTATTTTTCAGAAAATACATTTATCAGGGGTGTGTAACACCCCGTACACCGCTCACCCCCGAAGCTAAGCCCCTGGACACAAACGAGAAGCAGTCCACCTATTTTTGCTACTGTACACAGCTGAGAAGTAGTGTGCATGCAGGTGTTTCTATACAGGGCCAAGAGTGGTGGATGCCTGCGGTTTTCCTCTGTCCAGATTAAAATGGTGTGCCTGCATTTGTTACCATACACATGTGAGAAGTGTGGAACCTGCAGTTGGTGCTATGCATCTCTCAAAAGTGGTATGGTTCTTGCTGCACATAACTGGGAAGTAGTTTGCTCAGTGTTGTTATTTTATACAGCTAGGAAACTGTGTGTCCACAGCTGGTGCTATAAACAGCTCAGACTTGGTGTTCCACAGTTATTGCTAGATAGAGTACTGTTTACTAAACACATTTGAGAGGTGTGATCCCTGCAGCATAGCTGCCAATGTTTCAGATTGCTGTGTGACACTTTCATAATTTCAGTGTAATTATGAGTGACATTTCAACATTCTATGAGTGTCAGTTTCTTGCAAGTGAAATCAAGCGATGAAGACGAGGGAACCATAGAAAAATCGTAATATATTGAGAATCGTATACCTCACCTTGTACACCAGCGGCACCTGGTGGCCTTTGATAAACACTACTCGGAGCTTACCTAGAAAAGTGAGAAACTGGAATAAGAAGGTTTTACCGCACTTCAGGACACAATTCTTTTGTGTGACAATCCCAGGCATTGCAGTAATGCGGGAAAAGGACCGGATATGCGTTATTCTAATGCGAGAGGTGTGACACTTGGCAGGGCTGCTGCAGTTGTTGCTACCCACATCTCCCCTGCCTTGAGAGCACTACACTGGTTACCCGTTGCCAGAAGATGCACTTTCAAGCTGCTTTGTATCACCCACAAAGTTATACATGGAACAGGACCGCTTTTTATCAGAAAGAAAATTACCAAATACATTCAACAAAGAACCCTCCGCTCAAGATTGGCACCCCGCCTTAGAACACCACCATACAAGAAAAAGACTATAGGTGGTACATCCTTCTCCGTCCAAGCAGCCAAACTATGGAATTCATTACCCCCAACTATAAGAGCCACAAATAACTTTCTTGTCTTCAGAAAACTACTCAAGAGTTGGCTCTTTCCTTCATAACCACCTTTTTCAAACAACTATGAACTGCATATGCCTATGTGGATAAATATTTTTTTCAGATTATATGTATATTTCTATTTATTTATAGTTTCTTTGGAAAATATGTATTGCTACTATGTCATAACAATAAAATACACACGCACTCTTTAAACCTGTCTAAGTATTTTTTACCCATGATTCTAATTATGTATTGTATGTGCATATGTGTGTGTATTCATGTCTGTGCGTGTGTATATATATATATATATCCACCTGTGAACAAGGTCTGGTGAGACCGAAACGCGTCAGGGGATTCCTGTTTGTTTGTTTATGATCTCACTAATGTATTAAAAGTTAAGGTATTTTTGGCACAACGACAGAGTGCGGTTTTCTCTTGCTAAAACAGAAAGAGAATCTTGTTTTTTGAAAATATGGTTGTCCTGCCTCAAACCAGCACCACCGGAGAATTAAGTGCGCCGTAACACGCAGATCAGGACATCTTTTCTTTCATATATATATATATATATATGTATGTATGTGTATATGTTGTTTCTGTGCTTGGCATGTTCGTGGATCATTGCATGGCTCCTGGGTGGGTTGTTATACTAGATATCTATGAATTCCTGCTCTCATCTTATCACACTTATCTACTCATCACTCTTATGTCATGTCTCTATCAAACTATCCTCCATTCTCACTCTGACTCATCCCAAATCCCTTCTACCACTTTCATCTCCTAAATATCTCTGCCTAAGCTCTTACCTCCACTTCCACATCTAACTCACCAAACCTCCCTCTACCTCTGTGACCTCCCACACAACCCTACTAAATTCTCCTGCATTCATCTCACCCTGCTACTATGCTCTCCCTAACCCTTCCACATACTCTTCCCCCTCCGCCCCCCCTTTACTCAGCCCAAGCCTTTGGGTTGAGTAAATTAAGGATATACTCCCAATTAACACTTCTGGATTTCTTTCCTCCTCCACCCCTCCATTACTCCAGTCAATCTAACTAACAAACTCTCATATCCGCGGCTCAAATTAACTCATAATAATACTAAAACTGTACTCATTATTTAACAATACTAATCCATCACTAATTCTTGTTGGGTTCCGGAGAAGCATGCTACTCATCGAAAAGCGCTTCGACGCCTCATCAGGGGTAGTAAGCGCTATATAAATACGATTACAATACAATACACCCAGCTAATGACTGATATGCCTGTGCTTGTTGCTGTGCACAGTGGCGAAGCTGTGTGCTTGCTGGTGCTACCGTACACAGCAAAGGAATGGCGGGCCTGCAGTAGTTGTTGGACACCGCTGAGAAGTGATGTGCAGCAGTTATTGCTTTATACAGAGGAGAACTGGTGTGCTCGCAGTGCGTTGTTGCTATGTACAGCGAAGAAGCGTTGCTACGGTTGCTGTTAAATATGCGAACCTCATGCCAAACGGCATACTGATTAAGTTGTATACATTTCACATGAGGTGCCCTCTGCAGTAATTTCAATATACAGCTCAAATTAAACAAAGTGGATAACAAGTACCACCCTCAATTAGTGCCGAGTACACTTCAGATGAAATTCTTTCTGGAGTCAATGCTGTGTATACCTCAGAAGAAATCTGCAATTAATGCATTGTGCAGTTCAGGAGAAATTCCTTCTGCAGCTAACGCCGCATGCAGCTCAGGTGCAATTCCTTCTGCAGTTAATGCAGCGTACAGCTCAGGGGAAATGCATTTTGCAGTTACTGCCTTGTGCAGCTCAGGAGGTATTCCTTCTGCAGTTAATGCAGCATACAGCTGAGGTGAAATGCATTCTGCAGTTAATTGCCACATGCAGCTCAGATGAAATGCATTCTGCAGTTAATGAAACATACAGCTCAGGTTAAATACATTCTGCAGTTAATGTCACTTACAGCTCAGGTGAAATGCATTCTGCGGTTAATGCAATGTACAGCTCGGGAGAAACCCATTCTGAAGTTAATGCCTCATACGGCTCAGGTGAAATACATTCTGCAGTTAATGTAAGGTACAGCTCAGATGAAATGCATTCTGAAGTTAATGCCTCGTGCAGTTCAGATGAAATTCCTTCTGCAGTTAATGCAATATACCACTCAGGAGAAATGCATTCTGCAGTTAATGCCTTGTGCAGCTAAGGAGAAATTCATTCTGCAGTTAATGCTGCATACAGCTCAGGTAACATGCATTCCTCAGTTAATGCCACATGCAGCTCAGATGAAATGCATTCTGCAGTTCATGCAACATACAGATCAGGTTAAATACATTCTGTAGTTAATGTCACGTACAGCTCAGGTGAAATGCATTATGCAGTTAATGCAATGTACAGCTCAGGAGAAACCCATTATGTGCTTGGCTGATCTTCATTTTGAATTACCTGCCGGTCCTCTCTTGGAGGGGCTCAGCTGGTAATGTTGGGCTGGGGTCCTCTCTTTGTAGCGGCAGCTCCTGGTCCTCAGACGAGCCCTCATTTGTCAGAAGTAGATTGCATGGCATGACTTTTTCAGGGTGACCTTCAGACTTGGTACAAACCTAAGGGGGTGCCACAACAGAGTCATCGTCAAAGAATGCACTTGTCCTCCAACAGCTGGACTGAACAGTCTTCTTCTAAAGTCCAGAGGGAGCAAAAATATTGGCCAGGGAGGGCCTGTATCCGTGAAAAAGCCCAGAGGTTTGGACTGGGTTCCTGCTTCAAAAGAGGGGCAAAGTATGCTTTACATTTAAAATGGTGATCCAATCTGGGACAGAAGGCATTTTTGTTGGTTACATTGCGGCATTACTGTATGAGGGCTGAGGTAATACTAATAGGAGATGTTAGTAAATCTTTGTGGGCCTTGTGGTTATTCCAATGTGGCACCATTGAGTCTAGTTTGATGGTACTCCGTTTAGCTCAAGCGCCCTCTGTGAATTCCCAGTATATTCACCTTGCCTAATTCGCCCTACCATGTAGTACCCGACCTTTAGACATCCTGACCCAGACTTTTAGTTATCCTTCATACTTGAGGCTTTGTGCAAGATAAATGTGAATGGGGCCATCATACTGCTCAATTCAATTAATATTTATGACAATAAGAAGACAGCCAGCAGATGGGGAAAGGGGTGGGAGGGTGACACTCTGTATTGTTGAAGGAGGATGTTAATGAAGATTTTTGCATGAGGTGATGGTATGTTCAATGAAAGGATGGCGACTGCTGGATGGTAATTCAAAGGAATGTTGGATTGCTTTCGAGCCTCCTTGTAGAAAAATCACTCTTTTTAGCATGGTTACCCTCACTTTTTGCCTGTTGTCAGTGTTCTTAGACTGTTTTCACTGGGATCCTGCTCACCAGGACCCCAGTGATTGTGCTTTTTCCTCTAAAGTTTGTCTTGGTACCATTTACACCCCACAATTGGCATACTGGTGTACCACTGTAAGTCCCTAGTATATGGTACTTAGGTACCCAGGGCATTGGTACACCAGGTCTCCCCCTTGGGCTGCAGCAAGTATTATGCCACCTAGGGGAGCCCATACAAACTGTGTCAGCAGGCTGCCATTTGCAGCCTGCGAGAAAAGGTGCATCCACCCTTTCACCAAAGGTCACTGCAAGAGGTCACTGTAAGTTAACCCAATGGTAGGCCCTCCCAGCCCAGAGGGCAGGGTGCAGGTCCCTGTGTGTGAGGGCAACCCTGCAAGAGCAGAAGTGCCCCTACGAACTCCAGTTCCAATTGTCTGGACTTCGTAAGTGTGGGGAAGCCATTTTAGCTATGTACTGGCCATTGGTCACTACCTACGGTTCAGATACATATTGGTAACTCCGAACCTAGGCATGTTTGGTATCAAACATGTCATAATCATACCACAATACTGATGCCAGCACTGGTGGCATGATTCCATGCACTCTGGGGGCTCCTTAGAGGACCCCCCCAGTAATGCTCCTACCAGTCTTCCAGGATCTGCGAGCAACCCACGGTGCTGCAGCCCTGCAGACAGGATTCTGCCCTACTGCTGCTTGACCAGCTCAATCAGGGGAAGGCAGAACAAAGGTTTTCCTGTGGGACAGGGGTGCAACCTCCTCTCCCTTGCAAATAGGTGTTACAAGGCTGGGGAGGGGTAGCTTCCCCACTCCACCGGATTTCTTTGAAGGGCACATTTGATGCCCTCCTTGTATAATCCCATTTGCACTAGTCCAGGGACCCTGGTCCCTTCTCTGGTGTGAAATTACACAAAGGAAAGGGTAGTGACCACTCCCCTGTCCCTCACCACCCCACGGGTGGTGCCCAGAGCTCCTACGGGTGGCCACTTGATTCTGCCATCTTGAAACCAAGATGGGCTGAGGCCTCTGGGAGCATCAGAGTTGTCACATTAGGCAGGTGACATCAGTGACCCCCCTGATGAGTGGTCACCTTGCAAAGTAGCTAAGCCCCTTTTTGGGCCATTTAGGGACTCCTTTGCAGGTGGGTCCCCAGATTAGGTGTGCAAGACTCCATCAGGACTCCTCTGCAATGACCTCTTCTGCTCCTGGCCACTGGAACCGCTTCTGGATTTCACAGGACCAAACAAGACTGCAACACCGAGACAACTCACCCTGCAACATTGTTTTTGAGGCTCCTATCAGCATCTTGCAACATTTCCACAACTATGCATCCTCTGGGGTTGGCAAGACATCAGCTGCATCAAATAGAAGCAAGAAGGAATTTCCCTTGGAGTGAAGGAGTCACTCCCCTGCATCTGTAGGCATCTACGGCAACAATGTCTGGCTGCTAAGATCTGTTGTCCTCTGGATCTGCAAAGATTCTCCAACACAGGTGGTGGTTATGAAGGGCCCCTGGGTCCTCTCTGCCTTCTTTCCAACTTGGGCGATGGTGAGCCTTTGCCTCTTCCTCCAGGACGGAATCCCAGTGCATCATGACTGTTGCAGCAACCAAGGCTTGTTGACTCCTGCTCTGAGGGATCTTCAGCCTCCCAGTAGCCCCAGCCATCAGCACTCTACCTCTGCAAGGACAGTCTCCTCTCTGCTGCTCCAGCGACGTGGGACCCTCCTGTGCCTGCTGCCAGTGGGTTACTTGTGGGGGCCCTAACTGCTTCTACTGGCTCTTCTGTCTTCCTAGGGTCAGCTGGACTCTCCTCCAAGGTTCGAGTCCCCAGGACCTTGTTGGTCCTCTCCAGCCCTACAAATCTCCTTCAGCTCCAACTTGCATTTGCTTGTGCTTGTTGGTGGTCCTCCTGTTCACTGTCCTGTCTGCAACCGTTGAGGGACTGCTCCTAGACAACTTCAGGGATTCCTCTGCAGCTCCTGCACTCCGCAGCTGGCTTTTACTGATCACCGTTGTCCCGGATCTTCACCTACAGATGGATGGGCATAGCCTCCTCTGGACATTCCTGTGTGGTCTGGACTCTGTCCCCTTCTAGTACAGGTCCTTTTCATCTGAAATCCATAGTTGAGTTCCACCAGTCTGGCCCTGTTCTTGCATTGCTCCAATTCTAAGTCCCCATGTTAGCCTATCGGAGGACCAGCTAACTTACCTCTGCTCTCCTGGTCACTGGGGATCTTCTAGATGTTCACCTTTTGGGGCTCCATACTCTCCCAGCCCTTGGCTAACAACTCCATTTCCTCTGGTGGGGGACCTATTCTCACATTCCACTACTTTAATATATGGTTTAGCCCCCCTAAAGGGCCCTTGCTATTTCTAATGTTGTTATGCTAATTCCTAGTACTTACCTGTGTATATTTTGTGTGCACGTACCTCCAGAGAGGGGGGTGCCTACAGTATTTTGGTTCAGTATTACTATAATAAAGTACCTTTTTTTTTGTAACACTGTGAGGTTCCTCTCATGTGTGATAAGCTACTGTGTGACTGCTGTGGTATTGCAAGTGCTTCACAATCCTCCTAGATAAGTCTTGGCTGCTTATTAACAGCTACCCCTAGAGAGCCCTGACTTCCTAGACACTGCGATACTAATAAGGGTTGCCTGGACCTGGTATAAGGTGCCAACATCATAGGTATCCACCACACACCAGGTCAGCCTCCTATACTCCTGTTAAGCTGATATTGTATATTGTTTTTCACCCTTTTAACCTTCATTTGTAGCCAGATTTAAAATAGTATAACTATGGTTCATTGGCTTAGGGTGATAAGTCACTATGTAATATCCATGTAAAACGTGGACATATTTCAGAGTCAATGTTGTTGTTCCTTGTTGGTTTGAGTGGAAAAAAAGACTGTTGCACACCCTGTGTTCATCCTTCACCATCTCCTGAAAAATATTGAATGTAAACCATTTTGAAAAAACATGCAGCACGCTGTTCAAACAGACACAAGACAATGGAAGTACATCATCTTAAGGTGTTTTTGTTTTATATGTTAAGACATATCTGACTTTCATCTAGTCCTCACCAAGTTCTAACATAAAAAACATATAACCTCATGTGACAAATGATGCATACAATTTTTACTGTGTCATAGTAAACACAGGAAATCAGCACTTTTTCAAATCACTGTGTAGTAGCAACCTTTAGCTAATTTCCATGTCTGGGCGATGGGACAAAATAAAAGCTTGCAATTTCCTCTTTCAATCTTTGGATAGAGTTGGCAATTTTGTGTTTTACACAGATGCTTTGTGTTCTTGTACTGTATTTAGTTCTGTGCCGGTCCACTAGGGGCACAAAAAGATGAGGTGAGACACTTGTAATGCAACCATTTGGGAGTCCCTCAACACTTTCATCAATTGTATGTTGATGGAGGGATGCTCACAATCTGCATACTTTGGAGCAGGGTTCACTTACCTGTATATTTATAATAAATAGGGTTGTGAAAATGAAGTCACTCTGGGTTTCAGTATTTTAATGTGTTCCAACCTCTTTCGTATTTACATCGTGGTCACGGCTTTGGCTTGGATGGATCCTTAGTATAGTAAGATCTGTGATGATGAAGAAAAACTAGGTGGCAATGGCCTTCTGACTTACTAGTAATCATCTTTTCTCCACAGCAAAGTTCTTGCATGCTTTGCTCCCATCAGGCCATTATAGCATCCTCCCTAGTCAAGTAGCATACAAAGATCACGCCACACACAGAATTCTTGAGTAGACTTCTTTATTCCTCAGCATGCAGTCATATACTAAATCACTGAATACCTCACATCCATCAAGAACCAGACCTTAACTCCACCCAACAGGCTACATAATCTCTCTTCTAACACAGCCCAGAATTGCGAGGGTCCTAGTAGACCTAGTTTCACAACATAACATATCTGCCCTTGTTAAATAAAAAGTACAAACAATAGTTATATCAGTTATATCAGCTGTCTTTAATGAGTCGAGACGCTTGCACTAGTTGGTCAGATCGAGTGGTTTGAGGTGGTTGAGATATACTCTGACCGAGCACCAAGGGTGTAGATTCTGATGCATGCTCTGGACTGTCCGGCGTAATTGCGTCAACGTAAATTGCAAACGTCAAGGTGCGTGAAATGTGATGCGTCCCGGGTAATGGCTTTTCTGGGACACTAGCCGACACCATGTGTCCTTTGCAAATCACCCCAGTCCGAGTTTCAACATCAAACGGAGCATCTTTTTTCCGCTTTTGTTTATGTTTGACCAGGACCCAGTCATTTTCAACGACTATTTCCCGAGCTCCTCAATGCAGACAGGCATTCATTTAGCATTTTCAAGAAATGTCCAGCGCCCAAACCTTGTCGGTATCCAAAGATCGATCCACTGTCCACTGTGGTAATTGGGTTCGAATAGCTCTCCCAAACAGTAAGGTGTCAGGACTCTCACCAGTTGTGGAGTGAGGAGTTGAGCGATAAGCACTGAGGGATTGGCACAGGGTTTGTTTCAGTTCATTTCCCTCCATCGCCGCTCGCTGAATTACTTTCTCGAGGGTGCCCATGAATCATTCAACAACAGCATTGGCTTGAAGCCACTGAGTTATGATATTTTGATGCTTGACATTCAGTCTAACTAGAAACTCCCTGAACTTATGAGCATTGAACGGTGGGCCATTGTCTGATTTGAGTAGCAATACAAGAAACTGAAGATGGAAGGGCTTGACTATTAAGGCACAAACCGCACTCCCAGTGAACTGTACAGAAGAATGATGGTCTTCCAGAAGCCGTATACCAATAATCCGTTTGAAGATGTCATCCAGCTGGTCACTGAGGTTGTCATGGGTGGCCAATGACATTTCCTCCACCCCAGAGAGTGTGAATACGTATCAATGACTAAGATGAGGTGGTGTCTGTTCCCCAAGGGCCCAAAGAAGTCAACAGCAACTCTTTCCCAAGCCTGTGTAGGAAGGCTAGACAATGTCAATGGGTGTTAAGTCACTTTAGGGGAAAGACAGTTGCAAAGATGGCACTCATTCAGTTCCCTATCAACTCGTTCATCTATGCGTGGGAACCACAGTCGGTCTCTTAGGGCTCTTTTGGTGGCTTCGATGCCACAATGTCCTTCATGAGCCAGTTCAAGGATTTGCTGTAGTAGGCTCTCAGGTATGGTGATTCCCAGGTCTCTGAGCACAACCCCTTCCTTTGTAACAAACATTAATCCTGTAAATTTTTAAACATTTGAAATTAAATATCATCCTCTAGAGCTGGAACACTCTTTTTCCATGACTGAGTTGATGTCTCTGAGAATAATCATGTTCTTGTCTGTTTTAGAAGCTGCAATAATCTCTTTAATGGAAAATGCTACAGGCATGCTGGGTTTTATAATTAAATTGAAGTTTTCTTCAGCAGTTTTAGATGTCTAACTGTGACTGTGTAGTGATACTCATAAAAAGTAATCAGCAGGGTTCTAATCTTTACCTGGCTTGTACACAATCACATAGTCGTACTCTAGCAGTCGCAACCTCCACCTCCACCTCTCATTGCAAAAGGGCATGTTGACTTTTGGGTTCCCAAAGATAGCAAGTAGCACTTGGTGGTCTGTAATGATAGTAAAACATTTTCCGTATAGAAACACTTGAAAATGTTTGCAGGCCCAGACAACAGCCAGACTCTCCTTCTCCGGTTGAAAAAAGCTTGTTCTGTGTCAGACAGGCTTCGGCTGGCATAGGCCACATAGGGCCTGATTCTTACCTTGGCGGGCGGCGGAGGCCGCCCGCCAAAGTACCCCCGCCAGAACACCGCACCGCGGTCGTCAGACCGCTGCGGTGATTCTGGGATTTCCACTGGGCTGGCGGGTGACCGCCAAAAGGCCGCCCGCCAGCCCAGTGGAAATCAACCTTCCCACGAGGACGCCGGCTCTGAATGGAGCCGGCGGAGTGGGAAGGTGTGACGGGTGCTGTTGCACCCGTCGCGTATTTCAGTGTCTGCAAAGCAGACACTGAAATACAAAGTGGGGCCCTCTTACGGGGGCCCCACGACACCCCATACCCCCATCCTGCCACCAGGAACAGGATGGCGGTATGGGGTGTCAGAATCCCCATGGCGGCGCAGCGAGCTGCGCCGCCATGGAGGATTCTTATGGGCAGCGGAAAACCGTCGGGAGACCGCCGGTTTTCCTCTTCTGACCGCGGCCAAAGCGCCGCGGTCAGAATGCCCTGCGGGGCACCGCCAGCCTGTTGGCGGTGCTCCCGCCAACCCTGGCCGCCGGGGTCAGAATGACCCCCATAGTGTCTCTGAGTATTCAGTTGATCATTATGTTGAGCTCCATGGGGCTCGCATCTACGGTGATCTCAGTATATAGCATGGGGTCGAAATAGACCATCTCAGTCTCATTCCCAAGTGCATGTTTTATTTTTTGAATCTCTGATCACATTCCACAGACTACTGAAAAGGAAAATATAGTTTTGTCAACTCTCTCAATGGGGCACTCACTGACACCCATTTTATCTTCTCGTGGTGATGCATTTGGTTTCTCTTTTGCATTGCAAATCATTATGAAGTGGTTTTCTTTTCCGCAGCCTATGCACGTTTGTTCCATGGCTGGACATTTTCTCTCGTGGGGATATGAAAATCAAGATCGGAAACACACCTTTTCCTTCTTTGAAGACGTCAACTTGTGTGCATCTGCTTGTACTTGCTTTTCATTAGCACTGCTGATTCACTTTTTGTTGTTCCAGCTTCCATATCAGCAGCTTGTCATTTTGCTCTTGCAGCCATTAGTATTTTGTCTAAGCTGATTGTCCATCTCAACATGATTCATCTAAAAGAGTCTGACAGATAGCCATCAATGCCAAACAAAAGGGGGAAAAGGAGGGTTTAAGGGGGAGGGTCTATCCTCCTTAAAGCTTCAGTAAACATATTCAGAGACCCAACCCAGAAGGGGAAACTTCCACAGAAAAAAGGTTTTTTTGTTAGAAAAACCCTCACCCAACAGGGTTACCCCTTGGTGGCATGCTTCATCATTGGGTTTCCTCCCGTTCTGCTGCAGAACGAGGCATGCTGCGACCGACGTAATACGTGGGAGCACTGTTGGTATCAACGATGTGAATGCTAGAAAAGGATAGGAGTGGTGGGGTCTTGGTAAGTTAAAAATACCCCGCTCTGGATGATGTTACTAATTTAATATGTCTCACAGGGGTGATATGATTAAAAAGGGGTGTTAGGAGGGTGGGTATATTATGCACCTGTCCTCCCTTAGGATCGTTAGCCATCAATGACTATAATGCATATGGCTTCTTCTTCGTTAAATTCACTGAACTTACAGTGTTAGTTGAGCACCTCAAGTCTTTCAACAAACTCATCCATCGCTTCACCATCTTGTTGTCTCGCTTGATTGAAAATATACCTTTCATGGTTGACATTTGGCATCGGATGTAATTTGGTATTCAATGCTTCCTTGATCTGACAGTAAGATATTGCATCAGGCTGCATGATTTTCTTCAAGGCTTCTTTTACTTCATCACCGGCAAGGTTCTTTAAATACTTAACGATTTTCTTCTAGGCCATCTATGAAGTCATCAGACTTCTCGATTCACACAGTCCACCTGGTGCCAATATTCTTTTTCTTGGCAGTGGGGGTTTCAGAAGTGCAGCAGCATCATACTTCACGTCCTTTTCTACTACTACTGAGAGGGTATGCTGTTCAGGTGGCAGCAGCCGCTCACCAGTGGCAACTGTAATTGTTGCAAGCACAGGCCTCTTGCTTGCGCTTGGATTGTCCTCTCCAAGAAGAGGTCGTAAATCATTGCCTCTTTCTTGACGGTAAGTATTGATTCTTTTTGTCACACTTGATTGCTGTTGTGCTTATCTTTTTGCATTGTACTTGGTTGTCACTGCCTTTAGTCTTTCGCTTGAATCAACGGTGGCTCTGTGTTATGGCGCACCAGTCTTGCTTCCTTCGGCCTCGTCACGGATTCTGGTGGTCCTTTTGAATGCTCTGCTCCATAGGGCCTTCCACTTCCTTGAGAGCCGCATGAGGGCTTGAGCGCTGCGTCAATTCTACATGTGCCAACTCTGACCTGCTTCTGTTCAAGTCGAGTGCACATGGCACATACAAGCAGTCTGCTGGGTCATTGCAAACAATCAGGGAAAACAGCCTTGTTTCTTTGGGGCAAGTAGACCCTGCTTGTCGTCAGTTGTAGCATCCTCCCCAGCCTGGGAGCATACAAAGACCGTGCCATACACAGAGCTATTCAGTTGACGTCTTTATTCCTCAGCATACAATCTCACACAAAATCACTGATCACATCATATCCGTGAAAAACCACACCTTAACACTTCCCAGTAGGTTATGCAATCTCTCTTCTAAGTCTGCCCTGAACCACAAGGGTCCTAGCGCACCTAGTTTCACGACACTACAGACATGACCACAAAGTTTTACTTGGTGCCATATAGGAAGTAGCATCCATGCTGGAAGTTCACATACAGCTTTTAGTGGGAGATTTAAAAACGTTTTTCACCATAGAACTAGTTCTATTAAGCAGGGTCAGGCCGGACTATTTCTGGAAGGGGCTTCACCCTAGTAAGGACTGTTTCACTAAGAACAAGGACTCAGAGTGAAGGATAGTGGTAAGTAGCCTGGTTATTAAAATTATGTCAGTCGTTAGAAGTGACATTCTTCATTTGAGTCCAATGTGATCTGTAAAGTGGAGAGCATTTTTTGTATTACTGCTCCCCTTTGGGCAACACAGAAGTGGAAGTCAGCATATATGTCTTTGTGTCGTGAACAACAACATGGCCACTGCCTGAATTACTTTTGAATTAAGTTGCAATAACTTATTGCTAATAAGTCAGATTCACAAACCAATCTGAGTGCCGAGTGGCTTGGGGTCAATTCTTAACTAATTAGGCACTATTCTTTGCTGGGCAAAAGAAGGGGCCACTAGACAATTTGTCATGTATCAGCTGCACATATGCTTACTCTAGCACAGTGGTTCTTAAACTTTTGACTTCTGTGGACCCAGCCTAATCACTACTGGAACCCAGGGACCACACTGAATCATTATTGGGATTCGGTGACCCCCTACTGAGTATTTACTTGAAGCCTGGGACTGCAGCATAATTATTTTCAGTAATTTGAACCGTAAAACAATAAATACAGTCACAAGCATTCATGAACAAATATACATATTATCAAATATTTTATTTAATTTACAAATATAGAAAAATCAAAATTTTAATTTTAATGGGAAGGTTGGAGATTTTCTTAATTGAACTGAGGCCACTCTACCATACTATATTCTGTTTGATGCATTTGCACTGCTCCCATGTATTAACATGAGGCTTTTAACTAAATGTTTAGCCTCTAATTTAAAATTCCTTCACATTTCCAAAATGTTTTAAAATGTACAGCTGAACATTTTGCTTATTTATTTATATACACTTTGTGAATTTGTTAATATTATTTAATTTTCTAAGCAGTGGCAGAACATCAGAGAAAACTTTGCAGACCCCTATGTCCCCCAAACCACAGGTCAAGAACCACTGCTCTGGCTGATTCGGCATAGCAGACACCAGCATATGGGTTCTAATAGAGCTGTTGGATGCCAGGACCAGGCCCCAGCAAAGGAAAAAAAAGATTCAAGCTGATGCCATATTGGGCACTTTATATTCTGTTCCTGACCCACCTGGCTATCCCAGGGCCACACAGGAAGAAAAAGTAAATTATCTGCCAGAAATGCTTTTAATGCACACAGTGTCCAGCAGTCAGGCTAGGGGAGGAAGAGCTTTGATGTAAGAGGCACTGTTTAGCATGGACGTTGGGAGGGTTTGCTGGAATCAATCCAAGGGTCTGGCTTGGATCTTAGAGCATGTGCACAAGCCAAGTCCTGAAAATGTTTGCTTTGAAAATCATACTGCAAACATCACAATAAATATGACAAAGTCTCTTTAAAATTAAAAAAAGTATTTATTTAACACATGCAAGCTATGACATTAATATGTCACATTACCACACTGCACTGAGATGTACTTTTTTTAAATTGATAGGTTTTAAACATAAACCATTAGCGAACTATGAAGCATGGCAGTTGCCATATAAACCCAGTACGTGGCCCAGATTTTTGTAGAGCAACGTATAGTCTAAATCATTTCAGGCAAGGAGCATGCTACATCTTGTGGAAGCTTGTGGTTGGCAGAAATTTGCCGTCCCGAGTGACCAGAGAGGTGTTCTTATCCTGGTTTGGGCACAACACCTAACAGTGTGGTGGTGGAAGAAGTGTGAGTGATAGGTGTGCAAAAAATCATTGTAATTAGATAGCGTTTCACTCTGCAGTTAACATGCTATCTTTCAAGGGTTTTCTTAACTAGAGGCAGGGGAAGAGGCAGAGATTTTTCAGGATGGTATGTGCTACAGGTAGCCAGGTGGGGTTAGGGAAACTCAAACATATAGGCAACTACACAGCATCAATCTACTTAAAGGAGCAGCAAGTTGCTGTGAGTGTGTACACTGAAAAAGAAAATAATCAAAGAAGGCTGAGTAATCGTCCCGGCAACATTCAGGCAGAGATGCTGCAAATGCTTAACCTAAGTCTAAATGAGCAAGAATGGAAGATAGTGACATGAGCAGTATTCCATGAACCTTATTTAAAGAAAGAAATGGTGTCTACTGCCATACAAATACACATCATGAGTAAAGAAAGAATAGGAAGAGCAATCAAGGTTGGCAACTTGAGCAGAAACTACACAATTTTTAAAAAGACAAGATCCCACCAACGCCTGCAAGGCAGAAGGAAGACCAAACTTTTGAGCTGGGGTCCATGGCCCAAGTTCTGTTTAAGCTCCCAAAGACTCTTAAAAGTAGTGAATGACATTTCAATGTGAAAAGAGACTTACCATCCATCAATTATTTGGTATAGACTTGGTAATTCTAATTTTGGTCAGTCTTAGCCAAGTTCTTCTCTGGCCTGCGAACCTTGAGAAAAGGAGTTGTCTCCACAAGTTCTCTTTCATTCCGATATCCTCTGGCTGGACCCTTCGCATTCTTCCTCTTCACATCACCTATTAACTCTGGACTTGTCTCTAGTAAGAGACCTTTGATCCACAACAATAGTACCCAACATGTGCCATCTGCTGTTCTAGACAGTTGAGCCATATCATTGTAAAGATGTCACCCACAATCTATTGTTATCAGCAGTAGAAGTTCAAATAAGTCAGGCCGAACCAAGGAGGTAAAATCAAACTACCCCTTTCTACTCCAAGGCAGGTATCAATGTCTCTGGCTAGCCCTCATGATTTCTGGGCTCTTGGTACCATCTTGCTGAACCTTACGATTGCAGAGATCTCACCCACAACCTGCTTTTATCAGCAACAGACGTTTAAGTATGCAGATACCTGCCACCTAGTAAAAATCAAATTACCCCTGTCTTAGCACTCCCGTAATGGGGCAGAGACTGCTGGTTTTGGGCAGCTGCACCACCATGTATGGGGGACAGGGCCTTATCCCCCACCACCAGGGAGCCGCTGGCCTAACCCTTTTGTATAGCTAGCAGCACCTCACCAAAACCCAAGAGTAAAGGTGATTTGTTGCAGCTTGACGCATGACACTATGAATTCTCAGGGAAGTCATGGTGGAACAGATCTTACCCCTTTTTCTCAGTTACATAAGTCTCATACATGCACAAGACAGATAGAAGCAAGATTTGGTTCAATACAATTTATTGAAGCACCTGCGTTCTACATATTGAGGTATAAATTGCGATTATTAGGACAGTAAAACACAACACTCTTATCATTGTGATAAAAACTGAGAAACAGAGTCCCAACACTAGTGAATCTAAAATCCCTACCTGCACTACTAAAAATCTACATGAGAGCAAATAGCAGTGTTAGCCTTCATCTGCCTGCACTTGGGGGCACATTTAAGAAAAGCAGTGCTGCACATTGTGCCCCTTAGAGCCCCTTAGCCCCCCCTAACACCACCATGTGTGCGCTATATTTAAAATACGGTGCACCATGGCAGTAGTTAGGGGACTAGTGTCAGAATTTTTGACGCTAGTGTAGCGCTTTGCAGGATTAGCGTAGAAAATGTTGACGCTAATCCTGCAAAGCTCATTGAGGCCCATTGTAATCAATGGCGTGCCTCTTTTTAATGTCTGCTCTGAGCACGTGTTAAAAGTGCTGAAAAAAATAATGCAAAGAAATCTGTTCGATTTCTTTGGTCCATTTTTTCGGCCCCCTTAATGGGGGAAAACCCCCTTTGAATACATTATGCCTGGTGCAGGCATATTGTTGTGCAAAGGGTTACAAAGTGGCACAATCCATGCATTGCAGCACTTTGTAAATATGACATGGGAATTTTGGCCTCATTGAGCTAAATTACCGTCAAAATAAATGACGCTAATGTGGCGCAAGGAGGTGCTACGGGCTCTCAAATATGCCCCTTAGTCTCTGCAAGGAAGACCCATTCCCATACCTGGATAATAAGCAGGGGAGTTGCTTGTTGGTCTTTTGGCAGCCTTCCCAGGTGTTTGGAACAAAGAGGCCAAGTCTAGAAGAAGTGCGATGACATGGTACAGCATCAGAAGGCTGACTGGAATGTTTCCCTCTAGCCTGGTTTGTGGCAGTTTGCTGTTTTATAATAAAATGTGTTGTTGGTCTGACAACTGCCCAGACGTGATAAAATATCTTGTCTGTGTAGGGTAAATATTGTACTCTTAGTAAACAATCATGTACAGCCTTGGACTGAGCACAAGATACGATGTCATGCAAAATAACTAAACAAATCCTGCATGGAAGGGCAGCTTGTAAAAATAATAAAACAGCACTGATAAAATAAAGCTTTTCCTAAAACAACAAAAGGAATACAATTAAATACAACTAGGGAAAAGGGAACAGGCCTCAGGCCCAGAGCTAAAATAAATGTGGCTGTGTAGAGCGCTAAAATAATCCCACAACACCCTCCCCATTGTCACTGCAAGAGTGCAGAGGTCAAATCTAAAAATCCTATATTACCCAATATTATAATCAATAGTCCTACACAACTACTTAAAAGCAGGCGAAAATATTCATAAAAAAGATAAAATGTCCATGTTGACAAGTAGGACAGACCAAAGTCAGGCCGAATTGAAATCCTCAATTTAGAATTTGAACAAATATTGCTGCAAATTAAGGCCAAGTATAAATGTTTAGGAACAGTGGTGATACCACAAAAAAATACAAAATTTGTCAATGGTGATGGAATCCGGGAAAGATCCCACTGTGACATGCAGTGTTAACCAGCTCATTGGCAATCAAAGCGAGGGAGCACTAATGTTCCGGTGCCTCAGCCATAGATTCAGCTGAGGAGGCAGCATCCCGTGCAGTGGCAGGTATTATAGCACCAGGAGTTACAAGATCCACAAAGGGTGGGTCATAGGAGGCATCCCGCAGCAACCCCAGTCTCAATGGACACGTCTGGCAATGATCCCTCATCGAGAATACCAGCAGACTCACATCCAAAGAAGGTATGCGCTACAGAGCAAGACACACTTCTGGTGCATGTTCAAATGGGCACCAGAAGCATAGAAAAACAAGCTGCACGCACTCCAGAACTGGTCTGAATGACAGTGAACAGTTTGACTCCAGTTCATCCAGGAGTGGTTCGCTAAAGTACTGCATCATGCGTTCACAACACAGTTGGGCTGGTGGAACCACCATCATTCCTCTTTGTTTTAATGGGGCAGCCATTGCAAATGAAAAACAGTAACAGCAGAATACCGCCAATCACTGCCAAAGCTATTGGGAATCCCCCAAAGACAATCACAAACAGTGAATGTATGGCTAACGGTATTACACCAAAGACAGTTTGAAAGGTGCTGACAAAACCAGGACCAACAGCCTTAAAAAAAAGTGTAGAATCCCAGCGGTGCTAGAGGCATAGAAAATTCAATAAAGCAATTAATCCAAATGTTTTGGAAAATTGGTATTTAAAAGGGAATGTACCTCAGTGGACGACTTTGCTACTTGGATATCATAGGTCTCGTGGGCAGATGTAAGTGCCATGTGTTTTTTAAACAAAAGAGCCTTCAGTCTGCTCAGCTTGTTAAAGTTTACATTAGAAGTAGCAGTATGAGGCCATATGTCTGCTACTTTTAACTCTCATGTGGGGGGAAAAAGCACATTCCTCCAACAGGTCACAGTTCTGGAGACTGAAACCACATAGGCGATTTCGGCCTGCATACCACAACAGCTTTTTTCATTCAGTATCACTTAATTCTCATTCGAGAGCAACTGGAACACTGAGCGAATCAAAGGGACAGGAACACCCTTCAGATAACAAGCAAAAGTCGCTACTGAAGCAGTACATGCTCTGAGCTACGACAGCTGTTCATTGAATGGCTCACAGTAGTCTTGCATTTTCTGCCGCTAAGAAAGACTTCCTTCATACCATTGAAACATCTGTACATAAATGGTAGCTCCCACACCTTGTGAATGTAGAAATATCCAAGCCTCTCAAATCTGCCTACTGGAATGTGTTTTAAGCAAGTTGTAAATTGAAATGTTGAAATGGGCAGATTAATAACCCTGTGTATTAATCAAACTGCAAATGGAATTCCCACCACAGTAAAAGGTAACTTTTCTAACTTTTCGATGTTAAGCATAATGCAAGTTACTTCTTTCTTAGCCATTATCTGTTGTTTCCATGTCAAATTAAATGCAGCAAACAAGTCCCTGGAGTTGATGTATTGCCAGGGCACACTGCCGCTTTTCAGAACTTGTAACATCCAACCTAACTGCATAATGGACTTAAGTTGACTCTGTCCATGATGTAAAAATTACATATTGTTTTGAATTATGTCAATTGCAGATGACAATGTTGTTTAAGGTATAAATGCTGTTGGACAATATGTTCATACCATTTTCAACAATGGCCAGAGCTTTCTGCAAGTTTTCCTGATTTATTTGCCATAACTGAACTGCGGCTTCCTTTTGGGAAAGCTTCCAAATTTCATTATATATTGCATATTAAGGCCCGTATTTATACTCCGTTTGCGCCGAATTAGCGTCGTTTTTTTCGACGCAAATTCGGCGCAAAACTAACGCCATATTTATACTTTGGCGTTAGACGCGTCTAGCGCCAAAGTATGGGCAAATAGCGTCATTTTTTTGCGTGAACGCCTTCCTTGCGTTAATGAGATGCAAGGAAGGCGTTCCCGTCTAAAAAAATGACGGCGTATTTATACTCCCGGGCAAAAATCACGCCCGGGAGTTGGCGGGTCAAAAAACCCCGCATTTGCGCCACTATTTAACGCCTGGGTCAGGGTAGGCGTTAAGGGGCCTGTGGGCTCAAAATGAGCCCACAGGTGCCCTCCCCTGCCCCCAGGGACCCCCCTGCCACCCCTGCCCACCCCAGGAGGACACCCAAGGATGGAGGGACCCACCCCAGGGACATTCAGGTAAGTTCAGGTAAGTATAATTTTCTATATTTGTAAAAAATTTTTGGTGGCATACGGGGGCCTTATTTGTGCCCCCCTACATGCCACTATGCCCAATGGCCATGCCCAGGGGACATAAGTCCCCTGGGCATGGCCATTGGGCAAGGGGGCATGACTCCTGTCTTTACTAAGACAGGAGTCATTTAAATGGCGTCTGGGCGTCGAAAAAAATGGCGCAAATCGGGTTGAGGCGATTTTTTTGCCTCAACCTGACTTGCCCCATTTTAAGACGCCCTAACGCCATTTTCCCCCTACGCCGGCGCTGCCTGGTCTACGTGTTTTTTTTCCACGCACACCAGGCAGCGCCGGTCTGCTAGCGCCGGCTAACGCCATTCCATAAATACGGCGCCCGCATGGCGCTTCAGAATGGCGTTAGACGGCGCTAAATTTTTTGACGCTAAACTGCGTTAGCGCAATTTAGCGTCAAAAAGTATAAATATGGGCCTAAAATCGCTTTGTGCGTGGTTTTCTAGGGCCTAACAAGAAATCTTGTAAGTCTATTTCTGACAGGAGATTAAGGTGTTCTTTAACAGCTGTTAGTGTGGAAGCTTTTAACTATTGTTGACCTAGTTTGCCCACGCTATATGTGGTGACAATACCAGAATGTAGTGTGCTCTATGTAACAAGGGTCAGCTCGGCTTCCTCTAAAACCCCAAGTGGAGTTTACAAAATGCGCATGACAACCATTTGTGCTCACTGGCTATAATAACTACCCGTTTAGACCGGAAAGTGTTGAATTAAAGGTGCTGTTCTGGACCTATCATTCGAGCTGTTCTGACATTTAAGATCTTTTGCTATTTTTCAAATTTAGCTGGTGAGGGAATCCTGGGCGCATTCAATTCTTCAATTTTTGCTAAGCCTAAACAACATGATTGTGGTACAGTTTCATTGAGAAATATAATTTGCTACAGAATAAAGCATGCTCTAAATAAAGCTTCCCTACTCTGTATTTGCCAATTCCTCGTTCCCCACATGCTTTTTAAGTCAATCGACTTCAAACAATATTCAAAGCCTTCTATAGCCAACAGGAAAACAAAGGAATCAGAATAAATCAATTTGGTATCAGTTAACAAAATGTTCCACAATTTGGAAGGCAGCAATTTAAAATAATAAGACTCAGCACTTGTAACTACATGCCCAGTAAAATATGAAAACTGTTCAGTGTATGTTTTTGAACTCCCCACTGGTGGGGTCGTACAATGTTCTCATTGCGTGTAATTATAAACAGTTCTCAGAGTGCTAGCTTTGTGTAGAAAATGATTTAAGAGGGCCTAGCGCCACCATAGCATCATTTGTTTGGACACTAAGGTGGCGCTAAGATGGCCTTTTCCTTGTGCAAATTTTACAAAGTGGCACAATGCATGTATTGTGCCACTTTGTAACCCTTTGCGCTGCATTATGCCTGCGCCAGGCATAATGTATGCAAAGGGGGTGTTCCCCCGTTAAGGGGGATGAAAAAAATGTAGCAAAGAAATCTAAGAGATTTCTGGGCGTCATTTTTTTGGCACTTTTAATGCCTGCTGAGAGCAGGCATTCACCCCTTCGCAACCAAGGACATAATGGTTACGGCCTTGACTGCGGCACTGAGGCACCAAAGATGTAACCTATATGTCCTTCGATCGGATCATGGGGGAGTGCTAGCGCTCCCCCTATGAGCCTTGCCTCCACGCCCCAAGGGCAGGGATGGAAGGTGAATCGCTTCCCCTTCAACCCCGTCCCACGAAACCCTCTGTGGCATCTGATAACCTCAGCGCACAATCGCCCGCTGACCTCATCAGAGGCTGCCCCCACCGTGCTGGAAGCCCAGCATTTCTCCTCCGATCACATAGAAGGGGCGAGAGAGGTATCAAAGGAAAGGGAAGGCCTTCCATTCCTTTGATGTCTCTCTCAGCATTTCTGCTGCCCAATCGCTATGCGATCAGGCAGCAGAAATGCCCACTAGACACCAGGGAGTTTTTTTTTGTTTTGTTTTTTATCTATAAATGGAACGGCCCCTTAAGCAAGGGCCACTCCTCAGGGGGGCAAATTATTTCAAGGTCATTTCTGCCCCCCCCTCCCTGGGGGCAGATCATCATTTTCTAATTAGGCCGATCTGCCCCCGGGGGGACACAAACCACTAGACGCCAGGGATCTTATTATTTTTTTATTTTTTTATTTGATACGTGGGCAAAATTTACTTTCGGCCATTTCTGCCCTCCTTGGGGGCAGATCAGCCTATTTTTATTAGGCCAATCTGCCCCCAAGGGGGACAGAAACCACTAGACACCAGGGATTTTTTTTTAGGTCAGTTTCACGTGAGGGGAGCGACCCCTTAAGCAAGGGTCTCTCCCCTGGGGGAGCAAATTTGTTTTAGGCCATTTCTACCCCCCTTGGGGGCAGATCCCCTATTGTAATTAGGCTGACTTGCCCCGGGGGGGGGGGGGCAGAAACCTCTAGGCACCAGGGAATCTTCTTTTTTTGTTTTGTTTTATTTTTTAGATGTGGGGAGCTACCCCTTCGGCATAGGTCGCTCCCCTGGGGGGGAATATCTTTTAAGGCCATTTCTGCCCCCCTTGGGGTCAGAGCGGCCTGTTTTTATTGGGCAGAAACCACAAGACAACAAGGATTTTTTTTGTCAGTTTCTCGCAAGGGGAGCGACCCCTTAGGCAAGGGTCATTTCCCTGGGGGTCAAATTTATTTTGGCATTTCTGCACCAAGGATTTTTTTTCTTGCGCCAATGTCACGCAAGGGGGGCGACCCTTACCAAGGCTGGCTCCTCTGGGGAGGGGCACATTTATTTTAGGCCATTTCTGCCCCCCTTGGGAGCAGATTGGCCTATTTCTATTAGGCCGATCTATCCCTGGAGGGCAGAAACCACTTAGTCCCCGGGGATTGGTATGTGTATGTGTGTGTTTTGTTTGGGGGGGTCAGCCCCTTGGGCAAGGGTCACTCCCCATGGGTGCACATTACTGTTGGCCATATCTGCCCCCTTGTGGGCAGATCGGCCTATTTTTGGAAGGTGCATCTGCCCCCAAGGGGGGCAGAAAGCCCACCAGAGACCAGGGAAGATTAAAAAACAAAAAAAAGAGAGTGGGGGTACGGCCATACCCCCACCCCAAATAAATGGGGCCAAAGTTGTTCTGCCCACCAGTGGGAAGATGGGGCAATAATCTCCAATCCACTCCCCGGGGGCCCCCATGTACTGTTTAGGGTTAGTTGGCACTAACCCTGAACAGTACATCAATAGCATAAAAAATGTTGATGCTATTGCACTACTCTGCGCCATGGTGCTCTGTATCGTAGATACAGCGCCCACATGGTAGCGTTAGGGGGGCGCTAAGGGGCACAAAGAAAGTGGTGCTGCACTGGATGCAGCGCCACTTTCCTTAAATCTGCCCCAATGTCCGTAATGATGGTAGCAGAACAGTTCCCCATAATTCACAAATGTTTGATAAATATCTTCACTTTCAAAAACAGTGTAATATTCAAGCTCAGGAAGCATAGACTCAACTTTTTTTACATCCCAATCATCAGACATAATCCCTGGTGCTATAATATAATTAACAGAAACTTTGAATACATGTGAAATTTGAATAATTTCCATAGGAACGAAGATATCAAGTGGAACTTCATCCATCAGGTATAGGAAAAGCTGAAATGTTCACTGGGGCCAAGTCTTTTCGAACCTTATGTGAGGACAGGTACGGTTTTAAAACCTCATTCACCAGTTCAACAGCAGAGCGTTCAGGTAGATAATGACCATGTATCAATAAAAAAGAAAACAATGACAAAACCAACCCAAGGAAAGAAAGCAAGTAAAGTCAGTATCAAATAGTTGTTTTAAAATAATTGAAAAGCTTACGTGTTCTTGATACAGGTACTACAGAAGACGCGGAAGAATTTGAAATTGAATTGTTGATCTTGGCAAAACAACCAGAAGCAGTTCTTGAAAATACTGGAATCAGTGCAGGAGAACCGGCAGAGTTATCCATTGGTGGCTCGTAGTAAATGATTCCATCCGTTTTTGTTGAATTTGAATAAAATAAATCAGAATTTTTGACATTTCTTGTCTATAATGTGGTGACAGGAACCAATAAAAGATCATTTTCTACCCTCCCCAAGCTCAACAAAGTTTCTTCATCGTTGTTTAGTTGTTGTAGAGGCACATCCTGATGGGCAGTGAGAGGGGTGCGGGAACTACCCAGGAGTCCTCTTGGTCTACTGTGCAGGACTGGCCACATAGTGTAGCTTGACATTGTCAATTGAGACAAAGCGGTTTCTTTAGAACCAGGCAGCAGTGGTAAAATTACAGTTCTTGTACCGGGTATTCCCAAGACTGGAACCCGTGCTCTGGATGCTGGGCCAAACTCCTTTTTTACGTCAATTTTTTTCACTAACTAGATCCCCAACTTTAGGAATCCAGCCGGTGGAAGTTATTGGCAAATCCCTCATTCTCAAGGTGGTGGCACATGCAGATGAGTTTTGTAATTTCTGCAAGATAGTGACACTTTCCTTTCTGTCAAGAGGTGTTTCTGCCGCCACTACGCCAGAGCCAACAAGATCTCAGACATACATAGGTGTCCCAAACTGGACATCGCATGGTGTCTGTCCCCCCAGAGACCTTCTGGGCAGCATATTTAGTGCTCTCTGGACTCCATACAGGTGACGCAGCCAGCTACGACCTGTTTCCAGTACATTTGCTGTTAACAATTGCTTTAAGTCTCAGTTTTTCTGCTCCATAATTGTGTTTTCCTCGGGATGATAGAGAGACGAGAAATGCAGTTGAACACCCAACGTTGCCATGGTGTCTCTGAATGCCCCGAAGGCAAAGGCAGGTCCCTGGTCTGTGTGAAGTGCTGCTGTACAGCATATGTCCTGAACAAGGCTTGCAAAACTTTAATAACAATTCGAGCATCAGTCGATCGTTGTGGCCATACCTATAGGAATCTAGAACATGAATCAAAAGCGACTGAGATGTATTTATATGCACCATCAGGTTGTAAGGGCCAACAATGGTCCAGGTACACACATTGAAGTGTTTTGTTGGAAACCAGAAGAGGTATCTGTAGTGGGTGCTTGACGGTGGACTCTCTAATTTGTTGGCAGATTTCACAACAAAGGACATAGGCCCATATTTATACTTTTGACGCACAACTGCGCCAACGCAGTTGTGCGTCAAAAATGTTACCGCCGGCTAACGCCATTCCAACGCACCATGCGGGCGCCTTATTTATGGAATGACGTTAGCCGGCGCTGCGGACTGGTGTGCGTAAAAAAAAATGACTCACACCAGGCAGCGCCGGCGTATGGGAAAATGGGGGTTGTGCGTCAAAAAATGGGGCAAGTCAGGTCTGAGGCAAAATTCAGGCCTCAAACCGGATTTGCGCCATTTTTTTTTACACCCAACCTCCATTGACATGACTCCTGTCTTAGCAAACACAGGAGTCATGCCCCCTTGCCCAATGGCCATGCCCAGGGGACTTATGTCCCCTGGGCATGGTCATTGGGCATAGTGGCATGTAGGGGGGCCCCAATCAGGCCCCCCCTATGCCACAAAACAAACAGAAAAAAATACTTACCCAAACTTACCTTTATTTCCCTGGGATGGGTCCCTCCATCCTTGGGTGTCCTCCTGGGGTGGGCAAGGGTGGCAGGGGGTGTCCCTGGGGGCAGGGGAGGGCACCTCTGGGCTCCTTCCAAGCCCACAGGTCCCTTAACGCCTGCCCTGACCCAGGCGTTAAAAAGCGGCGCCCATCGGGCTGTGCGCCGTTTTTTAAGGCCCACCCCCTCCTGTGCGTCAAAATGACGTCAGAGTATAAATATGGGGCACAGGCCTTAAAGTCATTTTTTGGACGGGAACGCCTACCTTGCATATAATTAACGCAAGGCTGGTTCACCCTTCCAAAAAATGACGCACATGGTGGAATTTTGACGCCTGCGGGGTCGGACGTCAAAGTATAAATATGGGGCAGGGTTTGCGCCGATTGTGCGTCCAAATTTTTGACGCACATTCGGCACAAACAGAGTATAAATATGCCCCATACTGTCTAGTCTGTTTGTATGACCTGGACACCAGTAGCATTTTTGAAGTAATGAAATAGTAGACTCCACACCAACATGGACAGAAGCAACCCCCTCATGTGCTGCTTTGATGAGATATACGTGGTCATTACAACCCTGGCGGTCGGTGTTAAAGCGGTGGTAAGACCGCCAACAGGCCGGGGAAAAGAAAAATGGAATAACGACCGTGGCGGAAACCGCCAACAAAGACAGCCACTTTAACACTCCGACTGCCATGGCGGTACAAACAAACATCATGCCGTCACCGCCAACTGACAGGTGGAGGACAATGTACCGCTCACACTATTACAACCTACCAATCCGACACCTTTTCCGGGGCGGATTCGCCGTGAACAAAAACACGGCGGAAACAGGACTTCGAAGAGAAAACGCTCACCTCTGCACACCCCACGAGGAACCAGGACGCCATGGAACCAGAGCTCCACATTTTTCCAGCCATTATCTTCTTGCTCCTCTACGAGGAGCACAACCGGCGGCGGCGAAGACCACGGTGAGTACTGCACCTACGACACATGGGAAGGAGGAGGGAAAAAACAGTGACACACACGCAATACGCAACAACCCCACCCCCACCCTCACCCACGACAACACACACACTAATACAGCATGATACATTACAGTTACACACCCCAATCCCCCTGGAAGAATGCAAAGACAAAAGGAAATGAGGTGCACGATTGTAATATATTAAAATTCAGTATTCAAATATTATACATCCACTAATTACAAATATATACACCAAGAATATTAGTCCAAGTTATTCCACCCTTAAAATCCGTGGACCACTGAGCCCACAATGCATGGGTGAGGCCCACACAAAATACCTGAACAAGACGGAGAGAACACTGCAGGGGCATCAGATAGAAATAAAACAGGCACCTCAGGGGGAAGGGGAAGGGTGGGCACCTTAGCCGGTTCAGTGCACAACGCCAAATCCACGAGGGGGCCCTATGCCCACTGTCCAAACCTGGGGAGTGCAAAGCCACAGTCTCTCAAGTCTCTACAGTGGGTGGGTTGCCCACTGTTCAATCCTGGGCAGTGCAAAGCCACAGTCTCTCAAGTCTCTACAGTGGGTGGGTTGCCCACTGTTCAATCCTGGGGAGTGCAAAGCCACAGTCTCACAAGTCTCTACAGTGGGTGGTTTGCCCACTGTTCAATCCTGGGGAGTGCAAAGCCACAGTCTCTCAAGTCTCTACCATGTGTGGGTTGCCCACTGTTCAATCCTGGGGAGTGCAAAGCCACAGTCTCTCAAGTCTCTACAGTGGGTGGGTTGCCCACTGTTCAATCCTGGGGAGTGCAAAGCCACAGTCTCTCAAGTCTCTACAGTGGGTGGGTTGCCCACTGTTCAATCCTGGGGAGTGCAAAGCCACAGTCTCTCAAGTCTCTCCAGTGGGTGGGTTGCCCACTGTTCAATCCTGGGGAGAGCAAAGCCACAGTCTCACAAGTCTCTACAGTGGGTGGGTTGCCCACTGTTCAATCCTGGGGAGTGCAAAGCCATAGTCTCTCAAGTGGATAACAGTCTCCACTGGTTCTGGAGCGGGCTTTGTGCCCAGAGTGCTTCATCCTGCCAAGGACAGAGGTAGTGGATGTCTTTCTCCACTGGTTCTGGAGGGGGCTTGGTGCCCAGAGTGCTTCATCCTGCCAAGGACAGAGGTAGTGGATGTAAATCTCCACTGGTTCTGGAGGGGGCTTTGTGCCCAGAGTGCTTCATCCTGCCAAGGACAGAGGTAGTGGATGTAAATCTCCACAGGTTCTGGAGGGGGCTTTGTGCCCAGAGTGCTTCATCCTGCTCGTGGTGGCCTCAGTAGCGTCAGAGCTTTTGGCGCTCATGGGCCTGCGGTGCTTGTGGCAGCGGTGTCTTTTGCAGCGGTGCTTGTGGCGGCGGTGTCTTTGGCAGCGGTGCTTGTGGCGGCGGTGTCTTTGGCAGTGGTCAGCTGCTGGCGGTCCTGTCTTGGGCAGCGGGGCTGCTGCTGGCGGTCTTGTCTGTGGCAGCGGGGCTGCTGCTGGCAGTCTTGTCTGTGGCAGCAGGGCTGCTGCTGGCGGTCCTGTCTGGGGCAGCGGGCTGCTGGCGGTCGCCTCCTGGGCAGCGGGGCTGCTGCTGGTGGTCCTGTCTGGGGCAGCGGGCTGCTGCTGGCGGTCCTCTCTGGGGCAGCGGGGCTGCTGGCGGTCGCCTCCTGGGCAGCGGGGCTGCTGCTGGCGGTCCTGTCTGGGGCAGCGGGGCTGCTGGCGGTTGCCTCCTGGGCAGCGGGGCTGCTGCTGGAGGTCCTGTCTGGGGCAGCGGGGCTGCTGCTGGCGGTCCTGTCTGTGGCAGCGGGGCTGCTGCTGGCGGTCCTGTCTGGGGCAGCGGGGCTGCTGCTGCCGGTCCTGTCTGGGGCAGCGGGACTGCTGCTGGCCGGCTCCTGGGTAGCGGGGCTGCTGCTGGCGGTCCTGTCAGGGGCAGCAGGGCTGCTGCTGGCCAGCTCCTGGGCAGCGGGGCTGATGGCGGTCTTCTCCACCGTGCTGATCTTCCCAGACTTGCCGGGTTTCTTGTGCCCCTTCCCCACCTTGGAAAGTTTCGCAGCTGACTCCACACTCCCACCTGTATCCCTGGGAGCGGCTTTGGTGGCTGGTGTCTTCCCCCTCTCCCTCGGGGCACTGGCAAACTTTTGATGCTTGACAGGTGGGGGACTGTCCATGCTGTGGCTCCTTGCCACACTGGCTGCCCTGCTGCCTGGTGCACTCCAGAATCTGGTGACTACTGGCACCACTGGTCCCACCGATGTTGTGGCTGAGGTGCTAGGTTGGGACCTGGAGAGTCGGGCCCTAGGAGACTGACGGGGTGGGGGAGGTGAGGGAAAGAGGTCAAGGCTGGCAAGGAAAAGTTTCTTAGGAACACTGGGACGGGTAGATGGAGGGGGTTTGGGAGTGGAGGAAGAGGTTGTGGTTTTAGGAGGTGTCCGTTTGGTGACTTTGGGTGAAAGTGCATGCGCTGGAGGCTGTCGTGAGGTGGATGGCTGTTCTGCGTTTGTGTACCTTGGGAGGTGGCCTCACAGACACACTGGGAGAGGACACAGGGGATGTGTGAATGGTAGTGGGGGTGGTGAGTGCACATGAGCGGGGTGTGGTGATGGGTGTGCTGGTGATGGAAGTAGTGGCTGTAGAAGTAGTGCATGCAGGTGTGAGTGGAGACGAGACTGGGAGGGATGAGGGAGAAGAGTAGGAGGGGGAAGGGGGAGGCAGTGGATGTTGCTATGTCTGCATGTGTGTGATGCTTGCGTGAGTGCCTGTGGGATGTGTGGTGCTTATGTTTGCCTGAGCTTCCTTTGTGTGTTGAGGTGCGTGCATGCTGGTCTGATGGTGTGCTTGGGATAGGCTGAGGTACAGGGGATTGGGTCTGGGTGGAGGAAGTTGGAGGGGGAGGTTAGAAACAGGGACAATGGCTGCCATCAGTGCTGAGGTCAGAGTCTGAAAAGCTCGCTGAAGGGCTGCCTGACCAGAATGAATGCCCTCCAGGAATGCATTGGTTTGTTGCAACTGCCTCTCTACACCCTGGATGGCATTCAAAATGGTAGACTGCCCAACAGTGAGGGACCTCAGGAGGTCAATGGCCTCCTCACTGAGGGCAGCAGGGGTGAGTGGGGCAGGGGCTGAGGTGCCTGGAGCGAAGGAGATGCCCACCCTTCTGGGTGAGCGGGCACGGGGCAAAGGCTGAGGGGCTGCTGGGAGGGCGGTGCTGGAGGGGGGGAGTGGCGGCTGTATCTGTAGATGCGGGGGCACAGATGGGGCCGCCATCACAAGGGAGCTCCCGTCAGAGGACAAGTCCGTATCACTGGTGTCAGCTCCTGTCCCCGCCATGGAGCTCTCCGTAGTGTCGCCCTCCAGGGCCATGTGGGATGCAGCTCCCTCCTGCTCCGGTGCCACTGCTCCTCTGCCTGATGATGCTAATGCACACAAGTACAGGGAGACCACAAAAAGGGGGGGAGACAGAAGAAAGACATGTTGAGTGCATGCATTACCGCTACCGGTGGCGGACACGACATACACAGAAGCCCCCTGCACTACGCCACGCACTTGGGGTCCACTATTCAATCCCTGGGACATGGCTTACAAGGCTATGGCCGATATCTGCACACATGGATGTCACAGGAGCCTGAATAGGTGTAGTTGGCACTGTACCCAGGTGGGGTGGGGTGCCACAGGGTCTGCCTGAAAAAAGGGACTTAACTAGCACACTCACCCTGGCCTAGGGAAACCCACAGCCCACCTCCCCTACCCTGACACTTCCACTGCGCGCTGAATCAGCAGAATGAGAGTGTACTCACCCCCTTGTTGGTGCTGTGATGCCCTCAAGCGCCCATCCAAGTCCGGATACTCCACCACCAGGATCCTGAACATCAGGGGGGTCATGGTGCGACGGGCACCCCTCCCACGTTTGGAGGCCACCCCCAGCTGGGCCTCCGCCATCTTCTTGCTCCAGCAACGAATATCCTCCCATCTTTTCCGGCAGTGGGGCTCCGTCTGTGGTAGACCCCCAGGGTCCAGACGTCCTTGGCGATGGCACGCCAAATATCCTTCTTCTGGTGGGCGGTGACCTACAGGAATTGTACTGGGGAAAAAGAGAAGTCATTACGAACTGCACTGTCACAGTCATTGGCCCGCATCCCTACCCTTGCCATGACGCACATGCACTCACCGTCGTTTCATGCACGCATCATTCTCCCCCCCCTATCTTTCATCCACACCACTCCACACAGGCATTGCCCATACAGCATGCTTACAGTGTACTTACCTGTTTGTCTGGAGGACCGTAGAGTAGCGTGGACTGGGGAGGACCCCATCCATGAGTTTCTCTAACTCCTCCGTGCTGAAGGCAGGGGCCCTTTCCCCAGACGCACGAGCCATTGTCTCTTCCAGACTGAGGTCACAGCAACACTTGCAATGTAGGTCCTCTCCTGTCGAAGATCAGGTATCAAGTGATTGAACAGATAGAAAATGGCGGTCACGTCCGCGGCGGTGCATACCGTCACCGCCGGCGTACATCGTCACATCGTCATTGGCTCCTGGGACCCATAGGGCCCAATGTTAACCAATGCAGAATTGCGCCGCGGTCTTCGACCGCCTACCGCGACGGTGTACAACGCCAGCACAGTTACCTCACATCCCATTGTTCCACTTTACAGGTCAGGCAGCCGCCATTTCAGGGGCCCACATGGTTTATTTTTAAGTGCGTCACACATACCGAGGCCTTGGCTCAACACTCATACAGGCAAATTTCGGGTTATGAATAGTTTTCTGAGTAAGCTGTGTTTACGTACCTCTGAGTTGGTTGACTCTCTGCTCGCTGTTCTCCTCCATAGAGCACGTCCGCTGGGGCAGGTGAGGAGATGGCGGCATCCTCCAGTGTACAGACCGCTGGTGGACCTGTCGACAATGGAGGAAAGACATTTAATCATCACCTACAGGCTTGATCGTGCCACAATCCTGAAACTGTGTGCCCAGTTGAAGCCAGACCTAATGTCAGCTAACCGCCATCCCACAGGAATCCCCCCTCAAGTGCAGGTGCTGTCAGTACTCCATTTCCTTGCAAGTGGGTCTTTTCAGACTGCAGTGGCCATAGCATCAGGGATGTCCCAGCCTATGTTTTCCAACGTGCTGACCAGAGTGTTGTCTGCCCTGCTGAAACACATGCAGAGCTACATCGTTTTACCTCAGGTGGAGGATTTGCGTACAGTGAAAGGTGACTTCTATGCCCTAGGACATATCCCCAACATCATAGGTGCCATTGATGGGACACATGTGGCCTTGTCCCCCCCGCAGGAGTGAACAGGTGTACAGAAACCGGAAGAGTTACCATTCGATGAATGTGCAGATGGTGTGTTTGGCAGACCAGTACATCTCCCATTTGAATGCTAAATTTCCTGGCTCAGTGCATGACGCTTACATCCTGCGGAATAGCAGCATCCCTCATGTGATGGGGCAACTACAGAGGCACCGGGTGTGGCTATTAGGTGAGCACCTGGAACCAAATCAGTGGGACTAGTTGTCTGGGTCTGTGGATATCCCTAAGAGTTGGTGTGTGTCTAACAGTTGTCCCTCGCCATTTGCAGGTGACTCTGGTTACCCCAACCTGTCATGGCTACTGACCCCAGTGAGGAATCCCAGGACAAGGGCAGAGGAACGCTACAATGAGGCCCATGGGCGAACTAGGAGGATTATAGAGAGGACCTTCGGCCTCCTTAAGGCCAGGTTCCGGTGCCTCCATATGACAGGTGGTTCCCTATTCTACTCACCAAAGAAGGTGTGCCAGATCATCGTGGCCTGCTGTATGCTTCACAACTTGGCTTTGCGACGACTGGTGCCTTTTCTGCAGGAGGATGGAGGTGTTGTGGCAGCTGTGGAGCCTGTGGACAGCAAAGACGAGGAAGCAGAAGAAGAGGACATCGACAACAGGAACTCTGTGATCCTGCAATACTTCCAGTGAGACACAGGTAAGAAGACAAACCTGCCTACTACATGTACTTTAACACTACTACCTCTCTACTGTCTGTCCTTTTCACCCAGTGTATGGTCACTGAGTTGTCACTTTCCCTTACGATTTCACAGATGTCTGTCCCACTGTGTGACATCTGCTTTGTTTCCTCATGGACTAGAGCTGTGTGACATAGGTATGTTGACATTACAATTGAAGGAGCATTTTGTCACTGTAATTGCTAATACACATTTTCAAAATCACAGACAGACTCCAGATTGTTTTGTGCTTTAAGGGTGTTTATTTAAGTGCTCAATATTGGAGGGTGTTGTAAAATGGTGAGGGGTGATGGTGGAGGAATGTACATTGCAGAGTCCTGTCTATTAGTCTCACAGGTGCATTGTCCAAAGGGGCATAGGAAGTGGAGCTGGGGCAGTTTGAGGATGGACAGGGTGACAAGGTGGGACAAAAGGATGATATTCAGGGTGGTCTCATTTCTTGGCGGGGGTCTTGGCATCGTTCTCTGTCTTTGTCCTGGATCTCAGGGACCGTTTGCAGGGTGGTTCTCCCTCTGCAGGGGGTAGGGTGCTGGTGTGGTGCCTCCTGTCCACTAGCGCCGGCGGAGGTGGTGGGCAGTTCATCGCCCAGGCTAGTGTCAGGGGCCCCTTGTTGTGCCACAGTGTCCCTCCTGGTTTTGAGGACTTCCTTCAGCACCCCTACGATGGTGCCCAGGGTGGAAATGATGGATCTGAGTTCCTCCCTGAAACCCAAATACTGTTCCTCCTGCAGCCGCTGGGTCTCCTGAAACTTGGCCAGTACCATTTCCATCGTCTCATGGGAATGATGGTAGGCTCCCATGATGTTGGAGAGGGCCTCGTGGAAAGTGGGTTCGCTGGGCCTGTCCTCCCCCTGTCGCACAGCAGCCCTCCCAGTTCCCCTGTTTCCCTGGGCCTCTGTCCCCTGAACGGTGTGCCCACTGCCACTGCCCCCAGGTCCCTGTTGTTGTTGTGGTGGTGGGTTAGCCTGGGTTCCCTGTAGTGGTGGACACACTGCTGATTGACGTGTCCTGGGGACAGAGGTATGTGCCCGCTAGGTGGGTGATGTGCTGGTGTTTCCAGATGGGGGAAGCTCTGTGGTGGCCTGTGGCTGTGTGAGGGGAACCGACTGTCCCGAGGTCCCAGATTGGCCGGGCTGGTCGTCTAGATCCAGTTGGACAGAGCTGCTGTCATCACTGTGGGCCTCTTCTGTTGGTGGTGTGGACATGTCTGGACCCTCCTGTGCGGTGACGTTGGGTAGGGGTCCTGCAGGGGTGTAAAAGCATGATTATTGCATCTGTGTGTGCCATGGTGTGGAATGGATGGGAATTTTTGGTCGTAGGGGTTTTTGGGTGATGTGGGTGTGTGTTTTATATTGTATTGGGTGTGTGGGAGTGGTGTGTGTATGTGTATCAGGTGTATGTATTTTGAATTGTCCAATGTGGTTGTGTTTTGTAAATGTGTGTGTATTTTGAGCGCGGCGGTGTGTACCGCCAATGGAATACCGCGGTTGAAAGACCGCTGCGTGGATTCGTGGGTCGTGATAGTGTGGGCGTATTCTTGTTGGTATGATGGTGGAGGTTTTGTTTTTGCCAGTTTAGCACTGACCTTTGGTGTGGCAGACTTGTGTTGGTGTCTAAATTTTGGCGGATTCTGAACTGTGGGTCATAATGACCATGGCGGAAATCCGCGGCGGTGTGTTGGCGGTCTTTTGCACGGCGGTAAGTGGCTTTTACCGCCAATGTTGTAAAGACCCCCATAGTCTTTGGTCTTTATTGGGGATCACAGGATCATCCATCCCTGGTATTGTTGCAAATGCAATGTTTTGGGCCCTTAAGTGGTAGAAATATTTGGAAGTATATGCTGTTGGCAAGGGCTTGCTATCAGCTGAAGCCTTCACAGCAGCTAGTTTGTCATCATCAAGTCTCATATGAGTACGAGTAATCAGAGCAACAGAAGCCTGGGCTACTGGTGATTTGGCTGCCTCATCGGCCAAAGTGTTTCCTACAACTCGTACTCCAACATATTCATGCCCCAATGTATGAACTACATGAGCCTTTTGTATCTTGTCCTTAAGATCTGCTACCCTCCCCCACAAGAGTTTGTGTTTGATGATGTTCCCTTTGGAATCTCTGAACCCATTTTGGTGCCAATAATGCAGATAGTCAATGAAGGACTTGAAACAGTAGTACGAATCACACACATTCAATGTAGAAAGTTCTGTATCTGTGTGTTCCAGTGCCAAAATTAGAGCTTTAAGCTCTGCAAGTTGTGCAGTGCAGTCCTCTAGGTTCTGCATGTAGGTATTTGGAGTGAGTAAAGTACCATCCCTTATTACCTCGCTCACAGTTGCTCACGTGGCGGAGTATTGATGTTTAGGGCCATATTTATACTTTTTGACGCAAAACTGCGCTAACGCAGTTTTGCGTAAAAAAAAATAGCGCCGGCTAACGCCATTCTGAAGCGCCATGAGGGTGCCGTATTTATTCAATGACGTTAGCCGGCGTTAGCCGCCGGCGCTGCCTGGTGTGCGTGAAAAAAAACGACGTACACCAGGCAGCGCCGGCATAGGGGGATATGGAGCTTGGGCGCCAATAAATGGGGCCAGTCAGGCTGAGGCAATTTTTTCACCTCAACCCGATTTGCGCCATTTTTTTCGACTCCCAACCCCCATAGAAATGACTTAGTCATGCCCCCTTGCCCAATGGCCATGCCCAGGGGACTTCTGTCCCCTGGGCATGGTCATTGGGCATAGTGGCATGTAGGGGGGCACAAATCAGGCACCCCTATGCCACAAAAAAAAAACAAAAAAAACACTTACCTGAACTTACCTTAATGTACCTGGGATGGGTGCCTCCATCCTTAGGCGTCCTCCTAGGGTGGGCAAGGGTGACGGGGGGGTCCCTGGGGGCATGGGAGGGCACATCTGGGCTCCTTCCGAGCCCACAGGTCCCTTAACGCCTGCCCTGACCAGGCGCTAAAAAACGGCGCAAAAGCGGCCAGACGTCATTTTTTTTGACCCGCCCACTCCCGGGCGTGAATTTTGCCCGGGAGTGTAAATACGGCGCACATGCCTCGGAGTCAATTTTTTAGACGGGAACGCCTACCTTGCATATCATTAACGCAAAGTTGGTGTCCACGCTAAAAAATGACGCAAACTCCATGGACTTTGGCGCTAGACGCGTCTAACGCCAAAGTATAAATATGGAGTTAGTTTTGCGTCGGAATTGCGTAAAAAAAAATGACGCAATTCCGGCGCAAACAGAGTATAAATATGCCCCTGAGTACCTACAGCTGGTTGGGATGAACCATCTGTGTAAATGATGATCGGAATTGTTCAAAAGACAAAGGCCCTCATTATGACACTGGTGGAAAATCCCACTTACCACCACGCTGACTGCCACCAACTTACTGCCGCAGATATCCGTCCACCATATTTTGTCACATACACCAATCCGTCACTATTCAGCCACAGACACAATTCTGCCAGTCCAAAGGTCAGTGATAAAGTGGTAGTATTAAAACCCACACAGTTACGCCAACAGAACAAAGCCCATCACATTATGACCCACGAATCACCATGGCGGACATTCAATAGCAGGAAACCATTGGTGGTACATACTGCCACGCTCAAAATACAGACACTCAAACAAAACACCACCACACTGGACAATTCAAACAACATACACCTGACATCCATACACACACCACACCCACACCACTATAAAACACACACCCACATTACCCCCAACCCTTTACGAATATAAACCATTGCCATGAGACAGACACCACGAGCACAGACAAAACCAAAACCACACACTACCTACACCTATATACCACCCACGTACCCCACATCACACACCCCAGCACATCACTGTACGCACCCTCACCTACACACATCACACAACACCCATGGCACTACAAAGACACCCCCGATTCTCAGGAGGAGCTAAGGGTCATGGTGGAGGAAATCATCAGGGTAGAGCCACAGCTATATGGTGCACAGGTGCAGCAGATATCTATAGCTAGGAAGATGGAGCTATGGCGGAGAATCGTGGACAGGGTCAACGCCTTGGGACAGCATCAAAGAACTAAGGATGACATCAGGAAGAGGTGGAACGACCTACGGGGTAAGGTACGTTCCATTGCAGCAAGGCACCAACTCGATGTAAGAGGACTGGCTGTGGATCCTCACCTCCTCCCCCACAACATGGGAGGAGCAAGTCATGCATCCTGAGGGCCTGGCTGGAGTAGGAGGACTGGACTCTGGTAAGTCAACTCTCTACTATTATCATCCCACTACCTGCATGCCATCACATACCCTCACCCTCACCCTCACTCCCATCACGTCACCACGTCCCACACCCCTCACCATCACATCTCACTCATCCCAATGCCAAGCCCTGCATGCCATACCAATGCATGGACACAATTCACAGCCCTGCATGGACACCTATCACTAAAGCGTGCACACTAGAGAGAATCAGCTACCCCACCACTTACCAACGTACACAAGTGAAAGCTGCCAGGGCAAATACAACCAAAGAGGGCAAGCCACGGATGCACAATAAGTCAGACAGAGAAACCATAACACATCGTTTACATCCCCACAGGTACCCCAGCCAATGTCACCGGAGAGGAGGTGCCAGCAATATCCAGTCCCCCACAGAAGAGGCCCACAGTGATGACAGCAACTCTGGACTTCAGGATCTGGATGACCAACCAGGCCCATCAGGGGCCTATTGACAGCTGGTTACCCATGCCCAGTCACACACCACCACAGAGCCTCCCCCATCAGGAAGCACCACCATATCACCCACCCAAGGTACCCATACCTCTGTCCCCAGGTCACGTCAATCAGCAGTGTGTCCACCTCTACAGGGATCCCAGGCCACACCTCATACCCAAGACAATCAGGGACCTGGGGTCAGTGGCAGTGGGCACACAGTTCAGGTACAGAGGCACAGGGAAACTGGGAGGAGTGAGGTGCGCCAGGGGGAGGACATGCCCAGGGAACCGACTCTCCAGGAGGCACTTGAAGAGATCCTGGGAGCCTATCAACATTCTCAGGACACAATGGGCCAGATTCTGGACAATGTACAGGAGAACAGGCGGCTGCAGGAGGGACAGTACTAGAGGATCAGGGAGGACTTGTAGCCCATCAACAGCACCCTGGTTTCCATAGCAGGGGTGCTGGCAGACATGGCCAATATTATGAGGGCGGCAGTCTCAAAACAGAGGGCCCCTGCCTCTAGCCAGACATCTGAACTGCCTTCCACAGGAGGTCCCGCCACAGGACCAACAGGCCACCAGCACACCTCCCCCTGCAGAAGGAGAACCACTCCGCAAGCATTCCCTGTGATCCAGACAGAAGCCAGAGATATTTGCCAAGACCCCCACCAGGAAATGAGACTCTTCTGATTGTCACCCTTGTGTCCCACACTGCCACCCTGTCCACCTTGAACTGCCATTGCTCCCCTTCCTATGTCCCCTTGAACAATGCATCTGTGCTACAAATAGACTTGAACAATACCCTGTGCTTTCCTCCTTCATTACCCCATCCCATTGCACTTGCCACTCTTTTTCTTAGCACTTCAATAAACACCCTTGGAAAAAATAGACGCATGGAGTATGTCAAATTTTTCAACTATGTATTCATTTAACCAGGTTCAAACATTGCAATTCAACTGTACAGTAAATGAACATATGTTAATGATATGTAGCTGGCTGCAGTGATCCTACCAGGAAATATTGTGAGGCAACAACATCTGTAAAATGAAATGCCAAAGGGTACAGCAAGTGGGCATGGAAGTGGGAAATAACAGCATGCCAGTGCCACAGACGTTAACAATAATTACAATGAAATGTGAAGTAACACTCTCTTACCTATGTGTCATTGGAAGTACTGTCTGATGACTGCTGTTCTGTTGTCCTCATCCTCTGCCTCCTCATCCTCACTGTCCACAGGGTCCACTGCTGCCACACGGGCATCTCCAGCCTCCTCCTCCTGCAGAAAAGGCACATGGTGTCTCAGGACAAGGTTGTGCAACATGCAGCATGCCACTGTTATCTGGCAGACCTTCTTGGGTGAGTAGAACAGGTATCCACCTGTTAGATGGAGGCACCTGAACCTGGCCTTCAGGAGGCCAAAGGTCCATTCTATAATCCTTCTGGTTTGCCCATGTGTCTCATTGTAACGTTCTTCTGCCCTTGTCCTGGCATTCCTCACAGGGGTCAGCAGCCAAGAGAGGTTGGGGTAACCAGAGTCACCTGCTGTCCTCATCCTCTGCCTCCTCATCCTCACTGTCCACAGGGTCCACTGCTGCCACACGGGCATCTCCAGCCTCCTCCTCCTGCAGAAAAGGCACATGGTGTCTCAGGACAAGGTTGTGCAACATGCAGCATGCCACTGTTATCTGGCAGACCTTCTTGGGTGAGTAGAACAGGTATCCACCTGTTAGATGGAGGCACCTGAACCTGGCCTTCAGGAGGCCAAAGGTCCATTCTATAATCCTTCTGGTTTGCCCATGTGTCTCATTGTAACGTTCTTCTGCCCTTGTCCTGGCATTCCTCACAGGGGTCAGCAGCCAAGAGAGGTTGGGGTAACCAGAGTCACCTGCAAATATTGAGGGACAACATTTAGCCACACACTATCCCACATGGCCCACACCATACCCATACACCAACATATACTGGGTGGGGACCAGGGCTCACCTATTAGCCACACCATGTGCCTCTGTAGTTGGCCCGTCACATTTTGGATGCTGCTATTCCTCAGGACAAAGGCATCATGCACCAACCCAGGATACTTAGCATTGACGTGGGAGATGTACTAGTCTGCCAAGCACACCATCTGTACATTCATAGAGTGGAAACTCTTGCAATTTCTGTACACCTGTTCATTTTGACGGGGGACAAATGCAATATGTGTTCCATCAATCGCCTCTATTATGTTGGGGATATGTCCCATTGCATAGAGCTCGGCCTTCACTGTGGCCAAATCTTCCACCTGGGGAAATACAATGTAGCTGCACATGTGTTTAATCAAAGCAGACAACACTCTTGTCAGCACTATTGAGAACATAGGCTGTGACATTCCTGCTGCCAAGCCCACTGTCACTTGGAAAGAACCAGTTGCCAGGAAATGGAGCACAGATAGAATTTGCACAAGAGGGGGGATTCCAGTGGGGTGACAGATAGCGGAGATCACGTCAGGCTCCAATTGGGCACACAGCTCTGTGATTGTGGCCCTGTCAAGTCTACAGGTGAGTATTTTGTGCCTGTCCTCCATTTTTGCCAAGTCCACCAGGGGTCTGTACATGGGGGTATGTCTCCAACTCCTATTCATCCACAGCTGTAGCAATCAATGGGGCAAAAGATTGAGGAGCCGGTCACAAACTGAACAATCGGGCTACAACAGAACATTGCATGCTGTTAAATTGTTTAAGGGTCAGTGTGAATTATCCAATATGTCCAAATTTAAACAGTGACGCTGCAACTATCCAGGGCTTGCCCCCCACCCCTGAAATGGCATCCGCCTGACCTGTGTGAAGGGACAGGTGGAAGTGAGGTAATTCCGCAGATGTTGTGCACAGTTGCGGGAGGCGGTCGGGAACCACCGTGCAACTCCTCATTGGGTAACATTGGGCCCTATGGGTTACATTGGCCAATGGTGATCTACGCCGGCGGTGACTGTATGCACCGCCGCGAACATCAGACTCCTCACTTGCTACCTGATCTTCAACAGGAGAGGACCTACACTGCATGTGCTGCTGTGACCTGTGTCTGGAACCTACTATGGCCCATGTGACTGGGGAAAGGGCCCCTGTCTTCACTTCGGCGGAGTTGGAGAGACTGGTGGATGGGGTCCTACCCCAGTATGGACTGCTGTATGGGTCTCTAGACCAACAGGTGAGCACAATGCATATGGCATGAATGCATGGAGTGGTGTGTGTGAAGGCCTCGTGTAAGAGGGGTGGGGGGTGTCCTGTGGGCCGCATATTGGTTGTGTGCTGGGCCATGTGTATGCAAATGGTGATGTGAAGGGGTATAGTGGGCCATAAGTGTAACAGGCAGGACTGTTTGACTAATACTATTTTCCTGTGTGTATTTCCTCTGCAGGTCAGCGGGCATCAAAAAAAGGGTATATGGCGTGCCATCGCCAAGGACGTGCGGACATTGACGGCAGGCGGAGAACCCACTGTCAGAAACGGTGGGAGTACCTGAGACGCTGGGCATGGAAGACGGCAGAGGCCCAGCTGGGGATGGCCTCCCAACGAGGAAGGGGTGCCCGTCAAGCCCTGATTCCACTGATGGCCCGCATACTGGCGGTGACCTATCTAGAGGTGGATGGTCACTTGAGGGCATCACAGCAGCCACAAGGGGGTGAGTACAGTGCCCATCATTACTACTAATGCCTGGCGTGGTGGTATCGGGTGGAGGATGTGTGTCAGTGGGTGCCCCTAAGCCAGGCCTGACATTGCAGCGTACGTCCCCTGGTGGCTAGGGTTTTGAAGGGATAGTCCTGCTACCTAGCTCCTAGGCATCCACTACTGGTCAGGGCTGCGTGGGTCCCAGGTGTGCTGGATTTGCCACTCCCCATGCCTTGGTGGCTAGCAATATCACTGGTAGTGCAATGCATAGTGCGTAGGGCTGTTCCCTGTGGGTGAGGGTGCTGTGTACACCAACAGTGGTGTTGGTGCAGCCATTGACCAAATGTATCCTTTGTCTCCCTCTATTCCCCCTTCTTGTTTTGTTACCCTGTCCTTATGTGCATTAGCATCATCTGGTGGAGGAGCAGAGGCACCGGTGACGAAGGGAGCTGCATCCCACAGGACCCAGGAGGCAGTGTCCACCGATGCTGAGGGCACCAGTGGGACGGAGGGCGAGGGGAGCACTGTGGCGGAGACAGGAGGGGACAGTTCTGACAAAGATGCTTCCTCCAATGGAAGCTCCCTGGTGGTGGCAGACACCTCTGTGACCAACCCAGCTACAGGTACAGCCGCCACCCCCGTACCAGCACCGCCCTCCCAGCAGCCCCTCATTGAGTTGTCCGTGCCCACTCTCCCAGGAGGGTGGGCATCTCCTTTGCTCCAGGCACCTCAGGCCCTGCCCCAGTACGCCCTGCTGCCCTGAGAGACGAGGCTATTGACCTCCTGAGATCCATCTCTGTAGGGCAGTCAACCATTGTGAAGGCCATCCAGGTGCTGGCAGCCCAGGTGCAACAGACTAATGTATTCCTGGAGGGTATTCACACTGGCTTGGCGGCCCAACAGAGATCAGTCCAGGCTCTGGCCTCCTCTCTGATGGCAGCCATTGTCCCTGTTTCCACCCTCCCCCCACCAACTTCCTCTTCCCAATCCCATTCTCCTCAACCCCAACCTATCCCAAGCACACAGGCAGACAAGCATGCACACAAGAGTGGTTCAGGCAAACATAAGCACCACACTTCATCCCACAGGCACTCACACAAACACCATCCCGATGAAGACATACCAATATCCACAATTTCCACTGTGTCTCCCTCCTCCTCCACCTCCCTCCCAGTTCCGTCTACACTCACACCTGCATGCACTACACCATCATCCACTACCAGCATCACCACCACACCTAGCAGAACACACACCTCACTGGCAGACACCTCCACAACAGCCATGCACACATCCCCTGTGTCCTCTCCCACTGTGTCTGCCCTCCCCCCAAGGTACACAAACGCAAGCACTCAGACACCCAACTGCCATCCACCTCACAACAGCCCATGCACCTGCACCCAAAATCAGCAGACACATCCTACAACCACTCCCTCTTCCTCCACTCCCAAACCTTCTCCCTCTTCCCACCCCAGTGTCACTAAAAAACTTTTCCTATCCACCATTTACCTCTTCACTACCCCTCCCCCCGCCCTGCATGTCTGGCCAGGGTAGCAAAAACACAGCCAACCACAATCAGCCACCCAGTCTGCAGGCCTAGTCGTCACCATACCCACTTGTGGTGGGAAAGGATCCAGTGCACATGTCCTGAGAGTGAAGGAGCCTGCAACAGGCAGCCTCAATGAAAAGGAGCCTGCCACAGCTGCCGAAAGGAGCAAGGAACCTGCCCAAGCTGCTGCCAGGAAGACTAAGGGACCTGCCCCAGCTGCTGCCAGGAAGACTAAGGAGCCTGCCCCAGCTGCTGGTAAGAAGTTAAAGTTGCCTGCCCCAGCTGCTGCCAGGAAGACTGAGGAGCCTGCCCCAGCTGCTGCCAGGAAGGGCAAGGAGCCTGCACCAGCAGGCAGGAAGAGCAAGGGGCCTGGGACTGGAACTGTGACGGAGCCCCCCACCACCAACCACCATTGAGCTGCTGTCCGAGGCTGCAGGGGATGGGCAGGAGGCTTCCCCCTCCAGCAGCAGCAGCACCACCACCACCATTGAGCAGCCGTCCGAGCTGAAGGGGATGACAAGGAGCATCCCCCCACCAGCAGCAGCACCACCACCACCATTGAGCAGCTTTCCGAGGCTGCAGGGGATGGGCAGGAGCCTCCCCCACCAGCAGTAGCACCACCACCACCACCACTGAGCAGCCGTCCGAGGCTGCAGGGGATGGGCACGAACCTCCCCCTACCAGCAGCACCAGCACCACCACCAACAGCATTGAGCAGCCGTCACCGCTGGTGGACTGTATGTAATCCTGCCTCCATGGGCTTCGGTGAATGCTGCCCCCTGCAAATCCAGTGGGTATTACACCCACCTGAGAGACTGTGACCTTGCACTCCCCAGGATCAAGAGCACAGGGCGTGGTGCCCCCTCCAGAACCAGTGGGTAAGACACCAACCAACCACAGCCTCCCCAGGATCAAGAGCACAGGGCACGATGCTCCCTCTAGAACCAGTGGGTAAGACACCAACCAACCCCAGCCTCCCCAGGATCAAGAGCACAGGGCACGATGCCCCCTCCACAGCATGTGGGCAAGTCACCCACTTGAGAGACTGTGGCCTTTCACTCCCCAGGACCAAGCACAGGGCATGTTGCCCCCTCCAGAGTATGTGGGCAAGTCACCCACTTGAGAGACTGTGGCCTTGCACTTCCCAGGACCAAGCACAGGGCATGTTGCCCCCTCCAGAGCATGTGGGCAAGTCACCCACTTGAGAGACTGTGGCCTTGTGTTGCTCTCATTACATTCACTTTTTCTAAAACGTTTTGTCCTTGCATTATTTATCCGAGGTACGGGTTAAAAATGTTTTAGTAATGCAGCTGATTGTGTGTATGGTGTTGGGGGGTGTTGTGCGTGTATGTGTCACTGTTGTTTTCCTCCCCCCCTCCCTTGTGTGCTAGGCGGCTGTACTCACCGTCGTCGTCTTCGCCGTCGTTCGTGTTCGTGGTGGAGCAGCACGTAGAAGACCATGGGGAAGACATGCAGCTCGGGCTCCAGGGCGGCGTGGTTGTTCCCTGTGTCTCTAATGGTGAGTCCTTTCCCTTCTGAGCTCTGATTCTGCCAGGCTTTTGATGTTGTTGGTACCGCCCCGGAAAAGGTGGCAGTTTCCGAGGTCATTATATGGTGGGTGGAACATTGACTTCCGCCTGGCTGTAGGTGGCTACCGCCGTGGTGGCTGTGGTTTCCGCCCTGGCGGTCGATGTGGTACATTGGCTGTCTTTCGGAGATCTTTCTGCCATGGTCATAATTGGGCAGTAATTACCGCCAGCCTGTTGGCGGTATTACCGCCAAATTTACACCAAACGCAAGGGTTGTAATTAGGGCCAAAACGTTTGTAGGTATTGGGTATTATAGTTCATATTGTAGGGATTCTTGTTTCTGCAGTTTTGAATCAAAAACACAATCAACATCAGTGACTGTCAGAGACATTGCCCGTTGGATCCGCCATGGATGTAATGCTTTTGTGTTCAGTACGCTAGCTTTGGTAACAGACTCAGGGGCTGGTATTGAGGTAATGCCAATAATGTGTTTGCCCTGAGCAAGAGGTCTCTCTTTTAAGACAACCATCTGAAAAACAGTCAGAATTTTTTCATTGGGAGTAAAACGTAGTTCAGCTTTGGAGTATAACTGTGATTTGTATGCTATAGGAATGGTGTCACCTTCATTGAATGTTACATAGGTGAATCTGATGACACCAGCAATTACTCTGATGACCAAGTTTGATTTGTTATCATGTGTGTGCATGTGTTTTGCTTCAAGCATATTCTGTTGCAATGCTCTGAGAATGTGTGTGTGTTCAGGTGTCCAATGTATGCCTGAAAAGTCTAGACCTATTAAATCATAAATTGGTTTTATGCATTGTGCATAATCTGGAATATAAAGTCTGCCAAAATTGAAAAAGCCCAGCAGTGACTGAGGTTGTAACTGTGTGCACTTTTCTAGAAAGTGGGGTGCCAGACTCTTTCCTTCACCTGATGACTCATATCCCAAAAATAGGACACTGACAAAAACAAAAAATTTAATTTATAGCCTCACTCGACAAATCCCACAACCATGCTGTCCACCTGTTTTAGGTGTATCTGAGGTTGTCATCTGTGAGGTAAATGTCATCGACATAAGACAACGCCTTATGCCAACGCCTGGATCAGTATCATGTATATTGATAATGCATGGGCTCAGAACAATTCTGGACTGTTCTTATACCTCTGTGGGAGTCTGCAATTTCTTTTCAGAGCCAAGTGCACTACAAACCTGATTTTCAGGCACTAGATTTTGGCAGATAAAAATGTTGCAACTATCCAAGGTTGTTTTGTATTTTTTGTGCACTAAGGGCCTGATTTATACTTTTTTAGCACTGCGTTTGCGTCATTTTTTGATGCAAATGCGGCACAAACTTACAAAATTAAATTATATTTTGTAAATTTGCGCCGCTTTTGCGTCAAAAAATTACACAAATGTGGTGTTAAAAAAGTATAAATCAGGCCCTAAGTTAAGAAGTGCTGTGCTGTGTGTATTTTGTATTCCAAATGTGTGTGTATGACTATTAAGATGTCTGTAACCTAGGAGTATTCTGTACAAATGGTTCGGCTTAGCTACGGGAAACAACGAGATATTCATTGGAGATACGCAGGATTCAATTACTCCCTAGTACTCGCGTTGTGAGAGTATTTCTCTCACTGTTTTTTTCAGCCTCATGTTAAATGGGGTATTGTGGTTGAACCTGTGGTGTTGACCTAATTTGGATTACATGATAGGGGGAGTCTTTATCCCACACTATGTAGTTGTGGTACATCGCTGGAGCCTCCGCTAATACCCAATCTATAGCGTAAGCTTCTTTAAGTGGAAAGAAGATGAAGAAAGAAGGTAAAATTACCTCTTCCCCTCGTGGGAGATTATGCGCAAATTCTAGTGGCCAATCGTTTTCTGCCAGAGAGATAACATAAAGAGTGGTAATCTTCCCAAAAATATAACTTTAATAGAGCACTCTATGTCTCCCTCTATTTGTATTTTTAATTTATAAACTCTGTCGGGTGGGGAAATGTGCCTATCCGCAGTTTCGACTTCAAGAAAGTAATTTGTTGCTGTCACATCCAGAAGTTCTTAAAGATCCAGGCGAACTATTGTGACCTCTGCCATGCTGTCTAGCAGAGTCACTGCTCATGTCCTATTCTTCAGTAAAGTTCTCAATATGTGGGGCATTTTTCGTTGAGATGGCCGCAATCTTTTTTCTTTATGAGTTGGGGTTTCTGTTGTGGAAGTTTCTATTCCTTTTTTAATGAAACCTCAGATGGGCATTGTGAATTTTTTCTCGGTTTAACATACTCCTTTCAGTGGTCTGACCATCCGCTTCTCTTACTGCATTTTTCTGGTGGATCCTGAAAGGAACTAAATTGTCACATGTCAATATATAGGTTTCTATTGGGAGTTTTTAAAGTTTCCCCATTACTAAGATTGTATTGTTTCTCTAAGGTCTCCGAAGGTGGAGATTCTCCTCTTTCTTTTTTATTATCTTTATTTTGTTTATCTCAGCATTTGTAGAACCCTCCTGTGCTTGCTTGGTGGAATCCTTATTGGATTTACCTTGTAGTTGTGGTTTATCTGGTCTCGCTCCCAGACTATCCCTACATATACTAGTATAGGTGTTGGTGATAATGTTTGGCAGCGCATGTTCTTTTTTCTGTTGAGGAATGTCCCGGAGCCGCTGGCGTACTCTCAATGCTACTGCTTCCCCTTTTAAGTTATTTAATATAAATGAGGCAAAATTACCCATTAATTGCATCCCCATGTCCTGGGCTGGGGCTGCCCTATATTCATCTTGAATCTGTTTTAACACTTCCGGAAGATTTGCAAGTGTTGGTGTACTGTGTGCGGTAGTGTAGAGTGCAGCAAATACTGCACCCCATGTGGTGCAGTTGCCCACTGAGGGAACCACACTAAAGGGCAAGCACATTGTGAGAATTCTATGTGCTGTAAAAAATGGCGCAAGGAAATGTTATAGATTTCCTTACACCATTTTTCCAGCTCCCCTAACGGAGGAACGCCCCCTTTACATACATTATGCCTGGCGCAGGCATAATGTAGCGCAAAGGGTTACAGAGTGGCACAATGCATCCATTACACCACCCTGTAAATACGTTAAAGGTGGTGCCTAGAGCATTATAAATATTCTCCTTTGTCTCTACAAGGATGACCCATCCCCATACCTGGATAATAAGCAGGGGATTGCCTATTGGTCTGCTAGCAGTCCTCCTCAGGGCAGCTGATAAAAATAATAAAACAGCACCAATAAAATGAAGCTTTAGCTAAAATAATAAAAGGAATACAATGAAATGCAACTAGGGAAAATGGCACAGGCCTCAGGCCCAGAGCTAAAATAAATCTGCCTGTGTAGAGTGCTAAAATAACCCCACGACACCCCCCACTACTACAAGTCTGGTTACAATATATTGTGTGCGTGTGTGTGTTGCACGGCCAATACTGTTTTAAATGACATTGCTTTGGTGTACTTTTATTTTATTTGCAGAAGAAAATACTTCTAAAAAGAAAAAAGCACAAACTGGCTGCCATCTCGCTGCTGGCTTGGAACAATCTCAGTTCTCTTTGGGCTTCTTGAAATTTTTGTTGCAATATTGATTTATTTCCCTAGCAGCTCATCAGATGGTATCAGGGCCTACAATGTACATCTCCATATTGCTGCTGCTACACACGTAAGAGTACTGCTGGAAGAGCATGGCATTAACATACAGTTGCCACTACGCATCATCGTTTTATTATAAAATGACTCCGAGAGTTAGGCACTTGCTGCAGACTTCTGATGTGATCTTCTCATTGGAAATTTAAATCTTGGCCTGGTCAGTCTTCATTTTGTGCAGAGTAGGTTAACTGAGTAATAACACCTTTTATTTAGAGTAGCAGTTGCAGTAAGCACTTCATAAAATAAGATATAATTAATCTAGACAGTAAGGTAATATTGGCAAGGTGGCTCAGTGAGTTAAGTATTCACTGCTGACATCAGTTGAAATCTGCAGGTCACAAATTCAAATCCTCAATGGGCAACTAAACTTTTCATCTTCACAAATTTGGTGTATTGGATAGTGCATCCACTGGTTCATGGCTGCTCAAGAAGGTGTATCCATATGACTTTCAAACACGAGATCTCTAATACTTTTTAGTGTAATAATGGCATTTTGAAATATTGCGCCATAACTGCAACCAATTTTCTCCGTACATAATGCTTATGATAGGATATGCAGAGCACAGAATCCTAGGAATGGCACAAGACATGTTTCGGTCACAGTACTTCTTAACAAGGAAAGCGCCTCTAAACTGACCCCTCTTAAATGTTACCACTTCTAACCACATAGGGCTAGCTTCACTGCTCCTGCCTTGGACAACATTTGTAGAGTCCAGTGCTTGTAAAAGAATGAGTACCGGTGCACAAACCCCTGCTCCAGCGGTGCTATTAAAAATAAACACACCAAATAGCAAGGCTGTGAAGTCTTGAATTCACCTCAGGCCTCTCTAATCCACTATCAGACATTGTTGCCCCTTTATCTCACTCTTTCCAGTCGCTCCTTTCTCCCTTTAACACTGTTTTTCCGTCTTTCTCTTTTCTAATTTGTGTGTTTTACCTCTTTTGCTTACGGGTAATATCTGATGAACAAAAATAAGTGCCGGCCCCCAAAGATCAGCGCGGTGGGCCCCACCGGCAACTACTGGCCCAAATTAAGCATTGGTTGTAGGAGGCTGGACTGGCTTGTAGTGAGTACCAAGGGGTACTTACACCTTGCACCAGGCCCAGGTACACCTTATTAGTGTAGAGGGGTGTATAGCAGCTTAGGCTGATAGAAAAGGTAGCTTAGCAGAGCAGCTTAGGCTGAACTAGGAGGCGTGTGAAGCTCCTACAGTACCACTAGTGTCATTTGCACAATATCATAAGAAAACACAATACACAGATATACTAAAGATAAAGGTACTTTATTTTTATGACAATATGCCAAAGTATCTCAGTGAGTACCCTCAGTATGAGGATAGCAAATATACACAAGATATATGTACACAATACCAAAATATGCAATAATAGCAATAGAAAACAGTGCAAACAATGTATAGTCACAATAGAATGCAATGGGGGCACATAGGGATAGGGGCAACACAAACCATATACTCTAGAAGTGGAATGCGAATCACGAATGGACCCCAAACCTATGTAACCTTGTAGAGGGTCGCTGGGACTGTAAGAAAACTGTGAGGGTTAGAAAAATAACCCACCCCAAGACCCTGAAAAGTTCCCCAAAGAGCACAGAAGTCGTGATAGGGGAATTCTGCAGGAAAGACCAACACCAGCAATGCAACAACAATGGATTTCCAGACTAGAGTACCTGTGGAACAAGGGGACCAAGTCCAAAAGTCACGATCAAGTCGGGAGTGGCAGGTGCCCAGGAAATGCCAGCTGTGGGTGCAAAGAAGCTGCCACCGGATGGTAGAAGCTGAGGATTTTGCAAGAACGACAAGGGCTAGAAACTTTCCCTTTGGAGGATGGATGTCCCACGTCGTGAAGAGTCGTGCAGAAGTGTTTTCCCGCGGAAAGACCGCAAACAAGCCTTGCTAGCTGCAAAGCTTGCGGTTAGGGTTTTTGGATGCTGCTGTGGGCCAGGAGGGACCAGGATGTCACCAATTGCGTGAGGGGACAGAGGGGGCATCCAGCAAGACAAGGAGCCCTCTCAGAAGCAAGCAGCACCCGCAGAAGTGCCGGAACAGGCACTACGAAGTGGAGTGAAACAGTGCTCACCCGAAGTTACACAAGAGAGTCCCACACCGCCGGAGGACAACTCAGGAGGTTGTGCAATGCAGGTTAGAGTGCCGTGGACCCAGGCTTGGCTGTGCACAAAGGAAATCTTCGTGGAGTGCACAGGAGCCGGAGTAGCTGCAAAACACGCAGTTCCCAGCAATGCAATCTAGCGTGGGGAGGCAAGGACTTACCTCCACCAAACTTGGACTGAAGAGTCACTGGACTGTGGGAGTCACTTGGACAGAGTTGCTGAGTTCAAGGGACCTCGCTCGTCGTGCTGAGAGGAGACCCAGAGGACCGGTGATGCAGTTCTTTGGTGCCTGCGGTTGCAGGGGGAAGATTCCGTCGACCCACGGGAGATTTCTTCGGAGCTTCTAGTGCAGAGAGAAGGCAGACTACCCCCACAGCATGCACCACCAGGAAAACAGTCGAGAAGGCGGCAGAATCAGCGTTACAAGGTCGCAGTAGTCGTCTTTGCTACTTTGTTGCAGTTTTGCAGGCTTCCAGCGCGGTCAGCAGTCGATTCCTTGGCAGAAGGTGAAGAAAGAGATGCGGAGGAACTCTGATGAGCTCTTGCATTCGTTATCTAAGGAATTCCCCAAAGCAGAGAACCTAAATAGCCAGAAAAGAGGGTTTGGCTACTTAGGAGAGAGGATAGGCTAGCAACACCTGAAGGAGCCTATCAGAAGGAGTCTCTGACGTCACCTGCTGGCCCTGGCCACTCAGAGCAGTCCAGTCTGCCAGCAGCACCTCTGTTTCCAAGATGGCAGAGGTCTTGAGCACAATGGAGGAGCTCTGGGCACCTCCCAGGGGAGGTGCAGGTCAGGGGAGTGGTCACTCCCCTTTCCTTTGTCCAGTTTCACGCCAGAGCAGGGCTGAGGGGTCCCTGAACCGGTGTAGACTGGCTTATGCAGAAATGGGCACCATCTGTGCCCATGAAAGCATTTCCAGAGGCTGGGGGAGGCTACTCCTCCCCTGCCTTAACACCTTTTTCCAAAGGGAGAGGGTGTAACACCCTCTCTCTGAGGAAGTCCTTTGTTCTGTTTTCCTGGGCCAAGCCTAGCTGGACCCCAGGAGGGCAGAAACCTGTCTGAGGGGTTGGCCGCAGCAGCAGCTGCAGTGAAACCCCTGAAGAGGCAGTTTGGCAGTACCCGGGTCTGTGCTAGATACCCGGGGAATCATGGGATTGTCTCCCCAATACCAGGATGGCATTGGTGGGACAATTCCATGATCTTAGACATGTTACATGGCCATATTCGGAGTTACCATTGTGAAGCTACACATAGGTAGTGACCTATGTGTAGTGCACGCGTGTAATGGTGTCCCCGCACTCACAAAGTCCGGGGAATTTGACCTGAACAATGTGGGGGCACCTTGGCTAGTGCCAGGGTGCCCACACACTAAGTAACTTAGCACCCAACCTTTACCAGGTAAAGGTTAGACATATAGGTGACTTATAAGTTACTTAAGTGCAGTGGTAAATGGCTGTGAAATAACGTGGACGTTATTTCACTCAGGCTGCAGTGGCGGGCCTGTGTAAGAATTGTCAGAGCTCCCTATGGGTGGCAAAAGAAATGCTGCAGCCCATAGGGATCTCCTGGAACCCCAATACCCTGGGTACCTCAGTACCATATACTAGGGAATTATAAGGGTGTTCCAGTATGCCAATGTGAATTGGTGAAATTGGTCACTAGCCTGTTAGTGACAATTTGGAAAGAAATGAGAGAGCATAACCACTGAGGTTCTGAATAGCAGAGCCTCAGTGAGACAGTTAGTCATAACACAGGTAACACATACAGGGCACACTTCTGAGCACTGGGGCCCTGGCTGGCAGGGTCTCAGTGACACATACAACTATAACAACATATATACAGTGAAATATGGGGGTAACATGCCAGGCAAGATGGTACTTTCCTACAACACCTCCCCCCCCCAAAAGAAGGACAATAAGACTAGCCATGACCTGATGAGTCTTCATTGTCTAAGTGGAAATATCTGGAGAGTCCATCTGCATTGGAGTGGGTACTCCCAGGTCTATGTTCCACTGTATAGTCCATCCCCTGTAGAGATATGGACCACCTCAATAATTTAGGGTTTTCACCTTTCATTTGTTTTAGCCAAAGTAGAGGTTTGTGGTCTGTCTGAACAATGAAGTGAGTGCCAAACAGGTATGGCCTCAACTTCTTCAGTGCCCAGACCACAGCAAAGGCCTCCCTCTCTATGGTAGACCAACGCTTTTCTCTAGGGGTCAACCTCCTGCTGATAAAAGCAACAGGTTGATCCTGGCCCTCAGAATTAAGTTGTGATAAGACGGCCCCTACCCCTAATTCAGATGCATCAGTTTGGACAATGAATTTTTTGGAGTAACAGGGGCTTTTCAGGACAGGTGCAGAGCACATGGCCTGCTTCAGCTCCTCAAAAGCTTTCTGACAGTTTGCTGTCCATAATACCTTCTTAGGCATTTTCTTAGATGTGAGGTCATTAAGAGGGGCTGCAATGGAGCCATAGTTCTTTATGAACCTCCTGTAGTACCCAGTGAGGCCTAAAAAGGCTCTCACCTGAGTCTGAGTTGTAGGGGGAACCCAATCTATAATAGTTTGGATTTTCCCCTGAAGTGGTGCAATCTGTTCTCCACCTACCAGGTGTCCCAGATAAACTACTTTCCCCTGCCCTATCTGGCACTTTGAAGCCTTGATAGTGAGGCCTGCCTTTTGCAGGGCCTCCAAAACTTTCCATAGGTGGACCAGGTGATCATCCCAGCTGGAGCTAAAGACAGCTATATCATCTAGATATGCTGCACTAAAAGCTTCCAGGCCTTGCAGGACTGTGTTCACCAACCTCTGAAAAGTGGCAGGTGCATTTTTCAATCCGAAAGGCATTACTGTGAATTGGTAATGGCCTCCAATGGTTGAAAATGCAGTTTTTGCTTTTGCATCTTCTGATAATTTGATCTGCCAATACCCTGCAGTCAAATCAAAAGTGCTTAGATACTTGGCAGATGCCAGTGTATCTATTAGCTCATCTGCCCTGGGTATAGGGTGAGCATCAGTTTTGGTTACCTGGTTGAGACCTCTGTCGTCTACGCAAAACCGCATTTCCTTCTTTCCATCCTTGGAATGAGGTTTTGGTACAAGTACCACAGGAGAGGCCCATGGACTTTCAGAGTGCTCAACCACTCCGAGTTCAAGCATTTTCTGCACCTCTTGCTTTATACAGTCTCTGACATGTTCAGGCTGCCTATAGATCTTACTTTTGACAGGCAAGCTGTCTCCAGTATCTATAGTGTGCTTACACCAAGAAGTGGTGCCTGGCACAGTAGAGAAGAGTTCAGAAAACTGACCCAGGAGATTTATGCAGTGGTCTTTCTGCTCAGCAGTAAGACAATCTGCCAGTACTACACCTTCCACTAGAGCATCTTGTTCTGTGGAAGAGAAGAGATCAGGGAGAGGGTCACTCTCTTCTTCCTGTCCCTCATCTGTTGCCATGAGCAGGGTGAGATCAGCCCTGTCATAGTAGGGTTTCAGGCGATTGACATGGAGCACCCTAAGGGGACTCCTGGCAGTGCCTAAGTCAACTAAGTAGGTGTCTTCACCCTTTTTCTCAACAATTATGTGGGGTCCACTCCATTTGTCCTGGAGTGCTCTTGGGGCCACAGGCTCCAAGACCCACACTTTCTGCCCTGGTTGGTACTGAACCAAAACAGCCTTCTGGTCATGCCATTGCTTTTGGAGCTCTTGGCTGGCCTGAAGGTTTTTACTGGCCTTTTTCATGTACTCAGCCATCCTAGATCTTAGGCCAAGTACATAGTCCACTATGTCTTGCTTTGGAGCTTTGAAAGGTTGTTCCCAACCCTCCTTAACAAGTGTTAGAGGACCTCTCACAGGGTGACCAAATAGGAGTTCAAAGGGGCTGAAGCCCACTCCTTTTTGGGGTACCTCCCTGTAAGCAAAAAGGAGGCAAGGTAACAGGATATCCCATCTCCTGCGGAGTTTTTCAGGGAGTCCCATTATCATACCTTTGAGAGTTTTGTTAAATCTCTCCACCAGTCCATTTGTTTGTGGATGATAGGGTGTAGTGAACTTGTATGTAACACCACACTCCTTCCACATGGCCTTTAAGTAAGCAGACATGAAATTGCTTCCCCTGTCTGATACCACCTCTTTTGGGAAGCACACCCTGGAAAAGATTCCCAGGAGGGCCTTTGCCACTCCAGGAGCTGTAGTGGTCCTTAGAGGTATTGCTTCAGGATATCTGGTGGCATGGTCCACTACCACCAAGATAAACCTATTGCCTGAAGCAGTAGGAGGGTCAAGGGGGCCAACTATGTCAACCCCTACCCTTTCAAAGGGAATCCCAACCACAGGCAGTGGAATAAGGGGTGCCTTTGGAGTTCCACCTGTCTTGCCACTGGCTTGACAGGTTTCACAGGACTTACAAAATTCCTTTGTGTCCTCTGACATTCTAGGCCAATGAAACAAGGGGACAAGCCTGTCCCAAGTTTTTATTTGCCCCAAATGTCCAGCTAAGGGAATGTCGTGGGCTAGAGTTAGGAGGAACTTTCTGTACTCCTGAGGAATCACCAATCTCCTGGCAACTCCAGGTTTTGGATCCCTTGCTTCAGTGTACAAAAGGTTATCCTCCCAGTAAACTCTGTGAGAGTCACTGACATCCCCATTTGCTTGTTTGACAGCTTGCTGCCTTAGACCCTCTAGTGTGGGACAGGTATGCTGTGCCACACTCAGCTCCTCCCTGGCAGGCCCCCCTTCACCCAAAAGCTCAGCAGTGTCTGCTTCCAGCTCCTCTGGTGTAGGTTCTGCACAGGGTGGAAATTCTTCTTCCTCAGAAGTAGAATCCACTGTAGAGGGAGGGATAGTAGGTAGTGTTTTACCTTTACTAACCCTGGCTTTAGGGAGTACTTGGTCCATTCTTCCAGGATCCAAGTCACCCTGTCCTTTTTGCTTTTTGGCCTGAGCCCTAGTTAAAGCAAAAATATGCCCTGGAATGCCCAGCATTGCTGCATGAGCCTCCAACTCCACTTCTGTCCAAGCTGATGTCTCTAAATCATTCCCTAATAGACAGTCTACAGGTAAATCTGAGGCAACCACAACTTTCTTTGGACCAGTAACCCCCCCCCCCCAGTTGAGATTCACAACAGCCATGGGGTGGCTAAGAGTGTTGTTATGAGCATTGGTTACTTGGTACTGGTGACCAAGTAGGTGTTGTTCAGGGTGGACCAGTTTCTCTATTACCATTGTAACACTGGCACCTGTGTCCCTGTAGGCCTGAACCTCAACACCATTTATTAGGGGTAGTTGCTTGTACTTATCCATGTTAAGGGGACAAGCAACCAAGGTGGCTAAATCTATAGCCCCCTCAGAGACTAACACAGCCTCTGTGGTCTCCCTAATCAGACCAACCCCAACTAAATTTCCAAAAGTGAGCCCAGCTACTCCCTTGGTTTGGCTATTAGTAGGTGTGCTCCCACCACCACTGCTATTGTTAGGGGCACTAGGTGTAGCAGCAGGGGTTGTAGTGGTAGGAGGCTTGGTACTTTTCTTTGGACAACTGGGATCTGTTGTCCAATGGCCTTTTATTTTACATAAATAGCACCATGGTTTCTTTTCTTTGTTTTGATTTGAAGAGGATTTGGGCCCACCACCCCCACCAGAGTGTTTTTGTGGGCCTGATGAAGACTCATTTTTAGATTTGTCCCCACCCTTGTCAGAAGACTTACCATCCTTCTTCTTGCCATCTTTGTCACCCCCTGTATGAACTTTTCTGATCACCCTTGTTCTGACCCTTTTGTCTGCCTTCTTTCCCAATTCTTGGGGAGAGGTCAGATCAGAGTCTACCAGGTACTGGTGTAACAAATCAGACACACAATTATTAAGAATATGCTCTCTCAGGATTAAGTTATACAGGCTTTCATAATCAGTAACTTTACTGCCATGTAACCACCCCTCTAAGGCCTTCACTGAATGGTCAACAAAGTCTACCCAGTCTTGTGAAGCCTCCTTTTTGGTTTCTCTGAACTTCATCCTGTACTGTTCAGTGGTTAAGCCATAACCATCTAGGAGTGCATTCTTAAGAACTGTGAAATTATTGGCATCACTTTCTTTAACAGTAAGGAGCCTATCCCTACCCTTTCCACTGAAAGATAGCCATAGGATAGCAGTCCACTGCCTTTGAGGGACATCCTGTACAACACAGGCCCTCTCAAGTGCAGCAAACCACTTGTTAATGTCATCCCCCTCCTTGTAAGGGGGAACTATTTTGTGCAGATTCCTAGAATCATGCTCTCTTGCAGGATGACTATTGGAAATACTGCTGCTGCCACCATGGGGTTCACCCCCCAATTTCTGTCTTTCTCTTTCTATCTCCAAGGACTGCCTATCTAAATCCAGCTGTTGTTTCTTGAGCTTCAGTCTGGATTGTTCCACTCTAAATCTATTGAGCTCCCTTTCTAACATTCTGTCATCAGGGTGGGTGGGTGAGGCATGTCTAGAAACAGAAGTATGCTGAGAATGTACAGAAGGAGACCTGGCCCTAACAGATGGCACTCTAACAACTTGGCTAACAGAATGAATACTCCTACTATGATGAGAAGGAACACCCTTACTGTGATGTGAGGCAACACTATTACTGTGGTGTGAAATCACATCAGTACCAGCTATGCTAGGTGGTCTGCTAATGGGCAGGTCCCTCCCAAATCTTTTGCTAGGGGTGCCCCAGGATCAGATTGGGAACCATCAGCTAATTTCTCACCAGAAGTGCCACCTAAGGTCTTATCTTGTTCAATGAGCATATTAACCAACAGTTGTCTTGAGGGATTCTTCCCCACTCCTAAACCTCTATCTATGCAGAGACTCCTTGCTTCCTTCCAGCTAAGGTTGTCATAAGCTATGTTGGACAGATCAAGAGTTTGGCCTGTACCAGACATTTTAGACAGTGTTTAAGGGATAGAAAAAGTGAGAAAAAGTTTTTCAGAACTTTTTGAAAGACAGAAAAAAAAACTTTAAAAACTTTTAATGAACTTTTTAGAAAGTTTAGAGGTACTTTTCAGCACTTAGCAAAGAAGTGAAAGAGGAAAAGCAAAACTTTTTGGTTATGTGTACATACACTGAACTTGTTTTGTATATTTTTCTGTTATGAAAAGTACAATGACAAAAGTGGTAAGTAGTTGCAAAGTACTTATCCCACCGCTGCACAACCAATGTAGGAGGCTGGACTGGCTTGTAGTGAGTACCAAGTGGTACTTAAACCTTGCACCAGGCCCAGGTATCCCTTATTAGTGTAGACGGGTGTCTAGCAGCTTAGGCTGATAGAAAAGGTAGCTTAGCAGAGCAGCTTAGGCTGAACTAGGAGACGAGTGAAGCTCCTACAGTACCACTAGTGTCATTTGCACAATATCATAAGAAAACACAATACACAGATATACTAAAAATAAAGGTACTTTGGCCCATATTTATACTTTTTGACGCTAAACTGCGCTAACGCAGTTTAGCGTCAAAAAATTTAGCGCCGTCTAACGCCATTCTGAAGCGCCATGCGGGCGCCGTATTTATGGAATGGCGTTAGCCGGCGCTAGCAGACCGGCGCTGCCTGGTGTGCGTGGAAAAAAAACACGTAGACCAGGCAGCGCCGGCGTAGGGGGAAAATGGCGTTAGGGCGTCTTAAAATGGGGCAAGTCAGGTTGAGGCAAAAAAATCGCCTCAACCCGATTTGCGCCATTATTTTCGCCGCCCAGACGCCATTTAAATGACTCCTGTCTTAGTAAAGACAGGAGTCATGCCCCCTTGCCCAATGGCCATGCCCAGGGGACTTATGTCCCCTGGGCATGGTCATTGGGCATAGTGGCATGTAGGGGGGCACAAATAAGGCCCCCCTATGCCACCCCAAAAAAATTAAAAAATATAAAAAATTATACTTACTTGAACTTACCTGAATGTCCCTGGGGTGGGTCCCTCCATCCTTGGGTGTCCTCCTGGGGTGGGCAGGGGTGGCAGGGGGGGTCCCTGGGGGCAGGGGAGGGCACCTGTGGGCTCATTTTGAGCCCACAGGCCCCTTAACGCCTACCCTGACCCAGGCGTTAAATAGTGGCGCAAATGCGGGGTTTTTTGACCCGCCACCTCCCGGGCGTGACTTTTGCCCGGGAGTATAAATACGACGCATTTGCGTCGCCGTCATTTTTTTAGACGGGAACGCCTTCCTTGCATCTCATTAACGCAAGGAAGGCGTTCACGCAAAAAAATGACGCTATTTGCCCATACTTTGGCGCTAGACGCGTCTAACGCCAAAGTATAAATATGGCGTTAGTTTTGCGCCGAATTTGCGTCGAAAAAACGACGCTAATTCGGCGCAAACGGAGTATAAATACGGGCCCTTATTTTTATGACAATATGCCAAAGTATCTCAGTGAGTACCCTCAGTATGAGGATAGCAAATATACACAAGATATATGTACACAATACCAAAATATGCAATAATAGCAATAGAAAACAGTGCAAACAATGTATAGTCACAATAGAATGCAATGGGGGCACATAGGGATAGGGGTAACACAAACCATATACTCTAGAAGTGGAATGCGAACCACGAATGGACCCCAAATCTATGTGACCTTGTAGAGGGTCGCTGGGACTGTAAGAAAACAGTGAGGGTTAGAAAAATAGCCCACCCCAAGACCCTGAAAAGTGGGTGCAAAGTGCACCTAAGTTCCCCAAAGAGCACAGAAGTCGTGATAGGGGAATTCTGCAGGAAAGACCAACACCAGCAATGCAACAACGATGGATTTCCAGACGAGAGTACCTGTGGAACAAGGGGACCAAGTCCAAAAGTCATGATCAAGTCGGGAGTGGGCAGATGCCCAGGAAATGCCAGCTGTGGGTGCAAAGAAGCTGCCACTGGATGGTAGAAGCTGAGGATTTTGCAAGAACGACAAGGGCTAGAAACTTCCCCTTTGGAGGATGGATGTCCCACATTGTGAAGAGTCGTGCAGAAGTGTTTTCCCGCGGAAAGACTGCAAACAAGCCTTGCTAGCTGCAAAGCTTGCGGTTAGGGTTTTTGGATGCTGCTGTGGCCCAGGAGGGACCAGGATGTCACCAATTGCGTGAGGGGACAGAGGGGGCGTCCAGCAAGACAAGGAGCCCTCTCAGAAGCAAGTAGCACCCACAGAAGTGCCGGAACAGGCACTACAAAATGGAGTGAAACAGTGCTCACCCGAAGTTACACAAGAGAGTCCCACGCCACCGGAGGACAACTCAGGAGGTTGTGCAATGCAGGTTAGTGTGCCGTGGACCCAGGCTTGGCTGTGCACAAAGGAAATCTTTGTGGAGTGCACAGGAGCCGGAGTAGCTGCAAAACACGCGCTTCCCAGCAATGCAGGCTAGCGTGGGGAGGCAAGGACTTACCTCCACCAAACTTGGACTGAAGAGTCACTGGACTATGGGAGTCACTTGGACAGAGTTGCTGAGTTCAAGGGACCTCGCTCTTTATGCTGAGAGGAGACCCAGAGGACCAGTGATGCAGTTCTTTGGTGCCTGCGGTTGCAGGTGGAAGATTCCATCGACCCACAGGAGATTTCTTCTGAGCTTCTAGTGCAGAGAGGAGGCAGACTACCTCCACAGCATGCACCACCAGGAAAACAGTCGAGAAGGCGGCAGAATCAGCGTTACAAGGTCGCAGTAGTCGTCTTTGCTACTTTGTTGCAGTTTTGCAGGCTTCCAGCATGGTCAGCAGTCGATTCCTTGGCAGAAGGTGAAGAGAGAGATGCAGAGGAACTCTGATGAGCTCTTGCATTCGTTATCTAAGGAATTCCCCAAAGCAGAGACCCTAAATAGCCAGAAAAGAGGGTTTGGCTACTTAGGAGAGAGGATAGGCTAGCAACACCTGAAGGAGCCTATCAGAAGGAGTCTCTGACATCACCTGCTGGCCCTGGCCACTCAGAGCAGTCCAGTGTGCCAGCAGCACCTCTGTTTCCAAGATGGCAGAGGTCTTGAGCACACTGGAGGAGCTCTGGGCACCTCCCAGGGGAGGTGCAGGTCAGGGGAGTGGTCACTCCCCTTTTCTTTGTCCAGTTTCACGCCAGAGCAGGGCTGAGGGGTCCCTGAACCGGTGTAGACTGGCTTATGCAGAAATGGGCACTATCTGTGCCCATGAAAACATTTCCAGAGGCTGGGGAGGCTACTCCTCCCCTGCCTTAACATTTTTTTCCAAAGGGAGAGAGTGTAACACCCTCTCTCTGAGGAAGTCCTTTGTTCTGCCTTCCTGGGCCAAGCCTGGCTGGACCCCAGAAGGGCAGAAACCTGTCTGAGGGGTTGGCAGCAGCAGCAGCTGCAGTGAAACCCCTGAAAAGGCAGTTTGGCAGTACCCGGGTCTGTGCTAGAGACCCGGGGAATCATGGGATTGTCTCCCCAATACCAGGATGGCATTGGTGGGGCAATTCCATGATCTTAGACATGTTACATGGCCATATTCGGAGTTACCATTGTGAAGCTACACATAGGTAGTGACCTATGTGTAGTGCACGCGTGTAATGGTGTCCCCGCACTCACAAAGTCCGGGGAATTTGCCCTGAACAATGTGGGGGCACCTTGGCTAGTGCCAGGGTGCCCACACACTAAGTAACTTAGCACCCAACCGTTACCAGGTAAAGGTTAGACATATAGGTGACTTATAAGTTACTTAAGTGCAGTGGTAAATGGCTGTGAAATGACATGGACGTTATTTCACTCAGGCTGCAGTGGCAGGCCTGTGTAAGAATTGTCAGAGCTCCCTATGGGTGGCAAAAGAAATGCTGCAGCCCATAGGGATCTCCTGGAACCCCAATACCCTGGGTACCTCAGTACCATATACTAGGGAATTATAAGGGTGTTCCAGTATGCCAATGTGAATTGGTGAAATTGGTCACTAGCCTGTTAGTGACAATTTGGAAAGAAATGAGAGAGCATAACCACTGAGGTTCTGAATAGCAGAGCCTCAGTGAGACAGTTAGTCATAACACAGGTAACACATACAGGGCACACTTATGAGCACTGGGGCCCTGGCTGGCAGGGTCCCAGTGACACATACAACTAAAACAACATATATACAGTGAAATATGGGGGTAACATGCCAGGCAAGAGGGTACTTTCCTACACTGGTAGCTTAAAAAAATAACAATACTTCACGTAAATCAAGAATTTTATTTAATTTTAAGGCAGAAAAGAGTGTCAAGAACAATTAATAACTCATGATCCTCTTTCAATGTTGGGGTGCACAATTCTAAGAGTTTTTTAATCAACAAGATGTATTTATACCCCTGCTATCTGGCAATGACATTTAGGCCCTCATTACGAGTTTGGCGGGCGGCAGAGGCCGCTCATCAAACTCTTCGCACCTTCAGACCACCTACGCGGCCTGAACCCCGACAGCCCTTTTAAGAGTTCACCGCAGGGCCGGCGGCCGGAAACAGTGTTTCCACTGGCCGGCTGTGCGGTGAGCAGGGCTTTAACATTGACTCTGGCTCCTAATGGAGCCGGTGTCAATGTGGCGGTGAGGCAGGTGCAGCAGCACCCATCGCACATCCCACTGCCCATAATTCAGACAGTGGAATGCACAACAGGGCTGCGCATGGGGGCCCCTGCACTGCCCATGCAAAGTGCATGGGCAGTGCAGGGGCCCCCTGACGCCCCCTTTCCGCTAGCCGTTTCATGGTGGTGTAAACCGCCATGGGAAGGCTGGTGGTATGGGGACTCGTAATCCCCAGGGCGGGGCTACAAGCTGCGCTGCCCTGGGGGATGAAAACCACTGTGACTGCCAGGCTGCCGGCTTGGTGGTCCGACTGTGGTGGTCCCACCGCCAGACTCGTAATGAGGGCCTTAATTTGTAAATTCAAATAAACAAATTGAAAGCTGCAAGCCTGATTCAGCCTCTTGTGAAACAAATGAAAATTGATTCATGGTAACCCTTGTTGTCCAGCTACTTGTTTGGGCCACTGGGTTGAAGAGTCTCCAAATGTTTTATCCAGTATTTCTCAAGCTATTCAAGTTTCCTCTTTCTGCTGCATCCTCTTTAGTGATGGTCAGCTCTTGCAAAATTCTGAATTGTAATTGAGACATTGTATGTCTCCTTTTCAAACAGGCCAGCCAATGGACATTGTTTAAACTCTGATTTCACATTTATAAGCTGTGCAACTGTCTCGTAGTTTCTCCAATGTACAGCAAACGAAAAAGGCCATTTCGGCAGAGTATGTCGGAACCATTTTCACCTCTTAAATTCAAATCTCAGTTTTACAAATAGTACTCCAATATATGCAATGGGATTGGAGAGTAAACGGCATATGTAAATTATTGTTACATAACTTCAAGCCATAACTCACGTTAGTGCACTCCCCAAACTATTCCATATTATGTTAAAAAAAAAGTAAGATCCTTGGTTCAAGGTTCTGTGCTGCATGTAGATGAACCACTATCTGCTCCAGCAACAGAGGTGCCTTTATAAACTGTTTTTACTACCCACTCAGCATATTTTTTAACAAAGGAACACACCTACACTGTGCCGCTTGGCTCATTTCTGGAACTAAGAAATAGAAGCATATCACACCAGCACTGACATCCCTAAAATGGCTTCCATAACACCTTCAAGAAAACTTGCAGGAGCATCTTGCAGTGAAAATGAGGGGTGGGGCGGCGCATGCAGGGTTGGGTGTGTGGGGTGGGGATTAATAATAAAAAATATATATATAACTAAATAGTTACTGCTACCGTTTCCGCGCTGCTCCCAGTTTGCCAGGGAGCTCTGTGTTGCTGGCCTGGAGAGAGCCTACTGTGCATGTGTGTTTGGCCAGCCCGAGAAAGCCGGTCAAACCTACATGCGCAGTGAGGGCTCATCACAGTCTGTTGGCCCACCCCTTTTACCAAAAAACAATAATAAACATAGTTTATTTTAGTTTTTTGGTAAAAGGTTTGTAGCTGCTCCTGCTGGCGGGGAGTTGATGCTCCTCCGCCATAGCGGAGGAGCCGTGTTTGAAAACTTGGTTCATGTATAAAGTGCTTCTTATAAACCTTCCCTTTTATCTAACATGAAAACTTACAGTCAGCTTTTGTGCTTTGAGATCACTGTGAGGCAAATCGACCTGAAACACCACACTTTAACGAACTATCCACCAACAAGTGCTGTGTTTCTGACAGGGTCCCCAGGATCTGGAACTCCATGCCAATCCAACTCAGACAAGCATCGTTTGTAACACGCTTTCAGAAAATCTATAAACATTGACATTCGCATTGCAGCCAACAACTCACTGAATTCTATCTTATAACGCTTTGCATAGATTCCCTGAGGTTATATCTCCCCGTTGATGCCTTTCTGCAGACCCTCTCACCATACAAACCCACATCTTACATGTCCTGCTTTATATCACTACACATCAACACCATTGCAGTCCACTTACCAACAATACACCCATGTGGCAATCTGTAAATTCTTCACAATTCTCTCACTCACTACCCCTATGAGGACTCCCTAAATCTGTCAACAGTTATATGTAATCACCCCAAATTATAATTACAGGAACAGCTGCGTCTTCATTGCATTACATAACCTTAAAGGGAGACCATGGCAGTCGATTCTCCAGAATGCCATGAAGTTCCATAATAACTGCATGATTAATATAATAAGACATACATAAGTGTCTATTTGAGATTAAACTTATTTTTTAATAGGGTATTGATATGTTATGCCAATCGTTTCTCTTTGTACTATATGAAAGATTTTGTGTTTATTTGAAGAGGAGAATATAGTACCAAAAACACAGCACAGCACTGAGCACCTAAATTATTTAAGCCATAAACTATCATTATTTAATGGTCCCCAACCAATAAATGTATAGATAAAGCATAAGGTAAGGAAAACAGTTTAAAAAAGGAGACTTTACATTGAATATGACACGTTATTGTCTTAAATTATTCTTTGTTATTAGTAACTTTTTTGCCCAGATTATAACTGATTCAGAGGGGCATATTTATACTCCGTTTGCGCTGAAATTGCGTCGTTTTTTTTGATGCAATTTCGACGCAAAACTAACTCCATATTTATACTTTGCTGTTAGACGCGTCTAGCGCCAAAGTTCATGGAGTTAGCGTCATTTTTTTGCGTGAACACCTTCCTTGCGTTAATGAGATGCAAGGTAGGCGTTCCCGTCTTAAAAAATGACTGCGATGCATGTGCGTGGTATTTATACTCCCGGGCAAAAATGACGCCCGGGAGTGGGCGGGGCAAAAAACCCCGCATTTGCGCCTCTTTTTAACGCCTGGGTCAGGGCAGGCGTTAAGGGACCTGTGGGCTCAGAAGGAGCCCATAGGTGCCCTCCCCTGCCCCCAGGGACACCCCCTGCCACCCTTACCCACCCCAGGAGGACACCCAAGGATGGAGGGACCCATCCCAGGGAAGAAAAGGTAAGTTGTGGTAAGTATTTTTTTTAATTTTTTTTATGTGGCATAGGGGGGCCTGATTTGTGCCCCCCTACATGCCACTATGCCCAATGACCATGCCCAGGGGACAAAAGTCCCCTGGGCATGGCCATTGGGCAAGGGGGCATGACTCCTGTCTTTGTTAAGACAGGAGGCATGTTAATGGCGTCTGGGCGCCCCAAAAAAATGGCGCAAATCGGGTTAAGACGATTTTTTTGCCTCAGCCTGACTTGCCCCATTTTTGGACGCCCAAACGCCATTTTTCCCTACGCCGGCGCTGCCTGGTGTACGTGGTTTTTTTTCACGCACACCAGGCAGCGCCGGTCGGCTAACGCCGGCTAACGCCATTCAATAAATACGGCGCCCGCATGGCGCTTCAGAATGGCGTTAGCCGGCGCAAATTTTTTTGGCGCAAAACTGCGTTGGCGCAGTTTTGCGTCAAAAGGTATAAATATGGCCCAGAGTTTTTCAACTCATGTTCAAACACCTGTTGGCCCAAGGTCAGAATTCCGAATTGTGTAGAGTTCACAGCACCAGACAGGAGCAATAAAGTCTGCACCCATTGTTATCTTTCTGCAGGTAAAACCTGCTAGAATTTAGCATGTGGAAAGAGTACTGTATTTACCAAGACATGAATTGTGCTGTGTTAAGCACAACATCCTCATGTTATCACCCAAACAACTGGAGTAGATGCAATTTACTGCACCCAGAAAACTCTGAAGTATTTGTGGGCCGATTTAATGGTCTGGTGGGCCGGTATGTGCTCTTGATTGTCCCAATATTACCATAAATATTGCCTGCAGTAAGCACAGATGCATGCAGTCTTTCATACCTTGCAAAACACCTGTTTTGCAAGTGTGTATTTACAAGTTTCAAACTTCCCCAATTTGCAAACATGGGCCACATTAGCTATCTGATTTGCTAAGGGGGGCCATTTTTATTTTGGTCCCAGGGCCTATTTTCTTTCATAACCCTACACTCTCAGGCGGATGTAATTGTGTTACTGGAAGGTCAGGCAATGGCAGGATAGGGGGCTGTTGGTGGGTACAACAATATCACAAAAGACTGCAAGCTCTCTGGGTTTTTCTGGTGATGTAGATGTCTTTTAGTGGCTATCCTGGTAAGGATGTGTTTGCACCTGTGTTTTGGTGTTGATAATGGCAACCTGCAAATAATTCTGTAAGTCAGTTGAGACGACAGGGGCAGAGCAATCTCTTTCAGGGCTGCGTCTCTGAAGCAGAATTTTTGGCTTCTATCTGGTCGCACACAGGAATCACAAGATTGAGGATTTATGGTTCACATAGCAACAGGTGGATTAATAAACAGATGTGGATTTGACCTCCACTTCCACACCCACCTTCTTTGTGGGGTCTCTAGTGGTGGCTCATAGGGAAATTTGGATCCTGTTATGGCATACTGCTTTTAACCAAAATTTGATGATGCTCCATATTCCTTTTTTGAGGCAGATTTTGACTCCTGTGTTGGCAATATGGTTCACAATGCTTTTGAGAATCCGTAATATGTTTTACTAGTCCACGGGAAACAGAAATATCAACCAGCCAACTCTTAATACTCTGGTCACAAGTCTGGTGTTGGATCTTCTTCCAAGACCTATGGCTGCTCTCACAATTTTCCCGAAAGGGTTTCTGGCAACATCTGTTTTCATGCATATTATTCTAAGAAAGAGGAACAGTCCTGACTATATGTTCTCTCATCCCCCTTTCCCCTTCCTCACTGAAGGTTCCAGAAGGGGGGGAGCTCATCTGCTCCAATGTTCATGGGCCAACTACTCCCAAAGTCTTTGGTTAGTATCAATAGCGTACTGGGGTTAATGAGTGAGTTCCTCTCTACTCTTTTGGAATCCCGGTTGATTCTCACTGTGGCCCTGTTTGCCATAAAAGCGCTGAGTGATAAGGGAGATAGTTGGGGACTTCCCACACAAGAATTCCCTGTGTCCCATTCCATCCAACAAGAGGGAATTATGGTTGTACTCTATAACATTTGTGGTGCCTAAGGTGAACGGCAGATGCAGGTTGGTGTTGGACTTAATGAGAGTGAATTCCTGGGTTAAGGGTGTCTTATTCAGGGTGTTGACAAAGTACCAACTCATCCAAATAATGAGGTCTTAGGAGCTCCTGGCACCAGTGGATATACATGTCAATGCATAGGACGCTTACCACCATATATGGATTTGCAGACCTCACCAGAAGTTTCTCTTGTGCAATCTTCAACTCTATTTCACCATTTTACCCTTCTGCCTTAAGCACGCACCCCTGGTATTCACTAAGCTGTTGGCTCCTCTGGTAGGTCTTCTACATGAGTAAGGCATTATGGGATGATGGCACTGCCTTCTCTGGACAACATGCACCCTTCTCCCATCTTCCAGTACCAATCACCAGCTGGTTTGTTGTGTGTTGAACCAACGTTTCTGACCAACATGTCTAAATCCTTCCTAATTATATACCAGTTACTGGAGTTCCTTGGGGCCTTCCTACAGAGACAGAATAAGCAAGATGTTTCATGAGTTCAGGATCATGGTTCTCTAGGGACACCTGAGAGCATTGTTGAAAGCTAGAGATGCACCTGTTTGAAGCATCTGGCCTAACATCCCCCAGAGTTTTGGTGTCCAGGGTCAGAGAGTCCAAATCTGTTGTGGGGGATGGACTCTCACCATCTTTTAGTAGGTGCTGAGTTCAATCCTCCAGCCTCATGTCTTGTCACAAAGGATTCCACTACCTCAGGTTGGAGAGCCACCATTGCGGGCTTGGAGGGTGAAGGGAAGTGGTCTCATGCCAAGAGTCTGAGGTCAACAAGCAGGAGGGAGCTGCAGGCACTCAAGATGGGCGTGCTGGCATTTGCTTATTAGCTAGGCGGTAAGCCAGTGTTGACTCAGACAGACTAAGTGGTGGCCAAAGCCTATATAAGGGTAGAACCAAGGTCAAGCTGTTGATGCAGGTAAAAAAACCATTGTTTCAGTGGACAGAGAAGCTGGTTTTGTCTCTGCTGCCAGTAAATCCATGCTGTGTGAGCAATGGGGGTGGAGGGCCCTTTCTGCTGACCAGATGGTTGACTCGCCTCATTTGGAGTCAGGCAGACCTTCAGTGTATAGATGGCGGTGACTACTCCATCTCCTCCATCTGCACACACCTCCAACAGCCTGACGGAGTAAGGGCCATCAGAGGTTTGGCGAAGTGTCCGCCGACCCTATTTAGAGTAGGTGGACACATGGCCAGTTTTTATTGCTTATCACAGCAAAACACAACTGCCAATTAAGGGGCAGTGAAAACTTGAAAATGACACCGAAGCCATGGATGAATTCTCACATGGCAAGCTGCCCATTGTTATTTTTGTCTTCAAAAAGAAAATCCTGCTTTGGGATTTTCTCTTTGAAAATAAAAAAAAGAATTGTAGCGTACGACTCTGTTATATTGACACAGCTGTCCATCAGACTTACAGGGCATTTCCAGGTACTGTGACCGTGGTTCTTGGAAATGCAAGAAATGTCTGCAGAGGGAGCGGACGTCTTTAAATATGGTGGGCGGAACACCCTCAGTATGGCAGGAGTAAAGTACTCCACCATGGCAATGGTAATTACTGAATCCATCAAGATTTAAATCAGAACATAAATGAGTGCACTAAGGGTCCAATTTAGATTTCAGCGGATGGGTTACTCCATCACAACAGCGACAGATATCCTGTCCGCCAAAATATAAATCCCATTATTTCCTATGGGATTTCATTTTCATCAGATTGGATATCCATCACCGTTGTGATGGAATATCCCGTCCGCCAAAATCTAAATCAGGCCCTAAGTCTAGACACTATGGGCATTACCCAAAGTAAACTAAACATTATATTTTCTCATTATAAATTGTTTTGTTTATTTGCTGTTTCTCATTTCAATCCACTCTTTTTCATTGATAATAAATGTCAGAAGGGTAAATTGACTAGAGGTAATAACTTGAACTGCAGAGATCCATATTAATGTTTGGTAATATTCAAGAAACAAATGTCTATTGTAAAAAATGATTTTGTTTCCTTGAACATTTGTGTCTATGTATTTCATCTGATAAACGAATAGGAGGTGTTTAGTTGATAAGTATTTTGTACCTGAAGATGGCCTCAAAACATGCATATCAGTTTCATGTGCCTTACCCTTGGAGATGATGAACTAAGGTGATGCTGTGACACTTGAAGCACCATTTTCATGGACTTGACGATAGTTTGCAAATGTCTTTTTTGAGAAACATATGGACATGTCTTCATAAGGGAGGGCAGTGATACTGCAGTTATAGTAGTTTTTAGAGTTAGTCCATAGTGTGAATCAAGACTGAAAGAAACTCACACATGGACTACACTGGAATGATGGCAGGTAGGTTTATAATGTAATGGTACAGATTGGTGTATTCTCTCAACCCTTGTTCAACTGCATACTTACACATCTGCTCTGTTAGTAGGTGATTGACACGGCAGGAAGCTCCTTTGATGACATAAGTTAGATTGTCGCAAAAACAACAAGTGATGGACGGAATGATGAACATTGTCAAACACTCACCCCCAGTCACAGATCTGGGTTTAATCCATCGTTCTTTTGCTCACCATGCCACCCCAGTTTGGACCCAGCCATATGCAAATCAGTCTTGACCCTGTTCCTCATGGGAACAGTCCAGCCCGAACTGCCAAGCCAGGTCCTCACTGGACCGGAAACAAGCATCCTGGGACCGGTTTCGGGGTTTCACCCCTCATCAGCCAGGCTAGCTTGAATCCAGTGGCATGGGAAGCACGGGACCCACGTCTGGGCATACCCTTCCCACTTAGGGCGACAAAGCAAAAACAACAAGTGATGGACGGAATGATGAACATTGTCAAACACTCACCCCCAGTCACAGATCTGGGTTTAATCCATCGTTCTTTTGCTCACCATGCCACCCCAGTTTGGACCCAGCCATATGCAAATCAGTCTTGACCCTGTTCCTCATGGGAACAGTCCAGCCCGAACTGCCAAGCCAGGTCCTCACTGGACCGGAAACAAGCATCCTGGGACCGGTTTCGGGGTTTCACCCCTCATCAGCCAGGCTAGCTTGAATCCAGTGGCATGGGAAGCACGGGACCCACGTCTGGGCATACCCTTCCCACTTAGGGCGACAAAGCAAAAACAACAAGTGATGGACGGAATGATGAACATTGTCAAACACTCACCCCCAGTCACAGATCTGGGTTTAATCCATCGTTCTTTTGCTCACCATGCCACCCCAGTTTGGACCCAGCCATATGCAAATCAGTCTTGACCCTGTTCCTCATGGGAACAGTCCAGCCCGAACTGCCAAGCCAGGTCCTCACTGGACCGGAAACAAGCATCCTGGGACCGGTTTCGGGGTTTCACCCCTCATCAGCCAGGCTAGCTTGAATCCAGTGGCATGGGAAGCACGGGACCCACGTCTGGGCATACCCTTCCCACTTAGGGCGACAAAGCAAAAACAACAAGTGATGGACGGAATGATGAACATTGTCAAACACTCACCCCCAGTCACAGATCTGGGTTTAATCCATCGTTCTTTTGCTCACCATGCCACCCCAGTTTGGACCCAGCCATATGCAAATCAGTCTTGACCCTGTTCCTCATGGGAACAGTCCAGCCCGAACTGCCAAGCCAGGTCCTCACTGGACCGGAAACAAGCATCCTGGGACCGGTTTCGGGGTTTCACCCCTCATCAGCCAGGCTAGCTTGAATCCAGTGGCATGGGAAGCACGGGACCCACGTCTGGGCATACCCTTCCCACTTAGGGCGACAAAGCAAAAACAACAAGTGATGGACGGAATGATGAACATTGTCAAACACTCACCCCCAGTCACAGATCTGGGTTTAATCCATCGTTCTTTTGCTCACCATGCCACCCCAGTTTGGACCCAGCCATATGCAAATCAGTCTTGACCCTGTTCCTCATGGGAACAGTCCAGCCCGAACTGCCAAGCCAGGTCCTCACTGGACCGGAAACAAGCATCCTGGGACCGGTTTCGGGGTTTCACCCCTCATCAGCCAGGCTAGCTTGAATCCAGTGGCATGGGAAGCACGGGACCCACGTCTGGGCATACCCTTCCCACTTAGGGCGACAAAGCAAAAACAACAAGTGATGGACGGAATGATGAACATTGTCAAACACTCACCCCCAGTCACAGATCTGGGTTTAATCCATCGTTCTTTTGCTCACCATGCCACCCCAGTTTGGACCCAGCCATATGCAAATCAGTCTTGACCCTGTTCCTCATGGGAACAGTCCAGCCCGAACTGCCAAGCCAGGTCCTCACTGGACCGGAAACAAGCATCCTGGGACCGGTTTCGGGGTTTCACCCCTCATCAGCCAGGCTAGCTTGAATCCAGTGGCATGGGAAGCACGGGACCCACGTCTGGGCATACCCTTCCCACTTAGGGCGACAAAGCAAAAACAACAAGTGATGGACGGAATGATGAACATTGTCAAACACTCACCCCCAGTCACAGATCTGGGTTTAATCCATCGTTCTTTTGCTCACCATGCCACCCCAGTTTGGACCCAGCCATATGCAAATCAGTCTTGACCCTGTTCCTCATGGGAACAGTCCAGCCCGAACTGCCAAGCCAGGTCCTCACTGGACCGGAAACAAGCATCCTGGGACCGGTTTCGGGGTTTCACCCCTCATCAGCCAGGCTAGCTTGAATCCAGTGGCATGGGAAGCACGGGACCCACGTCTGGGCATACCCTTCCCACTTAGGGCGACAAAGCAAAAACAACAAGTGATGGACGGAATGATGAACATTGTCAAACACTCACCCCCAGTCACAGATCTGGGTTTAATCCATCGTTCTTTTGCTCACCATGCCACCCCAGTTTGGACCCAGCCATATGCAAATCAGTCTTGACCCTGTTCCTCATGGGAACAGTCCAGCCCGAACTGCCAAGCCAAGTCCTCACTGGACCGGAAACAAGCATCCTGGGACCGGTTTCGGGGTTTCACCCCTCATCAGCCAGGCTAGCTTGAATCCAGTGGCATGGGAAGCACGGGACCCACGTCTGGGCATACCCTTCCCACTTAGGGCGACAAAGCAAAAACAACAAGTGATGGACGGAATGATGAACATTGTCAAACACTCACCCCCAGTCACAGATCTGGGTTTAATCCATCGTTCTTTTGCTCACCATGCCACCCCAGTTTGGACCCAGCCATATGCAAATCAGTCTTGACCCTGTTCCTCATGGGAACAGTCCAGCCCGAACTGCCAAGCCAGGTCCTCACTGGACCGGAAACAAGCATCCTGGGACCGGTTTCGGGGTTTCACCCCTCATCAGCCAGGCTAGCTTGAATCCAGTGGCATGGGAAGCACGGGACCCACGTCTGGGCATACCCTTCCCACTTAGGGCGACAAAGCAAAAACAACAAGTGATGGACGGAATGATGAACATTGTCAAACACTCACCCCCAGTCACAGATCTGGGTTTAATCCATCGTTCTTTTGCTCACCATGCCACCCCAGTTTGGACCCAGCCATATGCAAATCAGTCTTGACCCTGTTCCTCATGGGAACAGTCCAGCCCGAACTGCCAAGCCAGGTCCTCACTGGACCGGAAACAAGCATCCTGGGACCGGTTTCGGGGTTTCACCCCTCATCAGCCAGGCTAGCTTGAATCCAGTGGCATGGGAAGCACGGGACCCACGTCTGGGCATACCCTTCCCACTTAGGGCGACAAAGCAAAAACAACAAGTGATGGACGGAATGATGAACATTGTCAAACACTCACCCCCAGTCACAGATCTGGGTTTAATCCATCGTTCTTTTGCTCACCATGCCACCCCAGTTTGGACCCAGCCATATGCAAATCAGTCTTGACCCTGTTCCTCATGGGAACAGTCCAGCCCGAACTGCCAAGCCAGGTCCTCACTGGACCGGAAACAAGCATCCTGGGACCGGTTTCGGGGTTTCACCCCTCATCAGCCAGGCTAGCTTGAATCCAGTGGCATGGGAAGCACGGGACCCACGTCTGGGCATACCCTTCCCACTTAGGGCGACAAAGCAAAAACAACAAGTGATGGACGGAATGATGAACATTGTCAAACACTCACCCCCAGTCACAGATCTGGGTTTAATCCATCGTTCTTTTGCTCACCATGCCACCCCAGTTTGGACCCAGCCATATGCAAATCAGTCTTGACCCTGTTCCTCATGGGAACAGTCCAGCCCGAACTGCCAAGCCAGGTCCTCACTGGACCGGAAACAAGCATCCTGGGACCGGTTTCGGGGTTTCACCCCTCATCAGCCAGGCTAGCTTGAATCCAGTGGCATGGGAAGCACGGGACCCACGTCTGGGCATACCCTTCCCACTTAGGGCGACAAAGCAAAAACAACAAGTGATGGACGGAATGATGAACATTGTCAAACACTCACCCCCAGTCACAGATCTGGGTTTAATCCATCGTTCTTTTGCTCACCATGCCACCCCAGTTTGGACCCAGCCATATGCAAATCAGTCTTGACCCTGTTCCTCATGGGAACAGTCCAGCCCGAACTGCCAAGCCAGGTCCTCACTGGACCGGAAACAAGCATCCTGGGACCGGTTTCGGGGTTTCACCCCTCATCAGCCAGGCTAGCTTGAATCCAGTGGCATGGGAAGCACGGGACCCACGTCTGGGCATACCCTTCCCACTTAGGGCGACAAAGCAAAAACAACAAGTGATGGACGGAATGATGAACATTGTCAAACACTCACCCCCAGTCACAGATCTGGGTTTAATCCATCGTTCTTTTGCTCACCATGCCACCCCAGTTTGGACCCAGCCATATGCAAATCAGTCTTGACCCTGTTCCTCATGGGAACAGTCCAGCCCGAACTGCCAAGCCAGGTCCTCACTGGACCGGAAACAAGCATCCTGGGACCGGTTTCGGGGTTTCACCCCTCATCAGCCAGGCTAGCTTGAATCCAGTGGCATGGGAAGCACGGGACCCACGTCTGGGCATACCCTTCCCACTTAGGGCGACAAAGCAAAAACAACAAGTGATGGACGGAATGATGAACATTGTCAAACACTCACCCCCAGTCACAGATCTGGGTTTAATCCATCGTTCTTTTGCTCACCATGCCACCCCAGTTTGGACCCAGCCATATGCAAATCAGTCTTGACCCTGTTCCTCATGGGAACAGTCCAGCCCGAACTGCCAAGCCAGGTCCTCACTGGACCGGAAACAAGCATCCTGGGACCGGTTTCGGGGTTTCACCCCTCATCAGCCAGGCTAGCTTGAATCCAGTGGCATGGGAAGCACGGGACCCACGTCTGGGCATACCCTTCCCACTTAGGGCGACAAAGCAAAAACAACAAGTGATGGACGGAATGATGAACATTGTCAAACACTCACCCCCAGTCACAGATCTGGGTTTAATCCATCGTTCTTTTGCTCACCATGCCACCCCAGTTTGGACCCAGCCATATGCAAATCAGTCTTGACCCTGTTCCTCATGGGAACAGTCCAGCCCGAACTGCCAAGCCAGGTCCTCACTGGACCGGAAACAAGCATCCTGGGACCGGTTTCGGGGTTTCACCCCTCATCAGCCAGGCTAGCTTGAATCCAGTGGCATGGGAAGCACGGGACCCACGTGGATTCAAGCTAGCCTGGCTGATGAGGGGTGAAACCCCGAAACCGGTCCCAGGATGCTTGTTTCCAGTCCAGGGAAGACCTGGCCTAGCAGTTCGGGCTGGACTGTTCCCATGGGGAACAGGGTCAAGACTGATTTGCATATGGCCGGGTCCAAACTGGAATGGCATGGGCAGCAAAAAAACGATGGATTAAACCCAGATCTGTGACTGGGGGTGAATGTTCGACAATGTTCAGCATTCCGTCCATCACTTGTTGTTTTTGCATTTTTCACCCTAAGTGGGAAGGGTATGCCCAGACGTGGGTCCCGTGCTTCCCATGCCACTGGATTCAAGCTAGCCTGGCTGATGAGGGGTGAAACCCCGAAACCGGTCCCAGGATGCTTGTTTCCAGTCCAGGGAAGACCTGGCCTAGCAGTTCGGGCTGGACTGTTCCCATGGGGAACAGGGTCAAGACTGATTTGCATATGGCCGGGTCCAAACTGGAATGGCATGGGCAGCAAAAAAACGATGGATTAAACCCAGATCTGTGACTGGGGGTGAATGTTCGACAATGTTCAGCATTCCGTCCATCACTTGTTGTTTTTGCATTTTTCACCCTAAGTGGGAAGGGTATGCCCAGACGTGGGTCCCGTGCTTCCCATGCCACTGGATTCAAGCTAGCCTGGCTGATGAGGGGTGAAACCCCGAAACCGGTCCCAGGATGCTTGTTTCCAGTCCAGGGAAGACCTGGCCTAGCAGTTCGGGCTGGACTGTTCCCATGGGGAACAGGGTCAAGACTGATTTGCATATGGCCGGGTCCAAACTGGAATGGCATGGGCAGCAAAAAAACGATGGATTAAACCCAGATCTGTGACTGGGGGTGAATGTTCGACAATGTTCAGCATTCCGTCCATCACTTGTTGTTTTTGCATTTTTCACCCTAAGTGGGAAGGGTATGCCCAGACGTGGGTCCCGTGCTTCCCATGCCACTGGATTCAAGCTAGCCTGGCTGATGAGGGGTGAAACCCCGAAACCGGTCCCAGGATGCTTGTTTCCAGTCCAGGGAAGACCTGGCCTAGCAGTTCGGGCTGGACTGTTCCCATGGGGAACAGGGTCAAGACTGATTTGCATATGGCCGGGTCCAAACTGGAATGGCATGGGCAGCAAAAAAACGATGGATTAAACCCAGATCTGTGACTGGGGGTGAATGTTCGACAATGTTCAGCATTCCGTCCATCACTTGTTGTTTTTGCATTTTTCACCCTAAGTGGGAAGGGTATGCCCAGACGTGGGTCCCGTGCTTCCCATGCCACTGGATTCAAGCTAGCCTGGCTGATGAGGGGTGAAACCCCGAAACCGGTCCCAGGATGCTTGTTTCCAGTCCAGGGAAGACCTGGCCTAGCAGTTCGGGCTGGACTGTTCCCATGGGGAACAGGGTCAAGACTGATTTGCATATGGCCGGGTCCAAACTGGAATGGCATGGGCAGCAAAAAAACGATGGATTAAACCCAGATCTGTGACTGGGGGTGAATGTTCGACAATGTTCAGCATTCCGTCCATCACTTGTTGTTTTTGCATTTTTCACCCTAAGTGGGAAGGGTATGCCCAGACGTGGGTCCCGTGCTTCCCATGCCACTGGATTCAAGCTAGCCTGGCTGATGAGGGGTGAAACCCCGAAACCGGTCCCAGGATGCTTGTTTCCAGTCCAGGGAAGACCTGGCCTAGCAGTTCGGGCTGGACTGTTCCCATGGGGAACAGGGTCAAGACTGATTTGCATATGGCCGGGTCCAAACTGGAATGGCATGGGCAGCAAAAAAACGATGGATTAAACCCAGATCTGTGACTGGGGGTGAATGTTCGACAATGTTCAGCATTCCGTCCATCACTTGTTGTTTTTGCATTTTTCACCCTAAGTGGGAAGGGTATGCCCAGACGTGGGTCCCGTGCTTCCCATGCCACTGGATTCAAGCTAGCCTGGCTGATGAGGGGTGAAACCCCGAAACCGGTCCCAGGATGCTTGTTTCCAGTCCAGGGAAGACCTGGCCTAGCAGTTCGGGCTGGACTGTTCCCATGGGGAACAGGGTCAAGACTGATTTGCATATGGCCGGGTCCAAACTGGAATGGCATGGGCAGCAAAAAAACGATGGATTAAACCCAGATCTGTGACTGGGGGTGAATGTTCGACAATGTTCAGCATTCCGTCCATCACTTGTTGTTTTTGCATTTTTCACCCTAAGTGGGAAGGGTATGCCCAGACGTGGGTCCCGTGCTTCCCATGCCACTGGATTCAAGCTAGCCTGGCTGATGAGGGGTGAAACCCCGAAACCGGTCCCAGGATGCTTGTTTCCAGTCCAGGGAAGACCTGGCCTAGCAGTTCGGGCTGGACTGTTCCCATGGGGAACAGGGTCAAGACTGATTTGCATATGGCCGGGTCCAAACTGGAATGGCATGGGCAGCAAAAAAACGATGGATTAAACCCAGATCTGTGACTGGGGGTGAATGTTCGACAATGTTCAGCATTCCGTCCATCACTTGTTGTTTTTGCATTTTTCACCCTAAGTGGGAAGGGTATGCCCAGACGTGGGTCCCGTGCTTCCCATGCCACTGGATTCAAGCTAGCCTGGCTGATGAGGGGTGAAACCCCGAAACCGGTCCCAGGATGCTTGTTTCCAGTCCAGGGAAGACCTGGCCTAGCAGTTCGGGCTGGACTGTTCCCATGGGGAACAGGGTCAAGACTGATTTGCATATGGCCGGGTCCAAACTGGAATGGCATGGGCAGCAAAAAAACGATGGATTAAACCCAGATCTGTGACTGGGGGTGAATGTTCGACAATGTTCAGCATTCCGTCCATCACTTGTTGTTTTTGCATTTTTCACCCTAAGTGGGAAGGGTATGCCCAGACGTGGGTCCCGTGCTTCCCATGCCACTGGATTCAAGCTAGCCTGGCTGATGAGGGGTGAAACCCCGAAACCGGTCCCAGGATGCTTGTTTCCAGTCCAGGGAAGACCTGGCCTAGCAGTTCGGGCTGGACTGTTCCCATGGGGAACAGGGTCAAGACTGATTTGCATATGGCCGGGTCCAAACTGGAATGGCATGGGCAGCAAAAAAACGATGGATTAAACCCAGATCTGTGACTGGGGGTGAATGTTCGACAATGTTCAGCATTCCGTCCATCACTTGTTGTTTTTGCATTTTTCACCCTAAGTGGGAAGGGTATGCCCAGACGTGGGTCCCGTGCTTCCCATGCCACTGGATTCAAGCTAGCCTGGCTGATGAGGGGTGAAACCCCGAAACCGGTCCCAGGATGCTTGTTTCCAGTCCAGGGAAGACCTGGCCTAGCAGTTCGGGCTGGACTGTTCCCATGGGGAACAGGGTCAAGACTGATTTGCATATGGCCGGGTCCAAACTGGAATGGCATGGGCAGCAAAAAAACGATGGATTAAACCCAGATCTGTGACTGGGGGTGAATGTTCGACAATGTTCAGCATTCCGTCCATCACTTGTTGTTTTTGCATTTTTCACCCTAAGTGGGAAGGGTATGCCCAGACGTGGGTCCCGTGCTTCCCATGCCACTGGATTCAAGCTAGCCTGGCTGATGAGGGGTGAAACCCCGAAACCGGTCCCAGGATGCTTGTTTCCAGTCCAGGGAAGACCTGGCCTAGCAGTTCGGGCTGGACTGTTCCCATGGGGAACAGGGTCAAGACTGATTTGCATATGGCCGGGTCCAAACTGGAATGGCATGGGCAGCAAAAAAACGATGGATTAAACCCAGATCTGTGACTGGGGGTGAATGTTCGACAATGTTCAGCATTCCGTCCATCACTTGTTGTTTTTGCATTTTTCACCCTAAGTGGGAAGGGTATGCCCAGACGTGGGTCCCGTGCTTCCCATGCCACTGGATTCAAGCTAGCCTGGCTGATGAGGGGTGAAACCCCGAAACCGGTCCCAGGATGCTTGTTTCCAGTCCAGGGAAGACCTGGCCTAGCAGTTCGGGCTGGACTGTTCCCATGGGGAACAGGGTCAAGACTGATTTGCATATGGCCGGGTCCAAACTGGAATGGCATGGGCAGCAAAAAAACGATGGATTAAACCCAGATCTGTGACTGGGGGTGAATGTTCGACAATGTTCAGCATTCCGTCCATCACTTGTTGTTTTTGCATTTTTCACCCTAAGTGGGAAGGGTATGCCCAGACGTGGGTCCCGTGCTTCCCATGCCACTGGATTCAAGCTAGCCTGGCTGATGAGGGGTGAAACCCCGAAACCGGTCCCAGGATGCTTGTTTCCAGTCCAGGGAAGACCTGGCCTAGCAGTTCGGGCTGGACTGTTCCCATGGGGAACAGGGTCAAGACTGATTTGCATATGGCCGGGTCCAAACTGGAATGGCATGGGCAGCAAAAAAACGATGGATTAAACCCAGATCTGTGACTGGGGGTGAATGTTCGACAATGTTCAGCATTCCGTCCATCACTTGTTGTTTTTGCATTTTTCACCCTAAGTGGGAAGGGTATGCCCAGACGTGGGTCCCGTGCTTCCCATGCCACTGGATTCAAGCTAGCCTGGCTGATGAGGGGTGAAACCCCGAAACCGGTCCCAGGATGCTTGTTTCCAGTCCAGGGAAGACCTGGCCTAGCAGTTCGGGCTGGACTGTTCCCATGGGGAACAGGGTCAAGACTGATTTGCATATGGCCGGGTCCAAACTGGAATGGCATGGGCAGCAAAAAAACGATGGATTAAACCCAGATCTGTGACTGGGGGTGAATGTTCGACAATGTTCAGCATTCCGTCCATCACTTGTTGTTTTTGCATAAGTTAGATTGTCACTAATGATCGGCACCTTCATTTTTTCCCATCACTTTTTTAGTTTTTACTTAATTTACTTTTTACAGTAGTGTGTGAATATAGGGGGCATTCCATGTACTCCCCATCCATGGGTTCATCAGAATCCGTCATTAAAGGTTCTTATGGATTATCTATAGGGATTCTTACCCATACTTGTTGGCTCTCAAAACAACAGAAGGCACTTATACCTCCAAAATAAACCCTCCCTGAAAACAGGGAGCCCATTCTTCCCTATAATAAATTTGAATGGATGAGGCAACCCCAATGACGAAGCATCCCACCTGGGATGCGGGTGAGGGTTTGCCTTACATTTTTATGAGATCCACAGATTAGACATTAGGGTACAACTGAATTTAGGTTGATTTTTTGGCGATAGCTCTAACGTCCTGGTTGCCTTTTTGATTATATAGTACATGACTGGATGGAAGGAATCATGGACGACCCACTCCTCTTCCCCTCTCCTCCTTTCGTTGACAGCAAACTGCTAGTATTATCAGCAAGTGAAATCACATTGCGCCTATTTTATGACCAACTGTTAACATGGAAACAGGGCAATGCATCAATAAGCAAGATAAGTCAGTAGACCTGGGGCATGAGATAACAAGGCTGGAAAATTTTATTTTTCTGTGAATGGTCTTGTGTGGCGATTCTGTCAACTTCTGGTTGTTCCCAAACTGGCGTCACTAAACCAGCATAACCTACGTGCTATACTTTTTATGGAACCATCCATCATACAGAGCACCCTGTTCCGCTGCCACAGAGATTGTATTTAGTGCAATATTCAGCAGCTCATTTGCTGAGGCATTTCGTCCACCTTCAAAGAGGCAATGCCCATTTTTTATGACACATACTGGTGGTCATTCTGACCCTGGCGGTCTTTGACCGCCAGGGCGGAGGACCGCGGGAGCACCGCCGACAGGCCGGCGGTGCTCCAATGGGGATTCCGACAGCGGCGGTAAAGCCGCGGTCGGATCGGCACCACTGGCGGGGTCCCGCCAGTGTACCGCGGCCCCATTGAATCCTCCGCGGCGGCGCAGCTTGCTGCACCGCCGCGGGGATTCCGACCCCCCCTACCGCCATCCAGATCCCGGCGGTCGGACCGCCGAGATCCGGATGGCGGTAGGGGGGGTCGCGGGGCCCCTGGGGGCCCCTGCAGTGCCCATGCCACTGGCATGGGCATTGCAGGGGCCCCCGTAAGAGGGCCCCTACATGTATTTCACTGTCTGCTGCGCAGACAGTGAAATACGCGACGGGTGCAACTGCACCCGTCGCACAGCTTCCACTCCGCCGGCTCGATTCCGAGCCGGCTTCATCGTGGAAGCCTCTTTCCCGCTGGGCTGGCTGGCGGTCTGAAGGCGACCGCCCGCCAGCCCAGCGGGAAAGTCAGAATTACCGCCGCGGTCTTTCGACCGTGGAACGGTAAGCTGACGGCGGGACTTTGGCGGGCGGCCTCCGCCGCCCGCCAAGGTCAGAATGAGGGCCATACTGTTTTCATGTAAGTTTTTTGATCCAGAATAATTTATCCTGGATGGCTAGCACAGCTTTGTATGAAATTAATAACTGCCTAGTTAGAGGGTCGTCAATCAACGCTTCAATTGTCTAACATGCAATTCATGTGCTCTTCCTCACTGGCACAAATGTTTCAACTAAGGCTCTTCCCTCTGACATGGTGCGGATGATGAGTATGGCCATCCATCGTACCGTACTTCAGGCATCGAGAATGTGTTCTTCCTTTTAAACCGCAGACTAGGGTCAATGAGAAATCCCAAAACAGAATTGAAAAGGAGACCCAACTTCCACAAGTGCTACAATATCACACTAATGGTAGACATGATCTATACAAATGCTGATAAAACAACTGAAAACCATGTCTCCACGAGTTCTGTACTCTGCACAAGACTTCTGCTTGCATTTCCTTTTGAGCTATGCTTTGGGGTCCTCTTTGCTAGGGGCAGCTATATCAAGAGAGAGATCATCCACTGACCCTCTACTCAAAGATCTCTACCCAAAGTACATTAAATGCCCCCTATTTTTACCGTATATGTGTCTCATTCCTCATCTCTCATCCATTTTTTTCTTTACCATGCACAGTTAGATACGATCTAATAAAACACATACTTCAAATTCAACTAAGTCAATCTGATTTATTGTGAAAAGTTTTTGTAAGCTAAGCATAAAGGTGGTGTGTGTGCTTTTGTAAGTGTGCGCTGAGCTTCGGATGAAGGGGATGTTAGACTTAGAATGTCTGTATTTCGCACATCACCAGTTACAGCAGTGCCTGAAATCAACATGGCCAATATAAGGACACTGACCACAGACCCACCTAAAAGTAGCCACCCCTGCAAGCATTCAGTTGGAGCAACGCTGTGACCACACATCTCTCATCAAGATCCAGGGGTCATGCTCCATGGTGGTAGGACCAAAGTGCACCCAGGGAGCTCCGGTGAAGATTAATCTTTGCCTTACTGAAGGGAGGTGCATTCACCCATCAATGAAAAATGTACATCACCTTTAGAAGCACCACTGAACAGTGGTGCATTGTTGTGTTTTTTATATAACTCCATCTAGCTATGAAGAGCCGGTTCTTATGTTTGTTCCTCTCACTTCTAGCTGCCCATTCGCACCATAATTGTGTCTGGTAGTTAGCAACATCTTTCTACAACCAGATCTAAAAAATCTCTCTGCCATCTCCTGTTATAATGAATCAAAATAATTACTCTTTGTGAGAAAGTGGCCAATGGTTAAAAGTACAGGTCAAGAGTTCGGGTTTGTTACTAATTGTGTTGTGTATTGAATCTATTTATTTACTTGGATTGTTTTGTAAAATGCCGACTTGTGGCCGGGAGCCACCTAGTAGTTCTGATATTAAAATGAGGGCAGTAATAGGAAAAATCTAATCCTGTTCCTAGATGGCGCCTAGTCTGATGTGGTTAAAGGACCACATTTTCATTAGGATTTCAGATATGATCATCAGCAGGGATCAAACTGCTTTTATCGAGACCATGTTCCTTTTTCCTTTTTGGGAGCCTAAAGGGCATTAGTTCTGGTGTTTTACTGAAGAAATAGGGAGGCCTCTTTGAGGAGACTTGCATTCCCTTTCTCCTGAAGACAATCAGGTTTGGTTGGTGCCTTAACTGTGGCCTCAAAGTCTTCTACAGCTGGGCTCCCAGCACCTGAATTGATCTGTCTCCATGTAACTTAGCAATAGGCCTGGAGTGTGCAAGCAAGGTGGCATTGCTTGATGCTAGGTTGTATTTAGAAATGGCTTAGGTAAAAGTTATGCAATATGTATACAGGTGATAGAGGGGACCGACTTGATGATGGTAGTCCATTTATCTATCAGAACCCACATACTGGCAGTGGTCTTCTGGCTTTCCCATCCCCAGGACAGATGGTGTACCATCTGGCCCACAGCTGCCAGTCGTCTATGGAGATCGTGTAGGACCACCTCATATATACCTGTCTAAGTCTGTAAATGAAGATTCTGCAAATTACTGAGTTGTTTGGAGCAGTCTGTCAATCCAGAAAGACACTCAAACCTCTGCTCTAGGGGTGGAATTGATTCTGAATCCTAGTTACTTATCTGTCACACAAGATGATTAAAAGGAAAGGACGATACAGGTCTAAGCAAATGTTCATTCATTTATAAAAAAAAAAGAGTTTACTTAAAGAGACGGGGAAATGGCATGTGCACACAACAAGAAGAACTCCACCACGCGATCTAAGCATTAACGATACAACACCATGGTGGTGCTCAGGTGAATTATCAGGACAACCATAAACTGACAGTGAATCGTTTATATCAGAAGGCTGGTAATTGGTCTAGCCTTGTCCAACATGTTCTATGATTACAGATCAGGGTAGTAGCACCCATGTTAATGTTCGTTCTCTTCCACTATTCAGTTGTCACACTTCAAATTACAGTCACTGCAGATGAAACTCCTGGGATCCTCCTGCATTGGTCTTTTGAGCCACTGAAGATTGCTGATCCTTCTTCCTTTCAAATATTTCATCGACACTCAGCTCCTTGTTCCACTCAGGGTTGACCCTGTGGCGGACGTACCGTGCTTTCTTAGCCTGCTCGATGGACTGTTCAAAGTCTGGCATGGTATGCATGGTCCTGAGGTAGCCATCAGGTGCGTATATTTCCTCATCAAACGTCAGGACATCTGCAGGGATAGAGGGTCGACGTGGAGTTGTTGAAGAAGGCTGATTTGAGGTTTTACTGTCAGTTGACACCATGATGGTTTCGTCCGTACTGCTTCTGGTTGATACAGTGAGGCTGGCATCCTTATGGGCTTTGTCCTTGCTTGCTTCAGCCGCTGATGCAGCCTTTGCAGAGATGTTCATTCTATTTGCCATTAGCTGTTTGACATCCACCACATCACTGTCTTCGGTGGAGGAATCTTCACTGAGTGCACTGCTCGGATTCACAGAAGGGGTCTTGAACTTATTGGTGCTGGTCATGCTAATAAAGTCATTGATACGTGACTGTAATGTTGGGGGGGTGCTCAATCTTGTCACAGACTCATTGGTGATGAAAGACCCCGCTCTGCAAACAGAAAACAAATAGTGTGTTAGGTATCACTTGCAGTGCCCCACATTCTACACTACAAAGTGAGACACAGCTAAACTGCCCAGTTCTAGGGTTATAGCGCCCCATATGTTCTACTTTATCTCCAGCACTACAATTACTAATCTGTGACTGTCCATGGCCTTTTAAGTCATGCTACTAATTTTACTTCACTACTATGGATCTGCAAATTGGGCCAAGTACAACCCCAGTAGTAATGCGTTCAAAATGAAATACTAAACACTGCAACATGTGATTACAGAGCCCAGTGGTGAGGGGCTGCTGTACCCAGGGATCACAATCTCCCTCCTGCAGCCTTCCTGTTTTACCTAGTAAAGAATTTGGTATCCTCAACAGAAATATCCCCCATACTTGTCTGTGAAGTGACCAACTCCCTCCTGGTGACAAACTGACCCTCTGCCTTGGTGGCTGCCGACACTAAAAATATAATTTATCTAAGGCATACGTTTAAACTGTTTATGCATCTTACTCTGTGTTGCCTGCTATGTATTCACCCCAGTGGGCTCATAGGCATCTTTCACCATTGATAGGGCTTGTTATTATTTGTCCTGATGAATTTGCTGTAAGGTTGGTGGCAATGAAACAAATTGAACATTTTTTTTATAACTCTGTTTCTACATGTCCACTGTTTTAGTATGTGTCAAGGGGTGACTGCAGAACATATACCTATATATACATTAACTTGATGCATTTTTATTAATTCCATTCGGTTTTCCAAGTGGACGCACCTCCTCCAGGTCTCATTTCACATCATAAAAAACTGTGGGGCATATTTACAATGCCCTAGTACCACCTTGCGCCACATTAATGTAATTGTTTTTGACATTAATGTGGCCCAACGAGGCCAAAAGCCCTGCGCCTTATTTACAGGTTGGCGCAATGCATGCATTGTGCCACTTTGTAATCCTTTGAGCTACATTATGCCTGCGCCAGGCAGAATGTATGCAAACAGGGCGTTCCCCTATTAGGGGAGCTGGAAAAATGGAGTAAGGAAATCTATGAGATTTCCTTGCGCCATTTTTTACGGCACTTTTAACGCCTGCTTAAGAGCAGGCGTTAAACGGAGGCTTCCATTCTTTAGAATGGGGCCCTATGTACTCTGCAGGAGTAGCACCAATATTTTGGTCATGAAAAATGATGCTATTGCCCCCTACCCTGCGCCATGGTGCGCCGTATTTTCAATACAGCGCACACATGGTGGCAGTAGGGAGGTGCTAAGGGGCGCAAGGAAAGTGGTGCTGCATTCGGTGCAGCGCCACTTTCCATAAATCTGTCCCTGTTTACTTAAAAAAAGTGCCTGTGATGGGTCAGCCTACTACATCGTATCTATGCACCATTTGTTAAGAGGACATTTGACCCGAACCCTCTGATAGATTTCGGCCTCCAATTATGTGGGAGCACCAATAATAAGCCTTGGACTCAGTAAATTTAATTATCAGGATCCCTTACCCCTGCCCCGCACGCACATACCACACCGATGACCTGGTGTCTCCTATCTACACTAATGGGATTATTTGATCCCTTGCTGACACACCCTTAGTTACCGGGTACCAAGGTTACAGTATGACACAAGTGATGTGCAACGCCATAACAAAAGAAACGTTTCCTTCTGTTGCCAGCCTATCTGGTAGCATCCCAGACATACATTGGGGCTCTTTATTGTGAGTACATATTTGGGTGGAGGGTTGCCCCTTTCTTTAAATTCTCTCTTAGCTCCTTTTTAGGATACTTAGGAATTCTGTATGACCGATTTCAGGTACATGTGCAGTGTTCCGCTCTTGATTAGAATGTGTGTGCTCAGTTTGCACACTCAGTCCCAATGTTGAAATCTCACCATTGTGAGTTCTTCTGCAGTTTCAGTTGCAATTGGAGCACACAACGCACGTCTGATACTCCCTTCCTCTTCTGGGAGGAAAGGGGTCGGGTAGGAGTGCTGCAGCACTCAAAACCAGTCATTGTCAGCAGCAGTGGAGGCCAACACCCAGAGGCTGCTCTTGCAACAGGCTCCAGAGTCATCAGTGTTCTTCACCTGGTCACAGGTCCACTTCTGGGCTTCAGTTGAGTCTGACAGTGAGTTGCGAGGGCAGAGGTCACAGGGCACGCCACAGGCACTTCTTGGTGGTGACGCAGTTCAGACACAGCTCAAGGCGATGGGACAGGACAGGTCTAGTTGGTCATTGCAGCCACAACTTTAAGACTTGCAGCAGCACGGTTTGCTGAGGCACAATGTTCAGTTTCACATGGCACAGCTCACTCGTGCTCACTTTGAGGCAGTGCCACAATGTAATCCACCTCAAGGTCGTAGTGGTGCAGTACACTAAGGGACACTTCAGTGCAGTGCCATGCTGCAGGCCACTTAGGAAAGAGAGTCTGCGTTCCCATCCTGGGAGCAAACAGATCAAAATGTCTTGTGTTTCTCTGCGTTGACTGACCCTCAGTCCTAGGGTTATCTGCTTTGGTTGATCCTAGTTGATCACACATCCTGCAGGGTCGGCATACGTCTTCCCTCCCTCTCTTCTGAGGCAGGTCAGTTTTCATGCACTTTAGAACAGGGACAGAGTCCTTCCTTCCAGGTCAGACAGCAGGTGATGTCCCCTCACCTCTGGGAAGCTGGCTATACGACAGACACGAGCTCTGGTTGACCAGCTGTCTACTGAGTACTCTGAGAAGCACTTCCTTTCTTGGTCAAAGTGAACTTGTCAATAGGCAGGTCAGCAGCTCCCACTCTCACACAGATAAAAGCAGACAGAATGTGTAATCTTTGTCTGCACTGTAAATACTGGTTTGGGTTGGTTCTTCGTTCATGTGTCCTCTCCAGTCTGTCTTCCAGGCACACACCCTTTGTGTAGAGAGATGCTCCTTACAACTGGGTCACCTCCAGTTTGGAGCACCCACAACCTAGACACAAAGAGGTGTTAGCATTCTGCATCTGGTTATCATCCGCAGCACTGAACAGTGACCAGAAAAGACAGCGAAAGGCTAGCATCACTTAAAGCACTCTTTAAACTCTCAACAAAAGGGGCTGCGGTTCATCCCTCACCCCCATGTACCAAAAAGCTACACTCAAGAAGACTAATCAGCAGTGTCTTGCAGTAAAAGAACCTAATTCGATTTCTAAATGGAGCCCAGTCTGATCTTTCTCAATTTCATTGGCTTGATATCCTCCCTCAAGCTTCAGAATGTCAGCAATACATTTATATAGTCTGGGAAAACAACCTCACTGGCAGAGGCTTCCAAAATGGAATCTAGAGGCCTGCATTACTGTGGTTAACTTGTACACACCATGAATGCATCACACAGGCTATGCACATACACAAATGCATAACATGGACTGGTGTGTTAGTACTAGGAGCAGGATGTAGAAGCGAAACGATACCCGAGTGGGCCTCCCGGAACGCAAATAATATGGTTTGGTCACAACTACTGATTCCCAACATGGCACACTGACTCCACCCTCTACAGGCTCATCACATGACAGGGACAGTAGTCCACTGCCAAACAAGTGAGAGCACATTTGGTGCACATCTCCAGGTCTAAGACAGGTCCAAGACCCCACTCCGGTCTATGAACAGGCACAGGCTTCGCACACATGCTAGATTCATGTGAGGCTGTGGCCAAAATTAAACTTCCAGTATTCCAAATACTTGTGGTTGAGTACTCAGGGCAAGGAAACGCAATAGTAGGGCACATTCTCATTCCACCACACTCAAAAGCTCTTTCATTACACTTAAACGATACATTACTTTCTCTTCACTCCTTGTCCTCAGAGACATGTTCTTCTGATTCAACGTCTCCTTACACCTCCTTCCTTATGATAGTGAAATATTATTTTCTTTCCCTTTCCTTTGTCTCACACCATACTACTATATCAGACTGTCTCTCTCTGACCTGCCCCACAGTATGGATGTGTGCTGTTCAATGCTTAATGCTACATAGAGTGAGGTAGTCTGCTATTCCTTCTCCACTGCCTCTAGGCCCATTTCATCTGCTACATTGTTTTCTCCCACTTCTATCATTCCCTTGCCACAGACCTGAAACTTTAGGGCGTATTTTGAAAGTGCACTCCAGATGTCCACCTTCAACTACCATTTCCACCTTCTACAAGCAACTTAACATCTGCAAGTCCTGCCACACCTCATCTTCAACTCTTTAAAGTCTTCAATCATTGCTGCAGTTCTCTGCATAGGACTACTTTGCCGCCTTCTATTGGGACTCTTCCTCTATTCATTGAAATCCCTTGAAAAAGCCTTTATTTTTTATCAACATCTAGCTCAACCCCTGTAGGTCTATGTGCTACATTTGATACAGTACATCATCATCCCACACCTTGTCAACTGCCTATCAAAGATTGGCATCAATGACAAAGCCTTGCACCGGATAATCCCATTCCTATTAAATCACAGCCATATATTCTCTTTCTCTTTAACCTTTTCTTTTGGGTCATTTTGGGTCCCCTACGATGATTAATCACTGCCAAAGCACACTTTCCACTTACATTCACTGTTTAGGTGTTGCCTGTTACATAAATAATGTCCAGGTCATAAAATGAACAGCCATCCAGCTTTAATTTGTGTGCACCTCGAATGTGTCTTATGGCAGTTAATGACTTGATGAAACAGAAACCACTTACAGATGAACACCAACAGAATCAAATTCATGACCTGTCACACTGATCTTTATTTTGAACTAGCTCCACAATGGAATACCAAGCTCTGCATCAACGTTATCTTTGATACTGAACTGATGCTGACGGTTAAGGTCAATTCAGTTGTCAGTTTACTATCATGACCCCAGCCTCCTCAGATGGATTTTCTCTTTTTTGGAGTTTCCATACCAGCTACAAGGCACCATCACTCTTATTCTCTTCTGTCGTGGCTACACCAATAGGCTCTTTCTAAGTGTGCCAGCACAATGCCTGTGCAAACTTCAAAAGATTCAGAATGTGGGTGCAAAACCTCTGTGTCACCAAGACCTGTTGGATTATATAACACCAGGAATGTAAGCACTTCATCAGCTAGCAGTGGCCTGCTAAATATCATTCAAAGCCTTACGACTAGCAGATTTTATACTCAACAGAATACTAGGATTAAGATTCCTATACCATAGGCTGTGCTGAACCCAGCCTAGATCAAGCCTTACTTCCAACACCTAAGTAATTATTGAATTGTCCATCCTTAAACAAATCTCTCCAGGGTGGTTTTCCCTCACCATGTAAATTGACAACCTAAGGAATTTACTACAAACCCACATAGAAAAAAGAAGAGTACCACCTCACATTCAGAGGGTCAATACATTTGTTTTTTCCAGCCCATCTTCAAAAGCAACATTGAGCGGTAACCCATACTCACTGCCTTTTTTCTGTCTGCTGTTCAACTTTCTCATTGACTGGGCACAGGTGCTCAATCACTTATCTAACTTTATCATCAATACATATTAGAGGTTTGTGTGGCTCATGCCTCCCCTTCCATATATTGCACCTTAGCTTCATCGACAGCGTCGTCACACACTGTCAAAGCACATCTCAAGGTCTCAAGTATGATACACATGAAAGCATCTTATATCTGGAGCACATATCTGTCCCTGATGCATGGCAGAAATTCAGGAAGTACCCTAGGTCTGAAAAAACAGACTAGAGCTGTGTCATGTACATATCATATGACACAGTGAAGTCTTATGCTTGCAGGACGAACGTCCTAACCCACCATGGGATAGCATGCTTTTTTTTTTTTTTTTTTTTAAACAAATATTTTTATTAATTTCAAATAGCAAATTCAAAGCCAGTATCAATTGCATCAGTGCAACGGAGAAAAAAAAAAGGCAACAATAGGATACAGTTTCTCAACTACAGTCAAAGAGATGACATTGTGGGCCATATTTATACTTTCTGACGCACAACTGCGCCAACGCAGTTGTGCGTCAAAAATTTTAACGCCGGGTAACGCCATTCCAAAGCGCCATGCGGGCGCCTTATTTATGGAATTACGTTAGCCGGCGGAGCTGACTGGTGTGCGTAAAAAAAAATGACCCACACCAGGCAGCGCCGGCGTAGGGGAAAATGGAGCTTGGGCGTCAAAAAATGGGGCAAGTCGGTCTGAGGTAAAAAATCTGCCTCAACCCGATTTGCGCCATTTGTTTTTACTCCCACCCTCCATTGACATGACTCCTGTCTTAGCAAAGTCAGGAGTCATGCCCCCTTGCCCAATGGCCATGCCCAGGGGACTTATGTCCCCTGGGCATGGTCATTGGGCATAGTGGCATGTAGGGGGGCACAAATCAGCCCCCCCTATGCCACAAAAAAATAACAGAAAAATATACTTACCTGCACTTACCTTAATGTCCCTGGGGTGGGTCCCTCCATCCTTGGGCGTCCTCCTGGGGTGGGCAAGGGTGGCAGGGGGTGTCCCTGGGGACATGGGAGGGCACCTCTGGGCTCCTTCCGAGCCCACAGGTCCCTTAACGCCTGCCCTGAGCAGGCGATAAAAAATGACGCAAACGCGGCTGGAAGTCATTTTTTTTGACCCGCCCACTCCCGTGCGTCATTTTTGCACGGGAGTTTAAAAAGGCGCACAGGCCTGGGAGTCATTTTTTAGACGGGAACGCCTACCTTGCATATAATTAACGCAAGGTAGGTGTCCACGCTAAAAAATGACGCAAACTCCAAGAACTTTGGCGCTAGATGCGTCTAACGCCAAAGTATAAATATGGAGTTAGCTTTGCGTCGGATTTGTGTAAAAAAAAACAACACAAATCCGGCGCAAACAGAGTATAAATATGCCCCTGTATATCCATGAAATTGTGGCATCACAATCGACTGCTATCACACACACAAACTTAATGGGGTGGTGGACCTATGCTATATTTGGAGAATAAATCGCCACTTGTTAAGTAGGTCCAGTCTTATTCCAGTGTCCCCAGTCAGTTACTTTTCATTCACAATGCAGTCAGGTGGCTTCACCTATATTAGGCCCTTATGCGGGGAGTGTGGGGTTAAGAGGACCCAACTGGGTGATAGAAGGGGAAAGAACAGAAACTAGAAAATTTTAAAACTTTAAAACATGCTTGGTGCAAGTGGGGCGGATCAGTAAGTGCCCCTATCCAGTTCTGTAGTGAAATTTTAATTTCCTATGTCTAGAGGCGGTCATTGGGGGTGGGGGGGAAGAGAAAGATAGGTAATTCAGGGTCTACATCCTTTATATAAGTGTCAGAGTGTATCTACTGTATGCCTACCGGGTAACTGAATACCAGTATCATAGTATGATCTTGAATGTCATTGGAAATCCAGCTGGGATACTATTTGATGTTCAGATGGCGGGAGTTGGGGTTAAAGAGAATATCTGTATATTATTAATCATGGAAACCTACTATTAAGTGGTGGTATATGTAGTGGGCGCATCTATTACCGGCTGGGAATTTTAGCTGCTTCAATGCTCACAGCCTCCTGCGAGGTCAATTTGTCTTCCAGTTTCCCTAAATAGGTGTCCCAAAGTGTTACCTCGCCCCTTCCACCCTGGGTACTTTTATCCTGTTCCGTCGCGCTAGCTTCCGCCGTAGCCAGGCGAAACACCGTTCGTAGCCAGTCCTGTACATCAGGAGGTCGGGGTGCCTTCCATGACATAGCAATAACACGTTTAAACAGCGCAAAGGTGAGGTCTACAAATTTCATATAGTATTTGGTCCGTTTGTTCCTTTTAGTTACCCCCAGCAGGCAAAGGAGAGGGTCTAATGGGAGATGCACATCTATAATATCTGATACATGTTGCATAATATGGGTCCAAGTGTTGCGTATCTCCAGGCATTCCCATGTCATATGTAGGAAGTTGGCGTCCTCATGACCACATCTCGGGCATACCGGAGAGGTGTCCGGAAATATTCTATGAAGACGATGGGGGGTCAAGTATGTTTGGTGGACATAATTAAGCTGCGTATATTTCAGTCTAGTATTGCGTGAAACGTATCTCACCCTCTCTAACGTCATTCTCCACTGATGCTCAGTTAAATCAATTCCTAACCCAGTTACCCACCGAGGTTTACTACGGGGATGCGGTATGTACTGAGTCTCCCTTAACAGTATATATAAATTAGAGACTGCCCTCCTTTCCCGTCCCCGCATTAAAATATAGTGGAGCCCGTGGTGTGTTGTGGGTTCTAGGGGGCCCATCCGCCAGATTCCACCCACGACCGCTTGTAGAGCTGCGTGGGCAAGAAACTGTCCGGGGTCCAATTTAAATGTTGCGCTTAAGTCCATGAATGAGCGCAGTCGGCCCTCCCCATAGAGATCACCTATGTGCAGCAGCCCACCTTCTCTCCATGTACGAAAGTCCATGTAAGATCGCGGATCCAAGGTATTTCCCATATTGGGAGTTTAGGGGAGTAGGGGAGTGGGCGTCATCTCCGATGAATATATCGAGTCCAGGCCGCCCCTGCTGTACACAGTAGCAATCCAGAATCTGCCTTGCTTCTGTCTTGCATAAGAAGCCATCTGAGTGCCCCTTCCTCCCCTGCTGTATACTGCACCATAGTTCCTTCTATTGTTTGGTTTCCAGTCAACGAGGACATCATTCATTGCAGTTGTGCTGCTGCATAATATCGCTCCATGTCTGGAATCACCATACCACCTTCAAGTAATGGATACTGCAGCACGTCTAAGGATATTCTCTTGCGTCATGAGCCCATTATAAGTGTTATCAGTAAACTACATGCAGCCTGAAAGAAGGCCTTTCCAGGCAGGATCGGCAATGCTGGGAACAAATAAAGCAATCTAGGGAGTATCAACATTTTCATAATAGCTGCTCTACCCATAGGGGAGAGGGGCCACCGCATCCAGAAGGGTAGGGACTTACGAATTGAAGTCAATGCTCTGTTATAGTTGCCTTCCACTAGGTCTATCTCCCAGCGGTACACATCTATCCCTAAGTAACGGAAAGTTCCTGTGGCCCATACTAAGCGCCCACCATCAATCGGCTGGCTTAGTGTGTCCCTGGCCTCGCGTAAGGAGAACACACAGGACTTACCCCAATGCACATTAAGGCCCAACACTTCACTAAATTGTTCCAACAGTGTGAATAATCCAGGTAGGGCACTGTCAGTTTCCTGGAGATAGATTAACATGTTGTCTGCATAGAGAGACGTAATATGCCACTGTCCATCCACCCATAATCCCCAGTCAAGGTCTTTTGTCCGCAGGCGCACCGCCAGGGGCTCCATGGCCAGGGCAAAGAGTACTGGGGATAGTGAGCAACCCTGACGTGTCCCTCTCTGAATAGGAAAGGAGCCAGACACTTGATGACCAGTACGGACTCTTGCCTGGGGGGCAGTATAGAGCAGCTGTATCCACTGTAGGAATCAGGGACCTTGCCCAAAACGTCTCAGCGTCCACATCAGGTAAGCCCAACCTATCGTAGCAAATGCTTTTTCGAAATCCAGAGAAACCACCAGTGGGTGTCCCCCGCCTTTAGAAATCCCACCTATGATGTGGCATGGTTGTCTGGTATTATAATAAGTGGCTCTGTTTGGTACAAATCCACTCTGGTCAGGGTGAATCAAGGTGGGGAGCAGTGGCAGTAACCTATTTGCCAGTGTCTTACTTAGGATCTTATAGTCTATATCAAGCATAGATAGGGGTCGGTATGAGCCCACTTCCAGAGGGTCCTTACCAGGTTTGGGGAGTACCATGATAAGGGCCTCATTCAGCGAGGGTGGGAGTTCCCTCTGCCAAAATGATGCCCTGTACATTTCTAGTAACCGAGGCACAAGGGTGGCCTCATATGCAGCATAAAACTCAACAGACAACCCATCTAGGCCTGGGGTCTTCCCTCTGTTGAATCGCCAGCTTCACTTCATCTAGCTGTATTGGTTGCTGCAAATCTTGTTTCTGTTTCTGTGTCAGGGTAGGCAGGGGAAGGTCATGCAGTATTGGGTGACCGTGGAAAGCAGCGGGGCCCGGTGGTGCCGTGTACAACATTTTATAGTATTGTGCAAAGGTTTCATTAATTGCCTCCTGTGTATTGACCACCTCCCCTTTGTCATTCCTAATCACTCCTACCACCGTGCGGGGTATCTCTGATCGCAGCAGCCAAGCTAACGTTCGTCCCAATTTGTCTCCATCTCTGTGTTGCTGAGTCAGATATGCTTTATAATCTACTCTTCCAATCCTACATAGCTCCTCTCGGTACTGAGAACGCTGAGCTGTTAACAACCGCTGTGCTGAAAGATCAGATATAGCTTCCGTTTCCAGCCGACGTATTTCCTGTTCAATAGTCAGTATACTACGCGTGAGGGCTGATTTCACTCCCCATGAGGTGGTCATACACTGGCCCCATACAACCACTTTCATCGCATCCCACTCTATCCTAGGGTCTTCCACTGATCCCTTGTTATGTTGAAAATACTCTATGATAGTGGTGCCTATCATAGTTCTGTATGCCATGTCCTGGAGGGCCTCTACTCGTAGTCTCCACATTGGAAATGTTGGTTTGGATTGACCCCATCCAAAAGCAACCCCAAGAGAGTTATGATCAGACAAAGTCCTACCCAAATACTCAGATCCTCGAATAGCGGGCCACATAAGTGAATCACAAAAGATGTAATCTAGTCTTGTGTGAATTTGGTAACCCGGCGCATAATAAGAGTATTCCCTATCCATGGGATGTTGTAATCGCCAGATATCATGTAGATTAATAGATTGTGACCACTGTTGGAAATGCTTAGGGGCCTGCAGGCCAGGGGTATTCGGCAAGGGAGGAATCGACCGATCTAGAATGGTGTTTTGGATACAGTTAAAGTCTCCTCCCCACAGACTATGAGCGCTTGGGTCTTGCAGCAAAGTCGGAGATAGCTTGTTTAAAAAGGACCCTTGTGTAGTGTTGGGACCATATATTGAAACCAGAATAATGGGGCGGCCATTTAAATGGCCTTCTAATAAAACGTACCTCCCTTCGTGATCAATGTGTGCCCTAACTTTAACAAATGGTACTTCCGGTGCTATCCAAATTAATGTTCCCCTGGCATATGCTGAGTATCCTGTACCATAAATTTGGCCCCTCCAGCGACGGCCCAGCTTAAGTCATTCCCCCTGAGTCAAGTGTGTCTCCTGTAGACAGGCAAAATGTGTCTGACGTCTCCTGAGATAGGAGTACACCCTATATCGCTTAATGGGATTACCCATGCCTCGGATGTTCTGAGCTAACATAGTATACTCTGCAGCCATTAGTTATGGGTTAGTGTTCCATTCCTCTTGTTTCCTCTTCTCCCTAGACTTCAATGCCCCCTGTCTGTCCACATCCTTCTTAGTCACCAAACACTTAAAAACAATAAAAACATGCAAAACAACTCTGCAAACACAGGCCTGATTTGTGTCAAGTATCATGCCAAAATACCCTAGACATACAACTAGCGTCCAAAAGAACTGTAATGATACATATCCGTTCGGTTACTGTGCCTACTACTCCCTATTTCCCTATTCCCGGGGAGGGGGGGGGGGCAATCCCATTAGTTCGCAGAGTATCGGTGTTTCAAAGGTCGTCTGCCATACGTGGGGTCAATTTCGGGCCCTCTTCATCAAGTGAGCTCCAAGAAGGCGGTGAGGCTCCTGTGTCTGTATCAGAGGGGATCGGAGGATTATCTGTTGGAGCAAAAAAGGAGTTGCTAGACAACTGCGATGCTTCTTTTATTGCTTTCTCTTTCTCTGGAACCGCTTGGGCCCGAGACGGTCTTGCTCTGCTGGACTTTCACCTGCTTCATTTAGTACGTGGAGTCAGCCAAGTTGCTTCTTCCTGAGATTCCCGAGTTGGGTGCATTAGTCCCTTTGCATGTAGCTCCTCTGGTGAGTTGAACAGTAGTGTTGCCTCACCATCAATCACTCGAAGTTTTGCAGGAAATAGTAATGCATGTTTATACTTCAATTCTCTTAAACGCTGTTTCGCCTTAACAAAGGAATTACGTTGTTTTTGTACTTCGGCAGTGAAGTCTGTATAGGCTGAGATCTCTGCGATGTCGTGTCGACACGGGCCATGTGAGCGGGAGAGCTGCAGAATTGCGCCCGATCCCTGAAATTCAGTAGTGGAGCGATTATAGGTTGTGGAGGTGCGCCCGGGTGCGGAGGCCTGCCAGGTACTCTATGGGCTCTTTCAACGGAAAAGAACTTCGAGGGGATGCGGTCTAGCACATTATCGATCAGCCATTTTTCCACAAAAAGTTCGGCATTAGTGCCTTCTACTTGTTCAGGAAATCCTACTAGTCTAACGTTATTGCAGCGGGATCTCCCTTCGCGTCCTCCGCCCGCTTGTGTAAAGCAGTTATCTCCAGCTGTACCTGCGTCATTTGGGCTTGTTGATCCTGTACCATGGGGCGAAGAGTTGCGAGCGAAGACTCCGCTCCTTCTACTTGTTCTGTCAAGTTATGGTGGTCCACTCGGATTAAGTTAACCTCTGTGGCTATCGTGTCGATCCTAGTTTCCAGTGAAGTTTTTGTGTCCAAGATAGCCTGAAGTACTTTGTCAAATTTAGTGGAGTGCGATTTAAGAGTAGCATCTAGTTGCGCAAGGGTTTCCAGTGCTCCTCCCTCTCTCAAAGATTGGTCAAGGTCAGGTCCAGCATTTTTGGAACCCTTAACTTTGCCCATAATTTCTAGGCTCTGGGAATCTGTATCTCACCGCAATAGTGACAAGGAGGTCTTTCAGAGGATGACCGACGGTTCTTGCTAGGTCGCAATAAATCTTAAACAGGGTATTCCATTTCCAGTCCAGGTCTCAGTTTGCCATCCCCTCCGTAGGTCAGGGCCCACCGTTTAGATACTTTTTTGTGGCTAAAGTCATGTACACAGGGATACCTCTAGTTTTTAGGGGGGCCTTCCAACATAGTTCACATACAGTGTCTTAGGCTTCCCTTTGGAAAATGCTCTCAAGTTTGGTTCCGTTCGATGCGGTTACGAATCAATGAACGGCTCCCTTACCGTTGACAGTAGTTTATGTCTCGGGCTGCCGATCTCAGCTCACGGCCACCAGCGCTCGCCTCCGTCAATTCAGTGCTTCGTGAGGGAGGCTCAGCCTCCGGAACCTCTCAGGCCTCCGTCACCCCTCCTTCTCTTCCATTGCGGATGCGGCCGTTCGTCTCCAAGCACCAGGGTCCCCCTTGAGGCCACGCTCCGGACATCAATCGTCAGGCGGAGCCCCCCCATCCTCAGGTCCGCCAATGTCACCAAGGGCCGCCACGGTCATCCAGGTTGTTCTCAGGCCCCAAGGTGGGCGTCCATTTCACTGCTGCCCGTCCGGCAACACTCCGGCACCTATTACCTGGCACGATCGCCTATGGGGTCACTCCCTTCGCCGATCTGGCATGTTCCGGGGAGACCCAGACTCCAGGGCTTCCCAGGCCTCAGCAGCGGCCTCTCCTCCTCCGCTGCCTCGGGCGCGGTTGCCAGTCACGAAGGCACCAGCCGCACCCCCATAACCTTACTTAAATGCCCCAGTGTCCTAGATCGTGGCCGAGGCCGCACCAGGATATTTTTCCCCCTGGGCCTCTACGGAGCTCCGACTCAAGCGTCCGCTCTAGCCGCCATCTTGACTCCGCCCATCGACATGGCATGCTTCATCATCAAGCCCCTCCTCACAAGTGAAACACTACCAATATGGACTACAACATAGATTAACAGGGGAGCTCTTTGGGTGAAAATAACAGAAACTATCCCCAATGAATTTATATAGGCTAAAGTAGGTCTGCAGTGGAGGGAGGGGGAAAAGGTTATGGGTTATTAATGTTACTGTTATGGATACACAGACAATGGAGTTGAACCTACAGAACTGTTGTTTATTATTGGTCTATGCTATGTGCCTGATCGAAAATAAAAATACATTAAAAAAAAGAAAATAACAGAAACTATCCCCATTGAATTTATATAGACTAAAGTCGGTCTGCAGTGGGGAGGCGTGAAAGGTTATGGGTTATTAATGTTACTGTTATGGATATATAGACAATGGAGTCGAACTACAGAACTGTTGTTTATTATTGGTCTATGCTATGTGCCTGATCGAAAATAAAAATACATTAAAAAAAAGAAAATAACAGAAACTGATTGGTGATTTAGAGGGGCCTGAGTGGTATGGTGTGGGGATAAACCTTTGGTGCAATGCAGACAGGATAAGTGCTTAAAAATACCCACAACTACAGTCTTTTTCAGATCTAGGGTACTTCTTGATTTTCTCAAGTATATTTTTGAGAGGGTACCCGGTTTCAGTTTAACCCACGTTGCCCCCTAGGTCATAGATCCGGATGCATGACACACAGTGCTGTTCATACTGCATATTCAGGGCCAGATGTACTAAGCTCTTGAGTTGTCCTTGCGTCACACAAGGCAATGCAAGGCAACGCAAGTGCTTAAGTGAGATTTACTAAGCCACGCAAACCCACCTTGCATAGCTCGGCGTGGTTTAGTAAATCCAAAGTAACACAAGGTAGGGAAAATCACTGCCTTTCGTTATTCTGCATTGGGAAGACATTCCATGGGAAAAGAACGGGTGTTCCCCTGCACCTTCAAATAGATTTTGATGCAATCCCAACTTTACTAAGGGTAGTAAACCCTGGATTGCGTCAAAATGGTATGCCTTCCCAACAGAGACGTAACAAGGAGAAATATCTTTATTTCTCTTCATTATTTCCTCCTACGCGTGCTGTGGTCTGCACAGGGCCAAACTGGGAACGCAAAGCAGCCCTGGCAAACTTGTTGGACTAGACCCTGGGGGGAAGGGGGGTGGAGTAGCGGGGTTGGGACTTGGGGTACAAGAGTGAAGAACTGCTGCTTTTGTTGCTGGGGGCTGATATTGCAGCAATGCTGTAAAACCGTGCCCCATTAACAAAACTGCCCCCACTGCTGCAAACCGGCCCCCACCCTTCCAGCCTCCTGGAGAAATGCCCGATCACCGCTACGGCCAGTCCAGCCCTGATTCTGCAGCACACAGAAAGAGGGAAATGCCTCTAAGGTGCCCTTTCCTGCATAAAAACAATTATGCTTGTAACGCAGGCACCCTTGCATCATGGCGTAAAGGTGCCTGCACTGGCGCTACTCAGCACTCAGTGAGCCAGCGCAGGGAGACAGCAGGAATGCATCATATTGTAGTAGATATGGCATATTTCTGCTCTCTCCCAGTCATGCACCACACCGTAGCAAGTTGTATTGCTGCGTTGCGTGACATTTTGATAAATCTGGTCCTCAATGTGAACACACAAAGGTGCCTACTCAACTGCACAAGCTATACAAGGACACATGGCACATGTTTTCTATATAACTGACAAAAATGTCATAGCCTTATCGTTCACATGCCCCTGTGTAAAATGGTATTCACACATTTAGCCCCGTTCTCCACCTGTAAAACCTGTAAGTTATCTCTTTGGCACATTCAGAACTATTTATTGTTCCAGCTCTAGCATCAATATCTCTTTGCACGCTGAAGATGTAATTTAGAAATGTAAAGATTTTTTGCACAACCTTTCACAATACTTTGTTGCATTTGCCAACTAAATGGGCTTTATTCCAACAACACTAACCAGAGTCTAAAAAGGTGAAATGTGTGTAGGCTTTCCTAGGGCTAGCATAGTAACTGACAGATCATCTGGAAATTCGTCTTGAATGCTGTAAATAACAGGTGTTGCTATCATTCATTTTAATAGTAATTAGTTTACTGACCTCAAAAAGGTGGAAGACTGCTTCTGCCTCGTGGGATTAAAACTTGTGGCCAGCAGATTTTATGGGAAGTGGGGACAGAGGAGCACTGGATGAATGGGGTATGAAATGCGGGGATGTGTGAATAAGTGAGGAAAGTGACACACACCCTGGAGTGCTGAAAGAGAACTAAAAGAATTGTTCCCTCACATCAGATAAAAAAGGATTACTTTAGATGCCAGACAAACACAAAAATAGAGAGAAAAGCCATCAAATAAGAAGCATGGAACCGAGATAGACAAGACAGCCATCCAGTAATAAGCAAGGGGCTGACCCACCCCTATATTGATTCCAGAATATTGTGCTATCAGAATATCCTTGACAAACTTTTTAGGACCGAAATATCAACGAGGCAAGTATACATAGGTAAGTATAGATGTACTTAACTCTCTCACTCTCTCTCTCTCTCTATATATATATATATATATATATATATACATATATATATATACTTATCCACTTATTTCACTTAAAGAAACAAAGGTTACAGAGATGTAGCCCGCCCATGCACAGTTTTTTCGTCAAACATTTTACTGAAAATATTACATTGATATTATCAATGATGTTATCAAAAATGTCATGAGTGCCGTAATTTGTAGAGTAATTAGCAGTGCATTGCAAGGGCATGTGTTATAGATATCTTAGGGCACAAGTTATAGTTACTTGAGATAGCTCTAACTATAACAGGTGAACTCTATGGTTATTTACATCCAAAATGTGAGCCTAAATATAACGACCCTGTAACCTTTGTTTTTCTACATTTTTAAAAATTCTACTTCCTGACTATAACGTCCATGAAACCTTTGATTTTTTAACATAAAGTAATTTTCATTACTATGCGTTAATCCAACCACCACCGAGCACGGCCGCACCCAACCCCTATAACCACCCATCCCCGTGAGCAGTGGTTGGCTGCACGGTCTGGCCTGTGGCTAAGTCCTGCCACCAACTCCTATAACAACCCAGCCCCATGTTGCACACAGCTTTTGTCCATGCGTGGCAGGAGTTGCCCGTGACCTGTCTCTTTGGATGTGAGAATAGGTGTGAAAGGGTGTATCTGGGTGTGAGAGTGGCTGTGAGAGTGTCTGTCTTGGTGTGAGAGCGGGTGCATCAGTGCTAGGTGTGGGAGTGGGAGTGGGGGCGTCAGTGTCTGTCTGAGTCTGTGAGTGGGTGCCCATTGAAATAGAAGGAACCCCCAGGGAGGTGGCAGTTCCCCACGCTGCTGGGGTCCAAAACTGACCCCCTTTCTTTTCTTCATGTTAGCCCTGCGGAGGTGGTTGACCTCGGGGCTGTGGGCAGGGGGGTGCGGCCCTCGCATTGAAATAGAAGGAAGCCCCAGGAAGGTGGCAGTCCCCGGAGCTGTGGGGGTCCCTATTTTTCATGTGTGCCCCCGGGGGGGGTGGTGGACCCTGGAGATGCAGGGGGGGCAGCACGGCCCCCACACTGAAATACAAAGAAGCCCCCAGGAGCTGGCAGTCCCTGGGGCTGTGGGGGTCCATGCCCCCTCTGCATTGAAATACATTTGCTGTGAATTTTGCAGCAACAAATATAAAACAAAAATGATATTGTGCCCTGGCGGGGTCCCTCTGGGAACACAGCACCAGAGCTAAGGGGTCAGGGTGTCCCTACCCTGGCGCCTTTTCTTTAAAAAAAAAAAATTTTTAGGGTCTCGGCTGAAGCAAAGTCCCAAGGTTGCTGCCAACACTTCCTGGTTCAATTGTTGGTAGACAATCAGAGCTGTGCATTTCCCTGCCGAGCTCGTCATTATTCGTGAAGTCTTCACAGCCAGAGACATACAAATTTGGATTTCCTCAAATTTCTCAAAAACCACTGAACAGATTTACACCAAATAAGCGAAAGCTTTCTGCCAAATTTGGTGTAATTCCATTCAGTGGTTCAAACTGTAGTTGTGTTCAAAATTCCTATGGGAATTAACATGGGAAACCCAACTTTTTTGACCCCAGCTTCTTCTCTGCCCCCACTTGACGAATCTTCCAATTATTTTTTTTAAAACCAAGCACAGGCTCCCGTGCTTGTTTTAGTGAGGGATGGGCCAGGTCCTGGGTGCATTACAATTTTGAATGCAGAGGAGGGGCCCAGCCTCCTTGGAGCCACGGAGACCACCACCTCCCCAGGGCTTTGAATAAACACAATGGAGGGGGTCTGCCCAGCCCACCACAACCCCAGGGACTGCCACCTCCCCAGGGCATTAAGTAAAATAATGAAGGGGATCAGTTGCAAACTCCCAGCCTCAGGCACACCACCTCCCCGATTCTATTTCCATGTTGGAAGGGGGCCCCCCTCAAGAACCTATAGATTGCCCTGTGGACCACCACCCCCTAGGGCCAGCTCCTGCTTTGTCCAGGGGTGCCCAGACCCAGGACATAGCTGTTTAACGTGACTTGGCGGGAGCTGACTAACTCTAACAGAACAGGTGAATTTGTATGGTTTGGTACGTTTAAAACGTGAGCCTAACTACAACGTCCCTGTAATCTTTGATTTTTTTATTGAATATATAAGTTAATACATGTATATGTGTGTATATATATGTATATATATATATATATATATATATATATATATATATGTATATATATATGTGTGTGTATATATATATATATATATATATTGTACATATATATATTGTATATATATATATATATATATAAAAAACATCACCGACAATCCATAAAACATGCTTCCACACACAGGATTGATGCAGACTCCAAATGTTGCTCTAATGTTAATTCTTTACTGCCACGCACAGTTTGCCTTAAAGCATTTTGGCCGCCACTGACGGCCTTAATCACGCAACAGTTGTGCTGCCATTTTGGCACTTTAAATACCTTTTATCATCACAGAAACTAGAGACAAACCTGCACATTGATACATAAAGCACTGTATTGTGATACACCAATATAGAAAAAAGAAAACCAATAGAGAATTAAATGGTGAATTGTTAATATCATCAGAAAAAAAAAAGATTTTTTTTTTTATTTTTTCATCATTTATCAGGTTAACTTATGATTAATTACCGTTCTCCAGTTTAACCCAACTGGACTATTGCACAATTTACTTTGCATATTATTTGCATCACCCTAAATATAAATATTAATATAAACTAAATATAATATTCACCCTAAATGAATAATTAATTTCATCACCCTGAAAATAATTGCTAAGACAATTGACTGGATAAGCTCTCTATATATCTCTCCTCCACCGTCTCAGCCGGTGACGGTTGTGGCACTAAGACCCGGCTCCAAAACAATATGGCCCTCATTATGAGTTTGGCGGGGCAGAGGCTGCCCGCCAAACTCGTACCGCCACCTGACCGCCAGTGCGGCCAGGACACCACCGGCCCTTTTACAAGTTTACCGCAGGGCCGGAGGCTCGTAATTGAGCAGCAACACACGTCGCGCAATGGGGCTGTCAATGGGCGCCCCTGCACTGCCCATGCCAAGGGTATAGGCAGTGCAGGGGCCCCCATGGTCCCCCCGGCACTCCCTTTCAGCCTGCCTTTGATTGGCGGGCTACTGCCATGCAAAGGCTGGCGGAAAGGGGACTCGTAATGCCCAGGGCAGATCGAGACTGCAGAGGCCGCCAGGCTGTCGGCAACCTGGCGGCTCCACCACGGTTGTAATGTGGAGGCAGCGATCTGACCTCCATCGCGGCCCTGGCGTCGTAATGAGGCCCTAATTCCTTGATAACCATGCAGAAAATTCAAAAGTTTATTTTAGTTCCATTTCAGTTCATTATATATATTCCAAATATAGTCTCAAATATATTCCAGCAAAATAAGATATAAATATATATACATATATACATATATATACACACACACACACATAATACATATATATATGTATATTTATGTGTATATCCATATATATATCTTGACAATATATAACTTCAAGATATGTAGATGAGGAGTCGATTTAAGAATAATAACTCAATAGCTACATATATGCACTTGCCTTCTCAATTTTTTTGGCCCTTAATATTTTGGCAGCATGTTTTTCCACAGTTGATATTTTGACATACAACCAACTCAAAATCGACGCTATATTTATGACATTGTGAGCAATAGGTCTTTAATAACAGAGAGCTAAAGCTGATTTGGGACATGAATGGTTCTGCAAAAATGCACCTGTGCCTAGAGTTAACACAGTATTTTGGATTCACAGTGCCCAGCGGATGCGACAGTCATGCGTGTGCACTGAAGCCTTGCATGTTTAAAGGCACTGAAGACCTAGAGGGAGACTCTGTGGTCTGGAAGGGCGCCCCAATTTTGCCTTCCTTTTTTTTGGATGACCTTCCATATACTGATTCACAGACATTTAGCTTTGATGGCAGCATTGCGTTTTTTAATCTTTAGTACCAGGCAGGACTTTTCTCATGGCCTTGGTACTGCATTATACCACGATAACCACACCTCAGTGGTCATCACACACAAAATGGAAACTCTTCACACACAGGCTCAAACTAAATACTGTCTGATTCCAACCACACACCCACATGGTGTAGCATGTTAGTGATGTTACCCGTGTGGTTAAGTGCTTCACCACTTTACAGAGGGAGAATAACTGCTACTCAGATGTTTAATACAGTACAATTCTGGCCACCCTCTACAAAAGGTTCGCTAATGTGCTCTGACAAGGTTCATTGCTGATATCCTTAGTGTGCGGTATGGGCACAAGGAGTATTAACTGAATGGTATTAGGAATCTCAAAGCCACACAGGGATGTGGTAATGAGACCAGTGGAAAACATTTTGGCTTGGATGTTCGGTATCCACCTCCTAGATGAGTAAATGTATTGCTAACATTCGTGAATACTTCCTGAAGAACCAGACATCAAGAGGTCGGAGGATGGAAAACAGGATCCCAGTAAAAATGCAGTAGTTTCCTTTCAGCAGTATCCTTGTTGACTATTCCATCAAGAGCATTCCCATTAACATAGATGAAAGGTGTGATAATCGTGGAGACAGCAGTCTCCTGTATAGGTGTGGGATGAGTCAATCTATCAGGGCTGTGTGTTCTCCCTCGCAAAGGTGCTACTCCAAAAGGGTGATGGGTTTCAAGTGGGAGGACTTCACTCCTCATTATGCTCTTGTTTTGGGTGCTCTACCTGGACACACCACTTATCACTCCATGTTGTGCGAACACCACTAGAAGACAAAGATTGCCTCTGATCAACGAGGGTCCCCAACAGGCTCACCAGTAACCTGTGGGATGTAGGTTTGTATTTGGTCCTGAATTGCAGAGGAACACCCATCTTGGAACTTAGAGTGTGGGATTCATTTCCAAGTGCTAAAAAAGCAGGTATCATTAAGATGCTAATCTGTGGGTCAGAGACTCAGCCACCACCTCAAACAGGTTCTAGACCAGTGGCAGACTAATCAACATTCCCTGGCTGGAAAAAAAAACATTGAACAGTAGGAACTATAAGAAATAGCTTGGAAGGTCCAGGATTTGGAACTGACCAGAGGTGACATTCTGCAGAGTCTAGTAATGACGTCGTGCTGAGCCCTGCTGCGCGCGAAACGGTAAACACAAACTGCCGCAGAGACATGCAGAGTTTAGGACATGTGGTGTGGGCCTAATTTCTAACTACTAAAAACAGGTATCGTTAGGAGACTGAGCTGTGGGGTCATAGACACGGGAATCTGCTTGCACTTCCCACTGTGAGTCTGCGTCTGTAATAACTTCACAAATGGCTGTTGCGTTAGTTGCAGCATTTCATGAGATCCCTGGAATATTTTATATGATCTATTTGTGTTGCTGGGAGGGAAAATCTACTGCGTGGCCCTGAAGAGTGTGCTTCCCTGCACTATCGTAATCTCCTGGCAAGTCATTGAAAAGTTGCTGTAGGACTTTTTATTTTTTATGTTTTACCTCACTGAATATGACAATCACATATGCCCATTGTGGCTCTGAGGTCAAAGGGATATGCAAAGTATACACACTTTTACAGAGAGTGGATACTACCCTCTCTACCCAGGCTGTGGTACACTGTCAGGGGTAAGAGAATTACTCTGTCCTAAGTGGTACCTGTACTCCTTGGGAGGGGGTGCCTTCCAACTCCATCCTGCTAGAGTCTGTGCAGTCTCCCTTACCTAGATTATTTTTGCATCTATCATGTCTGGGATATGTGTGTTGAGTGCAAATGTGTTCACAGGGAGAGGACGGTGCTAATGTGTTTAATACAAACAGCTGGTTTGTTCTGCAGACAGTGCAGCTCCTTTGTGCCCCTCCCTAGTCCTTGCAGAAGCTTGATGGGTTGGGGATGGAATCAGGTCTTATTTGCGTTTGGCTCAGACTTCCTCTACTGTGATGATCCCCTCTCTTTTTCATGGTCAGGGCCTTCCGACCCGGAAATAATTAGCATTAGTCCCTGGAGATAGCACACACAGGTACCAAGAGATAGAGCAGAAGGGCAGCGGGCCCTCCTACAGCACTGATCACACAGTGAAAAGGCAGGAAATATGTCAGAGGACTGAAGGTGCACCCCAGATTCAAAAGTAACAGACCCACTGATTAGATCAGCCTGTCCATTAGACAGTCATATGTTTGGCCTCATCAGCCAGTGAATTGCTGTACGCTTCCTCCATTTTCAGAGAAGACCACACACACCAGCATGCTTGAGAGTGCAGTGATACCGGAGTGGGATCCCTTGAAATGCCACTCTCACTGTAGAATTACAGAGTGTGGGCTTGAGAATGTGTCACTGTGAAGGACTGTCTTTAGAAAGGAATTAACCAGTCTGACAGCAGTAGCTGGGCCTCAGCTCATCAGGCAGCATCCCAGCCGAGAACCAGCTATTTGTGAGCGTTGTGATGGTTGTGACGGCGGTTGGCAACTTGAAGCACAAAGCGACTCCAGCCAACTGCTCAATATAAGGAACATTGCTGCCATCAACAAGGGGATGCTGCTTACTGTCAATGTAGGTGAGACTGCTTCACGGATGACCACTCCCCTGTGCTATGGGAGCTGGTGGGTGCTTCCAGTTACCATTTGTATCTGAGGAGGAGTGCCCTGTTGAAGAGTGTTCCATTTGAACCCTTGCTCCCTGCGCTAGTACTTCCTCCAGCTTTGTCCGTGCCTGCCCTGCACCAGTAGATAGCATCACTATCCGATTGCGTGCCCTGCTCTAGACTGCGAACAGTGGACACTGTTATACAGGACCCCACCCAGGTTTGCATCATCTGAGGGTGTCAGGGAGTAACGGCACCTTAACGAGCTACTAAAGTCCAACAGTTACCCAGTGGCTACTGGACTAAACTCCAGTAACTGTGCCAAGACACTGCCACCCCTGAATGGACCCCTGACACCAACAGAGCAGTGTGGCCACTTTTGTTCCTTTGGGTGGTGGGACAGTGGGTGGACCAGGAACATTTGAATTTGTATGAACTGCTGAAGCCAAATTACTGTAATATAAATATTGGTACTGTTGCTCTAACATCGAAGACCATGTTGCACCTTGTGCAAGATGTTCTGTATAATGCAATATTAACTTTTTTGTAGGGATTGGTGTCTAAGTGCTATAATACTGTTTGAGGTCACAACTCAGTTTCAGAGGGTCGTAAATGTGTCTGATTTTCACTATGTATATTAGTTAGCTGCGTAGTATATTTTTCTTCTGTGTATTAAACTATGTTTCTTTTATAAAGTAAAACACTGACTTTACATTGATTGTATTAGCTGGTATTATGGTATAAACTGTATTCTAAATGTCTAACAATTTCTAACTCACTTTACTTCCTTGAGTAAGCCTTGGCCTGCTCTGTCTCCCTCCCCTGGAAGAGTCAAGTGCTGGATATGAATACTTGGTTATCAAGTTTGGAGTCCAACTGTGCCCCAGACCACCAGTTGTAAATCAACCAGAGCCCAGAAACTGGTACTCTCAGGTGTATTATGTACTTGGCTTAAAAAAGTACTTTTCTTTTTCTTAAAGCTACAGCGCCTGGCTGGACAGTCATTGTTTAATTCTATAGGGTGATTGTTGAGTTGTGAATCTCTAAACCGCACCACCTCCCTGAGAAGCCTGGACATCTCGTCGACTATCTGCCAAGTGATCTAGAGGCATACTTGGTGCTGTGTTTTCCATAACTAGAGAAGGTCAGGCCCCAGGAAATAAGTAGTAAAAGGCCTCCACCACCTCAGTTACGGCCCAGTAACCCCTTTGTGCCCCAGGACCCCCAAAACGGTACTGACAAACTGGAGGCGAGAGCTAAGAATGCCTTCAAATGTTGCCTCTGCTGATGAGTTGGATATCAGCATGTGTTGATTTCTAAGGGGTTTAGGGTGTTCAGAAGCAGTAAGGGCCAGATGTAGCAAAGGTTTTTACCCATTCTGTGTCTATGGGAAAAAGTGTTCGTACATATGGCCCTAAGTGTCATCAGTGAAGATTAGACCAGTTGCAGCCTCTCGCTGGTCCTCACCTTACCAGTCTGTCTGTCAATCACCTCTGGGAGGTGGGGGCCTGAGAACAGAGTAGGTATCCTCTACCAGGCCACTCTGATGTTCTGTTGGTAACTTCAGCTTCATATCAATGAAATGGACAGGGTATGAGCACAAAACCTCCTCTGTTCCTTGAACTCAGGCTGTAAAAAATCGGGCACAAGGAAATTTCCTTTCCAAAAGGAACTTAATGCCACATCAAAGCGTGAAACCGTTCCATTCTGTGGCTATATGTAAGTCCCATCGTCCCCTCCCTCCACACCTTGTACTTTGGTGCTAACCAGTGCCCTCTACATTGTGTCTTGCCACTTCTCCTTAGTAAGTCATAATCGCTTGATCGAAGCTTCCTGGCTTTTTGTTGGATAACTAAAGAGTTTGAGTTTCATCATTGGTGATCAATTTCCCATGTGATTAATTCTGGGTGCTTATGTTTAGGTCTGGTCTAGAGACCGCTACAGTGGGTAGTAGTGGTCCAAAGGGTGCACTTCTTGAAATTTATCCAAAGTCATAATCTGTTGTTAGACTCAGAAACAGTCCAAATGTACCATAACATGGTGCTGAAAAGTAGTGTATGCTTTACTACCCGAAAGCATATGATGGTGCCCACAGGGTGACACCATAAATATGATCCTAGAATTACTGCAGCACTCCTAAGCAGTCCAGAAAAGCAAAGTCATCCAGATGAGTTCGGTAGTAGTGAGATCTTATTTATTGGTGGTATAGACATCAATATGCCAAGATGAGTATGAATCCACAGCCACAACCAACACGCGTTTCATCACACTCGTAACTTTTTCAATCAACGTCTTAGAATTTTCATATGTTTATTTCCTTTGAGCAATCCTAATTGAGGTTTTTCCAGTAGCCTGTGTGCTCCTTTTCTTGGATACATTCCAATGACTGGGACAACATATATAGTAATATAAATTAATGTGCTGCTCAAAAATAATTTTAGTCCCTCCTTAACTTCCTGCCGACCAATATTGTTTCAAAATGGCCACCGCAACAACCCACGTTTTTGGACCATTTATAAGGTTTCCTTACTCACCTAACATACTCAATTTTATGTCAAGACCGGAGGCTCTTATTATGCTTATTTTCTTGCTTTTATTTTAAATAGCAGCACAGTCAAGAACAAAATCACCAATCCCATAATGGCTAGGGGGGAGATCTTGACAATGGGAATAAAACACTGCCCATAATGGGCCAATCAGAACCTAACCTAACCAATATATACCTATCTAAACGTGAGCAGTCCTCTTTTCTTGCCGCTCGCAGTCAAGATAAGTATATATTTTCTATGTGTCTCATATATCGTATAACTGTATTTACTGTTCAATTGAATGTAAAGTTATTTCTTTTCAAACTACCACTTATTCATATTTATTGCGTTTGTTTTGTTTTACGCTGTTTCCTTTTCCCCTACTTGCGGTTTCGTTTGGTGCCTCCCGGCGCCCGTTGCGCCGTTTCCTCAGTCGCCAACGTTCCAAAACCTTCCTTTGCCTCAGGAACGCTTCAGCTTTAGTTTCGCCTTCCAAGCAAGCTATTTTTTAGCTATTTTCCACCTTCCGACAGCTTGCCTTACTTAGCATTGTTACCGGCAACGCGCCCGGCTTCCTTCTCGATGCCTCCTAACAACATTTCAAATGTTTTTCATGACAATGACAGTGAGGAGTTTAAAATTAATCTAAATGCTTTTATTCAGTCTTCTGTTGCTAAAGCTGTATCTTTATCCATGAACAGGGTCACAAAAAACCTTGAAAATTCTGTTCTATCACTAATGTCACAATCTACATCGACCCTATCTGCGGGGGAATGCAGAAAGCGCAAAGCCACTGTGGCTTCTAAAAATCAACAAACCCCTAAAAAACCTGCACTTCTGGATGGTGAGTCTATCTCACACGAGATTGAGGACGAAGTTCCTCTCAGGCCTCCAAATAAGGAGGGGAAACTTTCAGGACAAAAAAGTAAAAGTAAAACTAAGCACTTCAATAACAGTGCGCAAAAGATTGTGATTTCCTTCATCCAAGACACGGATGATGAGGTTGACCCTGATTCTGATAACAATTATGATGATGATGACGATATCTCCGAATCCTGGTCTGGTCCTCCTCCTAAGAAACAAAAAACTGTGGTTTACAATGATACCCCAACAGCCAAATCTATTTTGGACACAGAGGGTAATCCCATGTTCGATCCAAGTCTTATTCACCACCCTAATTCCACTGAATGGTTTCCATCCTCTCATGTAGGAGACTACATATCTGCAAAGTTATGCACTCCCCTGGATAAACAAACTAGGGCAAAATTGAAAGCCGAATGCCCAAGACCTGCCATTCCTCTACACATCACCGCTACTCCTTCCATAGACCCTTCTATGTTAACTTTCTTTACAAAGTTTGGGAAAGATCCTCACAAAGGGGTGGATAGAGCATGGTCTGTGTGCCAAGACAAAATGCTAGATGTAGTGGGTCCTTTATCCCGAATTTTTGACCTGGCTGAAAGCGCCAGATTAGACAACCTGTCCATTGATTCAGAAGAATTGTCTTTATGGGTCCAAAGAGCTTTTTGTTTGTTGGGTAATGGCAATTCAGCAATGACTCATGAAAGACGCAAAGGCTTATTCCTTAAACTAGATCCTAAGTGAGCAAAACTGGCTTCAATGGACCCTGGCATCAAAGCTGACAGATTGCTATTTGGAGATTCCTTTATCAAGGAATTGAGCAAATGTGAGAAAACAGGGCTGATTGCAGAGGCCCCATAACTTTTTGCCCCCATTTTCCACTTTTTGCTGGTGTTTTCCTGACTTTAAAGGTGCCCTGGGTACTGCTAACCAGTCCCAGGGCCTGTGCTCTGTGTAAAATGGATATGCAAATTAGGCTAATTATAATTGGCTAAGTTAACCTACCTATAAGTCCCTAGTATATGGTAGGGCATGTAGGTTTAGGGACCACAGCATAGGTGGTGCACACCTAGGTGCACTGCTGAGGTGCCCAGTGTCATTTTAAAAGCAAGCCTGCCTTGCTGGCTGCTTCTAAATTAAAGTTATATGCAAATTCGACTTTGGAATTAAAGGTACTTCCAAAGTCTTAAACTACCTTATTTGTACATATAAGTCACCCCTAAGGTGTGGCCTATGTGCCCCTAGGGCTGGGTGCCATGTAACTATAAGCAGGGACTTTATAAAAATAGATTTATAAGCCCTGGTGAGGTAAAAACAGCCAAATTCGTTTTTCCCTCATGGAAGTAAATGGCCTTCATAGGCTAGAATGGGCAGACTTTATTTTAAATTTTAAAGTCTCCTTAAATGTTACATACCAAGAATTTGGTATCAAATTGATTGTTGTAATAAATCCCACAACTTCCAGTTGTTGGATTTAATATAACTAGTTCAGGTAAAAAGTTTAGACTTTACCTAAAAAGTTGCCAATTTCAGCTCTGCATTGTTTTTGCTGCTGTGCTCTGATTGGCCAGCCTGCAGCAGCTTCTGCCAGGCTGCCTTGATGAGGTGTGAAGTGGCCAGGCTTCACACAAAGGAATGTGCTTGGGGGAGAGAATCTCCCCTCAGCAGATGGTGAGGCAGGAAGGGGGAGGGCTGCCAAACTGGTCTTCAAAGGCAGAGAAGGACATTTGCAGCACCCAGCAACACCCCCACATCCTGCAACCCCAGACAGCTAGGTGCCCCCTTGATTAGATTAGGAGAGGGCAGGAGAGGGGTGTGTTTATGATTTGTAGCCACACCAGTGGGTGGGCTCAGCCAGATGTAACCTCCAAAAATCAGATTCATCCATGTTGGATTTTTAGAGACTGTTGCCTTCTGGGATGGATGTTTGCCACACTTCCCAGGAAGTGGTCATCACAGGGGGACGACCCTGTCCCTGATTGGAGAACCAGGGCCCCCCTGCTTTTCACCCAGGAACAAGGATAAAACTGGCAGACCTGCACCCACGCCTCAGATCCCCTCCAGAATTCAACAAGAAAGGAACTAAAGAAGAAGAAGGACTGCCCTGCTGGACCCCTGGCCTGCACCTGGACCCTGCACTCAGAAGGACTGCACCAGCTGCACACTTGGGCTTCACCACAAGAAGGACTTTGCCTGGCTTCAACTGGTTCAAGGAGGGACTCCCTGTTTGCTACAGGTGAAAAATTGCTAAACCAGAGTCCCCTGCACCAACTCCTGAAGAAAGCGACCAGCTGACCACTGTCCAGTGGCCAAAAAGGAGTTTGCGCCAGGTGCATTCTGGGAGTTGAAGTCCGCACCCCCCAAGGACCATCACAGAACTTCTGGACCCTTGGGGTGAGCTGTGGATCCCAAAAGAACCTTAAAAGAACATCTGGGTGAAGCCCCAGAAGTTTGGAAAAGATTTGAGAATTTTTGGAAAAAAGCTCCAGAGAGGGACCGACCCGCCGCGGAAATTCTAGCCGGCTTGCCTCAACCGCGACCCGGCCTGACTTCGTGGTTCGTCCCGGTAAAGAAAAACATCCAAAAAAGAGACTAGGGCCCTCATTCTGACCTTGGCGGGCGGCGGAGGCCGCCCGCCAAAGTCCCGCCGTCAGGTTACCGTTCCGCGGTCGAAAGACCGCGGCGGTAATTCTGACATTCCCGCTGGGCTGGCGGGCGGCCGCCTTCAGGCCGCCCGCCAGCCCAGCGGGAAAGAGGCTTCCACGATGAAGCCGGCTCGGAATCGAGCCGGCGGAGTGAAAGCTGTGCGACGGGTGCAGTTGCACCCATCGCGTATTTCACTGTCTGCGCAGCAGACAGTGAAATACATTTAGGGGCCCTCTTACGGGGGCCCCTGCAGTGCCCATGCCAGTGGCATGGGCACTGCAGGGGCCCCCAGGGGCCCCGCGACCCCCCCTACCGCCATCCGGTTCCCGGCGGGCGGACCGCCGGGAACTGGATGGCGGTAGGGGGGGTCGGAATCCCCTCGGCGGCGCAGCTAGCTGCGCCGCCTTGGAGGATTCCAATGGGCGGCGGTACACTGGCGGGTGACCGCCAGTGTTGCCGGTCCGACCGCGGCTTTACCGCCGCGGTCGGAATGCCCATTGGAGCACCGCCGGCCTGTCGGCGGTGCTCCCGCGGTCCTCCAACCCGGCGGTCATGGACCGCCAGGGTTGGAATGACCACCTAAGTCCGAACGTAAAAAGTTGACCGGGACCTCCCAGCCATCGTATCCGAGAAGGGCTCCATGGACGTCGGATCAAGATCCAGGTTTACCCCGGTCAAAGGATTTTCATCTCGAAAAAACGACTAAGTCCGAAGGTAAAAGTCTCCACCGAGGAAACCCACATCGCGTATCCGGACAAGGGCTCCAGGAGGTCGGATTCAACTGGCAGGTTAGTCCCGGTGAAGAAAAACTTCAAAATAAAGACTAAGGTGGTCATTCCAACCCTGGCGGTCCATGACCGCCGGGTTGGAGGACCGCGGGAGCACCGCCGACAGGCCGGCGGTGCTCCAATGGGCATTCCGACCGCGGCGGTAAAGCCGCGGTCGGACCGGCAACACTGGCGGTCACCCGCCAGTGTACCGCCGCCCATTGGAATCCTCCAAGGCGGCGCAGCTAGCTGCGCCGCCGAGGGGATTCCGACCCCCCCTACCGCCATCCAGTTCCCGGCGGTCCGCCCGCCGGGAACCGGATGGCGGTAGGGGGGGTCGCGTGGCCCCTGGGGGCCCCTGCAGTGCCCATGCCACTGGCATGGGCACTGCAGGGGCCCCCGTAAGAGGGCCCCTAAATGTATTTCACTGTCTGCTGCGCAGACAGTGAAATACGCGACGGGTGCAACTGCACCCGTCGCACAGCTTTCACTCCGCCGGCTCGATTCCGAGCCGGCTTCATCGTGGAAGCCTCTTTCCCGCTGGGCTGGCGGGCGGCCTGAAGGCGGCCGCCCGCCAGCCCAGCGGGAATGTCAGAATTACCGCCGCGGTCTTTCGACCGCGGAACGGTAACCTGACGGCGGGACTTTGGCGGGCGGCCTCCGCCGCCCGCCAAGGTCAGAATGAGGGCCTAAGTCAGAAGGTAACTTTTTAACCGAGGCCTCCCGCGACCTGTAGCCGAGCAGGGCTCAATCGTGGTCGGCCTGAAAGTTTGACTTTGCCCCGGTCGAGGTGCAACCAGATGACCCGATTGGCGCTTTTTGTTTCTAAGCGCTAGAAAAGTAATAATTCTTTAAAAATTCATATCTCCGGTTCCCCTGAACCGATTTTAATCGTTTTTGTGTCATTTTAAAGATAAAAATATAAACTATTTTTATAAATTGGTTTTGGATTTTTAAACTGTTTCCTGTGTTTTATTTAATTACTGTTTTGTGATATTTGAATGCTTTACACTTTGTCTCCTAAGTTAAGCCTTGACGCTCGTTGCCAAGCTACCAAGGGTTGAGCTGGGATTAATTTACTGAGACCTAACTGTACCTATGTGGAGGTTAGTGGCTTGTTGCTAGGTGTAGGTACCTACCTGCCCTACCAATAACCCATTTTCCAACAGCAAATATGTGACAACTTTTGCATCACTGGACAAGGCCCAGCAATCCTTAAAGAAAGTGTTTGCCAATCGTGTTTTTGCCAGGGCCGGTAGAGGTAGGAGTCGCTTTACCGGCCGCTACCCAAGATCTCAGGGTTTCAGAGGCTCCTACAATTCCTCCTCACAGGAATTTTGCCCCCAGTTCTACCCCCAGGGAGCCCGAGGCTTCAGAGGAAGGAACCAACGTTGCAAAAGGTCCGCACAACCAGCAATTAAGTGTTCCTTTTGGCCATCTTTCTGTGGGGGGTCGCCTAAAGTTTTTTCTTCACAAGTGAGAATCGATAAGTTCAAACCCATGGGTTCTAAATACAGTTCAGGGCTATTCTATCGAGTTTTACGCCACTCCTTTTCAAACAAATCTTCCCCTTCCTTTACACTTTTCAGCACAAATATATTCTCTGGTATCTCAAGAAGTTCAATTCCTGCTTCAAAAACACGCAATTCAACGCACATTACGGCACTCTCTTGGCTATCTAAGCTCCATCTTCTTAGTTCTCAAGAAAAACAAAAAGTTGAGACCAGTCATAAATCTCAGAGATTTCAACCGTTTTGTAGTATATCGTCACTTCAAAATGGAGACCATCCTACATGTCAGGGATACTCTCCAACAAAACGATTGGATGGTTCGTTTGGATCTGCAGGAGGCTTACCTCACCATTCCTATTCATCCAGACCACAGGAAATTTCTTCAATTCCAGTGGCAAGGGTCAACATACCAGTTTTCCTCCCTTCCTTTGCGGCTCTCTTCAGCTCCTTGGTGTTTTACTAAATTAATGAAGCCTGTGGTATCCTATCTCAGGACTCAGGGTATACGTCTCATTATTTATCTAGACGATATTCTGTTAATGGGTCAGAATCTTCAATCCCTCCTTTCACAGTTGCGTCTGACTTGTTCTTTCCTCACGGACTTGGGCTTCCTCATAAACAAGGAGAAATCAGTCCTCGTCCCAACTCAAAAATGTGAGTTTCTCGGCTTTCTCATAAATTCTGTAGAAGCCTCTCTCCAATTACCCGAGACAAAAATCAAAGCGATAAAATCAGGGATAACCCGCTCTTTACTCCTTCCTTCTATCTCCCTCAGGTTTCTTGCAAGGATTGTAGGTCTACTCTCCTCCTCAATTCAAGCAATCTTTCCCGGTCCTCTTCATTATCACACCCTTCAGAGATTAAAGATTTGTCACCTTCGCAAGGGTCTTGCTTATGCAGATTCTATCCCTCTAAACCACGAGTCCCGTATAGAACTCCAATGGTGGTTAGATCACCTCGACGCTTGGAATGGCAAGACTACCTTTGCATCAGCCCCAGATCTTGTGTTAGAATCAGATGCAAGTCTGACCGGTTGGGGCACAAGGTGTGGTCAAATATCGACTGGAGGTACATGGTCTCCACAGAAGTCTTTGCGATCAAAAGCCTTACAAAAAACAAGGTCTGATGTTCTATTCTACTTCGAATGGACAATCTGTTGGCAGTTCGATACATCAATCATCTGGGAGGTACAAAGTCCAAACCTTTGGCGGAGCTAGCCAAAAGTATTTGGGAATTTTGCCTACATCAGAAGTTATTGGTTCGGGCAGAATATTTACCGGGAAATCTCAATCGAGTGGCAGACTGGAATTCCCGATTGCTGACCGATTCTAGCGACTGGAAGCTCAATCCTTCCGTGTTCAAAACTCTACTTCACAAATGGGGACCCTTACACATAGATCTATTTGCATCACGTCTAAATGCTCAATTGCCTCACTTTTTCAGCTGGAGGCCAGATCCCCTAGCACTAGCAACGGATGCCTTCCAACAAGATTGGTTTCAATCAACCAATTATGCCTTTCCACCTTTACTAATGATCAACAGGGTTCTTTCTCAAGTTCGACGTCAAAAAGCTTCTCTCATCCCGGTAGTTCCCCTCTGGCAATCCCTCTGGTAATCCCAAGCATAGTACCCTCCTCTTGGACCTAACCATGGATTTTCCGATTCTTCTCCCCGTGTTTCCAGATCTCCTTCTTAATCCGGAAGGTTTCCCACACAATCTAATTCTCAACAATTCTCTCACCCTGTCGGCTTGGAAGATAACAGGTCTTGTTAAGCAATTTCAAAGGAAGCTTCAGACTATGGGGGTCATTCCTACCCTGGCGGTCCGAGACCGCCAGGGTAGGGGACGGAGGAAGCACCGCCAACAGGCTGGCGGTGCTTCTGGGGCTATTCTGACCGCGGCGGTAAAGCCGCGGTCAGAAATGGGAAGCCGGCGGTTTCCCGCCGGTTTCCCGCTGCCCCTGTGAATCCTCCACGGCGGCGCTGCAAGCAGCGCCGCCATGGGGATTCCGACCCCCTTCCCACCAGCCTGGTTCTGGCGGTTTTCACCGCCAGAACCAGGCTGGCGGGAACGGGTGTCGTGGGGCCCATGGGGGCCCCTGCAGTGCCCATGCCACTGGCATGGGCATTGCAGGGGCCCCTAACAGGGCCCCGCATTGATTTTCAGTGTCTGCTTGGCAGACACTGAAAATCGCGATGGGTGCAACTGCACCCGTCGCACACCAGCAACTCCGCCAGCTCCATTCGGAGCCGGCTTCCTCGTTGCTGGTGCTTTCCCGCTGGGCGGGCGGGCGGCGTTTTGGCGGTCGCCCGCCAGCCCAGCGGGAAAGTCAGAATGACGGTCTTCTGGCGGTTCCCACTTGGCGGGCGGCGGTGAGGGCCAATATCTCTAAAGCATGGGCTCCCGGAACCACAAAAGCTTATAAATCAGCTTGGTCTTTATGGCATAGCTGGTATGTGGGAAAATCTTGTGATCCATTTTCAGTAGACATCTCTTTAATCGGTAATTTTCTAGCTGCCCAAGCAAGTTCAGGTAAATCGTACAGAACCATCAACCTCTATCGTTCTGCCATATCCCTTAATCATATCCACGTCAATGGGAAACCGGTCGGAGAACACCTCCTTATTTGCCGCCTGTTAAAGGGAGTACAATTTCCCAGTCCTCCTACTCCCAAATATAGTGAATTATGGGATGTTAATGTGGTTTTACAACTGTTTCTTTCATGGTCAGAAAATTCTTCTTTATCTCTTAAGATGCTTTCCGCTAAATTGACAATGTTGCTATGTTAAGTTTCCATAAAACGTTTATCAGATGTCAAAGCTTTAGACATATTCGGTTGTCATTTCACACCCACAGGCATTCTTTTTAAAATTTACAGACGAACCAAAACTAATATTTCCTCAGTTTTCTATCCCTATTTTCCAAACCAACCAAAACTGTGTGTAGGAAATTGCTTGAAAGTATATGAACAAAAGACAGTGCATCCTAGAATGTCCTCTGTTTCACAACTTCTCATCTCCTTCATAAAACCTCACAAGCCGGTTTTATCTCCTACTTTAGCCCGTTGGGTCAAGTGGGTCATGTCACTGGCAGGAATTGATACTTCTGAGAAAGTGTAGTTTAAATAACACATATACTAAAGTGAAAAACGTATGTCAATGCTTAACGATGCTGTATAAGAAAATGACAGTAATTAGTGATTTGCTTAACGTACATTTGAATTATATCTATGATATATGTGGCCACTAATGTATATACGAACTAATGACAATAATGAATAAAAATTTTATGCTATGGTTAATCAAGCTTATATTAGCATTTACGATATTGCATTGAAAATATTATAGGCCTTAAGTTAGCGTAAGCTGTGGGTTTTAGCTGCCTGACTCTCATATTAAAAGCATTTTTCTGTTTTTCAGTGTGCTGACTCGCAAAGGGCATGACCCTGCAAATGTTCTTTTCTTCATTCCAATGTATCAGTATGAATTTTGTTCTCATCCGCATGCTTGCTGCTTTAGTATGAGTTTATATACAAAGTTGAAACAAAAGTAGATTAATGTAATGTGCAAGGACGTTTAAACCATGGACAAAGGAACTCATGACCCGAGAAGACGTGCCAAATGGTGAAGTAACCCCCGGATGTGCCACCTCCAAAGATGTCAATTATGAAAACCAATCAAAATGTTATGAATTATCGTGGGGTGACAATTAGAATTACCTAATGTATAATTTGATAGGTTAAAGATAGTGGGGTATAGTAAATGTCCAATAGAATTTTGGGGGAAGGTATTACGAAAAAGGGATAAAAACCCATGTCACAGAAGGGTCGCTAGAACTAGGTAGGGAATGCTATTGATTTTATCCAGAAACTCTGTCACTCTGTTTGCTGACTTTGAGACTTATTAAACCATCTTTGCCCATAGACTGCCCTATTCACTTCTCCTCCTTATGAGGGAAGTGTCCCCTGTCCTTTAGATGAGTTTAGATTGATGGCGTTTTGACTGATGTCCTGAAGGCGAAGACTGATCCTGTGCGCTGACCTAATCTTTGGAGGGTAATTGTGACAATGCAATTTGTAATTTGTCTGTTTGCTTTTCCTTTCTAGGTACCAACTGCTCATTTTGATAGAGACCATAGTTAGATGTTTTCTAAATTGATGTTCTAAATTGTTTTTGCATGAAGCCCAACATTCTGATGCTAATTAGTGGTTAGGATAGGAGTTCACTCTGACTGACGCGAATAGACAAATGACTGATGTTGCGCTATGCTGAACTGAGACTTATATGATATTCACTGTATTCTGATCTATGTTCACGCCATGCTATGTTCTTATGTTTGTGATTCTTGCATTAATGAAATCTTATCACAGTTGCCATATCGTGACTATGCTCTTATGTTTCTTGGTATTGAGATTAGCACTTTTGCTCGTAGATTGTGATCAATAGGGAATAAAAGTCATAAAATGTTATCAAAAGGTGTGGTTATTCATGGCTGAACGGTCATGGTTGCGTCGACAATTTGATTAATGTCTTTATTCAAAGTGAAGTACATTGTGGTGGTAAATATTGATGACATTATTGATATATTGCTTGATATATTGATCCGTTATCTCGTCCTACGGTGTCTCTCCACTGGGTCACAAGATTCATTGGCATAAAACGAGTCCTAATGTGTAATAAACTGCCATAAAAGGACGCGTTAACAGTTCTGGTAGTAGAGCGACGGTTTGGCCCTTGGGGGCCCTAGGACGGAGAATCATTGTTTAGTTTATTTTTCTGTGATAATGCAAATTAGAGGTATGATGGGTTTCTAAATTCACCATGACTTTCCCGGGATCTCGGAGCCTGCCTAATTGAGTTGGGGATGTTCTCTGTGCCATAATGTGTGTGGTTTAGGGTTTTGCGCTTGCTAGCTTATGCCTTTTGCAGGTGATTGTGAGATTTGTGTGTATTTAGGCCAAGTATGTGTTGTTTAGTAGGAGTAGGCGTACTCCGCAGTATGAGAGTAGGGAAGTCGACGTACTTCATATGAGTGTGGCGCTTGGTGCCCAAAATTATCCACGTGGTTGGTTGTTTATGTATGGACCCGTCGTGGTCTAAGACTCCGGAGTATGATGACGAGTGTAGGAGACACTTGGGTTTATGTTGTAATCTGTGCGGTTTAATAGGTCAATCAGGCGTGGTTGACAAGTCAAGTTTGAGTTGAGACATATGTGTGAAACCTTCGATGGAGATTTGGCAAGTTCTAAAGTGCACTACACGAGCCATTGACAAGTCGAGAGTAGAATTTGCGGGTCGAATTCTGCTTGTGTATGCGGGAACTGATAAGGAGAAAGTAGCGGCTGAGGCTTCAAGTGAAATCTCTGTAAAGTTCTGAAGCGAATGAGTTACCCTTCCTGTAGTAAAACCGGCAGATTTGTGTTGTCATTTAAGGTGCTCGCAATAATTTGCATTAGTTGTATGGATTCAGTGAGGAGCGGACGAGCCGCAAGACTTTGTCAGCTTCAGTGTGTGTGGGTGTGACGTCAGTGGTGCCGCGCTGAGATAGGTCAGATGTCGAGAGGGGTCGCGCACGGATTGGCTGCCGTCCGTGAGAGGCAGTAGATTGAGAAAGGTGGGTGAAGAGTGTCCTGGGAACTAAGTCACTTCTGATTAAATTACAAATAAGAGAAAACCACAAAATGAATTTCGTCAAGGCATTTAAGAGAGCTCTGAAAGGAGACGCATATATTGTAGCAACTGATGGGGAGCCTACACCACCGAGGGTACTCCAGCTTATATAGTCATGGAAGAGAAAGGTGTCGCGCCTTGTCTATGGATGAAACAGTGGCGCAAATTAACAGAGAAAGAGGGATGTTTAGCATTCCCAGAACATGGGACGTTCAATACGAGGGTGCTAGAGAATTTGAGATGGATGTTAAGTACACAGAAACCACCTCCGAGGCCAGCTCAGTATGAAGCTTTAGCAGTTTGGGATCTAATGGCTCTTAAACAAAGGCAAGAAAAGTTTCAGAGAAGACTGAGAAGGGCAGAAAAATCCTATGCTGAGGCTAGATGGGATAACAAGAGTAAAATGTGGAGAAGGGGAATTGTTGACGGAATAAAATTGTTCCCAGCGATAGCACAAGGAGAAGAGACGCAGGGAAAGAAAGCCTCCTGTAAGACAGACAAAGCCTCGAACAATTCTTAAGAAAATAAAAGACCTTGGGAAGAGGAAGATGATTCAGACGATGAGGAATTAATGGACAGATTATTACATGATCGCCCGCCACCTTATGCGGTGAGCGACAGTGCTCCGAGTACTAGCATAGACCCTAGGAACCAGCCGCAGGAAAATGGAGTTGCTGATACGGTACAGACTAGTGATACGGCTTCGATACAGAATGGTGTCAGTGTACTCACTGCACCAGACATACCGATACAGATGCAACCTCCACCGCAGATACAGAGAATCTACCCAGACGTCCCAGTACTTGAGACTACTACAAATCTGATAGTGCTGCCAGACCCGATATACACAAAATCAAAGTTAGTGCAGATTGAGTCAACTCCAAAACTATTGTCCCAACCGCAGCCACAGCTGATACCAGGGAACAACCCAGTAGCTGGTCCGCCATTAGTACCCGTCCCAGGTACTTTGGAACAGACTTATGGAGTTACTGCTCCACGGAGTCTGGGACCGGGTCAGACACCTGCTGCCATATCATTACCAATTACTGTTGGTCCACCAGTGCCATTGTATGCGCAGGGCAAAACTGGCGTGTGTGACCAGGGGATAATGACTCAAGATGTGATAAGAGGAGGGTCCATGGGAACTCCCCAGATAATGGCCCCAGGAGAACAAACAGTTGAACAGCTGAGGTCTTTAATAGACCTTAGCCCAGTGGGGGCACCCATAGAAGCAATGCGTCAAGCAGGGTTAGGGGTTTTAACCCCTCAGACAATGAGTACAAGCACCTCACATTTACCGATGATACATGCAGGGAACATCTCATTGCAGGGTTTCACAGTTCAACAGCTAAATGAATGGCTAGAAAAGACTTATACTTCACAAAAGGCTGCAGTGGTCACAGTTGAACCAGAAAAGGAAAAGCAAGACGAGTACCTGAACTTTGTAAGATTAGGGGCAGAAGCTGCTGAATTAGTGGAAGGTACGATGGGGCTAAATAGATTGGAGTCATATACGGAAGCAGAATTAAGATTCCTGTGCACCAAGATTACCAAAGAAGTAGGCAAGGTGCATCAGAGATTAGCAAACCTGGCAGATAAATACAATATTGATATCGGAAACACTAAACACCTGAAAAGAAGTTACAGATTGGATTTTCACTCCAAAGACTTTGTGCACATGAGGTCTGCGGGAATGAGGGCACATTTGAAGGAATTGTTGCAAAGTGCGCAAGTTTGGGGTGCGCTGGAAAAATGGGAAGGCAGGTGGGCAAAGAAAAGAGATAAGGAGAAGGGTGACAGTCCAGGGTCTAACCAAGCTAAAGCCTCCCCCGATGTGGATTCAGTAAAAATATTACCCATGAGAGAGACAGCTGGTGGTGTCTTAGTCCATGTACCGTGGTCCAGAGGAGACATCCTATCTTTTACTAATAATTATCCCAGACTGAGAGAGAAACCGATCGAGTGGTATCAGCAAACAGATAGGTTTGTGAAACTTGCGAAGTGTCTCTGGGAAGACTTGAATACCTTGTTTGAGATCATTGTTCCGCCTGATTTGTGGCTCGAGTGCAAAAGAGGGGTAGACTGGCCGACGAAGGAGCCGGCAAGAGATAAGGTGACCGGAGCACCCTCTGAAGAGGTGATAAATTATTATCATAAAGTGATTGAGTTTTTGAAACAGAAGGTGTCGCCGAAGGTGACAGATTGGCAGAAAATTGACCGGACTTCTCAAGAGGTTAAGGAATCAATACATGCTTACTATGAGAGATTGTTAAAGGCATTCAAACACTACAGTGGTACCGAGACTATTGAACCGAAGGACATGAACCATCTTGTGTTTAGATTCGTCGAAGGGTTGAGACCAGAAGTTAGCCAAATGATTAAGAATCATTTGATTTGTTGGCAAGCGAAGCCGATTGATGAAGTGTTGCAGTATGCGAAATACTGTAGTGATGAGATTGAGCTGAAGCAGAAAAAGCTGAAAGAGAAAGTGATGGTGATGCAGATAAGGGCTGCACAGGCAGGAATACAGGGAAATGGAGTTCAACAGATGATACAGCAGCAACCGCAAATGAATGGTGCGTTTCAGACACAGCCGACAGGTCGAAGCCGAGGGTTTGTGAATCGTGGTCCAGATCTGAATACCGTTGTGGTTCAAAATGACGTACAAGGGGTGAAAAAGATGTCACCATGTCACGCGTGCTGGGGCGTGGGGCACTGGAAACGGGAGTGCCCGAACATGGTGCAGGATGGTGTAGTTCAGCAGAGCGCTAACGTTGGTACATTGCAAAATGTAAGAGGCCCAAAAATGAGACATCAAAACCCAAATTTTCAGAATAATCCGGTACAAATGCAAGGGGTACAGCCCATGTAACAGATACAAATGCCAAGTTTTCAGTCAGTGCAAATGCAACCAGTACAACAGCAGATTCATGTGGTACCTAGACAGCAAATGCAATTACCAATGGCTCCGATGGGACAGCAACAGGTGATGCTTCCTCAACAGGTCACAGGTCAGGTAATGAGTCAAAATAATACAGTACAACAGTTCCCATTACGAGGTGAAAATGGCATGAATGGGGAATGGTCAGATGATAGCTCGGATAGTGAGGAATGCAGGCTTGCAGCATGCTTAGAGGTGGATTAAAGGGGTCCATATGTGGAAGGAAAGGTGATGGGTTACAAGGTCTCGTTTAGGGTTGACACTGGAGCTAACACGCTCTACAGTCAGAAGTGCAGAGGTTCCAAAATTACCACTTTCGGGACGCACCATAAGGGGGGTCAGGGTAGCAAACCAGTATCTGACGAACCCGATTACAGATCCAGTGCAAGTAGAGATCGGCAACTTCCAGGGGCACAATAGGTTTGTAGTCTGTGATTCAAGTCCAGTATCCCTACTGGGAAGGGACTTACTGTGCAAGACAAAATGTTCAATTACCTGTTCCAATGACAGAATCGAGGTACAGACAAATAGTGACGATGAGGGAGATGAAGGTCAGTTTTCAGAGGAAGACACAGGAACAACAAATAAGGATTACCCTTTGATTACCCTGTTTCCGATGTTTACCATGATCGATCTACCTGTTGAGTTACAGGGGACGGTAACAGAGAAAGTGTGGGACCTGACAGGAAAGGAAGTCGGATTAATAAAAGGAGTAGAACCAGTTAGAGTCCAGATAAAGCCAAACACAGTGTTCCCTCAAGTGCCACAATATCATATGGCACAAGATGTTCTCATCGAAGTGTCACAAATAATTGCAGATTTTTTGAGACAGGGAGTCCTGAAAGAGGTTTTGAGTAGTCCGTGTAACTCTCCCATAATGGGTTTGAAAAAGCCTTGTGGAAAGGTTCGAAATGTGCAGGATTTGAGAAAAATAAACTAGATTGTGGTAAAATGTTGCCCTGTAGTGCCCAATCCAGCGGTAATCATGTTCCAGGTTCCCTGTGATGCTGAATGGTTCACCGTTATAGATTTGTCACAAGCATTCTTTTCGATACCTCTTCATGAGGATAGTAAATTTTTGTTCAGTTTCAAATTCCTGGATAAGGTGTACAGTTGGTGCAGAATTCCTCAAGGGTTTTCTGAATCACTGTCCATCTTCAATCAGATATTGAAAAAGGATATGGAATCCTTGGTGCTACCCTTCAATTCGACTCTAGTGCAGTACATTGATGATTTGGACAACTGTAAATACGATACCATTGCCTTACTGAATCATTTGGGAAAAAATGGGCACAAGGTGTCACCTAAGAAGTTGCAATACTGTCAGAAAGAGGTGAAATACTTAGGGCACCTGATCGAAAAAGGGTCCAGGAGAATATCAAAAGAAAGAATAACAGCCATTTTGCAGATGAACCCTCCAACGACAAAAAGAGATGTCAAGATGTTTTTGGGAATGGTGGGCTACTGTCGCCAGTGGATACCCAAATTTTCGATCATCTCAAAACCTTTGATAAAACTAACAGGCAAAGAGATCAAGGATGAGCCATATACCATAGCTTTGTCCAAAGAAGAGCTTGAGTCATTCATGGAGTTGAGAGAATGCATGTGCAGGGCACCAGCGTTAGGAATGCCTGATTATACGAAGCCTTTTCTACTGTTTTGTCATGAACGTGATGCTTGTTCTTTGTCTGTCTTAACACAGGTCCATGGAGGTGCAAATCGCCCTGTAGCATATTTTTCAGCTACCTTGGACCCCGTCGCAGCAGCCTTACTGGGTTGTTTGCGCGCAGTTGCAGCAGTTGGTCAGAGCCTTACGCAATGTGAAGGCATAGTCATGGGATACCCCCTAACAGTAATGGTTCCACATTCAGTTGAAATGTTGTTGACTCGAACTAAAACTCAGCACATGACATATGCTCGTCTCACTAAGTATGAGACAATCATATTGGGGTCACCAAATGTCTCTTTAAAGCGATGTACTGTATTGAACCTGGCAACCTTACTTCCTGTTGAAAACACTGAAATCAACAATGAGGAAGAATTCAAACATGACTGTCTTGAGGTAACTGAACTATGTACCAAACCACGTCCAGACATTCAGGACGCACAGTTGAAAGAAAATGACTGTATCATGTTTGTTGATGGGTCCTGTTTAAGAGATTCTGTTGGAACACTGAGAGCTGGCTATGCGGTATGTACCATAGCTGGTATCATTGAAGCCTCCTGGCTCGAGAGAGTGTTTTCCGCTCAAGTGGCAGAATTAATTGCCCTTACCAAGGCATGCCACGCAGCTGTGAACTTGAGAGTCACTATCTATACTGACAGCAGATACGGATTCGGAAATGTACATGATTTTGGCCAACTTTGGTCACAGAGAGGTTTCATGACCTCTTCTGGTTCTCCTGTGAAAAATGGTGAACAAATAAAGGATTTGTTACATGCAATTCAGTTACCTCTTGAAATTGCCGTGGTAAAATGCAATGCCCATGTTATGTCGCAAGACTTTAGGGGTCATTCCAACCCTGGCGGTCAATGACCGCCGGGTTGGAGGACCGCGGGAGCACCGCCGACAGGCCGGCGGTGCTCCCAAGGGCATTCCGACCGTGGCGGTAAAGCCGCGGTCGGACCGGCAACACTGGCGGTCTCCCGCCAGTGTACCGCCGCCCTTTGGAATCCTCCAAGGCGGCGCAGCTAGCTGCGCCGCCGAGGGGATTCCGACCCCCCCTACCGCCATCCAGTTCCCGGCGGTCCGCCCGCCGGGAACCGGATGGCGGTAGGGGGGGTCGCGGGGCCCCTCGGGGCCCCTGCAGTGCCCATGCCACTGGCATGGGCACTGCAGGGGCCCCCGTAAGAGGGCCCCTACAAGTATTTCACTGTCTGCTTGGCAGACAGTGAAATACGCGACGGGTGCAACAGCACCCGTCGCACCTTCCCACTCCGCCGGCTCGATTACGAGCCGGCATCCTTGTGGGAAGGGAGTTTTTCCCTGGGCTGGCGGGCGGTCTTTTGGCGACCGCCCGCCAGCTCAGGGAAAAACTTAGAATACCCTCCGCGGTCTTTCGACCGCGGAGCGGTATTTCGGAGGGGGGAAGTCTGGCGGGCGGCCTCCGCCGCCCGCCAGACTTGGAATGACCCCCTTTGTGTCCATGGGAAACGGTTATGCAGATCAAGTCGCAAGGTTTTGTGCATTGAACTGTATATCGTTCAAGGAGCAATGGGAATTGTTACCGCAAACTGAAAATGACACATGTTTGAACCTTGCATTACGGGTGGTTGACACGCTAGACGAGTTAAAAACATTACAAAGTCGTACAAGTAAAGAAGAGAAACGTTCCTGGCAGAGAATGCAATGTATACAAAGGGCTGATGATTTATGGGTCTCAGAGGAAGGAAAACTAGTTCTGCCGAACAGCCTCCTATCTCAGTTTGCCAGGCTGTATCATGGACAGACTCACCTTGGGAGGGATGCAATGATCCAGTCATTTAAAATCGACTGGTTCAACCCAAAATTCAGACATGCTTCCGAGGTCATTTGTCACAGGTGCATCATCTGTCAACAGATGAATGCCGGAAAAGGTACAGTGGTAACTTTGAGCCACACTGGGAGAGCTGGCGGTCCATTCAGCAAAATGCAAATGGACTTCATTGAAATGCCTGTTTGTGGAGGATTGAAGTATGTGTTGGTGATTGTGTGTGTTTTCAGTCACTGGATTGAAGCATACCCCACACGTAGGAATGACAGTCTCACAGTTGCGAAACTGCTACTTAGGGAACTAATACCAAGGTTCGGGTTTCCGGTCTCTATGAAGTCAGATAGGGGCAGACACTCTGACAATGAGCTGATTAAACTCCTGTGTGCCGCGCTTGACATCGAATAAAAGCTGCATTGTAGCTACCGCCCGAAGCATCAGGACTAGTAGAGCAAATGAACGGGACTTTGAAATCGAGAATGGCAAAAATGTGCGCAGCTACCAATATGAAATGACCAGATGCATTGCCCTTAGTGCTGATGTCAATGAGAAACACCCCAGACAAGAAAATGGGACTATCCCCCCATGAAATCCTCATGGGTAGAGCTATGAGGCTGCCAGCAGTACCTGCAAATGCTCTAGTGAATATCACAGATGATATGGTGTTGGACTACTGCAAAGGTTTGGCTGATGTGATTCGCTCTTTCTCTCACCAGGTGGAAGCTAACACATTGCCACCAATTGGCGATCCAGGCCACACCCTACAAGCCGGTGACTGGGTGGTTGTCAAGAAACATGTGAGAAAGTCGTGTCTGGAGCCACGTTGGAAAGGGCCGTATTAAGTAATCCTGACAACTACTACTGCTGTAAAGTGTGCAGGAGTTCCAAACTGGATACATGCCAGTCACACAAAAAAGGTAACGTGTCCTGTTGAAGAAGAACTTGAAGTTTCCGGCACAACAGCTTCAGGAAGAGAAGTCTCAGGACCAGAAAACAGGCAAGAAGGGACTGAGACTGCCGGAGAGGCCACTGAGAACTGCCTCGTCCCTCAAACAGTCAATGAGTTCGAGGGAGGTGACAGAGTGCCTATCTCAGTAGAGGCAGCAGGAGAACTAAATCAAGGAGAGATTCTCCCAGAAGTAGACAGATACGGGTTAGAACTCGAACCCGGTACAGACCCAGAAGAAGAAGGAGAAGAAGAAGAAGAAGAAGGAGAAATAGTAAAGAAAAATCGGAGCGTGCCAGAGTCTCCTGAGCCAACTGCAGGTCCATCAAGTGAGAACACCATATTACAAGAGGAGGGTGCTGTCCAGCGTCCTGAAAAGACACATCGAAAGAAGACGCACAAGGGTGATAACTGGCCAGAGAAACCACTCTTCAGGATAAGAGACACATCAAGTGAAACAATAATAGAGGAGAACGATACATCCTGAGTGGAAGACTTAAGTGAAGGAGAACAGCAAGGTGAACGAAGGCTGAAAAGAAAGAGAGTCGCAAACAGAAGATATACAGGTCCTGAATGGGCGTATGCTACAACATCTGAATGGCAACAAGAATTCCTAGCATTCTGTTTTGACCGAGAAGTACCAGGCCAGTACTACGGTACCTGATCTAATTCAAAAGAAAGACTTGGTTAAAATCGAAAATCTGAAAACCGATAAAAGAGACTTTATAAATTACCGAATGTGACATGAGAACCGGATTGACTTTGAAAAACCTGATTGTGACAAGCTGCTAACCTGATTTGACAAAAGGGGGTCCCGGAGTGAGTGAAGAAGCTGTAAATACACGCAGAGAGCAAGAGAAAATTCTAAATCATTCTTGAGTTGATTGTTAGTCTACTATCTGATTCTATACAGACATGGCTTATAATAGAGGTAGTAACAAGGGAAGTAAAGTGTGTGGTTGGCTAGGTCTTATAATAGGTGTTGTGTGTGCAATAATAATTATGGGAGTGATTGTGGGAATGCCATGGATAGAGAAAGAGACTATTAACGCTACTTCAAAGCCTGAAACTACAACACTAACACCCTGGGAAAGATTTGAGCAAGATGCGAGACACCTGCATGAGGGAACAAATTCTAAAGGGGAACTTTCTACTAATGTCTTCTATCGCTTGCTGAATGAGTATGTGGAAACCATGGATGCAAAAGACTGTTATGTGTGCACTAAGATTCCTTCATCTGTGCAAGAAGGAGTTACTTACCACAGCCTTCCTTTAACATACAGGATTAGTTGTAGTTTGCTACTAACAAGGTTCTATAATCAGGAGCATGTGCAATTCTTTTATTCAAATCTGGATGTTGTGTTTTCTTTTGTGCCTGTGATTGAATTCCTGAACAAATTAGCTAAGGAACATGATATAAAGATAGTTAGAGGATTCTTTGAGCCGACACGTACATTTGGAACTGCTTATGCACATCGCAATAATTTGACTTGCTTACTATCACCTGTAGAGAAAAGCTTTTTAGATCACACTGATGATAGACGCAAAGCATTGAAGGAAAGATTAGAAAAAGGGTTAGAGAAACACACATATGCAAATGATTATGCTTACACTGCAATCAAAACACAAGGCAAGCTAGCTATAGATGCATTACATGTAGGTAGGCTTTGTGTATATAGGCCAAAATCTGAGCAGGACAATTTGTTTGTGGGAACGAGTGAATGCAGACATGTGTTTTTGTTTCAGAGTAAGTGGACATTTATGTTGAATGGACAGGATCCAGCTATCCCTGGGATCTATTACATCTGTGGGCTTAATGCTTATTACCGTCTCCCTAAGGGATGGTATGGGACGTGTTATTTGGGAATAGTTTTCCCAAAGATTTACCAGATTGATGACTTAAAACAAATACCTAAAATGTCTGAATTACAACATCCTAGACAAAAACGAGAATCAGTGGCTGCTGTCATTGGTGACATATTTGGAGCTATAATCCCTTCAGTGGAGGTTATCTTGAATTCTATGAAGATTCAAAAGTTGTCTACTATCGTGGATAACATGCTGACAAATTTCACAGGAGCTATACTCCTGATGGATACTGAACTTGCTGCAGAAAGAGCTATGACTCTTCAAAATCGGCTTGCTTTACACTTTCTTTTTGCAAAGAGTGGAGGTGTCTGCAAGATGCTTAACGAGCGCCATTGTTGCTCGTTCATTCCGGACAATAGTAAAAAGATTAGAGGTATGCTTACTAACCTAACTAGAGATAGTACAGATTTGAAGGATTTGAAAGAACTTGGGGGCATATTTATACTCTGTTTGCGCCGAATTTGCGTCGTTTTTTTTTACGCAAATCCGACGCAAAACTAACTCCATATTTATACTTTGGCGTTAGACCCGTCTAGCGCCAAAGATCTTGGAGTTTGCCTCATTTTTTAGCGTGGACACCTTCCTTGCGTTAATGATATGCAAGGTAGGTGTTCCCTTCTAAAAAATTACTCTGAGGCATGTGCGCCGTATTTACACTGCCGGGCAAAAATGACGCCCGGGAGTGGGCGGGTCAAAAAAAATGACGTCCAGCCGATTTAGCGTCATTTTTTAACGCCTGGTCAGGGCAGGCGTAAAGGGACCTGTGGGCTCGGAAGGAGCCCAGAGGTGCCCTCCCATGCCCCCAGGGACACCCCCTGCACCCTTGCCCACCCCAGGAGGACGCCCAAGGATGGAGGGACCCATCCCAGGGAACTTAAGGTAAGTATTTTTTTTTTTTTTGTGGGTGGCATAGGGGGGCCTGATTTGTGCCCACCTACATGCCACTATGCCCAATGACCATGCCCAGGGGACATAAGTCCCCTGGGCATGGCCATTGGGCAAGGGGGCATGACTCCTGTCTTTGCTAAGACAGGAGTCATTTAAATGGGGGTTGGGAGTAAAAAAAAATGGCGCAAATCGGGTTGAGGCGAAAATTTTGCCTCAGCCTGACTTGCCCCATTTTTTGACGCCCAAGCTCCATTTTCCCCTACGCCGGCGCTGCCTGGTGTAAGTAATTTTTTTTTTACGCACACCAGGCAGCTCCGCCGGTTAACGTCATTCCATAAATAAGGCGCCCGCATGGCGCTTTGGAATGGCGTTAGCCGGCGTTACATTTTTTTACGCACAACTGCGTTGGCGCAGTTGTGCGCCAAAAAGTATAAATACGGCCCTTGGTGTTTGGGAGAAATTTGGAAAGGGAAGCGCCGGAGTAGGGAGCTGGTTTACCAATATTTGAAATGGGGTGCTTGCAAAAATACTAATGGGTCTATTAATTGTTCTGGCCTGTCTATTAGGATTATGGGGGGCGTGCAAAATCAATGGCAAAATTAAGAAAAATTGGACTAAAAGAACCAGAAGAAATGAAGAAAGTGAAAGAGAGAAAATGTTCAATGAAATTTGGGAAAGCTCACATAAAGGGAAAGATGTTGACATGCGTATTATGCACAAGGTGAAAAATTTCAATGAAAGGTCAAAGGGCAAGGTTTGTGTGATGACGAGCGTCATCAGAGGAGGGACTGAGAGAGCATAGTTTAAATAACACATACACTAAAGTGAAAAACTTATATCAATGCTTAACGATGCTGTATATGAAAACAACAGTAATTAGTGATTTGCTTAATGTACATTTGAATTATAACTATGATATATGTGGCCACTAATGTATATACGAACTAATGACAATAATGAATAAAATTGTTTATGCTATGGTTAATCAGGCTTATATTAGCATTTACGATATTGCACTGAAAATATTATAGGCCTTATGTTAGCGTAAGCTGTGGGTTTTAGCTGCCTGACTCTCATATTAAAAGCATTTTTCTGTTTTTCAGTGTGCTGACTCGCAAAGGGCCATGACCCTGCAAATGTTATTTTCTTCATTCCAATGTATCATTATGAATTTTGTTCTCATCCGCATGCTTGCTGCTTTAGTATGAGTTTATATACAAAGTTGAAACAAAAGTAGATTAATGTAATGTGCAAGGACGTTTAAACCATGGACAAAGGAACCCATGACCCAAGAAGACGTGCCAAACGGTGAAGTAACCCCCGGATGTGCCACCTCCGAAGACTTCAATTATGAAGACCAATCAAAATGTTATGAATTATCGTGGGGTGACAATTAGAATTACCTAATGTATAATTTGATAGGTTAAAGATAATGGGGTATAGTAAATAGAATTTTGGGGGAAGGTATTACGAAAAAGGGATAAAAACCCATGTCACAGAAGAGTCGCTAGAACTAGGTAGGGAATGCTATTGATTTTATCCAGAAACTCTGTCACTCTGGTGACTTTGAGACTTATTAAACCATCTTTGCCTATAGACTGCCCTATTCACTTCTCCTCCTTATGAGGGAAGTGTCCCCTGTCCTTTAGATGAGTTTAGATTGATGGCGTTTTGACTGATGTCCTGAAGGCGAAGACTGATCTTGTGCGCTGACCTAATCTTTGGAGGGTAATTATGACAATGCAATTTGTAATTTGTCTGTTTGCTTTTCCTTTCTAGGTACCAACTGCTCATTTTGATAGAGACCATAGTTAGATGTTTTCTAAATTGATGTTCTAAATTGTTTTTGCATGAAGCCCAACATGCTGATGCTTATTAGTGGTTAGATAGGAGTTCACTCTGACTGACGCGAATAGACAGATGACTGACGTTGCGCTATGCTGAACTGAGACTTATATGATATTCACTGTATTCTGATCTATGTTCACGGCGTGCTATGTTCTTATGTTTGTGATTCTTGCATTAATGAAATCTTATCACAGTTGCCATATCGTGACTATGCTCTTATGTTTCTTGGTATTGAGATTAACACTTTTGCTCGTATATTGTAATCAATAGGGAATAAAATTCATAAAATTCTATCAAAAGGTGTGGTTATTCATGGCTGAAAGGTCATGGTTGCGTCGACAATTTGGTTAATGTCTTTATCCAAAGTGAAGTACATTGTGGTGGTAAATATTGATGACATTATTGATATATTGCTTGATATATTGATCAGTTATCTCGTCCTACGGTGTCTCTCCACTGGGTCACAAGATTCATTGGCATAAAACTAGTCCTAATGTGTAATAAACTGCCATAAAAGGACCCGTTAACACTTCCAAATTTGGCGCTCACTCTTCCAGAGGTGCTATGGCTTCTAAAGCCTTTTGGGCTGGATCTCGCATAGAGGACATTCTAAGATCTGCAGATTGGTCTAATGATAACATTTTTCATACCTTTTATTGTAAACCTATTGATACTGTTGCTTCTGTGTTGAATGATATGCTTTGAAGAAGCATAATAAGAGCCTCCGGTCTTGACATAAAATGTAGATTTTCCTAGTAATTTATGAAGGAAAGTCTTAATTTTATTAAAGACACGGAAGCGAGTATTATCCCACCACAAAACTCATACTAATAATTTTTCTTTCCCACCCTTCAGTTTAATCTTCTGCCACTACAGCAAACAATGCATGAAGATTGGATCCTTCCTGTAGTCTTTTCACGGACTTCTGAAGTTACACATTGTGCTCCCGAGATCTCCCCATCAAGCCAGTTCCGGTGCTCCAACGCTGAGCTCAATTGGATTCATCTTGTTCAAGACTGTTTTTCTTTGATATTAGCCATTCTTATAATTAGTTTCATTTTTCCAATGTTTTCTTCTTATACTTAAACTTCTTGCTCAAGAAAAGAGGACTGCTCGCGGTTTAGATAGGTATATATTGGTTAGGTTAGGTTCTGATTGGCCCATTCTGGTCAGTGTTTTATTCCCATTGGCCTAGATCTCCCCTCTGGCTATTATGGGATTGGTGATTTCGTTCTTGACTGTGCTGCTATTTAAAATAAAAGCAAGAAAATAAGCATAATACTCGCCTCCGTGTCTTTAATAAAATTAAAAATGTCCTTCATAAATTACTAGGAAAATGTACATTACTACTTTACACTGCAACACTCATATGGGTTTACTTACAGAGATTCAGTTGTTATGACACCGATCCTAGCTTTGCGTTGGTTCGTATTGTGAGGGACCTCTTCTCTTTTTATATTCTTTGGGACAACATTTGGTGTACTTATGAACTTTGCAATATGGTTTAAGATGGCTGCCACTTTTATTTTGAGTCACATCTCCTGGACAGTCTTGTTCGTTTTCTGTCTCTGTGACATGTTTTAACCAGGATGACTTTTCACATTGTCCACACACATTCGGCATGCCATTTTGATCTTCGGATACATTGAGTAAGTTTGTTTCGAGGTGTTTGCTCTTCTACATGTATTATATTGGCTATCCCGACGCTATGCAGACTTAGGACGTCTTCTGCAATTTGCTGTAATTATCGTTATGGTTGAGTTTACTGTATTATCGGCATACACAGGTGTAGTTTCTGCCGATTTTATGAGACTTTTGGTATTGCCGCATTTTAATCGTCCAATGTATTTTGTTTTAGCCTTTCTCCGTTTGGGCGATTTTGCATGCAGTCTCTTTATGAGAAATGTGGTACCAGTTTTTTTGACTTTTGTTTCTGTTATACTTTGTTTCACTTGTAGCCACGCATGCGAATACATCATTGGATTGGGAACCTCTGTGGTGTTTAGGAGACCTTTTGAAATTACTGACACTGCCGGTTACAATTTTGGTGGTGACACACTCCATCAGCGTGTTAGTCTTTTTCACTCTTTTTGGCTACATAAACGGTTTTGTATCATATATGTGAGCTTTCCCTTCACTGTGACCATATATTCCCATTTTATTTTATTTTTAAATGTTTTATTTTTTGTTGATGGGAGCACTATTTTGTTTACCTTTAATATATTTGCCATATATATATATATATATATATATGTATATCATTAGATTGATTTCCAACAATAAATTGGGTATTACTTGGTTCTGTTAGTTCTTCTATACCTTAGTATGGTTTATTTTCTTCTCCTTCCCTTTAGGAATGGACTTATCATGTTTTTTTTTTTTTGCTATGGACTTTACTTGCTATCGCTACAGGAGTACTGACTGGTTTCCTACTAACCTTTTAGTTGAGGTCCCTTGCTCACTGTGTGACTGGATTCAAGCTAGCCTGGCTGATGAAGGATGATACCCTGAAACTGGTGCCAGGATGCTTGTTTCTGGTCCAGGGAGGACCTGTCCTGGCAGTTTGGACTAGACTGTTCCCATGGGGAACAGGGTCAAGACTGATTTACATATGGCTGGGTCAAAACTGGGGTGGCATGTTGAGCAAAAGAACAATGGATTAAACCCAGATCTGTGACTGGGGGTGAGTGTTTGAAAGGTTTCAACACTCCGTCCATCATCTTTTTGTGTTGCTAAAGTTGTCCTAAGTGGGAAGGGTATGCCCAGACGTGGGTCCCTTGCTCACTGTGCCACTGGATTCAAGCTAGCCTGGCTGATGAGCGGTGTTTCAGGTCCAGTGAGGACCTGGCCCGGCAGTTCGGGCTGGACTGTTGCCATGAGGAACAAGGTCAAGACTGATTTGCATATTGCTAGGTCCAAACTGGTGCGGCATGGTGAGTAAAAGAACAATGGATTAAACCCAGATCTGTGACTGGGGTTGAGTGTTTGAAAGGTTTCAACACTCTGTCTATCATCCTTTTGTGTTGCTAAAGTTGCCTCAGTGGGAAGGGTATGCCCAGACGTAGGTCCCTTGCTCACTGTGCCACTGGATTCAAGCTAGCCTGGCTGATGAAGGGTGATACCTTGAAACCGGTCCCAGGATGCTTGTTTTCGGTCCAGGGAGGACCTGGCCTGGCAGTTCAGGCTGGACTGTTCCTATGGGGAATAGGGTCAAGACTGATTTGCATATGGCTGGGGTGGCATGGTGAGCAAAAGAATAATGGATTAAACACAGATCTGTGACTGGGGGTGAGTGTTTGAAAAGTTTCAACCCTCCGTCCGTCATCCTTTTGTGTTGCTAAAGTTGCCCTAAGTGGGAAGGGTATGCCCAGACGTGGGTCCCTTGCCCACTGTGCCACTGGATTCAGCTACCCTGGCTGATGAAGAGTGATACTCTGAAACTGGTCCCAGGGTGCTTGTTTCTGGTCCATGGAGGACCTGGCCTGGCAGACTGATTTGCATATGCCTAGGTTCAAATTGGGGTGGCATGGTGAGCAAAAGAATGATTGATTAAACCCAGATCTGTGAGTGGGGATGAGTGTATGAAATGTTTTAACACCCCGCCCATCATCCTTTTGTGTTGCTAAACTTATGACAGTCTGCCACATAGTTGCACTGTTTATCTAATTTAGAGGTCAGCACAACAACTTGTTTGGTAATTTAATTTACTTTAAAAGTGACTAATACATGCCTCCCAAGCTATTCTTAAAGATTTTGGGGCATATTTATACTCCGTTTGCGCCGAATTTGCGTCGTTTTTTTCGACGCAAAACTAACTCCATATTTATACTTTGGCGTTAGACGCGTCTAGCGCCAAAGTTCATGGAGTTAGCGTCATTTTTTTGCGTGAACACCTTCCTTGCGTTAATTATGACTGCGATGCATATGCGTCTTATTTATACTCCCGGGCAAAAATGACGCCCGGGAGTGGGCGGGACTAAAAAACCCGCATTTGCGCCGGATTTTAGCGCCTGGGTCAGGGCAGGCGTTAATGGACCTGTGGGCTCAGAATGAGCCCAGAGGTGCCCTCCCAAGCCCCCAGGGGCACCCCCTGCCACCCTTGCCCACCCCAGGAGGACACCCAAGGATGGAGGGACCCATCCCAGGGAACAAAAGGTAAGTTGTGGTAAGTATTTTTTTTTATTTTTTTGTGTGGCATAGGGGGGCCTGATTTGTGCCCCCCCCTACATGCCACTATGCCCAATGACCATGCCCAGGGGACATAAGTCCCCCTGGGCATGGCCATTGGGCAAGGGGGCATGACTCCTGTCTTTGCTAAGACAGGAGTCATGTTAATGGCGTCTGGGCGCCCAAAACAAATGGCGCAAATCGGGTTAAGATGATTTTTTAGCCTCAGCCTGACTTGCCCCATTTTTGGACGCCCAAACGCCATTTTTCCCTACGCCGGCGCTGCCTGGTGTACGTGGTTTTTTTTCACGCACACCAGGCAGCGCCGGTCGGCTAACGCCGGCTAACGCCATTCAATAAATACGGCGCCCGCATGGCGCTTCAGAATGGCGTTAGCCGGCGCTAATTTGTTTTGGCGCACAACTCCGTTAGCGCAGTTTTGCGTCAAAAAGTATAAATATGGCCCTTTGGGTCTGGAATTTTCTAAAATGCCACACTTGTAGGTGTATGATAGTAGTTGTGTTGGTGTTGTCATTGGCAGCCCTGGTAGGGGCACTGGGTGGTGCAAGCTGCAGTGTCCTCCTTAAGAGTGCCCTGGCACTCATTTATTTAACAAATTAAACACTGCTGCCTGATCACATGGGCACATGAGCCTAAAAAAGTACATTTCAGCGCATGAACGGGTGGGTGAATACTTTATGTTGCCAATATTTTTCTCATTCTTTAACCTTTTTTATAGTCACCCATGTGTGTTTAAACTTCATCTTCAGCTTACAGTGATTCAAAAGCAATAGTATATTTTCTCTGTACGAACAAGAATTCAATTTTCCTATGTTGTGCATTGAAGCTAAAATAATTTCTAATTCAGTCTTTACATTGCCTGCTAGGAGGCACTCACTGTTCTCTGAAATAGTTTTTGGAGGCTATTTTAAATATAACATTTTTACTGCAGGGTTATGGCCACTGTGGTTAGGTGGCGGGCAGCATGCTTACTTATTTTCTTGTTTTATTTTAGTGGCATATAATGGACTTCAGAGCTGCTATTCAAGTCTTTCTCTTGCACCTGGACGGTGGCAATGCTCTACTCCACCATCTCCAAGACTCCAAAGTGCCCCTTTAAGAGGAAGTTACATGCTGTAGCATGCTTCATCAAAGGCCTGAAGAACTATGATCACATCGCCTAGACTCCAAAAGAACTCCAGTAGCTCTCTTTGCAGGCCCACACCATTCTCTACACTGTCAGACTAGAGACGAAAGAAGTGCAAACAGAAATAAGCATTGACAAAGCCAGTAGGTCTCACCTATGCAAGAGCTATTGGCTTTGGCAATGTGTTTTGCCATGTTGTACACCAGTGGCTGCTGTTCAGCATGGCTAAAAGTTAGTGGTGTGGAGTGACAGAGTAAAGTGAGGGGGTGTCGTAGAGTGGATTTGTTGGAATGTCGTAGAGTGGAATAGAGGGAATTAGGTGCCATAGAGGGGAGTAGAGTTCAGTGGCAGGGAGTGTTGTAAAGTAGAGTGAAGTGGAGAGGAATAGTGTGAAGTGGGTTGGCTTGGATTGAGGTAGTGGGTGGATTGGATTAGGTAGACTGTGGTAAAGTAAGTGGGGTGGATTGGTGTGGGGTGGATTGGATTGTAAAGGGGTGGATTGAAATAGGGTGAGGTAGATGGGATGGGGTGGATAGGATTGGAGTGGGGTGGGTGGATTGGATTGGATTGGGTAGATTGTTATAGAGTGGGGTGGACTGGATTGAACTGGGGTGGGGTGGATTGGATTGGGGTGGGCTAGATGGATTAGAGTGAGGGCAGGCTGTATGAACTGGAGTAGGGTAGATTGAACTGGGATGGGGTGGATTAAAGTGGGTGGACTGGAACAGAACGTGGTGAATTGGAGTGAGTGTGGTGTATTGAGAGTGGGGTGGACAGAAGTAGGGTTGGTTGGATTGAAATGGGGTGGATTGGAGTGCGGTGTGGTGGATGGATTGGATTGGAGTGGGGTGGACTGAACTAGGATGGGGTGGAATGGATTGTGGTAGGGTAAGGTGGATTGTAGTGGTATTGATTAGAGCAGAGTGGATTGGATTGGAGTGGTGTGAACTGCAGTGGGGTAGGCTAGATGGATTGGATTGGAGTGCGGTCGACTGAACTGGGATGGTGTGGGGGCTTGGGGTAGAGTGGGGTGGGCTGGAGTGGAGTGGGGGATTAAAAGGGATTTGAAGTGGGGAGGAGTGGATTGGAATTAGGACTGTAGTGGGTACACTGGATTAGGGTGGGGTGGATTGGACTGGGGTGGACTGCATTGAGGTAATGTGGATGGATTGGGGTGGGTGGAGTGGGGTCAACTGGATTGGGATGTATCGGAGTGGGGTGGGGTGGAGTGGATTGGAGTGAGTTGGATTGGATTGACTGGGGAGGATTAAATTGAGTGGGGTGGTTTAGGACAGGGTGGATTTGGGTGGGATTGGGTGGACTGGATGGAGTGTGGTGGATTGGATTGGGGTGTACTGGTTAGGAGTGGGTGGACTGAATTGGGGTGGGGTCTATTACATTGGGGTGGATTCAACTGGGGTGGGGTTGATTATAGCAGAGTGGATTGTGGTGGATTTGACTGGAGTGGGGTAGATTGTATTGGAGAGGGGTGAACTGGATTGAAGTTAGGTTGATTAAGGTGGTTTGGAGTGGGGTGGATTGGACTGGAGTATGGTGGATTAATGAGGACTAGATTGGACTGGAGTGGGGTGGATTAAGGTGGATTGTATTGGAGTGGTATATACTTGGTGGTGTGGGTGGATTAGAATGGAGTGAGGTGGAGTGAGTAACAGTGGACTTGATTGGTTTGGGGTGGGTTGGATTGGAGTAGATTGGGTTGGATTGGGTGAGGTGGATTGGGGTGGGATGGACTGAAGTGGAGTGGGTTGGATTGGAGTGGAATAGACTGGAGTGTGGTGAGTTGTACTGGAGTGGGTTGGATTAGAATGGAGTGGATAGGACTGAAGTGGGGTGGATTGAACTGGAGGGAGGTGGATTGGGCTGAATTGGGGTGAGGGTTATTGGATTGGAGTGGGGCAGTTTAGATTGAGCTGGATTGGGTTGGACTGGATTGATGTGGGGTGAATTGGATTGGTGTAGGGTGGACTGGATTGTAGTGGGTGGACTGTGGTGGATTGGAGTGAGGTGAATTGAGATGGAGTGGGGTGGACTGGGGTAAGGTGAGGTGGATTGGATTGAGGTGAGGTGGATTGGATTGGTGTGGGATTGGAGCAGGGTGGAGTAGGGCAGGTTGGATTGGGGCAGGTTGTTTTGGATTAAAGTGGGGCAGACTGAAATGGATTGGAGCGGGGAAGGTTATTTTGGATTGAAGTGGAGCAGTTTGTTTTGGATTGGAGTGGGGCAGATTGATTTGGATTGGAGTGGAGCAGGTTGTTTTGATTAGAATGGGGCAGTTTGGAGTGAGACAGATTGTTATGGATTGGAGTGAGGCAGATTGTTTTGGATTGGAGTAGTACAGATTGGAGTGGGCAGATTGTATTGGGTGGATTAGAATGGGTTGGATTAGAGTGGGGTGGATTGGAGTGGGAATTATTGGGTTGGTATGTAGCTTGGATGGGAGAGAGATAGACTTGATGGGACTGAGGTGATTTGGGATGGAGTGGGGAAGACTGGATTGGGGTGAGTTGAATTGGATTGAAGTGGGGTGTATTGTTTTGGATTGGAGTGGGGCGGATTAGAGTGGGACAGATTGGTTTGGATTGGAGTGGGACAGACTGTTGAGGGGCAGATTGGAGTGGGTGGACTGTTTTGTACTGAGTGTGGCTGACGGGAATGGGGTGGATTGGAGTGAGGCAATTTGTTTTGGATTAAAGTGGGGCAGATTGGAGTGGGGTAGACTGGAGTGGGGTAGATTGTTTTGGATTGGAGTGAGGCGTACAGTTCTGGATTGCAGTGGGGCAGATTGAAGTGAGACAGATTGTTTTGGATTGCAGTGGGGCAGATTGGAGTGGGGCAGATTGTTTTGGATTGGGGAAGATTGGAGTGGAGCAGATTGTTTTGGATTGGAGTGGGGCAGATTGTTTTTGCTTAGAGTGGGGCAAATTGAAGTGGCAAGATTAGATTGGGGTGGAGTTGGGAGGATTAGAGTGGGGTTGGATGGAGTGGATTGGATTTGGGTGAGTGGTTTGGAATGGGGTGGATTGTTTTCGGGTAAAGTGGAGTGGATTGGGGTGGATTGGAGTGGGGTGGTTTGGAGTGGGGTGGATTGGGGTGTACTGCATGATTATGAGTTAAAGCATCATTTCAGAAACAATGTTGCTCTTCAATATTTCAAACAAGTGAACAAGTTAATTGTGATCTTTTGAGAAGAGTGCCCACAAGCAAAATCAAAGAAAACATGAGTTGAAAGTGAGAAAAGACAACTTGGCAAAATAAAAGAAAGTTAGCTTTAAAAATAAAATTTTGCAAATCTGTTTGTTCTGCTGGGCACATTTTTACCAGTCACAGCCTTCTGTTTGCAAGGCACTAGAAGTTAAATAGAACAAAATAGTATCTAAATCACATTGGGAGCACAGGACGAGCACAAATTAAGTTGAATCAATCAGTGCTTGGCCCCTGCTCCATACAGAGGAATGGAAATAATGCCAGGCCTGTCTTGACGAATTACGAGGCCGTCAAGTAGAGTGCCATGCAAACCAACAAATGGTGAGTGACAGATGGGCTCTAAGCCCTTTACTGTACACAACTGACTCGCAAGAGAGAGGCATGCGCTAGGACATGCCCTTGTAGGTTTTACCCTAAAAAACAAGGCCAAAGACCTTCACCATCTAGTGACCCAAAAGAGAACAATAACTTGGTACACTGCAGGACTGCCCAACCCTGCTCCAATTTAAGAAAGAGATGAAGAACCACCTCTTTAAAGTCCACTACATCACAAATATTGCTTTCAGAAGCAAGCAACCCTTCCAATCACTGGTTGACTGTATCTTTCCCTTTGGCCCTATTCAGTGATCTGCAGCATTTTGCCTAGGTTTGCGCTACACAAATAAATAATACATGCATACATCGCTACATAGACACCACAAGGACCAGAATTGCTAGAGAGGCCAGCTACTATTTAAATAAAAGGTAAATACCAATATGCCTTGGAGAGTGCCTCCTGACTGTGAAAGCATTTAGGGGCATATTGTGACTTTTTGTGACGCAACGCTGGCGCAAACCTTGAACTCATATCTATGAGGCCATGCAATCCCACTTTGCATGACTTTGAATGGCTTCATAGATATGGAGTAAGGCAAGGTAATGAAAATCTCTGAGTTGTCTTACTCTGCGCCAGGGAGGCACTCATTCCATGGGCATTGTGGTGGGTGTTCCCACGTAACACCCACTGATTTTGATGCACTCAAGATTTATAAGACCTTGTAAACCTGGAGATGCACAAATACCTTACTCCTCCTCAGGGGAGATGCATTAAGGAGAAATATCATTATCTCTCCTCATTTTCTGCCAATATTTCTTGAGGTGTGCTATCAGATTCTGAAATTCTCAGAGTATGACCACTCTTTGCTTTATATTTCATATATTAATAGTAAGTTTTTACTGTCAGATAGATTTAATTCTCCCCACATTGTTTGAAGAATTTTATATTTCTATGACTGACCAAGCACTGTCCTACATTAATGGCCCAATTTAGAGTTTGGCAGACAGAATACTCAGTCGCAATTATTGTTTAAGGGCCTGTTGGTGTGATGCATGCCTGCTGGAGAAGTGCTGAATGGGTAGAGTGGCCAGGTGTCCCGAATTTGCCAGGACAGACCCAGTTTTTTACCAGCTGTCCTGGCAGATTTCACGAAATTTAGCTCATGTCCCGGTTTTAAGAAGGGGTCGACTGAAAACAGTGAGAGGTGCATTTAGGTGTTCTAAAGCTGTGTTAGTTAGCAGTTGTTATAAGTAAGCAATTTAACTATCAGGTATGATGCTGGTTGTTAGAGATGGGGTCTCTGGTTGGCAGTCGGTTTGCACTCTGTCCAAGCAGGGACCCTCAATCTAGTCATGGCAATGGAGATACACGCTTAAGATTACCTTTCTAGTAAGTCAAATATACCAATCATGGAAAAGCCAATTACACATTCAGTTTACACAGAAAACACTTGCACTTTAGCACTGGTCAGCAGTGGTAAAGTGCCCAGAGTACCAAAACCAGCAAAAACATAGTCCAGCACAGAGTCAGAACATAGGAAGGAGAGGCACCAAAGACAGGGGAGGCTACTCCAAGGATGCCAGGTCTAACACTGGTGTTAAAAATTATATTTTATTTATGTTCTCAGTGTCTCTTCTGTCCTACTACATTGATAAGGGCTGTAATTCCGCACTGCTCTGTTGATGTAAAATTGTAGCTCTCCTATTTTTGTAAAATGTCCCAGTTTTTGGTTCTCAAGATCTGGTCACTCCACGAACGGGCTCTTTTGGTCACTTCACAGAGAGGCATGCATTTCTTTTGCTCTTTTTGTAAAACGGATTAGCCAAGTATGAGTGACAAGCATACTTGATTTAAGGGTTTTTAAACGGTCTAGTGTGAAATAACTTTTTATTTAAGCACAATATGTAACTATTTATGCATTGCGCCACTTTTTAACTCTTTGCGCTACATTATGCCTGCACCAGGCATAATGTATGCAAAGGGGGCATCCCCCCCGTTAGCGGGGCCCAAAAAATGGTGCAAAGAAATCTGACAGATTTACTTGCATCATTTTTTTCCTGCACTTTTAACACCTGCTCAGAGCAGGCATTAAATGGAGGCTTCCATTGGTTACAATGGGCCTCTGAGTGCTTTGCAGGATTAGCATCAACATTTTTTATGCTAATCCTGCAAAGCGCCGGACTAGCATAAACAATTCTGACGCTAGTCCCCTAACTACCACCATGGTGCGCCGTATTTTAAATATGAATCACACATGGTGGTGTTGGGGGGGGCTGCGGGGCACACGAAAAGTGGCGCTTTTTTCAAATATGCCCCATAGGGAAGTGCTTCATTTGTAAATAAAATGGTGCCGGTGCCCAAAGCCCTCCTCTTAAACACGCGGCTGCTGCAATCAAATGTGTGAACACGGAATACAGAGGCAGCGTAATCCTGAAGCTGTCTCTGGCCTCTTCAATCCATTTACAGGCACTCCCTGTCCCTCCAGCTCACTCTTGCGGATTTCTACTTTCTCCCATTGTGATGCTTTTTTGTTTTTCTCTTCCTCCGTCTTTCCCATATGTATCTTTTTGTCACAGTAAATGCTTGAGACAGAAAAATAAGAGCCGGCCCTCAAAAATAAGTGCCGGTGCTCCGCACCAAAAACAACAAGCACAAATTATGCACTGCCATAGGGACATATTTAAGAGCCCCCAGTGCCATTCTAACGCCACATTAGTGTCATTTTTTTACACTAATGTGGCATTAGGAGGCCAAAAGCGCTGTGCCATATTTACAAAGAAGCGCAATGCATGCATTGCACCACTTTGTAACCTTTGCTGCTACATTATGCCTGCGTCAGGCATAATGTATGCAAAGGGGGCATGCCCCCGTTATGGGTGGGGGGCAAAAAATGAAGCAAAGAAATATGTCAGATTTCTTTGCATCATTTTTTTCCAGCACTTTTAAAGTCTACTCAGAGTAGGCATTAAAAGGGGGCTTCCATTGGTTAGAATGGGCCTCTGGGTGCTTTGCAAGATTAGTGTAAAAAAATGTTGACGCTAATCCTGCAAAGCGCCGGACTACGTAAAAAAGTTCTGATGCTAGTCCCCTAACTACCGCCATGGTGCACCGTATTTTAAATATGATGCACACATGGGGGCGTTAGGGGTGCGCTAAGGGGTGCAAGAAAAGTGGTGCTGCACTGCATGCCGTGCCACTTTTCTTAAATATGCCCCAGGCATATTAACCCTCTATGCTACTTTATGTTGAGTCAAAGCTTAGGAAAAACTCCCATCTCTCTCTCTAGCAGGAGCATTAAATCACAAGAGGTATCTTGACATTTTAATTGTTTCTGGAAGGCTAAACGCACAATCAACTTTTCAGCAGGTGCTTTTAAATCGCAAGTTTCGGAAGTTATTGCTAAACACAGCGCCCCCAAGAGGTCAGCGCCCGGTGCGGTCGCACCGCCCAAAAGCCGGCCCTGTTTGGAAGCTCTTGTCAGGGATGGTAGATTCAAAAACTCCTCACGGACTTGGAGAATTCAACAAAACAGAAGCAGTGGACTGAGAAACGAAAAGCTCATCAGATTCTGCTGGTGAAAATATTCAAAAACATAATCAGACACAACAGAAAAGTGATTATTACTTTTGGGCTAATATTAGGATGTTCAGCATCATATTGATATACTGATATATTGGTAAGTGATGAAAAACTAGTTGTTGTATTTTCTGCTTATCTCAACACTATGCATAATGCTTTGTAAAGCAAACAGCATTCAATTACTTCACAGAAGTTCAGCACAATGATCAACATCTCCTGTCCCCAAATATCCTCACCCACTCACTCACTCTGTCACTTAATGGCCCTCACCCACCCACTCACTACTCAGTCACTCAGTCTATCACTTCCAGCAGTCAGAGAGAGCCTGTGAGCAGTGCGCAGACTACTGTAAACCTCATCTGTACCTGTGAGCATAATAAAAGCTCTTTTGTGCTATGGGTTCACACTACTACCCTCTTTTAGCAAGAATATAAAAAGGCAGCTCAGGAAGGGGACCTGCAAAAGCCTGGCCCTCGCAGATGAACGTAAGCGAAGCATAATAATGGGCTGAAAGGGGCACATTTGCACATTCTGCCGAGGACTGCAGCTTTTTTTAAAAATATCTTTATAGAGTTTTCTCGTTTCATGGATAATGCAATAAACAATGTTTTAAAGTGTCAGTGTGCACCCAACGGGAAACAATGAACTATGAAGGAGGCCGGAACACACCCACTCATTTAAGTACATCAAGCTGATTGCAGCTATCATTATAATGCTTTAGGAAGACTCAAAATCAATCCAGTGGACCCAGATTCAGGGCACTTCAATCATAGAACCCAAATACTGACCTTCACTGTCTTGACTTTTCATCAGATCTTCGTGGATGAAAGGAGCAATGTCAAAAAATGCAGGCATTGGTTAGCGAACCAATCCCCATAAATGAATATTGCAAAGATCAAACAGAAACTCCCTTACCATCCTAGATTTTACAGAGGAAGCTGTGGTTAAGCAGCCAAAAACTTACATCAAGGGATGGTGTAAAGGCTGGTTTCAAGAACAACACAAGCATTGGCATAGCCAATAGGTCTCGCCTATGTGAGAACAATTGTCTTTGTCATTTTTGTTTTTAGCCATGCTGTACAGAAATGCAGCTGCACTGAAAGTTAAAAAAACACAACTATATGACACCAAATGAAATACAAATATAATGGGATAAACAGGACTAAAAGTTCGGGAATGAAAAGTCAGCTTGGACGCAATAGGCTACTCACAGACATCTAAAACTAAACAGTAGACACAGGAGGCTGTGGACGAGTAACATCCTAGCGGTTCAGAAGAAAAGACCCCTTCATTAGGGAGGGGCAGTTGGGAAGTACAGACACTCAGTATTGGAGCTGAGGAAGAGGAGTCCCCGACAACTGACATTTCCAGGTCATTGTATGGGAAGCTCATCCAGTCTAGGTTTTGCATTCTGATATTTGGAGGGGAGGAGGAAATCACAACGCGTAACAAGAATGCAGGAAATATACAAGCACTTAGAGCCAGGAAAAGTACTCATTTTTAATGGATACCAGCGACTGCCTTCCCTATATTAAAGTCAGACAAAGAAGGCAGCGTTTCTAGGTCCAGCCAGTCGCAGCTTTGAGGCCTGGGTTTCTGATTCTACCTTCAGCTAGCTAAGCACTCGCAGTCTGGGGCAGCAGTTTCCCTCTTGGGCTGAGATGAGCCACCAAGAGGCAGGAGGAAGCCTAGCGATATGTCAACTGTGACAGTGGGTTGGGCCGGGGAGGATTAAGTGAGTTTAAAATATTAAAATAACACTCATGCGCAGTCGGATTCAAACTCTGTGAACTTTAAAAGACTTGAAAAACAAAACAAAAAAAATTATCTTCCTCTATCATGAATCTGTAGTTGTAACGGCATGTGCACAACACCACAGACTCATGCTGGACAAAGAGAAAATGTGTTTGGGAATGCTGTCAGTTTCGAATGGGTAAGGGGTATATTTTTATTATTTTGCTTGTGAACCCTGTATAGAGTGGGCCAGGTGTGGAGGTTACGTAGCACAGTACAGCTGTTTTTGATTTACATATATAATTAGGGACTAAGGCTAAGAGCACATGAATGGGGTGAAAGTTCCTAACAAAATGTACAGAAACAGTACTGATCAGCAAGGTAAGGGAAAAATAAGCACACAGGCGAGGGAGGACGGGAGGAACACAGAGGGGGTGCACAAGGGAGCCAGCTGAGTAAACAAGCAGCAATAAAGGAGGGGGAAGGGCTAGGAACATGTTCTAATGCTACAAAACATTTTTACAGAAAATAAGAGAGGACGTGATGGAAATAAAGAAACACACAAAGAAACATTTCTCTTGAAACATCTTTTAAACAGGAACCCGAGGAAGGAAAAATCAAAAGACTAGTCTCCCCCGTTCTAGAGCAGCAGGGATCGCAGGCTGCTGTCCCCAGACACAACAAACCCTTGTAGCAGGGAAGATGTTTTGCAAAAGGGGAGAATGCTCTGTGCAAAGTTTTCTCGAAGGCACGAAACCTGCAGTTGTGTAGATGAAACCAAAAAGGGGATTTTTCGATAGAAGCAGGTGTGTGGAATCAGAAAAGGAGAAAGCCCAACTCCAGAGACAGGTGAGGCGTTCACCCAGCATTCCCAGCCACAGCCACCCCATGCAAGAGCCAGACGAGCAGCAGCCTGTCCTGAATGTGCAGCATGCACAGAGCAGCAAACCTTAGCTTGAAAATAGAAGAAATCACACTCTTCCTCTGGCCTCTTTTAAAACTGAGGCTGTTGTGAGAGGAAGAAAGAGCATAAAAGAGAAACAAGAAGCAACACTGAACACACACCAAAGACAAAAGCAGTAGACAATCAATATAATTTAAAAAAAGCAAGCAACAGTGCTTGTGAAGTGGGGGAAGGGAGACCTATTAAAGGACTTGCTCTACCAGTCACACAGGGAGCGTGGCTGCTGCTCTGGAACACAGTGTAACATGAGCAGGGAAGAAATAATAAAATAGTCCCTCCAAGTAACAGAAAAAGAACCAAAACATAAAGTTACCATACTTACTCCCTGCTCCATGGGTGTAAACAAAAGTCAAAATGGAGGGACAAAGAGAAAGGATTGCCGATTAGCATGCAAGTATTTTTAAAGGACACTGACATAGACAAATGAAAAACAATGGGCAGAAAATAACCCCACAAAGCATATAATACAGGTCAATAAGCAATAGCACAAGCGCTGTCTCAGCTCAATCTAACATAGGAGAAGATATTTTTTTAAGTGGCAACAAGTATCAAGTTTAGGATCCAATGCAAGGGTGGGCGGTTGCTGCTCCTTCCACACCAAGACAGATTGAGGTCTTAGGGAGTCCTGCTATATCTGTAAAAAGAGGGGATCTTAGTCTCTATGATGGAGGTCTTGCTAGACAGAGAAAGCAGGTTTCAGGGCCACAGTACAGGTGTAGATTATTTCAGGGGTGAACAACAGGTACACACTGGAATGCTGGTGAAAATGCCTACCTGCTGGGTCACATCTCAAGGGAGGTCCTCCCATGGATATGTGCCAGTGGTGCAGTTCCTGGTTCCTGGTCTCATCACGTCACAGATGTGTGTTCTTTGCTGCTGGTCTGTGTGCATGGTCTCAGGTAGGTAGAAGAGGCTGGTTGTGACTTGGTTGACATTCTCTTACTCTGGGGTAGGACCTCGAGCTCATAGACAGTTGAACAGATGGGCATGAAAGCACTTTCTGGCTACAGCACACCCACTTCTCCAATGCAGCACTTAATGGAGCTATTGTCCTTGCCTTAGAAAAAGACTGACTCATGGTTCTGGGCTGTAGTAGCACCAGCATCGGTTATGCTTGGCCTTGTTCAGGATCAGCAGCATCCATAAACTGGACCAAGACTTACTGTATTTTCCAGGTTGGGGTGAGCTAAGTGGGGGCTCCAACTCCAATATTGGCAGGAGTTTGGTTTGAACCTTGTGCAACCATCAAATTTGGGTAGAAAACATTTTTAGGGCTCGCTCTTCACTAAGTCTGATACAGTAGGTTTTATTAGGATGGAGATGTAGATTCGCCAAATAAAACAAGACAACTAGAAAGCTCTACTGGTAAGATATGGTAAGGGCACGAAGACCAGGTGGAATAGATGAGAAGGACGATCTTGGGTACGCATTAGCTCAGTCTTGCCACATGCACATTGTTAAAAAGAAAAATGGCCACATGTGGGGTTGCTGAAAGGTTTCACACATCAGTAGATCTTATCAAATGGGTACAGAAAAAGACTAAACTACACAGCTCTTGAGTGCGATTACTCGTGTGTGAAAGGAGGACCATTCTGGATAACCCTCAATAAGGCTGGAGCAGGCTTGTGAATAGTCTCTGTGAAGAGTTGAGAAGCTGAAAAGAGGGGGGATAGAGAAGCTCTGGTGGGACCCCCAAAAAAAGTGGGACAATGGCACAGCTCCCTTGAACAACACTGAACTTTTGTCCTGAGTAAAATCTCAATTCTCAATAAACATCTGTTATTCAGCGCCAAGATGCCTGCGGGTGAACGTGCGCTTTACAAATACACATGTTATGTTATGTTATGTTAATTGAAAGTGTATTATTCACTTCAGTTGTCTAGAGACACTGGTGTTAGTGGACTTTTGGAGCCAAGGCCGTTTTTGTCTCCTACAGTTCAAAACGTGAACTTAGAAGAACATACATACAACAGTACAATGTAAGCTATCACCACATTACGGGCTAGAGCTACCCTAATTTAACAGAACAGTGGCTTGAGCACCTGCTGCAGAGATTGACTGTATCGCGCTAGGTGACAGACTGGAATCGTGGCGGGGCCCAATCACTGTTCAATTCTTCTATGGTTTACAAAATGAGTACCACTGAGTTGGAATACTATAAAATTGACTCTACAAAAGGCCAAGCAACAGCTTTGTTAGTGGGATGCAGTACAGAGATGATCAGCATTATTAATATAATAATGTAAAGCTATCAGATTTTTGCTCTGTTAGAAACATGCCATCTACTTCTATGTTCTTACACTGGGTGACATTGAGAAAGTCGTTCCCTGATTAAATTATAGTTCCGCAAATGCTATCACGCATCACAAGAACAGACTTCTCGGCCCATTAACAACTCAGATCTGCACACCAATCCTATGTAACCTGCATAAAAATACAGCACGTTAGGTTGTACCTCACCCCATGGGTGGCAGCTGTGTTCCTGGGTGTTTCTCAGATATTATCATCCTCCAGAATGGTTCCCCATGGTGTCTGCCCCACAGCAGCGGGTCATCTGAGCAGCTTCCTCCTTTACCCGGGTGACTGCATCACAATGTACAGTGCTGTGTCAGCCTTGGGGAGCCACTCTCAGCTGGGGACATTTGTTGCCTCATAAAGCTCGGGCACATAGTTAGAAGTTCTCTACTGAACACAGATAAAAAAAGGGGTTTAATTACTCTCCCGTCATGATATTTTAAACGGTTATGTTTTAATAAGTGCCAATATAAGTTTATGGCGCTAACTGGTACTCCAATGAGATTTGTGGGAAAAAAACAGTTTTTTGAGACGGCCTAAGGCAGTTATACGCTTTTAAACAAACTGACAATGACTTGTCCATTTTGTTTTACCTACTCAAAACTCGTTTACGCAGAGACGTGAATTAAAAGTAGTGTGGAATTTGCCACACTCGGAAATTACCGGATGCAATGACTGTTAATTTACCGGGGAAAGACAGATAAATAATGAGACACGCGGATATTGACGTCGAAATTACTCAAATCCATATGTTATTCTCCATTCGCAGCCCGCAGTACTGGATTCCATCAGTGCGTGATAATCATCTCATAGGCCTGTCTCCGGAGCACTAGAAATCGATGCCAGTGCCCCAGATTTTTTAGATGGTCCAGAAAACCGTGACCTAGCAGATGTTTTCTTGAAGAGAGGAATAGATAAGAGGTGAGGGGTGGGGAGTGGGGGGTGTAGGTTTTGCCTGGATGAAACTTCAAAAGGTTTCCTTTTTGGAAACAGGACATAGAGAAATTGTATTTTGTCAGAAATTATTATGTTTCCTTTTTTATTTTCCTTTAGAGACGCTGATTTCGTCACGTTAGATACTCTCAGAAGGTCGAGGTGCTGTAAGACAGAAAATAATGTCAAAACACAACTCAACTTCATAATCAATTTACAGTGGCTCGTGGTGTGATGTGACAGTCAACTAAAGCATATTGTGCCAAAACAAAAAGTGTGCATGCTTCACACAGGGACTCGTTGTAATGAAGAAATCATGTCCCTAGGAACCGTACCCATGTGTAGTCCACCGTGGACCCTCTGATCAGGGATAAGGTTTCGGGGGCCAACTGTATATAAGAAAACATAGTTAAGAAATAGGTGCTAGCGCCGAGCACCGGAAAACACCAGAACAAATTAAGCTCTCTAAGGGGGACGTGGTATTGCCAAGGATGAATTAGGAGCCTGGGAAGTAGATTGGTCTGGCCTTGAGGAGTAGAGGCAGGGAGAAGTGGGGCAGCCAGGCTGGGGCAGATGAGGCAGTTGGGTTTGCTTCAGGCATGGAGGTGAAAGGGCTGATGGGCTGAGCATCATTGGAACCTGGGGCAGACACAAAGGTGGAAGGTTCCTTACACCAGCAGAGCAGAAAGGAATTTAGGACCTGATTTAGAGTTTGTCCGATGGTATACTGTTGCACAAACATGGCAGACATCCGTTCATCTTGTTACAAGTGCCATGCGATACAATGATTGTGATGGAGTAAACCCTCCACCATACTCGAAATCAACCTTCAGTTGTTCCCTGGCGATCTACCGAGGAGGCTTTTTTCAGGAACCTCAACATAATCCTTGGGCTCAGAGAGCTGCTAGGCAGTGCCATTGATGTGAAACTTAATAAGAGCTGTGAAGGTTCTAATTTAAACTGAGAAAATGTTAAAACTCTGTATCTGAAGGTAAAGATGATTTATAGATATGTTTTATAACATGACAAAAATAAGCAAAAGTTATTTAAGCAAAGACTTTCAAGAGTGTTATTCTGATGCAACTCGTTGTAATACTTTTTAATGTAATGTTGTTTTTAAAGACTACCCTTTTTAGGGGTGAGGGAAATTTCTGTGACAAGAATACCTCCGCTTCAACATCCGAGCAACCCTTCAGGTGCTAAAAAGAAGCATGGAAGACACATGCAGTACCTGCAAACCCTAAACAAATAGTCTTGTCTTAATACGTGTTAAAAAGACCAAGAGCCATCCTTCTAGAAGAATGTACGCAGCTGTTTAAGTATGTTTCACAAGTCCCATATAGTTGATGCTTGAGGATAGTGAGGGCAGCACCACTGTCAGCAGAAGTTGGAGTGACTTTAAAGAACCACTGAAGAAGGGTGAAAAGGCAGGCTGGTGAAGGCCTTCTATTGTGGAACTGCCACCGCCACCACCCCGGCCCTGCCCCACCCCACCCACCACACACACAACAGCTTCTCCCAGCCGGACCGCTGATTAGTCCTTTGCGACTCTGAGTATTGTCCCACGACACTCATTGGCTCTAAAACCGCAAGTCAATTACAGATGAAGTAAACTGAAACGTTAGTGTATAACCAGTCCAAATTCACTAGGATCGAACTATTTGACAAGTTATTTCAATTACATTTATTCTTTGAATACTAAGGTCATACAAGGGAAAAAGTGAAGTTAATGAGAACGTTCATTTTCTCCCTCCGACCACCACTTTCAACACGGCTGTACATGCTCTAAACACTTCTGGTCTGGACTATTGCAACTCCTTGTATTTGGCCTTCTATCCTATCTTTTACAGCGACATAAAATAGAACAAAACTCCACTGTCCACTTAATTTTAAACAGACCTCAATGGCAGCCCATCTCAGTAGATCCGAGGAAGCTTCCCTGTCTTCCCATCCACATGCAATCTACCTCTAAAGTAATGTGCATAGGTTTTAAGTCTCTTGCTAATAAAGTTTAACAGCTTATCCAGGCTTACCATCCTGCTTGCCTTCAAAGGACTTCAGTTTTCAATCTAATTTGCCACCCACCCCGATCGCGTACTGGAGGTCACTCCTTCTGCTTTTTGGTCTCCAACCGGAGAAATGATGCAACTCCCCTTCAGAGCCATTATTTGGAAAGGAAATCAAAACCTGGCTATCCAGCACCCTGTACATTTCTCTTTTTTGAGTATATTCCATAGTTTTCAGCCTTGGTTGCCAGAGTGCCAGAACCCCCTATTTGGTTAGCAGTCATGATATACAAAATTCTCATTTGTTCATTGTCATTTATTCACAGAGAGAGTTTATGCTGCTCTAAAATGATCGTCTGGCCAGAGATATAATTGACCTGGCTGAATAATGGATCTGCAAGAAAATTTACAATGAGGCCCAGGTTAAATTTCCTCCCTTTCTCAGCATGTCTCCTGAATTAGTACTTACTGAACGTAGAGGTCTCTGGGCTTCATTTACTATTTGCCAACCAGCCTACTACTATGATAGTGCAATACGCGCTCTGCCATCCCAGCTATGTCCAGACTTCTGAATTCAGAATTATCCAGAATTTTTTGCCATTTGCACAGATATTTTCCTGCGTCCATGGCGGTACCTGCTTCGTAGGAAACAAAACTGTGGCAGCATGATGTGGAGGCATCACGGACCAGTTGTCACATATGTGTTTTTTTAAGACGGCAAACCTCCAAATCAAGGGTTCATTTTTGGTAAAAAAATATCTAATGTCCGACCAGCACTGAATGTTTTATCCAATTTACACAGAACAGGCATAATCCTTTATGCCAGGTGAATTCCGGACATATGAGAATACAGGGGTTCACTAGGACCTTAGTTCCCTAAAATTACTCTTATTGTCCTAGATAAAAAGTTAAAAACCCAAAGTTCCATGGTACAAATATAAGTATAAATATATTTATTAAGATAATTCATAAAGGCAGTACCATGCTCAATACTGGAAGTACAGTGACATGAGTGAAACAAAGTGTCAATGTAGTGTCACATAGGTTCTCAATATCCTAATGAGGCTACTGGATTTGAGCAGAAGAAACACCTGAAATGTGGGGTACTAAGTACAGTTCCACACCATGTGACACCTGTTGGCCTAATCCGGGTATTCCGGCTAACTAGCAGCACCTCATCTCTGCACAAGAGCTGGGATGACTGTGGCAACCAGGCGCACGGCAAGAAAGACTCCTCAGGGGAATCGTGGTTGATCAGATCTCACCACTTTCTCTCGGTTACACTAGTCTCACACAGGCAAAGACAACAGTGGCAGAGTATAGTTCAATAACAATTTATTGAAGTAACTGCACCTTAGATTAAATGGCATATTGCAATGACTAGGATGATAAAACACACTAAGAGCAAAATTGTGACAAGGAGTGCGAAACACAAAAACAGTCCCACCATACTGTCACTAGGAGTGATATATATCTTTCCTACCTAAGCTATGTTACAGCACATCATGATAAGCCCTAATTCGCCTTCAGGTTTCCCCCCTGGGAAGACATCCCACATAAGAATGTGTACGTTCTTGTGAATGTTGCAGGCACAGCGTACCACTTTTGCTGGCAAACGTATCTGACAGCAGTCTTGGGCAAAGCACAGAGTGCAATGCTAAGAAAGTGATGCTTTCCTAGGCAAAGGAACAAATAGATAGAGAAAATAAAACAACACTGCAAATATGGCTATTGCTAGAAAAAGAAAGCAATGCTGAATAAAATATAACTGGGCTAAAGTGCACAATGGCAGGCCTAGTTTGCTAAAATAAAGGGGGTCATTCTGACCTCGGCGGTAAAAGCCGCTTACCGCCGGTCAGAAGGCCGCCACAATACCGCCGCAGCCGCGGTCAGCCGCCACGGACATTCTGACCCACAACTGCAAAACCTCCAAAAATCCGCCCTCCACTGCAGTCCGCCACATCAGCGGCCAGCGGTAAACTGGAGAAGACCAAACCTCCACCGCCACGCCAACAGAAATACGCCCATCCCATTATGACCCGCAAATCCACGCGGCGGTCATTCAACAGCGGTATTCCATTGGCGGTACACACAGCCGCGGTCAAAATACACACACCTTTACAAACCCCTACCACATTGGACAATTTGAAAGGCACACACCTGAAACACATACACACACCACTCCCACACATCCAATGCCATATAAAACACACACCCACATCACCCACAAACCCCTACCAACAAAAACCAGAGACGAAGGAGAGAGAGACACATCAGAGAATAGATAGCCAGACACACAGAGGCACACCACAACATCACACACACCACATAGAAGCACAAAGCACCACACACCAACACACACATCATCACATACACCACCCCACACCTCATACACACCACCCCATGGCACCACAAAGGCACCCACGCTTTTCGGACCAAGAACTCCGGGTCATGGTGGAGGAAATCATAAGAGTGGAACCCCAGCTCTTCGGCTCACAGGTTCAGCACACCACCATAGCAAGGAAGGCGGAGCTCTGGCAGCGGATCGTGGACAGGGTCAACGCGGTGGGACAGCATCCCAGAAATAGGGACGACATCCGCAAACGATGGAACGACCTACGGGGGAAGGTGCGATCGATGGTCTCGCGACACAACATCGCAGTGCAGAAGTCTGGCGGGGGACCCCCACCCACTCCACCCGAATTCACAGCATGGGAGCAAGAGGTACTCAACATCCTGCATCCTGATGGCCTCGCTGGAGTACACAGAGGAATGGACTCTGGTAAGTACAAGGCCAACCACTTCACCCCCCCCCAGCATGCTAACCCCCACCCTCACCCCCAACCCCCCAGCACACATCCTCCCTGAGAATGTCTCTCCAGCACAACCCACCCAACACCAACCCCTGCATGCCATCCCCAAACTATGGACACCCATCACCTAAGCATGACCACTGCACATACCCATCCCCCCCCCCACAAAACACCCTCACAACACCTCCCCCAAGGGAATGCCAGCACTGGGGGACAAGGGCACCCATAAAACACAAGCTAATGCACACACAGAAACAATAACCATACCCTCTTACCCCATGCAGGACCCGAACGACAACACACCGGTCAGGAGGGACCAGAAATGTCCATCCCACCCCCGGAACAGGCCCCTAGTGATGACAGCAGCTCTGTCGACCTGGACCCTGATGACCAGCCCGGACCATCGGGGACCTCTGGGCAGTCGGTTCCCCTCACCCAGACACAGGCCACTGCAGACCCAACCCCCTCTGGGAACAACAGCACAGCTCCCACCCAGCGGGCCCATGCCTCTGTCTCTAGGACAGGTCAAGCAGCGGTGTGTCTACCACTACAGGGCCCCCAGGGTAACCCACCAACCCAACAACAACAGGGACCTGGGGGCAGTCGGAGTGGGCACACCGTCCAGGGGACAGAGGCCCAGGGAAACAGGGCAACTCGGAGGGCTGCTGTGCGACAGGGGGGGGAGGAGAGGCCCAGGGAACCCACTCTCCAAGAGGCCCTCACCACCATCATGGCAGCCTACCACCACTCACAAGAGACGACGGCGACGGTACTGGCCAGGTTCCAGGAGATCCAGGCACAGCAGGAGCAACGCTACATGGGGTTCAGCGACCAACTCACCAACATCTCAACCGCTATGGGGAGCATAGTCTAGGCCCTGAACCGTATAGAGGACACGTTTCGGGACCATGTGGCATCACACAGGGCCCCTGTCACTAGCCAGGAACAGGAACAGCCTACCACCTCCGCCGGCGCTAGTGGACAGGAGGCCCCACCACAACGACAGCCCACCAGAACCCCACCTCCTGCTGAACAACAACCACCCCGCAAAAGGAGCCTGAGATCAAAAAAACCGACAGAGTAGGATGTCAAGACCCCCGCCAGCATCACATACCCCCTGAAGTCCTCCCACTGTTCAACATTGCCACCCTGTCAAACCTTGAACCGCCCATGCTCCATCCTGCCACAGGCATATGGACAATGCACCTGTGAGACTGAGAACTGGACTCTGCCATGGACATTACTCCACCCCCACCCATCACTGTTTCACTATCATGTACCAATATCTATGCATTAATAATAAATCACACATTGCACTGAAATCAATCAGGACTCAGCCTGTCTTATTTACAAATGTATGACACATTACATATCAGTTACGTATTTTTAACATTGTGAATTACAGATACCGAGGTAACTTAGCATTAGTCCATGGGCCAACCAAGCCGAGGTCACGCAGTGGCTCATACAGCACAGAAAAGGGAAGGGAAAATCAAACATCATGTTTATAGTTCTGGGGGGAAATCGACAAAGTTGAGATGCAGGAGGCTTTCAGGAAATGTAAAATGGCATGGGTGATTATTACCTGTGTGCTACTGGAAATACTGTTCTATTACTCTGTCCCTGTTGTCTGTGTCGTCCTCTGAGTCTTCCTCCTCTTCACTCTCCGCAGGCTCCACAGCTGCTTCAACACCACCATCTGCACCATCCTCCTGCAGGAAAGGAACCTGACGTCGCAATGCCAGATTGTGAAGCATACAGCAGGCCACGATGATATGGCACACCTTCTTTGGTGAGTACATCAGGGATCCCCCTGTCATATGCAGGCACCTAAACCTTGCCTTCAGGAGGCCAAAGGTCCTTTCGATGATCCTCCTAGTTCGCCCATGGGCCTCATTGTACCGTTCCTCTGCCCTGGTCCGGGGATTCCTCACTGGGGTCAGTAGCCAAGGCAGGTTGGGGTAACCAGAGTCACCTATTAGCCACACACGTTGTCTCTGTAGCTGCTCCATCACATAGGGGATGCTGCTATTTCGCATAACATACGCGTCATGCACTGACCCTGGAAACTTGGCATTTACATGGGAGATGTACTGGTCAGCCAAACAGACCACCTGGACATTCATCGAATGATAACTTTTTCTGTTTCTGTACACCTGCTCATCGTCTTTTGGGGGTACCAAAGCCACATGGGTCCCATCAATGGCACCAATGATGTTGGGGATATGTCCAAGGGCATAGAAATCACCCTTCACTGTAGGCAAGTCACCCTCCTCTGGGAAAATGAGGTAGCTCCGCATGAGTTTCATCAGGGCAGACAACACTCTGCTCAAAATCTTTGAAAACATAGGCTGAGACATTCCAGATGACATGGCCACTGTTGTCTGGAATGACCCACTTGCCAAAAAATGGAGGACTGACAAAACCTGCACCAGAGGGGGAATCCCTGTGGGTTGGCGGATGGGGGACATCAGGGCTGGCTCCAGCTGGGCACACAGTTCATGGATAGTGGCACGGTCAAGTCTGTATCGAAGTATTATATGGCGTTCTTCCATTGTCGACAGGTCCACCAGCGGTCGGTACACGCGAGGATTCGTCCTTCTCCTCGCAAGTCCCAGCGGACGGTGCCTAGGAAGGACAACATGGAGCACAGAGTCAGGCAAACCACAGGTACGTACAGACAGCTTGCACAGTTAAAGAATGGCAATGGGTTGAAAGGCGTGTATGTGTGGCAATGCAAGGCCTAGGCCTGTGTGTCGCAGTCAAAATTAAGCCATGTAGGCCCTTGAAATGGCGGCTGCCTGACCTGTGAAGTGGGACAATGGGATGTGAGGTCAATGCGCTGGCGGTGCACACCATGGCGGTAGGCGGTCGAAGACCGTGGCGCAAAGCCGCATTGGTTAACATTGAACCCTATGGGTTTCAGGAGCCAATGATGATGTGCGCCGGCGGTCGCGGTACGCACCGCCGCGGTACGCACCACCGCGGGCATGACCGCCATTTCCTAGCTGATTGATCACTCGAGAGCTGATCATCCACAGGAGAGGACCTATACTGCAAGTGCTGCTGTGACCTCGGTCTGGAAGTGACAATGGCTGCTGCGACTGGGAAAAGGGCCCCTGCCTTCACGTCTGAAGAGTTGGAGAAGCTCGTGGATGGGGTCCTCCCCCAGTATGCGCTACTCTACGGTCCTACAGACAAACAAGTGAGTACACCGGGTGCACATGGAATGGGCTATGCCTGTGTGGATTGGGGTGGATGTAAGTTGGTGGGGTGGGGGGCGAATGAGGAGTGCAACGCACGACAGATGAGAGCATGTGCCATATGGCAAAGTTGGTGGGGGGGGGCAATCACATCTAACATGCAGGTCATTGATGATTTCCTCCTTTCCACCCTGTACATGTCAAATAGGTCAGCGCCCATCAGAAGATCGAGATTTGGCGTGCCATCGCCAAGGAAGTCCGGAACTTGGGGGTCCACAACAGACGGGGCACACACTGCCGCAAGAGGTGGGAGGACATCCGCCGTGGAACAAGGAAGACCGCAGAAACACTGCTGGGGATGGCCTCCCAACCTAGGAGGGGTGCCAGTCGCACCATGACCCCCCTGATGTCCCGGATCCTGGCGGTGGCCTACCCTGAATTGGATGGGCGCTTTAAGACATCACAGCAGACACAAGGGGGTGAGTATCAGCACATTCTCCTATCTTTCTGCGCAGTGGAGGCGTCTGGGTGGGGGAGGAGGGCTGTGGGTGACATTAGGCCAGGGCGCTTTCTGTAGTGTAGTCCTCTCCCTTAGGCATGGCCCTGTGCCCCCGGCCCCCACCTCTGTAGGGTGACAAGTACAGCCATTGATGGTCCAGCATCACCCATGTGCGCGTTTGACGTCTCTTGGCCTGTTGTCCTAGTCAGTAGTATTGAGTAGTGTACCCCGAATGCGCGGCTTAGTGCATGAGGCTCCTGTGTCTGTCCTCTCCGCCAACGGTGTTGACATTGCATGCACTCAACCTGGTCTTCTTTTTTCTCCCCCCACCCTTTCTCTTCATCTTCTTGTGCATGTGTGCATTAGCATCATCAGGCGGAGGAGATTTGGCATCGGAGCACGAGGGAGCTGCAGGACACAAGGCCCCGGTGGGCCCAGGAACAGACACCGAGGGCACCAGTGATCCGGAGGGCGAGGGGAGCACCACAACGGGGACCGGTGGTGACACCAGCGACTCAGACACGTCCTCGGATGGGAGCTCCCTAGCGGTGGCGGCAACATCCGGGCCCCCCGCCTCTACAGGTACAGCCGCCACCCAGCGCACCAGCACCGCCCTCCCAGCAGCCCCTCAGCCTACGCTCCGTGCCCGCTCGCCCAGGAAGGCGCGCGTCTCCTTCGCCCCAGGCACCTCAGCCCCTGCCCCTGTTGCCCCTGCTGCCCTCAGTGCGGAGCTCATTGACCTGGTGAGGACGCTCATTGTTGGGCAGACGACCCTTTTGAATGCCATCCAGGGTGTGCAAAGGGAGGTGCAACAGAGCAATGCGTACCTGGAGGGCATTCATTCGGGTCAGGCTGCCCATCAACGAGCGTTCACTGCTCTGGCCTCAGCACTGACGGCAGCCATTGTCCCTGTTTCCAGCCTCCCTCTTCTTACTGCCTCCAGCCTGTCTCTGTCTCCTGTTCCTCAGCCTATCCCATCCACACCATCAGACCAGCCTGCACACACCTCAACACCCAAGAGCAGCTCATCCAGACACAAGCACCACAGATCCCACAAACACTCACCCAAGCAACACACAGATGCAGACATTCCAGCAGTCACAACCACCTCTGTGTCCCCCTCCTCCTCTTCTCCCTCCTCCCTCCCTGTGACGTCTACACTCACACCTGCATGCACCCCAACATCAGCCAGTGCTTCCATCACCACCTCACCCTCCAGTACAGTCCACACTCGTGCAGTCACCACCCCCACTGCCATTTACACGTCCCCTGTGTCCTCTCCCACTGTGTCTGTCACCCCCTCTTCCAAGACACACAAACGCAGGCAGCCACCCACCCAACAGACATCCACCTCACGACAGCCTACAGCACCAGCACCTTCACCCAATGACAGCACACCTGACTCTCCTACAACCACATCCTCTTCCTCCACTCCCATCACCACTTCTCCTACCCTTTACCTTGGACCTAAAAAGCTTTTCCTGGCTAATCTTGACCTCTTTCCCTCCGATGAGCTCCCCCCTCCATCTGCAAAGAGTCCCAAGAGCACCGCAGCCACCACCAGCCCAGCTTCGAGTGTCACTGTTGTGCATGGGTTCTAGAGTCCACCCTTTGCCAGCAGTGACACATCGATCAGCAGCAAGGACACGTCCAGCCCCCCCCCCCGGCAAGAGGACCCGCAAAAACAAGGGCCGCCGTGCGAGGACTGACAGGGCTGCCCCCAAGGAGCAATGTGCGGCCACTTCACCAGCCACACCATCTAGGGGAGGCAAGGGCCCGAGAGCCCCATCAAAGGAGCGGAAGGGCAGCAGGAGCGCGGAGAAGGTGGACCCCACATGTCACATCCCAGCTGGGAAGGAGGACACTAAAGAGGCCAGGAGTCCGTCCCCGAAGGGTCCAGAAACGTCACGGTCCGAGGGCGACTGAGCAGGGAGTCCAGGCCAGGTCTGGCTCCCTTGACCTGCTGGATGAGCACCGCTGAACAGGGCCCGCGGTGCAGAAGAGCACCGCTGAAGAGGGCCCCGCCGTGAAGATAGGCACCGCTGAAGAGGGCCTGCCGTGCAGAAGAGCACCGCTGAAGAGGGCCCCGCCGTGAAGATAGGCACCGCTGAACTGGGCCCGCGGTGCAGAAGAGCACCGCTGAAGAGGGCCCCGCCGTGAAGATAGGCACCGCTGAAGAGGGCCCCGCCGTGAAGATAGGCACCGCTGAAGAGGGCCCGCCGTGCAGAAGAGCACCGCTGAACAGGGCCCCGCCGTGAAGATAGGCACCGCTAAGAGGGCCCGCCGTGCAGAAGAGCACCGCTGAAGAGGGCCCGCCGTGCAGAAGAGCACCGCTGAAGAGGGCCCCGCCGTGAAGATAGGCACCGCTGAACAGGGCCCGCGGTGCAGAAGAGCACCGCTGAACAGGGCCCCGCCGTGAAGATAGGCACCGCTGAACAGGGCCCGCGGTGCAGAAGAGCACCGCTGAACAGGGCCCCGCCGTGAAGATAGGCACCGCTGAAGAGGGCCTGCCGTGCAGAAGAGCACCGCTGAAGAGGGCCCGCCGTGCAGAAGAGCACCGCTGAAGAGGGCCCCGCCGTGAAGATAGGCACCGCTGAAGAGGGCCCCGCCATCTCAAGCACCGCTCCGCTGGGCACCGCCGTCTCAAGCACCGCTCCGCTGGGCCCTTCATCTCAAGCACCGCTCCGCTGGGCACCGCCGTCTCAAGCACCGCTCCGCTGGGCCCTTCATCTCAAGCACCGCTCCGCTGGGCAACGCCGTCTCAAGCACCGCTCCGCTGGGCACCGCCGTCTCAAGCACCGCTCCGCTGGGCCCTTCTTCTCAAGCACCGCTCCGCTGGGCACCGCCGTCTCAAGCACTGCTCCGCTGGGCCCTTCTTCTCAAGCACCGCTCCGCTGGGCACCGCCGTCTCAAGCACCGCTCCGCTGGGCACCGCCGTCTCAAGCACTGTTTATGGTTCACTGTGCCCACCATGCCTCCTCCTTGACCAGTGGAGACTGTCATCCACCTGATGGACTGTGGCTTTGCACTCCCCAGGATGGTACAGTGGGCAGCCCACCCACTGTAGAGACATTGAGAGACTGTGGCTTTGCACTCCCCAGGATGGTACAGTGGGCAGCCCACCCACTGTAGAGACATTGAGAGACTGTGGCTTTGCACTCCCCAGGATGGTACAGTGGGCATGGTGGCTCCTCGTGGATCTGGCGTCGTGGACTCATGTGGCTGTGGTGCCCCCCCCTTCCCTTCCCCCTGAGGTGCCTGTAGTTTTTACATCTGATGCCCCTGCAGTGTTCTCTCCAAAGGACTCAGGTCTCCTGTGTGGGCTTTGCCCTTGTTTCTCAAAACTTTGGCCCACGGACATGATGAATTCGTAGGATGTGCAGGACTTGTTACTTCAGTTATACACTGATGTGTATATCATTTGTTTTCTTGTAAATATCTTTCATGGTTGTACGATAATTTTCAGGAGCTTTTTGGTACATAAATATTTATTCCAAATTTGATTATGTCATAGCATTTTTCAGGGGTGTTTGGGTGGTGTCACTGTGACTTGTTGCTCTGCATTGGTGTGTACATAGTTGGGGGGGGGGGGTCGCATATGTGTGTGGCCGTAACCTTTCATCCTCCCCCTCCTGTGTGTCGTAGGTGCAGTACTCACCGTTGTCATCTGCGCCGGACTTCGTACTCGTGGTAGATGAGAAGGTAGACGAGAGCAGGTAGGATGTTTAATTCGGGTTCCATGCTGTCCTCCTTCCTCCTGGAGTGCGTAGTGGTGTGCGTTTTCCCGTTCGTAGTCTGTTTCCGCCGTGTTTTTATCGGCGGTGCTCCCGCCACGGAAAAGGTGGCGGATTGGTGAGTTGTGATAGTGTGGGCGGTACATTGTCTGCTGCCTGGCTGTTGGCAGTGACCGCTGCGCTGTTTGTTTGTACCGCCGTGGCGGTCGGAGTGTTAAAGTGGCTGTCTGTGTTGGCGGTTCCCGCCAGGGTCAGAATTCCATTTTTTTGACCGCCAGCCTGTTGGCGGGTTGGCCGCCGCTTTAACACCGACCGCCAGGGTTAGAATCACCCCCAAAGTGTCTAAAATATGGCTAAAATAGCTATACAACAGAAGTGGTTGAGCTATTTTTTTCAGGCGACATAGTGACCCTGTAAATGTGTTTCAGAACTCACCCAGCCAAAGTCTTGAGTGTTAAATACAGGACCAGCTCCACACAAAGATTGCCTAGTGCAACACAGTGAGAGCGACACTGGCTAGCCCACACAGTCTTTTGCTTGCTTGTGGCAGCAAAAATGCTTGATCTTGTCCTGGTTGGCAACAGAAGCCATTTGGACTGGATGTGGCATTTATATTGCAACATCAGTGCTTATTTTGTAAATAAAAACGTGCCGGTGCCCAAAGCTCTCCTCTGAAACATGGGCTGCTGCAATTAAATGTACGAGCACAGAATATTGAGGCAGTGTAATCCTGACGCCATCTTAGGCCTCTTTAATCAATTTCCATATACTTCCTGCTCTTACAGCTCTCTCTTGCAGCTTTCTGCTTTCTCCCTTTGTGACACTTTTTTCGTTTTTCTTTCCCATATGTGTCTTTCACTCGCAGTAAATGTTTGAGGCAGAAAAATAAGTGCCAGCTCTCAAAAATAAGTACCGGTGCCCCGCGCCGGAAACCACTGGCTCAAATTAAGCACTGCCCAACATACTTCAGGAATGTGTGCATCGTGTTTACATTTACAAAAAAACTGTTCAGAAGCACATGATGAGTGCGCACAAGTCATAGCAGGCCCACTGGAATTATGAGGCAACGGAGGACTAAATTATGTGGCAAGAAAAGGCACATTGTGGCTGATATTTCACAATTATATCGTCATAACAAACATTACTAGTATTTGGGCAAACATTTCACCTCTTTAGTGCCAATTTGACAGCTCCATAAGAAAAACAGAAATTAAAAGGTGACCAGTGAACCTTTGCAAGGGATCTGTTACTGTGTTGCACCACTTGAGATACTTTTTTCAGCAACTTTTGACCCCTTTGAGCTACAAACAATTTTTCTTGATATCTACAAGTAATGCAAAGGAAGGTGGATTATGTGGCCAGTGCAGTAAATGTATTATTATGCGGGAAAAGAGGCTGCAGAATTGCATATGCCCAGGGGCCCTATAAATGAGTCAGGCAGACATCCCCAGTAACTATGTTAGGGTGGTCACAATCCTTATTTTCCTTTTTTTTGTTCTTTTTTATCTAGAGATGGGTTCTTATGCGTGCAAGGGCCGCGGGCGTAGACGGATGGGTGAAGCTATCTGGGCCCCGTTTGCACAGTGGCTAGGTAATAATTAAATCATGTTCGTAGGGGATCTATTTATTTAATCATGTTCAATTTTGGCACTTTATTTGTATTCTAAAGGTCTTGAATAGGTTATTTCATATGCCCCCTTTCAGTGGTCTTGATGTCTGCTGTAGATCGATGAAATGAATTTATGTCATGATGTGTATTTATCTAATGTATTTATTGTATTTATTCAGCCTTCTTTTTGCTTTGGTATTTGTACACTGTGCATCTTCAATAAAATAAAAAATAAAATAAAAAAAACAATCCTTATTTTCCAATGATAGTCTTACCTTTCCTCCTCTACATCGGAGCTGGCAGCAGAATTCTTCACTAGGGCGTTTGTTTGACGTCCATGCCAAGCCCCTTTCTGCCTAACGGACAATGGATCAGCGGCAAAACCTTTCTTTGTTGCAGTAGCTGCGAACAAGAGAAGAAAAAAGCAAATGTCATCCATTGACAATTGCTACATTTATTGCTTAAAAGCTTTGTTGAAAACAAACATGTGATACAATTCATACTAATCATGAGCAGGCTGTTGTGCACCATGGGCAACTTCTGGGGATATCATCAGGCAAGTAGATTCTGCAAGACTAGAGAGACACATATCTGCAAATGCAATAGTTTCCATTATCCTAGTGCGGCCCCATCACTATATGACTACAGATAATCACTGGACCAGTTTTTTCTATGTCATGATCTTCTGTGACCCCTTCAACTCTAGATGGGTCTTTAGCGTTTTTTCTGAGAACGGTGGACGTGATCATGTAGGTAAATATATATAGGTAAGTAAGTATGCATGAACTATTCTTCACTCCACTGCTACTTCCCTTGACAATATAGTGGTAGTTGGTATTGCGGAGTGATTATTTTAGAGTTGATATTTTGACCACAATGCAGTGACTCGCCATTATTGATTAAAGTGTTTCACTAGAATTCCCTTCGGCATCTGCTGCTCCCACAAAAGAAATATTTCCCAGAGGAACAAGGTCACAAAGAGGGATGAACAACCAGGGGCGGCTGCGCCATTAGAGTGGAGGAGCGCCCCAACCCCCCACCCTCCCACCCCCCCTACCAGCAGCAGAAGCTGCAAAACTTTCATAACGAGGGGATAATAAACTATGGGGCATATTTATACTCTGTTTGCGCCGAATGTGCGTCAAAATTTTTGACCCACAATCGGCGCAAACCCTGCCCCATATTTATACTTTGACGTCCGACCCCGCGGGCGTCAAAGTTCCACCATGTGCGTCATTTTTTGGAAGGGGCAACCAGCCTTGTGTTAATTATATGCAAGGTAGGTGTTCCCTTCCAAAAAATGACTTTAAGGCCTGTGCCCCATATTTATACTCTGACGTCATTTTGACGCACAGGAGGGGGCAGGCCTTAAAAAACGGCGCACAGCCTGATGGGCGCCGTTTTTTAACGCCTGGGTCAGGGCAGGCGTTAAGGGACCTGTGGGCTCAGAAGGAGCCCAGGGGTGCCCTCCCATGCCCCCAGGGACACCCCCTGCCACCCTTGCCCACCCCAGGAGGACACCCAAGGATGGAGGGACCCATCCCAGGGAAGTTGAGGTAAGTTGGGGTAAGTATTTTTTTCGTTTTTTTTTTGTGGCATAGGGGGCTTGATTTGGGCCCCCCTACATGCCACTATGCCCAATGATCATGCCCAGGGGACATAAGTCCCCTGGGCATGGCCATTGGGCAAGGGGGCATGACTCCTGTCTTTGCTAAGATAGGAGTCATGTCAATGGAGGTTGGGCGTAAAAAAAAATGGCGCAAATCGGGTTGAGGCCTGAATTTTGCCTCAGACCTGACTTGCCCCATTTTTTGGCGCACAACCCCCATTTTCCCATACGCCGTCGCTGCCTGGTGTGAGTCATTTTTTTTGACGCACACCAGTCCGCAGTGCCGGCTAACGTCATTCAATAAATAAGGCGCCAGCATGGCGCGTTGGAATGGCGTTAGCCGGCGGTAACATTTTTAACGCACAACTGCGTTGGCGCAGTTGTGCGTCAAAAAGTATAAATATGGGCCTATGTTTATTATCCCCTCATTGTGAAAGGGGCGGGTCATCTGGGATGAGGAGCAGTGAGGGGGAGTGCACAGCACTCCCACTCCCTGTGCATGGATGTTTGGCCAGCTGTCTCGGGCCGGCCAAACACACATGCGCAGTAAGCTCTCTCCAGCCCAACAACACAGTTGCCGGGCTGGAGAGAGCCTGCACAGGCTCGCAGTCTGCCTGGGAGCGCCCTGGCTGGGCGCTCCCAGCCAATCCTGGTGCTGCTCAGAGCAGCGTCAGGATTGGCCGCAGGGCAGGCTGGGAGCCTGTGCCTACCTGCAGCCAGCAGAGGACGGGAGAGGAGCGGGGGCGCAGCACAGCGTCGAAAAGGTAAGTGTAATAAAGCAGTCCCTTCTTTGACCCATTTAAACATGAAGAAACCAATGTGTCCAGCGGTAAGACAAGTTGGTTGGAAGAATGCCAAGTGCTGGTGTCATGCATGGGGTCTCTTGAAACAACTCATTTGCTCCTTTCTTGCAGTAGTGTGAGCGCCTTATAGCAGGGTTTACTTCCATAAGCAATAATGCTCCCATTCTGGGCAGTGGTATCACCCGGACCACTAGCTCATATCAGCCTAGGCCAGCATAGGACTGGGACAGAAAATAGGCCCGGGCACGAAAATAAAAGTGTCTTTTATTAGTGAATTAGAAACCTAACAAAAGTGGACCATGTTTGCAAACTGGGACAGTTTTGAAAATGACATGCTGTATTAGTGTTTTGTTAAGTATGGAAGACTGTATTGATTGAAGCTTGTTGCAGACAAAGCCTTTTTAATACCAGCGACACTAGTAGTAAAACAGTAACAAGCATTTTCATTGCAATAGGTCTCGCATTAACTTGAGATGGAGCTATTGGCATTGTAAATTTATCACTTGACTTATTTTGCCACATTAATTGACCAATCCGGCCACATATTTTGGTCCTTTCTGCCACATAATTCCAGTGACCCTGGATATAACTAAAGGGCTATTAGGCCTACTGAAATATTTTTTTTAACAAGGCACTTTGTATCACCTCAAAATCATGCAAAGTGACACAAAGGGGTGTGCAGTCTTAATAAGGAATTTACTTTCCACTGCAAAAGTGGTTTTGAGCACTTTTTGCAGCACAAATAGCAGCTTGCAGGCCACATCATTTTGAAATGTATGCATGTGGCACCCCACCTGGGTAGCTACAAAATGGTGCTGGTGCCTTTTTGTATTTACTGATCTAAGGTTAATCGGTATATAAAAATAATATGAAACTGAACTACTTTAACAGCATATTATAAGGTGGAGCAACCGGTAGTAATTTGCAGCCTGGCCCTTCAAAAAAAAATATATGGAAAAAAGGGACCAACCAGTGGGAGGGATCAACGTGGAGCAGGCTGGGCTGGAAAGCAAAGTGGAGTTTGTGAGACAAGCCAGCACATATTTTGCTTTTCCTTCAACAAACATATTAAACTAAAAAAATGTAGCATTTAATATAGTTTATTCCATTTGTATTTGTGAAAGGTTTGAGTTTTTAAGCCCGATGATGTGTGTCCTAGCCTACATTTTGTTTCCTTTTAGAAGTCACACAACAGGACACGAAGGCACTTAGGGAATGTCGTTGCTGAGAATTCTGAATACCAATCAAAAACGTTGCTTACAGTAAATGGTCTTTGTTGTGTACCTGAAGCCTTTTTTGTTATCGTTATTCTGTACAAACACCTCACAACAACGCAGAACAGGGGCACGCTAGAACTGGGTATGCCACGGTGTGTGGCGCAGTGTGGTACAAGGAGAACCCATTCCTGGAATTCTTCACGCCCAAAGGTACAGTGTTGTGAGCAGATGTAACCGCACAATGCGGAAGACACATGATCTGCATGTTTATGCAATGATGGAACAGAACAGTTCCAGCGCGGTGACCTCAATGCCAGGTCAGGCGTTGTGGCTAAGCTTGTTCCGCGGCAGCAAGAAACGAGATGCCGGTTCTTCATGCTACCCCACGTGTGGGATGCTTTGGAGGTGCTGCTGGGGGGGCAGGAGACTTGTTCAATAAGATAATGAAGAAAGTAGGCGCTTCAAATAATGTTAGAAATAGCGTCTTAAAAATAGCCCGGCCCGAGCAGCAATTTGCGAGCAGCTGTAAAAGTTCACAGGGCCGGGCGGAAAGATGTACATACAGTTCAGGACTGATGAAATCCTTGTTACGTAGCGGTGAGCCTGGCAGAGAACAAGGGCGAGCCGATTCAAAGCTCTATGGTCGCCATGAGCATGAGCGCGAAGGAGAGACACAAAAGAAACAAGCAAGAGGGGTGGTGGGGATGGGCAGACACAAACAGTAAACCTAGGGACGGGCGAGAGGTGCTGGGGGAAAGCAATGCGAGCCGATTCAAAGCACCATGGCTGCCATGAGCATGAAGGTAAAGGAGAGGCACAAAAAAAAAAAGTAGTTCGCTTACAGTAAAACATATCCACAATAGGGCAATAATTAATGTAACAGGGTCAATCTGCAAGGCAGTAACAAAAACGCCCCAAGGCGGAACAAACACAAAGCATTTACCAACGACATCAAGGGATTTTTGGAAGTTCACTTACACGAACGCGTTTAAGTGAAGGGAGAGAGATGGGTCTGGTTAAAAGCCCACAGCATACTTACAAACCATAAAGCAGGCCCAGAAGCAGCCAAAATCCCGGCAAACCTGCTTTCCTGTGAGACCAGCCAGCCTGATTGCCCTATAGGCCAGTCCAACCTGCCCCAGGCACATTGTGGGCCTTCACAAATCCTTATAGAAACTACTCTGCCCTGAGAGCTCAGGAGCGGGTGTCATGAACCGTGCTTCTGCAGAGTTCAAACTCCTTTACCACATGTTTAGCGCAGGCATGGCAGATGTTTTTGCGAGGAAGGGTCAACAAGCTGAAGTGTTGGAGTACCTGGCTCTGAGTTAAATTAAAACGTCCTGTAGGGAACGTATCAACACGGCAAAGCCGCCATCTGGTGCAATCTACTGGAATTAGCATAATCAATTAAGAAGGCAGCTCTGCTTCAAATCTATACTGACAGACACACAGCACATGCTGAAGAAAGGATCTAAGCTGCAATCAAAGGACGATAGCCAGGGTCAGATTGGGATGAAAAATAAGCCTGGGCACCATAAAAAAAGTGGCCCACAACTGCGGATTATGCCTTTTCGCATAACAATGCTTCTGTGTTTTAAGTAGTATCAAAATAAGGAAGGGGGTGTTCTCCAAAAGAAGCATGTCTAAAAAACGGAATAATCTCACTCTAGCTGCCAAGATATATGAAGTGGTTATTGATACCTAACTTTTGTTTTCTTAACTCCAGTGAGATAAAAAAAAAAGAAGCAAACATCGCCAGCACTCCTTGTGCATGGATTAGTCCACTGAAGTGAACCACAGCTGAATATCACTGAGGTCACTTCTGTTCAGCCCCCGGTGCTTCTCAATCTGCATACATTAGCCAGCCCAAGTTAGCTTTATATATCAATGGCTGGCCAGCAGGGTGTTCGCATTGATGACTCCTGCCCTGTTTGTTAGAGAAAAGAAGGTAACAGAAGCCCATGCACCTCCTGATACAGGCCATCAGGAAGGCCACTTGGCCCCCATTGGGCTGCTGGTGGCATCTGAACGGCATAGTTCAATCTCAAATCGTCACCACCCTAAAAAGCGGCCCACAACTGCAACTCACACGGGCAGATCAGCCATTGCCCGAGTGCCCGCCTTGCCAATCTGACCCTGGCTATAGCGAAAAGCGATACACTCTCACTCGTTCTTTCTGTCTCTTTCACATGCTCTCTCAGTCTTGGTGCATCTCCCTGTCACTTTTGGGCAAAGGCTCACACCTGAAGGGGGCTCGACGGGCTGGAACGGAAACCCTTCCGAGGCCTGCCAGAAAGCACGCCAATGGGGGCGCGCAAACAAAGGGGGGACCGGAAGTGACCCCCCCCCACTCTTTCCCCCAACCCACTGCCCCATCAAGCCCTTGGCGCAGGGCAGAAATGGAAAGGGGACAAAACCCCGGATGGCCTAATGGGGGCCAAAGTATCTTTTAAGATTTATGCGCTCTATGAGTCAAAGATACACGAAGCCCAGAGGGCGTTCACAGGGGAAACCTGGCTAGATTACGACAAAGGTTTCAGGCTAAAAATGCAGGCACACCCAGAAATGGAATGGGATGAAGAGGATGTGTCAGGTTACATGCAGAAGATGCTGATAGCAAAAGAAGCTAAGAGCTGGGCAGGGAAGAGCGATCATTCCTTTCACAGGAGCAATCAGAAGGGAAGGCAAGAGAAGGTGAAGCCCTTTTACAAACAGCATCAGTATAGGCCGTGGAAGGGGATGCAAACTAGGAAAGGGGCAACAGCAGTATGTTTCAAATATGACCAGGACGTGTGCATGTGTGGGGTGGCTTGCAAGTTCAGGCATGTGTGCTCCACATGCAGAGGGAGCATCCCGCAGCTGAATGTAAAAGGGGAAGAGGAAGCAGCCACAAGAGGGACGAAGATAAGAAGAAGTAATCAGGACAGCACCGTAGCATGGTTGGGGAGAGAAGTGGAGATGGCTAGATCCCCCATAAACACAGGCAGATTGAAGCAGCTAGCCAACGAATATGATAACAAAAAGGACACAAGTTTAATGTGTGAAGGTTTTGAGGGAGATTTTAGAATCCCGTAAAGAGATAAAGTCCATAAGGTAGAGCCCAGGAATCTGCGCTCAGCAAGCGAACACCCTGAGAAAATAAGAGAAAGAAATGAACAAAGAGAAGGAGCTGGGGAGAGTAGAGGGCCCATTGAGCAGAGCCCCCTCCTCCGTTCTGGTAATATCACTCTTGGGAGTGGTCCCCAAAAAAGAACATGGCAAATTCAGGCTAATTCACCACTTATCACACCCAGAGGGCGAGTTAGTGACTGATGGCATTGACCCTGATGGCTGCACGGTGGGGTACGCATCAGTGGAGGATGCGGTAGAAATAGTTTGTGCAAAAGGCTGTGGTGCCTTGATGGCGAAAGCAGACTGAGGCCCATATTTATACTTTTTGACGCAAATCAGCGCTTGGGCAGATTTGTGTTAAAAAGTTTACCGCTGGCTAAAGCCATTCCAACGCGCCAGCCAGGTGCCTTATTTATGGAATTACGTTAGCCGGCGCTGCGGCCTGGTTTGCGTAAAAATAAATGACTCTAACCGGGCAGCAGAGGCCTAGGGAAGAATGAGGGTTGTGTAGCAAAAACAGGAGTCATGCCCCCCTGCCCAATGGCCATGCCCAGGGGACATCTGTCCCCTGGGCATGGCCATTGGGCACAATGGCATGTAGGGGGGCCCAAGTTAGGACCCCCATGCCACTTTAAAAAAATACAAATAAATACTTAGCTCTACTTACCGTAGATGGGTCCCCCATCCATGGGTGTCCTCCAGGGGTGGGCGAGGGTGGCAGGGTCCCTGGGGGCAGGGAAGGGCACCTGTGGACTGCTTCCATGGTCGTAGACCATGGAAATGAGCCCACGGGTCCCTTTATGCCTGCCCTGACCCAGGCATTAAAAAATTACTCTAAACTGGTTTAGAGTCATTTTTCAAGGCCCTCCCCCTCCCGTGCGCCATTTTTCCACAGGAGTATAAATAAGGCACAAAGGCCTTAGAGTCATTTTTTGCCCTGGAACGCCTACCTTGCATCTCATTAACGCAGGGTAGGTTACCTCGGTAAAAAAATGGCTCAAACTCCATAAATTTGGCGCTAGACTGGTCTAGCGCCAAAGTATAAATATGGAGCTAAGTTTGCCCCGGATTTGTGTAAAACAAATGACGCAGATCAGGCGCAAACAGAGTATAAATATGCCCCATAGAGTCTGCATCCAGGCTTCTCCCCATGCACCAAGAGAGTTACCACCTTCTTGGTTTCAAATTTGAGGGGGAAACATATTTCGACAAAGCCCTGCCCATGGGTTGCTCCATATCGTGTGCATACTTTGAAAAATTCAGCACATTCATGGAATGGGTGCTGCACAAACGACACCCAAGGGGCGGGAAGCTACACTACCTAGATGATTTCCTATTTGTTGGGTAGCCCAGTGGATCAGAATGTCAGAACTTATTGAAGGCTTTCCAATCTCTAGCGGCAGAGCTGGGGGTACCTCTGGCAGAGGATAAGACAACAGGCCCTACCACCAAGTTGGTATTCCTAGGCATAGAACTGGACTCAGAAGCATGCACATCCAGCATACCCCAGGACAAAGTACAGGATCTGGCAAAGGACATCCAAAGGTTGCTGAGCAAGCAGAAGGCCACACTTGGGGAGCTTTAAGGGCTAATCAGTAAACTGAATTTTGCAGCGAGAGTCATCCCACCAGGAAGGGTGTTTGCCAGGCGAATCATGCATTTGACCAGGGAGCTTGAGAAAAAGCACCACCTTGTCAGGTTGGGCTCAGGGGTAAAGCAGGATTTGAAGACTTGGCTGTCATTTTTGGAAGAATTCAATGGCACATTAATATGGAGAGAAGGCTGGGTGTCCGCAAAGCAGATCGAACTTTACAATGATGCAGCAGGCAGCATAGGTTTTGGGGCCATACTAAAGAATAAATGGTGCGCCAAGAAGTGGCAACAGACATGGGCAGCAGAGGGCCTCACAAGGAACATCACGCTCCTTGAATTATTTCCCATTGTAGTGGCCCTAACAATTTGACAGGAACAGCCGAAGGACATGAAGATCACACTGTGGTCAGATAACCAGGCTGTAGTCCACACGTTTAATAGAGGGGCGTCCCTGTGTGCAAGAGTGTTGAAATTGCTGCGTCACCTTGTAAAAGTAGAGCTAGCAAAAAACCTAGACATTAGGGTGAGGCACGTCCCAGGCATAAATAATACTAAAGCAGATGCATTCTCTCGATTCCAGATGGAGAGATTCAGGAGCTTAGCTCCGAGAACAGAACGAGAGATGACACCGTTGTCAAACAAAAACAGAAACTGCCCAAAAAACTCTGCTCGCCATGATTGGTGTGTTGTGATCCCATAGCACTCCTGACCCCAATGCAAATGAACCTGGATCCCAGATCTATTCTCTACCTTTGATCTTTCTTTAGATAGCAGCTCTCTGCCTATAGACTCCTTGGGCCTAAACTTAATGGCGTTTCCTTCTATTTCTCCTCAGCAGACCAAAGAGTTGCTTTCATGCACTCAATCTGGTTCTCCTCCGGATCCCTGCTCAGCCAAAATATTCGATCTGGCCCCGATCCCATTTCTGACTTTTTGCATAATACTTTCAGAGGTATTATTCAATCCAGCATTTTTCCCGCATGTTGAAAAAGAGCCATGGTCACTCCTTTATTGGAAAAAACCTAATGTTCATATGTTCGATTTTAAGAACTACTGCCCGATTTCTTTGCTCCCATTTCCAGCCAAATTCTTGGAAAAATTCTTAAATCTGGAACTTGTTAATTTCATAGAAACACATGGCTGCCTGGATCCTTCTCAAAATGGCTTGAGAGCTGGACACAATACGGAGACAGCACTTGTGGCAGTAACTGACAATATCCGCCGCCTTGTTGACCAGGGGGTGCTGCCATACTTCTAATGCTCGACTTGTCTGCTGCATTTGATACAATATGGCTAGTACATATGATTCAATGGTTGGAGGAGATTGGGTGGCTTTGTCCTCTGTCTGCTTTCTTCCTTTGTCATGGACAGAGTCCAGAAGGTTTCCTGTGGGGACATTAAAGCGGATGCCTTTACTCTTCCCTGGGACGTTTCCTAGGGCTCCACATTGAGTCCGACCCTTTTTAACATCTATGTGGCACCTTTGGCAGTCCTGGTGCGGCCTTTTGGCTTTGAGGTCCTGTCATATGATGATGACACTCAAATTATTGTGTCAATTTCCAACAATGTGACCGAAGTTGCAGAGTCTTTGAGGCACTGCATGTCCAGTATTGAGAAATGGATGAACAACAGCTTGTTAAACCTCTATGCTGGTAAGACAGAGGTCTTGACTTCGGTGCCAAAGACTCAATCTGGTATAGTATCTGGTGGCCTGAGGAACGTGGGCATCTTCCCACTCCTGTGAAATCTGCCAAAAATCTGGGTATTTTGTTGGACAATTTCTTGAGTTTTGATAACCAGGCTAGCCGCACTGCCAGCACTTGTTTTCACACCATGAGAATCTTGAGGAAGATTTTTTCTTTTATCTCTAAGGAGTTACGTCAGGTGGTTGTCATTGCACTCATTACGGTTGGATTACTGTAATTCAGTATACCTGAATACTAACTATACTAGTGTTAACAAGTTGCAGTTGCTCGTCTCATTTTGAAAAACCCTAGACAGGCATCAGTGAGAGAGGGCCTGCGTGCCCTTCATTGGCTGCCTCTCAGAAAGAGAATTGTTTTCAAAGCTCTATGAATGGTACATAAGGCCCTTCACTTCCGGAACACGAAACAGCTAAATGCTATGCTTCGGTGGTATACCCCACCTATACCTCTTAGGTCTTCCTTGCGCAAACTGGTAGTTGCTGCTAGATTTTGTAAAGTTAGGTGGGGTGGAAGGGCTTTCTATTTGGGGCAGCTAAGTTCTGGAACACTGGCTCTTTACTCAGTACGGTCCTAAATGAGTGCTATTGCAGTTTCTGCTGGGTCTGTGCTATCGCTTTGATGCCCTCGGGTTTAATGCACTCAAATGCCTTTAACATAACATAACATACCCTGCTGCACTAGTGATAGCAGCGGTCCTGAGTAGAAGTTATCTCCTGTGCCTCTTTCATCCCTTTCCCATCAATGCCTACTTATCACTCCAATCTTGAAATAGGATCTGTCCTTTTTGGTTTTTGAGAGTTCTACGGCATAAACTCAGCCAAAAGGCATTGGTGCGCCTTACTTGAGTACCAGTTACATTACACAAGGTCAGATTAATAAATTTTTCAGGCACATGGATATTAAGGGGCTCATTATGTACATGGCGGTCAAACCGCCATATAATGAACCACCCAAAACCCCACGGCGGAAGACACCGCCACCCCCAGTGGTAATGCTGGCGGTGTATTCCTATCCGACAGGGCAGCGCTGCTCTGGATAATGACTAGCCTTTTACTGGCGGTTCACACCGCCAGGGAAAGTCTGGTGGAACGGGTATCTTTGGGCGATTTGTGGCCCCCCTCAGGGCCACTGCACTGCGCATGCACTTGGCATGGGCAGTGCAGGGGGCCCCGTGCAGTGCCCCCGTGCAGTGCCCCAGTGCAGTGCCCTGTCGCGCAGGTCACTGCCCGATTTACAGGTAGTGATCTGCGAAACGGGTGCTGCTGCACCCGCTGCAAACTAACATTGGCGGTGGCTCCATTTGGAGCTGCTGTCAATGTTACGGCCCTTTTCCCTGCTGGGCTGGCGGGGAAAACATTATACGGCCGGCGGGGTGGGTAGTCGCGCTGGCCGTCTTCTATTGACCGCCAGCGCTGATCTCGGCGGTTTTTACTGGGGCCTAAGTGATTTGCCCAGAAACACAGAATGATGAGTCAGCAACGAAAATTTAACCTGCTTCCCCAGTTCTAAAGTCAGAAGCTCTCACAGGTAGGCCACTTCCTCTTCCTTTCAGAAATAAATTAACTTTCACATGTTGCCAGAGTTTTGCAGCAAATAGGCCCTAAAGCTAGCACGGAAAATGAGTCCCTTTACTGTTTTTTTTATTTTAAAGAAAGACAGTTATAATTGTGATACAGAGGGCCCCACGCCCCTGGACACCAGTGCTGCTGCACCTGCACCAGCTTCTCCAATGAAAGCTACTGCCTTGCAAAGTGGGCTGTCATTTCTGCCCTTTACTAAAAGCCTGGGCTCCCATCTTGCTGAATTCCCCTTTCCTGGCATCTCTCTGAGTCCCAAACTAAGGTGTCTCCTCTCCTTTGATTCCTTTCTTTCTCCCATGGCCATTTCTCTAAGGCCCAGAGTAACATTGTCAAAGCAAGTGTGCACTGATCCCTACTGCCAGGAAGGAAGTATTGTAAAACAACCATAATTGGGGCTTAGTTGGCCCCTCAAAAATTTTACATCAACCTGCTAGGAGGTTCTGTGTCGCAAGAAACACCTGCACAAAGAAGGGATCTCCACGAAAACTCTCTGAAAATCCAAGAGAGAAAGGAAAAGAAAGCTGCAGTCAACCACAGCCAACAAAGAGAACAAAAAGAGAAAGCTCAGGGTGAGTACACCGAAACCAACAAGGAGGCAAAGGGAAGCTTAAGAGCAGACAGGAAAAGATTCATTGATGGCCTTGCTATAGAAGCCCAGGAAGCAGCAAGCCATGGAAACTTGAAATAACTCTTCAACATAACGGGAAAACTCTCCGACAGATACAGCAAGACAGAAAGATATGTTAAAGACCAACCTGGGAAGATGATCATGGGTAACGAAGGCCAACAACGAAGATGGGTGGAGCACTAGGAAGAGGAAAAGGTGCCATCAGACTGGACGGAGGGATATCACAGCAAGATCCCCAAGAAAGGTGATCTGGGTAACTTCGCAAACCACAGAGGGATAACTCTTCTATCAGCCACAGGCAAAATGTTCAACAGAGTCATCCTGAACAGAATGAAGGAACAAGTCCACGCTCAGTTGCAAGACCAACAAGATGGCTTCTGCAAAGATGCTGAACAGACCAGATTGCAACATTATTGAGCAGTCGATGGAATGGAACTCTCCCTGATATCTCAATTTCATCAACTATGAGAAGGCATTCAGCAGCGTGGACAGACAGACCCTTTGGAAACTCCTCCGTCACTACGGTGTACCAGATAAGCTCATAAGGACTGTCAGGATCTCTTATGAGGGAATGACTGGCAAGATAGTCCATAGAGGACTGCTCACAGAAGCTTTTCAAGTGAGAACTAAAGCCCTCCAAGGTTATTTACTCTCACCTTTTCTCTTCTTGCTGGCCATAGACTGGATAATAAAAATATCCACAGCAGGGAGAACAAATGGGATCCAGTGGACACCTTTGATGCAACTCAGCACCATGGACTTTGCAGATGACCTAGCAATACTCTCCCGTACTCATCAGCAGATGCAAGAGAAGACCAACAATGTGGTAGCAACTTCAATTCAACTTGGCCTCAACATCCAAAGGGGAAAAATCAAGAGCCTGAAGGCTAACACAGCCAGCACCAATGCAGCCACTCTTGCAGGTGATGCGTTGGAAGAGGTTGAGGCCTTTACCTACCTGGGCAGTAGCACAGACAAACAGGACAGCAGAGATGCCAATGTCAAGGCATGAATCTGCAAAGCAAAGGCTGCTTTCTTTCTGCTAAAGAAGATGTGGAGCTCCAAGGACCTAACGCAGCAAACCAAGATCAGGCTTTTTAATACTAACGTAAAGTCGGTACTTCTATATGGAGCAGAAACTTGGAGGACAACAATAACCACCACCAACAAAGTCTAAACCGTCATCAACACCTGTCTGAGGGAAATCTTACAAATTTGCAAGCCAAACATCATCAGCAACAAAGATCTACGGCAACAGACTTCCCAAATTCCTGCCGATGAAGAAATCATGAAAATATGCTTGGCCTGGACAGGTCCCACCCTGCGCAAGTCTGCGTCAAACACCATGACTCAAGCCCTTACCTGGAACCCAAAAAGGAAAAGGAAAAGAAGAAGGCCAAGAAACACCTAGCACGAAGGCCTTGTGGGTGACTGCAAGGAGATGGGCTACACCTGGAGTCAGACTGAAAGAAAAGCCCAAGTCAGAGATGGCTGAAGAGTCCTGGTTGACAGCCTATACTTCAGGACATGTAGTAGGCATAAGTAAGTTGGCCTCTCAAACCGCTGCGCTCTAGTGCAACTGCACCTGCAGCACTAAACAATACCTATAGTTCATTGAAGCAGGCAGTCTACTCTGCCCACTCCATTTGACCATCACTCCTAGGCATAGGCCTGAAGCACAAAACAGCCTTTCTAGACTTTTGTGTAAAAAACATAAAGAAACCCCACATCTCACCCACCCATGTTGTTTGGGCCTTGTTCCTTGGTTAGCATGGATTGTAACACTAGCAAACAGGCCTTTGCTCCCATTTCTCATAGTAAGACAGCCATAACTTGGGAGCAGTGGACACTCTCACCCCCGTCCCAATGCCTCACCACCACCTGCTGCACTAATAGTAGTTACGGTCTTAAAATTAAAAGAAGGCCCCCATATTTTGCCCTCGTCCCCAGGGGCATGCATCAGGCAAAGCTGTCTCTGTCAATTCTCTATCCATTTGTTGATATTTTTTAATAGAGACTCTACATCTCTAATACTATCCATGGACCCAGCTCACTTTTCTCTTTTTCCTGGTCAATTCTGAGGCCCAGAGGGGTCTGGAGGATGTGCATCTGATTTTAACACTGCTGGCCTCTTCCCTTCCACCCCCTGGACTTGCCTTTTTATAAAAACAACCATGCCTTAAAGGTTAAGGCTGACCTTGAGATGCCTTTGCCTGAAAGGTAGGTAAATGGAGAGGGGGTCTTCTCTGCTGTGAAGCCCAAGCTGGGACATAAAACTAAAGAATAAACAAGCCTTCTCACCTAGGTGCCTGCTACCCGAACGAAGTGTAAATGTGTGCAACTAGTTAATCACCAAATATAAAGGCAGCTTTGGAGTTAGCATAGACTAACTGATGAAGTCACTTGGAGCTGCACGGAGGCTTATTCTTCTTGAGAGGTAATGCAAGGGTGTCACCAGCTAGGTTCTTGAGGGCATCCTTTTAATGGACACATCAAAATATTTCCAGATATAGTCTAATTAATTAATACTAAAATATTTAGATATAAATAATAACTGACATATTCACATTGCGTTCTGTCACAAGCTCGAACTTCTGAGCACTCTAAATACACATTATTTTCCACTGTGCCACACAGGATTCAATGTGATGAACTGACTGGACCACTAGATTTATGTGATTCGGCTATGCGTTCAATTTAATTATGGATTTTCCACATTTACCGCTTCATCAGTCATCTGCTACATAATCTGTAGAATTAAAAAAAAAAAAATCTAGCGCAAACAGATCAAAAGTTACTAAAATGCAGCAACACGTGTTGCCACACAGTGGGCAGCCCTTTGCTTAAGGTGTCTGGTCACCTTTCAATTGATAATAGGTGTTTATGGGTGTTAAACTGGTACTAATGAGTTGACATTTTTGCCTAGACTGCATTCATTAATGTGTAAACATGGTTACATTTTGAAATACTATCATAAAATGTGCAGCATTAAGCTGCATAATTTGCCGTTTCTTGCAACATAATTTAGTCAACCCTGACATATTATTTTGGCCCTCCCCTCCATAATTCTAGTGGCCGTTTACTGCTCATAACACAGATATCTGCATTGATTACCAACTGAGGTTTTATAGTAAAGTCAATTAGTTTAACTTGCATTTATTTCTCATTTAAAATGTGCACATTATTTTATATGCAGCTACTCCAAGGTTAAAAAATAGCGAAACAGTTACAGAATATACTGTTCTTTATAGCCACATGTTTGACTCCGTCACCCCACTCTTTGACCTCGACCCCATGGCATCAAGGATCACAGTTCAAATCATGTTTTAGAATCCATCTGCTACTGTTTGTGAATCAAGACTGTCTGGAAATGTGCCAAATAGTCAGTTCGAGGCCCCCTTCACTTACAAGCATTTGAAGAGCCATTTATGCTGCCCAGGGAATGCAGCCACGGACCCCCAGGGGATGTGCCCCACAATTTGAAGACCTCTGCTTTAGGGCTATTATCCAGTGGAAATTAGGATTTTGGTTGGGAAGTAAATCTCACAACACTTTGGCCCTCATTATGAACATTGGCGGCTGAGACCGCCATGCCGGTGGCGGCGGTAATGACCGGCATGGCGATCTCAGCCTCCAAATAATGAAGGCTGTGGGGACCGCACAGGTGGCCTTCCACCACCGCCAGGCTAGCGCTGACAGGCAGCCTGACGATGGCGGAAATCATTATCCAATAGCTGCCCTCCGGATAATGATCCCTTTTCCTCCAGCCTTTCCCTGGAGGGTTCCACCGCCAGGGAAAGGCTGGCGGAAGGGGTGTTCAGTGCCCCGTCGCGCAGGTCACTGCCCAATTTACGGGCAGTGATCTGCGCGATGGGTGCCGCTGCACCCACCGCACAGCGGCATGGCAATGTCCCAACCCTAAATTCTGCGGGGTCTCGAGGTGGCTGGCGGTCAGTGAAATGACCGCCAGCATGAACACGGCGGTAAACACTGCCATGTTCATAATGACCCCGTTTGTACCACATGGCTCAAAAAGAAAATCTGCCACATAAACTCAGGATTTAAAACGTAACACAGTGGTTGGAGTTGCCTTTCCTAATAAGGATGTATTACTACCCAAAGGAACACTTTCTAAATAACCTTAAAATAACAAAAGAAAGTAAAACACAATAAGGCTTTAAACCTTTCCATTGCAGTTTGTATGCAGATCTTTGATGATAGTTTATTGCTCATTGTACTATGTTAGAAGGACTGTAACCTATGAACTGCAAGTAACAACAGGATCGCTGTGAGAAAACTAAAATGCACCAAGCTATCTGCATAAAATACAGATCTGTGATCTGCATGTTACACGTTGGGTCCTTGCAGCAGAAACATTAACCCTCTACACTGGTATACTTAAGTGAGTCAAAACTGTGACTAAACGACACACATATCTCTCTATTGAGTGCATTAACCACCAGAGTTATCTTCTTGTTATTATTATCCCCTGGAAAATGTGGGGCAAACAAAGATATCTGTGGGCAGCTGTTGTCTCGCCTCAGCATGGCAGGCAAATGCTGCCACACTAAAGCTGGCACTGGGTACAGTGATGACTGTTTAGACCAGTCTGGGATATTGATTTTGGGCACCAACTAAAAATATGGGTGGTCAGGCCCTTCTAGCCCCCATAGCTACAGCCTTGTTTAAGACCTTGATATCGATCAGAGTGCTGAGACGCAGTGCTCCTTTAGAGGGCTGTGAGGCCTTTGAGTAGCCTGCCTGTGTTAAAACAGAGCACTGCCTGTAAGCACTCTAAGAAAACAGATCTCGCACAACCGCCTAGATGAGCCAGCCTAGACCTGTGCAGTTTGTGTTTGCTTTTCTACTGAAACAGCGCTAATCTCAAGCAGTGGTGCACAGCTTCAGACTCTCATGCTGACAGGGCACTACTTGAAGAACCAATGAGTGGGAGGAGACCAAATAGAAAGAGCAATGATACAGACCTCCCTCCCCACAAATTTGCCTAGGACCTATCTTTTGGTTTTGAGAAAACAATTATCAGGTTTTATTTATTCACAATAGGAAAAATAATTTCAAATAAGATCATGAACCAACACCATTTATTTTACATCACCAATTCAAAACACCTGCACAGATAACTAGACATATGAAATTGTAACTTTGATCCTCACAGAGTTAGGGTTGACAACCAAGCTGGCCCTTCGAGCATCATATAACTGAATTGAGCTCCCTCAGCTAACACTCTGGGCCCCATACAGAATTCACTCAAGACCAAAATCACTGACTCCCAACACCAGGGAACTGGACCAACTGGTAAACTGAGCCCAAAACCACCATGCCAGAGGCTGCCCTAATGAGGGATCTCCCCATGCATCCCTTGAGGATAGACCTGGGCAACCCAACTATAACTTGGTCCCGTACCATAAGTGCCTTCTCCTCACTTCCCTAGGGCATTGCTTTGGAGTACTTGTGAAGGTCTCTGGACAGTAGCTGAAGTGCCCATCCCCCAGCTCCACCATGTCTGCTTTCACACTTAACCACAGCAGGTCCCAAATAACCAGAACCACCTGCCTAATTAATATTCATTAGGCAGGTCATTTAGCAACTCTAAGAGTGGGCACTTCTGAGTTTCATCTACTAAAATATGCCTTTCCTAAAGTGCGCAGGCAGAGACACCCATTTACTTAGGTGGTAAAAAACTTCAAGCTCATAGCAAATTACATTTCAATGCATCTGAGAGAGAATTATAACTAGAAGGGCACTAACATCTGCTGCAGGAGATGTCCTCTATATAATGTGAGATGTTTGAGGAACATATGCCTGTAAAAAACCCTCCAGCAGAGTCCCTAAGTATCGAAATGCAAGGGTTTTCTGAGGCTCTGCACAAGATCAAACTCCACACCAGAAAAAATGATGGCATACCTGTGGAGGAAATCCTATAGAGCAGTGGTTCTTAACCTTTTGACTTCTGTGGATCTCCATTTAATCATTTCTGGAACCTGAAGACCCTCACTGAATCATTATTGGAAAGCAGGGACACCCACAGAGTCATTAATGGAAGCCGGGGACCCCAGCCTAAGTATTTTCAATGATTTGAAACACAAACATATAAACAACAAATACAGAAACAAATATTCATCAAATGAATACACAAATTAGAAATATTTTATTTGATTAACAAAAAAATATTTTAAAAAATCAACATTTTAATTTTAATGGGAAGGTTGGAGCTTTTCTAAATTCAATTGTGGTTACTCAACATTCATACCATATTTGGTTTGATGGTCTTGCACTGCTCTCATTAATCAATCTGAGGATGCAAACTTACTTTTTAGCCTACAATTTCAAATTCTTTCACATTTACAGAACGTTTTAAAATTTTCAATTTTACATTTTGCTTCTTTCTTTACATACACTTTATTAACACTAATATAATTTAATTTTCTAAGCAGTCATGGATTCCCAGGGGTGCTCAGACCACAGGTTAAAAACCACTGCAATAGAGGGTCAGACAAAAAAAGTCTATGTAGCCGAACGGGCTCTATAAAAGAATGCTATAACACAGTCTAAAGCTGTCTTCCACAATAATAACATTCTAAAAGTGCAGAAATGTTTGTAGTAGGTCTTTGTTAGCATCACATCATTCCACCTGCCTCTCCATTTCTAGACCTCAAACTAAGACCTACAACAATCTGACCTCTTACTTTATTGCAAGTGATAAAGGTATTTCTGAGAATGTCACATCGCTTCAAAGTCTAGCTTCAATAACTGCAAGTCATTTCTTGCCATCAACAAGGAATTCACTGACTCTAAAGCCGCAACCAACACCATCACCTTTACACAAGAACTCTGCAACAACCTCTCCACCTTCATCAACATAAACAAAAAAATCACCAAGATCTACAGCAACTTAGAACCTCAGCCACCCCCATTTTACTTTCCCAGCCTGCTAACCTCATCAACCAAAGACTAACAACTGACAGCATGGAACTCTCTATCCATTGAGGACATTGCAGCAATAATGAAGACAGTCCACTTAGGGGCCTTCACAGCCCCCTCCCCATACCATATCTACAATCTGGGAAGAGCAACGATAGCACTGCTCACACTTCCATCATCACTGGACAGCCACCTTCCCAGATAGCTGGAAACACGCCAAAGTCACCGCCCTCCTCAAAAAACATGTCAGCTGGCCCAGAAGTACTCAGCAACAACCGACCCATATCACTGCTCCTCTTCACAGCCACAGTCATTGAGAAGACCATCAACAGGCAATCCTCTGACCACCCAGCATTTCACAAACTCCTGGCCGACTCAATTGAGATTCCAAAACTATCAGAGCACTGAAACAGCCCTCATCACTGCCACAAATGACACACGCACCATACTCTACTGTGGACATACCACCGCCCTCATCCTTCTCAAACTCTCCACCACCTTTGAAATTGTCTCCCACCACACACTCATCACCAAACTACACACAGCAGGATTACAAGGTCTCCCTCTCAAATGGACAGCATCTTTCCTCTATGGGGAAACTCAACGAGTCAGACTCACGCCATTCACATCAGAACCCAAGAACCCTATCTGCGGAGTCCCACATGGATCATCACTCCGACCCACACTTTTCAACATGTACATGACTCCTTTGGCTAGCATCATCAGATCCCACATGATCCACATCATCTCCTACGCTGATGACACCCACCTCATTTTTTTCCCTCTCAGATGGCATTGTCACCACCAAGACAAACTTCAAACAATGCATGACCAGTGTGGCCAACTGGATGAATGAAAACTGCCTCAAGCTCAACAAGGACAAAATGGAAGTGCTGATCTTTGGGAAAAGCAGCTCACCTTGGGACTCCACCTGGTGGTCCACTGAACTTGGACCCACACCCATCCTAACCGACCATGCTAGGAACCTAAGTCTCATCCTAGACACCAACCTCATCATGAAGTCCCAGGTCAAGGCCATCCCCTCCTCATGCTTCCTTATCCTCTGCATGTTATGTAAAATCTTCAAGTGGCTCCCACTGGACAATAGATGTACCATTACGCAGGCCCTAATCACAAGCAAATTGGACTACAGCAACATACTCTACACCGGCATCCTAACCCATCTTCTTCACAGATTTCAAATCATCCAAAGTGTCGCCATCAGACTCATCCTGGACCTGCCATGCTGAATCCACACCACTCCCCAGAGAGCTCCAATGACTCCCCATTCAGAAGCGCTGCCAGTTCAAACTTCTCACCCACTCATTCAACTCACTACACAACACAGGACCCGCATACCTCAATCATAGGCTTCACTTCCACCAACCCACCAGACAACTTTACTCAGCATCACTCTTACTCGCACACACACCCCGCATCCACAGAAGCAGAACGGGAGGTCAATCATTCTCCTACCAAGATGCCAAATCCTAAAAACGACCCACCCCAATACATCAGGGCATCCTCCTCACTTTTTAAATTCTGCAAGAAGCTAAAGACCTGGCTTTTCAATTAGTCTCTCTTCAGGACCATTGAGACTGCCTGTACTCAGGCTCAGTTTCTCCACACACCTACACTTGCCTCTCAGTGCCTGGATATCCTTAAGTGTGAACATCACCACTCTACAAATTCACCTTACATTACATTTCATAGTTGTTGCTGTGCTGTGTTGTGTGAAAGGGAGAGAGTAGAAATGCTCCATATTGACAATGCATTTCTGCCCTCTTTTTGCGCTGGTGCGCTGTGTGCTACCTAGCACTAACGCATGCATCCTTGAGCCACAGTGCAAGGGTGTCTGCATTATGGGCAGGATTGTTTTTGTGCAGGAAGTGATACGTTCCTGCACAAAATCAACCCTTACAAGCATTTTCCTCTGTCTATATATTCTGCAAAATACAGCACACATAGAGAAAATAGCGAGGAGAAATAAAGATATTTCTTCTTGTAATGCCTCTCTGTACCTGGGGTACAGAAATGCAGAGACAAACCAATTGCAAAATCACACAGTAAAACACAGGTGTTAAAGTGAGGTTAGGTCACCTCTGGCACTCAAATATTCTGTACTTCTTTTGGTCTTTTACTCTTAGGTAGCTACATATAAAATAACATGCAGCTTAAATGATAAAATAAATAAAAAAGGTGTTACCAATTGGGAAATGCACTATAGTACATTATGAGACCTCTATTAGTTAATATACTGCAGAGGTCTGCAAGTAACCAGTCTGCCATAGAATTAAATCTTGGTTGTTGCAGTGGAGAAGTGACTTGTGTATTTTTTGTGCTCTGAGGTCACAGCCTGTGACAGAAAGCACTGTGAATAAGTAATTCAATTATTTTTAACTTGCAGTAAACACAGTATAAGACCGGACTGCTACAAAATGTGCAAAATGTTTAAGATAAAATGGTGCTTTCAAAATATAGATTTTAGTAATATCCAGAGTGTGCATAATGCAATTGTTTTACATTACTGTCCCTTCAACGCCTCAGGGTGTAGTGAGTGAGATATAAATACTATTACAAGCAAGCACTTCACAGACCACTTGTTAACTCTTTGCACTACCAATTAAAAAAGAATACATCTTTGTCATCAGAATGCTTTGAGTGATTAGGTCAATTAAAGCCAATACTGGCTCCAAAGCATCCTTTACATTTGCAGATTAACTTGTAGCGCACATTTGCATTTCTTTCAGGAAAGCAGACGGCCTGGCAGGAAGGCTTGTTTAGCTGTCTTTCCAGCTTCGGTTTCACTGCACAGGAGACTCACTGAATGACACTTCAATTGAGGCATTTAAACTGTGAGAATTAACCATCCTGGGACGGTAGTCTTTTGACAAAAAGTAGGGGAACTGTGTTTCATAAGTCATAAAAGTATGGGTATGCTGTTCCCTACCGATCCAGCCCACTTCGACCACTGGATGAGACCCACAATTACGAGCAAATGGGTCTAAATTCTTTGAAGTGAGCAAAAGGATAATGAATGAGAATAATAATCCAGCATATGGTAAATACAAACAGCAGCAGAGTTCAGCCAAAGTAAGGGCGCCTTTGCAGGTAATGTCCTCCTCATCCTAAGATGTTCTCCAGAGGTGCAACGCGGGTGTCTTGGGCCCAAATGCAAGAGCAGTGGTCCCCCTTGCCACTGGCTGGATATTCTAATACTACTGTAATTTTGGTGCCGTGGGCCCCTCACATCCCTGGACTCCGGTGCCACTGCACCTGCTGCACTGTAGATAGCTACATGCCCTGTTCTGTCTCCCCAATGGCACAGATGCTGAGCACCTTGCTTTTCCGTGCCGTACCAAAGCTTTTATTCTTGATTTGCTAAGGTATTGATAAACATCATTCCTATGTATAAAAACAACCGTTTCTGCCCTATACGTGTTGTCTGGGACAAAACATTTGGGGCCTGATTACAACTTTGGAGGAGGTGTTAATCCGTCCCAAATGTGACGGATATACCACCAGCCGTATTACGAGTTCCATAGGATATAATGGACTCGTAATATGGCTGGTGGTATATCCGTCATTTTACCGTCACTTTTGGGACGGATTAACACCTCCTCCAAAGTTGTAATCAGGCCCTAGATGTAAACAATCATTGGCATAGCCCATAGGTCTCACCTTTGGGACCTTATAAGTATTTAGCCATGCAGCACATTAAACATTTATCAGAAATAAACTGTGTTTGTGTATTCCTTCATACACTTGGCATTAGATTGTAATGGTCAGAACATCCCCTAGAGGACACCACAATAAAAACAGCATTTGGAAGAAACATGTTATGTAACCATATATTCGACCCCTAGAGGGCCTAGTGCAGCGGTTCCCAACCTGTGGTCCGGGGACCCCAGGGGTCCATGACACATTCCCAGGAGGTCCACAGGTCTGGGCCGGCAGGAAGACACTTCTTCAGCTGGGGCCTATACAGAAACATGTGCATGTTTTTTAATTTGGTAGTTCATTTGTGCAGCAGCATTAAAACCACTGCAAAGTATCTTAAGCTTTCCGACAAAAATAAAAGTGTCAAGATAACTCTAGTGATTAATGTACCTGCTGGAGGGAGATGGGAGTTTTGTCTGGTGACAGTTTTGACTCATCTAAGGTAGCACAGAGGGTTAAAATACCTGCTGCTAAGAACGTGTGTCATGCAAAGAAAAGTATTTTATGTGCATAGCATAGTGGGTTGCTGCTTTTTGTCACAGAGATTCTTTTGTTACTGTGCAATTCATAAGTTACAATCGAAATCTAGTGAGCTACGAACTGCCAACAAAGAACTGCATGGAACAAATTAGAAAGTTATGTTTTTATCCTTGTGCTGCTAAATAAAGGTGTGCTTGCATAGGAATACATTATTATTAAAGTTAATGCTAGCCACTTTGTTATGTTCTGAATCCTGAGTTTGTACTTCTCCAGACCAAGCACTCTTAGAAAATGCCTACCAGTAAGGATGGCATGTGAATCCTATACCTTGTAGACCCCTGTACAGTGCTCCCACACCCTAAACTGGTGTAAGAGGTGCTATAAAACAAATAAATACTTGTGATAGAGAGGCTGTGGAGAGATGAGAAGCCCTTATGAGAGGCCCTATGGTTTTACTTCCTTTCCCTACCACATATTATATGACAAAAGCTTTCTCAGATCTTACGTACCTAAAAAAATAAAAACAAAAATCGCTTGGGAAATGTAGAATCTGACCTGAGGATTCAGCTTTCCTAAATAAAACCAAACACTGAAAAGTTAGATGCTGAGATGCAGCACCAACCTTGCCATTAAAGTGTTTCAATATTTGCATATTTTGTCAATATGAAATAATTATATCTTTAGTAATTTGAGTATTTGTTTGGTTTGAACTCGTTTGTGTATTTTTTGTGAATTACATTTCTAATGTTTGAATTGTAGAAATTGCTTGGGGATCCCCGGCTTCCAGTAGTGATTCCATGGGGGTCCTTAGGAGTCAAAATGTTGGGAACCACTGGCCTAGTGTATAACACATCTTCAGGCCTACCAGAATATTATTACAAACAAGGCCCTTAAAAGACAAACTACTCCTAGCTGTAAAGCAAAAGCTCCATCCATGAGAGAGATGAAAAAGACATTGAATGGTGGGAAAGATTATGATCCTGCCCCCTCCAACCTAGTGTGGGGACCCAGAAGATGAGCATGTTGTGCTGAACATTTTGGTGGCAGTCCCATTGTCCTAGGACCACCACAGGCTGAGTTATGGGCACAAATGTGTTGTAAAAGGAATGTCCTGCAAAGCGTTATGGGGCGAGTTTCCCGAGTGCAGTGATTATTGTAGTATTGGCGCTCCCCCTGAGCCAGGGAGAGCCGTGTTGAGGGTTTCCCTTGTTTTTTTTTCTATTTAAAAGGTGCCAGTTTGTATATTTTTCAACTGCTAAACTTGGGAAGAATTTTGGAATGGGGCTGCAAATTTAACCGACGCTCATGTAAAGCGCTTCAAACTTCGGGTCCAGCTTACTCTATATAAGTAAATAAAAAAGAATCCCCCTCCAGCTTGGAGCCCTTGTTAAGTGCAGACACCTCAAAGAAACAATGAGATGTGAGAGGAAGAAACAACATATCGCCAAAAGCTCGAAGTTGAGAGGCAAAAGAAAAATGTAATACACCAACACTAAGGTATTTGGTCAATCGTGCAATAATCCATGTAACAGGGTCAGTCTCCGAGGTGGTAACAAAACAGCTTCAAGGCGGGACAAACCTAAATTATTAACCTAACAAACCATAGGAATTTTGAGCGGCAGGCCAAGGAATGAATTAAAGTGATGGGCGTGGTGAAAGCCCACAGAAGTAGATCACAGCATGTCAAGAGACAGCACATGCACGCTGCCTAGGCTCGACCTAAAATATCAGGGCTGTCCATTAAAAACTGGAAGTGACCCCACTTGAGGGGTCATAAGTTTCTCCTAGAACACTGCCGTTTCATACATCCATTTCTATCCAATCCGCTGCTGGTAGGCCCTCAGTCCCTTCCAGACCAGCAGCACCCTAACCTCTCTGTTATCCATTCCCTTTTCGCTCTGCCCAACCTCATTTGAGGGATCCTCGGGTCCTCGATGACCAGCAGTAGATTGACCCATCTCCTTAAGCACAACCTCCAGCTAGTGGGATTAGAGCCCTTTTCTGGGCAGCAGCAGCCCAACTCCTCTGTTCCACATCCCGCCCCCTCACAACCTCACCTTGCTTAATCCTCAGCAGATCCTGCTGCACGCGCTTCTTCTCCCAGGCCATGCTGTTGATGTGGTACTGCCGGGCCTCCTCAATGTCTTGCAGCCCATGAGACAGCCGTACGTCTGCCCGTCGGTCATCGCGTCGACCGATCTCCCATTGCTTGTCTGGGTCCTGCACCTGTGTGTTCGTCCGATGCATTTCTGCGAAGGCTTAAAAACAGACATGATTTTATGTCAAATCACCTGTCAGTTATATCTTTATGTAAAATGAACTGCAATGAAACATATGCTCAACAGTCTTAAAATGAGGGAGACTATAAGGATCTTTTACACTTGGTTGTCACCCTCCCCCATCACCACTGTGGTTAAGTAAACACCTCTCCCACATCTGTGGAGGATGGCCCGCCACATTTAAAGTTTTCCGCTTTGACTGCCTTTTCCCTCTGCCCCCTTCCCTGTTGTTTCCCCAAAGGCAACTCCCACTAGCCCCCACCAGGGCAGCCATCTCGGGGTCAATGCTGCCATATGTACCTCCAAGGAATGTTACATCTCGAGTTCCTACATGAGAAGTGTCTCTGACATGCCTGGAGGTTTATTCCAACATGTCTGGGGCACTTTTTGTGTTGTTCAGTACAGGAAAACCATGAAATATATAGTAGTTAAGGTTGAGGGCATTAATAAGTTGGTGAGGAGGGGGTCAGCTCTCATTCTGTTAGCAAAGATAGGACAACCATAGATTAAAACTATTCCAGGCAGGAGCCATTTAGAAGGCGGTGGCTAAAGACACATAAGGAACCTAGACAATGGTGCTAGTAGTTTGATAAATTAAAGATAAAAGAGACAGCTGGAGCAAGCATTATGCTGGATGGACACTTAAAATATAAAGATCAGTTTTACGGAAGTGGTGAGATGAAACTGTTAGTTTGGAGCAGAGTGGATGTTGAGGAGAGACAGTGTATAAGAGAGTGTGCAGGGCACAGCAGAAAGGAGGCGTGTACTGGAGAGCAAGTAACCAGTAATAATCTGGTGGACCGTAGTGATTTGTGAATGATTCTTCATATCAACATCGAAAATTAGGAGAACCTGAGAGGTGTTTTGATGGAATAGAATCTAGAATTGAGTCAAGATCTTCAAAGAAGGTTTATTTAGGGACTGGGGATTATTAGATTACAATAATGTGCACAAGGCACTTACTGTGATGGCCATGTGTTTTAGGGTGTGTACATGTCAGGGCGGGGCGATATGTAAGAATATTGATAACAAAAATATTCTCCTTCAAAACATTTTCTCCAGAATATCAACTTCCACATTATTGTAAGGATAACAACCGATTTGCTATTTTTCACTCCACATCTATGTACCTTGAAGATATTTATTGTCCTGCAAAAATATTGTATCCAGAATACTGACTACCACAATATTGTGAATGAAAGTACCACGAAGATATAACTACAAGGTCTGTAGATGTGGAATTGTGGATAACAAATCTATACGTCTTTCAATGTACTTAAATTCACAATATTGCTGTAGTCAATGTTCTAGATGCAATATTTTGGTGCCAGTGTATTAGTGAATTAGTTTTTGTTTTTTGTCCTTCTTTCTTCTCTCTTCAGTACAACTAATGATTAAAAAATAATGTAGCTGCATCTTCTCCATGATGGCCACAACTGTAACAGAGAGACTCTTTGGCTCGCAATTGTCGGTTTTATTTTGTGAATAAATATTTGAATTTCAAGACCTTCAAATATCACAAGACTGGCCAAGACAATATTTATATGAGCAAATGATACATTTTGGACTCTAATACTTTTCTTAATTGAAAAATCCAACAATATTTTTAATAAGAAAGGGTCCAATCTATATCTTCATTATTAATCATGACTACACTGTGAATTTAAGACTTACAATTACCTTTATGAGTTGGCCCATTTAGAACGTAACAATTGAGCCTTGTATTAGATGGCGTAGCTCCTAGAGTTTTGCCTCAACATTAGGTTGTCACACTTTTTTTGTAGGATGTTATTAAAAAACTCATCTATTATGGTAGTACACTATAAGGAGGGTTAGGACTTAGGGGATTGGTTTTGATGATCCCTATGCTATATCCCCTGCCATGTTGCTGTGGGTGGATCAATGAAGGTGGTGTATTTAGTGTTGAGGGCAGTTAATACTACATTGTCTTTGTGGTTGATCCAAGTATCAGTACCTGGAATTAAGTAGGGGAGCGACAATCAAAGTACACTTTTATGTAGGTGGTTTTGGTGCATATATTATGTTATCGAGCATTTACCTAGCTTGCATCTACCACTGGTGCAGCATTGTAGTTCTCAAAGTGTTTTGGTGATTATAAGCGAGCCTGTATATTTGGTTTAAAGAGTGTATTGTTTTACTATGTTCTCTGTGGCAAGTTGGATATGACGTGGGAGGTATTTATGCGTGGTCTGGTCGTGCCACTGCGTATTTTAGTTTCTAGTTTATTGATGTTTGTTGAATGTTGATGTCTGCTGAAGAACATATTAGGGTGTTTGTTAAGTGTTATGTTTGGGGATGCAGAGTGGCTTTTGCGGACAAAATAATTACCATGTGTAGCACCTGGAGCTGGGAATGGCAGTAGAGATTGGTGATCCTCTGACAGAGTACGCAGAGGAGAAGCCTAGTTGTCGAAGGAAACAAGATAGTTGAGGATGACAGCCACTGAAACTCAAATGCGTGTGTGTGGCGGCATCACTCACTCACTGTTTACTGGCCCTTCAAGGATGATCCTGATCATGAGCAGCCTGTTTTTATCCCAGGTAAGCATCCAAAGTGTTTTTAGCAATATTTGGACTTCCTTTATATTGATCTGGGACAGTTGTGTAAAATATATTTTACTATATACTAAAAATATGAACATACTGGTTGGCTGGTACATGCCACTCGGTCTTGCTTAGGTGAGTTCAGCTTCTCAAATTTTCCTATGACCCAGATTTAGTTCAGGCCAAAAACTGGATTGTATGACACTATTTCAATGTCAATAGCAGCAACCTACTGAAATATTGCATCCACTACATCACCTACCGCTAGATTGTCAAGGTAAGCATATCATTTTGTTTCTTCATTCCACATCAACTTACCTAGACCTACCTTGTGATGTGATGGTTAGCTTGATATAGTGGATGCAATATTTTTGTCATGCAAAATAAAGCAGGCGATAAACTGGGAGTAACTACGAATCTCTGCATTCTGGAGCAGCTGACCTATACCAGCCATTATTGGCCCTGTATCACTCCTTCCTCATCAGGGAAGCTCACAATATTTCAAAGCTCTAATTAAGTAAATGAAGAATGCTTGGAGGATTATATTTGCAGAAAGTAGCACACCTTCCTAAGCTTCAGAGGCAGCTGTTATGCTACTGGTTACAAAACATATGCTGAGCCAACGAGAGTCATGGTTAGAGCTAAACAACTTGGATGTGTTAGGCAAGACGAAAGTGAGCAGGCAAGGACAGTGAAACTTTACTCATGTTCACCTGGTGAGAGCAGTAAGCACTCACTGAACAGGTATGCTTATAGTGCAAGCGTTAAAACTCATGCAACAGAGACCCATTTACTTAAAACCTATAAGAAGTGTTGTTTTCCGAAGTTGCCAAAAAGTGTTAAAGAACAGCCGAGGAAGGGAAAAGGAGAGTAGTTGGGAACCAAGAATACATTCTGAGTTTCATTTAAGGCTTGATTTAGAGTTTGGTGGTGGATTGTGCATCTGCCATTACAGTAGAATGTCCTCCCCCGCCAAAGTGGTGGGTAAAAATCCACTAAATTAAGAATACTCTGCTAAAGCAGACGAGGTTTCCTCCAAGCAAGTGGCTATATTCGCCACTGGCCCTTTTTAGTGCGGAAGCACTCCAGTAGAAAATCCACCAATGTCTGGCACTACGGCGGAAATACTGCCAGACAATGTGGGCACTGGAACTGTATACAAGAACTTGGGATAGATAATGAGTGCTTATAAACTGAGTCTCTCAAACATGCTATGATGGGGAGGGGAGATGGTTGGATCTCTGACATTATACATGTATTTTATAGAAAGTCACTCTTGGCGGTGTAGTGTTGTGGTACTCTATGCATTGACAAGCGCGGTCGCATGCGCTGAAATAAGAGGCCGACACTGGACGTTTTCTCTGTGGTGGTGATGACGCAGAAATAGAAGGTCCGACATATATTCATGTACACCGTGTAACCGATATATATATTGAAGTGTGATTTTAAGTTAATGAAATAATGTACGAGGGAAATTGTGCCCTCGGGGTAGTTTGCCATCAGTATAAACAAGCTTTATTAATCATGAAGTATTAAAATGTACTAATCCGTCATAATCGCAAATGTATGCCATGATTTCTTGTTTGAAAACTGTTTTGCTTAGCTTAAATTTAGTATAGGCTTTGGCCTAGTTGCCTGGCTTCAAATTCTAACTGCGTGATTCTTTTTTTCCTTGAACTAATGAAACATGTATTCTTGCTTGAAGTTGTATTTTTTCCAGTAGAAACTGGCTGGTACACTTATATCCAAGGTTTCGTGCTAGGCCGGTTACATCCCCTTTGATACAAGGTCAGTCTCTGCAGGTGCGGACAATGAAGGTTAGATAGTAAAATAATTGGCAAACCATGTTACAATTTGTGTTCCAAGGCTCCAAGGACAGTGTATGCATAAATGAGCGCTAGCAAAAGACAATTTTGATTGGACAATTTGAAGCCAACCTATGAACCCTCCAATGGAAGACCCTGCAGAATTTGGAATGTTTCTTACTTAAACCCACCGGACAAAGAGAAGTCAGCCATTTTCCTCGATGCCAGTTTGAAGCCTGATGCCAGACTCCATTTTGGACGACACCCTGATACCCTTTTCTCTATTCGAGAGAAAGAGACTTAAGAATTCTCACCCTAGAGACTTTAACTTTGTTTTGCCCCGTCTTGCCTATGCAGTAACTTTGCCCCATTCTCCTTGCCGTTGCAAGGAAGCTTGCCCTTAACTTTGCCCCTTCGAAACTTGCCCCATGCTGATCAACCGGTACCTGAAGGACGAAGACTTTTCTTGAATGCTGATTGTATTTGGTAAATATGAAAGGATAAATGTATTATGCATTGTGTTTTTCCTTTTAGGTACCAACTGCTATTTTGATAGGGTCCTAGCTAGAAGTTTTCCAAATTTGTGTTGACTAAATTCGTTTTGCATGAAGCCCCACATGCCGATGCTAATTAGAGGTTAGTCGGGGTATTCATTCAACGTACCATGCTAAATTGAAATCTTGTTATGCTGACCAATGTATGCAATTAGTCAAATACAGTTAGTCATATTGGTGATTTGCATTGCGATAACAGAGTGTATCATTATTCAGATTTTACGAAGATTGCGTTTCTTCCGCCGTTATGGACAGCTAGTAATGTTCATATACATATATCAATTGGTTTTGAGACATATATATATCGTGCTAGCTTTGTTAATATAGGGAAATAAATTCACTAACTTTTAATAAACTGGTGTGGTTATTCATGACTGAAAGGTCATGGTGCGCCGAAATACCAACTGTTATTGATTTCTGATGTGTTATATTGATCTATTAATTGAGTGTTGATTACCGATTACAATAGTTATTGATTATTGATCTGAGTGACTCGACTATTTTAGGATGAGGAGAACCCGACTCGGTTAAAAGATTCACCGACCTCCAACGTGTCCAGGTACAGGTAATTTATAAGGGCTGGACGCGTTACCAGTGGCCACAGCAGCGTGGACTACCGCACTTCCGCTTCTACTGCCCCTCCCACTGGCCACCATTTATTTATATAACTTCCTGCAGACGACCGGCAGGCCAGGCGCATTGAACTTGGATTCGGAGGGGAGCACGGCTCCCCTCTGTTTACATGTCGTTCATTATGGTAGTGTTTCGCGACCAGTTTTGTCACTGGTACGACACTACAGGCGGGATGGACTTTCACTGGGGTGACTCCATCAGACCTTCTGGATCAAGTGTTCGAACTACCACCATTTATGTTCACTATACCCTTATAGAATGACCAGGGACATGGCAGAGTACTATGAGCTCCGGCTGGTGAGGCATTCGCAAACCCGCCTCACCATCAATAGGTAAATGTGTCACCGTAGCGCGGACTATAAATCTGATGTTTTTACCAGTTTTCTGACTCTCAATCATGGTTGTAGTCTCAGCTTTAATCATTGCTCTAAATACAAAAACATGATGGGAACTGCAAACCAAGTGTGACTAGAGTAACAGCATGCAGATTAAGACATGAGATCACAGGTCACCCCTGTGTGCAATTAAAAACAAGCATTGGCAAAGTCAATTGGTCTCACCTGCTCGAACAGTTGGTTTTGTCAATGTTTTAAGCTATTTGGACAGCCACGCAGCTGCTGTGCAGCATAGCTGAAAGTTTAAAAAATGCTAAGATGCGGCCTGTGCTGCCCGCATCACAGTGGGCTGTGACAGAGTATTTTTTTGCTATGGTGGGTGTGGCTGGGGCACCATGGATAATGGCAGAAGCATAGCACAGTGAGTAAGCAACAAGATGGACGACAAGAGGAGGGCAGGGAGGGTCAAGCAACTAGATTAGATAGCAGAAGAGGAAAAGCAACAACATGGAGGGGGAGAGGGGGCAAACACAATAGGGGGGGCAGGAGGAGGGCAGGCATGCAACAACATGGAGGGGGACAAAATCACACAGGTAAGAGAGAGCACATGGAGGCGAGGGAGAGAAGCACATGAGGGAGAAGGCCTGCAAACACATGCCATTTATGAGTGCCTAAAAAAAAAAGTGGCAAAGGATTTTCACCGAAAAAATAATGCTTTGTGTATGAAAGAAAAGAGAAATGCTGTGTACCTAAAGGGTACTAATCCAAAAAATGCAATGTAAAGGACAGGAACATGAAGGCAGCTGCTGTCTTAGCACGAACTGAACGAAGCAGAAAAAGTAATCACATAAGCAACTGCCTGTGGGCTAATGTTGAACACTCATGAGGGAAAGAAGGTGAAGGGATTACTGCAGTAAGGTGTAGTTTCTTTATAGCTTGCCATTTTAATAGCATAAAGCAGATATTTTAAACACAGAGGTGCCCATCATAACAGATCCTCAGCAGTTTTAGTATTAAAACGTATGTGTGAGACTTCTTTCAAGCGTCCATTAAGTTATTCGCAATTCAAAGGTGAAATGTTGGAAGAAAAAAGGCAACATCCTTCTTATCAATAATTTAGTATGCAGATTTCAGTGCCGTTTTCAGCATTGTTATGTGTACCTTTACAGGCGTAACTGCCAGTTTAGCAGCAGGAAAACCATGTCCGAGTACCTGTGCGGGCTCTACATCCTGTGACTCTGGGCAAATCACTTAATCTGCTTGTGCATAAAAAATCAACTTGACCTCTGGCATAACATTTGAATACAAGGATGTATGCCGTGAACATAAAAGGGCCTGGTGGTAAAAAAAAAAAATGAATATAAAGACTACGAACATGAAGGCAATTGTTATCCTTGCGTGAACAAATGTAAGAACATGTGTGATGGCGACAATAAGGGGTACGTTTACCAAAATGTCATGCAGCGCAGAAAGTCACCTCGATGCGCTGTGAGACAGAGAAAGGGCAGGAATGTGCTGTATTTACCATTATTCAGGATATTCCTGCCTTTTGCCAGCGCTGGTGCACAAGTTTCTGCCTGAGTTGTACGCAGGATTGTTTTTGTGCAGGAAGGGACACACATGCAGGACACACAGAAATAGGAAAAAATGAGGAAAAATAAACATATTTTTCTTTGTTATGCCTCACCAGGAGAAACGTAGCAGTTTTCGTATGCTTCCAGGTCTACCACTTATAGTAAATCTGGGAATGCATCAAAATCCATGGGTGTTGCGTGAGAACACCAAAGCAACACCCATGGAATGCCTCTCTTTGGCAGAGTAAAGCAATTCAGTGATTTGCACTACGTTGTATTACTCTGAATTTATCAAGCCACTCAGGGCCATGTCACATTTGCACCCTGTTGGCTGGTGTAAAAGTTGTGCAACCCTTTAATAAATTCGCTCCTAAATGCTTAGTTTTTCCCAAGCAACACCAAAAGTTTCAAAGTCTTATTGGCACAGTAAAGTCATTTGTGCTGTAATGATTATTTAGAACACGTGTTGGAAATGTAACACTAGGAAAAACATTAACAATAATTAAAAGCCAAATAAGGAAAAGTACACACACACTCTTCAATAAAACATATACTAAAAAAGAAAGAAATCAAAAACCTAAAGTATCTGAACACTGTCGAAAAGAAAGATAAAACTAAGTATCCGATTGGATGTAAGAGAAAAATGAGCACTCTCAAGGACTGTCTGAGGAAGAATTAAAAAGGAGCTCCCACAAGAGAAATAGTGAAAGGACACAAGTACTTGTTTCATGCTCTAGGCAAGGGTTAACCAGGTGAAAAGGAAGTCAAGCAGGCATGCACTGACCAAATAGAAGCAGCCAAATGAGAGTGACAATGGAGCCAACCCATGGTAAGCAATGGGTGGGCATAACCCCACTGACAGTAAATAAAGGGCCATATTTATACTTTTTGACGCAAAACTGCGCTAACGTAGTTTTGCGCCAAAAAAATTAGCGCCGGCTAACGCCATTCTGAAGCGCCATGCGGGCGCCGTATTTATTGAATGGCGTTAGCCGGCGTTAGCCGACCGGCGCTGCCTGGTGTGCGTGAAAAAAAACCACGTACACCAGGCAGCGCCGGCGTAGGGAAAAATGGCGTTTGGGCGTCCAAAAATGGGGCAAGTGAGGCTGAGGCAAAAAAATCGTCTTAACCCGATTTGCGCCATTTTTTTTTGGCGCCCAGACGCCATTAACATGACTCCTGTCTTAGCAAAGACAGGAGTCATGCCCCCTTGCCCAATGGCCATGCCCAGGGGACTTCTGTCCCCTGGGCATGGTCATTGGGCATAGTGGCATGTAGGGGGGCACAAATCAGGCCCCCCTATGCCACAAAAAAAAATTAAAAAAAATACTTACCACAACTTACCTTTTCTTCCCTGGGATGGGTCCCTCCATCCTTGGGTGTCCTCCTGGGGTGAGCAAGGGTGGCAGGGGGTGTCCCTGGGGGCAGGGGAGGGCACCTCTGGGCTCATGCTGAGCCCACAGGTCCCTTAACGCCTGCCCTGACCCAGGCGTTAAAAAGAGGCGCAAATGCGGGGTTTTTTGCCCCGCCCACTCCCGGGCGTCATTTTTGCCCGGGAGTATAAATACCACGCACATGCCTGGGAGTCATTTTTTAAGACGGGAACGCCTACCTTGCATCTCATTAACGCAAGGAAGGTGTTCACGCCAAAAAATGACGCTAACTCCATGAACTTTGGCGCTAGACGCGTCTAACGCCAAAGTATAAATATGGAGTTAGTTTTGCGTCGAATTTGCGTTGAAAAAAACGACGCATATTCGGCGCAAACGGAGTATAAATATGCCCCAAAATGTCCAGAAGAGACAGCACATGTGCTATCTATGCCAGACCTGGACATTGTGACTCAGGTCCCCATTTAATGCTCAGAACAATTGTCGCTACGGAATTACAAGTCCTGCAGAAACACCACAAGCTGTTTTTTATCTGATATTTCACCTGTTGACCAGGTGAAACATGGAGGAAAATGGGAATTGGGTAAGGTATTGCCGATTTCCTAAGTAATTCCTCGTTTTTTAGAGGATCCTCTGGGATCAGTTTGTGATCCAGATGCGTTTAGCTTGCCACCAAAACCGCTTCGCTTCCCTTCCTTCCCCAAGAGTACCCGATGTTCCTGGTATTTGTGCCTCCTGGTGGGGGGCTGAGTAGATAAACGGCTATCTTGTAAAGGGACCCTTGATATGAAGAAATACATGTAAGGGAGGTGCTTGCAAACACATTTAGCAGATTGCATGCCTTACTCTAGGGTGCACAGAAATATGAAAAAATCACTGAATCCATTGACACCGATTAAATAAAAAGTACATAAACTCACAATTCAGTTCAATAGACCATTTCAAGAAAAACTGGAAATGCAGGAATAATACAGTCATGTGTGCACAATTCATACACATTAAGGCCCATATTTATACTTTTTGACGCTAAACTGCGCTAACGCAGTTTAGCGTCAAAAAATTTAGCGCCGTCTAACGCCATTCTGAAGCGCCATGCGGGCGCCGTATTTATGGAATGGCGTTAGCCGGCGCTAGCAGACCGGCGCTGCCTGGTGTGCGTGGAAAAAAACCACGTAGACCAGGCAGTGCCGGCGTAGGGGGAAAATGGCGTTAGGGCGTCTTAAAATGGGGCAAGTCAGGTTGAGGCAAAAAAATTGCCTCAACCCGATTTGCGCCATTTTTTTCGACGCCCAGACGCCATTTAAATGACTCCTGTCTTAGTAAAGACAGGAGTCATGCCCCCTTGCCCAATGGCCATGCCCAGGGGACTTATGTCCCCTGGGCATGGTCATTGGGCATAGTGGCATGTAGGGGGGCACAAATAAGGCCCCCCTATGCCACCAAAAAAAATTAGAAATATAAAAAATTATACTTACCTGAACTTACCTGAATGTCCCTGGGGTGGGTCCCTCCATCCTTGGGTGTCCTCCTGGGGTGGGCAGGGGTGGCAGGGGGGGTCCCTGGGGGCAGGGGAGGGCACCTGTGGGCTCATTTTGAGCCCACAGGCCCCTTAACGCCTACCCTGACCCAGGCGTTAAATAGTGGCGCAAATGCGGGTTTTTTTGACCCGCCAACTCCCGGGCGTGATTTTTGCCCGGGAGTATAAATACGACGCATTTGCGTCGCCGTCATTTTTTTAGACGGGAACGCCTTCCTTGCATCTCATTAACGCAAGGAAGGCGTTCACGCAAAAAAATGACGCTATTTGCCCATACTTTGGCGCTAGACGCGTCTAACGCCAAAGTATAAATATGGCGTTAGTTTTGCGCCGAATTTGCGTCGAAAAAAACGACGCTAATTCGGCGCAAACGGAGTATAAATACGGGCCAAAATATTACTGGAGGCTCTGCTCACAAGCAGCACGGGGAAAAAATTATCTCAAATACATGGGAAGTGCAATTAGTGATATATAATATGCTGAACATACCTAAAACCAAATTGCACAAAATATGTAGCGCACAAATCAGCAGCTCATTAAAGCTGCTAAAATATATACAACTGGATAGATCCTCTTTATAATACACACTTACCCTATCATCACCCCCGGTTCCTTATTTTCTGCGTCAGATCTTTTTTTGGGGGGGGGGGCATTTTGTGGGAGTACTGAAATTTGTGAAACAGAGGTAGTTGTATATACTTACAGAATTAGACTTTAGCAATGTTTTAATGTTTTCCATTGCTTACTCTTGAATAAATAATTTCCTGTTCTTAAGTGAATTTATGCCAGAATATTTAGATTTGATGAAACAATCATTTAATGGATATTCATGTTTTATCAGAGGGACATCACATTGAGTGTAGGAATCTCTGAAGGACAGTAAGAGGACATCCAAACTAGAACATAAAAAATAAACTAGCGCAAACTGTAAGAAATTGGGTGATTTCTGTTTTTCCACTAGACTGACGCGTACATCTGGCCCTACAGATTCCTTTAGAATCATTCTCATACTGCCCAGGAACAGATTTATCTCTACCACCTCCCTTCCCCCGCCCACCCAGCCCCCAATACACACACACCGACAAACAAGATTTGTGGAATCTAGGACCCTGAAGGGGTTTGGTTGGCTTCAGGTGCTGTATGAAACTAGAGAATGTGTCTGCACCTTGGCCCAGTACTCAGATTCTCTCTTGGCGCATCAGACCTTATTTGGTTAATTTACATTAATTTATAAGGGGACGCGTTTGTAGGTCGATAAACCTTTTGACTGAGCTTAGAGTAGTTGCCACCATGAGACTCCCTACCAATACAAATCAACAGCAATAACAATCAATAGCATCGACAATCATAAGAGTCAGTAATTTCTACACACCATGACCTTTCAGTCATGAATAACCACACCTTTATGTTAAAGTTCGTGTTTATTTCCTTATATTAACAATGCTAATATCACGTAACTTAGTCTCAAAATCAAATGGTAAGCATACAAAAAAAATACTGGCTGCCCGAATCGCCTAAAGAATTGCAATTTAATTAAAGCGTGGGCCACTACACATTCCAAGGTTACAGTACAAATTAACAGCAAGAATAATTGGGCAAAACGAAATAGCATACATTTAGATTCAGCAAAGAAATGACATCAGCTTTTATTACATGTAGCGAGCATCATCAGTGAGCGCCCTAACTAACCTTCAGATTAGAATATCATTTTGGACTTCATGCAAAAACAATTTAGTCAACATACATTTGGAAAAACATCTAACTATGGCTCTATAAAAATTAACGGTTGGTACCAAGGAGCAAAAGCAAATAGATATAACAATCATTAACATCGTCTTTTACCTTGCCTCAATAGGGTTCAGCAAGCTGTGATAGTCTTCGTCAGTTGGACATCAGTTCGGTCAGCAAGCCATCGGAATTCAGCATTAAAGTTCAGGAAAGCAAAGTCTCTTCATGCAGTTCGGAAAGAATAATATCTAAATGCTCAAAAGAAATGGGGAGAATGGCCTCTCTCCTCAGTGCAGCCTGGCTGTTAGAAAGGGGGTCTTTGGTTGGCAGTCAGGTTACCCTCTGTCCAAGAAAGGACCCTCACTCTAGTCAGGGTAAGTCACACACAATCCAAAATATCCTGTGCCCACCCTCTGGTAGCTTGGCACTGAGGAGTCGGACTTAACTTAGAAGGCAGTGTGTAAAGTTTTTGTGCAATAAATCATACAATACCACAATATCTCACCACGAAAATACCCCACACAGTGTTTAGAAAAATATATAATATTTCTCTGAATAAATGCATGTCAAAACGATTAAAGATGAAATAAGCAAATGTAGAGATATCACTAAAAGTGATATCAAGTGTCTTTAGAGTTAAAAGATTAGGGTAAAAGCAATAAAAAGTGTCTTAAATTCTCCTGGAAACAACAAGTGTCTCTTGCAAGGCAAAGTACCTGGTTTGCATTGAAAATTCCTAGCAAGGGTCCGCAGCGGAGGAGATGCAGGGAAAACGGTGAATGTGCGTCAATTTCGCCCCCTCGCACTTGCGTCGTTATTCTCTACGCAGGGAAAACATTGTGTCGATTTACGGCGTGCGGATTTGGATCCTCTTCGGGTTGTAGGGTTTTCAGACGCCCGGGGACAATGCGGGGAATCCTGGGTTTGCGGAGCAAAGTCACAGTGTCTGTGTCGATTTGTGGAATTTTTTTCCACACTGCAGGTGCTGCGTCGATTCCTCTCAGGAAGTCGGGCGGCGTCGTTCTGAGTCGGCTTGCGTCGATCCAGGAGGGCTGTGCGTTGGACTCTGCGTGCAGTGAAATTTTCACCGAGAGCAGATTGTGCGTCGTTCTTGGCAGGCGGTGCATCAAATTTTTGCTGCACGTGGATTTCAACTGCAGGAGAGAAGTCTTTTTGGTCCTGAGACTTCAGGGAACAGGAGGCAAGCTCTATCCAAGCCCTTGGGAGCACTTCTGCAGCAGGGCAAGAGAGCAACAAGACAGCAGGGCAACAGCAAGGCAGCAGTCCTCTTCAGAAAACAGCCAGGTGAGTCCTTTAGGCAGCCAGCAGTTCTTCTTTTCTTCTTGTCAGGGTGCAGGTTCTGGTTCAGGTTTCTTCTCCAGGAAGTGTCTGAGCTGGGAGGGTAGAGACTCTGTTTTTATACCCAAATATGCCTTTGAAGTGGGGGAGACTTCAAAGAGTGGCTTAGAAGTACACCAGGTCCCCTTTCAGTTCAACCCTGTCTGCCAGGATCCCAGTAGGGGGTGTGACAGTCCTTCGTGTGAGAGCAGGCCCTCCACCCTCCCAGCCCAGGAAGACCCATTCAAAATTCAGATGTATGCAAGTGAGGCTGAGTATCCTGTGTTTGGGGTGTGTCTGACTGAATGCACAAGGAGCTGTCAAATAAACCCAGCCAGACGTGGATTGTAAGGCACAGAAAGATTTAAGTGCAGAGAAATGCTCACTTTCTAAAAGTGTCATTTCTAAAATAGTAATATGAAATCCAACTTCACCAGTCAGCAGGATTTTGTATTACCATTCTGGCCATACTAAATATGACCTTCCTACTCCTTTCAGATCAGCAGCTACCACTCAAACAATGTATGAGAGCAGCCCCAGTGTTAGGCTATGAAGGGAGCAGGCCTCACAGTAGTGTAAAAACGAATTTAGGAGTTTTACACTACCAGGACATGGAAACTACACAGGTACATGTCCTGCCTCTTACCTACACAGCACCCTGCCCTAGGGGTTACCTAGGGCACACCTTAGGGGTGACTTATATGTAGAAAAAGGGGAGTTTTAGGCTTGGCAAGTACTTTTAAATGCCAAGTCGAATTGGCAGTGAACCTGCACACACAGGCCTTGCAATGGCAGGCCTGAGACAAGGTTAAGGAGCTACTGAAGTGGGTGGCACAATCAGTGCTGCAGGCCCACTAGTAGCTTTTAATCTACAGCCCCTGGGCACATATAGTGCACTCTACTAGGGACTTATAAGTAAATTAAATAGTCCAATTGGGTGTGATCCAATGTTACCAAGTTTAAAGGGAGAGAGCATATGCACTTTAGCACTAGTTAGCCATGGTAAAGTGCACAGAGTCTAAAAAAAACAGCAAAAACAGTATCTCAGAAGTGGAGGGAGGCAGGCAAAAGTTAGGGGTGACCACCCTAAGGCTGTCAGGCCTAACACTGGCTAAGTTAGATTTCCTAAAACTACTTCCCATGGTTGCTATTGATCAAAGAGTCGTACGTTTGCATTTAATCCAATGAAAGTAGAACCCCAAATCTAAGCATTTACTAGTACCCGGTTTACATGTCTATATGATTGGCTCCTCTTCGCCTGTTCCCTTTGTTGGGTTTATCAGTTATCAATATTGTATCAGCTTATACTCCAGTCAGTGCATGCATTGTTTTCTCCCGGGAAGGTCATCCTTACACAAACTAAATTATACAATGTATCCCTAGCTAGTACAGCATATTCTAGCAAGCAGTTCTCATGAGAAAGAATTTCAGCTATGAGCATTTGGCCAATGCAGTGGAAAATCCGCATGTCATGCCCATAAAAGGAACATTAGCACATATATGTGGCATCATAAAAGCAGGTAGGAAACATGTAAACCCCACAAGGTCCATACTAGGCTCACTGAGCCAATATATCCCTAAAAGTACCTGGTTTAATGGAGAAGAGTCACACTTTGTGCCTAGAAGATGAGCATGGGGCCCCCCGGTGCTCCTATGTGCGAAATGGGGGCCACATGGTGCTCCTGGGGGAGAGGGGTGGACTGCACCCTCTCTGTGATGATGAACAGGCCCCTCCTGTGGCCCGCGATTTCTGTGGGCCACCTCCCGGGCCTCCAATGGCCCTCTCACAAAGGGGGGCCCCCAACAATTGCCAAAAAGTTAGTTAAGGGGCGATCGCACCCCTAAGGCAGTGTGGCAGGGGAAAGGAACTCCCTTTCCGCCCCGTGCCCTGCAATACTGGAGGCAGCTGCCCTCGTCCAGCAGGGACATCTGCCTGTTTGAAGAAGGGAGAGGCTGCCGCCTCTTCGCAACGCGCTGTTCTCCTCTCTGGAGCCGATCGTGTGCCTCCTGGGTCGCGGCGGTGATCCCCTTGGCAACAGGGGATCCGGCGTTTACCCTAGGGGCCCCGCTCAGGTTGCCTGGTCCTCGGGGCACTGAGAGGAGCGCGCTGGCTCCTCTCTTTGTCTTCCAAGTGCCCTGGAGGCACAAAACACAGCGCGCTCAAACGCGCTTGAGTAATTAAGGAGCCCCGGCCCAGGCGGTGATCACAGCGGCCTGGAAAGCGCTTTTTAGGCGCAGGGAGCAACAATCAAGCGCCCGGGTTGCGGCGGTGATCTCGGGCAACCAAAAAGTGCTTTGTAAGCATTGAGGCATAAATAAGCTCCCAGGTTGCAGCGGTGATTTTGGTGATGGTAAGAAGCACTTTGCAAAGCGCTAGGGGGGGCAAACATAAAGTAAGGCACTCTCCAAAGTGCTACACTCAGAATCCCATGAAGCTGGAGCACTCCTCAGGCTCTAAATAATTACAGGGGTCAGGGGCCGCGGCACCCTGCCACTGGAAACAGTGAAAGCAATGAGAAGCACAGGGCTGGTGGGCGCAGCTACAGGCCAGCACAAGGGGTGCAGATGGTGGCAGTTCCTCCTAGTGACCAGGCAGGTCACAGGTCAGCACAGCAGCAACAGTCCAAGGTGGTTTCCTGGTGAGTTCATTCAGCAGTGTCCTGTGTCCAGTTTCAAGTCCCAAGAATGTTAAAAAAAATGTCTAAATTGTGGGGAAAATTCCCCTGTACTTATACTAAGTTTACAGTGTGTTTTACAATGGGGAGGAAAGGGGGTTGCAACCGGTTGCAACTGGTTCTGGGAGTGCCCTTTCTCTCCTCCAGCACAGGCTCCAAACATTAGTGGGGGGTAAGCGACCCTATTGTGCGAGGCCAGGGCACAGCCTTTACAAATGCAAGTGTGCCCCGTCTCTCCCTTCTCTCAGCCCAGGAAGGCTATACAATGTGTAGATGCACCTCTGTGACACCTCCACCCTCCCTGTGTACAGGCTGTCTGAAAAGTATGCACAAAGCCCCAACTGTCACTCTGCCCAGACGTGGATTGGAGGCAAGCTGCAAAACACCAGAGTCATAAGCACAGATAAATGTGCACTTTCTAGAAGCGGCATTTCTGTAATAGTAATAAAAAATACACCTACACCAGTATGCACCATTTCTTATCACTATCACAACCATACCAAACATGCCTACACTACCCCTCATAAATCAGACAATACCCCTTACACATAAGGCAGGGCATTTCTAATGCAATTCGATGAGAAGTCAGCACTCACATCAGTGAGACACCAAGGGCCATATGTACGAACACGTTTTCCCATAGACATAGAATGGGTAAAAACCTTTGATACATCTGGCCCCAAGTTAGGCTGTTTGTCACTACCAGGACAGGCCACTCAACCTGGTACAGCTCCTGCCTTCTACATACATGGCACCCGGCCCATAGGGCTAGCTAGGGCGTACCTTAGGGGTGACTTACATGTAGTAAAAGGGGAGTTCTGGGCCAGGCAAGTAAATTTAGATGCCAGGTCCCTGTGGCAGAAAACTGTGCACACAGGCCCTGCACTAGCAGGCCTGAGATAGGTTTGAAAGTCTACTCCAGTGGGTGGCGCGAGCAGCGCTGCAGGCCCACTAGTAGCATTTAATTTACAGGCCCTGAGTATAGGGATACCACTTTACAAGGGACTTATAGGTAAATTAAATATGCCAATTAGGTATAAGCCAATCATACCAATTTTACAAGGGAGAGCACATGCACTTTAGCACTGGTTAGCAGTGCAAAAGTGCTCAGAATCATAACGTCAGCCAACAAAGGTCAGAAAAATAAGGAGGCAAAAGGCAAAAAGTCTGGGGGATGACCCTGTAAAAAGGACAGGTCCAACAATATTCATTAGTAACAAATTTGTGTTAACAGCTTTGCTGATCATCTTTCTCCTGCCTCCAGTGATGAGGTTTCGCCTATTTTCACATTCTTGGGTGATTTAACCTTTCCTACCCTAGCCAACACCCGGCTCAAAAGCTCAGCCTTTTCTTTTACTGACTGCTAGTGGCTTGCTACTAATACCGTTGGTAAGCACCTGCTACACCCAGATGGGTGACGGCGTAGTTATGTTGGCATTCATCTGGTACAGTGGACAGCACAATGTCTCTGAACCAAGACCAGGCTCTGCCTGGCCGTCTGTTAAAGACTTGCCAAGTCTCGCCTGAAGCCACAAATTGCTGCACAGCATGTCCTGCTGCCAGCCAGAGGGACAGCAGGTCTGCCACCCTTGGCCAGGCACAACGCTTTTTAAAGTGTTCAGTGTGCTTGGTACTGAAAAACTCTAGTGTGTTTAAACAAAGGAGAGGCCTACATTATGTTTGTTGAGCTTAAACTCTTCAAACACTCTAAAACATCCAATCAAAAGCAGCCTCGGACGTAGAAAGAGAAATGAGCAAGCTGGACAACTATCATGAATTGATTGGTATTTTTGCAACCGAAAACTTAGAAAATCTTTTTCGAAGCAAGCATTTCCGGGGCAGGGGTGAAAAAAGGGGGAAGAGAAGCTTATTTCATATTTAGAGACCTTACTACACTAAGCACCTCCATCCACCGACTAGTGCTGTCCTAATGAGAGGACTTGTGTACACAAATTGGGAGGATGAACATAACAGCTATGAATGGGAGTGGCCAGGTTTCCGTCCTAAATGAATGAATGACTGAATGATCACCCACGTATAGTGCTGATCTATGCGCTATACCATTTCTAGAAGCTGGTGTTCAGCAGTTCCAGTTTGGAAAGGTATGAGCCTGGTTTGCTCTTTTCGAAATAGAATTTCATAAAAGTTCTCATGTTTCTTTTTTTTTAACAAACGCTGATTGGTAGTAAGGAGTTCCGCCACCTGAGGCCCCAATCACGAATCCACTTCTCATGTTTGAATTTGGTTGGTCTGAAAATAACTGGATAGTGGTGACTGTCGAGGAGAGACTTAGAGAGAGATTGTCTCTTTCTTAAACAGCCGGCAACTTAACCTTGAGTTGTCTTGTGAGCATTGCAGGCCTTAGGTGAACATGTTCAGCCAGTGCAGCAACTCCATTCCCAGAGAAACATAAATACTCATTTTGAATTAAAAACATTGCATTATCGGGTATTCGTCCTTCCGTCCTATGAACTTTTCTCCCAACCTTGGATATTTTCCTCAATTTTCTTCAGTTTTTCTTTCCACCCTTTCTTCCACTTTGGCATCCTTCTGTACATCTTTTCTTCAATTCTTTCATCTAGCCTTCCATCATCCCATCTTCTGATCCATAATTAGAAAGAGGAATAATTGAGTTCTCAATCTCCACAGTTTCCTCAGTGGATCCCTCCCACCAATTCCAAGTGCTTTGAGGAGGACGGCAGTCTTGCAGAGAAATATATCAGCTTCATGTTAGCCAGAACCACTGCATTAAAGAAAGTATTGCAGGAATGGGGGTTATCAGTTTCAAGAGTGTGCAGATTTGAATTCTGGTCGTTGTAGGTTCTTTGGGTGGAGAAGTTAGTAGAGCTTAGCACACCCCAGGTGTATTCTTGAACAAGTCTGGAAACCCCACTAACATCAGACAGAGACACAGTGACCATGTGGTGAACAGAGCCTGAGCTCTGCATAGGCCTCTTGTGAGTTGGAGTTAGGGGTCTACAGAGGGTTCAGTGGCTGGGGAATACTTGACTCCACAGGACCATGCCCACTTCCTGGGAAGGGGGAGACATAGGAAGTGGCTGGGAAGTGAAATAAAACAGATACAGTTCAGCTCTCAAGCTTCCCATGTCAGTGTCTGAGTAGTTCAACCATCCAGTCCAGGTAGTTTTTGCATTCTGGGACTTGTAGTTTTGTCTTTACAGTGTGACAAACAGGTACTTGAGAGGCCTGAGGAAAGCTGATCAAGCACCATGAAGAATTGTGTGAAACAGGGGATCTCAGAGTCCGAATCAGGAAGGCTCCTTTTGGACGCTTTGTTTCTGCACTTCTCTTTAATGTACCAGGTCACTGGCTCTATGTGCTGACAGCTGAGCACCTCTGCTCTGTGTACAGCAAACGTAACGTGACGGGAGGCAGCGAGGCTGCCAGGAAAAGATTAAGTGGTGTCTGTCATCAACCTGACTAGCTGGTAGCATTGGGCCGCGGCCGAGCGCCTGCAGCGAAGATATGTCATCAGAAGTCTGAACCACGGGTGAAGTTGCCGATCCCTGTATTCAGCGCCCCTGTGAGAGGTTACTGTGGGCTCCTAAAAAAGCCAAAAGGCAATTCGCTGAATGCTATAAGTATTTTAAACTTTGTAAAGGTTGAAACATGAGTTTTCCTTGATGCTCATGTCGCTTTACTAACTGCTGTTTGATGTGGCTGTACATGCAGTGCTTAATTTGTAAATAAAAACGTGCTGGTGCCCAAAGCCCTCCTCTTAAACACCCGGCTGCTGCATTTAAATGTGCGAGCACTGAGGCCCGTATTTATACTTTTTGACGCTAAACTGCGCTAACGCAGTTTAGCGTCAAAAAGTTTAGCGCCGGCTAACGCCATTCTGAAGCACCATGCGGGCGCCGTATTTATTGAATGGCGTTAGCCGGTGCTAGCAGACCGGCGCTGCCTGGTGTGCGTGGAAAAAAAACACGTACACCAGGCAGCGCCGGCGTTGGGGAAAATGGCGTTAGGGCGTCTTAAAATGGGGCAAGTCAGGTTGAGGCAAAAAAATCGCCTCAACCCGATTTGCGCCATTTTTAACGACGCCCAGACGCCATTTACATGACTCCTGTCTTAGTAAAGACAGGAGTCATGCCCCCTTGCCCAATGGCCATGCCCAGGGGACTTATGTCCCCTGGGCATGGTCATTGGGCATTGTGGCATGTAGGGGGGCACAAATCAGGCCCCCCTATGCCAAAAAAATAAATAAAAATAAATAAAAAATTATACTTACCTGAACTTACCTGAATGTCCCTGGGATGGGTCCCTCCATCCTTGGGTGTCCTCCTGGGGTGGGCAAGGGTGGCAGGGGGGGTCCCTGGGGGCATGGGAGGGCAGCTGTGGGCTCATTTTGAGCCCACAGGTCCCTTAACGCCTGCCCTGACCCAGGCGTTAAAAAGAGGCGCAAATGCGGGGTTTTTTGCCCCGCCCACTCCCGGGCGTGATTTTTGCCAGGGAGTATAAATACGACGCATTTGCGTCGCAGTCATTTTTTTAGACGGGAACGCCTACCTTGCATCTCATTAACGCAAGGAAGGCGTTCACGCAAAAAAATGACGCTCATTCCTCATACTTTGGCACTAGACGCGTCTAACGCCAAACTATAAATATGGCGTTAGTTTTGCGCCGAATTTGCGTCGAAAAAAACGACGCAAATTCGGCTCAAACGGAGTATAAATATGCCCCTGAATACTGAGGCAGCGAAATCCTGAAGCCATCTCGGGCCTCTTCAATCCATTTAAAGCCACTCCGTGCTCCTTCAGCTCACTCTGGCAGCATTCTGCTTTCTTCCTTTGTGACGCTTTTTCGTTTTTCTCTTCCTCCGTCGTTCCCATATGAGTCTTTTGCTCGCAGCAAACGCTTGAGGCAGAAGAATGAGCCCCGGCCCTCAAAAATAAGTGCCGGTGCTCAGCACCGGAAACAACAAGCACAAATTAAGCACTGTGTACATGCAAAATGTCAATAAAAACACTTATATAAAAATATTTTTTGCTCCTATATATTACCACTTTATAAATCATTTTAGAGAGGAGATGGGTCCCGGTAAAATGTGCACTGTAGGAATTTGAGAACTTACAACCACATGCACGAAACATTGGGCAATTCAAAAAGTGTTATTACATCTTTAGATTTCTGCAGTCTGGAAAGAGTGTTCACAACTGTTTAGACATATTTTCAAAACTTCAGTTGATTGGAAGTTACAGTTGTTATCCGAAACTTTTAAAAAAAAACTGTGAAATGCGCTAGTTTAAGTGGTGTTCGCAAATAGAACTTTCCGGGGCATATTTATACTCCGTTTGCGCCGAAATTTGCTTGTTTTTTTTTTTTACGCAATTTCGACGCAAAACTAACTCCATATTTATACTTTGGCGTTAGACGCGTCTAGCGCCAAAGTCCATGGAGTTAGCGTCATTTTTTAGCGTGGACACCTACTTTGCGTTAATTATATGCAAGGTAGGCGTTCCCGTCTAAAAAATCGACTCCGAGGCATGTGCGTGGGATTTATACTCCCGGGCAAAAATCACGCCCGGGAGTGGGCGGGTCAAAAAAAATGACGTACGGCCGCTTTTGCGCCGTTTTTTAGCGCCTGCAAAAGGCAGGCGTTAAGGGACCTGTGGGCTCTGAAGGAGCCCAGAGGTGCCCCCCCATACCCCCAGGGACATCCCCTGTCACCCATGCCCACCCCAGGAGGACACCCAAGGCTGGAGGGACCCATACCAGGGACATTAAGGTAAGTTCAGGTAAGTTTTTTTTTTTTTTTTTTGTGGCATAGGGGGGGCCTGATTTGTGCCCCCTACATGCCACTATGCCCAATGACCATGCCCAGGGGACAGAAGTCCCCTGGGCATGGCCATTGGGCAAGGGGGCATGACTCCTGTCTTTGCTAAGACAGGAGTCATTTCTATGGGGGTTGGGAGTGAAAAAAAATGGCGCAAATCGGGTTGAGGCGAAAAAATTGCCTCAACCTGACTTGCCCCATTTCTCGACGCCCAAGCTCCATATCCCCCTACGCCGGCGCTGCCTGGTGTACGTCGTTTTTTTTAACGCACACCAGATGGCGCCGCCGGCTAACGTCATTCAATAAATACGGCGCCCGCATGGCGCTTCAGAATGGCGTTAGCCGGCGCTAATTTTTTTGACGCAAAACTGAGTTGGCGCAGTTTTGCGTCAAAATGTATAAATATGGGCCTCCATGTACAAAGTTACACATGAAGTCACAGATGATATTACCAATCACGTCATTGATTGCATCAATCATCTATATCGTGCCCATTGAAATCACGGATGACATGATTAAAATTGTTCAATCCACCTGCACTGTATAGCCATTTGGGTGCTATGTCTGGCTTTAGACCAGCCCTGCACCCTGCTCCAAACACAGGCACAGGACAGTAAAGTTCAGTTGTGCTAAGAAAGCTCTGTTCCAAAGCCTCGCCCTCGGCCAAGTGCTGCATTCAATGTCCCCGCTCCAAGAGCATGCTTATCCCCAGTGCTTCGGATGGACAGGTACTGTGCTGTAATGAGTATCTGCACTTCTGTAATTTGACAGGGACAGTACCGGCACTTCTCAGGAGTAAACAGGTACCCTAAATAGTGAGCACCGGCGCTTCTTGTGTTCCATTGAAAGCACTGGTTCTGCGCCTTGCGGCGGTGCTGGTGTGGGTGGAGTGTGGCACACACTGTTTGGTGGGTTGCAGTGCTTAATTTGTGCTTGTTGTTTCCGGTGCTGAGTACCGGCACCTATTTTTGAGGACCGGGGCTTATTCTCCTGCCTCAAGCATTTGCTGCGAGCAAAAGACACAAATAGGAAAGACGGGTGAAGGGAAAAACGAAAAAGCGTCACAAAGGGAGAAAGTAAAAAACTGCAAGAGTGAGCTGAAGGGACAGCAAGTGGCTGTAAATGGATTAAAGAGGCCCGAGATGGCTTCAGAATTACGCCGCCTCAGTATTCCATGTTCACATATTTAATTACAGCAGCCGCATGTTTAAGAGGGCTTTGGGCACCGGCACCTTTGTATTTGCAAATTAAACACTGGTGGGATGCTTGGGTTTCGTGCCTTAAAAGTGAAGCAACAGACTTTAAAGATGGTGGCAAGCATATAGCAAGATCACAAAGCGCCACAACACCGGGATGTAGTCTATACGCATGCCACACTTCTATAAACAGGACAGTGTGAAGAGGTGTAGCGAGCGTGTTATGGGCAGGAGTGTAACACAAGACCCTGCAGCAACAGAAAGGTGACCGGTCAACCATTGCCAAGGGCCATCCACTGCGCCTCAACATGTGTCACTGCATTTTTATTAACTTTTGAACCGTTTCAACTAGATTTTTTTTTGTTCAAATCTGCAGGTTATGCAGCAGAGGGTGCATTAAGATGTAAATGCAGCAAATATATAATTGTGCGAAAAATGCTGCGGACACACACTCGCATTATCTAGTGGCTCTGATTATTATAAAATCTACGATTAATCTAAAGGTCTCAGAGTGTCTCCGTGGTCTTAAAGAATTGTCCAGAGAAATGACTATCCCACCTGCCCACATACACTTTTGTGATGACAGCACTTTGCTCTGTCGACCCAAATGTGTGATTGAACTTCATCAACTCCAGTACTTTATTTTATTTAACCACATATCCAAAATGGCGTATTTGGTCACAGAGAATCCCTTCTGATGCTTGCCAGTCCTACCAGCCCATATGCATTTTTAGTAACTCGTGGGTTTTACTCAATCAATTCCAAAGCACTTTCGAACTTCAATAACACTTGTCCTTTTTTCATTTATTTGAAATGAACAATTCTAAATATGTATTGTGTGTTTTATTTTATCCATTTGCTTTATAAAGCTTTTTGTGTGTGTAAAGTTTTTTTAATTAACTATATATGATTGAAATAAAAAATATATATTTTAGTCATGACTCAAAAAGCAAGCCATCCAAACTGGTTTTGCCAATGCTTGTTTGCTAGGAGTTAGTTACAGCAGTAATATCAGAGTCAGTAGCCCAACACAACAGGTGTTTGCCAACTCAAAAAAATCAAAAGTGCCTTCCCGCTTGTAGGTCATAGGTCTAGCGGCTAAATTGCATATTTATATCCTAGTTTTGCACCTTCCCTACTTGATCAAACAGTGTGATCCTGGGCAACCTTTTTTTTAAATACCTGTTCCTCATTTTCCTAATCTACCAAAAATCCGGAAGGGCATAAAGATGATTGATTTCACATTGTGTGCTAACAAGAGCAGTCATTCATTCCCAGAGTTAACATGACTTAGTATTTCATCCTTCCAGTGATAGCAAAATGAGTAGCCATCTTATTAATGCGAGGTGGTTTAGGATGCGCATTTGCTATGCAAATAGTTAATAGCATTAATGTTATATGTTGATTAGTCCTGGGCGACACTTACCTGGTACAGTGATAAAGCGCAGTGGGATTTTTTTGGATGCTGACACCACTTAAGACCTCGACAGCACGCTGTAGTCTTGCCCAAGGGGCAAAGGACTGTCACGGGTTCCTTTCTGCCCTCCAAATCTCCACACACGAAAGAAGTGTCCAAGTGCAGGCAGCTTCTCCAGGCAAAACCCTACAAAAATGAAGAAGGATTGCTGAATTCTATTCAGTGATCTCAAACGGCCTGCACGACGATCTGGATCTCTGCAAGAACCAGCAGACAGGCTGTTGTTGACGGATCCTGGCTGTGCAAGCCTCTTGGCCTGGAGTGATATGAAGGCCTAGATACCTGCCAGGCCCTCTTGGCAGCTGGCTATGTACTCCGCGCGGCCTAGGCTGGAATGCAGGTACGTCTCTCTGGCAGCTCGTTTTGTACTCTCTGGCCCCGTGCCTTTGTCACTTTTGACTGCCAGGAAGAAGACGAATGGGCAGCACTTTGTGGCTGGAAGGGAGCGAATGCTGGAAGCCATCGCTTGGTAACCAAGCACGTGTGCAGCAACAATGACTCGTAAACTGCATTTGGTGTCTGTCGTGAGCCAACCCGGCGCACAGGCCTGAGAAAACAGTGGCGTAACATAAAATGGTAGCGCCCCCCTTGCCCCCTCCCCCCCCCCGGCCCCCGGAATGTGATGAGGCTAGGTGCCTGGGTCCAGTAGATATCACAGGTATGCATTGCCCTGGAGCCCCTTGAAGGTTTAGGAGCCCCTGAATGGTTGTGCGGCAGCTCATGTGTGAAGTCGTCGAAATTAGCCTTTAGCCTTTAAAGTGTAAAGGAAATTTTCCAGACTTGGGCTATAGCCCCCCTGAGTCACATGTCATTTTTACCTGGGCTGTTTAAGGACAGGTCTCGAGAGACAGTCTGCATACAGCACTAAGGGCCATATGTACGAACACATTTTCCCATAGACACAGAATGGGTAAAACCCTTTGCTACATCTGGCCCTAAATGTGGTTGTGCAAGAAGAATGGCTCCGTATTGGAGTAGCTCGGTGAGTTAATGTACCTGCTGCTGAGATCTGTGTGGCTCCTGTTGGTCACTGTCTTGAACCCCTCATGTCTCCTCTCGAGCTCTCATCTTCCAAAGGTGTCTTAACTGACCTTTTGTAGTATACTAATAGTAATGCTTGTTACAAGCTCAGAGAGGCTGCAACCGATTTTGTAGTGTGCTCTCTAGGCGTGCTCGTTATGTTTGTTTTAAGCATGCGAGAGGGAAATGGGACTTTTGATGAATGAATACGACGTATGCATCAAATAACTGCCTCGAAGCACTGCACAACTTAATTCTTACCTAGTCAGATGCTTTAGGTTGGTGTGCCTTTGGTGCTGCACAAACAAATCTAAACTGGTTTTAAAAATATCTTTCAGAAGCCCATCTCTCATATTTCTGAATGCTGAAACAGAAACCATCCCGCAGGTACTAGTTTTCACATGTAACTAACATGCCACAGATTACTTTGGGAATGCTCCACCCACACTGCTTGAACGGCTGTATGGGATTTGGGGGAAGAACATATGAATGTCCCTAGGGCCCCGTGGAGAGTGGGATGCAGTTGAGTCTCTCCACGGAAGCTTTCGGGGCCAGATGTAGACGGCCGGGTTAGGGATAAGCTGGGGGGTGTGCAAGGGAGGGCTTTAGGGGAGGGTACAGGAAGGGGTGGGTTTAAGGGATCGGCCTCTTCAGCGCCAGCTTGTCGCGCTGCGCTGAGGATGGCCACCAGCCTGCCCTACATGAAGGGAAGGGGAAAAGCATTGGGTAAGGAGAGAGTGTGTATGAGGGTTTTTTTGAGGGGTGTGGATTTTGTTGCCAGTTTTAGGGGAGGTTGCTCGGTGAGGGCAGTAGATGGGGGAAGGTGGGGAGTCAGATGCGGGCCTGTCCACCCTTCCGGGGGGGGAAAAGAAGCAGGTGAAGGATGACAGACTGGGGGAGGCCCAAGTCAGGCAGGGGATAAAAGGAAAAGGGGGATGTGTGGGAATGGAAGTGAAAGTTGGGTGAGCGAAGGATAAGTGGTGGATTGAAGTGAGAATGGAAGACAGGGAGTTACAAGGTTAAAGATGAAAAGTTGTTCATTTAAAGTTCCAGTTATGTTGATGTATTATCATGATGAGCAAGCCTGTCCTAATAAATGGCCTTTTACACTAGTCCACAGGTGTCGGATTCTATGTCCCGATAAATTGAAAACAAAACATTTTGCAGGATTTCGAAAGAAAATGAGGATAAGAAACACAGTGTCCTGCGTTGTTTTCCATACAAATAATTAAGTTACTGCAGAGATTACTTGGGATAAATTAATAATGTGCGTAATCACTGGTGGATAACGTGATCACATTACTGCTAAGTAGCCCATTCGTAAGCTACTGATTAGTAAACGTGTATCTACGTTAGATTGACACCCTTGGGGACTTAATTAATGTAGGTCATGAAAGAATAAACGTATGAAGGCAGACAGCCCGGGGTTACATACATTAAAGGGAATCTTTCAAGCACCAGTGTCTCCCAGTGCTGTTATTTAACCCACAATGTCATGGACAGGAAGACATGGAACTTTACAGTCGATTGAAGCATGATTTTTTATCCCTGGCTGCCGTAATGCCACCCCAAAGATGCTTCAAAGGACAGTGACAAAGATAACTTGATTTACCCCAGATCACACAGTGAATCTAGCCAAAGCCTGGGAGGGGAAAGATACAAACCTGATTTTATCCGTATCTGCACCCGAAGCCTGCTCTATAACAGCTAGCATTAATCAAATAAAGTACCACGTACTTCACAAAACTCAGGTGACCAGAGGAAAAAAGTGACACTCTGCTGGGGTACAAACTTCACCAGATTTGACTTTTTAAGTCAACATCATTTTGTATTATGTGATTTATAGCTGTTCTTTTAAAATATGGGCTTTTCACGTTCTGGGATTTTACTGTATTGGGATTTATGGTTCCCGTTTTAACACATAGGCTTAAAAATCCAAGCTTGTAAAATGTTTTTGTATTAAAACGTCAGGGCTTACTGAGGGGTTACATGGTGCTGAGCTTTGGATGTATTATGGTCCAGGTGATACTTGTTTCCACAGAGGTCTGTATTCCTTCCTGAGCTCATATTGCAAATGAGTGTCATTAAGAGTTTAATCTTTAGCAGAATAAGTGCCGGGCCCACATGGGCACTCTCTGAATATCAACTCTTCACAGGTTCCATTTTATCTCAACTTTCTTCCTTCCCCACTCTTGTCCGTCTTTCACTTTCTCCTTCTTTCTGGGTCTAAGTCCGAGGATCACAAATAAGTCCCTGCCCCCAAAAGAGAATGCTGATGGACCTCTCAGGAAACCTCTGTCTCAAATTAAGCACCAAGGGGAATATTCATTATAAAATCATGCAGCGCAGCAAGTCACCGTGGTGTGTGTGCTGTATGATAGGGAAAGGGCAGGAATGCGTCGTACTTCACTTTGTACTTCCTATTTCTGTTCTTTCCCTTGCAATGGAGCACAATGTGCTGCCTAGCACCAACACAGGCACCCTCTATGTACAGATCGCCCCGTAACTCCTACAAAGACTTCTGACAATACAGAACGCTGCAGCCAGACTCATCCTCAAGCTTTCCGGATGACCCCACATTACACCGCATCTCAGTCAACTCCACTGGCTCCTCGTGCAGACGAGTTGCATATTCAAGCTGCTGACCCACACACACAAAGCTCTACAGAACCAAGGCCATCTACATTAACCACCATCTAAATTTCCACCAACCGTCAAGAAGACTATGCTCTGCCTTCCTATCACTTGCCCACACTCCACGCATCCACCAATGCAGAAGTGAAGGACGTGCCTTCTCCCACATAGCAACAAAAACCTGTAACAGCCTCTCCATGGATTTCCGGACCATCACCTCTCATCCGGAATACTGCAGAGTCCTCAAGACTCATCCTCGAGCTTTCCGGATGATCCCAAATTACACTGGACCTCAGTCAACTCCACTGGCTTCCCGTGCAGATGAGGTGCATATTCAATCTGCTGATCCGCGCAAACAAAGCTCTACACAATCAAGGACCCACCTACATTAACCACCTTCTAAATTTCCACCACCCGTCAAGAAGACTATGCTCTGCCTCCCTATCACTTGCCCATACTCCGGTCATCCACCAACGCAGAAATAGAGGACGTGCCTTCCCCCACATAGCAGCAAAAACCTGGAACATCCCCCCCATGGATTTCCGGACCATCACCTCACATCCGGAATTCTGCAGAGTCATCATGACCTAGCCGTTCTAATGAGCGTCTGAGACCTGCAAGCACATGGATACCATTGAGGGTGATTAGTTGTGCTTTACAAATCCTGTTTGATTGTTTGATTGGAGTATGGCGCAAGGGTGCCTGTGTTGTAAGCAGAACTGTTTTTGTGCAGTAAGAGACACATTTCTGCACAAAAACATTCCCAAGAGGCATTTTCCTCTTCCTATGCGTGCTGCAGAGTGCAGCACACATAGGAAGAGGAAGTAATGAGGAGAAATAAAGGTATTTCTCCTAGTTACGCTGCACTTGGGGGAGCCGTAGCATTTTGACGCATTCCCTAGTCTACCAGTAATGGTAAATATGGGTATGTGCCACAGTTATGGATGCCTGGGGACACCCACGCTCTACCCATTGAACGCCTTTCCAAGGCAGAGTAATGCAATGCAGCGATATGCGCTGCATTGCACTACTGTAGATTTATCAAGCCAGGCAAGGCCATTCAAGGTGGCTTTGTCTGGCATGATAATTGTTACTTAAGAATTGTGTCGCTCTTGCATCCCATTGCATATCGCAAGGGCAACCAAACTCTTTCATAAATATGCCCCTGAGTGACATCCAAAAAGATGCCGCCCTTCCGCCACTGCACTTACCCTAGCAGGTGCTTTTTCAGCACACTGGTTATGTCAGAAAAACAATCTCACACCTAGAAAGCGCCGTCCCTAGGCGACGTTTGCATTTCTTTCAGTGCAGGGAGACTTCCAAGAAGCCCTTACTAATGTCATAGTCTTTTCAATGGTAAAGTTCACTTGACAGAGAAGGTAGGGACAGTAGATTTTCTTAAAAAGATTATCTCCGTTAACACCAAATGCAAAACAAACATGTATCACGTCACAGGCTGACTCCATTCCTGAGTAATTCTACAGAGTTATCTGCCATCTTTCTAAGTCTTTCTCTCTGCTTCGGTCCCTGCCCTTGTTGAAAACACTTCTCTTAAATCACACATTCCTATCACCGCTCTTAACTCTGCAGAACATATACCCCCATATGCGAAGCATGCATTCTGAAGACAATGCTTTAAAAAAAAAAAAAAACTCTTTCTTTTCAGTTTTTATTAAAGTAATAGTGCAGCATCAAGAGACAATAGTCGCAAATTACAGTGTACAGCTGAGGGAATGACCCCAATTTGAAAAAGATATTTATAAGCAATCAGCGGTCATTCATCCAACCACCAGACATTGAAAACTCACCAGACAGATCGCAGTCAGTCCTTTCCCTCTAGGGGACGCATACATCCTAGGCTTCAGGGTCAGTGTTTTTATCTACCTCACTAGAGGGAACATCTTTGGGATTGGTTAATCTATCTCCTAGGGCCCTCCATGTGTCTAGGTCTTCCCCTAACTTGGCGTCCCTTCTGCTTTGCTTCATGAGTATTTCCTCCACCAGGATCCACCCTGCTAAATCTTTGTGAAAATATTCTTAGAAAGAGGCATGTTTACCCATCCATGAGATGCCACTCTGCGACAAGCCAACACAAATTTCTGAAGACAAAGTTGACATGGATGCGTACATGGACCTTAAGGATGGAGGCCGACGGCTACACCCTTCAGGTGACCAAGATTACAGTAGATGCATGCATTAATTTGAAGAGTGGGAAGGGGTGGTTGGAGATTGGAGACTGTGGTTGACTTAAGATACTGTCAAGTGCTTGTTCTTCTGCGGACAAACTAGGTGCCTTCCTGGTTTGAAGGAAGGGCCCCTTACCTGGCAATGCCAGATGCTAGATTGAAACAGAATGTCTAGCATTGCTCCAGAAAATAGTCCAGCACGAAGGAGGAAAAACTGGAGGCCAGAAAAAACCTAGCTGACCAGGCCACACAACAGGGAAAAAAGCTGGGAAACAGTAACAGGAGCTGGAAAGACCAAGAAGAGTCCATGGAGTCCAGGAAGGGAGTAATAATTCAGGAACAATTGCGACACAACTGGACTAACAACAGAGCTCCTTTTATAGTGAAGAACAGGACACAATTCCAAAAAGATTGGACTGTGAAAGAAATGTTAAACAGACAATATAAAAAAGGTATATACGTGCATAGATACCATATTCTCATCAAACAAATGGGATTTCCTAATACTGTTTCTAGGAAAACAATGGTCATAATTTTCCTGCATGCAACATATTCCTAAAGCAACATGCAGAGTAACTCACCTCATCATTTATACCACGATCAGGAAACCGGACAAGCGCAAAAAATACAAACTGGCGCTCAGCGAGGATGCTGACCCATACACGCTTCAAGGTAGTGTTCCATGGCCTAGGGCCACAGAGGAAATCTGTCACTGCAGAGCCCACATACGGCAGTAGAGAGAGGCCGCTGAAAAAAGCTGCAGCAGCAGAGCTCAGGAAAGTTAAGGAAAAAAATCCTTACAGATCCGTGCATGAATCAGACAGATGATGGTTTCTACTTCAGCTCAATGTTGACTAGGATGACAGATTGAAGAGCAGGAGAGACAGACTTGTCTTCGGAATGGCAAAGTTCTAGCAAGAAAAAAGGACTCAAGGGACGAAAACCAGACCACAGGTACAATGCAGTGGACCATTAGGAGTCTGACTCTGTCTGGAGAAGGAGCCATGCGATGAGTACTGAAGCTGTAGCCTAGCGCACTAATCTTGTTCCTGAATTTCAAGATGGTGGATGGACTTTAGCTCTCCATTTACATATGGAGCTTTGGATGGGGTAGGAGACAGAGAGGAAAAATATCATAGAGAAACAAGTCTCTGAGGTGGCGTAAGACAATACACTTATGAAGAACATGAGTAGGGGGTAAGAAATGGTGTTTACCCCATACGAGAGAAGAGGATTCCAGGGGACAAAAATCAGGAGAGGTAACAGAATTAACATTTAAGCAGAAAGGAATCCTGAAGAGTGATTTACCAATGTCCACTCTCACTTCTATTCCCCTTCACAGGAGGCGGTCAAACCTAAAAGCCTCATGACTACCACCCATCACATACCATGCTTCGTTCCATAAGACAAATGGTAGAATCACAGAACAACCGAACACTTAACCTTCAGACTACTGCAATGACACATCAGTTACCAGTTTCCCCAGAAAACCCATTAAAGCATGAGACCTAAGGAATGGTGAAGATCGGTGAATGCTGAAATACAAAGTTCTGACTTCAGGCCTTATGGCACAATAAAGTAGACATGGAGGCATTACATGGTTTGGCATATTACAGAACTAATGCAACCATGCTGTTAGACCACTGATTGGAACTTTGGTAGGATGTAAAACTGAAAGGGATGTGTGATGATATATGGTTTAAGCTCATTTAACCTCCGCTCCAATTAGTATAATTATTTCTGAGCTTTTTATTGTGCTTGCAGTCATTTAAATACATACGATTAATTGAAGAATAGTGTATACAAAACAATAATAAAGTGATATAGTGTGAAATACCAACTACTGTGTGCGCTTACTGATTTCAGGCTATTGGATGGGGTTCTGTATCAACTACCTGCAGATGAGAGATTCCTTGACAAGGCCTGTCAACGCAGTAGAGTAGGGGTGAGACATCTGCCAATTCTCCTTTTCTCTGCAAAGGTCAAAGTTACCTTTTGAGGATTAAGGGATCTATTAGGTGTGACCCAGTAATTTGGGGCCAGCACAACATGGGCACTTGGCCTTGTTCAATGATCTAGAAGCTGAGATGTGACTGCTTTGTCCACAAACTAATAGACTAATGCTGGCTTGGCTGATGTATGGATCTGGAACTATAAAATACGTTTCTGGGTCCTTAGATATCAATGATGTTCTAGCTGTGCACATGGACGGGGAAATCGAGAACTAATGACTGTGTCCTTAGACCAATGTTTAATTGACTTTGTGCATTGATCTTCAGAGCAAGGTGCGATGGCTGGAGTCTTACAAACTAATGTTTATTTTTTTGCCTTCGCGGATATTGAAAATGGAAAGCAATGGTTTGGTGTTGGAAACAATATTTATTTGAAGGGTGGAGAGCAGGGCACAAGTCTTATAAAATATTGGTAGACTCTAATAAGTGTGTGCAGTAATGTCAGATAGAGTGAAGTTGCACCCTACATTATGCCAGAGGGAAAAGGTCACAAAGAAATGTGAAAAATGTTTGAAGTCCACTTTACTCGTCATGAGTCACATATAATTTCCATTTGTTAATGTGTAATTAACGTTGTAAATAACTGAAAGTGAAACAAAAAGTAAACAGTGTGGAAGTTGGTAACTGCATTTTTGTAAAACTCGTTGTACACAGTAAACTAAATGGGTTTGATGTATTGTTTCAGAGTTAACTTTGCTGTTAAAACATTTATTTTCTGCTTTAGCACCTCTATAGTTCATGAGTCCTCTATAGGACGTGTAAGGGGGACTGGTGGGCAGGAAAATATCCAAATATAACCTCCTGCTGGGCCATTGTCACAGACAGAGGGTGCAGCCAGTGGGACGGAGAGTTAGAAATACCCTTAGGTCACATTAAAAGCCTTTATGAAGCCTTACACCCGTTGAAAATGCAAGCAGACGAGAAGAGAAGGGGTAGAGAACAAAAATACACCACAAATATTTTTCAGGCTCCTCCCATTGCCTTGAGTTAAGGTGTTTCGAGTACCTCCCTCTAAAGCAGTGTGGGGTGATCACATTCACCTGAGTCCACCTGTGACCTGTTGAGGAGAGACAACTGGCTGCTTATAGACCAATGTTGACTTAACTGTCTTAACGCACAGTTCATTTCTAAGTTTTATTTAATTGAAGCTAAAGTATTATGACCAAACGTAATTATAACATCATTTTAATCTTTGTTTTTTTCCAGTGAATTTCTAGGTTTTTTTTAAAATTAAAGTAATATTTTATTACCATTTGCAACACCAACCCCACTCCGCACATGGCCAAAGCTCATGCGCCAGATGGGGTTTGCTTCAGGGCCTAGCCTGTGGTCAGAATCTTTGCAAATCCTCCTGTGAGCACCCTACTCCTCGCTGCATTTGCCCTCCAGCCCTGTGCTGCTTAGGGTTGGATGCAAGGCCTGGCCTGTGGACAGGCTCTGCACCCAAACCCCTACAAGCACCCAGTGAAAATAAAATGAAAATGAAAAGTGTTATTTATAAAGCACAACACTACTTCAACATAACATCCTTGCACTATTCCAAGCACATAACATTTACTAACAACTACTGCTAAGAAAAGATCAAAAAGAGAAAGAAAAAGAAGGAAAAAACAGAGCTCTTAAAAAACAGCCAAGTGACTCATTCGACAGCAAGAAGAGCCACCTTTTAAGTTGCTTTCCAAAACCTGCCTCAGTTTCAGCTGGTCTCAAAGAGAGAGGGAGCTGATTCAAGGCTCTAGCTCCAAGAACAGAAATAAATCTTCCTCCTCTGATTTTCAACATGAAGTAGGACTTTCAAATAGTTTTTTTATTAGTTGAGCTGAGTCTTCTGAGTATTATAACATATAAACTGGTCAGAAAAGTATTTCAGACCTGTTAGATGGAGGGCCTTGACAACTATAATCAAAGATTTAAATTAAATCAATGTATGTGCCAGCAGCCAATTAAATGTCCTCAGCCCCTCGGGTAGCTAGGTCCTGTGAGGGACCTTGAACACAATCCTAGGGGCTGCATTTTGTGCCACTTGTGACTTATTAAGTATATTTGTTTTACATGCCTAGATAGACACTATTGCAGGAATCAATTCTGGAGGTAAGGAGAGCATGGGCTACCATTTGTCTAGCTGCTAAAGGAAGAAATAAAAAAAAGTCTTACATGATTTAAGGAGTGAAAAGCAGATTCCCAACACTGTCAAAGTTCGTTGATGAAAAGATAAATCACTGTCACATTTTCCCCCTAAGTTCCTAGCTACAGTCCCAAGGGTGGGGGGCTCACAAGGCCATCAGGTCACCAATCCCGGGCCAGGGTCAAGAACACATTATTCTTCCCAAACAGAAGAATTTCTGTTTTCTATGTGCTGCACTTCAGGTGATTGCACTCCATCCATCTGACAACTTGGGTAAAACAATTCTTGAAATTTTGTTTGGAGCAAAAGGAAATCTTATCCAAAGACATGACCATTTGAGTGTCATCTGAATATGAAGTGGTGGTGATTCCAAACAATTCAATTGAAAAAATCAAAGGGGACATGTAAAAGTTAAGCGAAGAGATAAGCTCTGTGGGCCCCCTACACTTTTGTAATTTTTCTACTGAAATAAAATGACTAATTGTAACCACCTGCTTCCTGTTAGCAAGTAAGTATTGCATTCAAGGTGAGGCCTGGTCATAAATTCCAATGTTGGCAAGGCGCTGAAGAAGCAAAGCATGTAACACAGTGTTGAACGCCCCAGACAGATCAAGGGATAAAGACAGCATTGTAACCTTTATCCAGCATGATCTTGACTGAATCAGACACTTCAAACAGGGCTAAGTCTAAGAATGCCACTGTCTAAAACCTGACTGCAGTGGATGTAAGAGCCTGAAGCTTTCTAAATAATCTACTACTTGTACATTTACTAGCTTTTCTAATATGTTTACAGGTGCAGAGAACAAGGAAATAGGTCTGAAATTAGAAAGTATATTGGGGTCTGCTGAGGGCTTTTTCAGCAGATGCCTAAACATAGCCAAATAAAAAATCTCTGGTAGTAAGGTCAAAGCTAATGAGGAATTGTAAATATAAGTCAGGACGGGATTTATGATGTCAAAGGCCTTTCTAAGAATTGACGGCTGGGACCAGAGCCACATTTACATAGCTGAATAGCACGTTTAGATTGCAGAAGAGAAATTGGTTGAAAGTCAGCTAATAAGATGTTAGAACTGGGGAGCGGGTTGTGGTGGGGAGGAGCAAGAGAATCTTGCAACTGACTCCACCTTTTTAATAAAAACCCTGATTGGATCAAATCAGTAATCTGTTGAAAGAATTCAGACAAACTGTCATACAGAGTTTGCATAGACTGGATTTCAATAGTTGAAACTTTGGGATGAAGAAAATCCTTTGCAGTCCGAAAGAATTCCTTTGGTGCATTATTTGCAGATTCAAGTTGCAGAGTGAAGTAACATGTTTGCTTCCTTCAACAGGTTATTGTGGCTTTTATGGGTAATATGTGTACCTAGCCTTCACGTCTGAACAATAATGGGGTCTCCAACATTTTTAAAGAAGTGTATATGTTAGACATTCACACAATGCAATGTTTAATATTAGTGATTATTATAAAATATTTAATAATATATTTATTAAAAAGTAAAATCAACATGTCTGTGAGTATTTCTTTTAACATATATTTTATGATTGCATTTTGTGGGATGACAAATGTTAAAAGAAAGACTCAAACATGTTTTTTTAAACAAATCAAACAAACATATTTCTGAGTCTTCTTTTAACATTTTTCAGCCCAACCCTTTAGTTCTTTCATAAAGACAACCACAAGAGGGCCTTGCACTTAAGCTGAGGAGCCGAGAGCTCCAGCTGGAAGTCTTTTTCGATAATATGGGAAGTTCTCCTGGGGTCAAGGATTTAATTACCCAGGAGACTTAGGGCCTCATTCCAACCGAGGCTGGAACCGCCATATGGCCGCTCCGCTGGGGCTTTACAGCCGCGGTCGGAATGGCCCAGGAAGCACCGCCAGCCTGTTGGCGGTGCTTTCTGTCGTTCGCGGCCCTGACGGTTTTTACCGCCAGGGTCGGAATGACCCCCTTAATGTTGCTGGGGGCCACTGCACTCCTTACAGCCACCAACAATATTACAAAAAATGCTTAGGGTGCCCCTGCATCATCAAGCTGCAACGAAAAGTGTAAAGAGCCTTTGCAGGACATTATGGGGCATGCCTTCCTTCAAGGAGGGAGTGAACTATAAATGAGCAGCTCCTGTCTCTCATTTAGTTTTCACTTTTTTGAAACTTATTTTTTGGGTGTTATAGTGCCCAAATACGACACTCACATTTTAAATTTTGTTTGGTGTCACAGGATGGAGCCCCGGGGCCCCAGCTGCCCTGTCTGACTCCCCTGACTGGAACCGGTCCCTTTTTAAAACCTCTGGTGGAGTTCTCAGGGCACCCAACAGGCTGGGATCATTAGGGGCCATGGTGGGAGCCCCAATGCTCCCATACTGGGAGCTGGCAAGAGCCAGAACTTTCCTTTGCTCCTGTCTGGGCTGGAGCAGCATTTTTTAACTGGTCCTGTTCGGCAGGAGGAAAGTTCTTTCCCTTTCCTGGGAAAGTGTGGGTAGCCTATGCCCACTGTCTTCCAAGCAAGAAACTACAGTGTCCTGGGGTTGTGCTCCCAGAGCACTGTGAAGTTTCAGATCCTGGGGGATGGGGCCCCCAAGGCCGGGATCAGCTCAGGGAAGGAGGGCCTGCTGTCCCCCTCCCTTTTTAAAATAAATTTGGTTTGTGAAGATACTCAAACCCATATCACAATTATTACTAATAAATCCTTTCTTTAAGCAACATTTTGGTAATGAGAATTTATTGAAATTTGTGGTCATTGATCAAGTTAAGATCAACAAAAGGGGTGGTAACAGAGTAAAGACGTTACGTACTTTGGAGTCTAAATACATAATTGAGTTTGAGACATTGGAACCTGTAGGGCTCAATTCGAGTGAGGAGCTGAGTATCCATCTAGAGTAATTGATATATTTGGAGGATATGTGGAGATTTGCATTATAATGAGCATTTTTTTATGAGTTTGTAATGTTGGTGTTGTATATTTAGATATGGAGAGGTGGTAGTTTTTATTATGAATGAAATCTGTATGTCTACTCACTGGGGTTAAGAAGGCATGATACACCAGTAGAACGAGGTCATCTATATATAACATCGGAAGTGATATGTTATCCTCCGTGACAGTTATTTGCAAACGCATATGCCCACTTGGGCAACAAAGGATTTATTAGTAATAATTGTGATATGGGTTTGAGTATCAAATACTTATATGAAATATTTTATAAAATATATTGGATTTCAACTTGATAATATATATAGACATTTTACTCAAACGTCAGGAAATGAACTATTTAATGATTGAAATATTTAATAATTGAGATATTTAATAATTTAATTATTTTATAAATTTGTAATGGAGTATCAAATATCTATTTATTTATTATATTTTCTATCAATTGTTTGAAGAGCAACATCATGAGAAGTAATTTTGAATAAGTCTTTTGATATGGAAAATCTCATGGGGGATATCAGTGTGATTTATAAATTATTTAAAAACTATTTAACATTTATTATAGTGTATTAAGATTGAAATTGCACTTTAAAGATGGCCACCACAAAGACGTGTTCGTCTGTGGGTGTATTAGGATTTGTCTGTTTTTTATTTTTATGACCAACTTGGGCTGTATATATGTGAAGCACTTTATTTATGTGGTGTCCATGAGTAAGGCTGTTGCCGAAACGCGTTGGATTTTGTGCTGAAATAAATTGATTTTTCATATTGGAGGTGTCCTGGTTCTCCTGATATTTGAAGGAGTGTCTAAGGTTATATTAGGGTCTCTCGGAACCCATCCAGGACCGCTGTGTGGAGCTCCTGCATTTCGGGACTTGGTTACGAATTATGTATATATATATATATACATATATATATATATATATATAACTATATATGTGTGTGTATATATGTGTGTGTGTGTGTATATATATATATATATATGTATATATATATATATATATATATATATTTCACCAAGGTAGTTATAGTTAGGACCATGTTTACACAGAAAACACGTTTTTGACTTGTCTATATCTTTGGCACCGTTTGACGAATATTCACAAAATTATCCAAAACAAGTGTGCTGGCGATTCTTGTTGCGCATGGGAAGTTTGAAAGTGATCCATTAAGCGGGGGAAAAGAAAAAAGGGGGGTGGTAAACAAGCATGCGTTTCCCATGTTAATTCCCATAGGAGATTTGAATATGACTACAGCCCAAACTGCTGGACAGAATTACACCAAATTTGACCGAAAGGTAGCTTTCAGTACATAGATTACGCTTTGAACTATTTGTTGTAAATCCGTTCAGTAGTTTTTGAGTTATTAAAGGGAAAATACATTTGTATATCTAGGGCCCTGGATCCTCTTCAATGACTTTGCGAATAATAAGTGCTCATGCGTGGAGCTGCAGAGCTCTGATGGGCTTACAACACTTCAAACTAGGAAGTGTTCGCATCCAACTTGGGACTCGGCTTCAGCGAGTCCCAGAAATAAAGTGAGAATAAATGAAAAAGGGCCAGGGTAGGTACACCCTGACCCCTTAGCTCTGGTGCTGGGTTTCCAGAGGGACCCCATCAGAACAAAAAAGCACTTTAAAAAAAAACATTACCACAATTTTGCGACATTGTCACAAATCCATGAAGTGTGGGCTTCCATGCTTGTTTTTATGGAGTCTCAGGTGGACCTCGTCCCAGAAACATTTTGAAATAAAGGAGGGGGACACAAAAGGCCATCCTCCTAGGGCATTTGAATACCCCAGGGACCACCACTTCCCTGGAGCTTTATTTATAATGAATGTGGGGGAGGGGGGCTTGCCCCCCTCACAGATCCGGGGATCGCCACCTCTCCAGGGCTCTGATCAAGTACAATGTAGAGGGGCCACACAGCCCCCCCTACAGCCCCATTCCTCCCTGGGGCTCTGGGCAAATAGAATGCGGGGGCGCACGACCCCCCTGCAGCCCTGGGGACCACCACCTCCCTGGGGCTCTGATCAAATACAATGCGGGGACGACGCAGCTTCCCGCAGCCCCAGGAACCACCACCTCTCAGGGGCTATCATCAAAGTAAATGTGGTGGGGCCACCCTTCCCCCACATACCAGGGGACCGCCACCCCCCTGGGGCTTTCTTTGAAGTAAATATGGGGGGCCACGTGCCCCCCCTAACCCTGTGGACCACAACTTCCCAGGGTATTTAATCAAATACAATGCGGGGGCAGCTTTGACAGCTCCCGCCAAGTCAGAGCAAACTCTTCACTTCAAGTGAGAGCTGTTAAACAGCACACAAATATGCTTGCACGGAAACAGATTAAAACAGTGCCCCCACAAGCAGACAGCTGCTATTTGAAGCAGTTCCCTCATTGTTGGATCAGTGTTGGCTCCCGCAGGACATAGGGTGCTGGCTAGGACTGTGGGGGCCTTCAGGCTCACCTTGCGGTCCTGTCACTCTTTCTCTCCCTTCCATCCCATAAAGGGATGGAAGAGAGAGAGAGATTGTTATTGCAATGGTCTCTCCATACAATGACTTTAAAGAGTCAAACTCGCAAGATGTTTGGTAAGAATGTTATTGTTACGTTTGGATGCAGAACAGAACAGAGTCACTTCTGGCCTAATGGTCAAGGTCTTCTGCTGTCACTCAGTAGTCTGAAGGTTCAAATCCTAGTATTGCTTGGCAGTGTGTCTGGTTATTTTCTAGTGTTTCACTGTTAAATATTCCTAATGATGGAACATTGAAGTCTTTTCCTCCTCAAAACCTGTGGGTTGCATGTCATGCCTAAGTCTGGGGACTGTACATTAAGGAATTACCTCTGGACTAGTGGTTAAGATCTCAGACATGCACACTAAAGGTTAATGGTTTGAGTCTGTGGTTATTTCCTGTTTTAGTTTCTTTTCAGCTATAGATATTTAAGTTACATACTGAAAGGTGATCCTACTCTTTTTAATTGACAAAAACATTTTTCTTTTCAATTTGTCCGGAAATATTGCATTTTAAGTATATAATTCATCAAAGCCTAAATCTCTCTCTCTCTCTCCCAGTCTCTCACTTTCTCTTTCTCTCTGTCTCAGGGTTGGGTGGTTAGCAGGGTTGGCTACAGGGCCTGACCTCAGGTCAGGTGCTGCAGCCAACCGCCGCTGTGCACGGCTGAAGGCCATGTGCAGCGGTGGTTGGAGAAATGTATAGTAATGAAAATTACTTTGCGCTACAAAAACCACAGAAATTCTCGGAAAAAAACAAATGTTACAGTGATGTTATAGTTAGAAAATAGTATTTAAAAAAACCATAGATGTTCACTTCAAAAACAAAGGTTACATGGATGTTATAGTTAGGCTCACATTTGAAATGTACAAAACTATAGAAATTCACCTAATATAGTTAGAGTTATCTCAAGTAACTATGGGCCAGATGTAGCAAACATTTGCGAGTCGCAAATGGCCCGATTCGCTATTTGCGACCTCGCAAAATCCGAAATGGGATGCAAAAATCCCATTTCCGAAGTGCAAATAGCGATGCAAGCCATTACCGACTCGCAAAATTTGCGACCCGCAAATAGGAAGTCGCAAACCATATGCAAAAGCCAGTCGCAAATTGCGACCAGGCGCAAAAAGCCCATTTTGCACATCTAGATTACCACTGATTCAGAGCAGGGGGTAACCAGAAAATAAGTATAAAAGGAGACCCAGAAGGCATTTGGGTTACTCAAAATGGCTTAACTGTATGTGATTGCATGGGGGAGGAGAGTCCACGCCGCCCAGCAGAGGAGGAGGCAGAGACAGGAGAGGATATACCGAACCAGGCAGACACTGTTTCAACAAACTGAGGAGGAGATTTATGACAAATATAGACTGAGCAGTGCTGCAATTTTAGAATTAATTGAACTACTTAACCCTCAGCTTGAACAACAGACAATGCTCGGCAGCGCCATCCCTACACATGTGCAAGTGCTATGCTCACTGCACCTCTTGGCCTAGCAGGTGGGGTATCCCAGAGTTCACTCTCACAATTCTTCAGATCATTCCTAGATGCCATACTCACACACATGTCCAGATATATACACCTACCCAGGAATGAGGCAGAAATTAACAACACCAAGTTGGGGTTCTACAGAATTGCCAACTTCCCCCATGTAATAGGGTGTGTGGATGGGACACATATACAAATCTGCCCTCCTGCAAATCTAGAATATGTGTTCCGCAATATGAAATGTACCCACTCACTAAACATCCAGGTGGTATGTGATGCACAAAATGTCATTACTGACATTGTAGCTAAATTTCCAGGCAGTACACATGACTCATACATATTCAGGCACAGTGGGATACACCAACGCCTAGAATGTGGGGAGTTTGGAGAAGGATATCCATTAGGTATTGCTGAATACACCCTGAAGCCTTACATACAGGTCACTGTGGAAACCATTCATGCCCTGCTAAAATTGCTTATTTTTGTCAAACAGGTGACAGTGCATATGCTCTAAGACCATGGATAATTACCCCGTACCTAACACCTGGCAATGAGAACGAGAGGTGATATAACAGTGCCCATCGGCGGACCAGAACTGTCATTGATAGGACATTTGGCTTGTTAAAGGCAAGATTCAGGTGCCTCCACAAAAGTGGAGGTGCACTCCAGTATGCCCCAGAAACAGCATTCAAGATTGTCGCCGCCTGTGCAATCCTACACAACATTGCCACCAGACGTGGCCTACATCTCACCCCTGAAGACACAGACACGGAGGATGAGGAGCAAGAGCTACCACACCGACAGCCTGGGGATAGAAGCATCACAAATCAAGGCAGACAGAGACGGAACCACATTGCAACCCAATACTTTGGCAGGTACGTGGCAATTGTCACCACACTCACTGATGTCAGACACACATAGCCCAGTTGTGTAGTGAAACAAACAAAACCTTTTTATTACTAAACTATATGGGAAAAGAAAAGTGCTGTCTGTCACAGTCTGTAATTGTCCAAATGTAATGAAGACACATTATAAGTCATGTGCCTCATGAACAGTGCTGTATGGTGGCTCACACCCTTCTCCTTGAGCGGCCAGCATGGCTCATCCCTGGTGGGTCCCCTGACCCCTGCCGTGCACTACCACTCCGTAGCACATGGGACTCACTTGCAGACACGCCACTGATGGTTGACCCCTCCTCGCTGTCCTGAGGGGTCTCCCTTGTGCCCCTTGCAGCCTGCCTACTTTCCATCAGGTCCACAGCAAGTCCTTGCGCCACATCGCCAGCAAAGTGCCCAAGTTCTACCTGTAGGCTGACTGTCCGTCTTGAGAGGCCTGTAGTATTGGTTGCAAGACACCCAATGGATGCAGCCAGGCGGTCAAAATGTGCCGCTGTGTGGCGCTCCCTGCGCCTTGCATGTTGTCGGTCTGCCACTAGTTCAGTCACCAGATGGCGGATGGCCTGTGTCAAATCCCCCAAATGTTCATTCATCCTGGTGAACTGACTGTTCACATCCGCCAGCCCATTGGTCATGCTGCTCTGCATCCTATTGAGGGTTCTTGTGATTGTCCTTAATTGTCTATTTTGCAGGCGCTGACCATGGATGAGGGATGCCTCCAAGCCCACAAAGCCTGCTTCCCCTACCTCCTCCTCGGGCAACGACTGAACTCTGCGCCGGCGTCTGAGCATTCGTCCAGCTGCTGGCTCTGATTGCCTCTCTGTGGAGCTGGGCCCTTGGGTTATGTCAGCTGCCCCCATGTCCTGTGCATGTTCCTCAATGGACCCTGGTGGTGTCCTGCTGGGCCCAGCAATTTCAGCAGCAGCCTCCTGCAGTGTCTCTGGCCCATGCTCTCCTCCCTGCCTGGTGCCGCTGCTGGGGGTGTTTTGTGGGAGACCTGTGGGACATAGGGGATACACTGTCAGTCTCTCACATCTGTTTTATGCCTCACAATAAACATTTGCCTGTATTCTGACTACTGTACTACATTTCCCATAATGCACTATTCTAGAGGTTGCTAGACTGGAATGGAGCTAGTCTGGTGGTGCCTGCTGCTGTGTACTGGGAGAGTGTGTATACTGCATTTGTGGGTGTCAAAGCATATCACATGGTACTCACTTTTGGATGTCCCTGGCGCTGAACTGTCCACTTCTCCCATGCCAATGACGGCCTCTGGCTCCAGGGTCTGCTCAACCATGCTTTCCATGGCTGTGGGGGGTGGGACGGTGGATGGGCCTCCTCCGGTGCCCCTCATCTCTCTCAGGCGCTCTGCAACCCTCTCCTTCTTCCTGGAGCGCAGGTCATACCACCTTTTCCTAATTTCCTCAAGGGTGCGGAGGCTCACCCCTATGGCATTTATCTTTTCCTGGATCTGCTGCCATATCATTTTCTTTTTAGTGTCTGGGACACTCATGGCTGCCTTCCCAAATAGTTCATCGTGGTGCAGGCAGCCTTCTTCAGTCAGCACCTCCAGCTCTTTATCAGAAAACCTCACCTTCCTTCTCCTGCCAGCATTGCCTGTCTCCTCCATTGTTGCAGCAGCTCCCCTCTCCTGCGTGTGGCACAGCAGTTTGGAAAGGGTGTGGTCCTTCCTCCTTCCAGGTGTATTTGGTGACTTCCTGGTTCTGAAGTCACCACCAAGAGCCAGGAAGTGGGTTTCCAAACTGTTGTGCAGCACCTGCAGGCAATTTGCTAGTCAGTCGCAATTTGCGACACCCTTCTCGCAAATTGCGACCTCTCTAAAAGCGAAGGTCGCAAATTGCGATGCGACACCTATGCGACTCGCAATTTGGTATCGCAATTATTTCTTGAATTAGATTTTGCGAGTCGGAAATAGCAATTTGCATTGAGTCGCTATTTCCGATTCGCAAATTTTTACCTACCTACATCTGGCCCCACAACTCGTGCCCTAAGGTAACTATAACTTGGGCCCAAGCCATGCAATGCTAATTACCCCATAAATTACAGCACTCATGGCATCTTTGATTACATCATTGATAATATCAATGTAATATTTATAGTACCATTTTTGATGAAAAACTGTGATGGCAGGGGGCATCACTTATAGTTACCTTAGAGCACAAGTTATAGTTACTTGAGATAACTCTAGCAGGTGAATTTCTATGGTTTTGTACGTTTAAAATGTGAGCCAAACTATAAAGACCCTGTAGATTTTATTTTTTTAAGTGAAATATAGATAGATAGTTAGATAGATAGATAGAGACAGATAGATAAATAGATAGATAGATAGATAGATAGATAGATAGATAGATAGATAGATAGATAGATAGATAGATAGATGGTACTGTAAGGAAATGCCTGCTAGCTAGACCTCAGTGCCAGTGCTCTGGCCCTATACAAATTGCATGTTGAATTGGCTATACCCAATTGGCAAGGACTGACTTACTTATAAATCCCTACTACATGTTACTCAGGGCATGTCCACTCAGGGCTGGAGCACTGTTTGTGCCTCCCTTTGTGTGGCAAAGAACCAAAATTGTTCCCGTTCTGCCACTTTGAAGTTGCCATGCAAACCAATGGCAATGCCACTCTTTCCTTTAACAATATATTTGTCTACCTAGGGCAGGGAGCTGTATGTTGCTAACCAGGATATATAAGTTTCATATGTCTTAACAAACAAATTGTCATTTTGCTGTGAATATGTTAGTAGCCCCATTGGCTAACACAGGGTTACCGGTTGGCACCCCAGCCTAGATAACTTATGAATAGGACTTCCTAACTGGGTCATGTAAGATATCAAATTATTCATGGCATTAAACTCAAACTGATGCCCAGGTCTGATTTAATGTCACAGTCAATGTTTAGCAACTTTTTAGAACATTTCCACTCTGTGGTCCAGCTATCCCAGCGGCCTCACAAAGGCCCTGGCACACAGACAGCTTCCTGCCCGCCTGGGGAGATGTGTGAATGATTCACAGACTCAAGAACAAAGGCAGTTGCAGCAGAGTTAGGTGTTACCTCCTCTCTCAGGATAGGCACTCAGGGTGTTAGCCCAAAAGGCGAGGTTCAAACAGTAAGGTGTCTTTATGACAGAAGTAGTGATAACGCCCCTCCGCAGGATGCCTTTTCTTCCTGTAGACAAAGTGGAGATAGGGACAGAGAGGCAAAACCAATCCCGAACCAGTTTTTCTGTGGGTGTGTAGCCCGCTGATAGCCACACCTCTAGGGTGGGCTTCGAAGCTCCTGGCGACCACAGAAGGATCATGCCATCTTGTAAGGGGCAAAAATGTTGCACTCTGGGATAGCAGGTACAATACATCAAAAGAAACACGTCACTTGGTAGGAGGGGACCAAGTAGCCCATTGGCTAGTGACTGCATGGTCTGCTCGGGCGCTTTGTTGGCATAAATATGGCACTCCTGGTAACCTGACCCTCAGATCATGTTGAATTTGGTGAGAAGACCATAGAAGGACTGCTAAGCTGCCCTTGGAATTGCACGGAGAGGCTGCACTGTTGGAAGGACTGCACCTGCTGCACTTTGGGCCAGTAAAGTTTGGACTGTGCCTGTGGCTCCTGGCTCAGAGAAAAGTTGTATCCAGGCTCCAGATCAAAGCAGTGACTCCATGGCTCATTTGGCTGATTTCCTGGAACCAGCTCCAGAGACATGAGCTGAAGAAGCCCACACCGACAAGTTGGTTGCCACTGCAGACGTTTTGCTGCTACCAGTCGCTGGGCGCCCAAAAGGAAAAGTACAAGATAGGCAAATGTTGCACCTCAGTCTGCCCATCCCAGAAGTGCTGTCCAAGACTGGATTAATCGCACCCAAGGAACACGAGCCCCCACCTATGGATTTGGCCCCAACCACAGTGCAAGGGGACCAGTAGCCAAGCATTGGCTGGCCTGCTACTGCTATGAAGAGGACTTTAAGGGACTCTGATCTCTGTGGCCAATGTTGCCCCACTTCACTCGTAGAACCAAGAACTACCACAAAGACACCCCATGGACTGCAAAAGGAGCATCCTTTGATCATCTTTTGCCTGTATCCTAAGCATCAGGACCTCTCCATTGATGTCTATGGCGGCTGTCCTTTAAAGTTTGGAACGTGCCTTAAAAACACTCTGGTGGTCAGGTAACTGTCTCAAGTGGCCACTCTGCCCCCCTGGACCTCTGTCCAGTTGGAATTGGTGGCCCAACCCGTGCCAGAGTAGTCAAACTGTTTCAAACTTTTCAAAAGTTTACAAACTTTTTGTTGACCAATGCATTTTTGCAGCCGCATTTAAAAGTAATAATATCTTCTAAAATCTGTATCTCCTTAACTCTCCGGTGGATTTTGTTCATCAAGGTCCCTAAAAATTAATACAAATATAATCAATTTTTATAAAGTGGTGTCCAATTTCTTTTGTGTTGTGTGACTTTCTTATTTTGTTGTTTGGTGCTGTTAAATGCTTTACACTAGGGGCCATATTTATACTTTTTGACGCAAAACTGCGCTAACGCAGTTTTGCGTCAAAAAAATTAGCGCCGGCTAACGCCATTCTGAAGCGCCATGCGGGCGCCGTATTTATTCAATGACGTAAGCCGGCGTTAGCCGCCGGCGCTGCCTGGTGTGCGTGAAAAAAAACAACGTACACCAGGCAGCGCCGGCGTAGGGGGATATGGAGCTTGGGTGCCAAAAAATGGGGCAAGTCAGGTTGAGGCAAATTTTTCGCCTCACCCCGATTTGCGCCATTTTTTTCGACTCCCAACCCCCATTGAAATGACTCCTGTCTGCGCAAAGACAGGAGTCATGCCCTCTTGCCCAATGGCCATGCCCAGGGGACTTCTGTCCCCTGGGCATGGTCATTGGGCATAGTGGCATGTAGGGGGGCACAAAGCAGGCCCCCCTATGCCACAAAAAAACAAAACAAATCAAAACTTACCTGAACTTACCTTAATGTCCCTGGGATGGGTCCCTCCAGCCTTGGGTGTCCTCCTGGGGTGGGCAAGGGTGGCAGGGGGTGTCCCTGGGGGCATGGGAGGGCACCTCTGGGCTCCTTCCGAGCCCACAGGTCCCTTAACGCCTGCCCTGACCAGGCGCTAAAAAACGGCGCAAAAGCGGCCGGACGTCATTTTTTTTGACCCGCCCACTCCCGGGCGTGAATTTTGCCCGGGAGTGTAAATACGGCGCACATGCCTCGGAGTCAATTTTTTAGACGGGAACGCCTACCTTGCATATCATTAACGCAAAGTAGATGTCCACGCAAAAAAATGACGCAAACTCCATGGACTTTGGCGCTAGACGCGTCTAACGCCAAAGTATAAATATGGAGTTAGTTTTGCGTCGGAATTGCGTCAAAAAAAACGACGCAATTCCGGCGCAAACAGAGTATAAATATGCCCCTAGGTTCCTTAGCCAAGCTTTACTGCTCACAGCCACAGCTACCCATGGTTGAGCTTAAGGTTAAGTAAGCAAGCCTGACTAGACCTAAGATTGTATTTGAGATTGTACTGCATGATAAGGGCCCACAGCCATATCATATAGTACACTAAAATACTCACAGGTACGCAGGTGTAGACTTAAGAAGAGTAAATGTGTATCCCCTACACACCAATACATATATATGTTTACCTTCATGATATTTTGGTAGTCTGTATTTCAGCTACAATATGTTTGTACCACTACATCTTTAAAACTCAATAGGTGGTATATGTAACTCAAATCTTATTATTTTTCCCTTACCCCAACTCTAAAAAATGTGTTAGCTTTAGAATGATGTACTTATTTTTTTACTTAATGATATTTATGCTGTACATTGTGCTTTTAATTTTAACTTTTTCTATTTAAGGCACCCATAACTTGACCATAATGATCACCATATCATCAACCCTAACTTTTGTTCAGTATTGTTTTTTTGTTTAAACTCTATTTATTGCATTTTTGCACTATACCAATGAGAAGTACAGTGAGATTAAAACATGTAAGTCCAATAGCAAAGCAGGATATGAGGGAGCATGTGCCACTAGCAGTAGGGCACCCAGGTGAGGATAGCTAATGAAAATTGCAGAATTACAGTGTGACTTAGGGAGGGCCAAACTATTGAGTGCTCTCATAGGTACAAAAGTGACAACAAGATGCAGAAAGTGGGAGCTTTTCATATTGTATATATTTCTGAGAGATTTCAAATTATTAAAATATGCTAAAAATAAATACAGTGACTGCTGTTTGCACACAGTATGGGCAACGCTCACCGACTGCATGAATGGGGGTGGTAGGACGGTGCGTGTGGATAAGAAACAGATGGGGTCATGTAAGTCAATGGAGAAGAAATGGACTCAGTGGCATGTGGGTTATGCTGAAATAACAGGTGGGAGGGAGTGGGGTGGGTAAAGCAGCACAAGGGAGCAAAAGGGAGCCGGAGGAAGGCAGAGAGAGGACAAATGATGACAAGGACAAATGACAATGTTGCAGATGGCACGGACGGCTGGGAAGAAAGTAAAATAAAAAAGAAGTTCCTCAGAAGCATGTGGCCAGTGGAAGGACACTGGCCGCCAGCCACTGATTGTCAACCAGAAGGAGTACTTCATCCAAGCTCCAGAGAACAGCCGAAGTCCAAAGGCGAAGAGATGATGTGCAGCCTGATGACGTGAGTATTCCTACTGATCAATGAGTAGCAAAGGAAGGAGAGTGATTGGAGAAGCCAACCAATGGTAAGTAATGAGGAGGCAGTGGGAGGGTTGTAAGCTTGTGGGCGAGATATAAGCCACCTTTCGGACAAAAGGTTTTGCCACAGCGCATGCACTGTGCAATGAACCAAAAGAATGCCATTCACAAAAATATCTCCTAGTGTGCTTAGGCCCATCTGTGGGAGGAGGCACTCGGTGGCCCTGTCACCAGTAGGAGGTAGGAGAGGGACGTCTGTGAGCGGAAGCAATGGTGAAGGTATTCAGTTGCTCAATTGAAACAGTTCTGTAAAGATCTTGCCTGTCCCGTTAAAAGCTCCACCAGGAAGGGGGAGCTGCAAAAGGCACTGAGGGCCTGGGTGACAGCCAAGGAAGCTGGCGGGCACACAGAAGATATGGATGGGGAAGAGCAGAGTATACACAGGTGTGTAGTAGAGGTACCTATTACACCTTGTGAGGAGGGTCTCCAGGAGAGGTAACAGTAGTTCCTCTAAGGGGCTGACTCATAAAGATTTGCAGGACAGACAGGCAGAAAGGGCTCGCCGGTTAGAGTCAGAAATGTTGAGGATGCAAAGGGAGCTTGATGAGTGAAAAAGGGACTTAGAGATAAAAAAATATGATTTTGGCTTATGAGCTAAAACTGAGGGAGCTTGAAGTCGTGAGGGCTGAGTCCAGCTGGAATGGTGGCAGCAACAATTTTATATCCAGTGCTGCTGAAGAAGTGGACAAGCCCAGAGGCATGGTGCCATACTTGAAGGAGGGAGTTGACACACATCAGGAGGTTCAGGAGTATGAGGTAGCTCCAGTGATGCACAGGGTCCCTGAGGTGGATTGGGGAACTGGCATGGGGAGTCATATTCCTACTAGTGGGAGGGACACTCTACTGACTCAAGGTGAGAGTGACAGGGAGAGGGGTTTCTCCCAGGTAGACGTCCTGGTTATGGAGTGTGAAGACATCCCAGAAGAGTGTGGGTTGAGTGTCAGAGAAAAGTCAGGTACTGTCTCACCAGTCTCAGGAGGGTAATGTGGGGCACTTTTTCAAGGCTGAATCACTGGATGGTTGGGTGAAGGGTAGTTTGGTTAATTCATGTGAGGGGCTGTGTGATGTAATTGCTGGAGAGCATATGTCTAATCCTTATTTTACAGAGCTACGCCAACACCAGGTGGAGTGTGAGTTCTCTGACCCCAGGGAACTTACACTGGAGGCAAACCTCTGGGTGAGTACCAGAGAGTCTGAAGAGGCATTTGCGGGTGCTCCTGAGAGGAGTGGTCTAGGTATTTCCTAACCAGGTGAGGTAGGAAAGGATTGTAGTGTCCCAGGTAGGTTCCAGTGTAGTGGGATGGGTGAGGGACCCCATGTCCAGTCTCCGAGGACAGGGAATGGGGATGGGCTGAGGCCCAAGGTGCCCGAGATCCGGTCCCAGGTCCTGGAGGGTTCCATGAGGGAACACCAGGAGGAGAGCCTAGCCTGTACCGTAGGGCCATCTGTTGAGAGAGACCCCACAGTGTCAGGAGAGCTTGGGGGGGGGGGCGGCTGCAGCCAGCGTCCCACCAGTTCTGGTGTCTGGTGGTACCACTCCTAGTGAGGGGGTGCAGAAGTCCAGACAGAGGGTTGAGAGGGGGTTGCGGACCCCAGTGGAGAACCTGGAGGGTCAGGGGTCAGCTCTGAGAGCAGAACCCCCCAGGAAGGACCTTGGTGAGACCATTTCTGGGTTGGGGGTAATCCAGACTCTGCCAGATGGGCAGGGGTCAGGAGACCTGCGCCAGCCAGACTTTTGTGTGGCCCTTGGGGATGGTGTGTCCCTTGTGGGGGGTAGGTGTGCCCACCAGGAAGTCCTGGTGTGCCAGGCAATGATTAAACTGCAGTGTGGTGACTCTGGGTTGAATGATCAGATTCAGGGGGTAAACTCTGACCTGATGGGGAGTAGGTGTGCCCCCCAGGAAGTCCTGGTGTGCCAGACAATGGTGCAACCGCAGGGTGGTGACTCTGGTTTGAATGATCAGGTTCAGGGGGTAAACTCTGACCTGATGGGGAGTAGGTGTGCTCCCAAAGAAGTCCTGGTGAGCTAGGCAGTGGTTCAACCGCAGGGTGGTGACTCTGGGTTGGATGACCAGGTTCAGAGGGTACACTCTGACCTGGTGGGGGGTAGGTATGCCCCCGAGGAAGTCCCGGGTTGCCAGGCAGTGGTCCAGTCTGAGGGTACAGACCCTAGACTGGAGGATCAGGTGCAGGGGGTAAACCCTGACCTGAAGGGGGGGCGGTTTGCCCAATCACCCCCGGTGTGATTTCTAGTGGCACTCTCCCTGAGGGGGGGTGCAGAAGCCTGAAAGTAGGGGCAGGGGAGAGAGAGACTCACCCCTGACCCCAGTGCAATCTAAGGGTACAGACCCTGGATTGGAAGGCCAGGTTCAGGGTGTCCCCCCTGACCTGGTGGAAGGGGGTACTGCTAACAGTGCCCCAACCATGTTGTTTTCTGGGGGAGGGCACTCCTAGTTGGGGGGTGCAGGACCCCAGAAGGGAGGGCAGGAGGAGAGAGGCCTCACCCATGGCCCTGGTCCAACCTGAAGGTATAAACCCCAGGTTGGAGGACCAGTTGCAGGTTAACATCCCTGCATTGGTGGAAGAATTGTGCAGGACTGCTCCTACAAGCACCCTGACAATGTTTGACTCTGGGGTGCCGCTCCTGGAGGGAGGGTACAGAGCCCCAGAGTCAGGTTGTCATCCTTGCCCTGGTGGAAGAGAGAGTGGTCGAAGGGTGCCAGGCACCTGGGACTACCACCCCCCACTCTCTACAGTCACAGTGGTTGGAGAGGCCTGAGGTCGGGCTCCCATCCCTGACAGTTGTCAGGGGCCACTGTGGCTTGCTGTCCTGGTGAACAGAGTTGCCCGGGGGGGGGGGCGAGAGTCACACACCGGGGGGGGAGTGGGCAACACCACTGTGTTGGCCCTGGTGGTACTATCTGCCAATTGGGATACATCTGTGAGCAAACTAAAGTTAGGTGCTGCACACATGGTGTCTGCAGATGTGGAGAAGGGTTCCCCATGGGTTAGCTTAGTGGTCCCTGAGAGTATGAACAGAGGGATCCCACTTGAGTCAGGAAGACGTAGAACTGGAACATGATGCTGCTGTTGTGGGCCTGGGTCCTTGTTCTATCGCCCCAATCAGGGAAGTCCATCAAGGTATTGATTGTTCCCCCCTGGCTTTAGGCTGGTAGGTGGTCGGGTTAGACTTTTGAGTTTATGCAGGGTCATCCCCAATCTTTCTGCCTCCTATTTTTTCTGACCTTTTGCTGTTGGCTTTGGAACTCTGAGCACTTTACCACTGCTAACCAGTGCTAAAGTGCATATGCTCTCTGTGTAAATTGTATTGTTGATTGGTTTATCCGTGATTGGTATATTTGATTTACTAGTAAGTCCCTAGTAAAGTGCACAAGAGGTGCTCAGGGCCTGTAAATCAAATGCTACTAGTGGGCCTGCAGCACTGGTTGTGCCACCCACATTAGTAGCTCTGTAATCATGTCTCAGACCTGCCACTGCAGTGTCAGTGTGTGCAGTTTTAACAGTAAATTCGACTTGGAAAGTGTACCCACTTGCCAGGCCTAAACCTTCCATTTTCTTACATGTAAAACACTCCTAATGTAGGCCCTAGGTAGCCCCAAGGGCAGGGTGCAGTTTATGGTTAAGGTAGGACATATAGTAATGTGTTTTATATGTCCTGCTAAATTAGTTTTTCACTGTTGCAATGTCCCTCTCTTAGGTTAACATGGGGGCTACCTTTAAATATGATTAAAGTGTAGATTCCCTTTGGGAGCGGATGGACATGTGGAGTTCGGGGTCTCTGAGCTCACAATGTAAAAATACATCATTTAGTAAAGTTGATTTTGAGATTGTGTGTTTGAAAATGTCACCTTTAGAAAGTGAGCATTTTATTGCCTATACCATTTCTGTGACTCTGCCTGTTTGTGGATTCCCTGTCTGGGTCAGTTTGACAGTTGGGTTGGTTGCACCTCACACTAGACAGTGACACAAAGGGAGCTGGGGTGTAGTCTGCATTTCCTGATGAGCCATCTGTGCTAGGAGGGAGGGGACAAGTGGTCACTTACACCTGAAAGGGCTGTGCCTGTCCTCACACAATGCAGTCTCCAACCCCCTGGTGAGTGTCTGGGGCCTGGCCTGGCCTGGGCAAGGCAGGATTTCACATTCAAGAGAGACTTTGCTTTGAAGTAGGCCTACTTCAAAGGAGAAATTGGGTATAAGAAGGGCATCCAAAACCACAGACTTTAGAACACTTCTGGAAACCAAGAGGAACCTCTGCCTGGAGAGGAGCTGCAGAGCTGAGGAAGAAGAGCTGCCCTGCCTGTGGCTGTGCTTTGTGGAGCTATCCTGCAGTTGCTGCTTCTGCCAGAGTAAGAGGACAAGGACTGGGCTTTGTGTTGCCATCCTTCTTGTGAAGATCTCCAAGGGCTTGATTTAGAGCTTGCCTCCTGTGTGAAGTCTCTGGGACAGCAAAGACTTCTCTCTGCCAGCACCTGCAGTCTCTGGAGAGACTCCTACTCTGCCCTCTGGTACCCATCCAGTTCCTGGGACCCTGAAAGGAGAAGCTGGCAGCCTAAGAGGAAGAAATCCACGCACAGAACGCGTGCAGGGAAAAGATCGACGCAACTGATCTGCGGCTGGGAAATCGCCGCGCCGCCGGCTTTGCGGCTGAAAATCGATGCTCGTCTGTAACACGACCGAAGAATCGACGCACAGAGCTGGAGAAACAACGGGCAGGATTGCTGATGGAGGCTGGTGAGATCGCAACCCGCGCTGCGTGGTTTTCAGATCATTGTGCGGCTGGATTTCTGACACAAACACCGCTGGGCGTATAAAAACAACAAAAGGCCTGCCCGGACCTGAGAGTGCTGATGGGATCGATGGATCGCTCTCCTGCGGAGAGAAGAAACGATGTGCCCGACCCGACGAAAGGAAAAATGACGCAAGATCTCGCTCGTGAGTGAAATCAATGCATCGCAAGCTCTTTTTGACACACACTCACCCGTGCTGGCTTATTTTTGACGCACCCAAGGTACATTTTCACACTAACAGTGTTAGTCTGTGTTTAAAACTACATGAAGACTCTTTTTGCTTTTTAATTGATAACTTGACTGGTGTATTGTGGATTTTTGTCGTTTTGGTCTTGTTTTGTTTAGATAAATATTTCCTATTTTTCTAAACCTGTGTTGTGTCATTTTGTAGTGTTTTCATTAATTTACTATGTGTGTTGGTACAAATACTTTACACCTAGCACTCTAAAGTTAAGCCTACTGCTCTGCCAAGCTACCAAGAGGGTAAGTAGGGGTTAGCTGAGGGTGAGTCGCTTCTACCCTGACTAGAGTGAGGGTCCTTGCTTGAACATGGGGTAACCTGACTGTCAACCAAAGAACCCATTTCTAACAGTGAGTATGAACATAACTGATCGAGTCCTCATGAAAGCACCCATCAGGCATATCTGGGTATGTCTAAATAAACTGAGTACACTGTTCCAAAATATATATATGCGCAGGGATGAGAGATGTCAGTACTTAGCAGGAGAGCCCTCAAGCATCAACTGGGATGCTAGGCATCATTATTGGGCTATCTCCTTGTCAGACCGGCACTGCAATGTCTGGCGGACCACCCCATATATAGTGGTGGCACTCAACTGGAGATGGTATGGCAGATCCAATAGGGTCTGCAGTACGTACTGACAAAGAAAGGGGAGGAAAGTGAAAGATGGGTTAAAATTGGCTCTGAGCCCCCGGCATCATAATTTAATCACTCAAAATGAGGATCAGGCCAAGATTAAAAAAACAAATAAAGGAGTTCATGAAGGGAATAATGTCCCACTGTACTTCTAAAAAAGGGAAAGGAGGTGATGTACCCTGTCCTAACACAGTGTGGTCAACATGTTTCGCGCCTCTGCGGTCAAAAATTGATCCTATGGCGCTTCATCAGGACCATGAACTATTACTTCTCCTATTAATAACAAACGGTAAGTGCTAAAAGGTCACTTAATGGACGCAGACTATTTGTCACTGTCAGTTGGTCGGTAGGTCGCCCATCCCACGTGGAGAAAGAGCATCATAGGGACACGTAAACCTCAAACCAAAGGAGAGTTCATTGTAGTCTTCCAGAGGTCCAGCGGTCACACCTACCCGAGGTCGCGTGCCTGAAGACGGGTCTGGGTATGGCCAGAACATCCACATTCCTCCTTGCAATCTTGGGCGATGCGCAGCCTTGTCCCAACATCAGCAGCATCAGCCCACTCAGCCCAAACCTGAGTTGGCGTGATTGATGAAATAATCAAATATTTTAAATGGTGATCCTGTGCAGCAAGGTAGAAGATTCAGAAGTCAGGTAGCGCGAGGCCGCCAGACTGCAATGGCTGAGTCAAAATCTCCCACCTAGTAATTTTATTTTTGAAAGTGATTTAATATTTTAATGTCAGGGGTGGTTGCAACAGCCATGCCTTTATCAAGTGCTTAGACTGCCAGAAAAAAGAGTGCCTCCTTCCTGTAGCCATGCTGCTGCCTGTGCTTTATTAAATATGAGTTGTTCAGAAGTCATCTCCAAAGAAGTGCCATAAGGAGGAGCAAAATGCGCAAAGGGTTTACAGCCTCCCAAGTAAGCTCAGTACAAGGTGCATTCAGTAAGAGAAGCATCTCTGGAGCGTACTAGGCAGCGGCTTGCGGGGGTTCCTTGGGGCGGGGCGGCGCACGGAGGGGAGGAGGGGATTAATAACATTTAATAAAAAAAAGTACCTCCTCCATTGCCCCACCGCTCCTCTCTGCTGCGTCGTCGCTGCATGTAGGCACAGGAACCCTGAGGCCAATCCTGACGCTGCTCCAAGCAGCATCAGGATTGGCGGGGAGCGCCTAGCCAGGCAGATTGGGAACCTGTGCAGGTTCTCCCTAGCCCAGCAACTATGTTGGTGGGCTGGAGAGAGCCCTGTGAGCATGTGTGTTTGGCACGGCCGTCGAAACACACATGCTCTCTGATGTGCACTCCCCTCTGCTCATCACCCCAATGCCCTGCCCATTTCACAAGGAAGGGATAATCAACACAGTTTACTATCCCTTGCTTGTGAAAGGATTTGCAGCGGTTGCTGCTGGCGGGGGGGGGGGTGACGCTCTTCCACCCTTATGGAGGAACCGCCCCTGCACTACACCGCTATGGAACAGAGCAGAATATGACCCAGAAGGTACTGCTACAAAATCAATGAAGTCCTGAAGAATTATCTAAAGTAAAATCTGAAAAATAATAGGGACAAAAATCAGGAGCAAGGGATGTAGCAAGCAGATTTATCCAAAGGTTGAAGTGAGCAAGATCTGTGGGGCTCGATGTGCCCATGCTTTTTTAATTTAACAAAAACAGTTTCCCTACTTTTTGTTAAAAGACAGCCGTCCGGGAAGTTTAATTCTGACAGTTGAGGAAGGGAGGGAACGTTCTGTACTGTGATGCCAAGGGAGGGACAGACAGCTAAACAAGAAACACGCCAGTTTGCCAGGGTGCTTGCTGTCTCGAAGAAATGTAAATGTGCGCAATTGGTTAATCAGCGAACACAAAGACTGCTTGGTAGCTGGTACTTGGAAGCTGGTAGTGACTATAATTGATGGAGTCACTTGAAGCTATGTGATGACAAAGATTTATTCTTTTGGGGCGGTATTGTAAGATTGTTAGTAGCTGGGCTGTGGAGTGTGTGTTGAATGGAGATTTTTAAAAATGTTTGCTCTGGGTACAGTCGGATTATGTATTACTAAATTCTATATTTTGTAAGTACTCCTAAACCTAACTTTTTTTGCACATTTTGTGACTGCCTGTCTTATACTGTGTGCAACGCAAGTTTAAAACAAAATCTTCTGTATTCATATTGCTTTCTGCCACAAGCTGGGACCTCGTAGCACAAAAAATACACAGATCACTCTTCCATACTGCACTGCACCAACCAGGATTCAATTCTGTGGCTCTGTGGTTGCACACACAGACATTGGCTGTGATCAAATTAAGCGACAGAGGTTTCATAAAATAAAAAAGTGGCTTTTCCCATTTATTGGTTTAACTTGCATTTATTTTTCATTTGAGATGTGCTATTTTATATGCAGTTACATGAGCGTGAAATAATAATACATTTAAATAGTTACAGAAGATTTTGTTCTTGTTAGCCACAACTTTGACCCTGCCCCCATGCTCACTCACCCTGCCCCATTGCACTCAGGATCACAGTTCCTATATCTTTTTTAATACATTTTGACCGCTGGATGTAACGCTGAGTGCAATTGCTTTATATTTAATAGAACAGGATGTGGCATCACCAGAAAAAGCACCATCGTGGTTTGAGAGGAAGCTAGTGGTGGTTAAGGGGCTTGGGATACCTTCTTGAATTAATGTCCACTCCGAATTAGGAACTGTTTCTTGTTATGCAGTGTAATGAAGGGCAACAAAATCAAAAGAAAGGTTTACACTCAACTGTACCAGCCTTGACGTAATGCACATTTAATGAGTTGTGTGCAAGGATATTCTTAGCTACCATACTGAGAGTCTGTGCTGGTGGGTTCTGCCATGTAATCAAGTGTTGACCCTGAGTCATTGGCCTTTTGGAGATTGGAAGGAGGCGCACAAGAATGGAGACAATGTATTCACAAACGGAGCTGCATGTATTTATTATTTAGTAATGTATTTATGCATTTTGATATAGTGAAGTCATTACCCAAAGGAGATAGAGCTCTTTACAAAAGTCATTGTTCATTACATAAGGTCCAAGTGACAAATAGCAGATCATTACATAAGGTACAGAATTACAGTTGTCCAAAGATGTTGGTAGTGTAAGTTGCAGCAGCGAACATGTTGTTCACTGGTACCATGGTATGGATAGAGTCTAATGAAATGGAAGTTGTGCAGTGATTTTCAAGGTAATTATCAAGGTGAACGTGCATATTCCTACTGTAGAAGTCAGCTAAAATGTTGTTAGCTAAAATGTCTTTGAAGGAGAAGGGTTTTCAGCTCCGATATAAGATCACCAGCGAAGTGGTGGTGCATAGATTAGAAGTAAGAAGATCCATTTTCAGGTGGTGTTGCCTGAGAAGAATTTTGCCATCAGTCTTTCCTTTCTGAAGATTGGGGATCTAGCAACAGTGCTTCTGCATTTAGTGATGATGTAGTGCCTAGGGTTAGCTTATATTTGTCTCTGCCAGTCAACGAGGAGGGAATGTGTGTATGGCCCCATGAGCGATACATGCCGTCTTGGAAATGGTCCTGGCGTCAGTGGGCAGCGAGGAGAGTGACCAGCCTAGGTTATATGTGTTTATATCTGTTTGGCCCCATAGATGAAATACACTGCTGAATAAAGAATTGTTTTTAGAGGGCAAGATTGGTCTTCGGGTGGGTGGACCAGTCAAGAGAGGGTTACAATAGTTGATTCTGGAAAGCATCAGTGATTGAACACAATTTTTCAGATCTTGATCTGAAATGTAGCTGCAGATTCATCAGAGAAGACAAAATTGATGTTGCACATTTCAGGCCATGGTTCTGATTTCCGATTGTAAGTTGAGCCTTTTATCTAGGATGGCTTCTAGGGGTTTTACACTGTGAAAGATGGTGGGTTTGCTGTTAAGGATGTTGAGTATGTCCTTCCAGGGTTGTAACAGAAGTGATGATTTCGATGAAGAGGAGGATTTCAGTTTTAGAATAGTTCAGTTTTAATTTGTGAGTAGTCATCCAGTGTTTAATTGAGTTTAGAGTGATGGTGAAGTGCCAGATGTTATTTAGAGAAGAGACCTTCAAATTAATTTGGGTGTCATCTACATATAAATGATAGAGCATTCCTGCCTCTCTCAGTAGGATTCCAAGAGGCTCGATATACAAGTGGAATAATGTTGAAGCAAGGTTAGATCCCTGAAGGACCCCTTGATCTACAGCCATTGGTGATGAGAAACAAATAACCAAATTGTAATCCTCTGTGACCTGGCCATGAGGAATGATTCAAACCATTTAAGGATCGCAGCATCAAAGTCCATTTGATTTTTGAGTGTGTCAAGGAGTGTAAGGTGGTTTACTGGATCGAAGACTGCTGATAAGTCAAGAAGAATCAGGAGGCACGAGTTGCCTGAATCTAGGACTTGAAGAGCATCATCAACCACCTGTAGCATGTCTGCCTCAATGCTGCAGCCCTGCTTGGAACCAGATTGGATATCTGTCTATGAAGTTGTTGTATTTGATGTAATGGGTGATTTCTGCAAGGAATGGCAGTTTGGAGATAGGGTGAAAATTGTTGAAGTCATTTGCATCTGTTGAGGATTTTTTGAGGAGGGGGTTGATTTGTCCAGTCTCGAGGCAGTCACAAAATGTTCCTTGGCTGAGAGAGAAATGTATCAATTTTGTCCAGTAGGGGAACGTGTGTGTTTAAAGTTGTTTGGCAGTGTTACCCGTGATATGGTCCACCAATGGCTTAAAGGTTTGGTCTTCGTGATGTTTTTGAGTGAATCTTTCTCCCTAGTTATGACATAATGGCCCATATTTATACTTTTTGACGCAAAACTGCACTAACGCAGTTTAGCGTCCAAAAATTTAGCGCCGTCTAACGCCATTCTGAAGCGCCATGCGGGCGCCGTATTTATGGAATGGCGTTAGCCGGCGCTAGCAGACCGGCGCTGCCTGGTGTGCGTGGAAAAAAACCACGTAGACCAGGCAGCGCCGGCGTAGGGGGAAAATGGCGTTAGGGCGTCTTAAAATGGGGCAAGTCAGGTTGAGGCAAAAAAAATCGCCTCAACCCGATTTGCGCCATTTTTTTCGACGCCCAGACGCCATTTAAATGACTCCTGTCTTAGTAAAGACAGGAGTCATGCCCCCTTGCCCAATGGCCATGCCCAGGGGTCTTATGTCCCCTGGGCATGGTCATTGGGCAAGGGGGCATGTAGGGGGGCACAAATAAGGCCCCCCTATGCCACCAAAAAAAATAAAAAAATAAAAAAAATTATACTTACCTGAACTTACCTGAATGTCCCTGGGGTGGGTCCCTCCATCCTTGGGTGTCCTCCTGGGGTGGGCAGGGGTGGCAGGGGGGGTCCCTGGGGGCAGGGGAGGGCACCTGTGGGCTCATTTTGAGCCCACAGGCCCCTTAACGCCTACCCTGACCCAGGCGTTAAAAAGTGGCGCAAATGCAGGGTTTTTTGACCCGACCACTCCCGGGCGTGATTTTTGCCCGGGAGTATAAATACGACGCATTTGCGTCGCCGTCATTTTTTTAGACAGGAACGCCTTCCTTGCATCTCATTAACGCAAGGAAGGCGTTCACGCAAAAAAATGACGCTATTTGCCCATACTTTGGCGCTAGACGCGTCTAACGCCAAAGTATAAATATGGCGTTAGTTTTGCGCCGAATTTGCGTCGAAAAAAACGACGCTAATTCGGCGCAAACGGAGTATAAATACGGGCCAATATTTGCCAAGTGTTCTTGGATTTGGAGGTCATTTTGGCGTAGATGCAATTTTACTTTGCAGTCAAAGAAATGTACAAACTCTCCTACTCTAATGGATGGGTCATTAGATTTGTTGGATGTGGATTTGGAGGGGCTATTAGCGGTCTGACCAGATAAAAGAGTTGTTTCAGCCACTTTTAAACTGCAGAGACATAAATAAGTGCAACCCCGGAGAATGGCACTGGAAAACTAGGCTCCAGGAAAGATGTGGTCAGTGAGTCCACAGCCACAATCAACTGTTGTGAGACACAATAATTCATTATTATAATTTATAATTATCAATATTAGTATTTTATGCTTACACTAATCCTATTTCTGAAACGTGTTTTCATTCATAATTGCATTAAATTATATTCATTTATATAAAATGAAAGACGAATTATTAAATGAAATTGCTTTATTTGTATACAAAGGGAAGTTCCCCTCGTCATCGCCATTTTAAAAAATCATGTTAATAGACAAACACTTATTGAATAAGGTATGTTAATAATTAATGTAATTATTATTTAATTTAATTACATTGCTCTCAGTATACCACAGGGGGGCTGGATCACATTCTTTGCATGAATTTTATTAAAGTCACTATAATATTCCAACTACTTAAAAATGATACTCTCAAAAATCCAATTCACAACTCACTGTTTTAGAGCATATTGACACAATGTATTGTTTTTTTACAAACAATTGGCTGAATATTGATTAAATGGAAATGTTCAGGATTCTGACAAGGAAATTTTGTCAAGCAAACAATATTTTCCCACTGTGTGTCATGTGGATGTACTGCCCTGGGAGTTGGGTGTAATAAACCACTTCTTTCAGTTTCATGAAGGGTATTTGACACAGCTATTTACAGTAGACACACAATCACTGGGAGGGTGCTGTCATTTTTAGGGGCTGCATCTTCTTGCTTCAATTGGTAACCAGTCAACCGGATATCAAGATGATGAATTCTCAAGTGACCTGTCTTAATTAATATATGTAATCATTTTAAGGTCAAAACATGTGTATGCACAGTATATTGTGGACCAGGAAATATGTCTAGTACACTTTAACAGTCTTTCAAAACTTAAAGTGTGAACAGAGATTCAGACTCAACACATCTGAAGAGCCTCTTGAATTAGCTCCAGAGAAGCCACACTGAGAAGACCCTACTGTCTTTAGGCAGGGGCTGCCTAAGGATGGTGTTACATTGGTGGCACAATCATGAAGGCTGCATTTGCAAAGAAGATCATCTTTCTCTGCGCATTCCATGTTTTCATAGCCAGACAGAGCTGCTATTGTTTGGAAACCTCTGCGCAGTGAGAAAGGAAGAGCTCAGGAAGCCACCAAGAAACTCTGTCACGTTACGACAGGCCCCACAATGTGCTTCTTCTTCTCCCTGCAAATAACAAACCACTTTGCCAGCTCAATGATATCTCGCACTCAGCGGGTTGATCACCACACACCAGTCTTGAAGATCACACCAATCCCTGCCTATTATCAAGGTTACCAACCTCACTGGCAAGCTTGTGTGCCATTAATGGTACATAATATACAAATATATTCAGTACCTAGCTGATGAGTCCATAATTAGGGCGAATCAGGACCTGGGTTGCTTCTATTTTGTCTCGTGGAGGACCTGGCTTGGAAGTTCAAGCTGGACGTTTCTAATTTGAGCAGAATCATGAATGATTTGCATAAAGGTGGGTCCAAACTGAGGTGGCATGGTGTACAAAATAATTATGTTTTGGAATGTGGGCCGAGTGTTTACCAGTGGTTGAGATGAACTCAAGCATTCCATCCTTCACTGTTTAGTATACTTAGGGGGTCATTCTGACCTCGGTGGTAAAAGTCGCTTACCGCCGGTCAGAAGACCGCCATAACACCGCCGCGGTCGCGCTAAACCGCCACGGTCATTCTGACCCGCAACTGGCAAACCGCCAAAATCCCGACATCAACAAAAGTCCGCCACACCAAAGGTCAGTGGGAAACTGGCGATGACCAAACCTCCACCGTCACGCCAACAGAAATACGCCCATACCATTCCGACCCACAAATCCCAACCGCGGTATTCCATTGTCGGTACACACCGCCGCGCTCAAAATACACACACCTTTACAAAACACATCCACATTGGATAATTCAAAATACACACACCTGAGACACATACACACACCACTCCCACACACCCAATTAAATATAAAACACACACCCACATCACCCACAAACCCCTACGACCACAATTGCGACTGAAGGACAGAGAGAGACAGCACAGAATAGAGTACACCATCACACAGAGGCAAATCACAACATCACCTACACAATATCCACGCACAAAACACCACACACCACCACACTCACCACACTCTACAACACATACACCACCCCTCACCTCATCCACACCACCCCATGGCACCCCAAAGACACCCCAGGTTCACTGACGCAGAACTCAGGGTCATGGTGGAGGAAATAGTTTGGGTAGAGCCCCAGCTCTTCGGGACACAGGTGCAGCACACCACCATTGCCAGGAAGATGGAGCTATGGCAAAGAATAGTGGACAGGGTCAACGCTGTGGGACAGCATCCACGAAATCGGGAGGACATCAGGAAGAGATGGAACGACCTACGGGGGAAGGTGCGTTCCATGGTATCAAGGCACAACATTGCGGTGCAGAAGACTGGCGGCGGACCCCCACCTACTCCCCCAGAATTCACAGCATGGGAGGAGGAAGTCTTTCACATCCTGCAACCTGAGGGCCTCGCAGGAGTAGGCGGAGGAATGGACTCTGGTAAGTCAAATCTTCACTACTTCATTCCCCCCACCCCACCTGCATGCCAAATCATACCCCCACCCTCACCCCCACCCCCATCACACCAACTCCTTGCTAATGGCTCACCATCACAACCCGCCCATCCCAAAACCTAGCCCTGCATGCGTCCCCAAAGCATGGACACCCATCACCAAAGCATGCCCACTGCACACACCCATCACCCCCACAAGCCACCGTCACAAAAGCCCCCACAAGGGAATGCCAGCACTGGGGGACACGGCCACCCACCCATTAGACGAAATGGCACACACAGAAGCAATAACCATACTCTTATACCCCTGCAGGACCCGAACGCCACCACACCGCCACAGAGGGTCCAGAGATGTCCATCCCACCCCCAGAAGAGGCCCCCAGTGATGACAGCAGCTCTGTCTCCCTGGACCCAGGTGACCAGCCTGGCCCATCGGGGACCTCGGGACAGTCGGCTCCCCACAGACAGCCACAGGCTACAGCAGACCTAACCCCCTCTGGGAACACCAGCACAGCTCTCACCCAGCGGGCCCATGCCTCTGTCTCCAGGACACGTCAATCAGCGGTGTGTCCACCACTACAGGGCACCCAGGTTGACCCACCACCCCAACAACAACAGGGACCTGGGGGCAGTGGTAGTGGGCACACGGTCCAGGGGACAGAGGCCCAGGGAAACAGGGGAACTGGGAGGGCTGCTGTGCGACAGGGGGGGGACAGGCCCAGGGAACCGACTCTCCAAGAGGCCCTCTCCTCCATTATGGGAGCATACCACCGCTCCCAGGAGACGATGGCTACGGTACTGGCCAGGTTCCAGGAGATCCAGGTACTGCAGGAGGAACAGTACATGGGGTTCAGAGAGGAACTGCAAAACATTAGTTCCGCAATGGGGACCATCGTCGTGGCCCTTAACCAGATAGTCACCACATTGCGGGACCATGTGTCACCACAAAGGGCCCCTGTCACTAGCATGGACCAGGAACAGCCTACCACCTCCGTCGGCGCTAGTGGACAGGAGGCCCCCACACAACGACAGGCCACCAGAGCCCCACCTCCTGCAGAAGAAGAACCACCCCGCAAGCGGTCCCTGAGATCTCACAAGAAGACATAGTAGGATGCCAAGACCCCCGCCAGCAAAGGATACCCCCTGATGTCATCCCACTGTCCCACATTGTCACCCTGTCCAAACTTAAACTGCCCCTGCTCCATCCTTCCACAGGCATATGGACAATGCACCTGTGAGACTGAAAACTGGACTCTGCCATGGACATTACTCCACCATCACCCATCACCGTTTTACAATCATGTTCCTAAATTTAGCACTTTAATAAAATCACTTATTGCACTTAAAAAATCTGGAGTCTGCTTGTATTTTGAACAAATGTATTAGACATAACGGTGCCAAAATGTTCAGTTACATTGTGATGACAACATACCACTGTCACACAGCTGTAGTCCATGGGCAAACAAAGCAGAGGTCACGCAGTGGGGCCCACAGCTCTGAAAACGGAAGGGAAAGTCACAACTCAGTGAACAGGAACTGGGGGGAAACACAGACAGTAGAGAGGCAGGAGACTTTAAGTAAATGTAAAATGGCGTGGTTGATTCGTACCTGTGTGCTACTGAAAATACTGTTGTATCACTGTGTCCCTGTTGTCTGTGTCGTCCCCGTCGTCTTCCTCCTCTTCACTCTCCACAGGCTCCACAGCTGCTACAACACCACCATCTGGACCATCCTCCTGCAGGAAAGGCACCTGGCGTCGCAAAGCCAGGTTGTGAAGCATACAGCAGGCCACGATGATATGGCACACCTTCTTTGGTGAGTACATTAGGGATCCACCTGTCATATGCAGGCACCTAAACGTGGCCTTCAGGAGGCCGAAGGTCCGCTCTATAATCCTCCTAGTTCGCCCATGGGCCTCATTGTAGCGTTCCTCTGCCCTTGTCCTGGGATTCCTCACTGGGGTAAGTAGCCACGACAGGTTGGGGTAACCAGAGTCACCTATTAGCCACACACAGTGTCTCTGTAGCTGTTCCATCACATAAGGGATGCTGCTATTTCGCATGATGTACGCGTCATGCACTGACCCAGGGAACTTGGCATTTACATGGGAGATGTACTGGTCAGCCAAACAGACCACCTGGACATTCATCGAATGATAACTTTTTCTGTTCCTGTAAACCTGCTCACTTTCACTGGGGGGAACCAAAGCCACATGAGTCCCATCAATGGCACCAATGATGTTGGGGATATGGCCAAGGGCATAGAAATCACCCTTCACTGTAGCCAAATCGCCCACCTCAGGGAAAACAATGTAGCTCCGCATGTATTTCATCAGGGCAGACAACACTCTGGACAAAACCTTAGAAAACATAGGCTGAGACATCCCTGATGATATGGCCACTGTTGTTTGGAATGATCCACTTGCCAAAAAATGGAGTACTGACAGAACCTGCACCAGAGGGGGAATCCCTGTGGATTGGCGAATGGGGGACATCAGGTCTGGCTCCAGCTGGGCACACAGTTCCTGTATAGTGGCTCGGTCAAGTCTGTATGTCAGTATGACATGTCTTTCTTCCATTGTCGACAGGTCCACCAGCGGTCTGTACACGGGAGGATTCCTCCATCTCCTCGCAAGTCCCAGCTGACGGTGCCTAGGAAGGAAAACATGGAGCACAGAGTCAAGCAACCCACAGGTACGTAACCACAGCTTGCACAGTACACGATTCGCTATGCATTGAATGGCTTGTATGATTGTCAATGCAAGGCCTAGGCCTGTGTGACGCAGTAGAAGTTAAGCCATGTGGGCCCTTGAAATGGCGGCTGCCTGACCTGTGAAGTGTGACAATGGGATGTGAGGTCAATGCGCTGGCGTGGCACACCGTGGCGGTAGGCGGTCGAAGACCGCGGCGCAAAGCAGCATTGGTTAACATTGAACCCTATGGGTCTCATGAGCCAATGACGATGTGCGCCGGTGGTCGCGGGACGCACCGCCGCGGTACGCACCGCCGCGGGCGTGACCGCCATTTTCTATCTGCTTAATCACTCGAGACCTGATCATCCACAGGAGAGGACCTATACTGCAAGTGCTGCTGTGACCTCGGTCTGGAAGAGACAATGGCTTCTGCGACTGGGGAAAGGGCCCCTGCCTTCACATCTGAGGAATTGGAGAAACTTGTTGATGGGGTCCTCCCCCAGTATGCGCTACTCTACGGTCCTCCAGACCAACAGGTAAGTACACAGGGAGCACGTTGTATGGGCTATGCCTGTGTTGAGTGGGGTGGATGTAAGATGGTGGGGAGGGGAGCGAATGAGGAATGCAACGCACAACAGATGAGAGCATGTGCCACATGGCAAGGTTGGGGAGGGGGGGCCACTCACATCGACCATGCTGAAAAGTGATGATATTTCTTTTCCCACCCTGTACATGTCACACAGGTCAGCGCCCATCAAAAGATCGACATTTGGCGTGCCATCGCCAAGGATGTCCGGGCCCTGGGGGTCCACAACAGACGGGGCACCCACTGCCGCAAGAGGTGGGAGGACATCCGCCGCGGGAGCAGAAAGACCGCTGAGGCTCTGCTGGGGATGGCCTCCCAACCTAGGAGGGGTGCCACACGGCAATTGACCCCCCTGATGTCCCGGATCCTGGCGGTGGCCTACCCCGATTTTGATGGACGCGTGAGGACATCACAGCAGACACAAGGGGGTGAGTATCAGCACATTCTGCTACATTAGCGCACAGTGGAGGTGTTTGGGTGGGGGAGGAGGGCTGTGGCTATCTCTAGGCCAGGGAGGTTTCTGTAGGCTAGGCCCCTCCGTAAGGCATGGCCCTGTGCCCCGCCCCCACCTCTGTAGGGTGCTAAGTACAGCTATCCATGTCCCGGGCTCACCTATGAGTGCATTTGTCGTCCATACACTGGTAGGCCAAGTCACAATAATTGAGTAGTGTACCCCGGGTGCGCGGCGTAGTGCAGGGGGCTTCTGTATCTGTCCTCTCCGCCAACGGTGTCGCCAATGCATGCACTCAACATGTCTTTCTTTCGTCTCCCCCCCCTTTTTTTGGTTTTCCTGTTCATGTGTGCATTAGCATCATCAGGCGGAGGAGAAGTGGCATCGGCGCACGAGGGAGCTGCATCTCACATGGCCCCGGAGGGCCATGCAACCGGCTCCGAGTACACCAGTGAGACGGAGGGCGAGGGGAGCTCCACAACGGGGACCCGTGGAGACGTCAGCGACACCGACACGTCCTCGGAAGGGAGCTCCCTTGTGGTGGCGGCAACATCCGTGTCCACCGCAACAACAGGTACAGCCGCCACCCAGCGCACCAGCTCCGCCCTCCCAGCAGCCCCTCAGCGTTCGCCCCGTGCCCGCTCGGCCAGGAAGCCGGGCATCTCCTTCGCCCCAGGCACCTCAGGCCCTGCCCCAGTTACCCCTGCTGCCCTCAGTGCGGAGATCATTGACCTCCTCCAGACGCTCATTGTTGGGCAGTCTACCCTTTTGAATGCCATCCAGGGGGTAGAAAGGGAGGTGCATCGGAGCAATGCATACCTGGAGGGCATTCATTCGGGTCAGGCTGCCCATCAGCGATCGTTCAACGCTCTGGCCTCAGCATTGGCGGCAGCCATTGTCCCTGTCTCCAGCCTCCCTCCTCCAACTCCCTCCACCCAGTCCCACTCCCCTGTTCCTCTGCCTATCCCAGACACACCTACAGACCAGCCTGCACACACATCAACACCCAAGGGCAGCTCATCCAGACATAAGCACCACAGATCACACAAGCATTCACCCAAGCAACATCCACATGCAGACATGCCAACAGCCACTGCCTCCTCTGTGTCCCCCTCCTCCTCGTCTCCCTCCTCCCTCCCTGTGACGTCTCCACTCACACCTGCATGCACACCACCATCAGCCAGTACGTCCATCACCAGCACACCCACCAGAACACTCCGCACACGTGCAGTCACCACCCCCACTGCTATTTACATGTCCCCTGTGTCCTCTCCCAGTGTGTCTGTCACCCCCTCTTCCAAACCACACAAACGCAGCCAGCCACCCACCCAACAGCCATCCACCTCACGACAGCCTCCAGCACAAGCACCTGCACCCAAAGACAGCACACTTGACTCTCCTACAACCACATCCTCTTCCTCTACTCCCATACCCACTGCACCTACCCTTCCCATTGCTCCTAAAAAGTTTTTCCTCTCCAAAATTAACCTCTTTGCATCACCTGACCCACCCCCTCCATCTCGTAAGAGTCCAAACAGCACCTCAGCCACCACAAGCCCTGCACCTACTAGGACCATAGTTCAGGGCTATTGGAGTCCACCAGCACCTAGGGCAGGAACATCGGCGAGCAGCAAGGGGACAGCCAGCCCATCCCCTGGGAAAAGAACTAAAAAAGGGAAGGGCCGGCGCGAGAGGCCAGAGACGGCAGCCCCCAAGGACACTACCATTGCACCGTCACCTGGCACATCCACAAAGGGAGGCAAGGGCCCCAGAGATTCGGCGAAGGAGGGCAAGGGCAGCAGGGCGGACAAGTCCGGCAGCAGGCGAGCTGCCCAGGAGGGCCCCACCAGCCCCATTTCGGGTGTGACGGAGGACACCCACGGGCCCAGGACTCCAGCACAGGAGGGCCCCGCAAGCGAAAGGTCGGATGGCGACTGAGCGGGAATTATTGGCCAGATCTGGTTCCCTAGGAACACAAGACAAGCACCGCTGAACAGGGCTCCGCCGTGAGAAGCACCGCTGAACAGGGCCGCGCCGTGACAAGCACCTCTGAACAGGGCCCCGCCGTAAAGAAGCACCGCTGAACAGGGCCCCGCCGTGAGAAGCACCGCTGAACAGGGCCCGCCGTGACAAGCACCGCTGAACAGGGCCCCGCCAAGACAAGCACCGCTGAACAGGGCCCCGCCGTGAGAAGCACCGCTGAACAGGGCCCGCCGTGAGAAGCACCGCTGAACAGGGCCCCCCGTGACAAGCACCGCTGAACAGGGCCCGCCGTGAGAAGCACCGCTGAACAGGGCCCCGCCGTGAGATGCACCGCTGAACAGGGCCCGCCGTGAGAAGCCCCGCTGAACAGGGCCCCGCCGTGAGAAGCACCGCTGAACAGGGCCCCGCCGTGAGAAGCACCGCTGAACAGGGCCCCGCCAAGACAAGCACTGCTGAACAGGGCCCCGCCAAGACAAGCACCGCTGAACAGGGCCTGCCGTGAGAAGCACCGCTGAACAGGGCCCGCCGTGAGAAGCACCGCTGATAGGGCCCCGCCGTGACAAGCACCGCTGAACAGGGCCCTTCCTGTCAAGCACCGCTCCGCTGGGCCCTTCCTGTCAAGCACCGCTCCGCTGGGCACCGCCGTCTCTGAACTGCTCCGCTGGGCCCTTCCTGTCAAGCACTGCTCCGCTGGGCCCTTCATCTCAAGCACCGCTCCGCTGGGCCCTTCATCTCAAGTACCGCTGGCCCATTGACAGGGCCGGATCTGTGTCGGGCAGGGCTTCACGAAGCACTCTGGCCAACATGCCTCCTCCATAACCAGTGGAGTCTGTAATCCACATGATGGACTGTGGCTTTGCACTCCCCAGGATGGTACAGTGGGCAATCCACCCACTGTAGAGACTTGAGAGACTGTGGCTTTGCACTCCCCAGGATGGTACAGTGGACATGGAGGCCCCTCGTGGATCTGGCGTCGTGGACTCATGTGGCTGAGGTGCCCCTCTTCCCTTCCCCCTGAGGTGCCTGTGGTTTTATTATCTGATGCCCCAGCAGTGTTCTCTCCAATGGAATCGGGTCTCGTGTGTGGGCTTTGCCCATGTGTTTATGCACATTGGCCCACGAAGAATGGAAGGTAGCCAATATGTGCCGGACTTTTGGGCTATGTATATATTGTTCATGTTGTAATATATTTTATTTATATATTTCATATTTCACTTAACTTCAAATATGCTATAATATACTTCAATTTTAATGATCATTTTATTTTGTCTTTGCATTATTCCAGGGGGTTTGGGGGGTGTCACTCTGACTTGTTGCTCTGCATTGGTGTGTAGGGATTTGGGGGGGGGGGGGGTGTCGCATATGTGTGTGCCCGTAACCTTTTCTCCTCCCCCCTCCCCTGTGTCGTAGGTGCAGTACTCACCGTTGTCGTCTGCGCCGGCGTTCGTGCTCCTGGTAGAGGAGCAGGTAGACAATAGCTGGTAGGATGTTTAATTCGGGTTCCATGCTGTCCAGATTCCTCGTGGAGTGTATAGAGGTGAGCGTTTTCCCGTTCGTAGTCTGTTTCCACCGTGTTTTTATCGGTGGGGCTCCCGCCCCGGAAAAGGTGGCGGATTGGTGGGTCGTGATAGTGTGGGCGGTACATTGTCTGCCGCCTGTCAGTTGGCGGTGACCGCCGCGCTGTTTGTTTGTCCCGCCGTGGCGGTCGGAGTGTTAAAGTGGCGGGCTGTGTTGGCGGTTCCCGCCAGGGTCAGAATTCAATTTTTTTTACCGCCTGCCTGTTGGCGGATTGGCCGCCGCTTTAACACCGACCGCCAGGGTTGGAATGACCCCCGTAGTGTGTCGTCCTAAGTAGGATCGGTATGTCCAGATGTGGGTCCTGCGCACACTGTGTCACTGGAACTAAGTTCTACCTGGCTTATGGGCAGGGAAGTTCTCAAAATGTCTGCCTTTCAGGATCCATCAATGATGCTTCAAAATGTCAGTGTACTCATCGTGTTAAGAGTCAGTTTATCAGCTGCTCAGAGTCCCAATGAATGGAGGCCTACAGGGAGGGGTCCTCCTGGACTACGATCAATTGTAAGGGGACCCAGAAATCCAGATGAGCTTTGCAACATGCTTGACAATCTTGGCAGACATAGCCAGGCACTGCAGTGCCCTAGGGGTCACCACCTGCTTAGTCAGGGAGTGATGGAAGCGCTGCGATGACTGTTGGTGCTGGGCATGTCTAGAGGCACAGACCATTCTGGGGTTGGCCTCCCAGCCACATACATGTGATTCCCAACTGGCCCCACGGTCATTTCTGACTCACTGAAATATACAGCGAGGTCATTCAAAGTGCTTGGCCAGGCCTCCATGTTCAAATGGAGGCTCATCTGCAGCAGCACGATGGTAAGTCAAAGCATATATAAAGTCTATACTTTCATTTGTGGATTGCAAGTGTTGTTGTGCCATGCCTACTACTCACTGGGACGTTTTTTCTGTATGCCATGGTGTCTAGCGCAATGAGAGGGTGTTGTGAAAACAAGTACTGCCAGTATTAGTCCTATTTGCTTAAGTACATGTATTACATGTCACTGTACCACATGTTGGTACACAGGACCTTAGTCATGAGAGATCGTGTGTATGTTTCAAAAGACTGTTCCAGTCATGATGCACGCACGTTCAAATGTTAAGTGTCTGGTACTCTGTATTGCTAGCTCAACAATGCGCATGTCTTTTCAGACACAGATTATAGTGTAAACAAGACGGCTCAGTCATTGTGACATTAAAACACTCACACACATGTCAGTGATAACTCGCACACAAATGATGTACAGTTTGAAGTTGCAGCCATCAAGTGTCCAACAAACAGCCATGTAGCCGCACCTATCAGTCATCATCCTTAGCCCATAAAATCTACATTCCTGTGTGCCATAACAAAGCAAGCATGGTTTGAGTAAGTCAAGGCATTATGGGGGTTATTACAACTTTGGAGGAGGTGTTAATCTGTCCCAAAAGTGACGGTAAAGTGACGGATATACCACCAGCCGTATTACGAGTCCATTATATCCTATGGAACACGTAATACGGCTGGTGGTATATCCGTCACATTTGGGACGGATTAACACCTCCTCCAAAGTTGTAATAACCCCCTATATGTGCAGATGTGACATTTGTTTATGTAAGGGTGTAGCGCTTTACATCGACAACAGAAATTTGAAAAACAAAAAGCACAGAAGTCAAAATATTGACAACCAAAAAATAGAAAACCCTATACTTATAATTACAGCAACTAAAATGTTTTTTAACTTTCTTTATTGGCATTTATAATAACAAGTACAGTAAAAAGGGAGAAAGTAAGAGAGAGAAGAGGCTAACACAAGAAATCTCTCAGTGGATACATTTACACTGTTGTTGGATGGGGACTCATTCTGTCCCCTTGGAGTATTAAGTAGGAGCTGAGCGGGCCCCAAATGTCTTCATTTCACCAGCATGAACCCCTAGCAGCCATGTGCTACTGGGAAGCTTATACACCCCAAATACAGATCAGTCCGGCTTCTGGGCTCACTGTCAGGAGTCCTAGTGCAATGGCCAAACATTCCCTAGAAACTAGACTATAATAGCGTGTTGGATATCCACTTTGACAGATCCCATCCTCTACTACCCCAAACACTCAGTCATCTCCACTCTGAGCAATTCGCACATAGGGCTAGGCATTGGTCCTTGTTGGATGCTTGGAGGACCACCATCCCACCCTCAAGCAGTATTCACACTACTCAGCCCACCATGGTCTATACGTCCACATTGATTGTTTCCTGTGCTCCGCCACTATCCTCCCACAGGGCAAACACTCCTTAGGTTGCATCATCTCTGATCATGCAGCATATGTCATAGACATGGACTGGAGTGCACCACCCAACCTGGTCCCTACATTGGCCACTATTTTACAGAAAACCACAGCCACCATGGATTGGCAAGGTTGTCACATGCGATGTGTACATCCCAGATGTAGTGGGAGTGCATCAGGAACTTGAGAGGAATGTGAACCAGACAAAATCAGCCCTGGCAGAACATTGCAGCTATACAGCCCGGGTGCACTCCATGGTCAATAAATCAGGCAACCTCTTGGCATGGTTGGCACATCAGGAGGTTACTGCACCCTCAATTACAGAGATTGTCCTGAGCCAGGGCCTTCCCCTGCATACACAGCACAGTATTCTCCAGGCATTCCATACCTTCTACTCCAGTTTATATTGGATACAACCAATGATGCATCCGACGGCAGTGAGCTCATTCATAGTGAGTTCCCCCTCCATAGTATTGCAGTGCTAGAGTGCGAAGAACTAGACACTTCCATTTGAGTGTCTGAGGTGAAGAAGGCCATTCACAACCTGCCTCGTAATGAGTCGCCGGGCATGGGTGGGCTTCCCCTCGAGTATGTACACAGTTTTCAGCCCATTTCACTCCGTGGCTCGCTGATATGTACAACGAGGTACTTGAAACGTGGTTACTACCCCCTCACTCAGGAAATCCCTCATAACTTCCCTGTTGAAACCCAGGAGGGACCCCACACATCTATTGTCCTATCGCCCTTTAGCCATTTTGGGAACTGATTATAGGATCTTGGCGAAAATATCTGTGGGCTGCTACATTCAAGTGCTGCCAAAACATTGTACACCCAGACCGAAAACGGGTTTGTCTTCAGCCGTAATTCCTCCAACAACCTCTGACGTTTCTTCCATGTGATGGATCAGACATTGTTGCAGTTCCCACACCACAGTCTTGAACCTTGACTTGGAGAAGGCATTTGACATGCTGTCCTGTGAATACCTCTTCCAGATCCTTACTAATATAGGCACTGGAGAGTGGCTGCTTGCATGCACGCAGTTGCTTTACACTGGTCGAGGGTCCTGGGTATGCACTGGTCGCTTAATGTCCACTCCCTTCCAGATTGGCTGGGCTACCAGCCAGGACTGTCCACTCTCCTCTGTCCTCTTTGCCTCTGTCATGGAATCCCTCACCATCTGGCGGGCACACTTTGGGGAATTACGGTGGTAGGGAGGGTTCACTTTGTGTCACTATGCACCGATGATGTGTTAATATACCTCAGCAGCATCTGCGTCCACACCGAACAGGTGCATACCACACTCCTAAAGTTTGAGGGAGCAGCCGGCCTACGAGACAATTGGACAAAGTCATATGTTTTCCGCCTCTGTTGGGACAAGTCTCCCCTAGACATTTGACTGGCTAGCGCAGCTCTCAACTGGGCTGGGGAAACAACTCAATACCTAGGAATCCAGCTCTATCATTCGCAGGCTGACCGTTTCAAGGGGAACCGGAAACATGTGCTCACTTCCTTTAAGTCCCAGACCCACTTCTGGAGGCGACTACTACTGGCCCTCACGGAAAACATCGCACTTTCGAAAATTATAGTCCTTTCCCGCCTTTTATATTATTTGTGAACATCCTGACCTACAAGCCTAGGGCATTCTTTAGTGAGCTAGACATCATGCTCAAGGAATTGTTGTAGAATGATAAGTGACACCGAGCAGCCTTCAGTAAACTCCAACTAATGGTAGGATAGGGTGAGCTGGGTGTTCCCTTGTTTCAATCCTACTATTTGGCGGCATAGCTTCAGTGAGTGTCACACTGGCTGGCAAGAGGAAACCTCTATTAAACCACCACAGGTAAGGGTCCCCTGCCTGTAGCTGTTCTCCACCAGCTCATACTACCCTCCATCAAACTTCATTGTTCCTGGTCGCTGCATACTTGGGTGACCTGCAAGTGTCTAGCCCGGATGTTCCTGCTGAGTGGCCACATCCTACCATATGCCCCTAAGATCCCCTTCCAAAGGCTGCCTCGATTTCCAGGCGCATTTGCGACGGAGGACCTGACCCACTGGTATGATAGATCATTCAAAACACTGAGAGACCTGTTCTAAGATAAACACTTAATCAATTGTGTCAAGACCATGGTAATCCCCAAGCCAATTCCTCCGATATGGCCAACAATTGACAATGTGCGGCAGGATGCGGTGAACGGTAGACGATGAGCCCCCCCCCACACATGCAGTCATCTATACACTGTATATTATGGGTATCCAGGGCCGGCTTTAGGGCGTTGCAAGCAGTGCGGCCGCACTAGGTGCTGACCTTAGGGGGGCGCTGTTTGCTGAAAAGTTCCTTGTGCGTCCAGCCTTCAGGAAGCAATCAAAATGTCAAGATAACTCATGTGATTAATGTTCTTGCTAGAGAGAGAAATGGGAGGTTTGTCTAGTGGCAGCTTTGACTCCATAAAGTAGCGTAGAGGGTTAATGTGCCTGCTGCAAAGAACAGAATGATATTTTGTGTGGATAACTGAGTGGATTAGTAAAGCCATCCTTTACAAGCCCTTAAAAACTAATGAATGTATGTGAAAGGGGGACTATGGAGAGATGAGTGTCACATATGCTGGGTAGTAGTAAGGGATCTGAGGGGGTGGTCATGGAGTGGGGGGTGAAAAAAACGACTGTCGCACATGGCGCCACCAACGCTAAAGCCGGCCCTGTGGGTATCAGGCGTCATCTAATCACATGGTTACATACAGAATAAGAGAACATTCTGGAGTCTCCCTGATGCCCCTATGACAAAAATGGGAGGACAATATTGGGCGACTGTTACACGGTTCAGAATGGGCACAGGCACTTGAGCCACCCCAAGTCATTTCTTGCAATGCGCAGTTTAAGTGCATCCAATACACAGTCTTATGGCCTGATTCACAAAGGTAAAGTTAGACCAGAAGTCTAAGTTTAGTACGAGTACGAGTAAAGTTAGACTTTTGGTCTACGTTTAGACCAAAAGTCTAACTTTTCCACAACTAAGTTTACCTTTGTGAATCGGGTCCTTATGCAGGGCCTATCTGAACCCAACTAAACTAAACCGCATATTTCCTACTGCCAAACTCACATGCTCTAGATGTCACTCTAATGCCGCAGACCTCTGGCATATGCTATTGGAGTGTCCCACCCTAATTACATATTGGCAGGTAAACCATGACGCCCTGGCATCTGTTACGGAATTCACACACCTGAGCACGTGGAAAGCAACGGTTCAGCGGGTCTGTAAGTGAAGAAAAAAACACATAGTTCGAGCCCGCATTGCAAATCTGGCTTGATTACTTGCTAAGCATGTCATCACCCTACACTGGAAGGTATCCTAGCCACTACTCCCGATAATAAGGCAGACCCCTCTTCTCCAATGGGGAGAAGCCGAAAGCACAAATCTGTATCACGAGGAGGCCTGCCACCTCTGGAAACAGCCCAAAGAGGCAGCTGTAAAGTGGCACCTCGCCCTTGCCCTGGTCAACAGAACAGTCTAACACATGGATAACTCTACGGGGAGCTGCCGGGTCAGCAGCCCCAACTTTATTGAATACCTCGGGCTAAAGCCCACACTCACGCCCTTTCAGGGGCTCTCTACATCCCTCCAAGGCTTTAATTAGGAAGAAGAAAAGAAACAAAAGTGAAGGGCAAAAGAAAAGGTAAACAGGGCAATATATATATATATATATATATATATATATATATATATATATATAAACAGCTTTCCCTAGAGTGAACACTTAGCATGAAAGCCCTTCCTGGCATCAGATCATCATACTGTGGGCATCACCAACCCACTCTCCTGTTGACCAGAATCCGCCACATCCGATCGTCTCATTTAGCAGGCGAAATCTCTGGCTGGTCGCAGGGTTAGGCCGGAGGAGATACCTCTCACTCCGACCGCCCAACGCCTCCTCATTGGCTTCATCTGATCGCCTCTGTCCCCGATTCTCTTCCTCTCACGGCACCATCTTCCTCTTCTTCTCCTTCAGTCCCTTCCGACACACCAGCTCGCTTGAAGTGTGACGCGTTTCTCGTCACTATCCTTTCTCCTCTGCAGGTAGTCACAATAGATCCTCTGACCATTACAACCTTCCACACCTCTGGTTCTAATTATGTCTCAAACTTCCCTCCAGGACGCTGTTTTTTCAGGATCACAACGTCTGGTTCTCCTTCTAGCGGTCACCTTTTGATTAGTCTGCATCCGACGTTGTTGTGTAGCTTCAACATCCAACTCAGGGGGTTCACAGGGAGAACCGGCCGGGATGCAATCCTGTGGAGCCACCTTTAACATCAGAGCAGCCGGTGCACAGCCAGTAGTGCTGTGGGGCGTTTGTCAATATGCTCTCAAGAACTGGTGCAGGCATTGTTCCACATCTTTGCCTCGTTCCGCACCAATCCTCATAGCTCGGTTAAGTGTCCTCATAAATCTTTCACATTCACCATTGTCCTGGGGCCAGTATGGCATGATCTTGCTGTGATGTACAGCAAACCCTTTTAGGTAATTTTTGAAGTCCTGTCCCTGGAGGACCATTATCTGTTTGGATTTCATCAGGGAGCCCAAATACCACAAATATCTTCTCCAGCACCGCTCTCACGCTCTCAAAGGAGGTGGAAGCCACTATTTCACCACGGGAATCTTCGTGTATGAGTTGATTAGAACTGCTGTTAGCCTTCCGTAGGGGAATCTTCTAAAGTCCATGCTTAGTTTTGACCACGGCTTTCAGCTGGGAGGTTCAGTGACTATTGGGCTAGCAGGCTGTTCAACTGAGGTAATTATACATGAGTGGCAGCTTCCAACGAGAGTGTCCACCTTCGCGTCCATGCCTGGAAACCACACCTTGTCTCTGAGGCACGCTTTTATCTTGTCTGCTCCCCGGTGACCCTAATGGGCTAGCTTCACCAGTGGGTTCCCTAGGCAGCATGGAAGCACTATTTTCTGCCCTCGTAGGCGGAGACAATCGCCCCCGATGGACAACTCATCCTTCACCTTCCACATCTCTTGCATGGCGGCCCTCTCCTCTGGGTCTTAGGTCTTCACCCCATCTAGGAAAAGTTTCCACTGTCTCCTACTCAGAGCTTCTTTAACGCAATTGAGGACAGGGTCACTTTCCACAGCTTCTGCTATGTCCGTTACTGTTAAGGCTATGGGACAGCAGACTGCACTGCCATGTTTATGAAGCTCTCTGTGTTTTCTTCCTCCACTTCCTGAGATGCATCAGGTGTAGTTGTCGAGGGGTGCCTTGACAGATAATCCGCTGAATTCTTCACACCTGGTCGGTAGATGACTTGGAATTGGTAGGGTTAGAGCAGGACAGCCTAGCGGTCAATCCTTGGGGGAGCCAACCGCGTGGATCCGGCAAACAGTGATACCAGAGGCTTGTGGTCCGTAACCACTTGGAATTCATGGCAATATAGGTATAGGTGGAAATGTTTACACGCCCACCGAACTTCCAGCGCCTCTCTCTCTCTACCTGATCTTATCAGGCCTCCACAGCAGACAACCCCCTGCTGGCATATGCCACTGGGGCCCATTGTTGGTGGCGCTGCTCTTGTAATAGGACGGCTCCCAGTCCTACGGGGCTAGCATCCATCACCACTTCCGTCCGCTTCCTTGGATGGAAGTACGCCATGGTCACTTTGTCTAGTAGTGCCCCTTTTACGTCATAGAAAGCTTTGTCTTCCTCTGGGCTCCATTCCCACTTATGATTCACTTTTGTGAGCTGCCAAAGAGGTTCTGCCATCGTGGCTAGCTGGGGATGAACCAGCCACAGTATGTTGCCATTCACAGGAAACTCTGGACTTCTGTCGCACTTCGAGGGATCGGTGGCTGACGAATGGCTTCTACTTTTCTCCGGTCTACTTGAAGCCCCCCCCTCAAGAAGATGTATCCAAAGAAGTCAATTGAAGTTTGATAGAACACACACTTTCTCCTGTGAAGTGTGAGGCCCGTGTCGGAAAGTCTCTGCCGCGTGGCCCTCAGAAGGTGATGATGCTCCTCATGTGTCTCTGAGAAGATCAGGATGTCGTCGCTCAGGTTAATCACACTCGTCAGGCCCGAGAGTGTTTCTCGGATGGCATTTTGGAACACTTCCGCCGCTGAAGATACACCAAAACTCAACCGTTTGTAACGCCTCAACCCCACATGGGTCAAGAATGTGATATTCCTGCTATCATGGTCCAACTCTAGCTGATGATAGCCGGAATTTAAGCCTAACTTTGAGAACCACTGGGCTCCATTCAGGTCTGCAATTATATTGTCCATTGTGGGCGTAATGTGACGCTCTCTCCTAATGGCGTGATTGTGAAGACGCATGTCCACGCAGAGGCGTATGGCTCCGAGCTGTTTGGGCTTGGGCGCGATTACCAGTGGCGAGACCCAGGGTGGGCCCATCAACATTTTCGATCACCCCTTGGTCTTCCAACATCTGTAGGTCTTTCTCAACTGCTGGCCTTAGATGAAAAGGCACTCTCCGGTGTCCCAGCGCACTGGTGTCACATCTGGGTCGATATGCAGCTTCACTCGCTTGCCTCGAGCTTTCCCAATCCTGCGATAAGCTGTGGGAACTCGCTAAGGAGGGACTCACGCCACGTCATACACCTGGCATGCGAAGAAAATGAGTTCCAGGTCTTCTGCAATGTGGCACCCCAGCAGAGTGCCTCGGTCTGATTTGACCACATAGAATTTGGCATTGGTGGTATGCTCTTCATTGGTGACGGACACTTATATAGTGTCTTGCAGAGGAAGCGGGTTGCGCCCACCATATGTGTAAATTTTCATGTTGCCAGGGCACAGGCTTGGTTTGGGAGATAGCTGTTGATACATTGTGTTGTCCATCACATTGACCGAAGTGCCTGTGTCAATGAGCACTGTTGCAGGAGTGTTGTTTATCATAACTGTGCTCATGGGGAGCGGTCGCCGCTTGTGCTGTCTCCATCCTGTGAATGAGATAACAAAAATGTCCTCTTCATCATCCTCCTCATACAGCTGGATTTTTGCGTCCATGTGCCCTCGAGGCGTATTGTCCCCTGCATTTATGTTTTTTACAGTGGCCACCTTCCCTTTTGACTCCCTCTGCCTTCCTCTCCCCGTCCGGCACATCTTGGCGAAATGGTTCCCCTTTCCACACTTGTTGCAAAACTTTCCTCTCTCCGGGCATCCACCCGGTGTCTTGTGCTCGTAGCCACAGCTGCTACATGTCCCCTCTCCTTGTCTCGAGGTGCTTGGATGTCGCACAGGGACCTGGCGGGTTTGGATGGCGTCAACCTGGTCCTGTATCACTGGCGGCTGACGAGGGACCATTGTTGCTGATATTGAGTGCCCCCTTACAGCGGCCTTGGCGTCGACGCGGACAGCTGTGAGTTCATGGGATCGCACCAGGATCAGGAGTTCTTCCAGGGAGATACCAGGTTGCCGCATGATTAGTTTCCGTAGCATGTTGGACCGGCAGCCCTAGATAATTTGTTCACGGATTTCTTCGTGTTGGTTTAGGCCCACGCACCTGCTGGTGAGTTTCCTCAGTCTGGAACAGAACATATCTACGGACTCTACGTCTGTCTCTACGTCTGTCTGCTGGGCCTGACGCAGTTTAAGGCGCTCATAATTGGGGTTTCGTTGTGGGTCGAAGTATCTATTTAGTGCCGCCACCGCAGCGTCGTAACCCGCCGCATCACGTGTTGGGGAGTGATTCGAAGAGTTCATGAAGTTCGTCGCCTCCCATGTGTAGCATCAATGACCTGCGCACGGCAACATCTGTTTACCTGGTTGCGCAGAAGTAGTTTTCTAAGTGACCAAGCCAGAGGCGCCATCATGGTGCTGCTTTGGCAGGGTCCGCTAGTTGGCTAAACGGGGGTAGCGCAGCCACTGATGAGTGGACACCTGCAGGGGCATGTATGGGTTGCTGCTCACGGCTCTGCTGTGGTGCGCTCATGTTTCCAGTCCCACTACTCAGTTCAATTCACCTATATGTATTGTACTTTACTTCTTTATTATAGATTGTCCCTCTCCAATGTTTTTTTTGTAGTTGCCTTGCAGAGCCCTCTCTGGAGGAGAGGAGAGCGCGTTTCTGGTTGCCGCTCTTAAGGTTACTTTTATTCGTTTTGTGTGTCTTTCATAAAAATAATCGTAACTTTTTTTGTGAGCTTTTTATAAAATATTCTTAACTTTTTTAACTTTTTAAAAATACTTTTTTTGATTTGTTCATTTCATTTCTATTGAAGGGGAAACGGGGGAGAGGGGGCTGCCTCCATCTGCAGGAGGGCTGCTTTTTATCACGGTGCCGTGGAGGCAGTTCGTGAAGGCTTTCCGTCTTTTTTGGCACATGGCAGGAAGTGAGGGTCAGAAAGAGCCCTCCTTCCTGTTTGCACAGCAAGTTAGCGGTCTAGTTGTTGGTGACTACTCGTTCTGGGCCTCGTTCCTGTGGCATAAATGTGCCGGAACGAGCGGCCGCGTAGGAGAGGAGAGCGCGTTTCTGGTTGCCGCTCTTAAGGTTACTTTTACTCGTTTTGTGTGTCTTTCATAAAAATAATCTTAACTTTTTTTGTGTGCTTTTTATAAAATATTCTTAACTTTTTTAACTTTAAAAAAAATACTTTTTTTGATTTGTTCATTTCATTTCTATTGAAGGGGAAACGGGGGAGAGGGGTCTGCCTCCATCTGCAGGAGTGCTGCTTTTTATCACAGTGCCGTGGAGGCAGTTCGTGAAGGCTTTCCGTCTTTTTTGGCACATGGCAGGAAGTGAGGGTCAGTAAGAGCCCTCCTTCCTGTTTGCACCGTAAGTTAGCGGTCTAGTTGTTGGTGACTACTCGTTCTGGGCCTCGTTCCTGTGGCATAAATGTGCCGTAACGAGCGGCTGGGCTGCTGGCGCACCGAAGGCGTGCCACAGGCAAGCCCGTCTGCTCCCGTCCGCGCCCGAACGGGTCCAGGGGCCAGAGATGCTGCCCTTTTTCATAAATGTGTAATACCCTGGGGAGAGGAAAAGTATAGAAAGTCCTTTCTCAAGTCTACCTCTATTGGGAATTCTCAGTTTCTAAGTAAGGGTGGGACTTTTTGTACTTGTGAAACATGTAATTGGTGTGCCCAAGCCCCTACCAAGTCAACAGAGGACAGAACCCAGGATATCAGGCCACTAGGGTTGGGGGGGGGAAGTACAGAAACAGAAGGCAGCCTATAATCATTCTATCCAGTATGCATTAATAAATGCCTGTTCCCTCCCCAAACACAAACTGGAAGTCAGCGAAATTATTGATACTTGGCAGATCGATTGTTTATTTATTACTGAAACTTGGGGAAAAGTAGAATCTGACCCAGACTTTGTGGCCGCCTCCCCACCAGGATTTACCTACTATAGACTTGACAGACCTCACAATGGGGGGGGGTGGTCTGGCTATTATTTGTAGGTCTACGCTTGTGTGCACATGGCTTAGTTCTTCCACTGAAAAGTGTGAGGCAATGGCGTTTAAGATTTCCCAAAATAGTGGGGTATTATTGGAGGGTCTGTTGATATATCGCCCGCCAGGACCGCCCACAAATTTTCTTACAGTCCTGGGCCAAGTTGATAGAACCTATGGTCCTGTCCCCGAAAGCTGTTATATTGGGCGACTTTAACATCCACTTTGATGAGACATCTACCCCCATGATCCGTGAATTTATAGACTTTATGGAGGCCCTGGATTGGACCTTTAGAGTCTCATCAGCAACCCATATTGCAGGGCATACCTTGGATGGGGTCGTTGTACGAGCCTCTCAACAGGTGGCTGTAACCATCGTGCAGTTGAGCTGGACGGATCATTACCTGTTGAATTTTAAACTCGCCTCTAAGAATTTCTGTGATCTTAATTTGGAGATGGGTAGAGTGGTTAGGCTATGGAAACAGGTTAAAGCAGAGGAATTAGGCCCGGCATTAGAAGTTGGCTGGGATAAGGCGAATAATTTAGCCTTGCCCCTGCTTGATAGTTTTCAGCAAGGGGTTGAAATGACTATGGACCTACTGGTGCCCCCTATATTTAGGGGACCCAGCAGTCGGAAGAAACCATGTCATCCCTGGTTTACGAAGGAGCCTAAACTCCTTCAAAGAAAGTACCGACAACAGGAACGTCGGTGGAAACTTAATTCAGTACCTGAGGAAAGGGCGGCCCTTAAGTCCACTTTGAAGGTTTATAAAGCAGTGCAATTTAAGGCCAAATCTAATTTCTACACCACTAAAGTGAAGGAGGCATTTAATGCCCCTAGGGAGCTTTTCAAGACGATTAAGGCTTTATCTGCACCCCTTAAGCCTGCTGGTTTAGAAAACTCTCAGGAATTCTGCAAAAGGGTTGCTATGCATTTTGAGAAGAAGATTCTACAAATACATGGCAACTTTGATCCCGAGGACATCTTTGGAGTACTTCCTTCCGTGACACCTGCTAGTTCTATTGCAAGCGGCAAATCACTGTTATCAGATTTCCATCTTCCTACCTTGGACAATATTAAAAAGAGGATTCTTGAAATCAAGTCTGGCTCCCCTCTTGATCCGTGTCCTCCCTCTATCTTTCATCTGGTTCCTGATTTGATGGCTCGGATGTTAGCTCCCATCTATCAAGAGGTATTAATGTCCGGGGTGTACCCCTCTTCTTGGAAAGAAACTATAGTGGTACCCCTCAAGAAAAAAAACAGACGGTGATAGCCATGACTTGAGGAATTTGCGGCCAATAGCACTTCTCCCATATCTGGCGAAGATTTTAGAAAAATTCTGAATCTGGAACTGGCTGAGTTTTTAACTGAAGCGGAAGTCCTTGATGTTTCCCAACATGGTTTCAGGAAAGTGCACAGCACTGAAACAGCCTTGATCTCTTCCTCCGATGCTATTCGGAGGATAGTTGATGAAGGCCAGGGGGCTATTCTGGTTCTTCTAGATTTATCTGCAGCCTTTGACACTATCTCTCCTATATTGTTGATGTCTCGTCTTCATCAACTGGGTTAAGGGACCGGGCTCTTAAGCCCTAGGAGTCCTTTCTTACGAATAGATGGACCACAGTTAGCTGTGGTGATTTTAAATCCACACCTTATCTTTTGCCTTGCGGGATTCCTCAGGGATCTTCCCTCAGCCCCACGCTGTTTAATGTGTATGTAGCTCCGTTGGCTAGTTTAATTTGAACTTTTGGTTTAATTCCATCTTCTTACGCAGATGATTCCCAGCTTATTATTCCTATTAATCAGCCATGGGAGGAGGTGGCGGATGGGTTTAGCAATTGTATGCTGGCAGTGATTAAATGGATGAATACCAATTGGCTCAAAATGAACGTCACCAAAACTGAAATTGTATGTTTTGGACTTGGGAAGGCGCTATGGAACTCACGGTGGTGGCCCTCTGAATGTGGCAATTCTCCTGTGCCCTCTATTGTTAGTAGGAATTTGGGCATTTTGTTTGATGAACAGTTATCTTTTGAAAAGCAGGTTAATCATACGGTAAAGATCAGTTTATAGTACCTCAAAATGCTCAGAATTTTTTTTCCCTATTTGTCATATGAATGGAGAGTATCTGCCATTTTGGCACTGGTGATGTCCAAGGTAGATTATTGCAATGCCTTATTTCTTAATTTGGACAAGGTGCTGATTAACAGGCTTCAATTAGTTCAGAATTCCACCGCCAGAGCGGTGGTCAATTTCCCTCGGCGGATATCAGTTAGAGAGAGCCTTAAGCAATTACACTGGTTGCCGGTGGCTCATCGTATACAGTTTAAATCGATCTGTCTAACATTTAAGGCAGCTCATGGAATTGGACCACGGTATTTGATTTCTAGACTTCATTGGTATGTACCTAAGAGAAATCTGAGGTCTTCTCAAGCTTATCGGATACAGGTCCCTCGAACCTATAAAGCTAAATGGGGGGATAAAGCCTTTACTGTGGCTGCTGCCAGAAAGTGGAACTTGCTCCCTTTGAACATCTGGCAAGAATCCTGTTATTTGAAATTTAGGAAATTGGTAAAAACTTGCCGTTTTCCTCGTTAAAATTTCTTCCTGGTGGTTTACGACCTGTGTTTCGGCTTTTCTCTTTCTCTTTTCTTCTGTTTATTGTGTGTTTTATAACTCTTTTTCTCTTTTTTTCTAGCTAGTGCCCTTTATTGTGTCCGCTTCTTCTCACGTTCTCTCCTCCTAGCGCTTCAATGCTCTTTTGAGTAGGAATGCGCTTTATAAATCACGGCATACATACATACACACATTTAATTGTATTTGCAGTTGCAATGAGTATTGTCTATGCCCTTGACTTCCTTTTGTGATGTTGTGCATCTCACTTCTTTTTTTTTCTTTTGCTGCTATATATATATATATTTTTCTTCTGTGGTGCAGCCGTGGGTGCTGTCCCTGTGTGGCCCATGCACCTAGTGCTGCCTATTACCTCCTGGGGAGAAGACTGGATCTGCCTCGCTCCTGGTGGTGTGTCAGGCAGGCACTGCGGTGGACGCCCTCTTGGGTCCTTTCAGCCGACCGGCTTTTCCAATGCAGCTGCGCCGCACACCTCCACTGGGTCCTCCATTCTGGCATCGTGCCAGCACTGTTCCACATTCGCACCTCGCCCAGCCAAGAGAAGCGAGCTCCAGCGGCATGCAGTAGGCCCCTGCAGTTGCTAACACACCGTGTTGTGCGACGCACGGTGCACACGCTTTACGGGGGGCCACGGGTCACCGACAGGTTCTATCGTGTGGGAGCACGGTCGAAGTACCGGACCGTTCCCAAACTTTTCGTATCCCGGCCTCGTCGCCAATATAAAGTATCACCTCGCCCTTGCCCTAGTCAATAGAACAGTCTAACACATGGATAACTGTATGGGGAACTGCCGGATCAGCAGCCCCAACTTTATTTAATACCTTGGGCTAAAGTCCGCCCTCACGCCCTTTCAGGGCAACAAAATATAGGAGAGCCCGAGTGGCTCTCTACAGCAGCATGAGACAATATGCTCTTGCAGTGCTATGAGGTGATGCAGGAGGGAGAAGCAGATGCCCCTCGACCTCCCTAGGAAGCCAGGCTGCGACCTCACCGCCCTCGACTAGTACATTACATTGACATGCTGCCCCCTTTCCCTGCAGAGTAGCTGCCCTTCTTCGGATCCACCATAGGCTAAAACCTCCATTACAAAAACCACCTGATGCCCTCTCGTCCGCTGTCGATCCCACCCTGGCACCACAGTCCCATAAGCTTGTGCTGTTATGCAACTTCATCCCTAACCCACAATAACTGTTCAAGAGGTACCCATACTCAAAGACGACACATCAGAGCAGAATTCTCCCCCATAAACTTGGCACTGACCACTTAGTTAGCAAACGCTCTTCCCCTCCTTGGAGCGATCCGCATGTGATTCTGACCTCTGACCCGCCTTTACCCTGTACTATGCAGCAAGCTTATCCTAAAATTAACACGTCCATGCCGACAAGTAACAATCGTGATGTATTAGTTATAATGTCTCTGCCCTGTCATGTTGTATTGTCATGAGAAACCACCTCAATAAAAAGAGTTTGAAAAAAAGGAGCACCCAGTCATCATCCGTTTGGTCTTGATCATATGCCGCATTCTTCAGCCAAGCCCAAGTCTGGGCTTGTGCGCCTTGCCCAGTGCATCACTACATTGCTACTATTCTCTTTGTAAGTTGCCACAGCATTGAAGTCAGGCAGTGGATGCTGCTGGGATGTCTTCCACCTATTTCAGGAGGGTTGTAATTGGAGTTCAGCGCACTGGACTCTCTATTGTCAAGTCTATTCAAGTGAGAACCACACCCCAGTGTACAGCTAGCTCGGCACATCTCCACGATAGGTGTAATAAGTCAGCTCCCTCAGCCCCACAGCTCTCACATGTCGCCTCAAGGGCTCAGCCCATCTTCTGCAGGCTGCCTGTAGGTGTGCAATAGGTGCAGTGTAAGGCGTTCATGTGTATTAGCCACAGCATCTAATTGGGCGACAGCTTGCTAGTTTGGGAGCAACAGCACTTCCATAAAATGTTAATTCCAAAATATTGTCCTACAAAATTATCTAATTTAAAAAATATCTAATACAAACATACAGATTACAATAATATTGAGGTTTAAATATAACACCAGAAGTAACCAAAATATATACAAAAAAATATATATATATATATATTTATTATATAATTTAAACATATTAAATGTTTTGAATTACAATTGCATAATTCAAAAGCTGCAATACTTAAAATATAAACTTTATATAATAAAGATGGATTTATTTTGTAATTATTATTTTAAAAATATGTATTTTCGGATATGTATGTTAAATAAAAATCTGAAATTAAAATACGTTTTTGTAACACACACTTAGTAGTGGACAATTACACTTAAGCATGGAAGTCAGGAAGCATGAGGGAATGACAGGACGAGGGGCGAAGGCACATCAGGACCTGGTCTCCTTGCCCAGGCCTGTTTGTGTTGCGTAGTGTTTTCTGTTCCACACCGTTACTGCTCCACTCCAACGTGGGTCTACATAGGAGTGTGTTAGCAGAAGCCCAATGATGAAGCATGCCACAATGAGTGGGTGAGGGAAGTTTTTCATACTGGTAGTCACCCGCCCATGGGGGTGGGTTGACGTACTGGTTTCTCTTGTCCCTTTTGTGAAAGTGGTGGATATATAGGGAGGTTGGACAAGGAGAGATTTTTTCTCTCACCCCTTCATAGGTGTTTTGTTGTTGACACGTCTAATGCCAAAGTATTTAAAAAGGGGAACGAGCCATCACTGTCATGCAAAATCATATTTGTTGTAGAACAAAATAAAATGGGCTGAATTATCTCACCCTCCAAAACTGCAATCACATTGGTCAAATCTAGCATCAAGCATTTGGGCTCGTATAAGTTAATCCCTGGTCAATAGAATACCTAACTGGAATTTTATGTACAATGTTCGCTTCACACTTGGATACAACAGATCTAGGTATTCTGAACAGAAGGGGCCATAGGTGTTATAAAATTATTGCCTGCTTCAGCCCCCAGCGTTTTTTTAACTACACATGTTCATATTACCAATCTTTAATCAAATCTGAAGTGTCCTGCCTGACACTACCTGGGACTTTCCACAGGGACACCACCTATAGCTCGTTTAGAATTTTCTGTACATGAGACGACCATGTGTGACCCCCCAACCGATACCACTGGCAGTGACTTCAGTAAAAAGTAGCTCTGCATGCAGACCCCTAGGAGTTGCCAGGTCTGAGCCCAAACAGGGCTCTTAAAACATTATTTCCGGCTACTTGGAGTGTTTGCACATTCATGTACCTCCATAGCTCAGCACAGTACAGAGCAGCTATCACTGCCCTCTGCTTATATATTTGCAAGATGACACTGAAACTTCTAGCTCCAGCCATTTGCCTAAACTTTAAGACTGCGTCTGCCATTTGTTTCAGTGCTAATGTTGCCACTGTATATGGCATCTCAAGCACAGATTTTCTGAAAATAGAATTCCCAAATAATCAAACTGCTTGACAATTTCCAGGGGTACACCTTCAGCCGAAGTCTTCCACTTAAAGCTAGAGAGGGCCTCAAGCCCATACACTTTGTTTTACTTCCATTAGTGGTCAATTACTTCTTGCAGCAATATTCCTCAAATCATTATAATAACCTGTAGGCAGAATTTTCTGTTAACGCAATCAGGACAGCGTCCCCCGCATATAATAAAATCAGCACCTTCTTCCCAGCTATAATGGTAATATCTAACAGATCTCCCATCTGAAAATATGCAACATCATTTAGGAAAAGGCTGAAGAGCAAGGGCGCTAACACACACCCTCGCTGAACAGCTTTTCAAACCGGGAAGGGATCGGTGCACTCCTTGCCGGAACTGTACCATACTTGAGCCGTGTTGCTGGTGTGCAGAGTCCTAATGGCCATTACTAGGGTGGCATAAACTCCTAGATCTCTCAAGGATTTCCACAACTTCTCTGTGTTGACTAAGTCAAAGCTACTTTCAGATGGGCAAATATTAAATACAATGATGACTTCCTCACCACCGTGAATTTGTAAGAGATCATGAATAAATGGAGCTCCTGGTCGATAGTCCCTATACGCTGTCTAAAACTGGCTTGTGCTTCTGTCATAATACTATGGGCGTCAACCCGCCCTTGGAGGCTGTTGATCAGAACTTTCCCCAAGATTTTACCTCCGCCATCCAGGAGAGAAGGCAGGTGACAATTGGACAGGCTAGCTCAATCGCCCTTCTTATGGATTCGTACAATAATGGTTGAGCGCCTTGAAGGGGGCACAGCATTCCCAGTGAGTGCTGCATTAAACACTTTGGTAAGAATCGTAGCCCACAGGTGGGGTTCCTTGTGATATATATCAATAGGCACCAAGTCTTGGCCTTGGGCCTTATGTTTCTTCATATCAAGGTTAGCTCGTTCCACCTCAGGTGCTAGAATATTAATTGCATATATCTCAATACAACCATTCTCTCGGACTAGCCCCCGGATAGGAGAGGTAAGACTATCTAATGTACTAAAATGGGTAACCCTCTTGGTTCTCAGAAGAGGTTTGTATTCACCCCTATTCTTTAGAAATGTCAACTTGCTTTGCAGGCTTTGGAGCCACTCTACTAGAGCAGATGAAGCAACTCCCTTCATTCTACGACATTCATCGTCGTACCAGTTTGCCCTTGCACTTTTTCTTCCATCAGCCTTACGAAACTGGCACCCAAAGGCCTAGACTATATAGAATTCAGCTTGTTAGCCATCCCATTGTAAACTGTTAAAATTGCACTGTTGTAATCAGAGAGAGTTCAAAATAATGGAACCATACTTGGTCATTATACACTCCAGTAGTGGGAGTTCACATGAGTATTTCTCACTGCCCCACCTTATTCTCTTTCTAATGTTAGAAGGGGCAATCACATGCCTGTAGTTCCTCTCCATTAAGATATTTGGAGTTTCCCCCATCAAGCATGCTTTCAGGCAGAGTACCACAGGATCGTCGTCACTCTCCACTCTCCTAAAAACAAATCGTGCACTTGGTCCCATTCCTCTATATTGACTAGGATAAAATTAATTAATGACAAGCTTTTCCTATTATTTTTATTTATTTTTTATTAATTAAATATTTAATGCCCAGTAACAATAACAAGTAGAGCACTAACATTCATACATCAATGGCTTTTCCTATTATTAAAGGTTGCCCTAACACTGCTATCTGAGAGAGTACGACCATTAATAAAACATAGCTAATAATGTATCAGGAGTTCAGATAAGGTGCTACCCTTCTTAGTAGAATAAAATTACTCATAGCTGACTCAGGGAGACCTCGACTACTATCTTCCAATAAAACTTCACTATTTATAATAGCATCTGATGGTTGTGTGTTAAACTCCCCACAGATAAAAAGCATATACTTCTCCTCTTTGCCCACCTCTGCCCACTTGCAGATAACCACATCCTCCCTGATACTATCAATGTAAGAAACAAAGGCCCTGATTTATACTTCTTGGTGCAAACGCAGTTTTGCACCAAAAAGTTTAGCACCGGCTTGCACCATTTCTGTGCACCAGCTGGGCACCATATTTATGGAATGGTGTAAGCTGGTGCAAAGGGTAGGCTAGTGTAAAAAGAAAATGACGTTAGTCGGGCTGGAGGAGGACCATCAACAGTACCACCTCTTACAGCCATTGAGAGCATGGTGGAGGCCACTCTGGAGCTGGAGGCTGTGGTAGGAATCGGAGACCTGTACAGTTCTGCACCGGGAACATCCAAAAGTAAGTAGCAAAAATCACTTATTTATCCCACTCAATGCACCATGCACACAACCACAGTACACAAAAGCATGCATCCTCCAGATTTGCTCCATTCCCATATTGCAACCTACAGAACAAAGCATTATGGGCAATGTAGTACAGTAGTCCAACTTTTGACAAATATTTATTGTGACACACCAAACATATGAGAGGCACTGACAGTGTATCCCCTGTGTCCCACAGGTCTCCCACAAGTACCCACCAACAACCCTACTGTGCAGGGAGAAGAATCTGCCACCCACAGCAGATGAGGCAGCCAGTGTAACAGCAGGGGAGTACATGACTACACGACTTGTCCACCATGCACAAAAGACCACCGAGGACACAGATATCGATCTTGAGCCAGGCAACCTGACACCGGGGCCACAGATGAGTGGGAGTCGGCCACATAGGTCAGCTAGGTCTGGGCGGAGACGGCAACGTCAAACACAGTCAGCCAGTGAGGAGGATGTCACAGGTGAACAATTCCTAGGACTGGAGGCATCCTTACTGAGCAGTCACCGCCTGCAAAATAAACATATGCGGGTTATGAACAGGAACCTGCACAGACTGCAACAGACCCTCTCACAGGGTTTTGCCAATTTTGACAACCAATTCACTGCCATGAACAACAACATGGCAAACCTCGCCAGCTCCATCAATGACTTGGTCAGGGAAATGGTGGCAGATAGGGCCCATGCAAGGCGCAGAGAGTGCAACACTGCTGCCCGTTTGGACCGACTGAGTCAGTCAATTGGCCGCCTTGCAACCACTACTACCTGTCTGTCAAGGCACACCGTAAAGCTGCAGGTTGAACTTGGGCATTTTGCTGGTGATGTAGCAAGGGGACTAGGGCGCATCAGCCATGCAGTGGACCTAATAGAGACCACCCAGGCAGCAAGGGGCATTGGTGATACCCCTCAGGATAGTGAGGACATCTCCACCGTGAGCAGCGTTTCAGCCTCAGATGCACGCATCCTGCGGAGTAGCAGTGCCTGCCAAGGATCAGGGGACCAACCAGGATTGGCCCATGGTGGCCGTAGTCGCAGGAGGGTGTGATCTACCTATTCTGTTTTTTGCCTGAGGCACATGTTGTATATGTGTCAGACATTACATTTTGCTTTTTTCTTGCTGTTGAGATGTCAAAAGTTCATTATTACACTCCTGACATTAAAGGGATTTTATTTTTGTACTGCACCACCTGGCTATGTGTGGGTGTACCTGCCAAAGTAGTGAGTTGCAATGTGGTCCCGCCTCTGTCTGCCCTCCAATGCGATGCTACCATCCCCAATCTGTCGGTGTGGTATCTCTTGCTCATCATCCTCCGCATCTGTGTTGTCAAGGGTGAGATGTAGGCCACGTCTGGTGGCGATATTGTGGAGGATGGCACATGTAGCCACGATCTTTCATGCAGTCTCTGGGGCATACTGGAGTGCCCCTCCACTTTTGTGCAGGCATTGGAAATGTGACTTCAACAAGCCAAAGGCCCTCTTAATGACAACTCTGGTCCGCCGATGTCCTATGTTGTATCGCCTCTCATTGTGATTGGCAGGTGTTAGGTATGGGGTGAGTATCCATGGCCTCAGAGCATATTCACTGTCACCTGTGTGACAAAAGAGCCGAAATTAGCATGGAATCACATGGTTATGCAGTGAGATGTATTTAAGACATCAGAGTGTACAACACAGTGCCTAATAAATATCCTTCGCCAAACTCCCCACGTTCTAGGCGTCGGTGTATCCCACTGTGCCTGAATATATATGCATCATGTGTACTCGCTGGAAATTTAGCCACAATGTCAGTAATGACATTATGGGCATCACATGCCACCTGGATGTTTAGTGAGTGTGCACATTTCCTATTGCGGAACACACATTCCAGATTTGCTGGTGGTCAAATTGGTATATGTGTACTGTCCACACACCCTATTACATGGGGGAAGTTGGCAATTCTGTAGAAGTCCAACTTGGTGCTGTTAATTTCCACCTCATTCCTGGGAAGGTATATATATCTGGACATGTGTGGGAGTATGGCATCTAGGAACCGTCTGAAGAATCGTGACAGGGCACTCTGAGACACCCCACCAGCAACAGCAATCACCCCCTGGTAGCTACCCAAGGCCAAGAGGTGCAGTGAGCAGAGCACTTACACATGTGTGGGGATGAAGCAGCCACGCATTGTCTGGCGCTCTAGCTGAGGTTTCAGCAGTTCAATATTCTCTAGGATAACCGCGCTGCTCAGTCTGTATTTGTCATAAATCTCTTCCTCAGTTTGTTGAAATAGGGTCTGCCTGGTTCAGTTTATCCTCTCCTGTCTCTGCGTCCTCCTCCTCTGCTGGGCAGCCTGGACTCTCCTCCTCCATGCAATCACGTATAGTGCAGCCATTTTGAGAAACCCTGATGCCTTCTGGGTCTCCTTTTATACTTTGTTTCTGGTTACCACCTGTTTTGAATCAGTGCTAATCTGGGTGTGCAAAATGGCCTTTTTGCGACTACTCGCAATTTGCGACTGCCTTGTGCATTCGGTTTGCAACCCGCAATTTCGAGTCGTGATTTCAAGTCGCAATTATTGCGAGTCGGTAATGGGTCGCATCGCTATTTGGAACTCCGAAATGGCATTGGAACATACCATTTAGCTTTTTGAGAGGTCGCAAATAGTACTGCGACCAATTTGCGACTTGCAAAACTTTCGAACATCTGGCCCTTAGTGAGCACCTCGAGGCCACCTGTTTAGCATGTCCTTTTTCTAGGGTCATGGAGTTTTTTGACACAAAGACTCAAAAGCACAACATTCTTAGTGTTGTCGTGGAGGACCCACTTCTTGCCCATCACTGGGGGTGCCAACAGCCAGGACTATGTGTACTCTTCTTTGCAGGATTATTCACTCCTCAGATAGCTCCTCAAATGGTGGCCCATAGGGGTGGAGGCACTCCCTCAGCACAAGCCACACGCTGTCCTATACGGGCCGCTTCTGCAGTCTGGGGGCTCAACTTAACGGAGTGTCTCTATCACCACTGCACCCACTACCACCACACAATCTCTGCTGCTCCTGGGTGTACACCACGAAGTCGATGACTCTGCTACTTCGACACCTCACCAATCAACACCCATGCTCACCCTGTTGTGATGAGTTAGAGGGGGCTCACCAGCTTACTGGCAGCACAAAGTCCTCTGTCAGTACCCTGATGGTATTCTCCCATGTTACTGGCTCCCAATTCCCTTAATTTGCTTGGGCTCACTTATGACCTGGTGGCCGATAGCCTACCTGCACCCACAGCAGCAGCCTACCCCCCGGCCCGGGGCGGCTGTGTGGTTGCGCACAAAAGTCAAGGGAACTCGAGCCCAGGCAGCAGTCCAGTCTGTAGAGGAGTGCCCAAAAGCAAGGGGAAGAAGCAGCCAAGAGAGTAGCTAAAGAGCCAAGTGAGAGTGCCTGATGCCTGGAGCAAGGAGCGGGTAGCGGGTATAGCGGGCTGTGGTTGGGGGGTCATGACTAAGCTCCACAGTCTCCTCTCCCTAGTACGAAATCCAGCCCCGCAGCCTGGGCAGCATCTCACACCCTGAGCATCCAAGCTCCGAACACTGAGCACCTCCTGCACTCCCTCTGTGTGTGCACCCTTCTACAACCACTTTCCGCTTGTCCTACGTCCCTATGCTTTTCCCCATCCTGGAAAACATCAGATCCTGCTAGGGTAGTAGATGAGGATGCCGCATGCCAGGAGGAGTTAAGAATATGGGGCTCCTCCTGAAAAGGAACAAACGTCCACAGTGATGTCCCAGGACAAGGCTCCTCCATCATAAGGACCAACCCAACCACCAGTGACCAGGCCACTACAAAACTGGGGGCAGTGGTTGCACTTACTTTCATCCCTTCTCCTACTGACAGTCCCAGCAGGAACAGCAGCCAAGGCTAAGATTCACCCTGGACGTCCCTGAGCATTCTCATATCTCACCATCCCTGCTCTGTGTGTGTGTGTCTGTAGATGAATTTCAAGAGGCCATTAGGCAGTCACTGTCTAGTCAATGGGCATTCTCATGTGGTCTTGCAGAGGTTGTGAAGGCAGTTAGAGCCCACCAAGAAGAGCTAGCTGACCAATATTGGGAGATCTGCTGCCCCTTGTTCATCTGGCCATCAGCTTTTCCACCCACCACTTAGCCCATTCCTCCACACCCTCTTTGTTTGTGAGCTGAAGTGTGTCTTCCTCTACATCCACCCATATTTCCCTAGTCTCTGCAATGCCTCACAAGGTATCTGGTCCTGCCCCACATTCCTCAATGCCTTCACCAGAGGAGGAGCTACATGTGGTCATTTCTCAAACGTTGAGGCCAGGAACGTTTGTGATTAAACCTAGAAAGCAGTAATGAAACCTTGTCTGGGATGGGAGAGTTACTTTCACTTATATTTGGACAATTTGTACTTTTTTGGCCTGATTTTAGGGGATTTCTTTAAATGTTTCAATTGGACATTTTACTTGATTTTATTTATTTCATTAGAATGTGTAGATAGACATCCCTCGTGACATATTATGTTTTGGTTATACCCCCCCTCCCAGAAAGCAGTTTACAGCCTGAATTATGACAATCACAAAAGTACAATTCTCAAGAAGATAAACAACCCAGAATAGCCCTAAAAACTCTACAGCGTAATAGTCCTGCCGGATATGTGCCCCTATCACTGGGCGGCCCACCTCGTTAATATTTACGACTGGCTCTTTGCCCTCCACCCTCCCAACCACTCAACATTCAGGCTGGAGCGGGCGCAATGGAGGGAAAGGACTTACCTACATTATCTTTACAGGGGTTGGGGGACTCAGGTTCCCCTCCCAGCCACTCAGGTCACATTAGCAGCTTGGGATAAAGTCCTGAAAACCATTGGGTGGCACCGCAAACCCACAAAATAAACACTATTGTGCAAGGGATGCTGGCATTCTAAAATATGAAAACTGCAAGAATTTGAGGCTTGGAATCTGATTGGGATTTCTAAGGAAGGAGATTTGATCGAGAGTGGCAATATTAGGCCATTTCTTCTTGTTACAACATTGTACTGGATGCATGCAAATCAATTCTTTGATTTGCATGCAATCAAAGAATTGATTTGGCTGGCAGAGGGACTCCCCGGTAAGGGCATTCCAGATTTGGCACTGTGTGGAAGGACATTTATTGATGGAGGAGCTGGGGAAGGGTGTGATCTCTTCAACCTATACAACTCCTATCAACAATATGCCTGATACCCTGTTTCAACTGCGAGAGAAGTGGATAGAGGAAGTGAGGGACATGAAGGACGTTGGAGAGAGGTAGCCATAAAATCACAGTTATGACTAGTCCAATTCAATATATTAAACCAAGTATATTATAATAGGCGTCAACTGCATGACATGGGAGGGTTCAGTCCCCACACTGACTGAGATGTCAGGGTGAAGATGACTCCTTTTTCCTTATGATCTGGAGTTGCCCCCCGATCCAGGGCTACTGGGGTGCAATCACTGGGGATCTCAGCTGGGTGTTATCAGTACAGATCTCATTGGACCTCAAGTTAATCCTTTTGGGGATCCCTAATGACACTGACTTACCTCTGGCCCGGCTCCTGTTCTGCGGTCTTGGCCTGGTTGTAGCTATGGCCCGGCTCCTGTTCCGCGGTCTTGGACTGGTTGTAGCTAAGAGAGACATAGCTCAACAGTGGGGGCAAGAAAATGCCCAACACTGCCGTAATAAAAAAGGGGTATTGACATGTACATGGTAGCTGAAAACTTTCTGCATGCCAACAGGGGTTGCCCCACAAAGTTTCATAAAGTATGGGACAAATGGATGGAATACTACTCTTTAGAGATGTTGGAAGACAGTGAAAGGTAGAGTTGGGGTATGACTTGATAGGTGCAGGTGTTCTTACCTGATGTGGCACTGTTTATGACCTGGTATTTTCTTTTGCTAGCGAGTCTGTACGGGCCGATGGGTGTCTGGGTCGGTGTGGGGGGTGGTAGGGATGTTGGTTGTTAAAGATTGTTGTTATTGCTATGTGGCCAATGGGGTTGGACTCCAGAATTGATGCATGGTGCTATTATTTGCTTTTGCTATACTGTTTTGAACGCAAAATAAAAATATATATAAAAAAAGGATTGTGGTTGTGATAGTGATGGCAGCGCAGCATGTCTGGCTGGGTCTCAGAATTCATTGTGGATGTCAGTCTGGCTTCAGGTCCTGCCAGGGGAGAGTTGTTGTTGCTACAGCTATCACCTTTAATAGAGCAGACATTGTGAAGTGTAGAAAGGAAAGTTAAGAGGTGTCAAGGTTAGTACATTTAGGGGCATACTTACAAGAAAGTGGTGCATCAGTCCCGATGCGCCACTTTTCTTGCGTCACCCGTGCCCCCACCTAACAACACTACAGTTGCACCATATTTAAAATTTGGCACACCATGGCAGTCGTTAGGACAATAGCGTCAACATTTTTTACACTATTTTGGCGCTTTGCTGCACTAGTGTCAAAACTATTGATGCTAGTGCAGCAAGGCACAGGGAGGCCCATTGATTAAAATGAGTGCGTCATTTTAACACCTGCCCTGAGCAGGCATTAAAAATTACAGAAAAAATGATGCAGTGAAATGTTGTATATTTCATTGCGCCATTTTTTCAGGCCTTCCTGTATCGGAACGCCCCCCTTGCATAAATTATGCCTAGTTCATGTATAATGTGGTGCAATGGTTTATAAACTGGCACAATTCAAGAATTTGTAAATACGATGGAGGAGAAAGGCCTCCTTAACATTGCCTTTTCATCAAATAAATGACGCTATGCGGCGCAAGGTGGCACTAGGGGCTTGTAAATATGCCCCTTAGTCTTTACGAGAGGAGCTGTGTGTAAGTGATGTGTGGGATAGGTGCCTCTACGTGAAGGGAGAGATTGTTGCTGTTTGATGGTAGTGTGAAACAAATGGGGAAACAACATCTAGTTGAACAACAAAGGTGTTCTGTCCTGCCTTTGCCTGATGTGGGGACACCAGGAACAGGCAGACTATGCATCAGGTCAGAGTGCATGATAGAGAGGATACGCTTATTACGTGAGGTGAGACAGAGGCTGGATCTGGCTCTTGATCAAGAGCATTCAGGTTTGCTATCTTGTTCATGGTTCATGTAGAGTAGACACAGTAGATGGGTTAATGGACACTATTCATGGGGCCATCTTACTGATGATGGTGCACTCCACAGATTTTAGCCCCGTTTACTGTCTGCTATATTTCTGACCATGATCTGCTAGACATGTATCGGACCTTCTCTATTGCGGATAATTGCAGCCATCTTGCAAATGGTGATTGACTGTTTTTTTACCTGTTTATCGCAGACTGTTCACAGCTCGGTCTTTGTTTTAGAAGAGTTATAACCACTCATTACAGAATCTGCCTCTTTGGCTTTGCCCTATCATCAGCACAGCTGCTTCCTAATGCACAGAGTGGGTGGCGTGGGCAGCTCTCCATTGTGCACTGCCAGGTATGCCATGCATTAATCTAAGCCACTGAGAAGAGACTTTCCAATGCAGAAAGAGGGTCCCATCTGCCATGATAAGATACGCTTGAATTCCATAATCTTTGCCTTTCTCTAGTCTCTCCAACACAAATGGTAAATAAAGCATCCAAGTACGAAAGCATGTGTGCAAGGGAAGGCAGCTAATGATGGACGATTCTATTGCTTTTCAAAAGATGGGTGAGCTTTGTTAGAATACGGTGTCTTCTTTTACAAAAATATTTTACAAAAAAGATATTTGGTGTGTATACAAATACTGCATTTCTAACTGAGTAGCTGCACAACTCTGCCCATTCTCCTATCCCATTGGCATGGTGCATGAAGAATTGGGCCTTGAGCCGGACTTGCAAACCAGAAACTCCTACGAATTGACTCTTTTGTGTAGGCCTTGTCAGACGAGGAAGACAGCACTAAGAGCCACATGTATCAAGCTGTTTTGTGGTCGCAAACAGGCCGAGTCACAGAGTCTGTCCGTTTGTGACCACAAAAAAGCATTCTGCTATGCATCAAAACCAAATTGTTATTCAGTATCGCATTACCATTTCGCAATTTGAGTTTGCAACTAAATACCGATTCTGTATTTGGCAGAGGCATCTCTTCCGACTACCGAATTAGAGCTATGGGCCAGATTTAGAAAGAAAACATTTTGCGAGTTGCAAATTGCGAGTACTGGCGACTCACAATTTGCAACTCGCAAAATGTTATGCAGAAAGGTGTCTCAGACACCTTCTGCGACTCGCTATTGGGTCGCAAAGACCCACCTCATGAATATTAATGAGGTGGGTCGCAGTTTGCGACCCCATAGCGAGTCTAGGCACTCACAGGGATGGTGGCCTGCTGGAGACAGCAGACCACCATGTCCGTGACTGCTTTTTGAATAAAGCAGTTTATTTTTTTCTTTTTGCAGCCCGTTTTCCTTAGAGGAAAACGAGCTGCAAAAATAACAAATTCCGAAACTATTTGGTTGCGGTTTTTTCAGAGTAGGCAGTGGTCCATAGGACCACTGCCTGCTCTGAAAAAATATTTTTATTCGCATTCACAAAGGGGAAGGGGTCCCATGGGTACCCCTTCCCTTTTGCGAATGACTTACCATCCACTTCAAGTGGATGGTAACTGCGAGTTAGTTTGCGACCGCATTCACAGTCCCAAAGCAACTCTGCATGGCGATGCGGTCGCAAATAGGAAGGGAACACCCCTTCCTATTTACGAGTCGCAACCTCAAATTGCGAGTCGGTACCGACTCGCAATTTGGCGATGTGCATCGCGTAAGGCCATTTGCGCCTCGCAAACTGCGTTTTTCGCAGTTTGCGAGGCGCAAAAGGCTTGCTACATCTGGCCCTATATGTTTTAATGTTTTACGACTGAATTCCGGTTGCAAACCATTAATAATTTACAGACTACAGAAGTTCAGTGGTAATGCATTTGCAAAAGGTAAGGGGACCCTTAGGGACCCCATCCACTTGGTGAATTTGTTTAATAGAATGCCATGGGCCACGGGACAACTGCATCTTCTTAAACAAATGAAAAGGAAAAAAACGGTAACTTTATTTTTAAACGCATCCCGTTTTGGTTTAAGGCAGGCCGGTTGCATTAAAAAAAATAAAGGCAGCATTATTTAAAAGCAATCACAGACAAGGTGGTCTGCTGACCTCAGCAGGCCACCATCCCTGTGATGGCGTTGAATCCTGGTGGATCATAAATTGTGTCCTACCTCATTAATATTCGTGGTATAGGTTGATTTGCGACCCACTAGGAATCGCTATTTAAAAAATTAAAATGTCATACATCAGTAATTGCGATTTCCAAATTGTGATTCAGTAATACCAGCAATTTGGAAATGACAATTACTAATGTTGCTACATAGGGCCCTAGATGCCTTAACTTGTTAAGCACTTGCTGTTGACAGCCACTGTGATTTGTAGATCACAAGTTTGAATAATGACAGGGCAAAGTCATTGCCCATCCTTATGAAGATAATGAATTAGATCGTATTAGCGTAGGTAATATTAATATCAGGGGCTCAATTTGCAACATTTTGTATCAGGGTTGCATTCCTTTCTTAATGCATTCCAACACAAAAATGCATTTCTGGATTTACTAAGTCACATAGGGGGTCATTCTGACCCAACAGGCTGGCGGTGCTTCCAAGCCCATTCTGACTGCGGCGGTAAAGCCGTGGTCAGAAAACCAGGACCGGCGGTTTTCCACCGGTTTTCCCCCGGCTGGGCGAATCCGCCGGGGCAGCGCTGCAAGCAGCGCTGCTATGGGGATTCTGACCCCCTTCCCGCCAGCCTGTTTCTGGCGGTTGTCACCGCCAGGAAGAGGCTGGTGGGAACGGGTGTCTTGGGGCCCCAGGGGGCCCCTGCACTGCCCATGCCACTGGCATGGACAGTGCAGGGGCCCCCTATCAGGGCCCCATGAAGCTTTTCACTGTCTGCCTAGCAGACAGTGAAAAGCACGACGGGTGCAACTGCACCCGTCGCATGACCGCAACACCGCCGGCTCCATTCGGAGCCGGCTTCTGTGTTGCAGGCCTCCTTCCCGCTGGGCCGGCCGGCGCTACCATGGGTAGCGCCGGCCGGCCCAGCGGGAAGGTCGGAATGCCGGCAGCGGTCTTTTGACCGTGTAGCGGGCAAATGGCAGTTCCCGCCTGGCGGGCGGCAACCGCCGCCCGCCAGGGTCAGAATGACCGCCATAAAGCCCAATCTGCGTGCCTTTGTGGGCTTACCCAAAAAACATTGTAAGACATCATGGATGTGTTCCATGGACCAATCATGGACGTTCCCATGCGTCTACATGTGGATTATGACACAAACCTAGATTTACTAAAGGCAATTAACCTGGGTTTGTGCCAAATTCCTGTGCCTACCCGAGGGAGGCGTAACGAGGAGAAATATCTCTATTTATACTTGTTACTTCCTCTTTCCATGGGCACTGCATTCTGCATAGGAGGAGAACTATGCCTTTAAGGATTGTTTTTGCACAAGAAGTTATCCCTCCTGCACAAAGTGTGCAAGCGTGGAAGCGTTGACATTAGGCAGCAAACACTCCACCAGTAATATGAGAGAGTAGAAATTACCCATTTCTTAGTAGATATAGCATATTTCTGCTCTCTCTCTTCTATGCAATGCAGCAAGTTGCCTTGCTGTGTTGCATTGCGTGAAAGGTTAATAAATCTGCCTTCTGGTATTTCCAGCTCTTAGAAATAGCAGAAGTAGGATGTGAAGGTGATGTCCTGCCCTCAGAATCCCGTCCATTTACAACAATAAAAGAGGAAACCAAAGATTCACGGGCTTTTAATTGCAATTTAACATGCTTTTAATTGCACTCAGAGATGCACACATTTCTATTTCTATTTGCATTTACATAGCACATACTGCTTAAGTGAATCAAAAAGAGAAACAGGATGTCAGCTACCAGATATTCACAAAATATGCAAATAGCATAGTGTGTCAGGGATCTCAAAAATCCAAGTTTTAAATTACTTTTGAAAATGAGATTCCTAATTTACAGACCTAAGATGTCTTGGCAAGGTATTCCATGCTTTGGTGCCAAGTACAGAACAGGATTTACCACCTCTGGTTTTCAATCCAAAAAATGGAGGTCTATGCAGGTTAGCCTGTAATGATCTAAGAGTTCTTCCAGGGTTGTAATGCGTAAACTAGCTGTGAGAAATTTAGGACCAGTACCAGCAAAAGCCCAAAAGGTCATCAGAAGAAGTTTAAAGATAATTTTCTTACGGACTGGCAATCAATGTAGGGAGTTTAAAACAGCAGAGGCAAATGATCTGATGGGTAATTTAAGAACTGTTCTAGCAGCTGCATGTTGGATGATTTGCAGCTTGTGTATATTCTGCTTGAAAGAACCCACATGCAAACTACAGCAGTAAGGGGTGATGCCACTTTCCAAACAGGGCATTTACACTTTGCTCAACGCATGGTGTCGTCTCTGATGACCCGACGGTATTTGAGTGGCTTTATGATGAATTGGCCTTATGGCCATCGCCGACTATTTTTTGTGGTGACTTTAACATAAGCATTGCAGGCGATTGGCATCAGGGTAGTGATAGGAAATATTCCAAGGTTTTTTTGCTCTCTGTGTGACTTGGTTCATAACCATGGGCTGGTAGATGTTTGGGGGGTCAAAATGCCTTTCGACCCTGGATATATGTATTATTCTGCCCCACACCAAAAACATGCCCAGCTTGACTATTTTTTTGGTGTTGAGATCCTTAGTCCAGGATTGTACAATTGATAGGTTTCCCAATTATATGTCCGATCATAACCCTCATGTGTTAGCTGTTACTCTTGAAGACTGGGAAAGACAGGCCTCGAAATGGAGCTTTGAGCATGCCCTTTTAATGGATGATGATTCTGTTAATACGATTAAGAAATGGATCCCAAACTTTATGAAGGAAAACATCATGAGTGCCCTGCTTGGGGTCGTCTGGGACAGACACATTTAAAGCTAGCATATGCAGAGAAATGTTGCGTTTTAGCCTGAATCGTCAAAAAAAAGGAGAAAATCTGCATGACTGAGTTACATATGGCTTTGGCGGAGGCAGAAACTAGGGTAGTGTTTGCTGTCATCAAGGGGCAGGACATACAAGAAGCCCAACAACGGATTGCAATGATTAAAGGCTCAATGTTAGAGGTGACAGCAAAAAAGTGGCAGATAAATATCTAGCTTGGAAAGAGAAATCCTATGAATTTAGTGAACAGGTAGGTCATCTCCTTGCTATCCGTGTGCGTCAAAAGCAAGTGCAGCAGGATATAAAAGAAGTGAGGGATTCTATGCTTGAGGTAGTCTCAGAACCCTTGGACACTTGTGTTTCCTTTCAGAAGTAATATTCAACTCTGTACATTGAGAACTAGGATTGGGAGGACAGAGAGGTTCAGCAATTTTAGGATGAAACTTCGTTAAACGTCCTAGACAAAATGGATCTGGAATTATTGGAAGCCCCTATTTCTTGGGAAGAATTTCTGCTGGCCATTTCTAGCTTACCATCAGGTAAGGCGGTCGAGCCAGACAGCAACCCTCTCAAGTTTTGTCAGATTTTTTCCACATCTACCAAAGAGTACCTACTTGATCTCTTTATACATATTCATAAGGACACCGTTCCCCCGAAGTCATGGTCCATGGCCAATATCGTCGTTTTTCCTAAAAAACACAAACCAGTACAGGATTTGGGCTCATATTGCCCAATTATGCTGACTAATGGGGACTTCAAAATGTATTCCAAAGTTATGGCTATGCGTTTGTCAAGTGTTATCAGCAAGATTGTCTCGCCTAAACAACACACTTTTATTCCTAGTAGGGGGGGCGACTGCCCATATTCCTTGTGTGATTTCACTTTTTAATGCTGCAGGTATAGGCGGAGACTCCATGGCTTTTACTGGATGCTGAAAAAGCATTTGATAGGGTCTCCTGGCGGTACCTGTGGGATGTTATGCGGAAAGTCGGGATCAGACCTGGATTTATCAAGGCTATTGGTGCTCTACATCCAGATCCAGGGTCTTTGCAAAGGGAGGGTACTCGGATCCTATTAAGATTCAAAGGGGCAGAAGGCAGGGATGCTCTTGCTCCTATTTACTTTTTGCTATCTATATTGATCCGTATATTCGGAGACTTGATGCTAACCCCAAGATTATGCCTATGCAGTTGAACAAATGGGATGGCATATGTCGATGTAGCTCTTGTCTCTCTGGACCTCAAGACCGCTTTAGAAGACATGGGAAGAGAGGCTATTCAGTCTGGGCGGTTCTTGGGGTACTCGGTTAATGATGATAAGACACAAGTGGTTATCAATAGTCTAGCTTCATTGAATGATGCTCGTGTGGTCGACAGTGCAAAGTAATTAGGAGTTAATATCTCTTCAAATGTCAACTGAATTGTAGGCTCCAACCTGGAACCCTTAATAGAGAGAGCTAGCAAGGATCTTGCCCAGCTGAATAATTTACACCTCTCCTTAGTCAGACGATGTTACGTTCTTAAAATGCTGCTTCTTCCAACAGTTCTATACTTCTTTTGGGCCATTCCATTAGAAGTTGATAACTCTTGGTTTAGAAGGTTGGAGAGCATGATGACAAGATTCTTATGGTCCCATGGTTGGACTCGGCGAGCTCTAAAGTTTTTGGCGCTCCCGTGGGAGAGAGGTGGCTGGTCGGTGCCAAATCTCGAACCATAATATTGGATGCCCATTCTTCAACAATGTTGAATCTTGCTTCAGGAGGAGAGTTCAGAGCCGATGGTGGCTGGTAATGATCCCTCACCGTTTGTACTTCTGCTCAGAAAAGGAGCCTGGGGTTGCCATTAGAGGCAAGTTCTATTTGAATATTTTGAAAGGGTTTGATTTAAGTCTTTGCTGTGTGCTTTTAAGATGTGGGCAGCTGTGCATAAACATCTTGGTATCGGTCAGCTAAATTATTATAGGCCTATGTTTAGTAATCCCTCTTTATCAGATATATTCCAGGACCCTTGTATGTTCCACTGGAAAGGCTGGAGGAGTTCTTGTATTACTCAGGTCTTGTGTCTTTTGAGGATCTGATCAGGGATTATTCAGTCGGGCATAGGGAATTTAAAAAATGTTTGCAAATTAGAGACTTTTCTCATTGGGAATGGAGGTGGCTCTACCAGAATTTTCCAGGTGGAGCTAGTGGATTTACTTTTAACTGCAAGACGTCGACCAATTGGTGAAATATACGGCCTGTTGATTCAGTTTATGAAGGATGATCTAAATAAACATTCTGAGAAATGGCAGGAGAAACTTTCCGTCCCTAACTCTACCCTTTAGGAATCTCTTCACCTCGCTTCCTGTCTGCTAATTTGTTTAGCTCAACATTATAAAACGTGGTTTAATTTATATACCATGCCGGGGAAGATTGTGGAGTGGGGCGGAGACAATGGATCACAGTGCCCAAGATGCCTTCTTTATGGAGCCGATTTAACTCATAAGTTTGCTGGCTGCCCGGGACTTACAGAAATCTTCGCTGAAATGTCTGTGTTTCTCAATGAGAAGCTTAAACTGCGAGTTTATTTAACCCCTCAGCTGCTGTTATTTGGGATTCAGAAAGAAGGTGTCCCTGAAGTAATACGTTTTTATTTATGGCCTTTGTGTCGCCTCGCCCTGGCTCGATCCCAAACCTTCCTCTTCTGGGCAATAGCTGGCTAGAATGTTTGCCACACACAAGTTTGAGAGTGCTTTGTACCAGCAGAAGGGTAAAAAGGCAAAGAAGAGTGTGCTCGGGATTTGGGCCCTTTTTTCTGACCGGATCCTGACCCATAAGGAATAGCAGATGGGGTTTTGGGTAGGGTGCTAACTACTTTTTTTATTGCGCAACCCCTTGCCTAACTTAGGCCCATATTTATACTTTTTGACGCAAAACTGCGCAAACGCAGTTTTGCGTCAAAAAAATTAGCGCCGGCTAACGCCATTCTGAAGCGCCATGCGGGCGCCGTATTTATTGAATGACGTTAGCCGGCGTTAGCCGCCGGCGCCGTCTGGTGTGCGTTAAAAAAAACGACGTACACCAGGCAGCGCCGGCTTAGGGGGATATGGGGCTTGGGCGTCAAGAAATGGGGCAAGTCAGGTTGAGGCAATTTTTTCGCCTCAACCCGATTTGCGCCATTTTTTTTTCACTCCCAACCCCCATAGAAATGACTCCTGTCTTAGCAAAGACAGGAGTCATGCCTCCTTGCCCAATGGCCATGCCCAGGGGACTTCTGTCCCCTGGGCATGGTCATTGGGCATAGTGGCATGTAGGGGGGCACAAATCAGGCCCCCCTACGCCACAAAAAAAAAAAAAAAAAACACTTACCTGAACTTACCTTAATGTCCCTGGGATGGGTCCCTCCAGCCTTGGGTGTCCTCCTGGGGTGGCCAAGGGTGACAGGGGGTGTCCCTGGGGGCATGGGAGGGCACCTCTGGGCTCCTTCAGAGCCCACAGGTCCCTTAACGCCTGCCTTTTGCAGGCGCTAAAAAACAGCGCAAAAGCGGCCGTACGTCATTTTTTTTGACCCGCCCACTCCCGGGCGTGATTTTTGCCCGGGAGTTTAAATCCGACGCACATGCCTCGGAGTCGATTTTTTAGACGGGAACGCCTACCTTGCATATAATTAACGCAAAGTAGGTGTCCACTGTAAAAAATTACGCTAACTCCATGGACTTTGGCGCTAGACGCGTCTAACGCCAAAGTATAAATATGGAGTTAGTTTTGCGTCGAAATTGCGTCAAAAAAACGACGCAATTCCGGCGCAAACGGAGTATAAATATGCCCCTTAATCTGATCTTTATGATGGGGATCCACTGAATGGCTTCTGCACTTTTCAGTTTATTTATTGAACTTTTGACTATGAAATGAATCTAAGGGTTCCGCTGATTTATTTATATGAAAGTTGCACTTTACAACACTGTGCGTCTTTAATCTTATATTCGATCTATGATTGCTCTTGTGCTGGGGGCTGAGAAGGGAGGTTAGTTTGTCTCTATTTATTAACATTTTGCAATAAAAATATATTTAAAAAAAACCTATTGCAGTAGTCCAACCTAGATCTAGGGAGGGCACAGGCAACAAGTTTTCCTTGCTGATAGGGTCAAATGGTCAAAAGATTGAAACAGGGCACTGCAACTGACAAAGCTTGTGGTCGAAAGGACAAAGACGCATCAAAGTTTACCCCTAGGCTGAAGGGGAGACGTGGCATCAGGATGCCATTGTGAAGGCAAAAAATGATTGAATTTGCAAAAAAGCATAATCTCAGTTTTATCTGTATTACATTTTAGATGGTTGGTATGCATCCTCTGGATGGTAGAGGTTAAACAGGTTTTAAGAGACTGCTCGGAATCCAGTGAGGATTTATCAATGACATTATCAACTGGGTATCATCGGCATAAGATACAGTGTCTACACATACATAAAATAAACAAAGCCTGTTGAAATACCGGTATAATGAATATTTGTATAGGACGTTATGCCACCTAAAGTTGCCTCAGTGCTCTCAGCAGATGGGAGACGGGGTGTCATTTATAAATGTTTTTCAGAACATTAACCAGTCGCAAACTTGTAAGTGAAGTGAACGAAAAAAGTTTACATTGTAATGCATGAAAGCTAAAAATTAGCTTATTCGCTTATTCTGCATAACGAACTGAGTACTTAAAAACTGTGATTACCAATTAGCAATTACTTATTAGCGAATGGCTAACAGAATGTATGAAGCATTAGCAATTTGTAAAGATTCGCCAAAATGGGTTTTTACACTCACAAATTATAATCAAGTGAAAAGAGGGGACATCCACGTGCAAGCTCTGCAAAGCGACCCAGAAAGCACATCAAAATGACTGCATTTTATAGAATGGTAAAGAGGATAAGGATTTTTGCAAAACACTTTACGAGGAGAAGGGAACAGGAGAGAATTTTCAGGGTCAGGATGAAATTTTTTGATCAAAGAAAGAAAGACATATATTTAAAGTTTAGCTATATAAGACCTCATATGAGAGTTGGACCCACCATTCGGTAGAGAATCACACCAATACCATTCCGTTCCTACACATGTACAGGTTCTATGTTGCCTCCATCTATTGACACACATTAGCTATCAGTGAACTGTAGTTACAGCAGAAGGCTGCTACGGTGTGCTTTCTCTAGCTTTTTTGATTATTTTCATGAAGCCGAGTTGATAAAGATCAAGAAGCACATTATATTTCCAAATGCTGGTCAAGAATTGAGGAACACTACACAATACCTAATCAATCAATCAATCATTGTAAAGCGCGCTACTCACCAGCAGGGTCTCAAGGCGCTGGTTGGGGGGAGGATTGCTACTGCTCGAATAACCAGGTCTTGAAGCGTTTCCTGAAGGTCAGGGGGTCCTGGGTCTGTTGTAGATGGACGGGGAGGGAGTTCCAGGTCTTGGCGGCGAAGTGAGAGTAGGATCTGCCGCCAGCTGTAGTACGATGGATGCGAGGGACAGTGGTGAAGGCGAGGCTGGCGGAGCTGAGTTTGCGGATGGGAGTGTGGAAGGTGAGTCGCTCTTGAGGTAGGCAGGGCCAACGTTGTGGAGAGCTTTGTGGGCGTGGATGAGGAGTTTGAAGGTGATCCTCTTGTTGACGGGAAGCCAGTGTAGGTCTCTGAGGTGGGCTGAGATGTGGTTGCGGCGTGGGATGTTGAGGATGAGGCGTGCAGAGGCGTTCTGTATACATTGCAGTTTCTTCTGGAGCTTGGCCGTGGTTCCCTCGTAGAGTGTGTTGCCGTAGTTCAGTCTGCTGCTGACGAGGGTGTGGGTGACCGTCCTTCTGGTTTCGGTGGGGATCCATCTGAAGATCTTGCGATGCATGCGGAGGGTGTTGATGCAGGAAGATGAGACGGCATTGACTTGCTTGGTCATGTTGAGCGATGTGTCTAGGATGAAACCTAGATTGCACGCATGGGTGGTGGGCGTTGGTGCGGTTCCTAGGGTGGCTGGCCACCAGGAGCCATCCCATGTGGAGCAGTTGGAGCCGAGGATGAGGATCTCTGTCTTATCTGAGTTCAGTTTGAGGCAGCTCTCCTCCATCCAGTTGGCGATGGCATGCAGTCCGTCGTGGAGGTTGGTTTTGGCGGTGGAGGGGTCCTTGGTGAGTGAGAGGATCAGCTGGGTGTTGTCGGTGTAGGAGACGATGTTGAGGTTGTGGGATCGGATGATGTTGGCGAGCGGTGCCATGTAGATGTTAAAAAGTGTTGGGCTGAGAGAGGATCCTTGGAGAACACCGCAGATGGTCTTGGTGGCTTCAGAAATGAAGGGTGGGAGGCAGACTCTCTGATTTCTGCCATAGAGGAAGGGTGTGATTTAGTCCAGGGCTTTGTGGCAGATCCCTGCATCGTAGAGGCGAGTGCGGTGGGTGTGGTGACAGACGGTGTCGAAGGCAGCTGAGAGGTCCAGGAGGATGAGGGCAGCGGTTTCGCCTTTGTCGAGCATAGTCCTGATGTCGTCGGTTGCAGCGATGAGGGCGGTCTCGGTGCTGTGGTTCCTACGGAATCCATCTTGGGAGATGTCCAGCGTGTTGTTATCCTCCAGGAAGTGGGTCAGTTGGCCGTTGACGATCTTCTTGATGACCTTCGCCGGGAAGGAAAGGAGGGAGATGGGCCGGTAGTTCTTGAGGTCTCTGGGGTCTGCTTTGGGTTTCGTTAGCAGGGCATTGACTTCGGTGTGCTTCCAACTCTCCGGGAAGGTGGCGGTCTCGAAGGAGCTGTTGACGATCATACGGAGTTGGGGGGCAATGATGGGGCTTGCTTTGTTGAAGACATGGTGGGGGCAGGGGTCGGAGGGTGATCCGGAGCAGATGGTGCTCATGGTTTTGATGGTGTCCTCGTCGTTTATGTGTGTCCAGACGAGCAACAGGTTGGTGTGGCTGGGTGCGTTGGGGTTAGTGGTGGCCGCGGTGCTCGTGGGGGTCGAGGAGTTGAAGCTGCCGTGGATGTCCGTGATCTTGTGATGGAAAAAGGTGGCGATGCGATGAAAACATGCTCAGATACTGTGGTCTCTACAATCTTTTGTCAAAAGGAGATTTTGAATATGAAATATTTATAACTATATGTGGCAATGATTTTAAAACACATTACACTAGATGGTAGAATGAGTATAATTATGTTCCTTCTAGGTAATTGTGCATATGCCACACAATCTTGGCTGATCACACCATCTCTGAACGCTGTTGCAACTAATGAGAGAAGATTTAACACAGACGTACAAGGGATGTAGTCAAACACACATTTTAACTTTTAAAGAGTAGATTTAGGCACATACACAAGAGTGGTGGTGCTTTGCAGCAAGCCATTGAAAAGTGTGCAGATCATCACTTGTTGTGGATTGTTTTATAAATTAGCCACAAAAAAGGAAGGCCTTCCTACTGCACCTGATGAAGTAGACACTGATGATAAGGAAGATCCCCTCCCACCCTTCCTCTATGAACACGATGTTGCAAGTGCTGCTGAAGAAAGGCACGATTGGGCAGACATTAAAAACAGCCACTACTAAGACAGGCGCATGCAATGTAAAATAATAAAAACAAACAGAAAAGTAATTTTTGCAAGTGTTATCTTTTTTCTGTTTATTCACACATAGTGAAAAGACAATGGGACCATGAAGATGAACGTGTTTATTTTTTGCGTCCTCTACTTTGTTCTCTCTTCTCGGTGGCAAGAGCTGCCCCAGCACATTTAGCCTCCCCTTTTCTGCTGCTTTCCTGCGTAAATTTTGTATTTCTGGTACAGAAATACTACTTAGACTTGCTGCTTTCTCCCTAGCAGGTGACACCTTAATTTATTCACCTATACATTAGTGCAGTTGTTACTTGCATTAATCTTTGTGACGTCGTTTAACTATATTGAGTCATTTCTAGGGGTGGGTTGCAAAGTCTGCTTAGTCGGCAGAGTTCATGGAGTTTTGCCAACTCCCCGCTAGTTCCGGCAAAATACTGCCAACTGCTGCATGGCAGAGTTTTTTCTCACGTGTGGTTCGCCAATGTTAAGCTGGGGAGCGCAAGCGAGAAGTTGCATCCCCTAGTATGATTTTCAGCTGTTAGAACACCTCTGGGTGAGATCTCTCAACTCGAACAATTGAAGTGGGTCAGAACATTGCCATTGACAAAGCTGTCGCTCATGCACAAAATCTACCCAAGCAGCAGAAAGAAGCAGCACCATATGGCGCATCGGCTGGTGCAGTTTAGTCTGATTTTAAAGCACGGAACACGCTTCCAGCGCTAAATGTTAGCGCAAGCAGTGCAAAGTGCCCAAATTACACCCTCTTGCAGAACTCTTCAGAATCTCACAGAGTTTTTATGTAAATTAAACGTAGTGACACTCCATGAGTTCCGCCCACGCCTAGCCATTTCATTCCCAATATTGTCTTTCTTGAGTGTATAATCGTAGCTTTTGCAACCTCCTTTTATCTTTTGGTGTTGCCTCATGACAAGGCCATTTACATATAATTTTGCCTGATTTAACCATTTCATTGCTTTCTTTGCTTACACTTTTCATATTTATTTAAGGGTTCCTTCTACCTGCGCTCAACAAAACACTCCCTGGTCCTGCTGATGACCCGATCACAAACGTAAGGTCGAAAAAATTTCAACAGCCATTCTGCACTAAAGACATCATGAGCTACTTACCTGTAGGGCACTACAGCATTTCTTATGAACTTTATCATTTATCTGTGCTTTCGTTATTAAATGTATTGTCATTTTCAACATATATTGATGACATAAAGTGTGTCTTAACTAGGGAAGTTTACATACAATCATTCTTTTCGCAATACCAATACTTGGTCATGTCTTTATTATATTAATTGTAATTACTATACACTTGGTAGAGTGAAACATTTTATTTCTTGTAACAGTTAATACTTTTTGGACAATGTTGATGGTAATCATACGTGAAGAACTAGTTAGGACTCGTGGTTGCAGTGCCACATAAGTTTGTCAACCAGGAAGTATCTATGTCTCAAAAAAATAGGATGTTCCTCGGGCGATCCATAACCTTGTTTAGAGGAAAAGCTGTAAACACATAAAAATACTGCTATGTTATTTCTACAGAATCCAATCCACTTGGAGTATCTTTATCAGGAAGCAACTTCCCTCACCCATTTAGGTGGCATGCTTTATCAGTGGGTCCTGCTCCATACTAAGTGGACAATACAATGCCTAACAGGCCCCTTGAGTGGGAGTTTTTGGGCAGAGATCTTTTCACTAGTCATATTGAATGATGATGAGTCAGTGATGATAGTCGGTAGTATGTGAAGCAGAAGCATTGGTATATTGTACAGGACACGTGGCAGACAGGTATCATCCTCCCAGCCACCTTCAGTGCCTCCCATACCATGTTAATCAGGCTATAGAAATAGGCAGGATGTTTTCCATGCCCAGAAAAGGTTTCTACTTACCTTTTCTGAGTTATTGAAAGCCCTGGCTTTCAGGCCATCCAGGAAAATCAAGCCTTCTTTGCATACCGACAAAAATTGTTTCTCCAAGGTTCTAGTAAATCTGCAAAAACCATGCAGTACTCTGAAACATCGATTGAGGCGACAGTGGCGGCCGGCAGCTTTAGGAGGGAGGGGGGCGGTTGGGACACACACACACACACACTCATTCTCTCACACACAGACAGGCACGCACGCACATCCATTAACAACACTCATACCATTCAAACATGCACGCACGCACCAAACATTCATTTTTAAAAATCGCACACACTCATTCTTTCACACACACACGCACGCACATCCATTAACAACACTCATAACACTCAAACATGCATGCGCGCACCAAACATTAAATTTAAAACATCACACACATACACACACACACTTACCTTCAGCTTCCAGGTCCCAGGAGGGTTGGGACTGCTGCCTTCCCTCATTGGCTGAGGTAAGGCAGCAGTTCCAGCCTCGTCACAGAGTGGGATGGGGTCAGTGAGACTGGTGACCCCACCCCACTCTGTGACGAAGTGTCACTGTTTGACACTCTCCCTGGGCACTTCAGGGCTTAAACTGAAGCGCCCAAGGAGAGTGTCAATTGATGACGCTTTCCTCCTCACCCAGGGGAGGGCCTCAGGGCACCTTTGCTGAGCCGAGGAGGTCACGCCCTAGGAGCTGTGACCTCCTAAGCCCAGCAAAGTTCAGCTGAGGCAGCCAGGAGTGTGCGCAAATCGCGCATGTCTGCTCCTGGCTGCCTGAGCTGAACATGGAGAGTGTCTGTCAGGCTGACCTTTGTTCAGCCTGACAGACACTCTTCATGAGGGGCAAAAGGTGGGGGGGCGTGGCCCTTCCGCACTGTGAGGAGATAAGGATTTAACAATGATCACTTGGCCTCTAGGAAACTTCAACGTGACACCACATAGACAACATTTAGGGGCCAAAAGGGTGATTTCACAAGACTAATTAAAACCCCACTACAGTATAAAGGACCTCTTCATAGAACACTGTCTGCTTCGGGACATGACTCCTTCCACAGGTTGACTGTACAGTCTACATCCCCCAGACTTCCATTTCCAACCCAAAACAATCTCCTTTCATACAATTTCTTCCAATGTCAGTTGCTGACAGTTCTAGGACCTTGACATAAACAGAACAATCCTCTTCACCTTTGGATCTTTTCCATCCAAACTCTAGAAATGTATTGCCTTTTAAGTTACATCCATAGTAACTGATCCCCAGCTGAGGGTGTTGTGCTGCTACATCCGAAACATGCAGTCATCATCCCATCCTAATAAATACAGCTCTCCCCCTCATTAGCCATCAAACTTCAAACCCATCTCTAACATCTTTCTTATCAGGAAATCATTGGAAGTGACAATCACTAGCCAACTTCACATCTACATTGAATACTATCATCTCCTTCACCAAAACCAATCTAGGGAAAACAAAAGGTTGATTAATGGAATGCTTGAGCTAACCTCAGACACTAGTTATTATCTGGACCGCATCCCAGTCCGTTTTTGCCCATTGTCTCAGTACAGACAAGAACCACCCTAGCTTAGCCTCTTTCTAATAGAAACAGTCAGCCTGAACTGTCAGGCCAAATGTCCTCTGAACAGCAAACAAACCACCTAGATTAGGTTTGGCATATTTGGGCCTTATTAGTGAGGTGCACCTTGGTTTCTACGGCACAGTGAGCACACAGCCCACGTTTTGGCATACCAATCACCCTTAGTATATTGAAGAAAGTAAAAGTGTGATAAGTGGAATCCTGGAATTAATCTCAGTCATGTGTACTCTGGGCCCCATCCCATCCCATCTTTTTTTGCCCACTGTGCCAGGCCATACAAGAACAACCTTATTTTAAATCAGATTTGCTTCTGCTACAACAGGAACAGTACAGCCCAGAATCTTACAAGGTTCTGCCTATACGGGGATAGAGAAAGCTCTACTAGATCTTCTGAACTTCTTCTGACTTCCAATGTAGGTCACCCAGCAGTACTTGTATGCTACTGGACTCTCCGGTAACGATCAACCACCATAAATTTCTGGAGTACTGGAGACACATTCCAGGCATACCCAGAAAAGCCCTTTGTAGGGTGTACAGCATCCCCAATCTGTTCCCTAATGGATGATAAATATCCTACATCTATTGCAGGAGCATACTGTGCTAGATAGGCCATGTCGCACAGCCCCCTTTGGTAACTGTTGTGGGCCTTATACAGGAGATTGTCAGTTTGACAGGAGAGTCCTCCCTGTGGTAGGAAGGCCTCGCCTAATGTTCATTGCTCTCGATCCACTAGGTCTGCTCCCAATTGCTCTGTGTGTTGACCCACCATCAAGTAAGTTGGCCACTGTAGCTGGGCCCCTAAATATTAATGCTCAATGTTTCTAGGTCCCCCTTCTCCACTGGGAAATGTAGTTTGGCTAATGCTACGTACCACCTCCTTTTGTTCCACACGAAGCCGCTGAGTAATGTGTGCATCAAAGGAAAGGTGCTTTGAGGACTTGTCACCTGAAGATTATGAAAGTAGTATAATAACTAAGGCCATCTTATATAGAGCTACCCTGTACTGACAGTGGAAGCGTGCACCAAAACATAATCCGTGGGTGGAGCCCAGCAATGGCTCTAGTGCGATTACCGTCCAGGAGATCTGCAGCTTTGTGGTAAATGTTGATGCCAAGGTATTGTAAAGTGTTTGGTCCCCAGTGGAGGGGGAGGCAATCAATCACAAATGTTTGTGGAGGGCAAGTTGGATGGAGTGGGAACAAGCAAGTCTTTGACCGATTCACACCGGTCCTGAGGCGGCATGGAATCCAGTCAGAGGAGTTGTAATAGGCTCAATGCCACACCATACATTGTGACCATAGATCAGCACAGCATCTGCATATAAGGAGACAGTATGTATCTCTCCCTCAATAAGTATCCCCCAGTTTTGCCCCTCCTGCCAGGGTTGCAATGCTAATGGTTCTATCGTCAGGGTGATTAATATCAGGGACAGTGGGCAGCCCTGACGCATACCCCTACTGACACAGTGGGGGACCGATCTACAGTTGCCAATCTTTGCTTTTGCCAAGGGCTCCATATAGAGGAGCTGTCTCACTCTTACGAGTCTTCCATCTACACCCATGGCTGCCAGGTTTGCATACGTATAGCCCCAGTCAGTGGTGTTGAACGCTTTCTCTAGATCTATGACCACACATGCCACAAAAAGCAAATGAGTGGGCACCTGTTCAAGTACTCTGTAAAGTCTACGGATATTGAACATAAAAGTAATATAAACCATGAAAATTTCAGTCGTCATTAGTTGCATATTTTAGGAAGCAAATCACAAAACCAACCAGATTAAATTTCAAATACTGGAAGTTGTGAAAAACAAAACAGGCATGGACAGCAAAAAATATTGACAGCAAAGGAAATCAGTTTAAACAAAAAGGCTACAGCCAAGAGGGCTTAATGACAGTATATGTGTTTTCTATCGCTGTATCCATATAGAGGAGCTGTCTGACTCTTTGGAGTCTTCCATCTACACCCATGGCTGCCAGGTTTGCATACGTATAGCCCCAGTCAGTGGTGTTGAACGCTTTCTCTAGATCTATGACCACACATGCCACAAAAAGAAAATGAGTGGGCACCTGTTCAAGTACTCTGTAAAGTCTACGGATATTGAACATAAAAGTAATATAAACCATGAAAATTTCAGTCGTCATTAGTTGCATATTTTAGGAAGCAAATCACAAAACCAACCAGATTAAATTTCAAATACTGGAAGTTGTGAAAAACAAAACAGGCATGGACAACAAAAAATATTGACAGCAAAGGAAATCATTTTAAACAAAATGGCTACAGCCAAGAGGGCTTAATGACAGTATATGCGTTTTCTATCGTTGTATCTGATCTCAAACTACAAAGGAGAGAGAAAATAGAAGACTGGCGAATTCTATGATAAAGAATCATAGAAATGCATCTTGCAGGCTTTCACATTATATGAGCAATAGATGTTTGTGTGAATGTGAGTTAAGTCTCCTTGAGGTAACATTTCAAACTATATGAACTAAAAGAGTATTTCAAAAAAGCTTTAGAATCTTTTCACAAAGGCAAGTTTGAGTATTAGAAATAGTCCTCCAGTAGTACCACTTCCCATACTCACCACAAATACAGACAAATTCTAATCACAAATCTGTCATTGTAGATCTCCTCCTTTCCTATCTCTTAAGTGTGTAGATCACTGTGGCGAGCGCTGAGATCACCCTAGATGGATTTATACGTTTTTGTAATAAGTATGGGCAGGACAATGAAGAGTGGCTGAACAATGGGGAATATTTACTACTAAGTGGGTGGGGTTAATGGACACTGAAAGGGTGTTAGAAAGGGACAGAGAAATAATAAAAGACACACACAAAAGAGTAAAATATTTGATATTCCAAAAAGGTAAATCTAAATCTACTATAGTAGTACCACCAACAAAAAAGGCTCTATTCTACTCCTGCCGTGCCTTGGAGAAAGTCAAGTAAGACACGTGGACAATCACTGGCTTTGCAACACACTCCCATGGAATTCAATGGAAGTAATGGATCACACTAACACCACACGGTGGGAAATAGGAATATAAAGGAAAAATATTTTTGATTGTAAAAAGAAATCATTTTTTTGATAAAGATATTTATTTGCATTTCAACACTCTTGGGCAATAACATAAAACAAGCAAAGTTGGCTCTTGATTTGAAGCAGATATGCATCAATGTTTATGATGTAAGTACATGAATAACCACCTTCACCCATGTTTACAAATGCACAAGACCTCAATATCGATCTGGAAATCTGGTTCAGCACCCCTAACACCCAGAAATCCTCCCCACGGAAAACTCTTTCTTCCCTCCCACTGCGTCCATCTCAACCATATTTTAGTATATTTCTTGGGGCAGGCCCAAGCTTTATAAACACCCACCTCAGCCAGTGTGCAGCAGTCCACACCTCTGCACCATTCCTCAATTGTAGGGGGATCTGCATTACTCCACTTCCTTGCGATATCCCTCTTGGCGAGCCACAAGCCAAGCCGCACAAGAGTCTGGGAGCTTCAATCGACATTCCAGCCCTCCATCATTCCCAACAGTGCAAATGTAGAGTCTTGTGGAAGAGCATGTCACACCTCACCCCTCAAAAGATTGTGTATTGTGGCCCTGTAGATGGATATTACAGGACAGCCCTAGACTGTAAACAGATATATATCCCATGCATCCTCACATCTCAGGCAGGCCGGGGATGGGGCTCTTCCCATCCTCGGGTGAAAATATACATAATGCAGTTACCTGAACTGAATTAAACAAAGCTATACTGGTGTTGCCAGAAAGCGTGGCTCATCTTGACCTCAACCCAGTTGCACTCATTAAATGGACCCAGGTCTATCTCCCATCTTTCCAGCAAAGTATGAAAGGGGTCCGACCAGAAATCTGCACACTTGCGGAATACCCTTGCTTTCAATTTGTGCCATCATTATGTGGGCATCCAGTGAGTGAAACTCTGAGACGCCCACCAGGGCATCTTTGTGGCTATCCAATACATGATTGAGTCACAGATAGCAGATACCAAATTCCTACGAAGGTCGTAGGTATTTGTCAGTTGTTTGGTTCTGTTCCCACACATCTCCAAGCTCAGAGATGACTACGAGATCCCAGGAGTGAAACCCCCACCAGTCCAGCCACCTCCCTGAAAATTGTCCCATGCCACAACAGTACCACTGTCGACCTGTCTTGCCACCCAATGAAAAGAAATACTTTTTAAAATGCATTTTTGAAATATGTTTACAAAGTTCTGATCAGCCTTTTTTGGTAAACATTATATGAATTGTGTGTTCCAGCAAGGGTTCAAGCACATGCAGTACACCTGAAGCTGCAAGGAGAGGCAGGGAATGAACAGACAGAGCTCTGCCACACACACCAGCAGCTGAACATCCTTACATCATTAACCAATCATACAAACGTTGCCCAGTTAAGAAAGCAACACACACAGCACAAAAGAAATTGGTTCACCATGTCAGTGAATATCTTTGCAGCGTCATCCCTCATTTTGAGGAACAATTATTTTAAAGGGAGATAGAGGAATTAAGGGCAAACGATCAACATCTTTGAGATATCCAGGGAGCAATCTTTGTTAAAACCTGCTTCTTTCAAGATGGGATCCTTCACATGTTAAAGACTGGGAGCAGGATCTCAATTCATCAACAGCCTACCCCCAGTCCATACCAGATCATCTTACAATACTGGCTGCACTCTATTTCCTGACTTGTGGATCTTTCTAAAGGGTCATTGGGGACACCATTGACCTCTCACAGTCGAGCTCAATGATGATGCTTTTCACAGGTGCTAACATACATTGGGGGTCATTACGACATTGGCGGGCGGCGGTAACCGCCGTGCAGCCGCCAATGCGGCCGCACTCCCGCGGCCCCCATTACGACATTCCCGCCGGCCCAGCGGGAATGAGGCCGCAACATAGGAGCCGGCTCCTAATGGAGCCGGCGGTGTTGCGGCCGTGTGACGGGTGCAGTTGCACCCGTCGCGCTTTTCACTGTCTGCTATGCAGACAGTGAAAAGCTGGCCGGGGCCCTGTGCAAACCGCCAGAAACAGGCTGGCGGTAGGGGGGTTATAATCCCCAGGGCAGCGCTGCTTGAAGCGCTGCCCTGGCGGATTATCACCGCCGGGGCTAAAACGGCGGTGCGCCGCGGTCGTAATAGGCCAGGAAGCACCGCCAGCCTGTTGGCGGTGCTTCCGTCATTTTAGCCCTGGCGGTCTCGGACCGCCAGGGTCAAAATGCCCCCCATTATGCACAGAGAGCAACACATGCCACAGTATCTGGTGGAAAGGCAAGGGAATTGTATGCCACTGCCCACTTCCCTTCGATATTAGAAGCAATTGATTGCACCTATGTGACACTTACGGGCCTCACCACAGGGAACACAATCCCCGCAACAGACACCTTTGGAACTCCATTAGCATGCAAGTTGTCTGCCAAACCAGGGAGTGCTTCACTACTGCATACACTGCCTTTGCTGGAAGCATAAACAGCATTCAGCTCTTGCACATCAGAAGGTTGCTTGGGTTCTCGGAGACATGGCTGATAGGTAAGTTTTACTAACTCCCATTGTGGCTGCATTTGCTTCTAATGAATCACATTTCAAATACATTAACTCTTGATTTCACCCTATTACTATTCTTATCACTAAGCATGTCATTGTATGCATGCATGTTTGGAATGTAGTTTTTACAGCAAAACTGCATACTACAAAACTATCACATCTTTGCTGCAGGGATGCTGAGTGCAACCACACAGATATCATCACCACTTATGACATTCAACCACACAGCCTCAGCAAACGTATATCAGAGCACACCCACATAAAGGAGCAATAATTGACTGCACCTTTAGCATCCTAACATTACTCTTCCAATGCCTAGGTAATACAGAATGGTGGCTCCAGTAGTCCCTTGAAGTTGTGTGAAAGATTTGTATAGGCTTATGCATGTTGCACAACATTTCAATGCGATAAGGCTTATATGTAAACCTGACCCCAGAAGTACAATCCCATACAGATTCTCAGGGAAGAACATGGTCCTGAGGTCATTGTCTGCAGCTGTGTGCCTAACTAGTTGCCTAATTGTTCACATTAGGTGCTACTTTGGGTTCTTCATCTCAGTGTTTAGACAGTGTCAAGTCAACGATGACAGGTGTACTATTACACTATTACACAGTGCACAAATACCATCCTGAGACAACATTGTTGCACAACCACGATGCCACAACCAAACAAGCAAATTTCATTATCACACACATTCACTTACACATCACCTTTTCACTAATTGAATCAGTATTTTCTTCTTATTAATACAATTTTAATACGAACATCATGCACATTTTTATATAAGATTTCCACTTTTAATTGCTATTTTTTAAAACATTTTTCAAATACAAACCTGATTTGTCCGCTTCCACTTTGTTGCAATCTCTGCACTTGGGGAAGAAACCTCTTCCTATACTGATAAACAGAAAATGGTATATAGGAACAGGAAGTAGACCATTCCTGAGCTACTGATCCTCCTCAACCAAACCCTCCTCCATCCTGCTGCTCCTTCAACTTTTTTGTGAAGACCTGAACCATATCTGGAAGGACACCACCAAGAGCAGCAGTGCGATGGGCGTTCATACCAGAAAGAGAAAGGAGTCCCACAACTCTGGCAGGACCACTGGCTATGGAAATGCCCAAAGGCACAGAATGTGTTTGGGTTATCCCCCCGCCCCAGTTGTGGCACCCCAAACTGATACAACTGAATAGGAGGGTCGTTAGAACAACCTAGTCGACCTTCCATGCTCAGCAGGAACCAAATGAGCAGGAAAAATCTGGAAGATAGATTTGATAATATGATCGAAGTGCTTACATTTTTTAAAGTGCTTACCAGTTATATTTCTTGTTTATTGCATTCTGTATATCTTCATGTTCGGTGTACCATAAGTAGTTCTTTTAAATGTGCTGTGTAATGAAGGTATTTTTGTGCTATTCATTGTTTTGCAACACACATTTCAAGTATATAATACTCATATGCTGCACACTGGAACTGTACTATGATGACATTTTAGTAATATAAGGAAATATTTACTTTCCAATTGACCAGTGGCCTACAATGATAATTTTTAACATATTTAGTTAGATTTACATATAACAAATGTAATTTATTTACTATATATCATGTTTAAAACAGATCTTATGTAATGGGTGTACACGTCATAGCCATAATGACATACACCGAGACACAAATGAGCATTACAAAATTATAAATAATCAATTACCTCTTTTATTTGTCCATCATCACATGTCCATAAACTAGCTGTGGCTGCCCACCCATCAGCCTGCATTGCTTGTCCATTCACTCATATCTGTATGTTTGCCAATATGCGTGGATGTAAGGCTGTCATTGTTTAAGTTACACTAGTCGTGGGATTTCAAATGGTGTAGTTTGTGTCATAGCTAACATACATAAATGAGACTTCAAGAGGTTGTTATGTCTTCTGATAGATATACTTTTGGTGGCGGCTTCCTACAAATCTTTGCAGAACTTTACAAAATTGATCTCATCCACCGCAGCTTCTTCTTGGAAATTTTCAGGGTGATCTGTCAAGCAGAGGCCGAGAAAAAAAGGGGGAACCCAAAACATGTTTTACTCATTAAATTTTCCATTGGAAAATTGAACAGCGACACCACAAAAATGACTGAACGGGATTACACCAACTTTGTCAGAAAGCTAGATCTTGGCCCAGGAAGTGTCATTTTTGGTCTAAATCCATTCAGTAGTTTTTGAGAAATTAAAGTTCAAAATGTATGTATATTACATGCCGCAGATCCACCGGGCTTCCTTTTCCACACTGATTAGTTGACTGTGACTATCTGCAATAGATCTGCAAGCCTGACGTCCAGATTCCATTGGCTGGCCTCAGCTTGAAGAAAATGTTGTGGCTGCCATCTTAGGACTCTGTTTCCGAGTCCTACAAAATATATTTTTAAACTCTATATGGTGGCAGGGTAGGGGTACCGAGAACCGTGGGCAATGTGGAGGGTGTCCCAGTGGGATTACCTCCACCCTCACATGGCCCAGGGGGTCAGGATACCCCTACCCTGCGCCCTTATATGGTTTTTGAAAATATTTTAAGGACTGGGGGACCGAGTCACCAGGGGTGTAGATTAGTCATTAGGATTTGTGACTCTCAAATTTCTCATCTAAAAACAGTGGGTGGAGGGGTGGGATGACCAAGTTTTGGGATGGATTGCTTCCTTGAGGAACAGCATCAGAACTGATATGCATTAGGTGGGCTAATTTTCTGGAATGGCACATTGGATGAAAAACAATGCGCTAGAAGGTTACCTCGACAAATTGACGTGGAATGGTTAGACTATTTGCAAGCATTAATCCTATCACCATTTGGATGTTTGATGCCAATGGAATGCTTGGAAACCTGAGGCTGGTGCAGCTTTCCAAGCCTACCACGTCCAATGTTTGTGAATTATAAATAGTAGTATATTTGCACCCATTGAAGAGTACTTCTATAGGTGCAAATTTACTACTGAACTGGTCACTATCTATATTTAAGAACCAGATCCCAAATAATGAACAAGTTAAAAATCACTTGGTGAAAATGAGGACAAGAAACAACACCACAAACATAGCAAACCTGACGCAGGAACCCGAGACCCAACTACCAAACTAAGAATGCATTTGAGGGGTGTTACCCCTGCTGAAGCTATGCCCCTGCCTGTCCTATCTAGGCTTGGTTGCTCTCCCTAGGAACTCATGACTACGGTCACATACAACAAAATGGCCTGGAGCCCCTACCTAGGGGTCACTTATTTTAAACATATATTCGCTTCATGCACTTTACTTTGTCTCTGCTACAAGAAGTCTTTATAGTAGGGTTGTTAAATCGGTGCATGTTGGCAGGGCTCCATGTTCCTAGTCCTCACCTTGTATAAATCATTTATCAAGTGACAGATGGCCCCATGTACTAAGCCAATATAAGAGGTGCTTGCTCAACACACATCCTGAACTCTGGTATTTAAAAGTGCGCTTATTTGTGATAATAAAGAAAAAGGACTCTCTGTGAAATAAATTATTTACGTAGGATCACACAATTTGGACAAGCGAGGAAGCCTGTATTGATTTCCAGTTATTTGGATTTATATTTTGAAATTTAGCCACCAGATGGTCATCTCTCTTTCTCTCTCTGTTTACATTAAAGGCCACTGTTTTGTAGTCCGTTCTTGATTCAGGGCCAGAAAAAGTGACACGGAGATAGCAAAACTGACTCACGTCCTTCCAAATCCCAAGCCAAGAATGCATTTATTTGGGGAGTGTCACACCTGAAACATCTCCCCTTAAGCTATGCCCCTGTAAGACCCTGAGTCCTAAGATGGAGGCTGCAACCTTTTCTTCAGGTTGCGGCCAGACAATGCGATCTTGTTCGTACTCATGGCTACACCGTAATTAATCACAGTCAACCAATCAAAGTGTGGCAGGATCTGTGGATTCACTGCAGAGGATACGTTGTGGCTGTAGCTGTCTCTAATTTTCCTTTGGAAAACACATTTGGTAAACCCCGCCCACCTCCTTTTCTTAGCCCTCACTTGATGGATAACCCAGAAACATTCCTTTAAGGAGCTGAGGTGGATAAAACTTTCTGTTTTTGTAAAGTTTTCTGAAGATTTATCGAACTGTGCAGAAGTCAAAAGCAAAACAAAAAGTGCTTTCCCTATGGAAAATTGGCTCTAACTATAACTACTACTATGTTTTTACTTTTTAAAAGTTTTTTTTAAATGAAAATATATTTTACAATATCACATATGTACATATTTTAATATAATTTTATTGTATGTTTACAAATGTAAATACTTTTTTTGTTTCTCTGGAATAAAGTCAGGTTTTAAAATTAAACTATGATGTTAATTTGCATTTTAGGGATAGTATTTTTTTTAAGTAGTTTGTATATGCTATATTATTAGAGTCAATATTTTGAAGTTTATGTTTTAGCCTATGATTCTTTTACCACAACACAATTTTATTGCAAATTTAGATCTTATGTTAGAACAGCTTGCAATGTGTTAATGGTATAAAGGGGTTAACCACAATGACACAGAGGACATTCCTGTTGCGTTTGATGTGGAATCATTGTGCATGAACATCCCTTAAGATGAGGCCAATGCCGTGCTAGAGATAACGATAACAAATTGAGAGGGCCCAGCATTGACAACATTCATCGGACAGCTGGGGTCCATCGCCCTCAAGATAAATTACATTATGTAAAACAAATATTATCATTAGAAGAAAGGAGTGGTGAGGGAGGCTTGGTTTGCTCTAAATGTAGCAAATATCCATGTGGGAGAATTTGAAGTCAGAAAGATCTATGATCCCAACAACCCATCCAAAGAAACAATTAGATCTGGGAAAGCTACACATGGCATTTGGATTGGGAACAACTGTTACAGTTCGCTCAGTGGTTCAATGAAAAGGGTTCTAACTTGAAGTTCTAACTTGAAGTTCACCATGAACTGCAATAGGGCAGAAGTTAACTATCTTGACCTTCTAGTGAGACAAGGAGAAGTCGCCCTATGCACAATGTTGTTTAGGAAACCCAGGGACACAAACTCCCTGATCAAACACAGCTTCCACCCACTGCCATTAAGGGGCAATCTGCCCTATGGACGATTTCTGCGATTTTGGTATTTGAAAGAAGACTACTTTAGCAAAGCTGAGCTTCTGAAAGAGAAACTGATTGAGAGATTATACCCTAAAAAAGTATCAGTAGAGCACTAAGAGAGATTCCTTTTGTCCGAAAAAAAGTCTACTGTCCCCAGGAGAAAAAAAGATTCAGACAACAGACTAGTGATGGTGAACACTTTCTCCCCGGTCAGCAATGATAACCAAAAGATTATCAAAAAACAGTGTCCACTATTACAAGATCTATGTATCGAAGCACGACTACTGCTTTTAAGATGAGCTAGAATGTCAAAGACCTTGTAGTGCTGTACATAAGGAAAACAAGCACTAAGAGTGACATCAGAGCCTTATGGGGTCTACCTAACATACATTCCCATTTTAAGTGTGGAGGCTGCATGCCTTGTATGTTTACCATGGACACCAAGATACTGGTCACAGAATCTAAAACTTTCGCCTTGAGGCTATTCTGTAACTGCACAGCATGTAATGCAGTACACATGATTAATTGTTGTTGCAGCAATTTACATGTCGGCCAGAAGTCAAAGATGGTGAAGCAAAAAACTGGTCAACACCACAGCAGGAGTAGGAGCAAGGTGGAAGAGGCCCCACTGATTCGTCATTTCATGTAAGCGGGACACACTGTAGATGAATCTACTGGCAAGTGTATGAAGTGCGGGCACTGGGCAATGAAGTGGAGACATCTCCACTCAGCTGGAACTAAGCAAATGCAAATGGATGGACTTGCCTGACAGCACAATGAATGGACTGCATGATCTATAAGCTCTATGGAGACTCTATGTTCTGCAAGTCTAAATGTTTTTTTTTCTAACTCGATATGATAATGATACAAGTAAATGGTTATCTTAAAAGATGTATTGATTGTTATTCTGAGTTTACTTTAGATGTATGCTGTACAAATACAGATAGAATGCAGGCACAAATGTAATTTGAAGGAATCTTATATGAGTATCACATATTGCCTATGAATTGTACACCTCTGTGTAGCTGTATTTGTTGTTATGTCTTCCTTTGTATATCCTCGAAAGAAAGCTTATTGATGGGGTTGGGATAGGTATGGAGGAGGTACATGGTTGGCCCCTTAGAACTGGCAAATATGTCTATAAGGTTCCCACTGGTCACATGGTCTTGTGTGAAATGTGGACAGACCAAGTTGGTTCCCACCCTGAGGTGTGAAAATTATTCTTGCAATGGTGATTTACATGCAGGATAACAGTCTGCAGTAATGAGTAGATTGAGGGCATAGTGCTTTGGATCTTTTGGTAATGTTTGACTGTTAATATGTCAGGTACGAAATCCACTCAGGATAGTCACTTTTGCCTTGCCTTGGTTGCACAGCTGTATACATGCAGCAAGGAATTCTAGCTTGACAGGCAGATAGTAAGGGATGATTTCCTCCATTGTTTAGAAATCTAGGACTCCCAAGATGGTGGATGTTACAAGACGGTTTAGTTGTTTTTGACACTCCAAGAGATACCCGTGGGAGTGTCTCCCATGAATTTACATTTTCTTGAAGCAATGGCTGCAGTGCAATAGAGCACACATGCATAAGCCTGTGATCAGTTAGTGCATTTACTCATATCGGGAGTAGACAGATGGTCAGCCCGACTGTTTCATAGAGTGGAGCACTGGCTGTATTTCAGGTTGATGGAGAGGGTTCTTCCTCTGATATTTATTGCCTGATTGGTCATTGTATTCCGATTTGTGCATAAACCCCTGTTTACACACAGGCCAGAATTAGGAGTTTGGTTTTATTTAATGCATCTGATAACTATTACATGTGTTAAATAACTCAAGCTTTGTTAAATTTTGTCAGGTCAAACCTGCTGAAATGTAACGAGGATAAAGCATACAGTATTTACTGTATCATGTGGATTTTGTGGCATTAAACACCAAAATATACATGTTATTTATTACGTACTCTTGGTATCATATTTAATCAGGTGTGCTAAATAACACCTGTGTTTGTAATCAAGGCCTTCGAATGGCGGACCAGGACACGTTGGGTCTGATTACAAGTTTGGCGGTCTGTTGACTGCCATGATGGCGGCGGCGGTCCGGCAGCCATTGGTCTGGCTGTCCAACCGCCATATGGAGTTTGGCAGTTCTATCAACAAAAGCTCGCCAGTGCTACATCAGCACCACCAGCCAGCACAGACCGCCATGGCCACGAGGAAGCACAAACAGGCCAGCGGAGTCCGTGCTTCCGCCAGGCCCATTATGAGGTTGCACACCGCCAATGTGACTGTGGCAGGTCCAGCCACTGTGGTCAAGCTGGTGGAAAAGGACAGTATAAACGGAGACACTCACCTCCAGGAAGCTCCACATGTCGGTGCTGCCAGGGAGCCATTCACAAACGTCATGCTGCTGCTGATGCTGATCGAAAGACAACAAAATCAACGCCGCCTTCAATGCCAACAACTAAGTACACACACCTACCTTTATCATTAACCTTAAAAACTGTCTGTAGCTCCAGCTTTCACCTCATAGGGGGATATGCCACGGGCAGCAGGTACACATCTCAACCTACATACACTCACAAACACACATTAACACGGACACAGACACAATACACCCTCTTTGGGCACCACACATACACTGCAGTGCAAACACATATGGCCACACAGCTCAGGCACAGGGAGAATGAAGGCTAAACAACATTGCCATACACATCAACAACAACACACCTACAGCACATATACAAATACAACTCACACGCTCACATTGACCACTGGCCAGGGACTGTCCTCACATACGACACACATATGTATCGATGTGGCATGCAACACAAATAACACCACCATTAAACAACCCTGCAATGGACACACACAGTACAATGGAAGCATAATGGCATGCACAAAGCACAGTGACACAAAAAGACAAACAACATGCCAAATATACATGCACGGTTGGGAGTTGGCCACCTGGGACACCCATGGAAGGAGACAGCACTGGAACATATATCACTTTCAACTGGTCCCTCAAACAATATGTGTATTTGAAATGGCCCTCCATGGGTCTCCGGGACAAACAATACTAACCCAAAATGTCATGCATCTTGCACAGTGGGTAAAGGCAAGTCAACAGAGCACATACAATTCCTACTGCATGGGACATACCTCTACAAGAACAAGCTGCAAGGGACACACACCTAAAAGTACACATGCACAGGCAAATGCAAACACATCTAGCACAACTTAACACACTCCATGTCTGCACAAACAAAACTCAAGTTGACACACATCACATGAATACATAAGCCATATCAGGGGGATGAGTCTAACACCATACATTCCCGCATTGGACAACAAAAAAAGAAATACATACCATACCAAACAGTACACAGTGCCATTACACCGCCATTGTATTTACACACACATACCCATACACACAACGTATACCCTTCTCCTGGGGGACACCAGCACTGCCCACAAACTCACATACTGCTAACAAGAGCACATGGGGCAGCAAGCAGGCTCAGACACACACAACTGGAGGCATACAACACAAGTCAATCTGGTATAACATTAAGTTAGAAAAGGAATTGCAGAACAAATGTATACCCAAAATAACCAACTATTTGGGATCTATTCATGATGAAGTCCAAAGGCCAGTGGCCTGTTCATATATTTTATCCCAAAAGTAGCACAGTATTTTGCCTAAATTTGACTCCTAACTGCCGGGGAGCATCCACAGGAATGGGCATTAAGGAGGCAGACAGGCACTTCAGGGATTATCCAGGGGTGGGGGCTTGGGGGATCAGATTTGGGAGGGGGATTTGGGCTTGGGCTTGGGAGGGGTCGTCCTCTTCTTGGGAGGGGTGGGCTTCTTCTTCAGGGGGAGAGGTATGGCTACTTGTAGGGGGCCGGGAGGTCTTGGAGGTCAAAGGGACGGCCTGGGAGCTGGGTGGCGTGCTTCTGGGCCTGGGATGGGGAGACCGGAGGGCGGGGGGAGTTAACAGGCCAAAGGTCAAGGTTAGACAAAAAAACGTTTTTACACACACTGGGATGGTCATCAGAAGGGGGTCGGGATTTGGAGGTTGAGAGAGTGGTTGCAGGCTGTATAGGGGTGGATGTCATGGGTGCATGCTTATGGGAGGTATGCTTATGTGTGGTGGGTGTTTGTTGGGTGGGTGAGTGTGGGAGTTTGTATGTCTTGGGGGATGGGAGATGGAGGTGCTGGGGAATGTGGGAGTGGTGGATATGTGTGTGTGTGTCTGTTGAGGTGGTGACTGCGGTAGGCTGGATGTGGTAGATGTATGAGTGTCTGTAGTTGTGATGTCTGCGGTGTGGTGCTTGTGGTGGACATCTGCGGGTCTGCTGGGGTGGTGTCTGCAGGTTTGATGGGTGTACTGGGTGTGCCTGTGACTGTTGGTGTTGTGCCTGTCAGTATGCTTGATGTAGTGTTTGTGATGCTGGGAGTGGTGGGAGTGTCGAGGGAAGTAGGGAGGGTTGTTGTGTCTGTAGGTGGATATTGTTTGTGTGTGTGCTCATGTGTTTTGTGGTGCTTGGGTTTGTGTGAACTACTTTTGGGTGTTGAGGTGGATGTCTGCAGATCTGTCTGGGTGCCTTTGGTAGGTAAGGGGAGGGGATATTTGGATTGGGAAGAGGGAGGTGAAGATGGAGGGGGACGAAAGGTGGGGTGACTTGCTGCCATCAGTGAGGAGGCCAGAGCCTTGAAAGATCTCCGCAGGCTAGCCATTGCACTATGAATGCCTTCTATGAATGCATTTGTCTGTTGGAGATGAGCTGCCAATCCCTGGATGACATTCACAACGGCTGACTGACCCACAGAGATACTTCTCAAGAGGGTCAATAGCCTCCTCACTGAGGGCAGCAGGGATAACAGGGGCTGGGGCAGAGGTGACTGCGGGGAAGGAGACGCCCATCCTCTTAGAGGTGCGAGAACGGCCAACTGGGTGGGAAGCAACAGGGAGGGCAGTGATAGAACAGGGGGTGGCGGACAAAGATGGTACAGGTCGTTCCCCGATGGTGCCACAACATTAGGGAGTGGCCACTGGAAGAGGAATCCAATGATGAAGAGGATGTAGATCTGGTCTCCCCCATGGCACTCCCCTCACTCTCAAGGCCACTGGGTCCCTCTATGTCAGTGGTGTCTTCACCAGAGGTCTCGTGGCCAGATGCTTCCCCACTTAGCTTGGCCTCATCTCCTCCGCTTGCTGGTGCTGATGCTGCAAGGACAAAGAGGAATCGAGTCATCACATGTCCATGATAACACTTGACCTACAACTTTGTTTAACAAACAATACCATTAAGCCAAGTAGGCCCCAGCAAAAACTTGCACCTAAGTGGCACATACATGTGCCATTGCATATACATGCATGCCATGTGGATTTCCAAACGTTGCCCACAGGAAAATCAGGATCTCAGTCAACTACAATTGCATGGCTGAAGTCTTGGAACCACAATAACCATACAATACCTAGGAGACCTCTTTATCCTCAAAGCTGTCCCACATGCAGCAGTCCTCAGTTAACTAGTGGCAAAGAATAGTATTCCAGTGTATAGTCCATTCTCACATATCCCACACAAAGTCATGAACACATCTCCCTGGCACATATGTAATGACACAACAATGTGAAATGATGGCCTGACATCCTGCAATGTTGCTAACAAGTAGAATATCCTGGAGTAAGTGACATGGAAATACCTATGTCACACTGAAAACATATCAACAATATACACTACTCTAAGTGACATCTGTCCCAGCAGAGTCAAGGGGGTAGTATCAATGTCACTCAGAGAGTCCACACATGAGGCATTGAAAGGAACACTGTTGAGCTCAGGTTCAAAGTGTCAGGGAGAGATGTCTGCAGAATACACACAACAATAAATCAGCAAGCCCCATGTTAGTCACCACTAATATCTGACACCCTTTACAGTGACATCTTCTGAGTGTCTCTGTAGGAGCCATCTGTCCTTTGCATGTTGGAGGGACACAGAATGTGCAATGACTAATAGAAGGCCCTCAAACTGTTGCCCAATGAGAAGCAAGAACACTATCCACATCTTGGACCCTGGTGTCTGTCTGTGGATGAATGGCTGTACCCAAACACATGTTATGCCAACATCACTGCAAGTTACTCAATGATGCATGCCAACAGTCAGGGCACAATCCCTAACCATTACACATGTTCAGTGCACTTTTCCACATGATTGCACATCAAGGGCATGGATATACACAAAGTGGCTACACACTCTGGGCCTACCTGTCATGGAATATGTTGTGTCAGGAATATGTGTCCTCCCCTTGTGGCTGCTGTGCTGCCCTCAAACGCCCATCAAGCTCCGGGCTGGCCACCGCCGGAATTCAGGCCATTAGTGGGGTCATGGTTTGACGGGCACCCTGCCCACGTTGGGAGGACAGCCCCAGCTGGGCCCCTGCAATCTTCCGGGCCCAGTGTCTCAGGACCTCCCACCTCTTGCAACAGTGGGTGCTCTGCCGGCTGTGGACCCCCAGGGTCTGCGCCTTCTTGGCGATTGCTCTTCATACATGTCAGTACACCAAGCTGAGAACATTCTGTTTTGCCCATACTGCCCAAGTGTGGCACATATTAACCATTGAGTGCAGGGACATGACTAAAAACACTTTTCAATCTGCAGACCAACCCACCATCCTGCTCAGGCCCTGCACTGACTAGGTAGGTCAACTGACATCTTGTTGGACATGATCTAGCAATCTGACTGAGATCTGAGAGACTATGGTGGTCATTCCGACCCTGGCGGTTTCAAACCGCCAGGGCCGGGGACCACGGAAGCACCGCCAACAGGCTGGCGGTGCTTCCAGGGCCATTCTGACCGCGGCGGTAAAGCCGCGGTCAGAAAAGGGGAACCGGCGGTTTCCCGCCGGTTCTCCCCTGGCCCAGGGAATCCTCCATGGCGGCGCTGCTTGCAGCGCCGCCATGGGGATTCCGACCACCTTCCCGCCAGCCTGTTCCTGCCGGTTTTTACCGCCAGGAACAGGATGGCGGGAACGGGTGTCGTGGGGCCCCTGGGGGCCCCACAAAGATTTTCACTGTCTGCTTAGCATTCGGAGCCGGCTTCATTGTTGCAAGGGCTTTCCCGCTGGCCCGGCGGGCGCTCTTTTGGAGGGCGCCCGCCGGCCCAGCGGGAAAGTTGGAATGGCCGCTGCGGTCTTTTGACCGCGGGGCGGTCATTCGGCGGCCAGATATTGGCGGCCGGCGACCGCCGCCCGCCAATATCAGAATGAGGGCCTACGTGATACATCACACCTCTCGGGCTTCTGAAAGGTATACTCATTAGGCATGAATGCATCAAAACACTCACAATCTGTGAAATGGTCCTCTACATACAGTCCCTACAGGCTACTGCCAGGGTACAAACTCAAACACTACACATGGCTAACAATGGAGAGACAGGCATGGTTGGTACCGAAAGAGTATAGCCTGTCCATCTGTGGACATGTGCAGGTACAAATACTCCTTCTACTTCAGGGGGTGGGGGTCTGTGTTTCGTATCATTAACACAGAACACGCTTTGGGACATATGTGTCCATATTACATAGATTGCATCCAAAACAACATAGGCATGCATTGCTCATTTCCTGCAATGTGACTAGACCACTGAGTCACATATCATGGGTTCCCGGAAAACAACACACTGTTTGCACTTTTGAAATGTCTGATATGCAATAAGCCTGCACAGGACAAATATGACCTGTTTGAAGGTGACAAGAGGGCTGTGGGATTAAGGGACCTGTCAGGGGTCTGAGACACACATTGACAATGATGCCAAGTGCACATTAGTCACAGATCATTAACTCTCCCCTAAAGCCATTTACATTCTTATCAGAGAAAAATGCCTCATTAAGCTGCATATTAGCCTAGAGCCAAGTTATGGTCTCATAATAGGATCTGCTGGGATACAGGGAGTAGGCACAGTGCCATTGTTGCGTACCAAAAATGATTCAACACCAGCCTAGACTTGTGTCAGTCTCATTGCAATGTAAGTGTATCAACTAATGTTTGAGAAGAGCTTCTGGTCATAGGTATGACTGTCCAACCTAAACTCCTTGTATTTGTTTTATCCAGATACCTTCACCCTGACATCATCACGTGGGCATTTCAGAGTAGTGACATTGGCAGGTATCTGATGCTGTTCTGGCATAGGAAGTGGACATGGATTGATCCAGGTAATGTTGATCACAGATGTATGGTGTATGAGTCCTGTGCCAAACCTGCTTAATTCACTGGTTTGATGTGGTGTGTTGGACCAATCGTCTCATCTGTGATCATATGGCGTTGAGATATGTTGTCATCAAGAGAAATCCTTGCATTCTCCCTTCACAGTGTGTTGACAATGATCTTGTATGACCTGTATGTAGCTGTAGATGTGTTTGATTATTGCAGGCCACAGTGCCTGTGCCTATACACTGACATAGGTTTGTGTCGTACCACCAGATGCTTGGTCATTATAATGGGATGGACCTATGATCAGGGACTGTTGTACTGCCCTCTGTCTGTGCCATTGCTTATATTATGTTGGCAGACCCTATTTTGGTGTGTGATAAGGCTCAAGCTGGTGACAAAATCTGCAAATCTATTAGCCTATTCTACGCGACGAGGTCTGACAAAGCCCTTTCTTCTGTGGTATGGGGGACTGTACCTTGTTATATCTAGCCTGACTCACTATAGTTCAACTATTCTTGGCTGTGACAGTTCAGACATTTGACAGCCTATGTGCTGTACAGTGCAATACTTGGTGTGACCAGATACTTATGTGTTGCTAGTAATCCTCAGCACAGCACTACCTGTGGCATGTCCTTCCTTCCATTACCATTCTTGTGTCTTCCTCATGTGCATCACATGAGCTTACATCTCAACATTTGAAAATGTGGAACAGAAGCAAGCAGGTAATGATTTTCTGATAGGTGAGTTTATTGACATAGGTGCAGGAAATGATAATGTGATGCAACACAAAAGGAATGTGAAGGGATCAGTCATGGTGGATGTAATCATTTCAGTACATGCCACAACATTTGAAGCCCAAAGTCCGTTGTCCTACCACCATGAAAATGGAAGGCGGTTGAAGAACAGTCAACAGACTGAATATGTGGCATACAAGGGATTTCCTTCAGGAAGAGGTCACTTGCTGACAGTGGTTGGAGTCTTGCCATCCGATGCTCCTGGATTCTTGGCTTGACGTCCCCGCTTGTGGGGGGTTCTGCTGTTACAGAGGCAGGGGTGTCTGATGTGGATCCTTCCCCTGACAGGGCCTCCCCTCCAGTGACTGCCACTGATGTTAAAGGGACTGGTGTTACTTGGCCAAAGGAAGGGGTGTGGTGTTTCTCACGGTCCCTGATCAGGGTACTGCTTATCTTCCCGAACACCCCTGATGGGGAGGCCAGGTTTGTGTTGGTGGCCTTCCACTTTTCCAGTGACTCACAATGGAAGTCCCTCTGCAGCTGCTTCATTTCCCTGAGTTCGGTAAGTACCTGGCTGATCACACCTTGGGATCTTGATAGGCTAGCAAACAATGTCTGATGTTGCCCTGGCCAATACCATCCCCAGTGGCCTCATGCCACTGGTCCCCAACATCCCTTCCACGCACCCTACCCTCACATGCCTGTGCCCTTGCCACACATTGACCCCATCACTGGTTCCAGGACCATCATTGTAGGAGGTGTGTTGCTGTGACTCAGGATCCTGGACTAGGGGCACAAGATGGTTGTCACTGTCATAGGCACACAGGTTGGGGGGCGCAAATGGGTGCCTGCCATGTTATTGCAACGATGCTGAAAGGGCTCAATGTCCAGATGTCCAGGAGTGTTGTCCTTACTGAGGGCTTCATCCCAGAGGGTACTGGGAGTATCCTCAGGGGTCTTGGTGTCCCCAGTGGCAGCTCAACCTGTTGATGTGAAAGATACAATGTTCCAGGTTGCATTTTGACATCTACCTGCAATAGTTGACAGTGACATTTAACAAAGGCTGTGTACACATTGGATATGCTGGTTTCCCTTATGTGACAGGTACATATGGTATAAATTGTATTGACTTGACATTCGTGAAACATACCAATTCCATTTCAACCAACTAGCTGTAGAATGTATGAATTCATTAGAACTTGGGAGGATGGGCATAGACTTATATCTTGTCACCAGTGCAGGCAAAACAGTGGCTGGGAAGGATGTGGCTTTGATCCATTTATGGCATAGTTGACTGTTATGCAGGCAGACCCAGCACTTTGTTGTATATATGTCATTTAGTGGTCAGTGCATTGTGAATGTGTCTGCTGCCAGTACCATTCAGGTGATGCATCTTGAGACTCTTGTGTTTTTTTCACACAAGTCGAGTTGTCCTTCCTGTCCACAATATTTTCATCTTGGCTTAGCTGCTCAAGATGGATCTAGGTGGTTAGTCACATCACAGAGTGTACCATGTTCTGTATCTTGGTCTCTCCCAGGTAAGTAAACTTCAATTGTGAGTTAACAGACAGATGCATTATGGCATATGGAATCTTGCCTTGGAGTTACAGGGACTAGCCCTCCAGGGATTTACAGTCATGTTACTCAATGTACTACACACAGTATACATAAGTCAGCCTCCCAGGTGAGTTTACTTCCATTGCAAGTTAACAAACATGGATATTTGAACAGATGCACACTGGGATTGTGTTTGGAGTCGGGGTGACTGAGCCTCCTGGCCTTAGCAATCATGTCACTCCCTGTGCTTCATGTACTTATTATATGTCATGCCCCAAGGTGAGTGGACTTCAAGTGTGGATTCCCAAAGAAGGGTATATTTGCAAGTGTACACTGAACAGGTGGTTGGAGTGACAGTATGGGAGCCTCCTATGATTTGCAGCCATGTTACTCCCGGTGTTACACATACTATACTTATGGTTTCCTCCCAGGTGAGTACACTGCAATGTTGAGTTGGTACACAGGGGTATTTTGGACGAGAACACTGTTTTTTGTTTGGAGTTGGGGGAACAGTGCCTGCTGTGATTTGCAGTCCTGTCACTCTCACTGCTCTCCAATACCTCACAGATGTCAACTCCCCCAGTGGGTATACATCATATGAGATTTAAAAGTATTGTGGGCTTCAGAGAAGAGGACACTGTTCTGGTGTTGGTAGTGACAGTACCAGTGCCTCCTTGCCTTAGCAGTCCTGTCAGTGCCTGTACTACACACACTATACAAGTGTCTTGCTTCCAGGAGAGTACACTTCAATAGTGAGTTAAGGGACAAGGCTCAATTGAGTAGCGGACACTGGGCTGGCTGGCTGAGTGGAGTAACAGTGGCAGAGCCTCCTGGCCTTAGCAGTCCTGTCAGTTCCTGCACTACACCTACTGTACAATGTTATCCTCCCAGGTGAGTACACTTCAATGTGGAGTTGACAAACAAGTTACATTTGAGAAGGATACACTGTTCTGGTGTTTGGAGTTGCAGTAACAGTGCTTGCTGGGAGTTGTAGTCCTGTCAGTGCCTATACTACGCAGACTGTAAAAATGTTATCCCGCCAGGTGAGTCCACTTCGATTGGAAGTTGACAAGCATGGGTCTTTGGAACAGCGGACACTGAGCTGGCTGATGGAGTAACAGTAACAGAGCCTCCTGGCCTTAGCAGTCTTGCAGTCCCTGTACTACACACAGTATACAACTGTAATCCTCCCAGGTGAGGACACTTCAATTGGGAGTTGAGTGACAATGGTCTTTTGTGCAGAGGACACTGGGCCTGCTGAATGGAGTGATAATAACAGTGCCTGGTGGGAGTTGTAGTCGTGTCAGTCTCTGTACTAAACACACACTATACAAAGGTCATCCTCTCAGGTCGGTACACTTCAATGGGGAGGTGACCACCGAGTAAATTTAGAGAAGGATACACTGTTCTGGTTTTTGTAATTGTGGAACAGCGCCAGCTGGGAACTGGAGTGCTGTCAATACCTGAACTACACGCACTATACAAAGATGTTGTTCCCCCAGGTGAGTCTACTTCACATGTGAGATGCCAGACCGGGATCTACGGACAGCTGGACACTGGGCTCGTGAGTGGGTTGACCGTGAAGGTGGCAAAAGATGAGCAGTGAGCATGCATGACAATACATTTTGGTGAAATATGTTTGTGTTGGGACTTACCAGACTCCACTCCCCCAGGTATTCCTGTCAAGCTCTCAGGATGCAGGATGGCCAAGACCTCCTCTCAGGATGTGACTTGTAAAGGATGAGGGGTGACCACCCCCAGGCTTTTGGACTTGCAGCTAGTGCCTGGATGCCATGAAACAGACCTTCCCCCTGAGGTCGTACCACCTCTTCCCGATGTTGTCTCCTGTGCGGTGGGTGGGGCCTACAGAATTCACTCTGTCTACTATCCTTTGCCACATTTCCATTTGTCTGGCAATAGTAGTGTTTTAGACTTGGGCTTCAAATAAATGTGGCTCTGCTCTTATAATTTCATCCACCATCACTCCTAACTCACCTTCAATGAAACAGGGATTTATCTGGGGTGACATGGTGGTGATGAAAAATAAGGAGCAAGTAAACAGGTAATGGTGATTTTATGAATTTGGGAAGTGCAAATGGTTGTGGTTAGAAATAGAGGTGTGTTGAGGGTGTGGGATATGTGCTTAGGGAGAGTTGGAGGGGTGCCTATTCTGAAGTCTGTTTTTTCAATGTGCTCTGGCTTCTGTTTTTGACATTGGAGATGCAAAGGATTGTGGTGTGTGAAGGGGTTTGTTTTATAGTGTGCTTCATAGGTGTGTCAAGTGTGGCAATGAGTGTCAGCTGTGTTGTTTTCAAATCCATTCAATGTGGTGTTGTGTAGCCATTTTAGTAGTAAGCTTCATGCACGTTATTTTAGCATACTAGGCCTGCCACTGTCCACCTTCACCTAGATATGTTTTATTCAGCTCTGCTTCATTATTTTTACAGTAGTGACTTTCACGGTCTTGTTTTATTTTCTTCTATCTGACTGTTTTTGCCTAGGCCAGCACTCTGTTCTCAAACAAGACATTCTTGCTCACTCTGTGCTTCTTCCAAGGCTATAGGAAGATAGGTTGCCGGTGAACTAGGTATGAGTTTAGTCTCTGACATTCACAGAAAAGAGACATCCTTACGAGGGACAGTTTCTTAGAACATCTGCTGTTTTATTATAAACACACTTCCCTGTCCTTTATATGGGGACGTCAAGCCAAGAATCCAGGAGCATCGGATGGCAAGACTCCAACCACTGTCAGCAAGTGACCTCTTCCTGAAGGAAATCTTTTGTGTGCCACATATTCAGTCTTGAGCAGCTAAGTCAAGATAAAAATATTGTGTACTGAAGGGCAGATTTAGAGCTTAACACGCTGTGCTCTATTAGAACCTAGGTAGGAATTAGTCTATTGACTCTAGTCACAACATTGTAGCATTATTTTTATGCTTTACTCTTTTCGTCACAATTCTAATCTTGTTATGTTGTGTCGTCCTGGTTATTGCATCTCACACTTTGCTAAATAAGATGCAGTCGCTTCATTAAAATCTTATTGAAACATATACTGCCTCTGTTTGTCATTATGTATATGAGACTAATGTAAGTGAGAGAAACGGATGTGACCTGAGTGACCACGGCTTCCCTGAGAAACCATTTATGTCATATGCTCGGCTGCCCAATCATCTCTGCTCTTGGATAGAGATGAGGCACTGCTAGTTAACCAGAGCAAAACTCAGATTGGAGCGACAGGTGGCCCCCGCAATGGGTCAGACTTAGTGTCCCACACCGCAGGCGATTCTGCAGCTCAAAACCCAGTAGTCTCATTAGAATAATGAGAGCCTACGCACCAGTGATGTTGTGTATTACATTGGTGGCGGCAAACTGCTGTAGTTCGGACCGCAATTGGTGGACCAGTATGGCTGATCGCCACTGTGACCTTTGACTTGTAATACTGTTGGTGGTTGGCCAACGGGCTGTTGGTGCTGGGGGTCAGACCACCTATTTCCCGTCTGCAGCGGTACTGGCGTTCTGGCATTTTTGTCTGGCTTTTGGCAGTCCTGCTTGTGTAACTCGTAATACAGCGGTCTGCATGACTGCCAATATGGCGGTCTTTTGGTGACCACCACAATGGCGGTTTGGCGGTCGGACCGCCAAACACGTAATGAGGCCCATAGTTTTGACACATGGTCCTTTAAATGTAAGTACTTGATGGTTTGTGCCATAATTGTGACACTTGACACAGGGCCAATGGTTAGAACACATTTGAAGTAGGGTGGTATTGCATGGTATGTGCGCTTTCTTGGTCATCGGGTGCTTTCAATGTGACGATTCACTCAGAGGTTGAAGCTTTTGATGGGGCACCCATGTTACGGATACACGTGTGGTTGTCGGGTACACAGTAATTAGGTAGACTTGCTGAACTAAAGGTATACAGAGACTAGGGTGAACATTAGCTGATGTAAATGGTTCTTAATGGCTCACATACCATTAGGCTATTATACGTCGGTAGTACACAGGATAACTTGTATTGTTATGTCCTGAAAGATTCAGATATCGATAAATGGACCCCTTGCCTTTAATGGGGGACATCCAGGTGATGATGTTTTGAGTGTCCAAATACTCACAGTGTGTGTAAGTATGTGGTTTTGGGTAACAGGACATATTCAATTTGAAACTGTTTGGGTACAGGGACTGAGTACACTTTTCTCTTTTGTCATAGGTAAATTTGTAAGATGACAAAAGTTCTGAGGAGACTAGACAAGTTGATACAGGTTGAAACATCGACATCCCATTCCTTGGTTGTTTAGTGTTTAAAACGTGGGGCCTCATTACGAGTGTGGCGGTCTGAGGACCACCACACTAGCATTGATGGGCGGACTGCCACGCTACGGGCGGTCCAACTGCCCAATTACAACCCAGCTGGGTGGACCCACCAGAGGTCTGCTGTCCCCGCAGGGAACATGGTTCCCGATGTGGTGTCCGCAGCCAGAGTTGTACTCAGCCAGGGTGGCGCTGAACTGAGCGCTGCCTGGCTGATTACAACCCCCCTCACCACCAGCCTTACCATGGCGGTCTGACTGGGATTGAAAAGCTGGCAGAGAGGGTGTGCTGGGGGCCACAGGGGGGCCCCTGCACTGCCCATGGCATGGGCAGTGTAGGGGCCCCCTGCCCAGCACCATTGGAATGCACACTGTCTGCTTTGCAGACAGTGCACATTCCAAGGGTGCTGGTCGGACCTCTCTGTGCTACGAGATAGCACTCATCTCCTTTAAGGGAGCCAAGTGCTATCTTAGCACTGTTCCTGCTGGTCTGACTGGGGGTAACACATACTCTAATAGGGCAGGGGGAGGCCACTGCCATGGCAGTGGTGTCCCCCCCACAGGTTTGGCGACCCCGCTGTGGAACCACCAAACTCATAATGAGGCCACTAGTTAGGAGATACCATATACACACAGATACTATCTCAGTCCACATCTGTTTTTGAGTCATTAGTTAACCGTGGGACTTGTTCAGTGTCTCACCATATTTTTTTGTATATTTTGTTCACTGTCTGAGATCTGCATCGTCTGCACTTTTATTGTATTATACAAATGTTATCCTGTTCCTATAAAGCAAACATAGGGCCATATTTATACTTTTTGACGCAAAACTGCGCTAACGCAGTTTTGCGCCAAAAAAATTAGCGCCGGCTAACGCCATTCTGAAGCGCCATGCGGGCGCCGTATTTATTGAATGGCGTTAGCCGGCGTTAGCCGACCGGCGCTGCCTGGTGTGCGTGAAAAAAAAACACGTACACCAGGCAGCGCCGGCGTAGGGAAAAATGGCGTTTGGGCGTCCAAAAATGGGGCAAGTCAGGCTGAGGCAAAAAAAATCGTCTTATCCCGGTTTGCGCCATTTTTTTGGGGCGCCCAGACGCCATTAACATGACTCCTGTCTTAGCAAAGACAGGAGTCATGCCCCCTTTCCCAATGGCCATGCCCAGGGGACTTCTGTCCCCTGGGCATGGTCATTGGGCATAGTGGCATGTACGGGGGCACAAATCAGGCCCCCCTATGCCACAAAAAAAAATTAACAAAAATACTTACCACAACTTACCTTTTCTTCCTTGGAATGGGCCCCTCCATCCTTGGGTGTCCTCCTGGGGTGAGCAAGGGTGGCAGGGGGTGTCCCTGGGGGCAGGGGAGGGCACCTCTGGGCTCATTCTGAGCCCACAGGTCCCTTAACGCCTGCCCTGACCCAGGCGTTAAAAAGAGGCGCAAATGCGGGGTTTTTTGCCCCGCCCACTCCCGGGCGTCATTTTTGCCCGGGAGTATAAATACCACGCACATGCCTGGGAGTCATTTTTTAAGACGGGAACGCCTACCTTGCATCTCATTAACGCAAGGAAGGTGTTCACGCCAAAAAATGACGCTAACTCCGTGAACTTTGGCGCTAGACGCGTCTAATGCCAAAGTATAAATATGGAGTTAGTTTTGCGTCGAATTTGCGTCGAAAAAAACGACGCAAATTCGGCGCAAACGGAGTATAAATATGCCCCATAGTATGTTGTGCTTATACAGGAGAAAAAGTGTCATGTTCTTTATTTAGTAGTATTCAGTGCCAAATGAATAGTTGAATTGGATTACATACCTCAGCAGTGATTGAGGGTTATTGACAAACTAGTCCAGTGGGACAACGGTGTGGTTATCTTATGTTTAACCTAGTTCTCGTGGGCAGATAGGGTTGTCTTTGTTCTGTTCACACGTTCCTACAGTTTAGAACATCACCCATAACTGCCACATAAATAAATTGGTTGATACTCTTATCTAACTTTGCAGTGATTCCCATAATTATTAAAACCTAAATATGGTGCTGTCTGGACTGATATGGGGAACACTAGAAAAAGGCTGGATATTGAAAAAAACAATTTGCCTCTTGGAGGAGGAGGTCTTGATGCACCTAATTTTGAGATTATCTGGTGGCACAATTGATGTGGCCAATGAGGCGGATTAATACAACCACAGACCCAGAAGATGAAGAAAGTAAGGTGAGTACTTGCTGGTGCTCCATCAAGGGTATAATTTTGGGGAGCACACAGCTGACTAGGGCTGTCCCTGGGGCACTGAAAACTGCAAAGCACTGCTGGCAAATATATTATATATAAAGCACATGTGACATGGAGTGAAGAAGATAATGAGCCACTGAGATTTAAGCTCTGGCTTTCTACCCACACACCTTCGCACTGAGAGCCAAGTGTGAAGGTAGATTGGCTAGAGAATTTACCAACAGATACTGGGGGCAAATATTAAAATATACTGAAAAAGTGTCTAGAAACACATGGTTCAAGATTTCTCAGTTTAACTATTTAGGACATGACAGCGAATGGGCCAGTTAATTCTGACTCATGCAAAAATCTATGTTTGCGCATGGGTCGGAATTATGATTTTGAAGCTATTTAACACATTCAATAATTCATGGATTTTCTAAAGAACTCAACCGTCGTTACATTTCTGCTAGTAAAACCTGCTGAAATTTAACAAAGGAAAAGCATACAATATTTACAGTATCATGCAGATTTTTGGTACATTAAACACCAAAATCTACATGTTATTCCTCAATAGCTCGAAATAGGTGTTACTTATCACAGGTTATGAATAACGTACCCGGTGGTATAATTATTTATCAGGTGCAATAAATAGCATCTAAAATCATATTCAGGCCATTAATCCAGACAAAGCTGTTCCTGGCAAGACTGGCTCATTTGCAGAGCCACTGCAATTATGCAATTGTGCGGTTGTGGCGTTTCTTTGCAGAATGATAGATTTGCTGCATTTGTCACACAGTTCATCATCTGCTGCACAATCTGCAGATTTTAACTAAAAAGTTTATTTCTAGCTCAGATGGAACAAATGTTACTAAAAACACAGCAACACATGTTGCCTCGCAGGGGAAGGCCCTTTGCAAATGTTGATTGGTTACCTTTCTATCCCTTATTGCTATATTTGGGTTTTAAAGTGGTACTAATGCGGCGCAACCAATGCCCTGACCGTTTCAACAAGTGTAAAAATGGCACAATAATGAAGTAATACTATCATAAAATGTGCCCCATTACGCTGCATAATTTGCCTTATCTTGCCGCATAATTTACTCAACCCTGCCACATAATTTGGACCTCTCCTGCCACATAATTCCGGTGACACTGCTTTTATATACCATGGTGCCTCTGAAAGGTGCCCTTGGTGTGACACTGTGAAGATTTTTTCCACATGGTTTGGGAGTGTGTAGTGGACTGACTTTTCTGGGATGAAAGAGTCATGCTTCTACAGAAGGTGACTGATATAAGGATGCTTCCCGGCCCAATGATGATCTTACTTGACCGCAGGTACAGGACCAGGGGCACAAACTAGGAATGTAGATTTATTGATTTGGCCCTGGTGAATGCCAATAGGAACATTGGAATGCGCTGGAAGGCTTTATTGCCCTAACGTTTAAAAATGACTCCAAGATGTGTAAAAATGGAGTGTAATTGAGGTGACTGCACTTAAAGTGTGCTGACATTAGGGGAGGGTAGAGCAGTGGTCACGACTGACTCTTAGCAGCTAAATCAGATGACCATCCACCTTGAATACCCCATGATATAGAGACAGGCTTCTGTGGCTTGATAGTTCAAGGTATGGGATTGTTGAAAGTACAAAGGGGGTAAAATTGTATCACCCAGCAGTAAACTAGTAGATAGTATTGCTTTTTCGATGTCTCTTCAAGTAACTGTGCTCTATTTGGATCTGTCCTCAACTGTATTTTGCATTGGACCTACATGCTTTTGACATTATGTTCGAAAAAAGTACATGATAACATGGTTGGTTGGGGAGCAGTGAGCAAATGCCTCTTTTTGTGTGTTCACCCCCACATTTGTGGACTGATGAAGATGGTTTTTCGACTTTGAGAGTGCACTGAGGCCTGCTAAACAGACCTCAGCGCCCGTGTTCTGGCACTATACTACTCGCATGTTAAATTGGATACACCCAATTGGCAAGGACTAACTTACATATAAGTCCCTAGTATATGGTACCCAGCAAATGTAAGGCAGTGTCCACTCATGGCTTAAGCACTGTTTGTGCCACCCTGTGTGTGACAAAGCACAAAATGGCCCTTAGCGTGCCACTGCAGAAAGGAAGGAATGTGTTTGCTCTGCCATTTCTACTTTGCCATTCACACCAATGGCAAAGCCACACTATCCCTTAACAAAATATATGTCTCCCCTAAGGAAGACTTATACACCCTTACGGCAGGGAGCTGTATTTTGTTAAGTAGGACATCATTTTTAATATGTCTTAACAGCAACACTTCCAAATTGTCATTTTGCTGTGGATAAAGTTAGATGCCCCATTGGCTAACACAGAAACCTAATATGATGCCCAGGTGAAATTTGATATCACAATTAAACTTTACCAACTGTTAGAAACTTGCAACTCTGTACTCCAGGTAGGCCAGCGGCCTCACAAAGGCCATGGCACACAAACAGCTTTCTGAACGCCTGGGGAGATGTGTGAACGACTCCCCGGCCCAGGAAATAAGGCAGTTGCCGCAGAGTGTGGTGTCACCTTCTTTCTCAGAATGGCCACTTAGGGTGTTGGCCCAAAAGGTGAGGTCCAAAGGGGAAGCAGCCTTTGTAGGGGAAGTAGGGCCAACACCAGTGAGAATGATGCCTTTTGTTTTTGCCAAAACAAAAATAACAGATGATGGATTGAATGCTGAACAAATCAAACATTATTCCCCGATCACGGATCTGGGTTTAATCCATCATTTTTGTCTCACCATGCCATCACAGTTTGGACCCAACCATATGCAAACCAGTCTTGATCCTGCTCCCCATGGAAACAGTCCAGCCCGAACTGCTGTGGGCCCTGTGCTCGCTATGCCACCGGATTCAGACCAGCCAGGCTGATGAGGGGTGATACCCCAAAACCGGTCCCAGGACGCTTGTTTCCAGTCCAGGGAGAACCTGGTCTGGCAGTTCAGGCTGGAATGTTCCCATGAGGTAACAACTTCAAGACTGATTTGCATATGGCTGGATCCAAACTGCAATGGCGTGCTGCGGCAAAATACAATAAACTTAGACCCAGATCTGTGACTGGGGGTGAATGTTTGATTTGTTCAGCATCCTCTTTATCATTTGTTCTTTTTGCTTTTGTTCATGCAGACAAAGTGAAGACAGGGCCAAGGAGGGAAAATGCGCCCCCAAACTGGTTTTACCACGGGTGTGTAGCCTTCTGGTAGCCACACCTTTAGGGTGGGCCACCAAGCGCCTAACGACCGAGGATGGGTCATGCTATCTTGAAAGGGGCTAGAATGTGGCACTCTGGGATAGCCAGGTGCCACACATCACAGGAATGTCATCACTACGTAGAAGAGGACTCAGTAGCCCATTGGTTGGTGACTGCATGGTTCCCTCAAGGCACTCTCCTGGGATTAATATGGCATCTCTGGCACCCTGACCCTCAGATCATGCTGGAATCAGGAGGGAACTGAAGAAGTACTGCCCATCTGCCCTTGAACCAGAACAAATAGAGACTACACTGTCAGAAGGACCCCACCTGCTGTACTTTGGGCTAGCAACGTTTGGACTGTGTTCACAGCTCCTAGCTTGGAAAAAGTTGATTCGCAGCCCCACCTTACAGCAGTGACTTCAAGGATCAGTCAGCTGATTTCCTGGAACCAGCTCTTTGGACACAAGAGCTGAAGAAGCGCAAAACCAAAAAGTTGATAACCACTGCAGACGTTTTTCCGCTACCAGACGCCTGCCACCCAAGAGGACAAAACTGGGATAGCCAGAAGTTGCACCCAATATGCCTGACCCGAGAGTGCTATCCAAATCTATATTCATCGCACCCAAGAGACACTACCCCCACCTAAGGATTTTGCCCCAACTGTGGTGCATACCGACCAGTAGCCCAGCATCAGCTGTCCTGCTACTGCAATGTAAAGGACTTCAAGGGACCACCCGATCTCTGTGGCCAAGTTCACCCGCTTCACCCGTGGATCAAGAAGCAACCACAAAGACATCCCCGTTGACCGCACTACAATCGGAGCATCCTTTGATCAGCTTTTGCCTGCATCCCTTAGCTTCAGGATGACTCGGTTGATGTCATAGCAGTTGTCCTTTAAAGTTTGGATCTTGCCTTAAAAACACTCTGGTGGCAAGGTAACTGTCCAAAGTGTCCACTCTGGCCTAGTAGACCTCTGTCCTGAGGGAATTTGTCACCCAACCTAGGCCGGAGTAGTCAAACTAAGGGGCAGATTTAAGAACCCCTTGCACCACCTTAGCATCACTTTTTTTTGTTGAGGCTGCACTAAGTAGGCCTTTTCCCCAAGCCATATTTACAAAGTGACGCAAAGCATGCATTGCACCACTTTGTAACCCCTTGAGTCACATTATGCCTATACCAGGTACATTTTAATAAAAGGGGCTGTTCCCCCCATTAGGGGGGCCAAAAATAATGGCGCAAAGAATAATGGTCCAAAGATTTCTTTGCGCCATTTTTAGCAGCATTTTTAACGCTTGCACAGAGTAGGTGTTAAAAGGAGGCACACCATTATTTATAATGGGCCTCAATGTGTTTTGCAGGATTAGCGTCAACGTTTTTTATGCTAATTCTGCAAAGAATCCAACTAGCGTCAAAAATGTTGAGGCTAGTTCCCTAACTACCACCATGATGCGGTGTATCTTAAATATGGTGCCCACATGGTGGTGTAAGAGGGGTGCTAAGGGGCGCAAGAAAAGTGGCGCTGCATTGGATGCAGGGCCACTTTTCTTAAATCAGGCCCTAACTGTTTTAAACTTTTCAAAAGTTTCCAAAGTTTTTGCTGACCATAGCTTGTTTGCGGTCGCGTTTAAAAGTGATAATAGCTTCTAAAATCTATAACTCCGGAACCCTCCAGTGGATTTTGCTCATCAACGACTCTAAAAAGTAAAAAATATATAATCTGTTTTTATAAATTGGTGCCTGTTTCATACTTGTGTTGTGACTTTCTTATTTTGTTGTTTGGTGCTGTTAAATGCTTCACACATAGGCCCTCATTCGGACCTTGGCGGGCGGCGGAGGCCGCCCGCCAAAGTCCCGCCGTCAGGTTACCGTTCCGCGGTCGAAAGACCGCGGCGGTAATTCTGACTTTCCCGCTGGGCTGGCGGGCGGCCGCCTTCAGGCCGCCCGCCAGCCCAGCGGGAAAGAGGCTTCCACGATGAAGCCGGCTCGGAATCGAGCCGGCGGAGTGGAAGCTGTGCGACGGGTGCAGTTGCACCCGTCGCGTATTTCACTGTCTGCGCAGCAGACAGTGAAATACATTTAGGGGCCCTCTTACGGGGGCCCCTGCAGTGCCCATGCCAGTGGCATGGGCACTGCAGGGGCCCCCAGGGGCCCCGCGACCCCCCCTACCGCCATCCGGTTCCCGGCAGGAGAACCGCCGGGAACTGGATGGCGGTAGGGGGGGTCGGAATCCCCTCGGCGGCGCAGCTAGCTGCGCCGCCTTGGAGGATTCCAATGGGCGGCGGTACACTGGCGGGAGACCGCCAGTGTTGCCGGTCCGACCGCGGCTTTACCGCCGCGGTCGGAATGCCCATTGGAGCACTGCCGGCCTGTCGCGGTGCTCCCGCGGTCCTCCAACCCGGCGGTCATGGACCGCCAGGGTTGGAATGACCACCACAGTTCCTTTGCCAAGCCTTATTGCTCGCAGCCACAGCTACCCAGGGTTAAGCTTAAGGTTAAGTAAACATAAGTGACTGGAAGGGGGCGTGGGCAAGATGGTGGACGGAGCGGACGTTTGAATCCGTCTCCGCGCCAGGCCCGATTACAATCGTGCCGTTATCCAGACAACCTGCACGGATTTGACCGGCATAGAGCGTGGCTCCGAGGTCATTGTTGGCCGCGCTGCGGCATCCGTGAGGTGGGGCCGCCGCCGGAGTATATCGAGCCTGTGGTCGACCTGAGGCCTATACGGCGGTGCCGGGCTGGGAGTCGCGGGCTGCTGGAGCGACTCCAGGACAGCAGCGTGCCCTGTAAAGCGTCGCCAGTTAGCGTGCGTGGGGCCGTGAGGGACCCGGTGGCTCTGCGGCACACCGGACTTGAGGATTTCCGGTCACCGCACGGAGGGGGCCGTGGATCACATGGCTCACTGGGTGATTGTACTAGCCTGCTTGGCGTCGGAACCACGCTACACTATTGCCCAGCGGTGAGGTACGTGTGGGCGGTAGCGCTATTCCAGGACTGTCATCTGTGTCTGTGCTGCGGAGAACAGCTGGCGGAGGTGCGGTGGGGGGCCCTTTCCTACAATTTGGCTCGGCCACCACCCATTTCCCCTCCCCCCGCCTGAATTGTTCTGGACACCTGAAGCAGTACAGCCGGTGCACCGCTTACTGAGAGGACGAGGGGGGCCCTCCCACTCCATGGATCCTGTGGCCAGTACGGGGTCAGGCCTTTCCCTGCCAGTCACGAGCGTCAAGCTCCCTTGCCCGACCCGGTCTTGCTGAGGGGCCTGGGAAGACTATTCTTCACACCACGGACTGAGTGTAAGCAATCTGCGTCTTTATATGGCATAGTGATGGGGCACAACTAATCAGAAAAACACAGCGCAGATGGCCCGGCGCCACGCGCGCAGCTGCGCAGAATGTTTCTGGGGTCCCTCAAGATTTACCTGTGTCGGCCATACTAGAGGCACGCACACAGAAGTTTGATGACATCCTCAATGCAGTGCAGAACATTAAGGGGCATATTTATACTCTGTTTGCGCTGGAATTGCGTTGTTTTTTTTGACGCAATTCCGACGCAAAACTAACTCCATATTTATACTTTGGCGTTAGACGCGTCTAGCGCCAAAGTCCATGGAGTTTGCGTCATTTTTTAGCGTGGACACCTACTTTGCGTTAATGATATGCAAGGTAGGCGTTCCCGTCTAAAAAAAGTGACTCCGAGGCATGTGCTCCGTATTTACACTCCCGGGCAAAAATCACGCCCGGGAGTGGGCGGGTCAAATAAAATGACGTCCAGCCACTTTCGCGTCGTTTTTTAGCGCCTGGTCAGGGCAGGCGTTAAGGGACCTGTGGGCTCGGAAGGAGCCCAGAGGTGCCCTCCCATGCCCCCCTGTCACCCTTGCCCACCCCAGGAGGACGCCTAAGGATGGAGGGACCCATCCCAGGGAACATAAGGTAAGTTCAGGTAAGTATTTTTTTTTTTTTATGTGGCATAGGGGGGCCTGATTTGTGCCCCCCTACATGCCACTATGCCCAATGACCATGCCCAGGGGACAGAAGTCCCCTGGGCATGGCCATTGGGCAAGGGGGCATGACTCCTGTCTTTGCTAAGACAGGAGTCATTTCAATGGGGGTTGGGAGTCGAAAGAAATGGCGCAAATCGGGTTGAGGCGATATTTTTGCCTCAGCCTGACTTGCCCCATTTTTTGGCGCCCAAGCTCCATATTCCCCTACGCCGGCGCTGCCTGGTGTACGTCATTTTTTTTTACGCACACCAGGCAGCGCCGCCGGCTAATGCCAGCTAACGTCATTGAATAAATACGGCGCCCGCATGGCGCTTCAGAATGGCGTTAGATTTTTTGACGCACAACTGCGTTGGCGCAGTTGTGCGTCGAAAAGTGTAAATATGGCCCTAAATCTACTCTGGAACCTAAGATTGACACCCTGTGTATCGATATGGGGCACCTGCGAGAGGAACATAAAAAGTTGAAGGATCGGGTTGCGTCCGCTGAGGGTGAGGTCGCAGAGCTACATCCCCCTCTTACGAATGCCATGCCAGTCAGCACATCAGGGACTTGCAGAGGGAGGTCTCGCGCCTCCATCAACACCTTGAGGATCAAGAAGGGAGAGCTTGTCGCAGTAACATCAGGGCGGTGGGTCTGCCTGAACAGGAGGGGAACCCCAATATGGAACTGTATATGGAGCAGTGGCTGGCCCAGACGGTTCTCCAAGGTAAACAATCCTCCTTTTTTCGGTGGAAGGAGAGTACAGGGTCCCCGGCAGGCCTCCTCCGCCGAGGGCCCCTCCTCGCCTGGTGGTGGTGCGTCTCTTTAACTACAGAAACAGAGATCACATCCTACAAAGGGCTCGTACTGGTGGCCCATGGAGGATCGCCAATGCGCAGGTGAATATTTACCCCGATTACACACTAGAGGTGCAGCGCAGGCGTACCTCCTTCCTCGCGGTAAAGCGCATGTTGAGGGAGCACAACGCTAGATACGCTCTCCAGTTACCGGCAACCCTTAAGATTATAACGGACACTCGCACCATTTTTTGCACCACTCCGGAGGAGTACTGGGCATGGCTGGAGGACAATGGCATGGCTTCAGGCCCACCACAACCACCTTAGCGTTTGGTGAGGTGCGGTCCAAGGAGGGGCAACAGGGACAGTATCCAGCGCACGCTGGCGGCCCCTACTGCTGGACAGGCTTCCATGGAAAGAGATCGGGCCTGTGCGGAGGTGGGGCAGTGGGTGGGCTCCCCTGCATCTTCAGCGAGAAGTGAGGAGCGACAGCATGTGGTCCCCCTGGACTTGGAAGTGGAACAGTTGTGAGCAATACTGGGCAGGGGCCCGACGGTGACACCGCAAACTGCGGAGGATCTGTTGTAGGAGGGGACGCACCTAATGAGGCAAACCTCTCCGATCTGGGAACAACATTACATATATGTCAGGCTTGTCAATGTTAACCTTTCATCAGGCCTGGGCGGGTTTAGCTTGCCTACCCTCTTCGCTCTTGTACTCCAGGTTAATCCTACCCACTCGTATTGTCCACGTTCCCCCCCTTCCCTTTACACCTAGGTGTAATCATACAAGGAAAATAATGTTTCAGTTGGGTATAAGCATTTCAGTGCTATGTTTGTCCACCAATTCTTGATGCAGCCTGGGAAAAGTTGTTTGTTGTTATATTTATGTTTTTTCTTGCAGTGGACTTGTTCACGGGTGCATGGGTGAGTGTGCTGGAATATGCAGGGCGGTAGGCATGTTGAGGGACAGGGGCTGGGGCGGGGTGCGGGAGATGGCTGGGGGGTGGACTGCTCCTTACGTTATCAATGCATATATCCCCTCTGCCTAGCTGCATCTCATTGCTCACACATTTAGTTATATGTCACAATATTCCTTTATGACATGGAATGTTAGGGGGCTAGCAGAATTTAGTAAACAGCACAAAGTCTGCCAGTTTCTCCATCCCCATGAGGTGCATGTGGCTCTGCTTCAGGAGACACACCTCACGGCTCTGGACCTGGGACAAATGCGCAGACGCTGGTGTGGGTACATGACCGGTACAAAATATTCTAGATACGCTAAAGGGACTCTGATATGGGTGGCCCCTGGGGTGCCATTGTCGATACTACATACAAAGATAGATCCAGAAGGGTGCTTTGTTATATTGGAAGGAATCTTGGATGATGCACCACTATCCCTACTTTCACTATATGCACCTAATGCTAATCAGAATGCATTCTTGCAGACACTGTCCATATCTCTTCTCCTTAGCCTGGAGGCACCATGCTATTGGGGTGGGGGGGGCGATTTCAATGGTACTCCTTGTATTGAATTAGATAGATCCCGCCCTCCACTGCAGGGAGCCCAGTCGAGCGCGCTTGCACACCAACTTCGCCTCTGGTCCGCAAATAACCAATTGCATGATGTGTGGTGTGGCCTGTACCCAAATGGACGTGTGTATTCTTACTACACTGGTTTACATGTACTGCATACCAGAATTGATCGGGTGTACACCAATACTAGCGCATTACTGAAAGTCGCCAGCGTGGAATACCTTGGACACACATTATCTGATCACTCTCCCTTACAATTGGGGGTACGCTGGAACCGTGCTCCTCCAGGTATTCCAGCCTGTAGAATGCCTGTGGCTGCATTACAGAATACTGCATACAGAGAGACCATGAGAGGGCATATTGAATCTTATTTTGCAATTAATGCAGGCACGGCATCTGATGTGGGGATAGAGTGGGATGCCTTAAAGGTGGTGATGAGGGGCCACGCAATAAAAACGAATTACGGTACAGCGCTATTATTGCATTATTGCGCTGAGAGCTCGACCTGCTTGAGGCCGAACTGCAACATTATGAACAGTTTTTGCCCACTGAGGTGGAGGCAGCTGCACCATTGGCAAATATTAGGATCAACTGTCAGCAGACCTTAGACAAATTGTCTCAGCTCCACTACTCTGACTACCTGGCTTGCAAGCATGCTGAGGGGGACAAGGTGGGCAAATTATTGGCCTGGCTGCTTCGCACAGAGCATGCCCAATCACCTATTACTGCGCTGTGCGGTGGGAATAACCAAATGTTGAACACACAGGAAGAAATTAATACGGCGTTCTTTGAATATTATTCTACACTATATACAACCTCAGTATTGGGGAGATCGTGTTGGGGCAGAAAGGTTTTTGTCCCCTCTCCACTTGCCCTGATTGTCCCCTGCAGAAAAGGAGTCATTAGACACCCCTCTACAGCTTACAGAGCTCCAGGGGGCTATAAAAAGTATGGCACGGGGGAAGGCCCCTGGCACGGACGGGTGGCCAATCGAATTTTATGCTGCATATCAGGCAACGCTGGCCCCTAAACTGCTTGCCATGTACAATGCAGCATTTGAGGAAGGAGCCCTTCCGTCTTCCCTGAGGGAGGCGACATTGGTGTTCCTCCCTAAACCAGGCAGAGACCCTTTACGAACGGGTCCCTACCACCCACTATCATTATTGAACACCGATTACAAGTTATTAAGTCATATGCTGGTGTACAGACTTATGCCCATAATCATAGGTTTGGTTCACTCTGACCAATCCGGATTCATCCGGGGCAGAAGCTCTTTTCTCAACCTCCGTAGATTGTTCTCTATTATGGACTGGGCAGGCAAGGAGAAAAACGAATCTGCGGTGGCTTCATTAGATATAGAAAAAGCCTTTGACACACTGGGGTGGACTTACCTGTTGGGGGTTCTACACAGCTGGGCTTTGGTCCCGACTTCCTGAAATGGATAATTCTATTGTATCAATCACCTATAGCCCGGATGAGGACGGGCGCAGTGATCTCCAAGCCCTTTGTTATCGCTCGTGGGACACGCCAGGCATGCCCTCTGTCACCACTCCTCTTTGCACTAGCTATGGAGCCCTTGGTGCAAGCCCTGAGACTGAGAGCACCTGACTGGGGAATTTATATGCGAGGGATTTGGCACGTTGTGTCGCTTTACGCGGCCGACGCTCTGATATACCTCTGCAATCCTTTGGCGGCCTTGCCCCAATTGTTGTTCCTGCTGCAGGAGTTTGGCAAGGTATTCGACCTCAAAGTAAATTGGGCGAAGTCCAGCTTGTTCTCTCTCACGCCGTTATCCATGGCCCAAAGCGAGCAGTTACCTAATACCTCCCTGTTGTGGGCATGTGATACCATTAAATATCTCGGGGTTAGGATCTTTCACGAGGTAAAAGATTTAATAGACGCAAATATAGGTGGCGTTCTATCGGGAGCGAGATCTTCGTTGCCATCTTGGACTTCTCTCCCGCTCTCTCCCCTGGGTAGATTGGCTATCGCTAAGGTACTGGTGCTCCCAAGATTAATATACCACTTCTCAGCTTTTCCGTTCTCCCTTCCGAATATATGGTTTGTGGAGATGCGTTCCTTCCTCACGGCGCTGATACGGGGCAAGGGCAGAGCTTGTGTGGCTTTAAGCAAACTTTATGCTCCCCTGTCGGAGGGTGGCCTGGGTGCCCCAAATTTTGAGCACTACTATGCAGCGGCTCAGCTCCAATGGGCTATTTGTTGGCTAGCAGGCCATGCACTAATTGAGTGCCACGGTCAAACAAGGAGGTACAATTAGACTGTTAAAATGGTTGTTGTCTCCTAACTCCGGTACCCCAATTGCAGATAGCAACTTATTGATGAGAAACGCCAAGAAATGTTGGCTCAGGTACACACGCAGGTCGGGCCAGGTTACTCCATACGTGTTGCAGCTCCCACTGTGGGCACTGCTGGGGTGGGTTACTACCCTATACAAAACAGCAGCCGCTGCCTGGGAGGAGGCGAGAATAGTGGAATTGGGCGACCTCTTTGAAGACCGCATGTTGACACCTTTCGCTAACTTGGTGGACGAGATCAGCCTCCCTCCAGGATCCTTTCTTACCTATGCCGCTCTACCTTGATAAGTGGCAACCTACTGGGGCACCTTACCCAGTGAACCTGTCACATCGGTTCTGCTCCAAACACTTCTGACTCATGGGAACACAAATAAGGTGATCACAAATATATACAATGCGCTACGCATAGATGACAATACTCCCCTTACATCACTCCGGAAATACTGGCGGGAAGCACTACACATTGCACTTACAGATGCCCAATGGTAATAGGCCCTTGCAGCTCCTAAAATTAAATCAATGAATGCACGCTATAAACTTATCCAATTCAATTATTTGCATCACACCTACCTCGCTCCTGCGAGACTGGAAAGGATTTACCCATCCGCACAGGATGAGTGTCCGAGGTGTCACAGTGGGACTGCTGATTTCTTACATATGGTGTGGTCCTGCCCCCATGCAGTCACATATTGGTTAACCATAACTGTGACGTTAAATAAAATCACGGGAGGGATCACGCTCTGTGATATGGCACACTATATACTTTGCATAACACTCAGAACCTCCAAAAACAAATCAGCGAATAAAATTCTAGGCTTAGCATTAGTACTGGCAAAAAGACGCTTAGCAATGAGTTGGAAATCCCCCATAGTGCCGCCTGTTTCAAGATGGCTCACAGACCTGCGTGCTGGTGTGCTGGCAGAACAACAAATACTGACATCATCACACGCTACGATTGGACCCCCTTATGATCCCCCTGATTGGGCAGGGGTACTTGCAGTAATCGAGGGTGAATTGAATCGCCGGTGAGGTAGTGTGGTGGGGGGTGGGGTTGGTTCCCCCCCTCCTCCCGCTTCCTTCCCCCCCTCCCCATGTATGTGCTGGTGCATTGGAAATGCCCTATTTGCGACGCAACTCCCCGCCCTGCTCGCAAATTGTAAAGCGCAAATCCGACTCAGGTGCCCTCTTCGGCACTCCCTTGGCATGTCCTGGCAGCGCACCTACTCAGTCCATTGCAGTTTATTGTAGTTTTCTTAGGGGTTGGTATTGTATTGTTTTTCTTTTTCTTTTTCTTTATCCTGAATATAGAGTGACATATGCATATTATTCAGCGGTCTTGTAACTATTATCCTGTAATTGATCCTCACCGATACATAGGGCCTGATTCTAACTTTGGAGGACGGTGTTAAACCGTCCCAAAAGTGGCGGATATACCACCTACCGTATTACGAGTTCCATAGGATATAATGGACTCGTAATACGGTAGGTGGTATATCCGCCACTTTTGGGACGGTTTAACACCGTCCTCCAAAATTAGAATCAGGCCCATAGTCTACTGCCTTTCATTCCTATCTCACTAAGATTGATCATAATGTGTAAATTGTTGGATGCCAATATCCAAAAATAGGCACTGTGTTGTTGCAGCTTAATGTTTATCGTACTGTGTAGATTTGTCATTGAGAATGATTTCTAATTTACAGTAAAATACAATAAAGAAATATGGAGAAAAAAAGTAAACATAAGTGACTGGACCTAAAATTATATTTGTGAGTTTACTGCATACTAAAGCCCCACAGCCATATCATATAGTACACCCAAATCCTCACACCTTTGTGATTAGATCCCGGTGCAATAGCAAGAGGCTTTTGCTGCTTTTGATGTGAGCACTGGGCTCATTCCAGCTTTATCAGTTCCTGTTTCCTCAAAATGATATTGTAAATTAATTTCGGAGTGGCCTTTATTATTTGTCTATCTATATGTCTTTGCAAACCTACCTGTATGTCTTAATTAGAACAGGATTTTGGCCCGACACTCCCTAGCCTGCTTATTGATACCCTTCTTAAATTAGTCCTGAAGGAAATCGTACACTCTTAAGGTTAGGGCCCATTATACCTCTGTGAAAAGCCAAGTTACTTGAAGAAAAGTCAAGTGGGCTTGAAAAGACAGGACCGCAGAGACCGAACTTTAGGGAATTTAGCCCAAGACAGATTTTGTTTCATCCCAAGGACCGAATTATATAAAAATAATAAGCCTTGAAAAAGCTTCAGGCTTGGAAGCCACATAGGGGATGAAACACATGTTGGCTGGTTCCTAAATAAATGAAAGATTGTAAGGCTGGTTCCCAAATAAATGGAAGACTGTAAACATTTCTCAGTAATAACTATATTGGGATTACCATAAGGCTACAGAGGCATCTCTGCTAAAATATTTGGGAAATAAATATGTTAGACATCTTTTGGGATACACCATATGACAAATGTCAACACCAAAAGCCAAAAAAGTCCCGTATGATGCAATTCATGACTGACTTTGGAAAATATTCGATGACAATAAAACGATTTGTGTTCAAAATTGTAAATTTCATATGCTGAGTGTTTCTGCAACAAGTGTTATATGGTGCAGCTACAAAATACTGAATTAAATCAAAATCATATTACATCATTGTATATGAATTCTTGGGAAAAACACACTTCATGTTTCCTGTCTGTATGTCTGTCTACCTAGCTACATGTCTGTCTAGCAGTCTGTCTGTCTATCTACCTGTAAATCCCTGTACATGTGAGTCAATCTAGCTAACTGCCTGTCTAACGATCTATCTATGGAACACTAGCTATATATCTACACGACCCTCTCTACCTCTCTGTGTTTGCAAGCCGCTCTCCGTGTCTATCTTTTCAAACCTATGTTTGTAATATAGATTTATAAAAGCATTACAAATAAGCATTAGCAAAGGCGCGAGGCTGGCAGCCAACACAGACCAATTTTACTAATATTATCTGCTAACAAAGACTTTATCCATTAGTTTATTATTGTGCCACATCTCTCTTACACCCACTCCAGCATGCATCACAGGGCAATAGGTCAACCTACTTCTGCCAGTAGCTGACTTCACTGTGAGTTACGGCATGCTTCCATTTTTGTGTGGGTATGCAAGGAGCCGATCCACAAACAAAGTAGTTTCTTTTAGTGTCAGGGACAACTATAGTAATGTGTGATATTTTAGGACAAACACGTTTTTTGCCTATAGCCAATGTTTTTTTAAAGATTTTTGAGGGCCTGCATGCTTCCTCGACAATAACGTGTTGCAAAACCCATGACAAAACAAGAATTGCCAAAGCCTAAATCCTGGCGGCCAACGCCAGATGTATGGGACTTACCAATGCTTGTTAAAACTTGTACGCACATAATGCTAACAGAAAAGCTGGCCTCACACCTTCACTGCAGCTTAACACGGCATTTATGTTGAGAACTATGTGAGAAAAATAAATATGCGGAGGAGTATATACTGAAGGCATTGATTAGATACTTCTCTTGTTCCCTGGTGGCACGGGCACCCCAGATACCCTTGTATACACACCCGTCTGACAGGCCTTGGATATACCTTCCAGTGGGGAAATCCGCGTGGTTGAAAACCCAGAGGCGGAAATAGCAGGAAGGAAATTCTCCTGGTGCCCCTATTAACAAACAGGGGTTTCAAGTGTCAACTCGGAATGTTTCTGCCATTTGATTCCAGGAAACTATGTGGCAAGATGTACTTCTTGACCGGGCGCATGGATTGCTGGCCACAACTTGAGCTCCTTCGCACAACCTTCTGAATGCTGTTTTAAGAGAGCCCCGCATACTTTATTTCCGATGTGACGCAATCCTTAATAAGTGCCTCCCAAGGTGCTTTGTCTGCTAACCACAGTTCTCCAGGCACTTGTTTGTTATTAACCGAACTGTTCAGGGCCGGCTTTAGTACCGGAGCCAGGGCATTTCATTTCTTTCAGCTGAAAAGGCCCCATAAAACTGGCGGCCGCCTACAGCTCCTCCTGCAGACAGACCAGCGGCGTTAAGTGCATGCTTTGTTTGTCACTACAGTTGCTTATGCTGTACTTGTAATGTAAGTTGTTTTTAATCAAGTCTTCCCTTTTCTTCGTTTTAATGTTTTATTACTGTGGCATGGTAGACAGAGAGAGAAGGTCTAACCTCGTGCAACAACAAATCTGGAGAGCTCTTTGACCTGCTTTAGAAGTGAAGCACAAGTCCAAACTGGGCATGATGTAGACGAGATTTTAGTGCTGTCCCCCACGTCACAGAAGTCATTTACATATAACAGTTAATGCATTATGTTAACCAAGGCACAAATCGTTTGATTGTAGAAGATGCACTAAGAAGTAATTTTACATGTGCATTTGATTAAATTATAGAGTTCGACATTGGTGGTAGTTGCATTACTCTAAATATTTGAAGGATTAAACTAACATTATGATGTAATTTAGACTCTAGAATAATAGAATGTATTGAAACCATACTGAAATTCTAATGATTAATGAATTAAATATGTGTGCAAAAATAGGGAAAAGCAGCTGCACTTTATATTGATTGAAGTGGGTTAGAGTTATTTTGCTTAAAGTAACTGTAACATGAATGTTAATGTTCGGATTACTTACCGGTAATCTTCATTACTCCAATTCTTCCTTCCTCGTCCCATTCCTAACATTGTGGAGTGGATGTGCCCATTCACTTCTCACGACACCTTTAGAAAGCTACTTCTTCCCTTTCCAAGAAAGGGAAGAAGGACAGGGAGCATGCAGCTACTTCCATCACTAAGAACTTCCTAAGTATCACCAAGCACCACATCACCGGCTGATGAAAGAACAGGGAAGGAGAGATGTACAGAATGGGACAAGGAAGGAAGAATCGGAGAAATGAAGATTACGGGAAAGTAATCCGAGCATTACCTCCTCATCATCCTTCCTCGTCCCATTCCTAATGTCATGGAGGAATACCCAAGCAAGACCTCTTTCAGCAGCCCCCAAGGAACCACAAGAGACACAAAGTAGAGCAACGCCAGTGGTAGTGAACCATGTGCCAAACACAAACTACCACCACCCCAGTGACAGGAACAGACCCAACCGAAAGGACCCCAGTCAGGAGGAGGAACGAGCAGCCACCAGGAGTACCAAACCAAAGAACAACTAGGGACCCTGAGCCACATTCAATCTGAAATGGGAAAAGAAAGTGGACGGAGAGGACCACATGTCAACCTTGCAAACGTCCAGAAGGGCAACACCAGGCCAGGTTGACCACGAGACAGCCATACCCCATGTGGAAAGTGCTGCAACACTACCCGGAACCACAGTGCCAGGGCATGGGAGGCTGAAAAAAATCACAGACCAATCTAATGAAAGAAAGTAGAGGGAGAGGACATCCCCTTTCCCTCACCCTTCCGGACAGGACCAAAGCCACCTGAGGTCAAACAGGGAGAAAAATCTCCTGCCCAAAGAGAAAGGAATAAGACACTTCTAGGTTGAACTGAGGAACCAAGAAAAGGGCAAACTGGTCACTAAAAACACAGAGGGAAGGATGATGGCAAACCAGAGCATTAAACAGCCCCCAATGACAGGCAGTGGAGATGGTCACCAACAAAAGCACACCAAGGCCAGAAATCTAAGGGACACTGACTCCAGGGGCTCATACAGAAGGCAGAACCCCCAAACAACTGAGCCGCCTGAGACTCAGCAGAGGATAAATCATCCCCGGGAGCCTGAAAAAGTCCTAAAAGAGAACCACTTAAGTTCCAGAGCAGTAATGGAAATCCGGTAGCGAAAACCTCTGGGAGAAAATGAAAATGAGCAGGCAAGGGCAGAACCAGGAGACAAAGACCTCCCCAGCAAGAAACAGCAAAGGAGCTCCAATGCTGCGCATATGCCTCATCAGTAGAGACCTGTCTAGAAGACTGGAGGGACCGGACACCCCCGGCGAAAGAATCGAAGGACGAGACCCGTCCTCACAGCCACCAAAGCAAGAGATGCAACTGGGCCAGAGACCGCAGAGGAAGCATAGGGACTGACAGAGAGGACGGCTCCAAAGGAAGAAACCACTCCGGCCCCATAGCCAGGAGATAGAGAAGAGGGAACACAAGGCCTCCGAGGCCAGAAAGGAAGGACCACCACTGCCACCACCTCCACCAACACCTACAGCACATGAGTCAGAAACCGCTGGATCAGAAAGGCGTAAGAAGACCCAAAGGTCAAGAACTGGACAGGGCATCAAATCCCAGAGTGCACATTGTGAGGAACCAGGGGAAGTAGAGGGGAAGCTAGTCAACCAGGGGAGTAGAGAGAGATCCACCATTGGAACACCCCAGAGAATGCAAAGCCGTGTGAACACCGAAGAAGCTAGAACAAACTCCAGGGAGGAGGGAAACACCCGGCTCAGAAGAACCATCAGAATACAGAGCAGCCCCCAAAGTGAACAGCCTGAAACCTGAGGAGAACAGACCTCAACCAAGACACAAAAGGCAGACAAGGAGGTTGAGGGAAGATAATCAAGCTCACCTCCACAGAGACCTGGAGTAGTAAGGGTCCCCCAAGACCACCCCACCAGCCCAGGCTGGACCAGAGAAACCAGAGATTGAAGAGAGAAGCCACAGTCCAGGGAAGGCTGATGCAAAACCAGCAGAGAGAGTCCAGACCAATGGTAGCAGAAACAGAAACAAAGTCTGCGCAGTAGCCACAGTCAGGGGTCCAGAAAAGCAGGACATGATGCTTAATCAGACCTAAGGAAGGGGCACCCAAGGCATGACATCCAAGGTTGCCGCTTGAAAGAAAAACAAATAGGCAACAAAGTAGCACAACAGAAACCAACAACAGGGACAAGCAACAAACAGGTAAGTGAAAAAACAGGGTTGACCCACACAAAAACCTCACCTTACCAGTAGACCCTGAAGTGGGAGCCACACATTCGCGGAGGCCTCACAGACCATCAGTAGATGCCGAAGAGACAGAAACAGCCGGGCACACCAGGACGCAGGATGGGACACCGCCCCCAGAGCTGTATCGAAGAAGGCACCAACTTCAGATGCGGAGAAGGAGCCAGGCGAGACTCGGAGAAAGGACAGAGGGACCGGAGGCCTACACCAGATACACTGTGAAGGTAATGTCCCCCAGAGAATGCTTCAGAGAGGGACATGGAGCAGAATAACAAAGAGAAATGGATGGACCAAGAAACCCTGTGAAAGAAGTCAAATCACTGGGGCCAGGACCTCAGTGAAAAGCTGGGAGAGGACTGCAGACTAATGTAAGTACCCTGAACTGCCAATGTAGGGAACCCACCATAAACCACAGAAACTCCAGGGAAGCAGGAGTCACCTGAACATAGAGACAGGCATACCAGAGAGCCAAGGAGGGTAGGAATCCCCTGGAGAGACCAGCAAAGGCACCAAAAGCAAAGAGGACATCCGGTGAAGGCCCAGGACATACCAGGACAGGAATCGCAGGTCGACGACCATGCGAAAATCCCACATGAATGGCCTCACCAAGAATAACTTGAATAGGAACCACAACCCCACACTATAGGTGGAAAAGTGAGAAGGGCCTGGTGCAGGACAAGGAAGGCGACATCATCTGCCAGCATGAACATCCACACAGGAACTCCAGCCCAGGCAGGCGGAAGGAAGGGAGGATCCGGAACCCCGGATAAGACCATAAAAAAAACAAAAAAAAACACTTGGAACACCATCAGAAGAACCCATAGATAGGGACTTAAACTTCCCAAACATGAAAAAACAGCCCCAAGCGCCCACCCACCGGACAAAGTTCCAAGGCAGGAAGGAAGTAAAGGACCCCCAGAACACAAGGTCGATGGGGGGCACCCCCTGACTTAACTCCTGTGTGCGGAAACCAGAGCGAGAGGCCAGGAAATCAGGCTGACATGTCAGAAACAGAACCAAATGCCATCTACCACCAACCCAGGACTAAGGCCTCTGAAGGAAGGTGCAAAAATGCTACAGACGCAAGAAAGAATGCCAGAGGAGCACCCCCAGTGCACACCAGAGCATCCAGAACTCCAAAGGGCAAGCAAGAGGAAAAACCACCAATCCAGAAGGCGAAGATGACGCTGTGACAAAACAGAACCAGCAGCGGCAAGGGCAAAGGCTCAAAGGGAAGACTGAGGCCAGTGGGAGAGACAAGGAGAGCAGCCTCTCAACGAGAGTAACAGAGATTCTTACATGAGCCCGCGACATCCAAGGCCACCTAAGAATACACGTCCCCGCACCAAGGCATAAGCAGGGAACCCCCTCCATTTTATTTATGTTACTTATCATTCAAAGGTGTAACAGAAACAGGAGACTGCAAGCAGCGAAACACAGCCAAGGAACAGAAGTTGGGGACGCACACCTAAGACAGGGGGGGGGCAATGTCAAGCCCCACGAACACACACCCCTGAAGGGGCTCGTCAGGAGAAGATGGTGACCATACAGAAAGCCAGTCCTCAGAGGGCAAAGTAACAGAGGAAGACAACACCAGGAGAAAGGGAGCGTTCAAGCCCAAAGCTCCACCAAAAGAAAGAAGTGGAATAGCCATGGACATACCTGGAGATGTCAGTGGGAGGGGCAGCGAACCCAGCCAGGAGGCCACAGGCAACTGGTGTCCAAAGACTCACAAGCAAGGCACAAATAGGAAAGAACAATGCAGTGTAACATTCCAACTCAGGACAGGAAAGGAATGCAGAGTCAAAAATCAACCGAAAGCCCGTCCGAATAGGAACACAAACTCATCCTCTAGTAGGGATAGTGACTGAAACGCAGTGAGAGACCAAGCTGCCCAGAGGCGAAAACATGCAAAGAGCGCGAGCACAGCAACAGCAAGGACCTAAGGGCAGATGTGGCACGGAAAACCCCAGAAACCAGGGCCTGACATACAGTAGCAGAACGCGCACAATGCACAGGGCAAAAAGGGAAACAAAGGCCCCAGGGAAGCAACAATGGCACCACAGCAGCCACTACTAACCCCAAATGCCCAAATAAAGACAACATAAGCACAGCGACCAACGGGCCCTAGCAAAGGCAGCGTGTCCAGCCAGATAGGGATTTAGATATAAGTCTGTCTGTTTTCCCATGGTCTTTCACCAAACGAAGACTTCCATTCAGTCCCTCGACCAGCAAATGACTGGCCACAGGACATCTTCGGCGGAACTGCCACAAGCAGCTGCGGGAGGGCTAAAGCAGCAGCAAAACATGAAAACGCCACTCCCAAATGCCACCAAAGCAAGCACTGAGCCGCAACCTAGGCCACCCCCATCACTGCACACAGCAGCCCGGCAGCAGTGGAGGCTGAGGGAGGCCAAAATTCAGGCCGCCTCAAAGGAAGTAAACAGAAGCGGTGCCAACGCAGCCACCTAGACAAGCATGGACACTCCACTGAGCCCAGCACAGGGAGAGGCAGCCACTGAGCCAAGCAGAACACTCCAGCTGATGGCAACCCGGCAGGCCCAGAGGGGAGAACAAGTCCGAGGGCGTAGCCTTCCCAGACACCCCCCCACACAGACCGAAAAAACAGAAACGTGGTGCCCCAGGAGCCGCAAAGGAAATACAGACAATGAGTCCTGCAAGTAAAACAGGAAAACCACATACCTGAAGCAAGATGCGCAGAAGGGAGCCCAGGCAGCCACACTGCATCAAGACAGGAAACATACCTGAAAGCAACATGCTCAGAAGGGCGCTCAGGCAGCTCCACAACCCATCGGTGACGAGTGTGCACAAAAAAACGACAGAAAGTTCTTAGGAATGGGAAGGGCTATACGCTCCTTGTCCTTCTTTTCTTTCATGGAAAGGGAAGAAGTAGCTTTCTAAAGGTGACGTGAGGCGTGAATGGGCACATCCACTCCATAACGTTAGGAATGGGATGAGGAAGGATGATGAGGAGGTAATGAAGAATTACTAATGTTGAATTTATTAGTTTGCATATTAAATTGTGTTTATTAAATGCATTGATCAACTGTATTGTTTTAACTCACTTGCATTAGCCTAAGTGAGGGCTGTTAGGCCTGTATTTTGTGACTGCAATGAGAATGCTGGTTCATTTTCATAACATGGACTTTTTTTTCAAACTTCGTTCCCATGAGAAGGCTAGCTTTGGTAATGGACCCCTATTGTTTTAAACATAGAGAGAAGTGAAACAATGTCCTTGAATGTAGAATATTCTGAACTGTGGATTGGTATTATATACACTTGTTTCAAACTCTTGTGGAGCTAAATAGATGGATGAGGTTCCCATGACAGGCCTTGGAGGATGTGTCGATGTTGCAACCTGGAGTAGTGTGAGGGATTTTTATTGGATGATGCCCATTCAATGTAATGTGGACTGTCACCCAGAGTGAATCAGATTGCCTTATGAACAAAATCTATTGTTGACGAGTTTGACTTGCGTCAGATTCACTTGATCAGACTGATGAGCACCTTGCCGAAGATGAGAAGCTGAGCCCCTTTTTCCTGTATTCCTGAATGTTGTGTCCCTTGGAGAAGTATCTTCCTTTCTGCTTTGCCACTTGAGATGCCCCACTGAGATTTAGAGATTTTCTTCCTAACCCTTCAGAAGACTCTTGATCGAGCTTCTGACATGCTGAAGCTTTCCCTTTTTACCTATCTTTTGCCCACCTTAGTTAGTAGCTTGCGGCCAGAGAATATCTTTTTCCAAATTCTTTTGCCCTTTTTGTTCTTTTTGTCTTTTGCCTACATGTGTGCCGCCCACACCGCCTTTCCCTGATTTGGTAACTGTTAGGTTTCCCTGTTCCCAGCTAAAATTTACCTTTGCTGAATTGAAATTGACTTGATGATTGTTAAACCTGAGCAACGCTTGATTTCTATATGTCAGATAATATGGCTAATGTTTTTTACTTTCCTTATTGAATGTTTAGTTTTATTAATGTTAGTCTGGTTGAATTTATTTTGCTGCCTTGGACAACCCTTAGTGATCCTGTGCCTTTATAATTTTGTCTTGAGAGTTGTCTACATGACTTTGAGCTAGTGTTTGTAATAACTTCCTTAACTTTATTTCTGAATGGAGTTTTCCTTGTATGGCCATACTGGTCTTACTACTGTGCAATTTAATCCTATGCAGGGTCCAAAGATCTGTTGACCTCAATGAGCATTGATTCCTGCGAAGGATGAAAATGCACCAGCAGGCACATTTTGTTCTTCTTACTGAATACAGGAGTGTTCCCTTCACTGTCACTCTGGCTTTTCTGGGAGTCTGGGATCTTTCAATTTGCACATATGTCTTCAGCCTTATGCTGCTCAAATGGTAGGAGTATGCAAAACAGATATATTTTGCAATTCCTTAATTACTTCAAAATTTCAGAAAAACGCCTAATTAAGTGAAAGTCAAAATTGGCATTTGACTTTACATTTCACCTTGAAATGTATCAGCATGTCTATTTGGGACATAAGGACGCATTTTGATCTAACATTTATGACAAAAACCACAAGCACTGCAAACACCATCTACTTTCTTTCTAGTAGTTTGTGTTGTTCATATGTACTCCCACTAACATTATGCCGCAAAATCCTTATAATTATGCAGTGTGGCATAATAGCATTATTTCAGTAATTTCACATAACAAACATAACTTGAAATTACGCCAGTGGAACAGAAATTTCATCTGAGCTTGCTTTACACCATCTTGCCTACTAACCTAGATTAGTCACTACACCTGGGTGAAATTGTTTTTGTGATTCGTGGCATTCATCAAATATATGGAAATTTGGTTTCGCAAATCTCCCAGTGTGATCTGAATTTTGTGCAAACAATCTCATGCCACAAATCTCAGAGATAGAGATTCAAGGGAGTTCTGGTGTAGTAGGTGTGCAAAAGTGAAACCAGTGTTCTCTATTTATAAAGAGGAGTATTTTCAATGGAAAGGGATTTTTCCTGAAACTAATAAAAGTATAATAAAGATATTTCTAAAATATCTCTAGTTCCCAACCCTATGCATCAGTTCCATCTGAGACTGGGGCTGAAGTACCACCTCTGCCCCTCTAAATATTGCCAAAACTTTTTCTCTATCCCATTACTGTTGTCAGTGGGAATCAGAAGGATGGTTAGGTGGATATCAGCATAGCAGAGTCATCATTGGTTTCCCTGCCTCTTCTGGTGACCCTGCAGGCATGCCTGTTAGAACACAAGCTGGCAGACAATACTTTGAGGCCCCTAACACCTCACAGACATAGGGAATCCACAGGATTATTCTGCACACTGCAAAGCATTCATGGCAAAGCAGGTGGAATCCCAGGTATTTTTCAAGGTGAATGGTTACCTTCCCCCAATAAGGAGAATCTTAAGGAATTCATTGCATGTATTATACGTACCCAGGATTCTTTTTTGCCAGGTATGCTTGTGAGTCCTGGGAAGGTAATCCCAGGTAAGATGTCAATAGTGTGGTGTGATGGGACACTTGCCTCTCTCCTACGTTCTCTGTGAGTCTCTGGTGTCTCATTTATTTATGGTTTTCTGTATATTGCTTCTCAACCTAATATATTGTACCAAAGCACTTTATAATAAATATGTGATGAAGATGTGCAGTTAATGTCTGTGAGTAAAGAACAGAAATAAGGATCATAGAAAAGGCTAAACCATACATGCAAACAAGTTAAAATTTGATGTCCAATACAAGACATTAAAGTGGGAGACATAGCATAGTGTGGTGAGTTTAAGAGATAGCACAAATTGAGTGCAGGGTTAAATCATGTAGAAAGTGAGTTCATCCTAGTGACTTGCATGGGTGGAGTTTAAATTGAGTGAAAGAAAGAGCTTTCCTTATGCCAGAGGAAATTAATTTCAGTATTCCCTGACCAGGTGTGTTTCAGTGTGGAGGATTTCTTGAATTTTGGTAGATTAAGACATAGAGATGCCTTCCCTTTTAGGTTATTAAATCCACCAGCCAGAGTAAGGGCCTGATTACAATCGTGGCAGATCGGATAGTCTGTCACAAATGTGACAGATATCCCGTCCTCCATATTAACGTTCCATAGGATATAATGGAACTTGTAATACATCAGACGGGATATTCGTCACATTTGTGACAGTGTAACCCATCTGCCAAGATCATAACCAGGCACTAAGTGGTGAGGTGAGCTATGAAGAAGCATTCAAATGAATGGCCCTGCATGTGATGCCAGCAGCTCTTTCAGTGTTTTGAGCCTTCAAAGGAAAGATATGGTTGAATTCTCTCTTACTAGCAAGGAGTCAGGCAGCAGAGTGCAGTACAGCATTCAAAGGTATACTGATGTGCTCTGAGTTGGTAAATATAATTCTGGAGATAACCAGGGCTTGCACCAGGATTTTCAAATCTGATTGTGAAACAAATTGTGTGATGTTTCTTAAACGTTTAAGCTGGTAGTTTTCACTTTTTACAGTTGCTTTGATGTGTGAGTCTAGACTGAGCAAAGAATCTGGTAAGACACCTAGGGGTTTTGCCAGAAACATTGTTTTGGGGGAGATGTCTTTGTCATTTAGGTTCTTAATCCAGTCTGTTGATAGTTCATAGTTGGTTTTTGGTGTGAAGATATGGAATTACATTTTAGGGCATTCAGTTTATTAAGTTGTATGTTCCCCTCCTACTTTGGACATGGGATAGACAATTAATTAACATTGGGAGACTATTAGAGGAGTCCATTTACATATGGATTTGGGAGCCAACAGCATATGAACGGAATGAGACCGCCTGTTCATGTAGAAGGGCTCCTAGAAGCTCTACATACAGATTAAAAATGATGGTGTGAGGACAGAGGCTTGGGCAAATCCTAATGGTGAGGGGTATGTTTAGAAATGGAGTTGCCTAGTCCTACCTGCTTGGGTCAGTTTGAAAGATAGGATTTAAACGCACTCTGGACATTGCCATACATTTCCATGGGTTCTTGAAGGATGGTTAACGTAGGCATCATGGTTAATTGTATCAAATGCCTAAGAGACGTCTAGTAGGATGAGGAGAGAATTTTACCCTTGATCGAAGAGATAGAGGGAGTCATCCACTATTTTAAGAAGACTGCCCGGCTTTCAAGCTTGACAGATAGGATCATAGAATTTAATTTTTGTTAATGTTACCCTTTGGTTGTGAAGCTACAGACTTTCAAAGCAGCTTTGATAGAAAAATAAGTCTGGTGATTGGTCTGAGGTTTTCTATCTTCAAGGGGTCAGCTTTTTCTTTCATTAGAAGAGGTCATGCATGTTCAATTTTAAGAGAGTTGGGTCTGGAGCTGCACTGCAGGGAAACATTTACACTGGATAAGCATATTAATGAGACTGCATCTCTGAATTCTCTATCCTTGGGGGCAGGGATGGGGTCAAATGCATGGTAGGATGATTTGGTGACAGAACATATTTTTTCAAACTTTTGCATAGAGATAGGGTTGATGGTGATCCAGTTGATTCAAGTTGCCTTGGAGAAAATGTTCCCATTGGCTCAGATGTAGTTTGGGTACTGTCAATTTCCTCCCTGAGATTGCTGATCTTGTTCAAGAAGAAACTAGCAAATTTGTCACATTGGCACTCATCTCGTTATTAGGTGGAAGTGGAAGACTGTTGTTTTTGTACATTACATAGTTCTTCAGGCCAATTCTTGGCATTGTTGAGTTTGTTTGTGATGTGTGAGCATTTGGCTCTGTGCAACATCTTTTTGCAATGGACTCATGCTTCTCTGAATGTTGCAAGATGGGATTACAATTGGTTAGTCTGTTCAGGAGTGATGACATTTTATCACAGTAAGTTGTTCTAAGTTTATTTGTTTTGTGAGGTAGACAGATGATTATTGTTTATTGCTTTCTTTTTAATAGGGTTTCATGCGAGGAAGGCTTGCAGGTACACAGAGAAGGGCGAGTCACTGTGAACTTCCTAGACTCTGGAAATAGGGGCATATGTATACCTCTGTATCCTGCCAGCTCTGGCATTTCTTGACTGTGAGGTTACGGGTGTACTATATGATATGGCTGGCTAGCATTATTGTGCAGTACACTCACAAATCTTGGGTCCAGTCAGGTACATTTATTTAACCTTAAGCTCAACCCTGGGTAGCTATGGCTGCGAGCAGTAAGGCTTACCAAAGGAACAATGTATAAAGCATTTAACAGCACCAAACAACGAAATAAGAAAGTCCCTTAACAAGAAATAAACAAAGCACCAATTTATACAAATAGAGCTTACTTTTATGAATTTTTAGAGACCTCAATCATTAAAATCCATCAAAGGGTTCTGAATATACAGATTTTAGAAGCAATAAATAGCTTTTAAATCAACCTCAAACAAGCACTGGGTAACAAAAAGCCTGGAAACAGTTAGTTTGACGACTCTGGCCTGGGTAGGGGGGCCAAGTCCAGTAGTACAGAGGTATAAGGGGCCAGAACGGACACTTTGGACTGTTACCTGGCCAGCACAGCATTCCTAAATCAAAATCCAAACTTTGCAGGATGACTGCCATAGACAACAAAGAGGTTGTCCTGATGCTGAAGGATGCATGCTTAAACATGCTCAAGGATGCTCCTAATGATGTGTGGTCAACAGGGTGAAGTTCGGTTGAGTCATCGGTCCACAGGTGAGTGGAGGTGACTCTGTCCACAGATCTCTGATCCCAAAAAGTCCTCTTTGCAGGGGACCAAGGGCTGCCGATGCAGGCCTTGCACATTTACAGCACAGCAGTCACAGTGCAAATCTTTGGTGGAGGCTGGTATCCACCTTGTGTGACAAATCCGGTCACAACCAGCACTCATGAATCCAGCAGACACAGGTGCTCCTTTTGGCTATCTCCAAATTGTCTTTTGGGGTGCCTGGTGTCCAGTAGCAATAAAATGTCTGTGGTGGCTACCACAGATGCGACTTAGGCTGTTCCAGCTTTAGGGGCATATTTATACTCTGTTTGCGCCGGAATTGCGTCGTTTTTTTTGACGCAATTCCGACGCAAAACTAACTCCATATTTATACTTTGGCGTTAGACGCGTCTAGCGCCAAAGTCCATGGAGTTTGCGTCATTTTTTAGCGTGGACACCTACTTTGCGTTAATGATATGCAAGGTAGGCGTTCCCGTCTAAAAAATTGACTCCGAGGCATGTGCGCCGTATTTACACTCCCGGGCAAAATTCACGCCCGGGAGTGGGCGGGTCCAAAAAAATGACGTCCAGCCGCTTTTGCGCCGTTTTTTAGCGCCTGGTCAGGGCAGGCCTTAAGGGACCTGTGGGCTCGGAAGGAGCCCAGAGGTGCCCTCCCATGCCCCCAGGGACACCCCCTGCCACCCTTGCCCCCCCCAGGAGGACACCCAAGGCTGGAGGGACCCATCCCAGGGACATTAAGGTAAGTTCAGGTACGTTTTTATTTTTTTATTTTTGTGTGGCATAGGGGGGCCTGATTTGTGCCCCCCTACATGCCACTATGCCCAATGACCATGCCCAGGGGACAGATGTCCCCTGGGCATGGCCATTGGGCAAGGGGGCATGACTCCTGTCTTTACTAAGACAGGAGTCATTTCAATGGGGGTTGGGAGTCGAATAAAATGGCGCAAATCGGGTTGAGGCGAAAAATTTGCCTCAGCCTGACTTGCCCCATTTTTTGGCGCCCAAGCTCCATATTCCCCTACGCCGGCGCTGCCTGGTGTACGTCATTTTTTTTCACGCACACCAGGCAGCGCCGGCGGCTAACGCCGGCTAACGTCATTGAGTAAATACGGCGCCCGCATGGCGCTTCAGAATGGCGTTAGCCGGCGCTAATTTTTTTGACGCAAAACTGCGTTAGCGCAGTTTTGCATCAAAAAGTATAAATATGGCCCTTAATGTCCCCAGTGCCATTCTGGGGGGCCAGCCAACTGATCCTTGGAGTCTCTGCTTTGAACTGGGGCTAGGAATCAACTCTTACCCAAGCCAGGCATGGAGAACTGGGTCCAAACTTTGTTAGCCCACAGTGCAGCACATGCTGTCGATCCGGCATTGCAGCCTCTGTTCCTGCGCTTCCAACGGATGCAAAATGGCCTTCTTCTTGTCCTTCTTCCAAGTCCAGCGAGTACTGAGGGTCAACGTGCCAGGGATGCCACATTTATCCCTGGAAAGTTCCCAGAAGGGACCACACAGTCACTAGCCAATGGGCTACTGGGTCCTAACCTACCTAGTAACAACATTTCTGTGATGTGTGCCATCTGGCTATCCCAGAATGCCACTGTCTTGCCTCTTTCAAGATGGCACAACCCTTCCTTGGTTATGAGAAGCAAGGTAGCTCATCCTCAAGTTGTAGCTACCTGGGGGGCAACACAGCCATGGTAAAACTGGTTTGGGGGCAAGTTTTCCCTCACTGGCCCTTCTGCCATGCTGTCCGCAGGAGCAAAAGACATCCTGCTCAGGGACGTTGAGCCAGGCGACCCATCAAAGGCACCTTCCCCTTTGAAGCTTGCCTCTGGGCTAATCCCAGAGGGGCCATCTAGGCAGAGGAGGTGACACATCACTGCTGCAGCACTGCCCCTTGTTCCCGAGCCTGGGAGTCTTTCACATGTCTCCCCAGCAGGTCAGAAATCTGTCTGAGTGTGTATGCCTGTGTGAGGCTGCTGGACAAGCAGAGCACAGAGGGGCAACTTTAAAAAAGCTGCTCACCATTAATAATGACATTAATTTCAACAAGGGCATCAAGACTAATTTAATGCCACAATTTGATACCTCACATGACCCAGTGTGGTAGTCCCAGTCAAAAGTTAGCTGGGTGGGGATGCCACGTGGTAACCCTATATTAGCCAAAGGGGCTACCAAATTTACCTGCATCAAAACAACAATTTAGAAGTATTGCTGCTAAGACATATCATAAAATATATGTCTTATTTAGCAAAATATTGTTGCCTGCCATAGGAAGTGATAGGCCTTCCTTAGAGGGAACTTACATAGAATGTTAAGGGGTAGGCTTGCTTTGCCATAGGTTTAAATGGCAAAGTCAAACTGGCAGTGCAAACACTGCCTTCCAGTCTGCAGTGGCAGGCTGGCAGCCATTTTGTACGCTGTCACGTGAAGGGTGGCACAAGCAGTGCTTCAGCCCTGAGTGGACACTCTGCCTTACATGCTGTGGGTGCCCTGGGTACCATTTACTAGGGACGTATAAGCATGTAAGGTCTTGCCAATTGGGTGTATTTAATTCAACTTGCAAATTTGCATGGGGTTGAACCACTGGCACTGAGGTCTTGTTAGCAGGCCTCAGTGCACTTTCAGAGTCGAAAAACCAGCGGCATCAGCCAAAAATATTAGGGTGAACATGCAAAACGAGGCATTTCCTTACAATGACCACCATTTTGGAATTGGACAGGGAGTAATGTGACCCTTTTTCTACAAGACAGGAGAACGCTTTTTTGTTTAGTGTATTCAGGGCTTTTGATATTTGATGGGTGGCATTCTTGCCTCTGCCTTCAACCTCGTAATTCGGGCCCCATGGTGGATAACCGGCCCTTGGCAAACAGAGAAAGTCACAGGTAAGCTTCTGCTGTCTTCCACCAAGGTGTACATAGAGGCTTTAGTGTGACAATGTGCACCAATATCTTCCATTTTCCCGGGGATTTCATAGGATGGTACACATGTACAATGCAAAGGAGAAAAAAAAAGATGTTTATATATTTTGTAAATATCTCTAATTTCTCAACCCTAAGCATTGGTGATAAAGTGACCATCACTCCCATGGTTTACAGGTATGTTCCACATTTCAAAAGTGTGTTCCTTTGGCCGACCACAGCTGGCGCAGAGGATCAAATGTCCACTTTTTACTGCTCACAGCTAGCTGTCTAATGGGACACCTCAAGTCACCTGCCATGGTGTCCACATCTCGCTATTTCAGCCATCTCTGAGCTGTGAAAGATGTTTTTTTTAATGGCAGGGAAGGACAATCTGCAGCAAAGGAGTCCAGCACAGTGCACCTTTAGACACAAGGTCGTCTTTAGAGATGCTTATAGAGACTGAGGAATCCAGGAGTTACACAGTACTGAGGCCCAAAGTTACACTTTTTTGATGCAAAAGCAGCACAAACTTACAAAATAATATTATATTTTGTAAATTTGCGCCGCTTTTGTGTAAAAAAATGACTCAAATGCGGTGCAAAAAAAGTATAACTATGGGCCTTAGCGTGTAAATAAAAACTATGCTGGGAGTATATGCTGGGAACATGACCTTGCTTTTTATTTCTTCCATTAAATCTCCTTCAGGGTACATGCATATAAGCAGGCTAGGTGGCAGAGGCACATCGATAGAGTCCAAGATCAAACTAGTAAAGTTTGAGATTTAAGATTGTAATGAAGTACCGATTGTTCCAAAGTCTAGTTATTTTCTTACTACCATATTACAATTTGCTGAATAGACTATGAGAGGGGGCTCGGCCCAAAACCCTCCCCCACGATACTATCCAGCCCAAGTTTTTTTTTTACTACAAACTTACTAGCAGCTGTAAAACTGACCCTAAATACTCCTATACACAAAATGGGGACTGAGGAATAAGTTCAAAGGGGGATAGCAAAAGAACATACAATGTAGCGAAATTGGGAGGCCAGGATTAAAAACAATGGTTCCCCGTTCCACAGTAAACAACTAACCCACAACAGCAGACACAGTAATTCTGATGGAAAAGACAAGGTGCTCCCTTCCCAGGCAACTGTATTGTGGGCCCTTTCCAGATTTATAGTTCAGTGTTTATTTCCAGCATATTTAGATACAGTGGTAAAGCCAGGATTATATATTGAGGGCAAAGCTTATCAAAATGTCACACAAAGCAACACAGCAAAACTTGCTGCACTGCGTGACCTGGCGAGAGCAGGAATGGGCTATATCTAACAAACTTTGTCACATTCCTGCCTTCTCCCTCGCACAATTGTGCAAAGGTCCCTGTATTACAGGCAAGAGTGTTTTTGTGCAGGAAGGAATACCTTCCTACACAAAATCAATCCTTAGAGGAAATTTCCTCTTTTTAGGTGTGCTCCAAAATGCAGCACACAGAAAAAGGAAATAACGAGTCAAAATGAATATATTGTTGCGACTCTGTTGGGAAGGCGTTCCATTTTTACACAATCCCAGGTTTACTGCCCTTCTACCCTAACTAAATCTGGGATTGCGTTAAAATCCATGAGTGGATGCAATGGAATGCCCTGCTCCACCCATTGAACACCCTCCTAACACAGAGAAAGGAAAGCCAGTGATTTTTGCTACCTTGCTTTACTCTAAATTTACTAAGGCACGCAAGCCAGATTTGCATAGCTTGATAAATCTCACTTAAGCCTTTGTGTTGACTTGTGTCACCTTGTGCATTGCAACAGCGATGCAAGGGCTTAGTATATCTGGCCCAGAGTCCACAGACAGTGGTGGCCCAACCCAGTAAATTGCCCACCCTATTCGGGGTCCTATCAAAATGTTCATTTTTAATAGCACACACTACTTTGTATTATGCCTATTATTAAGACCCTCTATATATTCCTATAATGAGAAAAAGGCAGAAATAGATTGTGAGACATTTTCTTTAGGTGCTGGCACAATAGGTAGTTACTAGGCAGTATTTGTGTGTAATGTTGTTTACCATTGCTGTTTGTGGTCTTAACACTATTTCATTCCATTTGGATGATTGAGTTGTTCATTTTGTAAACCTGTCTCTCCTATGGTACCAATAACAAGCAGTGAAGGCTTACTCTGGAAGGTGGTAAAGTGCTGGAGCTCAAATACAGTATGATACAGTAGTCTGAGTCAATGAACTAAATACCTGTCAAATTATGGCCCTCATTCTGACCCTGGCGGTCCTAAACCGCCAGGGCCGTGGGCAACGGAAGCACCACCAACAGGCTGGCGGTGCTTCATTGCCCATTCTGACCGCGGCGGTAAAGCCGCGGTCAGAAAAGGGGATCCGGCGGTTTCCCGCCGGAATACCCCTGGCAGGGCTGAACCTCGATGGCGGCGCTGCAAGCAGCGCCGCCATGGGGATTCCGACCCCCTTCCCGCCAGCCTGTTTCTGGCGGTTTTGACCGCCAGGAACAGGATGGCGGGAACGGGTGTCGTGGGGCCCCCTAACAGGGCCCCAGCATGATTTTCACTGTCTGCATAGCAGACAGTGAAAATCGCAACGGGTGCAACTGCACCCGTCGCACCCCTGCAACACCGCCGGCTCCATTCGGAGCCGGCCTCTGTGTTGCAGGGCCTTTCCCGCTGGGCCGGCGGGTGCTCCTTTGGCGGGCGCCCGCCGGCCCGGCGGGAAAGCCAGAATGGGAGCGGCCAAATGGCGGTGACCGCATGGCGGGCGGCGGTAGGTCAGAATGACCGCCTATATCTTTTAAAATGACCTCATATAGAGCAGGTGGTTATGGGGTTAAACCCCCGAAAATATGCTTCACTCCTCATAATCACCCCTACTCCCCAATAATCATCTTCTGATGTATCCATGCGAGTAAAATGCACTGCCGCTGTGTATGCAAAAGGACTACACAAGCATATATATATTTTTTTTTTACTACATTTCCATGTTTGAGTATGTTTACTACTTTTTGGTATTCACAAACTGCACTTTCGTAGTAACTTACACTTTAGTAGCAACCTACACCTTTGTAAGTCCAGCTCTACACATGGCCAACCACTTTGCAACACCCTGACATAGAAAATAAAGGAGGTGGGGGCTTACTACAAAAGTGCAGTTTGCAAATAGCACTTTTAATGCGTTTTTGTAATGCTGCAGTACTACAAAAAGTAATACAAAGTGCAGTTTGTGAAGTAGCCTCAGAATATTCTATGAAGGGATAATGGAAAGTTGTCCACCGTCTTTAGCGTAATGGTAGTATACATGGGAAAGCATAAATCCAGAGAGTCAGAGGTTTTAGTTTATACATATAAAAGTTTATTAAGTGACTACATAAATATTGTAAAGTGAAAATAAGGCATAAAGAAGAAAATTATAACCTCAGAAGAGGTTGGGTAAAACCAGAGACCTTAGAAGTGTTTGTGAGAGCTACATCTATTTTGTAAAGGTCATTACTGAAAAAAACATAGGGCCTGATTACAACTTTGGAGGAGGTGTTAATCCGTCCCAAATGTGACGGATATACCACCAGCCGTATTATGAGTTCCATAGGATATAATGGACTCGTAATACGGCTGGTGGTAAATCCGTCACTTTACCGTCACTTTTGGGACGGATCAACACCTCCTCCAAAGTTGTAATCAGGCCCATAGTCACGTGGGCTGCAACAGAACTGGTCAGTGTGGGATGGGCTGGATACGAAAGGTAAAATCCAAAGGGTAAGGGTCAAAGATGGACAAGGGTCACTTCACAATCCATGTGAGATTAAAGACTCCCAGGCAATCCAGCAGAGAGTGCCTTGAGCAGTTTATGTTCATCGCTAACATGTAGGGGCAAGAAGGTATGACCAAAGGTGCAAAAGCCAGGCCTGATTTATAAGGTGTACACCTACGGGGGGGTAACCATCAAACTTGTTCTCCACCTGTTTATTATTTCTGACTATTCGTGATTATTGAGCATCCGCATTGTGTGCTTTTAAGATGTTCTATCTACCGAGGATCAATAGTAGCCCAGGCAGCGTCCCACCCTCCTCCCACCACAATAAACCGCAGGCTTTAAAGCACCCTCGTAGATGGACAAGCAAACACCGTCTGTTTTGTACAGTAAAGGGAATGGCATATTTACTCAACGAACTAATTAGAGTGTTACACAGTGGAAAAGGTGCATACATTAGTGAAAGGTCTGGAGTAGGCGCCGGAAAATAGAGTTACACGTAAAATGGATACTTCAAAGCAGTCATAAGATGCCGACAGCGCTCGAGCTATTTATTTAAGATGGTGTGCACACACATAACCAAAGGGCGCCACGTTTCCACAAACTTCAACCGTACATAAAAATATTGGCTTAAATAACATAACTATTTCAAAAACTCAGCATCATTCAGCATTTGGAATCCAGATCCCTCCACAGAGAACATAAGAAATAGCGTGTGAAATGAAAGTATAATCATGTTGGCTGATAATTAAAGAGCTCCCTTTGGGGTACATTCAGAGAGGAATGCAAGATGATTTCAAGGAATGAAAACACAATCATGTCTGCATTTACAAGGCATCGGTAGCCCCCGAACTGGACCATTAAAGCGACCATCCCACAGGTTAGCAGAGAACACTTATCCCTCTCACCAAAAACGCTTACTCGGGGCTCTTAAATGAAACTCTCATGAAGAAATACATAAACTGCCCATCTTTCGGGGTAAAATTAACATCCCTTTTTGGTACCAGTATTTGCTGTGTAGGCTCCCCCCCGCTCCCCCCCTCCCCAACACCCCCCCAACCTTTCCACTGCCTTGTACTGAGGGAGCTCTTTCTCTACTTCCCTGGGGTCCCCTTTTTAAGTTAAGTGTAGACTTTAGAAACATATTGAATGGCTCTTATTTTAGGTTCTGTATTTGTAATGTGTAGAAACGTAATCACTTCTTCTTCCTGCAATAGTAGAGGCATCTTAGCTGCACTAATGTGCAGAGAGCAGTGTGGGTACATCATTCCAGCTTGCTGTTTGGTAATGCATACAATACGAACTACTATCAAGTACAACTGTGCATTGCCCTATATAATGTAAATGTCGTGCATACATATTCAGTGTGTGTTCTACATAGCAGCAGTTCCCACATGTGGGGGGTGGTGGGGTTAGTATTAGTAAGGATAAACAAAGTTGTCAAAGGCTTACTTTCTGAGGCCTTCAGGCGCTGAATGGATCTTAATTCAGGGTCACGCTTCACGCAGGTGACCTATGCTTCACACATCTCACAGGCCCAGCACCGATCCTTCCACTAAGAGATCATACAGGTTCGATCAGTGCACCAGTCAGGGGTAGACATAGGTTTACGGGGTCCCCTCCTTTACTTGTGAGAGAGGCCCAGCAAGCAGTTTATCTTTGAATCTTTTTTCTGCGAACAGAGAACTTCACACTATTACTTGTTGTGAGGTTATTTTCTGTGATGTTACTGGTAATTAAAATTTTAAATGCTAAATAGTCCTCCACTCTTTTTCTACCGTCTTGTGTCCTGGATTTAAACAAACCTGAGTCGTGGCCAGAATGGGAAGGAAGTGGAGGTGCTTCTTTGCTCTCTGTCCCCTCCATCCCTTTTGGGATAGCTTGGGTGCAATTTCTATGCACACCCACGAGGAACGGCATTGTGGCTGCGGGCACTAAGTGAAAAGTCGGTCAGTGCACGTAGGTGGAATAACCATTAAGTGCCGGAAGGTGGAATAACCATTCCGCTTCCACAGAGTAGCCAAAGCAGTGTTGGCGGGTGGGGGCAATATCTTGAGTAGAGGACTACAGTCAGGGCCCAGCTGGCCACAAACTGGGTGCTGGCTTGTGTGTCAATGAAGGGAAGATGGCAGACAATGACTGAAAATTAAACAGATCATGTGCTTCCATTGCAGGCCCGAGGCTGCATGAAGAGCCACCTTGAGCAGGCAGCCTAACACTGGACACAATGGGATACAGACCAAGAATAGTCCTGTGGCTCCAAAGGGCTAGTGACAGAGACAGTGAAGACAGCAGCAGCTTTCAGGGGCACCGTCTGCAGGCACACTGTGCATCATGGTGAGATTGGAAATGGCAGACAGGTTGAGGTCAAAACGTGCCAGAGACTTCTGAGAACCCTGGCCAACCATGATCCAACCATGAACCTCATAAAGGTGTGAAAAATCCAGGAGAGTGACGGGAGGAAGGGGTGAATACTGAAAGAAGGGGAATTGGGTTCAAAAAGGTGCATGAATAAAATGGAGGCCCTGTCACCTGTAAAACGCCTCCCCTCCCCGGTCCTCTGATGTCAAGGTCCTACACACTTTTAATGAAGAGCCCATTCTAGCAGCGAGAGGGGCAAACTCGGAATGTGCACCACTGGCGGATAGGACCTGGGGCAGCGGTCACATAAAATGATAGTGGGAATCCCATTCCAGCAGCCGGAGAGGTAGAATCGAATTCTGCAACACCAGCAAAAATTATTTTTTTACTAAGAGGTTTCGGGGATAAATCGTGGGCTCCTCAAGAAGTGCCTGTTTAATGCCTCTGTCACCTATAACACCCAAGGGCCCTGAAATATCAGTTGCAGTCAGGGTCGGACTAGGACAGTGTTAGACTTGTCATCCTTGGCGTGGCCTCCCTTAACCTTTTGGCTCGGTTTCCCAGGTTGTTGATGTGTGCTGGACTCTGATTTTACTGTTTTTGTTACTCTGGGCACTTTACCACTGCTAACCAGTGCTAAAGTGCAAGAGCTCCTTTACAAAATGTGTATGTAATTGGCTTATCCATGATTGGCATATTTGATTTATTAGTAAGTTCCTAGTACAGTGCACTAGAGGTGCCCAGGGCCTGTAAAGCAAATGCTACTAGTGGGCCTGCAGCACTGGTTGTGCCACCCACATAAGTAGCTCTGTAATCATGTCTCAGACCTGCCACTGCAGTATCTGTGTGTTCGGTTTTAACTGTAAATTTGACTTGGCAACTGTACCCACTTGCCAGGCCTAAACCTTGCTGCTTCTGCCAGAGTAAGAGGGCAAAGGCTGGACTTTGTGTGCCTTCCATCATGAGAAGAAATCTCCAAAGGCTTGATCTAGAGCTTGCCTCCTGTTGTTTCAGGGACAGCAAAGACTTCTCTCTGCCAGTACTGGGAGTCTCTGGAGAGATTCCTACTCTGCCCTCTGGTGCCCATCCAGTTCCTGGGACCCTGAAAGGAGAAGCTGGCACCCTAAAGACAAGGAAATCCACACACAGAGCGCCGTGCAGGGAAAAGACTGACGCGACTCCGCTCTGCGGCTGAAAAAACGACGCACCGCCAGCTCTGCTGCTGAGAAACGACGCTCGCAGGAAACGCGACCGAAGAATCAACGCACAGAGCAGGAGAAGCGACGCGCAGCATCACTGACGGAGGCTGGGAGATCATTGTGCGGCTGGATTTCTGACTCACACCCGCCCGTGCAGGGTTATTTTTGACGCACACCCGCCCGTGAGGGGTTATTTTTGACGTGCACCAGGTACAATTTCACGCTAGTAGCACTAGTGTGTGTTTAAAACTACTTAAAGACTCTTTTTGCATTTTTATTGATAACTTGACTTGTGTATGGTGGATTTTTGTCGTTTTGGTCTTGTTTTGCTTAGATAAATATTTCCTATTTTTCTAAACCTGTGTTGTGTCATTTTGTACTGTTTTCATTAAGGTACTGTGTGTGTTGGTACAAATACTTTACAGCTAGCACTCTGAAGTTAAGCCTACTGCTCTGCCAAGCTACCAAGGGGGTAAGCAGGGGTTAGCTGAGGGTGATTCTCTTTTACCCTGACTAGAGTGAGGGTCCTTGCTTGAACAGGGGTAACCTGACTGTCAACCAAAGACCACATTTCTAACAGACAGAAAATAGGCCCCATTGCAAATCAAGCCAGTTTTGACCTTGTAAAGACATACTGTAAGGGTACTTTGCAAGGTATGGGAGATTGCATGCATTTGTGTTTGCTGCAGATAACGCCTGTGGTGACATCAGGGAAATATACAGTAAAAAAAACGTCCCACTTAGCAAAATAAGAGGTCCACAAGCTCCTAACAAAAAAAGAGCCCGCACACTGATCTGTCAGACCAGCCCATCCGGCACTGCCTGATTGCCTTATAGGCCTGGATAACCCTGGCACACTAAATCAAAGTGGGGAGTATATCCCAGCAGACACTGTGAACTTGCAATCTGTAGAACTGGAGAAATCCTCTTTATGTGAAGAATGACGAAAATATGTGTGTACAATAGACGAAATCAGAGGTATCTCACTGATGCAACATATAGGTGTTAGCACACGGTGGCAGTGCTTAATTTGTAAATTAAGAGGTGCCGGAGCTCAAAGCCCTTCTCTGAAACATGAGGCTGCTGTAATTGAATCTGCCAGCACTGAATACTGAGGCAGCGTAATTCTGAAGCCATTTGGGGACTCTTCAATCCATTTACGGCCACCCCTGCCCCTTCAGCTCATCCTGCAACTTTCTACTTTCTCCCTTTTATGACGCTTTTTAGTTTTTCCTTCTTCCGTCTTTCACATATGTGTCTTTTGCTTGCAGCAAATGCTTGAGGCATAAGAATAAGCCCCGGCCCCCACAAATAAGTGCCGGTGCTCAGCACCGGAACCAACAAGCACAAATTAAGCACTGCACGGTGGCAATTCACAGGGACTACTCAAGAAAGGCGTGTTTCATGCAGTTGGTCCTAGATGGGCACCGCAAAGATAAACACACGCAACACCAAAACGTAACAAGCTGAAATACAGGGAAATCAGTTCACAGTGGGAATTGTGGCTTTTAAGGCTTGATTCAGAATTGCACAACACCTGGTGTGTCTGCATTCAAAATCATTTTAAAGGGGTTAGTACCTATGTACCTCCCTGGCTACAGCTTGGTTCTTTAGGCTGTGGCCGGGCTATGCCACATAACAATGACCTATGGTAATAACTACTTCTCAACATGTGGAAAACCAAAGAATCAACACAAACAGCAGGTATGCAAGTGACAACAGCCGGACTTTCAAGAGGCTGCCCTGGAATAACAGCGGGGTGAGAATGGTTTCAGAACTAACATATTCACTCACTCATCTATCTATACATTACTCTCAGTGAGTTAAGCACTTGCAGCAGTGATCTGTCTGTAACCCACATGTGGATAATCCCTTAGCAGTACATGGTCTGTGATAGAAGCCTGTCTTCTGTGGGGTGGGGATGGAAGACTACACTTGCTTCCTTCTATGAGAGAAAGGGAAGCGTGCTTTGTTACTGCCATGCTGGAGCTCTTCTGTGAAGAAACAACACTTTCATGGTTGCTGTCCAACTCGTATGTGTTGTAATGGGGAAAGTGTGCACTGCTGCTGCTCTTAATGTACCTGTCCTCTGAGAGAGGAAAGCTCTCACTCTTGCTGTGCACGGTGTACCTGTTCTAAGAACAAGGGTTCCCATCTTATGAAAAAACAAAGGATATACTGAAAGCACTTCCGTAACATGCCCTATGAACCAGGGGCTGTTTTGCAAACATTGATGTGAGATATTTACAGTCCTGACAAAGGCACCTGCTCCATAAGAGCAATCTTTGAGGGTTCAAGCATGTTGATGGGAAGGAGAAGCAGACCCGGTAGCACTCAATGGGTGCTTCATAATTTTTTATGTTGGACCCACTGAGGAAACATGCCATACTAAGGCCCATATTTATACTTTTTTAGCGCCGCATTTGCGTCATTTTTTTACGCAAAATCGTAGCAAACTTACAAAATACACTTGTATTTTGTAAGTTTGCACTGCTGTTGCGTCACAAAATGACGCAAATGAGGCGCTAAAAAAGTATAAATATGGGCCTAAGTAGGTGAGGATTCCTCTTCCTGTAGGAGTACATGAATGTTTGTTAGTTCCAGAAGAACTTTGACTATTTCTTATAATAGTTTTATACTTGTATTTTTTATGTCTGTTTAAAGAGAGCAGACAATAGTCTTTTAACTCATCACACTCCCTCTTTGCTGTTTTAGCTATGTGTTGTATCACGGGACATAGCAAGGTTGCTGTGGGCCTTAATGCAATCAATTAAACTGGCCCCACGCATCAGCAGGTTTGCTAGTGAAAATCATACAATAATTTGGCAAAGTGGGCCCCTCATCCTCTGTGTCCTGATGCTACTGCACCTGCTGCATTATTGATAGCTTCATCCCTGGTTGTACCTGTTCTGTATGGGTGAGAGAATATTCCTCCTGCTACCTGTCCTTTACGCACTCTTTGTGTTAGGGAAAGTTACACTGCTGTCCCTGTGTTGTACCTTTGTTGTATTGTGGAGCATGTTATAAACATTTTCATTACATAAAAATTAAAACCACTTGTATTGTCAATGCTTATTTTAATGCATGATGTTGGTGCAAAGTTTACTTTCAGTTTTACATATGAAACAAGTCATTAGAAATCACGTAGACAGGGAATGCGCTGTTTCTTCAAGACATTTTGTTTACAGTTCTGTGGGCTACAGCCCCCATAGCTTACCATTGGTTAGCTGCAGTGTTTGCTCTCATTTATTTCTATTCTATTAGTCACAGCATGCATGCGGCATGCCTTCACTTGAGTTTGTCCCTCCCCTGGATCAAGGACCAAGTACTTGTGCCCTTCCACTGCTCCTGCTGTTGGAGCTACTTTTTACAGTCGAGCACGCAAAGCGCTTTGTCCCTGGTGTAATCTCTCTATGGGCTTTTAACCATGTCCATATCATGCCCACTAGTTTGGTTGGTTCGTGGGCTTGCCTTTTAAAATGTGATTGATTTCATTAGTGAAAGGCATGCACATGTCATGCCTTTTCTGGTGTTTAGCTCTCCTTGAACGCACCGTCCAACTACTGAAAACATACGAGGCTCGATGTTTCCGTATGGTTTCTGGACTACTTTTTCTTTTTATATCATAGGCAGTGCAATCTCGCTGGGCATTAATTGAGCCCTTTGCATGATTTCAACCCTGTTACATGGATAATTGCACTTTTGCCAGCTACACAGATAATTGCACTTTTGCCAATACGTTTCACTGCGAGCAAACTTCTGTTTCCTTTTGTGTGTCTGCTTCGCGCTCATGGCGGCCGTCGGCTTTCTTATGTGAAACTGTTTTACTTTTCAGTTTATGTGGCAAAAAAAGTCTGGTTAGGAGTTCAAAATACTAATAGGTATAACTAGAGCAAAAGCGAGACCCACTGCACTGCAAATGTTTGTTTTTGTTTTCAAGCACTCCATATGAATGCTGGTGTTTTCAGGCCAGTCTGCTATTTCTCCCCCTTCGCTCCCCATCCCTGTTTCATTTCTCCCCCCCTCCCCGCAGCCTTTATCCCTGTTTCATCTCTCTCCAACTGCCCATGTGTCTGTTTTTTATCCCCCATCCGCTCGTCCCCTTCTTGCTCTGAACATGTGACAGACATTTCAGGGCCAGCATATCTGGCTGGCTCTCTTCCAATCCTCCAGCTGCGGCTCCCTCTCAGGCTGAAACTGACAGGGTTCCAATTACAGTTAATGATTGGTGCATCCAAGACACACGTGTCAGACCTCAACCTTCCACTGGCCTTGCAACCTGTGCTGCCTGCCCTGGTACCGGAGAATTATCGCCTTTCTGGAAAACCCAGCAGCCCTGCAAGTGCAGTTCAGTGCCGCAGTGACCTTCGTGTAGGAAGCTGCAAATGTTTTCCTTTACATGTGAATTACTTTCACAGACTTGCAAACAATTTGACAACAAAGAGGAATGATTTTCTTAAGCTGTTTACACATTCCTACATATACAGAACACATACACGCATTAGGCAAAACATAACTCCCTTCTTATGTGACGATGTAAAGCATGAAGCAGAGCACTCTTCAAAGGACATTTTTATAATGGCGCTGGTGGTTACATGGTGTAAGGCTGCGCGTGCTGTGAAGTTTACTGAATCCTGGGCTGTTTGCTTGCTGTGCCTGCTGTAGAGTGGGGGATTAATGCGAGGGAAACAGCCTCATCTGCAGTGGTCCTGTTTTTGGTTTTGTGAGGGCAGATGCTCTGCTCCACTTTGGAGCAGCACCCCTGATTTCATGGCTGTTCGTGGACTTGTGCTGGTAAGAGTGTTCAGCTCTGCAACTATTGGAAGGTGACAGACCTAGGAGTGACGAGAGATGATCGAGAAGTCTAACTGTCAGTGACCATTAGTTTTGGTTAGAAGCCTCTTTTTTTTTTTTTTTTTTTTTTTTTTTTTTTTTTTTAGCTATGCGGATTTCCTATGAAATACCCATTTTGCCTAGTTGGCAACTTACAAACCTATTCATTAGCAATATTATTTCATCAAATCTTATGATTCTGTTACATTAAATCCACTCCCTTCACCATGCTCCTTAACAAGGTCCCAAAGTAATTTACCCATATCTTATACTTTTGATACACAGCTTGACATTCTTCCCCATCCTTAACAATTGCTCCACCTACATTTCCAAAATGCACCCTGAGCTTCCAGTCCTTCAATTCCCCTCTATTTTATTTCACCACTTTAGATAGGGTGGCACATGATCTAATTTCCATAGTTGTGTGCTTACTGTATCATAAAGTACTGTACAGTGGCATCCTATACCGTACAAAAGTTATCTTATAATCAAACTATATTATGTAATAATCCCTTTGGACAACTGTTGTGCAACATGCCTAAAAAAATGCACATCCAAAAGATTTTGCATAAATGACCACTGGCTTTATGTCATATCTACCTTTAGTCAAGTTTAGCATTTTAGTCACCAAGTCTTTCCTTGCTGGGATCTTGAGATCATAATGGTAGTGTTACATTAAAATAGAAGCCCTAAAATGGAACATGATGTCGACTGAAAAGCCAGGAATGGCTCATCATAGCATATGTTATAGTGCTTCTTTGCAGACATCCAAAATACGAATTAAAATTTATTTCCTGACATTTACCTTTTTTTTTGGAGGCCATCAAGGGTTAAACAGCCAGCCAGTGAGAGAAAAACAATAGCCTTTCGGAATGCAAGTGCCTCATCTTGCCGCTAATAGGCTAACATTAACGCTACTTGGAAATATGTGTCTGAAGAGACAGTGAAAAGTAAAACTAAGTGCTAGTGGCTCTTTTCCATAGCCTATGTTCAGCCTAGAGGCTGGTGTAGTGCTTAGAAAACCGCTGTGGTGCCTTGCCTTGAACAAGTGCAGCACGTGCTACAGTTTCAGCCCAGCAACGGCCGACAGTGGGTCTCACAGAAGAAACACAAGGGAGCTAACGCTCCTGGACAATCCCCACTCACCCTCACTCCTCGGTGACTTGCAATATCCATATAATGTATGGCAGGGGATACTTTATCCCATATACAATATGTTTGCCAACTAAACAGACTATTTTGGCAACATTTGGTATGGCAATAATTCCTCACCTTCACAACTAGCATAAGAGACTATAGAATATCCTGGGTATGGAAAGAATTGTGCATAGCATTATAGGCAAGGAACGCACCTTCTCTGTATTAGAACACAGGAATGTTGGGAGCTCCATTGAAAACAATGTAGTGCTTGTGCTTCTAATGGCCAGTAGAAGCCCGCAGCTCAAACATTCTAATGTTTTGGTTCACAGCTGTTGCTGTGAACAAAGGCCTCATGGAGCCCAAGGGGATTTCAATCCCCTCAGGCTCCATGAGGCCTTTGTTTTATTTATCCCCTTTGCTGCCAGGCCTTTTCCCCTCCTGTGACAAGCCTTTTTTTGGCTATTTGGGGCAGTTCGCGCTTAGGCCCTCATAACTTTTTCTCCACATTAGCTACTCATGCCAAATTTGCGTCCTTTTTTTCCAACATCCTAGGGATTCTGGAGGTACCCAGACTTTGTGGGTTCCCCTGAAGGAGATCAAGAAATTAGCCAAAATACAGCAAAAATTTCGTTTTTTTTTTAATGGAAAAAAGGGCTGCAGAAGAAGGCTTGTGGTTTTCTCCCTGAAAAGGGCATCAACAAAGGGTTTATGGTGCTCAAATCACCATCTTCCCAGCTTTCAGGAACTGGCAGTCTTGAATTAGAAAACCCAATTTTTTAACACAATTTTTGAATTTTACTGGGACATATCCCATTTTTACTATTTTTTGTGCTTTCATCCTCCTTTCAGTTAGTGACAGAAATGGGAGTGAAACCAATGCTGGATACCAGAAAGCTAAACATTTCTGAAAAATAGACACACTTCTGAATTCAGCAAGGGGTATTTTGTGTAGATTTACAAGTGTTTCCTACAGAAAATACCAGCTGAAATAAAAGAATATTGAAATTGAGGTGAAAAAAACGGCAATTTTTCTCCATGTTTTACTCTGTAACATTTTTCCTGCGATGTCAGGTTTTTGAAAGCAATATACCTTTACGTCTGCTGGACTCTTCTGGTTGTGGAGATATATAGGGCTGTAGGTTCATCAAGAACTCTAGGTACCCAGAGCCAATAAAGGAGATGCACCTTGCTACGGGTTTTCATTACCTACGGGCATACAGCAATTAATTTGGTGAAATATAACAAGTGAGAAATAGGTATCAAGAAAACCTTTGTATTTACAAAATGGGAACAAGATAAGGTGTTGAGAAGCAGTGGTTATTTTCACATCTCTGAATTCTGGGGTGCCCATACTAGCATGTGAATTACATGGCATTTCTCAAATAGACGTCTTTTTTACATACTGTCTTACATTTGGAAGGAAAAAATGTAGAGAAAGACAACTTGTTTTGCTATTCTGTGTTCCCCAAAGTCTCCCAATAAAAATGGTACCTCACTTGCGTGCGTAGGCTTGATGCTCGTGACAGGAAGCACAACATGGACACATCACATTTTTACATTGAAATCTGACATGTTTTTTGCAAAGTGCCTTGCTGTAGATTTTGGCCTCCAACTCAGCAGGAACCTATGGAAACCTACCAAACCTGCACATCTTTGAGAACTAGACACCTAGGGGAAGCCAAGATGGGGTGACTTGTGGGGCTCTGACCAGGCTCAGAATCCTTTGAAAACCTCAAAATTTGGCCAAAGAAACACTTTTTCTTCTCATTTCGGTGACAGAAAGTTCTGGAATCTGAGAGGAGCCACAAATTTCCTTCCACCCAGCATTCCCCCAAGTCTCCTGATAAAAATGGTACCTCACTTGTGTGGTTAGAACTGGCGCCAGCAACAGGAAATGCCCCAAAACGCAACCTGGACAAAACAAATTTTCGCGAAGAAAACAGAGCTGTTTTTTGCAAAGTGCCTAGCTGTGGATTTTGGCCTCTAGCTCAGCCGGCACCTAGGAAAACCTAGCAAACCTGTGCATTTTTTAAAACTAGGAAACTTTTTCCTCTCATTTCGTGACAGAAAGTTCTGGAATCTGAGAGGAGCCACAAATTTCCTTCCACCTAGCGTTCCCACAAGTCTACCGATACAAATGGTACCTCACTTGTGTGGTTAGGCCTAGCGACTGCGACAGGAAATGCCCGAAAGCACAACATAGACACATCACATTTTGCCAAAGAAAACAGCTGTTTTCTGCAAAGTGCCTAGCTGTGGATTTTGTCCTCTAGCTCAGCTGGCATCTAGGGAAACCTAGAACACCTGCGCATTTTTTAAAACTAGACACCTAGGGGAATTTAAGATGGGGTGACTTGTGGGGCTCTAAGCAGGTTCTGTTACCCAGAATCCTTTGCAAACCTCAAAATTTGGCCAAAAAAACACTTTTTCCTCTCATTTTGGTGAAAGAAAGTTCTGTAATCTGAGGGGAGCCACAAATGTCCTTCCACTCAGCGTTCCCCCAAGTCTCACGATACAAATGGTACCTCACTTGTGTGGTTAGGCCTAGCGACCGTGACAGAAAATGCCCCAAAACACAATGTAGATACATCAAATTTTGCCAAAGAAAACAGAGCTGTTTTTTGCAAAGTGCCTAGCTGTGGATTTTGTCCTCTAGCTCAGTCGGCACCTAGGGAAACCTAGAAAACCTGCGCATTTTTGAAAACTAGACACCCAGGGGAATTTAAGATGGAGTGACTTGTGGGGCTCTAAGTAGGTTCTGTTACCCAGAATCCTTTGCAAACCTCAAAATTTGGCCCAAAAAAACACTTTTCCCTCTCATTTCGGTGAAAGAAAGTTCTGTGATCTGAGGGGAGCCACAAATTACCTTCCACCCAGCGTTCCCCCAAGTCTCCTGATACAAATGGTACCTCACTTGTGTGGTTAGGCCTAGCGCATGCAACAGGAAATGCCCCAAAACACAATGTGGACACATCACATTTTCCCAAAGAAAACAGAGCTGTTGTTTTCAAAGTGCCTAGCTGTGGATTTTGGCCTCTAGCTCAGCTGGCACATAGGGAGATTGTAGAAAACCTGCGCATTTATGAAAACTAGACACCTAGGGGAATCCAAGATGGGGTGACTTGTGGGGATTTGACCAAGTTCTGTTACCCAGAATCCTTTGCAAACCTCAAAATGTGGCCAAAAAAAACACTTTTCCTCTCATTTCGGTAACAGAAAGTTCTGGAATCTGAGAGGAGCCACAAATTTCCTTCCACCCAGCATTCCCCCAAGTCTCCCGATAAAAATGGTACCTCACTTCGGTGGTTAGGCCTAGCGCCCGTGACAGGAAATGCCCCAAAACGCAACCTGGACAAATCACATTTTCGCAAAGAAAACAGAGCTGTTTTTTGCAAAGTGCCTAGCTGTGGATTTTGACCTCTAGTTCAGCTGACACCTAGGGAAACCGAGCAAACCTATGCATTTCTTAAAACTAGACACGTAGGGGAATCCAAGATGATGTGACTTGTGGGGCTCTGACCAGGTTCTGTTACCCAGAATCTTTTGTAAACCTCAAAATGTGGGCAAAAAAAACCTTTTTCCATTCATTTCGGTGACAGAAATTCTAGAATCTGAGAGCAGCCACAAATTTCCTTCCACCTAGCGTTCCCTCAAGTCTCCCTATAAAAATGGTACCTCACTTGTGTGGTTAGGCCTAGCAACCACGACAGGAAATGCCCCAAAACACAACCTGGACAAATCACATTTTCGCAAAGAAAACAAAGCTGTTTTTTGCAAAGTGCCTAGCTGTGGATTTTGGCCTCTAGCTCAGCCTGCACCTAAGGAAACCTAGCAAACCTGCACATTTGTAACAACTAGACACCTAGGGGAATCCAGGACGGGGTGACTTGTGGGGCTCTGACCAGGTTCTGTTACCCAGAATCCTTTGCAAACCTCAGATTTGGCCAAAAAAACACTTTTTCCTCTCATTTCGGTGACAGAAAGTTCTGGAACCTGAAAGGAGCCACAAATTTCCTTTCACCCAGCGTTCCCTCAAGTCTCCCAATAAAAATGGTACCTCACTTGTGTGGTTAGGCCTAGCGCCTGCGACATGAAATGCCCCAAAACACAATGTGGACTTATCACATTTTCGCAAAGAAAACAGAGCTGTTTTTTGCAAAGTGCCTAGCTTTGGATTCAAAACCTAGCAACCCTGTGCAATTTTGAGAACTAGACACCTAGGGGAATCCAGGATAGGGTAACTTGTGGAGCTCTGACCAGGTTCTGTTACGCAGAATCCTTTCAAACCTCAAAATTTGGCCAAAAAACACTTTTTCCTCTCATTTCGGTGACAGAAAGTTCTGGAATCTGAGAGGAGCCACAAATTTTCTTCCACCCAGCGTTCCCCCAAGTCTCCCGATAAAAATGGTACCTCACTTGTGTGGTTAGGTCTAGCGCCCGCAACAGGAAATGCCCCAAAACACAATGTGGACACATCACATTTTCCCAAAGAAAACAGAGCTGTTGTTTTCAAAGTCCCTAGCTGTGGATTTTGGCCTCTAGCTCAGCTGGCACATAGGGAGATTGTAGAAAACCTGCGCATTTATGAAAACTAGACACCTAGGGGAATCCAAGATGGGGTGACTTGTGGGGATTTGACCAAGTTCTGTTACCCAGAATTCTTTGCAAACCTCAAAATGTGGCCAAAAAAAACACTTTTCCTCTCATTTCGGTGACAGAAAGTTCTGTAATCTGAGAGGAGCCACACATTTCCTTCCACCCAGCATTCCCCCAAGTCTCCCGATAAAAATGGTACCTCACTTCGGTGGTTAGGCCTAGCGCCCGTGACAGGAAATGCCCCAAAACGCAACCTGGACAAATCACATTTTCGCAAAGAAAACAGAGCTGTTTTTTGCAAAGTGCCTAGCTGTGGATTTTGACCTCTAGTTCAGCTGGCACCTAGGGAAACCGAGCAAACCTATGCATTTCTTAAAACTAGACACGTAGGGGAATCCAAGATTAGGTGACTTGTGGGGCTCTGACCAGGTTCTGTTACCCAGAATCCTTTGCAAACCTCAAAATGTGGCCAAAAAAAACCTTTTTCCTCTCATTTCGGTGACAGAAATTCTGGAATCTGAGAGCAGCCACAAATTTCTTTCCACCCAGCGTTCCCTCAAGTCTCCCGATAAAAATGGTACCTCACTTGTGTGGTTAGGCCTAGCGACCACGACATGAAATGCCCCAAAACACAATGTGGACTTATCACATTTTCGCAAAGAAAACAGAGCTGTTTTTTGCAAAGTGCCTAGCTTTGGATTTTGGCCTTTAGCTCAGCCGGCACCTAGGAAAACCTAGCAACCCTGTGCAATTTTGAGAACTAGACACCTAGGGGAATCCAGGATAGGGTAACTTGTGGAGCTCTGACCAGGTTCTGTTACGCAGAATCCTTTCAAACCTCAAAATTTGGCCAAAAAATACTTTTTCCTCTCATTTCGGTGACAGAAAGTTCTGGAATCTGAGAGGAGCCACAAATTTTCTTCCACCCAGCTTTCCCCCAAGTCTCCCGATAAAAATGGTACCTCACTTGTGTGGTTAGGTCTAGCGCCCGCGACAGGAAATGCCCCAAAACACAATGTGGACACATCACATTTTCCCAAGGAAAACAGAGCTGTTGTTTTCAAAGTGCCTAGCTGTGGATTTTGGCCTCTAGCTCAGCTGGCACATAGGGAGATTGTAGAAAACCTGCGTATTTATGAAAACTAGACACCTAGGGGAATCCAAGATGGGGTGACTTGTGGGGATTTGACCAAGTTCTGTTACCCAGAATCCTTTGCAAACCTCAAAATGTGGCCAAAAAAAACACTTTTCCTCTCATTTCGGTGACAGAAAGTTCTGGAATCTGAGAGGAGCCACAAATTTCCTTCCACCAAGCATTCCCCCAAGTCTCCCGATAAAAATGGTACCTCACTTCGGTGGTTAGGCCTAGCGCCCGTGACAGGAAATGCCCCAAAACGCAACCTGGACAAATCACATTTTCGCAAAGAAAACAGAGCTGTTTTTTGCAAAGTGCCTAGCTGTGGATTTTGACCTCTAGTTCAGCTGGCACCTAGGGAAACCAAGCAAACCTATGCATTTCTTAAACTAGACACGTAGGGGAATCCAAGATGAGGTGACTTGTGGGGCTCTGACCAGGTTCTGTTACCCAGAATCCTTTGCAAACCTCAAAATGTGGCCCAAAAAAACCTTTTTCCTCTCATTTCGGTGACAGAAATTCTGGAATCTGAGAGCAGCCACAAATTTCTTTCCACCCAGCGTTCCCTCAAGTCTCCCGATAAAAATGGTACCTCACTTGTGTGGTTAGGCCTAGCGACCACGACAGGAAATGCCCCAAAACACAACCTGGACAAATCACATTTTCGCAAAGAAAACAGAGCTGTTTTTTGCAAAGTGCCTAGCTGTGGATTTTGGCCTCTAGCTCAGCCTGCACCTAAGGAAACCTAGCAAACCTGCACATTTGTAACAACTAGACACCTAGGGGAATCCAGGACGGGGTGACTTGTGGGGCTCTGACCAGGTTCTGTTACCCAGAATCCTTTGCAAACCTCAGATTTGGCCAAAAAAACACTTTTTCCTCTCATTTCGGTGACAGAAAGTTCTGGAACCTGAAAGGAGCCACAAATTTCCTTTCACCCAGCGTTCCCTCAAGTCTCCCAATAAAAATGGTACCTCACTTGTGTGGTTAGGCCTAGCGCCTGCGACATGAAATGCCCCAAAACACAATGTGGACTTATCACATTTTCGCAAAGAAAACAGAGCTGTTTTTTGCAAAGTGCCTAGCTTTGGATTCAAAACCTAGCAACCCTGTGCAATTTTGAGAACTAGACACCTAGGGGAATCCAGGATAGGGTAACTTGTGGAGCTCTGACCAGGTTCTGTTACGCAGAATCCTTTCAAACCTCAAAATTTGGCCAAAAAACACTTTTTCCTCTCATTTCGGTGACAGAAAGTTCTGGAATCTGAGAGGAGCCACAAATTTTCTTCCACCCAGCGTTCCCCCAAGTCTCCCGATAAAAATGGTACCTCACTTGTGTGGTTAGGTCTAGCGCCCGCAACAGGAAATGCCCCAAAACACAATGTGGACACATCACATTTTCCCAAAGAAAACAGAGCTGTTGTTTTCAAAGTCCCTAGCTGTGGATTTTGGCCTCTAGCTCAGCTGGCACATAGGGAGATTGTAGAAAACCTGCGCATTTATGAAAACTAGACACCTAGGGGAATCCAAGATGGGGTGACTTGTGGGGATTTGACCAAGTTCTGTTACCCAGAATTCTTTGCAAACCTCAAAATGTGGCCAAAAAAAACACTTTTCCTCTCATTTCGGTGACAGAAAGTTCTGTAATCTGAGAGGAGCCACAAATTTCCTTCCACCCAGCATTCCCCCAAGTCTCCCGATAAAAATGGTACCTCACTTCGGTGGTTAGGCCTAGCGCCCGTGACAGGAAATGCCCCAAAACGCAACCTGGACAAATCACATTTTCGCAAAGAAAACAGAGCTGTTTTTTGCAAAGTGCCTAGCTGTGGATTTTGACCTCTAGTTCAGCTGGCACCTAGGGAAACCGAGCAAACCTATGCATTTCTTAAAACTAGACACGTAGGGGAATCCAAGATTAGGTGACTTGTGGGGCTCTGACCAGGTTCTGTTACCCAGAATCCTTTGCAAACCTCAAAATGTGGCCAAAAAAAACCTTTTTCCTCTCATTTCGGTGACAGAAATTCTGGAATCTGAGAGCAGCCACAAATTTCTTTCCACCCAGCGTTCCCTCAAGTCTCCCGATAAAAATGGTACCTCACTTGTGTGGTTAGGCCTAGCGACCACGACATGAAATGCCCCAAAACACAATGTGGACTTATCACATTTTCGCAAAGAAAACAGAGCTGTTTTTTGCAAAGTGCCTAGCTTTGGATTTTGGCCCTTAGCTCAGCCGGCACCTAGGAAAACCTAGCAACCCTGTGCAATTTTGAGTACTAGACACCTAGGGGAATCCAGGATAGGGTAACTTGTGGAGCTCTGACCAGGTTCTGTTACGCAGAATCCTTTCAAACCTCAAAATTTGGCCAAAAAATACTTTTTCCTCTCATTTCGGTGACAGAAAGTTCTGGAATCTGAGAGGAGCCACAAATTTTCTTCCACCCAGCTTTCCCCCAAGTCTCCCGATAAAAATGGTACCTCACTTGTGTGGTTAGGTCTAGCGCCCGCGACAGGAAATGCCCCAAAACACAATGTGGACACATCACATTTTCCCAAGGAAAACAGAGCTGTTGTTTTCAAAGTGCCTAGCTGTGGATTTTGGCCTCTAGCTCAGCTGGCACATAGGGAGATTGTAGAAAACCTGCGTATTTATGAAAACTAGACACCTAGGGGAATCCAAGATGGGGTGACTTGTGGGGATTTGACCAAGTTCTGTTACCCAGAATCCTTTGCAAACCTCAAAATGTGGCCAAAAAAAACACTTTTCCTCTCATTTCGGTGACAGAAAGTTCTGGAATCTGAGAGGAGCCACAAATTTCCTTCCACCCAGCATTCCCCCAAGTCTCCCGATAAAAATGGTACCTCACTTCGGTGGTTAGGCCTAGCGCCCGTGACAGGAAATGCCCCAAAACGCAACCTGGACAAATCACATTTTCGCAAAGAAAACAGAGCTGTTTTTTGCAAAGTGCCTAGCTGTGGATTTTGACCTCTAGTTCAGCTGGCACCTAGGGAAACCAAGCAAACCTATGCATTTCTTAAACTAGACACGTAGGGGAATCCAAGATGAGGTGACTTGTGGGGCTCTGACCAGGTTCTGTTACCCAGAATCCTTTGCAAACCTCAAAATGTGGCCCAAAAAAACCTTTTTCCTCTCATTTCGGTGACAGAAATTCTGGAATCTGAGAGCAGCCACAAATTTCTTTCCACCCAGCGTTCCCTCAAGTCTCCCGATAAAAATGGTACCTCACTTGTGTGGTTAGGCCTAGCGACCACGACAGGAAATGCCCCAAAACACAACCTGGACAAATCACATTTTCGCAAAGAAAACAGAGCTGTTTTTTGCAAAGTGCCTAGCTGTGGATTTTGGCCTCTAGCTCAGCCTGCACCTAAGGAAACCTAGCAAACCTGCACATTTGTAACAACTAGACACCTAGGGGAATCCAGGACGGGGTGACTTGTGGGGCTCTGACCAGGTTCTGTTACCCAGAATCCTTTGCAAACCTCAGATTTGGCCAAAAAAACACTTTTTCCTCTCATTTCGGTGACAGAAAGTTCTGGAACCTGAAAGGAGCCACAAATTTCCTTTCACCCAGCGTTCCCTCAAGTCTCCCAATAAAAATGGTATCTCACTTGTGTGGTTAGGCCTAGCGCCTGCGACATGAAATGCCCCAAAACACAATGTGGACTTATCACATTTTCGCAAAGAAAACAGAGCTGTTTTTTGCAAAGTGCCTAGCTTTGGATTTTGGCCTTTAGCTCAGCCGGCACCTAGGAAAACCTAGCAACCCTGTGCAATTTTGAGAACAAGACACCTAGGGGAATCCAGGATAGGGTAACTTGTGGAGCTCTGACCAGGTTCTGTTACGCAGAATCCTTTCAAACCTAAAAATTTGGCCAAAAACTACTTTTTCCTCTCATTTCGGTGACAGAAAGTTCTGGAATCTGAGAGGAGCCACAAATTTTCTTCCACCCAGCGTTCCCCCAAGTCTCCCGATAAAAATGGTACCTCACTTGTGTGGTTAGGTCTAGCGCCCGCGACAGGAAATGCCCTAAAACACAATGTGGACACATCACATTTTCCCAAAGAAAACAGCGCTGTTGTTTTCAAAGTGCCTAGCTGTGGATTTTGGCCTCTAGCTCAGCTGGCACATAGGGAGATTGTAGAAAACCTGCACATTTATGAAAACTAGACACCTAGGGGAATCCAAGATGGGGTGACTTGTGGGGATTTGACCAAGTTCTGTTACCCAGAATCCTTTGCAAACCTCAAAATGTGGCCACAAAAAACACTTTTCCTCTCATTTCGGTGACAGAAAGTTCTGGAATCTGAGAGGAGCCACAAATTTCCTTCCACCCAGCATTCCCCCAAGTCTCCCGATAAAAATGGTACCTCACTTCGGTGGTTAGGCCTAGCGCCCGTGACAGGAAATGCCCCAAAACGCAACCTGGACAAATCACATTTTCGCAAAGAAAACAGAGCTGTTTTTTGCAAAGTGCCTAGCTGTGGATTTTGACCTCTAGTTCAGCTGGCACCTAGGGAAACCGAGCAAACCTATGCATTTCTTAAAACTAGACACGTAGGGGAATCCAAGATTAGGTGACTTGTGGGGCTCTGACCAGGTTCTGTTACCCAGAATCCTTTGCAAACCTCAAAATGTGGCCAAAAAAAACCTTTTTCCTCTCATTTCGGTGACAGAAATTCTGGAATCTGAGAGCAGCCACAAATTTCTTTCCACCCAGCGTTCCCTCAAGTCTCCCGATAAAAATGGTACCTCACTTGTGTGGTTAGGCCTAGCGACCACGACATGAAATGCCCCAAAACACAATGTGGACTTATCACATTTTCGCAAAGAAAACAGAGCTGTTTTTTGCAAAGTGCCTAGCTTTGGATTTTGGCCTTTAGCTCAGCCGGCACCTAGGAAAACCTAGCAACCCTGTGCAATTTTGAGTACTAGACACCTAGGGGAATCCAGGATAGGGTAACTTGTGGAGCTCTGACCAGGTTCTGTTACGCAGAATCCTTTCAAACCTCAAAATTTGGCCAAAAAATACTTTTTCCTCTCATTTCGGTGACAGAAAGTTCTGGAATCTGAGAGGAGCCACAAATTTTCTTCCACCCAGCTTTCCCCCAAGTCTCCCGATAAAAATGGTACCTCACTTGTGTGGTTAGGTCTAGCGCCCGCGACAGGAAATGCCCCAAAACACAATGTGGACACATCACATTTTCCCAAGGAAAACAGAGCTGTTGTTTTCAAAGTGCCTAGCTGTGGATTTTGGCCTCTAGCTCAGCTGGCACATAGGGAGATTGTAGAAAACCTGCGTATTTATGAAAACTAGACACCTAGGGGAATCCAAGATGGGGTGACTTGTGGGGATTTGACCAAGTTCTGTTACCCAGAATCCTTTGCAAACCTCAAAATGTGGCCAAAAAAAACACTTTTCCTCTCATTTCGGTGACATAAAGTTCTGGAATCTGAGAGGAGCCACAAATTTCCTTCCACCCAGCATTCCCCCAAGTCTCCCGATAAAAATGGTACCTCACTTCGGTGGTTAGGCCTAGCGCCCGTGACAGGAAATGCCCCAAAACGCAACCTGGACAAATCACATTTTCGCAAAGAAAACAGAGCTGTTTTTTGCAAAGTGCCTAGCTGTGGATTTTGACCTCTAGTTCAGCTGGCACCTAGGGAAACCAAGCAAACCTATGCATTTCTTAAACTAGACACGTAGGGGAATCCAAGATGAGGTGACTTGTGGGGCTCTGACCAGGTTCTGTTACCCAGAATCCTTTGCAAACCTCAAAATGTGGCCCAAAAAAACCTTTTTCCTCTCATTTCGGTGACAGAAATTCTGGAATCTGAGAGCAGCCACAAATTTCTTTCCACCCAGCGTTCCCTCAAGTCTCCCGATAAAAATGGTACCTCACTTGTGTGGTTAGGCCTAGCGACCACGACAGGAAATGCCCCAAAACACAACCTGGACAAATCACATTTTCGCAAAGAAAACAGAGCTGTTTTTTGCAAAGTGCCTAGCTGTGGATTTTGGCCTCTAGCTCAGCCTGCACCTAAGGAAACCTAGCAAACCTGCACATTTGTAACAACTAGACACCTAGGGGAATCCAGGACGGGGTGACTTGTGGGGCTCTGACCAGGTTCTGTTACCCAGAATCCTTTGCAAACCTCAGATTTGGCCAAAAAAACACTTTTTCCTCTCATTTCGGTGACAGAAAGTTCTGGAACCTGAAAGGAGCCACAAATTTCCTTTCACCCAGCGTTCCCTCAAGTCTCCCAATAAAAATGGTATCTCACTTGTGTGGTTAGGCCTAGCGCCTGCGACATGAAATGCCCCAAAACACAATGTGGACTTATCACATTTTCGCAAAGAAAACAGAGCTGTTTTTTGCAAAGTGCCTAGCTTTGGATTTTGGCCTTTAGCTCAGCCGGCACCTAGGAAAACCTAGCAACCCTGTGCAATTTTGAGAACAAGACACCTAGGGGAATCCAGGATAGGGTAACTTGTGGAGCTCTGACCAGGTTCTGTTACGCAGAATCCTTTCAAACCTAAAAATTTGGCCAAAAACTACTTTTTCCTCTCATTTTGGTGACAGAAAGTTCTGGAATCTGAGAGGAGCCACAAATTTTCTTCCACCCAGCGTTCCCCCAAGTCTCCCGATAAAAATGGTACCTCACTTGTGTGGTTAGGTCTAGCGCCCGCGACAGGAAATGCCCTAAAACACAATGTGGACACATCACATTTTCCCAAAGAAAACAGCGCTGTTGTTTTCAAAGTGCCTAGCTGTGGATTTTGGCCTCTAGCTCAGCTGGCACATAGGGAGATTGTAGAAAACCTGCACATTTATGAAAACTAGACACCTAGGGGAATCCAAGATGGGGTGACTTGTGGGGATTTGACCAAGTTCTGTTACCCAGAATCCTTTGCAAACCTCAAAATGTGGCCACAAAAAACACTTTTCCTCTCATTTCGGTGACAGAAAGTTCTGGAATCTGAGAGGAGCCACAAATTTCCTTCCACCCAGCATTCCCCCAAGTCTCCCGATAAAAATGGTACCTCACTTCGGTGGTTAGGCCTAGCGCCCGTGACAGGAAATGCCCCAAAACGCAACCTGGACAAATCACATTTTCGCAAAGAAAACAGAGCTGTTTTTTGCAAAGTGCCTAGCTGTGGATTTTGACCTCTAGTTCAGCTGGCACCTAGGGAAACCAAGCAAACCTATGCATTTCTTAAAACTAGACACGTAGGGGAATCCAAGATGAGGTGACTTGTGGGGCTCTGACCAGGTTCTGTTACCCAGAATCCTTTGCAAACCTCAAAATGTGGCCCAAAAAAACCTTTTTCCTCTCATTTCGGTGACAGAAATTCTGGAATCTGAGAGCAGCCACAAATTTCCTTCCACCCAGCGTTCCCTCAAGTCTCCCGATAAAAATGGTACCTCACTTGTGTGGTTAGGCCTAGCGACCACGACAGGAAATGCCCCAAAACACAACCTGGACAAATCACATTTTCGCAAAGAAAACAGAGCTGTTTTTTGCAAAGTGCCTAGCTGTGGATTTTGGCCTCTAGCTCAGCCTGCACCTAAGGAAACCTAGCAAACCTGCACATTTGTAACAACTAGACACCTAGGGGAATCCAGGACGGGGTGACTTGTGGGGCTCTGACCAGGTTCTGTTACCCAGAATCCTTTGCAAACCTCAGATTTGGCCAAAAAAACACTTTTTCCTCTCATTTTGGTGACAGAAAGTTCTGGAACCTGAAAGGAGCCACAAATTTCCTTTCACCCAGCGTTCCCTCAAGTCTCCCAATAAAAATGGTACCTCACTTGTGTGGTTAGGCCTAGCGCCTGCGATATGAAATGCCCCAAAACACAATGTGGACTTATCACATTTTTGCAAAGAAAACAGAGCTGTTTTTTGCAAAGTGCCTAGCTTTGGATTTTGGCCTTTAGCTCAGCCGGCACCTAGGAAAACCTAGCAACCCTGCACATTTGTAACAACTAGACACCTAGGGGAATCCAGGACGGGGTGACTTGTGGGGCTCTGACCAGGTTCTGTTACCCAGAATCCTTTGCAAACCTCAGATTTGGCCAAAAAAACACTTTTTCCTCTCATTTCGGTGACAGAAAGTTCTGGAACCTGAAAGGAGCCACAAATTTCCTTTCACCCAGCGTTCCCTCAAGTCTCCCAATAAAAATGGTATCTCACTTGTGTGGTTAGGCCTAGCGCCTGCGACATGAAATGCCCCAAAACACAATGTGGACTTATCACATTTTCGCAAAGAAAACAGAGCTGTTTTTTGCAAAGTGCCTAGCTTTGGATTTTGGCCTTTAGCTCAGCCGGCACCTAGGAAAACCTAGCAACCCTGTGCAATTTTGAGAACAAGACACCTAGGGGAATCCAGGATAGGGTAACTTGTGGAGCTCTGACCAGGTTCTGTTACGCAGAATCCTTTCAAACCTAAAAATTTGGCCAAAAACTACTTTTTCCTCTCATTTCGGTGACAGAAAGTTCTGGAATCTGAGAGGAGCCACAAATTTTCTTCCACCCAGCGTTCCCCCAAGTCTCCCGATAAAAATGGTACCTCACTTGTGTGGTTAGGTCTAGCGCCCGCGACAGGAAATGCCCTAAAACACAATGTGGACACATCACATTTTCCCAAAGAAAACAGCGCTGTTGTTTTCAAAGTGCCTAGCTGTGGATTTTGGCCTCTAGCTCAGCTGGCACATAGGGAGATTGTAGAAAACCTGCACATTTATGAAAACTAGACACCTAGGGGAATCCAAGATGGGGTGACTTGTGGGGATTTGACCAAGTTCTGTTACCCAGAATCCTTTGCAAACCTCAAAATGTGGCCACAAAAAACACTTTTCCTCTCATTTCGGTGACAGAAAGTTCTGGAATCTGAGAGGAGCCACAAATTTCCTTCCACCCAGCATTCCCCCAAGTCTCCCGATAAAAATGGTACCTCACTTCGGTGGTTAGGCCTAGCGCCCGTGACAGGAAATGCCCCAAAACGCAACCTGGACAAATCACATTTTCGCAAAGAAAACAGAGCTGTTTTTTGCAAAGTGCCTAGCTGTGGATTTTGACCTCTAGTTCAGCTGGCACCTAGGGAAACCAAGCAAACCTATGCATTTCTTAAAACTAGACACGTAGGGGAATCCAAGATGAGGTGACTTGTGGGGCTCTGACCAGGTTCTGTTACCCAGAATCCTTTGCAAACCTCAAAATGTGGCCCAAAAAAACCTTTTTCCTCTCATTTCGGTGACAGAAATTCTGGAATCTGAGAGCAGCCACAAATTTCCTTCCACCCAGCGTTCCCTCAAGTCTCCCGATAAAAATGGTACCTCACTTGTGTGGTTAGGCCTAGCGACCACGACAGCAAATGCCCCAAAACACAACCTGGACAAATCACATTTTCGCAAAGAAAACAGAGCTGTTTTTTGCAAAGTGCCTAGCTGTGGATTTTGGCCTCTAGCTCAGCCTGCACCTAAGGAAACCTAGCAAACCTGCACATTTGTAACAACTAGACACCTAGGGGAATCCAGGACGGGGTGACTTGTGGGGCTCTGACCAGGTTCTGTTACCCAGAATCCTTTGCAAACCTCAGATTTGGCCAAAAAAACACTTTTTCCTCTCATTTTGGTGACAGAAAGTTCTGGAACCTGAAAGGAGCCACAAATTTCCTTTCACCCAGCGTTCCCTCAAGTCTCCCAATAAAAATGGTACCTCACTTGTGTGGTTAGGCCTAGCGCCTGCGATATGAAATGCCCCAAAACACAATGTGGACTTATCACATTTTTGCAAAGAAAACAGAGCTGTTTTTTGCAAAGTGCCTAGCTTTGGATTTTGGCCTTTAGCTCAGCCGGCACCTAGGAAAACCTAGCAACCCTGTGCAATTTTGAGAACTAGACACCTAGGGGAATCCAGGATAGGATAACTTGTGGAGCTCTGACCAGGTTCTGTTACGCAGAATCCTTTCAAACCTCAAAATTTGGCCAAAAAACACTTTTTCCTCTCATTTCGGTGACAGAAAGTTCTGGAATCTGAGAGGAGCCACAAATTTTCTTCCACCCAGCGTTCCCCCAAGTCTCCCGATAAAAATGGTACCTCACTTGTGTGGTTAGGTCTAGCGCCCGCGACAGGAAAGGCCCCAAAACACAATTTGGACACATCACATTTTGCCAACGAGAACAGAGCTGTTTTTTGCAAAGTGCCTAACTGTGGATTTTGGCCTCTAGCTCAGCCAGCACCTAGGAAAACCTAGCAACTCTGTGCTTTTTTAAAAACTAGACACCTAGGGGAATCCAAGATGGGGTGACTTGTAGGGCTCTGACCAGGTTCTGTTACCCAGAATCCCTTGCAAACCTCCAAATTTGGCCCAAAAAACACTTTTTCCTCTCATTTCGGTGATAGAAAGTTCTGGAATCTGAGAGGAGCCACAAATTTCCTTCCACCCACTGTTTCCCCAAGTCTCTCAATGTAAATGGTACCTCACTTGTGTGGTTAGGCCCAGCGACCGCAATAGGAAATGCCCCAAAACACAACGTGGACACATCACATTTTGCCAAAGAAAACAGAGCTGTTTTTTGCAAAGTGCCTGGCTGTGGATTTTGGCTTCTAGCTCAGCCGGCAAGTAGGGAAACCTAGCAATCTTGTGCATTTTTTAAAACTAGACACCTATGGGAATTTAAGATGGGATGACTTGTGGGGCTCCGACCAGGTTCTGTTACCCAGAATCCTTTGCAAACCTCAAAATGTGGCCCAAAAACACTTTTTCCTCTCATTTCGGTGACAGAAAGTTCTGGAATCTGAGAGGAGCCACAAATGTTCTTCCACGCAGCGTTCCCCCAAGTCTCCCGATACAAATGGTACCACACTTGTGTGGTTAGGCCTAGCGCCCGCAAAAGGAAATGCCCCAAAACGCAATGTGGACACATCACATTTTCCCCCAAAAAAACAGAGCTGTTTTTTGCAAAGTGCCTAGCTGTGGATTTTGGCCTCTAGCTCAGCTGACACCTAGGGAAACCTAGCAAACCTACGCATTTTTTAAAACTAGACACCTAGGGGAATCCACGATGGGGTGACTTGTGGGGATCTGACCAGGTTCTGTTACCCAGAATCCTTTGCAAACTGCAACATTTGGCCAAAAAAACACTTATTATTCTCATTTCGGTGACAGAAAGTTCTGGGATCTGAGGAGCCACAAATGTCCTTCCACCCAGCATTCCCCCAAGTCTCCCGATACAAGTGGTACCTCACTTGTGTGGTTAGGCCTAGCGCCCGCGACAGAAAATGCCCCAAAACACAATGTGGACACATCACATTTTCCCAAAGAAAAAAAGAGCTATTTTTTGCAAAGTCCCTAGCTGTGGATTTTGGCCTCTAGCTCAGCCGGCACCTAGGGAAACCAAGCAAACCTGCGCATTTTTTAAAACTAGACACCTAGGGGAATCCAAGATGGGGTGACTTGTGGGTCTCCGGCCAGATCCTGTTACCCAGAATCTTTTGCAAACCTCAAAATGTGGCCAAAAAAACCCTTTTTCCTCACATTTCGGTGACAGAAAGTTGTGGAATCGGAGGGGAGCCACAAATTTCCTTTGACCCAGCGTTCCCCCAAGTCTCTTGATAAAAATGGTACCTCACTTTTGTGGGTAGGCCTACTGCCCGCGAAAGGAAATGCCACAAAACACTATCTGGACACATAAAAATAATCAAATACAAAACTACCTGTTTTTGCGGGGGTCCTCCGTTTTTGGTCCTGGGCTCAGCAGCCATCTAGGGAAACCTACCATACCCAGATATTTCTGAAAACTAGACACCTGCGGGAGTCCAGGGAGGTGTGACTTGCATGAATTCCCCAATTTTTTCTTACCCAGAATCCTCAGCAAACCACAAATTTAGCTAAAAAATCAATTTTTTCCCCACATTTTTGTGTGGGATCACCGCACCGGGCACATTTCCTACCACCCAACGTTCGCCTCAGTCTCCCTGTAAAAATTATACCTCACTTGTGTAGGTGGGCCAAGTGCTTGTGTCAGAGAAGAGCCAAAAACATGTTGAAAATGAGGGGGAACCAAAGCGGGTCCAAAAGAGCAGTTTGAAAAAAAACATTTTTAGGCTGACAAGTGCAGCAGACTTTTTATCGGTATAGATGAAACAATGCTGGGTAGTAGGAATTTTGTGGATTCCTGCAGATTCCAGAAGGTTCCATCACAACAATGTGGGAAAAATGTGTGATTTCCGGCAAAGTTGGAGGTTTGCAGGGCATTGTGGGTAAGAAAATGGTGCGGGTGCATGTGAAGAACACCACCCTGGAATCACCCAGATGTTTAGTTTTCAGATGTGTCTAGGTCTTGTGGATTTTTCTACATGGCAGCGTCCCAAAGTCCAAAAAGTGCAGCCCTCACCATTCCAAGTGGGACGATTTTGAGAGTTAGCCAAGCTCTCATGGCCCAAATTTAAAACCAAAACCCAAAATAATCAAATGTCCTTTTGCTTGCCATGGGATAAGATGTTTTAGTGTGCAGAGGAGAGCTGAAAGACTGTTACCCCCTCAGTTGGGGTGGGGGCATAACCAGGCCCATACTGGTTGGTAGCCACCACCCCACATTTTTTTTAAATTCCCTGTCATCTAGTAGACTTTCTGCACCCCTGGGGTGTGGATCAGGGGTAATGGCCCCATCTGCCCACTGGTGGGCAGAACAACTTTGGCCACATTTATTTGGGGTGGGGGTATGGCCATACCCCCACCCTCTTATTTTGGAAAAAGAATATTCCTTGGCCTCTGGTGGGCTTTCTGACCCTATTGGGGGCAGATGGGCCTTCCAAATATAGGCCAATCTGCCACCAAGGGGGGAAGATATGGCCAACAGTAATGTGCCCCCATGGGGAGCGACCCTTACCCAAGGGGCTGCCCCCCCAAACAAAACACACACACACCAATCCCTGGTGCCTAAGTGGTTTCTGCCCCCCACCCCCGGGGGCAGATCGGCCTAGTAGATCCCAAGGCGAACAGAAAAGGCCTAAAATAAATTTGCCCCCCCACCCCAGGGGAACGATCCTTGCCTAAGGGGTCGCTCCCCTTGCGTGAAATTGGTGCAAACAAAAATAAATTCCCATTGGCCTTGGGGGCAGATCGGCCTAATAAAATAGGCCAATCTGGCCCCAAGGTGGGGGCAGAAATGGCTTAAAATAAATTTCCCCCCGAGGGGAACAACCCTTGCCTAAGGGGTCGCTCCCCTTGTGTGAAATTGATGCAAAAAAATAAAGATCCCTGGTGTCTAGTAGTTTCTGCCCCCCTTGGGGGCAGATTCGCCTAACAAAAATCGGCCGATCTTCCCTCAAGGGAGGCAGACATGGTCTAAATACAATTTACTCCCCAGGGGAGCGACCCTTGTCTAAGGGGTCGCTCCCCATGTATAAAAAACAAAAGTAAACATAAACAAAAATATATCCCTGGTGTCTAGGGGTTTCTGCCCCCCCGGGGGCCAGATTGGCCTAATAAAAATAGGCCAATCTGCCCCCAAGTGGGGCAGAAATGTCCTAAATACAATTTGCCCCCCAGTGGAGCGACCCTTGCCTAAGGGGTCGCTCCCCACCTCTAAAAAAACAAACAAGAACAAAAAATTCCTGCCGCCTAGAGGTTTCTGTCCCCCCCCCCGGGGGCAGATCGGCCTAATAACAATAGTCCGATCTGTCCCCGGGGGCCAGAAAAGGCCTTGAAAATAATTGCCCCCCTGGGGAGCGACCCTTGCCCAAGGGGTCGCTCTCCTTATGCCAAAATCCCTGGTGTCTAGTGGGCATTTCAGAAGCCGGATCACTTCACAATCCGGCTTCTAAAATGCTCTGAGAGGCTTTAAAGGACAGAAAATTCCTTTCCTTCTCTTTGAAGCCTCTCAGGCCCCCATCAAATGATCAGAAGAGAAATGCTTTGCATTTCTCATCCGATCGCGCTGGAAGCTGGAGGTGGCCTCTCATGAGGTCAGGGCGCGATCGCGCACTGACATCAGCAGAGGTCACTGGGGGGGTCGGGGGGGTCGGGCGTGAAAGGTGAAGGGCTTCCCCTTCCATCCCTGCCTTGGGGAGTGGGAGGGAAGCCCACCCTCCGGGGTCATGTCCGTGGATGTAATGGTTACGTCCTCAGCACAGGAGCACTGTGCCGGTGAACGTAACCATTACGTCCCGGCACAGAAGGGGGTTATTAGAACATTCTGCCCTCTAGTGGTGGAATGTTCTAATGACCTTATAGCCCTCCGTAGCTGGGCTATACCTGTATTAACGTCCTGCTCCCTTGTTAAAGGCCTGAGCCGAAACGCTGGAGCGGGCCTTTAATGGCAGTTTAGCCCACTACGGCAGGCTATAAGGCTATATTATAGTCCCATTTCTGGAATACTTTACCACAGGATGCAGAGAAATTACTTACCTAAGAACTTTACCATGTTACAAATATCACTGGGGCCAGGCCTTGTAAAGGCAAGATCTTGTGAACAACAGAGACTTTGCTTTGAAGTTTGCCTACTTCAAAGTCAGAAATTAGTATAAGTAGTGGATCCAAAACCCCAGACTTTTAGATTACTTCTGAATCAAGGGGAACCTCTGCCAAGGAGAAGAGCTGGAGGAGGAGTACTGCCCCTTTGCCTGTGAGTGTGCTTTGCTGGTTTGGCCTGCAGTTGCTGCTTCTACCTTAGAGATGACGAAGACTGGACTTTGCTGTGTTTTCCTGCTTGTGAAGTGTCTCCAAGGGATTAGACTGAGCTTGCCCCCTGTTTTGAAGTCTCAGGACCACCAAAGACGTCCTCTGCCAGCACCGGGACTCTCTTGTTAATACTTCTACCCTGCCAAGTGGTACCCCATTCAGTCCCGGGCCCTTAAAAGGAGAAGCTGGTGGAACGAAGGCTGAAATCCATGCACCAGTGCTGAACGGGGAAAAACCTTGGCGCAGCACCTGCCTTGCAGCTGAAAAATCGATGCACCACCTGCATCGTGTCTGGAAGATTGACTCAACACCCACTTGCGGCTGCCAAAATAGACACATCACCCATGCAGCGCGGCTCTTCGCCATCATGCATCAGGAGTTTGCATGCATCATCACTCGCCGTCAAAACCACAGTGAACCTGCACGGACCCGAGGCTGCCCATCCGGAAATCGAGGCGTTGCTTTTCTGTGGGAGAGAGAAACGACGCATCGCTTACCCGACCGGAGAAGAATCGACGCACGGCCTCACTTGTGAGACAGGAATTGACGCATTGCTTAGTTTTCCAACGTATGCTCGCCGTGCGGCTTTATTTTTGATGAATACCAGGTACTTTGTGTAAAAACATTACATCCATTGATTTCTATGGATTAAGACTTTTTAAATTTTAAATTCATATCTTTGCCTGTGTATGTTGGATTTTTGCTGTTTTGGTCTTGACTGATTTAAATAAATATTGACTATTTTTCTAAACTAGTGTTGTGTCCCTTTTGTAGTGTTTTCAATGTTTTACTGTGTGTGTTGGTACAAATACTTTATACTTTTCCTCTGAGATAAGCCGGACTGCTTGTGCCAAGCTACCACGGGGTGAGCAGGGGTTATCGTCGGTGTATATCTCCCTACCCTTACTAGAGTGAGGGTCCCTGCTTGGACAGAGTGCAAACTCACTGCCAACCGTAGACCCCATTTCTAACACAGCCTATCTTGGAAAGCGTGTAATAATTTTTTTTTAACTTAAATGTTCACAGTATTTTGTGTCACAGGCTGGAACCTCATAGCACTATAAATGCATGTCACTATTCCCAGGTGGACAAACCAGGATACAAATCACTGACGTTCTGGTAAGACATACAGACATCTGACGTGATTGCATTAATCAATTGAGCTTTCATACCAAAACAACGCGTTTCCCACAGTTTAGGTTACCATGCATTTATTTTTCATTAGTGGTGTGCAGTATATTTTATATGCAGTTACCTGCAGGTGAAAGGTCAGTAAAATAGTGTTGAATATATTGTTATTTTTACCTACATGTGAAACCCCACTCCTTATGCACTATGACTGCTTCCATCACAGCTTGGTACCAATGCCTACCTCTTGAGAAAAAAAAATAGTTCCCACCTGAAAGCTACGCAAAACAGTTTTCCAAGCACTTGTGCTCTTTCACCTCAATGGATACATCACTGTGCACCACAGCCTACCAGATACCACTCAAGCTGCATTAAAATGTTCCTGCAGGACACCCAGTAAAGATCCTGAACAAGATCATCCATAACTTTCAGAGACCAATGGATCTCCAGTTCCTTACCTTTCAAGCCCACAACCCTCTCAAGACCTTTTGCATCACCTATAAGGCCACCAGAACAGCACCTCAGTCTACTTATTGGAGAGCTAAGTATCTATAGGGAGCACGACACACCCCAGACTGGAGAGAAAGACTTAAGAAATTTTAAAAACAAGACAGAACATCATCCTTCTGTCCTTACCCACCTTTGCACCCAGGTCACAACATGGAGCTCCATCTCTGGGTGTTCATCACAACTGCATCAAACTTCCTCTAGTTCACACAGGTAGTGAACACTTTCCTCAAAGAAAACTATGCATCCCCACCCTTTAGAAAGACTGTACCCCTCTCTGATCACAACGCCCCTTCATCCCATCAGCCCAGTGCTTAATTTGTAACTAAAAACGTGCGGGTGCCCAGAGTCCTCCTCCGAAACAAGCAGCTGCTGCAATTAAATGTGCGAGCACCTAATACTGAGGTAATGTAAACCTAAAGCCATCTCAGGTCTCTTTAATCCATTCACAAATTACAGCCACTCCTGCCCCTTCAGCTCACTCTTGCAGCATTTTGCTTTCTCCCTTTCTGATGCTTTTTCGTTCTTCTCTTCCTTAGCCTTTCCCGTATGTGTCTTTAACTCAAAGTAAATGCCTGATGCAGAAAACTAAGGGCCACATGTACGTAGGTTCAGATTTCCGACCCGCAAATTGCGAGTCAGAGCGACTCGCAATTTGCAAGTCGCAAATCCGAATGTAGGATGGTGTCCTTGACACCATTTGTGATTCGTAAGGGGGTCGCAAATGCCCACCTCATGAATATTCATGAGGTAGGTCGCAATTTGCGACCCCCTTGGGAATGGCGGCCCTCACAGGGATGGTAGCCTGCTGGAGACAGCAGACCAACATGTCGGTGACTGCTTCTCAATAAAGCAGTTTTATTTTGTAGTGCAGCCCGTTTTCCTTAAAGGAAAAAGAGATGCATTACAAACACAAAAAATGAAACGTTTTTGTTTCATTTTTACAGAGCAGGCAGTGGTCCTCCTTCTCTGAAAAAATGTTTACAGTGACATTCCCAACGGGGAAGGGCTCCCATGAGGACCCTTTCCCTTTTGCAAATGGGTTAGCACACATTTGAAATGGGTGCAAACTGGGATTGTTTTGCGACCGCGATCGCTGTTACAAAACAATCCTACATTGCACTGCGAGTAGCAATTAGGAAGGGAACAACCCTTCCTAATTGCGAGTTGCAAACCCGTTTTGAGATTCGGTAACCAGGTTACTGAATTGCAAAACGGGGTTTGTGCATCACGATGTGCTTTTTGCACGTCGCAAACAGCCAAAGTCACTGTTTGCGACGTGCAAAAAACTTAGTACACGTGGCCGTAAGTGTCGGCCCGGAAAAAATAAGTGCGGGTGCCCTGCTCCCAAAACCACAGGCTCAAATTAAGCACTGCCTGCACCCTACCTCGAGGCCACTCCCCCGGTCTCTACTCTACGAACAACGTACTGAACTCGTTGCCTCATCTATGTTCGAGTTTTGTATATATATACACACGTCGTCCTTCAACCTGAGGAGAAAATAGCAACAGAGACAGCAAAGCAGCACTCAATGTTTCAGAAACGCAGCAAAAAAGAGTTTAAAAAAAACATCAAAACGTGTACAAAATGAAGACAGACGTAGGTAATGGTCCGTTTCAAATTTAGATCAAGGGCATACTGTTTTCTGTTCTGAAGTTCAGTGGGTCAGTGCACATACTGCATACATCTATGTGGCTGCCAGTCTGCATAAGTATCTTAAGATATTTCGGCAAATTACTATGTTTGATCAAGAAATCTGTGCGGAACCGGCAAGACACATATTCGAATAATATTATAACAACTCACCAGGATAATCTGCCTGCTGATCAAATTTGACCGAGACTAGCACATCCTTTGTACCAGTATTGGTAAATTATGTAGCAAAATGTAATTCTAACGGAAAGCAGCTGGTGACTGTCATGTTACACGACTGGAAACCAAGGGGCATATTTATACTCTGTTTGCGCTGGATTTGCGTCTGTTTTTTTAACGCAAATTCGACGCAAAACGAACTCCATATTTATACTTTGGCGTTAGACCCATCTAGCGCCAAAGTTCATGGAGTTTGCGTCATTTTTTAGCGTGGACACCTTCCTTGCGTTAATGATATGCAAGGTAGGCGTTCCCGTCTAAAAAATGACTCCAAGGCATGTGCGCTGTATTTATACTCCCGGGCAAAAATGACGCCCGGGAGTGGGTGGGTCAAAAAAAATGACCTTCAGCCGCTTTTGCGCCGTTTTTTAGCGCCTGGTCAGGGCAGGCGTTAAGGGACCTGTGGGCTCGGAGGGAGCCCAGAGGTGCCCTCCCATGCCCCCAGGGACACCCCCTGCCACCCTTGCCCACCCCAGGAGGACACCCAAGGATGGAGGGACCCACCCCTGGGACATTAAGGTGAGTGCTGGTAAGTATTTTTTTTTGTTTTGTTTTTTGGCATAGGGGGGCCTGATTTGTGCCCCCCTACATGCCACTATGCCCAATGACCATGCCCAGGGGACATAAGTCCCCTGGGCATGGCCATTGGGCAAGGGGGCATGACTCACAGGAGTCATGTCAATGGGGGTTGGGAGTCAAAAAAAATGGCGCAAATCGGGTTGAGGCGAAAATTTTGCCTCAGCCTGACTTGCCCCATTTTTTGACATCCAAGCTCCATTTTCCCCAACGCCGGCGCTGCCTGGTGTACGTCATTTTTTTTAACGCACACCAGGCAGCTCCGCCGGCTAACGCCGGCTAACGTCATTGTATAAATACGGCGCCCGTATGGCGCTTCAGAATGGCGTTAGCCGGCGTTAACTTTTTCGACGCACAACTGCGTTGGCGCAGTTGTGCATCGAAAAGTATAAATATGGCCCCAAATACGTTAATTCCTTAGGGTAATGCAGCAACTGACTGTAATGGTTTGTGTATATCGGCAGGATCGATGTTTGAATGCTAGTAACAGCTCGGACAATTTCAGCGTTCTTCGGGAATCTGTATGTAACCGGGGTCATCGGTTCGATACCTACTTAGACAGCCTGGCAGGATAATGCTCCCCCGGCAGTATTCTCTGTGTGTAACTGGCAGATCAAAGTTTCGAATTCTGGTAAAAGAGCTGGTCGCGTTGAGGTGCCTGCTGAATTGATGTTTGTGTTAGTTACGTGTCACATGAGTGACTCCCAATTTCGATAACTTATAAAATGACCTCCGTTGTGTTGGGTAATGGGTAAACATATTGTTTACTGTGTAAATGAGCTCAGCTCGTGTTATCTAGATCCAATAGCCACTCTCTGTGGGGGTGTCGAAGGTGAAGCAGCACTCGCTATCAACCTCTTCTATCGCTTTCTCTCTAATCCTTGTTAGTGCTGCAGGGGCGCATTGTCTGTGTGCATTACCCAAGAGACACTGCGCGGGAACTATTGTGTCGGGAGTGAAAACAAAAGGTGGCTGCCAGGTCCGGACATGTTGAAATAAGAAGCTACTGTTAGCTCCCGACAGACATAGAGAAGGCGGGAATTCATTACCAAGGGTTACCCTTTCCACAACAAGTGCCGGGAACGCAGTGAATTCTACTACTCTCTCAAACACCTTCTCATCCTTCCCGATTGGGACCATCTCCTCGCCCTCCATCCCCAAGACCTCTACTGGGCCCTCTAACGCAACGTCTGATTCCCACGCAGGTTCACATCCATCAGACGCTGGTACAATGAGTACCATCGAGATGGGAAATAGCAGCAACATAGCAGCGCTGCGAAGCCACAAGATTCCAGCGTGCTAGTGCAAAGACAAAAAAAAATAAGCACAGCAACGGGTGGACGTTTTATAATGGTTTTGTATTTAGTGTATCATTGTTTTAAAGTTCTTTAATGGCCGCCATGTTTAGAACCATTGTGACTGGCTATCCTGAAATGTTAAAACAATGATACTCTATGGACAATACCATTCCAGGATGATCCTGCCTTAGAGACACTCGTTGTGTGGGATGTGAGCCACTGCAGAGCGGTAAGCAGGTGGCCTGTTAGCACTGACTGAGGAGCTATAGTGCGCAGTAAAAGTTAAAATAACAAGAGAAGGAAATAAATAAAAGGAGACCTATAAAAGATAAAACTGAAAATTAAAGGACCTACCCCATTACAGGGAGTGCAGAATTATTAGGCAAATGAGTATTTTGACCACATCATCCTCTTTATGCATGTTGTCTTACTCCAAGCTGTATAGGCTCGAAAGCCTACTACCAATTAAGCATATTAGGTGATGTGCATCTCTGTAATGAGAAGGGGTGTGGTCTAATGACATCAACACCCTATATCAGGTGTGCATAATTATTAGGCAACTTCCTTTCCTTTGGCAAAATGGGTCAAAAGAAGGACTTGACAGGCTCAGAAAAGTCCAAAATAGTGAGATATCTTGCAGAGGGATGCAGCACTCTTAAAATTGCAAAGCTTCTGAAGCGTGATCATCGAACAATCAAGCGTTTCATTCAAAATAGTCAACAGGGTCGCAAGAAGCGTGTGGAAAAACCAAGGCGCAAAATAACTGCCCATGAACTGAGAAAAGTCAAGCGTGCAGCTGCCACGATGCCACTTGCCACCAGTTTGCCCATATTTCAGAGCTGCAACATCACTGGAGTGCCCAAAAGCACAAGGTGTGCAATACTCAGAGACATGGCCAAGGTAAGAAAGGCTGAAAGACGACCACCACTGAACAAGACACACAAGCTGAAACGTCAAGACTGGACCAAGAAATATCTCAAGACTGATTTTTCAAAGGTTTTATGGACTGATGAAATGAGAGTGAGTCTTGATGGGCCAGATGGATGGGCCCGTGGCTGGATTGGTAAAGGGCAGAGAGCTCCAGTCCGACTCAGACGCCAGCAAGGTGGAGGTGGAGTACTGGTTTGGGCTGGTATCATCAAAGATGAGCTTGTGGGGCCTTTTCGGGTTGAGGATGGAGTCAAGCTCAACTCCCAGTCCTACTGCCAGTTCCTGGAAGACACCTTCTTCAAGCAGTGGTACAGGAAGAAGTCTGCATCCTTCAGGAAAAACATGATTTTCATGCAGGGCAATGCTCCATCACACGCGTCCAAGTACTCCACAGTGTGGCTGGCAAGAAAGGGTATAAAAGAAGGAAATCTAATGACATGGCCTCCTTGTTCACCTGATCTGAACCCCATTGAGAACCTGTGGTCCATCATCAAATGTGAGATTTACAAGGAAGGAAAACAGTACACCTCTCTGAACAGTGTCTGGGAGGCTGTGGTTGCTGCTGCACGCAATGTTGATGGTGAACAGATCAAAACACTGACAGAATCCATGGATGGCAGGCTTTTGAGTGTCGTTGCAAAGAAAGGTGGCTATATTGGTCACTGATTTTTTTTTGTTTTGTTTTTGAATGTCAGAAATGTATATTTGTGAATGTTGAGATGTTATATTGGTTTCACTGGTAATAATAAATAATTGAAATGGGTATATATTTGTTTTTTGTTAAGTTGCCTAATAATTATGCACAGTAATAGTCACCTGCACACACAGATATCCCCCTAACATAGCTAAAACTAAAAACAAACTAAAAACTACTTCCAAAAATATTCAGCTTTGATATTAATGAGTTTTTTGGGTTCATTGAGAACATGGTTGTTGTTCAATAATAAAATTAATCCTCAAAAATACAACTTGCCTAATAATTCTGCACTCCCTGTAGTCCTGGCACAGAAGCTCTTGTGGTTAATAAAGTGTGTGGTGTGTCTGGAGGCAGGGGAACACCACACCCCACCTCCCCAACAAAATTATTCTTGGTGTCTAGAAGGTGGATCCCTACTTGAGAATCACAGTCCTGGTTCCGCTTGTAGGGAGAGGCAGCATTGGAAAGTGGGCGTATTTTTGGTAATATCCTGAAATACCCTGATGTATTTCATGTGAGTTAAACTTCTGTTATTCTACAGGTAGGTGTAGTTTACTGTTCGCTATATGGTGACATCCTTTGACCAAGCCAGGAGGCCTACCTTTTTATAAATGCATATTACCTGCTTGCTTTAGGCACATAAGTGAGTATTGTAGTTTTAAGGATTCGGGTTTGTTGGTGCGCAAGTCATTGAAAGTGCCTTCAGCATCGGAGGTCTACTGTACATCATGGAGGTAATCTGACCTTTGCGACCTTTACTTGTTGTACACCCCATGTGGGTTGCAAGGCCCTTTGGAGGCTGTCACAGTCAGTGTTTCCACCTACTAATCTGTATATATTTGCAGTTTTGTGCAGTTATTATCTTTGTGCTTCTAAAAGTGCTTTTTTGTTCTTAGAAGAAAAAGCACAGAGTTGATATTCATTTAAACAGAAGGGGGATGGGAGCACACTGCCTCATATCACAGCACATTTAGCCCCTTTGCATTGTGGTAAATGCAGTACAAAGTTTGCGCTTACTGGAAGGCTGGCTGCAGTTTTTCACTAAAATCCAGAAACATGTGTTCAGAGAAGTACAGCACTATCTGTACGAGCTCTGGTGGAAAACTACAGCTAATAATCAAGTAAGCGCAAACTTTGTACTGCATTTACCACAGTGCAAAGGGGCAAACTGTGCTGTGATGTGAGGCAGTGCGCTCCCACTCCCTTCTGTTTGATATTAATTTATTAAACATCTATGTTGCATTCCTGAGTGATCAATCTCTATCCCATAGCACATCCCTATTCTCTCAGGATACAGCAAGAAGTGTTCAATCATTCTCTGTTCATCTGTGACCCAGAACATTTTTGGGGTAGGTGCCTTGGGGTGCCACATTTATGATTGGCATCACCTAGTATGTTGGGGTGACTCTTGGTCCCTCCCTAACAAGAGGGGTAAAAGTTCTCAGGGGCAGTCCTACCCACCTTTGTAGCAATTTGTATTTGCCCTACTGCAAAAAATCCAACAGGGCACATTATTCTCAAAGTCAAAGCTGGGGAAAGCCATCTCTCTTTGTATAGAGCCTTTGTACCCTCCCAGAGGCATGGCCAGGAAAATGAGCAGTCCCCGCCCCCAGGGTCACTCAAAACCTGTTTTGGGGATAGCCCTCCCCATCACTGGGTTTGGTGCCAGCCTCCCTGGAGGGACGGACCAAGGGTTGCCTTCTACAGGTCTCACCATACATTTACTTATGAAAGGGCAGGTCTATTTACAAGTCAATTAAATTTGTGAGTCCACTCTAACTGGTGTTCCTGCAAGGGGCAGATAAATACCTCCCCACACCTACGTCATTGCTCCTACTTTGGGAGCAGTTTTCACACCTCATTAAGTTCAACTACTTGGCTGAAAAGCTAATGTAAAGTGTCCGCCAGTAGCTTTAGGTAGGGCAAAGTTACCTTTGTCAAAGTTACTTTTCCCAAATAGTTATTGAAAATCTGACTAGATCAATGAATGGGAACATTAACATATATGAACATTAGTCTTAGAATAATTATTTTATATTAAAGTTTAGAATCTTTAATTTGACATTTTCTAGGATACAGCTACAGGCCTGCCAGTAAAAGTAGGTGGAGCATGTAACTTTAATTTCTTACATGTTCCACTTTTAAATATCAGACACCTTACCTAGTGGGTCACAGGATGTACTAAGGGTCAACTTAACAATATTTTAAAGCAGGGCTTCCTGCCTATTAAAAGGTTATATGTTGACAGATTTAACAGCAGGTTTTTAAACTGCTGCAGTCATGCTATGTAGGGTAGTCCTGACACCATATTTTACAGGCCCACTCTGTGGATGACACAATAGGTGCCACATGCCATGATTTACATGCCTAATCTGTGAATGGCACAACAGGTGGCATTTAAATTCCGGGATCTGGGTGTATTTTCTAAACCTAATACCAGGGGCCTCTTGACAAGTTAAATATGTAATTCAGGGGAAAGCCTATTTAATTCTCATGCAAAGTTTTTTCATTAACCACATATGGGGGGTTATTACAACTTTGGAGGAGGTGTTAATCTGTCCCAAATGTGACGGATATACCACCAGCCGTATTACGAGATCCATAGGATATAATGGACTCGTAATACGTCTGGCGGTATATCCGTCACTTTACCGTCACTTTTGGGACGGATTAACACCTCCTCCAAAGTTGTAATAACCCCCATAATTTCTTACTGTTTTACCTAGTGCTTGGTATCACATAATTTGTTCTTTTATAGCACTGGAAATAACATATCTTTCTATTCATCAATCTCAGTGATACTCATTTTTTTAAATTCCAGGAAAATAAAAGGTTGAATTACCTTGGCAGGAATTTAAACCTGTTTCTTGCAGGTTATATGTTGATCCCTGTAGCTGACTTAACACTGGGGCACACAAACACAAACATACATGTGCACATCATGAACACAAGTAGAATAACATAGGATTAAATATCACCCATTACCAGGATGCAATATTGTTTTGTTTCATTTATATTACATTTAGTTTCCATACATAGCACTGCATGTATGAAGATTGTCACAACACTAAGAAAACTATGCAAAACTCCACCAAAATATGTTTTAATTTTTGGGAAAATCAAAAAGCTTCTCAGATGAACTGTTTGTCATTTCACTGTCTCTTAATTCCCTAGTGATGGGAGTTTGAATTGCCTCCTGTATTTTGGTCTGCGGCATTCCAACATACCATGTTGTACTGTATGATGGATGAGGTATGTGTTAACATATAGGACACCCATAAAGTAGGCCCAATGCAGCCCTATGGGCAGGACACAGTGTATTTAAAAGGTAGATGACTGATGGTATTGGTGTATTTCAGATGTCCTGATAGTAAAATACTGCTAAATTCGATTTTCAGTATTGCAAGGACTATCTCTCCCATAAAGTAACACGAGGATTGCCTTGCAATATCTTCTAAATGTAATTTCCCATTTGGAGCAGATAGAGATGTGGAGTTTGGGGTCTTTGAACTCACAATTTAAAAATACATCTTTTGGTGAAGTTGATTTTTAAATTATAAGTTTGAAAATGCCACTTTTAGAAAGTGGGCATGTTCTTGCTTAACCATTGTGTACTTCTGCCTGTCTGTGGCATACACATCTGGTTCCGGATGACAGTTGGTCTGTTTGTGAATTCAATCTAGTCACACAAAGGGAGTTTAGGTGTGCCCTGCATGTCCTGATAGGTTTCCTGGGCTAGAGGGGTAGGAGGAGCTGACACTCGCACCTGAAAAGGGCTGTGTCTTTCCTTACACAAAGCAGTCTCCACCCTCTGAGGGTGTGTCTGGGGCCAGGGCAGTAAAGGCAGGGTCTTGTGCACTACAAAGACTTCTCTTTGAAGTTGGCTTCTTCAAAGACAGAAAGGGGTATACATACTAGACCTCTGAACCCAGAAAGTTAGAACACTTCTGGGCTGAACACATTCTGCCAGGAAAAAGAGCTGGATGCTGTAGACGTGACTGACCACTCTGCCTGTTGCCTTGTTGTGCTGGACTGCTGCTTGCTGCTTCTGTCCTGGGAGTGAAGGACTGGACTTGCCTTTCTACATCCTACTTTCCAAGGTTCTCCAAGGGCGTGAATAGAGACTGCCTCCTGTTAAGAAGTCTCAGGGACATCAATTACTTCATCTGCCAGCACTTGGACTTCTCTGCTGAAAGCCCTGTCCTGCTAAGTGGTGCCAAATCCAGTATGGGCCCTTGAAGGAGCTACAGGAACAAAATCCATGCATCAGCTCATTGCGTCATTCTGAAGCAAGGCATTACTGCAGGAATTTGACGCATCACCGCTACCTGAACCCAAGTGTGGTCCCCGCTTGAGACAATGCCCTTGGTTCTCCATGCAGGCCCCAGCTTTTGGTCGCAGCGTGGCAGAAGAACCACTGCGGCGTGAGTTTCAAGCACTGCATCACTTAAGTCCATGACACACTGCCCTGACTCTGATGCAGCGCCTGCTTCATTGCTGTGAGATCAACCCATCAGGGGCCATTACTGATGCATTGTCCTTTGGCCCATTTTCCTCATTGAAACCACGCCACAGTAAGGAACTGACCCTTTGTCCCGCAATGTATTACCTCCCCTGTGGCAGTAAGGAGCTAAGGTATCACCTCCCCTGCCTAGCAGTAAGGAACCAATGCATCACCTCCACTGTGACAGTAGGGAACCGACTCATCTCTGCCTCTTTTGATGGATCACGTCCCCTGTGGCCCGCATCGTCTTTGTTTTGGATGCATCTCAGGTACTTTGTCTCATTCAAGTGCTTCACTGACTTCAAGAAACTACAATGACATTTAATCCTTTAACAAGTGATATCTTTACTTGTGTATGTTGGATTTTTGTTGCTGTGGTCTTGTTTTATCCAGATAAATGTTGGTCATTTTTCGACACTGATGTGGAGTTCTTTTGGAGTGTTTTCACTGTGTTACTTTGTTAATTTGTTCAAATACTTTACACATTGCCTCTGAGATAAGCCTTAATGCTCATGCTGAGCTACTAAGGGGGTGAGCATGGGTTATCTTAGCTGTGTGGCTCCCTTACCCTGACTAGAGTTAGAGTCCCTTCTTGGACAGAATGCAAACCACTGCCAGCTAGAGACCACATTTCTAACAAGAGTCATAATTATTTTGCAAGCAAACTCCTGCTTTCGAGGTTTGCTTCTGAAAAGCACAAAAAAAAGCAGAGCAAGGCAACATAGCGGCCTGCGCTATTAGTCTGAGGGTCTGTCGCACAAGGTGTTGCAGGACACCAGAAGCTAAAAACGACAGTTATTACAGTGTAGCCCAATAGCTTCTGATTGTCCAGGAACCTTTCAACCTGTTTTGAAATACAGAAATGTTTTATTTAAAAGGTCATAGTTTTGCACAAATGCCTTAACTCATCCAGAATCATCCTTGATACGCAATAACACATGAAATGATACCATTACATTTGTTTTCACGCCGCACAGTAATTGCGGTTAAGTTACAACGCTCAGTGCAACCCCCTCGTGTAATGTTACAACAAATTCCCAAATATCGATGACAAAAAAACCACATTTTGAGAGTTACTCATAATCTATTTCATTTGATCATAGTAGCAGTCACACACTCACGCACCCATTCACAGACCCACTCAGACACTCACGCACCCACTCACAGACCTACTTAGACCCTCAAACACACACTCACAGACCCTCACAGACACTCATGCACCAGTTCACAAACCCACTCAGAGACTGACGCACACACTCACAGATCATCAATTCAGACCTTGCGCACCCACTCACATACCCACTGAGATACTGACGCACCCACTCACAGACCCACTGAGACACTGACGCACCCACTCACAAACCCGCTCAGACCATCACACATCACAGAACCACTCAGACCCTCATGCACCCACTCTCACACCCAGACACACTCTCACACCCAGAGACATCCTATCACATATATTCTCACACCCAGAGAGATAGACCCTTTGGCTGTGTGTGGCCCAGGGTTGAGTGGTTATAGGGGGTTGTCTGCAGGGCCAGGCTGCAGAACAGGCCCGCATGGGGTTGGATGGTTATAGGGGCTTAGGAAATAGAATAAAAAAAAACATAGAAATGCACTTAAAAAAACAAAGGTTACAGGGACATTAAAGTTAGGTTCTGAATGTACTCATACAAAACCTTAGAAATTGAGCAGTATTAGTCCATAAGTTAAATGTACCTTGCACCTTCGCCATGCACTGCTAATTACCCCAGATCCTACTGTTCTCAGGACAACTTCAATAACATTATTAAAACTATTAAAGAAGTATTAGCAGTCCCTGTAACGCTTGTTTTTTTCCATGAATATATATATGTATATTACTTAGTGTGATTATAGTTAGGACCTAGTTTCTGTAGAAAAGGCCTTTTTTGACTTGCCTATATCTTTGGCGTCGCTTGACGAATTTTCACTGAATTTTCCAAAAACATTTGACAGTTATGTAAGCTGCTGTCTGGAAAGTTCTGGGGTGATCCGTCAAATGGGGGCACAGAAAAAGGAATTTTAATTCCCATAGGGATTTTGAACAGGTCTACAGTCCAAACCACTAGACAGATTTACAATAAATTTGGCAGAAAGGTAGCTCTTGGTCCAGAAACCACCCTTTTTGTTATTTACTGTAAATCTTTTCAGTAGTTTGTGAGAAATTAAAGAAAATCAATTTTTGTATATATAGGGACACAAAGGCGCTGCAAACCCTCCTGACCTCATGCTGAGATTTGATTAGCTGCCAAAACCTCAGCAAGGAAGTGTTGGCAGCCATGCGGAGACTTGGCTTCAGCCTAGTCCCTGAAAAAACAGGATGAAAAAGCACAAAAGGAGCCAGCGTAGGGACACCCTGACCCCTTAGCTTTTGGGTCCCAGACAGTCACCCCCCCCTCCGAAGAGCAAAAAAGCATTTTATTTTTAGCAGGTGCTGTGGCAGATCCGCGAATCTGCTGAAAAAAAAAAAAGCGTGGGCTTCCGCGCTCATTAATGTGAAGCCCCCGGTTTGGCCAGGCATTACCATTTTGAACACGGGGAAGCCACCGAGCAGCCCTTGCAGGCCCGGGGACTGCCACCTCCCTGGGGTATTAATAAAATACAATGCGAGGGGGGCTCCTGACCCCACCTGCAGCCTTGGGGACCGCCATCTCTCAAGGGCATTAAGTAAATACAATGTGGGGGGGAGATGCCCAGCCTCTCCGCAGCCCCAGGAACCACCACCTTCCTGGGGCATTAATAAAACACAATGTGAGAGGACTGCCTGCCCCGCCTGCAGCCCACCCCCCTGTAGCCTCAGGGACTACCACCTCCCGGGATTTGAAGTAAATATAATGCAGGGGGCTGCCTGGTGCCCCCCCAGCCCCAGGGACTGCCACCCCCCTGGAGCTATTTTCAGGTTGGAGATGTGCCCCTTCAGGGACCCAAGAAGGTCCCTGGGGACCGCCACCCCAAGAGCCGGCTCCCGCTATGTCCTGGAATGCCCAAACCCGGGAAATAGCAGTTTGCTGTGACTTGGCGGGAGCTTTGACAGCTCCGTGCACAGTGAGGGAGAGCTGCAGGCAAACCTTGCTGCGCACGGCCAAAGGCCATGCGCAGTGTGGGAGACGGTTGTTATAGGGGTTGGCTGCTGAGCCTGGCCACAGGCAAGGCTCTGAGGCCACCGCCGCACAGTATACTATATGTACAGTAATGAAAATTACTTTACGTTAAAAAAACAAAGAAATTCACCCTAACAAACAAAGGTTGCAGGGATGTTATAGTTAGAAAATAGAATAAAAAAAACATACAGAAATTCAATTAAAAAAACAAAGATTACAGGGATGTTTTAGTTAGGCTCACATTTTAAATGTACTAAACCATAGAAATTCACCTGTTATAGATATTGTTATCTCAAGTAACTATAACTCGTGCCCTAAGGTAACTATAAATCGTGCCCTCGCCACGAGTTATAGCTACTTGAGATACCTCTAACTATAACAGGTGAATTATTTTGGTTTGATACGTTTAAAATGTGAGCCTAACTATGACTTTTTATATTCTTATTTATTAATTCTATTTCCTAACTCTAATGTCCCTGTGCCCTGTAACCTCTGTTTCTTCAGTGATATATTTATAATTCACTTAAAAAAACAAGGTTTACAAGGACGTTATAGTTAGGTTCTCAATTTACTCATACAAAACCATAGAAATTCAGCAGTTATATTTAGAGGTAGAGTTATTTTGAGTAACTATAACTCGCGCCCTAAGGTAAGTATCACTCGCGGCCCCGCTCTGCACAGTTTTTTCTTCAGTAATTTGATTGGAAATGCTTCATTTATATTTTTCATAACGTTACAGAAGTGCTGTAATATCTGGGGTAATTAGCAGTGCATGGCGATGGCCTGAGTTATAGTTACCTTAGGGCACAAGTAATAGTTGCTTGAAATAACTCTAACTATAAGTGCTGAATTTCTGTGAAATTCAGAACCTAGCTATAAAGCACTTGTAACCTTTGTTTGTTTAAGTGAATTTCTATGGTTTTTCACTTGCATTTCTAACTGTAACATCCCTATAACCTTTGTTTTTTTCAGTGAATTAGTGTACGTTAATTCAACCACCACCACACACGGCCTTTGGCCGTGCATGGCAGGGGTTGGCCACAGTGCCCGGCCTAAGGCCAGGCCCTCTGGCCAACCCCTATAACCACCCAACTGTGCGCTGTGCACGACCTTTGGCCGTGCATGGCAGGGGTTGGCCAAAGGGAATGGCCCGCGGCTAGGCCCTGCAGCCATCCTCTGTAACCACCCAGCCTCCCACTGTGCCACACACAGCTTTTGGCTTTGTGCAGCAGGTGTTGGCAATAGGGCCTGCAGCCAACCCTCATAGCCACTCAACCCTACAGCAGAGGTTGGTCACAGGACCTGTCTCTCTGGGTGTGAGAATAGGTGTCCGAAGGTGTCTATGGTGTAAGCGTGTGTGTGAAAGAGTTGGTGTGAGATGGTGTCTGGGTGTAATAGGGGGTGTGAGAGCATCTCTGTGAGTGGGTGTGTGAATGGTTGGGTGGGTATCTTAGTGGGTATGTGAGTGGGTGGGTGAATGTCTGAGTGGGTCTGTGAGTGGGTGCATGATGGTCTGAGTGGGTCTGTAACTGGGTGCGTGAGTGTTTGAGTGGGTCTGAAGTGGGTGTATGATTCTCAAAGTGGTTCTGTGAGTGGGTGCATGAGTTTCTGAGTGCTTCTATGAGTGAATGATTTAGTGTATAAATTAATCTGTGAATGTTTTTAAAAGAAATAATTTTGGCGCTATTCATTTATTCTCTGCAACGTTACAAGGGGGTTTGCGTTGAGCATCTCAACATATTTGCGAATGTTGCATGTCATGAAAAAAAATAATTTGAAGGTCATAACTTCACCCTCAAAGACCCCTATATCACAGCCCTGGGGTCAGAGTACCTTCACCCTGACCATCTATATCACTTTTCAGTTTATTTTTCAGCCCCGGGGACCGTGTCCCATTATCCAAAATGGTAGCCGCAACCTTCTGGTCAGGTTGTGGACAGCCAATCGCAGCATTCCTGGTGGCACATGCATTAGTAAATTTGCCCCGATCCCCACAAAAACATCATAGTATATCCACAACCCTAGATATACCCACTTATTTCCCCTTTGATATCTCAACAACTACTGAACGGATTTATAACAAATAACAAAGAGCATGATCTGCGTACTGAAAACTACCTTTCTGCCAAGTTTGGTGTAAGTCCAACCAGCAGTTTGGGCTGTAGTCGTGCTCAAAACTCCTATGGATAGTTAACCTGGGAAATGCAAGTATTTTGATACCCCTTTATCTCGGTCTCTTCTTGATGGATCACCCCAAAACTGCTCAAGCTCAACAAAAATTTCCGGTACTCTTTTTTGAGTAAATTTTGTGAAGATTCATCAAATGGTGGCAAAGATATAGGCCAGTCAAAAAAAGATTTTTCTATAGAAACATGGTCCTAACTATACCTACCTACTGGTGACCGTCAGTTGGTAGGTTATATATATATATATATATACATATAAAAATATATATATATATTTTAAAGCACCTTCACTCATATATTGCAGTCTTTTTCAGACTTTTTTTTTTGTTAGTTGTAATCAAGTGGAATATTGTTATGGGTGGGCAGTTGTCCCCATAAAACAATAATGGTGCTAACTTGTCAGGGTGAACTCCAAAATCACTAAATTCACCAAAGCTCAACACCACAGTCACTATGGCACAGGGCAGACAGGCTTAACGTTGGACAATGTTGAAAGTATTTATGGAGCAACAAAACAGTAATAAAGTAAAAAAAAGACACATACTAAAAACCCCAAACTGATTTAGAAAGATAGAGTAAAATGTAATAATTAAATGACGCAAATCTAATAAGAGGACTCAGAAACATACATTTTTTAATTCTTAAGGAAAAAGCGCATCAAAAAGGTCTAGGCTCCCATGATAATCTATGGAAGAAGTAGACCAGGACCGAGACAAAGTTTCAGGCCGAAGGCGAAGGACCGCAAGTCGGATAAACTGAAGTGGGTTCATCCTGGGCAAAGTTTTTTTTACTTTCTGGCTTAGTCTTTTTTAATGAAGCTCAAAATCCTACATTGGGGCAGCCTGAAGCTCTATCTGAGGAAGGTGCATCAGAATCTGACACCTTTGCCGCAAGGTCCTCCAGATGGTTCAGGAGGTCACTGAAGTCCAAAGGTTTTGTAAGTCCCAACTTTTCAGGGTGTTGAGGGAAACTCTTCTAGGTCACGTGTAGGTCTCCTATGACCTCAGGGACAGCACTTAGAAGCCAGGGCTCACTTCAGCAGACACCACCGCAGAGTCCAGTCCAGGTCCAGGTTTCAAGAGGGACCACAACCAATCCTTCAGTGCTTCTCTCATAATACAGCAAGAAGTGTTCAGTCCTCCTCTGATCTTCTGAGGTCCAGAAAATGTTTTGAGGTAGGTGCCTTGGGGTGCCACATTTATGCTTGGCATCACCTAGTAGGTGGGGTGACTCTTAGCCCGTCCCTAACCAGAGGGGTAAAAGTTCCCAGGGGCAATCCTACCCACTTTTGCAGCAACTGATGTTTGTCAACTGCCAAATGTCCTACAGGGCACATTATTCCAAAACTCCAAGCTGGGGAAAGCCATCTCTCTTTTTATAGAGCCTGTGTACCCACCCAAAGGTGTGGCTAGGGAAATGAGCAGTTCCCTCCTCTGTGGACACTCAAAGCCTGTTCTGTACTGGGTTTGGTGTCAGCCTCCCTGGAGGGACAGACCAAAGGTTGCCTTCTCCAGGTCTCACTTTACCTTTGCTTATGAAAGGACAGGTTCCTTTACAAGTTAATTAAATTTGTGAGTCCACTCTAACTGGTCTTCCTGTAAGGGGCCGATAAGTACCTCTCAACACCTAGGTCATTGCTCCTGCTTTGGGAGTGGTTTCACACAGCATTGGGTTCACCTACTTGGCTGGAAAGCTAATGTAAAGTAGCCGCCAGTAGCTTTAGGCATGGAAAAGTTACCTTTGTCATAGTTACTTTTCCCAAATATTTATTAAAAATATGACTTTACCAATGAATGGGAACTTTAATATATATGAACATTAGTCTTGAATAAGTATTTTATATTAAAGTTTAGAATCATGAATTGACATTTTCTAGGATCTAGCAGCAGGCCTGCCAGTAAAAATAGCTGTTGCGGTCTAGTCTCTTTAACTTCTTACATGTTCCACTTTTTTAATATCAGGCACCCTACCAACTGGGTGACAAAGTATACTAAAGGGTGACTTAATAATATTTAAAAGCAGGGTTTCCTGCCTGTTTAAAAGTCGTATTTTGACGGGCTTGACAGCAAGTTTTTAGATTGCTAAAGTCACGCTATGTAGGGTAGGCCAGAAACCATATTTTAGAGGGCCACTCTGTGGATGACACAATAGGTGCCTCATGCCATGTTTTACAGGCCCACTCTGTGGATGGCATAACAGGTGGTATTAAACTTCCAGGTTCTGGGTGTATTTCCTAAACCGCGCGGCAACGGTTGGCCATAGGACCTGTCTCTCTGGGTGTGAGATTAGATGTCAGAAGGGGTATCAGAGTGGGTGTGAGAGTGTATGAGTGTGATAGTAGGGGTGAGAGGGTCTCTGTGAGTAAGAGTGGGTGTGAGAGTGTCTCTGTGAGTGGGTCTGTGAGTGGGTGTCTGAAGGTTTTAGTGGGTGTGTGAGTGGGTGAGTGAATGTCTGAGTGGGTCAGTGGGTGCATGAGTGTCTAAGTGTGTCTGTGAGTGGGTGCATGAGGATCTGAGTGGGTCTCTGACTAGGTGCTTGAGTGTCTGAGTAGGTCTGAAAGGCAAGTTGAATATGCCATTCATGGCAAAGCCTATTTAATTCTCAAGCAACGCTTTTTTCATTAACCACATATACTTTCAAACTGTTTCACCTAGCTCTTGCTACCACATACTTTGTTCTTTTATAGCACTGAAATAACTTATCTTTCTATTCATCAATCTAAGTGATATTCAATGTTTTCAATTCCGGGAAAATGAAAGGTTGAATTACCTTGGCATGAATTCAAACCTGTTTCTTGCAGGTGATATGTTGATCCATGAAGATGACTTAACACTGGGGCATACAGACACAAACAAGCATGTGCACATCGTGGGAACTGAGTAGAATAGCAGATAGGATTGAACATAACCAATTACCAGGATGCAAACGTTTTTGTTTAATTTGTTTAATTTATATTAAATTTACTTTCCATACATAGCACTGCATGTATGAAGATTGTCACAACACTAAGAAAACTATGCAAAACCCCACCAAGATATGTTTTCATTTTTTTAGAAAATCAAAAAACCTCTCAGATAAACTGTAATTTCACTGTCTCTTAATTACCTAGTGATAGGAGTTTGTATTGTCTCCATTGTTTGAGTCTGCAGCATTCCAACATACCTTGTTGTGCTGTATGATGGAGGATGTATGGGCCATATGTACGAACACTTTGTCCCATAGACACAGAATGGGTAAAAGTCTTTGCTACATCTGGCGCTATGTGTGAAGTGCCAAGATTATGGTAAGGCAAAATCTTCATGTAACTTAGTAGATATATTTATTAATTATAAAACGCATCATCCATCAAGCAGGGCTCGGCTCCAACTGCCGTTACAATCTCCTCCTCACTTTTCTTACTGTTCTACATTCTGTTTCCATAACAAGTGACTCCGTTCTTGGAATCACTTGTTATGTACACCACAGTATGTGTTAACAGCAACTTTCATTGTTACTCTGCTGGCTTTTCACTTATTTAAGACACTAGTAAATAGACCAAAGGGGTCGTTTAGCGTTCGGCAGAGCACGAGCTTCAGCATAAATTGGTAGAACTCATGCTCACTAAAACTGCACTTTAAGGGCGGGGAACCTGCATTTAGAGATGGGGAACCCACTGGGTTCCTGATGATAGAGTTTCTGTTGGCTTTGCCACTGGCAATCCTTGACCCAGCAGCCCCCCAGCAACACAAATGTTTGGTCACAGTGGCAATGGTGTCACCCTGTTTATGGCAGGCTACCACTATTGATTTTTGTCTGACGTCAGGAAAGAGAGTAAACAACATTCTGACGGACAGCTGAGAGAAAGCTTCCTGCATATCAGGGTCATAATGATGGATTCCTATGTTGTCACTGTTGCCGGGCACTCAATGCTCCCTACCAGGACAGATGTGATAATGGCCTCGAGGGTCACATGCTTATAGTTCCAGCTGTGTCTTACATCCCTTACCTTGCCCCTTCCCCAACTCCCAGTTCAAAGAGCTGTGTCACTGCTCTGTTGTAAAATGTTTGAGATGTTTCCATCATAGAGCAAAATCGATGACTCTGGCCTTGTAACCTACATGCATACATACTTACTCTGCACCTACCTTACTCGAACTACTGTGTATTTACGACAGCGGTTCAAGCACCGCCTATTTGGCTGCTTATGATATGAGACATCATATTACGTTGGACGTGCCTTTGTTATGTTAACTGAATTATGTGCTGCGTGTATACACCACAAGCTATACAGTATGTAAACTACTGCGTTGCAGGAATGTAAGTATTGTAATGCAGTATAACGTTTAAATGATAAATGCAATAAAAACAGATAAAAAAAAAAAATACAGCGCAAGGCAACATAATGGCCTGCTCGCAATGAACTGTAATGAAAATGCCCCTTCTACACTAGCGGGTGTATAATAATTACAGAAATCCCTACCAGGCAGACCAGCTTCTCTAATCGTGGCAGGTGGCTCTCCATCAGGAGGGCAAAGAGCAGGACATCCGCCAATCTGGCAGTCTGTCAGGTTACCTGGTGGGGTTTATATAGCCCCCAGCAAAATACTTGGATCAGGCAGAGAAAGGCAGCCACAAGGAAACGGAGGCTACCCACCTGTGACTGCTTTTAGGCTGGCCTCTCAGCTCATCTGGAAGGGCCTGGCTTCATCAGCCCACCTCCTGAAACCATCCCTGCTGACCAGGCGCACAGGCCCAATTGGCATAACTGAAGCAAGCAAAGATTAGAACAATCAGAATGCAATGGAAATAAAAGCCTGGACTGAAAAACTGTAACCTACTGACATGGAGCTATATAGAACCAAACTGCACATCCTCCCTTTGATAAACGAAGTGACTGGTTGAATAATTCTCTGATAATGAATAGCGCAACTGCCCCTGACAAGACTGACCTTAGAAGGGAGGTGATTCAGCAACCAATCCTCTTAGTCCTTCCATAATGTGACTTCAGTCTGCCAATGTTTGTTGACCACCATTTGTCGTAGATTGCAACACTAGTATGGTTATGTTGCAAGTAGAAGAGGGCGGTCCTACTGGAAAGTCAGGAGATGTCCCTTCAGCCTAAAGTCACAGCTGGAATGGGACAGAACCAGTCACATATCAGGATCAACCCTCAAGAGTCACGAAAGCTGGGATAGACTCAGTGACATGCCAGGTAGGTCTCTAAACAGCAGTTTATAGGGCTGCCACTTCATTGTGAGTTGCATCATGGTTGCCAAGGATGCGTCCTACAGGTCAGTAGTACCGGAAGAGTGAGCAGCACAACCTAAATAATGAAAAGTCCTCAGGGTAATATTTACTTGTTCAGATCAATTCAAGCATTTTCATCCATCGCCTTTGTGCTGAGTCACCCTAAGTCGTATGTGCCCAGACAAAACAGCCAAGTTCACTTTGCCTTTAGGCTTCTAGGTGCCTCTCAATGATAACTTCCAATCAGTGATTGAAATGGAAAAATAGAAGTGCAGGTACTCTATACCAGATAACCTGCTTGTTTCCGAGAAGTGCAGATACTCTCTGATTAAAAGTATTACGTTTTTCCTGAGAAGTGCAGGTACTCTCCCTCTCAAAATTAAAAAGTGCTGGTACTCAGTACTGGACAGGACCGGCCCATTTAAAGCACTGCTACCCGTCAGATCAAAATGCATTGGGGATGGCTTCTGTTCCTACTCAAACGTGATCTGACTTTGCTGTTTGAGCAGGATTGCCATTTTTAGGGTGAGGCCAAGACGGATTTGCATGTGATTGCTTTCTCTCTGTGATAGTATTAATGAGCTAGAAATATCCAAAGAACTGCACCCAGAGTCATTAGCAGTGGTTGAAACTGATGAAAGCATTTCCATCACATTTGTTCTACCTATCTGAGGCACCCTAACAGGTGCATGTACACCCATCTGGGGGATCCTGCAACTAGTAAAGCCAACGAGGATTGTCAATTTGGATGAGTTGAAGACCATTGACTGCATTATTGTTTGTTTCAGATTCTGGGACACATTAATTTCTGATCCTGATTTTGTCAGGCCACACTGATAGACACTATCAGCTATTGCTTTTGATCTCCTTGACTATTGTACCATCTGCTGCAGCCATAAGCTAGAGCTGGAAAACCCTGCATTCATGGGATATCCAACTCGTGTGAGGAGGTTTTCAATTTATTTGTGTATTGTGGGGGTGAGAGTTGCTTCCCACACCATGAAGGCCTGCCTCCTCCTTATGACTCACCCTCTCCAAGTCCTCCTCTCCCCTCTAACACAATGAAAGCTTTTAAAATTTGGCAGGTCTGTGAAGTCAAGGCTCCAAACCCCAGGTTGGGCATATGATGAACGCTGAGGATACATTTGCATTCTAGGGCTAGAGAAGGAACCAGCTGTGGTGGAAATTTTTAGTGATGAAAAGAACGTTTCTCTGCACCTTCCTTGTATATGGAGGTGGGTATGTCACTTCAATGTCACTACCACACTCGGCTTCAAAGGTGAATTCTTAATTTTACCTCATACCTAAACTGTGGCACGATCTCCCTAAGCGCCTGGAATCCCAAAAGTGCAAAGTGATGTTTAGGAAGCTTCTGAAAACTCATCTGAATATAGAATTGAATTTACCTAAGAGATGTGCAGCGAGAAAGGTTCTTGTACAGCCTTGTACACACCATGGGTGCTAAATTGAAAGAATGTACACATAGTAGGCTGCATTTCTAGTTTGATGTTCAAAATCATCTGAAAAATCGAACTCTGACAACATCGAAATCATAGTATTTAGTGCCTCCAATTCCTCCCCACCTCCAGTAATGGGGACTCCTCTTACTTCTGTAAATCAGGGGCGTATATTGAAAATTATCTTTGACCAGCAGTAGTCTACTAAACATCATTAGGATAAAGTAACAAAGGGCCATATTTATACTTTTTGACGCAAAACTGCGCTAACGCAGTTTTGCGCCAAAAAAATTAGCGCCGGCTAACGCCATTCTGAAGCGCCATGCGGGCGCCGTATTTATTGAATGGCGTTAGCCGGCGTTAGCCGACCGGCGCTGCCTGGTGTGCGTGAAAAAAAACCACGTACACTAGGCAGCGCCGGCGTAGGGAAAAATGGTGTTTGGGCGTCCTAAAATGGGGCAAGTCAGGCTGAGGCAAAAAAAAGTCTTAACCCGATTTGCGCCATTTTGTTTTGGCGCCCAACCCCCATTAACATGACTCCTGTCTTAGCAAAGACAGGAGTCATGCCCCCTTGCCCAATGACCATGCCCAGGGGACTTCTGTCCCCTGGGCATGGTCATTGGGCATAGTGGCATGTAGGGGGGCACAAATCAGGCCCCCCTATGCCACAAAAAAAAAATATATATATACTTACCACAACTTACCTTTTCTTCCCTGGGGTGGGTCCCTCCATCCTTGGGTGTCCTCCTGGGGTGGGCAAGGGTGGCAGGGGGTGTCCCTGGGGGCTTGGGAGGGCACCTCTGGGCTCATTCTGAGCCCACAGGTCCCTTAACGCCTGCCCTGACCCAGGCGCTAAAATCCGGCGCAAATGCGGGTTTTTTAGTCCCGCCCACTCCCGGGCGTCATTTTTGCCCGGGAGTATAAATCCGACGCAATAGCATTGGAGTCATTTTTTAAGACGGGAACACCTACCTTGCATATCATTAACGCAAGGAAGGTGTTCACGCAAAAAAATGACGCTAACTCCATGAACTTTGGTGCTAGACGCGTCTAACGGCAAAGTATAAATATGGAGTTAGTTTTGCGTCGAATTTGCGTAGAAAAAAACGACGCAAATTCGGCGCAAACGGAGTATAAATATGCCCCAAAGTTTTTCTTTCTAGTCTTAAGGATCTTGAAGAAAAGGTTGCCACTTCTGCTACCATGCCATGAATCTATTACACAAGCTCTTTTATCCTCAAGAGCATTTCACCAAGAGGATCTAGCTTGGACATGCATGGTACCTCATGTTCCGCATGCAGGTTAATGGCAAAATAGTAGCTCATCTGAGACTTGATAAAGAACGTTGGTGGGACTTTTCAATGTGCCTCCTCTCTTTTCATTGGCTCCTTATACGTGAACGGATCCTCTTTGCCACTTTGTATCTGTCACAAGGCCTTGACAAATTCTGGTCTTGGCTTTCTCATTCTCAATTTTATGGCAAGACCGGAGGCTCCTATTATGCGTTTCTTTTCTTACTTTAATAAACAGCAGCAGTCAAGAAACACTACAGTTCCCAGAAGGCCAGGAAACCCTAGCCAATGGGAATAAAAACTTAGTTCAAACAGTATCAGCCAATCATATCACATACATATGCATTATGACATCACTTGACTGCGAACAGCCCTCTTTTCTTGCTGCTCGCAGTCAAGTTAAGTACCCTTTTCACTTGTCTTACGCATATTTACTTTATTTTGATGTTATTTTTCTTTTTAAGTGTGTATTCAGATTAATTTTGATTTCCAATGATGTATTATTCATGACACTCGTGTTGTTAATGCATTTCCTATGCGAGTCGGCAAGTTGCCGCATTTGTGTCACGCGCGGCGCCTCGCGCGCTCTGTTTTCCAACCGTTTGAAGTTTGAACGGTTGGTCCGGAGCGTTCGAGGCCTCACAGAAAGTACGGCGCGTCTTCCCCTGAGCGCGCTCTTACCGCGTTAATTTATTTGGCCTTTCTGACCCATTACCGGGATTCCTGTCCCTCGGAGCTCTTCCTCAGCACGTCCTTCAGTAGTCTACACTATTTGCTGAGCCGGCGATTTCCTGCTCTCCTCGTGGGTCGACGCCCATAGGCGGGGCCAGCCACTTTCCTGAATCCTTCTCCTGTTAACCCCATAACTGCCAGTTTTTTCTTTGGTACAATGAATCCTGACGAATCCCCAAGTTTGCAAGATGTGGATGACATTAGGCAGGAGCTCTCTGCCTTCATAAAATCTTTGGTGCAACAAGCTGTGAATTCATCCATTCAAAAAATGTCAAAAAATTTTGAATTTTCCCTTTCTGACATGTTTTCTCGTTCTATGTCGGCCCAGGCTGCGGGGGAATGCAGTCAGCGCCTCCCTTCTCCAAAAAAACCAAAAAAAACACGGAAACCGGCACATAAGATAAGTGAGTCTACCTCACATGTGGCAGAGGACGCGGTTCCTCAAAAGGCTCCCTCCAAGGAGTATAAAAATTTGGACATTGGGAAATCAAATGTAAAACATAAATCCAAATAAAAAAATATTATTGCCCCTCTGATCATTTCGTCTTTTCCTGACTCAGACGACGACGGGTCGGATCTGGACTCTGTCTCCAGTGCTTCAGACGATGGGGACGTTGCTGCTGTCTCCCCTCCTCCTCCTAAGAAATCTAAATTGACCTCGTCTTCCCATAAAAACCCGATTCCCCTCCTTGACCCCGAAGGTTTCCCAATGTTTGACCCTTCAAATATTCTCCATCCCAATTCCACCGAATGGGTACCCGCTGACCACGTTGCACAATATGTTTCGGCAAAAATCTTCTGTCCTTTAGACAAACAATCCAGAGCCAAATTGAAATCTGAGTGTCCCCGTCCCTCCTTATCCCACCAACTTTCGGTCACCCCGTCCATTGACCAACCCCTCCTGACCTTCTTTACCAAAATGGGCAAGGATCCACGCAAGGGAGTGGATAAGGAGTGGGCCTCCTGCCAAGATAAATTATTCAATATTTTGGGGCCCCTAACACGGATTTTTGACATCGCAGAAGCAGCCAGAATTGACGGCTCATTTATTGATCCTGAGGAACTTTCTCTATGGGTTCAACGTTCCTTCTGCCTCCTGGGTAATGTGAATTCGGCTATCACCCAAGAAAGAAGGAAAGGTCTACTTCTGAAACTCGATCCCAAGTTAGTCCACCTAGCATCTGCACAACACAATACCAATACCGATGGTGCATTATTTGGAGACTCTTTCATAAAGGACTTAAGTAAATATGTGGCTACTTTCACATCTTTGGACAAAGCTCAGCAATCAATGAAAAATATGTTTTCTCAGCGGGTTTTTGCAAGGGCCGGCAGAGGAAGGAACCGCTTTGCCGGCCCCCCCTACCCCAACCAAGGTTCCAGAGGATATCATTACGCCTCCTACCAGGAGTATCGCCCACAGTTCTATCCTCAACGAGGCAGAGGCTTCCGCTCCAGAGGCGGCAGGAACGCCAGGTCGTCCATCAAACCAAGTAAGTCCTTCACCTCCTCCTATTCCATTAGGCGGGCGTCTCCGTTTTTTCCTAACAAAGTGGGAGGAAATCACGGCAGACCCCTGGGTTCTCAACACCATTCAAGGTTACTCAATAGAGCTATATATAACCCCAGTCCAATCCTCCTTCCCTCCTCTTCCTCGTTTTTCCTCAGACATGACCCTACTGATTTCTGCCGAAGTCCATTCTCTATTACAAAAACAGGCTATCGCTACCACCCTTCCCGACCCATCAGGTTTCACCAGCTCGATTTTCCTGGTTCAGAAAAAGAACAAAAAGATGCGTCCTGTTATAAACCTCAAGGGTTTCAATCATTTCGTAGTATATCATCATTTCAAAATGGAAACCATCCTCCACCTAAGAGATACCCTGCTACAACGGGACTGGATGGTCCGACAGGATCTTCTGGATGCATAACTAGTAGTTACAATTCATCCCCATTCCAGAAAGTTTCTCCAATTCCAGTGGGCAAACCAGTTTTTTAATTTTACCTCTCTTCCCTTCGGGCTATCATCGGCTCCATGGTGCTTCACCAAGCTCATGAAACCGGTAGTAGCCTTTCTCAGAGCACAGGGGATCAGACTTATCATCTACCTCGACGACATATTATTAATGAGCCAATCCCCTCAGTCTCTCTCAACTCACCTATCTGTGACGTGCTCCCTCCTAACAGAGTTAGGTTTCATCATAAACAAGGAAAAATCCATACTCATACCTTCTCAAACCATAGAATTCTTAGGCTTTCAGATCAACTCAATTTCAGCCACTCTCAGGCTTCCTTCCCCAAAGATAAAAACCATAAAGTCAGAAATTCTGCAAATTCTACGCAGTTCTCAGATATCTCTCAGAACATTAGCACGAATTGTCGGTCCCCTATCTTCATCAATTCAGGCCATTTTCCCTGGACCCCTTCATTACAGAGCTCTTAAGAGATTAAAGATTCGGCATTTACGAAGAGGCCTCTCTTATTCAGACGTCATTCCTTTGGATATAGACGCACGCACAGAACTCCAATGGTGGATAGACCATTTAGATGCTTGGAACGGAAGGACTATCTTCGCATCAGCCCCAGATCTAGTATTAGAATCAGATGCAAGCTGAACCGGTTGGGGGGCCCGGTGTGGACCAGTCTCGACTGGAGGCACATGGTCGTCAGAGGAGTCCAAAATGCATATCAATTGTTTAGAGATGCTTGCCGGCTCCTTTGCGATCAGAAGCCTCGCAAAAAACAAGGTCCGTTGTGCCATTCTTCTCAGAATGGACAACATTTCAGCGGTTCGCTATATCAATCATCTCGGAGGCACAAAATCCAAACCATTGGCGGAGCTAGCCAAGGCCTTCTGGGAATACTGCCTTTTAAACCACATTTTGGTTCATGCAGAGTATCTTCCGGGATCTCTCAATACAGTAGCAGATTGGCAGTCTCGTCATCTTCGAGATTCAAGCGATTGGAAACTTCACCCTTCCATTTTTCAGAACCTTCAGAATTTCTGGGGTCCCCTAATAATTGATCTTTTCGCGTCCCGTCTCAACTCTCAGCTTCCCCAATTTTACAGTTGGCGCCCAGACCCTCTAGCGTTAGCTTCAGATGCCTTCTTACAGAACTGGTCTTTTTCCCTCAATTACGCTTTTCCTCCTTTCCTCATGATCAGCAGAGTTTTGGCGCAAGTGAGGCGCCAACAGGCTTCTCTGGTGCTCATAGCCCCCTTCTGGCAATCTCAAACTTGGTTCCCAACCCTCTTAGGACTGTCAATAGACTTCCCTAGTTTGATTCCGTCCTTCCCGTCTCTTCTTCTAGACCTTTTAGAACGTCCTCACCCTCTCGTTCTAGACAATGCATTGACTCTCTCCGCATGGAAAGTCTCGGGCAATCCCGTTTTTTCCCTGGCATTTCGACAGAAGCTTCACGATATATCTCCCAGTCCTGGGCCCCAGGTACAAAGAAAGCTTATCAATCAGCTTGGTCTGTTTGGCACAGCTGGTGTCTGGGAAAACACATTGATCCCATTTCAGCAGATGTGATTTTTCTAGTGAACTTTTTAGCGGCAGAGGCAAGCAAAGGTAAGGCTTTCCGTACCATCAACTTGTACAGGTCAGCCATATCATCCAACCACTCTTTTGTTAATGGGAAACCAGTCGGAGAACATCCTCTCATATGCCGTCTTTTAAAGGGAGTAGAATTTTCCAATCCTCCTCTTCCAAAATATAACCAGTTATGGGATGTTAATATTGTTTTGAAATTTCTGTTGTCATGACCTGACAATCTCATGCTCTCTCTAAAAATGTTATCTGCAAAGTTAACCATGTTACTGTGCCTTGTTTCTATTAAACGCCTCTCAGATGTTAAAGCATTAGATATTTCCAATCGTCAATTTACCCCATCTGGAGTTTTGTTCACTGTGGTTCGACGAACCAAGACCAATTTATCTTCTGTGTTTTACCCGTATTTTCCGGATCATCCCAAACTATGTGTCGGTCAATGTTTAAAAGCGTATGAACAAAAGACTGCAGATTTGAGAATTCCTCCTCATTCCCAACTTTTAATTTCCTTTAGGAAACCTCACAAACCTGTTTCGGCCGCTACCTTAGCCCGATGGGTCAAATGGCTTATGTCCTTGGCGGGTACAGATACCTCTTTGTTTGGAGCTCATTCCTCCAGGGGTGCTATGGCTTCCAATCTTTCTGGGCGGGGTCCCGTTTAGAGGACATTCTCAAATCTGCAGATTGGTCTAATGACAATACTTTTAAAGTTTTTTACTTTAAACCTGTCAATAATGTTTCATTAGATGTAATTAATATGCTTTAAACTCGCATAATAGGAGCCTCCAGTCTTGCCATAAAATATAGATTTTCCTATTCCCATGACGGAAAGTCTTAATTTTATTAAAGACTCGGAGGCGAGTATTAACCCTCCACTTATCTTAACTTTGTTCATTTTTTCCCACCCTTCTCTAGCTCCACTGGCCATCACTCAACCTTCTACATAGAACTTCCAATGGTTCTTCAACCTCCGCTAGCCAAGATTTCAAGATGCAAGTTACTGCTTCAGTTGCTACGGATCAAACTTACCAGAATTCCTTTTGGTTATCTCGGACTTTGAACTTTTGTTCTGATGTCTTATCGTTCCTCATGGCAATTTTTATTGTGTTCACAATATTTCCTTTGTTTAATAATTGACTCTCTCGCAAGAAGAGAGGGCTGTTCGCAGTCAAGTGATGTCATAATGCATATGTATGTGATATGATTGGCTGATACTGTTTGAACTACGTTTTTATTCCCATTGGCTAGGGTTTCCTGGCCTTCTGGGAATTGTAGTGTTTCTTGACTGCTGCTGTTTATTAAAGTAAGAAAAGAAACGCATAATAATCGCCTCAGAGTCTTTAATAAAATTAAGACTTTCCGTCATGGGAATAGGAAAATCTACACTTTCACTGGTGTGTGCCCCTCGGAGTGTTGAGCTGGACATACGCCAACCTAATTGTTCTCCTTCGCATTTGACTAGCTAGATTTGAAGAATGTTCTTTCCCTTATGTTACAGTCAAGAGATAGAACAACCTCCAGGCTTCAATTAGAAAATGTTCGAAGCATTTCGCAAGGCCCTTAAAACATGGCTTTTTTGGCATTTCCCCATCCACCGATCAAGAATGCTGATTGTCTGAGCAATGTTCCTCAAAGAGCTGGGCTGCCACCTTAAAGTCACTCTATATTGCGCTGTACAAATTTATTTTATTCATTTACGTCATACTTGAATGCAATATTGTGAAGCTTCTGTGTGTGGCATGAAAAGAGGAGCATCCTATGGGTTAAGATTAAAGGGCTGCAGAGCTGGAGGTGCAACGGTATCACAGAATTTGTCCCATTCCGAATCATTGCCTTTTCTGTATTTTCGGTCTTGCATACAGTACAGCACATCCAAGATCAGACACCTCTTGACTCCATTTCACCTACATGGATACAGCAGGTAGTCATGGCTGATAGCCATGGATGAGGAAGCGCTGCATGGAACACATTGTTACTGAGGGCACTAGGATCTGGCGAAAAAGGACTGCCACTCAACTACTCAGTGTTCACAGGGTATGCAGATGCTTGCCACTGCTAGGGTTCTTGTGCCACAAGAAATGTGCAGTGAACCTACTCTGTGTAGGGCCAAAGCCTTCTGTGGGCCACATATTTGGTCCTTCTTTGTGAGACAGGAATTGTGAGCCTCGGTGCACACCAGGTGGAGTAGACAACTCGATAATGGGGCTATTCACAAAGGCATTTTGCAGCAGGGCAGTCAGGGGACCCAAATGCAGATCTAGAAAAAATGCTCAAACCAGCCCGCTCCCTTTGTCTCCTTGCACTTTCTCTCTCACTTTCCATCCATTCACTTACTCTTTCTCTCATCTCTCTCTTCCCCCTATTTAATCACTTTCTCTCTACCTCCTTCTTTTTCTCTCTCTCTTGAACCTTCCTTGTGCCTGCTGCAATTAATCTTTGGGGAAAGTGACAGAGGCACTAGGGGTTACCCTGTGCTTTCACAATCGACTTCCAAGAGGTTCAGCCCACTGGGGAAGTGCCCAGTGGGATTAAAGGGCTGCCCTGCCCTGTTTTGCAGTACGTAAGACACTGCTCCTGTGGTACACTTTTATGTATTTTTTTAGATGCCTTTGTGAATGAGCCCAACATATCTAAAATTAGAATAAAATAGGAATAATAATATATAGATATGATAAATTAGGGTTGGGCTTAGATGCCGTAATTCTCTCTAGCGTGATTGCTTGTAATTAAAGTGAAATCACTCGTAATTATGTGTAAATACTTAAGAAGCATAATTCAGCATTTGGAGCTAAATTGGTCCCAAACATACATTTTGCACTAAGAAAATAACACTATGGGGGTCATTACGACCCCGGCGGTCAGTGCTATTGTGGAGGTATTACCGCCAACAGGCTGGCGGTAACTACCTCCACTATTATGACATTGGCGGTTTGGCCAAAGCCAAACCGACAAGTCAACACACCGACCGCCACGGCGGTAACAACTGCTGGGCTGGAGACTTCAGTCTCCAGCCCGGCGGCCTTCACTAGGCCGCCAATGGCATTTTGACCCCGCCCACTGCCATGGTTTCCGTGGTTTCTGTACCGCCACGGAAACCATGGCGGTAGGCACTATCAGTGCCAGGGAATTCCTTCCCTGGCACTGATAGGGTTCTCCCCTGCCCCCCCCAGAGTCCTACCCCAACCCCCCACATATACACACATACACACATTCACTCACGCATGCACACATTCATACATACAGCAACACTCACGAACATACATCCAGGCACACACGCACTCACACGACACAACATGCACGTACACACACCCACTCATGCACACACGCATTACACACGCATGCCCACATTCAAACACAGGGACACCCCCCAACACACGCACACAACACCCCCCACCCCCCTCTCCTGTTGGAGAACCCAACTCACCTGCTTGCAGGGGGTCCTCCTGCAGGATACGGGACGCGGCACGGCTGCCAGCAGCAGCGTCCACCAGTAAAACACCGCCAGGCCATATTATGGAACATGATATGGTAGGCGGTGTTTTGCTGGCATGGCGCTGCTGCTGGCAGCAGCGCCATCTTACCGCCGTCTGCCACCATGACTATAGATGGAATTACGCCAGCCTTCTGGTCATAATTAGGGGGACGGTAGGTAGCCATGGCCACGGTATGTTGGCTGCCGTCGCCGTGGCGGTAGGTGGCATTTGCCGCCAATGTCATAATGAGGGCCTACATGCTAAAGGACATAAACAGCAGAAGCCAGCAGCTACTCACTCTCTCTAATGCTGTTGGTCCAGTATTCCTGCATTAGGATTAATTTCAGTAATTTTGCATCACATGAGTAATGCGTAATTACCGAAATTACTCCATTAGAGTGAGTGTGTGTATTTTGAGCCGTCTTATGTATGATTCGCCCACAGCGTGCTGCTCTCTGTTGCCTAGTTTTCCCTGCCCCCCTACCTCTTGGCCTCACAGTGTTATGCTGTGCAATGCAGCGTGACTAAAATACTGGCAAAGCCAATACGTCACAAAGGTGCAGGGCAAATCTGCTAAAAAAGGCATAGTATTAAAAGAACACCTGCTGTGAGAAGGATAGATAATACAGGGCAAGCCTGCTGTGGGAAGCATATGCTTAGAGCCTACGTCACCTGCTATGAGAGGATTAGGGGCAGATTTACAAGAAAGTGGCACATCAGTCCCGATGCACCACTTTTCCTGCGTCCCCCTCACCCCTCTAACGACACCATGGTTGTGCCGAATTTACAATACAACGCACCATGGAGGTTATGATCACAACAGCGTCACAATTTTTAACGCTGTTCTAGCGCTTTGCTGCACTAACACCAAATATTTTGGGGGCACTAGTGCAGCAAAGCATAGAGAGGTCCATAGATTATTGTCAGTGCGTCACTTTAATGCCTTCCCTGAGCAGGCATTAACAATGACAGAAAAATGGCTCAATTAAAGTTTGTAAATTTCACCGCACCATTTTTTTTTCTGGTCTCTATGTGTGGGAATGCCCCCCCCCGCATAGGCATCATGTGGCGCAAGGGGTTGAACAGTGGTGCAATGCATGCATTGCACCACTTTGTAAATATGCCGTGGGGAATGGTCACCTTAACGCCGCCTTAGCGTCATAAAAATTACGCTAAGGCGGCACTAGGGGCTTGTAAATCCGCCCCTTATTTCGGGATGCATTTGCGAGCAAATGCAATAATTTAGGGCCTTGCCAGCTTTTTAAGGTCAGGGTAGAAGGGGATGCCTGATATAACAGGCTGAGCTGTAATGGCACGCTTGCTAAATTGACAGGGCCCCTTAAGATGAACATTCAGGAACGTATCTCCTTCGATAGGCCTCAGTTCGGGGAGCACCTTTCTGCTGGGTCAAGATTTTGGGTGTAGTGTTTAAAATAGTCTGGACTTCGACAATAAAGTAGTCTGGACTCTGTCCTCGCGGCCTCACCTCACAATGGCATTAACAGCTACTATGTTCTAACAAATATGGGGCCATATGTACAAACACATTTTCCCATTGACACAGAATGGGAAAAACCCTTTGCTACATCTGGCCCATGGAACCTTAATTATTACAATCAAGCAAAACACTGTAGTGAGACGTGAGTGCACTCTATGCAAGGGATTTCAACAAAAACTAGTACTCAGGAATGCTTTTCAATGTATCACAAGAAAAACGTGAAAGGCAAAATATTGCAGGTGAGCTACAATTTTCATGGGCGGTTTCGGCGGAAGACTTAAAAATCCTCATACTCAGTAGGTTCTTGCTTTTCGGCTGACAATAAACCCAGTATATTAAGTTGAAAATAATGAAAGCAACACCTCGCAATACTGAGGGGCACTGTGGTTATTCTCCAAGAACTGTTGACAACAAATATGTATGCAGTGGTGTAGCTTTCATCAGTGCAGCAGGTGCAGTGGCACTGAGACCCATTGAACACTTAAATATTGCTTTATTTTATAATTTAAACAGCTAACAGAGGGCGCGATTCCTTTCATCCTCCAATGTGGCTCATAACACAATGGCTAGGTTACTGTATGTGTGTGGTATTTGGAAGGCGAAGAGCAGTGGAGGGCTGTACTGGGTCAAAGGCACAGATGCAGTCAAGGATGTGATGGAAGGGCGGGCTGGTTTCTATGAATGACAGTGAACTGATACTGCATCACTATGTGGTTATCTTTTAAAATGTGTGTTTTACTCTTTCCAAAACTGGAGCAGGGTTAGACAAGTCTTGATGGATACAGGATGCACTTCCCAGATCCTCGGGGCATAGACTGAGACAAGCGGTATTCAATTGTCTCGTTTAAAAAGCACACTGGCAAGATGCCATTGGTTTTTTCAGGACTGTGGCTGGAAATACCGAGGGGACACAATATCGAAAGGTGGGTGCACAGAGTGAGGTAAGGGTTTACTATTCTTAACTCCACATCTAGGCTCCTTGTAGATATATATCTCACCAAGGTGTGTGTGTGTAGAATTAGGTATAGAAAGTGGATAGAATAGTCCCTCTATATCTTTATTTTGTCCCTTGATATTGTTGTAACTAAATTCTGTCCCGTTGATATTGGGGATTTAATATTCCCAGCCTAGGCTGTTTTCGCAGAGACTTGAGATGTGGCCTCAATTCACCTATTTACCACAGCCTTACACCTTCTTGGATAGTCCACCAGTTTGAAGACCACAGGTTTAAGTGACCCATCCATGAGAGACCAAAGTTTAGTGTCACGTCTGCAGTGAGGAATAGGCATAGGTTGGGGATATGACTGCTGTGAAATGGGCCAAACTGCTTTCACAGACCTGCGTTCATCGTGTGGCGCTTTTAAGTCTTACTTTCATGGTGTGCTGGTGTTAAGGCCTACGTTCATGGCAAATATGTTGAGACAGACTTACATCCAGTGACAGCCAGCTGACGAGGCCTGGATTTAGAGCATTCCAGTTGTAAAGACCAAGGTTCGGGCTTTGCCCTCTGTAAAAGTTCTAGGTTCAGAGGAATATCTTACGAGATAGGTTTAGGAGCATGCCTGCTGTGAGAGGCCTGCTCCTAGGGCGATGACTGCTTTCACTGACAGTACAAGGGCCACGCCTGGGGGACTAAGTTCAAGACATGACTGGTGTGACAGGCTTGTGTTGAGGGTAGTCCTGCTGTGAGAGTCTTGTATTCAATGGCACACTGTCTGTGAACACCATGCATAGGATGAATCTGAGGTGAGAGCCCTAGGTTCAGGGACATGTCTGTTCGAGGGTTCTAAGTTCAGAACAGGAATGACACCTGGTGTAAGAGTTATAGGTGTAAGGGTAACCCACTCTGAGGGCACTTGGCTCAGACTGTGTCTTTTGTGAATAGGCTACTTTTAGGAAACATGTTTGAACAAGCCTACAGTGACAGGCCTGGTTGCAGGTGAGCACATGCGTGGTGGGCCAACGCATAGGGGGAGGCCTGGTGTAAGAACCCTAGTTTTAGGGACAAGTCCAGGGTTGACACTGCCATTTGGTCACAGGACCATGGGTACTAGTTTACTCCAATTACATAACAAAGTTATTCATTTTGTACCCCAAATTCTCCATGGCTGTCAGGGTGAGTATACAAAAATTACTCCAGGAGGCAGCTGAGATAATGTATTGCAGAAGTGAGTGTACAAAGATGTTCAATGTCTACACAGACTCACAGCTAAGGCTAACAAACCTATACCTTTCAGTGCCCACTGTACCTTGAATTTTGGTGTTGCGCAGTTATGGGTCCTTCGCCAAGGTTAACTGGTCACCTTTCAGAGGATAATTGCTGCATTCCAGTGTTAAACTTGTACTACCGAGATTAACATTTTGCCCAGGCAGAATTGATTTGTGTAAAAATGGGAAAATAATGAAAAAATACTGCAACATAATTTGACACATTAATTCTACGAGATTTGGCTTTCCTGGGTGCATACTTCTGTGAACCCTGCCACATAATTTGGTCCTTGTTGGACCTGGCCCTTTTTGCAGGGTTATCCCCAAACGTTTTGCTTTCTTCCTCCTATATATTTTTCTGACCTGTGTTTGTTAGCTTTAGGACTTTGGGCACTTTGCCACTGCTGACCAGTGCTAAAGTGCACGTGCTCCCTGTCCAATTTGTGTTGGTGACTGGTGTATCCATGGTTGGCATAGTTGATTTACTAGTAAGTCCCTAGCAAAGTGCACTATATGTGCCCCGGGCCTGTAAGTCAAATGCTACTAGTAGGCCTGCAGCACTGATTGTGCCAGCCACAAGAGTAGCCCAGTAAACATGTCTCAGACCTGCCACTGTAGTGTCTGTGTGCGCAGTTTTAACCTGCTACTTTGACCTTGCAAGTGCACCCACTTGACAGGCCCAAACCTTCCATTTTACTTCATGTAAGCCACCCCTAAGGGAAAAGGCGGCCCCATGGGCAGGGTGCAGTGTATTTCAAAGGTAGAACATGTACTGGTGTTGTTTAAATGTACTGATACTGATAGTGAAATGCTGCTAAATTCGATTTCTCTATTGCAAGGACTATCTCTCCCAAAGGGTAACATGGGGATTGCCTTGAAATATTTTTAAGTGTAATTTCCCGTCTGGAACAGATAGATATTTGGAGTTTGGGCTCTCTGAGCTCACAATCCAAAAACAAGTTTTTAGAGGTTTGATTTTGAATTGTAAATTTGAAAATGTCACTTTTAGAAGGTGGGCATTTTCTTGCTTAACCATTCTGTGCCTCTGTCTTTCTGTGGGCTACACGTCTGGATAAGGATGAGAGTTGGGCTGTTTGTGAATCACTTTAGACAGTCACACAAAGGGAGCTGAGGTGTACTCTGCATGTCCTGATGGGTGTTCTTGGGCTAGAGTGGTGGAAGGAGCTTACACTTGCACCTGAATAGGGCTGTGCCTGTCCTCACACAAGGCAGTTTCCAACACCCTGGAGTGTGTCTGGGGCCAGGGCAGGGTCTTGTGCACTACAAAGACTTCTCTTTGAAGTTTTCCTTGTTCAAAGACAGAATGGGTATAAGAACTGAACCTCTGACACCACAAAGTTAGAACACATCTGAACTGAGGACATTCTGCCAGGGAGAAGAGCTGTATGCTGTAGGAGGGACTGCCACTCTGCCCGTTGCTTTGCTGTGCCGACCTGCTGCTTGCTGCTTCTATCCTGTTAGTGAAAAGACTGTACTTTGCTTTATACATCCTGCTTTCCAAGGTTCTCCAAGGGCTTGAACTGAGCTTGCCTCCTGTTAAGAAGTCTCAGGGACATCAAAGACTTCATCTGTCAGTGCCTGGGCTCTTCTGCTGAGAGTCCTGAGTTGCTAAGTGGTGCCAACTCCAGCCCCTGGGCCTTTGGAAGTGTAAGTTGGTGACCTAAAGGAGAATATTCACGCACCAACACACTGCGGCTGAAAAATGGAAGCAGGGCCTGTCCCACAGCCGGTAAATCATCAGCGCCTGTCTTGCAGCTGCAGAATCGAAGCAGTGCCTGTTTCACTACGGCTCCATTAAGACAGCACACCTGTATTTTCCCTGATTGTCCCCCGGGGGTCAATTTCTCTTGACCCCACACCGCAGTAAGGAACCAAGGCTGTTTGTCTGGAAATCAATGGATTGACTTTCCTGCGAGGAAAGAATCAATGCCTCACCTCCCCTGCCAGTAAGGAACCGATGCATTGCCTCTCCTGTGAGGAAAGAATCGGCACATCACCTCCCCTGCGCAGTACGGAACCAACACATTCCTTTGCTTTTCAGCACCTCACCTCCCCTCCCCTGCGTCCCTCATTGTCTTTGTTTTTGACGCATCCCAGGTACTTTGTGCTAAAAAGATACAATCCTTTGGACTAGGACTCATTGAAACCTTTAAAAAGGGATATCTTTACTTGTGTATGTTGTTTTTTTGTCATTTTGGTCTTTTTTTACTCAGAACAATATTGGCTATTTTTCTAAACTGGTGTGGAGTACGTTTGTGGTGTTTTCACTGTGTTACTGTGTGTGTGTGTACAAATACTTTACGCATTGCCTCTGAGATAAGCCTAACTGCTTCAGCCAAGTACCAAGGGGGTGAGCAGGGGTTATCTTAGCTGTGTGACTCTCTTACCCTGACTAGAGTGAGGGTCCCCACTTGGACAGGTTGCAAACCACTGCCAACTAGGGACCCCATTTCTCACAGTCTTCGCTGCATTACTCAAGTGGCACTGCTTATACCATGAGGAAAAGTGCTAAAATAGGATGGAGAATTTATATGATCATCGTTGGTCACAGCTAATCTTCTAAACACAAAGCTTTTACAAAGAAAATAATTGGTAAGGCTCAATCAGATATAGGACCACTTTGTGTTCCAGCAGGGAACCATGGTATGTATTATACAGAAAACAAACAGTGTTTCCATAATATTTATATTTTGAGGTAAGTTGTTTCAGGATTTTAGGATCTTTACAGTTGCTTTGTCATGCAGATTTGTAGAGTGCACTGTCACTCAGAAGGGTATCATAGCATTGAACAGGTGTAAGTCTAGCCACACCTAGGGTGTAGTAGGACTACTCAAAAATCCAAGTCTTCAGATTCTTGAGGAATTCAAGAAGCGAGGAGGACACTGTTATGTTTAGCTGGAGGTCGATCCATGCTTTTGGAGCAATGTAGGATAAAGCTCCACCACTAGATCTGGATTTCCGCATGCGTGTGATTGTGCAAGTAAGAATCTAAATGAGTGACGGTGTCTGGAAGGATTGTGGAAGCAGGTACAATTGTTGAGGTATGCTGGGCCATTGTTATGTAGTGCCTCGAAAGTGTGGGTGAGCAATTTGAATTGATGCTTGTTTTGTGAAAGGAGAACTTAAACATAGCTTCTGATTCCAAGGTGAGGGAAGAATTATCCTGATGTGCTAAGAGATGGTTTGCATTAACTGGTCCCAAATTGCTGACTGGCTTTTTGCAACAAGTCTCTAATTTTGCGATGCAACCTACAAGCTTATAGGTCTTGTTACAAAATCTCTAGCTGCAGTATGTCGCACAATACTCTGCATATTGAATATTAATTAGACAGGTCGCAATTTGAGACCCCTGGTGACTAACTACAAACACAGAAATTGTGACATGATATGATCTGCAGACCACCACCCCTGTATTTATGTTCCCAAATGGGAAAGTTTTTTTTCAGCAGCCTGTGTTTCTTAAAGGAACTGATGCCGATTTTAAATAAAGAGTTTCCTGTTTGAGAAAACCTTGAGAAAGCAGACAGTGATCCCTGGACAACCGCTTAATGCCCCTGAGGCTGCCAACACAATTCACAAAAGGAGAGGTGTCCCAATGGGAATCAGGTGCCACTTACTTTGAGGTATCAGTAGCTGATCAATCGTTTGTGACTGCAGTTGCAAATCATTGATACATGCCATTGCGATTTGCAATTTTATGTCCTCTCCTAATCGCAATTTGGAATCGATTGCAAAACCAATTTAAGTAAAAAGAAAAACAGCCAATTTGCCAAATCTTCTGATTTTAGAAATCAGTTTGTAATGATAAAATAGCTTTGTACTTTGGGCTCAAATCCCATATGGAAGAACATAAAATGTAGATGCCTTAATCAAGCTGTTTAGATTAGTTTATTCCTGTTCAAATGTAATATTTAAACAGTTGTTGGAATGGCATGATTTGTGCAGAAAGTAAACGAATGCTGGTAACAATATTTTTTATGAATGGGCAATGAAGTGCTAAGTGCCAAGGTGCAAAGTGCATAATGCATAATGCGAATAACTGTTCAATAGTTTGTAAGCAAAGTTCAGCAGTTGACGTTAGTTAAAAAGTATGCGAGATATCATCCATACCAACTAAAATTCCATGTGAATGCAAACATCCCACTGAGTGAGCATCAGCCAGTGCTATGATTGTCGATGTTTGCAAGTTAGTGGAAGAATCCATGAAATTATTTTGGAAAGTTTACGGAAGAGTCTATGGCATAGATTTGGTAAGTCAGTGGAAGAGTCCATGACATGCATTTCATGGGTCAAAGGAAAAGTCAATTACATAATATTTTTTGGGTGAGCCAGTGGGAGCAAAATGACTGCTTATAATGCCTTGCAAAATTATGTAGTGAGCTGTTTCATCAACAGAGTTAAATAGTAGTTTAAACTAACTGAATATTGTCTCGAAGGATAACCTAATAAATAAACTGAAAGGGTCGAGAATCATATGCTCAGAAGTATATTTGTGATCCCCAAAAATAGAGCTAGAAAGCAGTTCCCACATACTCTTAGAGGAGCTTGTGTTAAGTAGATAAGTCAAGCGCATCATTGTGCGGAATGTTGAGTGCCGGTGAGGAACTGCATTATGTCATGATGGAATCTTTGGGAGGAGGGATCTTTCAGATGTACCATTCTGTTGGAGCAGTATGGCAGCGGCTCAGGCACATGAAGGAATAAATTATCTTAATATCTTATATCCTGTTTCTTGTGCTAACTCATCCATCTTTTAACAGAGCTCTTTGCCTGCTCCGAAACAACGCAGCCATCAACAGCTACAAACTGAGGAATGATGCCTTGGTATCAATCTTTAATTCCTTTCATTTAGCTGAAGTTCTATGCCCATCCATAGCCAATTAGCCTCAAACGTAATACTGTATTGCCAAGTGCTTGTTAAATTGTTAGATTAATCAATACCCAAGACTGGAGTTGTCCCTTTAAAAAGGCTGCCAGCTTCACCTTTTCCCACTAATTATCAAATGCTTCTCATCTGAGTCACACTCATCAACAGGCTGGACTTTTCCAGGTTCCTTTACATTGGTCTCTACCAGGGCTGGCCATAGTGCTGGTGGTGTCATGTGTGACAATGTTTGTTGGCGCCCCACAATGACCAACCTCCACCACGGATTCCCTCACTACCAACCTTTATCAGTCCCCACAAGTCTCCATAACCACTCTCTCCCAGATGCATTTAATTAATGTATTAGTGCCATTCATACCTGTGTAGGCAGTCAGAGCACTTTACATTGTACACACGTTACACAAAGATGATCAATCACAGGTGTGCAAAGTAGTGTTTAAGAAATGTTACATAAGAGAGAGAACTACAGATAGTAGGAGTCACATGTCATTTATACTGGCAGACTGTATAGTTTGGAAGTGCTTAGTCTGGAGAAGCACAAACTCAGAATTTAACATGTAACATCATGGTTGGAGGTTCTTTTTTAATAGTAAGTATTGATTTCCACCCAGATGAACCCTTTTTGCAACTTTAGGATAATGAAAGACTGGGGAAAAATAATAACGCTCGAATTTATACCTTGCAGGATGCATGCAGTTCTTAGATGACAATTAATAGCTTACTGGTCTATATTAGGATTTTAACTTACTTATAAACTGCAAGTAACAAAAGGACCTCTCTGATAAAAGTAGTCACCCACTGACCTATTTGCATTATATGCACTTTCTGATCAGCATGGTACACGTCGTTTGCAGCAGGCATATTAACCCTCTCCCCTCACTTAAAACTTCCACTACAGAAAACTCTGATCTCTCTCTAGACAGAACATTAGTCACTATAGTTATCTTGACATTTTTTATTGTTGCCTGAAAATTGCTGGCAGCAAGGAACAATGCAGCATGTGCTTTTAAAACCATAACATACCTGCAAACACGGCACCCCATCTGAAGTCAGCACCCGGTGTAGTGGCACCTGTCACACCGCACTAGAGCTGGCCCTGGTCTCCACAGTCCTCCACCTCCAATATAGCCAGTCCATCACTTATCTTCAAGTTAATACCCCAGTGGTACACAGCTCAACTTTTGGCAAAACATTATTGATTGTACATCAGATTATATCACAACCGTACACCTGTGCTGTATACACATGGCCAGGCGATTCACACACATGGCCCCACCTATCTTCAATCAGGCTTTAGCAGACGATTTCCGACCGGAAACATTGTATTTGCCAACTCCATGCTCCCCACCATCTTGTCATTCTGAAACAATGTCTTGGTGGCAAAGTTATGCTGTACTGGACCTCAAACATTTGACCATCCATTGCTGCACTTCTGGTGAAACCTGAAAATGCACAATTCCTCCCTCTCCTTCTGAATGGATGCTTCTCCAGTGTCCACTACGTGCAAGCCTTCTCCCTCATCCACATTTAACTTTTCATCCTATCACCTAATGCCTCTTGCCTTCCACTGCTACTTCACATTATGTATTTGTGCTCCTAAGAGTGAGACCCTTCCTTTGATAAGATGACTTCGGAACAGATGCACAAGCATAAGTCTTGTTTCACCTCTATGGAGGCAATCTTGTATTTGCAGGCAGCCCACACACAGACCTGGGTCCTCTGAAAAGCATGTCACATGCTACAGTAAGGCTCATCAGACAAGACTCCAGAATAGGAAATGCAGGAAGTCGAAACCTAGCACGTTGCCTAACTCTGATAGGCCTCAAAGGTATGGACTGCTGTTCCAAAATGTGTATGTCAGGCACCATCCATCCTCCGGTCGAGGAAAGAGCTCTTTAGCCAAAACCTCATCAACATCTAATTTGCAGGTCTCCTACTTTCTGGAATAGCGTACTTGTCTCCCCCACATTTCCGCCCACGCCCTCAGAGAATTCAGAACCCATTCTCTCATCCGATTTCCCTGCTGCTCTCCTCCTTCCATACATTTGTACCACCCTACCCAAACTTGGTACAACAGACACACAAATGACATAATTGAATAGATGAAGCCATTTAATAGTTGAAGCCAAACTAACACAAGTTACAATGTTCAACGTAAATGGTGACAAGAAGTGGAGGCAAGAAATTATTCAGAGTGACCATGAAAAAGAGCAATACCAAATAGGAGGGACCACAACATGTCTTCTCTAATCATGTCAAAGAAAAGGGTTAAAGAAAAACGAAAATGAACTTTGCATCATCTTTGCAGTTGTAAGGGCAGCAGTAAAACAGGAAAAAGGTAATGGTATAAGTTTAATGACAGGTTTATATTATCTCAAACAAACACTGCATTTCAGGCACTCAAGTAGGCTGTTCTTTGTGTAGCCAATTATAACGTAATAGCCAGCTATATCCTATTTTTCATTCTGAATTCTCCCAGTCACCTTCGGATCGTTTTTATGTACTGCCTACAGTTGCTTTTAGCTATCTGTTGTCTAAGCCCTACTGCAGAAAATACCAATGCTTACTGTGAACATTTGATCACCCAAGTCCTTGCAATTGGTTGGCTTTCTTGTAGTTTGGATTCATTTTATTCAATTGCTTTCCTTTCTTTTCTTGTGATTCTCCCTCCCTTGGTGCATAGCTTTTTTTACTGCCCATTTGTTTGGATTGTGCTATGGAATACTGAGGTTAGGGACATTGATATACACTCCTATCATGAACAGAATATCAAAGGACAAAGGGCCAGATGTAGCAAAATGCTAATTTGCGAGTTGCAAATTGCGAGTCCCTGCGACTCGCAATTTGCAACTCGCAAATTGGTATGCAGTACGGTGTCTCAGACACCGTCTGCGACTCGCTATGGGGTCGCAATGACCCACCTCATTAATATTCATGAGGTGGGTCGCTAATTGCGGCCCCATAGCGAGTCTAGGCACTCGCAAACATGGAGGCCTGCTGTCGTCAGCAGACATCCATGTTCGTGACTGCTTTAAATAAAGCAGTTTTTTTTTTTAAGTGTAGCCCGTTTTCCTTAAAGGAAAACGAGCTGCACTTAAAAAAAAAAACGAAACCTTTAGTTTTGGTTTTTTTGCAGGGCAGGTAGTGGTCCCTTGGACCACTACCTACCCTGAAAAAATATTTGTGGGCCCATTCACAAAGTGGAAGGGGTCCCATGGGGACCCCTTCAAATTTGCGAGTGGGTTACCATCCACTTGAAGTGGATGGTAACTGCGACACCATTTGCGACCGCATATGCGGTCGCAAATGGTATTGCATACCACTCAGAATCGCAAATAGGAAGGGAACACCCCTTCCTATTTGCGATTCTGAAATGCATATTGCGAGTCGGTACCGACTCGCAATATGCATTTCTGCATTGGGAAACGCGAATAGCGAGTCGCAAACGGCAATTTTTGCCATTTGCGACTCGCTATTTGTATCCTGCATCTGGCCCAAAATGTTGAAAGGTAAGGGCCTATAGAAGCAGAATAGATTTACCTTTATAAATGCCACATCTATGCCCTTTGAAGATATGTATAACGTCAAGGTACGTATATGTGGAATTAGGAATAGAAAATCAATGCTTACTTACCTGTCAATATTTTGTCCTTCGATGTTGTGTCGATAATATTTGGTGTCATTGAGATTCCTACCTCAATGTTCCGGGGGTACACCTTTTATTGGATGACTTGAATCCTTGCATAGCTCCACATCAGAGAACTAGGGGGCATATTTATACTCTGTTTGCGCCGAATGTGCGTCAAAACATTTGACGCACATTCGGGGCAAACCGTGCACCATATTTAAACTTTGACGCTCGAGCCCGCGGACGTCAAAATTCCTCTGTGTGCGTCATTTTTTGGATGCGGAAAACTGCCTTGCGTTAATGACATGCAAGGTAGGAGTTCCTGCCCAAAAAATGACTTTAAGGCCTGTGCGCCTTATTTATACTCCTTCGTCATTTTGACGCACAGAAGGGGGCGGGCCTGAAAAAACGGCACACAGCCTGATGTGCGCCATTTTTTAACGCCTGGGTCAGGGCAGACGTTAAGGGACCTGTGGGCTTACTTCTATGCCCCATGGCACGTAGGAATGGAGTTAGCCGGTGGTAACATTTTTGACGCAAACCAGCGCTGGTGCTGGTTTGCGTCAAAAAATATAAATATGGGCCTCGGTTTTTCATTTGCTTTCAGTAGTTAATGGGAGTATATGTGTTTTCTTGCTCTCTGTCCTCTGTGCTTCTTCCCCACTCACAACCTTATCCTTGTATTCTATCTGTTGCTCTCTGCAGCCCGAAGGTTGTCTATTGCTTCCTCGCCTTTCTTTAGGCCACTTGACTTTGTATTTTTTTTATTTAGCTATCCCACCCAGCTCCTCCACTGCTCATCCTTTAACTCCCATCCTGCTCTACTGTTGCTTCCTTCTCCCTATTGCGTTCCTTTTCCCCTTGTTTTTAACGTTTTCCTTTGTTGGAGGCGCCAGCAGCTGCAATTCGCTTCCTGGCTGCTCCATTCTAATTAAATGCATTTTGTGCACTTTTAGGTTTTTTAATTTCCTGCTCCAATATGAACGTCTGCCATCTTGGAACACAGTAAATTAAAACAAAACAAAATAGCAGTTGCTTCATGACACATGCACGTCCATGCATCTTCATGCATATGTCAGTATAGAGTGTTCATCTGTGAATGTCACTTCTGTACTTACAGGTCTAGCCTCTTGAAGATGACTACCTTTGAATTATTTGAGACCACTTGGTTCATAGAAGAGCAGTCTGGCCTATTAGACATGAAAGTCCTTCAACTCAGTGGTTGGATCATATTGTGTTCCGCTGTGATGGTCATATCAGGTATAGATGAGAACCTATGGGAAGTGAAAACAGCAGGGTGTCCATGTGTCTGGAGAACAAGGGAGCCCATTCTGTGAAGTTTTTACGGTCTCGAACTCCCTTCGACTTAGTCCAAGAAGGGACTGGATTCTGTTCTTGTTTTTTTTTAATGAGATTTCATCAAGAGAGCTTGCCTTTCTAAAAAAAAACATCTTCTGACCGCACTAGCACCCATGTCCAGCTCCTCTACTGATCATGGCCATAGTTTTATCACCATTCAGTAATCCCTGTTCAGCCTTGAAAAGTTTTTTCATAATCTCAGTATGGACTCTACGAAGAATCAAGATAGCCAAAATGTAGTGGTCTGCCATAGGGTCGTCCTCAAGACTTTTTGGAAGGACATCCACAATGTTACAAATCTTGGTGTTAATGCTGCGTTGTAACCAGCATATTGTTAATTCTACTTCGTCCTTCACTTAAACAGGTCATGTCCATGGTTGTAGTGGCTGTAGAAGAATTTATGGGTAGAAATTTAAACTTAAGAGGTTGGAAGGGCACTTGGAATCAGACGCAGACAACATGTGATGAGAGGAATTCTTGCAATTTGTCTAACCACTGGCAATTGCTTGGGGTAGAAGCAGAACCCATCGCTCTTTTGTTCACCATGCCACCTCGGTTTGGACCCAGCCATATACAAGTTAGTGTTGACCCTGCTCGTCATGGGAACAGTCTAGCAGCAGCGGCCTCCGCAAACGTCAAAGGCGGGGCGGGGGTACAGGGACCGACAGAAACAGGGAAAAAATGAAATACAATTCTTACGGTTTCTTCACCGCCGCGTGCCGTCTCCTGCCACCTCGCTCGTGCTCCTCTTTTGGTGTCCCAGCACTCACTGCTGGGACACCGGAACAGGCTCCCCAGCAATCCTGGTGCTGCTTTCATCCTGAACCTAGCATGATAGCAGCATCGGGATTGGCCTGAGTGGCAGTGACTGCCTCTCAGACACAGCCCGGGGGTCTGTGCAGTTTCTCCAGCCCGGCGGTTAAACACAAACTGAGACGGCTGGCCACACACACATGCGCACTTAGGTGCACTGTCCCCCACTCCCACCTCCCGTGGTCCAGGCCCGCCTCTCTCTGTACTGCTGCTTAGCCAGCAGATGAAAAATAAAACAATATTAAAATATTGTTTTATTTTTCATCTTCTGGCTCTTGGCCAGTGGGTCGACTTTCCTCCGCCATTGCGAGGAAACGCCCCTGCAGTCTAGCCGAACTGCCAAGCCAGGTCCTTCCTGAACTGGAACACAAGCAACCCAAGACCGGTTTTGCCATAGTTATGGGCTCAGCAGCGGGGTACAGCGTGGTTCCAGTGACACAGTGAGCATGGGACCATGCAAGCAAGGGCTGGCTGTGATCTGCCTGTATGAATGTGCACTTGATTCCAGACAACCATAAATAATCTATATGCACACGCTCATGTATGCACATGCACCTATATATTAATGCATACATACAGAGATACACACACTCATCTACCCAAATATATATGCACAAATGTGTATACATGCACTAAGAGATCTGTGTAAAAACACATATATGTATATCTAAAGAACTACACATATCTATGCAGACAAACTTACAGTATGTTTCTTCCCTAGCTGCCCGGGTGACATCATTGCTCTTCCAGGTAAAATGGTGCACATGTGGATTCGTTGGACTCCATTACCTCCATTAGCGCTGTACTCTTTCTGAGGCTCTGATTCAAACTACGTCCCAGGGGAAGATCAGCCTTGACACATGCTTTTTATGACCTATTTTCTTCCTGGAGCTTTATGACATCACAGCTCCTTCCCATGGTGCCCTGTGTTCCATGCACTGCGCTAAGGCAAGGGTCTTTGCAGGACTGTGGTCAAAACAAGTTATAATGGACAACGGGTAGGCAGCATGAAAGGGAGGCCTAAGGAATTTAGGACAGACTCATTCCGCAAAAGCAGCGTTTGGCCTCAGGACCTGGGGTATGATAGAAAACAGTCCTGGCGCGAACGTACGAGTCACTCATTTGTAGAAGACAGACCCAGACCTCCAATCCAATGGAATCAGCCAATTTCCTCACCTGCTGCAGTACAGCAGCAGGAGCGCTCCACGGTCTTCAGCTTTACATGGACAGCCCCATCCTGGGTGAGCCTTTGACCTTTTATAATAATGTTTACTTTGCTGTCTTCCACTAGTTCACATTTCACAAGTGTTTAGATGGTTTGTTCTATGATGACTTGTCATGGGGACACGTTTATATGTATGGGGAGGGGGCATAAAAACCTCTCTTAGAAAGTTTAGCAGAATTTGAACATTCGCATTGGTGAAGGCGAGCAAGTTTTCCAACTATTCTGAAGCGACATTTTCTCCCCCGCGGCCCAACAAATGGGAAGTTTTCCAAAATCCGGAAGTCCCGCTATGAGGAGCGGAACAACCTGCAACTGGAAAACCAAGAAAGATGGTGGATGGCGGCAGGGCAGCGGGCAGGGCAGCAGCCGTGGCTTTGGTGGAAGAAGGCTGAAGCCTGGTGCTCTAGGACAGTGTGCGTTTGAAGGATTTAGGAGTCAGGAGAAAGTTAAATTTCCAGGGCAATTCCACCTGCAGCTAATAACAGTGTCGTGAATTATTTATTCCCACTGCCACTGAGACTACTGAAACTACCGCTCTTTTTTTTTTATTCTGATCTTAAAACTAAATATGAAGTTGCAAATCGCTTGAATTTGCAAGATTGCACACCCTTGCTTATATTTCACATATATAAGTAAAGTCTACACATGTTCCAGCACCTGAAATTGCAGGCATTTAATTACTGCGTTATGTCCATTTAATAAAAGCTGCTTTAACTGTTGATTAAAGACAGACACTTTGGGCCATATGTACGAAAGCTTTTTCCCATAGACACAGAATGGGTAAAATCCTTTCGTACATCTGGCCCTTTGATTTTTGTAGCTTGATGCGTGGTTAAAATAGAGAAACATCTATCTTTGCATGAAATGTTATGGTACCCAAAAATGAATCCATGCAATGATCTGAGTGCGAGGGTACTCATATTTCTTTTAGTGTCTCCATGGGTGCTTGGACATGGGTGTCCACCCACCCTGTGACATCCAAGAGCTAATCGCCAATCATGGGACTTAGATAAGTGTGTATCACCAGCTCATTTGAACCTAATATGTAATTCAGGGAAGCAGAATGTTTAGGAGCTTGACAGTATGGATGTATGTAGTGTAACTTTATGGGACTCATTAGAAAACGGGTGTAAATGGGGTTGTTATACCCCTAAACCGAGTTATGCAGGAGGTATCAGTAACTTCATGAGGGGAGGAACCATATAATCATGAGTTGATCTCAAAGGGTCACCAGAAACATAAAGGGGCATATTTATACTCTGTTTGCACCGAATGTGCGTAAAAATTTTTTACGCACATTCGGCGCAAACACTGCCCCATATTCATACTTTGATGTCCGACCCGCGGGCGTCAAAGTTCCACCATGTGCGTCATTTTTTAGAAGGGTGAACCAGCCTTGCGTTAATTATATGCAAGGTAGGCGTTCCCTTCTAAAAAATGACTTTAAGGCCTGTGCCCCATATTTATACTGTGACGTCATTTTGACGCACAGGAGGGGGCAGGCCTTAAAAAACAGCGCCCAGCCTGATGGGCGCCGTTTTTTAACGCCTGGGTCAGGGCAGGTGTTAAGGGACCTGTGGGCTCAGAAGGAGCCCAGAGGTGCCCTCCCATGCCCCCAGGAACACCCCCTGCCACCCTTGCCCACCCCAGGAGGACACCAAAGGATGGAGGGACCCATCCCAGGGAAGTTAAGGTAAGTTCAGGTAAGTATATTTTTTCGATTTTGTTTTGTGGCATAGGGGGGCCTGATTTGTGCCCCCCTACATGCCACTATGCCCAATGACCATGCCCAGGGGACATAAGTCTCCTGGGCATGGCCATTGGGCAAGGGGGCATGACTCCTGTCTTTGCTAAGACAGGAGTCATTTCAATGGGGGTAGGGCGTAAAAAAAAATGGCGCAAATCGGGTTGAGGCCAAAATTTTGCCTCAGACCTGACTTGCCCCATTTTTTTACGCCCAAGCTCCATTTTCCCCTACGCCGGCGCTGCCTGGTGTGAGTCATTTTTTTTTACGCACACCAGTCCACAGCGCCGGCTAACGTCATCCAATAAATAAGGCGCCCGCATGGCGCTTTGGAATGGCGTTAGCCGGCGTTAAAATTTTTGACGCACAACTGCGTTGGCGCAGTTGTGCGTCAAAAAGTATAAATATGGGCCAAAGTATTTTAAGAGGTATCGAGAATACTGCACCCAGTTCACCCAATAATTACTCATTTGTTAATGCAGTTCCATAAGATATTTCAGCTGCATTAAGTAGATAAATGCTTAGGTAAAACAAAATGGATCTTTGATGTTCCCTTACGTCGTGTAATTGGGATGGGCCTGGTAACTGCAATAACATCCTGTCTCTGTATTTGATGGGGTGTCTTTTAGGGGTTCCCTCCTTTGCTTATTTACAATCCCTGCGTGCCCTTTTCAGGTCAAAGCCGTTTTCTAACGACATCTTGGGCACTTTTGGAAAGATTCCCTGGGAGTGTATTCGGCCCGTTGCTTACCATCAGCTTTTTGGTTTGTAACTCACATTTTCTGGCTATTTGCTGCTTTATTTGTTTTAGGCTGTAAAGTTTGAGTTTGTCCCTTCCCTTGCCCAAACCTTATTTACAGTAGCCTTCTGAGTCCTCACTTTTTTGTAAGCAGACCTTTAAATCGTGTTCTTATCTTGTCACATTTGCTGTGCATTTAGAGGCAGAGATCAAATGTGAGGCTTTGTCTTCCGAGGGAGCTTGGTGTTTACTTTTCTTTCTCTAACTTCAAAGTGAGAGGATTTATGTGACAATCATGCTGGTTACTGGGGGAAAACTGAAGTGAGTGGAAAAACAAATATTTTAATAGCATTAAAACAAATCAATACTCTAGGCGATGACATTTCCACACATTATGGTTTGTGCACTGTTTACTTCTATCAGTAAAACTGTACATTTGAGCCAATGTAATGGTCATTTCAATTGAAAATATGTTATTTGTGATGGCAGTGCACAACCAAACCATCCATCCTCCACTTTACCCCACTCCACTCTCTTTGTACCACTCCATGCCACTGCACTGTATTCTGCACAACTCCACACAGCACTACTACACTCTATGCCACTCCACACTGCTTCACTGCACTCTGCCCGCACCATTCCATTCTATGCTTCTTCCTTCTATGCCTCTCTACCCTGCATTACTCTACACCAATGCACTCTACACCATTCTACTGTGCACCACTTCACTCTACACCACTTTACTCTATGCCACTCTACTCTATGCAATTCTACTCTGCAACCCTGCACTCTATGCAACTGCAGTCTACGCCATTACACTCTACTCGGTAGCACTTCAGTCTACACCATTGCATTCTATGCCATTGACTGTATGCCACGCTAATCTACTCTGCACCACTGCACTCTACACCACTGCCCTCTATGCTACTGTCCTCTACCCCACACCACTCCACGCTACCATGCACCTTTCCCCTATACGCCACTTCACTCTACTCTGAAACAATCTACTATGCACCACTTCAATCTACACCACTGCAATCTACCTTTTATCACTCCAATCTGCACCACTCTACACCACTCTACTCTACGCCACTGCACTCTTCTCTCTCCACTGTACTCTATGCCAATGCACTCTACACCAATTTACTTTAAAACAATGTACTGTACGTCACTCCACTCTACGCCAATCTGCTCTGTACAACTGCACTCTACGCCACTATATTCTACTCTACAACATTTTGCATCACTGCACTCTAAGCTATTGTACTCTATGTCACTGCACTCTATGCCACTCTGTTCTACTCTGCACCACTGTACTCTACACCACTGCTCTCTATGCCACTCTACTCTGCATCATTCTACTCCACTGCACTTTACACCAATGAACTCTACGCCACTTTACTATACACCACTGCACTCTACGACAGTCTAATCTGCAGCACTGCACTCTCTGCCACTGAACTCTGCACCACTGTACTCTATTCCACTGCATTCTATGCCACTACAGTCTACTCTGCACCACTCTACACCACTCTGCTCTGCATCACTCCACTCTGTGCCACTACACTTCACCTTGCATCACTTCACACTGCACTGCTTCCCTCTACACCACTGCACACTACACCAATCCACTCTCAGACACTCTAATCAACTCTACACCACTGCACTCTATGACTCTCCACTCTAGAGCACTCTAATCTATGTCACTGCACTCTATGCTGCTTCACTCTTCTCTGAAACAATCTACTCTATGCCACTGCACTCTATGCCACTCTATCCCACTCCACTCTACATCACTGCACTATACAGCAATGTACTCTACAGCACTTTACTCAGAACAATACACTGTATCACACTGCACTGTACGCCACTCTACTCTGGGTCACTGCACTCTACAACACTTCACTCTATGCCATTGAACTCTATGCCACTGCACTTTACACCCCTGCATGTCATTCCACTTTACTCAGCCCACTATACATTAGTGTACACTATCCCACTCTACTCTACACCACTGCACTCCACAACACTCAACTATGCAATACTGCACTCTCTGACATTGAGCTATATGTCACTCTACTCTGCACCATTGCACTCTACGGCACTACACCACTCTACTTTATACCACTACACTGTATGCTGCTGCACTTATGTCACTTCACTTTACACCTATGTACGCTATTCTGCACCACCCTGCCCTTTGTCAATGCAGTCTACTTTACCATAGACCTCTGCACTCTTCACCACTGCACTCTAGGCCACTCCACTCTACTCTGCACCACTCCAGTCTATGCCAGTGCACTATACACCACTACTCTATGCCACTCCACTCTACCCTGCACCACTCCTCTCTACCCTGCACCACTCCACTCTACACCACTTCACTCTACAATGAAACAATCTACTGTACACCACTGCACTCAGTGCTACTCTTCTCTGTGGTGTGTCACTCTATACCACTCTACTCTGCACCACTCTACTCTGTGCTACTCTACTTTACACAACTGCATTTTACCCATTGTACTGTATGCCACTGCTCTATACAGATTCTACTCTGCAGAACTCTGCTCTACCCCACTGCAGTCTATGTCAATGCACTCTACACCACTGAACTCATGGACACTTTACTCCGCACCACTGCACTCTATTCTCCACCACTCATCTCTATGCCAATGCACTCTACACAACTACACTGTGTCACTCTAATCTACTCTGCACCACTGCACTCCATGCCACTGCACTGTATGCCGCTCTATGCCACTGTACTCTGTGCCGCTCTACTCTACACCTCTGCACTTTATCCATACACCACTCCACTTAACCCTGCACCACTTCACTCTACTTGAAACAATCTACTCTGCACCACTGCAGTCTAAGCCACTCTACTTCACCCTACACTGCTCCACTCTACGCCATTGCACTCTACACTACTACAGTCTATGCTGTACACCTCCACTCTACTCCACCCTGCACCATTCTACTCTGTACCACTCTACATCACTGCACTCTGTGCCAATTCATTCTACACCACCTTACTCAAAACCAATGTGATCTAAGCCACTGCACTCTATGTCAATCTACTCTGCACCACTGTACTTAACACCACTTCACTTTAGGCCACTCTATTCAACTCTACAACACTCTGCTTTATGAAGCTCTACACCATAAAACTCTATTCCATTCTTTGACACTCCATCCCACTCTGTGCCACTCCACTGTGCAACACTCTACTCCACTCAATGCCACTTTACGACACTGCTGAACTCTACTATGCTCTATGCCACTCCACGCCACTTTAGTTCACTCTATTGTATGACTCACTCCCCACTCTACTCCACTCTACACCACTCCAGTACTCTACTCTGGGTCACTCCACTCCACGTCTCTCTTTATGCAACCCCACTCTGACACTCTATGCCACTCCACTCGATGCCACTCTATGCCATTCTGCTCTATTACACTCCACATTATGCCACTCCACTCTCTGACAATCTACTCCATTCCACACCACTCTACAACACTCTACTCCATACCACTCTATGCCATTCCACTCTACTAAACTAGTCCACTCAATGCCACTCCGCACTACGACAATCTACTCCGCTCTATGTCACTCTATTCTACAACACTGTGCTCCACTCAACTCCCCTCCACTCTAAACCACTCCAAAACACTCTATGCCACTTCACTCTACTCTGACACTCTACTCCACTCTACAACAACCAAACTCTAAAACACTCTACTCCACGCTACTCCCTTCCACTCTACAATACTCTACTCCTTCCAGGGACAATCCACAACACTCAATGCTACTCTATTCTGTGCCACTCCATGACACTCCACTTCATTCCACTTCATGCTACCCAACTCTACTCTTCACCACTTAATGATTCTCTACACCACTCCATAACATCCCACTCTACTCCACGACACTCTGCTTTATGACACTCCATTCCACGCCACTCTCCTTTACACCTCTAACTTTTAGCAATGATGAACAGCTGCCAAGCCGGTGCACAACATAGCAAAAACGTAATCGCAAAACCAATAGCTTTTGCATAGGTGAGACCTATTGCCTTTGCCAATGCTTGTTTTTGGGACTCTTCTGTCCTCAGGGGCCCTCTGTTGCTTCTTCTTGGTCCAGGTTCCAGTGTGGGCTTCGTTGGCGGGTGCAGCTTGGGTGTGTCTATTTTCCTGAATCCTCAGCTGGTTCCCTTCCTCTGTCCATCTCTTGGGGTTCTTGTTCCCCATTTCTCGGTGTTCAGTCAGCTGGGGCAGGATATTAGTATGGGCCCTTGTCCTCCTAGCTTGGCTTGGGGCTTTGGGGTTTCTGCCTGGGTGATGCCTGGACACAATTTCTGTCCTAGTTCGGTGCAAACTTTGGCTTTTGCCAGCTGGTCAGACCATAAAGCAGTTACTTTTTCATTTACACCTCTTTCCTCTGGTGGGATTTGTTTAGCACCTAATGCCAACGTCTATAGAAAGAATTAAAAGGGGTACGTGCTGAAGCGCTGGCTACTGCCTTAGCTAGTATGCCTGTTGAGATACAGGATGATGTGGCTAAGGGGTCAGAAAACCTTGCAGTCTGGCTGGGGGCAGCTGCTGATATGGTAGCCCATACACAGTTAGTTACACTGGGGAGAATTTCCCCTTCCTCCCCTTGGTTTAACAAAAGGTTGAGAGCCCTCAGGCAGGCCTGTTGGTGTCAAGAGCGAGTCTGGAGATAGAATCATGAGGCGCACGAAAACATCACTCATAAGAACAGGATTAGAGGATATAAATTAGCCCTTAAAGAGGAGGAGACCTTATATTGCACCAGCAAAATTGAATCTACTACATCCAATAAAGACCTTTTTAAGGTGGTGCAGCAGCTCTTTTCTCCTCTGCTGACTGGGGAATGTGATGGTTCCCCAGATTTTTTCAATAAGTAGGCTGACCTTGTTCAGCTTAAAATTACTTACATCTACGACGAATTGGAACTATCTAAACAAAATTCCGTGCGGCAGCCCTCAGGTAGGGAACTGCAGGTAGATCCTCTTCCTACTCCAGAGTCCAGTGACCAGGAGTCAAACTTACTCACTGTTTTAGCTTCTCTTACCCCTGAAATAATGGAACATCTTCTGAATTCCAAATTATGTGCTCCCCTGGAACCGTGTGGAACAGCAGTTTTGCATATGGTAGCCGGCTCTGTTGCGCGTCATCTAGCATCTGTAATTAATACATCTCTTTCTTCTGGTTACTATCCACGCCTTTGGAAGGAGACAGTGGTCAAGCCTCTTCTAAAAAAAAGCCCAATCATGATAATACAGATCCTAAAAATTACTGTCTGATCTCACTATTCCCCTCCCCTGCCAAAATTATTGAAAAAAAAATCTCAATGGCCATTTAATGGAGTTTGTTGAATCTCAAGCACGGTTGGACATATCAATTCTGTTTCTAGAAACGGCTTGGAACCAAAACAGCACTGGTTGAGGCTACGGGCTGTATTAGGCGGCTGGTGGATGAAGGGCCAGGTGTGGTGCTAATCCTGTTAGATTTATCCGCAGTCTTCAATACATCTCCCCTTCTCTACTGGTTAACCACCTACCAAAAATGGGAATTACAGATAGGGCTCTGGCTTTATTTTCCTTCTTCCTTAACCCCATTTCACAACCTCCCTGGTGTGGGTCCCGAAGATTTTTTTTTATTGGAAAAAACCCCAGGGAGACACGGAAATCTTCAGTGTCTCCACCCGCCCCCTCAGGCGGGTGGAGACCACGCCTGACATCACTATCTGTTTTCCCCACCGGAGCAGGAAGCGGCCTTGGGGAAAACAGGCCCAAAAGGGCGTCCCGACATTCAGGAAGGCCTTGTTTGAAAGGGGAGATTCTCCCCTTTCAAACAAGGCCTTCCTGAAACGATTTCCTGGCCCTCGATCGCAGCGCAGACTAGACACTAGACACCAGGGATTTCACTTTGTGGGGGGTCGGCCCCCTTGGAAAATGCCCCCCTGCACCTTGCCCCCGGGGCACTTTTTTTGTAAAAAAAAGTATGTTTACCCCTGGGGCCCCCCACCCCGAGGTTTAAAAAAAAAAAAAAACATATATTAAAAAAAATTAAAAATTGACAGAGGTTGAGCAGGGCGACCCCCCGTGGGGGCAAATATCTTTTTAATAGTTGTATGGTTTCCACTATTGCCCCCAAGGAAACCATACAGCTATTAAAAAAATATAGATCTATATATATATATATATATATATATATAAACAACAGATGCTCGAAATGAGCTCGTGTGGCCCGAGAGGGGTGGTGCAAAAACCGGCACGAGCAAGCCGGTAATTATAATTACCAAAACAAAACCGAAAAAAGTAGAATTTGCACACTCAGGATTCAGGGCAAGTGAAAGCCATGTTTAATCGAAACACAACGCGTTTCGGCTGACAAAGCAGCCTTGGTCACGTGATATACACCACCAATAAACCATTGCTAAATACTATTCAACTATAGACATAGAAATAAGACAAACAACAGACACAAGGTATAAGATAGGAACCCAAATGTACACCCTTATACAATATTACATTATATCTGGATTATAATAATAATAACTGATGGAATCTATACCAGTACACACAATAGTCAAGTATATAAATAAATAAATACATATAAATATACAAATATATAAATATACAGATATATAATTATACAACCATGTGACCGTATAAAGTGAATATGTAAACAATATCATGTAGAGACTGAAAGTAAAGATAGTTAATATCAAAAATAGAGCAATGGGCTAATATATTGTCATAAAATATTATAAAATATTGTCATTTAAAAGCCCAACAAAGAACTATATTTCACACAGTGCGAAGGATAATTAAAATAATTATTCCTAAAACACAGTGATCATGATAATAATACCCCTATATCGCTTCATACATGATTACACCAGATCAAGAATATAGTAAAAAAAAAAAAAAAAATTCTTATAACATTTCCTTATCTTATAATCTGCACTGCCAACACCCAATAATGTGCAATACGACGAGAGCGGTGGCAAGTAGACACTAATTTCAGCCGACCAATTAAATCTGAAAAAGACATATACATATATTAAATAGATGACCATAACTCCCCAAATCTAAACAGCTACTAAAACCATGTCATAAACACTATAAAGATTAAGAAAAAAAATATATATATATACATGGGGGGAAAAGAAGAAAGAAGAGAAGGAAAAGAAGAACAAGTAAAACATCTCATATTTGATATTTAAAAAAAGGTTAATACATTCATTAAATACTATCATCTTCTACTGAATGCACTAATAGTCATAACTACCCAAAAAGGTACCCTAATCTAGTTGTATTTCAATCATCATACAAATGGGTATTCAGTTCTTCCCCAGTATTCAGTCCTTTAGGTGTCTTAGTCTCTAAATCTAAGATGTATTTTGACTCTTTCTTCCTCAATGTTAGTTCCCTATTACCCCCTCGATGGGATGAAGGGACATGTTCAATGCCAAAATAGGACAACTGAGTCCAATCAGAGCTATGTTTCTCTCTAAAGTGCCTTGCTACTGGGTAATGATCATCTACTGAGGTTATGGCACGCATGTGTTCCAAGATCCGTTTTTTAACACTATGGGCCTGATTCTAACTTTGGAGGACGGTGTTAAACCGTCCCAAAAGTGGCGGATATACCACCTACCGTATTACGAGTCCATTATATCCTATGGAACTCGTAATACGGTAGGTGGTATATACGCCACTTTTGGGACGGTTTAACACCGTCCTCCAAAGTTAGAATCAGGCCCTATGTTTGGTACTTCCAACGTACCATCTTTTGCAGGGGCATTCCAATATATAGATCACAAACGGAGTACTGCATGTTATAAACTGATTAATTAGCCTGTTTTTACCAGGTTTACATAGTGCATATTGTTTACGCATAACACTATTGCGGCATGCTTTGCAATGCCCACAAGGAAAAAAGCCCTGTAGGCCATGTTCTCTAAGTTGAGATATGGTAGTAATATCATTAGATCTTAACATGTCCTGTAAACTGCGTCCTCTTCTATACGTGATCTGAGGTCTATTTAATATTGAATCCCCAATAACAGGGTCACTTTTCAATATCTTCCAATTTTTTGTAATGATATTCTTAATTTGTTTTGTATCATCGCTAAAAGTCATAATCAGTCTGGTGTCGTCATTATCATCCAACTTCTGTTTAGGAATATTGTCAAATAAAATATCAGTTCTTTTTGTTACTTTGATTTTGTTGATTGCTTTTTTGATAACCCAATCAGGGTATCCCCGTTGTTTAAATCTCGTAATCATTTCTTTTTGCTCAATTGCAAAAGCTTCATCAGTGCTGCTAACTCTTTTAGCTCTTAGCAGCTCTCCATACGGAATACTCCACTTTAAATTTTCTGGGTGTCCGCTTGAAGCATGTAATAAGCTATTACCTGCTGTACACTTACGAAAAAGTTCAGTATTAACCTTATTTTCATCAATCTTTATCAATGTGTCCAAAAACTCAAAAGATAGCCTACTCATTTTGTACGTCAGTCCTATGTTCAGATCATTGTTATTTAATTTTCAAACAAAATCAGAAGCTTCTTCCTCAGAACCTTTCCAAATGATGAAAAGATCATCAATATATCTTAGCCATAAGATGGCCTGACTGGTTTCTGGATATTTTTCTTCATCTTTAAAAATATTCTCTTCCCACCAGCCTAAAAAAAGGCAGGCAAAACTTGGAGCAAAGCAAGTGCCCATCGCAGTTCCGAGGATCTGCTGATAAAGGACCCCATTGAACAAAAAGAAATTATTTATCAAACAGTATCTTATCATGTCTATTAACATTTCAGTATGTGCCAAGTATTTTAATGATCTAGCATCCAGAAAATGTCTGCAAGCTGCAATGCCCATATCATGATCGATAATAGTGTACAGGGAATTGACATCTAAAGTTAATAACAGGAAATCGTCTTCCCAAACAATTCCTTCGAGTTTACCCCAAAAATCTTTAGTATCACGTACATAGGATAGAAGATTGACAACAAATTCCCTCAAAAAGTAATCAACATATTTGGAGATGTTTTCTAATACACTACCACATGAAGATACTATAGGTCTTCCTGATGGATTAGTTCTATCTTTGTGGATCTTGGGAAGAATGTACAACACCGGTAATTTGGGAAAATCTCTCTTGAGAAAACAATACTCTTCCCACAGTAATAAGCCTTTGTCTTTCCATTCCATAAGTAACTGCCAAATCCCCACAATACTGTTTGTGTAACTTTCTTTAGTGGAAACCTTATAAAAATGTGTGTTATTAAGTTGCCACATAACTTCCTTGATGTATTTTTGTTTATCCATAAGTACTATATTGCCGCCCTTATCTGCAGGGCAGACAATAGTTTCTGTATCGTTTGCCAAAGTCGTAATAAAATCCTTTTGAAATTGGGTTAAATTATAATTACATTTGGATTTGAACCATGTTCTATGTCTAAATTGGATCAAATCTTTTACCACCAAATCATAAAATGTATTGATATTATCATGATTCATGATAGGAAAAAATGTAGATTCAGGCTTAAATCCAGTGGGGACAGCCACATCATATGTAATGTCTAAATCATCAAGAATTTGATAGACATTCCTGGTTATAGTAAAGTCTACAACATTATTTTCCAGTTCGTACAATGCAATCAGAGAGTCCACATCACTGATATTAAGAACATCATGAACAACATCCCTCGGGGGGCCTCCAACCCTCACATCAGGCGAGTTCTTTTGTTTAAACCATTTTCTCAATTTCAGTTTTCTAATAAATTTAAAAAAGTCAATCCTTGTTTCGGCATAGTTAAAACGTTCTGTAGGGCAGAAAGAGAGGCCTAAGCATGATGCCTGAGCATGATCTATATATCTATCTCGAGAGAGAGAGATCACTTTTGTCAATGCTTGTGTGGTTTCCCTGGGGGCTGCGATCGGCCCCCAGGAAAACCACAACCACATATAAAAGTGATATATATATATATATATATATATATATTTGCCACCAGTTCTCTTGCAGTTGCAGCTTACGCCTTCAAAGCAATAAACATACTTCAATTGACGCGTTTCAACTGTAGATTTTAGGCAGCAATAAGAAAGTCAAGCAAGGCTTGTGATTATGTTTCTGCTACAAAAGGATCTGACTTTTGTTTAGTGGCAGTTTTGATGACATAAAGTAGCGCAGAAGGTTTATATGCCTACTGCAAAGATCAAATCAGTATTTTATGTGAATAGCTGAGTGGATTAGTAAAGCCAGCCATTACCTGCACTATAATACAAATGAAATGTGTTAGCGAGGGGGGCTATGTGGAGATGAAGGGCACTTTTTGCTGGGTGGTAGAGATTGAATCCGAGGAGGTGGTCATGGGAGTGGGAGCACCAATAATAATTGTTGGACTGGGGGCCAGAGGCGCTAAAGACTGTGACGATTGGTTTGTGATAAGGTGAAGTAATAGTGTGTCTTTTTTTGAGTGTCTTGAGAGAACGTGCTGATTGAGGGAAGAAGCGAAGGTAAGGTGACCTATACTGTTTCACGTATCACACACACCCACCAGCAATTTTGTGACTGTCTACGTAAGCTAGTGTTTTAGAGAGACAGTTTAGCCAGTAGCAGAGATGGCATCTTGTTGGATGACTGCTGCTCAAGCCCTAACTCAGGTTATAGAGGACAACTCTGACGTAGGATCAGAGACTGAGACAGCAGATACTGAGACAGCATCTGAGGGATAGGACAATGGTGCAGACTCTGGGAGTGATTTTTCAGTTGGAGGAGTCCCATTCAATGACTCCTCTTGCAGTAATTCTTAAGGAGGTGATGAGGACAGTCCTTCTGTCCCTTCGCCAGCACAGTTTGTACAGCGGGACAAAGAGCGTTATCCCAACACAGAGAGCAGGTGCATGCGGTAGCAAGCACAGAAAGAGTGCTCTCTTGGGAGCTCCCCAATTTAGTTCAGCCCCAAATTCCACCACCCAAATCGTATTGTGGAGACATCAAAATTATCTATCACAAAACAACCTGGGTTTGTAAGGCAGGCCCCTGCATTTTTGGTCCTGCGCTCCGCGGCCATAAAGGGAAACCTACCAAACCCAGACATTTCTGGAAACTAGACACCTGGGGGAGTCCACAGAGGTGTGACTTGTGTGGATTCCCCAAAGTTTTCTTACCAAGAATACCCTGCATGGGTGAAATGTTGAATAAAAACGCTATTTTTTCTTGCATTTCTATCACACAAATTACAGGAATATGCTGGGATCTTCATAATTCCTACCACCCAGTGTTTCTCCACCTGTCCTGATAAAAACGCTACCCCACTTGAGTGCCTGTACCTTGTGCCTGCGTCAGGAATGGATCACCCCAGGGTTAACAGTTGCCCTCATGTAAGGACCAACACTGACCGTTTTGTGATCTATTCCTGACACAAGCACTTGGCCTACCCACACAAGTGAGGTACCATTTTTATTGGGAGACTTGGGGAAATGCTGGGTGGAAGTAAATTTGTGGTTCCTCTCAGATTCCAAAATTTTTCAACAAGGAAATGTGAGGAAAAAGTGTTTTTTTGCCAAATTTGAGGTTTACAAAGGATTACAGGGTAACAGACCCTGGTTAGAGCACCACAAGTTACCCTATCCTGTGTTCCCCTACGTGTCTAGTTTAAAAAAATGCACAGGTTTGGTAGGTTTTCCTAGCTACCGGCTGAGCTAGAGACCAAAATCCACAACTAGGTACTTTCCAAAAAAACACATCAGTTTTCAATGTAAAAATTTGATGTGTCTATGTTGCGTTTTGGGGCGTTTCCTGTTGCGGGCACTAGGCCTACCAACACAACTGAGGTATCATTTTTATTGGGAGACTTGGGGGGATGCTGGGTGGAAGGAAGTTTGTGGCTTCTCTCAGATGCCAGAACTTTTCATCACCGAAATGTGAGAAAAAAAGTGTTTTTGCCAAATTTTGAGGTTTGCAAAGGATTCTGGGTAACAGAACCTGGTGAGAGCCCCACAAGTCACCTCATCCTGAATTCCCCTAGGTGTCTAGTTTCCAAAAATATATAGGTTTGCTAGGTTTTCATAGGTGCCGGCTGAGCTAGAGGCCAAAATCCAGAGCTAGAGACTTTGCAAAAAAAAGGTCCGTTTTCTTTGGGAAAATGTGATGTGTCCATGTTGTGTTTTGGGGCATTTCCTGTTGCGGGCACTACGCCTCTCCACACAAGTGAGGTACCATTTTTATTGGGAGACTTGGGGGAATGCAGGGTGGAAGGAAGTTTGTGGCTCCTCTCAGATTTTAGAATTCTGCAGCACCAAAATCTGAGGGAAAAGTGTTTTTTTTGTTGCCACATTTTGAGTTTGCACAGGATTCTGGGTAACAGAACCTGGGGAGAGTCCCACAAATCATCCCATCCTGGATTCCCCTAGGTGTCTAGTTTTGAAAAATGCACAGGTTTGGTAGGTTTCCCTAGGTGCCGGGTGAGTTAGAGGCCAAACTCCACAGCTAGGCACTTTCCAAAAATCACGTCAGATTTCAGTGTAAAAATGTGATGTGTCCTTGTTGCATTTCCTGTCGCGGGAAGTAGGCCTACCACACAAGTGAGGTACCATTTTTATCGGGAGACTTGGGGAAATGCTGGGTGGAAGGAAATTTGTGGTTCCTCTCAGATTCCAAAATTTTTCAACAAGGAAATGTGAGGAAAAAGTGTTTTTTTGCCAAATGTTGAGGTTTACAAAGGATTACAGAGTAAAATACCCTGGTTAGAGCACCACAAGTTACCCTATCCCGTGTTCCCCTACGTGTCTAGTTTTAAAAAATGCACAGGTTTGGTAGGTTTTCCTAGCTACCGGCTGAGCTAGAGACCAAAATCCACAACTAGGCACTTTCCAAAAAAACACATCAGTTTTCAATGTAAAAATTTGATGTGTCTATGTTGCGTTTTGGGGCGTTTCCTGTTGCGGGCACTAGGCCTACCAACACAACTGAGGTATCATTTTTATTGGGAGACTTGGGGGAATGCTGGGTGGAAGGAAGTTTGTGGCTTCTCTCAGATGCCAGAACTTTTCATCACCGAAATGTGAGAAAAAAAGTGTTTTTGCCAAATTTTGAGGTTTGCAAAGGATTGTGGGTAACAGAACCTGGTGAGACCCCCACAAGTCACCTCATCCTGAATTCCCCTAGGTGTCTAGTTTCCAAAAATATATAGGTTTGCTAGGTTTTCATAGGTGCCGGCTGAGCTAGAGGCCAAAATCCAGAGCTAGAGACTTTGCAAAAAACAGGTCCGTTTTCTTTGGGAAAATGTGATGTGTCCATTTTGTGTTTTGGGGCATTTCCTGTTGCGGGCACTACGCCTATCCACACAAGTGAGGTACCATTTTTATTGGGAGACTTGGGGGAATGCAGGGTGGAAGGAAGTTTGTGGCTCCTCTCAGATTTTACAATTCTGCAGCACCAAAATCTGAGGGAAAAGTGTTTTTTTTGTTGCCACATTTTGAGTTTGCACAGGATTCTGGGTAACAGAACCTGGGGAGAGTCCCACAAATCATCCCATCCTGGATTCCCCTAGGTGTCTAGTTTTGAAAAATGCACAGGTTTGGTAGGTTTCCCTAGGTGCCGGGTGAGTTAGAGGCCAAACTCCACAGCTAGGCACTTTCCAAAAATCACGTCAGATTTCAGTGTAAAAATGTGATGTGTCCTTGTTGCATTTCCTGTCGCGGGCAGTAGGCCTACCACACAAGTGAGGTACCATTTTTATCGGGAGACTTGGGGGAGCACAGAATAGCACAACAAGTGTTTATTGCCCCCTGGCTTTCTCTACATTTTTACTTTAAAATGTAAGACAGTGTGTAAAAAGGAAGTCTACTTGAGAAATGCCCTGTAATTCACACGCTGGTATGGGGACCCCGGAATTCAGAGATGTGCAAATAACCAGTGGTTCTCAACACCCTATCTTGTGCCCATTGTGGAAGTACAAAGGTTATCTTGATACCTATTTTTCACTCCTTATATTTCACCAAATAAATTGCTGTATGTCCGGTATACAATAAAAAGCCATTGCAAGGTGCAGCTCATTTATTGGCTCTGTGTACCTAGGGTTTTTGATGACCCTACAAGCCCTATATATCCCCACAACCAGAAGAGTCCAGCAGACGTAATGTTATATTTTTTTCAAAAATCTGCCATAGCTGGAAAAAGTTATAGAAGAAAACGTGGACAGAAATGGCTCTTTTTTCATCTCAATTTCAATTTTTTTATTTATTTTAGCTGTTACTTTCTGTAGGAAAACTTTGGAGGATCGACACAAATGACCCCTTGCTGAATTCAGAATGTTGTCTAATTTTCAGAAATGTTTAGCTGTCCGGGATCCAGCATTGGTTTCACACCCATTTCTGTCACTAAGGAGGCTGAAATCACAACAAATAGTAAACATGGGGTATGTCCCAGTAAAATGACAAAATTGTGTTGAAAAATGTTTTTTCCTGATTCAAGTCTACCTGTTCCTGAAAGCTGGGAAGATGGTGATTGTAGCACTGCAAACCCTTTGTTGATGCCATTTTCAGGAGAAAAACCACATGCTTTCTTCTGCAGCCCTTTTTTCCCATTTTTCTGAAAAAAACAAAATTTTGTCTATATTTTGGCTAATTTCTTGGTCTCCTCCAGGGGAACCCACAAACTCCAGGTACCTTTAGAATCCGTAGGATGTTGGAAAAAAGGGACGCAAATTTGGCGTGGCTAGATTATGTGGAAAACAAGTTATGAAGGCCTAAGCGCAAACTACCCCAAATAGCCAAAAAAGGTCTCAGCACTGTGGGGGTGAGGGGGAGGGGCTAGCAGCTAATGGGTTAATGATCACTCTCAGAGGGTGATGCTAAAGCAGTATTGCTCGAATGCCTTCCCTTTGCCATGTGGAGTACCGCTGGGCTCATCTTTGGGCTGTATGCAATATGAGATGCTGATGAAACACAGATCCTTGTGTTAGTCCCTAAGAACATGGCAGCTACCGCAGATAACTTCTCCCCTTGCAAGTCTGCGGTCACGGATTGAATGGGAAGGAAATTCCTTTGGAGTCAATTCCTTGATTTGGAATGAAAACTGGTGGCTGGCACTTTAGGTAACCTCCCTGTTCTTGTGGAAACGGCCAAGAATCTTGGGGTGATCCTTGACAGCAAACCTTCGCTTAATGTACAGGCCAATTGTACAACAGCAACCTGTTTCTGTCTTATAAGGAAACTAAAGAAAATGTTTCCCTATATCCCTCTTTCAGCAGGTGGCTCAAGCACTGGTCATGCCCAGAATGGATTATTGTAATGCCCTACATCTGGATTCTAATATCAAAACTCAGGCAAAAATGCAGGGTGCACAGAATGCTCTTGCTAGGGGCGATTCTTGACATTTGCCTTTTAGAGAGGTACTGAATGTACACTATTTAGCCAGTTCCTACTATCATACATAGATGATTTGCCATCAGCCTGTATCAGACTGCTGTGGCTATAGCGCCTTAATGTGCATGGGTACCTGTTGCGATTTATACATATAAATCAAATAACATAAAAACAAATGAAAATCAAATCTTGTTAGGCTTGGATGGGTTCTTTTTGACTTTCTTCCATGTTGGCTTCCTTGCTTTTGGCTTTGCACTGGTACTCGAGCACTTTTGTGAGGGTGCCTGAAATGCCTTTTGTTCCATTGTCTTGTCCTCTTGGCTTGACATTGTGGTTGGTCTGATCCCTTGTGCTGTCCACTTGTTTGCACTTCCTGTGCACCTTGCTCTCTTTACTGGGTTTCGATGACACAATAGTCTAATTTTGTATTAAATAATGGTGCCTAATTTAGGTTTGCTTAAGTTAGCATAACTAGGCCGCTCTGGACTGCATTCCAAAAGAGTGCATGTATATTTTGCTGTGAATGAGCAATGCATGCTGATGTTTCATTTTGCTTTCAGAAAATGATTTTAAATTCAGCTGCAAGCCATGGTCTCTATTTCCATGTAAGAAAAATAATGTTTCACTAGCTTCCCCCGAAATACTGCAACACTGGAAGCCTACCCAACTGAGCCTCTATTAACATGTCAATGTTATTTATGTGTAAAAGAAGTTCATAGTTGTTCTCTTTTGTTTTGCGTATGTTTTTCTTCTGTGCAACAAATTGTGTGCACTGTTAGCAACTGAGGATAATGTGCAAGTATGTGTCATTTTAAAATAATAATGTGTTTGCCGCAGTGCAAGTAACATTTTAATGCTGCCCATTTACTTAAAATTATGCTATGGACGTGTGTGCTTTCATTGTCCAGGATGTTATAAAAAGATATGCTTTGTAGAGTACAGCAAGATTTTCCTACTAAATTGACAGATATTCTGCAGACCTTAGAGAACTTTACAGTCATGCTGGTTGGTGCATAGAGAAGCTAGATATTTATGGTCCTTTCAGTATTTAGGCCTATTTACCATTTACTATTATTAATATGATTAATTGCAATAGCACATCTGTGCCTGTGCTTGTTTTTATTTTTTTGCTACACATATTTTTAATGAGTTTTGTTCAGAGAATACAATTAGACACACACGTAGCATATCAGAGAAGATCAAAAAGAGTTTGAGGATAGCATTGACAATCAGATTACATATTACATTAGTAAAGCAGCAACATCTCTAGCCCCAAGTGGGACCTTAAGCTAGTTGGCCAAGCCATTTTCCCCAGAATCGACCATGTTTGCGGGGACAGCCTCGGGCCTCATAAGCCGGATTCTCCTGCTGTACACACCAGTACACCCTCAGCACCATTGGGAAATGGTAGGCGGAATGGGAGATTTCCAGCGAGTGGCAATGTCACTCTTGGCAACCATAAGAGCCGTGCCCAAAAATGTCCTGTCGGCCCTCATTCCTCCAGAGCCCTCGAGGACTCCCAGCAAAAGCGCCAACGGTGAAAGGGGGACTGCCCACCTTATCACCTCAGTCACTTCTCCAACCACTGTGGCCCAGAACTCTTGGATCCTAGGACATAGCCAGAACACATGATAGAAGTCTGCTTGAGCAGCACCACAGTGGGGGCAGGTGGGTTTGTGGATGAGGCCCACTCGGATCAGTCCAATAGGGGAATGGGAAGCATTGTATAAGTAGTGCATTTGGATCAGGAGTAGTTTGGAAGAGATTGTGATTGTCCTGGGTGCAATAAGGGCACCCCTTCAGTCATCCCTCTCAAGGAGATCTATCCAGTCTCCCATTGAATTCAAAGGTGGCATAAAGTGCCAGGGGCATTGATGATCAGAGTCCGATAAATCTTGGAGAACCCACTTCTGCCCAGCACACCCAAAAGGAGTTTGGCTTCTAGCAGGCTGAATACGGGGAGTGGACTGGTCTGGGAGACATGGGATTGAAGGGCATGCCTCATTGGAGATATTTGTAGAATTGTGTGTTAGAGAGGGCATAAATGGTCTAGAGTTCTTTAAAGGACTGCATCACCCAATTGTGAAATGCTGATAATGTCCCACTTACCAAAGCCTTGCAATGATGCTGCCTCCTGCAGCCATGTGCCGTGCCAGAAGGGTTGCTTGTTACATGAGTGTTATATTCCAGTGAGTGTGGCACAGGGGCGCCCTCGAAGCCAGCAAAACTGTTTTGGTCATGGGACGTGTGTCTTGGGGTATCGGGAGCCACAGAGCATAGATAGTATTTGGGAGAATCCTAGAGGGGACAACTCCAACTGGTAAGCAGGATCTGACCAGTACCCATTAAACCAATCATGGATCAATAGGAGGTGGGAGGCTAGGTAATAGAGATGGAAGTTGACCATACCCAGTCTGCCATCATATGGGGCAAGTTGGCAGAAGGTAAGGGCAAGGCTGGGCCTTGAGCTATGCCACAGGAAGGAAGTTGCAATCCTGTCTATGGCCTGGAACCAAGACTGTGGTATGAGGAGTGACAAATTTTATAAGATATAGAAGAACCTCAGCAGGATCATCATTTTATATAGTGCTGTACAACCCATAACATTCAAAGGGAGTGACTGCCATTTGGTGAGGTCGGCCTTGGCCTTCCTTATCAGAGGCTCAAAACTGAGGGACCAGATAAGCTCAGGGTGTAGAGCTACCCAGATATCCAGGTATTTAAAGCTGAGACAATGGATGGGAATGATATCTCCCCAATCAAAGCAATCACAGGATGGGGCTAAGGGCACCAACACAGATTTGGAGGGGTCCACTCGGAGACCCGAGGCCTCTCCGTAGCACTGAAGGAGGCAGAGGGAGCCGTTCATTGCAGGATCTGCAAGATATAGAAGAACATCATCCATGTATAAAGTTATGCGATCCTTGTGTCCCTCACTCTATCTCTATCACACATCTGAGCATCACTACGGATAAGGCATGCCAGTGCCTCAATCGCTAACGCAAAGAGAAGTGGGAACAGGGGGCAGCCCTGTCTAGTCCCCCGGCTGATGGAGAAGGCATGGGAGAGAACGTCATTGATCTGAACCCGTGCTGTTGGGTTGGAGCATAGGGCTTAGACCATTCCCCGAAAGACTGATGTGAGGTATACCCAGTCCACCGTATCAAACGCCTTTACAAAGTCGACAAAAAGCAGGGCTAAGTCTGGAGGCAGAAGATGGGGGTGGGCCAGGGACACATGAAGTTCTCAGAGGCAGTGCCTTGTGCTAAGGGTTGGTACAAAGCCACATTGGTCAAGGTGTACCAGTGTGTGAAGGACCTCTTTTTGATGTGGGAGGCCAGCAGGGTGGCAAAGATCTTGACCTCTCTGTTGATGAGGGATATGGGACGGTAATTAGCACATTCTGTGGTGGGAGGATGTGTTTTTGGGATCACCACAATTGTGGCAGTGTCTATTTCCAGGGGGAAGATGCCTTTCTGTCCCAGTTCCTTCTAAAAGGCCCGAAGTTCGGGGGTCAGGATATCACAGAATGTTGTGTAATATTCTGTGGGAAAACCGTTGGGTCCAGGAGTTTTCCGGTGGGCCACCGTGGAGAGGGCCGCGCTTATCTCTGTAGCCATGAATGGCTCATCCAACATACAGGCTTTGGCTCGGAACAGTCGGGAAGGGGTATCTCATTAAGGAACCAGGAGGAGTCCCAGTCTCTTCCAGGGACTGTTGTATATAAACAGGGGTAGTAATAGGTGAATGCCTGTGTTATCTCAGGGAGGACATGGAATGAGTTACCATGCTCCTCAGAGATTTCCTGATGGTGAGAGGTGAGCCAATAAGGTAGCTTCACATTCTTGACCCCCCATCCACAGACTCTGGCCTTCGTGGCACACCAGAGATGTTTAGCTTCCAAGGATTGAAGGTGTATTTCTGCATGCAGGATACCCAGCTGGTGGGGCGTGTCATTGTGTGGATCTGCTACAAGGCTTCCCTCTAACCGGAGGGCACGGGCCTCCAGCGGAGTAATGTGGAGGGAACAGGCTTGTCCCTGGGCCCGGATGCAACCTTGAGCAACTCCCCTCATGGTTGCCTTACCGGCCGCCCATAGTGTGCCAGTGGAGGTAACGGAGACCTCGTTATTGTGGAAGTAGACTTGGAGTTCAGTGCCAAGGACCTGAACATAGGATTTGTCTTGAAGATACCAGCCATTGAGGTGCCACATGGGGCGTAGACCATACCAGGGGATGCCAAGGTGAAGGAGGAGGGGTGCGTGGTCCGATATTCCACAGGGAAGAATCTGAGCTTGGGAGATGGCGCAACAGTCAAGAGCAGGCATATAGATAAGGTCTATACGTGAGTGTGTGTGTAATGGCGACACTGAGGGTTCCAAGCGTCACAGAGGCCAAAGGTGGTAGTCCAGTCAGAAAGACAACAAGCTCCTGAACTTCTAGATGCCGTGGGGGCCCCAGTGGTGTCAGCATCTAGGTCGAGAACTACATTAAAATTGGCACCTATTACAGTTATCTCCTGTGGGAGGTCTAGGAGGATCTTGGAAGGATCATGGGGAAAGGTGGTGAGGGCCGCTGGCGGAGCATAATCACTCACTAGGTTAATAATCTGGCCTTCAAGTGTTACGGTGATTGCAAAGAAGTGACCCTGTGGGTCCCGAACTTCGCCGGAAACTGTCAAGGGAAAAGAGCGCCGCAGCAGGACATCCACCCCGTGTGACCCGCGCAAGTAACCCGAGTAAAAGACCCTATTGTAACCCTTACATGCCAAAAAGGGACAATGGTGACCCAGAAGATGGGTCTCTTGGAGTAGTAAAACCTTAAGAAGTTGCCTGTGGGTGAAACTGAGGACTGCCTGCACTTCAAATAGTCTAGTAGACCATTAACATTCCAAGACAAAATTTGAAAGGGCGTCATCGCAGGGGCAGAGGGGTCTGGAAATGGTCAGGGTGAGGGAAGGTAGGTCAGCCCCTTGTGCTTGGGCCGATGCATGCTCCTGTCATGCAAAATGAGGAGCTGTGTTTCTGTTCGTGCTGTGGGGGGTGCTTTGCAGTTGTGTGTCTGAGTGGAGTTAAACACAATTACACAAACATTTGAACAAAACAGAACTAGCCTTAAAACTAACACTAACATTATACTGAATCCCCACCACCAGCACCCATCCCATACTTCCATCCAAGAAGCATCTGTCTCCCTGAAAAAGAAAACAGAGGTACAAAACAATCTGGAAATAAAAATGGAGTGGTGGACCCCTTCTTATTCAGGGATAAATATCAGCCATTGAAGTGTAGTTGAGATGGTTTAAGTATGAATGTCTTTGTGCCCGTTACAACAACTGGCATACTTTATAGAGATGGACTTTGAGAGAGGCCTGTGTCAGCGTGGTCTACAGTAGGTCGCAGTGACACCGCGACCCAGGGATCTTCTTGCTACAAACGGTTCTCCTCAGTTTCAGAGGCTTGGGAAGAGTGCAATACTGAAAGGGATTGACCTCGTGCTTGGGGAGAATGCAAAGAGGATTTGGAGTGTTGGGTGTGGCGCCTTTTTCATGAGCGAGTATGGTATCTTCTTGGCTTGGGTGCCAGTGCATTCCCAGCCGTCCCAGCGGTTCTGGATTCCTGAGGAGAGATCTCAGCTGAAGTACGTAGCGAATGTTACTCAATAAGCCATAAGCAGGTGGATTCATGGGTATCAGAAAATTGGGATTGTTAGCATGGATTACACGGAGTCTGGCAGGAAAGAGGAGGCAATATTGAAGGCCCTACGGCATCTCTAAGAATGGAGTCTGTGAGGTTGAGGATATGAGCAATAATCAGTCTGCAAGATGCATCGAGGGGAGGCCCAGGGTCAGAGCCCTATGGGCCCTCAATATTGTGAACCAGAATGTCAATGAGGCCGGGGGCATCCAGGATTTGATCCAGGTTTCTAGGAAGTCAGCAACTTGTTGAGGTTCTGTGCCTTCAGGGATATCGATCACACCCACATTATTGCACTGGGAGCAATTCTCCACATCTTCGGTGCAAGTGTGTAGCTCCTTTCGTATGCATAAGGAGGCCGGATACCTAGGATTTGAGAGTGGCTACATCATACTCTACTGTGGATATTCAGGATTTTGAACAGTAATCCTGGACATAGCATTACGGAGGTCTTTTTGAAGTAGGGCAACGTCAACACGAACCTCCCAAATCTTGCCCTCCAAAGTGGCCTGGGAGGTCTGAATAGCTTGGAGGATTGTTGCCAGGTCAGCATCTGAGGAGAGAGGCCTTTCTGCATCGGCGCCCCCAGGTTGCCCAGTTGCAGGACCAATGGTGTATTGGTCCATTCGTGTTTGGGAGGTCACACCGGGCGGGTCCTTACCCATGGTGTCCAGCCAGTGTCATCAACCAGCACCTTCTATAGTGGAGACCACAGCACCATAAGCAGGTGGTCTCTCTGCGTCTGAGAGTCTTTCCGGGTGAATGAAGAGGTAAGGTTAATGTCCTGGATGATATGTGGTCGGCATCAGGGGCACCAGTGAGGCACTGTACTGGATCTCACTCACGGTAGGTCAAAGACAGAGTAGCTAGTGTGGGTGAAGTCCTGATAGCAAAGGAGAGCGAGTATTCAGTGAGGATAGGAGGCCCAGACAGAGACCATGAGGCTAAAGGTCCAAGTAAGTTGCCCTTTAGGGCCCAGATGGGCTTGTGACTCTTTCAGAAGGAAGCTGTTTCCCTGGAATCTCATGTAAGCATAATGAAAGAGGGCTTCTGACCGAAGGTGATTGGTACAAAAGAGGAGGCCCCCAAGTGATCCCCAGTGTGGAGCTGCACTGTACAGGTAATAGCAGGCAGGGCCTGCTGAGGCACAGGAAGAAAGGGCCAAAAGCATTGCTCCTCCGTGGGCGCTGTGCCACCAGTCAGCAGATGTGTGGGCCCAATTGCCTGCAAGTCTCCCCCTAGGTCCCAGACACGTTTGCATTGCTTTAAAATGGTGAGCTACCCTGCTAAAGGAGGTGGAGCTCACGATGATAGGGTGCCACATCAGAGGACAGGTGCTGTAGTAGAGGGCCTAGGCCACCTCCGACGCGGGGCTCATCATTCATTTAAGGCAGTTCACAGGCCCTTGAGATTGTAGGAGGGAAGCCCATGAATGCTTCCCTCTAGCAGGCACCAGTCCTCTGAGCATTGCCAGTGAAGGAACAGGAGCCCGTGGATATTTCTGTTACCCGGCTGGGGAATAAAGAAAGCAGGTCCCCGGGGGATGAGGCCTTGTCAAGGAGCAGTCTGGGTCTCAACTCAGGTAGGTAGCCTGCCACTGGCTGCTGGCAGGCCTAGTGGAGCTCGACAGTGTCCAGAGACAGCCACCTCGTCTTGCAGCAGTCGTCCAGGTTGCAGGATCACCACTGCAATGTAATGGGGCTTGCTCGGGGCTGAGGGGGGTATGAAACTTCAAGGGGCAGTCGTCAAGAGGTGACCACTCGGCAGCACGCTGGGGGTATTCTAGTCTTCACAGGTGAAGGGGGTTGAGTTGTATTCACCTCCCTCCCTGTTTGCGCTGTAATAGACTGTCATTGTCTCACAAAAGGTCAGGAGGGCGCACAGTCATAATCTGGGAACTGGTCTGGGACACAGAAAGGCACAGGCAGGCGGTAAAGAGCCCCGTAATCAGCCGCCGCATAGGTTCCTCAGAGGGCCTCCGTCACCTGGCCGGAGCACAGTAGCTGCTGGTGTCGCATCCCTTAGGATCCGGGGGCAAGGACAAGCATCAGTCAGTGCCATCCACCATGTTGGGAGGGCCGTGGACCACTCTGGAACAGAGGGAGCTAGAGTGGTGGCGCCTCTTCACAGGTGAAAATAGCAGCAGAGGCGTCCAGGGGCCGTGAGAGGCAGATGTTGGGTATAAATGAGGCAAATCGATGGCAGTGGATTGAAGCGGATAACGGAGGGGCATAGAGCACTCTTAGAGTGCAACCACCATCTTCACGCCCCAAGCCATGTTCCCCGCCTGTGCTTTTTTCATTTTCCAAAGACACATTGTATTATTATATTTATTATGTTTTTTGGTGTATGCCACTTGTCTTAATTAACTGGCCTTTGCTATCTGTAGTTATACTATTATTTGAATAAATCTAAAACTACTGAGAACTGGAAAGTCTTGTTATGCTGGTTTTCTTAATCTTCTTAAATGAGTGCTAAAGTTCATGATTCTCACTTTCCTGCTACCCACCCACCTGAATTAATTAGGGTTGGAACACTGAAAGTGATGTGGCTCATTTGTATGTGGAACTACCATCACCTGATCCTGCTCTCTTGATCTAGCCTTGCAGTCTTCCTTCTGCTGTGGTGGGGTCAGCTGAAGGGGTTTGGGGACAGGGTAGGCACACAGTTGGTTTTGGCTCTCCTTGTTTGATAGTTTGCTGCATTTTTCAGAGCTTTGACTCTGGTCTCTGAAACTTCTCTTGCTGAACTATCTGCTGCACAACTTTAGACTGTTGCACCCCCCATGTGGATGGTGGCTTCAGTTTGATGTCTTAACAGTTTGATACTTGGTCGATGTTTTGTCTACTCTCTTCTGTGTTCCCCTCCTGGTTTTCTGCTTGTGACATGGTCTCGGCTTAGGGTTATGTGTTCTTGTTTGCATTGGCTCCAATATGGTCTATATCTGCTCTGCCTGCCTTTTGGGACTGGTCCCTTTTCTGGCCTGTTTTTGAGCTACCTCCATGCTCATCATGCTGTGTGTTGGTCTTAGGTGTTCTCTGGTCTCTGGTTCGTGAGGTTCAGGTTGCTTGTGGCTGATCTTTCATGCTTTGTTTTCTCTTATTCTGCAGTGCAGGTTTCTTTGGGGCATCTTCCTTTGCTTTGAGGTTTTGTGTGCTTTCTAGGTGATTCGGGCATGTGATTTTGCTCTGGTATATCCTCATCGAAGTAAAGGTTGAGATTTTTCTGTTGTCCCTACCTTAATCGCCAGCATGTGGGGCTATCAAGTGGGACTATGGGTCTCACCTTCCTTTACAGTCCCTTGTAACGGGGAGGTGCCCCGGATAGAAGTCACTTGTGAATAGCAAGGAACAGGAGGGTCGCTTTCATTGGTGCAGTAGGTGCAGTGGCACTGGGGTCCATAAATCTCTGGGGCTCACTGAGCCCTGTTTATTGCTGTATTTTACAGTTCAAACTCCGTCCAGGTGGCCCATTCACTTTCCATGCATTAGGTCCTCTGACATCCTGGCTACCCAACTGGCAAGGGAGTTTTGGTTCACTTTTGCTAGGTCACATGGTGCCTGGGAAGAGAAGGGCAGACATCATAGAGTACATACTTGGATGAGGAAAGGTAATTGGAGTAATAAAGATTACCAGTTGGTACTCGGTGGATGAATCTGCATGTAATGTAGCACTTTTGTCTCTGGAGAATAATCAGGGTGATTGTCATAGAACATTCTAGTAAGCTGTCCTGTCACAACTGAAATCCAGAGATCTCAAGTTTCCGAGATATGTGTCAAGTGCTTAGTTGCTCATTCAGTTCAGGTTTTTGCTTTGCAACCCCAGACATGTTATTTAAAAGACATGTTCTACCACTTCTAGGGCAGCCACACCAGTCCATTTTCTCAGGGGACGGTCCATTGAATTTTGAAAATAAATAGTAGCTTAATTTGCACTGAGCGAGTAAACCTGACTTCCTCGAGGGGTTCAGCGTGCATCTACCTAGAGAAAAATTAGAAAAACATAACAGGTCAAATTAGTGCATTTTGTAGCACAATTTCACATGAAGAGGCTTAAAATGCAGAGGCTCTGAAGCATCTCTAAGGAAATATTGTAATCGTTAATGGTGTGTGAGCCAATCCTTATCCTCTATAGGGGTGTTAGGGTGTGAGCCAAGCCTTATCCTTTCCAGTGGGGTTAGCTGTTCAACCTCCCAAGAAAACTTGGATAGTGGCAGAACAGTACTTTTCAGAACTTTCCCTAAAGAATTGATTACAGACTAACAATATTACAAGTAATTAAAAAATCTGGGTATTCAATTTTGCATGGCCTGTCATTTTATAATAAATATACAGTATTTTTCCTCATTCTGCGTTGCATTTCCTTTGATTTTCCCATCCTGCTCCTTAAAAGTAGATTCTTCGTCTGAAGTTTATGTATAAGCATCTGCTTGGATACGAAGTGTCACAAAAAATCTAAGGTCACACACATTTCACAATCACAAGCCATAGATAGCAAAGCCAGGCAATTCTTATAGGATCAAGCAGCATTTCAACTTCTCAAGCTTTGGAGCCCTGAAAGGTTCTGAAAACAGACAGTTTTAATCAGTTTACTGACCTAGAGATTTTTTCTCTTAATTATTGCCTATTTTTAAAAAAAATCTGAAGTGGCCCTACCTCTTGCACATAGGCCTGTGGCTTCCTTGTTTGCCTGTATCTGTTGTTCTGCTGTGGCATTGCCCGCTAGATTGGGCGTAAGAGAGCTGTCACAAGTTAATGTTGGAGGATATTTGTTCTTGTTTCTGTCAAGGCTTGGGCAACAGTGCCCAAAATGGGCAGTCTCTCTACCCAGATCACAGTGCACAGTCCAGTCACTGACAGTGAGGGTCCTTCACTCAAAGCCCCATGTGTTCTCAGGTGATATTCTCTTCGGCCCGGGGTCACAGATGGGCTTTTCTTGCCATTCATCTCATAAACACTTAGGGGCAAAATTTAGAGCCCCTAGTGCCTCCTTGCGCCACATTAGCATCATCAATCGGCACGCCAAATTTACAAAGTGGCACAATGCATGCATTGCGCTACATTTTAACCCTCTCTGCTACATTATGCCTGTGCCATGCATAATGTATGCAAAGGGGCGTTCTCCTGTTAGGGGGACAGAAAAAATGTCACAAAGAAATCTAACAGATTTCTTTGCCTCATTTTTTCGGCACTTTTAACGTCTGCTCAGGGCAGGTATTAAAAGGGAGCACACCATTGTTTACAATGGGCCAGCTATGTATTGTTCTGGGTTAGCGCCAGAATTTTGTCGCTAACCCTGAACAGTACATCAATAGCATAAAAAATGTTGACGCTATTGCCCCCTATCCTGCGCCATGGTGTGCCGTATCTTAGATACGGTGCACACATGTTGGCAGTAGGGGGGCGCTAAGAGGCACAAGGAAAGTGGCGCTGCACATGGTGCAGCGCCACTTTCCTTAAATCTGCCCCTAAGTCCTAGAAACGTAGCTCTCCCCTAGATCTTCAATATTGTGCTGTATCCCAACATGGTCTTTCTTTGCGGTTTGGATTGTACTAGGGATACTCAGGGCCTACACTGCACTTGACTATCAAGTTGAACACTAAGATATTACCCACAGGTCAAAACTGGGCACTTGCCCACCTACACCTACCTCCATCCATGTTTGAGGTAATACTCACTTGCAATGGAGCTACTTCTCTCATTCAGTTGGAGGCACACAATAAAAGAGCATCACCGCCTTCCAGTTGCCTGCCTTTGAGAAGGCTCAAGAGTTAATTAATTTATCATCTACAACACCTCACCATTCTGACTCGCCTATCCAGCATGCCCTTACCACAATAGATCAATGTCTTAATGTTCCATCTTGCATGTGTAGAGGTGGAGGGATAGTGTGAAGACCCATGCCCCAACTACAGGCAAGCAACTCTTTAGTCATTCATCTACTTGTGCAAAATAGGTGGCCAGTGGAGTGCCTCATACTCACACTTCTTTCCCCACTCACAGCATTCGACACCATAAAACACACATTTAGAGAGAAAATGTTTTTTATGTAAGGCTGAAAATGTAACTGCTCCTGCTTTTTTGCCTGTAAAAATGTGGGGTGTGATGGAGATCTGAACATGGTGTGACCATAATAATACTATAATGCACACATCAAATATTTATTTTGTGAAACTTTATTTTTATCATGGTTTTATATCACATCCCAACTCTTCCTGCAAAAATACATTTACATCCTTTGTTCTGGCAGAGATGCAAACTTCACAAAAATTAATTCTCAATAGGAAGACCTTACAAATATGAACATAGCGGGTTCCCCTGTACGTCTGTTAAACCCCAAATAATATGAAATCTTTGATTAGAGCAAAGGCATTGCGTTGACTTACGCAATTCCAACCACTTCTGTTCTGGCTGTCAGGGCAAAGGCAAGAGTGTTCTCTTTACTTTTCACTCTAATCATTGGTGAGCGAGTGAAGAATCGTGCCTGACTTGTGTCTAAGGGCCCGGATTTACTAAGATTTTATATCAGGGTTCCCCACCTTTGTGGCGCAGACCTGATGCAAAATCCTTTTTGGTATTTATAAGCATGCTAAGTCGATTTGCATGGCGTAGCTCGCTTTGCATTCTTTGTATTTAGTAGGCAGTAAATAGGTGGAGCGGGAGTGCTTGTGCATCCTCCCATGTATTTTGATGCAAAATACCATTTACAAACACTTGTAAACCTGGGTTTACTCCAAATAGCAACAGAGGCATAGCAAGGAGAAATATCTTCATTTCGCCTCATTACTACCTCTTTCCATTCTGCATTCTGCAGCACACATAGAAAGAGGAATATGTCTCTAAGGATTGATTTTGTGCAGAAAAGATCCCTTCCTGCACAAAAACAACACTGCCCGTAACGCAGGTGCCCTATCACCATGACACAAGGGAGCCTGCTTTGGTGCTAGGCTTCTTAAGTTTGCCACTACTAGGGGAAAGCAGAAGTGTGTCATATCTTAGTAGAAAATGTTATTTTCTGACTGCTGCCGAGGCGCACTTCACAGATCTGTCCTTTTGAAAGCCTAGAAGCTTAACAGCACACTCCGTGGAACTACTGTCACTTCTTTGTTTTTACTCATCCTGCATTGGGGTGTTGCACTACTACTGAAATAGTTGTGTTCATCAAGACATTAGAGGCCATTGTTATTGACACACAAGCATTTAATGCAATGCCTTGGGCTTTTTATAGTTTATAGCTTTATTTATGACCAGCAATATGGCAGAGCCAGCATTATGGAAGATATGGCATCCATAACAGGCTATATTAAACTTTGAAATACATCATATTATGCCCTGATGAAGTCCCCAGGATGGAACGAAACACGTTGGCTGGGTCTGCATGAAATGATAGAAATGCAATTTAAAAAAAATAATCTTTGTTAAGAAAAAAGTAAAACAAGATACGGAGCATTGGACATTTTTTTCTTTGATAAAACAGCTTCTTTCATGCTGTTGACACAAATGTGGCTCAACATTGAGCCGTGAATTGGGATCACAATGGGATCCGTTTAAATTTAGTTGCCCTCGTTTATGATTACCAAACTATGATAAAGTTGTTTCAAAAAGAAAAGCAGCTTTCTCATAAAGAGATCACCCTACTTTAACTAAGTCAGGGAAAGGTTCTGCTAGCAAATCTGGGAAAGGAATTCTTGTTACGAGTTACAAAGGCAAGGAAGCTGGCAGAGAAAATTCATCTGGGTTGGCTCCTCATCTCCTTTGCATTAGCATAAATCACACAAGTCTAACATTTGTTGCACAAGTAGATAACTAAGCTCATTATTTTCTCAAGCTAGTACAAAATAAGGGTACTTTAAGCATCCTTCAAACTTACAGTTATCTGCAACATATTGACATACGTTGGACCAAGCTGTACTCTGCAGGTGCACCAGAACAGCTTGTTACATTCTACAAGGATTGCACAAAAGAAAAAAATTCACATGAGAATCGAAAACCAAGGGCACATCAAGATAACACGTGGAGTTAGTTTCCTCTGAAAAAGGAAGAGACGTGGCAACTAAGAGGCTTATTAACAAGCCCCGCGTGTCACCGGTGCATCACTTTTTGTAACGCACCGGCAGCGCATTGTGCAGACACATATCTGCACGGCCAAGCAAAGCCACTTTGTGTGGCTTTTCATGGCCTTGTAGATATGGTGTAAGGCAAAGTTGCACTAGTTGCTGCGTTGCCTTACACTGCGTCAGGGAGGTGTTCCATGGCCGCTGCAGTGGGTTTGTCACACAACACTCATGGTTTGGGCACATTCCCAGATTTACAAGGCATTGTAAACCTGGGAATCTTATGCCTCCCCTGGGTATGCGCAATGTTGAGAAATATATTTATTTCTCCTAAGTTTGTTCCTCTTTCTATGCGTTCTGCATTCTGCAGCACACATAGAAAGAGGAAAAAGTCTCCATGAATTCTTTTTGTGCATAAAGGTTTCCCTTCCTGCACAGAAACAATCCTGTCTGCAATGCAGGCATCCTTGCACCATGGTGCAAGGATGCCTACGGCGGTGCTAGCCAGGCAATTGTGCGCCAGTACAGAGGGAGAGGACTGAAATGCACCGTTTCTTGTAGATACAGCACATTTCTGCCCTTTCCCTGTGGCACAGGGCAGCGCAGCAAGGCACTTGCTGCGCTGCCCTGTGCCATAGGGCTTGTAAATAAGTCCCCAAGTGCTTGCCATTTTAAAATGTAGACCTACAATAGTATAGTTTAAATGTGTAATATATACACTCAGTACATTGGCGTGTTACATATTAATGTCAATATGAATGGAAAATATTTAATTATGAGAAATCACCTTCACTTCCAAGCCAAATGCAGTCTCTGCAGGTCTGGGACCCAGCCCTCTGAAAGTCTTACATCGTGTATTGCAGTGCCTGTACGTGCTTGCAGTTTATGACATGGCCCATGCAACATAGGGGGAGGAAGGGTAGCTTGAGGCAAAGCCAGAAAACATCAGTGTACCCAGATGCTGTAAGAGACATTATTCTAATGTAGCAATCTTACTTAGTTTTTTATTGACAATGGCTGGATCAACTGTCCATTTTACTCTGGTCCCATACACACCATTACAACACTTTGCATCTCTGATCCATTATCATCACCAGAATTTGCAAAATAGATGATGATGGCTAAACTGTGTCCCTTCAACTGCAATTGCAGTCAGAAAAGAGCACCATGCTAGCACCACTTCTGCTTCTCTGATGGCCTCGTGGAGCCCAATAGGTCAATCAGCATCTAGCTGAACTACTCCATCTGAACATCAACTTGTGATTAGGAAAGAGTGAGCATAATCTTATTCACCCTTCTCAGGTCCCGCAACCAACCTACTCAGACAAAACTCTTGAAGTCCCTACCATGCTCAGAGTGGGTTCTGATATGCAAACCTGTAGTAAATGAAAACCTCCCAGTAGTCTTTCACCACAGTTGATGCCATCTGGTTCTAACAAGGCAACATCTGGCCAGCCTAGCGAAGTTGCCAGTATGCTCCTAATTCCCTTAGACTCCCTGCCCAGGACTCAAAGTCCATGTGTCCAGATCCATTGGTCCTTTGATGGTGCTTCACTGTTGGGCACTGAGTTTGGACTTGGAATCACCAAACTTAATGCACCCAACTGACCATATATTTACCTCCCCCCACAATCAGTGCTGGGGTGAAGAATTCCCCAAGGAAATGGGGGATGACAAAGAGTGGAAATACACCATCCCAGCCAGAAGAGGCTTCTACAGAGTGGGTCTGAAGTCTTCAGTAGTAGAAGTGAATGCAACCCTATTTGTTCTTCAATACGAGACATAACTAAATCTGATCTCTCTCTAATTGCTTCGTTAATTCAGGACACCTGTGGATTTCAATTTGACTCTGATGTTGCATGCTGCTGCCCCCACAGAGAACAGAGGAAGGCAGAGGGGCTTGCAGGGAATCCATACGTAGTTGCAAGTCTTATGCATTATTCCAATGCCTAACACCGATCAAAATGAGGTCAGGAAGACCGAGGTCCCATGTGCAAGTGACTCAGAAGAAGAGAAAGAGGGAGGCCACTGCCCTTGAGGCGCCACATGCTAAAAGCTTAAAGCTGAAGACCGCAGCAAGTTTTTACGAAGAGGCGGGTTCTCCATCCGCAGAGGACAAGCTTACTGGAATAATCGTGGTGAAGAAGGACGACCCTTTGAAGTCCCCTGGAATCAGGAAACCGGGGGCATGGGGTGAAGGTCCCAAAAGTCTCAAAAGCCTTAAATCACTGAACATGTTTGACTTTTTTTTACCACTTGAAGAGGAGGAAAGGCATGCTCCCACAGGTTTCGCTAAGAGCCCACCCCTTGACTTGGGTGTAGCCCATGGGCCTGAGCACGAACTCAAGCACCAGTTGGGGGAGGACACAACTACAGCTGGAGAGCAACAGTAAATAATGCAGCAAACACCGTTTTTTGCTACAACAAGCCACTATTGCCCCTGTCGTCGGTGGTAATCGTTTCCAACTTTTCAAACTTGGTGCAGCAATGTTGGCCGAATGGCCAAAGTGGAAGATGCAAGCTTTGACTCAATATTCAACCCATTTCCGGCTTACTCGGATGCCCTCATAACTCCTACAGTGCAATCACTAGCCACCTTGGAGGGGCATAAGGTTAGACAGCCGGAGCAAAAAGTGGTCAACAAAGATGTGTCCACCTCAAATGAGGCACCTTTCTCAGGCTTTCCAATAGTGGAGAATCCAAGCATGGAGGACGCAAAAGCTTCTCAAGATCTTACTAAGGGGCCCACTGGGATCTGGAGTGCATTATTGAATACAATGCAAGCCACAGTGGATGCACTAAACCACCACTCCAATAAAATGGACATTCAAGTCAACCTGCGCAACAGTCTTGCAGTTTTGGTGTCTGACATCGATGGAAAGTTGAAGAACTTAAATGCCCTCATTAAAAGAGTTCAAGCCAGGACAAAAATGATTTCACAGTTTCTTTGTTCAAGGATGTGATTGACAATCTGGTGTGACTACCAGCCTCCTAGAGGAGATGGTTGAGGAAATAAGGAATGTGACTCACAAATCAAAAATCGGTAATAAGTCACCATCCAAAATCGGACCAGAGGGTCAAAAGAGTGTTTGCAGCGATAGTGTAAGTCATGTGCTGAGGGATATCCAAGAGGCAATATCGACTAGCATAACTATATATGAAGGGAAGAGAAAGACACCTCAAACAGAGGGGACCAAGCATGGCAGTACTGATGTCAATTTGGACTGGATCTGCCAAGAGAATGGGCCAACTCCCACGGTGAGTCTGTATCTGCTATTCAAGGCCCCTGCCCCGATGACAAACTGTGAAAGGAAGCGTGCAAGAAAAGGCAGAAATCGAATCAACTTAGCGAGATTGCCCAAAGCAGTAATCCATTATGGGGCCAAACAACCCACATGGGTAGGCACGCCGCAAACCAAAACAGCCACAGAGCACCATGGTACCAGAGGAGCCCAGGACACGAGCTGGAATCAACGCCCAGACCAAGGGATGCTAGCCATCCCTGGATCATAGATGCAGCTCCCAGTAACATCAAAGCCAATACATCTGTTACTAATTTTGTACAAGGGCTTGATACAATCTCAGCAACCAAGCTGCAGAACCACAGACGCAACAGCTCTTGTACCACGGGAGACCTTAAAAAGACCCCAAGTATATAGAGAATAGAGTCAAGACCACTCCCTCTGGGGCACAACCAGGAACAAGGCTCAGGGATGGTGGTAGTTGGCAGGCCATCTCTGGGTGCACAGCAGCAGAGCCCAGAGGGACAAGAGCAATACAAAACCACCGGACCCTCAGACAGGTGACCCTGGGTTGGAGAACCAGGCTCAGAGGTTAAACTCTGACCTGGTGGGAGGTAGGTGTGCCTCCCTGAAAGTCCTGGCCTGCCAGGCAATGGTTCAACCTCAGGGTGGTGACTCTGGGTTGGATATCCCGGTTCAGAGGTTAACCTCTGACCTGGTGGGGGGTAGGTGTGCCCCCCAGAAAGCCCTGGTGTACCAGGCAGTTGTCCAACCTCAGGATGGTGACCCTAGGTTGGAGAACCAGGTTCAGAGGTTAAACTCTGACCTGGTGGAGGGTCAGTGTGCCCTCCAGGAAGTCCTGGCATGCCAGGCGATTGTTCAACTTCAGGGTGGTGACTCTGAGTTGAATGGCCCAGTTCAGAGGTTAAACTCTGACCTGGTGGAGGGTCAGTGTGCCCTCCAGAAAGTCCTGGCGTGCCAGGCAATTGTTCAACCTCAGAGTGCTGACTCTGGGTTGGATAACCGGGTTCAGAGGTTAAACTCTGACCTGGTGGGGGGTAGGTGTGCCCCCCAGAAAGTCCTGGCGTGCCAGGCAATTGTTCAACCTCAGGGCGGTGACTCTGGGTTGGATACCCAGGTTCAGAGGTTAAACTCTGACCTGGTGGGAGGTAGGTGTGCCTCCCAAGAAGCCCTGCTGTGCCAGGCAATTGTCCAACCTCAGGGTGTTGATTCTGGGTTGGATGACCAGGTTCAGAGGTTAAACTCTGACCTGGTAGGGGGTAGGTGTGCCCCCCAGAAAGTCCTGGCGTGCCAGGCAATTGCCCAACCTCAGGGTGGTGACCCTGGGTTGGGGAACCAGGCTCAGAGGTTAAACTCTGACCTGGTGGGAGGTAGGTGTGCCTCCCAGAAAGTCCTGGTGCGCCAGGCAATTGTTCAACTTCAGGGTGGTGACTCTGAGTTGAATGGTCAGGTGCAGGGGTTAAACTCTGACCTGGTGGAGGGTCAGTGTGCCCTCCAGGAAGTCCTGGTGTGCCAGGCAATTGTTCAACTTCAGGGTGGTGACTCTGAGTTGAATGGTCAGGTGCAGAGGTTAAACTCTGACCTGGTGGAGGGTCAGGGTGCCCTCCAGGAAGTCCTGGCGTGCCAGGCAATTGTTCAACTTCAGGGTGGTGACTCTGAGTTGAATGGGCAGGTGCAGAGGTTAAACTCTGACCTGGTGGGGGGTAGGTGTGCCTCCCAGGAAGTCCTGGTTTGCCAGGCTGTGATCCAGTCTGAGGGTACAGACCCTGGGCTGGAAGACCAGGTTCAGGGTGTCCCCCCGGACCTGGAGGGAGGGGCTACTGATAACAGTGCCCCTACCATGTTGTCTTCTGAGGAGGCCACTCCTAGTTGGAGGGTGCTGGACCCCAGAAGGGAGGGCAGGGGGAGGGAAGCCTCACCCCGGGCCCTAGTCCAACCTGAAGGTACAGGCCCCAGGTTGGAGGGCCAGTGGCAGGTTAACAGCCCTGCACTGGTGGAGGAATGGTACAGGGTGACTTCTGTAAGCACCCTGACCATGTTGGACCCTGGGGGTACCGCTCCAGGAGGGAGGGTACAAAGCCCCAGAGGGGAGGACCAGGTTCAGGCTGTCATCCCTGACCTGGTGGAAGGGAGAGTGGTTAAAGGGTGCCCAGCACCTGGGGCTACCGCCCCCCACTCTCCACAGCCACAGTGGTTGGAGAGCTTTGAGAGGCCTGGGGCCTGGCTCTCATCCCTGGCAGCTGTCAGTAATCACTGTGGCTTGCTGTCCGGGTGGACAGAGTTATCCCTGGGGAGGGGACAAGTGTCACACCCCAGGGGTAGAGTGGGCAACACCACTATGTTGGTCATGGTGGTACTATCCTGCTCCTGGGATACATCTGTGAGCAAAGTAAGGTTAGGTGCTACACAGATGGGATCCGCAGGAAAGGAGAAAGGTTCCCCATGGATGGGCTTAGTGGGCCCTGAGAGTATGGACAGAGGGATCCAATGGGAGTCAGGAAGGCGAAGAACTGGAGCATGCCCCTGCTGTTGTGGGCCTGGGTCCTTGTTCTGTCGCCTCAAACAGGGAAGTACATCAGGATAGTGATTGTTCTCCCCTGGCTTTAGGCTGGTGGGGGGTCATGTTGGACCTGGCTTTTTGACAGGGACATCCCCAAACTTTTTTGCCTCCTTCCTCCTATTTTTTTCTGACCTGTTGTTGTTGGCTTTTGACCTCTGAGCACTTTACCACTGCTAACCAGTGCTAAAGTGCATATGCTCTCTGTGTAAATTGTACTATTGATTGGTTTATCCATGATTGACTATTTAATTTACCTGTAAGTCCCTAGTAGAGTGCACTACATGTGCCTGGGGCATGTAGATTAAATGCTACTAGTGGGCCTGCAGCACTGGTTGTGCCACCCACCTCAGTAGCCCCTTAACCTTGTCTCAGGCCTGCCATTGCAAGGCCTGTGTGTGCAGTTTCACTGCCACTTCGACTTGGCATTTAAAAGTACTTGCCAAGCCTAGAACTCCCCTTTTTTCTACATATAAGTCATCCCTAATGTGTGCCCTAGGTAACCCCTAGAGCAGGGTGCTGTGTAGGTAAAAGGCAGGACATGTACCTGTGTAGTTATATGTCCTGGTAGTGTAAAACTCCTAAATTCGTTTTTACACTACTGTGAGGCCTGCTCCCTTCATAGGCTAACATTGGGGCTGCCCTCATACACTGTTGAAGTGGCAGCTGCTGATCTGAAAGGAGCAGGAAGGTCATATTTAGAATGGCCAGAATGGTAATACAAAATCCTGCTGACTGGTGAAGTCGGATTTAATATTACTATTCTAGAAATGCCACTTTTAGAAAGTGAGCATTTCTTTGCACTAAAATCTTGTTGTGCCCTTCAATCCACGTCTGGCTAGGTTTAGTTGACAGCTCCTTGTGCATTCACTCAGACACACCCCAAACACAGGGTACTCAGCCTCACTTGCATACATCTGCATTTTGAATGGGTCTTCCTGGGCTGGGAGGGTGGAGGGCCTGCCCTCACACAAAGGACTGCCACACCCCCTACTGGGACTCTGGCAGACAGGATTGAGCTGAAAGGGAACTTGGTGCATTTCTTAGAGACTCTTTGAAATCACCCCCACTTCAAAGGCACAACTTAGTATAAAACAGGGCCTCTGCCCTACCTCATCAGACACTTGCTGGAGAAGAAACCGGAACCAGAAACTACATCCTGCCAAGAAGAACTGCCTGGCTGCTCAAAGGACTCACCTGTCTGCTTTCTCCAAAGGACTGCTGTCTTGCTGTTGCCCTGCTGCCTTGCTGAACTCTTGTCTGGCTGTGAAAGTGCTCTCCAAGGGCTTGGATAGAGCTTGCCTCCTGTTCCTTGAAGTCTCAGGACCAAAAAGACTTCTGCCTTTCACGTGGACGCTCCGTGCGCTGAAAATTTCGACGCACAGCTTGTTTCGCGGCGAGAAAAACGCCGCACACCGACGCTGATCAACGCGACGCCCTCGGGACGATCGAGACTTCGACGCACAACCTCGCAAGGACAAAGCCGCCTGACTTCCAAGGAGAAATCGACGCGACGCCTACCGTGAGTGCGAAACTTTGACGCACGGCCTCGCAAGGACAACGCCGCCCGACTTCCAAGGAGAAATCGACGCGACGCCTGCCGTGAGACCAAAATTTCGACGCACGGCCTCGCAAGGACAACGCCGCCCGACTTCCAAGGAGAAATCGACGCGACGCCTACCGTGAGATCGAAACTTCGACGCGCAGCCCCGCAGAACGACGCGCAGCCGGAAAATAAGCAGGAGAATCCACGCACAGACCCGGGACATCTGGTAATCCCCGCGATCCACAAAAAGAGACTGTCTGCGCGCCGGAAAATGACGCCCGACTTCCCCGCGTGGAAAAGAACGACGCAAGTCTGTGTGTGCTGAGGAGAAATCGACGCACACACCCCTTTTTCCACGCATCTCTTCTCCTGTGGCCCTCTGAGGAGATTTCCCACCAGAAACCAGGTACTCTGTGCTTGAAAGACACTTTATTGCTTTTTAAAAGACTTAAAGACACTTAGTATCACTTTTCAGTGATATCTTTACAAATTCGTATTGCAACTTTGATCGTTTTGACCTACAAGTACCCAGATAAATATTCTATATTTTTCTAAACACTGTGTGGTGTATTTTTGTGGTGTTATACTATGGTGTTGTATGATTTATTGCACAAATGCTTTACACATTGCCTTCTAAGTTAAGCCTGACTGCTCGTGCCAAGCTACCGGAGGGTGAGCACAGGCTGATTTTGGATTGTGTGTGACTTACCCTGACTAGAGTGAGGGTTCTTGCTTGGACAGAGGGCAACCTAACTGCCAACCAAAAACCCCATTTCTAACAGCCATCACCTGTCCAGAAAAGTTAGAACATCTTCAGGGTTAAAACAAGGCTGTGTACTAGCCCCCTATTGTTCAACTTATTCATCCCAGACTTACCCCCATTTCTAGACAATGTGGGATCTCATGCACCAATCCTTGGTGGCAAAGAGCTGTGTAACATCCTATATGCAGATGATCTGCTAATGCTAATTAACACCAGTGTAGGACTTCAACGATTAATTAACTTAATTAATAGGGTAGCAGAGTACTCTGTTAAAAATAAGTTAGAAATTAATTTAAAAAAGACTTAGGTTATGCCCTTAAAACGTCAAATTTCAGAATCTTGGAAATGGCACATCAGGAGTCAACAATAGTAGAAACATCGACACATACTTACCTTGGATTCAAACTGGATTCGAGAGGGGCATTTGCAGTACAAAAGAAGGCCATCTCACCAAAAGCTGAAGCACTAAACTTTGCCTTCTCAGCCTTAAGGAAACTTTTGTGGGGCCACAATCTCAAGGCCTTACTAGCGGTGGTGAGATCTAGAGTTGTCCCTACGCTGTCATATGGAGAAGAGATCAGGTTAGGAGAGACTGCCGATATCCTGGAGAAATTTATACTGCGAAAATTCAAACATTTGTTTCAGCTACCAATGTCTGCCCCCCAGCCCAAGTAAGATTAGAGTTCTCTTTGCCAAAGCAAGCCTTAGCCAGGCAAGGCATATTTTTAAGATGCTGTAACCGCTTGAGCAATGCTCCTGAAGACACCCTTGCAATTATGCATGGATAGAAATAAATCTTGAACGGGAGAAACAAGGCTTTGCCACCTATTTGCGGAACAGTTTAGATAATGTAGGACTCTTGGGAACAGACCATCAGCAACTCTATATTAAAGAAAACTTTCAACACCTGCATTCAGCAGAAAAGCCGCCTGGAGGACAAAGGGCTATTTGCAAAGCATGCATATGGGTAGCTGGTGATGAACTCATACGAAACCCGGAAGGAACAACCATACTTTGACCTCACCCTTTCATTTACCATCAAGAAGGAACTAATTAAATTGCATTTGGCTTCCTTCCAACGCTTGAGTTTATACCCAAATGGCAGAGTAAAGGGCAACATGAAAACAAACTGTGCCGCTTGTGTTATCAGACAAACAAAACATTCGTGCATATTGTATGTTTGTGTCGAAAGTTATTAGCAGACCGCAGGGCCTTGCTGTGCAGAGAATGTACTGCCCTGGGAGTAAGGACTTGCAGGGCAACAGCGATTGCCACCCTCAACCCACAAAACCCCATACTGAGCATGCGACTGGTGCAGTTTTTTGCAATTTTTAATAGTAAGATGAAACCGTGCCAGGGGTCTGAGCTGGGACGCGGCAACTGGGAACCGAAGGGCCCTTGACAGCCCTTTAAGGGTAGGCCACAAGAGGAATTAGAAGCCCTTTCCTCCCGCTCCCCCCACGGGTACTAAACCACTTTTTTGAGCAGGCTGGCATAGCCAATAATTTTACTGTGAAATAGAGCTAAGGCCGAGCTGCTAGGGGCAGGGTGCGATGTTTATAGACCCCTATCTCGACCACTCAGGTCACCGAATCAAGGAGATTTAGAACCTGTTTGTAGGGCCTTCTAGGCCTACGGTAAAGCTGTCACTTGACAGTAAAACAACTCTGTATTTATTGTTGGCACTAAGCACCTTATGCATGTTTGGTCATGCCTGTTAGAGGCATCTCTTGCATAATGTACAATGCACTTTTAGGTTTACTGCGCGGAATTCAGGCAATTAAATGTAGGAGTCTTAGAATCTGTTTGTAGGGGCTCCCAGGCCCGTGGTAACACAGTCATCTGTTAGTAACAGAGCTTTGTATTTACTGTCTGCACTAAGCGCATTAGGCAAGGTTTGTTGTGCCTGCCCTAGAGGCAGCTCCTATATAATGTACACCGCACTTTCAAGTTTATCGTGTACTATCTAAGCCATGAGTGGTTCGGCCTAATCTTACCTAGTTAAATCATGTCTTTTGTGCAGTGACTATGTTGAAGCTGGACGGATAATGAATGTCGGGCCTCATAGTCCTGTTGAACTGTGATGCTTTGATTTCGATCGCTCGTATCTATTCAGGACATTTTAGTTTTTATTGAAGATATGTTTTAAGATCGGAGATTGGTGCTTCTTTATGGTTTTAATCAACTAATAAACTATTTTTTTTATCATTGATCGATCTCTCTCTCTCTCCCGCTCTCTCTCCCTGCATATTTACAGGTTTGGACCTGACATTCATCTCCGCAGGTGCTGCATGACCACTCCCCCTACTTTTCAGGTACTCCTGGTTGGATTTCCCTGGCTCCCAAATTTGGAGATACAGCCAGCCCTCTGCGCAGAAAAAGAAAATGGGCTGGCACCACCTACTCCTCCCTGTGGGCAATATACATCAGTGGCAGAAGTGCTTGGAGGACAGCAGCCTTTTCAGAGAAGTCACAAGGTTTTATGACAGGCTTACCATATCCCTGGTCCCTTACCAAGCTACTATACACACAGACGAAAAACTGTATTCGCAGACGAGGGGCTTATTGTACCTCTAATCCACTGTAGCTTGTGTGATTTAGCATGTTCATGTGCATATAATAAATACTAGAAAACATGAGTAAAATAAGTGAAAACAATAAGAAAATACTAAACATTGCTAGAGGTCAAATCATATCCTACATTACACCTAAATGTCCCTTTGTAGAGGTAGTTAGTTAGGTATTATGCCCTGAGTAACAAGTTGCTATATGCTGTTGTATTTTCTGTTACACATAAAGATGACATCATATGTAATCTCCATTCCCTTAGGGGGACTATATCAAAGGGGTCGGTCATCCTGATGCCATGCCTAATATACTTCTGGGATGCTGCACCACAGTTGGTTGGCTGCCCACAGCCTTGCACAGGGAGAGGTCTTAGCAAAGACAGGAGTCATGCCCCCCTGGCCAATGGCCATGCCCACGGGACTTCTGTCCCCTGCCATGGCCATTGGGCACAGTGACATGAAGAGGAGGCCCAAATTAAGCCCCCCTATGGTACTTTTAAATAAAAAATAGAAATACTTACCTGGACCTACCTTGGATGGGTCCCCCCATCCTTGGGTATCGTCCAGGAGTAGGTGGGGGTAACAGGAGGTGTCCCTGGGTGCAGGGAAGGGCACCTGTGGACTGTTTCCATGGTCTTTGACCATGGAAGTGAGCCCACAGGTCCCCCTAATGCCTGCCCTGACCCAGGTGTTAAATAATGGTGCTAATGAGGCTTAGAGCCATTATTTAAGGCCCTCCTCCTCCCGTGCGTCATTTTTGCACAGGAGGATAAATAAGGCGCAAATGCCTTAAAGTCACTTTTTGCCAGGGAACGCCCACCTTGCATCTCATTGATGCAAGGTAGGTTTCCCTGGTAAAAAAATTACACAAACTCCATAACTTTGACGCTAGACGGGTCTAGCGCCAAAGTATAAATATGGAGTTAAGTTTCCGCCAGATTTGCGTACAAAAATTCCACAAATCCGGCGCAAATAGAGTGTAAATATGCCCCTATGTTTCTAGTGCTGGTTTTTTGCATGAGGACCAGAGTTGTGCTCTAATCTAGATCTGTACCTGAACATAGGCGTATTGCTGAGGGGGGTAGGAGTAACTGATATGTCAAATAGTGTGTTACTGCGTTGGGGGAAGTGTTTTCTTATTGTACATTTATGGCAGGTAAAACTCACCCCATATAACCACAACCCGGGGCTGCGCATATGCCAGTGCTCCAAGAAAATATGTGATTCAACCAACCAGTCATGTGAGCATGCGGATACCTACCATCTTAGCGTTCTCTACATCATACTCAGGGCCACTGGAATTATGCAATTGTGCGGCCGAGTGTTTTCACATAATTATGGATTTGCCACATAATCCACCATCTGCTGCATAATCTGCAGATTTTAACAAAAATAATTTGTTTCTAGCTCAAACGGTTCAAAAGTTACTAAAAACACAGCAACATATTTTGTTGCGTCATGGAAGGACTTTTCCAAAGGTTGACTGGTCAACTTTCTGTTGCTTGTTGCTGTTTTTAAGTGTTAAACTAGTACTAATGAGGGGCACCCTAAGCAAAGGGAGTGTTAGCGAGTGTAAAAATGTCAAAATAATAAAATAATGCAATCTCAAAATGTAGCCTGTTATTCCACATAATTTGCCTTTTCCACAGAATTTAGTCTGCTGCATAATTTGGCTCTTTCCTGCCGCATATTTCCAGTGGTCTGATCATACTGTTGAAGCTGCAATGTAACGGAGTTGTCTCTTCTTGCATTACTCTTCTATTTAATAAAGTAGAGGCCTGGCTTTCCCATGTGAGATAGATATTATACGGCATAGTATATGCATTTGTGTTATGGTCAGACAGACCCATGTGCTGGGCCTTATGCCACTGGCTGTGGTATATGCGGTGGTGGAGGGGTTTGCACTGGTGCAGCAGAGGGCCAGGCTTTGTGAATGGCATTATGCCACCTGCTGTAATTCGATGGTAGGCTTGTCTGACTGAACATGCATCAGTATACTCTTGCTTACAATTCATCAGTGGCATGTTTTCCTTGCTGACCATGCAATGGTGGTGCACTTTCCTTACTGTCCATCCTTTAGTGGTATGCTTTGTGCGCTGACCATGCATCAGCGGTATGCTTTGCTTGCTGTCAGTAGTTAAGTGACACGCTTTGTGTGCTGACCATGCATCAGTGGTACGCTTTCATTGCTGACCATGAATTGGCGGTACGCTTTCCTTGCTGTCCATACTTAAGTGATATACTTTATGTGCTGACCATGCATCAGTGGTACGCTTTCATTGCTGACTATGCATCATTGGCAGACTTTCCTGGCTGATCATGCATAAGTGGTACGCTTTCCTTGCTCACCATTCATCAGTGGTACGTTTTCCTTGCCGACCACGCATTAGTGGTGCACTTTTTTTTACTGTCCATCTTTCAGTGATATTCTTTATGTGCTGACCATGCATCAGTGGAATGCTTTCATTTTTGACCATGTGTTGGTGGTACACTTTCCTTGCTGTCCATATGTAAGTGATATGTGTGCTGACGATGCATTGGTGGTACGCTTTCCTTGCTGTCCATAATTAAGTGATATGTTTTATGTGCTGACCAATACATCAGTGGTACGATTTCATTGCTGACCATGCATCAGTGGTAGATTTTCCTTGCAGATAAAACATCAGTGGCAGGATTTCCTTGCTGACCACGCATTAGTAGTACCCTTTTTTGCTGATAGTACACTGGTAGTGCATCCTTTGTTGTTCATGCATGCTTTCCTTTCTGACAATGCATTGGTGTCACATTTTCCTTGCTGACGATTAATTGGTGGTGCACTCTCCTTGCTTCAGTAATATTCTTCGTATGCTGACTATGCCTCAGTGGTCTGCTTTCCTTTCTGACTAAACCTCTTGTTTCTCTCTACCGGTATCTCTCTTCTTCCTGGCTGGCTCTATCCCCTTCCACCTGGAAAGAAGGGCCTATATTAAGGACAGGTGTTGCCACATAGCCTATACCCATCCCCTTCTTCCACTGTACATGCCTGGAAAGAAGAAGGACCTATGGTAGGGAATACTGCTGCCACCTTGCCGCGTTTCCTTCTCTACTGAAAGAAACCTTGATTTTATAGCCCCACCCCTTCCTTTCTGTGAACCTCGCCTTCCATTCTCATTGGTTGAAGAACATCCTGGCAAATTCTTGTCTTTCCTTCCACCTTCATTATTAGTTCTCCTCTCATGCGGCTCTACCGACCTGCAAAACTCCAGGCCTTGCCCTCTTCACCTCACCATCAGCTCTTGGCTTTCTCGGTGTTCTGATGTTTCAATACTGTAGGGATTACTCCTGCTCCCTGGAGCCTGCCTGTTCTCTTTTCTCTCACCATTCTGGAGCTGTTATTCTAGCGAAAAAAGAAACTGTTCTGTTTTGGCATGCTATAACAGTGCTCTCTCTTGTTGATTGTGATCTCCTTTCCTCCCACTAGAGGTCCTTCTTCCAAATCACAAAGGTCCCTGTGTCAGACATTTCTCCTTCTGGAGCTTGATTCTGGGGGTATCTGGAAGAGTCGTTTAACCACAAATGAGGAAATACTGAGAGATTAGGGAACACCGTTGCCATTGGTAAGTCCCAATTTCCCACCAGAGATTTTGTCTGCTTCCAGCAGCTGGACTCTTGGTGAAATGTGATAACTTAAAATTTTGATGGGGCTGGTAACACCTACTCCCACCTCAACCTTGCACCAGTACCCTACCATTCTACTTCTTCTGGCTCAAACACTCAGTGCAGTACACTGTCCACTTCTCCTCTGGTGCAGAGGTGGAGAAGCCTGCAAATTCATAAATTTCTTGGCTGTAGGAGCCACAGCCTAAGCCATGCCTTAAAATGTTTGACATGTATATCATTCAATACATGTCATGTAAAATATGCTAAATACTCTTTCAAATTAAAAAAATGTTCAACCTTTTGTTTCAATGTAGTATATTAGCTTATTTCTTTGCATTGAGTGTCATTTATTAGAAGTACAAGTTGAAAGGTGATTTTAAAAACTACAGGAGAGAGGGAAAGGTTCTGTGCATGGCTTGCTTGGTCTGGCTCTATTTTGGTTTGCCAGTCCCACAAGACCAAAGGCTGCGACGAGTCAGACATTGGGTGCAAGCTAGCCTCGGGCCATGTCTGGCACCCCCACCTCTTTCTAGGCGCCAAGGTACATCAGCCTCCTGATGGTGCGGGCTGAATATATTGCTTCATTTCAGCTCATACCAATGGCTGTAAGGGCTTCACTCTTTATATTGGATGGAATCAGTGGTTCCCCGGTCTTTCTATTTTGTCCACTTTCTATTTTTTGGGACTTCCCCAGAATTGCTCTTGTCCCTCACTTGGTGAGGTTTCTAACTTCTTTAAATGCCTGGGGTCTGAAGTCTTATGTTCCCTCCTTGCCGTATGTGCTTTCCTGTGAACTCCTTTTGTCCATCTTAGACTCAGCTGACAAGCTTGATTGCAGATACTTTGGGAACCTAAAGCAAAAAGACAGGTTGACATGGGGGTACTCCTCTCTTCTAGCAACACAATAATTTTTAGGCCTTTTGCTGCAATCTGGCACCCTTTTACAGTGCGTATAATGTGTCACCTACCCTGCTACTAACAGTGTGAAGGAGGAACTCTTTGGGTTCCCCTGGCTTTGATATTATTCCTTCCATTTTGTTCTTTTTGTTCTTCTGAATGTAGCACTTCTCTGCTAGCCATCACTAGGTGTTTTCAAGAGTACACATTATGGCCCTCATTATGACTTCGGTGGTCTAAAACCTAGACCGCCAGAGATGGCGGTCATCCGACCGCCATGTTATCACTGCTGGCGGCTCTCCGCCAGAATTTGGGTGGAGAGCCGCCAGCAGCCATACTGGTGGTCGGCGGTGCAGTGGCAGCTGCTCCACTTGCACCGCCACATCATCAGCTCACCACCACGCCTATTACAAGTTGGTAATAGGCGTGGTGGTGTTGTGGCGATGGGGCAGTGCTGGCAGAACAGGCCCCAAGGATCCCGTCCTTTCCCGGATGTCCACCGTGTAAAGGTAAGTGGCCGTCCGATAAGGGCGGGGGGGGTGATGAGTGGTGTGTATGTGCATGGGGGTGTGCAATTTTCTGTGATTGGAGAGGGGTGAGGTTTGTGTGCATGTATGTGTGTAATTATGAGCGTATGAGTGCGTGAATGGATGCGGGGTGGTGGGGGGGTGTGGCGAGGGTGTGTGCAAGTGTATGTGTGTGTCTGTATGAGTGCGTGAATGCATGGTTGCATGTGTGTGTGGTGTGTGCATGTTTGGATGGGGTGAGGGTGGGGGGTCCCTATGGGCTGAGGGGGGACTGTGGCTGTGTGGGGGGGGTGAGGGTGGGGGGCAGTCGCATACTGGCACCAGGAATGTAGAGTCCTGTTGCCAGTATCCTTTCCGCCAGGGATTTCCTGGCAGTGTTGCCGCTGGGGAATCCCTGGCAGAAAGGAGGCTCCTAATACCGTCGGCCGTCTATGGTGGACCACTAGAGCGAAGGTGGTCCACCTTCGCCCCGCTGGTCCGACCGCCCTGGCGGTACAGGCGGTGAACTGGCTGCTTTGCAGCCTGTTCACTGCCGTGGTCATAATCTGGCGGTCCAGCACCGCCATGCCGTCTGCGGTGTTACCACCACCGCCAGCGTGGCCGTGCTGGACCGCCAATGTTGTAATGAGGGCCAATATGTTTAGATCTGCAGCTTTGGCCATTTTATTCACCAGGTCTTTATTAAAGAAAGTGTCCCTGGGGCATAGCAGGTGTGTGCCCAGTTTCTGTCCCATCGGGACTTTAGTTACTACAGAAGGGGCCACAGACATTTGTGTTGCCTCCCTTCTGTAATATAGATTGCACCAGTGCTAAATGTGGGTCCGTGCAATCTCATGATGGCATTCCCTCATTTGCATGAGGGGATGGCCCATGCAAACAAGGGGATCCTTTCCCTTTGCACCCGTGCCGTATTACAGACCTGGTTGAAGAAGCAAACAGGCTATCGCTTGTGCCATAAATAGGTGGCACACAGTCAGTGCACAGCCTCCTGCAGGGCTCAGCCAGGCCTATAAGGAGTAGGAGTTCAGCTGCATTGTGGTGGTGGTGTGGCCTTGTAAACCATCAGTACTGCAGAGCACAGTTCCAGGAGAAGCTCAACAAGCTGTAGTTTCACTTTCTCTACATATCTCATCTTTCGGACTGAAGACACTAACAACAGCAGGCTTCTTCAGAGCCTGGGAGTGGGGTTAAGGAGAATCGGGTACTAGTGTTCCGGATACTGCAGCATGGCACTGTAATACGGCCCCTGGCATTCTGCCTTATACCAAGGTGCCTCTGAATGAAGAACATTGATGAAATCATCTTAAATGTGAGTGTTAGTCCCTAAATAAAGGAAGGGGGTCAGCTGGGGAAGCTGTCCCTCTTCGGACATGGCTCCCACACTTGCCTTGACAGTCATCATCTTTCAAATGCATGTTTTAAATCCAGCAGCAGAGCATTTGTAGGAATGTATGAAAGCCTAAAACGTGATCGAATATGTTTAAAGGATAATTGCCAAGGTTATGGATGCATTTATGGGGGTTATTCACAATGACTTTCTTTCCCTAAGTGGCACACTGCTCCCCCACAAGTCCTGCTCCTTCCCTTCTGGTATCCCCACTTCCCATTGTTGGGGTCCCCTTGTCCCACGTAGGCCAGTTTTTCTTCTCTATCCTCTCCTGTCTCTGAAAGTCACTCAGTAGAGTAGTAACTGTGTCTCACGCACCAATACAAGCAAGAGCAAGAACAGCTTAGGTTGTCTTCCTGCCTGCTTAAGCAATAAAAGGCAGTCATTATTCAGATGCAATGGTCCCTCAAAGACTTGAGCCCCAGTGCCACTTCCCCTGCTGCACTCATTACAAACTATGCTCGTCAAGTATAGAGCGCTCCCCTTCAGTCTTTAACTGCCCTACAATGCACATGCCAAGATGTGGGTACAGATAATAGGGAGAGTTAGAAAATTAAATCAGAGGAAATTAATTTCCCTATTAACTAATATTGAAGTGGAAGTTTTTTAAACTGGTTAGAATTTTAATAAAGCCGTTTTGGGTTTAGAAACATCAGAATTCTCCTGATTGAGTGGGCAGTATTAGCATATATGCTATGATGGGTAATTTCTCTCTCTCTCACATATAGGGTCAGATTTATGGAAAGTGGCGCTGCACTGAGTGCAGCGCCACTTTCCTTGCGCTCCTCTACCACCACCATGTGTGCACCATATTTAAAATACGGCGCACCATGGCGCAGGGTCGGGGGCAATAGCGTCATTTTTCATGAGGCTATTGATGTACTCTGCAGAGTACATAGGGGGCCATTATAAATAACGGAAACCCCCTTTTAACGCCTGCTCTCAGCAGGCGTTAAAAGTGCCATATAAAATGACGCAAGGATAAATATCCTTGCACCATATTTCCCACGCCCCCTTTGCATACTTTATGCTTGGGCAAAGGATTACAAAGTGGCACAATGCACGCATTGTGCCACTTTGTAAATATGGTGCTAGGATTTTGGCCTCGTTGGGCCACATTAGTGTAAAAAAAAATGACGCTAATGGTGACGCTAGGGGCTTGTAAATATGCCCCTTAGTTTCCTGGACTGTCCGTATCGTCTGAATCTGTATTTCCAGAAAGTCTTCTGAGATCCTCATTACGAGTGGATAATTCCAATCAGAGCAGTAACTCCATGTGGAATGTTGCCACAAAGAAAAAATGTTGCATGGACACAGACAGGGCCCGAAAGCAGGAAAACAGCCTGGTCCCAGCTCAACCCTCTGCAGCACCACAGGAATAGGCAGCATGCAGTATGTCCCAGGACCTCTCACCCCCTCCCCCAAAGCAGCAAGCCAGAGTGCAACTAGGCACCCGGCCACATTCAGAGCTGCAGGACCAGAGCAGACTGGGCCACCCACCAACCCCAACACCTGCATGGGGGAGCAGACTCCCCTGTCTCCTAACACTGAACCCCTCCCAGATCACTGACCCCGTTCCCACTATCAACAAAATGCAAGTCAGTCTAGGCCAATGACAGAGTCAGAGCTGAGTTCAACCTCTCACCCAGAGCACAACAGACAGAGGAACAGCCAATGCTTCCCTGGTTTTACCCTGGTTAAACCTGCCCCGACCACGGGATCCCCTCCCCACCCCTAACCCACCAACCCTCCTGCTGACAGCTTCCACCTGCTCAGAGCATGAGGGAAATGTCAGCATATTTGTCCCTGGAATTGGGGGAAGACACAATGACCCATTATTTCAAGGTCCATGTGGTTATTTCCAAGTTCAGGGACAAACCTTGTAATTGCTGGTTTTGATGTGCGGATGCTGTCCAGAAACAGAGTCCATGCCCCTGATATTCCTGCACCTAAATACAAAATACTTGTAATGAGGGCCTGAATGAGGTCACTCATGAACTTTGATACCACTCTAACCTCTCCCTTGTTTTGGTTCCCTTCCTCTCTCCACTTATCTTGTTTATCATCTTTTCTCTGACATTCTTCCTTTTCTATCACCTAGACCATTTCCCATCTCTTTCTCACACCTCTTCCTTCTCTATAAGTGTCATACATTTAACAATTACAGTTCTGCTTCATATCTTGCCTTTAAGTTATACTTGTAGTTTTGCTTTCTCATCTTGACTGCATGTTTTTGTAGGAAGCTGGCTCTGTATATGCTATACCAAAGTGAGGTATGGTGTGTACAGAATCCAGGGTTCCCCAGAGGCTTAACAGAGGCTGCAGTACGCTCTCTTTTGTGGTAGTGTGGTCGAGAAGTTAGGCTTATCAGAGGGTAGTGCAAAGCATTTGTTGTACACACACAGTCAGGAAATGAGGCACAAACTCAATGACTAACTCCAAGTCAATTGTTTTATATAGTAAAAATATATTTTGTTACTTTATTTCTAGAATCAGAAGGTCTTTGTTGCAGGTTAGTACAGTTGTCAATAGGAATCAAGCATATGTATCAATTGTACTTTGTTTGTTTTTTGCAGATAAAGCAGTTTACAAGTAAGTAACACTTTTCTTTGTCAAAAGTTGACAGTGGAATTTTTCATAGGCATCAATGGAGTCCTAGAGGGAGAAAAGTGTTAGCGTGGCTAAAAAGTAAGTACACGACTTACGAATCCAGCGTTCAGGGGTTAGGATGGCCACAGGTCAAAGTTTAGGCTGACCCCAAAAGTGCACCACCAGCATCACAGGCCGGCTGGGGTAAAGAGGTCAAAGTTGGTGTCAGGTTTACAAAGGAATCCCATGAGGTCTGGGAATGCTAGTTAGAAATCAGATTGCAGGTAAGTACCTGCGGTTCCAGGACACAGGCCTGGGGGGTTTAGGTCAGTACTGGGGGGGGGGGGCACACGTTCACACCAAATACACACCCTCAGTTGATCAGGGGCAGCCGGTTGCAGGGTGGAAACACAGAGCTGGGCACCCAATGCTCTTAAAAAGGGGGATCCCTGGGGTCACAAAAGATGCTGCAAGCTGGGTCCAGGGGGTTGGTTACAGGAAACCAAAGGCTGGACAGGTAGGGGAGGCACCCGCTTGACGTTGCTGGCCCATTGATCAGATTCTCCAAGACCAGGGGCTGCGGGTGCAGGGGTCTCCTTGGGCGTAGTGTGTCTTCATCAGATCCGGTCGTGGTCGGGGGGTCCTCTGGATTCAGGCTGCAGGTGTCGAGATGTTGGCCAAGAGGGGTCAACCCAGGGTGGACTCGAGGTCGGAAGTGCCTGGGGGCTTTCTATAGACCGGTGGGCCACCTGGACTCAGGTGCAGGGTGGGCAGGGCTGGCGGATCTGAGGCAGTTCTGGAGTCCTTTTGGAGGGTTTCTTCTGGACAGGGCCTTTGTCCTCAGGAGTTCTTGGACCTCTGCTGGGCAGACAGTCCTCTGGGGGTTTGTAGAGGTCGCTGATCCTGCAGGATGCATCACTTTCTTGGAGCAGGGGTCTTTGAAGCTGCAGAAAGGCCGGTAGGGCTGGGGCCAAATCAGTTGTTGTCTGGAGTCTTCACTGCTGACGTCGGCTTGGCAGTCCTTCTTCTTGAGGTTGCCCAAAATCTGGTGAGAAAGGTTCGGGGGTACCTCTCAATACTAGATTTAGGGGCATTACAGGAGTCAGAGTGTAGTAGCCAATGGCTACTGTCCCTGAGGGTGGCTACACCCTACCTGTCCCCCCTACCTTTGGGGAGGGGGGCACATTCCTATCCCAATTGGTCCCTCCCTTATAAAACAAAGATGGATAATTCTGAAAGGAGGGAGTCACTTCAGCTCTGGACACCTTTGGGGTGGTCCCAGCTGAAGTGGTCACTCTTCCTTGTTTTTCCTAATTTTCCCACCCGGATCTGCCACCAAAAGTGGGACTTGGCCTTGGGCACTGTAACAGAAGGCCTGAGCCTTTAGGGCTCACCTCCAAGTGTTACAGTTCCTGCAGGAGGAGGTGTGAAGCACCTTTACCCAGAGCATGGTTTGTTTCTGACCCCTGAGAGCACAAAGACTGTCACCCCATGGAGTCAGAAACGTGTCTGTTAGTGGCAGGCCGGCACAAACTGGTCAGCCTTACACTAAAGGGTTAGGTAAAATACAGGGGGCTTCTCTAAGATGCCCTCTGGGTGCATTTTGCACGAAATCCAATACTGGTATCAGTGTGGGTTTATTGTGCTGAGACGTTTAATACCAAACTTCCCAGTCTTCAGTGAAGCCATCATAGAGCTGTGGAGTTCGTAATGACAAACTCCCAGCCCATGTACTTAATATGGCCAGACTTTTAGTACAATGTCTAAGAAGGGACGGAGACACTGTAGGGGCATATTGCTCATGCAGTTATGCCCTCACCTGTGGTATAGTGCACCCTGCCTTAGCGCTGTAAGGCCTGCTTGAGGGGTGACTCACCTATGCCACAGGCAGTGGTTTGTGGGCATGGTACCCTGGAAGGGGTGCTGTGTCGACTTTGCATGTTTCTCCCCACCAACACACACAACCTGCAATAGCAGTGTGCATGTGTTTGGTGAGGGGTCCCTTAGGGTGGCACAATACATGCTGCAGCTCTTAGGGACCCTCCCTGGCCACAGAGCCCTTGGTACCACTGTTACCTTTTACAAGGGACTTAATTGTGTGCCAGGGGTGTGCCGATTGAGGAAACAATGGTACAGTTTAGGGAAAGAACACTGGTGCAGGGGCCTGATTAGCAGGGTCCCAGCACACACTCAGTCAAGTTAGCATCAATACCAGGCAAAAAGTGGAGGGTAACCATGCCAAAAGGGGCACATTCCTACAGTTTTGACCTCCGTTCTCCCTCTGCCTTCCTTGTAACTTCCATCTTCCATTATTAACTGCTTTCAAGCTTTATCCTTGGCTTCACTTCTTCTACAGGTTTCTCTCTCCTCCTTAATTGTTCATCCTCAATGGCCATCATTCTGTTTCTTTGAGGCTCCTTGTCTCTGGATTCTTTCTCTTTCACTCCCTCCCCTACACCTACATGAGTCTCCCTTTTGCCACCATGCCTATCTGGCATGCACCTGAACTGTTGCTCCTTTGTCTCCCCTTGGCTGTCAATATGTGTTCTCTACTTCCATTTTCGCTTGTGTCACAGTTCTTGGTTGCTCTGGTTTTGGTAAGACAGTGTGAGGGGAGGGAGTGCATGATTATCTTAGTGCGCCACATGAGTGTGATTTTCCTGATGCCTCATATGTGTGAATGAAGTTTACTGGAGCGCCTCTGTCTGCTAGGGGGGTTACACATTAAGGGAGTGACATTGCCTGATGAGGATGAATGCACATAATGGGATAAATGAACACATTAGCTGGCAGTGCTGATGTGACTGCACCTGATGTGAGCGACTGTGCTAGATTTGATTGCATCTGGTGTGAGTGACTGTACCTAATGGGAGTGATCATACCTGTTATAGGTGACTGTGCTTGACCTTGGTAACTATGCCTGTTTGTGACTTCACAAAACTGCCACAGAGTACTTTCCAGCTTAAAGCTATAGCACTGGTGAGACCAGGAATTTCTGATTCTGCACATATTTTTCACTCATTTCTATGGCGAGTGCTTCTGTTTATTTTTACTCATATAAATCACAGTATCAAGAACTGGACACTCAGTAGGTCTTTGAGTCCCTTATTGATTGTCCACGGAAAGGGCGAATCCTCTCTGTAGCCACAGTGACACCCTGCACAGAACAATATATTTAAAAGGTGGCAAATATCGTCTTACGAAGGTCCCAGTTAGGAGGGGAAAAATAAATGATAAAAAAACCTCTTTGGCAATCTGGTAAATATTGATTGAAGATGAATATTAATAGCGAAGAGATTAGCAAAATATCAAACTCCTCCCGACATCAGGAAGAAGAAAAGAGTCCCCATCCAGGATGTTTCAATTGCAAAGACCAATAATCAGAGACAAAATGGCAGCAGAGGAGCAATGTTCATGACCAAAAATACAGGAAAGAATGCATTGCAACACAACGTTCACCTGCAAATGTCTCCTTATATATGGTACTTGCAGGACATCCACGAGAAAAGTATCTGCAGCTTCTGGGATTGGGAACCCCTGTTCATATTGTTAAGGGCAAACCACCATCTTGGACAGGGCAGATTATAAGGTTTGTCCGTACACCCTTTCTGAAAATAATGGTGTTTCTATGGTAAACAAAGAGTTTCAAGTTGTACTTCTTTAAAATGCACTGCATTCCGCAGTCCCACAGAGGCAAAGTATGCCTGGTCCTACAGGCAGCTCACGGACTATCCCTCCAGGGTTACAAGCATGGAGATACCAGGGCAGTTCAGGCAGCATGCTGCCCGACACTGCAAGCAACACTGCTTCTTCTTTGGCCTCTGCAGGGCCTCATGTCAACTCTTGGCCCAGACATCGGCCCATATGTAAAACACGGGTACTTTACAGGGGCCTGCCTGGACCCATGATGTAATTAAGTAAGGTGGGATACAGTAATACAGACAACAGTGAACAAAAAGCATATGCCACTCTCTATGGGGCAAGCATCAATCATTTCCTTCCAATCGCCTCTTCTGAGAAAATACTAGGCTTTAATTTATGTCTGCCCACTGCGACCTCCTCATCCTCGTGCCCCTCATCTCGCTTTTCTACTTTTCTTGTGTGTGAATCTATGTGTGAAATAGTGGCATGTATTAGAGCATGTGTGTCTGTGTGTGAGACAGAATGACAGTTGTATTGCAATGTGAGAAAATGTATCAAGTGTGAACACTTATGTATGGCGCTTGTGTGTACTATTAATAAAGAGCAAGGCTGTGAAAGTGTAAGGTTATAAATGCGTGGTTGACAGTGCATGTGTAAACGAGTCAGACACATCTGACAGAATATGGCAGGCAGAGCCTGTCAAACAGAGAGCAGGAGACTTGTTAATGTGTAGGTTGAAACTAGCAATACCTCTTTCTTGGTGCATGGTGGCTGTCAATATTCATTTTACAGAGCAAAGTGGAGAACTCCCTCATCAACCTCTAGAAACCCTTGAACAGTGTGAGTGACCCACTGTCCTAAAACATGCTTTCAGTTCCACAAGTTCTAAAAATGTAAATCAGAAGAACCTTCCAAGCCTTTCATGGCAGGTATTAGACTTAGCATCCTTACGGTGGTCTTAGCCATGACTTTTGGCCTTTTTGCCTCCTGTTTTGTTGTATCCTTTTGTGGGTCTTACAACTCTGAACACTTTACCACTGCTAACCAGTGCTAAAGTGCATGTGTTTCTCCCCTAAATATGGTAACATTGATATATCCACAATTGGCATATCTAATTTACCTGTAGGTCCTTGTAAAGTGGTATACCTTTTACCCAGGGTCTGTAATTTAAATACAACTAGTGCGCCTGGAGTCCATGGCCCTGATTTATACTTTTTTTGCACTGCATTACCGTCATTTTTTGATGCAAAAACGGCGCAAACTTACAAAATACAACTGTTTTGCAAGTTTGCGCCGCTTTTGCATAAACAAATGATGGTAATGCGGCGCAAAAAAAGTATAAATCAGGGCCTATGTGTGCAAACTCACTGCCACCCCAACTTGGTATATAAAAACCTCTTGCCAAGCCCAGAACTCCCCTTTTCTTACATACAAGTCATACCTAATGTAGGCCCTAGATAGCCCATAGAGCAGGATGCCATGTAAGCAAAAGGCTGGACATGTACCTTTAAGTTTTTCATGTCCTAGTAATGAAAAACTCCTAAAGCCATTTTTTATTACAACATCTTTAAGCTGTAATTCCTGATCTGAGAGGACTACCTGCATCATCTTTAGTACCATTGGAATAGTAATAATATATCCCATTTACTCGTGAAGTCGGATTTATTATTACTATTTTTAGAAATGCCACTTTTAGAAAGTGGACAGTTCTCTGCACTCTCTACTCTGTGTGCCTACGGCCTATCTCCAATACACGTCTGGCTGGGTTAGGTAACAGTTATACTTGAGCATTCCACCCACAACACAGGATACTCAACTACATCTGCGTTAATCTGCATACTGATGCATTTTCCTGGGGAGAATGTGAAGGGCTCACACTTACATCTCAAAGGGTAGTGACTAGAGCCCACACAAAGGGGCTGATTACCCCCCACTAACAGTCTAGAGCCAAGGCTGAGCTGAAAAGGGGACCTGTGCACTTCACAGAAATCCTCTGTAGTCCTTTCCCTCCCCATAAAAGCCACCTTCTGGTATAAGTACTGGGCCTCTTAGCCCACTAAGACAGTACACTGATGGACTCAAGGAAACTCTACTGGAGTAAAGACTGCTTTGTGCGAGGATAGTCAGTATGTCAGACCTGACTGTTCCCAGGAACTGCTGTTCTTCCCAGTTGGGCTGCCCTGCTGCCTGTTGATCTCTGCCCTGCACCCCAAGGACTGATCATCTCTTCCAGAGTGTCTCCAAGAGCTTGCTGACTTGTCTCCAGGTTAATTGAGGGTCTCTGGGACATCAAAGACCCTGTCGCTCAGTAGAAATACCATCTTGGCCTCCGATCGCAGAAAGAGTGAGTGCGACACTATCCCTGTAACTACCATGACCGAGTGCTAATCCCCGGGGCCAAGCGTGCTGTCTCACCTGTTTGCACTGTTCAATGCACTGCCCGAACTGACCCGCTAAGCACCGTGCCACCAGGCAGCTTACCCCTGTGCAAGCCAACCACTAGCGTGAACCAGACCCACATCACAAAATGCATTGGCGGCAAGGACTCCAACCACCAGTTCTGCCAGCAGCACCAAGAGCTGCGTAGCAGAGGGCTAAGATTCGGAGACGTGGACCCAGTGAGGGAAGCTCGTCACCGTAAACTTCTACCTAGAAGGGCACAGGTGCTCCAATGCTTCAACCCAGGTACAGGGACAGTGCAGCTTGAAATAAGGGCACCATACTGATTACAGAGGCAGCGATGCAACCAACTTCATGACGGAGTGAGTAGTCCAGCACTTCCGCTGCACTCTCTGCAGTGAAAGGAACAACACCTTTGGCGCTTTGAATCCCATTCTCGAGCCGGCTTCGCATGGCCCCCTATTAGCCCACACTGTGCTGTCATTAAGGAACTCACCTACTCTTTCAGAAATACCGTACAGGCTCTACCACGAGCCCCGTCCAAATTACGCTTAATCTTGACAGCACTGTAATGATCCTACTTTTCCTAACTTGCATATCGTATTGCTATTAAATGGATTTTTGTCATATTAGTCTTCTTTAGACAGATAAATATCATCTATTTTTCGAAATCTGTGTGGACACTCTTTTGTGGTGCTTTTACTGTGTTATTATGTGTGTGTTGCACACATACTTTACACATTGCCTTCTAAGTTAGGCCTGCCTGCTCTGCGCCAAGCTACTAGAGGGTGAGCGCAGGTTAATATAGCTTGTGTAATGGACATGCCCTAACTAGGATTGTGGTCCCTACTTGGACAGTGTGCATACCTCTGCCAACTAGAGACCCAGGCCCATATTTATACTTTTTGACGCTAAACTGCGCTAACGCAGTTTAGCGTCAAAAAATTTAGCGCCGTCTAACGCCATTCTGAAGCGCCATGCGGGCGCCGTATTTATGGAATGGCGTTAGCCGGCGCTAGCAGACCGGCGCTGCCTGGTGTGCGTGGAAAAAAACCACGTAGACCAGGCTGCGCCGGCGTAGGGGGAAAATGGCGTTAGGGCGTCTTAAAATGGGGCAAGTCAGGTTGAGGCAAAAAAATCGCCTCAACCCGATTTGCGCCATTTTTTTCGACGGCCAGACGCCATTTAAATGACTCCTGTCTTAGTAAAGACAGGAGTCATGCCCCCTTGCCCAATGGCCATGCCCAGGGGACTTATGTCCCCTGGGCATGGTCATTGGGCATAGTGGCATGTAGGGGGGCACAAATAAGGCCCCCCTATGCCACCAAAATGTTTTTAAAAAAATAAAAAATTATACTTACCTGAACTTACCTGAATGTCCCTGGGATGGGTCCCTCCATCCTTGGGTGTCCTCCTGGGGTGGGCAAGGGTGGCAGGGGGGGTCCCTGGGGGCATGGGAGGGCACCTGTGGGCTCATTTTGAGCCCACAGGCCCCTTAACGCCTACCCTGACCCAGGCGTTAAAAAGTGGCGCAAATGCAGGTTTTTTTGACCCGCCCACTCCCGGGCGTGATTTTTGCCCGGGAGTATAAATACGACGCATTTGCATTGCCGTCAGTTTTTTAGACGGGAACGCCTTCCTTGCATCTCATTAACGCAAGGAAGGCGTTCACGCAAAAAAATGACGCTATTTGCCCATACTTTGGCGCTAGACGCGTCTAACGCCAAAGTATAAATATGGCGTTAGTTTTGCGCCGAATTTGCGTCGAAAAAAACGACGCTAATTCGGCGCAAACGGAGTATAAATACGGGCCCCAATTTCTAACAGCAGGTAATACACAATTTTTGTGAAGTTTTCGTAACCGTTGTTAGCCTACTTGTACTTTAAAACACACAAATTGCTTCCTATTTTCCCAAACAGCTCTTTGAACAAAGACCCCTAAACCTCCTCTAAAATGTCCTATGAGTACTCTCATGTTTTAAATATTGTTACTTGTCAATGTGTTTTATAAAATAGCCTTAATAGACTGCATAAGAAAAATACAAATTCTTTGTTTTGAACTTCACTGTCAACTGAGGGCTTCTGAGATGTTTTTCTAGGAGAAGAGAAGGTTTGCTAATGCCGACCATTTACACTACAGGAGTCCCCGGGCCCTTCACCATTTGTTTTGATCACTGCCAGCAGCACACTAGAGAGTATAGAGAGTATATGATGTCATTTGGTATGCCATCAGTGACTTAATCAATATCATTTAATATGCTATGAGCAATGTAATATTTGAGGTCTAAGCAGTGCATGGCAGGGGCACAAGTTATAATTAACTCAGTGAACTATAACTGGTGAATTTCAGTTTTTTGTTTTTAACTTTACTTTTTGTGTTACTATAATGTCACTTTAACTTTGTTTTTTTCAGTAAATTGCTAGGGTTGTTTTTAAACTAATCTAAAATCTTATTACCATGCCTAACTATAATGTCACTTTAAGCTTCTTTTAGCAAGAATATGTGTGTAGATAGATAGATAGATAGATAGATAGATAGATAGATAGATAGATAGATAGATAGATAGATAGATTCACTGAAAAAAGCTGTTGGTCGCAAGGCCTGGCCTTGCAGCCAAGCCCTTCTAACCACCCAACCCTGTGTCATGCATGGCCTTTCCCTGTGTGCAGTGCAGGTTGGCCACAGGGCCTGTCTCTGTCAGGGGATGTGTGAGTGAGTGTGTGAGTGTCTGAGTGGGTCTGAAAGTGAGTGTGTGAATTTATGAGTAGGTCTAAGTGGGTGCATAAGTGTCTGAGTGGGGGGTGAGTGAGCGCCTGAGCCTCTGAGTGCATGTATGAGTGAATGAATTCATGTATGAATGAGACTGTGGTTTTTCTTTCAAATTTTTCCATAATAGTGAATATTTTGCAAATAATTCATGGAAGTTCACAAAAATTCACGAATTTTCAGAAATATTGCACGCCGTGATGCAAAAGGGTCAGGGTACCTTCACCCATTCAGAATTTTAATTTTCAACCCCGGGGACCGTGTGCCATGAAATACAATGGTGGTTGAAACTTTCTAGTCAGACTGCGGTCAGCCAATTGCAATGCTTCTTTTCGCACACGTATTCGCAAAAATTCACAAATTTCACAAATTATTTGCTGCCAGATATACAAATGTATTTGCCCTTAAATATCTCCTAAACTACTGAATGGATTTACACCAAATAACAAAAAGCACAATCTGCATACCTGCAGCTAGCTTTCTGCCACATTGGGTGTAATTCCATCCAGTGATTCGAGCTGTAGATGTGTTTTTCCTGTGCTGATTATTACTGCAGTTTCCTCATTTTCTAAGTGTTGTACATGATATCTAGTATAACTTAATTTTATGTATGCAGAGGAGACCGGGATGGACCTCTTCACTAGAGCACATTGCAGGGTGGCCCGCTAAGATATCACTACACCATGGATCTATCTGGATAGTCCAGATACAGGACAAGAGAAATAAAGTATATAGGAGGCTACACAACACCAACCTATCCAGAGCAGTAGGGGAGAGCTGTGTGTGCAGGCACACCGAAAAAAGGGGAAATCATTGAATGTCAATTAATCCATATGGTGATGTAAAAGCCAGAGATGCTGTTGAATGAGTAAAATGATGCCAGATCTGCAAGAATAGTAATTGCTGACAAGACTTGTGGTCATGCACCTTTTTAAAGTCATGAATACTGCCTGATGTTGTACAAATACACCTCATGAGTAAGTAAAGAAGTTGAAGAGCAATGATGGCTGACAACCTTAGCAGACACTACACAATCTTTAAAGCCCCAGATTTCAGCTGCTGCTATGCAGAAGATCAACATTTTGACCACATATTTGCTCCCGAGCCCCTCTAATGCAATTAAAGGCTTCCAAACACTGGTGAGCCCTAATCAATGAGTCCTAGTTGTATCATGGCTCAAACTCTAGCCAGACTAGACCAAGAACCTGGTAAGTTGCTGCTCTGAATGCACAAGAATGAATCACCCAACACATGTTCTCCTTTTGTTCTCCCACTCTTTGAAGTTCAATACTTTTTCTTAAATCCCAAAAACCTCCGCTTTTTCTAGCTTATATGATGAGGTATCTTCCAGCCCTTGTAAAATTTCCTCCCTGACAATTCCCACTTTTATTGTTAGTATTAATTGCGGTTCAGGGGGAAAAAAGAGACAGAGTGGCGAAAAGAGAGCTAAGCTGCTTCAGTTGTTTCAAAAAGGACAGCAGCATGGCAAGGATTTGAAAGTTGACATTTCTCTTCAGTTCTATCATGCCAAAAAAAGTTTTTGTGACATGGTAATTAAAACCAAAGGGGCAAATTGTGTAAATAATTGTTGGTATGTAAATGCCCCAATCTGTGGTTCCACTTACACTGTCTCCTCTCCCCCAGGTTATCTCGCTTGCCAAGCCTTAAACATGGACAGCCAATCAATGCCCTTCTTCAACCTGCTGCCTCCATGACCTCTATCTTATCTCCTCTCCTTTGTGGAGCCCGTTGCCCAGCAAACCAAGAAGTATGGCAGCAGAATGGGTGGTTATATTTATTAGATCTGTTCCTTAGAAGACACTGAGGCCCATATTTATACTTTTTTAGGACCGCATTTTTGTCGCTTTTTGATGCAAAAGCGGTGCAAACTCACAAAGTACAATTGTATTTTGTAAGTTTGCGCCGCTTTTGCGTCAAAAAGCGGCGCAAATGTGGCGCTAAAAATGTATAAATATGGGCCTGAATGCTGTACTGTAGCATGGATGCCATTGGCCCTGGAGCAAGCAAGGAAATGGCCCCTTCAACTACTGTAGGAGTATTAAACTCTAGCACTGTCATGGCTCAAAGGGTCCCTCGGGGCTCTGGGGCTCTGGGCCTTGGTGCCACTGCACCTCCTGCACCAAAGGCAGCTATGTCCAAGGCTGGCTGTTATTCACCTTGGCGAGTGTGAAACATGGATGATCCACCTACACCAAAGATAGACAAATATATGCCCTGCTGACAGGTGTTGGCAGAGTCCATGTCTTTTGTGGCTGCCCTGTTGGAAGTGTTTGTCTTCCACAATTTTATATATTGTAGCCCTTCTGATAAGTGTTAGTCTCTGAAATACATTTTGGCACCCTTGCTGAGAACTACTGGTTCTGTCATATTAAAAAATTTATGGACGGAGTGCTGAACAAGGCAAACACTCACCCCCAGTCACAGATCTGGTTTTAATCCATTGTTTTTTGCTCACCATGCCACCCCAGTTTGGACCCAGCCATATGCAAATCAGTCTTGACCTTTTCCTCAAGTGAACAATCCAGCCTGAACCAGAAACAAGCACACTGGGACCGGTTTCAAGATATCAACCTTCATCAGCCAGGCTAACTTCAATCCAGTGACTCAGTGAGCAAGGGTCCCACGTCTGGGCACACCCTTCCCACTTAGGGCAACTTTAACAACACAAAAGGATGATGGACAGAGTGCTGAACAATGCAAACGCTCACCCCCAGTCACAGATCTGGGTTTCATCCATTGTTTTTTTGCTCACCAGGCCTCCCCTGTTTGGACCCAGCCATATGCAAATCAGTCTCGACCCTGTTCCTCATGGGAACAGTCAACCTTGAACTGCCAAGCCAGGTCCTCCCTGGACCAGAAACAAGCATTCTGGGACCGTTTTATGTTGTTGTTTTGTTTAGTTTCAAAAACCTTTATTAAGTGCTTAAAGTAGGCGATACATAGGTTTTTAAAGAGTGGCACCTCTTCCCTTAGGAAGGGCAGTCCACTTCAACTTTGTTTCAAACATACCTTAACAATACAGTTGGTTTACATATGAAAGTAGTAGTAAATGGGGGAGAGGGGGTTGTTTCTTGGGGGCAGTGTGAGGAGTTCAGTGGGTAAGAGGGGTTAGGGTTTACAGTGCCTCCTTCTCACTCTCCTTGTTGTCCTTGTCTGTGTAATCTCTCAGCAGGTTGTGTACCATTCTGCAGCACGCTTTCCTGCTCACCACATCCCCCTTGGTCGCCAGTTGGGTTCTGGCATACTGGAGGATGTCCTTAATGCAGCAGAGGATTCTCCAGCATCCTTGGATTGCCTCCACTGAATGTGTCTTTAGAAACAGCCCATACAGCACAGAGTGGTGAGTGATGTTTGGGTATGGGATGTGGGCTTCCATTTCTTGTCTTAAGGCTGGACTGTTCCCATGGGGAACATTGTCAAGACTGATTTGCATATGGCTGGGTCCAACCTGGGGTGACGTGGTGAGCAAAATAACGATGGATTAAACCAAGATCTGTGACTAGGAATGAATGTTTGAAAAGTTTCAACACTCCATCCATCATTTTGTTTTGTTTTGTGATGCTGTTTTGTGCGCCTTAAGTGTCAGGGGTATGCCCAGACATGGGTCCCTTGCTCGCTGCGCCACTTGATTCAAGCTAGACTGGTTGATGAAGGGTGATACCCTGAAACCAGTTCTAGGATGCTTATCTCCTGTCCAGGGAGGGCCTGGCCTAGCAGTTCAGGCTGGACTGTTCCCATGGGGAACAGTGTCAAGACTGATGTGCATATGGCTGGGTTCAAACTGGGGTGATGTGGTGAGCAAAATAATGTTGGATTAAACCCGAATATGTGACTGGGAGTGAGTGTTTGAAAAATGTCAACACTCCATCCATCATTTTGTTTTGTTTTGTGATGTTGTATTAAAAAATATAGCAACCCTGATGTGATGCACTGGTACTGACCTTGGAAGTATACCAATTCTGCTCATAAGTGTTGTTCCCTTCACTAAAAATGCAGCAAGTCTTGTGAAAACTGCTGTTACAAGTATTCTGGAGTCATAACAGGTTCTTGGAGTTTGTTTCAACCAGGCAGCGTCTAAGCTGATACTAAATCGGCTCTTCCCATGTGCAGTAACCACAGCTCCCACCGTCCAACTAACCTAATTGTTTTCATTTGCAGCACTGGGATAGACCCGCATGCTTTCTGCAGAAAACGAGGTGAAGGAATTTCAGTTTGTATGCGCCTGTCCAAGCTGGGTAAGGTTGCTGCAAATAGTAACCGCTGTGCTCGGCCTAATGAAAATGATTCGTCGTTCCTAAGGTGGTTGAATCTTTCAATGTGCTATATACCAACCACCCCGTAGGTTCTAATCAGCCAGCTCAGGAGAGAAACCCGTGCAGAGTGGAATCTGGGATGTGTGCATCAACAGTTGTTGCCTAAACCTCAGCTGCTGGAGCTCTGAATACAATTCTGAATAAAAATATCAAAAATATTTCCGTACTTTAAAATATTTAACTGGCGAGACGGTTTACCATGTTAAGGACTTGTAATTAGCAACCAGTGTGATCTTAGGACGTGAAACTGTTAATCCCAATTTGGATCAGCCCACAGTAATAGTATTTCAGTCTCACTGTTTTTTCCCATAGGTTGTTAGGGTGGTCTTCCATCTCCACTGCAATGCACGAGGGACTACTACACTTTTGAAATCAGTGAACAAGTGGCCTGCTAGCATGGGGAGTGAAAGCTGACAAAAAGCATCTGAAAAACAGATGCCGCAGAAAATAAAGCAGCCTTTTTCACTAATGCAACACTTTTCCAGATACTTTCGTCTATGCTTTATCTTAGTTACGTTTGACGTTTCTGTTGTGCGCGGATGTCGAGTCTATGCCATACAAACGCCTAATATAATGGCTTTGCGGATACTTGTTTAGATGTATATTATAAAGTGCAAAAAAAAGAAATAATATGGCGGATACTGCATCGTGGTCCAACAGTGCCATCTTGTGGTACATCTTCATGACATTTAAAACGGTTGTTCTCTTAATAGCATACTGCAGTCTGTTACAAAATCAGTCTAGGACAGTTGTCTTCAAACTATTTAGGGGCATATTTATACTCTGTTTGCGCCGGAATTGCATCGTTTTTTTTTACGCAATTTCGACGCAAAACTAACTCCATATAGACGCGTCTAGCGCCAAAGTCCATGGAGTTTGCGTAATTTTTTAGCGTGGACACCTACCTTGCGTTAATGATATGCAAGGTAGGTGTTCCCGTCTAAAAAATTGACTCCGAGGCATGTGCGCCGTATTTACACTCCCGGGCAAAATTCACGCCCGGGAGTGGGCGGGTCAAAAAAAATGACGTACGGCCGCTTTTGCGCCGTTTTTTAGCACCTGGACAAGGCAGGCGTTAAGGGACCTGTGGGCTCGGAAGGAGCCCAGAGGTGCCCTCCCATGCCCCCAGGGACCCCCCCTGTCACCCTTGCCCACCCCAGGAGGACACCCAAGGCTGGAGGGACCCATCCCAGGGACATTAAGGTAAGTTCAGGTAAGTATTTTTTTTAATTTTTTTTGTGGCATAGGGGGGCCTGATTTGTGCCCCCCTACATGCCACTATGCCCAATGACCATGCCCAGGGGACAGAAGTCCCCTGGACATGGCCATTGGGCAAGGGGGCATGACTCCTGTCTTTGCTAAGACAGGAGTCATCTCAATGGGGGTTGGGAGTTAAAAAAAATGGCGCAAATCGGGTTGAGGCGAAAAATTTGCCTCAGCCTGACTTGCCCCATTTTTTGGCGCCCAAGCTCCATATCCCCCTACGCCGGCACTGCCTGGTGTACGTCATTTGTTTTCACGCACACCAGGCAGCGCCGGCGGCTAACGCCGGCTAACGTCATTGATTAAATACGGCACCCGCATGGTGCTTCAGAATGGCGTTAGCCGGCGCTAATTTTTTTGACGCAAAACTGTGTTAGCGCAGTTTTGCGTCAAAAAGTATAAATATGGCCCTGGGTTTGCAGTGATTCGACTCTTATGATCACACGTGCATGCTGTGATGTCCTGTGCGGCAGAAGAGCTCTCTTGCCCAGTTTGCTACTGTGAATACGACTTGACCATCAGGCAACCCAAGGCAGCAGCAGCAGGACAGACCTTCAGAGGAGGCGGGAGGGATGAATACGGGATGCCACCGGCAGAGTGGGCCCGACCTTCCGCCAGAAATCCGCCCGCTGTGTGCGATTTGCTTTAAGGGGAGCGACCCAATGCCACGGATGCTGGAGTGCGCCCATGTCTTCTGCGGTGACTGTATCCAGGACATGCTGGCCACGTCTCCCGGACACGTGGTGATGTTCCTGTACTGCCCACTCTGTGGCAGCCAATCAGTGACCTTCGTACAGGGCCACGGGCTGTTCACATTCAGTGGGTTAGCTCCCGCCCCCTGCTGGTACAGAAGACTGACTCTACCCAAGCAGCCTTTAGCCAGCGAGGAGGACAGAAAAGATGTGGAGTCCGTCCCTTCAGGGGGGCTGCGGCTGGAAGTCCCGACGAGGAGCGACCGGAGGAAGGGGCAGAAGGCGAAGAGCAACATGAGGAAGAAGAGGAGAGGCGGCTAATGGGAAGCTGCTGGGATATCCGTGCTCTTTGCCTTTTATTCTAGATGCTTCTTGAAGGACCTAAAGCAGCCAGAGAAGAATACCACCACATGTTTGTTCGAGATGAAACGCATGCTCCTAAACTAGACACTACTTTTTGATGCAAGAGCTCTTGTTACAGAGGAAACCCTGTCAGTTTCAAAACAAAGGCCCTCATTACGAGTTTGGCGGGCGGCAGAGGCTGCCCGCTAAACTCGTACCGCCACCTGACCGCCAGTGCGGCCAGAACACCGCTGGCCCTGCCGTGAATAGGCCCTTAATATTGACGCCAGCTCATAATCGAGCTGGCAGCAATGTGGTGGTGCGGCGGGTGCAGCAGCACCCCTCACGCTTTTGACTGTCTGTAATTCAGGCAGTGGAAAGCAAGGCGGTGCTGCCCAGGGGGGCCCCTGGAACCCCCATTCTGCCAGCCTTTGCATGGCAGGGCTACCAAAATGCATAAACTGTTTTTTTTACACCAGTACAAATTTTGTGCAATTTGTCATTTGGAGTTGTTGAAAGCGTAAACTGGCATAGTAAGACTTTCATCTGCCTGAAAAAGTATAGGGGATTTTCAGGGATTCAAAATTTGTGCAGAGGACAACATGAGATGCTTCGTGCAATATCACCTGATATTTTCCAGGTGGGAGGTTCTACAGCCATAAACATTGAATCAGGACAGGTGACTGTTACAATGGCAGAAAAACCGAAATGAAAAATATCGGATGATACATTTTAAATCATAGACTTTACAGGAATGCAAGATGTCTTTTTACATTGACATTAGAGCATTTTTAGATCACAATGTTTTAGTGAATGTCGTTACTTAGTGCACATGCGTTATTGGCTGTGTCACACGTATACAGTGTAATTTGGGCAAAGACATGGATACAGAAAAACTGTGTTGTGACTTAGTGCGCATGCTTTATTGACTGATTCGCCCATGTATAGCGCTACCCACATGGACAAAGAAGAAGTACTACTATCGCAGGATGCAGATCTGCCTCCTCTTGTCTATGCAGCTTCTACTGTGACCATCTCATTACCTTCACCCACTTGCCTGAAAATGTGGGGTCTTTCTCCACTACAGCCTTTGCATGTCTATTCCATGAAGTACCATTGCTTTTAGACACCATCTTCAACCTCTGCCATTTCTGAAGATGCATTCCCTTTACCGCACCATGCATCCCAAGAAGCAGTTGTTGAGAACCTCACCAATCCAAGTTGGACTGAGCCAATGTCTTGCAGTAAGGCATCAAAGACTACAAGCTCATTTTTCTACTGAAAATGCACACGACCAGCAATCTTAAGACCTCACAGACCACAAACACCAAAGAACACACTCATAAAGTTCATCATGGAATTTTAGAAATCAGGTTTGATCTAAAGCTTGTTGTAGGAAATGTTAAAAGATTAAAAATACAATATGCAGACGCATTTCGCCCTAATGACAAACATAATCATATCCTAACAACTACAACCGGGTCACCCTCGAAGCCGGATTCAACTTTAAAATACCTCCTATATAAATCGGAAGTTGGTCCAGTCCCTGCCCACCTCTGTCACAAAACACCTCTCTACCTCTCCAGGAGACTCCTTCACTAGACCCTAAACACCACAACCCTTCCAACCAGCAACCCTCCCTCCTATGAACATTTTAATCCTCCTCTGTTTCTCATTCCAGGTTGGTATGTAGAGCCATTTTGCAACATACACCCACAAACCCGAAACAGAGTCACTATATTCACCAGTCTACTCCTTTTCATTGTTTGTGCACTGCAAAGACTAAAACAAATACAGAACTATATGGCTGGGTATCGCCGAGGCCTCCTACCACCCAATACCACTCACCCCACCTCTGCGTAAACTTGAATTATGAACCTTAGATGCACTTCACTTTGGGATTAGGGGTCGTAAACCCCCGGCCGTATTTTATTGACAAAATATTGTTAATCATAGTCAAAATATTGTCCACAGTAACCGCAATCCTGTTCACAAAGTATTTACAGAGTTCCAGGGATGCCTATCCTTAAGAGAGTACGCTAATACATCCAAATTCCTGTCACTGACTAAAATCATTTGTTCCTGCGTAACCAATGTTGGTGGCTGTGAATGAGATCATGACTGTTTTCTCATTCCCCAAACCCTACCCCTCCTTACGCTACAAATCCCAGGGATAGGATCTCCATCAGGGTGTTCTCATACCTTCCAGACTGGATTGCTGTGGAGGAGGCCCGGCTGCCCGCTAGGATACCTACCTCGGGTGCCCCCGCCACCCTGAGACTCCACCCCACCCAAGGGCCAGTGCTCGCTTCAGACCTTCTGCGCATGTGCCGGTGGTTGGTGCCCGCGACTGCTCGCAAGCCCCCGCGCCCCTGTGTGTCGCCCACACTTCCCAGCCAGCACCCCTTGGAGGGTCAAATTAGCTTGTCACACAATTTTGTAATTAGAAGGTACACATTTATATTCCCAGTCATGATCTCACCCCGCCACAGGCCCACATTGTTGCCCGACGATGTGCCCCTCCTTATGAAGAGGTCACATAAGCTGGGAGAGCCAGGTGAGTAAATTCTCTAAAAACATTTCATAGCCTACTCGCAAAAGATGAACTCCGTCCTGCAGAAAAAAACCTGTCACCTTTAATGCAGCCATGCGAGATCACAGCCAACTTTGGGGACCGAAACAACTTGGGCAATTTGCTATTAATTCTCCTTACTGAGTCATTGAGGGATTTCACTGAGATCCTGCCCCTCCAGAAAGAACGGGGAACCATGTTCGACCAAGCGAGGGCAGCCTGAGGACATTTTTTGGCCAACCAACCAATTTCGGATATTACCAGCTCAAACAGCTGCCGGCGTCCTAGCGCAACCAAATCATTACCCTCAAGGTGCAGCAAAATGATGTCCGGTGACAAGTAGCCTAAAGGGGGCATTGAATCCAGGAATGCCCTTAATTGAGTGAGCCGCAGCCCACCTCGGCCAAAGAAAGAGATGCCGAAACCAGCCTCCGATGCGCGTGACGCAAAGGCACTCCCTGCAAATAGTTCACCTGCACGTCGGACATGGGAATGTCCGATTACCCAAACCGTGATGATATCTGCAACTCCTGCGTGCACCAGAGCTTTTGGAACCATCAAGTACTTCGGCGGGTGTCTGCAAAGATTACAAAGAAAGAGAGGTGTCAAGGACATGAACTCACAGCATAAGCAGCCTCACATATCGTTTGTAGCAATCCGATGACCACCTTCCAATTCTCTTAATCGCTGCTCCTGGGAAACCCATTGCCACAGCCGCTGTGGCTGCCCCTATCCTAAAGGAGTGTGTGCCAAAATCTGAGGCATCCAAACCTGCTGCCAGAAGGGAACGCTTGAGTACCTGTTAGAATTGGTACCTATTAAGTGGTGTGCCGTCCGCATAGACTAAAACCGCACCCGTCGCCACAGGAACGCGCAGTGCTAGGAAGGCCTCCAAGTTCCGTATAGGACAACATGCATTAGCTGGGGCTCTATGCAATAGAATGTGGTCCCCCCTTTCCATCCTGATCCGTCTTAGAACGGGGAACAGTAATCGCCAGACACCCAGACCCTTCTGGCCAATGAATACTCGCCAACTGCAGACCCTCCGAGGTGTCCCTTTTGTTGCGTGCGACCAGTTCTCCCAATCTAAAAGCTCCACAAAAGACAAGGGTAAAGGCTGACTTAAAGAAGGCGACCTCCCAGGGAGAAGTACAAACACGATCCAACACGACTAGCAAGGCCCCCAACTTTGTCACATCAATGGGCCACCGAGTGTCTGGCTTAGAGCCTTCAATGCGCTGCCATCCCCGAAGGGCCCTTCTTACCAAAAATGATTTTGTCCCATCGGACAGCCCCCCTAGTTGCGCGAAGAAAGAAATAGCAGCGGAGTAACACCTGGCGAACGCAATTGACCTCCCCTCAGCCCTCAAAACTTCTAAAAATGTCAAGATTGAAGCCGGATCAAAACACGTTGGCGATACCGCCCACCCCTTGTTAGTAGCGATTAGATTAAGCATTAGCAGAAGACATCTTGTATTTAGCAACTATTGTGAACATTTCGCGGAATCCATTTTGTATTCATGGCAGCCATTATCTCTGCCACATGCTGCCATGTGCTCGCCATGTGCTCTGTCCTACCTTCCTGTTAACTACTCTTGAAAATCTGTCTAGTGACAAGTTATATTTAGCATCTCACACTTTGCACATGCCCAGTAAGGTCTGCAGCTGTTAGTAATTAGTAACCAACAGTAATGTGTCTACTAGTCCTTGAAAACTGTTAGCCCCTCCTACCTGTCGACTGTGCATTTCCATATGACCTTATATGTATATAAGTCTTGCTTCTATAATTGTACCACCTTCTTTTAGCCCCTGTGTGGGTATAAAAGGACCATGCTCTCTTAGTTCAGTGTGCTACTTCAAACATTACCGAAGGGTGCTGTTGGAACTGTGGTACTAGCTCATGAGGTTTAATAAACTTGGGCCCATACTTTTACTTTTTGACGCACAACTGCGCCAACGCAGTTGTGCGTCAAAAATTTTACCGCCGGCTAACGCCATTCCAACGCGCCATGCGGGCGCCTTATTAATGGAATGACGTTAGCCGGCGCTGTGGACTGGTGTGCGTTAAAAAAAATGACTCACACCAGGCAGCGCCGGCGTATGGGAAAATGGGTGTTGTGCGTCAAAAAATGGTGCAAGTCAGGTCTGAGGCAAAATTCAGGCCTCAAACCGGATTTGCGCCATTTATTTTTACGCCCAACCTCCATTGACATGACTCCTGTCTTAGCAAAGACAGGAGTCATGCCCCCTTGCCCAATGGCCATGCCCAGGGGACTTATGTCCCCTGGGCATGGTCATTGGGCATAGTGGCACGTAGAGGGGCCCAAATCAGGCCCCTCTATGCCACAGAAAAAATCAGAAAAAAATACTTACCCGAACTTACCTTTACTTCCCTGGGATGGGTCCCTCCATCCTTGGGTGTCCTCCTGGGGTGGGCAAGGGTGGCAGGGGGTGTCCCTGGGGGCAGGAGAGGGCACCTCTGGGCTCCTTCCGAGCCCACAGGTCCCTTAAAGCCTGCCCTGACCCAGGCGTTAAAAAACGGCGCACATCAGGCTGTGCGCCGTTTTTTAAGGCCCATCCCCTCCTGTGCGTCAAAATGACGCCAGAGTATAAATAAGGGGCACAGGCCTTAAAGTCATTTTTTGGAAGGGAACGCCTACCTTGCATATAATTAACGCAAGGCTGGTTCCCCCTTCCAAAAAATGACGCACATGGTGGAATTTTGACGCCCGCGGGGTCGGGCGTCAAAGTATAAATATGGGGCAGGGTTTGCGCCGATTGTGCGTCAACATTTTTGACGCACATTTGGCGCAAACAGAGTATAAATATGCCCCTTTGTCTTTTATTTCAGTTTCTGTGCCAACTTCTTCCTTAATGGTCTGAGGACTTTGTGCAGAGAAGGGCGAACCCCTTGCACTAGTAGGCCTTGCTGAGGCTTACTTCGATAAATTGGCACCCGAACAGGGACTCATCGGCGACTCGAACGCCTGTCGGATTGGTTGCGACGAAGGATTGGGATCTCGCTGCGGACGATCAATGCCTGAGGAGACCCGAGTCTTGGCAACCACAGCGTTTTTCCCTTCTTTCTGATTTGACCATCCAGGTGGCGCCGGTCCTCGACAGAGATCCTTTTTGTTCACTCGTCGTGCAGTGACCATTTGGTCGATTTTAGAACTTGGCAGTTGGAACCTGGACACCCTGTGATTGGTAAGAGCCGTTTTACTGCACTTGCTGTGGGTTTTGATGCCTTTGTTTCACCACTTACTGTGGCTCTAATGTTTTGGGTGACTAGTCAATTTGTGTACTTTGAATTGATATATAAATTGCAATTTATATAGGCAGGTAATGAGGAGAATTTTCTCCAATTTAATTTTGATTTGAACGGCACCTTAAGTACTCCTTTGATTATAATACTGCATATTCCGCACAATTTTTGACATGCCTGTTTTTAGCGCACTTCGTAGGATGTGTTGCTTTTGTAATGGTACTAATTTGAGACTGGAAGAATCGCACCGGCACCCCCAGAGGGGACGCCCAATAGAGATATGTATGTTAAACATGGTCTTTCTTCTATAATATACAGCACATTATGGAATAAATACACTCGTGCGGATCCTAAGTTACGTTGGCCTATGCATGGGTCATTTGATTTGCGAAAGATTGAGTATGTGGAACAATGTATGTGTAAGCGAAGGTCTAGGCAAGATATGTTTGACTGTGTACGAATGTGGGAGAAAGAAGTGCGTGGACGATTGAAGCGTGAGCAAGCCTTGCTTGAGAAAGAGCAGCGGAAGAATGTATATGTGAAAGCATTGGAAATGAGAAAGAAAGAAATAAACGATTTAAAGGCGATAGAAGAGAAAGAACGTAAATTACAGGTAACTGGCCAATACACTGTTCGTCAATTTCTCTATCCTATCCTTACTAAACCGCACGATGATTTTTTGTTACGAGATCTCCCTCCACCTCCGTATGTCGTTCCTTCTGCCCCTCATGAGTTAGCTGAGGTCTCCGGTACAGAGCAACAGAAGACACGAGACAGTCGCTCTATGTTGCCTGCTGACCGTGCATCTGAGCTTAGATCTAATGCTCGTAAAACAATTTGTAGCGTTGTCTCTGCTTCTGAACTTTTAGACAACATGAAAGGGTGGACGGAAAAGGAGCAGCTATATTTTACTGAGGCATTTGGCACAGAAGTTATTGAACTATTTGAGAAATATTCTGATGAGTTAGAGCCCGATGATGTAGCAGCTGATCATAAGCAAATGTGTAATGGTCTTTTTGTTTTTTCCCAGGTGGCTGATGCAATCAGGCGTTTGGTGAAATTATGTGTTGCGGCAGTCCGTTTGCAAGAGGAGAAAAGGGCCGTGGACGTAGTTGCACGGACATCTCAGACCGGCGGGGTGCAAGCTTCCATCTTCGGAACAGATAAGACTATGATAGTTCACGCGAAACCAATGCGGGAGGCCGCGCCTTTGTATGTTCCTCCTAAATGATCGGGTACAAGTGATGATAAAACTTCTGTTGATGCTAAGGGTTATTTTATTTATAATTGGGTGTATACTCCTTCGAATAGGGCAGATGTAATGGCACTTAAAACAGCATTACCTGACCCGCGGAAAAATCCAGCTGCCTTTTATGAGGAAGTTGAGGGAGCAATTAGTTCTTGTACTATGACTTTTGCTGACATTGATTTATTTTTCGGATTGATATTACTGCCAGATATGTGGAGAACTGTTCGTAAAGTTGATGATCGTGTAGTTTTTGGGGCATCATGGAAAGAATTAGAACAGATGGACGGGGATAGGGAACCTGCGAAAAAGCCATATCAATTGATTCTAGATCTTCCCGCAGCCATATTAGTTAAGTTAAAAACGATTATTCCCCCTAAAAAGATAGATTGGACTGTTTTAGCGTCTTGGAAGCAAAAGGCAGATGAATCGGTCAGACATTTGTTCGTCTATAAATATGTCGCAAATCTGTCACCAGGAATAGCTAGTCGTCTAAAAGCTAGTGAAAGTTCATGGACTACCTCTACTCCGGTTTCTCTTTTGACTATGGCTCAGTATTATGAACATCAGGAATTAGAAGCAAAAGGTAGCGAGGATAAAAAAATTAAAGAACTAAAGACGAAGGTTATGTTGGCTCAAGCTTATGGTCCGCCTTTTAGAGGCAGTGATAGAGGTGGACGTGGATCTTATGGTTCTTCTTACACTCGTTCGAATCTGTCTGTTGATCAGTGTGTGTATTGTAAGTGCTTGTCCAGCACTACGTGTTCAGCAGTGTTCACGTGGTCGGGGACAAATGAGAAATCGCTCAGGATATTCAGGGCCAAGAAGAAGCACAAATGATCATGCTAATTTTGATGCTAATGTACGAAGGCAGGATGGGTTTAATACTTTTGATAGACGGAACCAATACCAGATGTCTAACTATGTGCAGCCTGATTTCCAAGATTCTGCTTATGCATAGGATTGCCTAGGATGGGGTAAGGAATCAGTTGAAGTTCCAGTAGATCAGAGGGGTCCCTATGTTACAGCACATGTTTTGGGTTCTACTGATCAGTTTCTGGTTGATACAGGAGCTACTCGTAGCGCCTTGTCTAAACAATTGGTTCCAAGGGCTCCCCTGTGTGGCTTAACCATTACATCGATAGGTTTTGATGGAACACCTTCCCCTAGCCCATTGTCACAACCACTTGCATTCCATGTTGATAAATTTACTGCTCCATGTCCGTTTTTGCTTTCTCCAAATACACCAGACAATATTGTGGGTCTTGATATGCTCAAGTATTTCAGGGCTACAATACGATGCTCTTCTGTAGGGGTGCGTGTTACTTTGAATGATAATCATCCTGTGATGGAAAGAGTTTGTCTTGTTAAAGAGGATGTTTCATTAGCTTCACTCCCTAGTACTTTGTGGGCTACTTCAGATACTGATGTGGGACAAATGATTATTCCACTGGTACATATTAGTGTCAAGGAGGGAGCTGTATTGCCACGTTTGCCTCAATACAAAATTTCACAGGAGGGCGAAGAGGCACTCACACGAATTGTGCATGATCTTATTGCAGTCTGAGTTGTTGAGGAAGTTCCGTATAATGATTGTAACAGTCCGATTCTTCCTATTCTGAAAAAGGATACTGATACTTGGATTTACCGATTCATTATTGATTTACGAGAAGTGAATAAGATTGTGGTACCACAATATCCTGTGGTATCTGACATCACAACACTTCTTACTTTGGTTCCCCCAACAGCAACTACGTTCTCTGTGATAGACTTGAAGAATGCTTTCTTTTCGATTCCTATTCATCTTGACAGCCGATATTTGTTTGGTTGTACTTTGAATAAACGATCATATAGATTTTGCAGAGTTCCTCAAGGCTATACTGAGAGTCCTAGTATTTATAGTCAAGCGTTAAAATGACAACTTGATTCTTTTGTTTTGCCTGAAGGTGTGGCTCTCATACAATATGTTGATGATATTTTGTTGGCAGCTGATACCCCTGAGCAATGTGAAAAGTGCACTTTGTCCTTACTTTCTTTTCTTGCTTCACACCATCATAAAGTGTCACGAAACAAATTGCAATATTGTAGACCAAAGGTAACCTATTTAGGTCACCTTTTGTCTAAGGAGGGTCGTGCACTTACATCAGATCGTATTCAAGGAATTTTAGACACACCAGTACCCTCTACTCAGAAAGATGTTTGTGCATTCCTTGGTCTTACTTCTTTTTGTAGGCAATGGATATTAGGGTTTTCACACAATGTCAAACCTTTGCTAGCACTTTTGACTAAAGATACTCCAATACCCCTCCCATGGACAGATGAATGTGAGACTGCTTTCCGGCAGCTACAACAAGCCCTTTGTTCAGCACCAGTATTAGGTACTCCAGATTACACAAAGCCTTTTGCACTTTACGTACATGAGAAAGATGGATGTGCATTGTCAGTTTTAGTACAGACACATGGCGATAAGCAGCGTCCCTGTGCATATTTTTCAGCAGTACTTGATCCTGTCGCTCGAGCGTTGCCTGGGAGTTTTCATTCAGTTGCGGCAACAGCTGTGTCAATACTTCAGAGTGAAGGGATAGTTTTGTCACATAAGCTGTTGGTGTTAGTACCCCATGCGGTTGATGCTCTTTTAAATCAAACAAAGACGCAACATTTAACTAGCGCTCGCCTGACAGGATATGAATTGACATTGCTGGCTCCTCACATTACACTGAAGAGATGTGTAACACCAAATCCAGCCACTTTGTTGCCATATCTGGTGACTCAGCCTCAGTCACAAGAAACACATGATTGCATATTCCTTACCGAAGAACAGACAAAGGGTCGTATTGATTTGCAAGATACGCCCCTTCCAGATGTAGACGGGGAATTGTGGGTCTTGTTTGAAGTTGCCAGACGGTACGACCTCAGCTGCATATGCAATCACCATAATACACACGGTAGTGGAGATAGCTCGTATACTACAGAAGTCAGCTCAAGCAGCTGAACTAATAGCTTTGACACGAGCATGTGAACTTAGTACTGACTTATGTGTGAACATTTATACAGACAGCCGCTATGCTTTTGGTGTGGCTCAGGATTTTGGTGTGCTTTGGAAGGTTAGAGGCTTTCTCACATCCCACGGGATGCAGATAATGAACGGAGAATTAGTGCATAACCTCTTGACTGCATTGACATATCCAAAGAAAAAAGCTATTGTGAAATGAGGTGCACACAAGAGAGTGACCGATAAGATAGGGCAAGGTAATGCCCTTGGCGACTGCGTAGCACGTGAGACTGCGATGCAGCGAAGTACTACTTCTATGTATGTAGTGAAGTCATAAGCTGAACGTTGGCATAAGGCTAGACAAGACGTATTAGATATACAGAAATCTGATTCTGTGAAAGAACATGAGCAATGGTCTGAAGAAGGAGAATTGGATGATGAGGGCTGTTGGCGGAATAAGCAGATGGATAAATGGAAATTGCCTATAGCTTTTGTACAACCTATGGTTCAGATGGCACATGGGCTGGCACATGTTGGAACTTCAACAATAACGAAGTTGCTTACGCAGGTTTGGGAGCATCCAGAAATGTCCAGTATAGCTAAGAGAGTAGTACAGTCTTGTTTGATCTGTTTACAATACAATCCTGGAAAAGGGACACGAACTCCTGCAGGAGGGTTTGCTACACCAACTGCACCTATCGAAGTTCTACAAATGGATTATATTCAGCTTAAACGCTGCAACAATTTAAAGTATGTCTTGGTGGTGGTATGTGCCTTCAGTAAATGGATAGAGGCGTACCCCACAAAGGATAATACTGCCATTACCGCAGCGAAGGTGCTTCTGAAATAATTTTTCCTTAGGTTTGGTGTTTGCAGACTTTTATGGAATGATAACGGACCTCATTTTGTTGGGGAAGTTATTAAGTATGTCCTGAAAGGATTAGGGATCAAACAGAAGTTCCATGCGGTTTTCCACCCACAATCAGCAGGGTTGGTGGAAAGGTATAATGCTACTTTGAAGCTGAAGTTAGCGAAGATACAGGCTTCCACATCTTTAACTTGGCCGGATGCATTACCGTTGGCATTATTATCTATTAGGTCAGTGCCACACTCTCGAACAGGCCTTACCCCCTATGAAATAGTATTTGGAAGGCCAATGAACATTTGGGGAGTTCCTAAGCCAAATTCTGTATATGATGTACCTTGTGTTCGAGTGACGAACCAAAAGAATTGGGTCCATAGTACTCACTGCAAGAGAGTGCTACCTTCCTTGTTGGAACCTGCTGTGCTGACCGATCATCGAGAGATTTTGACTACGGAGAAAGGCCGTGCTATATCACCTGACGAATCTGTGGAATTCTTCCCAGACCATATGATTTCTGGAGTGTCGCAATATAATTTGAGACCAAGGAAAGAATATGTAGTACTGAAAAAAACTGGTTGAGCTACCGCCCTGGGTTAGTGAAATGGAGAGCCAATGTGGCAAGGGGGGGGTCAGTCATGCATTAGAGTAGTGACACCCGTCTTGGCCCGTGGTGAAGAAATCAGCGGCTGCCCAGGGATAAGAGCTCCAACGATTGTTTTTAATTAATTTCTGGAAGGGTCGATTATCACTGTTGCTAGAATGAATAACAAAGTGATCATTAGTACTATGGGGTTTGTTGTTGTTTTGGTGGTTATAGCAATAATCACCTGGTTTGTTGAAAAGAAGGCTCCTGCTCATGAGTTTTTTGTTGCCACTACTCCAGTACCGGAGGATCACTATTACTTTACGCTTCCCTATCAGGAGCAGAAGCACCGTCAAACGTACTTCAATAATACTTTCATTCAGATGTTGCATCATACTCATAATGCTACAAATACTACTAACTGTTGGGTATGTGGAATGATACCTGCGCATCAAAAGAAAGGAGGAACACCTTTCATTCCTCTTCCTTTTTCACACAATGGTTCTTGTCAAGCTTGGTATACGCTTTTGTTTGCATTTGGGAAACGTACAGAGGGCGGACTTCTTTTTCGCCTTAATAAAGTATGCTACCAAGACAAAGATGGGTATCCCCAAGCCAAAGGAACTAAATGGGAATGGGAAGAGTATCAACCGGACAATGTTTCAATACCATATGTCTTCACTAATGTAAGAGACTCTGACAAGAAAGAACAATTTGTGATTTCTGTTACAAAAACAAAATCAGATTTATGTATACATAGCATTGGGCGAATTCCAGTGGGGACAAGCGATTGTACCTTGATTTTAACTACTGAGGGTGTAAATAATAGTAGTTTTACAGCTTCACATAATACATATTTTGTTTGTGGTAACTATGGATATTACCAACTACCTGTTGGGTGGTCAGGTGTGTGTTATGGATCTTTTCTATTACCCTCTGTGTTTTTGGCACCTGCATCATATCACCGAGATTTTAAACTGTTCAATGACATCATTAAAAATAGATATAAAAGGACAATAAGTACAAATGGACACGGACACTAGCCTGCAACAATATGTTGATTTTAATTTAGGGTTGTTCTCCTTTGTGGGTGCTGTGTTAAACAGTAGAAAAGTGAGACGATTGACTAGGGTTGTGGAAGCTGTTACCAATCAGGCAGCTCTGGCACTTGGGAATATTACCGAGTAGCTCCAAATTACGAGGATTGTAGCGCTCCAAAATCGTATGGTACTAGATGTGATATAAGCTGATCGAGGTGGTGCATGTCACATCATCGGTAGTAGTTGCTGCGTTTTCAATCCAGATCACTCACCTTCAGTATATGATGCAATATCTAAATTGCATTAAAGTGCTGCAGAAATTCACACAGAGACTGGTACTTGGACTTTTTCTGGATGGTTTTGGGCTCTTGTTTCCGCTTGGGGCTGGAAACTACTGACTATCCTGTGTATAATGATTGCAATATTTTTCACATGCTGTATATGTATTTAGTGTGGTCCAATGTTCTGCTCCATGTGTATTACTGCTTGTATGCCTACCAAAAGAAATATTACAGAAATGAAAGCACAACATGTAGGAAGTTGGCTCTGTATGTGCTATTTCAAAGTAAGGAATAGCATGCACAGAGTCCAAGGGTTCCCCTTAGAGGTAAAATAGTGGTAAAAATAGATAATACTAATGCTCTATTTTGTGGTAGTGTGGTCGAGCAATAGGCTTATCCAAGGAGTAGTGTTAAGCATTTGTTGTACATACACATAGACAAAAAGTGAGGTACACACATTCAGAGACAAATCCAGCCAATAGGTTTTTGTATAGAAAAATATCTTTTCTTAGTTTATTTTAAGAACCACAGGTTCAAATTCTACATGTAATATCTCATTCGAAAGGTATTGCAGGTAAGTACTTTAGGAACTTCAAATCATCAAAATTGCATGTATACTTTTCAAGTTATTCACAAATAGCTGTTTTAAAAGTGGACACTTAGTGCAATTTTCACAGTTCCTAGGGGAGGTAAGTATTTGTTAGGTTAACCAGGTAAGTAAGACACTTACAGGGCTTAGTTCTTGGTCCAAGGTAGCCCACCGTTGGGGGTTCAGAGCAACCCCAAAGTCACCACACCAGCAGCTCAGGGCCGGTCAGGTGCAGAGTTCAAAGTGGTGCCCAAAACACATAGGCTAGAATGGAGAGAAGGGGGTGCCCCGGTTCCGGTCTGCTTGCAGGTAAGTACCCGCGTCTTCGGAGGGCAGACCAGGGGGGTTTTGTAGGGCACCGGGGGGGACACAAGTCCACACAGAAATTTCACCCTCAGCAGCGCGGGGGCGGCCGGGTGCAGTGTAGAAACAAGCGTCGGGTTTGCAATGTTAGTCTATGAGAGATCTCGGGATCTCTTCAGCGCTGCAGGCAGGCAAGGGGGGGATTCCTCGGGGAAACCTCCACTTGGGCAAGGGAGAGGGACTCCTGGGGGTCACTTCTCCAGTGAAAGTCCGGTCCTTCAGGTCCTGGGGGCTGCGGGTGCAGGGTCTCTCCCAGGCGTCGGGACTTTAGGTTCAAAGAGTCGCGGTCAGGGGAAGCCTCGGGATTCCCTCTGCAGGCGGCGCTGTGGGGGCTCAGGGGGAACAGGTTTTGGTACTCACAGTATCAGAGTAGTCCTGGGGTCCCTCCTGAGGTGTCGGATCTCCACCAGCCGAGTCGGGGTCGCCGGGTGCAGTGTTGCAAGTCTCACGCTTCTTGCGGGGAGCTTGCAGGGTTCTTTCAAGGCTGCTGGAAACAAAGTTGCAGCCTTTCTTGGAGCAGGTCCGCTGTCCTCGGGAGTTTCTTGTCTTTTCGAAGCAGGGGCAGTCCTCAGAGGATGTCGAGGTCGCTGGTCCCTTTGGAAGGCGTCGCTGGAGCAGGATCTTTGGAAGGCAGGAGACAGGCCGGTGAGTTTCTGGAGCCAAGGCAGTTGTCGTCTTCTGGTCTTCCTCTGCAGGGGTTTTCAGCTAGGCAGTCCTTCTTCTTGTAGTTGCAGGAATCTGATTTTCTAGGGTTCAGGGTAGCCCTTAAATACTAAATTTAAGGGCGTGTTTAGGTCCGGGGGGTTAGTAGCCAATGGCTACTAGCCCTGAGGGCGGGTACACCCTCTTTGTGCCTCCTCCCAAGGGGAGGGGGTCACAATCCTAACCCTATTGGGGGAATCCTCCATCTGCAAGATGGAGGATTTCTAAAAGTTAGAGTCACTTCAGCTCAGGACACCTTAGGGGCTGTCCTGACTGGCCAGTGACTCCTCCTTGTTGCTTTCTTTGTTCCCTCCAGCCTTGCCGCCAAAAGTGGGGGCCGTGGCCGGAGGGGGCGGGCAACTCCACTAAGCTGGAGTGCCCTGCTGGGCTGTGACAAAGGGGTGAGCCTTTGAGGCTCACCGCCAGGTGTCACAGCTCCTGCCTGGGGGAGGTGTTAGCATCTCCACCCAGTGCAGGCTTTGTTACTGGCCTCAGAGTGACAAAGGCACTCTCCCCATGGGGCCAGCAACGTGTCTCTGGTGTGGCAGGCTGCTGGAACTAGTCAGCCTACACAGACAGTCGGTTAAGTTTCAGGGGGCACCTCTAAGGTGCCCTCTGGGGTGTATTTTGCAATAAAATGTACACTGGCATCAGTGTGCATTTATTGTGCTGAGAAGTTTGATACCAAACTTCCCAGTTTTCAGTGTAGCCATTATGGTGCTGTGGAGTTCGTGTAAAACAGACTCCCAGACCATATACTCTTATGGCTACCCTGCACTTACAATGTCTAAGGTTTTGCTTAGACACTGTAGGGGCACAGGGCTCATGCACTGGTACCCTCACCTATGGTATAGTGCACCCTGCCTTAGGGCTGTAAGGCCTGCTAGAGGGGTGTCTTACCTATACTGCATAGGCAGTGAGAGGCTGGCATGGCACCCTGAGGGGAGTGCCATGTCGACTTACTCATTTTGTTCTCACCAGCACACACAGGCTTGTAAGCAGTGTGTCTGTGCTGAGTGGGGGGTCTCTAGGGTGGCATAATACATGCTACAGCCCTTAGAGACCTTCCCTGGCATCAGGGCCCTTGGTACCAGAGGTACCAGTTACAAGGGACTTATCTGGATGCCAGGGTGTGCCAATTGTGGAAACAATGGTACATTTTAGGTGAAAGAACACTGGTGCTGGGGCCTGGTTAGCAGGGTCCCAGCACACTTCTCAGTCAAGTCAGCATCAGTATCAGGCAAAAAGTGGGGGGTAACTGCAACAGGGAGCCATTTCTTTACACAAGCCCCCCCCAGCCCACAGGCCAGGAGACTCAGCCAACGCTGGAAGAGTCTTCCTAGTCTGTCAGGCGAGGAAGAGTAGAGGAAATGGCTGGTTTGTTGCAGGGCCTACTCTGCCTTACATCCTCCTGTTCAGGTCATTCCCTCTGGGGAACTGACCCACTTCCACAGTGATAGGACCTAGTCTGAACTGCCTCTTGTCTGTGCTTTTTATGTCTTCACCCATTCTCTCTATTTTGAGGTCAGAGGTATCCACCTCTGCTAATCTTATCTTAGCCAGGGTCACCCCTAGCTTACCCAAAGAGGTTACCCAGAGCTTGAGTAACCCCACCATGACCAACAGGGTCAGGGGGCCTAACTTGTTATTTGGCATGGGGTCAGACCACCATGCCAAGGATAGTGCAGCCATAAAGGCTAACACCCAGCAGAGGCCACTGACAGCTGTCAGTGCCCAGAACCACACCTTTAGTTCTTCACCTACAAGGGAAGGGGCTAAGTTACAGGCTTCTTTGGGTTCAGGGTGCCTGTCTGCTGTATTAGAGTGGGGGGTTACCACATCTTGTAGTAAACACCCTTCTTCCACTCTTTCTTCTGTTAGCTGAGGAGCCACCCACTCAGGCTTAACAGTTGCCTGACTAGCCAGGACTTCTTGTGGGTCAGGCTGGACTTTATCAGAGCCATTTTTGGAGTTCTCCCCTACTGGAGCAGAATCTCCTTGGCTTGCTGGAACCTTGGCTAAAGGTTGTCCACCTTTCCTACTCTGTTTCCTTTTCTTTTTCTTCTGGGGCCTACTTGCATTTACTGCAGAGGCAGGCACTCCAGAATCCTTGGGAGAGGACTGGCCCTGGACCAGTTCTTCTCTTAGGCTCTGACTAACCTCTGGGTAGTCATTTCCAAGGAGACAATCAAGGGGGAGGTCTGTACTGACTACCACCCTTCTCCAGCTAAAAGTTCCACCCACTTCTATGGGCACAAGAGCCACAGGCCTATTAGTGACCCTGTCTGGGCTAACTCTTACTCTGGCCATCTCACCTGGGATGTACTGGTTTGAGAGCACCAGCCTGTCATGCACAATAGTGTGACTGGCACAAGTGTCTCTCAGGGCAGTGGCTGGGATTCCATTCACCTGTAGGTGGTGGAAGTGTCTACTTCCCTCTGGAATCTCCAACTCACCTGTTGGGCCCATTTTCCAGTTGAAAGCTATGAAGACCTCCTCATCTGAGGAGTCATCTCCAATGGCTACACTGGTTACCCCTGGAATTTTGTTCTGGGGTTTGTTTTTGGGACAAGAAGTGTCCTTGGTGTGGTGCCCAGACTGTTTACAGTTGTGGCACCATGCCTTAGTGGCATCCCAGTTCTTACCCTGGTACCCACCTTTGTTTTGGGTTGTGTCTTGGGGCCCACCCACCTGTTCTGGTTTTTGGGGGCCTACAGAGGACTCTTTTTCTTTGTTTCTAGTGTCACCCACTTTCTCCTGGGGAGTTTTTGTAACCCCTTTCTTTTGGTCACCCCCAGGGGAAGTTTTGGTTACCCTAGTCTTGACCCAGTGGTCTGCCTTCTTTCCCAATTCTTGGGGAGAAATTGGACCTAGGTCTACCAGATACTGATGCAACTTTTCATTGAAGCAGTTACTTAAAATGTGTTCTTTCATAAACAAATTATAAAGCCCAACATAGTCACACACTTCATTTCCAGTTAACCAACCATCTAGTGTTTTTACTGAGTAGTCTACAAAATCAACCCAGGTCTGGCTCGAGGATTTTTGAGCCCCCCTGAATCTAATTCTATACTCCTCAGTGGAGAATCCAAAGCCCTCAATCAGGGTACCCTTCATGAGGTCATAAAATTCTGCATCTTTTCCAGAGAGTGTGAGGAGTCTATCCCTACACTTTCCAGTGAACATTTCCCAAAGGAGAGCACCCCAGTGAGATCTGTTTACTTTTCTGGTTACACAAGCCCTCTCAAAAGCTGTGAACCATTTGGTGATGTCATCACCATCTTCATATTTTGTTACAATCCCTTTGGGGATTTTTAGGATGTCAGGAGAATCTCTGACCCTATTTAAGTTGCTGCCACCATTGATGGGACCTAGGCCCATCTCTTTTCTTTCCCTTTCTATGGCTAGGAGCTGCTTTTCCAAAGCCAATCTTTTGACCATCCTGGCTAACAGGGGGTCATCTTCACTGGAGTTATCCTCAGTGATTTCAGAGGTGTTGGTCTCTCCTGTGAGGGAACCAGCATCTCTGACTATTATTTTTGGAGTTAGGGTTTGAGGGACCCTGTTCTCCCTAGATAGGACTGGTAGGGGGGAATTTTCCTCCAAGTCACTATCCTCTTCCTCTGAGTTGCCACCCTCAGAGGGGTTGGCCTTTTCAAACTCTGCCAAAAGCTCCTGGAGCTGTATTTTGGTAGGTTTGGGGCCCATTGTTATTTTCTTTATTTTACAGAGTGACCTTAGCTCCCTCATCTTAAGATGGAGGTAAGGTGTGGTGTCGAGTTCCACCACAGTCACATCTGTGCTAGACATTTTGCTTCTAAAAGTTGGAATACTTTTTAAGAATCTACAACTAGTTCTAGGTTCTAATTCAAACTTTTACAAACTTTTAAACTCTAAAAGAAATGCTAAACAGGATCTAACACAAGGCCCTAGCAGGTCTTTTAAGAATTTAGAAAACTTTTCAAATTGCAAAAATCAATTTCTAATGACAATTTTGGAATTTGTCGTGTGATCAGGTATTGGCTGAGTAGTCCAGCAAATGCAAAGTCTTGTACCCCACCGCTGATCCACCAATGTAGGAAGTTGGCTCTGTATGTGCTATTTCAAAGTAAGGAATAGCATGCACAGAGTCCAAGGGTTCCCCTTAGAGGTAAAATAGTGGTAAAAATAGATAATACTAATGCTCTATTTTGTGGTAGTGTGGTCGAGCAATAGGCTTATCCAAGGAGTAGTGTTAAGCATTTGTTGTACATACACATAGACAATAAATGAGGTACACACACTCAGAGACAAATCCAGCCAATAGGTTTTTGTATAGAAAAATATCTTTTCTTAGTTTATTTTAAGAACCACAGGTTCAAATTCTACATGTAATATCTCATTCGAAAGTTATTGCAGGTAAGTACTTTAGGAACTTCAAATCATCAAAATTGCATGTATACTTTTCAAGTTATTCACAAATAGCTGTTTTAAAAGTGGACACTTAGTGCAATTTTCACAGTTCCTAGGGGAGGTAAGTATTTGTTAGGTTAACCAGGTAAGTAAGACACTTACAGGGCTTAGTTCTTGGTCCAAGGTAGCCCACCGTTGGGGGTTCAGAGCAACCCCAAAGTCACCACACCAGCAGCTCAGGGCCGGTCAGGTGCAGAGTTCAAAGTGGTGCCCAAAACACATAGGCTAGAATGGAGAGAAGGGGGTGCCCCGGTTCCGGTCTGCTTGCAGGTAAGTACCCGCGTCTTCGGAGGGCAGACCAGGGGGGTTTTGTAGGGCACCGGGGGGGACACAAGTCCACACAGAAATTTCACCCTCAGCAGCGCGGGGGCGGCCGGGTGCAGTGTAGAAACAAGCGTCGGGTTTGCAATGTTAGTCTATGAGAGATCTCGGGATCTCTTCAGCGCTGCAGGCAGGCAAGGGGGGGATTCCTCGGGGAAACCTCCACTTGGGCAAGGGAGAGGGACTCCTGGGGGTCACTTCTCCAGTGAAAGTCCGGTCCTTCAGGTCCTGGGGGCTGCGGGTGCAGGGTCTCTCCCAGGCGTCGGGACTTTAGGTTCAAAGAGTCGCGGTCAGGGGAAGCCTCGGGATTCCCTCTGCAGGCGGCGCTGTGGGGGCTCAGGGGGAACAGGTTTTGGTACTCACAGTATCAGAGTAGTCCTGGGGTCCCTCCTGAGGTGTCGGATCTCCACCAGCCGAGTCGGGGTCGCCGGGTGCAGTGTTGCAAGTCTCACGCTTCTTGCGGGGAGCTTGCAGGGTTCTTTCAAGGCTGCTGGAAACAAAGTTGCAGCCTTTCTTGGAGCAGGTCCGCTGTCCTCGGGAGTTTCTTGTCTTTTCGAAGCAGGGGCAGTCCTCAGAGGATGTCGAGGTCGCTGGTCCCTTTGGAAGGCGTCGCTGGAGCAGGATCTTTGGAAGGCAGGAGACAGGCCGGTGAGTTTCTGGAGCCAAGGCAGTTGTCGTCTTCTGGTCTTCCTCTGCAGGGGTTTTCAGCTAGGCAGTCCTTCTTCTTGTAGTTGCAGGAATCTGATTTTCTAGGGTTCAGGGTAGCCCTTAAATACTAAATTTAAGGGCGTGTTTAGGTCCGGGGGGTTAGTAGCCAATGGCTACTAGCCCTGAGGGCGGGTACACCCTCTTTGTGCCTCCTCCCAAGGGGAGGGGGTCACAATCCTAACCCTATTGGGGGAATCCTCCATCTGCAAGATGGAGGATTTCTAAAAGTTAGAGTCACTTCAGCTCAGGACACCTTAGGGGCTGTCCTGACTGGCCAGTGACTCCTCCTTGTTGCTTTCTTTGTTCCCTCCAGCCTTGCCGCCAAAAGTGGGGGCCGTGGCCGGAGGGGGCGGGCAACTCCACTAAGCTGGAGTGCCCTGCTGGGCTGTGACAAAGGGGTGAGCCTTTGAGGCTCACCGCCAGGTGTCACAGCTCCTGCCTGGGGGAGGTGTTAGCATCTCCACCCAGTGCAGGCTTTGTTACTGGCCTCAGAGTGACAAAGGCACTCTCCCCATGGGGCCAGCAACGTGTCTCTGGTGTGGCAGGCTGCTGGAACTAGTCAGCCTACACAGACAGTCGGTTAAGTTTCAGGGGGCACCTCTAAGGTGCCCTCTGGGGTGTATTTTGCAATAAAATGTACACTGGCATCAGTGTGCATTTATTGTGCTGAGAAGTTTGATACCAAACTTCCCAGTTTTCAGTGTAGCCATTATGGTGCTGTGGAGTTCGTGTAAAACAGACTCCCAGACCATATACTCTTATGGCTACCCTGCACTTACAATGTCTAAGGTTTTGCTTAGACACTGTAGGGGCACAGGGCTCATGCACTGGTACCCTCACCTATGGTATAGTGCACCCTGCCTTAGGGCTGTAAGGCCTGCTAGAGGGGTGTCTTACCTATACTGCATAGGCAGTGAGAGGCTGGCATGGCACCCTGAGGGGAGTGCCATGTCGACTTACTCATTTTGTTCTCACCAGCACACACAGGCTTGTAAGCAGTGTGTCTGTGCTGAGTGGGGGGTCTCTAGGGTGGCATAATACATGCTACAGCCCTTAGAGACCTTCCCTGGCATCAGGGCCCTTGGTACCAGAGGTACCAGTTACAAGGGACTTATCTGGATGCCAGGGTGTGCCAATTGTGGAAACAATGGTACATTTTAGGTGAAAGAACACTGGTGCTGGGGCCTGGTTAGCAGGGTCCCAGCACACTTCTCAGTCAAGTCAGCATCAGTATCAGGCAAAAAGTGGGGGGTAACAGCAACAGGGAGCCATTTCTTTACACAACACATTTTAGATAACGAAATAGCTGAAATGATGAGCATAAATATACAAAATGAATATTTAGATTATCCCAGAAAGACGAATGTCTTCAGCTAATGCTGAAAGGGTCGTCTGTTGTAATTTAGTAGCGATTAGTTTAAGCATTAGCAGAAGACATCTTGTATTTAGCAACTATTGTGAACATTTCGCGGAATCCATTTTTTATTCATGGCAGCCATTATCTCTGCCACATGCTCGCCATGTGCTCTGTCCTACCTTCCTGTTAACTACTCATGAAAATCTGTCTAGTGACAAGTTATATTTAGCATCTCCCACTTTGCACATGCCCAGTAAGGTCTGCAGCTGTTAGTAATTAGTAACTGACAGTAATGTGTCTACTAGTCCTTGAAAACTGTTAGCCCCTCCTACCTGTCGACTGTGCATTTCCATATGACCTTATATGTATATAATTCTTGCTTCTATAATTGTACCACCTTCTTTTAGCCCCTGCGTGGGTATAAAAGGACCATGCTCTCTTAGTTCAGTGTGCTACTTCAAACATTACCAAAGGGTGCTGTTGGAACTGTGGAACCAGCTCATGAGGTTTAATAAACTTTGTCTTTTATTTCAGTTTCTGTGCCAACTTCTTCCTAAATGGTCTGAGGACTTTGTGCAGAGAAGGGCGAACCCCTTGCACTAGTAGGCCTTGCTGAGGCTTACTTCGACACCCTGAAATCAACATATGCTGAAAATGCTCCCTGGTAAGCCTTCAGAGTCCTTGGTGCTAAACTGGCTGCCACGAGGTCCGGTATTCTTTGGCACCAATTTGCCACAGATGTTCTGGAAAGGGCATTGGGAACTCCTCCGCTCCGGTGAGGTGAGACCTGAAAACCTGCATCTTAAAACAGGAGAGTGCGTCAGAAGCGTTATTCAACACTCCAGGTACATGCTTAGCTCTGAAGGTCACATTCAACCTTAAACACAATAATACTTTTAGCAGCCTTAGGATCATCTTGCACTTAGCTGCTTGCTGGTTAATGCACTCAACAGACATATTATCAGACCAGAAAATCACTGACTGATTCTGAAATCCCTCTGGCCAAGTAGACAAAGCCACTAAAATTGGGAACAGCTCTAGGAAACCAATATTGGCCACTAGGTCCGTCTGGACCCAGTCTAAGGGCCATCGCTGAGCGCACCATGCTGTACCAAATATAGCCCCAAAGCCTACGCTCCCAGCTGCATCAGTAAAAAGGCCCAATTCCTCGTTGGACCTCGGCGGACTAGGCCACACCACTGTCTCATTAAAGTCACGCAGAAAGGTTTCCCAAATCCTCATGTCTTGTTTGACCTCATTGGAAAGCCTGGTGTGATGATGCTTGACTTTTAACCCTGACATGGCTTAGGTAATTGACTGAGAAAAGGAGCGCCCCATTGATATGATTCACAGGGCAAAGTTGAGCTGCCCGATCAAGCACAGCAACTGATGAAGCGTCACCTTCTGCGCCCTTAGGCAAGACCGCAATGCGTGTGAAAAGGACACCACTTTCTCCCAAAGCAATCTGGACACACCTGCCACTGAATCCAACTCTATCCCTAGGAATTCAATTGTGGAGCAGGGGCCCTCCGTCTTTCCTTCAGCAAGTGGAACCCCAAATTCCTTCATGAGTTTTTTAAATACGTCCAACGCACCAGCACAGTGATTAGATCCAGCGGGCCCCAGAAAGAGGAAATCATCCAAGTAGTGTAAAACCCACCTATGCCGCGTCCTGTCCCTAAGTACCCACTCCAAGATGGTACTAAATTTCTCAAAATAGACACATGACACAGAGGAGCCCATAGGCATACACCTATAAAAGTAATACTGTCCTTCCCACTGGAAACCCAACAAGCGGAAGTCCTCGGGATGCACTGGCACCAACCGAAGCGCAGATTCAATGTCCGATTTCACCATCAATGCTCCAGGCCCCAGCTCCTGCAGCATTTGAATTGCCTGATCCAAAGAAGCCTACCTAACCGATCACAATGCCCTATCAATAGCCTCCTTCAATGACTGCCCCTTTGGAGCGGACAGATTGTGAATCAGTCTGAACTCCCCTGGCTCTTTCTTGGGGACTACCCCTAAAGGAGAACAAACAAAGCCCTGCATGGGAATTTCATCAAAGGGCCCCGCCACCCGCCCCAAATCCAGTTCCTTCTTTATGTTTCTACTTGCCACACCGGGGTTGGAACGCCAAGACAGCTGGTTCTTACAATGGAGCGAGCCAACATAATCCTGAGCTGGTATCCTGAAACCGTCCTTAAAGCCCAAATACAACACCTGCGCAGCTGCTTGGTTGGGGTAAACGTTAAACCAAGGGACCATAGCCAAAAGATTAACGAGGGATAAAGCCTTAACAAAAGATACTGTGCGACCCGCGCACCCCAAATCGTCAATCCTATTTCTTGGCTCCTTTATCTCTTGATTTTTTAAAACACTTGAATTCTAGGTGGGAGGCCTGGCCACAAGAGGAGCAGCAGTGCTTAAAATGGCATGTCCCAGGAGACCGGGAGCAAGTGAGCCGGTTGAAATCCCAGCAGGCTTGCCTCTTGGCCCCAGTACCTCCTGAGGCTCCTGAGCCTGTCCCTGCAGGCCCACGAAAAAGCTGCTGGCCCGGCCCCTGAATGTGATTAGTATAACGCAACCAAGTGATTATGTGTATCTGATCACAAGACAATGCAGGCTTAAACGCCTTAATTCTCCTGAATTCCTTATCATATTCCTTCCATGCCTTGCCACCATATTCGTCATGTGCCCCCACAATCCTGTTCTGATAGCAAGCTAACTGGGCACCTAAGTCACTGAAGCGTTCAGCTAGAATGGCCCGATAAATGGAGAATGCTCTAATCCAGATGGACAAAGACTCCTCCACTCTCCTTCTTTGTGGCCAATGTCAACACTCTCTCGAATGTGCGCACTCTTTGCAACGCCGCACCTCCTCATTCTCAGCTTTGTCAACCAACAAACTGAAGATATCGATGTACACCCCCTTCCAAATCTTCTCCCTCACCTCAACCGGTACATGTAGACCTAACTGTTCATGCTCTGAGCAAATATTCCCCAAGGCCGTAAGGGGTGAAGGGTGACCAGTACCTGAACTTGTGGTTTCCCGGGCCACCGAAGTCGTTGCTGTAGAGGTCACCACCGCTGGGGGATTAACTGCCTGGGTTGGGGGCGTACCCGACGCAGAAGTAACCGGCTGTGCTGCGGATGACGCAACAGTAGGCAACTGGTCCCCCCCGTAAGGGTTGGGGAGAAGGAGCTGGCCCCCTGCCCCCCCCCACTAATGTTTGACTCTGTCCCTTTTTCTTGAGACCCCTGGGCACCCTTTGCAGTGCGAAACCTGGAAACCAGTTGTCGCGCCTTTTCCCTAACGTCTCCCTCATTAGTCCCAGACAATGGGCCCCCCACTAAATTGGTGGACAGCAACCCCATCTCAGACAACCATGGCAATACGGACGTCAAATGGCCCACAAGATCCCGCTGACTGTCCTCCCCAGTGTCTTTACCCACAAATGCGTTTTGTTGCAGGGACCACAACGCCCGCAGTTTGCGGTGGCACCTGACTCTGGACTCCACTCCCAGCATGTCCTGCATCCACTACCGGTGATGCACTAACCTCAGGCTGCGTTGAATCTAGATTGATACCATTCCCAACCTGCACAGGGGTGGCCTCCGCCCGCCTCCCCAAAGGGCCTTTACCCTTCCTCTGTCCCCGCACTCTCTTCGGAGCTGGGGGGATCGCCTCGCTAGATGGTGCTCCCGCCCCTGAAGAAGAAGTCTGTGCCTTCAAGGATGCTATGGCCTCGTCCATAGCGTCCATCCTAAGCATCGGGCCTGAAAGAGCTCATCTGTTTGCGACCTTTTCTCAGCCATGACCACTAGAACAGCAAAACTATAACTGGGCCCCTAAAAGGAAAACACATCCAAACAGGAAATTGCTCACCGACCCCAAAGGGACTGCCCTTCCAAGAAATAACTTAATGTAAGGGCCCCCTTACCATAAACCCCAACAGTTATGACAAAAGGGCACCTCCCCTACAAGCGCAGCACTATCTGTCAAGCAAAGCAGGACCACTAACGCTCCCCACACAATATTGGTCAGGTGGCCGTTCACCCAGTAGCCCAGGAACCCCACAGGAGCTGCCACAAGAGTAACTCGGGTCAGGTGAGCTAAGCTCAAACCCGTGCGGCCCCCCGTGAGGCTTGCTGGGCCACTTGCGTCGTCCACTTCTCCCTTCCAATGCGGCAGAAAGCAACCTGCAAACTGGGAGCATCAAACAAAATTGATTCAAAATTTTTAAAATTGCCAAAGAAAGAAAAAGGAAGGAAAAAAGTAGCCCAAAATAGCCCAAAAGGAGCCCAAAAGCAGCCCAAGAAAGAAAAATAGCCCAAACAAAAGGAAAATAAGAAAAATAGCCCAAATTCCTACTGCGGCCACTGAGGCCTCCTGATCCGATCAGCGAGCGTGGGAAAGACGCGCTCGCCAACCGTGGCCGACCTTATAAGGGCGGCCGCATGACGTCATTTTTGTGCGCGACCCCGGAAGCGCAAAGAGCTCTTTGCGCTTCCGGGGCCGCCAAACAGTGTTTCCGAGGCTGCGGGCCCCTTCCCAGCCAGTCGGCTGTGTTACTCTTGATGGGTGAGGGGCCGGGGAGCCTGTCGCTCACCGACCCACCCCCCACATCCAGCCCGGCACCACCGCCATAAGGGGGCCCCCCTGATTGGGGTGGCGCAGTGCATTATCTTCAGCAGGGAGCTGGGTGCTTGCCTTCTTTGTCTGAAGAAGTCTGAGTGAAACTTGAAACGCATAACCCCAGGGAGCAGATAAAGGTGTATATGTGCCACTCTCTGCCTGCTTCTATTTAAAGCAAATGTTCCTCCCCCAGAGAACTGTAACTGTCTGAAGTTAACCTAGAGTGTAACCGCAGCCCTGCCAACTGTCACCCATTGAAGGTTATATTAACGCATTTCACAGTTTGTCTCCCCATTACCGCACTAAACAGTATGCCGTGTGTTGTAGGGCCCCACTCTCGGACTCAGGGGAGTTCGGAATGCTCATACGGCCGGTGATAACGCCTTCACTGAGATCCGGATTCTGTTTACCTTAACCAAAACTCTGCCCAGGACATAGACAAGCTTTCTTCTGTCTGCTGCCCTCCATTTGCAATTTGCAGTCAGAAGTTCAGCTCTTTTCAGCCTGGGCACCGACTGAATTTTACATTTGTCACGGAGTCTGCAGCCTGCCGTCAGCTGAGTCAGTAGAGACAAGCTGCGTGACTGGCCTAGCACCATCAAAAAGTGCCACTCACTTAGTAGGCACTTTGAGACGTGCATCACGATGCAACACAGCCTATCTCTGCGTCTGGAGTGCTGCAGCCCCACACAGGCAGGACAGCACAGTTGCCTTTTACCCATGAAGACTCTCCTCGGTAGCTTTGATGCATGGGCACTGCTCGACCCCTCACCCACCCATGGATGGGGGGACCCATCCCTGGTAAGTACAGGTAAGTTGAGGTAAGTATTATTTTTTATTTTTTTAAAGTGGCATAGGGGGGCCTAATTTGGGCCTCTTTACATGCCACTGTGCCCAATGGCCATGCCCAGGGGACAGAAGTCCCCTGGGCATGGCCATTGGGCAAGGTGGCATGAATCCTGTCTTTGCTAAGACAGGAGTCATTTCAATGGGGGTTGTGCGTCAAAAAATGGTGCAAGTCTGGTTTGAGCCATGATTTTTTACTCTAACCTGACTTGCACCATTTTTTTACACACGACCCCCATTTTCCCCTATGCCGGCGCTGCCTGGTTTGAGTCATTTTTTTTTTACTCTGACCAGCCCGCAGCGCCGGCTAATGTCAATCCTTAAATAAGGCGCCCGCGTGGCGCGTACGAATGGCGGTAGCCGGCGGTACATTTTTTTGCGAAAACCAGCGGCGGCGCTGGTTTGTATCAAAAAGTATAAATATGGGCCTCTGTCTTTTACCAGTACCTCAGTGAAATGAGTAATCACGGGTGATTGCGCAGCTCATTTCCGTGCCTCGATACCAGAGCAAACCCCCCCCCCCCATCTGCTTCTCTGGGTATTAGAAATTTTAGGTTTCTGTCAAAAACAACTTGCACAAAAGGCTTAATGTTTGTTGCAATTAAAATGGTTAGAACTTTTGGCGAGGCACATTCCTACGTATGATGGAAGTTCATCACTCATCCTAAGCATTAGATTTTCTCAGCACATTACATTAATCAATGAAAACGGCACTTTGGCGGTCATTCAAACCGCGGCGGGCGGCGGTTGCCGCCCGCCTGGCGGGAACCGCCGAAAGACCGCACTGCGGTCAAAAGACCGCGGCGGCCATTCTGGCTTTCCCGCTGGGCCGGCGGGCTAGCGCCAAAAGGCCGCCCGCCGGCCCAGCGGGAAAGACCCAGCAACGATGAAGCCGGATGCGAATGGAGCCGGCGGAGTTGCTGGGGTGCGACTGTTAGGGGGCCCCACGACACCCGTTCCTGCCATCCTGTTCTTGGCGGTAAAAACCGCCAGGAACAGGATGGCGGGAAGGGGGTCGGAATCCCCATGGCGGCGCTGCAAGCAGCGCCGCCATGGAGGATTCCCTGGGCCAGGTCCCCTTTTCTGACCGCGGCTTTACCGCCGCGGTCAGAATGGCCCAGGAAGCACCGCCAGCCTGTTGGCGGTGCTTCCGCGGTCGCCAGGGTCAGAATGACCCCCTTTATGTCCTAAAAATGCAACCATTTTTGATTATTTCCAGACTAGTCCACCTTATGTTTCATGCAACTGTTTTACTGCATCCCAGGTAGTTGCCTTTTGCTTCATCTGCTATTCCTGATACCACGTCCTTGGCTTCTGTACATTTGTAAAGCAGCTAAGAGCATTCCACACAATCTCTGCATTCCATAATGTGTTTTACTGCACAGAGGATATATATTTTTTTCAATTTTTGTTATGCTAAAAGTATTGATGAACTACTTAAAAAATGTCGGCTTTCACTGACTCAGACAATAAGGGGCATATTTATACTCTGTTTGCGCCGGAATTGCGTCGTTTTTTTTAACGCAAATCCGACGCAAAGCTAACTCCATATTTATACTTTGGCGTTAGACCCGTCTAGCGCCAAAGATCTTGGAGTTTGCGTCATTTTTTAGCGTGGACACCTACCTTGCGTTAATGATATGCAAGGTAGGCGTTCCCGTCTAAAAAATGACTCCAAGGCATGTGCGCCTTATTTAAACTCCCGTGCAAAAATGGCGCACGTGAGTGGGCGGGTCAAAAAAAATGACGTCCAGCCGCTTTTGCGTCATTTCTTAACGCCTGGTCAGGGCAGTCGTTAAGGGACCTGTCGGCTCGGAAGGAGCCCAGAGGTGCCCTCCCATGCCCCCAGGGACACCCCCTGCCACCCTTGCCCACCCCAGGAGGACGCCCAAGTATGGAGGGACCCAGCCCAGGGAACTTAAGGTAAGTTCAGGTAATTATTTTTTATTTTATTTTATTGTGGCATAGGGGGGCCTGATTTGTGCCCCCCTACATGCCACTATGCCCAATGACCATGCCCAGGGGACAGAAGTCCCCTGGGCATGGCCATTGGGCAAGGGGGCATGACTCCTGTCTTTGCTAAGACAGGAGTCATGTCAATGGAGGGTGGGAGTCAAAAAAAATGGCGCAACTCGGGTTGAGGCAGATTTTTTGCCTCAGACCGACTTGCCCCATTTTTTGACGCCCAAGCTCCATTTTCCCCTACGCCGGCGCTGCCTGGTGTGGGTCATTTTTTTTGACGCACACCAGTCAGCTCCGCCGGCTAACGTCATTCCATAAATAAGGCACCCGCATGGCGCTTTGGAATGGCGTTAGCCGGCGTTAACATTTTTGACGCACAACTGCGTTGGCGCAGTTGTGCGTCAAAAAGTATAAATATGGCCCTAAGTGCATTGTCAGGAAACGTGCTCCTAAATATGTGGCTTACTTATAAATATCCAAACTGTATACATAGTTGCACGCCTTTATGTTTTTATTATTGGATAGAAAATTAAACCTGTTTAAGCATTGTATGAACTCTAGTCAAATAGGTTCACATAGCAAATGTGATGGAAACTTAGGCCCATATTTATACTTTTTTAGCGCCGCATTTGCGCCATTTTGTGACGCAAAGGCGGCACAAACTTACAAAATACAATTGTATTTTGTACGTTTGTGCCGCCTTTGCGTTCAAAAGTGGCGCAAATGCTGCGCTAAAAAAGTATAAATATGGGCCTTAAAGTGTTGCAATATTTGTACAGACATCCTTGAGGCATGTTAATAGTTCATGAAGGCACGTACCTCAGCAAAACTGACTCTCGAGATGATATAGGAAAGGTGGTCGCACTAACTGTCCCCTAGAGTCGTCTGATTCAATGTGTTCAACGATGTACATTCTTCTTGAATACACCTTGTACAGGCAGTGCTTTAAATGGGCAGGTACTGTCCGGTACTGAGTACTGGCACTTTTTTATTTTGAGAGGGAGAGTACCTGCACTTCTCAAGAAAAACGTAATACTTTTAATTTCGAGGGTACCGGCACTTCCCCGAAAAAAGCAGGTACTCTGCACTTCTAATTTTCCATTTAAGCACCTCGTACAGGCACATCATTTTCATACATTCAGGAATTGCTGACTGTTGCAGGGACTTAAGCCCTGACTGCGTCTCCTGTTTTTTAAAAGTCTGACATTTAGTGCACTGGACGCCCCGCTTCACAGGCACACCTGCGGCTTTCTATCACAGCCCTTGCACTAAGCTCCTGAATACTTGCGGTCTCCCTCCTAGTCAAGAATAAAACCCCGCACTCCACCAGCCCCCATTCAGGAAACCCCTTGGAGCTTTGCTTACAGCTAGCTATGTAGAGCTTTTACAATCAGACTACTAAGCAGGCCCAATCATTAGCCCCAATTTCTTGACCCTGATATTGCCATCCGGGCAGTGCCAGGTGTATAAGGTATGGGATGGTGAATTGACTGTAAAATTATATAGGCTTCAGTCACTGAGCACATCATGCATGAAAGTGCTTGAACAAGGACAAACTGATTGTGGGGGGGGAATAGAGGTAGGAAAGGTCGCCCACTATATCCTTTATTCTTTCTTGCTTTCTACACTCACAGTGCGGTCCCAGAACCTGTACAACACTACTTTTTCAAAGATAAACCATTACCCGGCTCAATTCCTCATTGACTCTCCTAAGGAGAAGGGAAGATTTTTAGGCCCATATTTATAATTTTAGCACCGCATTTGTGTAATTTTTTGATGCAAAAGCGGCGCAAACTTACAAAATTCAATTATATTTTGTAAATTTGTGCTGCTTTTGCGTCAAACAATGAGGCGAATGCGGTGCTAAAAAAGTATAAATCAGGCCCCGTATTTTGTACGTTTGCGCCGCTTTTGCATAATAAATGACGCAAATGTGGCGCAAAAAAAAGTGTAAATATGGGCCTTAGTGTGCACGTGTCTTTTGGCCACAAGTTTACATGTCTTTCAGATTAGAATCTGTAATTCGTGACAGTAGTCTCTGCAAAAGGAAGACTAAGACCCAAATTTATACCTTTTTAGCGCCGCATTTGCGTCATTTGTTGACGCAAAAGCACCGCAAATTTACAAAATCTAATTGTATTTTGTAAGTTTGCGCCACAAAGAATGATGCAAATGCGGCGCTAAAAAATATAAATATGGGCCTAAGGGAGAGTTATGTCGGACAGCTGCAGATGAAAGAGGTGTGTGAAGAGTGTTAATATGGGTGGTAGGTCTGACAGAGATGTCTGTATCAAAAGACGTGTGGAAATGATACACGACAGGGAGCTTAGAGTTCAGTAGACTATGATTCTTTGGCATGGTAAATATACAGCCACTTCCAAACTAAGGCCCATATTTATACTTTTTGACGCACAACTGCGTCAAAAATTTTACCGCCGGCTAACGCCATTCCAACGTGCCATGCGGGCGCCTTATTTATGGAATGACGTTAGCCGGCGCTGCGGACTGGTGTGCGTAAAAAAAAAAGACTCACGCCAGGCAGAGCCGGCATATGGGCAAATGGGGGTTGTGTGTCAAAAAATGTGGCAGGTCAGGTCTGAGGCAAAATTCTGGCCTCAAACCGGATTTGCGCAATTTTTTAGCAAAGACAGGAGTCATGCCCCCTTGCCCAATGGCCATGCCCAGGGGACTTATGTCCCCTGGGCATGGTCATTGGGCATAGTGGCATGTAGGGGGGCCCAAATCAGGCCCCCCTATGCCACAGAAAAAATCTGAAAAAAATACTTACCCGAACTTACCTTTACTTCCCTGGGATGGGCCCATCCATCCTTGGGTGTCCTCCTGGGGTGGGCAAGGGTGGCAGGGGGTGTCCCTGGGGGCAGGGGAGGGCACCTCTGGGCTCCTTCCAAGCCCACAGGTCCCTTAACGCCTGCCCTGACCCAGGCGTTAAAAAACGGCGCCCATCGGGCTGTGCGTCGTTTTTTAAGGCCCACCCCCTCCTGTGCGTCAAAATGACGTCAGAGTATAAATATGGGGCACAGGCCTTAAAGTCATTTTTTGGAAGGGAACGCCTACCTTGCATATAATTAACGCAAGGCTCGTTCCCCCTTCCAAAAAATGACACACATGGTGGAATTTTGACGCCTGCGGGGTCGGGCGTCAAAGTATAAATATGGGGCAGGGTTTGCGCCGATTGTGCGTCAATATTTTTTACGCACATTCGGCGCAAACAGAGTATAAATATGCCCCTAAGTATGTGCAAGAGAATAAGGGGGATATTTAAGAGCCCCTTGCGCCTCGTTAGTGTCATTTTTCTCATGCAAAGGAGACCTTTTCCCTGCACCATATTTACAAAATGGGGCAATGCATGCATTGCACCACTTTGTAAGCCCTTGCGCCACATTATGCCTGCGCCAGGCATAATGTCTGAAGGGGGACATTCCGGTGCTAGGAGGCCCGTAAAAATGGTGCAGTGAAATTTATCAGATTTCACTACGCCATTTTTGGCATCATTTTTAACTCCTGCCCAGAGCAGGCATTAAAATGACACAGCAATAGAACCTATGAACCTCCTTGCACTTTGCTACACTAGCTCAAAATTGTTGACGCTAGTGTAGCATAGTGCCATAATAGCGTCAAAAATGTTCAGGCTATTGTGCTAACAAACACCTTGGTGTTGTTAGGTGCCAGCTCTGATGCACCACTTTTAAAAAAATAAATATGGGCCTAAGAGTGTCTGCGAAAAAGACTGACTGTCTCAAGTATAATGGTACAGATGGTCTCACATGTAGAGTGGTAGGCAGAGAGCCGTGTAGGCATGTCAGGGTCTCTTCACACTGGCCATGCTGATTAAGAATGACTTGTATGCTGAATTGGTTTCTATGACACCACAAATGTTTCCAGGACTTCTCTGTTAGAAAAGTGAAGTAGATTAGTGTGCACTTACTTGATGAGTGTTGCAGTTTTTTTAAAGCCCTCTCCTGGCTGCTATGTTGCATATAAGATGCTAATTTCTTTAAAAAATCCTTTGGCATCGACACAACTAATTCGACTTATGATAACGTGTCACTCAAAGTGCCACACTTGATATTAAAATGACCCACATAATCACACTGCAGAGTGGGAAATTTCACACATCAGCAAACCTACAACGTGGCAGCTATAGAACCAGACTTATGGCTCTCTCAACTGTGTATCAGCGATCTACAGCATTTACAGGTATGTATTGCTTGTGTATACAAATGTATATATCTATACATGAATGTATCACACCATGTGTTCACGTTATTTCAGGTTTCACGCTGGCTTTATGAACATTACATTGTGCAAGTGAATTATAGGATCTCTGTGAAAGAACCGACAATGCAAAAGTCTCACAGGCCAAAATGCTAGCGCCATTCTTTTAAATCAGCTTCAACTATTTTCCCAAAATATTGTTTCAACACTGTTAAAAACACAATCAGCTAATAAACTATATGTACCTTATTGCCAAAGTGTACAGAGGGCATAGTGCTCCCGGCCGTTTAGAAGACTATTGCAAGTGATAGAGGAGTTGTATGACCACGCAGAACAAGGCTAAAGACAGAGATAATTGATTTCTGAAGAACTTGCAATCTTCCTTCTATTGTGCTGTAAATTCTAATCCATGAAAACACCACCAGTCCCTCTTATCCCATTCAATATTTGTGAGGTTATTTAGAGTTCTGAGGACTAGGAGCTCTGGCATAAATTGGAAGAGTTTCCACCAGACTCACAGTTCCCATGCTTCATCCAGAGGTGGACCAACCAAAAGCTTTTTGATGGCAGAGCTTCACCTGGCTCTGGTGTCAGAAACCATTAATCCGGTCAGCCACAGGGCCAATGGGCCACAGCGGGTATAGTTCATCCCAAGTTCCCTCATGGTCACCATCACTGAAGTTCCCTGCCTGCGACAACTGTGCAAGTCATGGCAGATCTTGACAGGCGAAAAGAAAACAATGGCCCGGTGCTCAGGGAGAAAACTCCCTGTATGTTTCGACTATTGTAATTTTGCTTTTCAGAAACAAACTCAAAGCACTTTCTGGTTTGGAAAACTTTAGGGGGAGAAGGAGGTTGTCCTTTGGACCACTATTTCCTTCTCCCCGAGGCTGCGAGCATGATTCCCAAACGGAAAGGACTGCTAACGGGGTGCTAAAGGGTTCCCTTCCTCTTTGCAAATTAGTTCCCACTCCAACCTGGGGAGTAGGTTGCTCATCACTGGTTTCCAGCAATGAATTTGCTTCCGAATTGGAAATGGGAATCTCTTTCATGTTTCGACATATTTGCAATTCAGAAACAATCACAAAAATTATTTTAAGAATTGAAAGATTTTTAAAACTTGTAAAAGGGCTGTTGAACATAATGATAAGCACTTTTGTGACTTTGTGACATGAGGTACTTGATGTAAAAAGTGGTTTAGATGCAAGCGCTTCCTCATGGATCTAAATAAATGTTTGAATATTTCCAAATTAAACTGACAGACATGGCACAGAATGCCAATCCATTACATCATGGACCAAGACTCAGCCACTTGGGAGCCCTTTATGGATCTGTCCGGTAATCCACAAATGCTCCTACTGATTTACATTTTTCTGCATAAGTGGCAAATGATAAAGATAATTAGAACCTTTGCAAGACTAGGCTGAGCTGTTTACTCTGCTGCAGCTAGGTACTTGCTCTTGCTCACACAGCCATGGGGATGTACTAGGACAGGTTATAGGCTCGCCAAAAGGCTCCATGTTATCAGAATACCTCTTTTTCCGCAGCAAATCAGTGCATTTTGGAATTAATAATTTTGGTTCAGTTCAATTAAACAAACCAAAGTAAAGTACCTGTAAACATTAATTTATAAATGCAGTGTCCAGAACAGAAAATGTTGTATCCCAGTGGCATGGTGCTATCTGAAATTTAGGGTGATCTTAAGAAAGTAGAAATAATTGCATATGGCCCCTTATGAAGTCAACAATGCAGCGTAATTGAGAGGCTTCAGTCCAATCTCATGACAGAAAGAAGAAAAAATACGGGCCTGATTTAGAGTTTGGTAGATGGAATTAACTGCTTTTGGATGGTGGAGGATAGTACTTCCCACCAAATTTAGAATTGTCTGCCGGCTCTGTGGACAGCGCTCTTTATTGACAGGAACTACTGTACTGGTGGTTTCTGTCTGTGCAGGAAAAGTTTGACAAATGGTACCACAAGACATGGCAGCTGGCTGGCAAACATTCAAATATGTTTGAAAAAACTAACAACTAAAATGGGAGTTTGTGTCTGAATAACAAACAAACAAAAGAACTAATGACCCACACACACTGGGAAGTTTCTTCCAGGGATTGAGAGTCATTATATTTTCTGTCACTTCCAGCCATATTTTATACTAAATAGGGTGGACGGTGTAAAGTCCTTTCTCTGACGACCTAACACAGTATTTCGTGGACCGAGCCAACAAGTGAAGGAATGTAACTATAATAATTGAACTGAATGTCATTGGAAAATAAGTGAATATTTCAAGTTAATCAGAGAGAGACATATAGGCATTAAAGACAACGAACAGAATCAGACAGCAGATCTCGCTCCATTGGGACGCTGGCACTCCCCCTACGGTGTAGGCCTGGCTAAAGGATCTGTCCTACTGTGACACTACCTCTGAAATGTATGCCTCCCGGCTAAACAGTCACCTCCAGACCCAAAAATATTTGGCAGCCGTTTAATGACTACCTCTTAACACTGGATTGTTCTGATGACGGTGGAACAGCATACTGAACACTTTATTCACTGGTTGCTGGGGAAACCGACTTCAGGTTTGACTTATGATACCCTGATCTGCTGTGTCCAGTGCCTACTATCCTTTATCTCCACTGCTTCACTGTCCCTTAACATTGTTTTTTTCTCCTCTCTCCTTTGTTTATTCTAGCTGTTCTGTTGCTCTCGTTCACTCATTGCACTTGGTGTGCCACGCATGGCATTAGTGTTTTTGGTTGAATTTTGGCTTCATTGTTTGTATTATGTTGAAGAAAACAATAAATAAACCTTTACAAAAAGAAAAAGCACAAAAAACTGACATCCTATTCATTGACTTTATTCCAAATATTGTAGAAAATAAGACGCTGAAAAAAACAGGGATGTTTTGTTGCCTCCATTTTTGGGACCTAGTGATCGATCATTTCACAGTTCCATTTTTATAATTATTTTTCAGACAAGGGATGTGGATCCTCTGTAGGGGAGCAAGGACTGAATTGGTGTGATTCTCTTTAAAATGCAATTTTCATGCGGTAGCTCAGACACAGCTTTTGTGCTCACAAGGCAGTAGCAATATTGCTGACTCCAAGGAGTAGTATCCAAAACAAAGACAAATGAAGTGTGAGATCTCGCACTTGGTTGTATTTAGCCTTCCTGAACGGTCATCAGACACAGACTAAAAAGCAGGCCCAGCTTAGAAACGTTGTCGTCTTTAACAAGAGAAACCTCTGACCAACCACTTACTTTTACCAGCTACCACATCTCATCATTCAAGAAGAACTAATCAGCGACCCTTTGTTAACAAGGACCACGTATAATTTCTTTGGGGAGCCTTTTTCCCCATACTTCCATACTCCACCGTCCAGCTACAGGGATGCAGTCAATTCACTTCCAATACTTAGGGAAGCCATAGATACTCTGCATCATGTGCCATGCTAAAATAAGGACTGTCCAAAATGCATCCCACTGGTCCCAGCCCTTATACTTTCACCACAAAAAGGGTCTTACTACTACCCTCTTGCTATTATCAACTGCACATACATCCACATGAAACATCAGCACAAATGTCTAGAAGTCAAACAAAGTACTCTACCAGTCCGTACACTCATTACTTCTTTGCTGGCCTTTCAAAAACTTCTGCCACATCGGCATCTCAACCACCCTTCATCTAATCCTCAGAGTTTCATAGACCACTTGTCTGGAGCTGAAGCAATCACTGCTGGCCTTGGGTTCCAGTGCTACCACAGCTGCCAATCAGAGCCATTTTATACTCAGAATCCCCCTGTGGGCGACCTGAGACAATCTATCTGGAGCCTCCCTTACCCCATCTTCTGCATAGCAGAGCCATCTTATGATCATGAGCTCCACTTTGATGATTGTCATTGCCCTTTACCCATCTTTGTTAGCCATTAATTATTTTTTGCAGACTTTATCCATCTGAGTTTCTCAAGCCCTTTTTGCCCTGCTTCACAGACCACACTCCTTTTCTCCCATCCACCTTTAGACCCCTCTACCAAGTTTCAGTTTTTCTGCTCTCTGATCATCCTCTGACTGCTCTGCCAGCATCGGACAGCCTCTACTATCACTCAGAGGTCAGAGTGAAACAGTCTTTGCTTTGGGGTGTTGCTCCTCCTGGAGCTGTTACAAGTTCCCCTTTTATGGGCTCTTTTGCCTGGTTTGACTAGTTCTGGTCACCTTGGTTCTGATTTACTGAATTAGGTGCTCCTGGTTCTAGTCCTTCCTTATCCTGGTCTTCCTGGCCCTTCCTTTCATTAGCACTTCCTGGACCTCCTGATCCTGGTACTACAGATCCTCCCCACCCTGATTCTACTGGTTGTGGAGGTATGAATGGAAACACGGCTTCAGAGGCTTTTCTGATTTTCTTGTGATGGCTATGCTTTATTGCCATTCAAAAAAAGAAATCTAAACAAAAAATTAAGGGAATGTTTCTTCAAGTTTTAGAAAATGTCCATATCTTTTCCATCACGCCAAATGGTGTCAGGAGGCTGTCTGCACTTGATACTAAACAGTCGCTCTTCTTTTCCTTTCAGGTTGACTGGGACAATGCCACCAACACCCTCGGGAGAAAGAACCCAATACAAACCCAGGTAAGTAGATCAGTATATAATGACCACAGTATTAGTCTCGGTGTAAGGTCTTGTCACTAGCTTTCCCTATAACCTATCACCACTCTGTGCACATGCGAGGAAAACAGGGGTGGTGAGGTATGGGTGGGTAATGTTCTGGATCGTGCCTACAGGTTCAAATCTTTTTGAGTGTCTACTCCTCCTTCCTTCTATGGACCTTTCCTGATTAGGAGGGGAGCTAGTTCTTGGATGGTTAAGGCTACCTCCTAATATGCCTTTAAGTGCAAGGTATCCAGGGTATATTCAAAAAGACATCTTTATATCCGTGAGACAAAATAAAAATACAATCTCAACTAACACAAAACAAAACGGTCTCTCCATCCCACCCTTTCTTTCCTGTGCTGGGTTGACAGGCACTTACCCAGTTAGCCACAACTCTCCCGACTTATAGTGGGCTGCTGTGCAAATGCAGATGGCATCTACCAGTCTTCCGACCAGTCCTCCTCCTCTGCTTTCGCGTTGTTGGTTTTAACCATCCCTTTGCCTTCGGGATCCTTCAGCTTCTCAGCTGTCTGGTCTCCTATTTGGCTTTCTCAGCTTCCTTGATGCAGTCCTGCTATTCCTCGCTGGTCAGGTGTTCTTTATTCCTTTCTACAGTGTGCCACATCGTCTGCTGCCTCTCCTTCCTTCTTTCTCCTGTTTCTCAAGTCTTCCACCGTTTATCTATCTATGGCTCTGCCCTTCTTCTCTTCCTGCAACTGTAAGACCTTCATTACTTTTTCCTGCTCTTTCTGTCTCCACTGTTCCCCTTTTCCTAAGTCCTTTTTCTATTTTAACCTTTCTCTCTGTCTGACCTATCTCCGCCCCTTATCTCATTAGTGGTTTTGTTTTCAGATGGTACCTCCGCAAGACCGGGACCCTTTTGAGGGAAGTGTGTGTCTTCAATTACTGATCCATCACACTGTTCTGCTGGATCCTTCTCCACCTATGTCTTTTGCCTGTTCTTCATGGTCTGGCACTTTTAGGGGCAGATTTACAAGCCACTTGCGCCATCTTAATGCTGCCTTAGCGTAATTTTTATGACACTAAGGTGGCGTGAAGGTGGCCATTCCCCCATGCCATACTTACAAAGTGGCACAATGCATGTATTGCGCCACTATGAAACCCCTTGCGCCACATTATGCCTGCGCCAGGCATAATGTATGCAAGGGGGGCATTCCCATGCAGGGAGGCCTGAAAAAATGGCACAGTGAAACTTACAAGATTTCACTGCAACATTTTTCCATCATTTTTAACACCTGCTCAGGGCAGGCATTAAAGTGATGCACCCATAATAATCTATAGGCCTCCCTGCGCTTTGCTGCGCTAGCACCAAATTTTTTAGCACAAGTGCAGCAAAGTGCCATAACAGGGTAAAAAATGTTGATGCTGTTATGGTAACGACCGCCATGGTGCGCCATATTGTAAATACATTGCAACCATGGTGTCGTTAGGGAGGGCAAGGGGGGGGACGCAAGAAAAGTGGCGTATCGTGATCAATGCACCACTTTCTCGAAAATATGCCCCTTAGTCTTACTGGTTTGGGTCATCCTGATTCTCCTTGCCCTGGTCCCTGTCCTCGTGGTCCACCTGGTACTGCAAACACTAGCCCTAGCCCTCATTAAGTTTTCTTGGACTAGGCTTGGTAGGTTTGGTCTGGGTCTGGTCCCATTGATACTTATGGCTCTGGTTGTCCTGCTCCCCCAGATCCCCACCAGCCTGGTTCTCATACCCCAATTCCTGGTCCTCCTGCTTTACTTGGTACTTCAGGTCCTAGTCACTTTGGCTCTTGGCTCTCTGGTTCTCTTTGCTCTGACCCTGAGCCTACTTATCCTGATCCTTCCAGTCCACCTAATCAACCTCCGTTTGGTCCCTGATCCTAATAGTCTTCATCCACATGCTCCTGATCTGAATAATTATTTTGGTCCTCTTCCATCTCGTCATTATTCTCTTTGCCTTTGTCCTCCTGCACCTGTTATCCTGGTTCTGCACTAACTTGTCCACTTAGTCCTGTTTCTCCCTGTTCAGGTCACCCTGTTCTTAGCTACCCGACTTAGGCAGCCTAGCTCCTGTCATCCTGGCTCTCCTTTTCCTTCTCATTCTGGTCCTTCTTGTTTTGTTATGCCAATTCCTGGTACTCCTGGGCCCATGTGACTCGATCTTCCTTTTCCCCTTGGTTTTGGTCCTACTGATCTTTCTTGCCCCGGTCCTCTTAGCTCTCGTCCTGAATGGCTCCAGTTGCCTGACCATCTTCTCTTAGTTCTCCAAATCTTGTCCCCTTAGTCTTGCTCACTCCTAGCCTGGTTTGGCTAGCACTGGTATTCCTATTCCTGATCCTCACAGTGTATGCTGTCCTTGGATGAGTCTTTGGTCCTCCTGGCCATCTTGGTCCTTCCAGGCTCCCTTTTACCATCTCTTTCTGTTGCAACTTGGTTCTCTTAAGCCTTGTCCTTTTGATTTTTCTCATTGTGCTCACCCAATTCCTGGTACACCAGCTCCTGGTCCTGCTGATCTGATTGGTCCACCTGGCCTCTCATATCCTGGTACTCTTAGACATCGCCCTATTTGCCATTATGTTCCTTGTTTGGATCGTCTTGGTCCTCCTGGCTCTGTCCCTTGTCCTAATAGTACTTCTGGCAGATCACTCACTGGTTTGGTCCCTCTTGGTCCTGATTCTTTTTGTTTGTGTCATTCTGAGCCTGGTCATTTTGGTCCTAGTCCTCCAAGCCATTCAGGTCCAGTCCACTTGGTCTTCCTTGCTCTGGCTGTTATGGACCTCCTGATCTTCCTTGTCCTGATACAACCAGGTCCTGGTCTTTCTGTTCCACATGGTGCTCTGGGCCCTAGTTCTAAGACCCCTGGCAGGTCTGTTCGTGGTCCTCTTGGGCTTGATCCTTCTACTCCTTGCTCTTGTCTTTCTGGCTCTGGTCTCACTTGTATATTTGGTACTGGCCCCCTTGCGTTCCTTGCTTATTCTGGTCCCCAGGTCATACTAGACATAATCCTCATGCTCCTAACCTTAATTTATCTGGTCTGGATCTTCCTGACTGGTGCTGTTGCTCCTTTTCCTCGTGGTTCTACATCAACAGCCCATGGCCCTTCTTTCTCTGGACCTCTTGGGCCTAGACATCCTGTTCAACATCTTCCTGGTCATCCTGTTCCTAGCCCTGCGGCCTGGTCCTCCTGGCTTTGGTTATCCTGTGTCTGATGTCCCTGGTCCTGATCCTCCTTTTCCACATCCCCTGGTCCTCCTCCTCATCCTGGTGCTAAAGGTCCTGATTCTCTTTGCTCTGGTCTTCATGATCCCCTTCATCCTTTGCTTCCTGCTTTTCTTTCTGACTATGGTTACCTGTGTCCCCGGTCTCACTGCCCTGTTCCTCCTGGTCATAGTCGTCCTTCTTGTTTTTTCACAGTCCTTGTCTTTCTCGTGATTCTTGGTCTTGGTCCTTATAGACTTGATTCTCTTGAGCCTTATTTTCTGACCCTGCTCCACCAGCCATCCTTGTCTTGGTCTTGGTCCTGGGCGTCCTCTCCTTCTTTTGTTCTATTGTGATGGTTGTCCTGGTCGTCCTGGTTCAGTCTTGTTGTCTTAGTCCTAATGGTGGTGCAGGCTCCTGGCCTTCTTGATCCAGACTTTCCTTATTCTGGTTGTCCTGAGCTTGGTCATTTTGTTCCTGGTTCTCCTGGCCACCACTGGCCAGTCCCCTTGGTCCTACAGACTCAGGTTAGCCTTCTTCCATTTTTTCCTCCTCACCCTGGTCCTGTTACCCAAGATGATTGGTCGGTCTCACTGGTAATTTGAGTCCTGATTCCCTAGCTCCTGATGCTTATTGCCCACTTAGCCCTTTTACTGTCCCCCTGGTTGTGATCCTTTTAGTTCACTTAGTCAACCTTGCTCTAGTTTTCTGGATGCCCTTGTTAGTTGTTCCCATGGTCTTCCTAGTCCATATCCTGCTTATCCATGTCCAACCGGCCATTTCCCTCCTGATATTCATAGGCCTCTTTAACCTGGTCCTGATCTTCCAGCCCCTAGTCCTCCTGCTCCTTGTTCTTCTCATGGTTGTGCAATAACTTGTCCTGGCCCACCACAGACCACCCTAGTCTTTCTAAGTGCTGATATCCCTTGAACTCAGTTGATGCTAGCATTGGAACGTCTGGGCCCTGTACTTCCTGGTCCTGGTCTGTCTGGTTGTTATTCCCATGTTGTTCTACCCTTGTCCTCTGGATACTAGGACTCCTGTTTGAAAGCTGCCCGGTCCTAGACCTTTTCATCCTCCTCACCTTAGCTCTTATCCATCAGTCATACTGGTCCTGCTCCCTTGGTGCATCTAGTCACGTTGTTTGCCTGTTCCTAATCCTTCTGCTCATGGTCTCTCTGGTGCATGTTGTCCTGGTACTTCTTTTGTCTGGTCCTTCTGTAGCGGGTCTTCTGTTGCTAGTCCCACTGGTCTTGATTTCCCTAGCCCTCACAGTCCCCGTGTCCTCCTGCCCCACCCTAGTCCTATAAGTCCCCCTCGTCTCCTTGTTTGCGTGTTCCACCTTGCTCATGTCTCCCTGACCCCTGTCTACTCCATCATGATCCTCCTAGTAATGATCTTCCTAGGTCTGGTCTTCATCCCTATGGCACTGGTACTCCTATTTCCCATGTTGCGGGTCTCTCTGGTTGCTGTAGTCCTTGTTACCCTGGTTTAGGGTCCCCCTGTGTCAGACCCTAAGAGGACCTTCTGATCATGGTCCCACTGGGCCTAGATTTCCTGATCCGTTATATTCTTCCTGGCCCTGCTGATCTAGAGTCGTCTGGTCCTTGTAACCTGATCCTTTCCGATCATGATGTTCCAAGTCCTGTCCATTTGCATCTGGAACTTTGGTCCTTCTTGAGCTGATTTCTGTGGTCTTGGCCCTCTTGCCTCTGGTCCTGTTATACATTGGTGTCCTAGTATGGCTCCCCTTTGGTCTGGCCACCTGGATCAGCCACTCCTGACCCTGATCGTCCTCACCCTTCAGGTGCTGGTTGCTTTACTTTAGCCCTGCTAGCCTACCTATTTATTAAGGTCCAGGGCCTTCTGTTCCTTCGGGACCTTGTCCACTAGGTACTGAACCCCGTGTTCCACAGCCTCCTGGCCCTCCTGATTCTTCTCACCCATGTCCTGATACCCCTGTATTTCCTTGTTCTGTTCTTCCTCGCCTGTTAGTTCCTGGCCCCCGCTGGCATTGTTAATCTTGGTCCTCATGGATTAGGTCTCCCTGGTCCTGGTTCTTCCTGTATAGATCCTTGTGGCTTTGATTATACTTGACTTCCTGATGGTCCAACCTATTGGTCCTTACCCTCCTACTGCTCATCATCCTCCTCCTAGTCAACCTACTCATTCCTTCTACAGGCCCACTTCACGGTGCCTTTAGTCAGATACAACCTCCAAGTCTGTAACTCTGATTTAAAAAAAAAAATTTTTTTGCTTTCAGATTTCTTTGACTTAGATACCACTGTTAATGACAGAAATGAGGGCTCAGTAGAGGCATGGCCATGCTCACTTAAAACACTGCTTAGCATGAAAAAAGAAAACTATCATTCCAGAGACACATTCGACGGATGACTAAAATGCCAGTTTAGGACTAATATGACATGAGACCAACTGACGTCTGTGCCTGAAACCCACTTCAGTGGGTAAAAGGTATGAAAAGGTGTGTTAAGACAGCAGGCAGCTAAGTGAATAAACACTCTATTAAAGCATTGTGTCCAAGCACCAATTGTACCAATTGCCTCCTTTAAGTTTCCCTCCCTGTGTGGTCCACAAACCACCTATCTATCTGTATTCCCTGTTTACTGGTGTTTGTCGACTGTTGAGACTGTTGAGGGTTGACAGGTCTGAAATACTGAGCTAGCACAATCCTTATTAAAGAAGCTTAAAACTACCAAAAGGCTTTCTACAAGCAGCCCGAAATGAGCCCAGCCCTAAAAAGTCATCAAAAGAAAGATGATGAACAGTCAAAAAAAGCAATGTAGTCTCTTAGATGAAGACAGCACTTAAGTAACATGGTTTAAAATCATGCTCTTCGTTCTTTGTAGACAGCCAACTACTCCTAGAATTCAGCATAAAAAAACTGTGTGCCATATCCAGAAGCTCCTGAAGTTTTGATTCCTGCATTTACTATTTTGATATTAAAATAACATACATGATTTTATTCAAAATTTATATTACTGTTGTTTTATCTGTAAGCACCTGAGCTTAATTAATGCACTTACCTTTGTACATATTATTGTACATTTGTATATACACTTATTTTTCAGTTCTTCACACGTTGCATCCCCTTTACAAGTTGGACACTACTCTACCATTAGCTGGAGCTTCTTTTTTCTTCTTGCCCGGATAAATAAAGCCCTCCTTCACACTTTTTATTTGGTCATCGGTTTAATATTACAATATCTCTACTATTTAGCCTGTGGCCGGATAAAAAATGAGGTTTTAGATAGTTACCTGGCTGCTGGCAAAACTGTCAGAAATTATGTACTTTTTTGTCAGCTGCTGGGTACATAGCAGAGATTATGCACTACATAGCCGTATAAATAGCCACTTCCTTATTGAATATTTACATAAAGTTAAAAATATATATTTGAAGATGGAAGTCAGGCAGTCAACTGGTTATTCATGAATATTGTTAACAGTAAATAGGGATCGCCCAAGCATTTAGCGATCAGCTTGACAAAAAACTGCAACTTCCCCATTGAGATGTAAAGAAAGCCACGCTTCTTCTTTAACTGTGTTCGGCAGTTCAAGGCCCCACCCTCAGGACTCTGTTTCTGGGCGATAAGGACTGATACCGTAAGCTTTTCCATACCTACCAAGTTTTCAGACTGGTGATAGAGCATGTGAAGCCCAGGGCCCTGAAAGACAGCTGATCTGGGCCCTATGAGGTGAAAGAGTGAAGTCAAGTAGCTGGTGAACCTCTAAACACCCTTTAAGGGTTTTGCACGTCAATCACCTTAAGCGCCACTTTGAAAGGTGCGAGGTAACCATGCTCCTGGTCAAGGATGATGGAGTGGACTTCAACTTCCTTTGTTCCAAGGACCAGGATGAGTCAGTCGAGGGTGTCAGCCTCTCCCCTACACTGACTGTAAAACAGCAGAGAGACTGCTGCCATTTGTTGGGGAAGTTTGCCTCACTCTTCTCCCTTGTCCCAGGACTCACTACATGGTGCACCCATTACATTAATACTGGGGACAGCATACTGTTAAGAGTAAGATCTACAGGCTGTCTGACAAGATGAGAGCCAGCCTTAAGGTGGAAGTCTCCAAAATGCTTGAGGGGTTATTGAGCCCTCAGACAGCCCTTGGTCCAGCCCAGTGGTGTTGGTCCCCAAGGCTGCTCCTCCAGGTGCCACCCCATGACTTCAATTCTGTGTGGATTACCAGGGATTAAATGCTGTCACTAAGATTGGCACACACCCTATCGCCCGAGCTGATGAGGTCATTGATCGGTTGGGACCTGAGAAGCTCCTCAGTACGTTTGAATGAAAGTCTGGGTATTGGCAGATTGCCTTGAGTAAAGGGGCCAAAGAGAGGTCCTCGTCATCTACCCCAGAAGGACACTTCTAGTTCTTGGTAATACCCTTCGGGTTGAAGAACGCCCCTCCCACGCTCCAGAGATTGATCAACCAGGTTGTGGCTGGATTGAGGGACTACAGTGTTGCCTAACTAGGCAACATTGCGGTCTTCTGTTCTAACTGGGAGGACCACCTGTGCCATCCCAGGAAAGTGCTTCAGGTTTTGCAGAGGACAGGCCTGATTATAAAGGCCCAATAAATGTCAAATAGGGTAGTGTTCAGTGGGCAACGTGGATACCAAGTGGGAGAGGGCAAGGTGCAGCCCCTCCAGGCCAAAATCCAAACCATCCTGATTTGGGAATGCCCCAAAATCCCAACAGAGATGAGAGTTTCCTTAGGCCTCACTGATTATTACAGGAGATACATCAAGGGATATGACACCATTGTTGCACACTTGATGTGCACAGCATCCATGCTCAAGGCTCCTGACTTGTCCAAAGAATTCATTGTACCGACAGATGCTTCAGAGCACGGCATAGGGACCATGCGGTCAAAGCTCAATGAAGAGGGCCTGGATCAAACTGTAGCCTTCATCAGTAGGATGGTGCTTCCCTGGGAACAAAAGGGGAGTTCAATAGAGAGGGAAGCCTTTGCAGTTGTATGGGCACTGAAGAAACTGAGACCATACCTGTTTGGTGCTCACGTATGGGTTCAGACAGACCACAGACTGCTCAGATGGCTAATGCAGATGAGGGGTGAGAATCCCACGCTATCGACGTGGTCCATCTCCCTACAGGAAATGCACTTTATGGTGGAACACCATCCTGGAACAGACCACACCATTGCTGATGGTATCTCCAGGTTTTTCTGCCTTAGTGAAGAGAAATCCCAGGGGGTTGGGTAGTTCTCCCCACTTTCAGCTCGGGGGGAGACAGGTAAGACCTGGCATCCTTGGTGTGGTTTTCCTGCTAACTTTTTGCCTTTAACCCTCCTGTTTTGCTGACTTTGTTTTTGCTGGCTTTAGTAATCATCACACTTTACCACTGCTAACCAGTGCTAAAGTGCTTGTGCTCTCTCCTTAAAACACAGTGAAATTGGCTTATTCCCATTCGGCATATTTACTTTACTTGTAAGTCTTTAGTAAAGTTGCCCTACCTGTGACAAGGGTCTGTAATTTAAATGTTGCTAGTGGGCCTGCAGCACTGATTGTGCCACCCACCTAAGTAGCACTTTAAACATCTCTCAGGTCTGCCATTGCAGCCTGCATGCATAGTTATAAACTGCCATTTTGACCTATCAAAATAAACCTTTTTTAAGGCCCAAACCTTCCTTTTTAATGCATAGAAGTCACCCCTAGGGTAGGCCCTGAACAGCCCAGAGGGCAGGGTGCAATGTATTTAAAAAGCCAGACATGTACATTTTAGTTTTACATGTCCTGGTAGTAAAAAACGTACATTCGTTTTTCATTACTGCAAGGCCTACCTCTACCATAGGTTAGCATCAGAGTTACCTTATTAGATTTAATAAGCTATAATTTCCAAATGGGATCATATACCCAGTTCATGTTTGGTGCCTTTGGAATTGTAATGGAAAATCCTAACTTATGATGAAGTGCCATCTGCAGTGTGTTGTCACCCTAGTCCAGAACCCTTGGAAGTGGGATTTAGGTGCTCTGCCAGCCTCGATAGTTCCAGCGTAACCGACTCACCTCCTCTTCTGCATGGCGCAAACCCAAGCAGAACCAACCCATCACTGCTGCTGCATGGATTGGACCCATCGCAAAGACCCACATCACCTTGCAACCCATAGGAACTGCTGCTGCAGCATCCACTGCGCAGCCCCTCTAAACCGTGGTCGAATCTGCACTGCAGCTCCTCAAAACCAAGGCATCACCCTGAATGCGACCGCATCCTCGACGCCCGACTTTGCATTGCAAACCGTTTCGACGGGATCCTTGACAACGATGCAAGCCTCACATTGCAGCCTACCCATATCTCGGAACCTATGCATTGCTTCGGCTGCATGACGCATCTTCAATGTGGATTCTCGCAATGGTCTGCAAACCAGGATTTAAGGAACTCTGTTCAGCATGCCTAACTGGTTCCCTATAGCCGGCCCACGCTCCATCGCTGTCATCCTGAACTTGTGACTTTGTCCCCATCCGGAGCAACCAGATATCCGCTGTGGGAGGTTTGTGCTTTTTAGCTCTATTTTCATTGGAATCTATAAAATGGCCTCTTCCCGATTCTATTGACTGAATTTTTGTTTTGGTAGTTTTATTTATTTAAAACATTTCTATTTTTCTAATCTGGTGTGGGATTATTTTTGTGTGATGTTTTTACTCTTTTTACTGTTTGAAGTTTGCACAAATACTTTGGCCCGTATTTATACTTTTTTAGCACCGCATTTGCGTCGTAGTTTGACGCAAAAGTGGTGCAAACTTACAAAATACAATTGTATTTTGTAAGTTTGCGCCGCTTTTGCGTCAAAAAGCAGCACAAATGCGGCGCTAAAAAAGTATAAATATGGGCCTTTATTCATTGTTTCTAAGTTAAGCTTGACTACTCTGTGCCCAGAGGGTTGAGCACAGGTTAATTTGGGGTTGGCTTGTACCTCACTACAACAAGGATTACGTTTGCTGCTTGTCCTGGTTCACACACCAGTCAACCAGCAATCCAATTTCTAATATTGATGATCATCAGTGAGGATTAGGACTTGTGTTTGTGCAGTGCCATACAGTGATTTGGGTGTACACTACTATCTCATATCTGACACCAATTGGAGGTCTAAATTCTTCCTGATTGGCCTTTTGCTTTTTCTCTCTCTGTGACTGTTGTGTCTGAACCCTGAATCAAAAAAAGGTTACACACGGTTCCAAACACAGTAGAAGGTTTCCTTCCAGGAGACGGTTCAATCAGTAGATGGAAACCGAAATTTTTCGAAGCAAGAGCCCTCACTCACCATCCGGTGACATGCTTCATCATAGGGCCCAGCTCCTCGTCAGGCCGGCACTGCAATGCCTGACGGGCCCCACAAGGGGGCTCTTTGCTGGAGATCTTTTGAAAATCAAAAGTAGCCGGTCAAAAACAAAAAAGTGAAGGATTGGTATATAGGAAAATGTTAAAAATGACTAGAGGTAAAGACTAATAATTTTTATTCTCATGCTGATACCTCTGACATGATTAAAACCAGAAAAAGGGGAATTGGTGGAATAATGTCCACATCCCCCATGAAAAAACAGATAGGTATAGTTGTTATGTCTCTTAATAGGGAATAGTAAGAAAGAGACAGTGCACACAGGATCCCCTGTGTCACTTTATGTAGTTGGTCAACATGTTTCTCGCTTTTTTCAAAGAATTATCTTACGCGATTCGTCAGGACCTAATTACATACCTAATGCTTTAAACCATGGATATTCCCATAAATAAGGAATTCAAAACCTAAAGGAATTTAGAAATAAAGAAACCAAGGTTAGAATATAACATAGCTTATAAGATTCATAGTATATCATGTTGTGAAACCCCATACGTAAGTGAGGGATCCCTAAAGTGCCAAGTGACGCAAAGAAGTGATGATAACATTTATTAGGAAAAAAATGTGCGAAAGCCAGTGAGGCAATAGAGCATCCACATTGCTTACCCTCCAAAAACTAATGGTAGGGCCACATCGGGGTAGTCCAGGCTATAAAAAATCCACTCTGATCTATATATACACAGATGACACAAGAAATGTAATTAAAGGTGGTAATCAACACATCTAATGATACAACACATTAAATATAACTGAAATGGAAAAATGAGTTGTTCACTACGAAACTCCTATTAATTGAGGAATCAAGGAGTGCGACCTCAAGTTATGTCAGGTCAATGGACAGCGGGTCGTGCAAATTAAATAGGAAGAGATCACATTGTAAAGGTAATCATTACCTTATTGGTAACATAAGGATTGAACAGCACTGACACCATGTGATATTACACAGGCATTAAATATAAAGAAAAGATCCATTTGGGACCACCTGCAAAAAAGTACTTGAAAAAATATATACAGACGTGGCATCAGGCATAGACCGTATAGAAAGTATAGAAAGTAAGAAACTCACCGGGACGTCACAATTAGAGACATCCCGAGAGATCAACGTAAAACGAGCGGTTTTCGAGGGGTGCACATGTGTAGAAGACATAAATCTAATGAAACCGTGCAGTTGTCAGCACTAACGCCGTCAGAGACTGGAGATTCCACTCTGCAATGAGTGACCGCAGGCCTCTCTCATTTACCAGAGAGAGAGGAGAGCGCGTGTAATCAGGGACGCGTGTCTCCTCATTTCACAATGCCAAAGTGCCCATATACATGAAGCCCGGTGACCACAATGCAGACGTGGACATTCGGGAAACAGCGCTAAACCCAGGAAATTAGTCCGAGGGATGGCGGGATGCAAGGGAGCTGGTCGGGAGTTTAACTCAGAAAGTTGCAAAAAAGGCACTTACTTTTACAAGGGACGGTCACTGCCGGAACACCTATGCCTGCTCCTATACCCGGTATCACTGAGATCACTGTTACGGGGAAGTTTAAAAATGGAGAGAAGGGCACCTGAAACTAAGGAAGGACTATCAAAAGGGCAGATGGATCCAACACAAGTGTCGGCCATTTTGAAGTGGTCCGATAACAGAGACATGGAAAGTAAACCCTCTCACCAAGACAAATAAGTGAGGAGGTGTAAAAAGGTTGATATGTTACCACCAGACCCACAAAAATCAGTGATCACCATGTAGCCATTATAAGAGACTAAAAATGTGTGCACTATCGTATGAAAGAAGCAGTAATGGCAACTGTGAACACAATAAGAGTGATAATGTTAATGAATGAAGCTGGTCCACTGGATATCGTCATTAAGACCAAATAGGTGGGTCTTAAGTCTGAAAACCCACCGTTGTTCTTTCTCTAAGAGCTTATTTGTACAGTCCGAATTATTTTTCATGGTTTCTAGAACAATCCATTTGATATCATTGGGAGTGTGCTGCTTCTCAACAAAATGATTGGTCAATTTTGTAGAGGATCTCTTGCATCTAATGGTGCTACGATGTTCGTTAATCCGAATTTTCACCATCCTAGTCATCATGCCAATATATTTTAGGTTGCACGGACAGGTAATCATATAAATACAGCTCTTAGTACGACAATTGGTATGGGATCTCAGTTGCCAAGTCTTTTGTTCACCTATATCCACTTCTTGGATACTGTCAGTCAGAGGACACACATTACAACAACCACAAGGGTAATGTCCCTTCACTTTGAGCCATTGTCCGGGGCCAGAATTGTCAAGGGGTCGGTTTGTTGTAGGTCTCGTGTGAACCACTAGGTCCTTAATGTTAGGAGTTCTTTTAAAGGCAAATAAGGGGCGTTCTAATGTAGTGCTTGCACTAGTAAGGATAGGCCAGAGCCTCCGGACAATACCTTTTATTTGGTTACTGAGGGGGGTGAACGTAGTGACACAGGTTAATCTTGATTGTTGAGTGCGGGTGTTATTAGTCAATAATATATCCCTCGGGATATTACTAGCCCTCTTTTTTGCCTGTTGAATATTAGGTAGAGGGTAGTTACGTTCACAAAGTTTTCGACATAAAGTGTTGGCTTGTGTGTGGAAATCATTTTTATCTGAGCAGTTACGTCGTATCCTCAAGAATTGACCAAAAGGTAAGTTATCTCGTAGGGCTTTTGGGTGATGACTGTTGTAGAGTAAAAGACTGTTACGATCTGTAGGTTTATGGTATACAGATGAGTTAAGAAGTCCTTCCCTAAGTGTGATCCGTCGATCCAGAAAGGATACTTCTTTGTCAGAGATGGTGGAGCTAAAACGAAGATGGGTATCCAAAGTATTGACCCACTGGGTGAAGGCTATAGCGCGATCCATTTCGCCCTTCCAGATTACTAGGATATCATCTATGTACCGGCGCCACAGTTTAATGTTGGAAAAGAATGGTTGGTCAGGAGTCAAGATGTGGCGTTGCTCAAAGGTAAACATATACAGGCAAGCCAGGCTAGGCGCAAAAGTGCTCCCCATAGATGTGCCTTGTATCTGATGAAAGAGACTTTTCTCAAATTGAAAAAAGTTCTCTTGAAGGGCCACACCTGCACATTGCATAATAAAGCTCACTGGGGTGTTGTAAGTCCAAGTGTCAGCTAGAAGTATTTCCTCTACAGCGGCGAGCGTGGCCTCTTGTGGAATATTAGTATATAGAGCCTCTACATCTAGACATATCAGTATGTCTGTGGTGCCTGACTCATTGATGTCATTCAATAAAACCAAAGTGTCTTTTGTATCCTTCAAAAAGGTAGACGTTTTCTGAACAATGGGTTGCAGGAAGAAGTCACAAAACTTAGACAGGGGCTCTAAAAGAGAACTGATCCCGGACACTATATGGCGTCCTGGGGGAGGAAGACCCTTATAGATTTTAGGAAGACAATAAAAGTACGGAACCCTGGGATTTTTAGTGTCTAGGAATTCCGCTTCTTGTTGAGTAATCCAACCGGCTATTTCTGCTTCCATTATCATGCTGCGAATCTTGCGTTGTAAACGCGGGGTCGGATCAATAGAGATGGGGCGGTAATAAGATGTATCGCTGAGTAGTCTTAGACATTCCTGTCGGTAATAGGTGGTATCCATAACCACAATGGCACCACCTTTATCTGCTGGTTTTAGCGTGATATCAGGATTGGAGGACAGAGAGTGGATGGCCGCCCGTTCTAATTTGGAGATGTTCTGGAAAACTTTAATAGAACTCAAACGCTGGATTTCATGGCGGACTGCCTTTTCAAAGGTAGGTACCTCCAGGGGGACTGAAGTAGTAGGGGACATGAAAGTAGAGGGATTCCTTAAATTAGTGTCACCCCTTGTCTCCAATCGTGGACGGTCCTTAAAGAAAAAGTGCAGCCTAACCTTGCGAAACAAGGCTGCCATCTCGCACCCACCTGCACAAGTATGGAGTTTGTGCTGGCTAATATGGAGTTCTACGCTGTGGCCCTGGTCAAAGAATTCCTTAAGGAAACAGGACTTCCAGCAGAGAACCCCCATGAAGGTGGAGCTGCAAAAGACACTGAGGGCCTGGGTGGAAGTCCACCAGTCACTGGCTATAGCAACAGAAGGAGATGAGGTGGACAGGCAAGGAGAGATTTGGATGCCAGTCCAGAGAGGCAGCAGTCTGCTGAGGGAGAGGATGTACCCCTTGAGTTGGAGCTCTTTCCCAGAGCAGAGAGTAGCATGTCGTCCCAATGCCTGTCCCCAGAAGAGCAGGCAGACAGGAAAAAAAGTGAGTTCAGACTGGACATGGCCAAAATCAGAATGGAGGAAAGGAAACTGGCCAGGGAAGAGAAACTGGCCTTGGAGCAACTGGCTCATTAAAAGGAGCCTCAAGGAGCTGGATCACAATGCTAGTCCGTTTGCAGTCCAGCATTATTGGTGGCAGCATACCTGCAGTGTCCTCTGGGGACATAAGGGTCCACATTCCCAAAGAACTGATGCCTTACTTTGTTGTGGGGGATGACATTGACATGTGGTTTGAACCATATGCGGTAGCTTTACAGATGCATAGGATCCCTGAGGAGGACTGAGCGGCTACTCTGTGGAAGCACATCCCTAGCAAGGAGATAGACACCTTGCTGGCCCTAGAGAAGGGGGCGGGAGGAGATATACCTCCTGAAGGAAGTATTTGTTAGGAATTATGGCCTTACCCCAGAGAAGTATAGACAGAAGTTTAGGGGCAGCCAGAAGCTGCCCTAGCAGTCCTGGGTTGACTGCTTTTGCAAGGGACTGGATGGTTGGGTGAAGGGCAGTGAAGAGAAGGATTAGCAGGGGATGTACAATCTGTTTGCGAGAGAGTACATGTTCAGTATTTATTTTGCAGATCTGTGCCTGCACCCTATTGACAGGAAGATCCCTGACACCAGGGAGCTTGCTAAGGAGGCAGACCGCTGGCTCAGCACCAGGGTCCTTAAGAAGGTATCTGGAGGGAATCACCACAGTGATGGACAGGTTTCCCACCAGAAGGAGGGAGAGACAAAAAAACTGAGAGTTCTCCAAAGGACCCCAAAATAGTTACACAGGTCAGGACTCCCAACCCCCTAATAGTTACATGGGTCAGAACTCCCAACCCCCAAATGAAAAAAAGAAGAAGTGGTTCCCTGATATCAAGTCCTCAGGGAAGGCACGGCCCCGTGCTATGAGTGCTGTTGCACCTGGCCCTTTTTGCAGGGTCATCCCCAGTCTTTTTACCTCCTTCCTCCTAATTTTTTTTGACCAGTTTTTGTTGGCTTTAGGACTCTGGGCACTTTATCACTGCTAAAACAGTGCTATAGTGCACATGCTCTCTGTGTGAATTGTGCTGTTGATTGGTTTATCCATAATTGGCGTATTTGATTTACTGGTAAGTCCCTGGTAAAGTGCACCAGAGGTGCTAAGGGCCTGTAAATCAAATGCTACTAGTGGGCCTGCAGCACTGGTTGTGCCACCCACATTAGTAGCTATGTAACCCTGGCTCAGACCTGTCACTGCAGTGTCTGTGTCTGCAGTTTTAAACTGCCAATTTGGCTTGGCAAGTGAACCCACTTGCCAGGCCTAAACCTTCCCTTTTCCTACATGTCAGGCACCCTTAAGGTAGGCCCTAGGTAGCCCCAGGGGCAAAGTGCAGTGTATGTTTAAGGTAGTACATATACTAGTGTGTTTTATATGTCCTAACAGTGAAATACTGCCAAATTCGGTTTTCACTGTGCAAGGCCTATCTTTCTCATAAGTTAACATGGGGGCTGCCTTTAAACATCCTTAAAGCGCAGATTCTCTTTGAGAGCAGATAAACATATGAAGTTTAGGGTCTCTAAACTCACAACTAAAAAATATAGCTTTTATTGAAGTTGGTTTTTAAATTGTCTGTGTGAAAAGGGCACTTTTAGAAAGTAGGCATTTTCTTGCTTAAACCATTCTGTGACTCTGCCTGTTTGTGGATTGTTTGTCTGGATCAGTTTGAAAGTTGGGCAGTTTTGCACCTCTCTAGACAGTGATACAAAGGGGGCGGGGTGTAGCCTGCATATCCTGATGAACCATCTGAGCTAGAGGGGAGGGAGGAGTTGTCATTCACACCTGAAAGGACTGTGCCTGCCCTCACACAATGCAGTCTCCGACCCTCTGGTGTGTGTCTGGGGCCTGGCCTGGACAAGGAAGGATCTGTCAAACACTTGAGACTTTGCTTTGAAGTTTGCCAAATTCAAAGGCAGAAAGGGGTATAAGAGGAATACCCAAAACCCCAGACTTTTAGAATCTTTCTGGAATCAAGGGGAACCTCTGCCAAGGAGAAGAGCTGAAGAGCTGGAGGAGGAGTACTGTCCCTTTCATGTGCTGCTTTGCTGGACTGGCCTGCAGTTGCAGCTTCTGCCTGAAAGGAGGGCAAAGGGTGAACTTTGCTGTGTGTCCTGCTTGAGAAAGTTCTCCAACGGCTTGGAGTAGAGCTTGCCTCCTGTTGGAAGTCTCAGGGACACCAAAGACTTCAGTTTCCCCGATCTGCAGCACTGGGAACTGTATGCCTTGTGCTGTTCACGAGGAGAAACCACTGCAATGCCGGCAAGGATGCCGCTGACGCCACACGGAGTCGCATTGCCCTGCTTCGCACCGCGACCCTGGTCTCACCGATGCTGTCATTGGACGACTTCACCGAGCCGCTGCTCACACTGCGACCTGTGGGCCCCGCACTCCGGCATCGCATCCTCACTCCGCAGCCTGGGCATCCCCAACGCCGCCGCTCCTGCTGACACCGGCGCCGCAGCCAGCACCGTGGCCTGTGGACACTGCTCGTGAGGAGCACAAAGCACCATCCCGCACCACAGCCGTGGTCCACCGACGCCAGCACCATCGACTCCAGTGTCGTAACCAGGCATCCCTGCCTGCACCGTGGCCTGCGGACACCGCTCGTGAGGGTCACGAAGCATCGTCCCGTACCGCTGGCTTGGGCCTACCGACGACAGCGCTTCAGCTATGATGATGCCGCTGCCTGCACTGTGACGTGTGGATACCACACGTCGCACCGCCCCACTTCACACCACAGCCCTGGTCTCACCAACGCCACTGGACGACTGTCACCAAGCCGCTGACTGCACCATGACCTGTGGGCATCCCACGTCGCACCGTCGCACTTTGCACTGCAGCCCTGACGCCATCCACGCCAGCTCTCTTGACTTCATCAGTCCGGAGTTCAATCTGCAATGCGTGTGACTTCAAGGGCCCGGCGACTCCTGCACCGACTCTGAAACTGACACCGCAATGTCAGTGACGCCACTCTCCAGAGCTCACCGCGAGGATCACGACGCCCTAAAATCCAAGGTACTGTTTGCGGGTCTTCCCGACACCGTAGCTGGCCCGCGACTGTTGGTTTTGGTGATCACGATGTGTGATAGCCCCAGGTGGAGCTATTGACTTCAAGGAACTGTATTTTTGAGTAAATCTTGCAGAATTCATATTTTTATTACTGTATGTTGGATTTTTATCTTATTTGGTCTTGTTTTAAATAGAAAGATATTGACTACTTTACTAAAACTGGTGTGGTGTCCTTTTGTAGTATTTTCACTGTGTTACTGTGTGTAATGTGCAAATGCTTAACACATTGCTTCTGAGATAAGCCTGGCTGCTCGTGCCAGGCTCCCAAAGGGGGGAGCAGGGGTTATCTGAGCGGCTTTCTCCCTTATCCTGACTAGAGTGAGGGTCCCTACTTGGACAGGGTGCAAACTGACTGCCAACTATAGTCCCCATTTCTAACAAGTGCCAACTGGAAGGGCACTTCAAGGGTGATGGCAAGTGTCCCAAGCAGGCACAGCTCTCCTCTGGCGAGCAGTCAGTGAGGCTGGCGAGTGTAGCTCTTGGGGAGAAGATTGTCTCAGTTAGTGGGGGAGTCAGTGTAAAGGTTACCGTAGTGTCCCTGGGTGACCGAGAAATGGTGTAGAGACCTCATGTGCCTAGTAACACTAAGAAATACAGGCACTTGGTCACTACCAATAGGCAGAGGGTAGAGGCTCTGAGATACCCTGGAGCAAGCATGACAACTGACAGATGTCATTTGGTGACCTCAGAGGAGGTAGAGCTCACTTACAAGCCCAGACAGACTACAGACCCCTCAGATGAGGGGTGAGAATCCAAAACTTCTGCGGTGGTCCATCTCCCTAGAGCAAATGGACTTTACAGTGCAGCACTGCCCTGGAACAGACCACGCCAGTGCTGATGGTCTCTTCAGGTTTTTCCACCTCTGTGAAGACAACTCCCAAAGAGTTAGGCAGTACTCCAAAAATGTCAGCTGGGAGGGACATGTTTTAGACCTGGCATCCTTTGCATAGTTGTCCCCTTAACATTTTGCCTTCAGACCTCCTGTTTTGCTGACTTCCTTTTTGCTGGCATTAGGGTTGTGTGCATTTTACCACTGCTAACCAGAGGTAAAGTGCTTGTGCTCTCGCCTTAAAACATAGTACAATTGGGCTATACCCAATTGACATATTTCATTTACTTGTAATTCCCTGGTACTGAGGCACTACCTGTGCCCAGGTCCTCTAAAGTAAATGCTACTAGTGGGCCTGCAACACTGCTTGTGCCACCCAATTAAGTAGCACTTGAAACATGTAACCAGCCTGCCACTGCAGCCTGTTTGTGTGTGCAGTTTTAAACTGTTATTTCGACCTGGCAAAATAAATCTTTTGCCAGGCCAGACCTTTCTTTCTTAATACATATGCCACCCCCTAGTGTAGGCACTGAACATCCCAGAGGCTTTTATATTTAAAAAGTCAGACATGTGTTTTTCAATTTTACATGTCCTAGTAGTGAAAAACTCTTAAAATCAGGTTTCACTACTGCAGGACCTGCTTTTTCCATTAGATAACATTGGAGCTACCTTATTAGATTTTATAAGTGTAATTTAAAATAGGAACAGGTCACTAGTTCATGATTGGTGTCTCTGGGATTGTGATGAAAAATCATAACTTATGGTGAAGTTGAATTTTAAATTACAATTTTGAAAAAGCCCTTTTTAGAAAGTTTACATTTTCTTGCCTTAAACCATTTGGTGATGTAGTCTGTCTCTGTGTCACATGGCTGGGTGTAGTTGGGAGTTAGACTTTGTGTATTCCTCATAGACAGCCACATAAAATGGTGAGCTTAGGTGTGACTAGATGGGCCATCACTGGCAGGATAAGAGGGAGATGCTGGACCTAGCCCCAGTTACACTTGAATAGGCTGTGTCCTGTCTCCACACAAAGGGCTGCATACCCACTGTCTGGAGTCAGGGCTAGGAAGGCAATGCGCCTGTGAACTGCAAAGGCATGCCTCTAGAAGCTTCTCCCCACTTCAGGGGCACAGCCAGGTTTAAATACTGGTCTTCAGACACCAACTCTTCAGTATACTTCTGGAACTGTGGATACTCTACCAGGAAGAAGAACTGCTGTGCGGATGGAAGGATTGCCACTCTGCTGGGCTGCTGCTCTTAAGGATTGCTGCCCTCTTGTACTGACCTGCTGCCCTCTTGCCTGGGTGGGAAGGTCTGGACTGCATCTCTTGAACCCAGAGTGCCTCCAATAGCTAGTTGGTTGGCATCCTGATCTGAAGCCTCAGGGACACAACAAGCTTCCAACAACCTTGCACCAGCACCTGGACTCTGCCATCTGAGAGTCCACCCTGCCAAGTGGTGCCACCCCATGTCTGGACCCTTGGTAGTGGTCTTAAGGTGCCCTCCTGGCCTCTGTGGATCCAGCAGAACCAGTGCATCTCCTCTGCAATGCGGCGTAAACCTGAGCAGAACAAATGCATTGCTGCTGCTGCGTGGATTGTACCCATCGTAAACACCCACATCACAGTCCTTCAGAACCGCTGCTGCACGATGCGCAGGCCCTCCTATCCCTCGTCAAAGGCAGCCTCAATGACGACACCAGACTCCGTATCACAGGCTTGCAGCTCCATGGAAGTGATGTATCGCCTCGACTGCACTTCGCATCCTCGACAACGTACTTCACATCGCAGGCCTCATCAACAGAATCTTCAACACTGTTGCATGCCTTTGCATCACAGCCTTGCTGCATCTCGGAACAGAAGCATCGCTTCAGCTCCTCGCAGCGCTGCACAAACTAGGATTTAAGGTACTCTGTTGAGCAGGCGTAACTGGGTCCCTCTGGCTGGCCCACGCACCATCAAAGCCTCCCTGAACTTTTGACTTTTGTCTCAGTCCAGCACACCCAATATCCATTGTTGGTGCTTTGTGCTTTTTGTCACTATTTTCACTTAAATCTTTAAATTTGCATATGTCCAGTTCTTCTGGTTGGATGTTTGTCTTGTTTTATTTATTAAAGAAATCTCTTATTTTTCTAATCTGGCGTGGGATCCTTTTTTGTAGTGTTTTCACTTTGTTAGTGTTTGAAGTTTTCCACAAATACTTGGCACATTGCCTCTAAGTAAAGCCTGACTGCTCTTTGACAAGCTACCAGAGGGTTAAGTACAGGTTAATTTGGGGTTGGCTTGTGCCTCAACCTGACAAGGATTGTGGTTACTACTTGACCAGGGCTCACACCCCAGTCAACCAACAACTCAATTTCTTACAGGCTAGAACCTCAGTTACACTGAAACCTATTAGGTAAGATTTAATCATGCGCTTTATCCAGGACTCCATATTGCTAATCACCACGATCACATCCAGATGTATACGACTCATTCACTCACATAGCATTCGCACAAACTATAGACCTGGTCTTGTATGTATGCAGTTAACTTCCACACACCCTCGGCCTACGTGCTCTGCACTGCAGTGCTCAGTGCACCAAACATCATACACCTCATCACCTATCACAATCCTGATACCTTCGTCACAGAAACATGTTCCACCCCTACATCTTGACACATCCTAGCCTTCCCTCTTCCTACAGGGTACAGCATCCATTTGGTGGACCGGGCACATAGGAGGGCAGGAGGTCTCACTCTCATCCATATGTTCTCCTTGTCGTGCACCCTAGGCAAATTTGAAACCAAAAGAAATACAACACCAGTCCTTGACTTTGTGTTTTTAGAATCTACTTTACAAACACAAATAAACCGATTCAGGATGAAAACCAAATAAACTGGTAAACCAAAAAAATAGTTAATCTTGGTGAATAAAACTATTATTTTAAAGGCAAAATTGTTTGAAAGCCAATGTCCAAAATATAACAGGAATTTAAAAGGTAAATGTGTCCAGGTAAATGTGTCCAGAATCTAGTCCACAGAGTGAATGATAGTCACATACTTGAGAAGAATAGGTGCTTTCTCTTTTGTTGGTGGTGAGGGAGGTCTTGCCATCCTCTCCTGGTGGTCTGGATGACCATCCCCACCTGGGGGTGGGGATCCACAGTTGCAGGTGTTTCTGCTTGTGTCAGGGCCTCCCTTTCTGTTTCTGAGGCAGGGGTGGTGGGCCACAGAAAGGGGTAGATGGTGCTTTGAGAACCTTGCACATATGGTGGTAAATATGAAACAGCACCTCAGTCAGGGTGCTCAAATTAAGAGTTTAGAGCCCGCATCTCTACATTGTGCTCCCTGTGCAACTGCTTAATGTCCCAGAGCTCTGTAAGGACCTGGCCCATCATGTCTTGCAACTGATGTAGTGATCCCAAGACTTGCTCAATGGTGGTCTGGGTGACATTGAACCTGGTGGCCTCACTTTGCTGGCCCACAGATTATCTTCTACGTACCCTACCTCCGCTACCCTGTGCCGTTGAGTCAGTGAGCCCTATCCTGCTGGGTCCTGGCTAAACTGGAGGTGGTGTTGGCTCAACAACTGCCACTACTGAGGAGCACAAGTGGGTTGATGTTCCTTTGAACACAGGAAGTGGAGATGTCCATTGGCTAAGGTGTTGTAACAGCTGGAGTGTAAGGGGTAGTTGTGGGTTGAGAGAGAGTCACTGGAGCTGTCTGCCCAGACAGACCAGATGGACCAGGCTGCTCCACATCATCTGGACTTCTAGGAGTGGAGTCCTCACTGAAGACTTGATCTTGATCTGAAGTGGTGGTATCTTCAGTGGCTGTTGGTTGTTCATGTGCCCTGGGTGTAGGACCTAATATGAATTGCAGGAAAATAAATTGTAAAAGTTTGGATTGTGCATCAAAGTGTTTTGAGCTACAAATGAAGCAAACTATAATGAACAAATTGTTATTTATAATATGTTTAGACCTTTCAGTGTTTTTTGGTTATTACCCATACATTATAAATTACGCACATGCAAACTTAAAAAAATAGGCATGCAAAGAGATGCCCTGAAAAGAAAATGATTGCTTAGGAAGTGTACATCAAGGATACCACATATTTAACCCAACTCAGTATAGAGGAGAAATGAGAAGTTAACGATTCCAAGGCCTAGCAGGATACAATTCAGAATATTATACAACTTAGTAGGATTAATGGCATTAGTCATCATATGAACTTTGCTAAGTAAAGTTATTATCATTACTACTTATATTCTGCAAAACATGACATGATATAAAATCTTTAAGTCAACATACTTTGAGTTGTGAATGCAATTATATCACTTCAATTAAATTACAAGAAAGTGACAACATACACAATTACATGAAATAATCCACTTTTTATTCATTGCATAAAATGTGATTGAGAAATGCCTGACATTTTGACATATTTACATATATGGAAGAAAAGAGAGAACAACCAACATTGCATTGCAAACATATTTTCCATGTAAAAACACAACGCATCATGGTAGTTGTAGCCCTTGCAATTTGACAGCCAAACTTGGAAAATTGTGAGTTGAATATTCCTAGTAAAATACATGCAGTGAAGATATGTGCACACATTAAAGAAAATTATGTCACATGTGAAATGTGTTAAATGGTGAAAAATACTTACAATCACCATACCTTCATGGTATAATGGATTGGGTTTTGAACCTGTTTCTTATCTACAACAAAATACATTCAAACAAACAATCAAATACAATAAATGGGGAACAACACACATAATGACCACACATATTGCCCAGTAGTAAAAGGAGTGTTGACATCATAAAGCTACTAATTTGATGATGACCACAGATTTGTGATTTTTTAAATTGTGCTTATATGTTTAACAAAGATGGAAAGCACAATATGTTCAGCTAGCTTAAGAGCAAAACATTTATTTATGTTTAATGAGACATGCACAAGTCTACCTTACTAGTCTCCACTCCACTAGAGATTCATGTCAAGCCTTCAGGCTGTAGGAGCTGCAAGATCTTCTCCTCTCAGGGGCAAATTTGTAAGTGAGGGCTGGGAGAACCACCACCAGTCCTCTGGGCCTCCAGGTGACGACGCTTGGTGGCCAGTGAACTTACTCTCCCTTGCAGGTCATTCAACCTCTTCCTAATTTCCGCCTGTGTGCGCAGGTGTTTTGCTACAACATTCACTCTGACAACAATTCTGGCCCATATTTGCTTTTTCTGAGATATGGTTGTATTTTGTACGTGGACTCCAAACATCTGTGGCTCTACTCTATTGATTTTATCAACCATGGCTGACAATTCGGCCTATGTAAAATGTGGATTTCTCCTCCCTGCCATTATGAGTGACCAAAAATAGATGATGTTTGACCCTGTCCATGCCTGGACCGCACCCAGCACCAGGAACCCCGGTTCAAATGCCTCCTGCAGCTACACCACCGACAAACAGCAACTGCTCAACCCTGGACACTGCTACAAATACCAACTCAGACATCACCACGCACCCACTCTGCACAACAACACTCACTCGCATGTATGGTGTTCAGCACGCTCACTTGGCAAGCAGTCCAATGAGATTTGGGACCTCACCGACTCCATGCATCAGGCCTCTCCTTCCTCACCGAGACCTGGCTCAACCCACATCTGCACTGGACATCGCTGCAGCCATTCCTACTGGATACAAAATTCTGCACCAGGACAAACCCCGTAAACCAGGAGGAGGGCTCTCCAGCATCCACAGAGACACCATCAAGTTTACCTCTTGCACTGACCCATAAGCCACTTTTATGGAACATATGCACTTAAGGCTTCAGACAGATAGTAAAACCACTATCAAAGGCACCTTGGCATACCGGCCCCACGACCTCACACCCACTTAAGCAACCTCCTCACCGACCTCACCACATTTCTCGTTATGGGCACCAAAGACTTCATACTCCTAGGCGATCTCAACTTTCATCTCGATGACCCCAAGGACTCCAACTCCACTGACTTTCTCGAAAGTCTACAGAATATTGGCCTCACTCAGTTTGTATAGGGTGCCTCACCTAGCGTGTCTGAGGTGCTACCCACATCGCCGGACACACCGTGGACACCATCTTTACTTACAGCGACATGATTAAAGTCAGCCACATCACTCCACACGAGCAAACAAGCTAGCTGGTACAATGCTGACCTCAGAGAGTCCAAGAAAGTTTGCATACAACTTAAAAGGAAGTGCAGACCCGTCTGAGGAACCACAGCAAGGAGCCCCTACAGGGCCGCACCTACAGTCTATCACCATCAAATGAAAGAGACTAAGAAAAAGGCCCTGACCATGGAATCAAATCTAGCTCCAACAACTGCAAGGAACCTTTCCCCATTGTCAAGGAATTCACCAACCCAACAGCTGCAACCAATACCATCACCCCTAAGCAAGGTCTCTGCAACAACCTCTCGGACTTCTTCCATGAAACAATCACCAAGAGCTATAGCAACTTCGAACCCCAGTGACTCCCCCCATCAACCTTCCCAGTCTGCTAATCTCATCAACCAAAGAATACCAACTGACAGCATAGAACCCTCTATCCATTGAGGATACTTCAGCAGTAATGAAGACAGTCCACTGAGGGGCGCCCACCAAACTCTTCCCCCACCATACCTACAACTTGGGAGGAGCCACAGTCAGTGCTGCACTCACCTCCATCCTTAACACCTCCCTCAGGACAGCCACATTGCCAGATAGCTGGAAACATGCCAGAGTCACCACCCTTCTCAAAAAATCCTCAGTCGACCCCAAAGTACTCAGCAACTACAGACCATCTTACTACCCTATTCACAGCTACAGTAATTGAGCGGGCCATCAACAGACAACTCTCTGACCACCTAAAATGCCCCAAACTCCTGGACGACTCGCAGTCAATATTCTGAAACAACCACAGTACGGAAAAAGCTCTCATTGCTGCTACAGAGGACCTATGCACCACCCTCTACCATGGACAGACTGCCACCCTCATCCTCCTCGACGTCTCCGCCGCTTTCAACACCATCTCCCACCACACACTCATCATCAGACTACACACAGAGGGAATACAAGGACTAGCACTGAAATGGATAACGTCGTCCCCCATCTGGAGAACACAAGGAGTGAGGCTCATGCCATTCACATCAGAACCCAAGGACCTCATCTGCGGAGCCTCACAGTGATCATCACTCTGCCCCACACTTTTCAACATGTAGATACATCCCCTGGCTAATATTGTTAGATCCCACGGAATCAACATAATCTCCTATGCAGATAATGCCCAGCTCATTTTTTGCCTCTCAGGTGACACCGTCACCATCAAGACAAACTTCAAACAATGTATGACCAGCGTGGCCAATTGAGTGAAAGAGAACTGCCTCAAGATCAACACCGAAAAAACTGAAGTGCTGATCTTTGGGAATAAGAGCTCACAGTGGGACTCTACCTGGTGGCATACCAAATTCGGACCCACACCCTCCCCAACTAAACACGCTATGAACCTTGGCCTCATCCTAGGCACCAATAGCACTATGAAGTCCCAGGTCAATGCCATCACCGCTGCATGCTACTACGTCCACCGCAAGTTATGAAAAATCTTCAGGTGGCTCCTACTGGACACCAGACATACCATTATGCAGGCCCTAATCACCAGCAGATTAGACAATGGCAACGCACTCTACGCGGGCATCCCAACCCATTTTCTTCACAGACTTCAACCCACCCAAATCACTGCCGCCAGACTGGTCCTCTACCTCCCACGCCGGTCCCACGCCACACCCCTCAGAGAGCACCATTGGCCACCCATCAAAAAAAAGCGCAAGTATTCAAGTCACCACACAAATTGTGACCAGCATACCTCAGTCACCGACTTCACTTCTACCAACCCATCAGACAACTTCACTCAGCATCACTCGCACTCACAGCCTGCAACCATAGAAGCAGAACAGAAGGTTGATCATTCTCCTACCAAGCCACCAAATCCTGAAACGACCTCCTCCAGTGCATCACGGCATCCTTCTCACTTCTTGAATTTCACAAGAAGCTGAGGACCTGGCTTTTCAATTAGTCTTCTTGAAGGACTATCAAGACTCTCTGTACAGAAGCCCAGCCTCACCACACACCTTCTCTCACCTATTCTACGCCTGGATACCCCCATGGGTGACAAGCAGCGCTCTTCCAATCCACCTTACACTTACTTTAAATCCATGGATGGAAGATGCATTGGCCTTTCTTTCCATAACTTCTCAGAGAATTGCTCACATGTTCTAGATATATACGGCGGGCCGAAAGTATACCTCAATTATATCCTTTCATACGCCAAGAGACTTTGAGGAAGGCAGTGAGTGTGTTATAAATATTATTATTAGTAGGATTTTCAGTTTGCATACAGACAACATTCAATTTAGACCGCTGTGTGATCAGTGCTGACACTCGAACCATACACAGTCAATCCACCATCTCTTAACTGCCCCAGCTAAGGCTTGGCATTTTTTAAATTCTCTGCCATTTCGGCCGTTTGGAAACAAGACATAATTTAAGTATGAAATCAGTTATTGAGCTACATATTTACAGACCTCATCTGACAGTCGGCATTTGCTGTGCTGCTAAATCATGGTGTTTTATGGTCAAGGCACAGCTACAGGGTGAATGATTAACAGGCCAGTGGACTTTGTTCCATTTCTTCATAGGGCATTGCCCTCATCTCCAGGACATACATTCTCAGTTTGCTGGTGCACCCTTGCATACGCAATGTCTGAAACGTATCAATAGACCACCTGTGTCATAATGACTACACAATTCATAATTTTCAGGGAGGGGTGTTGATGCTGAGTTTGGGATTAATTGAGACATAGAATTAGCTCACCTTTGGCGGTTAACAACAGATGTTATTCCTCTATGCTATATTCAGATTGCACAAACCAATAAACAAACAACTGGAGGCCGAAAAAGTTTTTTTTTATTTGCACTTGAATCTCAAAGTGTTTGTAATGTTGGTGTGTACATTTGGGATCTCTAAATGGAGCAGAGTAGTAGATGGCTGAACGTACTAAATGGCGGTTTCTAGTGCTTGAGGCATCTAGAATGAACATCTCAGGTAGGTAATGATGCATAGTGTTTGGAAGAAGTTGTAATCTATACTCTAGAGTGAGCTGAGGGATCTTGCAAATAGGGGTGTTGAGGGGCAACAGATAGTGAAATGAGCAGGTTGGCAACCCCATTGTCTGAGATGAGTGTCTGCTGGGGAGGTAAAATTCTGGTAATTGGAGGGAAACTGAAAATTACTTTATTTATGCAGTACCAGTTCACCTCATAATGTGTGACTTTATCCAGAGGAGCTGAGCTTTCTTCCAAAGAGTTGGCAAGGTGTCCAAGCCCTCAGTGGCACAAAAGAAAGGAAATTACTATTGTACAGCCACTCTGAACATCCGCAACAGAATGCAAGCTGTAAACAGTAGACAACATGCTTTGGCAGCACAGGTGGATGTGGGAGCAGACGGTTGTCTGGATTTCAAAGCCAGAGGTGACGAAGTGGCAGACATTCCACAGCAGTCCAGGCACTTTCTTCCCTCCTCAGGGGCACTCCTCAGGCTACTGACAATACCATAGAGGAGTCTTTGTAGCGTGCACAAGGAGCAGACAGCAACAGAGGGTCTTCTGGAAGAATGCTACCAAGAGCAGAGAGCTTCCCTTCAAAGGGTTTTAAATAACCTCTTATTTTTAGCTAAACTTCTAACTGTGCCACCAGTCCCTGGGAACAGAGGTTCCCTCGTCAAAGGGGTACTGATCTTCCCACCCTTTTCTAACCTGTCCTCTGTCCCATATCGCTTCTATATCTGTCAAGGTAGGACCTGTTCTAGACAACGATCTAAATTTGCAAGGTTCCCAACAATGGAAGGGAGCACAGTCACTTGCTCTGCAGAAGACAATCCGAATGACATCAGAGCAAAGGGAAAGAGTCCCAGATATGTATTTTGTTAAAATCACCCTTTGGTGTGGTTGGACCATATGTGGAGAAGATGGAGCGGGGGAGGGCACGGAGAATGAAGCAGCAGGAAGACTGTCCATTCTGAAGATAAGGCAACGCCATGCAGAACTCTCTAACCATCTGTTAAGATGCACACTGTACAAGTAAAGCTAAGCATTGCTAAGATAGTGCATCTGACGTTGCAGAATAGAAACTTCTGCAGACCTTCTATTTTGTTAATAGAGGGGGCTGTAGTATCTCTACTATGAAAGTAACACTAAAGGAATGAGGGCATTTTACTTTCCAGTGGTGATGGGATTCCATTTTATCCTTTGTGTTAGCACCTTAAGTCACAGAACTCTGCTCTCCAGTCTCTTGTTTTCTTGTAATTATAGCCACCGTAAAGCTATACAGCCAGATGTACTAAGCCATTTTGCAATTTCCAACCCTGTTATTTGCAAAAACATGAGGGTTGAGCCTGCAAACTGGCTTTTTGGTGTGCATTAACTCGTTTTGTGAGTCGTATCATTTTGTGAGTCGTAAAACAACTTACAAAATGTATGTTTAGACCCATATTGAAATACTGTTAGTAAGGGGCATGGAAGTGGCATTCCTTCGGTATAGTATCTTTCATTGGGTTGATTTGTTGGTTACTGACACCGCAAAGGACGTGGCAACTGATTTGTAAAGGTGAAGATGTCTTCTTGGGACACAATCTCATTTATGAATGGCGTCATTCTCGTCGAGAAAACCACTGCCTGCCCCCAGTGGTTTCTCAGTTGCAAAGATTTAATTAAACTAGCGCCAGTTCTTTAAGGAAAGCATGCTGCTTTTAAAGAAAATAATGTCCTGTTTGGGAAAGCCAACACAGGGATGGTGAGGTAGTAGAGAAATAGGTTGTATGTACCCTTATATTATAATATCCAAAAATTCCAAACTAGAAATTAGACATTAACATCCATGAGTGATCTTGTAAGCTATGGTAGTTTACTGTTCATGTGATCATCAGGTTTGATGCACTGTTACATATGATTTACAGACAACACGTGTTCCGCCCCTTATGGCGGGCGTGCATGGGGGTTTTTCAAGGCTGAAGTTCATAATGTAAGGAAACATCATATATAATACACATCATTCATATTCATTATTTTCATCTATATCTATCCAGATGCAAAAATCTGTTTTACTTATTTTGCCATAATAGTTAAAAAAAGTGAGAGAACCGTTTAATAGTAAAAATACCAGTGCCACCAGGGAAGCAAACAAAAAAGTGAAGGGAAGTTGGCAAGATAGGATAGTTGAGGAATATATTGCTTCGAAAGATTCGAACATTATGCCTACTGTACAACTTTATTAAAGAGAATCTTCAGTTTGTGGTCAACAAGTAAAAATAATGGAGAGATAGGATCAGGCAATCACTCCAAAGCATAAAACTTCTAAACAAAAGAACAATCTAAAGTAACCCAGTTTGTATCCCACAAAAGAAAGTTTTAAACATATACTGTCACTCTCAAAGAACCAAAGCAGTGGTCTGCGGTGATCCGGTCTTCGCAGGAAATAGGTGTAGTTAAATAGAGGGGTGCAAACGGTCCCAAGGAAAAAGGGGGAACAGTAGCGGTCGAAACCTAGGGGAAGGAGTACCACCTCCAGGACAGGGGGTTGGTGCTGAATGTTAGGAAGAAGGTAAGAAACCCAGGGATGGTGGTCTCCTGTTTATTGCAGTCTTTGCTCTTGGTGTTGTAACTAGTTACGGGTGCGGGGTGCTGGGGTGATAATAGTCACCTGCCTAATTCAATTTATTAGGTAGGCTGTTCTGTAATGCCTGCAGTTGGACATTATGTGATGTGGTCTATTATTTCTTGAATTGCATTACAAAACGAAAGACTGTTTGCAAAAAGTCAGTACGCAATTACAAACACTTTTTGTGACTAGTCTTCTAACACCTCTCACCCATGTTCTGTCTAGTTACACATAACAACTTCATAGATAGTAGGTGACCTGAATCTTCTCATTTGCACTGGTGTAATATTATGTTGTGTAACCATTTTAGTTATGGCCTCATGCACGTTATTTTAACATACTAGGCCTGCCGCTGTGCACTTTAACCTAGATATATTTTATTCGGCTTTGCTTTATTATTGTTACAGTAGCCACTTTTACTGTCTTGTTTTATTTTCTCTCTATTTGACTGTTTTTGCCTGGGCCAGCACTCTGTTCTCAAACAAGACATTCTTGCTCACTCTGTGCTTCTTCCAAGGCTGCAGTAAGATAGGTTGCCGGAGAACGTGGTAAAAGTTTAGTCTCTGACATTCATAGAAAATACACATCCTTACGTAGGGACATTTTCTCAGAACATCAGCTGTTTTATTATAAAAACACTTCCCTTTCCCTTTCACGTTAGAGGGAGATTCCAGCCAGACAACCACAACTGTATGCTGATTCTCAAATGCTTCGCTACAGCTGTCTTTACAGATTTCTGGCCTTTGCTCAGGTATGGGGGATGCTGTCTTCCCAGGGGAACCTGAAGGGCAGAATTAGAGCTTAACACGCTGTGCTCTATAATAGCCTAGGTAGGAATTAGTCTTTTGACTCTTGTGACAATATGGTAGCATTATTTTTATGTTTTACTCTCCTTGTCACAATTTTAATCTTGTCATGCTGTATCGACCTGGTTATTGCAGTCCACGCTTTGCTATCTAAGATTCAGTTGCTTTATTAAAGCATTATTGAAATATATACTGCCTCTGTTTGTCATTGTGTTTGTGAGACTAATGTAACTGAGAGAAACAGATGAGACCTGAGTGACCACGGCTTCCCTGAGAAACCAGTTATGTCATGCGCTCGGCTGCCCAATCATCCCTGCCCTTGGGTGGAGATGAGGCACTGCTAGTTAGCCGGAGCAGAACCCGGATTGGAGCAGCAGGTGTCACCTGTAGTGGGTTAGACTCAGTTTCCCACACCGCAGGCGATTCTGCCACTTGAAATCCAGTAGTCTCATTAGAATAATGAGAGCCTAAGCGACATGGCGCAACCAACGTTTGGTCAGGCTCTACATTTTCGGGTCCTCCTGAGTATCTCTGTCTCATTATATACAAAGACACCTCAGTACTATAAACTGAGACGTCCGTGGTATTGAGGATTTCCTCCTCAGCAAAGGAGGACATTGTATCTGATGCTGGAGGTGTTCAAGCTTGAACTTTAAAAGGAAAATCCCCTATTTGGCGTGCCTTCTCTGAACAAATTCACCATCTATTATGGCGAATCCGCAACAGGTAGCAATTACAGTCAATATGAGACAACACCTGACTGCACATTTATTAGCAAAAGGCCTAACGGACCAGGGACGTCCAGTCACATTTGTGGTGGACGCCCATGCAGCTTACAAAACAGAACTTTTCTATTCTTGGGTCACATTTCCAGCAGTTGATGGGAACACAAACACATTTCATCACTATACACTTGCAAACATACCTGGACAATACAGGGCATATGCATACTTAGAAATACCTCTATCTTATCAAGAACATAATAATTGGCTTGATGGCACCCTACCCCACATGATCTTACCAGTTAGGTTAGGTCCTCTAAGTAATAATGGTCCTACCTGGCCTTTATTGGCCACTTATACACCTCACCCTGCAGTAGCACATTCAGCAGTAGCTGAGGTTCGTCGCTTATATACTGAACTGACAGTGATATACAGGCGATTAGTACAGTTTGTAATGCAAACATCAAATACAAACCCAGCACATGCTGCTCCAGTGAAACCACATGCAGTGACGCCAGGTATTAACCCTGTGACTGTACATTCAATTATGGGGAAAATACCCGCCAAACGAGAGGAAACTCCGTTTGGTTAGCTCAAAAAATAAATGCACTGGAGGCGGTATTTCCCCATACGGGACCTCAGGATAAACATAGAATTTTAACGATGTGTTTCCCATTTGGGATTTTCCCCACAGTAGATAACTGTAATACCTGGGGCACGGTATTTGCCGCGCTCTATACTACTGCACACTGTACACCGCACTTGCTAATTTACTAGAATTGTTGAAGCAAATCCAAGATGAATACGGGGCTGCACCGGCCCTGGACTTGGGGATGCAATTAATGGGCATTTTTGCCAAAGTATCCTCAATTATTTTAAGTAATCCTAAAGGGGAAGCAGTCGCACTAGCAGTGGGCATGCGGCTCTGTGATGTTCCTCAATAGGATCAGGAACGCAAACTGCCAAAGATTATTGCAGAGACCTATTCTAGCATTGGTCAAGATAGTCTAGGGGCCAGACCAACTAAACCTCAATTTCAGGACAAATCTAATGAAGAATTTTCCAAGCAAGCTCCTGAGGGCAACAAGAAACTCTAGGATAAAAAACAACAAACTCCTAAAAAAGAAAAGGGAGAATCTCCGTGTACAGAGACCCCACCAAATAGATATAGGTGGTCATTACAACCCTGGCGGACGGTGTTAAAGCGGCGGTAAAACCGCCAACAGTCCGGCGGTAAAAAAAATCGAATTATGACGTGGCGGGAACCACCAACAAAGACAGCCACTTTAACACTCCGACCGCCACGGCGGTACAGACAAACAGCGCGGCGGTCACCGCCAACAGACAGGCGGGAGAAAATGTACCGCCCACAGTATCACAACCTACCAATCCGCCACCTTTTCTGGGGCGGATTCACAGCGGATAAAAACACGGCGGAAACAGCCGTTTCAAAGGGAAAACGCTCACCTCTACACACTCCATGAGGAAGAGGGTCACCATGGAGCCGGAACTCCATATTTTGCCAGCGATAGTCTTCCTGCTCCTATACGAGGATCATCAACACTGGCGGTGAAGAGCACAGTGAGTACTGCACCTACGACATAGGGGAGGGGGGAGGCAAAAAACAGGGACACACACAACCAACATCCCAACCCCCACCCGACCCTCACCCACTACAACACAGACACCAATGCATATCTATACATTACAGTAACACCCCCCAACCCCCACGGAAGAATGCAAACACAAAAGGAAATGAGTTGAACCATTGTAATATATCAAAATACAGGAAGCAAATATATACATATATACACTATCAACAAAATATACACCACGATTAGTAGTGCAGGTGATCCACCATTCATTGTCCGTGGACCACTGGGCCCAAAATGCATGGGCGAGGCCCACACAAGATTCCTGATCAAAACGGAGAGAACACTGCTGGGGCATCAGATAGAGATACAACATGGGAAGGGAAGGGGGGGGCACCTCAGCTGGATGAGTGCACCACGCCAGATCCACGAGGGGGCTCCATGCCCATTGATCTCTTGGGGAGTGCAAAGCCACAGTCTCACACGTCTCTGCAGTGGGTGGGTTGCCCACTGTACCATCCTGGGGAGTGCAAAGCCACAGTCTCTCAAGTCTCTACAGTGGGTGGGTTGCCTACTGTACCATCCTGGGGAGTGCAAAGCCACAGTCTCTCAAGTCTCTGCAGTGGGTGGGTTGCCCACTGTACCATCCTGGGGAGTGCAAAGCCACAGTCTCTCAAGTCTCTACAGTGGGTGGGTTGCCCACTGTACCATCCTGGGGAGTGCAAAGCCACAGTCTCTCAAGTCTCTACAGTGGGTGGGTTGCCCACTGTACCATCCTGGGGAGTGCAAAGCCACAGTCTCTCAACTCTCTACAGTGGGTGGGTTGCCCACTGCTATATCCTCGGGAGTGCAAAGCCACAGTCTCTCAAGTGGATAACAGTCTCCACTGGTTCTGGAAGGGAATTGTGCCCAGAGTGCAGCACACACCCCGTGACGGTCCACGTTGCGTCACTGCCCCTGCCACAAATGGGCTAGCGGTGCATTCCATGGCGGTCTTTGCCCTGTTCAGCGGTCCCTGGCCCGTTCAGCGGGGCTTGCGTTGCCAGAGTCTGACCTGTTCAGTGGTGCGTTCCATGGCGGTCTTTGCCCTGTTCAGCGGTCCCTGGCCTGTTCAGCGGTGCGTGCGTTGCCAGTGTCAGACCTGTTCAGCAGGTCATTCCATGGCGGTCTTTGCCCTGTTCAGCGGTGCTTGCCAAGGTGGTCCTTCATTGCCCAGCAGGGCTGTGGCTGGCGGTCCTTCATGGGTCAGCTGGGCTGTGGTTTGCGGGGCCCTCCTGGCCAGCTGGGCTGTGGCTGGCGGTGGCCTCCTGGCCAGTGACTCTAGGGCTGGCGGTGGCCTCCTGGGCAGTGACTCTGGGGCTGGCGGTGGCCTCCTGGGCAGTGACGATGGGGCTGGCAGTGGCCTCCTGGGCAGTGACTCTGGCGGTGGCCTCCTGGCCAGTGACGATGGGGGCTGGCGGTGGCCTCCTGGCCAGTGACTCTGGGGCTGGCGGTGGCCTCCTGGGCAGTGACAATGGGGCTGGCGGTGGCCTCCTGGCCAGTGACTCTGGGGCTGGCCTCCTGGGCAGTGGCGATGGGGCTGGCGGTGGCCTCCTGGGCAGTGACTCTGGGGCTGGCGGTGGCCTCCCGGCCAGTGACGATGGGACTGGCCTCCTGGGCAGTGACTCTGGCGGTGGCCTCTTGGCCAGTGACGATGGGGCTGGCGGTGGCCTCCTGGCCAGTGACTCTGGGGCTGGCGGTGGCCTCCTGGGCAGTGACGATGGGGCTGGCGGTGCCCTCCTGGCCAGTGACTCTGGGGCTGGCCTCCTGGGCAGTGACGATGGGGCTGGCGGTGGCCTCCTGGGCAGTGACTCTGGGGCTGGCGGTGGCCTCCAGGCCAGTGACGATGGGGCTGGCCTCCTGGACAGTGACGATGGGGCTGGCGGTGGCCTTCTGGGCAGTGACTCTGGGGATGGCGGTGGCCTCCTGGCCAGTGACGATGGGGCTGGCCTCCTGGGCAGTGACTCTGGCGGTGGCCTCCTGGCCAGTGACTCTGGCGGTGGCCTCCTGGCCAGTGACTCTGGCGGTGGCCTCCTGGGCAGTGACTCTGGGGCTGGCAGTCCTCTCCGCCGTGCTGCTCCTCCCAGACTTTGGAGATTTCTTCTGCCCCTTCCCCACCTTGGGAGGAGTCACAGCTGAGTCGACACTCCCCCCGGTACCCTTGTGAGCAGCTTTGCTGGCTGGAGTCTTCCCCCTCTCCCGCCGGGCACTGTCCAACTTCTGGTGCTCCACAGGCGGGGGACTGGCTGTGCTGTGGCTCCGCGACACACTGGCTGTCCTGGAGGCCGGAGCACTCCACGTACCTGTAACAACAGGCACCACTGGTCCCGGAGATTTTTGGGCTAAGGTGCTGCTACGGGGCCTATGAGTTGGACGGGGGGTGGTGAGAAATAGGTTAAGGGGGGCCAGGAAAAGTTTTTGGGAGACACTGGGACGGGTAGATGGAGGGGGTTTGGGAGTTGAGTAAGAGGGGGTGGTTGTAGGAGGTGTAACTTTTGTGGATTTGGGTGCAGGTGCATGGGCTGGAGGCTGTCGTGAGGTGGATGGCTGTTGGGTGGGTGTGTGCCTGCGTTTGTGTATCATGGGAGGGGGCGTCACAGACACACTGGGAGAGGACACAGGGGATGTGTAAATGGGAGTGGGGGTGGTGAGTGCACGTGAGCCGGGTGTGGTGGTGGGTGTGCTGGTATGGGACGTAGTGGCTGTAGTGGTAGTGCATGCAGGTGTGAGTGTGGACGAGACTGGGAGGGAGGAGGGAGATGAGGAGGAGGGGGACACAGTGGAGGCAGTGGATGTTGGTGTGTCTGTATGTATGTGATGCTTGCGTGAGTGCCTGTGGGATGTGTGGTGCTTATGTTTGCCTGAGCTTCCCTTGTGTGTTGACGTGTGTGCATGCTGGTCTGTAGGTGTGCTTGGGATAGGCTGAGGTACAGGGGATTGGGTCGGGTGGAGGAAGTTGGAAAGGGGAGGCTAGACACAGGGACAATGGCTGCCATCAGGGCTGAGGCCAGAGTTTGCAGGGTTCGATGAAGGGCAGCCTGACCAGAATGAATGCCCTCCAGGAATGCATTTGTGTGTTGCAATTCCCTTTCTACACCCTGGATGGCATTCACAATGGTAGACTGCCCAACAGTGAGGGACCTGAGGAGGTCAATGGCCTCCTCACTGAGGGCAGCAGAGGTGACTGGGGCAGGGGCTCAGGTGCCTGGGGTGAAGGTGATGCCCACCCTCCTCGGTGAGCGGGCACGGGGCAAAGGCTGAGGGGCTGCTGGGAGGTCGGTGCTGGTAGTGGGGTGGCGGCTGTACCTGTAGAAGTGGGGGGCACAGATTTTGCCGCCACCACAAGGGAGCTCCCATCGGAGGACGAGTCTTTGTTGCTGGTTGCAGATCCTGTGACCGCCGTGGTGCTCCCCTCTCCCTCCATCCCACTGGTGTATTCTGAGTCCGTGGTGTAGGCCTCCATGGCCATGTGGGATGCAGCTCCCTCGTGCTCCGGTGCCACTGTACCTCCGCCTGATGATGCTGATGCACAAAAGAACAGGGAGACCACAAAAAGGGGGGGGGGGGGCGACAGAAGAAAGACACCCAGACACCTTCACTGCACGCAATGTCCGCTGAATGATAGTGTACTCACCCCCTTGTGTCTGATGTGATGCACCGCCGGCGTACATCGTCATTGGCTCCAGGGACCCATAGGGTCCAATGTTAATCAATGCAGCATTGCGCCGCGGTCTTCGACTGCCTGCCGTGACGGTGTACAACGCCAGCGCAGTTACCTCACATCCCATTGTCCCGCTTTAGAGGTCAGGCAGCCACCATTTCAGGGGCCCACATGCCCTAATTACCAACTGCGTCACACAGACCTAGGCCTTGTCGCACAACACAAATACAGGCCACATTTTATGTATGAATGGTGTTCTGTGTAGACTGTGGGTACATACCTCTGAGTTGTTTGACTCTGTGGTCGCTGTTGTCATTCCTAGGCACCGTCTGCTGGAACATGTGAGGAGATGGCAGAATCCTCCGGTGTACCGACCGCTGGTGGACCTGTCGACAATGGAGGAAAGACATTTGATCATCACCTACAGGTTTGACCGTGCCACAATCCAGGAACTGTGTACCCAGTTGGAGCCAGACCTGATGTCAGCAATCCGCCATCCCACAGGGATCCCCCCTCAAGTGCAGGTGCTATCAGTGCTCCATTTCCTTGCAAGTGGGTCATTTCAAACAACAGTGGCCATGGCATCAGGGATGTCCCACCCTATGTTTTCAAACGTGTTGTCCAGAGTGTTGTCTGCCCTGCTGAAACACATGCAGAGCTACATCGTTTTCCCTCAGGTGGAGGATTTGCCTACAGTGAAAGGTGACTTTTATGCCCTTGGACATATCCCTAACATCATAGGTGCCATTGATGGGACCCATGTAGCTTTGGTCCTGCCCCACAGGAGTGAACAGGTGTACAGGAACCGGAAAAGTTATCATTCGATGAATGTACAGATGGTATGTTTGGCAGACCAGTACATCTCCCAGGTAACTGCTATGTTCCCTGGCTCTGTGCATGACGCCGACATCCTGCGGAATAGCAGCATCCCTTATGTGATGGGTCAACTCCAGAGGCACCGGGTGTGGCTATTAGGGGACTCTGGTTACCCCAACCTGTCATGGCTACTGACCCCAGTGAGGAATCCCAGGACCAGGGCAGAGGAACGCGACAATGAGGCACATGGGCGGACTAGGAGGGTGATCAAACGCACCTTCGGCCTCCTGAAGGCCAGGTTCCAGTGCCTGCATATGACAGGTGGATCCCTATTCTACTCACCAGAGAAGGTGTGCCAGATCATCATGGCCTGCTGTATGCTTCACAACTTGGATTTGCGACGACAGGTGCCTTTTCTGCAGGAGGATGGTCCAGATGACGGTGTTGTGGTAGCTGTGGAGCCTGTGGACAGTGATGAGGAGGAAGCAGAGGAAGAAGACATTGACAACAGGGACTCAGTTATCCAGCAATATTTCCAGTGACACACAGGTGAGAACACATTCCTGCCTACTACAAGTACTTTCAACCTTCTACCTCTATCCTGTCTGTCGATTTCAACCAGTATATGGTAACTGAGTTGTACATTTCCCTTACGGTTTCACAGATGTGGTTTACAACGTGTGTCATCTGCTTAGATTCCTCATGGACTTGAGATGTGTGACATAGGTATGTTGACATTACATTTGAAAAAGCATTTTGTCACTGTCATTGCTAATACACATTTTCTAAATCACAGACTGACTCCAGATTGTGTTGTGCTTCAAGGGTGTTTATTTAAGTGCTAAATATTGGAGGGGGGTTGTAACATGGTGAGGGGTGATGGTGGAGGAATGTCCATGGAAGAGTCCAGTCTATTAGTCTCACAGGTGCATTGCCCATATGGGCAGAGGAAGTGGAGCTGGGGCAGTTTAAATATGGACAGGGTTACAAAGTGGGACAGTGGGATGATAATCAGGGTGGTCTCATTTCTTGGTGGGGGTCTTGGCATTGTGCTCTGTCTTGTTCCTGTATCTCAGGGACCGCTTGCGGGGTGGTTCTCCGTCTGCAGGGGGTGGGGTGCTGGTGTGGTGGTCCTGTGGCGGTGACTCCTGTCCACTAGCACCGGCAGAGGTGGTGGGCAGTTCATCGTCCATGCTAGTGTCAGGGGCCCCTTGGAGTGCCACAGTGACCCTCCTGGTGTTCAGTATTTCCTTCAGCATCCCTACGATGCTGCCCAGGGCGGAGATGATGGTTCTGAGTTCCTCCCTGAACCCCAAATACTGTTCCTCCTGCATGCGCTGGGTCTCCTGAAACTTGGCCAGGACCGTTGCCATCGTCTCCTGGGAGTGGTGGTATGCTCCCATGATGGAGGAGAGGGCCTCGTGGAGAGTGGGTTCCCTAGGCCTGTCCGCCCCCTGTCACACAGCAGCCCTTCCAGTTCCCCTGTGTTCCTGGGCCTCCGTCCCCTGGACGTGTGCCCACTACCACTGTCCCCAGGTCCCTGTTGTTGTTGGGGTGATGGGTTATCCTGGGTTCCCTGTAGTGGTGGATACACAGCTGATTGACGTGTCCTGGGGATGGAGGTATGGGCCCGCTGGGTGGGTGCTGTGCTGGTGTTACCAGAGGGTGGAAGCTCTGTGGTGGCCTGTGACTGGGTGTGTGGGGAACCAACTGTTCCGATGCCCACGATGGTCCGGGCTGGTCATCTAGATCCAGTTGGACAGAGCTGCTGTCATCACTGTGGGCCTCTTCTGTGGGTGGGGTGGAGATGTCTGGACCCTCCTGTCTGGTGACGTTGGGTAGTGGTCCTGCAGGGGTGTAAAAGCATGATTAGTGCATCTGTGTGTGTCATGGTGTGCAATGGGTGGGTGACCCTGTACCCCAGTGCTAGCATTCCTGTGTGGGGGCTTGTGTGATGATGGTTGAGGGGGGTGTTATGGGTATGTGCAGTGGGCATGCTTTAGTGATGGGTGTCCATGCTTTGGTGTTGCATGAAGGTCTTGGAGTTGGGATGTGTGGTTTGTGTTATTTGTAAATTAGTGAGGAGTTGGAGTGATAGGGGAGGGGGCGAGGGTGGGGGTCTGTGATAGCATGCAGGTAGGGTGGGGGATGAAGTAGTTAAAGGTTTGACTTACCAGAGTCCATTCCTCCACCTACTCCTGCGAGGTCCTCAGGATGCCGAATCTCCAAGACCTGCTCCTCCCATGTTGTTAGTTGTGGGGGAGGAGGTGGGGGTCTGCCGCCAGTCCACTGTACCGCGATGTGGTGTCTTGAGACCACGGAACGCACCTTCCCCCGTAGGTCGTTCCACCTCTTCCTGATGTCGTCCCGATTTCTTGGGTGCTGTCCCACTGCGTTGACCCTTTCGACTATTCTTCGCCATAGCTCCATCTTCCTTGCAATTGAGGTGTGCTGCACCTGTGCTCCAAATAGCTGTGGCTCTACCCGGACGATTTCCTCCACCATGACCCTGAGCTCCTCCTCCGAGAACCTGGGGTGTCTTTGCCGTGCCATGGGGTGGTGTAGGTGATGTGTGGGGTGGTGTATGTGGTGATAAGTGTGGTGATATGTAGTGGTGTGTGGTGTTTTGTGCGTGGAAGTAGTGTGGGTGATGGTCTGGTGTGCCTGTAGATGCTTGGTAGTAGTTTGTAGTGTCTCTCTCTGGCCTTCTCTCTGTAATTGTGGTCGTAGGGGTTTGTGGGTGATGTGGGTGTGTGTTTTATATTGTATTGGGCGTGTGGGAGTGGTGTGTGTATGTGTATCAGGTGTGTGTATTTCAAATTATCCAATGTGGGGGTGTTTTGTAGAAGTGTGTGTATTTTGAGCGCAGCGGTGTGTACCGCCAATGGGATACCGTGGTTGAAAGACCGCCGCGTGGATTCGTGGGTCGTGATAGTGTGGGCGTATTTCTGTTGGCGTGACGGTGTCGGTTTTGTTTTCGCCAGTTTATCACTGACCTTTGGTGTGGCGGACTTGTGTGGGTGTCTGAATTTTGTCGGATTCCGAGATGTGGGTCATGATAGCTGTGGTGGAATTCCGCGGCCGCGGCGGTGTGTTGGCGGTCTTCTGCACGGTGGTAAGTGGCTTTTAACGCCAATGTTGTAATGAGGGCCATAAACACCGAAGTAGGGATAATATAAAAAACGCCTGATAGATATCAATATACTGATACATGCCAATCTCATTCCTTTCAGGACTCATCAGAAAAACACAGTGAGAGAGGTGGGCTATCAGAGCGAAGAACAGAGTATGTAAAACTGAGACAGGAATCACAACGCTCGTCAGAGGTTTCTGTTAAAAAGGTAGAGAAACCACCCCAACAAAAACCCCAATTTAAAAAAGAAAAAGGTGTCAGCAGTTGCAATACGACATGCCACTCAAGAAGAGGGTCCTCTTGAAGAACAGGAAAGCCCTTCTAGACAGCGCGGCAGAGGTCACAATATTTCACCAGTGTATTCTAGAGCATCTGGAGGTAAAAGCAACTGATGACTTTCTACAAGTAGAAACTGCGGACATGCGAGTCTCCACGCCTGATAGGGTGTATAAAGTAACAGTACAGTTAGAAGGAGACATTGAACGCACAATAGATGCAATCTTTTGGGATCGCATAGTAAATATATATGATATCTTGTTGGCTGAACAAGATTGGCCACCTGAATTTGTTGGTACCTGCCCATATGGGGAAGAGGTTATTAAACCTTCTTTCTCGCCCCTTGTTCCGGAGAAACTCGCAGAATCCTACGCCATCGATTGGGCATTGGTGCAGGCACACGCGTTATGTCGCAACCATGTAGGATGGGATACAAAATCCCCCTACCACGTAATACCTATTAAAAATGAACCATCCAATAAAACATGATGTGAAAGCACCTGTGAGAGAAATCCTCACACAACTAGAGTACCAGGGCGTAATTAAAACCTGTGTCTCCCCAATGAATAATCCTTTATTCCAGGTAGCTAAACCAGACCATCCCTTCAGAATAGTCTTAGACTACAGACATTTAAAAAGTCATACACGCACATATGCTATACAAAACTCACATAGCACAGCACTGATGAACAACATAGTGCACAAAAAATGCAAAACAAGACTGGATATTTTCAATGGTTTTTTCTGACAGAATATAGTGCCTGAGAGTAGAGACTTAACAAGTTTCAGCACACTGGGCTCTCAGAAAAAATTCTGTCATTTACCCCAGGGGTACAAGAACAGTCCAGGACTGTTCACAGCTCGTGTGACTGCAATTTTGCACGACATTGACCCTGAATCATTGTCCTATGTAGATGATATCAATATTACGGATGATGAATTGCTACAACATTTAAGACGGGCAGCCCGCATTGTTGTGGGAATTTCCGAATTTGGCTACAAATTCAACTTCAAAAAAACAATAATAGCCTTTCTCAACATCCTGTTTTTGGGATGTGAGCTATTGAGTGAAGGGAAGAGCCTAGCGCCACAATTCTTAGAAAAGTGCGCACAGTTACAACCTCTAAATATGATTAAAAAACTCCAATCTCTATTGGGTTTCCTAACTTTTGGCAGAACTTACATTCCAGGTTATGCGTCACGCATAAAACCCTTATATGACTTAATACGTCCTGACTTTTCAAGTAAATTTTGGACAGTGGAACACACATGCATTCTCAGAGACCTGCAGACAGACATGCTTGTAGCACAACATCTACACACAAGGGACAACAAAACACACTTGGTCATCAGAATAATTGCTGGTGCCATTGGTTTCACCTATGTAACCTTTAATGAGGAAGAGACCGTCCCGATAGCATACAAATCACATTTACACTCAGAGGCAGAACAATGCTTTGCTCCCACTGAGAAAATTCTCATTGCTGTTCAGATGGCTGTCATTAAAGAAAGACCTCTAGCCCAGGGCAAACGCATTATCGTCGTTTCTCCAATCCCAGCCCTAGAGGCTGTCACAAAAGCCAGCGTTCCTAACGCAAAAGCATTACATCCACCTTGGATCCAAAGGGCCACGTCCTTGACAGCCACTGATGTAAATTAAATTTTTTACCCAAAATTACAAACTCAATAATTTTTGCAATACGAACTAGAATACCCAGTTCCAGCAAACACATCGCCTATTGAACAATATTATAGAGTCATATACACCGATGGCTCTGCACAGCCTGCAATTGGCACAAAGCGCCAAGACCCCGCTGCTTGCGCAATCGTAAGTGGCTACATGGAGGATAATACATTTTATCCCCTACATACATTTACGCAAACCCTAAGGGATTGGACAGCACAACTAGCAGAGCTGAAAGCTCTGGTGATGGCACTGGAACATACGGATCCTGCACAGCACATGCTGATTGTTTGTGATTAGTACTATTTTGTCCAGTCCTTCAATGAACATCTGCATTATTGTCGCCAGAATGGGTTCAGAGATTCTAAAGGCAATAACATTAAACACAGATTACTGTGGTGGAAAATAGCGGATCTAAAGGAAACGTTACCAAATGTCCATGTAGTACATACACTTGGACACCAGTGCGTTGGAATACACCTGGCTGGGAATACACTGGTTAACGAAGCCGCAAAGTCAGCAGTTGCTACGGCCACTGTTGCTGCAGTAACCCACTCAAGAGAGAAACCGACGCAGACATATGGGCTGTCGTGAATCCTGCGGCTGATGGTACGCTCTATCCAAAAGCATTTCCTGATTAATATTCCTACCGAATGGGAGGCTGCCTAAACGCTGAAGTTCAGATACCAGACATAGGGATTCGAGAAATTCCCATTAAAGATATAAGACCAGAGTTGATTAAAGCAGCGCATGAGGGGGCAGCATCTGCCCATGCTGGTGTGGCGGCTACAATATCATTGCTACAAGCCCGTTTTTGGTGGCTAGGCCTATACAAGGAGGCCAAGCAGTATGTCCTTTGTTGTGACATCTGCCAACAAATCAAAATTTCCACTGCTAAGCGCCCACCGCAGACACCCCTACTAATTTCTAATAAACCTTTACAATGTGTGTACTTGGACCATTGCAGTCCCCTAACACTGGACAGTGCATACAAATACATCCTAGTCGCTGTTGACTCCTGCTCCAGATTTCTATGGGTGTGGCCACAACGCTCAGCTGACGCTCGGACTGTTAATAAAGATTTGCGAGTCTTTATCGGTACATATGCAATTGCGGCTTTCCACGCGGACCAGGGCCCTGCTTTCACCTCAAGAGCTTTCAGGGATGCCATGGCTTCGTTGGGGGTCCAACTCCAGTACTCGTCTCCATTTCATCCCAAGGGAAATAGTGTTGTAGAGCGATTAAACCATGATTTAAAGCAATCCTTAACAGCCAGAGTCTTAGGTACAGATCATAGTTGGCTTAATCACCTTTATGGAGTCCAGAGAGCACTTAACAATCTGCCTAGAAGGTCCCTGGGGGGGTCGTACTTCATATGAGTGCCTGTTCAGAACTCAAATGTATGTTCCAGATTTTGATGGTCCTGGCGTGGAGGCAGCAGAAACACCTTTTGACATAAATGAACATGTCACTGTCTTACAGGTATTACAACAGTTCTGTGACAACAACTCTTCTGCCAGTGCTGCCTCCATAGGAATTAAGGATGTACCTGTAACTCCTACCGGCTGGATTACAAGAGTGGGGATCTAGTACATGAAAACGTTGCTGTGAAAAAGGAATTTGGCCCTTCTTATCGTGCACGAGTCCCAGTTTTGGGAATACATGGTATCAGAACTGTCATTCTACCACCGTTGGCAGGTGCCAAAGAAAATTGTTTTTCTCCATCAACAATGTCAAATTACACCATGTGGCCGATCTTGGACAGCCAACCAAAAGGAACAGCCAGTAGTTACCGAATCCCTCTCACTACTGGTCAAGAAGTTCCTCTACAAGTTATAAGCAGCAACACTGACACCTTTCCGAGCTTGGGGGTGTAGAAAATGATCTTGCATTGGTTCCACTGACATTAAATAATATGGAAATTAGTGATCGATTTTACACAACTTCGACACTGACGGATGGTGCTATTTATTGTGTGCCACCATGGGAAACACCAACTCCACCAACAAACACGGCTCCAGTTTTTGCACAAACTGCTTCTGGATACTTTTCTGACATCAACAATGTCTTTTCGGACTCATTCGCCTCTTTGACACCTGAACTGTCAAAAACACATAAGCTGATAAATTGGCTTAAAGTAACTTACTTCATTCTTCCACTGAACTATCTGTGGCTTTCCTTGACTGTACTAGATTTACTGCTTTGGATTGGGTTTGTCATCACATTCTTTTTGTTAATAAATGGTCATTTTCTTCCAGACAAATCAGCAGTTGAACTTGTGGATGAGGTCCTAAAACCACATTTTGCTTCTCATAAGGTCCGCAGAGACTTGTCTTTTGTGAACATTTCTGCTATACCAATTCCTGATGGGATTGTTTGGGATAAAGTAACATTTGATATATACTGCTCTACAGAGGTCATTCAAATACCATATGTGTTTAAACTTTCAATGAACGATATAATAATATCCGGGGTTGTTTCTGATGATTGGGATATGAAAACAGTTGATTCTATGAAGACTGAATTGCAGTAATATACTGTATTTGAAAACAAAGATGTTTATCAATCTAAAGAGAATTATGGTGATATGTTTTGCTATAAATATTATGGGCACAATTTCATCCACAGAGCAAGCAGCCCAAAAGACTGTTTTTAATTATACAGAATGGGAGCATTGTCTGACTCCACCGCAAGGAAGTTCTAAAACCTATTCTGAAAAGTTTACATGTGTGTGGGGAACTAGACATTGGCAAATACGGGGGAAGGAAGCTTTATTTAGGGCAGGCCTGATACCTGTTTAAATGATATTTTTAAATGAAACTGTACAACAAACGTGTTGTTTAGGCTTAACAAAGATTAAGGAATTGAGCACGGCCAGTATACCAACCCCTGCAAAATTTTATAAATGGCAAAAATATATAAATGCAACTGAAGATCAGCTTGATGAATGGGTCCAAAATGGCACATTTAATGTTTCACTGATACGTCCTGGCGGGTGGTTATTGTGGCCAATAGGTACCAGTGGGTGTCACAAACATTTGATCAACTCCTCGGGGTGGTTTAGAACAAGTAGGCTGGACCCTCGCTATATATCATCCGAACATGCGGGTATAGTAACAACATACAGTGTAGGGAAACTATGCCAGCAACGGTTAAAGAGTTCCTCACTAGACGTGGTTAGAGAACACCTCAGTCTCCTGTCTAATAACACCGACATACAGGATTTCCTGTTAGGCCCCAGAAAACAATGCAGAAAATACTTCTTATATGAAGTATAGAATGAAATTTGGAAGCTTTCACAACAAGAAGCTGCTGCCCGGTTAAGGCAAATAGACCAGGAAAATTTAAAGAAGGCGTTAGCTGTTGTAGATAATGGGATTAATACCCTGTCCGACCAGATATACACCTTAAATAACATTGTCTCTTCTGCTATAGACATTATACAAACAGATATGTCTTCCTTACATCATGAACAGAGTCAGATAAGGTCAATTATACAGTTGGGTTGGACACTTCAAACACTGAAGGCTGGTTGCGTTCCCTGGCAAAATGTCAGTACAAGGGAAATATTTTCTTCTTTTAATTTAACGTGACAACAACCACTAATGGCTAAGAAAGAAGTGACTTACGTCATGCTAAACACTGAAAAATTAGAAAAGTTGCCTTTTAGTGTGGCTGAAATACCACCTGCTGAGTGGTTATTACACGGGGTCATTAATCTGCCTATTTCCACACTACAGTTCACATCCTGTTTAAAGCACATTCCGGTAGGCAGATACGAAAAACTGGGAAATAGTCACATCCATGAGGTGTGGGAGCTAGTCTTCGCATACAAATGTCTCAGTGGCATGAAAGAAGTCTTTCTTAGCGGTAATGAATGCAAGACTTCTGTCAGCAATTCAATGGTTTGTAAACAGCTGTCCTTGCATGGGGCGTGTAACGCGCCTGCAGCAAACTTGGCTTGTTATCTGAAGGGAGTTCCAGTCCCCTTGATTAGATCTACGTTCCAAGTGCTTTTAAACAACAGCTATGCTCTCCTCAATGGTGAAGACTGTTGTGGGATGCGAGCCGGAATAGTTTATGTTGTTTCTGTCTCTAAGATTGTTACATGCTGTGGGAACTTACTTTTTCCTCCCACTAAAATAAAAGAGGTAGCGGACATTTGGCCTCATATTGCTACTTCTAATGTATATTTTGACAGGTTGAGCAGACTCAAGGCTTTATTGTTTCAAAAACATGCAGCTCTTACATCTGCACTCGAGACCTCTTCACTTCAAGTGGCAAGGTCGTCAGCAGAGATACAGTCCCTCTTAAGTACTAACTTTCCGAGACACTTTGGTGAACATGTGGGACAGATATTTAGGCCCATATTTATACTTTTTGACGCTAAACTGCGCTAACGCAGTTTAGCGTCAAAAAATTTAGCGCCGTCTAACGCCATTCTGAAGCACCATGCGGGCGCCGTATTTATGGAATGGCGTTAGCCGGCGCAAGCAGACCGGCGCTGCCTGGTGTGCGTGGAAAAAAACCACGTAGACCAGGCAGCGCCGGCGTAGGGAAAAAATGACGTTAGGGCGTCTTAAAATGGGGCAAGTCAGGTTGAGGCAAAAAAATCGCCTCAACCCGATTTGCGCCATTTTTTTACGACGCCCAGACGCCATTTCATGACTCCTGTCTTAGTAAAGACAGGAGTCATGCCCCCTTGCCCAATGGCCATGCCCAGGGGACTTGTGTCCCCTGGGCATGGTCATTGGGCATAGTGGCATGTAGGGGGGCACAAATAAGGCCCCCCTATGCCACCCAAAAAAAATTAAAAAATAAGAAAAATTATACTTACCTGAACTTACCTGAATGTCCCTGGGGTGGGTCCCTCCATCCTTGGGTGTCCTCCTGGGGTGGGCAGGGGTGGCAGGGGGGGTCCCTGGGGGCAGGGGAGGGCACCTGTGGGCTCATTTTGAGCCCACAGGCCCCTTAACGCCTACCCTGACCCAGGCGTTAAATAGTGGCGCAAATGCGGGTTTTTTTGACCCGCCACCTCCCGGGCGTGATTTTTGCCCGGGAGTATAAATACGACGCATTTGCGTCGCCGTCATTTTTTTAGACGGGAACGCCTTCCTTGCATCTCATTAACGCAAGGAAGGCGTTCACGCAAAAAAATGACGCTATTTGCCCATACTTTGGCGCTAGACGCGTCTAACGCCAAAGTATAAATATGGCGTTCGTTTTGCGCCGAATTTGCGTCTAAAAAAACGACGCAAATTCGGCGCAAACGGAGTATAAATACGGGCCTTAGGCCCATATTTATACTTTTTGACGCTAAACTGCGCTAACGCAGTTTAGCGTCAAAAAATTTAGCGCCGTCTAACGCCATTCTGAAGCGCCATGCGGGCGCCGTATTTATGGAATGGCGTTAGCCGGCGCAAGCAGACCGGCGCTGCCTGGTGTGCGTGGAAAAAAACCACGTAGACCAGGCAGCGCCGGCGTTGGGAAAAAATGACGTTAGGGCGTCTTAAAATGGGGCAAGTCAGGTTGAGGCAAAAAAATCGCCTCAACCCGATTTGCGCCATTTTTTTACGACGCCCAGACGCCATTTCATGACTCCTGTCTTAGTAAAGACAGGAGTCATGCCCCCTTGCCCAATGGCCATGCCCAGGGGACTTGTGTCCCCTGGGCATGGTCATTGGGCATAGTGGCATGTAGGGGGGCACAAATAAGGCCCCCCTATGCCACCCAAAAAAAATTAAAAAATAAGAAAAATTATACTTACCTGAACTTACCTGAATGTCCCTGGGGTGGGTCCCTCCATCCTTGGGTGTCCTCCTGGGGTGGGCAGGGGTGGCAGGGGGGGTCCCTGGGGTCAGGGGAGGGCACCTGTGGGCTCATTTTGAGCCCACAGGCCCCTTAACGCCTACCCTTACCCAGGCGTTAAATAGTGGCGCAAATGCGGGGTTTTTTGACCCGCCACCTCCCGGGCGTGATTTTTGCCCAGGAGTATAAATACGACGCATTTGCGTCGCCGTCATTTTTTTAGACGGGAACGCCTTCCTTGCATCTCATTAACGCAAGGAAGGCGTTCACGCAAAAAAATGACGCTATTTGCCCATACTTTGGCGCTAGACGCGTCTAACGCCAAAGTATAAATATGGCGTTCGTTTTGCGCCGAATTTGCGTCGAAAAAAAGGACGCAAATTCGGCGCAAACGGAGTATAAATACGGGCCTTAATGCGTCCAGTACTACTGGAATCGCAAATTTCTTTAAGGCTGTTGGTTCTGGTTTCGTTCACCCCTTCTCCTGCATATTCGGTGTAATACCATCAGCCATCCACCCAATATTCTCCAGTATTTTCAGGGGATTTCCAATAACTTTGGCTATAATAGTTGGCGTTTTGCTGTTGCTATTTTTTATGCGCAATGGCTGCCCCGCCACAACAAGGAGGAACGAAAGTGCTCTCATCAGCGCAGCTGTGTCGTGAACGCATGATGCAGTATTTTGGAGCAACACTTCTGGAGTAATTGGAGTGTGACTGGTCCCTGTCATTCAGACCGGTTTTACATTGTGAGCAGCCCGGGTTTGGTGCCTCTGGTACTCTTTAGAACATGCACTGGAAGTTTGTCTTTCTACGCAGCGCTTGCTTTCTTTGGACGCTGATCTGTGGATGTTCTCACTGAGGGCTCATTACCAGACATGCGCGTTGAGGGTGTGTTTGCTACGGGAAGCTACTTGTGAGTTGCCCTTCCTGGAGGATGTGGGACTTAACTCATCATTGGGCACACCACGGAATGCTGCCTTGGCTGAGGCTCAGGCTATTGAACACGACTGCTCCTTGGTCCTTCTCGGCAATGCCTTTCCAACTTTAACACCTGCCGAAGTGGAAGATTTCCTGTCCTCCATTGTCCCGGAATCGATTGGAAATTCTAAAAATAACTCTGACTCTTGAAGTGTGGTCCCTTTTATGCCACATTAGCAGTTTTAAATTGTCCTTTTATGCGCTCATGTGTCCTTTTAACTTGTCATTATTGACATTTTTACACATATATCTTGGGTTAAGCTTAGTAGCTCTTAAGTATATTTAGGCTTTGAACCACCTTCAACCGACAAGGGGAGGGTGTTGTGTAGCCATTTTAGTTATAGCTTTATGTACGTTATTTTTACATACTAGGCCTACCACTGTGCACTTTAACCTAGACATATTTTATTCGGCTTGCTTTATTATTGTTACAGAAGCCACTTTTACGATCTTGTTTTATTTTCTTTCTGTCTGACTGTTTTTGCCTAAGCCAGCACTCTGTTCTCAAACAAGACATTCTTGCTCACCCTGTGCTTCTTCCAAGGCTGCAGTAAGATAGGTTGCCGGTAAACGTGGTATAAGTTTAGTCTCTGACATTAATAGAAAACACACATTCTTACGTAGGGACATTTTCTTAGAACTCCAGCTGTTTTATTATAAAAACACTTCCCCGTCCCTTACACATTAGAGGGAGATTCCGGCCAGAGAACCACGACTGTATGCTGATTGCCGAATGCTTCGCTACAACTATTTTGCAGACTTCAGGCCTTTGCTCAGGTATGGGGGATGATGTCTTCCCAGGGCAACCTGAAGGGCAGAATTAGAGTTTAACACGCTGTGCTCTATCATAGCTTAGGTAGGAATTAGTCAGTTGACTCTCGTGACAATATGGTAGCATTATTTTTATGTTTTACTCTCCTTGTCACAATTTTAATCTTGTCATGCTGTATCGTCCTGGTTTTTGCCGTCCACGCTTTGCTATCTAAGATGCAGTTGCTTTATTAAAGCATTATTGAAATATATACTGTCTCTGTTTTTCATTGTGTATGTGAGACTAATGTAGCTGAGAGAAACGGATGAGACCTGAGTGACCACGGCTTCCCAGAGAAACCAGTTATGTCATGCGCTCGGCTGCCCAGTCATCCCTGCCCTTGGGTAGAGATGAGGCACTTCTAGTTAGCCGGAGCAGAACCCAGATTGGAGCGACAGGTGTCACCTGTAGTGGGTTAGACTCAGACTCCCACACCGCAGGCGATTCTGTCACTCGAAATCGAGTAGTCTCATTAGAATAATGAGAGCCTGCGTGACAATTAGAGCCAATCAACTTCCCTGGTTTAATATTGGAAATGTCCTTAGCAACTTCTGAGCACAATGACTTCTCAAAACATCCTAGATTACCAAGAATTACTTAATAAATGTCACATCTAAAATGATTCAACTCCCTTCTGCATCATTGATTTTCATACTATCACTCAAGTAATGAGATCTACTTAAGCAATGGTAGAAACTGACCAATGGTGCAGTTAGTGTGCTCTGATATACCGGATTCTAATTGGAGCTCTTTATTTCCACATCACAACATAAAACATAATTCAATACAAGGATGTCTAGATTTTTGCTTGCAATCACCGATTAGATCACTACTTTTTATGGGTTGTGTTTTTATTTTTACTCTATGCACTACCTCCCACAGTAGGTGTTGTGGAACCCCTCCACACCCCCTTACACCACCACTATTTTTGCAGATTAAGCGTTGTCTCCCACTGGGTCCCTTTTGGTTGTAACCTGTGTTTCAGTAAAACTTTTATTTGGTTATTGGTCTTTTTTGTTTGAAGACAAAAGGCTCATAAATAAACCTATTAGGGAATACCATGACAAAGTGGTGTCGGCTGTGGGCTGACATGCTAATTGATGGAAACAGAGTGAGTGACAGAGAGAATAAAAGTCAAAGGTAAGAGAAAAAGAATAAAAAAAGATGGATTGATAAAAGAGGGAAAGAAAGAACTTGAGACGGAAGAAAGGGTGAACAGAAGGAAATGTGAAAAAAATGAGTAAAGATGAGTGGTAGGATATAATGATAAAAGTATGAGTAGATGGAAGGGTGAAAGGAATGGCGAAAGGAGGTTTGGGTCAGTGTCTTTACTGTGATTAGAAGTATGGTTCCCAGGTGTGCTTGAGTTTTCTTACTACCTTGACCCTATCAGTTTGCAATATAAAACAGACCGATTTGAAATTGAAATTGCATGAGCTTTATTTAAAAAAATGTACATAGTACAAACCTAAAAAATACATACCTGAAAATAAAATTCGGGCAGTAGGTAGTTCTTGGAAAGTTTTAAAGTAAATCAGCATAATCAAAGTTTTTGGCGATTCGATGGTCATCATTGTGCTGGACAAACAACTGCAGCTTCCCTCCCCAACTGCACTCTGCGATACATGGCTTCCCTCCCTAGTCTCTGCTTCTTGGAAATGGAATTAACACCTCCAGCTCTTTAGTAGGACGTGGTAAATCGGGCAAGTGTGACAGTGGCAATCTTCCGGGGTATCTGGCCTTTGGAACAGAATGCCGGAGCATGAACTTTGGAACCAGAAGATCAAGCAGCAAGGTTTTCATTTAGGGCTGATTTGATTCGTCCCCTCAGAGCAGCAGAATGATGGTGTTTTGAATGAAGCTGAATGGATTTGTTGCTCTCATTTTCATTTTTAGTTTCTGCCAAGTAATCCATTGGACAATGATGTCCATACACATATAGAGATCTAGCTCTCTCTTTAAGATCTTTTTGTTTGTGTCCTAGACACTTAGCTTTGGACATGATCATTGTGGGAACTTTATTTTCATTCCCTTTCCTAATTTCCTATCCAGTCAGTATTCTCACTTCTATCTTTGTGTTGTCAGTGAAACCAAGCTGGATCCAGCGGTTGTCAAACATGCTTTCCCTAATTACATACAAAACTGGGAGATTTTTGTCTTTTCTGAGAATATGCGGTCTCTTTGGGCAGCCATCAAGGGCTTTTTATCAGCCTTTGAAATAATGCATCCAGGGCGGCATGGATGGCCTTTTGTGCAAAGTGGAGCTGCAGGATTCCTAGAACCGTGGACTGCACCAGCGCTATCTCCCTTTCTCCCACCTGATGGAAAACCTGAACAGATCCAAATAAATAAACACTGCAGTCGCAGCTGGTGTCAGAGCAAAGAAGGGGGGCAAGGGGTGAGGGGTTTACAAAACAAAAACACAACAAAAAACACTTAGCTCAATGCCTGCTGCATCTCAGCTTTTCTGGCTCCGCTGTAGGCACAGGCTCAATTTGTACTCCCAGACAGACTGGGTGCCTATGCCTGCTGTCTCCAACCCAGCAACGGAGCTCAGGCTGGAGACAGCTCAATGTGCATGTCGATTTGGCCGTCCTTAGACAGCCAGCCAAACCCACATGTGCACACTGACAACAGTACACACCACTCCCCCTGGTGCCTGTCATCCACCATGGCCCACACCCTAGAAAAATATAACGATATAACGATAACGACATGCTTTATTATGGTTTTATTTTTCGAGTTTTTCAGCTGTTGCTGCTGGTGGGGGGTGAGGGGTGGCAGGGGCGGCTCCTCTATTAGGGTGGAGGAGCGTCGCTGCCTCCAGCAGCGGAAGCTACAGAACCTTTTCAAGAAAACAATAATAAACTGAGTTTATCATTGTTTTCTTGAAAAGGGTTGGGGCATTGGGGATGACGAGCACTTGAGGGGAGTGCACAAAGCACTCCCCTCAGAGCGCATGTGTTTTTGGCTGGCCATCTAGGGCCGGCCCGACACACATGCGGAGTAGGCTTTCTCCAGCCCAGCAACACAGTTGCCGGGCTGGAGAGAGCCTGCACAGGCCACCAGTCTGCCTGGGAGCGTCCTGGCTGGGCGCCCCCACAGACAATCCTGACAGTGCTTTGAGCAGCATCAGGATTGGCCACTGGGCAGACTGGGAGCCCATGCCTGCAGCCTGGAGCTACGAGAGACAGAGGAGCGGTGCGGCACGACGGAGGAGGTAAGTTTTTTGTTTTTTTGTTTTTGTATTTAATTGTTATTTATTCCCCCTGCTCGTGCACTGCCCCACCCCTTCTGGTTGCCGTGACTGGTGAGGGGTGACGACCCGCCGCTAGAATACTGAGGTTACTCCGAAGACCTTTTAAGGACTCTTGCCTTTTTCTATACATACTGTCTTTCTTTTTCCCGGCTGTTGTTTTTTTTAATTATATGTAGTGTGTTTACAAGATTAACTGTTATGCTGTCATTTTCACTTACAAGAGAAGCACATTTGTGTTTTTTGCACGGCCTCTTTGTTATGAGTGACACTTTTCTAGCAGTTTATTTTCTTGACTGGCTGCTCACTAGTGTTATTCTTTCTCCTCTTGGCAGCTTGGCTCATTTCAGCTCTGAAATCACTCCTCAGAGCTCAGGTTGTAGAAACATTGCTGATATCTGTTTCTTGGCAGGTTTAAGAGCTGTCAAAGTTTTTCTAAGTGGAATTATTGCAGTCTGTTTGTACAAGGAATCCTTGACATTAGGTGGCTTCAACTTGAGATCTTCTGATACCTAAGTGAATAACATATAATTTGGCATCAACATACCAGGAATGCCTTGCTTTTCTTTGACAGTATCATTCAGTTCCTGTGTATTTTCCTCATGCATTCAAACAGATGGATGTGTTCCTGGCTCATTTTTCAGGAGATTCAACTTAGATTCCACTTTCTCTGCTGTTGGCATGGGATGTGCCAGTTTGTGTTCTCTTTGTGTTGAAGCAGCATTCTCCTCTCTTGATTCCAGGGAAGATGTGGTTGTAAATGCACTTCCTCTTTGTTTTTAATCTAGAAGAGAAAATTGGTTTGCATATTTCACATTTCAGTATTTACAATATAAGGACTGTGCAGTCCTATTTCTCCTGCACAACTTTGCTGCTAGAAACAGCAGGATGAAGTGAATCATAGCAATAATAGAGAAAGGAAATCAGACAAGAAACACCAATTGTAAAGTCAAAGGTATAAATAATAAAGTGAGTGAGTCTTGGCCTTCACAAAAAACAAAATGGAAAACATGAGGAACAGACACTCCCCCCCCACACACACACTCCTCAGCTTGAATGCTGGTTCAGCCCCAAGTCGTCCCGTATATGGAAAGTGATACCCTCCCAATATTACAGAAAATAACTTTTATTGTCTTTTGTGATTTGACTATGGACCAGTCACAGCACATACCCATCTTCTGTGTAAATTCTCCACTTCCACACCAGTGTGAATGTGTAATTTACCAATTGTTTCTCCACTGTGGGAGTTCTCAGCCTAACCCAGTGTTGGGTTTTCAACTGTAATATACTTCTCAATGGTTTCTATGTTCTAAATTTTGGTGTGCCTGGAGCAGTTTGTAGTATGTGCAACCACTCTATTAATGTGTAAAACTGCACTTTATTGAATATGATCATGGCAACAATTCAGAAGAGATTGGGACAGAATAGATCTTGCAGTCCCATCTGACAGAAATATTTAGGAAGTAAACAAACTAAGGCCCTCATTACAAGTGACAGTGTTCCACATAGAAAGAAGGGAAAGCAGCTGTATATAATATTTCATTGTCAAAACCTCGTGTCACTCTTAAAACAGTTTGCATCTGTAGTTACCAAGATCCAGATAATTAGTGAAGGGAACTTATTTAGATATGGCTTGAGATCTGTCACTTTTTCTATGTTTTCATATAGAAAAGACACTTGCCATACTGAATTTAAAGACAGTTGTTAACACCTATCTCTTCAACATGACAGGGGAAAAATAGAAGATGGGTACAATGCATTAATTCAGAGACAATTGAAGAAATTTGATGTCTCACTTGTAGAAAACAATAAAGCTATTCCAATCTCTGCAATCAACTAAAGGAGAAAGGTAAAGAGTTTAAGTAGAAGCCTGCATTTGGTTTTGGCACTTGGGACCACGTGGGCATTCTCAGGGCCCCAGGTGACGGCCCCTGTAACTCTCCATACCTGCCCAACACCATAGCGCTATAAATCACATTGATGAGTCCTGGGCATGGGAAAGCCTGCGCTTGGTTTATTGCTACTTGTTCTGGCATTCTTAGGGCCCCAGGAGGCGGCCCCTTTGACTCTCCACACCTGGCCAACACCATAGCGTTAGAAAGCGCATTAGTGAGCCCCACGGTGCAGGACGCCGGCGGGCCAAGGGCGGGCCCATCCACCCCCATCAGAGCCCGGAGGAGGCTGGAATGGTCCCCCCCTCTTTCGCCTTGAGCTTGGAAGTTGACATCTCTGAAGCTGCTTGTTAATCACGCAGCAGCTGAGATACTGTTGCTGCCTACTTTTCTCTTTCACATCTAAATACTTTGTTGATCCTTCCGCCCTTCAAGTTTGGCAGGTACTGGAAGTGGCATCAGTTGGTGAGACAGGGGAAATTAATTGACTTGCAACTCCTTGGTGACCAAAGAGTGTTCATGGGATATGCCGCCTTGGAGGTGTTTTAAGGCCTGCCAAATGGTGTAGGTTACTGGGGAAGACGTCGAGACGCAGCATTAATGGTTGGATCTTACTCTGGAATTAGTTTCTTGAGCGTTTTTCGTCTTTTTTCTTTGCTTCTATGATTGTTCCACTTTACTTTGGCTTCACACATTGAAAATGCTTGGTATAATCTTATAGTGAGAAGCGCATGAGTTTATTAATCCCTATAGCATAACATTGGCTTTATATCTCTCTTTTATGATTACTTCACACTACTTTGATTTTGTGAATTGAAATTGTTTGCTATAATCTGACATTGGGAAGTCCAGAAGTTCATTAAACCATACACCATCATTATAGCTCCTTAACTTGAATTTAGTAAATCATTTGGGAGCAAGGGGGACAAAGTGAATACTGACTGAGCAGAGATGGGGAAACGTAAAGCACTGGAGGCATAGCCACAAAGGGGAAACCCCAAATTTAATTAAGAATGCAGGGGACAGTTGTACTATAGCGGAAATAGATGACTTAAAAAAGGAGGTTGAGTCCATGTTGGGAGAAAATACCAAGCTGCCTAAAACATCCTTGTCCAAAATAACCTAATATTATACAAATGGCCTGGCACAGCAGAGATTTCAGTCTGCAACAAGAGGAGTCAATATAACCTCCAAACATGCTAAAGCGTAGGTGTGATGTACTGGAAGGTAGGGAAATAATAGGGAAAACTGACACTTTAACAAGTGAGGTTGTGGATTTAAAAGCCCTAGTTAGGTCCCTAATAGTTAAACTGATGGACTGAGAGGAAATGTTGCGTAGAAAGTGGGCGGGAGCAAGTGATGTACCATCTCATACAATCAAGTCATAGAGCCCAGGCCATCTGAACACACATTGCAACCATGGCCCAGCCTAACCCAGGTGGGCAATATCCCCAGTGGACTGCCTCATTGGCATAGGAAATACAATATTGTGTGTAGAATTCCAACAGGCAGAGACACCACAGCACTGCCAAGACCATTAGACATTGAAGGTCTGAGCACTACAAGTGCCTGACCCATGGCTCAGCAATCTCAAAGGCTGTTCACACAACTGGGGAACGCAAGTATGTCACATACTACGTCTCAGTGTCAGAGGAACCCTGTTCATACACAACAAACAGAAGATGCCAGCATGACACATACCATGACCCAGTATAGGGCAGTTATTATACTGGTGCCCTTGCTGTTAGAGAGAAGTAGAAAAATGTTGAACGGGCCCAGGCGTGGATGTGAAGTGATTTGTACAATAGAAAAGCTGCACATTTGGTGATATTTATTAATTCACAAGCTGTTTGAATGCGTTCTACATGCATACCAAGGAGTTTTGTTGGTCCAGTGTTGTGGGGTGAACGGGTAATTTTTATCTTAGGGGCTGATTTAGAGTTTGGCGGAGATGGTACTCTGCAATAGCGATGGCATGCCCTCTTCACCAAAATGAGGGTCCGGTCCGCCCACCTAATTTACAGCCAGACGGACCTTACGGATGTCAGAAATGGATCCCACTCAGACTCTGTCACTGACATACTCCTCCAGCGGCCCGACGGGGAAATGGCCGTTAGAGGTTTGGTCATTCAATTGCCCGTCTCTATTGAGAGTAGGCTGTCAATTGCCACATTTTTAGTATTGTTTACTGCACAGAAAAACCTGGTTATGAGGGACAGTAAAATGGCTGAATAACTCCAACACCATGGGAAAAAATAGCCATGGCGTGAGCGTCAATCATTTCTGATTTTGTTTTTTTTTTTGAAGAAACAAAAACAAGTAAAAGTTTGACTAAGCCACCTGTCAAATTTTAAACTCATTAAAAAGAACTACTGTGAGGGTGGTTCCTGTCAGTCTCATGAGTTGTATGCTGTGCCAGAGGACAATTCCAAATCCGGAAAACAGGTACTCCACACTCTAAATCAGGTCCTTAATCTTTGTCTTCTTCCTAATAGACATCCACAGCTCTTCAAGTAAACACTCATTCCATAGTTTCATACTTACTTTGTAACCCAGTTGCTCCTTGATTATCTGTTTTAAGATCTGATGAGAAGGCAATCAGATAGTAGGTCATGTGTTGGAATGGTTTCTCACTCCTCGTCGGCTGCATTCCCTTCATGACAAGGGCCATTCCGTTATGAGGAACAATGTGCTTGGTTGCAGTATTTGCCCTGATCTCCAAAGGAGGAGAGAAACACAGAAGGACTGTAAGTAAGATGGGGCTCTTCTCCTTCTGGACCAGTTGACCCAGCATGGGCTGTCTGTAAATGTAGTCACTGTTTCCACTGTTAAAATAATCTGCTGGCCTTGGGTGCAGTGGTTCCAAGCTTGAATCATATGTGGAGGTTGCATCCTTAACATCTGTACCTGGAAGAAGTTGTCCATATGGGTTGCTACTGAAGTTGGCTGGAATAGCCATGCTCTGGTTGGATGAGGTTATATGGGGTGCAGACAAAAGGATGTCTGCTGCTTCCCATGGCCTTCTTCCTTGGGAGAGCTGTTCACCAAATGGCTTAAGGTTTCTATTCCCAACATGACGTTGGTTACCAGTTGCTATGTATTCAGAAATTGGTGGGTAGCTGCACAGCATATTAGGTTGTTGTGCCCAATTATGCAAACAGGAGCAGTCAGATGGATGGAATAGATAGAAGAGACCCATGATGGAATCATAAATGCAGGCATGGCATTCGTTGTTGACATAAATGTATACAAAGGATTTTCAGCACAAGGGGGCGTTATAATGGATCAACAAAATAAATAAATTGCAAGTCAACTAAAGACTCTGACTGCCTTCTACCAAAGTGGGAATTGTTCTTTCCATAATAATATGACATCTAAATATTAATAGATGGAAAAGGGGATGGTTCCAATATCCTTACAGAGTAATGTCAAACAACTCAATCATGTCAGTGATGCTGAAATCAAATAGAAAGATATGTTGTTGCAGCGGTCTAGTACTTGCAGTAGTTTATCAATTTATGCAATATGGGTCACCTGGTACTCTCTTGAGTTGATTCTGTCACTTTCATTTCTGATTCTTTTGTTAGTTATATCAGTGAAGAGTTTAGAGGTTTTAATATCCTAAGGACTTACATTTAGTTCTACAATATGTGCTAATCATTTGAAACACCAATATGAGCAGAGTTGGGAATTTTCCAGCGATTAGCAATGCTTGCTGGCTATGTTATGTCCAGCCAGGCTATAAGAACTAATGCTCTGAAGTGTTACAGAGCACTTAGATAGGGTGGGAAGTAGGACTAATATATTAAAGAATATCAGGCATTCATGATATGTATTTGCTATGGTTGGAAAAAGTTATAAAACGAGTGATTGAAATGAGACATTAGTATCCAGTTACATTATAACTATTGTGTTCTGGCTACAAGTGCAGAGTTTAATCTAATCTAGTTATATGCAGGGCAATAAACAAGCCATTAAAAATATAACATGAAGACTTTCTTACCTGTCTTGTCACAAAGGGGTAATAGTGAATAAATGTTGTAATGATGAGGGCTGAGGTCTGTCAAAATCTCTAAACCAGAAGCGAGTTCTGTAGTTTGTTAAGACCGTGACTAAGATGGCAGAAAAGTCTTGGCTACATCTGCCAATGGTAGCACACCACTTCCTTGGTAACCCCGAAGATTCTGTGATGTCACAGTCATCTGACTTTGATAAGGACCAATGATGTCACAATCTGAAAGAGCTGGTCCAAACACAATAGTGTTCTATTCAGGAATCTAACATATATGCTGCTTTACAATGGCACAAAAGGAAGCTGTATCGGTTGCTAATGGAATTAGCATAAGGCTAAGAGGGACACGAGGAAAATGGGACTTACGTGGCACAGGCATCTATTGAAGCATGTGGTTTATGATTCACGTTTCTGTCATCGTGGCAGTTGTTATACTCCATTTACACTTCTTGAACGCTGGGATATTTGTGTTCAGATACTCAACCATTGGGTCCTATACACAGATCGGATCGGATCGGATTTCAGCATTTCATTTTCATTGCCTGGATTTCAATTCTGTGATTAAAGAATTTAAAGTTTCACCATTGATAGTAAGACGATGGATCACTCTTTTGCAGCCTGCTTTGATAAACTGAAGGACAGATGCCATGAGCGGCTCCAGTTGTTTCATTTTATTATACCTCAACAGTGGATTTGGAAAGAGACATTGTAAAATTATTTTTTATAAATTGTTTGGAATTTGGAGCGTCCTTGCTGGCAAATATAGTGGAATATTTGAGCCAGTGGGCTGATAAGAACTGAGAATGAGAATAGCACATGTTAATTTTTTGCATCACGTTCTGTACACTGCCACCTGGAATTGTTGTTAAAAAGGGCAGCCTTTTCTAGCTTACTGGGTGGCAGTAATGCTGAAGGTAGAAAAAATAATATTGATTTGTGATGGGAGCAGTATCACAGAATTTGTACACCATTTTCCGGATTTGTTTCTGGGTATGATGTTCTGTGAAACTCTGAGAAAGGTTAAACAGGTCTTGATTTGAGGGGAGCTGCGGGAGGAGTTTTCGGATTTCTTGTTGAGTTTTTATATCAGCGTTGACTTTGGCCTACAAGGTGATGGAACTTGGAATGCTGAAGTTATATTCAGTTGGCAACTGTGTTTGAAATTTATTAATTGCAGTGCTTGAGAATGTTGGAATATAATATTAGAAACTTCCTTGATTTTGTAGGGCATACTTTACTTTGAATGATAGGCCAGAAAGTAAGAAGTAAGCCCCTTTTAAAGTAATATTTGACAATAAAGATACCTTTCTTCATCTGCATGCTCCAGAATAGACATTAGGGGGCATATTTATACTGTGTCTGCGCTGAATGAGCGTCAAAAATTTTGACACACATTCAGCACAAACCGTGCCCCATATTTAAACTTTGACGCCCGAGACCGCGGATGTCAAAATCCCGCCGTGTGTGTAATTTTTTGGATGCAGCAACCCGCCTTGCGTTAATCATATGCAAGGTAGGTGTTCCTGTCCAAAAAATTACTTAAACGGCCGTGCATCGTATTTATGCTTCCGGGCAAAAATGCCGCACGGCCAGGAGGCGGAGCCGGGAAATGACGAACAGCCCGATTTGCCTAAAAAATTAACGGTTTGGTCAGGGCAGGTGTTAAAATGGGGCAAACACACCTGTATTTAATCAGAACACACAGAAGCAACAGCAGAGCAGCAAAAGGGAGACATGGAGGTGATTCTCACCCAGCGTGCACGCAGATGCAGAGACCAGCAACAACAACAGCAGCTACCACAACACCAGCAGGGACCCCAAAGGCAGCTCAGAAGGCAGGAGAGAATATTCCGCACCAGAACAACCCTTCATGGCCTCAGGGAACATGACATCATCCAGAGGTACAGGTTGAACTGGCAGGCCATTCAGCAGCTGCTGCGAAACATAGAGACACAGTTGGCACCCACCTTGCTGACACCCCGCACCATCCCAACAGAAACCAAGCTGCTAGCTGTACTTCACATGCTGGCAAGTGGCTCTTTTCAAACAACTGGTGCCCTGGTTGCCGGAATATCACAGCCATAATTTTCTGCCTTTTTGCCCAAAGTACTGGATGCCATCATCGGACTCAAACCCCGCCACATCCGCTTCCCAAACACACTGCAAAAGCAGCAGGGGACAAAACAGGGGTTTTATCTCATTAGTGGCTTCCCACACGTCCTTGGTGCCATTGACTGCACACATGTAAGCCTTGTGCCACCTGCTGCAACTGAACACCTCTACCGCAACAGGAAGCACACAAATTCCATCAATGTGCAGGCCATTGTTGATCACTGAGGATTGATCACCAACATCGTGGCAAAATATCCTGGGAGTGTCCATGACTTATTCATCTTCCGTCACAGCACCATCAATCAGCACTTCCAGCATGGACGGTATGGCAATGGACTACTTGTTGGTAAGTACAGAAACCTACTTATATACACACTGCACAGCAACCCTGTGGTACACACAACACATACACCACAACAGCAACATGTCGACAGGAACACACTGAGGTCGTGACATCGCTAGCCATGTTTCATAGGTCTGCATTGAACCTGTCACACATCTGAAATTAGTGTACAGTCTAATGTTAAGAAGTCAATGATCACGTTTGGATTGGTTTGCCTAATTGTCACCTTGCAAAATGTAAGCGTCTCAATGATGTTTAAATTAATCCATTGCATAAGTCTAAAGGTTTGGGATGTCCAGGGTACATTGATGTGAATGTGTGAACAACACTGTCAAAATTAATCTGTGTATGGAACCATCATCTCAACCCCAGTGAAGACACAGGGACACCTGTATCACAAGTCACAATGCTAGGGAGTGCACACTGTACTGCAAATCCCAAAACATACTGCTGACAACCGGTCAGCAGCCAAACACTTGTTCAGTCAAGGAAACAACACAATTCAGGTGTTATATCCTACAAGCCTAAGAAGGAACACTATAATACAAAAGAGTCACAGACAACACAAGTCAACTACTGCCATGCAAGGTGATTTCAATGGGGCAAGCTACATCAACTTGATCCCATTCATTTTCTTTTACAGCTGATCAGGGGTATAGGATCCAGCCATGGATAATGACACCATTTGGCAACCCAAGAACTGCAGAAGAGCGTGCATACAATGACGCACATAGGAGGACATGCAGCATAGTTGAGAGGACCTTCGGCATCCTCAAGTCGAGATTCAGGTGCCTCGACATCACTGGTGGTAGCCTCCTATATTCCCCTGAAATGGTCTGTAAGATCATTCTAACATGTGCCATCCTGCACAACATTTGCATAAGAAGGAACATTCCCCTCTTGGAACCAGAGCCACACATGCCTGAAGAGGAGGAAGAGGAGGATGGTGGCCTGCAACATGAGGGGGACACAACAAAACATGGCTGCTGGAGTGCGTAGGCGCCAACATATCGTGAACAATTTCTTTTAAAACTAATCACCATCATCACTGCATTAACTAATGTAAATAAACACCGATAATATTCACCATATCATGGTCTGGCTAATCATTTTTGCTAACCTTTATCTCTAACTATCAGAATAAGAGTGTAGCCTCATGGAGCATTGCTGATACACCGATCAGGACACAGAAAATCCCAGAGCAATTGTGATGCATATCATACAACAGTCACATACACACACACTGTAAATGACATATATCCCGTACATTTCACCTTTGAAGGTCAATAGCAGAGGACCACACCTATTTCACACATACATGTTGGCAACATGGTTCATCGCAGCATATGGCACACAACTAAGACACCATCATTCAATAAGGGGAAAACAAGCCTCATACATGAGGCAGTTGATATGCTATTGCATTGGTAACAGGAATGTATGACCAGACCCTTGACAGCAGTAAGTCCAACTGCATCCAATCTTTGCAAGGACTATCTGTGGTTAGAGTTCCATATAAGCAGAACATAGACAGCACAAGTGCCACATCTATGACAAGTATTGCGCACATGACATTCCATGTACATGTAAGCCCATTTCCTAACTCCTGACACGCCCATGCTCCTGGTCACAACCCACCTGTCTGAAGAGGTCCCTGGAATGGTAATATGTGTACCCAGATAGTCCCTCCTCTACACACACAAACAATACTAATTCTGTGTGCTACACCCTTTCCTATGTTATGCCATTGTCATAGTACATCTGACTGCATGGAAAGTCAGGTCAATTAATACACTGGCTTGTAGTTTCTAAGCTCTGTTATCACCTGTAGATTGCTTCCCGTGTGAAAGGTACTGTTGGCAAATTGAATTCAAATCTCACATACAGGACTTGTGAGAAACTGATGCAGCACACACCTGTGAGCACCTCCATGCACACCACCCATTTGAACATGCACTGCCCCTGCTGATGCCTGGAACAGCATAGAAGTTTCCATTTTGTCAAAAACACTGTTATGCATTGCTACTAATTAAGCCGTGTAACACAGCCCTTGGGTTTATGTGTCACCTTCAAAAACAAGGGACATACACAGTTTTCAATGTCAACTGTCTTGTTCTTCCTCCGACCAGTCTTAGTCAGACCACTGATTATGTACCTTGTGAAATTGCTGGATCCAGATTTACCCTGCATCCTGTCAGCCTGACTGGCACCTGTCTGTGCGTTACCCTCAAGGTTCCTTGTGGCTACATATGTACCACACTTGCGTTAGCAAACCTCTCACTCCTCAGATGGTATTGTGTCATGTGCTTCATCAATGCATACCCAAATACATTGTATAGCATCATCTGCTTTTTAATTGTACCATATTAGTAAAATTGTCTTTTAATACCAAAATCATGGCCCATCCCTTGTCTGGGTTTCATGTATGCATGAACGACAAAGTGTGACAGTGTACCAGGGCTGTATGCAGCGATTGGGTATGGTGCCTCCAGCAGAACCAGCTACCTCTGATAATGTCCATGAAAAGCCCACACATGTTAGTACCCTGACAGTTCACACGCTCAATCACATTGCTCACAACATATTGATGGGCTGTGCATGCTGAATAGCTGCTACATTAATCAACACAGAGGCTATGATGTTCCCAGATGCAGTGGGAACTTCACAGGCCAACCTGTGTACAAATGTTGTAATGACACCTGCCGGAACATGACACCTGAGACATTAACTCACTCAGTACACCAAGGTTGCCCTGTTGACAGTCTCATTACACGTCTTCAGTAACAGGGTGGGACCATCCCCACGTAGGTTCACATGTCCTCATCCACTTTACTTACACATTGGACCACACACATGAACAAGGCACCTCTGTGCAATTGATTACTGGAAATATGTGGATACGTGCTGCCTCGTCTGCTGGTCCACCACTGCAACTGGAGAGTTCTGGCTCTGTCATATGACCACAACTGTGGTGTCATATTACATTTGTGGTTCACCTTTGGCTGTCTGGACCAATGACATGGCACCCACTTCGTCTATGCATGTGCCTGACTCACTGTGGGTTCACCAACAAGTGCCTAGGAAGCAGTTACCAAAATTCTAGGACATGGGATGGCCAACTTGTGGACCATTGACATGAACAAGTGTCTGCCATCTATCCGGTGCATGCTTTGTCATTTGTGGTGTCTACGTTACCCAAAATCTTGGAAGTGCACACAACAGATGTTACTACATGTATGACTAGCACATGTCCTCTCTCATTTCCACAATGACTTGCATCTAAGGTTTGGACACATTGACTTCACATTCATACAAGCATATTTGCAATAATGCATGTTGTGATGCACACACTGGGTCGACTAATACATTAGTAGCCACTGCACACACATTGAGCCATAGGCATTGAGGTATTGTACTCATGTGCGTCACCTTGCTATCCTCTCCTGATGCCAAACATGCCCAAATTGTGCAATACATATATGTAGGCCACACATATGGACATCTAGTGCTTCATCCAAGCGTCAAAATCCTGTTGAGGAAGTAGCGGGTCATGGTCCGCTGCAGTATGATGTCTCACCTGTGAACATACACCATCAACACCAAGGTGGGTGCAATCAGCCTATCTCAGTTGTGTCCCAAATGTAACAATACATTAAATTTGAAAAAATACCCAAAACCAGTTCATGCCCTGAAATTCTGACGCACACGTGTCAAAAAATGACGCTCGAGCGTCAAAAAATTACGCTCATGCACGAAAAACGATGCATAATACCCTGAAAATTGGTTCAGTGTTAAGACTATTTACAAGTATATAGATGCGGTCTCATTTTTACTCCTGTGCGGCGAAAAAAATGACGCACATACTGCATGCGTGAAAAAATATGACGCATAACAATAAAAACGGCGGCCATTTTATGCAGGAAGTTATGTAATAGGATATCCTTTTTACAGATTATGCACAGTGGGTGTACTTTCACTTTCACTTTGCAGTCTGTGATTCTTCTAGACTGTGTGGCTGTGTTCTGAGTGTTGCCCAGTGAAATTGTGCTTTTGTCTCCTGTGTGCCCCATTACTTGTTAGTTTGTGAAATAAATATTGTTGTTGTATTCTGTCTTAGTGTGTTTTGTGTACAATTGTCCAGTATTGTATTGTATTTGTTGTTTGTGGGAGTCTGTTGTGGGTAGTGCTAGTTTGGGGATAGTTGGGCTCTTTTGGTTGTTAAGTTTACTTTTTTGTATTTCTACTTTCCCCCTTTTCTCATTTGTTCTTCTTTATTCCCTATTCCCCTTTTCAGTGCTAAGATGTTGGCAGGATGGGTGAGGAGGAGCTTGGGGGGTTTATATGGCTGGTGTGCCATTTCCTCTCACTCACTCACTCGAGGCAGGGGGCAGGGTGATACAGGGGTATCACACCGAGGTGCGACGAATCCGGTGGTGAAAGGTCCTGTATCACTTGCAGCGCGTGAATGGGAGCCAGAGGAATGACCACCAGCTGAAGCACCGCTGGGCTGACCTCCTCACCAGGGAGCAAGATCTGCTGGACCACCTGGGAATAGTGATTGGTGGCCCTGTTGGTGAGTACAAATCGAGTAAATGTGCACAATTTAAAGCTCTCTAGTGACATCAGATGATTTGTGCAATATCTGCCGGCTAAGTTGCTGACTGTGTGGAATGCTTCGGAAACATACAGGGTCATTGATGGACTATGTGAAGGACCACAATTGCTACCTGTCAGGAAGCATGTGCTCTGCAAACTTACTGAATACTTTTGCTTAATGTAATTTGGTGCCGCCTTTGTGTTAGACAGCAACACAAAATAGGAGCCAATCATGTCTATATAGGTCACAGTTGGCAGTGAAGTATAGATTTTCTAAAATATTGGCAACCTTTGTTTCCGCAATAGCTAGACTGGCTTTCTAAACACTACATGATGCAGAAATTGAGTGCTGGCTTAACGTCAATTGATGATAGCAATGTGGCCCTGGCATATGTCTCATGTGTGTCTGGTGAGTGTGTGAGGAAAGCGTTTTTGGAAGTTCTATGAATGTTAGGGATTATTGTGGCCCTTCATCATTTTGGATACATGTCAGATCTGGATTTGGAAACAAAGGGAAAAGGTGTGGGGTGCCCTCAGCTAACATCTTACACTGGTATTTGGTGTTTGGTGTTCCACCTTTCGTTTAGGGATGGCAGGCCAAAGGTATGCACATGGGTTCATAGCTCTGTGGATGGTGCAAATCACCATAGCTGGGCCACATCAAATGAAGAAACTGTAACATGAGGGCTTACAAAAGTCCCTGCCCCTCTGTACATTGTACCTATGTGTCATAAATGTGTCATGGCACATAGGCTGCTTGACTGGTAATGCAGTCCTCAAGTAACCAGGCTTTGGATGTCTCTCTTGGATGCACATGATGAGACGAATACGTGCCATTATTATGTCTGCTCACTTATGACGGAGCATGTTTGCCACCACATGATAGTTAGGGCCACTGCATGTGTGCAGATATGTGTGTAATTGTCACAGGAGACCCATGCTATGTACATGTTAGCCGTGCTATATCAGATGCAGTATCATCATGTCTGAGTGGCTTTAATTACTTATGTCATCTTACACATAGTTTATGTCTTTGGAATTGTTGGTCAGTGCACAGATTTTGAGCACATTTCTTCCTTCCATGCCTTACAGGTGGACCGGCACCCTACACTGTGGGCGAGGTAGCTTCATTTCAGGACCCCGACAACTCCAGTAAGTGTTGATATGCCTGTTATGTGTTGTGTTTGCTGGTGATGTGTGATGCACTCCTGTGTGTTGAACACATAGCAAGGTATGATGCGCTGGCCCATCATTTGTCTTGTTCCATGAGTGGGATTTAATTTTCTAAGAATTTTGGAGTTTGCCAATGCTTATCCTATTGTCTTATTTAGGGATTCTAGGTCATTCCAGTAGGCCCCGCATTGTGAACTGGGGTGAGTCATGTGGATAACACTTGTATCAACAAGAGTCGCACTGGAACTAATCTCAGATTTAGGGCCTGATTACAATTTTGGAGGAGGTGTTAATCCGTCCCAAAAGTGACGGTAAAGTGACGGATATACCACCAGCCGTATTACGAGTCCATTATATCCTATGGAACTCGTAATACGGCTGGTGGTATTTACCGTCACTTTTGGGACGGATTAACACCTCCTCCAAAGTTGTAATCAGGCCCTTAGTCTGCCTGTCAGACCTTCATTCTCCCAGAATGGGTCTGCAAAATGCTTACCCACAGACTTCTGCTTCCCTATTCACCAAAGTACTTATTAAACTGTAGGTTGAACTTCCTAGCAGAATGTAGCTCCACATGTAGTGCTACAAGTATGTGGCTCTTGAGTGCAGTGGCCTAGGTGTGCATGCAAATCATGACCATGGGTGTTCTTGCAATTCTGTGTCTGTTGTAAGTCATGCCTTACTGGAAGTATATGATGTGGACAAAGGTCTGCATTTCCAGACATGTGTGGCGCTGGGATTGTTCAAGGGTTTGCTGTCTCCTATTTGTTGATAGACCTTACCTGTGGTGTGTGTAGGGCCAAACACATGACCAGCTTTATATAGCTTCCTGGGTGTCCATGTTGTTTGAAATTGTTAGTTGTTTCTCCACCCTCCCACCCTCAAACACAGGCATGGGTTTGTGAATAGTGTACCTAGGACTGATGATACCAGTATGTTACACAGACATGTAAATCAGTGAATGTTTGATCGGAACCTAGTACACACACTCAGGTATAGCACATGAGTACTATACTAGCAAATCCATTTACAACTTGCAGATCATGTGTCCCTAGATTTTCATCACGTACACTGACATTTGTAGCCCTGGCATTGGCGCAGGATGTGCTGCATGATTGTTAGCTGACAACTGGCAGAACTCTGATGCCAAATGAATGCCAGTTGTTACCCATCTTGTAGGGTTTGGATGTGCTATGTGTGATACCACATTGGTAGGCTGGCCTGCCATGTACTTCCTCAGGGACATTCAATGATCTGTATGATGATATGAGCTGTTACAAGTACAGTAGATGTACTGTCTGATTTACTCCTTGTGCCATTTCACTCAATACAGTTCCTAATGTAATTTTTTGGCCTTTGTCTTCACAGCTGCGAACATGACACCCATCCAGGTCCGTGAGTTCCAGAGGCGGGCAATGCGTTACCAGCATATCCTGCTGGTAGAGTCGGGGTTCAGACGGATGGCCCGAAGATACAGGAATGAACGAGCCTCCGGAGCATGGAGGGCTTTCCCACAGGGGGGCCCTACTTTGCCCACCACAGCCACCACCAGCACAACCATCACTTCCACCCAGGTGGCACCACCCACAGCTGGGACTGTTGTCCCAACGTCTGCAGCTGCTCCAGGCCCTAGCAGTGGAACACCTTCAGGGCAGCCCACAGGCATAGACTCTACACACCCACACACGTCCTCAGCTGGTACCCAGACCGCCCCAGCTGCTACAATTGACCCTGCAGCTCTTCAGGAAATGCAACAAAAGCCGTGTCCTACGGAAAATGAGTCACCTGAGCCAGGCTGTTCTCCATATGAACAGGCCTGTGCGGTCCATAAAGTGGACCCTCCGGAGGGCCAACCTCTAGACTTTTTAAATGGACATGATTCCATCACCTCCCTCCTCTTTGCTTGTTCTTATACTTAGTGGGCTTAGGGGGCTTAGTGTTAGGTTAGTATAGGCTGTTAGTTTAGTTAGTGTTAGTGGGGGGAGGTGGAGGGTCCTGATTATTTCTATTTTTCTTTTTGAGTGTGTGGGTGGGTGGGTGGGGGGCTATGTTGGGGTTCTTGTGTGTTTACAAATATATATATATATATATATAAAAAATACAAAAAAATATATAATTGTTTAGTATAGGATAGTATGTGTTTAGGTTAGTATCTGTTGTCCTCCATGTGTCCCGTCTCATAAGGGGGTGTGGGGGGTTGATGTTTAGAACGTTTCGTTACATGTGATAAGTAAGTTTAGCTTAGGTTAGTTAGGGACAGTTGTGGGTAATGAGTAGTTAGGGTAGATTAGGGTAGGTAAGACTTTTCCCCGAGTTTCCTCTTCTGTTATTACCGTTCAATAAATATATAGTGAACCCTTTACAGCATGTGTTAAATGCTTGTTGATCAGGGCCTTGGCATACGTGTACATGAATTCTGTTCTATTACATTTGTGTCCTATGCTACGAACAAATCCCAACTGAGCTGTAAGATTGGCAGCTACCCCAGAGCTACCTTGCAAAGATTCCACCATTCATTGCAACCACCAATCACAGTTAATATGGATCCCAACTTTTTTTTTTTAATAAGTATGTTTTCAAAGTCACAAACAGTGCTTCCAGATTTGGTATTGGGGGAACTGTTTTAGGTCTGACTGCAATGTGATGTTCAAGGAAACCCTTATAAGGTGAGTGGTCGTAAGCACTCTTGTAGTATCATCTTCATAACTCACAGACATCATTTGTGACACTGTTCAGCATGATTACTTATTTGGATGGAAACTCAGACACCTTCATTCATGCATTTTTTTGATTGTTTGCTTAGATTTGTGGGCACTGTTATATGTGTTAGTATTGCATGGTGACAACATTTTGCTGCCACTATTTGATGACTTAGATATCCCTTGAGGAAGCATTATTCTGTCCAACACAGAATGATGGTGTATGTTTTCTCTTTTCATCAGATATTACCCTCAGGAAGGGCAGAGTTTGATGCAATCCAGGCCACTGTGCAAAGTTATCTGACTACATAATTTCAGGACTGTTGTATAGACAAGCTATGTAATTTGACAGGAGGTACATTTCAGTTATCTACTGCACAGTTGATGCGTCACATTACACAGAGACAAATTTGTTGTGTAAGTGCTATTTATTGAAAAGTGCTGTAGTGCTACATGTACATTGTCCATGATTGTGAGTCCATTATAGTTACATCTTCCATTGTGATCCTACACAAGTGCTAAAGGAAAATGCATTTGACATGCTGGGGTGATGTGTCAGACAGTGCAGAGAGACAGGATTTGCCAATGAGTAAGTGAAAGACAATCACTGGACAGGATGACAAGATTAACAGTGGTTTGCAGAACAGTCATTGAGTACAGTTGTTGTAAGACTGGCATGTTACAAAGCACTGGACCTTGGTTATAGTTGGCCATGTGGCAGGGACTAGTGCTTCCGGGTACTTTTCTGTGTGAAGGTGATCTGTTCCATGTCTTCTTCTTCTGATGTGTGTGTTGCCTCCTCTGTTCTTGGTGGTGGTGGTTGTGAAGGGGCAACACACACCTCAGTGTTAGAAGACGTGGAGTCAGACATCCAGGTCGCTGCTCCCTGTGAAGATCTTAAGGGCAGTACTGCAGCAAGGAGGATCTGCTGATTCTTAAGAATAGCAGCCAAATCACCATGGTAGGCAGCCAGGTCAGCCCTGAGGGGCCATGATTGCATTTGTGCATGCAGTGAAAGGTTTGGGGTGCGAGGTGTTGTGGCAACTCCCTTACTGCAGTGGTGAATTCCTTGACAGTTTCTTGTAGTCCTTGCAGGATGGATGTTAGGGCTTGCATGGCTGCTGCCTGATCTGCAGATGACATCATTCACGAACGCACCCCCTCTAGGCTGGCTGCCATAGTTTGCATCCCCACCCGCACCTCCTTGGCCAGCTCCCGCTGTACTCCGACTACAGTTCTCTCAAAGCTGGTGCCTGTGTCGTCTGAGTCCTCAGCTGTATTGGAGATCGCAGGTCTTACAATTGGTGTTGTGGGTGGGTCCACTGTGATGGCTGCTTGTTCTGAGCTCCTCCTTGTGAGTGAAGGTGGGGTCTAGAGGGTTCCAAGGACATCTTGGATGGTCTGCTGGGTGATGTTTGTCAGCTCGTCATCCATGTCATCAGGGTATTCCTGGACAGGCATATCCGCAGGAGATCCATCATCCTCTGCAATGAAATAGGGTACAATTAGTGTGTCTGTGTTGTGGCATTGGTGATGTGACATGCCTGCCTTGTGATGAATTCACATTGTGATCTTGTTTCCTGTTTATTGCTCCAGTCTTTCAGATGGGCATTCTCCCAGGCCTATGGCCCACCTGCATGTCACATGTATTGTATTAAGTTATTAGACTTGTGGGCATCATCTCCTCTAGTGTTGTATTAGGCCAAATAGTGAAGTGCCACCTTCTTGTCCTACTTTAGCCTCCGTCTACCTCCATTCTCATGGTGAGGCCTTTCACTGGCTGTGGGTGCTCTGATGGCACTAGCAGCACACTTAACAATCTGGACCTGCCCCAGTCTCTGATCTTTCACATCCACTTATATGTAGTTGACATGTAGCGTATCCTATGCATAGCATTGTTATGGCACAATATGGATGTTAGCATTGGTAATGTGTACAGCTGTTGTTGGGGAATGTGTGGAGATTGGATTGCCCTGATAGTCGTAGAAGTGTCCTATTTCCTCCTCTGAATGCGCAGGTGTATGTCAGTGACCAGTTACATGTGTCCTCCCCCTCAATGCTGTTGTCTAAGCAGTATGACATTTTGGCTGTTGCACTGTGACCCAGGCACAGGATGGACCTTGGCATATGCAGCATGGGTGTGTCCTCAGTGCTGTGTAGCTCCTACTGTTGATGACATTGGCTGATGTTTGCGGCAACTATGGGCATTCACATTTGACAAGACTGGAGCCTTTGTCTTGTTTCAGGGGATTGTTGAAGTTTTCATCCTCAACCCACTAATTTAGGTGTCTATGATCCATGGGGACGTTACTGCCATTGGCTACTTGAGCTGCACACACAGCGGAAGTGGTAGTGGCAACTGTTGTCAGTGTAACATTCCAGTTGTCGGTATGGCTAAAGGTTGTTAATTGGGCCCTAGTTAATGTAAGGGGTATAGTGGCTGACGTGTGACGGGATGTCAGTTTGACGTTGTGCCCTTCCCTCCTGGCGTGGCTTTACCTTTGCTCCATCGTTGGCATGGCAGCATGCCCCCATGGGACTGTTGTTGGTGTACTGTAATGGTGTGCCCCAGCTTCTCTCTGTGCAGGCCATGCCCCCATGCCATACCCCTCTAACCATGCCACTCCATGTATATGATGACTTCCATGCATTTTGTGGTCCGTATCCCACCCCCTGCTTATAATTGACATTAGTGCATTTTAATTCCCCATGCGACTTACCCTGCATGTGCGTTGTCTCCTGGTAGTCTGCGCTGTCCTGTCCTTGAATCCCTGTGACGATCTCCTCACGGATGACCATCTGGTCCAGGGATTCCTGGTGTGCTGGACTCCCACCTCCAATCTGCAGTGCTGCCTTCCTGTTCCTGGACATCTTTTCCTTGGTCCTGCGCTTGCAGTCATGCCAGCGTTTCTTGCACTCAATGACTGTTCTGCGTACTTCTGCCACACTGTTAATCTTGTCAACAATTTGTTGCCATATTGCCTCTCTCCTACTGATTGGCAACTTTGAGGTGACAAACAGTTGGTGCTGGTGTTCTGTCACCTCTTTAACCAGAATTTCTTGTTCCTCTGCACTGAAGCGACACTTTATTTTCTTCTTAAAACTGTCCTGGGTCTTGTGTGGCTCCTACTGACAAGTTCCTGGTCTGTTGTCATCTTCCTTGGGTCTGTACAGGCATCTGGGATCCATTTTGGCTCTCCTCTGCTGAAATGGCTGTGTTTGCGGGGAATTTTGATGCTATTATGTCAAAAAACGCTGCATATCCGGTGTGCGGTGTCGTAAATCAACCCACAGTCATTTCCGCTGCGTTACGTCGTTTTGCTTTACGACTTGACGCTGCGGTGTGCGTAAAAAAAATGACTTACACTTGTGGTTTGCGCCACCGGGCGTCAAAGTATAAATTTGACTCCTGCACGGCGCACAGAAATGGCGTTAGGCCGCGGTAATATTTTTGAAGCAAAACTGCGCCGGCGCAGTTTTACGTCAAAAAGTATAAATATGGGCCTAGATTTTTTTGGGTGAATTAGTGACCCAAGTTGATGTGGTTAGTTGGGCATTTATTGTATTTATGTATTATTCTTTTAGTGGAGGCAAGGATGATGAGTCTCATGGTAGCTTTACAATTGTTAGTGGGCGAGAATACAGCTGGTGGACCAGGGTGAGAATGAGACCTCATCACAGACTAGATGCAACTATCCATACAGGAAAAAGCCACCCTCAACCCACTCCGGCGCACTCAATGACCCTTGCCCACATTACCTCTTCAATCTGGGTCAGAAGGAGATCAGCAGCTTCCTCACTCACATCTGAAACACCTTCATTGAGACTGCCACCATCCCTGAATCATTGAAACAAGCAGAGGTCAAACCGCTCCTGAAGAACCTTCTGTCGACCCCAGCGAGCTCACAATTCTCTGCCCCATCCCTCTGCTCCCCTTCCCAGCCAAGGTCCTGGAAAAAGCCATCAACAAGCAACTCTCCGAACACCTTGAAAGACACAACCTGCTAGGCTCCTCCCAATGTGGCTTCTGCTCAAACCGCAGCACAGAGACCACCCTCATTGCCGCAACAGATGATATCAGGACCCTCTTTGACAACAGACAGAAAGCGGTCCTGATCCTCCTAGACATCTCCACTGCGTTCAACACCATCTCCCAATTCACCCTCACCTTCAGACTCCACCACATTGGGATCTGAAGCAACACTCTCAAATGTATCCATGCCTTCATCACAGGCCACACCCACAGGGTCTCCTACCCTTCATGTCAGAAACAAGGATCAACATTTGCGGCTTCCCTCAGGAATCCTTCATTAGCCTCACCCTCTTCAAGGTCAACATGACATGGTTAGCCGAGCTTATCCACTCCCATGGACTCAACATCGTCCCCTACACCAACGACACGCAACTAATACTCTCCCTCTCCAAAGACCACTGCACCATCAGAGGCAACTTCAGCAACGCCATGACACACGTCGCCAAATGGATGAGATCCAACTGCCTGAAATTGAACTTGGACAAAATAGAGATGATCATCTTTGGAAGCAACCCCTCCCCCTGGAGACGACTCCTGTTGGCCATTCACACTCGGACAACCCCCAGACCCTACGGGCCTACTCACGCAACTTTGGCATCATCATCAACAGCAAACTTACATTCAAACAGCAGGTAAGCACAGTGGCCTCCTCCAGTTTCCATAACCTACACATGCTACGTAAGATCTTCAAGTGGATCCCCATCGAAACCAGAAAGGTGATCATCCAAGCCATCATTACCAGCAGACTAGACTATGGAAATGCACTCTACGTTGGAGTCCCACCCAAGCTCCTCTACTGCCTCCATACCATTCAGTATGCAGCTGCAAGACTCGTCCTAGGCCTCCCCATAAGGGCCCATATCACCCCCCACCTCAGAGAGCTACATGGCTGCTAGTGCACAAGAAGTGCAAATTCAAGGTTCTCACCATTTCATACAAAGCCCTCCACAACATCGAACCCAAGCTTATCAACCGCAGACTCTCCTTCCGCCAGCAAACCAGGGAGCTTCACTCTACAACTCTTGCCCTCTCTCAGGTCCAGAGAATTTGCCACAGCCGCAGCCACAGCAGAGGTTGATCCTTCCCCTACTCCACCGCAAAGTCCTTGAAAGACTCACCCCCCACTCTCTCCCACCTGCGTACATCACACACCCTCCTCGACTTCAGGAAAAAGCTCAAGGCTTGGCTATTTGAGGAGTATCCACCGGTGCACAACACTTCCCAGAGGACCTGTATAGCCCCCGGGGTGATAAGCTTTGTTTTACAAATCCATTGATTGGTTGATTGATTGATTGCCGCAACGGATGATATCAGGACCCTCCTTGACAAGAGACAGAAAGCGGTCCTGATCCTCCTAGACATCTCCACTGCGTTCAACACCATCTCCCAATTCACCCTCACCTTCAGACTCCACCACATTGGGATCTAAAGCGACACTCTCAAATGTATCCATGCCTTCCTCACAGGCCACACCCAGAGGGTCTGCCTCCCACCCTTTATGACAGAAACAAAGATCAACATTTGCGGCTTCCCTCAGGGATCCTCCATCAGCCTCACCCTCTTTAAGATCAACATGACACAGTTAGCCGAGCTCATCCATTCCCATGGACTCAACATCATCCCCTACACTAACGACACGCAACTAATACTCTCCCTCTCCAAAGACCACTCCACCCCCAGAGACAACTTCAGCAACGCCATGACACAGGTCGCCAAATGGATGAGATCCAACTGCCTGAAATTGAACATGGACAAAATAGAGATGATCATCTTTGGAAGCAACCCCTCCCCCTGGAGAAGACTCCGGTTGGCCATTCACCCTCGGACAACCCCCAGACCCTACGGGCCACGCACGCAACTTTGGCATCATCATCAACAGCAAACTTACATTCAAACAGCAGATAAACACAGTGGCCTCCTCCAGCTTCCATAATCTACACATGCTACGTAAGATCTTCAAGTGGATCCCCATCAAAACCAGAAAGGTGATCATCCAAGCCATCATTACCAGCAGACTAGACTATGGAAATGCACTCTACGTTGGAGTCTCAACCAAGCTCCTCTACTGCCTCCATACCTTTCAGTATGCAGCTGCAAGACTCGTCCTATACCTCCCCATAAGGGCCCATATCACCCCCCACCTCAGAGAGCTACATGGCTGCTAGTGCACAAGAAGTGCAAATTCAAGGTTCTCACCATTTCATACAAAGCCCTCCACAACATCGAACCCAAGCTTATCAACCGCAGACTCTCCTTCCGCCAGCAAACCAGGGAGCTTCACTCTACAACTCTTGCCCTCTCTCAGGTCCAGAGAATTTGCCACAGCCGCAGCCACAGCAGAGGTTGATCCTTCCCCTACTCCACCGCAAAGTCCTTGAAAGACTCACCCCCCACTCTCTCCCACCTGCGTACATCACACACCCTCCTCGACTTCAGGAAAAAGCTCAAGGCTTGGCTATTTGAGGAGTATCCACCGGTGCACAACACTTCCCAGAGGACCTGTATAGCCCCCGGGGTGATAAGCTTTGTTTTACAAATCCATTGATTGGTTGATTGATTGATTGCCGCAACGGATGATATCAGGACCCTCCTTGACAAGAGACAGAAAGCGGTCCTGATCCTCCTAGACATCTCCACTGCGTTCAACACCATCTCCCAATTCACCCTCACCTTCAGACTCCACCACATTGGGATCTAAAGCGACACTCTCAAATGTATCCATGCCTTCCTCACAGGCCACACCCAGAGGGTCTGCCTCCCACCCTTTATGACAGAAACAAAGATCAACATTTGCGGCTTCCCTCAGGGATCCTCCATCAGCCTCACCCTCTTTAAGATCAACATGACACAGTTAGCCGAGCTCATCCATTCCCATGGACTCAACATCATCCCCTACACTAACGACACGCAACTAATACTCTCCCTCTCCAAAGACCACTCCACCCCCAGAGACAACTTCAGCAACGCCATGACACAGGTCGCCAAATGGATGAGATCCAACTGCCTGAAATTGAACATGGACAAAATAGAGATGATCATCTTTGGAAGCAACCCCTCCCCCTGGAGAAGACTCCGGTTGGCCATTCACCCTCGGACAACCCCCAGACCCTACGGGCCACGCACGCAACTTTGGCATCATCATCAACAGCAAACTTACATTCAAACAGCAGATAAACACAGTGGCCTCCTCCAGCTTCCATAATCTACACATGCTACGTAAGATCTTCAAGTGGATCCCCATCAAAACCAGAAAGGTGATCATCCAAGCCATCATCACCAGCAGACTAGACTATGGAAATGCACTCTACGTTGGAGTCTCAACCAAGCTCCTCTACTGCCTCCATACCTTTCAGTATGCAGCTGCAAGACTCGTCCTATACCTCCCCATAAGGGCCCACATCACCCCCCACCTCAGAGAGCTACATGGCTGCTAGTGCACAAGAAGTGCAAATTCAAGGTTCTCACCATTTCATACAAAGCCATCCACAACATCGGACCCAAGCTTATCAACCGCAGACTCTCCTTCCGCCAGCAAACCAGGGAGCTTCTATCAACACCAGAGCAGTACGCGCTCTATTGGCGACAAAAAGGCAAAAACCCAGCACTCTCAAAACAACTTAATTTATGCATTGTGCTGATATGTTGTGGTTTAACCTTTTGCATTGTTCACTCCTGAAAACATATTTGTAATATGCTTACAAATACTGTTCCTTTGCAATGTATTGCTGCAGGTTTTCAGAGTGTGTTAGGGTGTGGCCCCTTTCCAGGGCCTTCCAGAGTCTTTCCCTGCAACATGCCTGGGTGTGGTTCTGGGCTGGGCCAAGACTCTATAAAAGAGAGCCAGCCCAACTCCCATTGCTCACTATTCAGAGGTCCCGGTGCAGAGCAGCAGCTTCTTCCTGAACTACTGTCCCGGCGGCCTATTTGGATCTTCCAGTCTTCTGCCCTTCATCCTTCATTGGTGATCATTGTTCTAGGCGGTAAGACGGTGGTTGGACTGTTCCGACACCGTTATTGAGAATTTTCATATTCTTGGTTTAATTCTTAAATGAGTAACAGATTACTTGCGCGCTACCATTTCTTGACATTTATATGGTAGTTTACAAATAGGCAAGACACGCGATTTGTTTCATAAAGGTTTGACTTTGTTATTCATTGCGTGCTACCATTTCTTGACATTGGCATGGTGGCTTAAGAATCGGCAAGACGTGCAAATCGTTTTCTGGTGTTTAAACATTGTTGTACATTGCGCGCTACTACTTCGTGACATTTACATGATGTTTTACGAATTGGCAAGACGCGCAACACGTTTCATGAGGATTTAACTTTGTTGTTCATTGCGCGCTACCATTTCTTGACATTTACATGGTGGCTTAAGAATCGGCAAAAGAAGCTCGATTCGTTTCATTGTACTTTGATCTTGTTATTTTTTGTGAGCTGTTATTTCTTGACATTTACATCGTGTTTTACGACTCGGTAAGACGTGCGATTCGATTAATGATGATTTGACTTTGATATTCATTGCGTGCTACCATTTCTTGGTATTTTACATGGTGACACTAGAATCGGCAAGACGCGCGATTCTCTCCTCAAGTTTATTTCATGTTGTTTATTGTATGCTACTATTCTAAGATATTTATTATGTAATATTCGAGTTGACAAGTTATCTGATTTATTTCCTGAATCCATATTGTGTTATTCATGGTGCACAATACTTTTATGGTGTTTACTATATATATATATATATATATATATATATATATATATCTGCAATATGCGCAATTTGTGTTGAAACATTTTAAGATTACACAAAGGCCAGAGTTTCTAGATGCAATATTGTATGGTCCTAGTATACATTCTCAAAACAGGATTTATATGACTGGTTTAAAATTTAGTCAGAATGTTTTTTCTGATTCTCATGTAAAGGAAAGTACTTGAATAAGAAAGTTTTCATTTAATTCATCTTGATTCCCTTACAGGTATCTGGCCTTCTTGAAACTTAGTCATTTTAAACTTAACTCTTAGATTGTTCATGTTTTCAGAGTGACTAGGCTTAGAATCATAGTCTAGTATTGATTTCAGGAGATATAATTTTCATATTGTGTGTTCTAACCTTTTTCTTACTACAGGTTTCCTTCCCAGCTGTTCCCTTCCTAATATGCTCTTCCCCTCTTGAACTCTCAGTCTCTGTGATTTATCTATCAGAGTCTTGGAGCTGTTCAGTGGTGGACATGTTGGGAACGTGCACAGACCCCGAGGATCTGGTGACTCTGACTGAATAGTGAGCCCACAAATTATTATCCTCCTGGCTTGTGTATGTTCTCAGCATGGCCACGCTAGACGAGTTAGTCAAGGCTATCACCCAGCTCCAAGCAGAGGTGGTATCATCCAAAGAATTGACAACTAGCTTAGCAGAGAGAGTGAGTCAGTTGCAAGATAAGGTAGAGAAGAAGGAACAAAGTCCCACAGGTGTGTCTTGGCCAGGTACTTCTTCTCAGGCTTCTGGAAGTAATCCGATTTCCCTAAATGTTCCTTCTGCAATTCCTTTAGCTCCCCCAGAATGTTTCTCAGGTGACCCTTTGAAAACACAATCTTTCCTGGTTCAAGTGGAACTACACTTCACCTGCAGACCAAATACTTTCCCCGATGCCCAGTCCAAAGTAGCTTTCTTGTTATCATATCTGTCTGGGGATGGAGCTACTTGGGCAATTCCTCTTGTGTGTAAAAAATAGTCCCTTGTTGTACAACTGGAGAAATTTCATTTGTGAATTTGAGAGAGTTTTTGATCGTAGAACTGTAACACAGTTAGCAGATCGTGAATTATTAGATTTATGCCACAGGAATCAAGACCTAGTGTCGTATTTAGCCAACTTTAACCGGCTGGTTTGCGAGACATCCTGGCCTGATGAAAAACAAGGGGTATTGTTTTACAAGGGTCTCAAAGAGAAACTAAAAGATATCTTAGAGCAAATCGACCAACAACCTACAGACTGTCAAGAATTAATAAATCTTGTCTTGAGACTTGATCATCGTTTAGCAGAACGTAAAGGAACGCGCAAAAAGATTGAAAAATATTCATGGCGCGTTCATGATAACAGAGACTCAAGAACTCCGAAAGAAAGAATGCCGGAACCGATGGAAATTGGAACCATCAGAAGACCTTTGACCAAAGATGAAAAGGACCTACGCAGAAAAAATTGACAATGTCTTTATTGTGGGTGAAAAGGTAATTTTGCCAAAGATTGTCCAATCAAACCAAAGAACAAGTAAGGTCCAGTTCAGAAGGTCGCAGCCAACGCACCAGTCGAGTTGGAAAACTTAAACATCCAAGATGCAGAGAAGGGTTGCTCTTGGGTGTCACCGTGGACCCTTCACAATCTAGACATCTTAAACTGGAAATAAGAGTTCAGGTCAAGAAAAAGATCTATTTAAAAAAAGCTCTAGTCGATTCTGGGGCTACTGGGAACTTTGTTGATGTCCAATTGGTTCGTGCATGGGGGATCCGATGTATTGAAAAAAGACCCCAGAAATCATCCAGGCAGTCAATGGAAAACTCTTGACTGGAGGTCCGGTAACTCTTCAGACTATCCCCTTGTCGATGATTTGTGAAGATAAGAATCAAAGAAAGAAACATAAAGAGAAAATCATCCTTGACGTGATCCATGCTCCCCAATATGGGATTATCCTCGGCTTGCCATGGTTAAACATCACAATCCAGAGATCAATTGGGCAGAACGAAAAATCGTGTTCTCATCTGCTCTATGTAACGAACAATGGCCCTGATTCTAAGCTTGGCGGGCGGCGGTAGCCGCCCGCCAAGCGGGAACCGCCAGAAGACCGTACCGCGGTCAAAAGACCGCGGCGGTCATTCTGGGTTTCCCACTGGGCTGGCGGGCGACCGCCGAAAGTCCGCCCGCCAGCCCAGCGGGAAACACCCTTCCCACGAGGAAGCCGGCTCAGAATGGAGCCGGCGGAGTGGGGAGGTGCGACGGGTGCAGTTGCACCCGTCGCGAATTTCAGTGTCTGCAAAGCAGACACTGAAATTCTTTGTGGGGCCCTCTTACGGGGGCCCCTGAAGTGCCCATGCCATTGGCATGGGCACTGCAGGGGCCCCCAGGGGCCCCACGACACCCCATACCGCCATCCTGTTCCTGGCGGGAGAACCGCCAGGAACAGGATGGCGGTATGGGGTGTCAGAATCCCCATGGCGGCGCAGCAAGCTGCGCCGCCATGGCGGATTCCCATGGGCAGCGGAAAGTCGGCGGTACACCGCCGGCTTCCCGCCTCTGGCCGCGGCTGTACCGCCGCGGTCAGAATGCCCGGCAGAGCACCGCCAGCCTGTTGGCGGTACTACCGCCAACCTCCGCCATGGCGGTATTTACCGCCAGGGTCAGAATGACCCCCAATGTCTCCAAAAGATTCAAGTACCAAAAGTTTGCAACTCTTACATAGCTACTGCCGCGGAGAAAGAAATTCAGCTGCCCAAACAGTATTCATCTTACAAAGATGTATTTGATGAGAAAGGAGCAGAGACTCTACCTCCTCATAGATCTTATGACTGTCAAATTGATCTAGCCCCAGATGCGATACTTCCCAACTGTCGTGTATATGCCCTGTCAGAACATGAAAATCAACATTTACGAAAATACCTAGATCAATTTTTGGAGAATGGCTTCATTCGCCCCCCCCTAAGTCTCCTGCAGCTTCGCCTTTGTTTTTTGTTTCAAAAGCTAATGGAGAACTTCGAACTTGCTTCGACTATAGGGGTTTGAACAAAGTCACCATCAAGAATAAATATCCTTTACCCCTAATTCCGGTCTTATTGGAATAAGTAAAGAGAGCAAAAATCTACACTAAGCTTGACCTTTGAGGTGCTTATCATTTGGTCAAAATGAGAGAGGGTGACGAATGGAAAACAGTGTTCAAGACAAGATATGGCCTTTTTGAATACACCGTCATGCCTTTTGGTCTGTGTAATGCTCCAGCAGCATTTACATTTTTCTTGAATGACGTTCTTAGAGAGTACCTCGACATATTTGCCATAGTCTACATCAGTGACATTTTGATCTACTCAGACAATGAAAACTAACATGTCCAACATGTCAAGAAAATTCTTGCAGCCCTTTGAAAACACCATTCATATTGCAAACTGACCAAGTGTGAGTTTCATGTTACCACAGTTGAGTTTTTAGGGGTTATTCTTACCCCTCAAGGTATGGTGATGGCAGAAAAGAAAGTAAAAGCCGTATCTGATTGGCCCACCCCAAAGACTGTTCATGATGTACAATGTTTCGTGGGGTTTGCAAATTTTTACCGGAGGTTCATAAATTATTTCTCCCAGACAGTGGCTCCAATCACTAAGCTACTAAGAAAGAAAGAAAAGTTTGTATGGTCTCCAGAAGCTGATCAAGCCTTCTCGACTTTGAAGGAAGCTTTCTCCACTGCCCCAGTCTTGACTCGTCCTGATGCGAATCAACCTTTCATAGTGGAAGCTGATGCTTCAGATGTAGCAATAGGAGCCGTCTTATCACAACGAAATAAAGACACTGGTCAACTTCATCCTGTAGCTTATATGTCTCGGAAGTTGAACGAAGCCGAACAGAACTATGTCATTGCTGAAAAAGAGCTTCTGGCGATTCGTGATGCCTTTAAAGAATGGAGACATCATTTGTTGGGTGCCAAATACACTGTCACAGTATATACTGATCATCGTAATCTTCAATTCATGAGTTCCGCCAGACTTTTGACCCCTCGGCAATTACGCTGGATGTTTTTTTTTGCCGAATTTGATTTTGTAGTAACCTTCCGGCCTGGTAAAGATAATTGCAAGGCTGGCACCTTGTCCCGTCAAGAGTCTACCACGTTGCCTGCATTTCAAGCCTCCAGAGCTATCATTGCTCCTGACAAGGTTCTATGTATCATAAAAACTGAAGATTTCTTTGAAGAAATTCACAACTCTTTCACTGTTGAAAAATGGCAAACACAGGCCCAAGCAGATACCAAAAGGTCAATCAAGCAAGGTTTACCCTTTCATGACGCTCGTTTGTTCATACCCACTACCAAACTTCACAAGATAGTGTTTCATTGGTTGCATGTTATACCTACGGCAAGCCACCCAGGTACTCCTAAAACTCTTGAACTGATCCAACGCTATTTTTGGGGGCCTCCCATAACAAAAGATATAAAAGCAGTGGTAAACAACTGTGAAGTTTGTGCTCGCATTAAAACAAGTCATTCAAAACCAAAAGGGTTGTTACATCCACTTCCAACCCCAAGTCGTCCATGGGAGCACATTTCTATAGACTTTATTACCGGTCTGCCAGTGGTTCAACAGCATTCAGTAATTCTGGTGGTAGTAGATAGTCTCACGAAATATGGACATTTCATCGCCTGTAAAAAATTGCCCACTTCTAGTGAATTGGCAACTATTTTACTGAACAGAGTGGTTCGTTATCATGGACTGCCAAAGGTTATCCTCTCCGATCGGGGTCACAATTTTCCTCCAATTTCTGGAAGACATGGTGTAAAAGACTCCAAGTGACATCTACGCTATCTACTAGTCACCATCCTCAAACACATGGTCAAACGGAGAGACTAAATCAGACTTTGAAACAATACCTACGTGCCTACGCTGAAAAGGCACTTCATTCTTGGACATCTATGCTCTGGTTAGCTGAGTTAGCTTACAACAACTCATTCCACACTTCTATTGGCGTTACACCCTTTTTTGGTTTATTTGGCTATCATCCTGACACCTTGCCCATCACAATTCCTCAAGAAAGTTCTCTTACTCCAGCTGTGTCAGAAACCATTCAGCATTTACATCAAACCCAGAAACTGATTCAACAGCATTTAGAAAGAGCCAAACAAAAATATAAAAGGCATTATGACAAGAAACATTGTAAGGGACCGCAATATCAACCAGGTGACAAAGTGTGGCTTTCCACAAAACATATAGACTTCAAGAAGAAGCACATGTTTAACCCCAAATGCATAGGTCCTGTTGGACTTTTTGCCTTACGCAGGGTCATCCCCAGTCTTTTTGCCTCCTTCCTCCTGGTTTTTCTGACCTCTCGCTGTTGGCTCTAGGACTCTGAGCACTTCATCACTTCTGACCAGTGCTAAAGTGCAGGTGCTCTCCCATCTAAAGTTGGTATGATTGGCTTATACCTAATTGGCATATTAAATTTACCTATAAGTCCCTTGTACAGTGGCATCTCTATACCCAGGGCCTGTAAATTAAATACCGCTAGTGGGCCTGCAGCGCTGCTGGCGCCACCCACTGAAGTAGACTTTCAAACCTGTCTCAGGCCTGCTAGCGCAGGGCCTGTGTACGCAGTTTTCTGCCACAGGGACCTGGCATCGAAACTTACTTGCCAGGCCCAGAACTCCCCTTTTACTGCATGTAAGTCACCCCTAAGGAACGCCCTAGCTAGCCCTATGGGCAGGGTGCCATGTATGTAGAAAGGCAGGACATGTGCCAAGTTGCGTGGCCTGTCCTGGTAGTGACAAACAGCCTAACTCGTGTCTCACTGCTGTGAGTGCTGCCTTCTCATAGAATTGCATTAGAAATGCCCTGCCTTATGTGTAAGGGGTATTGTCTGATTTATGAGGGGTAGCGTAGGAGTGTTTGGTATGGTTGTGATGGTGATAATAAATGCTGCTTACTGGTGTGGGTGTATTTTTTATTACTATCACAGAAATGCCACTACTAGAAAGTGCGCATTTATCTGTGTTTATGACTCTGGTGTTTTGCAGCTTGACTCCAATCCACGTCTGGGCAGAGTGACAGTTGGGGCTTTGTGCATACTTTTCAGTCAGCCTGTACACAGGGAGGGTGGAGGTGAATCTGCATACTGAATAGTCTTCCTGGGCTGAGAGAAAGGAGAGGCGGGGCACACCTGCATTTGTAAAGACTGTGCCCTGGCCTCACACAATAGGGTCGTTAACCCCCCACTGATGTTTGGAGCCTGTGCTGAAAAAAGAGAGGGGGCACTCCCAGAACCAGTTGTAACTGGCTGGAACCTCCTCTCCCTACCATTGTAAAACACTGTAAGAACTGACTATAAGTACAGGGGAATTTTCCCCACAATTTGGAGACTCTTGGGGCCGTATTTATACTTTTTGGCGCACAACTGCACCAACGCAGTTGTGCGTCAAAAAATTTAACGCCGGCTAACGCCATTCCAAAGCACCATGCGGGCGCCGTATTTATGGAATGATGTTAGCCGGCGGAGCTGACTGGTGTGCGTAAAAAAAAATGACCCACACCAGGCAGCGCCGGCTTACGGGAAAATGGAGCTTGGGCGTCGAAGAATGGGGCAAGTCGGTCTGAGGCGAAAAATCTGCCTCAACCCGATTAGCGCCATTTTTTTTTACTCCCACCCTCCATTGACATGACTCCTGTCTTAGCAAAGACAGGAGTCATGCCCCCTTGCCCAATGGCCATGCCCAGGGGACATCTGTCCCCTGGGCATGGTCATTGGGCATAGTGGCATGTAGGGGGGCACAAATCAGGCCCCCCTATGCCACAAAAAAAATTAAAAAAAATACTTACCTGAACTTACCTTAAGTTCCCTGGGATGGGTCCCTCCATCCTTGGGCGTCCTCCTGGGGTGGGCAAGGGTGGCAGGGGGTGTCCCTGGGGGCATGGGAGGGCACCTCTGGGCTCCTTCCGAGCCCACAGGTCCCTTAACGCCTGCCCTGACCAGGCGTTAAGAAATGACGCAAAAGCGTCTGGACGTCATTTTTTTTGACCCGCCCACTCCCGGGCGTCATTTTTGCCCAGGAGTATAAATACGGCGCACATGCCTCGGAGTCATTTTTTAGAAGGGAAAGCCTACCTTGCATGTCATTAACGCAAGGAAGGTGTCCACGCTAAAAAATGACGCAAACGCCAAGATCTTTGGCGCTAGACGGCTCTAACGCCAAAGTATAAATATGGAGTTAGTTTTGCGTCGGATTTGCGTTAAAAAAAACGACGCAAATCTGGCGCAAACAGAGTATAAATATGCCCCTTGGAATCATCTTGGAACTGGACACCAAAGGCTGAAAGGACTCACCAGGAACTGCCATGGACTGCTGCTGCTGTGCTGACCTGTGACCTGCCTGGTCACTGTGAAGGACTTGCCACTTGCTGCCTTTCCCTTGTGCTGGCCTGAAGCTGGGCCCTCCACCTGAGGACCTTGTCTTAAGATTCTGCTCCCCAGGGGCAGGGTGCTGTGGCCCCTGACCCCTGCATCCATTTCTTCACGAGGGTTGCTTCTCCGTGGTTGCGGCTGCCATAGCGCTTATTGCAGCACGCTTATGGAGCCTATGTGTTATGTGTGACTACTGCTAATTTGCAGAGTAACTAATGTGTAACGTTCTGACAACTGCTAAGGTAGCAGGATAGTACTGCTTTGTGATGTTTGGTCTGATAATTGCCTTGTGTACGATACAGTATATTTTCATATAATCTGGTGTTGTGTTTCCTTTGTGGTTGGGATATTGCGTCACATGTGTTGTGTGTGGTGTGCAAATGCTTTACACATTGCCTCCGGGTTAAGCCTGACTGCTCGTGCCAAGCTACCAAGGGGGTGAGCAGGGGTTATCTTGGACGTGTAACTCCCTTGCCCTGACTAGAGTGGGTAAGTTCTGCCTGGCTGAGGTGCATACCCTAGCCAACCAGAAACCCCATTTCTAATAGGTCCTTATACTGTCCTTCAGCAAATCAATCCGGTGACCTATAAACTACAATTGCCCAGATCCTTAGGGATTCATCCAGTGTTCCACACTTCCCTCTTGAAAAAGGCAGTCCAAAAGGTCCACCCTCATCCAGCTCCTGTTCTAGTACAAGGGGAAGAAGAATACGAAGTCAAGAAAGTGTTGGATTCTAAACTGAGAGGGCGTAATCCATGGTACTTAATCTCATGGAAAGGTTATGGTCCTGAAAGTAACTCATGGGTTTCCACATCTGATGTTCATGCTCCAGTACTTGTGAGACGTTTTCATCGTCTTAATCCAAGCAAACCAGGCCCTAGAGCGCGTCTGGGAGAGGGGAGTACTGTAAACACCAGAGCAGTACGCGCTCTATATGCGACAAAAATGCAAAAACCCAGCACTCTCAAAACAACGTAATTTATGCATTGTGTTGATATGTTGTGATTTAACCTTTTGCATTGCAGAGTTCAATCCTGAAAACTTATTTTTAATATGCTTACAAATACTGTTCCTATGCAATGTATTGCTGCAGGTTTTCAGAGTGTGTTAGGGTGTGGCCCCTTTCCAGGGCCTTCCAGAGACTTTCCCTGCTACATGCCTGGGCGTGGTTCTGGGCTGGGCCAAGACTCTATAAAAGAGAGCCAGCCCAATTCCCAGTGCTCACTATTCAGAGGTCCCGGTGCAGTGCAGCAGCTTCTTCCAGAGCTCCTGTCCTGGGGGCCTATTTGGATCTTCCAGTCTTCTGCCATTCATCCTTCATTGGTGATCATTGTTCTAGGCGGTAAGACGGTGGTTGGACTGTTCCGACACCGTTATTGAGAATTTTCATATTCTTGGTTTCATTCTTAAATGAGTAACAGATTACTTGCGCGCTACCATTTCTTGACATTTATATGGTAGTTTACAAATAGGTAAGACGCGCGATTTGTTTCATAAAGGTTTGACTTTGTTATTCATTGCGTGCTACCATTTCTTGACATTGGCATGGTGGCTTAAGAATTGGCAAGAGATCACGATTCATTTTATGGTGTTTAAACATTGTTGTCCATTGCGCGCTACTATTTCTTGACATTTACATGATGTTTTATGAATTGGCAAGACGCGCAACTCATTTCACGAGGATTTAAATTTGTTTGTTCATTGCGCGCTACCATTTCTTGACATTTACATGGTGGCTTAAGAATCGGCAAAAGAAGCGCGATTCGTTTCATTGTACTTTGATCTTGTTATTTATTGTGAGCTGTTACTTCTTGACATTTACATCGTGTTTTACGAATCGGCAAGACGCGCCATTCGATTAATGATGATTTGACTTTGATATTCATTGCGTGCTACCATTTCTTGGTATTTTACATGGTGACACTCGAACCGGCAAGACGCACGATTCTCTCCTCGAGTTTATTTCATGTTGTTTATTGTATGCCACTATTCCAAGATATTTATCATGTAATATTCGAGTTGACAAGTTATGTGATTTGTTTCCTGAATCCATATTGTGTTATTCTGGAGCACAATACTTTTATGGTGTTTACTATATATATATATATATCTGCAATATGCGCAATTTGTGTTGAAACATTTTAAGAGGACACAGAAGGCCAGAGTTTCTAGATGCAATATTGCATGGTCCTAGTATACATTCTCAAAACAGGATTTATATGACTGGTTTAAAATTTAGTCAGAATGTTTTTTCTGATTCTCATGTAAAGGAAAGTACTTGAATAAGAAAGTTTTCATTTAATTCAGCTTGATTCCCTGAAGGCTTGGCTATTTGAGGAGTATCCACCGGTGCACAACACTTCCCAGAGGACCTGTATAGCGCCCGGGGTGATAAGCTTCATTTTACAAATCTATTGATTGGTTGATTGATTGATTGCCGCAATGGATTATATCAGGACCCTCTTTGACAACAGACAGAAAGTGGTCCTGATCCTCCTAAACATCTCCACTGCGTTCAACACCATCTCCCAATTCACCCTCACCTTCAGACTCCACCACATTGGGATCTGAAGCAACTCTCTCAAATGTATCCATGCCTTCATCAAAGGCCACACCCAGAGGGTCTGCCTCCCGCCCTTCATGTCAGAAACAAAGATCAACATTTGCGGCTTCCCTCAGGGATCCTCCATCAGCCTCACCCTCTTTAAGGTCAACATGACACAGTTAGCCGAGCTCATCCACTCCCATGGACTCAACATCATCCCCTACACCAATGACACGCAACTAATACTCTCCCTCTCCAAAGACCACTCCTCCCCCAGAGCCAACATCAGCAATGCCATGACAAACGTCGCCAAATGGATGAGATCCAACTGCCTGAAATTGAACATTGACAAAATAGAGATGATCATCTTTGGAAGCAACCCCTCCCCCTGGAGACGACTCCTGTTGGCCATTTACACTCGGACAACCCCCAGACCCTACGGGCCACGCACGCAACTTTGGCATCATCTTCAACAGCAAACTTACATTCAAACAGCAGATAAACACAGTGGCCTCCTCCAGTTTCCATAACCTACACATGCTACGTAAGAAACCCAGTGGATCCCCATCGAAACCAGAAAGGTGATCATCCAAGCCATCATCACCAGCAGACTAGACTATGGAAACGCACTCTACGTTGGAGTCCCACCCAAGCTCCTCTACTGCCTCCATACCATTCAGTATGCATCTGCAAGACTCGTCCTATACCTCCCCATAAGGTCCCACGTCACCCCCCACCTCAGAGAGCTACATGGCTGCGGGTGCACAAGAAGAGCAAATTCAAGGTTCTCACCATTTCATACAAAGCCCTCCACAACATCGGACCCAAGCTTATCAACCGCAGACTCTCCTTCCATCAACGAACCAGGGAGCTTCACTCTACAACTCTTGCCCTCTCTCAGGTCTAGAGAATTCGCCACAGCCGCAGCGGAGATCGATCCTTCCTCTACTTCACCGCAAAGTCCTTGAAAGACTCCTCCCCACCACCTCCCCCCACCTGCGTACATCACACACCCTCCTGGACTTCAGAGGAGTATCCACTGGTGCACAACACTTCCCAGAGGACCTGTATAGCCCCCAAGGTGATAAGCTTTGTTTTACAAATCCAGTGATTGGTTGATTGGTTGATTGATTGATTGATTGATTGATTCATGTTAAAGAGGAAACAACAAAGGAGTTGTATTGATGGTTAAATATTGTGTGGTAATAGAATGGTAGGACCATCTTTGGGACCACTTTAGACTTTCTTATCAAATTTGAAGTCAGTATAGCAAGCTTAAGTGTATGACAGCAAGAGGTAAGGGTGAGAATTCAATTGGTGAGAAATAGTCTGCATGTGAAGCCTTGGTGCCCTGACAAGATAATCTTCAGTGGACAGTCGAGAAATGACAGAGGTTTTCTTTTTACCTCCTGCTACACAATGGTTAGTCCAATCCATATATTAACTGCCTCCTGGAAAGGCATTCCATGGTACTGACTGAACAGGATGACAAAATTTGGTGCAAACTCTTAGATGAGCATGAAGGTGTCAAGTGATTGAAGTGTAGTGCCATAGAAGACATACTGGCAATCTGCTGGTTCTTGCAAAAATTCGATAGGTGCAGGAAACGTGATATGAACTACCGGTTATCCCACAAAATTGGTACACACTTCCCTATCAGCCTACTGAATCACCATGCTTATTGGCAGAAGATCTCACGCTGTGACAACAGATTAAGCAACTTTGAGACTGGCAGCCTCCTATATCTCATAACAAATAGCAAAACTATTTAGGACTCGACTGCTTGATACTATAGTGGCTATTCTTTTCATATTGATATGACTACCATATATAAAACATTTGAATATAGCAAAGAACGTGTGAGGAAAGACATTAAAAGAAAAAAACCACAGCTATGTAAACCCCAGCCCTATCGCGCTGCGGGGAAAATTAACAGATAAAGTAGTCCAGAAACCAGGCACCAAACTTCGAGCCTCGTATGTTTCTAGTAGTTTACCAGTGCTGTGTAGGCGGGATAAACACCGGAAAAGGCATGCAGTATGCATGCCTTTCACAAATTAAAGCAAGCAGATTTTAAAGAGCAAGCCCAGGAACCAATGAAAGAGACTGACGTGACCTGGGCGTGGTTTGAAGCCCAAAGAGAGATTACTTTATGGACGGATCGCTTTGCTCTTGCCCATAATTGATGGAGGAATACCGGTTAGATTTACAGTGTAATGTGAAGAAACAGTGTTCTGTGAATAAAGCTTAAAGCAGTCACTCCGGTATGTTGTGGTTAGGGTCTAGTAACCTAGGGCCAGATGTAGGTACGTTGCAAATTGCGAGTTGCAATTTGTGAGTCCGAGCGACTCGCAAATTGCAACTCTCAATTTGCTATGCAGAACGGTGTCTCAGACACCTTCTGTGACTCGCAATGGGGTCGCAAAGACCCACCTCATTAATATTAATGAGGTGGGTCGCAGTTTGCGACCCCATTGCGAGTCTGGGCACTCACAGGGATGGTGTCCTGCTGGAGACAGCAGACCACCATGTCCGTGACTGCTTTTCAATAAAGCAGTTTTTTTTTTTTCCATCTGCAGCCCGTTTTCCTTAAAGGAAAATGAGCTGCACTTGGAAAAAAATACCGAAACCTTTTGTTTCGTTTTTTTTCAGAGCAGGCAGTGGTCCATAGGAAAAAATATTTTTGTGATCATTCACAAAGGGGAAGGGGTCCCATGGGGACCCCTTCCCGTTTGCGAATGAGTTACCATCCACTTCAAGTGGATGGTAACTGCGAGTTCATTTGCGACCCCGAAATCAACTTGCATCGCGTTGCGAGTCGCAAATAGGAAGGGAACACCCCTTCCTATTTGCGAGTTGGAAACGCATTTTGCGAGTTGGTTCCGACTCGCAAAATGCGTTTCTGCATCGCGTAGAGGCTTTTGCGCCTCGCAAACGGCGTTTTTCGCCGTTTGCGAGGCGCAAAAGCCTTGCTACATCTGGCCCATACTTTGATCAACAGAGAACAAGTTGGTGCAAAATGTATCACATGGTAGCAGTTTAAAGTTATTGGAATCAGCTTTGCAAGGCTGTCATTCGCAGATAGTCTTGGTCTTGTGAAACAGATCCTAATTGTTATACAGAGTTCACCCCTCAAACAGGAAGAGAAGGAGAAGGTGACTGAATTAAAGACTAGATCTGACACTGCGGACCAAAGGATGGAAGATTTCTGCAAAAGACTTACCAACATAGAAATTAAGATGGAAGCTCCGGAAGAAAGATGGGAAACTAAAAAAAGTGAAATAGACATTGCTTTTAACAACTCCAAATGAAGAATCTCATGTTTATTGGCTACAGAAGGAAGTGATATTGCAGAGACATTATTCTTAACCAAATTGTTCACGGAAAAGCATAGATTATGAGGTTCGAGGTATGGGGTATGAGTATGTATTCTACCATACTCCCTAGGCTATGTTAAGGATTTCACTAGCCTAAGAGCTCTTCAAGTTCCTTCTGAGAAATTAAGGAATGCCCCCCTTCCCTAAACCGAAGAGCTTATTTCCAAGACTACTGCCTCCACGAACTAGCGCTGCAAAACGCCAGGACAGCAAAGATGATCGACTCTCCATCTAGTTAAAAATGTTACACCTTCACAGATTTGGTCCCCGACGCAGACCACGAGAAGGCCAAGAAATAATTCAGATCGAAAATCAGACTATCTGGAGCATAAACTCAAATTGTCTAACATTTGTGTTCATTGACATGGAGAATTGAGGATTTAGAATAAGATTCAAATAGCATAAGGATTAATTAACCAAAATTTAGTCCGGCAAAAAAAGATAAAAAGTTTAGTTTTGGGCTAATTATGAAGTTGCTCAGAGATCAAAGGCCCGTATTTATACTCCGTTTGCGCCGAATTAGCGTCGTTTTTTTCGACGCAAAATCGGCACAAAACGAACGCCATATTAATACTTTGGCGTTAGACGCGTATAGCGCCAAAGTATGGGCAAATAGCGTCATTTTTTTGCGTGAACGCCTTCCTTGCGTTAATGAGATGCAAGGAAGGCGTTCCCGTCTAAAAAAATGACGGCGACGCAAATGCGTCGTATTTATACTCCCGGGCAAAAATCACGCACGGGAGGTGGCTGGTCAAAAAACCCCGCATTTGCGCCACTATTTAACGCCTGGGTCAGGGTAGGCGTTAAGGGGCCTGTGGGCTCAAAATGAGCCCACAGGTGCCCTCCCCTGCCCCCAGGGACCCCCCCTGCCACCCCTGCCCACCCCAGGAGGACACCCAAGGATGGAGGGACCCACCCCAGGGACATTCAGGTAAGGTCAGGTAAGTATAATTTTTTTTTTTTTATAAATAAAATTGGGTGGCATAGGGGGGCCTTATTTGTGCCCCCCTACATGCCACTATGCCCAATGACCATGCCCAGGGGACAGAAGTCCCCTGGGCATGGCCATTGGGCAAGGGGGCATGACTCCTGTCTTTACTAAGACAGGGGTCATTTAAATGGCGTCTGGGCGTCGAAAATAATGGCGCAAATCGGGTTGAGGCGCTTTTTTTGCCTCAACCTGACTTGCCCCATTTTAAGACGCCCTAACGCCATTTTCCCCCTACGCCGGCGCTGCCTGGTCTACGTGTTTTTTTTCCACGCACACCAGGCAGCGCCGGTCTGCTAGCGCCGGCTAACGCCATTCCATAAATACGGCGCCCGCATGGCGCTTCAGAATGGCGTTAGACGGCGCTAAATTTTTTTACGCTAAACTGCGTTAGCGCAGTTTAGCGCCATAAAGTATAAATATGGGCCAAAGTGTTTTTGATTCGTCCTGACAAACTGCCTACGTACATTTTTTACTGATATGGAGAGGCTCGTGGGATTTTTCTATATACATATATCAAAACTATGTATTGATTTATATATAAAAACTTTAATTACAAAGGTACCTGGGCTACCAGTCAGTTAATTGTCCAATCAGGTAGAAGCTGGGTTTATATCCACCTTTTACGAGGGGTAGGGGACTGGGGTCATCTGCCCCAGGCCTTTGGGGTGGGGCAGGGTTCTTTAACAATCCAATTGAGAGCAGAGTGGACAAAAAGGGAATGCCGAAAATCTAGAAGGATTTTAAAAAAATTGGCAGGTGCACATTATCTCTGTTCATCTAACTTGGCCCTGTGATACCCTCATCAGATATAACCTAGGGTTGCACAGCAACTGCCTCTGTAAAATGTATACCCCAAATAAATGTTTTTACTGGAACAAACCAACTATACATGGCACATAACATGTACTTGTGAACTGCCTGAACCTTTTTGGGTCCAATCAACATGTTAACATTTTTCTGACCTTAGTCTGATTGCCCATAAGATGACACTGGTTTTTACAGGCAATGATATTACCTTTTACTCTCATTGACAGCTGAATGTATTTATTGTTTATTTCCCTTTATCGTTTTTCTTTTCAATTGAAATGTTTGTGGTACTTATCTTACACAAACTTAATTTGTTTTATTTGTGTTGAACCTTATATTCACTGTTGCTATGCCTGCATTCATTTTTTAGCAGTTGATTACTTTCATTCCCTAGAGCACCTTCCTAAAGGTACATCTTTCACACATCACATGGCATCAAAGGCTACGACAATGATAAATTGTGGAGATGTTGCTGCCTCAGTGTCCCCTTCTAGTCTAGAAGTTGTGGAAGCTCTGCTGAATCATGTCAAGTGTCTCTGTCCAATGTTCAGCTTCTGCCAGGTGTTTATTTTCACTGTGCAATGTGTATGTTGTCACAAACATTCAGAAAACTATAAAGAGAATACTGTAATTGTGCTTCATGACAGATGCACAGCTGTCCAAAGCCATATTCCCTTAGGAAAAGAAAAGCTTTCAGTGTGACATGAGATCCCTCCATCACAAAACATGTTTTCCTTCAAGAACATTTTTGAGCATAGTAGGTCTTCGAGATGTATCCACCAATTGAGAACTTGAAGCTAACTGAATCTAAAGCTGGGGGATTTCATCTCTACTGAAGGCAATACAATCCAGATATGGTCTGAGCTGAAACAGTACATAATGTGGAATCTGGAAATGTGGGTAAACAGCATGATTTAACAGAACCAATGGGATCATTAGTCATATTCAATTATATGTATATGCATATGCATGACCAAGTTTGTCATTTAAACTATCAAAAAAGCATTTGCATAAAAATAAAGTACTGAACATGTGTTTGAGTACCTCTTTTAAACCCTTCCAGACAAATATTGTAGCCATAGGATCAAGCACGAGGGATCTCAGAACTCTGCAGCAGAAGATCACCAAGGCAGAGCTCTGGGATTGCTGTACAGTCTTCCCAGGTCATGCACCCTATGATCTGGGAGACATAGGGTGAGGACCTTAAAAAGAGTCCTTTGGGGCTGCTGCACCTCCTGCAGTCACCCACAATGTGTTGAATTAATTTTGGTGATGACCCTGCCCCTTCTTAGGACACTCCAAAAGAGAACAACATGAAATTGACCCGTTGCAGAGCAGTATGGAGCTCCATAGCTTGTGAAAATTTTGGAAGCAGCTCCTGATGCTTGCTTTTGCAGACTCAAGGACACGGTTTTCTCCTTTTTAATCCTGTGTGCCAATGTCCACTGGGTACCATGGTGCAAGTAGAGGCAAAGGGAGCAGGGAGGGAACCCACCTTCCCTTCAGACATCGGGGTCTGGCGATGGGGACGGGGCCCTATTCAGTATTGCGCCAGTCCTCCTTTCATTCTTCTTCCTGTGTCCCTGGGGGCGGGGAGGGCGTAGATTGCAGGGCCGAAGGTGAGCCAAAGAGGGGCTCCATGCACACCCCCTCTCTGAAAAGATTCATTCTGTCGACCCCCAGGTCCTGGCCCACCCCAAGTGTAATTTGAAAAACAGTGGCAGAGCCCCACGTGTTCTGTTTCTCAGTGTTTTAAAGGGCCAAAGGTTGAATCTTGGAGGAGCATAGCTCCTGCCCCGATTGTCCATTTTTGCTGATATTTGGGTTCATTTTGCTCCTGGTGGTGAGCTCTAGCCACCAGTAGCTTTCTTAACAGTTATCCTGGCCTCCCAAGGGTGCATGTTGCAGAGAGAAGGTTCTACTGGCTCCCTATGCCAGTTTTCTCATCCTGGCTCCTGATGTTCCTCTCCTGCTGTTGGGGAATCTTGTGTAGCCTCTCCTGCCCACACTGCCAAGCTCCAGAGCCTCCTGGCTGACTTGCAGAGCACGTGTAGTCTTGTAGAGTCCTCATCTTAACCCAGCCTCTCCTCAAGGGGCATAATGGGGTCAGTGCCCCTTGCCTTGGAGATACCCAGCTAGTACATAGTCAGTTAGAGACAATACCCTTAGCAGGGTGTCTAGAGGTTTCTCCTTCCAGCTGCCTCTGCTGCTGTCTCCTTTCATGGCCAATGTCCTGCACACTGTCTCTTTTATGCACCGGTTTATAAGTGGGGGTGGAAATTTCCAGATGTGAGGCACCCCTGGCCAATCCTCTTGATGCCACGTTATCCCTCCTCCCCTATCTCAACCTTCTTGCACTGCATTCTGGGAAAATCCTAAGTAAGACTGTAAACTTCATACTTGTATAGCGCACTACTCACCCGTTAGGGTCTCAAGGCACTGTACACATACCGCTTTTTCCCTGTGAGGTGCCCACTCCAAGGCAACCTCCAAGGTGAAGCGAGGCATCTCAGTGCTGTTGGGGCCGTTGTGGAGATTAAGCAAGCTATTGCCCAGAGTTACAGAGTGGGACCCATGAATTAGATTAGGCACGATGTGAGAATTATCAGGTCCGAGGAATTTGAGCCCAAGACCCACCGAGGCGGGAATTGAACCCTGGTCCTGGGCCAGATTTCTACATCAGGGTCTGCCGCTCTAACCATTGAGCCACACTTCTCCACGAGTGGTGCTGCCAAGTCTTCTCTGTAAAGAACTCTTCTGAGGTCTTTAGCGCCACCTCTAGGTGATATCACTGCCAGAAACCCTCCTACCAAGACTTCAATGAGAGCCCCTCCTGTATTGGCTCCAGATATTTGAGCGTCCTGCTTTGTTCAGTGGGCCTGGACTGATCCAGCCCCGGTGCGGTGTAACAGCTAATTATCAAATACAGATTTTCCCTACACACATTCTCTCTCCTGGAACTCAGGAGCTGAGCCAAAGAAATATGATGATTCTTGACGACAGCTAAGATATATGTGTATGTTATTAAAATCCGCAAAATCAAACTCGGTGTGCATGTTTTACCCCAGTCTGACTCTTCACAGGATGGTGTAGGTCTAAGTGCAGTGAAAGTGCACTATAAGGCACTTATATGTATAATACAAGAAAGCACTACAGACGTTCTTTAAACCTTACTGACCTATCCATGAATTCTGACCAATATAAGGTCTACCCCTGATCCTCACCAATCCTTGCAGAGTTCCTTCTGCATCAGTACCTGTGTGTAGTTACTGGGTCACGCATGATGGTAGTATCACATGCTCACACACTTGTACATGTGTTTACATGTAACTAGCCCAGTTCCCTAGCTGTGCTGCAGCGGCCTTATTTTAAAAGCCAGACAGCGGCAGTAGGCATGCACAGTCCAATTATTGTGAATTTACCTTGATTGACTCGGGTAGTGAGACTCCCCCACAGTGAAGGGCCGAAAACCTGATGATCAAAAATGAAAATTCCAGGTGGACTAAATGAGCAGAACCAATTTGCAACAATGAATAATAATAAGATCTAATTAAAGTTCCCTTCATCAAAGAGGGCACTGAGCCCATCCTGATAATCTCCGTAATGTGTTTGTAGCCATATTAAATTTTAATTCTCGGCTATCTCTCTAGGCATTTCTGCTATTGTAACAGGTTTACTCAGCTGAGGGGTTTAAAAAATAATTTTAGACTTGGCATGCACTATTTATAGATTTCACTAATTCCTAGGACTGTGGCCCATGCAGATGCATGAGCCGGGCTAGCTGTGGGAATTAGATTGCTCTTGATCTTCTGTTATATCGAGTATCATCACTTGAAAAGATTTCAAATGCTTTAACCAACCTGGTCAGTAGATGTGATGGAAGCTCAGATTTACCATGATCTAAGTTCATCACTGTCAACTTAGTTATGAAATAAATGATTTCAACATAAGCGTCTTATTTATTCAGTCCAGCAAGAGGAGTGCTTACTTGTTCTCGGTGTTAACCTCTCCTATTCAGATCTTGAAGAAACATGCAAACTGTGTACATTATCCGACTGATGCCTGGTGTAATTCGTGTCTCCGGCCACCTTTTGTTGGGTATAGCATCCTTCCTCTAGCTCTAAACTATTACTGCTGGTCTCTTTTTACAAGTACAAACTCTACCATAGCCATCTGCAGGACAATATAAAAGCCTTTACAGTAACAAAAATAAAAAAATCACTTACCTGCCATGTCACAAAGAAGTGGAAGTAAAGAAATTATATTTGGTTATAGTGGTTATATAAGTTCTGTAAGCCAGACTAATTCCTGTAGGAAATAAACCTACGATAATGGTTTATTGTTTTCAGAGTTTATTTTTCTGGGAATTACAGTAGATATTTTGCAGTGTTTTCTCAAATTCTGGAAATCAGTGATCATCAGTGTTTATATGGTTTGGTGCCACAAAAGTTTGATAGAGACTGTGTTTATAAAATACATTTATAGACAATGTTTGACGTCACATAAATAATGTGTTATTGCAGTATCTTTCACAGAGTCTGTATCGGACCCACAGTTCCTCTTTCTCTGCGAGCCCCATTTGCCATGGTCTTTCTACCTGAGCCTCTCTCTCACAGTGGCACTCAACCACCTTTGGGAGAACTTGGCTCAAAGTTTCGGGACTGGACATAGAGTTGCCTTTTCTCACTCACCCCCTTTTTACAATGCCAGGGTTGCTCACATCTTGTTCCATCAGTCCACTTCCGCAGAGCCTACCTCCACTAGAGCCCCTCCGTTAGCGCCTCGCTTAAATAGCTGGCCCTCCTCAAAGCACCTGCATTAAAACTTAATAATGTCAACGTTGAACGCGCATCCAGGAAAATTCTAACAGTCTCTAACGACTTGCATATCATATTTGCATAGCAACTCAAAATACTGTAGTGACATGGTGTCCCCGTGGTGTTACGTCCTGTTAAGGGAAAATGCTGCAAGGAAGAGCTAATATATACATTTTATAGTACATCTCTGTCCATTGGAGGGCGGACTCACCATTAATGAAGCACAGAGCATTAAAGAGCTGGTAGTTGTAGGTGCGGCCCGTCCTATAGGGCGGAGGGGCCACGTCCCCCCCACACCGTATGCCCATCATGAAGAGTGCCGGTCAGGCTGAACAAAGGTCAGCCTGACATACACTCTTCATATTCAGGTCAGGCAGCCAGGAGCAGACATGCGCAATTTGCGCAGACTCCTGGCTGCCTGACCTTAACTTTGCTGGGCTGAAGTGGTCACACCTCCTGTGGGCGTGACCTCCTCAGCTCAGCAAAGGTGCCTCGAGGCCCTCCCCAGGGTGAAGAGGGAAGCATCACCCATTGACTTGAGAGAGAGAGAGAGTTCTTTTTAAATGAATGGTGCATGCATGCATGTTTGAATGCTGATGAGTTTTGTTAATGGATGTGCACGCGTGTGTGAAAGAATGAGTGTGTGTGTGCTTCCTGCCCACCCCCCTCCTAAAGCTGCCAGCTGCCACTGGGTAGTAGAAGTTCCCACCCCCACCCCACCGGCTGAGTGTCACTTCTCTGCTTGTGTTCACATTCCTCTTATTAGCTTCTCTAAAGGTGACCACCTTCCTAAGAAAATGGTGGGACCTCTCAAGCATGTCTAAACTGAATTAGCTCATTGCATGACACTGTATGGAATTACTGACATGAAATGAGCTGATTTACTCAGATTGAACCCACTTCCAGAGCATTAACTCACTGCTGAAACTAAATTCTTTTTTGTTTTTTTCTCACTCTCTTCTCATCTTTCACAATGTGAACTTCTTACCTAATGAACCAAAGACTCCAATAGAAAAATTAAAAGGCTGCAAGTGAACCACAGTATTATGTAGCTACCAGCACTGTTCTTCATCCTAACAATGTTCTTGTCTGCACATTTTCCACAACAGCTCCTAATATTTTTAAGGAACCAAGCAGTTACTTAGGCCCATATTTACACTTTTTGACGCACATCTGCGCTAGCTATAACGCCGGCAACCGCCATTCCCACGCATCAGCCGGGCGTCATATTTATGGAAGGACAGTAGCCGGCGCTGCAGCCTGGTTAGCATCAAAATAAATGACTCTAACCGGGCAGCAGAGGCATAGGGAAGACTGGGGTTTGTGTGTCAAAGTCAGGTTAGAGCCCAAAATATTGACTCTAACCTGACTAGCGTCATTTTTTGACGCACAACCCCCATGGAAATGACTCCCGTCTTAGGAAAGACAGGAGTCATGCCCCCCTGCCCAATAGCCATGCCCAGGGGACTTCTGTCCCCTGGGCATGGCCATTGGGCACAGTGGCATGTAGGGGGTCCCAAGTTAGGCCCCCATATGCCACTTCTACGTAAAAAAAAACTACTTACCTCTACTTACCGTAGATGGGTCCCCCCATCCATGGGTGTCATCCAGGGGTGGGCGAGGGTGGCAGGGGGTGTCCCTGGGGGCAGGGAAGGGCACCTGTGGACTGCTTCCATGGTCGGAGACCATGGAAATGAGCCCACAGGCCCCTTAACGCCTGCCCTGACCCAGGTGTTAACAAATGACTCTAAACCAGTTTAGAGTCATTTTTTAAGGCCCTTCTCCTCCCCTGCATCATTTTTGCATGGGAGTATAAATAAGGAGCAAATGCCTTTGAGTCATTTTTGCCCGGTAACACCTACCTTGCATCTCATTAACGCAAGGTAGGTTTCCACAGTAGAAAAATGACTCACTCAATAAATTTGACGCCAGACGGGTCAAGCGGCAAAGTATAAATATGGAGTTAAGTTTGCGCCGAATTTGCGTAAAAACAAATGACTTAAATCCAGAGCAAACAGAGTATAAATATGCCCCTTAGTTTGTAGTTTGACCACGTTCGATAGGAGCAATTGCAATTTCAATGAAAGTCAGGAAGCTAGCAGAAAAAAACGACTGGGTCCTTCTCCAGGAGAAAGAAGCAAGGCGAAATAATTGTTTTCAAAAGTGGACACTCCTTTTTTTTTTTTTTTTTTTTAAATTAATAAATATGTGGTTCCACAAACAGATGGAAATAATTCTGGATTTTTGGAACCTGGGGGCATATTTATACTCCGTCTGCGCCGAATGTGCGTCCAAAATTTTGATGCACATTCAGCGCAAACCTTGCCCCGTATTTAAACTTTGACGCCCAAGCCAGCGGACGACAAAATTCCACCGTGTGCATAATTTTTGGGATGCGGCAACCCACCTTGCGTTAATCATATGCAAGGTAGGCGTTCCCATCCAAAAAATGACTTAAATGGCCGGGAGACGGAGCCCGAAATTGATGCACATCCCAATTTGCGTCAAAAATTAACACCTGGGTCAGGGCAGGCATTAAAATGGGGCAAACACACCTGTATTTAATCAGAACACACAGAAACAACAGCAGAGCAGCAGAGCAGCAGAGCAGCAAAAGGGAGACATGGAGGTGCTTCTCATCCAGCATGCACGCAGACGCAGAGCCCAGCAGCAAAAACAGCAGCTACCACAACACCAGCAGGGACCGCAAAGGCAGCGCAGAAGGTAGGAGAGGATATTCCGCCCCAGAACAACCATTCATGGCCTCAGGGAACATGACATCATCCAGAGGTACAGGTTGAACTGGCAGGCCATAAAGCAGCTGCTGCGCAACATAGAGCCACAGTTGGCACCCACCTTGCTGACACCCCGCACCATCCCAACAGAAACCAAGCTGCTTGCTGTACTTCACATGCTGGCAAGTGGCTCTTTTCAACAACTGGTGCCCTGGTTGCCGGAATATCACAGCCGTCATTCTCTGCCTTTTTGCCCAAAGTACTGGATGCCATCATTGGACTCACACCCGCCACATCTGCTTCCCTAACACACTGCAGAAGCAGCAGGAAACAAAACAGGGGTTTAACCTCATTAGTGGCTTCCCACACGTCCTTGGTGCAATCGACTGCACACATGTACGCCTTGTGCCACCTGCTGCAACTGAACACCTCTACCGCAACAGGAAGCACACACATTCCATCAATGTGCAGGCCATTGTCGATCACCAAGGATTGATCACCAACATCGTGGCAAAATATCCTGGGAGTGTCCATGACTCATTCATCTTCCGTCACAGCACCATCAATCAACACTTCCAGGATGGCCGGTATGGCAATGGACTACTTGTTGGTAAGTACAAAAACCTACTTATATACACACTGCACAGCAACCCTCTAGGACACAGAACACATACACCACAACAGCAACATGTCGACAGGAACACACTGAGGTTGTGACATCGCTAGCAATGTTTCATAGGTCACCATTGAACCTGTCACACATCTTAAATTACTGTACAGCCTAATGTTAAGACGTCAATGATCACAACGTTTGGAGTGTGTTGCCTAAATGTCATCTTGCAAATTGTAAGCATCTCAATCATGTTTTCATGAATCCATTGCATAAGTCTAAAGGTATGGGATGTACAGGGTACATTGATATGAACGTGTTAACAACACTGTCAAATTTAACCTGTGTATGGAACTATCATCCCACCCCCAGTGAAGACACAGGGACACCTGTCTCACAGGTCACAATGCCAGGGAGGGGACACTGTACTGCAAATCCCAAAACATACTGCTGACAACTGGTCAGCAGCCAAACACTCATCCAGCCAAGGAAACAACACAATGCAGATGGTACATCCTACAAGCCTAGGATTCGACACAATAACACAAAAGAGCCACAGACAACACAAGACAACTACTGCCATGCAAGGTGATTTCAATGGGGCTAGCTACATCAACATGATCCCATTCATTTTCCCTTGCAGCTGATCAGGGGTATGGCATCCAGACATGGATAATGACACCTATTGGCAACCCGAGTACTGCAGCAGAGCGTGCCTACAATGACGCACATAGGATGACACGCACCATAGTCGAGAGGACCTTCGGCATCCTCAAGTCGAGATTCCGGTGCCTCGACATCACTGGTGGTAGCCTCCTATATTCCCCTGAAATGGTCTGTAAGATCATTCTAACATGTGCCATTCTGCACAACATTTGCATAAGAAGGAACATTCCCCTCCTGGAACCAGAGCCACATATGCCTGAAGAGGAGGAAGAGGAGGATGCTGGCCTGCAACATGAGGAGGAACAACAAAACACGGCCGCTGGTTTGCGTAGGCGGCAACATATCGTGAACAATTTCTTTTAAATATAATCACCATCACCACTTTATGAACTAATTTAAATAAACACCTATAATAATCACCATATGATGGTCTGGCTAATCATTTTTGTACCCCTTTATCTCTAACTATCAGAATAAGAGTGTTGCCTCGTGGAGCATTGCTGATATACCGATTAGGACACTGAAAATCCCAGAGCAATTGTGATGCGTACCATACAACGGTCACATACACACACACTGTAAATGACATACATCCTGTACATTTCACCTTTGAAGGACAGTAGCAGAGGACCACACCTATTTCACACATACATGTTGGAAACATGGTTCATCGCAGCATATGGCACACAACTGAGACACCATCACTCAATAAGGGGAAAACAAGCCTCATACATGAGGCAGGTGATGTGCTTTTGCATCAATAACAGGAATGTATGACCAGACCCTTGACAGCAGTAAGCCCAACTGCATCCAATCTTTGCAAGGACTATCTGTGACTAGAGTTCCCTAGAATCAGAACATAGACAGCACAAGTGCCACACATATGAGCAGCATTGCGCACATGACATTCCATGTACATGTCAGCCCATTTCCTAACTCCTGACACACCCATGCACCTGGTCACAACCCACCTGTCTGAAGAGGTCCCTGGAATAGTAATATGTGTACCCAGATATTACCTCCTCTACACACACAGACTAACAATAGTAATCCAGTGTGCTACACCCTTTCCTATGGTATACCATTGTCATAGTACATCTGACTGCATAGACGTCAGGTCAATTAATATACTGGCTTGTAGTTTCTAAGCCCTGTAATCACCTGTAGATTGCTTCCCGTGTGAAAACGTCTGTTGGCTATTAGAATGCAAATCTCACCTACAGGCCTTGTGAGAAACTGATGCAGCCCACACCTGTGATCACCTCCATGCACACCACCCATTTCAACATGCACTGCCCCTGCTGATGCCTGGAACAGCATAGGAGTTGCCATGTTGTCAAATACACTGTTAAGCATTGCTAGTAATGAAGCCGTGTAACACAACCCTTGGGTTCATGTGTCACCTTCAAAAACACAGGACATATACAGTTTTACATGTCAACTGTCTAGTTCGTCCTCCAAACAGTCTTAGTCAGACCACTGATTATGTAACTTGTGAAATTGCTGGATCCAGATTGACCCTGCATCCTGTCAGCTTGACTGGCATCTGTCTGTGCGTCACCCTAAAGTTTCCCTGTGGCTACATATGTACCACACTTGCTTTACCAAACCTCTCATTCCTCAGACGATATTTGATCTTGTGCTTCATCAATTCATCCCCAAATACATTGTATATCATCATCTGCCTTTGAATTGTACCATATTAGTTAAACCTCTTTGAATACCAAAATTCATGGCCCATCCCTTGTCCGGGTCTCATTTATGCATGACGACAAAGTGTGACAGTGTCCCAGGGCCATATGCAGGGATTGGGTACGGGGCCTTCAGCAGAACCAGCAACCTCTGATAATGTCCATGAAAAGTCCACACATGTCTGGACCCTGACAGTTCACACACAGAATTACATTGCTCACAACATATTGATGGGCCGTCTGTGGTGAATAGCTGCAAAAATAATCAGCACAGAGGCTAGGATGTTCCCAGATGCAGTGGGAATTGCAGAGGCCAACCTGTGTACAAATGTTTTAATGACACCTGCCAGAACATGACACCTGAGACATTATCTCACTCAGCACACCAAGGTTGCCCTGTTGACAGTCTCATTACACGTCTTCAGTGACAGGGTGGGACCACCCCCATGTAGGTTCTCATGTCCTCACCCACTTTACTCACATTGATCAACAAAGGATACTCAGTAGATACAGGAATAGCTGCCACTGACTCATGATGAGACCTGGACATAACTGTGACAACATACACCCCTAAAAATATACAGGATCAACTTTGGACCACACACATGAACAAGACACCTCTGTGCAATTGATCACTGGAAATATGTGGACACGTGCTGCCTCGTCTGCTGGTCCACCACAGCCACTGGAGAGTTGTGGCTCAGTTATATGACCTCAACTGTGGCTTCATCATACATTTGTGGTTCACCTTTGGCTGTCTGGGCCAATTACATGGTACCCACTTCCTCAATGCATGTATCAGACTCACTGTGGGATTCACCAACAAGTGCCTAGGAAGCTGTTACCAAAAATCCAGGACATGGGATGGTGAAATTGTGGACCATTGACATGAACAAGCGTCTGCCATCTATCTGGTGCATGCTTTGTCATTTGTGGTGTCTACGTTACACAAAATCTTGGAAGTGCACATAACGGATGTTGCTATATGTATGACTAACACATGTCCTCTCTCATTTCCACAATGACTTGCATCTAAGGTATGGACACATTGACTTCACATTCATACAAGCATATGTTCAATAATGCATCTTGTGATGCACACACACTCGGTCAACAACTACATTAGTTGCCACTGCACACACAATGAGCCATAGGCATTGAGGTATTGTACATATGTGCGTCACATTGCTATCCTCTCCTGATGCCAAACATGCCCAAATTGTGCAATACATATATGTAGGCCACACATATGGCCATCTAGTACGTCAGCCAACCGTCAAAATACTGTGAAGGAAGTAGCGGGTCATGGTCCGCTGCAGTATGATGTCTCACATGTGAACATACACCATCAACACCATAGTGGGTGCAATCAGCCTATCTCTGATGTGTCCCAAATGTAACATAACATAAAAACTGAAAAAATGCCCAAAACCAGTTCATGCACTTAAACTTTGACTTTGCTAGCGTTATGCATCATTTTTTTCCAGCAATACAGATTGTGCGTCATATTTTTCGACGCACAGGAGTGAAAATTAGGCCGCATCCAAATAATTGTACAGACTATTTACTATTATTTGGATGCGGCCTAATTTTCACTCCTGTGCGTCGAAAAATGTGATGCACAAACTGTATGCGTGAAAAAATATCACGCATAACGCGAAAAACTGCGGCCATTTTATGCAGGAAGTGATGTAATAGGATATCCTGTTTACAGATTATGTACAGTGGGTGTACTTTCACTTTCACTTTGCAGTCTGTGAAACTTCTAGACTGTGTGGCTGTGTTCAGAGTGTTGTCCAGTGATTTTGTGCTTTTGTGTCCTGTGTGCTATCTTAATTGTTATTTTGTGAAATAAATATTGTTGTTGTATACTGTCCTAGTGTGTTTTGTTTACATTTGTCCAGTATTCTAGTGTTTTTGTTGTTTGTGGGAGTCTGTTGTGGGTAGTGCTAGTTTGGGGATAGTTGGGCTCTTTTAGTGGTTAAGTTTACTTTTCTGTTTTTTTTGTACCCCTACTTTCCCCCTTTTCCCCTTTCTACTTCTTTATCCCCTATTCCCCTTTTCATTGCCGAGATGTCTGGTAGGCCACGTCTTGGCAGGATAGGTGAGGAGGAGTTGGGGGGCTTTATATGGCTTGTGTGCCATTTCCTACCACTCATGATCGAGGCAGGGGGCAGGGTGATACAGGGGTATCACACTGAGGGGTGCAGAATCCGGTGGGGAAAGGTGCTGCATCACCTGCAGCGCGTGTATGCCAGCCAGAGGAGTGACCACCAGCTGAAGCACCGGTGGGCTGACCGGACTTTGTTGACGCAATAGCTACACTGACTTTAGAAACACTACATGATGCAGAAAATGAGTGCTGCCTTCACGTCAATTGATGATAGCAAAGTGGCCCAGACATATGTCTCATGTGAGTCTGGTGAGTGTGGAAGGAAAGCCTTCACAGAAGTTCTATGAATGTTAGGGATTATTGTGGTCCTTCATCTTTTTAGATACATGTCAGATATGGATTTGAAAACATCGTGAAAAGGTGTAAGGTGCCCTCAGCTAACATCTTAGAATGGTATTTGGAGTTAGTTGTGCCACATTCCAATTAGGGATGGCAGTCCAAAGGTATGCACATGGGTTCACATCTCCATGGTTGGTGCAAATCACCGTTTCTGGGCCACATCAAATGAAGAAACAGTAACAACATGAGGGCTTACAAAAGTCCCTGCCCCTGTGTACATTGTACCTATGTGTAATAAATGTGTCATGGCCACATAGGCTGTTTGACTGGTAATGCAGTCCTTAAGTAACCAGGCTTTGGATGTCTCTCTTGGATGCACATGATGAGACGATTACACACCATTATTATTTCTGATCACTAATGATGGAGCATGTTTGCCACCACATGATAGTTAGGGCCACTGCATGTGTGCAGATATGTCTGTAACTGTCACAGGAGACCCATGCTATGTACCTGTTGGCCGTGATACATCAGATGCAGTATCATCATACCTGAATGGCTGTCATTTCCTTATTCAGTTTACACATTGTATTTGTCTTTGAAATTGTTGGTCAGTACACAGATTCTGAGCACATTTCTTCCTCCCATGCCTTGCAGGTGGACCGGCACCCTACACTGTGGGAGAGGTGGCTACATTTGAGGACCCCGACCACTCCAGTAAGTGTTGATATGTCTGTTATGTGTTGTGTTTGCTGGTGATGTCTGATGGACTCCTGTGTGTTGAATACATAGCAAGGTGTGATGCGCTGGCCAATCATTTGTCTTGTTCCATGAGTGGGATTTCAGTTTCTCAAAATGTTTGAGTTGGCCAATGCTTATCCGATTGTATTATCTAGGGATTGTAGGTCATTCCTGTAGGCCCCACAATGAGTACTGGGGTGAGTCATGTGGATAACACTTGTACCAACAAGAGTCGCACTGGAACTCAGCTCAGATTTAGTCTGTCTGTCAGACCCACATTCTCCCAGATTGGTACTGCAAATCGCCTTCCAACAGACTTCTGCTTCCCTATTCACCAAAGTACTTATTAAACTGTAGGTAGAACTTCCTAGCAGCATGTACTTCCACATGTAGTGCTACAGTTATGTAGAACTTGAGTGCAATGGCCTAGGTGTGCATGCTAATCATGATCATGGGTGTTCTTGCAACTCTGTGTCTGGTGTAAGTCATGCCTTACTGGTAGTAAATGATGTGTACCAAGCTCTGCATTTCCTGACATGTGTGGCACTATGATTGGTCAAGGGTTTGCAGACTCCTAATTGTTGATAGACCTTACCTGTGGTGTGTGTGTAGAGCCAAACATGTGTGGAGTTTTCTATACACTCCTGGGTGTCCATGTTGTTTGGAATCGTTCGTTGTTTCTCCACCCCCCCCCTCAAACACAGGCATGGGTTTGTGAATAGGATACCTGGGACTGATGCTACCAGTATGTTACACATACATGTGAATAAGTGACTGTTTGGTCGGAACCTAGTATACACACTCAGGTATGGCACATGAGTACTATACTAGCAAGTCCAGTTACAACTTGCAGACCATGTGGCTTTAGTTTTTCATTCCGTACACTGACATCTCTAGCCCAGGCATTGGCGGAGGATGTGCAGCATGATTGTTAGCTGATAACTGGCAGAACTCAGATGGCAAGTCAATGCCAGTTGTTACCCATCTCGTAGGTTTAGGGTGTGCTGTATGATGTGACCTTTGTAGGCTGGCCTGCCATGTACTTCCTCAGGGACATTCAATGATCTGTATGGTGATATGAGCTGTTACAAGTACAGTAGATGTATTGTCTGATTTACTTCTTGTGCCATTTCAGACAATGCAGTTCCCAATGTAAATGATTTGCCTTTGTCTTCACAGCTGCAAACATGACACCCATCCAGGTCCGTGAGTTCCAGCGGCGGGCCATGAGATATCAACATATCCTGCTGGTAGAGTCGGGGTTCAAGAGGAGGGCCCGTAGATACCGCCATGAACGGGCCTCCGGAGCATGGAGGGCTTTCCCACAGGGTGGCCCTACTTTGCCCACCACAGCCACCACCAGCACAACCACCAGTTCCACTCAGGTGGCACCACCCACAGCTGGGACTGTTGTCCCAACGTCTGCTGTTGTTCCAGTCCCCAGTAGTGCAACACCTTCAGGGCAGCCCACAGGCCTTGGCTCTACACGCCCACAAACCTCCTCCGCCGGTACCCAGACTGCCCCAGCTCCAACAGTTGACCCTGCAGCTTTCCAGGCAATGGAACGTAAGATGGACCGTGTGTTGCGCAAAATCAGTGATCTGAGCCGGGATGTTCGCCATATGAACAGGCGTGTGCGGTCCATAAAGTGGACCCTCCGGAGGGCCAACCTCTAGACTTTGATGATGATGGACAAGATTCCCTCCCCTCTCTCCTCTTTCCTTGTTCCCAGACTTAGTGGGCTTAGGGGGCTTAGTGTTAGGTTAGTATAGGCTGTTAGTTTAGTTAGTGTTAGTGGGTTGGGGGGCCTGATTCTTTCTATTTTTACTTATTAGGTGTGTTTGCTATGTTGGGGTTCTTGTGTGTTTAATAAAAATAAAAGCTAAAAAGTAAAAAAAAAATGTGTTTAGGTTAGTATCTGTTGTCCTCCATGTGTCCCGTCTCATAAGGCGGGTGGGGGATTGATGTTTAGAACGTTTAGTTACATGTGATAAGTAAGTTTAGGTTAGGTTAGTTAGGGACAGTTGTGGGTAATGAGTAGTAAGGGTAGATTAGGGTAAGTAAGACTTTTCCCTCAGTTTCCTCTTCTGTGATTACCATTTAATAAATATATAGTGAACCCTTTACAGTATGTGTTAAATACTTGTTGATCAGGGCCTTGGCATTAGTGTACATAAATGTTGTACTATTACATTTGTGTCCTATGCTACGAACAAATCCGAACTGAGCTGTAAGATTGGCAGCTACCCTAGAGCTACCTTGCAAAGATTCCACCATTCGTTGCAACCACCAATCACAGTTAATATGGATCCCAACGTGTTTTTGTCGATAAGTATGTTTTGTAAGTCACAAATAGTGCTTCCAGACTTGGTATTGGGGGAACAGTTTTAGGTCTGACTGCAGTGTGATGTTCAAGGACACCCTTATAAGATGAGTTGTCGTAAGCACTCTTGTAGTATCGTCTTCATGACTCACATAGATCATTTGTGACACTGTTCAGCATGATTACCTATTTGGATGTAAACTCAGACACCTTCATTCATGCAGTTTCTGGAGTGTTTGCTTTGATTTGTGTGCACTCTTATATGTGTTAGCATTGCATGGTGACAACATTTTACTGCCACTATTTGATGAATTTGATATCCCCTGAGAAAGCATTATTCTGTCCAACACAGCATGATGCTGTATGGTTTCTCACGTCACCAGATATTACCCTCAGGAAGAGCAGAGTATGATGCAATCATGGCCACTGTGCAGATTTATCTGACTACATAATTTCAGGACAGTTGTATTGACAAGTTACTTTATTTGACAGGAGGCACATTTCAGTTATCTACTGCACAGTTGATGTGTCACATTACACAGAGACAGATTTGTTGTGTAAGTGCTACTTATTGAAAAGTGCTGTAGTGCTATATGTACATTGTCCATGATTGTGAGTCCATTATAGTGACATCTTCCATTGTGATCCTACACAAGGGGTAAAGGAAAATGTTTTTGACATGCTGGGGTGATGTTTCAGACAGTGCAGAGGGACAGGATTTGCCAATGAGTAAGAGAGAGACAAGCACTGGGCAGGCTGACAAGATATACAGTTGTTAGCAGAACAGTCATTGAGTAGAGTTTTGTAAGACTGGCATGTTACAAAACGCAGGACCTTGGTAATAGTTGGCCATGTGGCAGGGACTAGTACTTCCGAGTACTTTTCCGTGTGAATGTGATCTGTTCCATGTCTTCTTCTTCTGATGTGTGTGTTGCCTCCTCTGTCCTTGGTGGTTATGGTTGTGAATGGGCAACACACACCTCACTGTTAGAAGACGTGGAGTCAGACATTTCGGTCGGTGCTACCTGTGAAGGTCTTAAGGGCAGTACTGCAGCAAGGAGGATCTGCTGATTCTTAAGAATAGCAGCCACATCACGATGGTAGGCAGCCAGGTCGGCCCTGAGGGGGTCATGATTGCATTCACGCATGCAGTGGAAGGTTTGGGGTGCAAGGTGTTGTGGCAACTCCCTTACTGCAGTGGTGAATTCCTTGACAGTTTCTTGTAGTCCTTGCAGGATGGATGTTAGGGCTTGCATGGCTGCTGTCTGATTTGCAGATGACATTATGCACGAACGCACCCTCTCTAGGCTGGCTGCCATGGTTTGCATCCCCACCCACACCTCATTGGCCAGCTCCCACTGTACCCCAACTACAGTTCTCTCAAAGCTGGTGCCTGTGTTGTCTGAGTCCTCAGCTGTATTGGAGCTGGCAGGTCTTACAATTGGGGTGGTGGGTGGGTCATCTGTGATGGCTGCTTGTTCTGTGCTCCTCCTTGTGACTGAAGGTGGGGTCTGGAGGGTTCCAAGGACATCTTGGATGGTCTGCTGGGGAATGTTTGTCAGCTCGTCATCCATGTTATCAGGTGTAGGAAGTTGGCTCTGTATGTACTATTTCAAAGTAAGAAATAGCATGCACAGAGTCCAAGGGTTCCCCTTAGAGGTAAGATAGTGGCAAAAAGAGATAATTCTAATGCTCTATTTTGTGGTAGTATGGTCGAGCAGTAGGCTTATCAGAGGGTAGTGTTAAGCATTTGTTGTACACACACAGGCAATAAATGGGGAACACACACTCAAAGACAATTCCAGGCCAATAGGTTTTTATATAGAGAAATATCTTTTCTTAGTTTATTTTAAGAAACACAGGTTCAAGATTTACAAACAATACTTTAAATGAATGGGATTTCACTTAGGAACTTTAGGAACTTTGAATTAGCAAAATAGCATATACAGTTTTCACACAAATGGCAAATAGCTATTTTAAAACTGGACACTGTAATTTTCAACAGTTCCTGGGGGAGGTAAGTGTTTGTTAGTTTTGCAGGTAAGTAAACCACCTACAGGGTTCAAAGTTGGGTCCAAGGTAGCCCACCGTTGGGGGTTCAGAGCAACCCCAAAGTTACCACACCAGCAGCTCAGGGCCGGTCAGGTGCAGAGGTCAAAGTGGTGCCCAAAACACATAGGCTTCAATGGAGAAGGGGGTGCCATGGTTCCAGTCTGCCAGCAGGTAAGTACCCGCGTCTTCGGAGGGCATACCAGGGGGGTTTTGTAGGGCACCAGGGGGGGACACAAGTCAACACAAAAAGTACACCCTCAGCGGCACGGGGCGGCCGGGTGCAGTGTGCGAACAGGAGTTGGGTTTGCAATGTAGTTCAATGGGAGACCCAGGGGTCTCTTCAGCGATGCAGGCAGGCAAGGGGGGGGCTCCTCGGGGTAGCCACCACCTGGGCAAGTGAGAGGGCCACCTGGGGGTCGCTCCTGCACTGGAGGTCGGATCCTCCAGGTCCTGGGGGCTGCGGGTGCAGTGTCCTTATCAGGCGTCAGGTTCTTAGAAGCAGGCAGTCGCGTCAGGGGGAGCCTCTGGATTCCCTCTGCAGGCGTTGCTGTGGGGGCTCAGGGGGGTCAACTCTGGCTACTCATGGGCTCGCAGTCGCCGGCGAGGCATCCCTGTAGTGTTGTTTCTCCACAAGTCGAGCCGGGGGCGTCGGGTGCAGAGTGCAAAGTCTCACGCTTCCGGCGGGAAACGTGTGTTCTTTCAAAGTTGCTTCTTTGTTGCAAAGAAGTTTCTTCTTTGGAGCAGAGCCGCTGTCCTCGGGAGTTCTTGGTCCTTTTAGATGCAGGGTAGTCCTCTGAGGCTTCAGAGGTCGCTGGACCCTGTGGAGCGTGTCGCTGTTGCAGTTTTTCTTGAAGTGGGGAGACAGGCCGGTAGAGCTGGGGCCTAAGCAGTTGGTGTCTCCGTCTTCTCTGCAGGGCTTTCAGGTCAGCAGACCTTCTTCGTCTTAGGTTGCAGGAATCTAGTTACCTAGGTTCTGGGAGCCCCTAAATACTCAATTTAGGGGTGTGTTTAGGTCTGGGGGCGTTAGTAGCCAATGGCTACTAGCCCTGAGGGTGGCTACACCCTCTTTGTGCCCCCTCCCTGAGGGGAGGGGGGCACATCCCTAATCCTATTGGGGGAATCCTCCATCTGCAAGATGGAGGATTTCTAAAAGTCAGAGTCACCTCAGCTCAGGACACCTTAGGGGCTGTCCTGACTGGCCAGTGACTCCTCCTTGTTTTTCTCATGATCTCCTCCGGCCTTGCCACCAAAAGTGGGGCCGTGGCCAGAGGGAGTGGGCAACTCCACTAGCTGGAGTGCCCTGGGGTGCTGTAACAAAGGGGGTGAGCCTTTGAGGATCACCGCCAGGTGTAACAGTGCCTGCAGGGGGAGGTGAGAAGCACCTCCACCCAGTTCAGGCTTTGTTACTAGCCACAGAGTGACAAAGGCACTCTCCCCATGAGGCCAGCAACATGTCTGGTGTGTGGCAAGCTGCTTAAACTAGTCAGCCCACACTGGAAGTCGGGTATGGTTTCAGGGGGCATCTCTAAGATGCCCTCTGGGGTGTATTTTACAATAAAATGTACACTGGCACCAGTGTGCATTTATTGTGCTGAGAAGTTTGATACCAAACTTCCCAGTTTTCAGTGTAGCCATTATGGTGCTGTGGAGTTCGTGCATGACAGACTCCCAGACCATGGCTACTCTGCACTTACAATGTCTAAGGTTTTTCTTAGACACTTTAGGGGCATAGTGCTCATGCACTTATGCCCTCACCTATGGTATAGTGCACCCTGCCTTAGGGCTGTAAGGCCTGCTAGAGGGGTGACTTATCTATGCCTATAGGCAGTGTGAGGTTGGCATGGCACCCTGAGGGGAGTGCCATGTCGACTTAGTCATTTTCTCCCCACCAGCACACACAAGCTGGCAAGCAGTGTGTCTGTGCTTAGTGAGGGGTCTCCAGGGTGGCATAAGACATGCTGCAGCCCTTAGAGACCTTCCCTGGCATCAGGGCCCTTAGTACCAGGGGTACCAGTTACAAGGGACTTACTTGGATGCCAGGGTGTGCCAATTGTGGAAACAAAGGAACAGGTTAGGGAAAGAACACTGGTGCCCGGGCCTGGTTAGCAGGCCTCGGCACACTTTCAAATCATAATTTGGCATCAGCAAAGGCAAAAAGTCAGGGGGTAACCATGCCAAGGAGGCATTTCCTTACATCAGGGTATTCTGGGACAGGCATATCCGCAGGAGATCCATTTTCCTCTGCAATGAAATGGGGTACAATTAGTGTGTCTGTGTTGTGGCATTAGTGATGTGACGTGCCTGCCTTGTGATGAATTCACATTGTGATCTTTTTTCGTGTTTATTGCTCCAGTCTTTCAGATGGGCATTCTCCCCGGCCTATGGCCCATCTGCATGTCACATGTATTGTGGTAAGTTATTAGACTTGTCGGCATCATCTCCTCTAGGTGTTTGTTCTGGCCAAATAGTGAATTGCCACCTTCTTGTCCTACTCATCCCTCCGTCTACATCCATTCTCATGGGGAGGCCTTTCAAAGGCTGTGGGTGTTCTGATGGCCCTGGCAGCACACTTGACAATCTAGACCTGCCCCAGTCTGTGATCTTTCACATCCACTTATATGTAGTTGACATGTAGTGTATCCTATCCATAGCATTGTTATGGCACGATATGGATGTTGGCATTGGTAATGTGTACAGCTGATGTTGGGAACGTATGGTACATTGGATTGCCCTGGTAGTCGTAGCAGTGTCCTATTTCCTCCTATGACTGTGCAGGTGTATTTCAGTGACCAGTTACATGTATCCTCCCCCTCAATGCTGTTGTCTGAGCAGTATGATATTTGGGATGTTACATTGTAACCCAGGCACAGGATGGACCCTGGCATATGCAGCATGGGTGTATCTTTAGTGCTGTGTAGCTCCTACTGTTGATGACATTGGCTGATGTTTGCGACTACTATGGGCATTGATATTTGACAGGACTGGGGCCTTTGTCTTGTTTCAGGGGATTATTGGAGTTGTCATACTAAACCCTCTAATTTTGCTGTGTATGATCCATGGGGATGTTACTGCCATTGGCTACTTGAGCTGCACACACAGCGGAGGTGGTAGTGACAACTGTTGTCACTGTTACATTCCAGTTGTTGGTATGGCTAGAGGTTGTTAATTGGGCCCTTGTTAATGTAGTGGGTATAGTGGCTGACGTGTGCCAGGATGTCAGTTTGACGTTGTGCCCTTCCCTCCTGGCGTGGCTTTACCTTTGCTCCATCGTTGGCATGGCAGCATGCCCCCATGGGAATGTTGTTGGTGTAGTGTAATGGTGTGCCCCAGCTTCTGTCTGTGCAGGCCATGCCCCCATGCCATACCCCTTTACCCATGCCACTCCATGTATATGATGACTTCCATGCATTTTGTGGTCGGTATCCCCCCTGCTTCCGGTTAACATTAGTGCAGTGCATGTGCGTTGTCTCCTGGTAGTCTGCACTGTCCTGTCCTTGAATCCCTGTGACGATCTCCTCAGGGATGACGGCTGCAACCATCTCCTCCATGTGGTCCAGGGCCTCCTGGTGTGCTGGACTCCCACCTCCAGTCTGCAGTGCTGCTCTTTAACCAGAATTTCCTGTTCCTCTGCACTGAAGCAACACTTTATTTTCTTCTTAAAAGTGTCCTGGTTGGTTCCTGGTCTGTTGTCATCTTCCTGGGGTCTGTAGAGGTATCTGGGATCCATTTTGGCTCTCCTCTGCTGAAATAGCTGTGTTCGCTGGGAATTTTGATGCTATTGCGTAAAAAAACGCCACATATCCGGTTTCCACCGCATTAACGTAGTTTTGCTTTACGACTTGACGCTGCGGTGTGCTTAAAAAAAAATGACTCACACCTGTGGCGCACCAAAATGGTGTTAACCGGCGGTATTGTTTTGGACGCAAAACTGCGCCGGCGCAGTTTTGCATCAAAAAGTATAAATATGGCCCCTGGTGTTGGAGACTGAAACATTTTTTTCTTTTGAATGTAATACAAACAATAAACAGAAGGTAAGCCTCACCAAATACGTAGATATAACCATGCACAAATATACTCTGTAAGATGTTTTTTCTCTAGTTATGTGGGTTTTTGAAATTACTTGATAGAACATTTGTCATTGAATATGAGCATACTAAAAGAACGGATAACGTGGTCACTGCATTACTCTGCCACCTCATCAGTAAAATAATTTTCAGATATAGGGAAAATTATATCATCTTGCAAATTGATCTTAATAAAATTGCTCGCTGCCCACCTAGAGTGGTAGACTGAAAGGGGGTACTGCGTTCGGCAACGAAGTCCTGGAATGTAAAAAACAATCAGCGTTAAAAGGCAGCTAACCTGTGTACCTGGCCTGATACCTCTGAAACATTTGGGGCTACGACAATTTAACAGCACTGAAGGATGAGGTTGCAGATCTAGGCAAGAAAGAGCTCCTTGGGAAGAGGGTGTGGCTTTACGCCAGAGCTGCCAAATTAGAATTTGAGTCTTGGCTTCAGCCCAACATCCTGTTATTCTAGACTAATCTTTTAATCACCCCGTCCCTAAACAAATAAAGTGACCTTGTGTAATGTGAATTGTGCTTATGTTAAGTGCTCTTTTGGGTAGAGTTCCCGGTATGAAAAAAAAACCTGCAAAAAATAGGGGAATCGCACGGAAATAAATCGCTTTACGATTCTACTAATGCAGGTGCCATATTTATGATATCTTGTCACCAGATGGCGGTAAAGTAGTACAGATCCGATGAAATTCCGTTTATTTTTTTATTTTTATTTAGTAGTCCAAAAAGGAATTTGCGCTGTCCGTGATGGTTTCTCGATTTCTCTTCGAATTACTCTTCGGAAACGCCACCTATGCTAAAAAGGCCGGCAAAGACTTGGCTAGAGCTGTCAATAGAGGTGAGCGAGCCAACAAATTAACAGGGAAAGCCGAACCAGAGGAGGGCCAATGGTTTAGCTCGGATGTTTGAGCCCCTGCAGGAGCCAAGCCCTGAAAATAGTTACAAAATTTGGTAATCTCTTGAAAACCCAAAGAAGCGTATTTCCTTAGCATGTGCAAGATTTTACTTTAATAGGGCACAGTATAGCGCTGCATTAAGAAGTACTTATTAAAAGTGATACTTTTGTATAGCTTGTAGTCTGAACTCACACATTTGAAAGGGTTTTGATATGCAATTAAATGGGTATCTGTCTTTCCTTATGTTAAAGCTTTGTTTTTACGTTTTATTGTATTTTTCTGCAGTTTTTAAAATATAGCGCAAACTTCACCCAAAGGTGTGGGAGCGATTTTCCTGAGCACCAGTTACATTGACAGGCATGAGGAGACTGAGGCCCTGATTTATACTTTTTTGGTGCAAAACTGCACTAACGCAGTTTTGCACCAAAACGTTTAGCACCGGCTTGCACCATTTCTGTGCACCAGCCTGGCAGCATATTTATTGAATGGTGCAAGCCGGTGCAAAGGGTAGGCTAGCGTAAAATAAAATGATGGGTGGAGCTGGCGGTATGGAAGAAGGGGTTTTTGCACCAAAAAATGACTTTAGGCAGGTTAGAGTAAAAAAAGACTCTAACCAGCATAGAGTCATTTTCTGACACAAAACCATCCATACCACATGACTCCTGTCTTAGAAAAGACAGGAGTCATGCCCACCACCCCAATGGCCAGCACAGGGGACCTGGGCCCCCTGGGCATGGCCATTGCACCCAGTGCCATGTAGGTGGGCCCATTTCAGGGCCCCCATTGGCAATAAAAATACATAAAATACTTACCTGTACTTACCTATACTTACCTGGGATGGGGTCCCCCATCCTCTGCTGTCCCTCTGGTGTGGGTGGGGTGGCCTGGGGGACTGGGGAGGGCACCTGTGGGCTTATTCCATGGTGTTCCACCATGGAAATAGGCCCACAGGTCCCCTAACGCCTGCCGTGAGCCAGGCGTTAAAAAATGGTGCAAAGCAAGCTTTGCACCATTTTTTGACCCCTCCTCCCTCTCATGCGTGATTTTAGCACGGGGGGGGATAAATATGGAGCTAAGGCCATAGAGTCATTTTTTGCATGGGAACGCCTACTTTGCATCTCATTGATGCAAAGTAGGTTTCCCCGTCCAAAAAATGACTTTAACTCCATAAATTTGGCGCTAGACAGGTCTAGCGACAAAGTATAAATATGGAGTTCGTTTTGCACCAAATGTGCGTAAAAAAAATGATGCAAATTTGGTGCAAAAGTAGTATAAATACACCCCTGAGTGATTTGCCCAGCATCACAGGTTGTTGAGCTGTTGCATAGACTGGAGCCAGGTTCCCTAGTCACTCCGTCAGTAGCTCTGACCCTAACGTCACATTTTGGTTAGAGGAAGGGAGGCAGGCAGATGTTACATGAAAGCTTGACTTATTATGGACTCGAAGTTCCAACAGGACCTTGAGCTGAGTCAAAGCCAGGCTACAAGCTCAAGCGTGGCTCGAGCTTTCAGTGGTTCACCACCTCTAGTTGTCAATGATGATAAACAAGTACCAATGTAACTCTGAATATTCTATGATGCTACAAGGACTTTTTCCTTTTCTAAGAATTAATGAAGTGACCACCAGTGACAGAGCTTCCACGACCTATGTAAAACTGCAGCAGTATCCAGAGAAGAAAGACAAGATGGAGGCTGACCTGCTTTGCTGCAAAACACCAAGCTCTCTTGACTATCATTCTGTTCTGAAATGAAAGTGTTATGCAACAAAGAAACAATGGGACATATTTATGGAAAAGTGGCACATCATTCATGATATGCCACTTTTCTACCACCCCATTGCGTCCCCCTAGCGACACCATGTGTGCGCTGTATTTACAATACGGCGCACAATGGTGGCCGCGTCCACATTAGTGCTAACGCGTTCCAATCTAGATAATTTATTCACTCTGGGACTCATTTTAGGCCGATGAATTTTTTGACCCTGATTGAAGTCTCCTTAAGACGAGATAACTAGTCAACATGTCAATCAATAATCAATAACCTCATCAATAATCACAGTAGCAAATCAGTCAATGTAATCAGTAACGTCAATAAACTTGAAACACACCATGACCTTTTAGTCATGAATAACAACACAGAGTTTAGTACGATTTATAATATTTATTCCCTATTGATTACACTCTACTAGCAAGTTTACTAGTCTCAAAACCAAGAAGCACATCAACATTGTCATAATATGGCAACTCGAATAAGATTTAATCAAAGCAAAGATCATGAATATTAGAACATAGCACGACGTCAACATGGATTTACTTTAGCAGAGTATCATTAGCGCATTATTCAACACAGCATAGATTCAGTCATTTGTCTATTTGCGTCCGTTTAGTGAACTCCTTAACTAACTTCGAATTAGCATTGGCATTTTGGGCTTCATGCAAAATAATTTAGCAACATCAATTTAGAAAACATCTCTATCAAAGAAGCAGTTGGTACCTAGAAAGAAAAGGCAACTAGACAATTACAATTTCGTCATCATATAGTTACCCTCCGTAATGGGTCAGCATACAGAGTCAGTCTTCGTCCTCAGGACATCAGTTGATTCGCCATCTGAGCAAAGTTCAGCAAGACGGGGCAAAAGGGAATACCTCCCTCATAAGGAGGAAAAGTATGAATCGGGCAAGGCAAAGTAAGGATGGTTTGAAGAATCAAACAGCAAAGTCTTCGGGCAGAGTAACAAAGTGACAGCATGCAATGGCAAAATGGCTTGTAATAGCTCGGAATGGCTCGGAATGGCTGATTTCTCCTCCTGTCCAAGAATTTTATATCAAACTTGTTGTACAGTCCCCTAATTTCCAATTGGGCAAGTTTTGGCGCACCATCATCTCCATCCAATGGTTTATTTGTCGTCTTCTTACGATTGTCACCCCATAACAGTTCTCACGTAGTTTATTGGCTCCTGTCATTGACGTCTTCAACGGGTAGAATGTCAGGTGAGGAATAAGTGACATTTGTTACTCAAGTCAGTAGTGCCCTTGTTTTCCCTAGTCTAAATGACCTTGTACCTGTTGCAAATTACACAGTTGCATTCGACAAGAATGTCTCCTTGGGCAAGTCGAGTCTCATAAGAAAGTTTCTACTACGGTTACACTCATCTTCTAGCTTCTGGAAAAGTACAACTACATGTCCTTCAGCAAGTCAGCACACTGCACATTAGAAAAACACATTTAATATGAAAAACGGGCAGCTAGGCCCGACTCATGCTAACTAAGGCCTAGTGATTAATTAGTCATTTTAATACATATAGCTCTTATTACTAATACAAAATTATACATTAGTACATTAATATTTAATTATCAGTCAATTAAATTAATCATCAAATGCATTGGTGGCCACTTCCCGTGGGCACATTTCAGCACACGTTTAGTAAAGCACATTAATACATTTTCTATGCGGCATCATTATGCATTAATTCATAAACATTTTCATGTTAATCTTGATTATAAAACTACACTCCAACATTAGCGTCATAATTTATGCCATTAATGTGCCACTTTGCTAGATTAGAATGCAGAAAAGCCAAGGGAGGCCCATTGTTTTCAATGGGAGTGTCATCTTAACGCCTTCCTTAGACAGGAGTAATAATGACACTAAAAATAGCTCGGTGAAACCTAGTAAATTTCACTGCACCATTTTTATGGGCCTCCTTGCATGGGAACACCCCATCTCTTGCATGCATTATGCCTGGTGCAGGAATAATGTGGCACAAGGGTTTGCAAAGCCACTTTGTAAATATGCCACATGGGAACCGCTAGACAATCAATATTCCCCCTATTATTTTTGCAAGTATCCCATTCCAAATATTACTAAACCAACTTCCCACTTTAGCAAGTCCCTTTCCAACCTTTTCCCAAACTCCAGGTTCTTTCAGCTCTTTCAAATCTGTACTATCTCTTGTTAGGTTAGTAAGCATACTTCTAATCTTATTACTATTATCAGGTATAAAGGCACAACAGTGGCGCTCATTAAGCATCCTACAGACTCCGCCACTTTTCGCTAAAAGAATGTCTAAAGCAATCCGGTTTTGAAGAGTCATATCCCTCTCCGCAGCAAGTTCAGTATCCATCAGGAGGATAGCCCCTGTGAAGTTTGTCAGCATGTTATCCACAATAGTGGACAACTTTTGAATCTTTATGGAGTTTAGGATAACTCCCACTGAAGGAATTATTGCTCCGAATATATCACCCACGACAGCAGCCGCTGTCTCTCTTTTCTGTCTAGTATGATGTAATTCAGACAATTTAGGAAACTTCCTTAAGTCGTCAAATTGGTAAATCTTTGGAAAACCTATTCCCAAATAACATGTCCCATACCATCCCTTTGGAAAGACGGTAATAAGCATTAAGTCCACATATGTAATAGATCCCAGGGATCGCTGGATCCTGTCAATTTAACATGAACATCCACTTACTCTGAAACAAAAACACATGTCTGCACTCACTCGTTCCCACAAATAAAGTGTCATGGTCAGATTTTGGCCTATATATACAAAGTTTTCCTACGTGTAATGCATCTATAGCTAACTTGCCTTGTGCCTTTATTGCACTATAAGCATAGTCATTTGCAAATGTTATTTTCTATAATCCCTTTTCTAGCTTTTCTTTTAACGCTTTTCTTCTATCATCAGTGTGATCTAAAACGCTCTTTTCTACAGGCGTTAGTAAGCAGGTTAGATTATTGCGATGCGCATAAGCTGTGCCAAATGTCAGTGTAGGCTCAAAGAAACCCCTAACTATCTTTATACTATGATCTCTAGCTATCTTACTCAAGTATTCATTTATAGGCACAAACGAGAACACTACATCTACATTAGAATAGAAGTACTGAATATATTCTTGATCATAAAGCCTTGTTAATAGCAAACTACAACTTATCCCGTAGGTTAGTGGCAAACTATGATAGGTAACCCCTTCTTGTACTGACGAAGGAATCTTTGTGCACACATAACAATTCTTCGCATCCATTGTTTAAACGTACTCATTCAACAGGCAATAGAAAACATTAGTAGATAGTTCCCCTTTTGTGTTAGTTCCCTCATGCAAATAGTTCGTATCTTGCTCAAATCTTTCCCATGGTGTTAGTGTAGCAGTCTCAGGAATTGAAGCATTGTTAGTCTCACTCTTATCCACCAACAGTATTCCCACAATCACAGCTATTATTACTATCGCACACACAACACCCAGAATAATACTCAACCATCTACGAATCCTACTCCTATTATTGTCATCTCTAGTGTTAATCATGATCTGTATAGAATCAGAAAGCAGAACAATATAGAAGCAAACAATCAACTGAGGAAGGTCAAAAAGCTCTTTTTTTTTTTTCTTCTTCAAGCAAAGTCTTTCTTTAGCAAGTATTTACAGCGTTTCACTCACTCCCAGGATCCTTGTCAAATCAGATTAACAGCTTGTCACAATCGGTTTTCGAAAGTCAATTCAGGTTAACAGTGTCACATCCGGTAATTTATCAGTCTCTTTTCTCTCTGCTTTTCAACCTTATTTCAAATTTAACACAATCTCTCTGTTCTGTGGTCGAATTCAGGTGCCATAGTATTGACCTGGAATCTCTCGATCAAAACAGAATGCCAAGAATTATTTCTGCCACTCAGCTGATGTTGCATAAGCCCATTCAGGACCTGTTTATCTTCTGTTTGCGACTCTCTTCCTTTTTAATTTGCGATCACCCTGCAATTCTCCTTCACTCATATCCTCCCTCCTTGTGGTATCAACTTCTTCTTCTATTGTTTCATCTATTACCACTTTCTCTTTTGCAGGTTGTGGCCCTGGCCATTTATCTCCTTTCAATGTCCTTTTACTGTTCGACTTTTCAGGTTGCTGGTCAATGCCCTCCTCTTGTGCTATGGTGTTTTCTCTTGATGGCTCTGCAAGCGGCTCAAGAGGAATCTGAACACTCTGACTTCCTTCTGTTTCGCCTCCTTCGCCTTCCGGGTTTGTCAGGGGCTCAACTTCAAACCCGTATCCGTCTACTTCTAGGAGAACCTCTCTTTGCGTCAGTTCCCCTGGTGCCTCAGTTGAGATAGGCTCACTGTCACCCCTCCGGGTTTTATTTGCTGGTTGAGTGACCAAGCCGTCCTCAACGGGCTCTCCTTCAGTCTCAGTTCCCATTTGATTACTCTCCGGCCCTGAGACTTCCTTTCCTGTAGCTGTTATTCTCGACAACTCAAGTTCCTCATCAGTTGGACACGTCACCTTCTTGGTGTAACTGGCATGTATCCAGTTTGGAACTCCTGAACATTTCACAGCAGTAGTAGTTGTCAGTATCACTTGATACGGCCCCTTCCAACGTGGCTCCAAACACGACTTCCTCAATTGTTTCTTGACAACAACCCAGTCACCGGCTTTCAGATTGTGACCTGGATCACTTATCGGTGGTAGTGTGGTTGCTTCCACCTGGTGAGAGAAAGAGCGGACCACATCAGCTAGACCCTTGCAGTAGTCCAACACCATATCATCCGTGATATTCACAAGAGCATTTGCAGGCACTGCTGGCAATCTCATAGCTCGGCCCATGAGAATTTCATGCGGAGACAGTCCTGTTTTCTTGTAAGGTGTATTTCTCATTGACATCAGCACTAAGGGCAACGCATCTGGCCATTTCAAATTTGTAGCTGCACACATTTTTGCCATTCTCAACTTCAAGGTACCATACATCTGTTCCACTAGTCCTGATGCTTCAGGGCGATAGCTACAATGCAACTTCTGTTCAATGTTCAGTGTGGCACACAAGAGCTTAACCACCTCATTGTTGAAGTGACTTCCCCTATCTGATTCTAAAGAGATTGGAAACCCGAAACGTGGTATCAATTCCCTAAGCAGCAACTTCGCTACTGTGAGACTGTCATTCCTATGTGTAGAGTAAGCTTCAATCCAATGGCTGAAGATGCACACAATCACCAACACATACCTCAGACCTCCACACACAGGAATTTCAATAAAATCCATCTGCATTCTGCTAAATTGACCTCCTGCTCTCCCAATGTGGCTCAAATTCGCCATGGTCCCTCTCCCTGCATTCATCTGCTGACAAATGATGCACCTGTGACAAATCACTTCTGTGGCTTTTCTGAACTGCGGGTTAAACCAATCGATTTTAAACAGCCTGATCATGGCATCTCTCCCAATATGTGCTTGACCATGGTAAAACTTTGCAAACTGTGACAAAAGACTGTTTGGCAAAACCATTTTCCGCTCATCTGAAACCCACAAATCATCAGGTCTTTGTACACATTGCAATTTAACCCAAGAGTGTTTCTCTTCTTTGCTGGCACGTCCCTGCAACAATTTTAATTCTTCCATTGTGTCAACCACCCTCAATGCATAACCTGTGCATGTCTCATTTTCAGTTTCCGATAACAATTCCCACTGATCCTTGAACGATATACAGTTCAATGCACAAAACCTTGCGACTTGATCTGCATATCCGTTCCCCATTGACACAAAGTCTTGCGACTTAACATGAGCATTGCATTTCACCACGGCAATTTCAAGAGGTAACTGAATCGCGTACAACAATTCCTTAATCCTTTCACCATTTTTCACTGGAGAACCAGAAGAGGTCAGGAAACCTCTCTGAGACCATAGCTGGCCAAAATCATGGACAATTCAAAATCCATATCTGCTGTCAGTATAGATAGTCACTTTTAGGTTCTCAGCGGCATGGCACGCCCTAGTAAGAGCAATTAATTCAGCCACTTGAGCAGACTACACTCTTTCGAGCCAAGATGCTTCCAGGATACCGGTGATTGTACACACAGAGTATCCAGCTCTCAGTACTCCCACTGAATCTCTTAGACACGAGCCATTGACAAAGAAAATGTAATCATTTTCTTCCAATTGGGTATCTTTAATATCAGGTCTCGGTTTGGTGCACAGTTCTGTTACCTCAAGACAATCATGTTCTACTTCCTCAGCATCATCAATATCTGTATTTTCAGTAGGAAGCAAAGTTGCCAGGTTCAACACAGTACATCTTTTCAAAGACACATTAGGTGAGCCCAGTATAATCGTTTCATATTTTGTGAGTCTCGCATTTGTCATATTCTGCGTTTTAGTCCGGGTGAGTAGTATTTCAACTGAGTGTGGAACCATTACTGTTAAGGGATGTCCCATCACTATGCCTTCACACTGAGTAAGGCTTTGACCAACTGCTGTGACTGCACTCAAACAACCCGGTAAGGCTGCTGCGACTAGGTCCAAAGTAGCTGAAAGATACACTACTGGGCGGTTTGCACCTCCATGGACCTGTGTCAAGACAGACAAATAACAAGCTTCACATTCATGACAAAACAGTACAAAAAACATTTTTTGCAGTCAGGCATACCTAAAGCTGGAGCCCTGCACATGCTTTCTCTCAGTTCAATGAATGCCTTCATTTCTTTCTTGGACATAGTCAGAGCACCCGGGCCATCCTTAATCTCCTAGACAGTTAACCTAACCAAAGGCTTAGAGATAATCGAGAAGTTGAGAATCCACTGACGACAGTAACCCACCATTCCCAAAAATATCCTTACATCTCTCTTGGATGTCGGGGGATTCATCTGCAATAAGCTGTCACTCTTTCTTTAGAGATTTTTCTCAACCCTTTTTCAATTAGATGGCCTAAGTACTTCACTTCTTTCTGACAGTACTGTAGCTTCTTTGGGGACACCTTATGTCCGTTCTTTCCCAAATGATTCAGTAAGGCAATTGTGTCATACCTGCAGTCATCCTTCGTTTTGGACGCAACCAATAAGTCATCAATGTACTGCACTAGAGTCTAATTAAAAGGCAGTTCTAATGATTCCAAATCCTTCTTCAATATCTGATTGAAGATGGAAGGCGATTCTGAAAACCCTTGGGGGATTCGACACCAACTGTAAACCTTGTCCAGGAATTTGAAACAGAAGAGAAATTGGCTATACTCATGAAGAGGCATCGAAAAGAACGCTTGAGACAAGTCCACAACTGTGAACCACTCTGCATCACATGGAACCTGAAACATGATCACGGCTGGATTTGGCACTATGGGGCAACATTTTACCACTATCTCATTAATTTTTCTCAGGTCTTGGACAATTCGAACTTTCCCACAAGGCTTTCTCAGTCCCATTATTGGCGAATTAAATGGGCTGCTCAAAACTTCTCTTAAGACCCCTTGCTTCACAAAGTCTGCAATTATCTGTGTCACCTGCATAAGGACGTCTTGTGCCATGTGGTACTGTGGTACCTGGGGAAACACCACATTTGGCTTCACATCTACTTTGACTGGTTCTACTCCTCTGATCAGTCCCACTTCTTTTCCTGTCAAGTCCCACACCTTCTCTGTCACTGTTCCCTGCAATTCGGTCGGCAAATCGGTCACTGTGAACATCGGGAAGAAACTTATCAAAGGGTATTCCTCATCTGTGGTCTCCGTCTCTGTCTCTGAGATCTGACCATCATCCCCCTCGTCATCACTGTTTGACTGCACCTCAATCCCTTCATTAGAACAGGTTATCAAACACCTTGTCTTACACAGTAAGTCTCTTCCCAGTAGGGACACGGGACTTGAATCACAGACTACAAACCTATGTAATCCTTGGAAGGTACCAATCTCAACTTGGACCAGATCTGTAATCGGATTTGTCAGGAGCTGATTTGCTACTCCTACCACCCTTATGGTACGCCCCGAAAGTGGCAATTTCGGATCCTCTGCACTTCTGACTGTAGAGCGTGTAGCTCCTGTGTCAACCAGGAATGAAACCTTGTGACCCATCACCTTCCCTTGCACATAAGGTCCCCTCTGATCTGCTTCTAGGGACGCTGCAAGCCTACACTCCTCACTATCTGAACAATCATCCGACCAATCATTGTTTATTCCATTCTCACAACGCAATGGGAACTGTTGTACTGTGTTATTTTGACTCATTGGTTGGCCTGTGACCTGTTGAGGAAGCATCACCTGTTGCTGTCCCATCGGAGCTAATGGCAATTGCATTTGCTGTCTAGGTACCATGGGAACCTGCTGTTGTAGTTGCTGCAACTGTGCTGGTTGAACTTGTGGCATTTGCATTTGTTGCATAGGCTGGAAACCCTGCATCTGGACCATATTATTCTGGAGGTTTGGATTTTGACCCCTCATTTTTGGACCCCTCACATTTTGAAATGGACTGACATCATTGCTTTGTTGAACAACACCATCCTGCACCATCATTGGGCACTCCCGCTTCCAGTGTCCCACGCCCCCGCACACATGGCATGGTAACATCTTTTTCATCCCTTGCACATCATTTTGAACCACAACAGTATTCAAGTCTGGACCACGGTTCACAAAACCTCGCGACCTCTGCCTCTTTGTTGCGTCTGAAACATTCTGTTTCCTTGAGGTTGTTGTTGTACCACCTGCTGTTCTCCATTTCCCTACATCCCTGCCTGAGCTGCCTTAATTTGCATCACCATCACCTTCTCTTTCAATTCAATCTCATCACTACAGTATTTTGCAAACTGCAACACCTCATCAATCGGCTTCGCTTGCCAACAGATCAAATGATTTTTAATCATCTGGCTAATTTCTGGTCGCAATCCCTCAACGAACCTGAACAGAAGATGATTCATGTCTTTCGGTTCTATGACCTCCGTACCACTGTAATGTTTGAACGCCTTTAACAACCTCTCATAGTAAGCATGTATCGATTATTTGCCTTCCTGTGCTGTTCGATCAATTTTCTGCCAATCAGTGACTTTCAGCGACACCTTTTGTTTTAAAAACTCAATCACCTTATGGTAATACCTCATCACGTCAGGAGTCGGTGCTCCAGTAATCTTATCCCTTGCCGGTTCCTCTGTCGGCTAATCCACACCCCTTTTGCATTCGAGCCACAAATCATCTGGAACTATAATCTCAAACAGTGTATTTAAGTCTTCCCAGAGACATTTCGCAAGCTTCACAAACCTGTCCGCCTGCTGGTACCACTCTATCGGCTTTTCCCTCAACCTGGGATAATCATTTGTGAATGACAGAATGTCACCTCTAGACCACGGTACATGAACTAGAACCCCTCCAGCTGTTTCTCTCATTGGTAACATTTTTATTGTTCCTGTGTCTGGTGCAGCTTTCGCCTGCTTCGGTTCCGGGCAGTCACCTTTCCCTTTATCTCTTTTCTTTGCCCACCTGCCTTCCCACTTCTCTAATGCCCCCCAAACTTATGCACTCTGTAGTATCTCTTTGAGGTGTGCCTTCAACCCAGGAGTCTCATATAGTCAAAATCTTTAGGTTCCAAGTCTAACCTATAAATCCTCTTCAAATGCTTAGTATTATCTAAGTCTATGCCGTATTTGTCCGCTACGTTCGCTAACCTCTGGTGCACCTTACTCACTTCTTTGGTTATTTTCGGGCACAGGAACCTCAATTCTGCTTCAGTGTATGATTCTAATCTGTTCACTCCCATAGTTCCCTCAACTAACTCTGCTGCTTCCACACCCAACCTTATAAAGTTCAGGTATTCCTCTTTCTCTGATCGCTCTGTTGTCACAGGAGTAGTCTGTGGAGTGCTAAGCTTGTCTAACCACTCAGTCAACTGTTGCGCTGTTAAGCCTTGCAACGAGATATTTCCAGCTTGCACTGTCGATGCTTGTGATGTATTTGCACTCAGCACCTGTGGTGTCAGTAAACCCAAACCTGCTTGTCTCATTGTCTCTAGAGGAACCCCCATCGGACTAAAGTCCAACAAGGACCTAGATCCCTCGACTGTCTGTTCTCCCGGTGTCGTCCCTTGGGAATTTCCTGTGAACCCTCCTCTTATCACGCCTTGAGTCATTACTCCTTGATCGCATACGCTAGGCTTTGCCTGCGCATATAGCGGCACTGGCGGGCCAACAGCAATTGGCAATGATATAGCAGCTGGTGCCTGTCCGTTTCCCAATCCCGGTGGAGCATTAACTCCTATAGCTTGATTCATCATAGGTGCTGTAACTGACTGCGGTCCTGTGACCGAAGTGTAACTCAGGACCATCTGTTGCTGCGGCTGGGGCAGCAAATGTGGAGTTGGCTCAATCTGCATTAACTTTGATCTTGTGTATACTGGATCAGGCGGAACCATCAAACTCATAGTTGTCTCTAATACTGGGACATCAGGATAAAGCCTCTGAATTGGTGGTGGCTGCAACTGTATCTGTGTCTCTGGTGCGGTGGATACACTAGCACCGTTCTGTATCAGAGCTGATGTGATAACATTATTTGGCTGTGCTGCGCTTGTGGCTCCCTGATTTTGTGTCGTATTTACAGGACCTGCACTAGTACTCGGTCTATTGTCATTCATAGCATATGGTGGCGGTCGATCATGTAGCAATTGATTTAGAAACTCATCATCATCAGAATCATCTGCATCTGCCCAAGACTTCTGAGTCTCCTTTTGCTTACTAGACCCCTTGTCTGTTTTACAAGTTGCTTTTCTCCCTTGTGTTTCGGCTTCTTGAGTTATTGCTGGAAACATCCTAACTCCATCTATTATTTCCCTTCTCCACATCCTGGTCTCATTATCCCATCTAGCCTCCGCTAGAGTCTTCCCTGCTTTCCTCATTCACCTCTCAAATTTCTGCTGCTGTTTCTGAATTGCCGCCAGTTCCCAAATTGCTAATGCCTCAAACTGAGCTGGTCTCGGAGGCGGCTTCTGCTCATTTAACACCCTCCGCAAATTTTCCAAAATCCTTATACTGAGCGTTCCGTGTTCCGGAAATGCCAAGCATCCTTCCTTCTCTGTCAATTTGCACCATTGCTTTAGCCAAAGGCATGGCGCGACTCCCTTCTCCTCCATGACGGCATAAGCTGGAGTATCCTCTGGTGGTGTAGGCTCCCCCACACTCACGGTAATATATGTATCTCCCCTCAAGGCACTCTTTAAAGCCTTGAAAAAAATCATTTTTGCGTCTTTTATTTTGTTTAGAATCTAATCAGAAAGTGACTTTAATTCCCAGAACACCCTTCGCCTACCTTCTCAACCAATTGCCTCTCACGGACGGCTGCCAATCTGTGCGCGACTCTTCTTGGCAACTGACCTATCCCAGCGCGGCTCCAATGACATCACACTCACACACACTGCAGCTGACAAAGTCTTGCGGCTTGTCTTCCTCACTCTTTAATCACACAAAACTATGCAATATATTGCGAGCACTTTAACAACAAACCCAAATTTGCCGGTTTACTACAGGAAGGGTAACAAAATCGCTTCAGAACTTTACAGAGATTTCACTAGAAGCCTCGGCCGCTACTCTCTCCTTCTCAGATCCCACACACGCAAGCAGAATTCGACCCGCAAATCCTACTCTCGACTTGTCAATGGTTCGTTCTAGTGTACTATAGAACTTGCCAAATCTCCATCGAAGGTTTCACTCACACTATATGACTCAAACTTGACTCGTCAACCACGCCCGATTGACCTATTAAACTGCACAAATTTCAACGTAAACCAAGTGTCTCATTCACTTATCAATATACTCTGGAGTCTTAGAACACGCCGGGTCCGTACATCACCAACAACCACGTGGACAATTTTTTAGCACAAAGCGCCACACTCACATGAAGTTCGCCGACTTCCCTACTCTCATACTGCAGAGTACGCACACTCCTACTAAAACATTACCTGGCCTAAATTCTCACAAACCTCACAATTCACCTGCAATATGCATAAGCTGAGCAAGCGCAAATTCTACCCCACACATACTATCACTAGAACGCCGAGAACCTACCCAACTCACTTCGGCAAGCTCCGAGATTCTGGGAAAGTCATTTGGGACTTAGGGGCACATCATACCTCCAATTTGCATTATTTCAAAAACAATTCCAAACCAATGGTCCCTCGTCCTAGGGCGCCAAAGGGCCTAAACCGTCCTCTGCTACCAGAACTGCTAATGCGTCCCAATCTAGATAATTTATTCACTCTGGGACTCGTTTTAGGCCGATGAATCTTTTGACCCTGATTGAAGTCTCCTTAAGACGAGATAACTAGTCAACATGTCAATCAATAATCAATAACCTCATCAATAATCACAGTAGCAAATCAGTCAATGTAATCAGTAACGTCAATAAACTTGAAACACACCATGACCGTTCAGTCATGAATAACCACACAGAGTTTAGTACGATTTATAATATTTATTCACTATTGATTACACTCTACTAGCAAGTTTATTAGTCTCAAAACCAAGAAGCACATCAACATTGTCATAATATGGCAACTCGAATAAGATTTCATCAAAGCAAAGATCATGAATATTAGAACATAGCACGACGTCAACATGGATTTACTTTAGCAGAGTATCATTAGCGCATTATTCAACAAAGCATAGATTCAGTCATTTGTCTATTTGCATCCGTTTAGTGAACTCCTTAACTAACCTCGAATTAGCATTGGCATGTTGGGCTTCATGCAAAACAATTTAGCAACATCAATTTAGAAAACACCTGACTAGGGTCTCTATCAAAGAAGAAGTTGGTACCTAGAAAGAAAAGGCAAATAGACAATTACAATTTCGTCATCATATAGTTACCCTCCGTAATGGGTCAGCATACAGAGTCAATCTTCGTCCTCAGGACATCAGTTGATTCGCCATCGGCCAGGAAACACAGCATAGTTCAGCAAGCCTGGGCAAAAGGGAATACCTCCCTCATAAGGAGGAAAAGTATGAATCAGGCAAGGCAAAGTAAGGATGGTTTGAAGAATCAAACAGCAAAGTCTTCGGGCAGAGTAACAAAGTAAACAGCATGCAATGGCAAAATGGCTTGTAATAGCTCGTAATGGCTCGGAATGGCTGATTTCTCCTTGTGTCCAAGAATTTTATATCAAACTTGTTGTACAGTCCCCTAATTTCCAATTGGGCACGTTTTGGCGCACCCTCTTCTCCATCCAATGGTTTATTTGTCGTCATCTTACGATTGTCACCCCATAACAGTTCTCACGTAGTTTATTGGCTCCTGTCATTGACGTCTTCAACGGGTAGAATGTCAGGTGAGGAATAACTGACATTTGTTACTCAAGTCAGTAGTCCCATTGTTTTCCCTAGTCTAAATGACCCTGTACCTGTTGCAAATTACACTGTTGCATTCGACAAGAATGTCTCCTTGGGCAAGTCGAGTCTCATAAGAAAGTTTCTACTACGGTTACACTCATCTTCTAGCTTCTGGAAAAGTACAACTACATGTCCTTCAGCAAGGCAGCACACTGCACGTTAGAAAAACACATTTAATATGAAAACCGGGCAGCTAGGGCCCGACTCATGCTAACTAAGGCCTAGTGATTAATTAGTAATTTTAATATATATAACTCTTATTACTAATACAAAATTATACATTAGTACATTAATATTTAATTATTAGTCAATTTCATTAATCATCGAATACATTGATGGCCACTCCCCGTGGGCACATTTCAGCACGCGTTTAGTAAAGCACATTAATACATTTTCTATGCGGCATCATTATGCATTAATTCATAAACATTTTCATGTTAATCTTGATTATAAAACTACATTCCAACATTAGCGTCATAATTTATGCCGTTAATGTGCCACTTTGCTAGATTAGAATGCAGCAAAGCCAAAGGAGGCCCATTGTTTTCAATGGGAGTGTCATCTTAACGCCTTCCTTAGACAGGAGTTAATAATGACACTAAAAATAGCTCGGTGAAACCTAGTAACTTTCACTGCACCATTGTTATGGGCCTCCTTGCATGGGAACACCCCCACTCTTGCATGCATTATGCCCGGTGCAGGCATAATGTGGCGCAAGGGTTTGCAAAGTTGCGCAATGCTTGCATTGCACCACTTTGTAAATATGCTACATGGGAATCGCCACCGTAACGCTACATTTGCATTACAAAATGACGCAAATGTGGCACAAAGTGGTGCTAGGGGCATCATAAATACGTCCTAATGTTCTCAGCCTAAGACTTGCAACTGGTTCATTTCTTGAATTTTTTTAGTTTTTGATTGCATCTGTGAAGACTCACTGTCATGTCAAGAAATTATCTGAATCAGTCTTAAATCAGCATTTATATTTTACACAAAACAAAAAATGAAATAAATAGATTTTCTGGGTGCCCTAATGAATATGTATTTCAAAAGGTGACCATTCTTTTTACCTTCTGACTGTAAACGATGTGGATGGAGGACTCAAAACTTTGGTCAATTTTCAAACAGATATGTAGGGAGCATTTGGACACTCCAGTTGGATAGAAGACAACTCTGTAGAGTGCAGATGGCGAAGATGAACCGAATGATGTTTTTAGCTGTAAATTAAGCCACCAAACCACTTTCAAGGCCCTGTAAAAGGCCTAGAAGAAAACTCCAAAACCAGTCCAGAAACAACACATGTACATAACCAGCAATTACTCTTATTCACTTTCAGTGCTACTGTTAGTGCTGTTTACCACTTTTCATTTAATTATCTGGAGTAGAGTTTTTTTTACTACCCAGGGTTTTTCTAATTGTAACATGACCCTACATTCTTGTTTTTAAAACATTTCTTTCTGTTTTTTCTTTGCAAACCACTTAGTTATACTATATACATAGATGTTAAAGTGCAGGTAGTTCATTTATGGTTACTGATAAAGGTGCTTTAGCAACAAAACAGCTCCCAAGTCTTGCGTATGTAGCAGGCTGTTGTGACGTTATGTAAAATCGATGCTGATTTATAAGTTGGCAGAGAGGGAACTCTGTTGCAATGGAATTCCCGCTCAGTCAACATAATGGTCTGCCCGGAGAATTTAGATGTTGATGGACTATAGTTTGACAATGGCGGAGACTACTCTGTGTCCGCATTGGCCAAACTTCTCTGATGGCCTGATGGAGTGCGGGCCGTTGGAGAATTAACAATATGTGACCGCCCAATATAGATGGTCAGACATATAGCTGTTTTTTTACTGTCATTCACATCCATAAAAACCTGGCGAAAAGAGACAGTAAAAAACAAAAAAAAATGCTCCCTCACCATGGGAGATAATTCCCATGGTGAGGGGGACATTATTTGACTTTTTTTTTCCAAAAGAAAATCCTGTTTCATGCTGTCAAACTTTTCCAAATCTGGAGAGCAGTATCTCCAACACTGTGAAGGAGTAATTTTGTTTGAAACGGGCCGTCCGCCAGGATATAAATCAGGCACTAAACTGTTCTGTGGCTATATTGATAATGCAAAGAACTAGATATACATCCACCAGATATACATCGACCACGGATGAGGCAGTGGGAGAGAAAGGATGGGGGAACAGCATAAATTGTTATCGTTACAATGTTAATGTACCAAGTTGCATGGACTCAGGGATGGTCTACTGGCAGGTGTATTATTTTGCTTATTGATGAGTTAATTAGAGTGAGAAAATAAGGTGTCCCCATGTGATGCTGGGTAAGTAACATCTTAAAACAGGCCCCATATTTTGTTATACACCAGTAAATGGTCTTGGAGTTGTCATTTTTGTTTCTCATATCTGGTCAGTTGGGACCCTTCTTTGCACCATTTGTCAAAATGAGTGAGAGTGTGTGGCATGCAGCTGTGTCTTAGCACGCGAATTTTCGCTACCATCAGAGATTTTGAGATCCCTCTATGCCATTGCTCTACGGTGTCATCTGTGTCCGTGGTGTAATGGAATAGCGCTTGCTTGGCTAATTCTACAAATGGACAGCTTAGTATTGCGTAAGGTGCCCCTAACTGCAACCCAGTACTTTCTTAACTACATGCAGGCCTATAGTAAATGCACAATGTCACAGCCTCTGGTGTTGCATCTCCAGCAACGGTCCTCTAGAGTCAAGTGTGCCCTCTTCAGTATGTGCAGAGACCAATACCAGTGATGTAGTATTTTAAATTACATGAATTTGAGCCTGGCCTCCCTAAAGTGTCATTGGAGGTCGACATTAGCTCTGCGAAAATCTCTTTCTGTATAGTCTGGATTTAGGCATGATGGCTATTGCTTCCTCATCGAGAGTCTTATAGGGCCAGAATATAGGGGCATATTTATACTGTGTTTGCGCCGGAATTGCGTCGTTTTTTTTACGCAATTCCGACGCAAAACTAACTCCATATTTATACTTTGGCGTTAGACGCGTCTAGCACCAAAGTCCATGGAGTTAGCGTAATTTTTTAGCGTGGACACCTACTTTGCGTTAATTATATGCAAGGTAGGCGTTCCCGTCTAAAAAATTGACTCCGCGGCATGTGCGCCGTATTTACACTCCCGGGCAAAATTCACGCCCGGGAGTGGGCGGGTCAAAAAAAATGACGTACGGCCGCTTTTGCGCCGTTTTTTAGCGCCTGTAAAAGGCAGGCGTTAAGGGACCTGTGGGCTCGGAAGGAGCCCAGAGGTGCCCTCCCATGCCCCCAGGGGCACCCCCTGTCACCCTTGCCCACCCCAGGAGGACACCCAAGGCTGGAGGGACCCATCCCAGGGACATTAAGGTAAGTTCAGGTAAGTGTTTTTTTTTATTTTTTTTTGTGGCATAGGGGGGCCTGATTTGTGCCCCCCTACATGCCACTATGCCCAATGACCATGCCCAGGGGACAAAAGTCCCCTGGGCATGGCCATTGGGCAAGGGGGCATGACTCCTGTCTTTGCTAAGACAGGAGTCATTTCTATGGGGGTTGGGAGTCGAAAAAAATGGCGCAAATCGGGTTGAGGCGAAAAATTTGCCTCAACCTGACTTGCCACATTTTTTGACGCCCAAGCCCCATATCCCCCTACGCCGGCGCTGCCTGGTGTACGTCGTTTTTTTCCACGCACACCAGGCAGCGCCGGCGGCTAACGCCGGCTAACGTCATTGATTAAATAGGGCGCCCGCATGGCGCTTCAGAATGGCGTTAGCCGGCGCTAATTTTTTTGACGCAAAACTGCGTTAGCGCAGTTTTGCGTCAAAAAGTATAAATATGGCCCATAGTATATTGCTGAGACTTAGTAAAGATTGGAAATCGCCCCCCTACTTCTCACCCAGGTTAATAGATATTTATGTATTGGTGATGTGTATAGAGTTGAGGAAGCAGGGTTAAACCTGCTCCGTAATCAGTGCTTTAGTTGCATGAATCTCCACAGCTGGAGTGTGGCAGTCCGTATTCGGTACAAAGATCTGGGAACTGTTTGGGCATGTAACTATCATAAGGGTCTCCCGTCGTCTTTATCCCACCATCTCTCCACAGTGTCCATTCCATCATTTTTAAGCCTCGAATAATGTCTGCATTATTCCGTATTCAGTACAAAGATCTGGGAAATGTTTGGGCATGTCAATTTCATAGAGCTTCCCCATTGCCTTTATCCCACGACTCTCTACAATGTCCATTTCATCATTTTTCATCCTATTACAATGTCTGTATTATTCCAAAATGGTGCCTCCTGCTCAGGCCTGGGTGTATCCGCAGCAGTTTCTGTGAGCGCCTCCGTGTTGTCTTCATAGCCACACTGGGTGAAATGGGCGCAGCATCAGGGTCGCATTTGGAGTAAAGAATGCCAAGACTGGGTTGTGTGTTTGCCAACTACAGTTCTATAGACACCCACGACGGCCGCTCTCTCCCCTGCCTATAAAGTACACTAATTGTCATAGTTTTTGGGCCAGTTAGTAAAGACGTAGGTTTGGTAGATGCAATCCCCCGTTCTGGTGTCTGCAGGTAATTTGGAAGGCTTTATCTAGGTTTCCTGCTCATCCAGATGAAATATTTAACATGTTTGTTGAGAGTGCAAAGTATTTCAATGGGGATTGGACTCAATAGCATCCAAAAAATGTGATTAAGCCTGGAAGCCGTCACTATCTTCACCACCTGTACTCTACCCCAGAATGAGAGTTGTAGGGCTGATCACCGGACGAAGTCTTTTCTATCAAAGGTGAGATGTTATCCATGATCACTTTATCTATGCCCCTATAGACGAGGATACCAAGATATTTCAGTTTAGTGGTCTTACACGTGAACCCATAGCTGTTGTCTGTATGCCTGATTTAGCAGCTCATTATTGGTCGAGCTTTGCTCTTACAAAGTTTATCTCATAGCCAGAGAAAAACAGAAAAACCATTGATCACAGACTTGAGTTGCGGAATAGAGCTATCTGGGTTACTGAGAATAAGAAGAATGTCATTGGTGTACAACATTTATCGAAGGCACCTGCCATACTATTTTGGAGAGAACTCTCTTGTGGTTTGTAGAGGAACGACTAGGAACAAATCCCACTTCGAAATCATGTAAGAGACTCTGTAGTACTTTTTGCTATTGATTCACCAGCACGAAGCCGGTATTTTCATGTTTGTGTTAATAAGTGAAATGGGACAATGCTGGCATACCTAGTGGGGGTCTTTACCCTCCTTCAAAATAAGACTAATGATCACCTTGTATTCCACCCTCATTTCATCTGTTTCTTCAACTTCTATAAACATTTTTCAGAGGAGGGGGACCAAATGTGTTTTATTTTGCTTATGGAACTCGTTAGGGTAGCTGACCTCTGCTGCTGCCTTATTGTACAACAAGTAGGATATAACCCCAGCAATCTCACCCTTTCTAATTTCTACTTCTAGTAGTTGCCTGCAGTCATTATTCAGGGTGAGCAGACGAATATTCTCCATGACCGCCTCTTCATCTTGTGGACATTCAGGGCCTTCTGGACTATAAAGAACCTGTGAAAGTTAGGCAAAGACATTCATTAGCTATTTCAAATGGGTGGGTCTCAGCAATAATACACAAAGTCAAGTGGTGTAGTATCACTGAGTGGGGAGGGTCAGGGAAGGGGAGGGAGACGGATAATGGAAACAATACACAATGTGGGCTCTGAAAATATGCACCAACTAATGCTATTATCTTATAGGCAATGGAGAAAAATAACTTCAGAATTAAGGCTCTCTTTGAGGACAATCAGCAACCTCGTAGCTAACTCCTTTGGAAGGGCAAGTAATTTTCCCCACTCTCAGTCCCCCCATAAAATGTGTTTTTTGATCTCTACAGATGAAGGATAAAACCCAGAAACACATGTCCAGAGATGTACAGCATTATCTGCACCAACTTTAGTGAAAAACTACAGCTAATTTTTAAGTAAGCGCAAACTTTGTACAGCATTTACAACAATGCAACTGGGGAACTGTGATTTGAGGCAGTGTGCTCCCACCTCTCTCCTTTTGTGCTGTCCTTCTCAGTTCCAAGAGAAGCACATTTGTACTTTTGCAAGGATTCTTCTTTGTTAGGGACAATGATCTGGCTTTTTGCTTTCTCTGCCTGCAGCACCTTAATATTGTTCTTTTTCCTTTTGGTAGCTGTGTTCACATCAGCACCAGAGTCACTCCTCAGAGCTCTAGTTTTAGAAATGTTTCTCCTATCAGTTTTCTTGACAGGGTTATGACAGTGCAGAATTTTTCTGAGTGGAAATGTTGCAGCCTCCTCACGTAAGGAATCCTTGTTGGTAGATATCTTCAATGTGAGCTCTTCTGATACAGCAGAGTATAACATATTGGGCTTCAACATATCAAGTATTGCTTGCTTTCTTTAACAGCATCATTCAGACTAAGTTTATTTATTTTCTTCAGCACTTCAGACAAATGTATATGTTTCTAGCTCATTTTCCAGGAGATTACTCTTTATCTGCTGTTTGCATTAAATGTGCCTGTTTCTGACCTTTTTGTGTAAGGTAGTTTGCAAGCTTTCACTTAAAAAATTGTATCCTTTGGTAGTTAACGGTTTGTTAGGATTTCTCCCAGGTATGAAGTTGGGCAGAGTGTTCCCTGTATGGCAATAAGTGCTGGATATTCGAATTCCACATTTGCAACAATGGTGTCTCCAGGATTTCCTATGCACTTGTAGAAGTGCTCACATGCTGCAAAGATTTCCCTTTAAATGTGGTCGTAAATACAACTCCTCTTAGCTTTGTCCTAGAAAAGAAGCATTGTTCTTCCTTTGTTTATCCTCATGGGTCTCAGGCTGAGGTCGATAAAAAGAGAAGTGCGTTCTGCTGTTTAGAAGACCAAGGAAGCTGAGCCTAGGATTCCCCCGTTGTACTGGTAAGCAGTGAGGTGGATAGAGATATCACTTCTGCTTTAATTATCAAGTAGACCAGAGTATTCTGTCAATTACATATGCCCTTTGACTTCGGACAACTACACTAGCGTTCTGCAGAACTGGAACATAGAGGAAGATATAAAAAAGGCAATTAAAAACATCCAAGTTATCAATCATGTATTGGCTTATAGGTATTTCTTCTAGCAGTGGAAAAAACCCTTGAGAAGTTATGCCTGGCTGTATCTCTGAGCATTTTAAAAGTTACTGCTTTAACAATACCCAACTAAAAGGTTCATAGGAAAAAAACATGAACAAATGATTAGCATGTTTCAGTATTTACTATTACAATGTGAGGACTTCAAAATTATGTTTTTCCTACACATCTTTGCTGTTTGAAGCTGGAGAATTAAGTCAATTAGATCTTAACACCTAATTAATAAAGGAAGTCAGGTGCGCCAATGTTAAAGTGGCATTGGATCTAAACAACAACAATAATGTAAAGGGAAGAGGAAGGTACAGTGAAAGGTGTAAATACAGTGGATGCCTCTTGCCCTTCCCACGAGGCTGTATGGGAATTGAGAGAAACAGATCACCCCACTCCTCAACTTTAACGCGGTTCAACACCAAGCCTTTCCAATATATGGAAAGTGGTACGCTCTCAATATTACAGAAATCCGCTTTTATCCTCTTCTGTGATTGGACAGTGGGCCGCGCACATTGATACACTGCACATATTGAGGCTCTAGGGAACACCTCCACTTCCAAACTTCTGTGACCTTGTAAGCTTGCAACTGCATCTACACTGTCGGGGTCCTCGGCCCAACCCAATGTTGAGTTTTGGCCTGTAGTATAGTTGTCAGTATTTTGTATGTCCTAAATATTGATGTGCTTGGAGCGGTGTGTAATATGTGCAACCAAAGCGCAACTGCTTAAAATTGCACTTTATTTGATATGGTCATAGTAACCATTCAGAGGAGATGAGGACGAGATGGACCTTGCAGTCCTACCCTACAGAAATATTGAAGAAGCAGACAAAACAACTAAGGCACTCATTATAGGTGCCAATATTCCACCCAGAAAGAGGGTAATTGCAGGTGGAATTCCACCACTCTTAGTTCTGAGTGGCCAGATTACTCCAGGTCTGGAAATCCTGGGTCTGCAGACGGTGGATTCTTGATGGAAAGTTCGGTTGGCCTGTACAGGTAGTTTCTATCGAAAAATGGTTTTGTAGACAGTGAATGAAAGGGCATGGAAGAGATTGCATTTTAGATTTTATTGTGCTAGTTGTGTATGAAAAAGTAATGTATCAGAAACTAGAAAAATGGGTAAATATATGTGGTTAACGTTTTGAATTGTGAGGTTGTGTCTCCTATTGTATGTAATATGGACTACTGAATAATAATAATACATTTCATTCATCTGTTTCTTATATAATTTATTACATATCTAACTGTATTATTTTACAATTGATGATAACCCTATTAAAAAAAGGTAAGCTAATTGTTAATTGGAAACCTAAGAAACTGTCCTGCTTTAACTGCAGAACTTTAGTGGAAGAAGGGAAGCGAAGAGCAGATCTAGATATACTTTTAATTGTCAAAGCCTCATCTCACTCTTAAATCAATTTGCAACTGAAGCTACCAAGATCCAAGGCTCAGATAATTAGGAAAGGAAACGTCTTGAAGTTGGGCCACAGAGGTGTGACGTTGTGTATGTTCAGGTATAGAGAAAGCATTTACCAAACCAAATTTAAATACAGTTGTTAATACCTGTCTCTTCAAGAAGACAGCATAGTAATAGAAGGTGCGTACATTGGGTTACTACCGACAAACTTAATGAAAGTGAGATGGCACTTTACAAAACAATGAAGCCATTTCAGTTTCTGCCGGTCAACTATATGGGTCAGGCAAAGAGTTCAAAATGGAAAATACTAAAAGACACCAGGCATGGATGTGCATTGATAGGTACAATAGACAGCGGCACTTTTTGAAAAGCAGCACGTTGGATGACAGCTATGAATTGTCATGCTGCTAGGACATGTTCTACATTCAAATTAAGGACACTTTTGTTTCAATGCCCTCGAAGGGAATGAGAACAAGATAGCTACAAATTACTAATAGCTCTTCTTGTAGCCCCTGATTTAGAGTTTGGTGGAGGGTGTACTCTGTTGCAACAATGATAAGACATCAGTTCTGTCAAACTGAAAGTCTGCCCACCTGATTTACAGTCGTGCAGATCTTGAGTATGTCAGCCACAAAACCTGCTCCATCTCCATTGTTGAAATGCTCCTCCAATGGCCTGACGGAGTAAGGGCTGTCAGAGGTTTGCCATTTGACCACCCGCCTGATTTAGAGTGGGCAGTATACTGGCCAGTTTTAACAATCCCTTAACACTGTGACCAACCTGACAGTAAGGGGCAGTGAATACATTGAACTGATCCCCCCTCCATGGGAGAAGACTCGCATAGAGTGACACTCAGTAGTTTTTGTTTTTGAAGAAACAAAAGTAAGTTAAAGGTTTGATTAGCGGCCATCATGTTTGTCGGAGCCATCTGTCAAACTAAACTGCTGGGACAGTGGTTCCTGTCAATGCCCCGAATTATCTGCTGAGCTGGAGAACAGCTATAAATTCAGAGGATGGGTGCTCTGCCAGGGTGACAGGGCACTCATCCCAATGCCAAGCCCTGCATGCAACACCAAAGCACGGACCCCTATCACAGACCTGCATGGACACACATCACTAAAGCATGCACACTTGAGACAATCACCTAGCCCACCAAATCACTACTCACACAAGGCTAAGGTGCCAGGGCAATAACAACCATAGAGGGCAACACACCCATGCACACGATGGCACACACAGAAACAATAACACTGCATTTACATCCCCACAGGTCCCCCATCCAACGTCAACGGAGGGGAGGTGCCAGCAAAATCCAGCCCCCTCCCCCCAGAAGAGGCCCACAGTGATGACAGCGACTCGGCTCGTCAGGATCTGTATGAGAAACCTGGCCCATCAGGGACCTCCGGACAGTCGGTTACCCAGGCACAGTCACACACCACCACAGAGCCTCCCCCCTCAGGAAATACCACCATAGCCCATACCACTGTCCCCAGGACACGTCAATCTGCAGTGTGTCCACCACTACAGGGACCTCAGGCCACCCCACAAACACAGGACGATCAGGGACCTGGGGTCAGTGGCAGTGGGCACACGGTTCAGGGGACAGAGGCACAGGACAACAGGGAAGCTGGGAGAACTGCTGTGCGACATGGGGGAGGACAGGCCCAGGGAACCGACTCTCCAGGAGGCACTCACCAACATCCTGGGAGCATACCACCATTCCCAGGATACAATGGGCCAGATACTGGACAAGTTGCAGGAGACCCAGTGGCTGCAGGAGGGACAGTACCTGGGGATCAGGGATGACCTGAGGAACATCCACACCACCCTGGTCACCATTGCAGGGGTGCTGGCAGACATGGCCAACACCATGAGGGAGGCAGTGGCACACCAACGGGCCGCTGGCACTAGCCAAACCACTGAACAGCCTTCCACCTCTGCTGCCACTAGTGGACAGGAGGCCCAGCCACAGGAACAACAGGCCACTAGCACCCCTCCCCCTGCAGAAGGAGAGCCACTCTGCAAGCGGTCCCTGCGATCCAGGCAGAAGCCAGAGAATATTGCCAAGACCCCTGCCAGGAAATAAGACTCTCCTGAATGTCACTCTTGTGTCCCACTCAGTCACCCTGTCCACCTTGAATTGCCATTGCTCCACTTCCTATGCCCCCTTGGACAATGCACCTGTGATACAAATAGACTGAACTCTACCCTGGACTTTCCTCCATCAGCAACCCAGCCCATTGCAATACTCCCTCCACTTATTAGCACCTAATAAACACCATTGGAACAAATACAAGTCTGAAGTCTGTCAATTGATTGAAATATGTATTTGCTTAACAAGCTGTAAACATTGCAATACAACTGTACAGTTATGTATACGTAGGTATGACCTGTAGTTGGCAGCAGCCAACACACCAGGAGCCAGAGTGGGGCACAGATATCTGAAAACAGATATGCCAAAGGGTACAGTAAGTGGCCATAGTAGTGGGAATATCAGCCTGCCATGTACAATGTCCAACACAAAACTGTCAATGGAAGGTGAAGTTACAGTGTCTTACCTGTGCATCACTGGAAGTACTGTCGTATGATTGCTGTTCTGTTGTCCTCATCCTCATCTTCTCCCTCCTCTTCGTCACTGTCCACAGGGTCCACTGCTGCCACACGCCCATCTCCAGCCTCATACTCCTGCAGAAAAGGCACCTGGCGTCTGAAGGCAAGGTTATGCAACATGCAGCATGCCACGATGATCTGGCAGACCTTCTTGGGTGAGTAGCACAGGGAACCACCTGTTAGATGGAGGCAACGAAACCTGGCATTCAGGAGGCCGAATGTCCTCTTGATTATTCTTCTTGTTCACCCATGTGCCTCATTGTAACGTTCCTCTGCCCTTGTCCTGGGATTCCTCACTGGGGTCAGTAGCCATGAGAGGTTGGGGTAACCAGAGTCACCTGCAAATATCAATGGATACCTGTTAGCCAAACACTAACCTTTAGGGCCAACACCATACCCATACATCAACATATACTGGCTGGAACCATGGGCTCACCTATTAGCCACACCCGGTGCCTCTGGAGTTGAGCCATCACATATGGGATGCTGCTATTCCTCAGGATAAAGGCATCATGTACAGACCCAGGATACTTTGCATTGACATGGGAGATGTACTGGTCTGCCAGGCACACTAACTGCACATCCATCGAGTGAAAGCTCTTTTGATTTCTGAACACCTGTTCATGTCTCCAGGGGGGGGACAAATGCAATATGTGTACCATCAATAGCCCCAATAATGTTGGGGATATGTCCCATTGCATAGAAGTAAGCTTTCACTGTGGCCAAATCCTCAACTTAGGTGAAAACAATGTAGCTGCACATGTGTTTAATCAGGGTAGACAACACTCTGGTCAGTACTATTGAGAACATTGGCTGAGACATTCCTGCTGCCAAGCCCACTGTCACTTGGAAAGAACCAGTTGCCAAAAAATGGAGCCCAGATAGGACTTACACAAGAGGGAGGATCCCATTGGGGTGAAGGATAGCAGATACCAGGTCAGGCTCCAATTGGGCACACAGCTCTGTGATTGTGGCCCTGTCCAGTCTATAGGTGAGGATAATGTGCCTGTCCTCCATTGTTGCCAATTCCACCAGGGGGCTGTACACAGGGGGATGTCTCCATCTCCTATTCATCTGCAGCGGTTGTAATCTAGGGGGCAAAAGAAAGAGCAGCTGGTCAGTATTCCACATTTCCAAACTGTACACTGCATTGCATGTTGTGACAGAAACAGAATGTTTTGGGATAGGCCCAAATGATGCCTATGTGTACTGTGACGCAGTTAGGTGCCATGGCCTGCCCCCCCTCGAAATGGCACCCGCCTGTCCTGTGTGGATGGACATGTGGAAATAAGGTTAATGCCGCTGATGTTGTGTGCCGTTGCGGGAGGCGGTTGAGTACTGCCGTGCAACTCCTCATTGGTTGTCATTGGGCTCTATGGGCTACAGTGGCCAATGGTGAAGTACGCCGGCGGTGACGGTACGCACCGCCGCGGACGTCACCGCCATTTTCTATCTGTTCTCTCACTTGCTACCTGACATTCAACAGGAGAGGACCTACACTGCAAGTGCTGCTGTGACCTGTGTCTGGAACCGACCATGCCTTGAGTCACTGGGGAAAGGGCCCTTGCCTTCACCGCTGCAGAGTTGGAGAGACTGGTGGATGGGGTCCTAACACAGGACCGAATGCTGTATAGGCCTCCAGACCAACAGGTGAGTACAATGAGAGCACGATACATGGGGCATGAATGGATGTAGTGCTGTGCGTGAGGGCCTCGTGTAAGGGGGGGTTGGTGGAAGGGTCCTTGGCAGCATGCTGCATGTATGGTGGGCAATGTCTGTGCGTCAGGGGATGTGAGGGCTATGGTGGGTCATGAGTGTAAAAGGCCGGATGGTATGGCTGATACCTTTTTCTATGTTTAGTTGTCTGCAGGTCAGCGCCCATCAGAAAAAGGGTGTATGGTGTGCCATCGCAAAGGACGTGCGGACCCTGGGGTCTATGGCAGGTGGAGCACCCACTGTCGCAAATGGTGGGAGGATGTGAGACACTGGGCACAGAAGACACAGAGGCCCAGCTGGGGATGGCCTCCCAACGAGGAAGGGGTGCTGGTCGAACCCTGACCCTCCCTGATGTTCCACATACTGGTGATGGCCTATCCAGAGCTGGATTGGAGCTTGAGGGCATCACAGCAGCCAAAAGGGAGTGAGTACAGTTTCTAAATCTACTACTTGCACGTGGTAGGGTGGTCTACGGGTGGGGGATGTGGGACTGTGGGAGCCCCTAGGTCATGCCGTACATTGCAGGGCAGGTCCCATGTTGGGCAGGGGCTGATGAACACCACCTCCTACAAAGCTAGTAGGGATCCACTACTGGCAAGGCTCTGTAGGTGTCGGGTATGCTGCTATTGGCATTAGGTAGTCCTTGGGCTGGTGACTAGCATTGTGACTGGTAGTGCATTGCATAGTGCGTAGGCCTGTTCCCTGTGTGAGGGTGCTGTGTACTCCAACGGTGGTGGTGGGGCAGCCATTGACGAAGTGTATCTTTTGTCTCTACCCCCGCTTTTTGTTTTGTCACCCTGCCCTTATGTGCATTAGCATCATCTGGCAGAGGAGCAGAGGTACCAGCAATGGAGGGAGCTGCATCCCACATGGCCCATGAGGCAGAATCCACCGACGGTGAGGGCACCAATGGGAAGGAGGGTGAGGGGAGCACCACAGCGGAGACAGGAGAGGACAGTTCGGACAGTGATACCTCCTCCGATGGAAGCTCCCTGGTGGTGACGGCCACCTCTGTGGCCACCCCAACTACAGATACAGCTGCCACCCCCTGTACCAGCACCGCACTCCCAGCAGCCCCTCAGCAAGTTTCCAGTGCCTGCTCACCCAGGAGGATGAGCATCTCCTTCACCCCAGGCACCCCAGGCCCTGCTCCAGTCAGCCCTGCTGCCCTGAGTGAGGAGGCTATTGACCTCCTGCTATCCATCTCTGTTGGGCAGTCAACCATAGTGAATGCCATCCAGGTGCTGGCAGGCAATTTGCAACAAACAAATGCATTCCTGGAGGGCATTCACTCTGGCATGGCGACCCAATGGAGATCAATCCAGGCTCTGGCCTCCTCCTTGATGGCAGCCATTGTCCCTGTTTCTAGCCTCCCACCTCCAACTTTCTCTGCCCAATCCTATTCCCTTCAACCCCAACCTATCCCAAGCACACATTCAGACCAGCATGCACCCAAGACAACACACAGGAGTGGCTCAGGCAAGCACGAGCACCACACATCATCCCACAGTCACTCACACAAACACCATCCAGATACAGACACACCAAAATCCACTGCCTCCACTGTGTCCCCCTCCTCCTCCTCGTCCACCACCCTCCCAGTGGCGTCTCTACTCACATCTGCATGCAGTACATCCTCATCCACTAAACCCATCACCATCACGCCTACCACTACACACCCCTCACTGGCAATCACCACCCTCACATCCATGCACACGTCCCCTGTGTCCTCTCCCACTGTGTCCGTGCCCCCTCCTCCCAAAATACACAAACGCAAGCACTCAGACACCCAACAGCCATCCACCTCACAACAGCATCGAGCCCATGCACCTACACCCAAACACAGCAGACTAACACCTTCTACAACCACTCCCTCATCCTCCACTCGCAAACCTTCACCCTCTTCCCACCCTAGTGTCCCTAAGAAGCTTTTTCTCTCCGCCGTTGACCTCTTCCCTACCCCTCCCCCCCACCATCCTTCACGTCGGGCCAGGGTGGTCAGAACCCAGCTGAGCACCTCAGCCACCCAGTCCACGGCCACAGTAGTGTTGGCAGCTACTGCAGGTGGGAGAGGCTCCAGGGAACCAGCCATCAGCACTGACAGTGTGCCTGCACCAGCTGCCAAGGGAAATGCAAGGAAGGTACCACCAGCTGCCAAGGGGAAAGGCAAGGAGGCACCACCAGCTGCCAAGGGAAAGGGCAAGGAGGCGCCACCAGCTGCCAAGGGCAAGGGCAAGGAGACACCACCAGCTGGGAAGGGCAAGGGGCCCGCCCCTGCAGGCAGGAAGGACAGGAGGCCTGGTGCTGGGACTGATTCGGAGCCCCCAACACCAACCATGGCGGTTCAGCCATCCGAGGCTGCAGGGGAAGGGCTGGAGCCTCCCCCTACCACTGGCATTCCCAACACCAGCACCACCACCAGCAACACCACCAGCACCACTGCCTGCAGCACTGCCAGCAGCAGCAGCCCCAGAGGGCAGCCGTCCAAGGCTGCAGGGGATGGGCTGGAGCCTCCCCCCACCACTGCCAGCACCGCCACTGCCACCACTGAGCAGCCGTCACGGCCGGCGGACAGTGTGTAGTCCTGCCTCCATGGACTGTAGTGCGTCCTGGACCCTGCAAATCCTGTGGGTGTGACACCCAGGTGAGAGACTGTGACCTTGCGCTCCCCAAGTGCTGCATCACAGGACACAAAGCCCCCTCCAGAACCTGTGGAAGAAGCCATCCACTCACCCCATCCCTGCCAGGATGAAGCACACTGGGCACAAGGCCCCCTCCAGAACCAGTGGAAGAAGCCATCCACTCACCCCCTCCTTGCCAGGAGGAAGCACACTGGGCACAAGGCCCCCTCCAGAACCAGTGGAAGAAGCCATCCACTCACTGCATCCTTGCCAGGATGAAGCACACTGGGCACAAGACCCCCCCACCCCCAGAACCAGTGGAGAAGCCATCCACTCACCCCCTCCTTGCCAGGATGAAGCACACTGGGCACAAGGCCCCCTCCTGAACCAGTGAAAGAAGCCATCCACTTACCCCCTCCTTGCCAGGATGAAACACACTGGGCACAAGGCCCCCTCCAGAACCAGTGGAGAAACCATCCACTCACCCCATCCTTCCAAGGATGAAGCACACTGGGCACAAACCCACCTCCATAACCAGTGGAGAAGCCATCTAATTGAGAGACTGTGGCTTTGCACTCCCCAGGACCAAGCAGTGGGCATACCACCCACTTGAGAGACTGTGGCTTTGCACTCCCCAGGACAAAGCAGTGGGCAGACCACCCACTTGAGAAACTGTGGCTTTGCACTCCCCAGGACATCGCACAGGGCATGTAGTCCCTTCCAGGACCAGTGGTGTTGTACCATCTTCTGGCTGAGGTGCCCCCCCATTCCCCGTCCCCCTGAGGTACCTGTGTATTTTCGACCTGATGCCCCTGCGGTGTTCTCTCCGTGTTGTTGCAGGAGTCAAGTGGGGCCTTGGCCTATGTGGCCCACAGACATTGTGGACAGGGCTGTGTCCCTCCATTTGTATATATGTATATACTGTTTTGATTTTGAAGCACAGTTTTCTACAATGTTATATTATTACAGTCACTTTAATCAATTTCTTTTGTCCTTGCATTATTCCTGAGGGGTATGGGGTAAATATTTTTTATTGCTGCATTAGTTTATGTGTATGGTGTTGGGGGTGGGGGTATTGCGTGTTGCTTGTGTGTGTCACTCTCTTTTTCATCCCCCCTCCCCTGTGTGCTAGGCAGCAGTACTCACCGTGGTCGTCTTCGCCAGCGTTGGTGTTCATAGTGAAGAAGGAGATAGACGAGCATGAGGAACACCTGCAACTCGGGCTCCATAGCAGCGTGATTCTTCTTTGTGTCTCCAGAGGTGAGTCCTTTGACTTCTGTGTTCTGTTTCCGCTGTGCTTTTGATGTTGTTGGTACCGCCCCGAAAAAGGTGGTGGATAGGCCTGTTGTAATACTGTCGGTGGTACATTGTCTTCCGCCTGGCTGTTGGCGGTTACCGCTGCAGTGCTTGTTGCTACCACCGTGGAGGTCGGTGTGTTAAAGTGGCTGTCTGTCTGAGCGGTTTCCGCCGTGGTCATAATTCCATTTTGGTTACCGCCAGCCTGTTGGCGGTATTACCACCGCTTTATCAACGACCCCCAGGGTTGTAATGAGGGCCAAAATCCTTTGGTTCTCGTTTTATGTATTATGAATTTATGACTTTGAGGGAAACATTATATTAATTTTCTTAATTGCTATCCCAATAACAAGCATCACATACAGAACTCCCAATGAACCCAAAACCAATAGTATTAATAACTTAGGGGTGATTTAGAGTTTGGCAGAGGGGATTACTCTGTCACAAACGTGACTGATTTCCTGTCCACCATATTACAATTCTATTATAGCCTATGAAACTTGTAATAGGGCAGATGGTATGTCCATCACGTTTGTGAGGGAGTAACCCCCTGCCAAACTCTAAATCAAGCCCAAACTGTTCCTTATTTCTTCTTCCTGTCTTTGGTATTCCCTTCAGCATTTCTCTCTTATTTCTGATTCTATTGGCATGGCAGTTATGTCAGTGAGGCGTTTATAGACCTATTGATGTCCCAAGGGCTTAGCTCTACAATGGGTGCTAATACATTAAAACACCAGTATGGGCGGAGGTGGGGATTTTGCCATAGTCTAGTGATGCTTGCTGGCTATGTTGAATTTACAAGTTAGGTCAAGGTAGAAAGTCTTACCTGCTGAAGTTCTTACAGAGCCACAAGTGCTTAGATAGAGTGGTAAGGAGGAGAAATATATCAAGGTATCTTTGACATTTGTATATTGGTTCATGATATGTATTTGCTTTGGATGGACACGGTTATAGAATTAGTAATCAAAGTAAGACATTAAAATCCAGTTGCATTATCACTGCTGTGCCAAAAAAGGAAGACTTTAATCTAGTCTAGCCATATGAAGGGGAATAAATGAGTCATTTGAAATATAAAACTAAGAATTCCTTACCTGTCATTTCACAACGAATTGATAGAGATGAAATATTATAATGACATAGATGGAGGTCTGTCAAAATCTCCAAACCAGAAGCGTATACTATAGCAGGTAAAAACTATGACAAAGATGGTGGAAAATTGTTGACTTCAGCTACCTGTATTGACAGTAGTGACACAGTAGTCCCTTAGTAAAGCTGAAGATTCTGTGATGTCACAAAGGCATCTCCCTCTGGTAGAACCAGTGATGTCACAATCTACAGTATGAGAGAGCTGTTAAATGATCTGTTCAGCAAGCTAAGATGTAGGCTGGTTTGCAGTGGCACAAAAGCAGCTCTACTCCCCATCATTGAGAGGAATAAAGGGAAATTATGTGAACATATCAGGTGTTAACGGAATTAGCATAAGGTTAAAAAAAAGGAGAAGGGGCAAATGTGGCTTAGAACTTTTTAATATAATATTAGAAATTTCCTTTCTGCTATATGTCATAGTTCATATTTGGATTAATAGTCCAGAAAATGAAACAATAATCAATTTTAAAATAATCAATAATAAAGATGCCTTTGTCCACATGTCCACCCACTTCCCATAAATAGTCATAGAACTGTTTTTCTGTGAACTACTGACTAATAATAACCTTATTGAAAAACGTGAATTAGTTGTTTATTGAAACATGACAAACTGTCCTGCTTTCACTGCAGAACTTTAATGAGAGAAGGGAAGATAAGAGCAGCTCTAACATACTTTTAATTGTTAAAGCCTCGTCGCGCTCTAAAGTCAATTTGCAACTAAAGTTATCAAGATACAAGGCTTAGGTAACTAGAAAAGGGAACTTATTGAGTTTTGGCGACAGCTCTGTGACTTTTTATGTGTTCAGGTACAGAGATAGCATTAACCAAACCAAATTTATAGGCATTTGTTAATAGCTGTCTCCTAAACAGAACAGGGTAGAAATAGAATATGCTAGGTCTGTTCAAAGGCTGAACAGTCGAGGATTTTTCATGAACTTAGGGCCGTATTTATACTTTTTGGCGCACAACTGCGCCAACGCAGTTGTGCGTCAAAAAATGTAACGCCGGCTAACGCCATTCCAAAGCGCCATGCGGGCGCCGTATTTATGGAATGACGTTAGCCGGCGGAGCTGATTGGTGTGCGTAAAAAAAAATGACTTACACCAGGCAGCGGCGGCGTAGGGGAAAATGGAGCTCGGGCGCCAAAAAATGGGGCAAGTCAGGTTGAGCCTAAATTTTCGCCTCAACCCGATTAGCGCCATTTTTTTTTACTCCCAACCCCCATTGAAATGACTCCTGTCTTAGCAAAGACAGGAGTCATGCGCCCTTGCCCAATGGCCATGCACAGGGGACTCCTGTCCCCTGGGCATGGTCATTGGGCATAGTGGCATGTAGGGGGGCACAAATCAGGCCCCCCTATGCCACAATTTTTTTTTAAAAAAAATACTTACCTGAACTTAAGGTAAGTTCCCTGGGATGGGTCCCTCCATCCTTGGGTGTCCTCCTGGGGTGGGCAAGGGTGGCAGGGGGTGTCCCTGGGGGCATGGGAGGGCACCTCTGGGCTCCTTCCGAGCCCACAGGTCCCTTAACGCCTGCCCTGACCAGGCGTTAAAAAATGACGCTAAAACGGCTGGACGTCATTTTTTTTGACCCGCCCACTCCCGGGCGTCATTTTTGCCCGGGAGTATAAATACGGCGCACATGCCTCGGAGTCATTTTTTAGACGGGAACGCCTACCTTGCATATCATTAACGCAAGGTAGGTGTCCACGCTAAAAAATGACGCAAATTCCAAGATCTTTGGCGCTAGACGGGTCTAACGCCAAAGTATAAATATGGAGTTAGTTTTGCGTCGGAATTGCGTCAAAAAAAACGACGCAATTCCGGCGCAAACAGAGTATAAATATGCCCCTTAGTGTCAAGTAACTCTTGACATCTTTGACTTCATGAAAGATGCACAGCTGGAAAAAATGTAAACTGAAAGAATATTTAAATTGACCTATGATCCCTTCTTCGCAGAAAGATTTTTGCACATATGTTCTCTGGAAAGATTGATGGGACCTTCTACAGCTTCCACCCACCTATTTTATCCAGAGCCACCGCACTACTAGATCAATTTGAAGATCAGGGTCCCCGGTCACTATTGAAGATGAGCATTGCTCAGCAATAATCTTCGTGAAAGAAGATGCAAAAAAGAATGTGATGAGGTAGCTAAATTATGTGTAGCAATGTTAGGACAGGGGCATCTTCTGGGACAGTGTGCACTGTATCAAATTGAAGGCTGTCTAGCCAGCATAAGTGCATGACTGCGAGAGGTAAGGGTGATTGATGCATTAACTGGTGAGAAAAGTCTGCACCGGAAAATGGTTAAAAAAAAACATACTGCTTGGCTGGGTAATTCTCCAAAAATAGCGCTGAAATGACACAAGATGTCCCTTTCTCCTTTTAATGCACAATGGTTTGTTAAATCTTTATGTATTACCTCCTGGAAAGAAGGTTTGAGGCACTGACTGAAATGAATGAACACATTTAGCAGTACTGCCAAGATCAAGCTAAAACAGTGACTAGAGTGTAGCTTCCAAACAGACTTCCTGTCACCTTCTGCTTCTTGACGAAATGCTGCTCTAGAAGCCTTACAGCATGAAGGATGGTGCATCCTTGAGAAAGGTAAGTGTAGAGAGGGGGGTTGCCAGGGTGAGGACCCTCTAAGACATACCTCACCTAAGCTTCGACAGGCGCTTCCATCAACAATGGCGTTTAGCAGGATCCCCTGTAGTGAGGGTTCCATGATAACAACTGTAGGAAGCTGGCTCTGTATATACTATCTCAAAGTGAGAGATTGTGTGCACAGAGTCCAAGGGTTCCCCTTACAGGTTGATAGTGTAAAAAAATAGATAATTCCAATGCTCTATTTTGTGGTAGTGTGGTCGAGCAGTAGGCTTATCAGAGGGCAGTGTTAAGCATTTGTTGTACACACACAGGCAATAAATGAGGAACACACACTCAAAGACTTAACTCCAGGCCAATAGGTTTTTATATAGAAAAATATATTTTCCTAATTTATTTTTAGAACCACAAGATTCAGATTTGAGGTAAGTACATAAAATGCAAGGTACTTCACACAGGTAAGTATAGAACTTTGATTTAAAACAGTAGTACACACAGTTTTGGTTAAAATGGCAAATCGCTATTTTAAAAGTGGACACTGCAAAAATCAACAGTTCCTGGGGGAGGTAAGTTTTGGTTCGTTTTTTCAGGTAAAGCACTTACACAGTCAGTCTCCTGGGCATAGGCAGCCCAACGTTGGGGGTTCAAGGCAACCCCAAAGCCACAGCACCAACATAAGGCCGGTCAGGTGCAGAGGTCAAAGGAGGGCCCAAAACACATAGGCACCTATAGAGAACAGGGGTGCTCCAGTTCCAGTCTGCTAGCAGGAGCATACCAGGGTTTTTTTGTAGAGCACTGGGACACACACAAGCACACAAAACACACCCTCAGCGGCACAGGGGTGTCCGGGTGGAGTGTGCAAAGTAGGCATCGGTTTGCTATTGAAAGCATTGAGGGACCCGGAGGTCATTCTCGCGATGCAGGCAGGGCACAGGGCAGCTTCCCTAGGACAGCCACTGACTGGGCTAGGATGAGGGCCACCTGCTGGTCAGTCCATCACTGGTAGGTGGTTCCTCTCGGTCCTGGGGGCTGCGGGTGAAGTGCTTGGTCCAGGCATCGGGTTCCTTTATAACCAGGCAGTTGCGGTCAGGGGGAGCCTCTGAATCCTCTATGCAAGCGTCACCATGGGGGTGCAGGGAGGTCGACTCAGGGTGTCCACATCGCTGGAGTCGCCAGGGAGTCCTCTCTGCGGTGTTGATTGTCCTGGACTCAAGCCGTGAGCGTCGGGTGCAGAGTGTGAAGACTCAGGCTTCTGGCGGGAAGTGAGAGTCTCTTTAAAGTTGCTTTTTTGTTGCGAGTTTGTTGCTGTTTCTGAACAGTGCTGCTGTTCTCGGGAGGTTCTTGGTCCTTGGGTGCAGGGCAGTCCTCTGAGTACTCAAAGGTCGCTGGTCCCGCTGGATCCACCTCTGTGCAGGTTCTTTGAGTCTAGAGACAGGCCGGTAGGGCTTGGGCCAAGTCAGTTGTCGTCTCCGTCGTCTCTGCGGGCTTTTAGGTCAGCAGTCCTTCTTCTTGTTGTAGGTTGCAGAAATCTGATTTCCTGGGTTCAGGGTCACCCCTAAATACTGAATTTAGGGGGTATGTTTAGGTCTGGGGGGCAGTAGCCAATGGCTACTGTCCTTGAGGGTGGCTACACCCTGCTTGTGCCTCCTCCCTGAGGGGAGGGGGGCACATCCCTATTCCTATTGGGGGAATCCTCCAAAACCAAGATGGAGGATTTCTAAAGGCAGGGGTCACCTCAGCTCAGGACACCTTAGGGGCTGTCCTGACTGGTAAGTGACTCCTCCTTGTTTTTCTCATTATTTCCTCTGTACTTGCCGCCAAAATGCTGCATTGTTTAATAAATCCAGCACTGGCATCAGTGTGGGTATATTATTCTGAGACGTTTGATACCAAACTTCCCAGTATTCAGTGTAGCCATTATGGAGCTGTCGAGTTTGTTTTGACAAACTCCCAGACCATATACTCTTTATGGCTACTCTGCACTTACAATGTCTAAGAATTGGCTTAGACACTGTAGGGGCATAGTGCTCATGCTGCTATGCCCTCACCTCTAGTATAAGGAACCCTGCCTTAGGGCTGTAAGGCCTGCTAGAGGGGTGACCTACCTATGCCACAGGCAGTGGGTTGTGGGCATGGCACCCTGAGGGGGATGCCATGTCGACTTTGCCTTTTTCTCCCCACTAACACACACATTCTGCAATGACAGTGTGCATGTGTTAGGTAAGGGGTCCCTTAGGGAGGCACAACACATGCTGCAGCCCTTAGGGACCTTCCCTGGTCACAGGGTCCTTGGTACCGCTGGTACCTTTTAAAAGGGACTTATCTGTGTGCCAGGGGTGTGCCAATTGTGGAAACAATGGTACATTTTTTGTGAAAGAACACTGGTGCTGGGGCCTGGTTAGCAGGGTCCCAGCACACTTCTCAGTCAAGTCAGCATCAATATCAGGCAAAAAGTCGGGGGTAACTGCAACAGGGAGCCATTTTCCTACAACAACCCCAGCTCACTAAAGTCCCAGTTCATGCGAGGAGCCAGCGCCTGCAATGACTCTCCATGCTGGAGCTAGCAGCACTAACCGGAGAAGACCATATGCACTGACCGCTCCTCCCTAAAATGACCACCGCTGTTTTAACCAGCACAAATGAGCCTTGATGGGTGGGGATACCCGTGGCACAAAGTTAGTCCACTGATAGGGAGCAAGTGTGGCACTGCGTGCAGTTCTTAGTCTGGACACGCACACTAGGGGGGGGTCACTGGAAAAATGGGCATAGAGATGCCGACGGGTGCAGAGATGAGAAGAGTGCTTCCCCAAACCGTGGGACACCGAGCTGCACCAATTACAGGGTCTCTGGCATACTACCAATAAAACACTAGTGTTGGCACCAGGACTGGGCCCCCCAGGTTCAACTTTCTCATTGCCAGCTCCAATACATAACAGCAGAAGCATGCATTATGGGGATCCGTCCCCCACCCCTTAACTCATACACAAGTCCTCAGAGCGCAGCCCAAATAGGGCCCCAAACCCAACAAGCTTCACCTTAATGATACCCTCGGGCTCACTAGCAGGCTACCATAACCTCCATCATTGGGACTAACTGGAGAAGAGGCCAGACCTTACCATGGCATTATCGAAACTTGTGGGATAGCCACACTGGTTGGCATAAGGGAAGACAGTGCCTTTAGGATGGGGGGCTCCTCTCCCCTCCTACACCTGCTGACAGTCCTAACACTACTTGCATTATGACGGGCTCCTGTGCTCTGCGGACCTGTGGTGCACTGCCTCACCACCTCTGTCTTCCCAGGGACCAGTGCATAACCCCTGGTGCTAGACGGACTCATCGCCTTGCACCATTATACCACCTGCACCGAGAGTCCACCCTCATTACAAGTCAACCCACGCTCATGGCGGCCTCTGAAAACCAAACCACCGAAGCTGACAACCATCAAAGAGAAGCTCCAGTCTCAACTGGCCACCCTTGAGTCTTCTTCAGACCTCAATGAATCTACAGCATCAACTGATATTTCCTTACAAGCTTCAGCCATTAAAGGTTCCATTCAGATCCAACTAAAAGATGACCTCCTGGAAACAAGATCTCAGCAATGCGATCTCTGATCTAGGTTATCACCTCCAAAGAACTGACACAGGCTTGAATCAAGATGAGAATGATCTTGTCATCCCTTCCTATGATTGAGATGGGATGTCCTGATTACTGGCTACTATCAAAACACAACAGAAGGAACTCACAAATAAAACTGACAGCATCCCAAATTAATCTCACTTGAATGACATTCACATTAGAGACATTTCAGCAGAGATAGCAAAGAAAGATCTGGAGTCCTATTTCCAGTGCTCTTCCAGAAGATCCTGCCGGGCACCCTTGGGTCCATATTTATACTTTTTTAGCGCCGCATTTGCATCATTTTTTTATGCAAAAGCAGTGCAAACTTACAAAATACAATCGTAGGCCCATATTTATACTTTTTTGGTGCCACATCTGCATCATTTTTTGACGCAAAAGTGGCGCAAACTTACTAAATACAATAATACTTTGCAAGTTTGCGTCGTTTTTGCGCCAAAAAATGACACAAATGCGGCACTAAAAAGTATAAATATGGGCCATATTTTGTAAGTTTGAGCCACTATTGCGTCAAAAAGCGGCGCAAATGCGTCGCTAAAAAAGTATAAATATGGGCCTTGGAGTCCCTACAACTGGAACACATGCTTCGAGTCTAGTTGGTGCTACATCAACAACGAGAATTAGCCCTAGGTGCAGTGCTTAATTTGTGCTTGTTGTTTCCGGTGCTGGGCACTTATTTTTGAGGGCCGGGGATTATTCTTCTGCCTCAAGCATTTGCTGCGAGCAAAAGACACATATGGGAAAGACGTATGAAGGGAAAAACGAAAAAGCGTCACAAAGGGAGAAAGTAGAAAGCTGTAAGAGTGAGTTGAAGGGGCAGGGAGTGGCTTTATATGGATTAAAGAGGCCCGAGATAGCTGCAGGATTATGCCGCCTCACTATTCCATGTCCACTTACTTAATTGCAGCAGCCGAGTGTTTAAGAGGAGGGCTTTGAGCACCGGCACCTTTTTATTTACAAATTAAGCACTGCTCAGGTGTGCTGACTAGGCTCCATTGTTCAAGGTAAAATAAGCCATCACAATGGCAAAACGTAAAATGGACTCACTACCATTTAAAAACGATAGAGTCCTACTATTTCAAGATGTTTCCACCCAAACACTGCCACACCGTAGCAACTCCAAAGATATTACAACACGCCTCTGCCAGGAGCATATACCATGTTTCTGGGGGTACCCTTTCCGCCTACAATTCGCATACAAAAACAAGACACGTAAGTTCGAGAGGCGAAGGAATTTCTAGTCCTCATGGACGAGACTGCAGAACAATCTGCACTGTATCCCCCACCCACAGCGGACATAAGAAGAGCCTGGCACACCCCGAAATCAAACAAAGCAGGTGAAGAGGGCAGAAACCTGACACTCCAGCAAGACAGAGAGAGCATCCAGCAACATCTGAAGACGACTGAACAGTTTTTCAAGAGAAGCTGTATCCACAAAAGTTGGAGCCTGAAAGGTCAGCCTCCCACTAATAGCTTAAAAGTCTACACCAAATCTCCACTCACGGGCTCCCGAAGATCACAGACTGTCATGGATTCTACAAAGAGGGGCGGGGCAATAAATACTGGAATTAGCGCCACCCGATACTCCTGGGACAATGAATAGGAGAATACTAGTAAGCTTTATTTTCTTACCATGCCTATTCATTACCTGCTCTATGCTGCGGCACTGGCACAGGGTTGTACAATGTTATCCACACAAAAGCTCTGATCATGTCCTGCGTGGTTCACTAATTTGGGCGAATCATGTGAAGCTCAGTTTCCTTCCCCACACCTTTACTATTAACTTGACACCTTGGGATCGACTAGACTCAGAAATCACAAAAGCCAGGAATGCCACAGCGGACTATAATCTCTCTAAATCAGTGGTCTCCAAACTTTTTAATGCTGCGCCCCCCCAGTTGAAAAATAAAGATTGAAATGTTCAAATATGTCTAGACCTATTTAAACATTTCAGTTATGTACTGTTACCTTTTTAACAATGCAATAACATGCTTCTGCTTAAAACAAAGCCCTGTTATCTGTAAAATGTTTCTTTTGGCAAGAGCCTGTCGCCCCCCCCCCACGGATCACTTTAGGCCCCCCTAGGGGGACCCACCTCCCAGTTTGAAGACCTCTGCTCTAAATACACAAGACCTCAACTTGCCAACAAAGAGGTGGGCATTATTGCAATGGCTTTGCACAAAGTGGTTGGCATCACCTTATTGCAAGAGATCCACTTGCTAATCAAAGATGTACAGGGTCTGAAATCCTAATGGTTCCCGTACCAATACCATGCCATTCACTCAATCAAAACAAGATGGATAGCAATCCTCTTGAGAAAGGGCCTACAGTTTGAACTCATATCCTAACATCAAGACAAAGCCGGGCGATTCATAGGGTTACAAGGAAAATTAGAGACAACAGCAGTGCTTTAAATTAAAATATAGAAGTGCAGGTACTCACTATTTACTGTACCTGTTTGCTGCAGAAAAGTGCTGGTACTCTCCCAATAAATACATTTCAGCAGTACTGAGTAGTGCAAGTACTCTCCCTTTCAAATTAGAGAAGTGTAGTTACTGAGTACTGGACAGTACTGGCCCATTTAAAGCAGCAAACCAATCACTCTCACCTCCATCTATGCACAGAATGAGGGGAAAGAACAGTTTTATACAGCTTTTATGCCGAATTTAGCCCATATTTCCAGGGGGCATGTAATTATGGGGAGAGGCTTCAACTCTTTATTAGATACAACCCAGGATCGATCACCACTATGACACACTTGTCCTAAACCCCTAACTTCTCTTCTCCAGGGGATGGTAGATCTTGACCTACTCGACATCTGGCACCACCAACATCATAGAGAAAAGGACTACAATTTCAACTCACATGTCCACCGATCTTCACAATAATAGAGTTTTTCCTAATCTCTAGAACACTACCACCATTAAATAACACCACAGACACCGACCCAAAAATTCTAGCAGACCACACAGTGATACACAAGAACTTCATTGTCAGCAACACCCCCAGATCTTGCCTTGATAATGATTGAGATAGCTCTACATGACTAGGTCGTCCAGAAGCGAACTAAGAAGTGCTTACATCACATTTCCACAAATACAACACTGAGGATGTTAGCTGAAGCACAGTTTGGGACGCAGTGAAAGCCATAGTCTGGGGAGATCTGATATCTCACACAGCACACTTTGAACGTACGGGAAAACAAAAGAAACGAGAACTAGAAACCGAGCTGCAATTCCTAGAAACTCAACACAAGCTTAATTCCTCTCAACAAATTTACAGAGCACTTAAGAAAGCAAGGGGGGAACTAGAACAACTGGCAATGCAAGGTGCAGCTAAAAAATTGCTCTACTTCCTATAAACATACTATGAGAAGAAAGACACAGCTGATTAACTATTAGCTTACAAATTGTGCCAAAAACGCTCCAGAAACTTCATACAGGCAGTCTGCACAGACACTGGCACTATACTCACGGACACACAAGACATTATAAGAATTAGTTTACAGAGCAGGGTCTCTCCTAAGAGACACAAAAGAGGTACATCCAACAGTGCGTTCCCTCTAGAAACAAATATCACCCCATCCAAAAGCATATCGGCTATAAAGCGCCTACCTGGCTGCAAAGCACTGGGAGCAAGCTGCTTAACAGCCTTATTTTATAAGGCCAATGCCTCCTTCCCGGCTACATCCTTGGCAAAAGTTTTCACTCATATTCTAAAAACAGGTGTGGTAACCGATACTGTGTTAGAATCTCAACTAACACGTTTGCAAAAACCTGACAAGGACCCATAGATCTGTCCCTTATATAGACCAATTGCCTTTCTAAACACTGACTTGAAACTTTGTTTCATCGGTAGTGCAGCACCTCCACACCATTTGGCTGAAACTAATCTCCCAACAAGAAAGTGGCTTCATTCAACACCGACATGGTAGAGCCTACACTAGACTGGCAGTCTCCTTTGTCGCAGCAGCAGAATGTCTCTGCCAACTGATCGTCCTTCTTTTGGTAGACACAAAAAAGGCCTTTGACAGGGTCAAATGGAATTCAATTTTCAAACTCTTGGACAAGGTCCCACTGGGTCCCAAGATGAGATGCTGGATATTGGCAAACTATAAGAAACCAGCAGCATGTCTCAAAATAAATTGCCAACTTTCCCCACATCTCCTAACCCCCCACTCGTATTTCCTTATCTATGGGACCCCAAGTGTCCCATAGATAATGGACACTACATCCATTATCTATGGGACTCCAAGTGTCGTATAGATAACGGACATCACAACTAACCCCAACATCTGAGGATTGACAGTCGCAAACAAGTAATTCAACATGGCCCTTTACGTGGATGACATCCTATGCTCCATTACCAATACCCTTGCATCCCTCCCTGCTCTTAAAGAGAATTTTTTATGCTCATCATGGTATCAGGATTTAAGATTAAGGTCATAAAATCTAGCAGCATGGGGTTGGTGGGCAACACCAGAGAGATGCTGGAGGTCCTCAGGAACAAGTAATTCACAGTTCACAGAAAGCGTTTCTTCCCTACTTTAGTCTCCAGGCTCCTCCATTTTATTTCCCTCATGGAGTTAGCGATCAAGCTGCTGACCTTACTTACACCAATACAAAAGCAACATGGCTGTGTGGACGTGCAGCGGGCCACCATAGGCAAGCCCATCTGCACCCATTCGCACCCGACCGTCACCAGAAGCCAGGACCCCTGCACCTTTCGATAGGGTTAGCGGCTTGAAAAGGATTATATATTCCACCAGGGAGTTATTATAAATTGGTGGTTTAAGTACTTTGTCTAACCCGGTAAACCCCACAAAACCTCCGTGTTTCAACCATGTCCCACTAGACCTTGAGGGTCTAGCAGCTTGTTTAACATGCAAATACTCCTGCAACTATGCCGTACTAAGACTCACATTTTGGAACGCCCAGTCAGAGAACTCCTTCCCGCTCGTGCAATTTAAGACAAATCCCCTTTTACATATCATCACTTATAATAATAAACCCTCCTTGTCCACCTCCAGCAATATAAACATTTTCTTATGTAATATAAGAGCTCAATTCAAACATTCAGTCGTACTTTAGAATCTGATTTCTTCAAGTGCCCCAGACATTTCATTCCTAATGGAAACCCGGACGTGCCTTTCGTCTCTTCCAGCCATACCACATCCTAAACCTTGATAGAGACAGCAAGCTAGTTGGTGGGATTGCCATTGTCTATAAAGACTCAGTAAAGGTCACAATATTAAACAAACTAAATTCAGATCTGTCTTTTTCGAATAGTTTTTTCTCTGCAAGTCTCCTGGAAAGGAACATAATTATAAAGACCCCGGGTCCTAAAAGGGATTTTCCTTTCAAGCTCACAGAATACATTGCTTCCCATGTACTTACTTCACCACAATTTCTCCTGCTTGGCGATTTCAGTTATCATCATGAGAATATCTCAGATCCAGAGGTCGCCCAACTTTTCTCAGACCTTGAAACTTTAGGTTTACAGCAGAAAACAACCGGCCAAACACATGCAGCTGGTCACATTTTAGAGCTTATATTTACCAACTCCCCAGATCTCACCTGTTCTCCTCCCTTATCACTTGTCTGGACTGATCATTACCTGATCAGGTTTCAGACTACCAAAACCTGAAGTCGTGATAAATCGAACCTCATCAGCAGAGTAACAACCAGACACTGGCATAAAATCAATGTGGATTCCTTCTCCATAGAATTGAAGTTTACTTTATGTGAAGAGGTCTCAGACCCAAACAAAGCCTTAGATGAATTTCATAAAGCCTTAACTTTGGACTTTGATCAAATAGACCGTCTATAAATTAGTTCAATAACTAGGCCATGTCTCATGCCACATGGTATTCCACCAAGTTACGTTTAGAAAAAGCACACTGAAAAAATTAGAACGCCGTTGATATGCTAGTAAGGACCCCACTGATAAATGAACATATATATCTGCTCTTAATGTTTAGCACAAAAATATCAAACTAGCCCGCAAAATCTTTATTGCGCAGCAAATTAATTCAGCTGGAAATTCTTCTCAGACACTATATAAAGCCTTGAATGAGTTTATTAACCCATGGGCTTGTAACCCGGCTTTACCTGAGTCTCAGGCCCTATGTGACTCCTTAATGGACTATTTTGATCAGAAAATAAATCAGATCTATGTCCATTTTTCAAGGCTCACTGACCTTAAAGTTTGTGACTCTCTTTCAATCTCCTCCCATCATGCTAATACTGAGGGTCTATCTAATTTTACCTTGTTTACCCCAGAGGAAATTGCAAAGGCTCTTAAGAAAGGGAAGTCAGGATCTCCCTTTGATGTCTGCCCCCCTAGAATAGTGGCATTACTTGCAGACCCTCTGGCACCTGCCTTATGTTCCTTATTTAATCAATCAATTATCACCAGGAAATTTCCCCATATGTGGAAAGAAGCATTAGTGTGGCCTATTAAAAAAACGGCACACCTTGCGGCGTCTGAGTTAGCCAACTACAGGCCCATTTCTCTTCTCCCCTTGCTAAGTGAAGCTTTGAAAGGATTCATTAATAACCAACTTATCATTTACCTTGAGAAAAATTGCATCTTAGATCCTTCTCAATCCGGGTTTCACTCTGCACATAGCACTGAAACTGCCTTAGTGGAGGTAACAGCTCACATCAGATTAGCCTTGGATTCTGACACCTCAGCGATGCCGGTGTTAGATTTGTCTGCTGCCTTTGATACAGTGTCACACCAGAATTTGTTACAGAGACTGCAAGATTGCAGAATTCAAGGGATGGCCCTAAACCGGCTTAAGGACTACCGAAGAAATATAAGAAATATAACACAAATTATCTCATTAGGTTCATTCAAATACCCAACTAAGTTGATTGACTAGAGGGTGCTCCAGGATTTCTGTTTAAGCCCCTCGCTTTTTAACATTTATGTTGCCCCTTTAGCAAACCGTGTTAGAGCGTATGGTTGGAGATCCAGTCATACGCAGACGACACACAGCTGATTATTTCATTTAATAAAGACCAAACAATAACCAAGCAATGGTTCCTATCATGTATGAAACAATCTCTGCTTGCCCGTCTTATTTGCAGCTGTATTTTCAACTACTTGAAGTCTGGCTAGTACGAGTTCATTGGCAGAGGCTAGCAGGGCATTACAAAGGTCCAACCTACTAATTATGAGCCCCTGTACCAACGTTTTCTTTGCTGGCATCCGTAGGAAAGGGAGGGCTTTTCTTAACTTGTGCAGTATGTGGACACAACATCCGGTCGTTGCTATTACCTGCTGTGTCATGGTGAACGTATGGTCCAATCAGACTCCATGATTTTTCACTGCCTGTTTAGGAGTGGGCGCCAGGCCTAGTTCAGCTGGCCACAAGTCAACTGCCCAATTCTTTCCCGAACAGCAGAATCTCTGTCTTAGCTGCGTTCAGTTGGTGATAGTTGGAAGACATTGAAGCAGTGATTGCTTTCATACCTGATAGGAAACATTGCTTGGTTATTGCTTGGTGTCTATTAAATGAATTAATCAGCTGCATGTCATCTGCGTATGACCAAGTGTCGTATAGATAACGGACATCACAACTAACCCCAACATCTGAGGATTGACAGTCGCAAACAAGTAATTCAACATGGCCCTTTACGTGGATGACATCCTATGCTCCATTACCAATACCCTTGCATCCCTCCCTGCTCTTAAAGAGAATTTTTTATGCTCATCATGGTATCAGGATTTAAGATTAAGGTCATAAAATCTAGCAGCATGGGGTTGGTGGGCAACACCAGAGAGATGCTGGAGGTCCTCAGGAACAAGTAATTCACAGTTCACAGAAAGCGTTTCTTCCCTACTTTAGTCTCCAGGCTCCTCCATTTTATTTCCCTCATGGAGTTAGCGATCAAGCTGCTGACCTTACTTACACCAATACAAAAGCAACATGGCTGTGTGGACGTGCAGCGGGCCACCATAGGCAAGCCCATCTGCACCCATTCGCACCCGACCGTCACCAGAAGCCAGGACCCCTGCACCTTTCGATAGGGTTAGCGGCTTGAAAAGGATTATATATTCCACCAGGGAGTTATTATAAATTGGTGGTTTAAGTACTTTGTCTAACCCGGTAAACCCCACAAAACCTCCGTGTTTCAACCATGTCCCACTAGACCTTGAGGGTCTAGCAGCTTGTTTAACATGCAAATACTCCTGCAACTATGCCGTACTAAGACTCACATTTTGGAACGCCCAGTCAGAGAACTCCTTCCCGCTCGTGCAATTTAAGACAAATCCCCTTTTACATATCATCACTTATAATAATAAACCCTCCTTGTCCACCTCCAGCAATATAAACATTTTCTTATGTAATATAAGAGCTCAATTCAAACATTCAGTCGTACTTTAGAATCTGATTTCTTCAAGTGCCCCAGACATTTCATTCCTAATGGAAACCCGGACGTGCCTTTCGTCTCTTCCAGCCATACCACATCCTAAACCTTGATAGAGACAGCAAGCTAGTTGGTGGGATTGCCATTGTCTATAAAGACTCAGTAAAGGTCACAATATTAAACAAACTAAATTCAGATCTGTCTTTTTCGAATAGTTTTTTCTCTGCAAGTCTCCTGGAAAGGAACATAATTATAAAGACCCCGGGTCCTAAAAGGGATTTTCCTTTCAAGCTCACAGAATACATTGCTTCCCATGTACTTACTTCACCACAATTTCTCCTGCTTGGCGATTTCAGTTATCATCATGAGAATATCTCAGATCCAGAGGTCGCCCAACTTTTCTCAGACCTTGAAACTTTAGGTTTACAGCAGAAAACAACCGGCCAAACACATGCAGCTGGTCACATTTTAGAGCTTATATTTACCAACTCCCCAGATCTCACCTGTTCTCCTCCCTTATCACTTGTCTGGACTGATCATTACCTGATCAGGTTTCAGACTACCAAAACCTGAAGTCGTGATAAATCGAACCTCATCAGCAGAGTAACAACCAGACACTGGCATAAAATCAATGTGGATTCCTTCTCCATAGAATTGAAGTTTACTTTATGTGAAGAGGTCTCAGACCCAAACAAAGCCTTAGATGAATTTCATAAAGCCTTAACTTTGGACTTTGATCAAATAGACCGTCTATAAATTAGTTCAATAACTAGGCCATGTCTCATGCCACATGGTATTCCACCAAGTTACGTTTAGAAAAAGCACACTGAAAAAATTAGAACGCCGTTGATATGCTAGTAAGGACCCCACTGATAAATGAACATATATATCTGCTCTTAATGTTTAGCACAAAAATATCAAACTAGCCCGCAAAATCTTTATTGCGCAGCAAATTAATTCAGCTGGAAATTCTTCTCAGACACTATATAAAGCCTTGAATGAGTTTATTAACCCATGGGCTTGTAACCCGGCTTTACCTGAGTCTCAGGCCCTATGTGACTCCTTAATGGACTATTTTGATCAGAAAATAAATCAGATCTATGTCCATTTTTCAAGGCTCACTGACCTTAAAGTTTGTGACTCTCTTTCAATCTCCTCCCATCATGCTAATACTGAGGGTCTATCTAATTTTACCTTGTTTACCCCAGAGGAAATTGCAAAGGCTCTTAAGAAAGGGAAGTCAGGATCTCCCTTTGATGTCTGCCCCCCTAGAATAGTGGCATTACTTGCAGACCCTCTGGCACCTGCCTTATGTTCCTTATTTAATCAATCAATTATCACCAGGAAATTTCCCCATATGTGGAAAGAAGCATTAGTGTGGCCTATTAAAAAAACGGCACACCTTGCGGCGTCTGAGTTAGCCAACTACAGGCCCATTTCTCTTCTCCCCTTGCTAAGTGAAGCTTTGAAAGGATTCATTAATAACCAACTTATCATTTACCTTGAGAAAAATTGCATCTTAGATCCTTCTCAATCCGGGTTTCACTCTGCACATAGCACTGAAACTGCCTTAGTGGAGGTAACAGCTCACATCAGATTAGCCTTGGATTCTGACACCTCAGCGATGCCGGTGTTAGATTTGTCTGCTGCCTTTGATACAGTGTCACACCAGAATTTGTTACAGAGACTGCAAGATTGCAGAATTCAAGGGATGGCCCTAAACCGGCTTAAGGACTACCGAAGAAATATAAGAAATATAACACAAATTATCTCATTAGGTTCATTCAAATACCCAACTAAGTTGATTGACTAGAGGGTGCTCCAGGATTTCTGTTTAAGCCCCTCGCTTTTTAACATTTATGTTGCCCCTTTAGCAAACCGTGTTAGAGCGTATGGTTGGAGATCCAGTCATACGCAGACGACACACAGCTGATTATTTCATTTAATAAAGACCAAACAATAACCAAGCAATGGTTCCTATCATGTATGAAACAATCTCTGCTTGCCCGTCTTATTTGCAGCTGTATTTTCAACTACTTGAAGTCTGGCTAGTACGAGTTCATTGGCAGAGGCTAGCAGGGCATTACAAAGGTCCAACCTACTAATTATGAGCCCCTGTACCAACGTTTTCTTTGCTGGCATCCGTAGGAAAGGGAGGGCTTTTCTTAACTTGTGCAGTATGTGGACACAACATCCGGTCGTTGCTATTACCTGCTGTGTCATGGTGAACGTATGGTCCAATCAGACTCCATGATTTTTCACTGCCTGTTTAGGAGTGGGCGCCAGGCCTAGTTCAGCTGGCCACAAGTCAACTGCCCAATTCTTTCCCGAACAGCAGAATCTCTGTCTTAGCTGCGTTCAGTTGGTGATAGTTGGAAGACATTGAAGCAGTGATTGCTTTCATACCTGATAGGAAACATTGCTTGGTTATTGCTTGGTGTCTATTAAATGAATTAATCAGCTGCATGTCATCTGCGTATGACTCGATCTCCAACCATAGGCTCTAACACTTAGCCATACGGGGCAGCCTCAGCACCTCTTTTGAAATCATTACATTGGTTACCAATTAGAAAAAGAGTAATCTTTAAAATCTGTTGTCTCGCCCATAAAGCTCTTAAGGGTACAAGCCCTTTATACCATTCTCAGAAGCTTATGCCTTACTGTCCGGTGAAATCCTTGCGATCCAGTGATAAAACACTTTTAACGATTCCTGTGTTAAAAAATCCAAAGCATGAGGTAGCGCCTTTTTATACCTGGCTCCTTATTACTGGAATAAATTGCCACACGAAATCCAATCAGGTACAGATTATTACCACTTCAGAAAAATGCTCAAGACAATACTGTTCTAACCCTGCAATCTCTGCCGCTACCCAGGGAGCACCGAAATACGACCTCCGAGGTGATTCGCACGCTTTATCAAATGGATTAAAAAGAAAACCAGTGACTACAAGCCACATCAAATACCTAGCCATCCACCTTCCTAAAAGATCAACCCAACCCATTTAGGTCCAACATTCCCCACTGCTGCAGACGCTTTTCAAGGGTCTCTACACATGGGGGAATCTAGAGATTTCATGGATGTGCAGAATGGATAGCGTCAACATTAACTTCTTTCCCAGACACCTTTATACGGTACAGGTTCTGCCGCTGCGCCTTCACACATCAGTAATAGATCATATGCCAAAGCATTTATGAGCTTTCACATTGAAGAACTGTGCCCCGAGGGTGCCCATGGCCACCCTTTTAAAAAATGTTAAACCCACCATGGAGGGAGAACTGGTCTTTCCAAAACATAAAAACTTACATCCAGACACCACAGATATGACTGGCCCTAGAATGGAGTACCGCATATGCCTCTAAGGAATGGATACGTATTGAACAAGCCTTTTCACTAATACCGCTAGGATTATTACCATGGTCCCACCTTGTGCATGGCTCGCACTCCCCAACTTGTTAACACTCATATTCATATTATTAGAACACTGGCAACATGTAACATGAAGGGGGCTCCCCTCCCAATTAACCCCCATAGTACAGCAATCCGGATTTAACCATAACCCCCTACCCCCCACTCCCCTGGCCTCACCAACACCAGATTCACAACCTGGTCGGATTGAAACCCCTCAATTGCTAGGTGACCTAGTCAAGAACCTGACACTTCTTACCAGACTAGAACTCACAATGGACCGGGGATTAGACAATTCAGATAATTTTAGACTATCCTATCTTCTACTTTCGGCTAGATGGGCCAGCCACAACAAAACCCCTTTAGAGTCCCTATTTGCAAATCATCAAGCCCAGAAAGGCATCATGTAGCTGCAGAAAACCCTCCTAGACCTCTACACCAAACCCAAATACATACAGGCCTCGGAGACAAAAATTGGACATGAAATCCCAGAAACTACCTGGGAGTGGGAGAAAATCTACTAGAGGGCTGTGAAATCATCAATATGTGTTAAATAGAAAGAAAACTCTTAATAACTCCTAGCCCAGTGGTAGTTATCACTCAGACTGGTACAGACAGTGAACAGAACAGTGAACAGAAGCTCTGCATTATGTTCGAAAAAGTATGGGGCAACAGGTACCTTTTTCACCTGTGGTGGACATGCCCACAGATTCAGCTGTACTGGAAAGAAATACTCTTGCACATCAAAAACATGACAGGGATCACATTACCACTAGAAACACTTGTGGTCCTTCTTGGTGCTGCCAGGGACAACAGCATATTTCCAGTCATCACACCCACACGCAAACTGATAACACATTTGTTGGTATTAGCCAGAAGACACTCACAAGGGTGTGAGAACAGCCAATTACTCCTCCACTACACTATTGGTGGGGCAACATTTGAAACTTTTATGCTATGGATAAGCTCTCAGCTATAATACATGACAGGTCTCACAAATTTGACGCAATCTGGCAAGCTTTTAAAACCTGCATGAAACTCACCAGCACATGGGTAATCCAGCAGCGCGTGGCTCCTGAACTAATGTGAAGGCCGTTTTCCATACCATGTCACTGTCCCCAAGATCGGATTCTTTATTGACTTGAATGACACCGCAACACGAGATCACATGCATGGAGATGATGTAACATTTTGTTGATATTGGGGTCGACCCAGATCTAACTTACCATTTGCCTTGATGAATCTGTGGTTTATTGGGAACAATCAACTGAAATGTGTGTTTTTTATTACTATCCATGTGCAGAGCCATGGAAAACAACAAATATACTTGTTAAAAATAGAGAATGATAAAAATGGAGTGACTGAAGGGCAGGGAATCTTGAGGGACACTGATGGTCTTCATTATCAGATAAGAAGCCGGACTAAAAGAGTTACAAGCCTGTCAAGGTAGGAAGTGATTGTGCCCTAATGAATTAAAGTCTCTCATTTGTGTTTCAATGTTTATAGAATCACAGGTACTTCACTGGGATGGATAGGAGGAGACACATATCAAAGACTCACAACCATTGGAATGTGAATTTATAAGTCAATGCCCTGGATTGATAAAGTTGTAAAATGCCACAGTAAGATGAAGTTACATTATCACTGAGAGCTCTGCCTTCAAGCACAGAATTTAACCTAATATAGCCATCAGCGGTGCTATAAATGAGCCCTTTCAAATACAAAATGAGAAATCACTTATCTGTCATGCCACAAAGAAGTGAAAATGGAGGAAGTATGAGCCAGATGTAGAACAATTTGGAATTGTGATTCCCAAACTGCAACTCTTTGCTAATTCACGATTAGGAAATTACAATTCCCAATGGACTAAAGGATATATTTGAAAATAGTGATTTCTTGTAGGGTTGAAAATCAACTTACCTCATGAATTTTAATGAGAAAGGTCACAATTTGGTACCCAATAGAAATCACTACCATCACAGGGATGGTGGCATGCTAGGTTCAACAGATGTATGTCTGTGATTGGTTTTGATTAAACCAATTTGTTTAATTCAGCCCATTTTCCTTAAAGGAAAACAAGCAATTAAATTTTGTAGGAGCAGATAGTGGTCCGTTCAATTATTGTTTTAGTGTCAATTTATTACATTTTCCTCTATTTTTCTTCATTAGTGTGGGACTTTTCTTGTGTTGTGTTTTCACTGTATTACTGCCTGTGAGCTGCATAAATACTTTACACATTGCCTCTAGGTTAAGCCTGACTGCGATTGTGTCAAACTACCAGAGGGGTAAGCACATGTTTATTTATTGACTTTTTGTGGTTCACCTTGACAGGGATATGGCTGTTACTTGAGACATGAGCAGACCTCAACTGCTGCAAAACAAGTAAAATGCCTGACCTAATTCTGATCTGGAATTAAAGTATTAAGCATTGATGGCAGGGACCTCCCACCTTTTGTTGGCACCAAGCAGCATATGTGCATGAAACAAAATGGTGTGCAGCAATTCCTCCATTTCTCCATTACTGCAGTACAGATGTTGACTGAATGATTGTGTTAATAATTGAAACTTAAGGTAACAAAGATTTGGTAATTAGTAGTTCTGAAATAAATTTTTATTAAACAGCATTTATATTTGCAATTACATTTACCTGCATTCCACACGAAAATGTTATTATACATGAGTTTGAAATTCGCTCTCGAAGGATGTTCAAAGGTATGTAGTTGCAAATAGTGCATTGTAAGCAACTCTAGTCAGTTTCATTAGTTAATGAATCACAGAATTTAAGAACTACTATATAGGGGGGGAAATTTTGTTTTTCCAGATCACTATTCTAAGAACCATAACGGTTAATGCCGTTGTTCATAGCACACTCGTTAGAAACATTGATCTAAACCTTAAAGACCACTAAACAGAGGGAGTTTAGGGTTGTAACCAAGCAACATTAGGAGTGTTTATTAGTAAATGGTACATCTGCAGGACTTAAAGTCATATTTACAGGGGTTTAATGGATTCGTTCCTGAAGGATTTTTAGCATTTTCGGCTAATGACATTGATAACCACTTGTCAGTATTCAGAAATCGCATTGCCAAGTAGGAGTGTCTCCCTGAAGGAATTTTTAGGAAACGTAACTCCACATTGAGCATTTTGAAAACCATTTATTGGCGTTTGGTGAAATTCACCCACATAGGTTTTTAGTAAAACATACTGCGTGTGGTGCAGTTTTAAGCATATTGGCCCTGTGATATATAACAAGACTTGCTAGGAACCAAATGCCAAAGTGAGAAAGATGTCTCCTATGGAGTAATGTAATCGAACACTGAACATTTTAAAGTAGAGTCACTAGTACCATTGGACAAAGCATTCTGAGATTTAAGGCTCCTTTAGGGGATCTGTGCCCCCCCCCACCCCTCAAAAGAATTCTGTTAAACCTTAGTGGCTGATGGTGCTTATATAAGCACACTAGATGGACCCTCTTGTACAGTATTGTAGAATTTAAATATTTTAAGTATTGCTTAAGCTGTGCAGCATTTATCACCCTGACTGATGTTTTAAACATAATGATTGTAGGAGTGGCCTCCATACAGTAGTTTGGTATCAACCAAAAGATTCTATAGTCTTGCATTCCAAATTGTGCCTTTTTAACATTTAGGCCAATTGCATTGGTCAATATTAGTAGTTTTTAAAGTCTCATTGAGCTTTAGAGGCAAACTGTGCCTTTTTAAATAAAATTTTCAATACCATTGGTTTGAAAAGGATTTAAAGATAACTTTTTTGGGGGGCGGTGATGTTGGAATGTACCATGTGAAATTATTTGTAAAATAATGTGTTTGCATATTATGCCAGTAAAAATAGTTTAAACTTCAAGGGATGCAATAACCACTTTAGAGGGCAGAGCTGGGTGCATGATGGTTCTTAACCAATGACTATGACATCTATGAATACATTGTGGACTTCTAACTACACGAGGCAAGTAACATAGGTGAAAACTCAACAGAATTTAAGACAACTTTACAGGGGAATTTGCAAGTTCTCCCCAAATGTTTTTCAGGAACATTGGTCAGATTTAATGATCAGCATAAGGAGCATTTTAGATATTGGCCGTTAATTCGTTTTTAGGAAATCTATCTGTAAATTATGCTTTTTGCAATGCACACACAAGTTACTTTGTTTAAGGTTAATAAGGATGTGAAGTCCACTGCACATAAGGTTTAGCATTCTTCCAACTTTTTATCTTGAAAAACTAATTGTAAGTGGGAGCAAGATTATTGAAGCACTGTGCTGCTCCTGGAGAAATGGGAGTCTTCAAATTAAGTTGCTTAATGTTCTCCTCAAAAGCTTTCAGATATTATTGTTATTATTGTTATTTCTACTACTACTATCATCATCATTATTACTATTATTATTAGTAGTAGTATAATTTGGGTATTTTTAGAACGCAGGCATTTACTGCAGAAGGCACTGCCTGAAGGAGGCTGGCCTGGCTTATAATGGGTACCTGATATTACTTACACCTTGTGCCAGGTCCAGTTATCCCTTATCAGTAGATTAGTAGTGTTCTAGCAGCTTAGGCTGATAGAGGTAGCTATAGCAGAGCATCTTAGGCTGAACTAGGAGACATGCAAAACTCTTACTATACCACTTATATCATATAGCACTACATCGCAATAATCACAATACTCAGAGTTACTGAAAATAAAGGTACTTTATTTTAGTGATAATGTGCCAAAAATATCTCAGAGGATATACTCACTTAGGAGGTAAGTAAAATACACAAAATATACACACAAACCAAAATCAGGTAAGTAAACAGTTAGAAAAGTAGTGCAAACACTGTAGAATGCCTTAGGATGCAATAGGCCTAGGGGCAACACAAACCATATACTAAGAAAGTGGAATTCGAACGACTTAGGGACCCCAGGCCTAGTGTAGTGTGTAGAGGGTCGCTGGGAGTGTAAGAAAACACTAAGGGTGTCCAAGATACCCCACCCCAAGACCCTGAAAAGTAGGAGTAAAGTGACCCTACTTCCCCAGAAACACACTAAAGTTGTGATAGGAGATTCTGCAAAGACCACAACAGACTGCAAAGCACTGAAGACGGATTCCTGGACCTGAGGACCTGCAAAGGAAGGGGACCAAGTCCAAGAGTTACAAAAGTGTTCAGGGGCGACAGGAGCCCACTAAACCCCGGATGAAGGTGCAAAATGGCTGCCTCTGGGTGGAAGAAACTGAAGATTCTGCAACAACAGAAGATGCTAGGAACTTCTCCTTTGCACAGAAGATATCCCATGGCGTGCTGGAAGATGCAGAGTTGTTTCCACACAGAACAATTGCAAACAAGCCTTGCTAGCTGCAAAGGTTGGGGTTAAAGAGAATGGGTGCTGCCTGGGCCCAGGAAGGACCAGGAGGTCGCCCCTTGGAAGAGGAGACAGAGGGGGCGCCCAGCAACACAAAGAACCCATGCAGAAGCAGGCAGCACCCGCATAAGCACTTGAACACGGGTTCAAGAAAACTGAGCATAGCAGTTGTCTCAACACTACAAAGGAGGGTCCCATGAAGCCGGTGGTCAACTCAGTGAGTTAAGCAATGCAGGAAGGAGTGCTGGGGACCTGGGGTATGCTGTGCATGAAGGATTCCTTGCAAAAGTGCACAGAAGCCCTAGCAGCTGCAGTTCACACAGTATACAGGATTACTGTTTGGCATGGGGATGCAAGGACTTACTTCCACCAAATTTGGACAGATGGTCAACTGGACTGTCGGGGTCACTTGGATCCAGCTCCTGTGTTCCAGGGACCACGCTTGTCAAGATGAGGAGGGAACCCAGAGGACCGGTGAAGCAGAAGTTTGGTGCCTGCGTTAGCAGGGGGAAGATTCCGTCGACCCACAGGAAATTTCTTTTTGGCTTCCAGTGAAGGGCGAAGGCAGACAGCCCCTAGAGCATGCACCACCAGGACACAGTTGAGAAAGCCAGCAGGATTAGACGCTACAATGTCGCTGGTAGGCTTCTTGCTACTTCGTTGCAGTTTTGCAGGCGTCCTGGAGCAGTCAGCGGTCGATCCTTGGCAGAAGTTGAAGAGGGAGATGCAGAGGAACTCTGGTGAGCTCTTGCATTCGTTATCTGATGAGAAACCCACAGGAGAGACCCTAAATAGCCCTCAGAGGAGGATTGGCCACCTAGTCAGGTAAGCACCTATCAGGGGGGGACTCTGATGTCACCTGCTGGCACTGGCCACTCAGAGGCCTCCATTGTGCCCTCACACCTCTGTATTCAAAATGGCAGAGGTCTGAGACACACTGGAGGAGCTCTGGACACCAACCCTGGGGTGGTGATGGACAGGGGAGTGGTCACTCCCCTTTCCTTTGTCCAATTTCGTGCCAGAGGAGGAGCTGGGGGATCCCTGAACCAGTGTAGACTGGCTTATGCAAGGAGGGCACCATTTGTGCCCTTCAAAGCATTTCCAGAGGCCAGGAGAGGCTACTCCTCTCAGGCCCTTAACACCTATTTCCAAAGGGAGAGGGTGTAACACCCTCTCTCAGAGGAAATCCTTTGTTCTGCATTCCTGGGACTGGGCTGCCCAGACCTCAGGAGGGCAGAAGCCTGTCTGTGGGTTGGCAGCAGCAGTAGCTGCAGTGAAAACCCCAGAGTGCTGGTTTGGCAGTACCCGGGGTCCATGCTGGAGCCCCGGGGATGCATGGGATTGGCACCCCAATACCAGATTTGGCATGGGGGGACAATTCCATGATCTTAGACATGTTACATGGCCATATTCGAAGTTACCATTGTGAAGCTACATATAGGTATTGATTTATATGTAGTGCACGTGTGTAATGGTGTCCCCGCACTCACAAAGTCTGGGGAAATTGCCCCGAACTATGTGGGGGCACCTTGGCTGGTGCCAGGGTGCCCTTACACTTAGTAACTTTGCACCTAACCTTCACTAAGTGAGGGTTAGTCATATAGGTGACTTACAAGTTACTTAAGTGCAGTATAAAATGGCTGTGAAATACGTGGACGTTATTTCACTCAGGCTGCAGTGGCAGTCCTGTGTAATATTGGTCTGAGCTCCCTATGGGTGGCAAAAGAAATGCTGCAGCCCATAGGGATCTCGTGGAACCCCAATACCCTGGGTAGCTAGGTACCATATACTAGGGAATTATAAGGGTGTTCCGGTGTGCCAATTAGAATTGGTGAAAATGATCACTAGCCTGCAGTGACAATTTTAAAGGCAGAGAGAGCATAAGCACTGAGGTTCTGATTAGCAGAGCTTCAGTGACACAGTTAGGCACCACACAGGGAACACATTCAGGCCACAAACTATGAGCACTGTGGTCCTGGCTAGCAGGATCCCAGTGAGACAGGCAAAAACAAACTGACACACAAGTAAAAATGGGGGTAACATGCCAGGCAAGATGGTACTTTCCTACGCTGCCAACTTAGTGGTCCAATATAAGTGCAATAAGGCTAAAAATGAAAAGACGTAAAATATTATCTGTTGAATTTCCAGGTGATTAGTTTCTTCCTGAATTTTATTAGGGAGAATTCAGCACACACTTTGATTGGGATACTGATTCACACTTACGCTGTCTAAACTCCAAAAGCTTTGATGCCCATTTTTGTTTCTGATTGAAATACTTTAAGCAGGAGTTAGGTACTGGAACTCAAGGAATACATGGAAAGTAATTTGTTAAAATTGTCATTAGAAATCTGTGACCAGGTCCATGTAATATGTTATGCACCATACAGGCTGATTTAAAGAGAATTATTTTCAGCACTGGATGTCAGCTCACATGCAGAGGACAAGCTCTCGCCATTCAATCAAGCTGATGAAGAAAAGAACCACTAGTGACATTGGCATCAACAACAGATTTGCAGTGCTAAGATCACCATCTTTCAATGTTTCAGTAAGAGGCAGAGCTTTAAAAAATATTTTTACCGTAGTTTTTGCGGTTTACAAAGTGATGGTCAATTTTTTCTATTTTTGTGTCTTCTACCTATTCGCATTTTGTGGCAGAAAGAGAAGCAAACCCCACAGGAGAGCCTGGCAACTATACAATTCTTTAAAGTTCTGAATTCAGTAAGGAGTAGTTTGTGTCATGCTGCTGGCAAACAAGAGGAAATTGTCATTTTGTTTCAGTGTAGTTCATATGTACTGGCTGGCAGAGAGGGTCAATTCTGCCTCAACCAAAGGGGCATTAAGACAGGCCAGTTGCCTAATGCCAGAAAGGATTGACCCCACTATTAGGTTTTTCAAAAATTTTCCCTGGGTGTCTAATGGGATTTCTGACTTCCTGGGGTAGACAGATAGGGTATAAATTCCAAACTGCCCCATAACAGAGACAGACTGTCTAGTCATGGGAAGAGGTTGCCCAATCCCAGGATAAAGTGCCCCCATTCCTTTTTTTAACTATTTTCCATGGTTTCAAGTTGGCTTTCTGCAATCTCAGGTGAGCAGATTATAAGTAAATCCTTCAATCTGATATATAAGGGTACAGAAAGCGAACCTAGGGGCCAGGGGGTATGAAAGCAGCCCAATGCCAAAAAGACCAGAGCACACCAGTGGGACAGGAAGATTGTCTGCTCTTTAGAGGGTACTGGGGCAGACCGATACTAGATATGCTGGCCTAAATCCAATTCCTTCTCTTAACATTTCCATGGCACACAGTGACCATTATTCCCTTCTGGAAAAGATAGTTTGGGGTTAAATGCCCCAATCTGCCTAACTGGGGGGAGGGGGGCAAAAATACTGTACTGATCTTGGGTGCTGGTAAAGGGATAGTCCATGGCTTGGGAGGGTGGTCCCCCATGATTCCATTTCCTGTTGGTCAAGTGGCGTGATCTCCGGCTTGGGAACCACTCTCCTGTGCCAATGTCTGAGCAGGAATCCACCAGAGAGATACCATTGGGCAGGTGAGTGGCCCTTGTTTATATTGGTACGTTTTCTGTTTAAATTGGTATTAATGGGGCTCAGCAGTGTAACTTAGCACCAAACCGAGTGTAAGAAGAGGAGGCAGAATGGGTCCTTCTACTTTTTCTTTCAATAGTGATGATGTGAGGCAGCATGGCACAGTAGTCCTCATGTACCACAAAAAAAGCTTCAGGCTGCCGGTGAAGCTTTTCTCCACCAGCCAGAGGTGGAACTCAGAAAGACCAGGAGGTTTTATGCAAGAAGCTGACGGTTGCTTGCACTATGGGAGTAGTGCAGCGGAGCATGAACATCATGTCCAGCAAACTAAAAGGGTTAAACACTTTTTTATAATAAAGTTTCCTTTCCCAATCCATGTGGCATAGAATAGATGGCGTGTTTTTTCAGTTTATTACTGAGCCAGGCAGATTTGCTAAGCCTGTCTGATTAGGTGAATCCGAAATATGTACTGTATTTGTGTATTATTGTTTTTGTCGAGGCATGGATGATGAGGGTATTCACAGTTGGAGAATTTGGGGAAATTTCAATGCGGAGCAATTGCCGACTATCTCACGATGCTGGTGTTTCACAAACCCTCCTGTTTGCAATTCAGAATAGATCAGAAAAATTGTTTTACATGTTGCAAGTATTTTCCAACATGTAAAAGGGATTTTGTACTCAATGGTATGAACTTTTGTGACTTTCCCACATGAGCCCTCATTCCTAAAAGTGGCTTAAATGCAAGCACTAACTTATATGTCGAAAGGTCTTAAATGTTTGTATGTTTCCAAGTTATTTTGAAAGACTTTGTACAGAGCACAGCAACTTGGGACTCCTTTAATGCTCCTACTGCTTTAACATTACTTGCAGGGAAGGCTACAGATGAAGATGATTTGAACCTTTACAAGTCTAGAAAAAGCTCTTTACTCCTGTACATCTAGGTACTTGTTCTAACTCCAAAAGCTATAGGAATGTACAAGGGACAGATATAGGAATACCAAAAGGCTCCATGTTATCAGAAATCCTCTCTTGTAGTATCCCAGTGACATGGTGCCATCTGATGTTTTGGGTTATCTTATCAAAATAGATTCAATTGTCAAAATAGATTCACTTGCATAGGGTCCCTTATGAAGTCACCAACACAGCATACTTGAGAGGCTTTATTCCAATTTCATGGCAGGAGGAACAAAAACTATGGGCCTGATTTAGAGTTTTGTGGAGGGAGTTAACTCCTTTGTGATGGTGGAGGACAATAACTGTGGACAACTCTCTGCTTTGACAGAAACTGCTGCAATGGTGGTTCCTGTCTTTGCAGGAAAAGTTTGGTAGACTGTTCCATCAGACTTGACAGCGGACTGGCAAACATTTCTAAAGTTTTTTGTTTTTCAAAAGAAAACTCCTCAAGTGGGAGTCTGTTCCTAAAAATAAACAAAAAAACTAATGGCCTCCACACACCAGGAGTTTATTTTTCTGTCACTTACAAGTGAAGGCAGCGGTACCCTCTCGGAAGGGGGCTTGGGACTCGGAGTCCCAGAAACATTGTGTGCGCCCAGGGGGCGGGGCAGGAAACTCTTCAAGCGCTCTAACGCCACCGGGCTCCCGCACCACGGGACAAGTGAAGGCAGCGGTACCCTCATGGAAGGGGTCTTGGGACTCGGAGTCCCAGAAAAATTGTGTGCGCCCAGGGGGTGGGTCCGGAAACTCTTCAAGCGCTCTTAGCGCCACCGGGCTCCCGCGCCGTGGGACAAGTGAAGGCTGCGGTACCCCCACGGAAGGGGGCTCGGGACTCGGGGCTCGGAGTCCCAGAAACATTGTGTGCGCCCAGGGGGCGGGGCGCTCTTAGCGCCACTGGGCTCCCGCGCCAGGGTACGCGCACGGGCCGAGCCCGGGCAAAGCCCGGGCCAAGGGCGGGCCCATCCTGCGCCCGTCAGAGACCGGATGAGGCCAGGCTGGGCCACCCGCCTGAAAAGTGCTACCAGAGGAGGTGAGCATTTAATAAGATGACTGGAGGCTGTTTCCTTTGTTAGAGCTGCCTTACGCTTTGCAGAGTCGGTCACAGTATTTTTGGCAAGGTTCTGGGTGACCATCATCTCCCCTTATTTAGGGGTAGGAGACTTGCACCAGCGCATAGCGATATTACGCCGGTTACTTTAGGGGTGCTAACTATTGAATGCAATGGGCAAGAGGAAGATAAGCATATAAAAGGGCGAGGGTGCTCATGGTCCGCTGATACAGCCATCCATTTCTAGTTACCTGTCATCTTTTATAGGGGCTATTGAATCTGAATTGGTGCAGGTTGAAGAACAAATTGGTGCTGTTCATAAATCAACTCTGAATTTACCCCTCGAGCCTAATATTTTAATTAAGTCTACTCATGAGGTACCCTTGATTGCTCCCTCAACCAATGCTGTACACCCTGGTATAGGAGTTTCTCCTATACAAGCTCCAAGTGTCCCCAATGAGCTGATTACTGCCCGCTCTCCCGCGGTCTCTCCACCATTGAAAAAGAGGAAAGTGGGTGGCCGCTCTAAATCCATCAAACGTAATGCTGGGGCTAAGAGGAAATCTTCATTACCTTCGGAACATTCTGTTTGTCACTTGTTGACTCCTGAGATGAACCTGGCTAATCCCATACTTAATAAAAATGAGAAGGGAACTTGGCGATACAAACTTATACACACAGTGGATTCCATACTTAAATCATTCTGTGCTGCTTGGGAGGAGAAATTGCTTAGTCTCTAAGATAGAAAATTGGACCACTTTTATACAACCTTGTCGAAGCTAAATCCTAAATTAACATTAGAGTCTACTAATTTGGGCAATCATCCTATGGTGGACGCTGTGGCTGATAAAGGAGAAGTACCGTACAATACACCACTGATCACTCAAGCCTTACCTTTGGCACGCCAGTTAGATGCACATGGTTTATCATCTTTGGTGACAAATTCCCCTGCTGAGACTAGGCCGTCCACTTCTTCCTTATGCTAATTCTATCTTTAGTTCTAAAAGCAAACAGGCACTGCAACTACCTCCTGCTTGTATGACATATGTTTTGGTCCTTGCGAAAGTACCACCCTTAGACCCCTGTTATGAAGAAGATACTAAGGCATTAATGAGGAAATGTGCTCATTGGTTAAGATCAAAGTCCAGATATAAGGGTGATCTAAATGATAGGAACTTAATGGCTCGCAGAGTAAATTGGGTTGGTTTAAGAAATAAGTTACATGAAGGCGATTGTATTGTGATTAATTTTGACAATCCTTGTTTAGTAAAATGCTTGATGGCAGATTTGTCTCACTGTGCTGGGAAGGAAGAGGGAATTATAGTCTTCCCTCTTAGCCATTCTTATGCCCCTCTCTTGGCATATGCACCTTCAAAAGCAGCAAAATGTGTTTATAAAAAAGGGCTCCCCACATCTTAAGTACAATCTTTAAGTTCCTCCGGCCATCTACAGGCCTTAAACCCCCTTGATGAGAATGAATGACATCTAACCAAGGCTAGAGCATTGGATGGTGTTTGGGAGGGATCTGATGTCGATATTAGGTTGGATATGGGGTTGGATAAGTGCTTAGTACAAGGGGGGCCCGACGAGATAGATACACCTCCACTCAAGCTGCTAGAAGAAGTGGGCGATGAGAATATGGTGGTAAGCCCAGGATCAAAATCGCTAACGCTACTGTGTTGGAATATTGCAGGGCTCCGGTCAAAGGTAAAAAACCCAGAGTGGCTAGAATTTATATCCACTTATGATGTGATTTGTTTGCAGGAGAGCTGGTCAATGGATCCTCTTTTCCTAGATGGTTATTATTCTTTACATCAACCGGCAATTCCCTCCTCAGCGGAAAGGGCAAGCGGGGGCCTTATGGTTCTTGTTTCTTTGCATCTCCCAAAACTGGAGGTTTCTTTAATTTGGTCTTCATCCAACTTCATGGTTGTTTTACTGTTATATGAAGGGAGTAAAGGTCACCTGATGATAACGTTCTATAATAACGTTCCAAATGGCCTTTTGAAGGGAAGTTTTGAAGAGGTTACAGATTTTCTGGATTTTTCTGATAAGCTCCAGGATAAGGAGTACACTATTATATGGGACGGGGACTTTAATACTCCATTATGTAGTTTGGAAGCTTCAGATGCTCTTTGCATTCCTATGGAGGATAGAGAGGCTTTAACTCATTTTATCCATACTAATCAAGGGGAAGTTTTAAATACTTTTATTTCTAGATTTGATCTTGTTTACGCTAGAGATAAGGGAAACGCAGCTAATCAAAAATTACCCACTTTTACGGGGAATTCGAAAGGGAGTATTAATGATTTTATTCTTATTAGTGATGCTGATTTCCTTTTAATTCTTGATTTCAAGATAATACCACACTGCGCCAGTGACCACAATCCATTATTTATTGAACTTGCATGTAATAGTAAACCGGTTATAAGTAACAGGGAACCAAATAGGGCAACCATTTTTAATAATATAAAAACTTCGGTTTACGAATGAAGTGGGAAAGAGTAGACCCTAAAACATTCAATCAGGAAATTATCTAACAAAATCTGTATTCTATTAATTTATGTTTGTCGCATCAAAGCATACCTGATAAGCTAGCATTAGAATATGTGAAATTAAGCTCTGCTATTTCAGAATCTCTGGCAATTGTTAGGCCTATTTGTGGTCCAAGGGTGTGCCGTTGGTTCAACTCTGTTTGCACAAAGGCCGATAAAGATTTGAAAAGAGCTCTTAGATCAAGCCCTTTCTCCTGTGACTTAGTACGAACAGCCAGGGCACAATATAAGGCAGCTTTGGCAACAAGGAAAAATGAAATCAGGTCTAGTGCATGGGATGAACTTATGGCAGCTACTGAACTGGAGGATACTACACAATTTTGGAGGGTGGTCAATCATTCTTATTTTATGGATCAGAATAATAAGGAGTATGAATGTTTGATACCAGAAACAGTGTGGTTAACCCATTTTACTAAAGTCTTTCAGCCAGAGATTAATATATCGTCTGTAGGGGGTGAAAGAGATAATCAGAGCCCTGTGGACTCCAACTTGACTACTATTGATTTGTTGTTTGACTTGCATGAGGTTAATACTGCTCTTTCCCGTTTGAGATCGGGGAAAGCTGCTGGACCGGACGGGGTTCCTATTGATCTCTTTAAGTCTATGCCGGATCTTTGGGGTCCTTTAGTCACTAATGTATTAAGGTCCGTAGTTATGAGTAAAATCCCCTCTTCGTAGAAATTGGCTATTGTCATCCCTATTTTTAAAAAGGGTTGTAGGAAAGATCCATCTTGTTATAGACTAATTTCCCTTATAGACTCTACAGCTAAGTTATTGGGAAGTGTAATTTTGACTTGACTGGAGGATTGGGCTACTGAGGCAAAGATTATCTCTCCAATCCAATATGGTTTTAGACCTGGTCTTGGCACTATCGAACAATCGTTGAATTTGCACCTTATATTGAGCAAATATGTGACCGTAAGGAAGGAATCTATCCATTTGGCTTTAATAGCTTTATCTAGTGCTTTCAATCAGGTGAACAGAGAGAAACTTTGGTCAATTATGGAATCCCTGGGGGTGGATCAGAACCGTTTGGAGTTAATTAAACGCTTATATACAGACCTGAGGGTTTCAGTGAAATATGGATCACATGGTGAGAGGTCCGCCTCTTTCTCTTCCTTGAGAGGAGTCAGACAGGGTTGTATTTTAGCACTGTTTTTATTCTTGCTATATATTAATGGCCTTTACAGTTTTTTAATAGCAAATGGTAAAGACTTCCCTAGAATGGGTGCGAGACAGCTCCCTGTATTATTGTACACAGATGATGTGGTTTTGATCGCCCGCACTGCTAATGGCTTACAAAGTCTGATGGATTATTTTTCAATCTTCATGCAAGATTTAGATTTGAAAGTAAACTATACGAAGACGTATGTGATGACATGTGGCCCTAGAAACACAAGATCTAAACGTTTTACTATGGGAGGGATTACCATAAATAAAGTAAAGGAGTTTTGTTATCTAGGTTTATACCTTCATTCCTCTTTGCAATGGAAGACTCATCTTACTTTCAAGACCCAACAGATGGGGAGAAACCTGGAAGCAATTTTCCGTTTTGCCCGCAAACTAAATCACAGGCCAGGTCATCATATAATCAGGCTTTATAAAGCTAAATGTGTATCTGCAGCTACTTATGGGGCAAGTCCGTGGGGTTAGAATAAAATTGATTCTCTCCAACATGCTGAGAACAAATTTGTACATAGAGTATTGATGGTGCCTAAGAATGTCGCAAATTTTATCTGTCACGAGGAACTGGGACTAAGGGCCAGATGTACGAAACGTTTTGCATGGCGCAAACTGCGAATTTCGCAGGTTGAGCCATGCAAAACATGCATCGCGATGCACATTCCCATTTTGCGAGTCGTAACTTGGTTTGCGATGCAGAATTGCTTTGTGACCGCGAACGTGGTCGCAAAGCGATTCGCAGTTAGCACCCATGTGAAGTGGGTGCTAACCAATTCGCAAAAGGGACCCCTTCCCCTTTGTGAATGGCTCTAAAAATATTTTTTCAGAGCAGGCAGTGGTCCCATGGACCACTGCCTGCTCTGAAAAAATGAAACCAAATGGTTTCATTTTCCTGAGTGTATTGCAACTTGTTTTCCTTTAAGGAAAACGAGCTGCAATACCCCCAAAAAACTGCTTTATTAACAAAGCAGTCACAGACATGGTGGTCTGCTGTCTCCAGCAGGCCACCATCCCTGTGAGTTCAGGGAATCGCAAGGGGGTCGCAAATTGCAACTCACCTCATTAATATTAATGAGGTGGGTCCTTGCGACCCCCTTGCGATTTGCAGATGGTGTCAGGGACACCATTCTGCATATGGGTTTGTGACTCGCAAATAGCGAGTCATACAGACTCACAATTTGCGAGTCGCAAACCCATTTCTTACTACAGCTGGCCCTTAGTTACATTAGGGATTTGATTGGTGTTGCCCCATTTTTATTATGGTTGAAAGCCTGGTTGAATTCAGTGGCCGCCTTGGAACAAGACTGTTTATCTGATTGTATCCATCTGGCCGATCCTATTTTCAGATTTCAACAACGTCTCAGATGGAACCTTATTTAACTTGGTTCCCGAATTTTCAAGAATATTCCCTCCTCGCTTTATTCAGATGAAATGTTATACATTTTAGGGTGGCTTTTCCTAAACAATGTTGTTGGCAAAAAGCGCTCCTGAAATGCTTGTGTGATACTATTACAAAACAAAGCACATGTCACTTTCTTTTATTTTGTTCAATCTACTCTGCTCCTAGTCGTACATTTTTATTACCTCTTTTACAGAAATTACAATTCACATCCTATAATGATGCTTTGATGTATATACAACAATTGAATTCTATTGATATCTGTTATGTTATTTTAAATGTTTTAAGAATAGCTATTGCAATTAGAAAACGTTTTGAATTAGTGGAGGCAGTTGCACCTTAATTTAGAGGGATAGTGTACAGGATTTGATTATGCTGAGAATTACGCTGAGGTTTTCGGTATTTTATGTGAGTATGGGATTTATGAATTTGAAGAAAGTTTGCAATTAGCACAGATGATGTATTTTATTATTGTTGCTGTTTTATATTTTAAAAACTGTGTTGTAAATAATATTATGTGTAAAATATTCTGTGCTTTTATGGTAATTTGCCGAATAAAGAATCTTGACTGACTGACCGACTGTCACTTATAGCTAGGTTTTACCATATATAGTGTGGACAATGTAAGGTTCTCTGATGGAGCTAACGAGTGAAGGAATGGGACTAGAATTATTTGTACTGAATATTATTGGAATGACAATGAATACTCTCAGTAAGTCACAGAAAGGTATAGAGGCATCAAAGACACAAAACAAAAGAAACGGACAGAAATACCTTATTACGTGACTTTATTACAAATATTGTAGAAAATAACACACTGAATAAACAGAGGTGTTTTCTTACTTCCTTTGTAGTGACCTTCGGATTGATCATTTTGCAGTTCCACTTTCATAGACATATTTCAGACAGTCAATGTGGATCTACTGCTTAGGTTCCAGAACTGATTTGGTGTGATTCTCTTTCAAATGCATTTTTCTGGCTGCAGCTGAGACACAGCCTTTGTGCTCTGACAGCAGATGTAACAATGGTGGCTCTAAGCAGGGGTATCCAAAACAAAGACACAATGAAATGTGAGATCTTTGCCCCTGGCTGTCATCACCTTTCCTGAGTAGTGATCAGGCATAGAAAAAGGGCTGTCCCAGCTTAGAAACTTTGTCACCTTTAACTGGAGAAACCTCTGCCCTACCCATCACTCCTACTAGCTACCCTAAGTCATCACTCAGGAAGAACTATTCAGTAGCCCTTTGCTAACAAGGACCTCATAGAATTTCTGTGGGTAGCCTTTTTTCCATACTCACTCACTTCGTTTCTGATTCTCCACCCTGCAGCCACAGGAATGCAGTCAATACACCTCCACTGTCTAGGAAAGCTATATCTATTTTCATCACATGCCCTGCTAAACCAGGGACCATCCAGGGGTGTGGTTGGTCTAACCAAATTAGCGGACGCACTCTGAGAGTGCTCCAGGACCTTTTCCTCATCAACCAGCATCGGGTCCTGTCTGATACTCCTCTGGCCCCAGCACTGCCCTCCCTGAACCCCCGGGGGCCATACAAGTGACCCAGATGCTTCTGGGGGGCTTGATCGGCCGAGTGAGGCCTCTTGTTCCTGGTGCGGCCTTCCTGCATCACGGCTGGTTCACTTTAGGAGGGGCTTTGGCAGTGCCGCAGAAATGGGGGTCAGCCACAGACCATGACCAAGGTGCATCTCTGGGTCCAGACTACAACAACTGGGTGGGCTCTCTCCCATACCCCAGGACCTCCGCCTCTGCTCTGGAACCATTACAGAGCCACCTAATGCAGACATGTGATCAACTGATGAGTTTTCTGCCTATCCGAGCACCCCCTACCCTCCCGCTTTAGACACACCACCTTGACCATTGCATGGGACCTGAGTGAGAGGTCCTCTTACCAAGGCCCCTTGAGGCTTAGCCAGGTCCCAACCTTCTGCCCACTCTGAGGTTTATGTTTGTGTGGTCCCTGCACAGACAGTAATGGGCACGCTGGTTAGTGAAGGGAGGGGGGCCTGCCATGCACTTGTCTCACTACAGGCCCCACTGACCACTGATCTGCACAGAACAGTCCCATCGGCTAATTGCCTCCATGAAGCCACATTGAATTTGGCGATCATTTGTGACTATGTGGTTCTCCTTCCGGGTTCCCTGGCTGACACTGACACCATGAGAAAGCATAATGGCTCCAGTGCCCAAACCAAGATGGACAAAATCACAAACTTTCCCTCTGAAGCCTTGAGACCTTCAGGGCTCCTCCGCCTCAGCAAACCGCAGACTCCAGGGTCCTGGCCACCATAATGCAGGCCATTCAGGCAGTAGAAACAAAAATTGGGGAAGAGAGAGTTGGTGTCTCCCTCCTCTGCCAAGACCAGGACCACTGTAATGTGTCTCTACACTGGAAAATGACGTGGAGGTCCTAAAACCCACTGTGTCCAGACTTCACGCGACTAAAACCACCCACGAAAACTGGGGAGAAGATGAGGAAAACAGATCTCAATTCTATAAGGTTGTGGGTTCCCAAAGGATGCAGAATCTACTGATCCTGAGAAATTCCTGGAATTGTGGTTGACCTCCTGGATACCCAAGGGACGATTTTCCCATGGTTCACCCACTGTTCTCTGACTCAGCGCTCACCTCCAGGGACTCCTTCACGCTTGATCCTCCATAAGCCGCGTAACGCTGGGGACTTGTGTGCCAATCCACCCGCATTATGATCTTCCTGGTCTACACTCGGGTTGTCCAACATCAAAGGAAGTCATTGGACAAGGTCAAACAAAAACTCTACACAGTGAGTCTCCAATGTGTGTTGATGTTTCCAGCCAAACTCAAAATGATCTTCAGAGATCGCTTCTATTTATTTGATATGCTGGAGTCACCCTGGGAATAGGTGGCAGAGAGGAGGGTCCTCCTGGGTTCTGCATGTTGTGGCAAAGGCCCCCTCGACCGACTGCACTGTCAACCCCCATTCACCAAGAGACCCAAGCATCGGACTGAGTCTATGCAGAGCCAGGGCCGCTCATGACTTAGTCTGACTCATCTGGACATAAAGTGTCTCACACAACTGAGGTCGCGCCGTTGGGCACCACCTTGTTACCATGATGGCCCAGCGCAGGGCCCTCAGAATTTGGTAAACTGACCATTGCGAAGCCCCTCTGATGAATGATACAGTATAAGCATTCTGATGATACAACTACTGCCTTGCTGGTTATTAGCCATGACTGGATACTCTCTCTGACCGTACAGGTTTACGCTGACTCTGTAGTTTAGCCTCAGTTTTGAGGAGATCCATCTCTAATGCCTGCTGCAGTTATAGTTTCTTTTCATGGGACTTTTATGGTAACAGATACTTCTGAGAAGGTAGTGTGAGGTGGGGGTGGTGGTGGGAGGTGGGGCGTTTATTTGGTTGATGTTGTCTTTTGTTCCATGCATGCAGTAGAAATTCATATTTCACAGCATGAAACTCAACTTACCTTAGGCCCTGTGGTACACTCTCTTGTTCCTCTGGCCCGGTGGCCAAGAAGGTCATGCTGGACCAGCGCTGTACTACCACACCATGAATCACCCATTGCTACCTTCTCCCTTATGTCCTGGAATGTGAATGGGTTACTAGACCTCATCAAAAGGACCATTGTCCTATGCAACATTAAGCACACCCAGCCCTCGAGTCCTGTTCTCCAGGAAAACCATCTGATTTGCTCCATATGCCCCTTATGTGCTGCTTTGGCTATGATAGGGTCTTCCACTCCAGGGAGACAGCCATACTCTTTCATAAGACTTTCCCCGTGGTGGTGACTGCCTGTACAACAGCTCCCCAAGGCAGACTTGTCGTAACAGAGGGTGTTCTGTAGGGAAAGCAATGTTATCTACTGAGTGCCTATGTGCCACCCCAGGTGCCTACTCCCACCCCCAAGGACCTTGACCTACCACCCTGGCCGTTCCCCAATGCTCTCGCATAGCTGATGGTGCCTTCAATGCCTCACCCAACTCTGACATGGATGGTTTGGACCTCCAACCATGACCCGTCAACAGAGGACCAAACAACGTAAGACCTTAAGTGTCTTGCTAGGCATGTGCGACGTCTGGAGAGCTTGGCACCTTGAGGCTAGGCAGTATACCCACACCTCCACAGCCCATAAAACACTTTTCTACTTTGATCTCCTCATGCACTCTATAGCCTACTAGACCACACCACAACTGTTTTTCCCAGGGGTATCTTGGGCCACTGCTCTTTGACATCCACTTTATGAGGCCAAACACAGCCCTCAGGCAAATTAGGCTTATTAATGCATGGCACCTCATGGATGCCCAGAGTTTAGAGTTCCTGTCTGCAGAGATTCATTCTTACTTTGGCACAAAGCTAGGTTCAGAGACTTCACCCGGCACACTTGGTTGCAGGCACAGCCACCACAAGGGGCATAGCGAAAGGCTATGTTGGGCATCAGGAAAGGGACACATTACATCAGATTACTGCTCTTGAGGCAGGGCCCAACAATGCTGGAGGGCCTTGAAGCAGCACATCTACAAGCACTGGGATAAAAAACTGAAAATTGCTATACTGGCTGGTGACCAAAGACTTGTTCTCCATCATAGTCCCGACAATTCTAGACCCTATGGGCCATACAGCTTGGGGCTCCATTGAGATAGCATCTATTTACGCTGACTATTATCGGAAACTCTGTGCTCACCACTTGCAGCCGCCACAAGAACAACACAAAACCATGTTGACGGAGATTACTTTCTCTTTGCTTTCTAAGGCATCTAGAGAGGACCTCAAAGCACTCATCAGTATTGAGGAAATAGACAAGGTGCTCCTTGGGATGAGCTAAGGGAAAACACCCAGTCCTGATGGATTTCCTCATGAGCATTATTCCAAGTTCTGCATCATCCTCTCCCCACAACTGCTCGCAGGCGTTTGGATCTTGGGCTTTCCCTCTGGAGCTTGACATGGCGACCATTGTGATGATCCCCGAGTTGGGCCATTCTGAATCCCAATGTGTGGCATACTAGATGATTACCCTAATCAGCACCAAGATCAAAATCTTTGTGAAACCCCTCAGCAATAGGCTTCAATGCGTTCGTGCCACATTTGTCCACCAGGATCTATGTGGCTCTGAGCTGATGCACCCGCCACTGTATATGGTGCATACATGTTGCACTGGCTTGCCTTCAAGAACTCCGGGACCCATGTGCCATTCTCTTAATTGACTTTGGAAAGGCGTTTGGTTCCGCTGATTGGCACATGTGCAGGTGAACTGTGTACTGTGAGCCCCTTTCCCATTCTTCAAAGTAGTGGGCAGGGTTGTGTGCTATCTCCATTCCTCTTTGGATTGGCCATTTGAACCCCTCACTAGACTGGTATACTGTGATGCCCAGATACACAGCTGAAGGTCGAGTGAAAATGATGAAGACAGGCTCCTGATGACTTGGCTTTTCTAAATTCTCCGTTCTCTGCCTTTTGTTTACCTAGCACTGGGAAACCCTCTTGGGTAGGCATACAAGCGCTCTATGCGAACAATGTCCTTCTGTTTTTAGCCAATTCACCCCTCTAGCCCTATGCAAGATGATGACACTTCTGCAATTCCTCTATATCCTCCAAAAATGATGATCGCCAACATGTGATTTGGAGCCCTTGTGTTCACAATTCGCTCCTTCCTGTTGGCAGACCAACCCCCCACATTGCCCTAGATAAATGTTGCCTCTCGATGTATGACTCTACTTCCGAGCCATACACATTGTGGTCATGAATGACTGGGTGTGGGTGCACTGGAGTGTCCCATCGTACCAAGTGAAACTCTCCCTTCTGGGCATTGACAAGGGGATGAAACTCCCCTATGTGACCCTATGCCTCAGTGCCGCCCAGAGGTCACTAAAAGTATCTTTCTGCACTGGCTGGTGGCACTGTGCTCAATTTTGTGGAACAAAATATAACCCAACAGTTCTGCAGAGCCAACTCCTCCACAACACTGCACAGCAAGAGGGCTTTGCCAACTGGGGCAGGATTGGGATTACAAATCTAGGGGACATTTGGCAGGGAAGATGCCTATGCACCTTCCAACATCTGCAACTCCATTTCCAACTGTCCTGGACCCAATTTCACAAATACCTGCAGCTCCAAAATGCCCTCTCCAGTTACACAATTGCACTATTAGATCTACCTGAACACAATCCCCTTGAAGCCTTGGGAAAGGCTTGAGAAAGGTGGCATATTCCAAATATACCACACACTTGTGATCAATGGCCCTGACTATCTTGCATTCCTCGGTCATAAATAGGAGTGCTGGGGCCTCTTAGGCATCTCCCTCTTAGCCCCTATCCTCCTATTTGGATCAGCCTGGTCCTTTGCCTTGACCTCATGGTCTTTCTAGCACAGCACTCACTGGTCTGGTCCCGTTTGGCCCTGGTTCTCTTTGTTTGGGTCCTTTTGAGCCTGGTCTTTTTGGTTCTGGTCCTCCTATCTATCCAGGTCCGATCCCCTTGGTCTTCCTGGCTCTTGCTGTTCTGGTTCTTATCTTGGTCCTGCTATCCACAGGTCTTGGTCTTTCTATCCCACTTGGTACTCTGTGCCCTGGTTCTAAGCCTATTGGCACTCCTAGACCTGTTCCCGATCCTCTTGGTCCTAATTCTTCTAACCCTCCTTACTGTGGTCTTCCTGGCTCCGGTACATCTGGTATATTCGGTACTGCTTCCCTTGTCTTCCTTGCTTATTGTTGTCTTACTGGCCACAGTCCTCAAGCTCCAAAACTATCCGTATCTCGTCTGGATCTTCTTGACCCTGGTGCTCCTGCTTCTTGTATTGCTGGTCTTACACCAATGGACCATGGTCCTTCTTGTTCTGGTCCTCCAGGGTCTTGCCATCCTGTTCCTCATTTTCTTGCCATCTTGTTCCTAGTTCTGTGGCCTGGTTTTCCTGGCTGTAGTCTTCCTGTTCCTGATGTCGCTGGTCCTGACCATCCGTTACTTCCGTGCCCTGGTCCTCCTGTTCCTGCTACTGAAGGTCCTGACCCTCTCTGCTCTGATCTCCATGGGTTGTTTGTGTCTGGATTGTCTTAGAATGTTTGACCTCTAGCTCTGGTTGCCTGTGTCCCTGCTGTTGTTTCCCTGGTCCTCCTGGCCATGATTGTCCTATTTTTGTTTCTTCATAGTCCTTATCCTTCTCAAGATTATGTTCCCATTAACCCTGATCCGCAGTTCCTGTCCTTATAGTTTTGGTTCTCTTGGACATTGTTCTCATAGACCTGGTCCACAAGCCTTCCTAGTCTAGGTCCTGGTCATCCTGGCATTCATGATCTGTTGTACTGGTTATCATGAACCTTTTCCTTTGACCATCCTAGTCATTCTTGGTTCCCTTAATCTTGGCCCATCTGGCCTTTTTACTTTCTGATCCTCTTGATCCTGGTCACCTTGTCTGGTTCTTCTTACACCTGAACCTCCTACCCCCTAGTACCAGAGGCCCTGGTCCTGCTGGTCCCTGTGGTCCATCTGGCCTCTGGTGTTCTGGCCCTCTTAGTGTTTTGTTTTGGTTATCCTGGATAAGTTCCTTGTTCTCTTAATCCTACTGGTACTGCAGCCATTGTTCCTGGCCCTCTTGATCTAGATTCTCTATATTCGGGTTGTCCTGAGCCTGGCGACTTTGATCCTGGTCCTCCTGGCCATTGTAGTGCTGTCTCCTTGGTCCTCCAGACTCAGGCTGGCCTTACATCAGATCCTCCTCACCCTTCTCCTGTTACCCAAGATGATTGCTCTCTCCCATCTGGTGATCCAAGCCCTCGTCCTCAGGTCCTGCTCTTCATTGCCCACTTAGCCCTGGTTCCAGTCCTCTTGGGTATGAACCTTTTAGTTCACCTTGACCTCTTTGCTCTGGTGTTCTGGTTGCCCTTGGTACTGATTCCCGTGGTCTCCCTAGCCCCTCTGCTGGGAGTCCTGGTCTCCTGGTCCTGCTGGTAACTTCCCTCCAGATCTTCAAAGTCTTCTTCAATGTGGTCCTGACCCCAGTCCTCCTGCTCCTTGTCCTCATGTTTTTGCAGTAACTTGTCCTGGTCCATCACGGATCATCCTAGCCTTTCCTAGTTCTGATTTTCATTGACCTCTGGTTGTTGCCAGCCTTAGAACTTCCCAGCCCGGTACTTCCTGATCCTGGTCTGTCTGGTTGTCATTCCCATGTTCCTAGTCCTAGTTCACTGGATTCTGCGTCTCCTGTTTCAGATAATCCCAGTCCTGGACTTTTTCATCCTCCTCACTCTAATTCTCTTCCATCATTCCTACTGGTCCTGCTTCCTTGGTTTATCTAGTCACCTGGTTTGCCTGTTCCTAATCCTCCTGCTCCTGGCCCCCCTGGTCCATGTAGACCTAGTCTCAGTACTGATATTCCTGTGGTAGGTCTTCTGGTGCTAGTCCCAGTGGTCTTTTTCGCTAGTCCTCCTAGTCCCCTGATCCTCCTGTCTCATCCTAGTCCTGCGAGTCCTCCTCATCTCCTGGTTTGCCTGTTCTACTTTGCTCTTGTCCATCGGACACTGCCCCTCTCTATTATGATCCTTCTAAAGAATGTTCTTCCTGGGTCTGGTCCTCCTCGTTCCTATGACACTGGTACTCCTAGTCCTTTGTTGTGGGTTCCCTTGGTTAATGTAACCCTTGTCACACTGATTTAGGGCCTCCCAGAATCTGATTATCGTGGACCTTTTGATCATGATCCAGCTGGGCCTGGACTTCATTGTCCTTTATATTCCTCCTGTTGTTGCAGAGCTAGGGTCTTCTGATCCTGCTAGCCCTGGTCTTTTCCAGTCATGGTCTTCCTGGTCCTAGTTCATTTGGTTCTGGGTCCTTGGTCCTCTTTGATTTGATCTCTGTGGTCTTGTTCCTCCTGTCTCTGGTCTTTCTTTCCATTTGTATCCTGGTACTGGTCCTCTTTGGTCTGTCAACCTGGATCAGCTACTCCTGGCCCTAGACATTGTCTTCCCTCTAGTCCTGGTCAATGCACTCCAGCCCTTCTAATCGTTATGGTCCAGGGCCTTTTGTTCCTGCTACCTCTGGTCCCTCAGTTCCTTGGGGCCCTTGTCCACGGGGTACTGATCCCCCTGTTCCACATCCTCCTAGCCCTCTTGATCCATCTCACCCTGGTGCTGGTACTCCTAGTCCTGTTGTTGCCTGTCCTGCTTGACTATTTGGTCCTGGCCCCTTCTGGCATTGTTAAACATTGTCCTTGTGGATTAGGTCTTCCTGGGCCTGATCTTCCTGTCTTTGTCCTCTTTGTTCTGGATGTCTTTGCTCTTGTGGCTCTTGTCCACCTCCTGGGCCTTACGCTCATACTGCTCAACATCCTCCTCCTCCGCATCCTACCCCATCCTTCCCCATGTCCCCTCCACAATGACTTTTGTCATGTACACCATCCAAGCCTGCCACTCACATTTTTATGGTTTTATTTGGCTTCCAGATTTCTTTTGCTGAGACAGCATTGTTGAGGACAGTAAAGAGGGCTCAGGAGATACATGAATTTGCCCACTTAAAACACTGCTTAGAATGTTAAAAATGAAACTCCCATTCCCAAAATACATTGGGCGGGTGACTAAAATGTTAGTGTAGCTTAAGGGGACACTGATGACATTGGACCAATAGGCGTCTATGTCTGAAAATTGTTTTTTCATTTGGCAGCTGGGTGAATAGGCACTGTATTTACACACGCCCAGAACTAGCGCTCACCAGTTTCACATGTTTGTTGCTTATTGGAAGTTTTGGGGGGGGGTTTAGAAAAGTTACAAAAACGTTTTAAAAAATGCCTTTACCTGGTTTTAGAATTTATTGTGTGGATGTCGGGGCAGGAGCCTTGTTTATGTGAGTATACTTGTTTACTGCGATTATGTTCAGAGTCACTTCTTCACTTGCTGTATTTCTGACTAGTCGCCAACTTATGTCAGCAGTCTAGTTGTTTGCGCTCTTTAGTCTGGCCCTGCTTCATAAACCGCTCCAGAGCATGAACGTGCCCAACGGGTGCACCATCAGCGTGCCAAAGGCAAGCCTATTTGCACCTGCCCATGTCTGACCGATGCCAAGGGCCAGTAACTCTGCTGTTTTCCGACTGTGATTCAAACATACTATGCCAGAAAGCTGAGATTACTCAACAAGGTACCCAGTAATAAATGTTTGCACTTCCTTACACCTCATATGCTTCATGGTGTTTGCAGAGAATGCAAGGCCAATTTAGGACTCAGAAAGTACCTCATCTTAGAAGTAAGGAGCCTTTAAAAAACCATACATCATGTTCACAGGGTCCAGGTGTATGTACTTAATTGTAGGTCATTTTCTAAACATTGTTCTGAGTTATTTGTCTTCTTTAGAGACAAAATCCGGATTCCTTGTTTCTAACCGAGACATGGATTAGAGAGTAATCAACCTTGGACATTGTAATTGCCATCACCCAAGGTTATTCCATCACCAGGCCTGATAAAAAAGACAGAAGGGGTGGAGGCCTAGCTATTATTTTTTTAAGGTAATTTAATTATAAGGACACTTTTGCACCTATTAAAATCAAGGATAGTGAGGGTCTCCAATTCTCCCTTGAACAGTTGCCTACCTTTACGCTGTCAGGAATCCTCACTTACCGTCTCCTGGACCAGCGCACAATTCGCTCAGGCATTTAATGATAGTGATGTAACAGCTACTAGGCTAATGCAAAAGCTTGCAGCAGTCCAGGTAAAGCAAGTCATTAAAATTCCAAAACACTGCCATGGTCCTCTTCTTCATCCGGTTTTCTCTAATATAACAAATTTAACCACAGAAGATGCAGCTCCCATTTTACTGTCACATCATTATTTAGTTCCCTTCTGGTTAGACATCCCTAAGCCAGTTCACAAAGAGATCCTCCCCCTTGAAATAAAGATGGACTTGGTCTAAATTTGATGTATGTAAATTGACGATCATTCTTAATGAATCTGCCCTGGCTTTGGAGGGAGACACCACAGAAATGTACAAAAACTTTGAAAGCTGGCTAAGGGAGTCTTTAAATCCCTAGTCCCATGCTAACCACAAAGGTCTAAGCTGACTGGTGGCTGGGCTCCATGGTATACCCTTGAGGTTGTGGAATTAAAGAAAGAGGCAAAAAAAGGAAAGAATCTGGAGGAAGTCATATGGGAATTCTAATAAAGAAATCTATAGAAAAGCTACAGAAAGGTACCAACAGGCCATGAGACAGGCCAGAACCTCTTGTTTCAGAACAAGAATAGAAAGTGTCAACCATTCCTCTAAGGATTTATACAGGGTTGTAAATAGCCTTATGAAGATACCCATCAGTAGATAGGCCCCCTCCATCTGCAGACTGTTGTGATATGTTTGTGAATGCCTTTTCTTATAAAGTAAAACACATTTTAAATATTTGCCAAAAACCATAGGACTAAACTACAGCATTCCCAAAGATGTAACAACCACAGCTCAAATAGACTCTTTTCCTACCTTAAAATATAAAGATATTGAAGGGATTGGAGCTTCTATAAAATCTGGATCACCGATAGACTCTGCCCCTCCAGATATTCTGTTAAAAGCAGAAAACAAATCCTACCAATTTTAATGGTCATTCTTAATAAGTCTCTGGCCAATGGCAATATTCCCCTCACCTGGAATAGTGAAACCCTTCCTTAATAAACCTTCTGTGGACCCCCATCTGACAGAAAATTATACACTGATCTCTTTACTCCCCATAGCAAGTAAAAGTTTGGAGAAACACATCAACAAGCACCTTTCCAGCTTTTTAGAAAAACACTAAATTCTTCATCCCACACAACTGGGATTCAGGCCAGAAAGCAGCACTGAGACAACTCTGCTAATAGCCACAAAAGAACTTAGGGCCATTTTTGACCATGGTGGCTCAGCAGCTATGATTATGCTTGATCTCAGTGCAGTTTTTTACACCGTCTCACATTCTATTTTCATCCAAAGGATAAATGAAGCTGGTATCACAAGTGCCACACACAATTGGCATGCAGCTTTTCTAGAAAATCGAAGCTTTCAGGTCTATGAAGAACCCTTCTTTTATGCAATCTACCCCATCAACTGCCATGTCCCAGAGGGCTCCTCCCTCAGCCCTACACTTTTAGGACCATATCTATACTTTTTGACGCAAATCTGCGGTAGCGCAGATTTGCGTCGAAAAGTATAACACCGGCTACCGCCATTCCAATGCGCCAGCCGGGCGCCTTATTTATGGAATGACGGTAGCCAGCGCTGGGGCCTGCTTAGCGTCAAAATAAATGATGGTAACTGGGCAGCGGAGACGTAGGGAAGAATGGGGTTGTGTGTCAAAGAATTGTGCAAGTCAGGTTAGCACCAAAAGTTATGACTCTAACCTGACTAGCGTCATCTTTTGACTAACAACCTCCATGGAAATGACTCCTGTCTTAGAAAAGACAGGAGTCATGCCCCCCTGCCCAATGGCCATGCCCAGGAGACTTCTGTCCCTTGGGCATGGTCATTGGGCACAGTGGCATGTAGGGGGACCCAAGTTAGCCCCCCCATGCCACTTAAAAAAAAAAAAAAAAAAATACTTACCTTCACTTACCTGTACTCACCGTAGATGGGTCCCCTCACCCATGGGTGTCCTCCAGGGGTGGGCGAGGGTGACAGGGGGTGTCCCTGGGTGCAGTGAAGGGCACCTGTGGACTGCTTCCATGGTCTCCCACCATGGAAATGAGCCCACAGGTCCCCTAACGCCTGCCCTGACCCAGGCGTTAAATAACGGCGCAGCAAATCCAGCTTGGCTACATGTTTTAAGGCCTGCCTCCTCCTGTGTGTCATTTTGACGCCGGAGGATAAAAAAGGCGCAAATGCCTTATAATCATTTTTTGCACGGGAATGCCTACCTTGCATGTCATTAGCGCAAGGTAGGTTATCATGTACAAAAAATGGCGCACACTCCATAACTTTGGCGCTAGACGGTTCTAGCGCCAAAGTATAAATTTGGAGTTAAGTTTGCGCTGAATTTGCAGCAAAATGAATGACGCAAATCAGGCGCAAACAGAGTATAAATATGCCCCTTAATGTATATGTTCTCGCCCCAGCAGAGATGGTGCAGACACACTACCTTGCCCTAGTGTCATATGTTCCTGCCAACATCGAGAAGAGTGGTCATACAGGGATTGAACAACTCTTGTCTGAACTATGGCAACTCCCTCTTCTTGTGAAGTCCTTAGTATGTCATAAGATGACTACAGGTCATCCAGAATGCAGTGGTGCACACTCTATACATACTCACAAGATACCAGTCAGCGGCCCCAGCTGTCAGATGTGCCGCGCAGGCTGTGCGGCACACCTGGCTGTGAGGTCCCCTTAAGGGGTAGAGCGTGCAACCTTTATGGCTGTGCGCTGCACCAGGACGCTTGATCATCATTGTGCGTCCTTTTCCTGTAATCACCTGTTCTTACCTGTTGGCGTTGGCATTTCTTCTGCCTTCCGCTTCCTCCTCATCCAAGTGGTCAACGTTTTCCAGTCCTGCTGGATTCGGCAGGTTCGCCCTCTAGCTTCGGGTTCGCCAGGCTTCCTCGGAATTCTTGTTTCTGACCTCTCGGCGACCTGCAAAACATAAAAAAACAAGGACATCACATTAAAGTGGCAATCTCTTCAATTTGGGTAACATAATTCCAACCTGTGATGAAGTTTAATAGAGACTTATCTGATTGTTTTTTTCTTTTCTGATGGAATTGGTAAATTCAACCGTCTTTGTTTTTTTCCTAAAACAAATAAGCACAAGAAATGCTTAATATCATTTACTTAAAATTTTGATGAACTGACAACTATTTGACAAATTCAAGGAGGAACACATATTATTAATGTATAATTTGATGAACTGATGAATATTGACATAGAAGGAGATGCGACTTGATTTAAAACTAATTTAGTATCAATGTTGATGAACTGTTGAACTATACCAGGAGATGCACATTATTGGAAATGGAGATGAATGGGATTAATACTGATTTATAATCCTGTGAGGAATTGCTATTAAGGTAGCTCAAGATCTTTACTCATATGCATCTATTCACTTACAAAATCCAAGGTTACAGGAATGTTATACTTAGGCTCACATTTTAAATCTACCAAACCATAGAAATTCACCTGTTATAGTTAGAGTTATCTAAAGTAAATATAAATTGTGCCCTAAGGTAACTATAACTCGTACCACGCCATGCACAGTTATCTGATCAGTTGTTTTACTGCAGATCTTACAGTGACATTATCAATGATGTTCTCAAAGATGACATGAGTGCTGTAATTTGTGGGGTAATTAGCAGTGCATGCGGAGGGCACAAGTTATAGTTACCTTGGGGCACAAGTTATAGTTACTTGAGATAACTATAACTATAACAAGGGAATTTTATGGCTTTGTATGTTTAAAATGTGATCCTAACTATAACATCCCTGCAACCTTTGTTTTTTTCAGTGAATTTCTGATTTTTTCAAATTCTATTTCCTAACTATAACGTCCCTGTAAACTTTGATTTTTTCAGTGAATTTCTATGTTTTTTTAACATATAGTAATCTGCATTACTATGCGTTAATCCAACCACTGCTATGCACCACCTTCGGCAGTGCACGACCGTGGTTGGCCTGAGACCAACCCATTATAAGCACCCAACCTTGCACTGTGCACGGCTTTCGTCTGTACGTGGCAAGGCCAACCCCCCTAACCACCCAACCCTATTCTGCACGTGGCCCTTTGGCCCCGTGCAGCAGGAGTTGGCCGCGGCAGGTCTCTCTGGGTGTGAGAATAGGTGTAACAGGATGTATCTCGGGGTGAGCGTCTCTTACTGGGTGTGAGAGTGCATGCATCAGTGTCTTAGTGGGTGCGTCAGTGTCTGTGCAGGTCTGGGACTGGGTGAGTGAGGGTGTCAGTGGGTCTGTGAGTGGGTGTATGAGAGTCTTGAGTGAGTTTGTGAGTGGATGTGTGGGTGTCTGAGTGGGTCTGTGAGTGAGTGCGTGAGGGTCTGAGTGGGTCTGTGAATAGGTGCTTGAGTGTCTGAGTGGGTCTGTGAGTGGGTGCGTAAGGGTCTAAGTGGGTGTGTGAGTGGGAGAAAGATTGAAAGAGAGAGAGAGGAAGAGAGGAAGAGCGAGAGAGATAATGTTTTAGGCTTTTAAGGATGATATACTTAGAATGAGATATTTCTGGACAAATTGAAAAGAAAAATGTATTTGTCAATTAAAAAGAGTGACATCACCTTTCAGAATGAGTCGTAAACCTTTGAAGTTTAAAATAAATTAATGGAGGGAAATTATCATGGACACACATGGAGTAGAACCCCTAACTGTCAGTGTGAGGGCCTGAGACCTTAACCATTAGGCCACAGAATGTTATTTTTCATTTTGTGCCCTATATGGGCTATCTGGGACAGCGGGGTGCCTCAAAGCCTCCCCTGTGGTCCCAGCCGGCTCCCCGCATCCTGCAGGGTTCAGCATTGCTCCAGCAACTAGGGAGCTGTTTTTAATAGCAGCTCCCTACTTACGGGAGCAATGTTTTCAACTGTCTTCCCTGCATGTGTATCTGCATGCAGGGAAGACAGATGCAAATTCCGCTTTCTGGTACAGGACCTGAGTGACAGATCCCGCTGTCAGAAAGGAGACTTTATTTGCTTTTGCTTGGTGGGACTGGTCAGCTCCCACAAAATAAAAGCGAACAGCTATGTCCTGGGGGTGGGCACCCGGGGACATAGCAAGAGCCGGCTCTAGGGGGTGGCGGTCCCCAGGGCTATAAGTGGCTACATGTGGGGGGCCCCGCTCCAACAAAAAGAGCCCAGGGGTGGTTGTGGTCCCAGAGGCTGCTGGAGTCCGAAACAGACACCCTTCACTTTTTTTATTGAAGCCCCCAGGGAGGGGGTGGTCCCCGGGGCTGCAGGAGGGCTTAGAGCTAGGCTTAGAGAGTCTGGGGAGAGCTTTGTCTTCTTCCCCTTATTTGCTGGACTGGTTGTGGGGGGGGCAGGCGGGCTAATCATCTGCCTGCAGGCCCTACACTGTCACCAGAAACAAGACTTACCAGGTGCGGTTTTGCACCCAAAAAAACTGTGTTTCGAGACCTGTAATTCTATGTCAGGACCGGAGACTCAGATTATGCTTCTCTTTCTATGCTTTATTTTCATACAGCAGCCAATAGGAGAAGATATTGTTAAAAGAAAACATATCCCAGCATTCATAGTATATACAACACAACCATAGAGAACAGAGTATATAAACCGAAGAGGCTAAAGAACTTCCTCTTTCTTTGCTGCTTCCGCAGCCAGTTAAGTACATGCCTTATTACCTTGTCATTGTGCTTTCTATTTGCGCTGTGTTTGCTTACGCGCGGTGTTAATTGTGGAGCGGGAGCGGGAGTGTGTCGGGTCATCCCCGGCTCGGAGATATTCTCCGTAGGTTGAGATGGATCGGCGGTCTTTTACATGCTGTGGGACGCGCGCGCGCGCTCTCTCTCTCCCTCAGTTGCGTGCCCTCTCACGACGCGCGCCCACGCTTTCTCATTTCTCCTGGCGCCCGTTTTCTAATTAAACGCGCGGACAGAGAACGGGAAGGTGCGAGTGCCGAGTATCTCCCGGCAACGTTCCCTGAAGCTTTTTTCAAGGATTGTGCAGCAATATTAGCGATCGCTCTCTATAGTTTGTGCCGGACCGCCTCTTCCTTACTCCCTGACGCCCTGGTATCAGGCTGTGACCAGGGTTGTATAAATTGGATTAGGCGCTGCCTAGAGTGCTGCAGGCTGGCTCCCTCCACACTCTAAATCATTGTAGAGCAGTGTTTTTCTTTTATCCTGCTGCTTTCAGCCTGCTGGGGTTTGCACTCCCCCTGATTGTAGTCTTGTACTACCCAGAATCCACGTTTTTACACGTGACAGAGATAATATGGCCCAATCATATACTTATGAGGACGAGGAGTATTTTGGGAGTGAGGCTCCCTTTTTTGATGAGAATTTGGCGGGCGCGCTAGACAATACCGTGCAGCTCTCGGTAAATAAGGCACTGGCGAAGGCTCTGGGGCCTCTCACCCATCATTTTGAGAGCTTTGCGCGCCAAAAAGGTTGGCTGCCACACATTGCGCCTTCGGATGAAGCGCTATCTGACCAGCCCTCTACCTCCAAAGGTAAGGCTAAAGCCAAGACTTGGGCCCACTCCGACATTTTCAGAAAATTGGCCTCCTCCATTCAAAAGGAACACTGGTATAGCTCCTCTCAAGCGCAAGACGCTTATGGTTCAGATTCAGACCAGTCGTCCTCCAAATCATCATCCGAGTCTGATTCTGAGGAGGATCTTGGGGCACGGCCGGGCTCGAGCAAACGAAAAAAGTCGGAGACCACTAAAGCCCCGCCTCCCAAAGCCCCTCGTGTATTGACCTTCAGCCCAGAGGAGATCGTCCACCCCCGCTCCTCCAGCTGGGTTCCTCCGCCCGAGGTGGCAGAATACCTCCAAAACCATATCAGGGCAGGTTTCGACAAGGACCTGAGGGCCAGGCTTCGCGCTGAGTGCCCTTGCCCAGACTTGGAGGGTAAGGTCACAGATACACCGGATGTGGATTCTACAATGGTCACCTTCTTAAAGAAATGGGCTAAAGACCCCAAAAAGGGCCTCGACCGGGCTTGGCATTCTTGCCAAGACAAGCTCCTTGATCTCTCGGGCCCTCTAGCAAAGATCTTGGAGATGGCTTACGTAGCCAAGGAGTCTCAGTCCTCTATCGATCCTGACATCCTGGTAGGGTGGGCTCAGCGAGCCATTTGCCATCTAGGCAATGCCAACGTGGCCTTATCGACAGAAAGGAGACGCTCTATCCTAATGAGAATCGACCCTCAGCTCACTGAACTCGCCACCTCTGAAGCGGGCCCTGTGGCCCAGGGACTCCTGTTCGGGGCTCCCTTCATTAAGGACTTGGCCAAATTTGCTGCGACCTTTAATACCATGGATAAAGCCCAACTGTCGCTCAAAAAAGTCTTCAGAGAGGCTCTTTTTCGGAGAGCCGGACGTCTGCGGGGTTGCTCGTCTGGCCGCTCCTTTTATCAAGGCCCCAGACGAGATGCCCTGTCCAGGGGCCGTGGATACTACAAAGAGCAACAAGCAAGCTCCACCTTCTATCCATTGCGTCCCAGAGGAGGTAGGGGCCGGTACCGCAAGAACTCATACATAGCTCAGCAAGGAGATACCCAGGATCGCACCAATTCAGGTGAGAATAATCCACCCTTCCGAGGTGGTTCTTGGGGGCAGGGTTCAAACTTGTTTGACGGAGTGGAAAACATTATCCAGGGACCCCTGGCTGTTCCAGACCGTTCAAGGGTTCAGATTGGAATTTTACCAGACCCCTTATCAACAATCCCCCCCTCCGCTTCCCCATTTTTCCCGTCCCGATATAGACATCATAGACTTGGAGGTTCAAGCGCTCCTCAAGAAGGGTGCTATTTGCCAAACTGTCCCCCATCCCAGGGGTTCCCTAAGTCCCATTAGGCGGAGGATCCTAAATCTCAAGGAATTCAACGCATGGCTGGTCTACCGACATTTCAAGATGGAATGAATCCATCTCCTCAGAGATATACTGCAAGAGACAGATTGGTTAGTGTGGCTAGACCTAAAGGACGCTTATCTAAGCGTTCCTATTTTCCCGCCTCACCGGCGTTTCCTTCAGTTTCTCTGGCAGGGCCAGTGCTTCGAGCTTCAAGTACTCCCTTTTGGGCTTTCCTCCGCTCCTTGGTGCTTCACCAAGGTGATGAGGCCTGTGGTGGAATCCCTTCGCGCAAGGGGTGTGCGTCTGATAGTTTACCTCGACGACCTGATCATTATGGCTCAGGACCCCCTTATCCTGCAGGTCCACTTGTCTTGGACGATCCAGCTTCTTCAGGATCTGGGTTTCTTAATCAACCAACTCAAGTCTTGTCTCCGTCGTCTCAACAGATCGAGTTTCTGGGCTTCAAGATAGACTCGGTGACAGCTCAGTTGATCCTCCCTCCTCTGAAGGTGCGCAATATCAAGAAGGAATTGCGCCTACTTTTCTCCAGACAGAAAGTGTCATTGAGGAGTTTAGCCAGGATGGTGGGTCTTTTATCCTCCTCGATCCAGGCTATTTTCCCGGGTCCCCTACATTACAGAGCCCTCCAACGGCTCAAGATTTCTCACCTCCAGAAGGGCTTGTCTTATACGGACTTAGTTCCTCTGAATCCAGAGGTCCGCTCGGAGATAACCTGGTGGTTAGAGCACATGGAGGCCTGGAATGGGCAAGCAATTTTCGGCACATCTCCGTATGTTATTCTGGAATCGGATGCCAGCAGATGGGGGTGGGGAGCCCATTGCGGGGATGTGACCACGGGGGGCCGTTGGTCGGAGGAGGAGCTCCGCCTCCACATCAACTGCCTGGAACTTTTAGCCGGATCCTTTGCAATCCGGAGTGTCTCTCCTCTGAAGGCGGATTGTTGCATTCTTTTGAGAATAGTCAACATCTCCGCGGTCAGACATGTGAACAAACTGGGGGGCACGAGATCTCAGACCTTAGCTCGCATTGCCAGGGATTTTTGGCAATATTGCCTCCAACATTGCATCTCAGTGATTGAGGAGTACCTTCCGGGGACTCGCAACACAGTGGCGGATTGGAATTCCAGATTCCTGCGGGATTCCAGCGATTGGATGCTGCTCCCAAAAGTCTTCGCCTCTCTGAACCAGAAATGGGGCCCTTTTTCGATAGATCTATTTGCCTCGAGATTGAATCGCCAGCTTCCTCTCTTCTTCAGCTGGAGACCAGATCCGGAAGCGATGGCCACTGATGCTTTTCTCCAGGACTGGTCACCCCATCGAGCTTATGCCTTTCCTCCGTTCAGCATGATTCCTCGTGTCATCTCACAAGTCCGACGTCTGAGAACGGAGATTGTGTTGATAACCCCTCTTTGGAGGGCTCAAGCCTGGTTCCCCTTAGCACTAGACCTTCTGTGCGACTTCCCTCTCCTAATCCCTCCTCTTCACAACCTTCTCCTGGACCCTCTGGGGTCCCCGCACCCCTTGATTGTTCAGGGCAAGTTACACCTGGTGGCCTGGAGAATTTCAGGCGTCATTGGTTCCTGCCAGGCATTTCAGAACAAGCTTCCAGTTTCATCCTATAAGCCTGGTCCTCCAATACACACAAGCGGTATTCCTCTGCTTGGAAGCGATGGATTCATTGGTGTGAGGAACGGGATTCCGATCCCTTTAACGCTGATGTCAGTTTAGTGGTCAATTTTCTGGCTTCACTTGCAGCTGCAGGCCTGGCTTACAGATCGATCAATAATTATAGATCCGCCATTTCAGCAGGGCATTTACCAGTTTTAGGTAAACCTATTGGTGAGCACCTTATTGTCTGCAAATTAATGAGGGGTATTCGTCTGTCGAACCCCACGCGCCCCAGATATTCTTCCCTTTGGGACGTCAACATAGTTCTTACGTTCATTTCGTCTTAGCCGGACAACAGATTCCTTTCACGCAAACAACTCTCGGCCAAATTAACCTTATTGCTATGCCTCATTTCATGCAAGAGGGTATCTGATGTACGTTCCCTTGATCTGCAGGGCAGGATTTTTTCTCCTACGGGAGTTTCCTTTTCGATCTCCAAATGTACTAAGACGGGCACCAATTCAGTGTCTTACCCTTCTTTCCCTCATAATCCCAAACTATGTGTAGTACAGTGTTTAAAGGCCTATGAATCGGCTACGGAAGAATTTTGTGCAGACCCTAGAGGTCAATTGTTGATTGCACTGCAGAAGCCTTTCAAGCCAGTCTCTTCGGCCACTTTAGCCAGATGGATCAGATGGCTTCTTTCTGAGGCAGGGATTAATGTCTCCATGTTTGGAGCTCATTCAGTCCGTGGAGCTATGGCTTCAAAGTCCTTTAATTTAGGCATGAGGTTGGAGGACATTATGAAGGCGGCAGACTGGTCTTCGGAATCTACTTTTAAGACTTTCTATCATAAACCCATTGTAGACATTGCATCAATCGTGGTTGATCAGCTTTGAACTAGCATAATCTGAGCCTCCGGTCCTGACATAGAATAAAAAAATGTCAAGCTTACGCGTTAAGAATTTTCAATTCTATTAAGGACATGGAGGCGAGGATTATCCCCCCCTAGTGGACAATAAGACCTCTGTTTACGAGTTAAGTATACTGTTTTTCATTTAATGTCATTTAATGTCTCATTGTCCTACCCACCCAGTGATGTTATCAGTGCATGTAAGTTGTGGACATTGGTTCTATGACATATACTATGATTAGTTCTCGTTTCCTTCCCTTTTCAGGTGTTGATCAGAGTTGAAGCTCGTCATTCCGGGAACTTATCAGTTTGGATGTTGCATCGTTCCTTATCCGGAGTGGCTGTGTTCTCCTGGATCTTTGGATTGTGTTCTTGTTCGATTCGATGTTGATACACTTTATTGACTTTTACTGACTGAGATTTCGCAAAGAAAGAGGAAGTTCTTTAGCCTCTTCGGTTTATATACTCTGTTCTCTATGGTTGTGTTGTATATACTATGAATGCTGGGATATGTTTTCTTTTAACAATATCTTCTCCTATTGGCTGCTGTATGAAAATAAAGCATAGAAAGAAAAGCATATTCGCCGCCTCCGTGTCCTTAATAGAATTGAAAATTCTTAACGCTTAAGCTTTAAAAAAATTTATTGCTATGTCTCATTTTTAAGAAGCTGGTCATTTCTAGCTTAGAAATCCCGGCCAACTTCGAGATACCACTTCATCTGGCTCATAACCAAGACAATAACTTTTTAAATTCCACGATAATGCACAGCCAAAAAACTGAAGTGCGTTTGTATACAATGTTTACATGTTTTGTGGCTGATTGGGCGTCCTTCTCAGCAAAAGCTAAAGGAGGAGTCCAGAGAGCAATGTGTAAACAAACTGCTTCTGAAGAGGCTGAGGGAGTGCCGTGGGATAATGGCGCAATTTTTTCTCTCTCTTCCCGTAACAGAAAACACCTGATTCTGCAGTGCTTCTCAAATACTGCCCATTGAAGGGCAATTAAAGCTGGCAGGTTGCTTCCTTGCTGGCTTTAACAAGAGATACATTCTGGTTGGCTGGTCAACTACCGGTGTTCCATCAAGGATGTAAATATCCAATAGAAAGTCAATAATTCTTATTTTGTTATCTAAAAAGTAGCATTACTTCATTCTTCTAGTACATCATTGAGGGCTCTTGTCATGTTGGATCGTTTGAGAGATTGGTCAGTCATCTCTGATTTATTTAGTTGGGAAAAGGCAATGACTTCAACATCCCTCTGAATTCAAAAAGATTCATAATGGCTCATGTCTTTGCAGAAACAGAATTCCATAATATGGATGCTGGAACTAAAAAAGAATTAATTCACGGTGGCTTTTCCTTTTCACTGTGGTGTGCTACACTGCAAAAACAACAAGTGATGGACGGAATGCTGAACATTGTCAAACATTCACCCTCTACACTGCACTGCTGGACTGGAATTCTGTGTCCCATTTTGCCAGTATCTTTTTACTTTCACTTGTAGAAAACTATTACAGATTTCAGCAGTGGATTGACCAACCCCGCAATCCCACCCACACAGTGTGGTCATAATAACATTATACAGTAAATCATAAAAAGGGGTTCTATGACAGAAACCACTCCTGCTGCAACAAAGGTGCAAAAATTGGGAATTACAACAGTAATAACCAATATTACTATTTTATATTAATCTGGAGCACAAAATAGGCAACTCACTCTAGAAAGTTTCAAAACGTATTACAAATGCATTCTATCACAATTTAAATTATTTCTTTGTTAATTGTAGACACACAACTTAGTTTAAAATACAGAGATCATCAATAATATTGCAAAACAAAACTTAACAATTTCACAACATCAATAAAGTTCAGATAGATGATGGAAAATGTACAAAAATAAAATTAATTCTTTCCCATGTGGTGTCTGATCCAAAAGCACAGCCAACACGTGTTTTGTCTACTAGTCTTCCTCAGGGCTTTATTCAGTATACAGTTTACTAATCGTAATATGACCAGTAAGAGAGCAATCAAAGTGCAACATATGCACACATAAATCAAGAACAAGGATAGTCCCTGGTTTGCTGTAAAAAAAAATACACACAACTGCTTTCAATGTTAAAAAAACTGCACCCCCAGCCAACAGCGAAATTTCAGTACTCACACGGGTGTCGAGATCCACAACGGCATGTACAGTCAAAACTCACTTGTAGGAGAACGGATCCATTCTGTTTTTGGTATTTGTGAGTGCTGTTTGCTGTATCTGTGTATAATTTTATTGTATTAATCAGTGATTACAATAATTCAAAATATAAAAGCTAATGACCCCATAAGAGTACATAACATACAAAACAGTGATTACACCAATGGCTGATACCTGCACAATTTTCCCAGTGCATCTGTCAACCATTGGCCGACACTGCAGAGGCACATAAAGGCCCCTCTGGTGCAGAGCACAAGAGGGATTCCTTTATTATTTTTAAACTCTAGCTTCTCAGGAAGAGCTTCCAGAGCAGTCTTTTTTTTTGCGTAATGACGTTCAGCGCACATGGCACTCTGGCGTCATTACCCCAAAGTGAAAGTAAAACGAGCCAATGAGCTTGTTTTAGTTTCACTGCATCAGTGCTCTGGAGTATATCTCAGCCCCTCAAGCACTAATTGGGGTGGGAGAGGTATTGTTGCAAAGGGGAACTTTCTAATGATGTCTCTTCCTAGTGGATCCCTGCTTGGGGATCACCGTAAGAAAGCAATCCCCAAGCAGGTATCCACCCATCAGCACCATGGATCTTGGGGGAGCAGCCCTTTGGACAAGGGCTTGTGCTCCCCACACCCCCATACCAGATCAATCTTTTTGTCCTTCCCGGGGAGCAGAGAGACCACTAGACACCAGGATGGATTTCATAAATAATTATAGGGGGTGGGGCTGCCCAGTATGGTGATAAGCTTTCTGTTCCCCCCAAGAGGGCAGATGGGGATAATTATCCCCAATCTACTGCCCCACCCCATGGAGGGTGCAGAAAATCCACTAGACAGCAAGGATTTTAAAAAAGTATAGGTGTGTGGTCTGGCCACTATGGGCATGGTCATTTCCCCACCCCATCAAGAAGCCAGAAAGTATTTCCGCCCCCCTCAGGTTGGATCGGGTCAATTACCCCAATTTGTCCCCCTCTGGGAGCATTAAACCCACTAGAAACCAGGGACGTCATTTATGCAGTATATTTATATTCATGCTCTCCTACACCTGGTGGTCCAATAGAATGCCTCCCCTGCCTGGGTGTGGAAAGGTGTATTCACTCCCAATCTGCCCCCCACTCCCTGCGGGCAAGAAAGCCCACTAAATACCAGGCATTTCAAAAAGGAGTCAAAGAAAACAAAAAGCAGCGATAATGTCTTTCTGCCCCCCACCCGCCCAGCTCTGGGTAGGTAGGAGGTTTGTCCCATTTGGAGAGATTGCAACAAATATGGCCCCGGGGGGGGCTGACTGGGGGTAAAAAGTCCACCTGACACCGGGGATTTTGTCTTTGTCTCAGAAGAAAGTGGTGCAGGTGTTGCACTCTGGCATTGGCCACACCTCCGACCCTTAAAAAAGTAACAAACCAGTCTTTTTGCCCTAATACCAAATAGTTAACCGCCACTAGATGTGCCAGAGACATTTTTGGTGGCTGGTATTTGGACTGTAGTAAAATTAGACATGTAAAAGATGTAAATTTTTACTAAGTTATTGGAAATATACCTCTTGATTTCAGCAATGTTCCAAGAACAGACAGTTTGTTAGACTCTGGCGATCTTGAATTTTAGTGTTTTTTAGAAATAAAATTGCTACTTTTTAGCCTTGCCTCATGGCTGGATAGATATTAATGACATAAGGACTCCTGTCCCAATCCTACTAGTAAATGTTGTCAAATTTGCTGAAGTGTTTGAGTTTTACAGTCCTCTAAAGTGATCATTCTTAATCAGTGAAGTCAAGAGTGATTGTGGTTTGGGCTGTTACCTCATAGTATGTGAGGGTATTTTGGTTTTGCTACCTGGGTCACTTTGTATTCCATATGCCTGTAGATTGGCTCCCCTGCCTCAGATTTTAGTTCCAATGGTACCTGTTGCCGAAGTTGTTCTCGTCATATTGCCATCGTCATAGTGACGCTGTAGAAACTGTACTCTTAACAGGTTACTAGAATCAATCCCATGAAGTTTCAGGAAAGTGACCAAGTAAACTTAGAATATTTTTCCAGTTTAAAATGCTATATTTTCCCTCAGATTTGTAAATTGGAAGTAAATCCAATTTTGTGACTTCCAGGTTACCCCTGACGGAGTTAAGCTGACTTGTAGACATTTTTTGTTATCAGTAGTGGTATATTTACGGGTAAGGTAGTACTGTTATTGTCCGGCAACTGGAATCTGACATCTTTAGTTTGAATTATTATACTTCGTACACGATGGGTGTTAATTTGAGTGGCTGCAATGGCCTCGTTTGTCACGAGTACCTTTTGGGCAGAGGTCCGGATTCTTTTCAGTTGGAAAGAATAGTGCATTTGCTAGAAGGACCAGATTTTCTGCAGTAGGTTTTGCGATGTCAGGAGTGCCTGTTAAGATGCTGTCTTCATTATGTACAGGATCGTTCACAGTGGCTGAGTTGACTGAGTTCTTTGGCATCTTTGCATCAATTTGGCTGTACGACAAGGACGGTTCAGAGGGCAAGGTCTCAATGGCAGTAACTAATGTCAGATTAGCTTTATCTTCTGTGATGATATGTCTGTTCTTGTTGGTTTCCTCAGCAGCAACTTCAATATTGCGCAAGGTTGAAGCAGTTTGTATGTTTTCTCCTGTACTCTGGTTAGCTTATTCCACCTTTATATTTAAGGGGAAAATGTGTGGTTTCTGAAGCACTGGTGGTTCGAACTATTGGCTCATGCATTGAAAGTTCCTTAGCCAAGATTTTTATATTCAGTTTCTGTAATATCTTTAAGAGCCTATTACCAAGATATGGCTTGCATTCAGTTGATTAATGTATGCAGTCTGGTACTTTTTCAGTGGTTGCTTTATTGTTTGAGGTCGGAGGCACAACCATTCCGTCAAGCGATAGGTCGGCAATCTGTATAAGCTGAGTTTCCTTAGTAACCATAGATGATAGCGTTGTGATAATTGAGTGGGCAACGTGGGTTTGTTGCCGATGTTATTTATGAGGCTGACTGATGAGCTAGAGCTTTACAGTTGTTTTTCTTATTGACAAAATTCCCTGGCAATTGCTGAATTAAATCAATAGTGTCATCCAGATGGGCGAAATTGGAAATGTTGGGTTCATAGCGTTTTAACATTGATTCAATATTTATTGAATGTTTCGTATTCGCCTGAATTCATTTGAAGTCTGTATTAAGGCACATTGTTAGGCTACATATTGAGAAAGCAGGTGAGTTTGGTTGATCACTGTGTTCGACATTTGACTTAGCAAGGAGTCGATGGCGCCCATCACTGTTAAAACTCGATATAATAGAGGCATCGGTTGATTCAGTCTTGGCCAGACCAGCAACATCCTTTGGAAGGGACGACTTTTGTGCTTAATCAAGTTGCGGGTTATTTCCAGAGAGGCCCGCTAATTCTATCAACAGGGCCGAGTTGTCGAGGGAGCTGTCCGTTTGTAGAGAGCTGGGGTTTTGGGCCTCGTAGTCGTCTTCTTCACTGCTGTCACTAGAGTCGGTAAGTGAATTGTCTGCTGACTGGCTTTGAGCATTTGGAACACTGTGGGGCATATTTATACTCCGTTTGCCCCGGAATTGCGTCGTTTTTTTTGACGCAATTCCGACGCAAAACTAACTCCATATTTATACTTTGGCGTTAGACGCGTCTAGCGCCAAAGTCCATGGAGTTAGCGTCATTTTTTAGCGTGGACACCTACTTTGCGTTAATGATATGCAAGGTAGGCGTTCACGTCTAAAAAAGTGACTCCGCGGCATGTGCGCCGTATTTACACTCCCGGGCAAAATTCACGCCCAGGAGTGGACGAGTCAAAAAAAATTACGCACGGCCGTTTTTGCGCCGTTTTTTAGCGCCTGCAAAAGGCAGGCGTTAAGGGACCTGTGGGCTCTGAAGGAGCCCAGAGGTGCCCTCCCATGCCCCCAGGGACACCCCCTGTAACCCTTGCCCACCCCAGGAGGACACCCAAGGCTGGAGGGACCCATCCCAGGGACATTAAGGTAAGTTCAGGTAAGTATATATATTTTTTTTGTGGCATTGGGGGGTCTGATTTGTGCCCCCCTACATGCCACTATGCCCAATGACCATGCCCAGGGGACAGAAGTCCCCTGGGCATGGCCATTGGGCAAGGGGGCATGACTCCTGTCTTTGCTAAGACAGGAGTCATTTCTATGGGGGTTGGGAGTGGAAAAAAATGGCGCAAATCGGGTTGAGGCGCAAAATTTGCCTCAACCTGACTTGCCCCATTTTTTCACGCCCAAGCTCCATATCCCCCTACGCCGGAGCTGCCTGGTGTACGTCGTTTTTTTCAACGCACACCAGACAGCGCCGGCGGCTAACGCCGGCTAATGTCATTCAATAAATACGGCGCCCACATGGCGCTTCAGAATGGCGATAGCCGGCGCTAATTTTTTGGACGCAAAACTGCGTTAGCGCAGTTTTGCGTCAAAAAGTATATATACGGGCCTGTATATTTCCGTTTCTGTTGTACTGGTTGTAAAAGGCGGGATTGGCCTTGAATTTCGTTACGAAAAGTTGTCAGCAATTGGGGCCTTGTACCTCCCTTGCTCATGGCCATAGATAAAATCACCGATTGAGTTGTCCCCAACAAACATTGAACATTTGGGGCACTGTGTATTTTTGCTGTAGTTGTATACAATGTGACAAGCAATGTTGGCCTGATATTTGGTTCTTTGACTAATGATAACCTTGAGCCTTGGCATGTTCTGCTGGTTTGATTCCCGCGGCCGTGCTGGTACTCCGCAACATTCCTAGAGAGCTGACTGCTTTGTTTGATGATTTATTCGGCTGCTTTGCGTTTTATATAATTATAACCTCACGAAGCATCCCGGGTAATCATCATCGTACCATTTCCCAGGTGATGAGAAACTGCTTGAGTTGTTGCACCTGATGAAAAATAAGCACGGCCTGGGACAGGGGTAGGTGTGTAAATAATGGGCCATATTTATACTCCATTTGCGCCGGATTTACGTCGTTTATTTTGGCGCAAATTCGACGCAAAACGAACTCCATATTTATACTCTGGCGTTAGACGCGTCTAGCGCCAAAGTTCATGGAGTTTGCGTCATTTTTTAGCGTGGACATCTACTTTGCGTTAATGATATGCAAGGTAGGCGTTCCCTTCTAAAAAATGACTCCGAGGCATGTGCGCCGTATTTACACTCCCGGGCAAAAATGACGCCCGGGAGTGGGCGGGTCAAAAAAAATTACGTCCAGCCGCTTTTGCGTCGTTTTTTTGCGCCTGGTCAGGGCAGGCGTTAAGGGACCTGTGGGCTCGGAATGAGCCCAGAGGTGCCCTCCCATGCCCCCAGGGACACCCCTGCCACCCTTGCCCACCCCAGGAGGACGCCCAAGGATGGAGGGACCCATCCCAGGGAACTTAAGGTAAGTTCAGGTAAGTATTTTTTTTTTTTTTTTTTTTTGTGGCATAGGGGGAGCCTGATTTGTGCCCCCCTACATGCCACTATGCCCAATGACCATGCTCAGGGGACATAAGTCCCCTGGGCATGGCCATTGGGCAAGGGGGCATGACTCCTGTTTTTGCTAAGACAGGAGTCATTTCAATGGGGGTTGGGAGTCAAAATAAAATGGCGAAAATCGGGTTGAGGCGAAAATTTTGCCTCAGCCTGACTTGCCCCATTTTTTGACGCCCAAGCTCCATATTCCCCTACGCCGGCGCTGCCTGGTGTAAGTCATTTTTTTTGACGCACACCAGGCAGCTCCGCCGGCTAACGCCGGCTAACGTCATTGAATAAATACGGCGCCCGCATGGTGCTTCAGAATGGCGTTAGCCGGCGTTAGATTTTTTGACGCACAACTGCGTTGGCGCAGTTGTGCGTCAAAAAGTATAAATATGGCCCTATGTGTCTCCCTGATTCTTGTTTAGTTTAATCAGTCGGGCCATTTGCCCAAGACGTATCTAATGGAACTCGATGATTCTGTGAGCTCAAGGTTTTGTGAGCCTTCGTTGTTCGTCTTTGTGAGCGTGTTTTCATTCTGGTGTGTGGCTGGTCCAAGGAATCTCAGGGAGCAGAAAGACAAATCAAAAACGTGATAATATTGTTTTTATTTTTAATTTAAGGTAATTCAGTTTAGGATTTTTAATTTGTTTCAGTTTAATTCTGGAGATGAATTTGGAAGTAGTCCAGCAAATTTTTGGGTGTAGCCGATTGCAGTTTGCAATTACAAGTGTAGCTGATACATTTTATACGGATGGACTCCCTGCTCAAGGTAGTGAGTGTTTGATAATAACTGGTAGTTTTTATAGATGGTCAAATAAAGCAGGTATAAGCAGTAATGCCCTGTTACGGAGCCAGGACAAAATGATATGGTTAACCTGGCAAATTTACGATGGAGGTTATCTAGCGCTAGAGCGCTGTACTACCAGTTCCACCCTGTGCTCCCACCTGGCAAGATCACCTGGCATTAGGTTACATGAGGCGAGGCGAATAATAACTACTGAAAACAGGTGAAGATGTGTAGAAGCTGTAGACAGCAAGCCAGAAAAGAAACTCCTCCAGGCCCTGCTATCAAGCATGACCTTCTACTCCTTATTTCAAAGATACTCACCACCATCCTGCTAATCTGGACCCCAGTAGCGCGTATCTCACCTTCCGGCTTCCCAGGAGGTGGTGCTGCACACTTGCTGTGTCAGTAAGTTGCTGGGCCACTGCCTACATCAGAAGGATGCCAACCACGTCAGAACCAGATGAACGAAGGGCTGCTTGGAGTGGACACAGCAGTCCTGTCAAGTACCACGCACCCTGAGTTAGACGAACGCATTGCAGTGCAGTTATGGGCATCCCCACACAAAAATGCATTAGTCACGCATCTTACCCAGACTTGTCGACACACTCTACGAGGCACTGTAGCAAACACGCTGGCTGTGAGTACGGCATTGCTCCGTAGGAGGTGGACTCCGTTAATGAATTCACAGCTGTGTCTTGTTAAAGTTTATTAATAGTTCAGTGATCCCTTTAAAGGGTGCTGTGCAGGGAATATTTTATCACCCACATTAATCTGAGCTGAGCCCTGCTTGCCTCTCAGTGTACCACATGGTCTTCTGACAGCGCTGCATTATGCATGGATAAACATTTTTGAATCAGCAGAGTGCCTTACTTGGATCTGGGGCGGCACTTTGGCTGTTGCTTTTCAGTAGGGTGTCTGCCCAATGTGACCCTGCACGTCTGCTTGGCCATAGAGCTCCTCAGGCAGCAAGAAGCTGCTTTGTTTCAGAGCTGTGCTAGCCTGCTGCCACCAGAGTTATACCTTTGGCCCCTGTGTGATCATGCAGAAAGTCACGTTTGCTGACAGGCACAGCCTCACTGTGACAGATAACTGTATGCACCCAATTCAGGGTTGCCAAAAGTCCAGGCTGGCGGTGAGACCAAAGAATTGTACGCAGTCCAGACTGAGGGATCAGAGACTAGCAGTAACAACCATTTGTAATGCAATTGGTCTTGCATTTGCTTGAGTTAGAGCTATTGGCATTGCAAATTCATAACTGGACTTTTCTTGCCACATTAATTGGTCAACCCTTCCTTATAATTTCGTCTTTTCCTGCCATATAATTCCAGTGGCCCTGCATATCACTAAAGCACTTCCATCTACCTTCTTCCTCTATCTGCAGCAAAAAATGAAAATGTTGCATTTTAGAATCCTAATTTAAACCTGCCATGGTAATTCCAAAAGAATACATCATTTACCACCCCACCATCAGAGGTGCTGACTGGCTAACACAATTCCCCCCAAAAAAGACACAAGACAGCCACGTAGGAGTAACAAGAGAAATAAACTAGAAGGGACACCCAAAAATGTCAAGAGTGTTCAAACAGTCATTGTGTAATATGGATGTTAGGATGGCCTCAATTATGGTTATAATTGTAATAAAGAGAGATTATTAAAACATATACATTTATCATATAAATCTTTATCAGAAATAGACTTTTGGCATTAGACTGTAATGCTCAAAACAGCCCTAGAGGGCACCATAACAAAAATATCATTTGTAAGAAACATGGGCCCGTATTTATCCTCCGTTTGCGCCGAATTAGCGTAGTTTTTTTCGACGCAAATTCGGCGCAAAACTAACGCCATATTTATACTTTGGCGTTAGACGCGTCTAGCGCCAAAGTATGGGCAAATAGCGTCATTTTTTTGCGTGAACGCCTTCCTTGCGTTAATGAGATGCAAGGAAGGCGTTCCCGTCTAAAAAAATGACGGCGACGCAAATGCGTCGTATTTATACTCCCGGGCAAAAATCACGCCCGGGAGTTGGCGGGTCAAAAAACCCCGCATTTGCGCCACTATTTAACGCCTGGGTCAGGGTAGGCGTTAAGGGGCCTGTGGGCTCAAAATGAGCCCACAGGTGCCCTCCCCTGCCCCCAGGGACCCCCCCTGCCACCCCTGCCCACCCCAGGAGGACACCCAAGGATGGAGGGACCCACCCCAGGGACATTCAGGTAAGTTCAGGTAAGTATAATTTTCTATATTTTTTAATTTTTTTTGGTGGCATAGGGGGGCCTTATTTGTGCCCCCCTACATGCCACTATGCCCAAAGGCCATGCCCAGGGGACATAAGTCCCCTGGGCATGGCCATTGGGCAAGGGGGCATGACTCCTGTCTTTACTAAGACAGGAGTCATTTAAATGGCGTCTGGGCGTCTAAAAAAATGGCGCAAATCGGGTTGAGGCGATTTTTTTGCCTCAACCTGACTTGCCCCATTTTAAGACGCCCTAACGCCATTTTCCCCCTACGCCGGCGCTGCCTGGTCTACGTGTTTTTTTTCCACGCACACCAGGCAGCGCCGGTCTGCTAGCGCCGGCTAACGCCATTCCATAAATACGGCGCCCGCATGGCGCTTCAGAATGGCGTTAGACGGCGCTAAATTTTTTGACGCTAAACTGCGTTAGCGCAATTTAGCGTCAAAAAGTATAAATATGGGCCATGGTCTTGTAACCATATTGTTAGCCTCAAGAGGAAATAACCCTATGAAAAAATACAGGAGAAAGTAATGCAGTGTAACCACACACTTAGCCCAAAGAGGGCATTTTTAGGGATAGCAGGCCTACTGCAATGATATTACAAACAAGGTGTTTAAAACAAAACTTCTCTCAGCTATCAAACAAAGGTTGTAGCCATGAGAAAGCTTAAAAGACAGTGAATGGTGGGAGGAGTTATTATTTTGGGGTCCCCACTAACGCAGTGTGGGGACCCAGAGATGATGTAGACAGAAGGAGCATTTTGAACGTGGGACCAATGTTCTAAGACCACCACATGCTGTTATGAGAAAAAATATTTTGTAAAAGTAATGCCTTGCAAAGCATTAGGGGGCGAGATTTCATGCCATAAATATTATAGTATGTTAACTGCAATGCTCAAAACAGCCCCTAGAGAACACCACAATAAAAATAGCATTTGGAAGAAAGCATAGTGCACTACATATTTTCAAGGCTGGCAAACCTATTACAACAATATCACAAACAAGGTCCCTAAAACATAACTTCTCCAGCCTATAAAACAAAAGCTCCAGCCATGAGAAGACTTACAAAAACAAAAACAAAAAATAATAATGAATGGTGGTAGGGGTTATTTTGTAGTCCCCACTAACATAGTAGGGGGACCCAGAAATGATGTAGACAGAAAGATCACATTGTGGTCAATGTTTTGAAAGTGGTCCCATTGTCCTAGGACCACCACAGCCTGAGTTATGAGCAAAAATGTTTTGTAAAACTAATGCCCTGCATAGCATTATAGGACAAGTTTCCATGCCACTATTATTTTAATATGTTGATTTGACCATAATGCTTAGAACAGCCTTTAAAGGACCCCGCAATGAAAATTGCTTTAGTAAAGAACATGGTCATGTAACTGTATGATTAGCCCCTAAAGAACATAACCACACTAAACAAATCAACAGAAAATAATGCAGTGAGAGCAGAGTACATTACACATACTCAGGACTAGCAGGCCTATAAGCCATGACAGTACAAAGAAAGCCCTTAAAACACAACCTACTCTCAGCTGTAAAACAAAAGCTCCAACCATGACAAAGGTTAAACAGATGCTGAATGGTGGGAGGGGTTATTATTTTGAGGTCCCCACTAATGTAGTGGGGGGACCCAAAGATGATTTGGACAGAGAGAGCATGTTGTTGTGAACGTTTTGGTGGCCGTCCTATTGTCCGAACACCGCCACAGGCTGATTTATGACCAAAAATGTTTTGTAAAAGTAATGCCCTGCAAAGCATTATGGGACAAGTTTCAGTGTCACAAACATTTTAATATGAGGATATGACTAATGCTTACAACAGCTCCTAGAGAACCCCCAAAGAAAATAGCATTTGTAAGAAACATGGTCATTCATCTGCAGAGTTAGCCCCTAGAAAACATAACCACACAAAAAACAAATAATACAGTACAACCACTTATTTAACCCCTAGAGAGCATAGTATATTACACACATTTACAGTTAGCAGGCCTACAGCAATACAAATATGACAAAGGCCCTTAAAACACAACCTACATTCTGCTGTAAAACAAAAACTCCAGCCATACACCAAATGAAAAAGAAAAAAGAAAAACAAAATCAGCAGATAGTGAATGGTGGGAGGGGTTATCATTTTAGGGTCCCTAGTAACATAGTGTGGGGTCCCAAATATAATGTAGATATAAAGAGCATGTTGTCGTGAACGTTTTGGTGGTGGTCCCATTGTCCTAGGACCACCATAGCTTGCGTAATGAGCAAAAATGTTTTGAAAAAGAATGCTTGCAAAGCATTATGGGATGAGTTCCCCGAGTGCAGTGAATATTGTAGTATGGGATCTCCTGCTGTGTCAGGAGAGCCGCTTTCACTTGAGGATTTCTGATTTAGGTAAGCACGAAACCAATTTGAAGTGTTTTAAAGTGAGAGCCACAAGAAATTACTCTGATTAGATAACTGTGAACAATGTGACCAGTGCTCCAATACCGTCAATCAAGTTCACGCTGTTGTGCCTGTTTGTGCTGTGAGCGCCATGGCTGCCAAACAGCATGAAGGGGAGAAACAAATGAAATAGTTCTCACATGTGGAAGGATATCAGCAATTGTGGAATAATCTATCTAACAGGGGCAGTCTGCAAGGCATGACAAAAACAGCATCAAGGCGAGACAAACGTAAAGCAATTAACAAAGACATCAAGTAATTTTTGAAAGGCAAGCCCATGAATGAGTTATAAGTGATGGGCATGAGGTGGGCGTGGTTAAAATCCAACAATACTTATAAGAGGTCGAAGCACTTGTGCCCTCAACCTAAAAACTGAGCTCCGGCCTCTGTTGTGTAATATTCAGTACTTCAGAGCCCTGCCTTGTAGCCCCAGCCCTGCCCATCCCGATGAAGAAACCCTGGCTCAGCCTGACAGTCAGTACCTGGGGCGGCACTTGTGACTTTCTTGGCACAGGTGAGTTGAACTGGGATGTGAGTGGCATCAATGTAGACTCAGATAGGTAAGGAGGGTCGCCACCTTTCCCTATCATGTTTTAACATTCAGCAAATGGGCAGACTTGATTAACAGGATATTTCTTTTTAATTGACCATATTCATTTGTTTGACATTGATTCTCTGCCTTTCTCTTCTTTTACTATCACTCAAAGGAACAAACTTTAAAGTCATTTATTTTTAGGTTTGCTGTTTTAGCGGCTCAACGTGATTTTGTGCTAGCTGGAACATTAAAATACTAGTCAAGCAAGGTAAAAAAAACATGGTCAGGTGGCAACCCTATGGGCTGGTTCTGGTCGAAGTCTATCGGGCTAAAATAGATAGAACTAGCTGAGTTGGATAGATATTATGGTTTTGCACGCACTGGGCAGGGCTAGCTCATTCAGATTGGAAATGGGGCTACGAGATGGCACTGGACAAGAGCAGGTCGGTTCTGATGGGTGTTGCTGGGGCTAGAGTGCACTGGGCAGAGCCACACTGTTTCTGGTGGATGTGAATGAGGCTAGTATGGCTTTGAACTGGCTGGGCTAGCTCTGATGGATGTAAGTGGGGTTAGAGTGCATGGAGCATGGGTTGATATGCTGGGTGTGTATAAAGATCGAAAACGTGTATAAGGACTGAACACACTGGGTCGGGCTGGCTGTTTCTGATACTGTTAATGGAATAAGGATCGACTGGGTTGTTCAGGCTACTTCTGTTGGGTGTTAATAGGGTTATAATGGAACATATAGTCAGCATAGTGCTTTCATTGGTCAGAATGTGGTAATTATTAATATTTAGCAATTTAAATGGACTTTATGGCTTGGTTTCCCTGGAAAGAAAGTGTCACTTAAGTGTCACACACTAGGTAGTAGAATGTCACACTTGGTAGCATGGAAATGTCATACATAAGCAAACTGAAACCTTGGCAGCTATGACACGGTGAGATCAGGCAGTGGCAGGACCCCCCCCCCTCCACCACACACACACACACACACACACACACACACCTTTATCAGAACAAGGCGCAGCAGTGGCGACGACCAAGGCAGGAAAACAGGGGCACGAACATGGACAGCGTCGGAGGGCACAGAGTGAAGAAGAATTTAGGCCCATATTTATGGATGGTTAGCACAGCTTTAGCACCATTCATTTTGAAGCAAAGATGGCGCTAACCTAACTCCATATTTATATTTTGACGCTAGACCCGTTGAGCGTCAAAATATTGGAGTTAGCGTCATGTTTAGGATGCGTGAAACCACCTTACGTTAATGAGATGCAAGGTAGGCGTTCCCATCCTAAACACAACGCTAACCCCCCTAGCGCTATATTTATCTCCAGGCACAGAAACGACGCGCAAGGAGGAGGCGGGCCTAAAGAATGGTGCTAAGCCAGCTTAGCGTCATTATTTAACACCTGGGTCAGACCAGGTGTTAGGCTGCAGGTAGCCCATTTCCGTGGTGGAACACCATGGAATGGGCACAAAGATGCCCACCTCAGGCCCCAAGAACACCACCACCCACACCACAGGGACACTACAGGAGGGGGACCCCATCCCAGGTAAGTTTAGGTGAGTATAATATATATTTTTTAAGTGCCACTGAGGGCCCCATAAATGTGGTCCCCTGCCTGGCACTAGGTATATTGGGCTTGCCCAGGGGACACTAGTCCCCTGTAGTGGGCATTTGGGTGGTGGAAAGGACTCCTGTTTACACTTTGACAGGAGTCATTTTTTGGCTGGTTGGGCATCAAAACAATGACACTAAGCTGGTTAGCGGAATATTATTTGCCGCTAACCACCCTAACGTCATTTCAGACCCACTAGTGCCATTTTCCCTACCGCCATCCCTGACCGGCTAGCGTCTTTTTTTTTTTTTAGATTCTAGCCATTCCTTAGTGCCATCTTGCGTCATTTATTAAATATGGCACTAAGATGGCTCTAGAGAATGTCGTTAGCCGACGTGAACACAAAACTGCATTAGCGCAGTTTTGCATACTTTTTCATAAATATGGGCCTTAATGCTGTATGTTTTGGTGCAATGATGTGTTTGCTGGTGCATGTATAAAATGGGGTGTGAGATGGTGTCTGTGTTGTATATGGTGGTAGGGTTTGGTTCAATGATTCATGTTAGTATGATGTTTGTGTGTGATGTAGACCCACATGGCAGGACAACTCAAACTAGCACAATTACACAGGGCCTTCTAAAGCAAAATAGAACATAATCACACTGTGAGGAAACAGACCATCAGTTGTGTGGCCTGCACAAGTAATGGGTCCACATTCACCTTCCACTGGGAACCAAATACCCTATTGTAGAGCTTGACTCTCTCAAAGTAGCGAACCAGAGCAATCCAAGGCCTACTCAAGGGAGGTGGTGTGGTTTAGTAATCAGTATGTGCTTTTCCTTTAGAAGAGTAAAAGTATATTTATTACACACTCACTACTCAATACTACTCAGTAATTTACAAATATACATAAGACTGATGGAAGGACCTTTGGCAACACTACAGTTGACCCCTAAAGGGTCCTCAAAACACACAGTATGGTTTTCATGTACGATGTAACACATAGCTATTTATGTGGGGATGTCAGTTTACAATAGTTCAGTGTTGTCTCATTTCAAGATTGGAATCACATGTTATGGTAATACGCCATTTGCTCACTGACTTTGGTAGCCATAATCCTTCTACACTCATTAAGAATAATCAAGTATTGCAGTCATGTGTCCACATTATCAGTAATAAACAAGAAAGCATGACATCTCCTTCTGCAGTTATTATGAGTACTCAGGCATTGCAATAAGGCGCTCACTTCAACATTAATAAAACATTGCAGCTTCTTAGGAATATAAATTATTGTTAACATTAGCAACCCTGTAAGTAAAGCACTATCAACATCTTTGAATAAAGCATTGCACAAGACCCTGTAAATTACTTTTAAATAAAGAATTTTCAGTACACCATGTTTCTGTGTCTTTCTTGACAGCCTTTAGGCCATGCAACCTGCAACCTGCAACCTGCAACCTGCAACCTGCAGCTCAACCCGTAGAGGATACAACAGTCCCACCTATAGACCTCCATCTCCTGCCTGGGAAGTGCTTGGAGAATGCAATCCAGGCTTTGGGGGGTCCTCCTTTTGAAGACCCTCCAGACTTAGGGTCAGTACAATTTAAAGATGCCTTTATGCCGGTTTAGGGGGAGCTGCAATTCTCCTGTAACTGCCCGCAATCTTGTCCTTTGTAGTCCCATTGTCCTGGAGCCACCACAAGCAGGGGCAAATATTCTGTCCCTTTCTACGTCGCAAGGCATTATGGGGTGCTCCTTCTAGGAGCATGAAAACTAACAAGCAGCTCCAGCCGCTTGTTTGATGTGCTGTGTGACCTCACAATACTCGTATTTCCTTTTTTTAAAAATCTCTGAGGGTGCCCAGTCCCACCCCAGCAACCCGCATGTTGCCAATGTTCCCACTCTTGGCTGCACCGCCGGCTCCTGGCGCGAGCAGCACTTCTCTGTGCTGCCGCAGGACAAAGCAGTTCTATTCCCCTGATTGCTCCTGCGGGCAGGGATCTCCTTTCTGGTGGTGGCCACCCGCTCCACCCAGACACAGGCACAGGGAGGGAGGCTGTCCCACCCTAGACGGGGAGAGTGTAGTGGCACGCCGCTGTCCTTCCTTGGCTGCCGGTGGCCGAGGTTGGGATCCCAGCTCTGTCTCTCTCTGTCTCGTTTGGGGAGTGCAACAGCCCTCCCCTGTTCTTTTTGAGCATCAGGCTCCAGAGTTGGGGTCCTGAGCCCTCTAATCCATGAGCCAACCTGGCAGTTTGGATCCCAAGGCCCACTTAACTGTGGGAGGGGGCCCCACTCATGTCCGCTCCCAGGGTTAAAAAATCAGAAATCATCCTTGGTGCAACCCCTGGCCCACCCCAGGTGGGAGGGTGAGCAGCCTAGCAGCGGTGCCCCACATGCTCTGTGAAGCGCTGGGGTGGTCAAAGGCCTAATCCTTTTCAAGCTCATATTGCGAGCCCCGTTGGTCCATTTATTTCCGTCTTGGGCTCTTTTGCTCCTGGTGGCAAGCCCTAGCTTCCTGGAATTATTTCTTTAGGTCTCCTGGGCTCTTAGGTGGCAAACCTTGCATGTAGCCGATTCCACTGACTTCCTGCACCAGCCTTTCAGCTTTTATCTCCTTTGGTGCTTCTCTCCGATTTGGCTCAGAAGTCCAGTTCTTTCCCCAACTAGTACTTAGGGGTTGTAAGGGGACCAGTTTCTCTGGTGCTGAGAAGAGCCCCTCTGGTCCTGGGGGCAACTGTGTTTTGAGCACTAAGTCCAGAGGGATATATCCTTTCAGTTCCCCATGTCTACCGCCTCCAGTGCCTTTGTGCAGCAGAAAACAAAACCAAGAGAGAGCTCTCCCCCTTGCACAAGACCTTGTAAGTGGGGCGGAAGGTTCTAGAAGTGTGACACTTCTGGCCTATCCTGGGGTCCCACATCACCTCTCCACCCTTAACCCAACCCTCTGGCATAGCATGCTGGGTCAATTCAAAATGGCATCACCAAGGAGTCACTAGTCACATTGCCTTTGGGGGCCTCAGCTCCACCCTTGTTGGCATCACTGCCAGGGCCTTTCTCACCAGATCGTCAAAGGGGAGCCCCCTTCTGCATTGGCTCCAGAGGTCTGGGCTCCATCCGTTGTTCAGTGAGCTTGGGCTGGCCCATCCCTGGTACAGTGTGACAGGTGATTGATTGATGAAGAGCCTTCATCCCCTCCCATTTCCTCCGCATGAGCTGCGTGAAGTACTGTTAATTGCCCCCTTTGTGTGGGGAGGCCTTTGTTCCTGCTGCTGGAGAGAAATGTAATTAACTTGGCAGAAGGTTGACAAAAGGCCTGGGCTCTGATCCTCAGCAGGGCCAGGGAAATATGACAATCCTGGATGACCCATTAGCTTACAAATATATTCTTGCAAATCTCATATTTGGGTTTGGCATACAGATTCCACCCTAGTTCGATACATCAGTGGTTTCTGTAGGCCAAAGGGATGCAAAACTACACTCTAGACAGCCTTCCCTATAGGTGTATAATGAAGTATCACTGCAGACAAGACAGTAAACCACACTGACCTTCTCTATGAGTGTAACCTAATATTATGAGGACTACCTCAGGTCAATATCCAATCCTACAGAGTACCTTTGTGCAGTGACCGGGTTGTGCACAATAGGCATCTCATGCTCACGTGTAATCAGCCAAGTGCCTCTTACCCTTACTATGTCATTGCAGCCATCCCTCAAAAGGTGGCACTGGCGGTGAACATGCACAGTGCATTTACAATGAGTTTAAAGTGGGTGAGTCACCAGTTGTAAGACAAACCCACAGTACGAAGGTAAAAAAACAGGTGATTAAAAAGCAAAGAATTCAGGCAGATTTGATGTGCAGAACCCATTGGCTTACACTCAGAAAATGAATATAACAAATAAAACTGCTTCAAGTTGGAGATGTACCATAACATGAAGTTTTTATATCATACGACACACCACAATAGTGACTACCAATATATCTTCAAGATAAATATGTTGGTAGTTAATATTCTGGAGTAAATATGGGTGCAGGTCAATATTACTCACCTCAATATTTTACATAGAAACTGCTAAATTCCATAAACATCAATCTAGAGCTGGCCATTTCTAAGGACATATTTATTTAAGTGGACCACTGTTCTGCCATGGAAAAAATCTGAGTCACTGGAATGAGAGCAATATTTTCCTCAATCAATACAAGACAGTATTGTTTGCAGATACCAGTGAGCCACACTACTTTCACCCATTTAACAGCAAAAAAATACTTTATACAGTGCTTTCTGGCACATTCATATTGCTTTGTGGCCATATGGATGATAGGTGTTACTAACAGCCAAACCATTGTTTGTCATCATATGAACCCAAGAAGACATATGGGCCGAATCAACATTCATTGGGATTTGAACTTGAAGCCTCTATGCAGATGCCTGCAGGACACCTTTAACCAACTGTGTTGCAGTCACCATCCAACAGTATGCACTACTTGCTCCTAGAGAATAAATATATGAATGTTTTTTCCTAATGTTGCTGTGCGATTGTACACATGTGGTGGAAAGGATGAAAAGGTGCTGCACAAAGTAGGGATTAGACAGTCTAGGACAGAGGTCTCCAACCTTTTTTCATAACATAAAGTACTTATGTTTAATGAAACTCATACCAAGCTGGTAATATCATTAGTGCGGTTATATTCACTAGGTGCACAAGGTTACATTAATGGCCACCACATGCACAATTACCAGCATAGATAACCTCGCTGCATCAGGCAGCGTTGCCAGCAGTAATGTAAAAATGATTTATCAGCTTGAAAGATCTCTACATGGTTAATACATGACCACCATAGCTGCAATGCTCCTGGTCCCAGGGTAATAGTATTAGCAATAAGTCTCACCAATGCCTCATGATTCATTATTTAAATATTAGCTTAAAAATTGTTTGGAAATCCAACTGTTAGTCCTCAAACATTAGCTTATGAGTTCTGAAAAAATATATCTTTTCATTTTGAATACATGCTTTTCAATTCAACCAAGCAAAAGCTTCTTATTTAGTAGGCTGGCCTGCACATAGGAAAGCTACTTATAGGTAGATGGGGAGCTACCAGTACCTAGCATTTGTGGCCAATACAGATTCTGTCTAAACTCTGTCTAGATTTACCTCTTAGCAATATAAAACTAGGAGTCCAGCTTCAGATCACCAAACAAGTCTCTAACCGCAACCACTCAAATCATTATTCTACAAATGATTCTTCTTCCAGAGACTTGATAAAGTCCGAAGGACGAAACACGTGTTGGCTGTAGTTTATGCAACTTAACAACTACCTGTGCTGTGAACAGATGTGAGCTCACCAAATCACCATCAATAAAAATCAACCATGACAAATTAAGCAAGTGTTTATAAACAATAATTACAAAGACTTACTCTCATAATTCAGATGCTTGTGTTCCCATTTTTCTGCCTACAGATTTCAGTCAAATACTGTCTTCGCAAGACGACAACCAGATGCTGTGAGCAAGTGTAAAACCCCCCTCAGCTTGTTTACCTCTTGTCACCTCAAACTCACACTATGCACCCATAATGACCGAAGGTGCGTGTGATTCTTCGTTTTCCCTTTGCCCACTTAAAGCGCCGTGGTCAGTTGTTTGATCCAATGTGCAGTAGGAAATTGGACATGATTATGCAGCCCCTTTAATGCTGTGCAACAGCTTATCTTCCAGGCTGATTGGTTTGAACTCTGCCAGTGCTGGGATAAAGGCAAGGTTAGCTGGGGTACTGTGATTGGTGAAACAAAATATGGAGGGACACAGTTACTTGACTAGCGGTTTGTAATGTCTTTTGTCAAAGTCGTGTCTTGGATTAGGTGTCAGATTCAGGCACAGCTGGACACTGCCACACCTTAACGCCAAACTCCGCAATCCATCACTAAGATACCCGCCGTCCACCCGTGTCCAAAAGATACATCAATATAAAGCTGCTCTGTGTTTTCAGCCACTATACACAAGACAAAGAAAAAAGGGAAGGAGGAGAGTGCGAAGTACCCACAGAACTTGCTTGCTGCAAAATAAATTGACCTCTTCAATAGGTAAGGAAAAACAACTCGCCCATTATATGTAATGTAACATATCACATCTATACAAGTTTGTGTATATTTATAGTAATAATGACCATTTATACTAACATAATACATACAGAATTTGTGAAAATAATAGTTGTTTTTTCCACAATCCTACAAGGCTAGGCGGATGGCAGATACAATTGCCAAAAACTTATCATAATCAATGGCATCCATTTAACCAATCTTATAAGAATACAAGTTTGAGGTAGTTTAGCAGTAATTAATGCTTATTGCTTGTGGCTTCATAAAGACACTTGCACCAGGTGCTGACCCATTGGACTATTTGTGGACTTCAACCAGCAGGTTATGCAAAGATTTGATCATGTGCTCTTCATGTTAGAGAGCTCAAAATGCGCCTTAACGCTCTTAAATTATTTGTGATGATTCAAATCTATGACCAGTTTAATACACACACCTCTGCGGCAAGTGAATCAACTACCTGATCTAGCTTGCCAGTATTATGTTCCCAGAGTTGCCAGATATAGCCCATGCTGACTGCAAGTGCTTACGACCCCAAGTCCACCTTACCAGTGTTAGTGCGTCAGAGCCTTAATAAGTAAAGTTACAAGGAAACGCGTTTGGAGACTTCCCAGTCCGAAATATTTCCTTGACACAATCAATCAACAGAACAAAATAACAATCAATATTGATAACCAATATTGATTAAGCAATCACTAAGAATCAATAAACGAACACTCCATGACCTTTCAGTCATGAATAACAACACCAATTTAGTTAAGTGTTAGGATATTTATTTCCCTATTTCTTTCAATCTAAAATGTATTTGTCTCAATAGCCATAAGCTTATCAAAACCACTATTATTTGGCAATCAGGACACAACTTAATTAATGCATAGATTATGAGCATTCAGAATTCAAGCACATCATTAATACGAACCAACTTAACAGAGTCTCATAAATACATGATTCAACAAAAGCAAGAACTCAGTCATTTGTCTATTTGCATCACATATTAGTGAACACCTTAACTAACCTCGAATTAGCATTAGCATGTTGGGCTTCATGCAAAACATTTTAGTGAACACAAATTTAGAAACCATCTAAACTAAGGCCTCTATCAAAAGAGCAGTCGGACCTAGAAAGTTAAGGCAAACAGACAATTACAATTTGCATCAGATAGTTACCAATCCGGCGGTCCATCAACAGCGTCCGTCTTTGTCCTCAGGACATCAGTTCATCAGCATCAGCAAAGTAGGACGGGGCAAAGTCTCAAGATAGCATAGCTAAGGATAGATTACTTCCCTCCTGTGGAGGAGAAGATAACATCAGGCAAGGATAGGCAGAGGATGGTTCTAAAGTGGCAAACTAAACTAAAGTACGGCAACTGGCAAAAAGTCTCTAGCAAAAGAAGTATATGTGGCAAAATGTCAAATGGCTAGTTTCTGAGTCTGTATCTGTGTGAAGATAATCCCTCTTCTCCTCGGGTCATGCCGTTAAATCAATACTGTCTAACAAGTCTTTAATTTCCCATTGGATAATATGTGGTGCATCGTTATCTCCATCAAATAGTCCAGTTTACGCTTCACCAGAATTTTCCACAAACCACAGTTCTCATGTCGCTGATTGGACCAAGTTATTGGCGCCTTCATCAATTGGAATATCAGGCAAGAAAATGTACACTTTACGCTCCAGTCAGTGTCTCTATTGTTTTCTCTGACTACAGGCAGCCTTGCACCTGTTACGAATTACACTGTTCAGCAGGAATGTCTCCTTGAGCAAGTCGAGTCTCATGAGTAAGAATTTACTATGGTTACACACACATAACTTCTAGAAAAGTACGGCTTCATGTCCTTCAGCAAAACAGCACATTGCATGTTAGAAAAAGCAATTCAAACATGAGGCCAGGCAGCTAGGCCCAAGCCCTTGCTAATTTAAACCTATATTAATTAATAAAGCAAACTCTTAACATATAACCTAAAATATGATATATTAGTACAAATTCAAACATTACAGTAGTGCATAACATTTCATCATTAATAAACCCCTTTTCATTAGTCTTCGTGTACATTGGTAGCCACTCCCCCTGGGCACATTTTAGACGTGTGCATTCTTTTTCTACGTTAACACATTTCTATGCAACATTATCACACATTATATTTCAGCTTCATATTAATATTGCTTTTAAACAACGCACTTCAACACCAGCAGATGAAGCTGGCAATATAGTTCAGTGGTTAATGTTTCATTGTGGTAAACTGAGGGCAATATGAATGTCTCGGGTTTGAATCATTATCTGGCTCACTCAGCCCTTCATGCTTTTAGGATTAACAAAATGAGCAGAACTTAGAGTGTTAATGGTTAGTAAGTCCTTTTAACGTGTTACTAAACCAATAGAAGGTAGTAACAATGACATATAGAAAATTGAGTATGTGCATGCTTCTATGTAACTATAGGTGTAAAAAAAACGTGCTGCATTGAGGCCATAAATCTTGAATGTTGGCAGAGCTTAAACTCCTCACTTTCCTTGTAGAAAAGTTGGCAATCATAGAGCCATTGACTTCAATTATGCTGCTCTGCAAGTAAATATCGTGCATAGTGGGTTGCACAGTATCTGCTAGGAAAAAAACTACTCTGAAAAGGACACAGTGGTTAAGGAGAAGGAGGAAATGTGACTGTACCACCCGGATGTATGCTGCCGCTGATTTAATTGTCATTTCCTGTTCCAACAAAGGGACTACTTTGGAAGTGACTTATCCTTTAATTTTATATTATAAAATGATTGTTCATGAGTACAAAGCATCCATTTGCATATATGAGGAGATGTGGCCTACTACTAGGGGTGTGCAAAATTTACGTACTTTTCTTATGCGTAGTTACACAAAATTTCAGCAAAATTGCACAAAATCCAAACCTGCCATTTTGCTCTATATTTTTGTACAAAATGCATCCCTGTGTTAATTTTTGACGTGAAGACGCATTTAGCAAAAGCAGCCTATCCTGTTCTGCTCGAGTGCGGCAAATATTTATAGAGACTGGCATATAATTAAGTGAACTGATATACAGGCATAATTGTGTGAATTACTCATAATAAGCATAACATGAAATCAGTGGCATAACAAACCTGGAGGGAGCACCCCTGCAAAGAACATGGAAGGGGGCCCCCCTTCCGGACTCACTCAGTCCAGGTGCTGTGCTGAGTGGGGCCCCTGGAGCTCGCCCACCCCCACACACACCGCAGGGGCTGTGGGCCTTTGTTATGCCACTGAAAGGCACGTGCTACTAATCGTTCACAAGAGGTGTGGCATATGTAGGTATAGGTGTGGCCCAAATATTTGAATTAGAACCCTGCGCTGGTGCCTCAATTATTTTCTGTTAGTACATACAGATAATTCACAAAACAACTAACAAGTACACCAAAAAAAAGCCAGACCTATTGACTTTAACAATGCTTGTTAGCAGTTCAGTATCATATAAATAACTGACAATACCTGTGCATCTTTCCACATCACTGCCCTTTACACCATCGGTAGGAAGTTGGCTCTGTATATACTATTTTAAAGTAAGAAATAGTGTGCCCAGAGTCCAAGGATTCCCCTTAGAGGTGAGATAGTGGCAAAATTAGATAATTTGAATGCTCTATTTTGTGGCAGTGTGGTTGAGCAGTAGGCCTAACAGAAGGTAGTGTTAAGCATTTGTCGTACACACACAGGCAATAAATGAGGAACAAACACTCAAAGACTAACTCCAGGCCAATTGTTTTTTTTTATATAGAAAAATATATTTTCTTAGTTTATTTTAAGAACCACAAGTTCAAGATTTGAAGTAAATACATAAAATGCAAGGTACTCCACACAGGTAAATTAGACAGTGCAAAAATCCTGAGGGAAGTAAGTATGAGTTAGGTTGTGATGTAAGTAAGACACTTACAAGTCTCAGTTCCTGGGCATAGGCCACCCACTGTTGGGGGTTCAAGGCAACCCCAAAGTTACCATACCAGCAGCTCAGGGCCGGTCATGTACAGAGGTCAAAGAGGTGTCCAAAACACATAGGTGCCTATGGAGAACAGGGGTGCTCTGGTTCCAGTCTGCCAGCAGGTAAGTACCCGCGTCCTAGGGGGCAGACCAAGGGGGTTTTGTAGAGCACTGGGGGGGACACAAGTAGGCACACAAAACACACCCTCAGCGGCACAGGGGCGGCCGGGTGCAGTGTGCAAAGCAGGGGTCAGGTTTTGTATAGGTTTCAATGGAGGGACCCAGAGGTCACTCTGGCGGTGCAGGCATGCACAGGGGGGGCTTCTCAGGCCAACCACTACCTGGGCTAGGCAGAGGGTCGCCTGGGGGTCACTCCTGCACCGAGGTTCAGTTCCTTCAGGTCCTGGGGGCTGCGGGTGCAGTGGTTGGTCCAGGCGTCGGGTCAATTGTTACAGGCAGTCGCTGTCAGGGGGAGCCTGTGGATTCTCTCTGCAGGCGTCGCTGTTGGTGTGCAGGGGGCTCGTCTCGGGCTACTCACAGGGTTGCAGTCGCCAGGGAGTCATCCCTGTGGTGTTTGTTCTCTGGATCTCGAGCAGGGGCGTCAGGTGCAGAGTGGGAAGTCTCACGCTTCTGGCAGGAAACGTGAAGTCTTTAAAGTTGTAGAAAAGTTGCAAGTTTGTTGCAGATTGTTGAGCAGAGCCACTGCTCACTGGAGTTCCTTGGTCCTGGGCAGTCCTCTGAGGCTTCAGAGGTTGCTGGTCCCTATTGGATGTGTCGCTGGTTCCAGGTTTTCGACTCTGGAGACAGGCCGGTAGGGCTGGGGCCAAAGCAGTTGTCGCCGTCCGTCGTCTCTGCAGGCTTGTAGGTCAGCAGTCCTTCTTCTTTGGTTCAGGTTGCAGGAATCCGATTTCCTGGGTTCTGGGGTGCCCTTAAATACTAAATTTAGGGGTGTGTTTAGGTCTTGGAGGGCAGTAGCCAATGGCTACTGTCCTGCAGGGTGGCTACACCCTCTTTGTGCCTCCTCCCTGATCCTATTGGGGGAATTCTCCAAAACTAAGATGGAAGATTTCTAAAGGCAGGGTTCACCTCAGCTCAGGGCACCTTAGAGGCTGTCCTGACTGGTGGGTGACTCCTCCTTGTTTTCCTAATTATCTCCTCCAGCCTTGCCGCCAAAAGTGGGTGGAGGCAGTGGCCGGAGGGGCTGGCATCCCCACTAGCTGGAATGCCCTGGGGCACTGTAACAAAGGGGGTGAGCCTTTGAGGCTCACCGCCAGGTGTTACAGTTCCTGCAGGGGGAGGTGTGAAGCACCTCCACCCAGTGCAGGCTTTGTTCCTGGTCACAGAGTGACAAAGGCACTCTCCCCATGTGGCCAGCAACTCGTCTGGTTGTGGCAGGCTGGCAGAAACTGGTCAGCCCCACACTAGAAGTCGGATTGGTATTCAGGGGTCATCTCTAAGATGGCCTCTGGGTGCATGTTACAATAAATTGCACATTGGCATTAGTGTGCATTTATTGTGCTGAGAAGTTTGATAGAAAACGACCCAGATTTCAGTGTAGCCATTATGGAACTGTAGAGTTCTTGTTTGACAAACTTCCAGACCATATACTCTTATGGCTACCCTGCACTTACAACGTCTAAGGTTTTGCTTAGACACTGTAGGGGCATAGTGCTCATGCACATATGCCCACACCTGTGGTATAGTGCACCCTGCCTTAGGGCTGCAAGGCCTGCTAGAGGGGTGACTTACCTATGCCACAGGCAGTGTGAGGTTGGCATTGCACTCTGAGGGGAGTGCCATGACGACTTAGTCATTTTCTCCCCACCAGCACACACAAGCTGTGAGGCACTGTGCATGTGCTGAGTGAGGGGTCCCCAGGGTGGCATAGACATGGTGCAGCCCTTAGAGACCTTCCCTGGCACCAGGGCCCTTGGTACCAGGGGTACCAGTTACAAGGAACTTATCTGAGTGCCAGGGCTGTGCCAATTGTGGAAGCAAAGGTACAGTTTAGGGAAAGAACACTGGTGCTGGGGCCTTGTTAGCAGGGTCCCAGCACACGTTCAATCAAAACTTAGCATCAGCAAAGGCAAAAAGTTAGGGGGTAACCATGCCAAGGAGACATTTCCTTACACCCTCTCTCTGCATTAGACATTTAGAGCCTGTCGCGCCACACATCTTTCGCACATCCAGCTTTCTGCATTTCTCATACTCTATCTCCTTCACTCTTTTTGTATGTACTTCCTTTCGTCTTCTCCATTCTGCATTGTATTTTCCTTTTTCGCTGTCCATGCACAGTTATATTTGCCGTTTGAACATATGTGACCATTAATCTGTGATGTCTGTAGAGGGGCCAAAAGATTGAATGAGCATGTTGTTGGCACTCTTTTATCTCACAATGACTGACACTTACAGTGACATTAGATTTAACTCCAGAGCCATCAAAACCCCCCATCATGAGCTCCCATCCACACCCTGAACTCACCCCCAGACATCTGCTCAAGCGACATGTGCATTCTAATAAATAGTAGCTAGTATTTAGGCATGCCTATATGTTTGGTTTTAAAATATTTGCAAACTGAGTTTGGCCAGCAAAAATTCATGGTTTCTTCCAGTACACTGGATTCCCATAAAACAGGAACCCGTGCAACCAAGCCACCCCCTCCTGCCCCCCAACACATACGAAAGATATACTTAGGCGGGGGCCCACCGATGTAGGTAGCAGCGACCCCAAACAAGCATTTACAATGCAACAGGTTTCACATTTGCAAGAGTTAGATCTATTGGCGTTGTAAATGCATAACTGGACTTTTCTCGCCACATAAGTTGGTCAACCCTGCTGCATAATTTGGTCCTCTCTGCCACATGATTTCTGTGGTCCTGCATATAACTAAAGCACTTCCATTTTACCTTCTTCCTCCATCTGCAGCAGAAAATTAAAATATTGCAATTTAGCATACTGATTTAAATCTGCCATGTTAATTAGAATAGAATACCACTTTCACCACCCACCATCAGAAATGCTGGCTGACTAATAAAAACTCTGGTGGAAGGCTAGGAGTAGAAATATTAAAAATAGCCTTTAATGTTTTGCTAAATAATTGATGCATATTGGATGTTGTGACAGGGTGTAACACTTAACACGTCTTTGTAAATATTTGACAGACAGCCCTGCTGTGAGGAGGCAAAATATTTTGAGTCTGTATCCCCTACGAACCTAGTCTTATTCAGTGAAAGATTGTTAATGCTGAAACCAACCAAGATATTCCTCACTGCCAGAAACAACATGTGTTTCCAATCTAAACCGTTTGTTTTCCACCAACATGCATATTGACTACTTGGATGAATGTTCTTTTTAAATGAAATGCATAAACCTTCCCCAACAACAAACAAATACTTTTAAAATGATATCCCTTGCTTTGTCCATCAGTGAAGCAAGCAAAAACGATTTTGTGTATTTACAATTGTAACTGCAATGCAGAGTTTGAGGCTTTTTTAAGAATCATGTTTTATGTATAATTTATAGACAAAACAGCAATCCTTGCTGTTTGTGTTTTCTATTGGCAAGCCTGATGTTCTGGAACCTTTATAAAGCTATTTCTTTCCTTTTTGAATGAAAAGTGCACACCGACGTGAGTTTTCAAAAACGTTTACAATTCGCCGTGATGGAGGACCAGCAAAGAGAAAACAGTTTTGAAAGCCTATGTCGGGTGAATACTTTTTGGGTCAGAAATAAAAAAATGCTTTGTAAAGGCAACACCCTATACAAGTGTTCATTTTGCTGACTACCACTCACATATTGGAGGGGTGCACATTGAAAGAGGCATGCAAAGATTTCGTAAAACAAGCTCACAGCGAGTGAGCGCCTTTTAGCCAGAAAGCAGTTCGAACCAAAACACGCATACAGGACAGGAGCACAAAGTCTGAGTCCCAGGAAAAACAAAACCTTTGTCAAAGTTTGCATCGGATGAGCACTTTCTGGTCACTAAACAAAACGCCATTCTTTGCTTTTCTAATCAACTTTATTATTGTTTTGTGACGAGAAAGTGCTCACCCAAAGCGAACTTTGAAAAAGGGTTTTCCGTGCTCATGTCATGTGTGTGTGATTTTGTCTGAATTGCTTTTATAAAATGTTTACATGTATATTTCAAATAAGCTAATTAAAAGGTCAACAACTGGGTGTGTTTTCATCCAAATGCTAAAAAAACAAGCAGCGAACAGCGAAGATGCTGAGCGGGGTCATGGTGAGATTTATGATGTAATAAAATGCCAGCAGCGACATGTGGGAGATGTTGGGCATGGGGGGGTAATGGCACGGACAGATGAAATGATTTAGGAATAGAATTAAAATTAAGTAACTCTGCAGGCAAGCAGGGGATCGACAACAACTTTGGATGAGATAACAAAGTAGCCTCTGGCTCAAAAAGCAATCGGAGCGACAGGGAAAAAAAGTCCCCGACAAAGATGCTATAATGGGAAAAGTGGAAGGGTACAAGTACTAGGGGTGCTACGTGGGAGTAGACAAAGGAGGAGAAGGTGGGACAAGTTGGAAAGATTAACCACTTAGAAGCAAGGATTTTTAAAGGACACTGACATAAACTAATAAGAAGTAGTGGGTGGAAGTGAAGTCCACAAAGTATATACTAAAGGATATACAAGGGCTCTTGAATGCTCAACCAAAAAAGTAGCGCTGCCACCACAACTCCCATAGGAACCCTGCCCTCTCCCTCCCTTGCAGCGAACAGAGTCACCGGACCCAGAGGCATAGCTTGGTCAGTAACATTGTGTGGGGGGGCAGAGGTGTTTGAGCTTCAGATTTTCTAACAATCTGGCTGGCATACCATGTTTAGATACATTACAGGATAAGGTGCATGAGAGGGGCTTACGGGCTGTGGAAAGAGAGAGCAAAGCAGACTGGTAGGACTGCTCAAAAAGAAAAAACTATATTTTATCAAATAACCAATATTTTTTATAACTTTCAAAACAGAGAGGAAGAGCATGTGTGTGTTTTGTCTGTATGTAGGAAAACATTTCTGGTGAAATCCGACTGACATCTCACTATACCTGACAGAAAGCAGGCTGTGCCTAACTATTTGTTGGAAAATACATTTCTTAGGGGTGTAACACTCCAAACACCCCACTGAAGCTAAGCCCCTGACCAGATCCTTCACTAATGAATCATCAAGCCATAAATCCATGCCGTTGCAGGGCTGCATGCCAGGCTTGCATTCCCAATATCGCACAGTAGGTTTATTATGGGCTGGCTGTGGCTCGAGTCTCTCTTGCAACACAAGCAGGCACGGGGCCCTGAATAAAAGCAACCCCCACCCACCGCAGAGAAGAGAGAACATTAGAACTACACAATGAGGGAGACCAACTGGACTACTAGTACTAGTCACCTCGTCTCACGCTCGGTGGCAGGCAAAGGCGAGAGGCAGAACACACTGTGTCTGGAAATTAAATTCCTATCCCAGTGCCCGGACCCACTGGCCTCCTCACGTGCAGTTTAATCTGCGCATGTGGCATCTTAATACCAGCGTGCCCAGCCCAGCCCTGCCCCACCCCGAGGCTAAAGATCACCATGCAAGCTGCGTGCATTGCACTGTGCAAAATGCAGGAATGCCACCATGTAATTTATGAGGTCAGGCCGGGGCCACGCCGAATATAACCTTAAAACTAGGTCCTAGACGTACCCTACTGTCAGTATACTGTGCGCTGAGGGGGCCCCTGGAGCTCGAACCCCCGGTACCACAGGGCCTATGGGGGCTTGTGTAACGCCCATGCATGAAATCCCCCAAATTAAGCAAAATATGCCAGTGTCATCGAAATTTCGCCCGGGTCTACCTAATGCCTGAAGCTGTTGACTTTGGAACATGGGAAGCCAAGTACAAATCCCTTCCTCAGCTCAGGAGACAAATGTGTAACGTGGTCTGGTTCTGTTGGAAAGTGACCCCAATGCACTTGGTCCTTGTATATCTTTTAAAAAGGAAACATATGATGAATGATGCCATAACTGATTTCAAGACCTCATGAGACATGTCAAACATTTTAGAATTCCTAATGTTGGTGATTGTTAGAGATGCAGGACTGGGCAGAGACACGTTTTTTCCATACACTGGATGGCCATGGACATCATTTAAGGGTTGCTAGGGGTCGCAACTGTGACCTCTGGCTTGCCCTTTGCGACCCTTTACCCTGCCTTTGCGATCCCTGGTCATATAGGTGGCAAATTCAGTGCCAGGAACACAGTGGCAGCTCGTACTTATGGACGTCAGTTTGGGCTACACTTTTTGTTTTCTGTCAATTCTTTTATTACACTAATAGTAAATAATAATAATATATCATGTAATATTAGTGTAATTAAAATCGAGTACAATTTGCTGGAATTTGCCATGACAGCTGAGGTAAGTAAAAAATGCATTTAAATGGATATTGTGTGCGTGCTTGCGGGTGAGAGTGTATTTATGTGAGAGGGAGTGTATGTAAGTGTACATTTGTGTGCATGTGTAAGAATGTGTGTGAGAGTGAAAGTGGAGGTCAAAGAGTGTGTGATGTCACTTCCGGCACCCCTGGCATTTCGATGAATTGACGTCCATGTGGGTGGCCCTTTTAAGAGGCCACAATTAGACCCAAATGAATACGCTGCAGATGGGTCCAACACTCTTTCTAAATGCCCATATGTTGCTTTTGGAGGTGGTATGGGTTAACAAAGAGGTGTGGACCCCTTATATTGACCTCTATGGGTATGTATCAGCAGTAAAATATTGCTAAACCCTTATAACAGCTAATTAAACCATATCTTCACATCAGAATTCTCTTTTGAGTTATCATCTCCACCAGTATGATGTACAGCGGCCTAGGGACTACCATTTTTCAAATAAGGGATTTATCCCATGATTTTGCTGAAAATGGTGCCGATCGAGTGATTGTTCCCTAATCATTGCAACATACTAATGGAGTCACATAACAACTTACCTTAAGAATACTGGAATAACCTTGAGAAAGCCCCAGGTTTACATACAACTAGGGGACAAAACACGTGTCGGCTTCATCTATGTACATCATACTGGTGTTGTGTGTTTCATTGATGCACTTTACAATAAACTTCATTGGACCCACTGATTTGGCTGGAGATGATAACTCAAAAGAGAATTCTGATGTGAAGATATGGTTTAATTAGCTGTTATATGGGTCTACCAATATTTTGCTGCTGACAATTTGACCTATAGAAGGCTTCCGTGCATAGCGAGCAGAGGAAGCAAGCCTTTAGCAACGCAAGGCTATTCAATGTGTCCAGCTACTTCCTGCACCTTTTCCACTTCTCCTATAGTTTTTTTAACTTTTACAACACAAAAAGTAGAGAATGTAATATTTGAATCATAGCTATTACGATGTTTAGATATTTTCTATATATTTATTTGTTTTTGGAACATAAAGCTCCAGAAAAGTATACAAGGGAAGTTAAACATAATCTAGATTTCTCAGATTGCACTCTCCCCCTAACTCAGCATTGTAGTCTGTCTGCAAGCAGGCAATTTGCCATGTTATAGTTAAAATGTGCAATAGAACATCTAATTCTCCTTTTTCACCTTTAAACTGACAAGTGTTTGCTATGTGGAGAATTCCTTTCGCCTACACCTCGTGAAAATGTAGGTTTCTAGATCAGTTTCTACCCTAAATGCACTTCCTCTAACTTTTTAAAAATAAAATATTATGTACATTTAGGAATAGATAAAAATGTACTTGCATTGTTTATGAATAACCACAAAGTTCGTATCTGTGCATCTACCCAACACTGCCTTAGAAATATACAGAGAAGGTCTGTGGAAATATCCGTGGTAATTCCTGCAGACCCGGAACTCCCAAATGCTCTAGAACCTTTTGCAGAATTCAACCAGTTTTCGTAAACATTCAGTCGACATAAATGACTGCTTATTTCTTCTGGATTAATTTAAATATTGCATTTTGAAGTTTATAATGCTCATCTGGTATGTTCCGTTTTGTTTACACTAGATTTCAGGTGTCTTCTTGCAATTTCCTATGGAACAATGTCAAATAGCAATGGTTTGATGCCTTTTGTCATATGGGTTTTCTGACATAGCCTTGTTGCTTCGTATAACAGTGTCAGATATCACCTGAATAAATGCAATATTTCCCAGTGTATCCACCTCGAGAAGATGAACAGCTGAGATGGCTGTCGAGGCAGAAACATGATTGCCCCCTACCCCGCCCCGTTCCCCGCCCCCAAGTTATCCCTCTGATATCAATGGAATAACGCAAAATGACACTTAACCCTCTATAAAAAACGGTGGGAATCTCTTGTTGGTGGCTGTGGATCTCTTGGGCCCTTTTTGAGTTAGCAGAGGGTGATATACGGTGGGCTGATGATAGATTAACTTGACAGAATCTAAGCGTTGGAAAAGTGGGTCTCAGGGCCAGCAGTGTGGGTTTGAAGGCCGCATGAAAGTGACTGGGGCCACTGGAGGATCTCAATTCAAAACTAGGGTGTATCTTCTGGTGTTTTTCTGGTCCCTCAGCTCTACATGAGGGCTGGCTGAGGGTGTCCCATGAGGGGTAGAGGGTCCGGCTGATGGTGAACTGAGTGGAGGCTCGGCGACTCCCAGGGAGCAGCAGAAGTCTAAAGGTCCTGGGGCTGTGAGGGATGGCAAGTGTTCTAGGGGTTACGGAGTCTCCACTAATGGTCTAAGGGTGACAAAGGAACCACCAGTAGGCTCCTGCCCCACAGCTGCTGCCCCACTCTCTCTTCTGCATAGTGTTGGAGCAGGAGGATGGTGAAGTGGGACCTACTCCCACCCTCACTCTGACACACGCTGTCATAGGCAGAAGGGCCACTTAGCAGGCCTCTTCCACCTTAACACCTGCTTGCAGGTGACGCTGGGGTGAAGGAGCCTCCCAACAGACATCTGCCCCTACCTGGCGTTTTGTCTGTGAGATAAGCTTGCATGGTTTCTGCTCATGAGTCACTGCTGTTGTCTTTTCTGTACCTGTTCCAAGTCCGAGGGAAAAGCTTGCACTGCTGCTGCCCGTACTATGCCTGTTCTTTTGTGTTGTGAGATAACTAGCACTGCGCTATAATGTGGTTGATCAATGCTTGCAGAATTACTGCTTGTTAGTTTGTGTGAGAGACATTTTCACTGCTGGTGCTGCCTGTGCTGAACACAATTTACATTTAATGTTCGTACGGTCTAGGTGGGGGTCATGACCCACCAGATATGACGATTTCCAGCTACATGTGGGTTTGTCCCAAACACCCATTAACATCAAACACAACATGACAGCAGTTGTTTATGTTCACCATCCAACCTTTTATCAGATCACTTCACTTTTTTTTAACTGAAGGCTCAGCATAAACACATTGTTACTGATATTTGTGTGCCACACTGAGTTACTGGTATTTGTATATTTCACATCTGCCATTTGTATGACCTCAGAACACCGTGGGCTTACTGGATAATTAGGCTGAGTCCTTCTAATCAGTCTCCTCCATCGGAAGGAGTGCATTTCACGAAGATGCATCAATAATCGCAGGTGTAACAGACTCCAGGAGAGAGTGATAGGTCCAGTGTTGGACATTTTTCCTCTCAAGAGTAAGGCGATCAGCTTCCTGTTCCCTATCAATCATCAACCTGAAGAAGGCTGAAGAAGATAGTGTCTTAGTGAACCCGGCCCAAGACACTCCATTTAGTTAAGAAGTGGGAATGATGAAGAATGACAGGGGTGTGGCAGGTCACTTACCAGATGCACCTGGAGTCTTAAAAAGTACGCAAACCCATAATGGGAGTTGTAATAATTAAACAATCTCGGGCACCTTACGCCTTATAACTAGACATTATTGTATAGTTGACTTTTTGCAGTTTCATCCTTTTTAATTAGTTCTGGGTGCATTCTTTTAGTCTGATGCCCCCTTTTAAAGACGCAGGACTCCCACCTACATTGTGGCATGCTTCATCACTGAGTATACACCTAACTGTAGACAATGCCCCCAGCGAGCTTCAGACATTTAAGGAGATACTCTTTTCTCGTTAGAGGTCGATTGACTTGGTTAACCTTATCACTGATGGGGTGTTTTGTGCACCTCTCTGCAGGGCTTTTAAAAAACAAACAAAAACGACATTAGGTTGTTCAAGGACTTGTGTTTCTTGGTCTCAGCAGCCATACAAACTATATTTTTGGAACCTTCAGGGCTATGTGTTGGTGAAAACCATGAATCAGTGTATCATTGCAGCCTGAAAATTTAAAATGTGGACACAGTTTCATTTTTTAAACACATTTGCTCAATGTTTTGTTGCATTTATCAATAAGACAAACGTAAATATCACTAACTATGGAAATGCTACCCTGAATAGCGGAAGTCTGGCAATACCACATATGTGTGGGGTTTCTTGGGCATGTTGTCTGTACATCAATTATGTAATATTAGCGCAGACTACAACATTATGGCAGAAACATTGTTCATTGTGCACTGTTAATTAGAAGAGAGATATCAAACTTAGGACTTGTGGAAAGTAAAATCAGCAATATATTTTCTAATTTTGTATTGGTGTAAGCCAGACCTTCTTTGCCCCCTCCGGTTGGCTAGTAGCACATTCTGAACATGAAAACATAAACATTCCCTTCCGTCCCTCTCGTTTAGGAATACATCCATGGCAAACCTTGGCCTCCATCTTTCTCGACTGAGTCTTCTGAGAGTGGGTTTACCAGACATGTATGATTTTTCAATGGGTTCAGTGTGCCCACAGGTGATACACTGGGTGCAGTGCATTTTGGAAATTGAGAAAAAAACTGTAGTTCAGACTTGTATTCCAGGGCCAGGTGTACAACCATTTCCTTTTATGACTCGCAAATTGTGAAAAGGAAATGTACTAATGTGTCACAGACACATTTACTGATTCCTAATGGGGTCTCAATTGATCTGCCTCATCAATATTCATGAGGCAGGTCGCAATTTGTAACCCATTGTGAATGGGCAATAACACATTGATGGTGGCCTGCTGGGGACAGCAGACCACCATGCCTGTGTTTGCTTTTAAATAAAGCAACGTTGTTTTTTTTGTCTTTTTAAATGCAGACAGTTTTTGTTAAAGGAAAACAGGATGTGTTTTAAAAAAAAAAAACATTTCTGTTTCATTTTTGTAAGTGTAGGGAGTGGCCCGTGGAACCACTGCCTGCTCTTAAAAACATTTATTTTTGCTACCATTCACAAAGGGGAAGGTGTCCCCTGGGGCCCCATCCTGGTTGCAAGTGGCTTACCACCTACTTGAAGTAGGTGGTAAACTGTGATTGTTTTGCGACCGCATTCCAGTTGCAAAACAATCATACATCCCCCATCCATTCGCTATCGTTAGCAAATTGCAAACCCATTTTTGCGAGTCAGAAATAGGTTTTTGACTCCGAAAATAGGGTTTGTACATGCCAGAGGAAATTTTAGCAGTCGCAAACGGGCAGAATCTTCATTTGCCCCAATTTGCCTGTCACAAGATCACAATGAAGTGATATTTGCCTCATTTTTAACAGTTTTTCAAAGACAAAGTAATTCCCTCCAACCTCCCTCACAGGAAAATTATCCCTGCTGAGACATGACTCCCAGTATTGCTTCTCTGGTTCTCCAGAGCCTGTGGGTACTGCATTTCTATGGATTTTTCTTTTCCTTCTGGGTGCCCTTTGTCAATAAAATGGGTCAGCTGCAAGCCATAAGGGCACCAGTCATTTGATCAGACATATCACCACTGGGAAGTATGGAAACATAGCACAACTACATATTTGTAACATCTACGTATCCTAAGGTTTACATTGTGAGTGCCAGACTTCACTCATCTTGGCTGACTGGACATAAGATTGCTTTTATTCCTAAAACATGGTAATTACCTTTAGCCTTGCTTGTGCAGGAACATATGTGTTGGACTTTTTGCCTTGCGCAGGGTCATCCCTTTTTGCCTCCTTCCTCCTGGTTTTTCTGACCTCTTGCTGTTGGCTCTAGGACTCTGAGCACTTTATCACTGCTGACCAGTGCTAAAGTGCAGGTGCTCTCCCATCTAAAGTTGGTATGATTGGCTTATACCTAATTGGCATAGTTAATCTTCCTATAAGTCCCTTGTACAGTGGTATCTCTGTACCCAGGGCCTGTAGATTAAATACTACTAGTGGGCCTGCAGCGCTGCTTGCGCCACCCACTGAAGTAAAGTTTCAACCCTGTCTCAGGCCTGCTAGTGCAGGGCCTGTGTGCGCACTTTTCTGCCACCGGGACCTGGCATCTAAATTTACTTGCCAGGCCCAGAACTCCCCTTTTACTACATGTAAGTCACCCCTAAGGTAGGCCCTAGCTAGCCCTATGGGCAGGGTGCCATGTATGTAGAATGGCAGGACATGTGGACATGTGGCAGGTTGCGTGGCCTGTCCTGGTAGTGACAAACAGCCTAACTTGGCGTCTCACTGCTGTGAGTGCTGCCTTCTCATAGGATTGCATTAGAAATGCCCTGCCTTATTTGTAAGGGGTATTGTCTGATTAATGAGGGGTAGCGTAGGCGTGTTTGGTATGGTTGTGATGGTGATAATAAATGTTGCTTACTGGTGTGGGTGTATTTTTTATTACTATCACAGAAATGCCACTTCTAGAAAGTGCGCATTTATCTGTGCTCATGACTCTGGTGTTTTGCAGCTTGACTCCAATCCACGTCTGGGCAGAGTGACAGTTGGGGCTTTGTGCCTGAACACAGGGAGGGTGGAGGTATCACAGAGGTGCATCTGCATTCTGAATGTATTCTGAATAGTCTTCCTGGGCTGAGAGAAGGGAGAGGCCGGGCACACCTACATTTGTAAAGGCTGTGCCCTGGCCTCACACAATAGGGTCGTTAACCCCCCACTGATGTTTGGAGCCTGTGCTGAAAGGAGAGAGGGGGCACTCCCAGAACCAGTTGTAACTGGCTGGAACCTCCTCTCCCTACCATTGCAAAACATTGTAAGGACTGAGTATAAGTATAGGGGAATTTTCCCCACAATTTGGATACTCTTGAAACACCTTGGAACTGGACACAGAAATGCTGGAAGGACTCACCAGGGACCGCCATGGACTGCTGCTGCTGTGCTGACCTGTGACCTGCTTGGTCACTGTAAGGGACTTGCCACTTGCTGCACCCTCTTTTGTGCTGGCCTGTTGCTGGGCCCCTTCACCTGTGGGCCTTTTTCTGGAACTTTACTCCCCAGGGGTAGGGGGCTGTGGCCCCTGACCCCTGCATCCATCGACCGTGCGAGGATTGCTCCTTATTTTACTTTATAGCGCCTGGAGGGCGCTCTGCTAAAATAGCGCTTTGCACAAGAGGAGCGCTTCTCCTTGCATCCGTTCTGGCGCTTGAAAGCGCTCTGCTGACAAAGAAATCACCGCCGAAGCCTGGGGGAAGTTGTTGTACGGAGCGCGAGTGAGCGCACTGCTTTGTGCCCCCGGGGCACCAGAAGAATCAATTTCTTGCCAAACTTGGAGCACCAGCGCTCCTGTCGTGCCCCCGGGGTAAAGTGCACTCCGTAGAGCAACCCCAGGGCACTGGCAGGCACCGACTTTGGTGCCTGCCTCCTTTCCAATGGCCGGATGGGCCGCGGAGTGCTGCAGGAGCCGTGGGCAGGGAAGGAAGCCTCATCGGAGGCTCCCTCTCCCCCAGGCCCCCTGTGATTCTTTCTGATGAGCAGGGGGAAGGGAAGCCTCACCGGAGGCTGCCCCTGCTCCTCCGACACTCCAGATGTGCTGAAGGAGGCCGCAGGCGGGGTGGGAGCCCCGCTGGAGGTTCCCCCGTGCCGCCAGCTTCCTTGTGTGGCCCCATGCTGGCCAGTATTGATATTTATTGTCTCCCCCGCTGCCAAGGGCTAGGACAGGCCTGGTGAAAACTGTAAGAGATCACAGGCCCCTGGAGGGGCCCGTTACAAAATCATAGGGGGTGTATGGTGCCCCATCCTTCTCCCCTTGTCTCGTGGACGGTGGACCCCCTTCCTGAGGGCCAGTTGAGGCCTGGGGGGGCCCCAGTGATCACGGGTCCCAGGAGGGGCCCGTCAGGAATTCTGAGAGGGTGCGTGCCGCCCCTCTCGGTCCCAAGTGCTCACAGGAGGCCACCGTTTTGCGCACAGGAGCGCCAGGGGTCCCATTTTTCACCTTCTTTGTTTTTCAGGCACTGGAGGTGCCTTTATCATCAAAACAGGTACTCCCTAAAAGGGTTCCATATATATAATCTAAAGTTCTTTCTAAAGACTTGGTGAATTATTATGTGTTGCCTACCTGTTTTATGATGTTTTTGTGTACATATGCAAATGTTCCTTTTATGGACATGCTTTCTAATATGTTTTTCTAACTTGCCATATGTTTTCTAATGTTCCTACTATGGGCATTTTATGATATTCTTATGACAAGTGCTTTGGTGTAATAACGTGTTTCCTGACTACTGCTTGTGTTGCAGAATACTGAGTAACCTGTGTGTTATGTGTGACTACTGCTAATTTGCAGAGTAACTAAAGCGTAACATTCTGACAACTCCTAAGGTAGCAGGATAGTACTGATATGTGACGTTTGGTCTAATAATTTCTTTGTGTACAATACAGTATATTTTCATGTAATCTGGTGTTGTGTTTCCTTTGTGGTGGGGATATTGCGTTACGTGTGTTGTGTTTGTTGTGCAAACGCTTTACACATTGCCTCTGGGATAAGCTTGACTGCTCGTGCCAAGCTACCAAGGGGGTGAGCAGGGGTTATTTTGGACGTGTAACTCCCTTGCCCTGACTAGAGTGGGCAAGCTCTGCCTGGCTGAGGTGCATACCCTAGCCAACCAGAAACCCCATTTCTAAAAATATTCCTACCAAGATATGGCGCCCTGCCCCCAACATTGTTCTTCTGAGTTTCCTGAACTTGTGCTTTTTCCGCACAACATGCTAGTTTCCTTCAGTTTTTCTCACATTGGAACATATTCCTGCCAAGACTTGACCCACATTGGTATTCCTGTAGGATTACTGAGTGTGAGGATTATGAGATGTGTACATTTTCTGTGGGTTTGAGCAGGGATTCACACACTATACACCAGGCAATGTTTTTTTTGAAGGAGACTTGGGGATGTCTGCAGTTTTGGGTCTACAGTCTGCTTGCACCCAAAGAAATCTAACAACTCCAAACATTTCTGAAAGTCAGAGACATAGAGAAGTCCACACACACATGGCTTCCATGAATCCCAACATGTTTTGTTAACCAGAATGCCCTGCAAATATAAATGTATTGGTAAAAAATTATAATAATTCCTTTTATTATGATAGAAAACTTTACACCATCAGGCAAATGGCTTCCTATTTTATATGTTCCTGCAGTTCTCATGATAAAAACCGTAATCTACTTATGACAAGAACAGGCCAGAATCTTGACCATATGAAAATCACACTAATGCTATATTGACTTCATATGGTCACATATTTGGCCTATTCCAGTCCGTTTTGCTACACCCGTCCATACATGTAAAGTGCCTTTTTTATTGGCAGAAGTCTGTGAAGTTTGGGTGGTGGGATGAGAGTTTTGCTGTTCGCCATTCTTTCCAAAGTATCCCATCACAGAAATGGGAGAAAAGTATTTTATTAACCAATGTTTTACCTGTTCAAGTAATTCTGAGTAAGTCTAATTGATGGCAACCTCGCAAGGAACGTCACCTAAGAGTCCTCTAGGTGTATTGTGTTTCCGAAAAATCTGGGACTGGTAGATTTCCTACCTTTTGTGCCGGATGACTGCAGGCCCAGGCATGTGTTTCTGTGTTTCATCAATTAGCTGGGCGCTGTTTGGATTTCTCTTTTCCTAAGGTGTAATGCAAACAGCACCTGGCCCCTTTGCTGGGGATCAACTGTATGTGTTTGCTCTCCAAGAAAGAAGTCAAGTGCTGTTTGGTTTATTGCTTAGACCAGGAAAAAAATCAAAACGGGGTCTGATTTCTCGTTGGGGCGCAAAAAGAGTGTGTCTATGATGGATGAAAGGAACCAGGGGCCAGATGTACCAAGAAGGTCTTTTGCGAGTAGGAAATAGCGATTTTTACAGAAATCGCTATTTCTGAATCACAAAATGCAATGTATCACATTTGCAATTCGGTAATAGCGATTTCTTAAAAATCGCAAATGCTATTACCGAATCGCAAATTGCGATACCGGCCCCATTCGCACCTATGGGCCTGTAGGCCCACATCTGCGAATTGTTTGCATTTCCAAAATTGCGATTTCTTAACTGGAAATCTCAATTTCGGAAATGCAAAACCCCATAGTGTTGGGGGCCTAAAGCCCTCTCTGCTGTACCCCAAAATAATTTGCTACAACATGTAAGGTGCACACATGACAAAAGGGCATGTGTGCTTTACATGTAAATTTTAAAAATGTATTTTAAATGTATTTTTTAAATTTGCACATGGTTACCACCAGGTTGAACCTGGTGGTAAATAGCAATTCCTAAATGCCCAATTCGCATTTAGGAATTGCTTCTTACATGTGCTTTAGAAATCGCAAAGAAGGAATCCTTATTTGCGATTTCTTATTTAGAGAGTCGCAATTTGCGACTCTCTAAACAGGGTCGCAATTTCAAGGAATCGCTATTTTAGCGATTCCTTAAAATTGCTTTCAGAATGCCTTTAATAAATTCTGAAATGGCTTTTTGCACTCGCAAACGGGCATTCGCACTGTTTGCGAATGCAAAAAGCTTCCATACATCTGGCCCCAGATGCTGTTTGTATTTCTTCATAGACAAAGAAAAAATCCAAACAGCGTCCAGCTTCTTGCTGGAGCACGGATGTATGTGTCTGTGCCACCAAGAAACAGCCCCCAACTTGCATGCATCATATAGGCACACTCAGCTGAATGGTTGTTTGTGCCTGCTGTTTTCATAAGGCTCTCTTACGCGGTGTGGGTTTTAATGCTTGTGATGGTGAAGCCCTCACAGTGCTTGTATGCAGCCTGACGGCTTGCTTAGATTGGTGAAAGAGTTGGGGGCATATTAATACTCTGCGCTGAATGTGGGTCAAAAATTTTGAGGCACATTTGGCACAAACTGTGCACCATATTTAAACTTTGACGCCCGAGCCCGCGGATGTCAAAATTCCTCTGTGTGATTAATTTTTGGGATGCGGGAAACTGCCTTGCGTTAATGACATGCAGGGTAGGTGTTCCCACCCAAAAAATGACTTTAAGGCCTGTGCGCCTTATTTATACCCCCGTGTCATTTTGACGCACAGGAGAGGGCGGGCCTTAAAAAACGGCGCAGAGCCTGATGTGTGCTGTTTTTTAACGCCTAGGGCAGGCGTTAAGGGACCTGTGGGCTCACTTCCATGGTCTCTGACCATGGAAGGAATCCAGAGGTGCCCTTCCCTGCCCCCAGGGACACCCACTGCCACCCTCCTCCACCCCTGTAGGACACCCATGGATGGGTGGACCCATCCAGGTAAGTTGAGGTAAGTATTTAAAGTGGCGTAGGGGGGCCTAATTTGGGCCCCCCTACATGCCACTGTGCCCAATGACCATGCCCAGGGGGCAGAAGTCCCCTGGGCATGGCCATTGGGCAAGGGGGCATGACTCCTGTCTTTGCTAAGACAGGATTCATTTCAATGGGGGTTGTGCGTCAAAAAATGGCGCAAGTCTGGTTTGAGGCATGATTTTTGCCTCAAACCTGACTTGCACCATTTTTTGACTCACAACCCCCATTTTCCCCTACGCCAGCGCTGCCTGGTTTGAGTCATTTTGTTTTACTCTGACCAGTCCGCAGCGCCGGCTAACATCATTCCTTAAATACGGCGCCTGCATGACACGTAGGAATGGCGTTAGCCGGTGGTAACATTTTTTACGCAAACCAGCGCCGGCGCTGGTTTGCGTCAAAAAGTATAAATATGGGCCTTAATCACTTATCTGTAATCTTCATCACTCCTAGTCTAAGTCTTTCTTTTTTGTCACAAACCTAACTGACTGAGGGTGTTTCACTCTTGAGGCAGGATATTCTCATGTACCAAACTATCAAATTATGGCTGTCTTAGTCTTTCTTTACTATTTACTCCCATTGCCCAACCCCCTCTGCCCATTGCTCGCTCCACTGCAGTCCATTAAGTCATAAAATGACCAGGCTTCAGATAACTGCATTGGGGTGGTAGAAGAGGATGCTGTACTATGACAAGGGATACTTGGACTAGGACTAATGAAGATTAGTACATAACTGGATCTTCCCTGACCTGTCTTCCTCATCATAACCCTAACTGATTGAGGATATAAATTGATCAATTCCTATTTCATTGTAATCTACCTACATTACCCCACATGGATAGAAACACTCTTGATTCTCTTTCAATTATAAAAGTGGTATACTCTGCAATTAGGTCTTCAAATGCTAAATGTTCGGTTGGACCTGATGGAGTTCCTGCAGACTTCTACAAATCATTCTCAATTCAATCCTCTTATTGTTATTCCAGGATTTTGCTTCCAATACTTTTGTTGAAGAAACCTTTGAAGATGCCACAATCATTGTTTTCCCCAAACCAGACAAAGACCATTCATTATTTTCAAACTATCACCCTATTTTACTCATTAATCAAGACTGTACAATAAATGCCCCAATACTTGCATTTAGACTGTCTCAGGTATTAAATCATATTGCCCACCCAGACCAAACTAGTTTTATGAATGGAAGACTATCAGCACATAATACTAGACTTGTTGGTCATACTTTTACTTTCATACCTAAAATTAAGCACCCTGTTGGCCTTCTAGCTAGCTCTAGGTGCTATAAAAGCATTTGATAAAGTTAACTGGGAATTTTTATTCAAAAATATGAAAGCATTTTGTTGTGGCACAACATTTCTTTCAATGCCTAGGGCAACTAAATATGGTAATGATATTCACTCTACATCTATTAGTTTATTTACAAGACAAGGATGCCCTGTATCTCCCCTATTATGTTTACTGACCATTGAACCTTTATTGTGCCTTCTTCATAATTAACCAGACAATACAGGGATTACTATTAATAACACAACTTTTAAATCATCTTCTGCTTCTGCAGAGGATGTCCTACTTTATGTAAGTGACCCTATCAGTACCATACCCAGTATACAGAGAATAATTGAGGATTACACTTTGATATTGGGATACACCTTGAATATTAATAAAACTGATTATTTCTTTAAATGTGTATTGTACAGCAGACATGCTCAGTGGCACTAACATTAATTGAAATCCATCTAGCCTAAAGTATTTAGGAATCAACTTTCAAAATTCAGTTAAATGTACTGTTTATATGAATTGCAAAAAAAGAAAATTCTGACAAGGGAGAACTTTTACAAATGGTAATTGTTACACTTATCTTGGTGGGGGAAATTGGAAGCTATTAAAATAGTAATTACTCCACAAATACTATACACACTATTAATGTTACCTGTGTCATTTCCCACACTTTCCTTTAAAACCCCCAATAACATTCTCAATACATTTATCTGGAACAACAAACCCACAAGGATTAAATATAAAATCTTACAGTCCTCAAACTTTGAGGGTAGCTTTGGTATTCCTGACTTTCAGAAATATCATTACTCCTTTTTAACTGCTCAATGTGTTAAATGGTTTACAAACTCAGACCACGATTTATCACCAAAATGGGTTCTAAGCGAGAGGAATATTGCTGCCTCTTTTCCTCTCCCTGTAATTCTTACCATGGGTCTTTGTGAACTAGGATCTCGATCTTCAGTCCTCGGTGCAACAAAACAAGATTGTCTATTCAAAAAAAGTGTCATTATGGTATAAGTCTAAGATCAAACTACATACATCTGTCTCTTACTGGATTTCATGGATTGATGTTGGGATATGTTACATTTCTGATATTTGTCACAACAATATGTTTTGTCCTTCTCAGATATATAAAACAAAATTCACATGTCTTCCTCTGCTTACCGTCAACATGTGGTATTATGCAATGCTATCCTTAATACCTATAATTACATCCTTCATGTTCGGATATGGAGCTTTTCTTTAAGATTCATAGATTCTCTGGCCATATTGCTTCTAAAATATATAAAATAGTAATACTTACTACTTTTTCCACCTTACGCAATTACGTGAATTTTGAAATCCTATTCTCCATATTAATCATACCTCACAACATATGGAGAAAATTTGGCTCTGCAATATTTCTAGTTGGTTACCTTCATCTATCTGTCAAAGTAATTCATTTATTTTAAACAACTGTTATAGATTTCCGGTCGAATTATAAGTTGCACATCTTTGTGATAAACCAGATTGTTGGCACTGTATTTGAAACCTAGTACTCTGAAACATATGCTTTTTGACTGCCCGTTGTTTCTCAATTTTAGTCCAATGTTTAGGATAGAATTTCTCACATTTATAAGATTGGCATTCCTCTAGCCTTTGACACTGTCATAAACAAATCCACTACCCTTGCTACTCCTTCATCATACCTGGATATGAAACTGTTCTTCTCATTCATGCAATCAAATCTATTACAATGAATTGGAAATCTGCAAACCTTTTATCTGTTCAGGCTTGGTGAGCGTAGACTTTATACCTATGGAAAGCAGCTGAATTTTCTTTTAACAAAGCTAAAATCTACTCTAATCAAATCACTTATATTGAAAAAGTTGAATTACTATTTTTCCACTTGCTAGCTATAAGTACGCATTTTCAATATTGTTAGCCAGTATTACATAAGTAGCACTATATATGTATTTTTTGTCATGTATATTTCTTTCCAAGGTTTGTTACTGTTTCCACTACCATTTCTATTACATAATTCTATAAGATATGCATATCAGTATTATGGCTGATCGCTGTATTTTTGCTGATATTTTTTGTCTGTTTTATTGTACATGTATTTATGACATTCAATAACATATTTTGAACTATAAAATAATTACGTTATCATTACTAAAAATAAAAATAACTACTTTTTACGTTACCCAAATAATTACAATAAACGTTAAACAATATATGCACATTTTAACAGAAACAAATTATATTAAATCACCAAAATAATTATAATTCACCTCAACCAAAATATAACGAAATACTTAACAATGTGAGCAAAAAAATTGTATTTGCGTTAATTACAAACATCTATATAAAATATATATAAAATAATATTCTAAAGTATGAAATTACATATTAAACATTAATAATACAACATAAATTAGCATTTACCGTAAAAGGACATCACTGATGAAAAAAATTCAAACCAAAACTAAACTATCCAGTAAAATCAAACTTGAAACAAACTTAGGGTCTGATATAGATCTTTTGTGATGGAATGCTCCATCACAAATGTGACGGGTATCCCATCCGCTGTATTACGATCTCCATAGGATATAATGGGATCGTAATATGGCGGACTGGATATCCATCACGTTTGTGACAGAGTATTCCTCCCACCGAGATCTAAATCAGGCCCTTAACCAATAAAATCACACAATTAAACCAACAATGTAAAAGGCACACAAATGCTATCAACTTAATACTGCAAAAATGAGAAAAGCTGCAAGATGAGGAAACTGATGGATTCACTGACCAGACACTGAAGAAAGAAAAAAGGAATATATAAATCTAAACAGCTACCTTGCAAAGTAAGTAAAACGTATATTTAGGTTTAACCTCCTGAAAAACAACACTAATCACAAACCACAAACAAACTAAAAAATAAGTATATGTAAAATATAATAGCTTTTGTAATTCCTTTCCTTGTTTGAGACGGTCGCTCCTGGGCCCACCGACGGGTTCTCGACACTCCAATACACAGACACAATGCACGCATGGCCCTCACTGACGCAGGTTCTTTCATGGAATGTTAACGGCCTTGTAGACAAGATTAAGAGGTCCGCAGTGTTTAGCACCCTTCGCAGATATGCTCCCTCAGTGGTCTTGCTACAGGAGACCCACCTACTTGGCACGAAATGCCCTATGCTGGCGCGAGGGGGATATGACAAGGTTTACCACTCGGGATTCTCAAGGGGCTCCAGGGGGGTGGCTATTCTACTTCACCGTTCGCTACCCATGGTGGTTACCACCACGCGGTCCGACCAACAAGGAAGATTCGTGGTGGTGACCGGATCACTTCACGGGTTGCCGTTTAATCTCGTATGTGCCTATGCCCCCCCCGCCGGGTTTGATAATTTCTTACTTACACTCCGCCAGGTGCTGGCAGGCCTCCCCCAGGGATCTACGCTAACAGGAGGTGACTTTAACTCTGTCCTGGATCCCAGACTGGACGTCTCCGGGAGTATATCCATCAGCCGATCTGGTCGGGCGTCAAGCTTGACTGGCTGGGCGGAGAGCCTTGGTCTGTGCGAGGTGTGGAGAACCTGGCACTCCAGGGCGCGACAATATACACACACATCAGCTGCCCACCAGTCGCAGACTAGAAATGACTTCGTGTTTATGCCTGCGTTGGATGTCTGTAACGTCACTGGGGCAGAGATACTACGCGTGGGGTTTCAGACTACTCGTCATTGCGGATCCGGCTGGGTGGCGTTGACCCAGCCCGGCACCCGATGTAGCGCCTAAACGCATGGCACCTACAAGATGGCGAATATACCCTCAAGGTCAGAGACCATCTCACCCAATACTTTGAACAAAACCTAGGATCGGTGTGGTCTCCGGGCACGCTCTGGGTTGCATGTAAGGCTACCCTTAGGGGGTATGGCAAACATCTTGTTCGCATCCGGGAACGTGCTCGCGACTCACAGGTGTCGGAGCTGGAGGCCAGGGCGTTGCACCTTGAGCGCCAGGACACGGTCGCTGCATCATCCTCCAGTCTGAGGCAACTTACAATGATCAGAGAGGAGATTAGGCATTTAGGGGGTCATTCTGACCCCGGCGGGTGGCGGTCGCCGCCCGCCTGGCGGGAACCGCCATTTGGCCGCTCCGTGGTCAAAAGACCGTTGCAGCCATTCCGACCTTCCCGCTGGGCCGGCGGGCGCTAACATTGTTAGCGCCCGCCGGCCCAGCGGGTAGGCGGCCTGCAACACTGAAGCCGGCTCCGAATGGAGCCGGCGGTGTTGCAGGTGTGCGACGGGTGCAGTTGCACCCGTCACGCTTTTCACTGTCTGCTAGGCAGACAGTGAAAAGCAGGCTGGGGCCCTGTTAGGGGACCCCTGCACTGCCCATGCCAGTGGCATGGGCAGTGCAGGGGCCCCCAGGGGCCCCTAGACACCCGTTACCGCCAGCCTCTTCCTGGGGGTGACAACCGCCAGAAACAGGCTGGCGGTAAGGCCATGGCGGATTCGCCCAGCCGGGGGACAACCGGCGGGAAACCGCCGGCCCCGGTTTTCTGACCGCGGCTTTACCGCTGCGGTCAGAATGGGCAAGGAAGCACCGCCAGCCTGTTGGCGGTGCTTCCGTCGTTCATGGCCCTGGCGGTCTATGACCGCCAGGGTTGTAATGACCCCCTTAGTGCTGGAATCCGCGAAACATGCTTGGAGAGCGTCGACAGCCCGAGTGTATGGCTGGGGAGACAAGAACGGAAAACTCCTACATTGGCTGGCCACACAACCACTAGCTGACAGGGTTATCTCCGAGATCACTGATGAGTCAGGAACACTTGCTAAGACACCCAGTGATATCGCACAGAGCTTTGCCTCCTACTATACACGGTTATATGCGGAGCGTCCCCGGCCACTAGTTGAAAAGGAATCTCCTCTCCTAAATGACATTGTCCTTCCCAGGATCTCACAGGCGACCAAGGAAGGCCTGGATGAGGCCATAACCCTCGCAGAGATTACGGAGGCGGTAGCCAGCTTGTCATCGGGTAAGACGCCCGGCCCAGACGGCTTCCCGGCAGAGCTCTACGGCAGGTGTGGTGATATCCTGAGCCCCCATCTGCTTAATATGTATGAAGAGGCAGAGAGGAAAGGTTGTTTCCCTTCTGGGATCGACCAAGCCACAATCGTGGTGATCCCCAAGACCCAACCTCCGTCGCACAGCTGTTCGGCGTACCGACCCATTTCTCTCCTATACACCAAGATTAAGGTGCTATCGACTATCCTTGCCACTAGATTGAGGGAAGTGCTCCCCTCATTGGTCCACCCTGACCAATGCGGATTTATGCCCTCACGCAGCACCAGACATTGCCTTAGGCGGCTGCACGTTGCCCTGGCACACCGCAAGGCACTGACCCGGTCGCCTTTGGCTCTTCTCTTGCTTGACTTCGAGAAAGCCTTCGATACCGTGGACTGGTCCTACTTGGAGCATGTCCTGTTAAGCAATGGAATCGGGCCTGAATTCCGTGGTCTTGTGAGGCTACTCTATTCCAACCCGACCGCTCGAATCCAAGTGAACGGCGTGGTCTCTGAACCGTTCCCCATCCATCAAGGCACTCGTCAGGGATGCCGACTGTCCCATTGCTTTTCACACTCGCGATAGAACCTTTGGCGAAATTGTTAAGAGAAGACCCCCTGATCGAGGGCTGGTCATGGCCTGCGGGCCCAGAGGATCGTGTGGCACTATACGCAGATGACGTCCTTATTTAGCTCTCTAATCCGGCCACAAGCGGTCTGCAAATTTTGCAAATCCTAGACCTCTTCTCACAGACCTCTGGCATGACCCTGAACCCTGGCAAATCTCTACTGGTCCCCCTGCACCCCTCCAGAGAATGCATTGATTGGCAACAAAACATCCCAATCCGATGCAACAGCTTTAAGTATCTAGGTGTGCACATAGCCCTGTTGCCTGAGTTAGCATGGGAACTAAATGTTACTCCACTGACTAAGAAAATCAAAGATGACCTCCAGCGATGGCGGAATCTACCCCTCAATCTGCTTGGTAGAATAGCGCTTTACAAAATGATGATACTTCCCAGGTTCCTCTACTTATTGCAGAACTTCCCATACCCAGTTCCCCGGAAGTGGTTCAGGGAGATGGACACAGTGGCGCGTCAGTTTTTATGGCATGGCACCCGTCCCAGACTGGCCCTTATTACTTGCCAAAGATATGTTTACGACGGAGGGTTGGGAATGTCTAATATCTACTTCTATCACCTCGCAATGCACCTGCTGGTGATTAATGAGTGGCTGGGAGGAGGCTGGACGGACCCTGCATACAGACTGGAGCACCAAACAATGGGCTACCCCAGGATCTTCGGTGCACTGTATAGTGGCCCGGTTCCCCGGGACGCCCCGGACGTGACTAAGGTGGTTCTGGTGGGTTGGCGCGTGGTCCAGAAAGTGACGGGTTGGTGGGGCCGCCTCACCCAGCAGACCCCACTATGGCAGGGAAGACTGCTGGTAGAGGTTTCAGCACTGGAGGGATTCCAGAGATGGGATAGCATTGGGATCTCCACCCCTGGCGACGTTTGGGGGGGTCACACATGCGGTCCTTCGAAGAGCTTCAGGGACTCTATTCACTAAATAAGACCCAATTTCACAAGTATCTACAACTTTGCCACGCTCTGCTGGTGCATGTTCGACCAGGAGAAAATATTCCAGAATACAGTCCCATGGAGGCGAAGGTCCTGATGGCAAACCTGGGCAAGGAGGGAGTCTCTCAAATTTACCGATCTCTGCTCGCTAATACTGCCCCCCCTCTTGAGGGGCTTTGTCGGAAATGGGAGGAATGGGTGGGCCCTCCAGAAGAGAAGGACTGGAGGGAGGCGTTAATGGCCCCCCGGACCCTACCTATGGCATCCTGATTCTGAGTGCTACAAACCCTCTACTTGCACACAGCATATCTTACCCCCAAAAGGCTCTTTAAGGCAGGCCTTCGGCCCACTGCTGACTACCCTCGATGTTCATGCCCAGACGCTGATTTTTTCCATATGGTTTGGGCTTGCCCAGTCATAATGACTTATTGGAGGGCGGTCATGAGGGAAGTCTCGAAAGTCCTGCATACTGAAGTGGAAGCAGCTCCCTTGCCACTCTTGCTGGGGGCCATGGGGGAGGTGGGGCTGGGAAGAGCGGACCGTGTCTTCCTGGGAGTGGTCTGCCTAGTGTCCAAGAGAGATATTATGGTGGATTGGAAAGCCGGAGTGGCACCGGCACTGGCCAAATGGAGGCGTGGTGTAGATTGGTGCGCGCAGTGCGAAAAACCTGTACATGAAGCTAGGGGGTGCCCGAATAAGTACAACAAAGTGTGGGGGAAATGAGGGGCTACGTGGAGCACCTAACCAGTCTGGGATGTTCGGGCCTGGTGGGTGGTGCCCCCTCCAGTTGCGGGCCTTGAGAGGGGTGGCCTTTCGCTCCTTACCTCCTTCTCCCGCTTTAACTGAATGGAGTTCATGCTGCATATTATTAAACATACTATTACGTTTATTAAGTTTATTAATCTCATGTATCCATTGTCTATGGAGCCCATTGGGGCCAATGTTGCGACCGTCTCCAGGTACCAATTGGTGCCATGTTATTTGTATTTTCTTTTTATTGGCTTTCATAAAATCAATAAAAATATATATATTATAAAATAGGAACCCTGGGGCCAAGATTTCGGATGGATGAGACGTGTGTCCTAGTCTCTCCGTCCCCGCTAAACTACAGACATTTATTGCGCCCCGCCTGCCACCTAGATTGACCTTGTGCTGAAACAGGGGCAGCAGGAGTACACCAGAGACTGGCCGGAGCTGCCTGGAGGGGAGCACGAAGGATGTGAGCGGCTCTGCGGTTGGCTAACTGTTGCCGGGTCCGAGCCTTGTGAGTGGCTGAGAGCACCCCTGCGATATCATCTTGCCCGGGGCTGGGACTGCCAGGGCAGAACGCACCGAGCTCGGGGAGCAGTCCTGGAGCCTGGCAGCTGGCAGCTCCATGCTGGGCAGGAAGCAGTAGAAGTGCCTGAGATTATGATCTCACTAGCAGTCTAAGAGACCAAGGCTTTTGTGGCAGCCCTCTCCAGCCCGCATGCGTGAATTTCAAGCAGGCCCTGACTGTCCCATTGACTGAGATGGCCATGCACAGTGACCATAAGGGCAAGCGCTCAGAGGACTAACAAGACTGGAGGTGGGAAGCACCCTCCTCCAACCTCTATTGCGCAAACTGCTGAAGTTGCCTGGAGGGGAGTACAAAAGGAGTGTGCGGCTCCACAGTCGGATACCTGTTGCCAGGCCTGGAACTTGTGGGGGGCCTCCACGGGCACCCTTTGAGGGGCTAGGGCCCAGACGACCAACGGAACTGGAGGTAGGAAGCGCTCTCCCCTGGCCTCTACTACAAGTGATTGGGGCCTCCTACCTCCACCACAGACTGAAGTCCCCCGAGATGAACCGGCTTGCTGAAGTCCAGATAGTGCCGTAGGCCTTGGCCCAACCCCAGCTCTCTTAGCGCTTGAACTTACAGCCATACATGTGGGGGCCCCACACACCACTCATAACTTCACACAGAGTAAGCCCTCCACTGTTTAACCAAGGACCTGAATCGCTGTAGGGGGAAGTCTGCACCGAACTATCGACATTCCTTCACCACTCTACAGCCTAAGCACATTGGGGGCTCCTTGCAGCTGTGCCACTTTGAAGTTGAATGATACTAAGGCCCTGCACAACTACCTGGGAGATTGGTGGGCCCTCGCCACGTGCTGAGACCTGGTGCAGCGTGGAGATCTTTGGATGAGGTACTGAGCAGCTCTCTGTGTAGACTGTGTGCCTTGTGGCCCTGTGGCAAATCTGACTTTTTTCCTTGGTGGTACCTCAGGACCCCTTCTGAGGGTGGACTAGGACTGTGCTGGGGGACATGGCGGTTAAAACCAAAAAACAGATCCCTTTGGGATGTGCTGACAAAGCCAGCCGGAACCCCCAGGATCGAGGGGGATGCTCGCGGCCTGGATGTGGAGGAACCTGAGGGCCCTGTGACGCACATCTTCTTGGAGACCTTATTCTCCTCGCTGTGAGAAGACATACAGGCCATTAAAAGAGACCTTTCCTCAGACCTATGAGAGGTGCAAAGGAACCTGGACGAAGTAGGAGAGAGGATTGCGCTGCTAGAACATAAAGATGATGACCGACATGAGGAACTTGGTTGGGTGCAACAAGAAATCCTCTGCCTTCAAGAACAACAAATCAAGCTCCGGGCCCACAACAAAGACTTGGAGAACTGTTCCAGGTGGAACAATATTTGCATGTGGGGTTCCTATCACAGCAGAGGGATCTGTCCTTGAAGCCTATGTGATGGCCCTGTTTGGCTCCATTTTGGGGGATGCGGCGCCCCGACCATGGATCTCGACCAATGCCACTGAGTGGGATTGCCACGCCAGGCACCGAGGCCCCCCGCCAACATGTTGGTATGTGTACATGACTTAGGCCTAAAAGAAAGCACTCTTCGCAGGGCACGGGAGCTTCAGCCTCTCCACTTTCTGGACCATACCCCCAGTTGTACCAGGACCTTGCTGCCATTACCCTTCAGAAAAGGCGGGACTTCAGATCGGTAACACCCCACTTACAGATCACCAGGATTTCCTCCTCATGGGGACATCCCCTTTAGGATCATCTTCTGCTTCAACTGCTAGCTTCATCAACTATGACCTTTGTGTGAGGCCTGCACAGTACTTAGCATTGAGTTACCTGAGGTGGGGGAGGTCTCAACAGAGTACCCATCACAGGGCCCACTGGAAGCAGAAATTATAGCAACCACCTATGACACACCCCCAGACCAGGCCTCCATGGCCTTTGAGCGAGAGGCAGTATTGGCCACCCTGACTGGTGACTCAGGCCAGGCAACAGTATCGTGAGTAGGGCCATCTGCAATACAATTCCTTATGAGCGGGCAGGATGGATGTTGGTGGGGACGGGGAGTGAACTGTGATAGATTCTAACCTCCTTTCACAGATGTGCCAAAGCCTGGATGCATGGGGTCACCTCCAGCTGTCCTCTATGGGCCAGATTCCGGCGGTCAAGATGACCATACTCCCTAGAATCCTATACATATTTCAAATGCTCCACCTCACCCCACCTCTCAGTGCACTGCGGACACTGCAACTAGCGATAAAAAATGTATATGGGATAGCAAGAAACTGCACCTATGTAAATATTTGCTATATAGGCCCAAGAAACAGGGAGGGCTAGCAGATCCTGCAATGCTACCAAGCAGCACAATTCCACTATGTGGTTGTATGGAATCGCCCAATGACGGAGAAACATTGGACTTTTATGGACCAATCTGTCACCAGCTCACATGTATGGAAAGAGTTGTGGTTACCACGCTGTCATAGAGCTCAGGGCCTCTACTCTTCATCAATTACAAATGCAAAGCTGCGAGTCTGGAATGCTTTGGCAACAAAGGCCGGACTTACAACCTTCCCCTCTCCCATGACAGCAATAGTAGCCAACCCTGACTTCACACCTGCCTTACACCTTGAACATTTTAAACGCTTGCAAAACAGTGGCTGAAAATGCTTGGGCTCCCTCTTTGATGCTGACAGTTTCCTTTCTTTCTAACATCTTCAGGCTGACTACTCCCTGACATACGCAGTCTGAGTAGATTATCTCCAGCTCCGCTACTAGGTGCTAAACCCCATGACTCGCATTGGAGGAGGACGTACAGTGCTCCCATTCGAAAAAGGGCTTGTCCTTAAGACAAATGACTGACGACTGGTCTCAGACTTATATACTCTACTGGGTGAGGATCAGCCTTTGACTAAGACTAAAAGTCAGCTACATTGGGAAGCGGAATTGGGGAGATCTCTCTCCATCAAAGACTGGACCGATGTATATTATAACATAGCGAGGACTGAAACGGCCTATAACATTACATCCTACAAGTACCTTACCCATCAGAAATTACAGAAGTTGGCAAGCATGCAACCACAGAATGCTGGAGAGGCTGTATCAATACTGGAACTTTATTGCATTTACCATGAGATTGCCCCAAGCTTGCCAGATTCTGGGACCAGGTTCTTTTGAGACTACCATACCACGATTCCCAGCTTATACTAAACTGGGGCTCCCTAACACCCTGACTTGCCCTCTGAGCTAATGCAAGGGTCAACAGATGGCACTATCTCTCAATGCTGCCCACCAGGTTATACCCTCCTACTGGGGAACACCTCACATCCCTGACCACACCCGATGGCTGCACAGGTGATGGTCCACCTTGCGAATGGAGAAATGATTGCTGTAGACGCGGACCCTTCTAGACATCTTGGCATGTGGGCCCCCTTTATTAACCTGCTTTTCCAAGAGCTGACCTATCCGTCATACTTCTGAACCTTACGTTTGCTCCCAGATCCTCCATAAGGACAGGTTGCAGATGAAGCTGGAGATCAGCGATCACTCATGTGACAACCTATTTTTGCTCACTGCCTGCTTGTCATTACATCAGCTATGCACAAGATGGGTCTAGGGAAGGATTTGGGTTTTTGTTTTTTTTCTGATCTTTTTCTTTCTTTGATGAGTTTATTGAGGGACTTCCTGCCTCTTTATCGTGGCCAGCCCCAGGGTTGTAGGCATTTGGCTGTGTACAATGCTATATACTGGCTTTCTCTAACCTGTAGCCGGCCCCTGGGGTTGTAGGTGTGATGCAGTGTACTATTGAAAAGAGGTGGTTTTGCTTCTTTATGGATAAACTAATAAAACGGATTTGTTCCATAAAATAGCAACCCCAAGACCAAATAACATAAAATTTAACCTCAACAAACAGCCAACAAATAAACATTTAAAATGAAACTGACACTCTTTTTTATCATCCAACAGAAAAGAAAGCACCTGCTCCACCATACTACCTTTGAAAAAGCTGCAAAAAAGCATGAAATGTTTAAGAAGAACATACTTGTAAGTATAAATAATAAAAGTAGCTGCATAATCTTATATGTAAATAACAAACAAATAAACATTTTTAAATTGTAATTCTTTATACAGTTACACCTTTTTTCAAACATAATGACAGAAAAACCAAGATATGTAAAATCCCAGAAAGGGAAACAATTACTAAATCAAATGGGCTACACCTACAAACAAGAGAGTAGATCAATAGGAATGAGAATTTGAAGTGTACTAAATATTATTCTAATGCATGATATAGAAGGGTCAGTACAAAAGATGATGATGTAATTAATGCAAGGGAACACAACCACCCCCAAATCAGTCAGAAATAGAAGTAAAGGAGGTACTGAGTACAAAAGATGACGTTGTAATTAATGTAAGGGAACACAACCACCCCCAAATCATTCAGAAATAGAAGTAAAAGAGGTACTGCAGGATGAAAGAGAGGTGAGCACTAGCTCCCAGGAGCCCAAAACAAAAATCCTAAAAAGAAATACTCCCAAATGTCCCCAACACATCACAGGGCAACTACCACCTATACCCACTTTAAATCTTTTAATTGTATGAACTAAAAAAGCTACCAGAAATACACCTCCTGCCCCTAGAAGATATCAAGACATCAAAATACCTCAACGCTTAAAAATTACACATAATGAGGAATGCTTCCTGTTATATGACAACATAGCAATGATAGACAAATCCTAATATATTCTACAGCAGATAACTTACAAAAACTAAGCCATTGTCAAACCTGGATGATGGATGGGCCTTCAAAATGTGTCTGAAACCATTCACTCAGATATGCAGCATACATGGTGAATATCAAAACACAAATATCGATTTTATAGATGCCCTACAACCAAATAAGCAAAGTAGCACTTTCTACGAACTCCTAAACCACATTAACATAAAACAAATTACTACAACCCCAAAACAAAATAATCATAGACTTTACAAGCCATGATTCACACCATTTTAAAAGTTTACCCGCACATACACACACTAGACTGTTACTACTATTTTAATCAAAGCACATAGGGACACCTCCAACAACCTGCACTTAGGGCCCGATTATGAGTTTGGTGGATGGGAACACCTGTCTGCCAGACTTCCAATGGGGTGGTTCCCACCATGCTGGCTACATTCCTGCCGGCCCCATTAAGGCCCTCATTTCAACCTCGGCGGTCTTTTTTAACGACCACTGAGGTACCGCCGTGCTGAAGACCGCCAGTGCAGGCGGTTTTCCGCACAGCGTATTATGACTGCTGGCAGCCCTCCGTCCTTTTTCGGACGGAGAGCCGCCAGCAGCCATACTGGCGGTCGGCAGGGAAGTGGAGGCTGCTCCATCTCCACCGCCCCTTCATCAGAACACCGCCCACCAAATCACGTCCCATGATTCGGTGTGGCGGTGTTCTGGTGACGGGGTTCTGGCGGCGGAGCAGCCCCCATGGATCCCGTCCACTCCCGGAGGATCAACAGACAAGGTAAGTTGATCATCCATTAGGGGAGTGGGGTGGGGGGGTGTTGTATGTTGTGTGCATGCATGGGGGTGTGAGTATGTAGAGGAGGTGTGTGAGTGCCTGTATGCATGCGGGGGTGTTGTGTGTCTGGGAAATGTGTACGGGTCGGTCTGTGTGCATGTCTGTTTGTATGTGTGCGGGTATGTGTTGTTATAGTGTATGTGTGCGTGTAGGGGTGTGTGTATGTGCATGTTGCGGGTACTGCCACCTTTGGGGGGTGGCAGGAGAGTAGGGGGTGTGGGGGGAGGACTCAGGGTGGGGGAGGGGGGTGTGGGAGACCCCTATCAGTGCCAGGGAAGGAGTTCCCTGGCACTGATAGTGCCTACCGCCATGGATTTCGTGGCGGTTCCAAACCACCCAAAATCCATGGCGGTATGCAGGGTCCTGATAGAGCTGGCGGTCTGGTGACGGCCGCCGGGCTGGAGACCGAAGTCTCCAGCCCAATGGTCGTCACCGCCCTGGCGGTCGGAGTGGAGAAGTGGCGGATGACCATGGCGGTAACCGCCATGGCCATGATTCCATTTTGTTTTTCGCCGGCCTGTTGGCGCTATTACAGCCACTTCTCCCCCGTACGCAAGGGTCGTAATGAGGGCCTAAGACTTTCCCCCTGGGCTGACCAGCGGAAACCAAGGTTTTCGCCGGTCAACTTAGCGGGAAAGTGGCAGCAGCATTTTTGCCATCTCCTAATCAAGCTGACTGCAATGCTGCCGCCCGCAGGCATGGGCAGTGCTGGGGCCTCCCTGTGGCCTGTTCTCCGTCAGCCTTTTCATGGCGGTGAAAACTTCCTTCCATCCAGCATGCCCCTAAGTCTTCTGATAAAAATGGTACTGCACTTATGTGGGTAGGCCTATTGCCTGCAACAGTACGAATCAAACCAATGTCAATGAGGGTACCTTCTGCAAAGACTCCCATTGATGATAGTTTGAGCTGTTCCTGTTGCGAGCACTAGGCCCACTTGGTACAAGTGGGGAAATGCTGGGTAGTAGGAATTTTGTGGTTTCCTTGTGATTCTGGAAGAATATGGCACAGAAATGCAGGGACATTTTTGATTTTAGTCGAAGTTTGAGATTTGCAGGATTCTGTGGGTAAGAAAACTTGATGAGATCCACAAGAGGCACACTGGGGTTCTACTTTACGAAAATATCTAGTGTTGGTAGATTTTCCCTAGAGACAATGTACACCCTGGCAGAGAAGGACAGAAAAGAAAAAAAATTCTGCACAACCATCTATTCCTCAAGCACACACATACTGGTTGGATTTGGCATGAGGGTGAGTGAGGGTGAGTGAAAGGTTCAAAATGTAAAAAATTTTAACAAGAAGTTTCACAAAAATGAAATACACTTTTAATAATTAAAAGTTCAGGGGCGTGGCTTCGTGCGTCAAGATGGCGGTCGCACTCTGAGAGTGCTCTGGACCCCTCCGTCATCCGCCCCAAGAAATGGCCGATACAATACTTTAAAAACCACCCTAAGTGCTCCCACGGGCTCCGGAGCGGCAAAATCAAGATGGCGGCTCGGCCCGCGGCGTTCTGCCGGTCCCGGGGCTTGGGCTGGCCTGCTGATGCGGCCGCTCGCTGAGCGCGACCCGCAGGGCATCTGGGCCGGGTCTGAGCCCCCTGCGAGCGGATGAGCGGTGCGGTCGGGCGGCCGCCTCGGATCGGACCGCCACAGACGACGCGGAGGATGCCTGAGCCGGGCTCCAGCATCCGAACCCCCCCGGCGGGCTGAAAAACAGCGCTACCAGCGAGCACGATCCTCCCGGCGGCCCGTGCCTCGTAAATCAGGTACACGCTGGGCTGGGAGAGAAGTGTACTGTTCCGGAGGAGACTCCCTCGGCTAGGTCACAGATAGAAGCGAGCGAGCAGGGCACTCGCGCTCCCGGCGGCTGACTCCGGGCGCCTGGGGTGAAACGGATGGCACCCCCCCCAGCAAATCAGCGGGCCCCGGGGCCCGACACCAGAACAGAGTGGCTCCCCCCCCCGGGAGAAAAAGAGAGGAGACAAGAGGCCTCAGAACAGGACCCAAGTGAAACAGCTGACAGGGTGGCTGGACACTCCCAGACCCTCCTCTGTCAAAGAGATTACACATAAAACTTTAATAAAACCGGGCCCCCAAGAATGTCAATTCTGAATGCTGGGGAGCGACTCCTCTGAGCCTCGAACATATCGTTAACCACGCCAGCCAACCCGGCCACAGTGACAGGCCGAAGAGGTACTGATGCAGCCATAGGGGGGGAGAAATATTCCGTATTCTCCTGGAGACGCGAAACAAGATCTAGCACAAGACTAACTAATGATTTATCGGCGCGGCCAACAGAGCGGAGTGGACCAGCGGCTGCTGGATGCCGGGGAAGAAACTAAGACAGTGACCACCCGTATGACCTAAATGAGATCACACCGGCGAACTTCCACCGAGACTCCCCCCTGTGAATGCGCTAAGGGTGCGGAACTTAGACGAGGTGGCGGTAAAAGCCGAATAGGCCACCTCCAACCCCCTGAGACAAAATGGGGAAGGACAGAGCGAAAAAACAACCCCCACCCTCCCAGCAAAAAATCGACCAGTTCACAACGCCAGCAGGCCCCAGGGGAGAAGGAGAGACGACCACTGGAGGCCCAGCATTAGATGGAGTGAGTGCTATCCTTCAGGCAATTCAATCATCGCAGTCAGCCGTAGAGACGAAAATTGGGGAAGTGCGTGAGGATATGGGCCTCATCAGGCAAGTTCTCAGAAATGCGGTGAACCGAATCACTGAAGTAGAAGGCCGAGTCTCCTAAACCGAGGACGAACTAGCTGATCTTCGAACCAAAGTGGCCCAGTTGCAGACGCGAACATCCGAGCTGCAGCGCCGTGCGGAGGATGCAGAAAATCGATCGCGACGTAACAACCTACGCTTTGTCGGATTTCCTGAGGGAGCAGAAGAAGATAAAGCCTCAGACTTCTTGGAACATTGGATTAAGACTTGGATGCCAGACCAAACTCTTTCACCCTGGTTTGCGGTGGAACGCGCCCACAGGGCCCTTGCCCCGCGGCCCCCCCCGGGCGGCCCCAGGCGCCCGATGATTGCACGCATCCTCAACTTCAGAGATCGCGACAACATCCTCAAAGAAGCGAGACGGTCGGGGGATCTTCAATGGGAAAACCATAGAATTCTAATATTCCCAGACTACACCCGGGAGGTCCAGACCCGTCGCCGCTCGTACGAACAGGTGAAACAAAAACTTAGAGCCATGCAACTTTCGTTCATACTCCTATTCCCTGCGAGACTCAAAGTCATTGTGGCGGGTAAGGCGCATTTCCTCGAATCCCCGGAGGAGGCATGAGACGGGCTAACCGAGGAGGGCTTGGGGGCTCGCAAAAGACTTATAACAAGAGGGGGGGAACCCTCCCGCGATGATCTCCCACCTACTGGGGGGCCCCGGAGGAGCCGTAAACGCACCAGATCCCGAAAGGGAAGACAAAATGGCCTGGACACTCCCATGGAAAGGGGAGCAGCCGGAGAACCTGGCTCCCGGGGGAAGGGGACGCCCAGCGAGCCCCCAGAGTCACAGAACCAGACACGGGCGGGAGACGATGGCCGCTTGAGCCAATATCCGGTGTTTGGCTGACATGCCACACGGGGCTCCGATTGGGGTGCCGGGGAGGGACCGGAGGGTCCGGGTCGCCCCTGAGAGCCCCCCTCAGGGGGCTTCGCCCGTGACCCGGTCCCTCTCTGGGGTTTGCCAAACTTGGCCTGACTTCTTGCGAATAATTGTAACTGATCCGACTAAATGGAGGGGTCCATCACTCCACTCCTATGACAGCCTCATTGGCTGTTTTGTTCAGGTTGGGGACTAGGGCGACAGATGCTTCCTGGGAGGGAGTATGGGATGGGGGGCGGTTGGGGGGTAAGAAGTTTGAGTTGGGGGTAGATAGCTACAGTTCGATAATTGTTTCTCACAGCTTTAGTAGTGCATCATTACGGTTAAAATGGTCATTCCTGTGTCCGCTGGCAAACACCCGACAACATAAGTCTCCCACACAGTCCACGCAGGGTCCTCACTGACACAAATCATCTCCTGGAATGTGAACGCCCTATTAGATATGATCAAGAGATCCGCAGTAATTAACACTCTCCGTAGGTACTCCCCCTCTGTGCTCCTACTGCAAGAAACCCACCTTCTGGGAACTAAATGCCCTATGCTCGCACGAGGAGGATTCAATAGGGTTTACCACGCAGGCTTCTCCAGAGGCTCCAGAGGAGTGGCCATCCTGCTCCACTGCTTGCTACCTATGGTAATCACATCCACGTTGTCTGACCCGCAGGGCAGATTTGTGGTTGTCTCAGGGTTGCTTTGCGGCTAACCGCTGAACCTCGTATGGGTATACGCCCCCCCAGCGGGAGTTGACGCCTTTTTACTCTCACTCCGCCAGGTAATAGCGGGACTCCCCCAAGGAACCACGTTAGTAGGAGGGGACTTCAACGCGGTCCTAGACCCCAGACTAGACGTATCCGGGGACGTTACTGCAGGCAGGTCCTCCCGAGCCACGAGCCTTAATGGCTGGGCTGAAAGCCTTGGCCTGTGTGAAGTGTGGAGAACTTGGCACCCCAAGGAACGTCAATATACACACACATCGGCCGCTCACTGGGCACATTCCAGAATTGATTTAGTATTCATGCCGGCCCTAGACTTCACCGGCGTCACCGGGGCAGAGATACTTCCTCGAGGGGTGTCGGACCACGCACCCGTGCGAATCCGGCTGGGCGGAGTGGACCCCACTAGGCGCCCAGTATGGCGTCTGAATGCATGGTTCTTGCAAGACAACGACAATACCCTTGAAATTAGGGAACACCTCGCACAATATTTTGAGCTGAATGTAGGAACGGTGCAGTCCTCGGGCACATTATGGGCTGCCTGTAAGGCCACCCTAAGAGGGCATGCTAAATGCCTCCTATGGGCGCGCGAGCGAGCTCGCGATTTGCGAGTGACCGAGTTGGAGGCTGAAGCATTAAAGCTGGAGCGCCAACAAACAACCTCATCTGAGGCCTCTACAATGAGACAGCTTACCAGGTTCCGAGACGAAATCAAACGCTTAGTACTAGAGTCAGCGAAACACATGTGGAGGGCATCATCCGCATGAATATATGGTTGGGGAGACAAAAATGGGAAGCTCCTCCATTGGTTGGCCACTCGCCCCTTAGTTAAGAGAACAATTCCCGAAATTAGGGACGACTCAGGCACCCTCTCTAAAACACCCTTCGAGATTGCTCAGAGCTTCGCTTCCTACTATACACGCCTGTACACAGAGCACCCTCGGCCCACTATGGAAAAAGAATCCCCCCTCCTGAATGACATAACTCTCGCCAGAGTTTCCCAGATGACCAAGGCAAGGATGGATGAGGCAATTAGCATTGCAGAAGTAACCAACGCGATCGCCAGCCTGGCCTCAGGCAAGACCCCAGGGCCAGATGGATTCCCAGTGGAGATATACAAGAAATGTAGTGATATTTTAGCTCCGTACTTACTTAAGATGTATGAGGAAGCTGAACAGAAGGGTCATTTCCCTCCCGGGATCGACCTAGCTACAATTGTAGTGATCCCTAAAACCCAACCTCCATCACAAAACTGTTCGGCATACCGGGTCATTTCACTCCTGAATATCGAGACCAAAGTGCTAGCCTCAATCCTCGCCTCTAGACTAAAAGACACAATGCCCACTTTGGTACACCCTGATCAATGTGGTTTCATGCCTGCTCGCAGCACTAGGCACTGCATTAGGCTATTACATCTGGCCGTGGCACACCGCAAGACCCTGTCACACACTCCACTGCCGTTGCTCTTACTTGACTTCGAGAAAGCATTTGACACAGTGGACTGGTCCTACCTTAAACACGTATTTTAAAAAAACGGATTCGGACCCAAATTCTGGGGCCTGGTGGGACTACTCTACTCTAACCCAACGGCTCATGTCCAAGTAAACGGAGTAGTCTCAGATGCATTCCCTATCAGCCGAGGCACTAGACAGGGCTGTCCATTATCCCCCCTGCTCTTTGCACTAATGATAGAACCCCTGGCAAAACTGGGCTTGGCCGATGTGCCCGGAGGACCGAGTGGAGCTATACGCAGACGATGTCCTGTTATACATCTCTAACCTGGCCAAGAGTGGCCCACGTATTCTGCAAATTCTAGATCTCTTCTCGGAGGCCTCAGGACTGACTCTAAACCCCAATAAATCCCTGCTGGTTCCCCTCCATCAATCGCGCGACTGTGTGGACTGCCAACAAAATATACCTGTGCGGAGGAATAGCTTCAAATACCTGGGGGTACATGTTTCAACGCTCCCTGAATCAACATGGGAGCTCAACATCACTCCACTAACCAAAAAAATCAAAAATGATCTCCAACGATGGAGGGACCTCCCCCTCAACCTACGTGGTAGAATTGCTCTCTATAAAATGATGGTTCTTCCCAGGCTCCTCTATCTCCTCCAAAACTTCCCATACCCTATCCCCATGAAATGGTTTAAAGATATGGACTCGCTAGCGCGCCAGTTCTTATGGAGTGGCACCCGGCCCCGTCTGGCGCTTAAAACTTGCCAGAGAGATGTCTATGAAGGGGGTCTGGGAATGTCCAATATTCATTACTACCACCTTGCGATGCAGTTGTTAGTGATTAATGACTGGATGGGGGGGAGATGGACAGATCAGGCATATCGGCTGGAACTCCAGACATTGAGTTATCCTAGGATTTTTGATGCCCTGTACGGTGGTCCGATCTCGCGCGGGGTCCCAGAGGTGACCGGGGTGGTACTGCAGGGATGGCGGACAGCCCAAAAGGTGTCAGGATGGTGGGGGCGCCTTACCCAGCAGACCCCACTGTGGCATGGGACATACTTAAGAGAGGTAGCGGGCATGGAAGGATTCCAGAAATGGGATAACATAGGTATCTCCACACTGGGAGATGTATGGGAGGGCTCACACATGCGTTCCTTTGAAGGCCTCCTGGAAACCTTTTCGCTAAACAAGATGTAATTCCATAAATATCTCCAGGTCCGTCACGCCCTACTGGCACAGATCGGGACAGGGGACAGGGGACAACATTCCCGAGAGTAGCCCTATGGAGAGGAGGGCATTGATGGGGAATCTGGGTAAGGGTGGCGTCTCCCAGATATATCGCACATTAATCACTTCCACTGCCTGTTCCCTGGAGGGACTTCGTCGGAAATGGGAGGGGTGGGTGGGTCCTGTGGAAGAGATGGACTGGAATGAAGCATTGGCAGCTCCTCACACCTTAACGATGACGACTCGTCTCCGACTAATTCAGACTTACTATCTCCATGCGGCCTACCTTACACCCGCCAAACTGCACAAGGCGGGTCTCCGACCCACAGCTGACTGCCCCCGGTGTATGAGCCCAGATGCCGATTTCTTCCACATGGTATGGACATGCCCAGCTATTAAAACCTATTGGGGGGGTTATCTCGCGAGAGATCTCAACGGCCCTGCGGGTAGACACGGAGTTGTCACCATTGACATTCCTGCTAGGGATCATGGAAGACTCTGGACTGAGAAGACCAGAACGAACTTTCCTGGGGTGGCATGCCTAGTAGCCAAAAGAGACATCATGACGGACTGGAAGGCCAATAAAGCACTGGCTCTGACTAAATGGAGCCGGGGGGTGGATTGGTGTGCTCAATGTGAAAAGCTAGTATACGAGGCTAGAGGTTGCCCGGAAAAATATAACAAGGTCTGGGGGAAGTGGGAAGCCACAACAGATTACCCCCCACTACAAACTGACTGACATACCAAGAGGGTGAGCCGGAGCACACAGACCCTTCCCCCCCACCCTAAATGGGATGAGGTACTTACGAGATACGTCACCGTAGAGATGCACAATCTACGCGCACAAGGTGTCGTCTGGGACATTAGGATTGACCACTGTTTGGTGCCCGTTGGCGCCCATTTATCTATATGTATAATTGTCTTATTTGTTTATTCTTTTTGCAAAATCAATAAAATTTCTTTAAAAAAATAATAATTAAAAGTTCAATAAATTGAACCAATGACTCCTAGCTCGTGAGCTGTAAAGCCGACACAAGCCACCAACCGTTAAACAGGCCATTCACACACCTTTCATCCTTAACACTCACAAAATCATTCACACCACTAGTCGCGGGGTTCAGCACATTGCAACACTCACATCAACAACCAGCACCATTCATATGGCCACATGACTGACAAAGTAATCACACCGGCTGGTGGCTGACAGAATGTGTGGACTGGTGTTTGGCTGGCAATGTGTGTATAGTGACCAGAAACAAGTCACTACACACACGTCGCCAGCCTAATGCCTGCTCACACACACCACCAGCCAAGCGCCAGTCCACACACACTGCCAGCCAGACCCCAGTCCTCACACACCGCCAGCCAGGCACCAGTCGACATACACCGCCCTCACTTTTTTTGTAACAAAGAAAAATGCAAAACAATATGAAGGAGACGAAAAACCAACTATGACCTTAAATACAAGTGGTCTAACAAAATACATCAAACTCCTGCCAACTGTAAAACTGATCAAAAAATAAAAAATAATACAGATCAGTCAATTCACTTTCATGCTCACGGTTACTCCTAATAATTTCATTGCGTATGGTACAATTTAAAATATGCGTGCACACATAGCCCAGGATTAAAAGGGCACTTAGGTCACTTCATACGACTCTCCTTCTGCATGCATCTTCAGACACAGACTCTACATCTCCTACAGCAAAGGTTTTTTTGGGATGTGGGAGGAGTGTAATAAGGAAAGTGGCGATATTTCAATCCAGCCACATCCCTCACCACTTCAGCTCTGGGAACACTTGCCTGTCCAACTACAACAGACTGCCTATCACAGACTGCTGAAACTGAACAAAAGTCATTTTTGAATCTGAGGAACAGTCTTTGAATACAACAAAAGTATTGAAGGTTGCTAAATGAAAGAAATGGATAACCAAATTCTTATGCCAAAAGTAAGCCTTACAAACCTCAGTGTAAGGCTCAAATCTCTGATCTACTCTTACTACACCACCCATGTACTTATTGTAGTCGAAAATGCACACAGGTTTGCACACTTTAGCAGACTGACACCAAACAGTCACAGGCAAAGTAGTTTCATCATGAATTATTCTCAGCATGTGGACATCACTCATGTCTGAAAAGTTCACAGCTAGAAGTTAATCAATACGTAAGGCACTGCACTGTTCCCTCTGAATCTTTTTACATACAAGCTCTGTAAGGTGACCTTTACGGTTATGGTGAGTTATTCCACAAGTAGCAGTGTCCACTCTGAACAATTCTTTGAACAATTTCACACCAGTGAAGAAGTTATCTACATATAAATGGTGATCTTTATTTTAAAAAACTCCTCTCCGAGTTCCCACACATTTTTCTCACTGACTCCAAAAGTGGACGGGAACCAGTGAGATCAATAGATCAATCTTTACAAGTGTACACCCTGAAATTATAGACCTATTCAGTACTACTCTCTCTGTCAGCATGTACATCTTAATTCCATATTATGCCCTCAGCTAGGGATGTACTGCCCAAAAACAAACGTTCCTTGAACAAGACAAAAGGCTCATTCACATCTATTTCTTACCCTGGAACACAGATCTCTGAAAAGCAATCTACAAATTGATCAAGAACAGGCCGAATCTTGAAGAGACTGTCACAATCAGGGTGATCTTGTGGCAATGGTGAAGCATTATAACCAAATGCAGGGTCCAAAACAGAAGCAAATATCGATCCTGACTCATGGTTGCAGTAAATGTAGCCATTGCCATCAAGGGACTAGTAGACTAATATGAGGACAGCGACAGCTTCCTTATCAAGCCCATCAAAAAAGATTAAACCCTAGAACTTCTTCAACTCATCCAAATTTCTGGGTGTCCACCGGCTAGCACTAGAGTGGGGTTAAAGTCCGGCACTGTTGTCCCTCAAATACTATTCAGCATGCAAATTTGTCAATCTCATCCAAAAATACATTGTTCACAAGCAACTAAAAGAAATGTATAGGCAAAAGGTTTTCAGTATCCACTCTACACCCTGCAACAATAGTAAAGGCAGGCAACACAGGCTGCACCATGTTTGGGGCAACTCAAAGTTCAGCACTTCGAATGGGAAACCTTTCAGCCCCAGGCTGCTATCCAGATGCCTCTTCCTGCACTATCAGCATATCAGTGTCCTCCTCTAAATGAGGCACTTCCTACACACTGATAGGGGCTTCATCATCAGATGAGCCCTCTCGAACAGAAAATTCACTGCCAGAATTATGGGCTACCTCCTCTGTCACAGATGCAGAGTCCCTCTCAGAACCATAGTCAGAGGAAGATTCGAAGAGCAAACCAACAATCTGCTGAGTGGTAATCCTGCAGCTAGCCATAATCCTTGCTAATAAGAGTAAAATAAGAAATAAGTCAACAATAACCATTACTATGTAAAATAAGTAGTATACAAAGTGTAGTTTTATCAAACAGATATTAAAACTGCTGGCATCTAGTAATCTGGAAGGAAAAGTCAGTCAACATAAAGCACACAAAGAGAGATATACTCAAAAATGATACCATTCACTTGCCAAAGACAGCTAGACTGAAGATCACCTGCACCTACCTTGCACAGACACAGCAAACACCAACGATATCCCACTATAAAGGAACAATGAAAGTAAATGACACACAAGACAACACAATACGCATCTTGCACAAATCCAAAGAGAATATGGCACACAATAAAACAGAAACTAAATATGCTGCTATTATTACACCATTTTAAAAAACACATTCATGAAGGGCAATTATACTTATTTGAGGTAAACGGTACAAAAAATGTTTTATTATTAATAACATGCAACTACACAAACTGCAGATCTACTAGTGTTGAAACCACAAGCAGAAGCTGTCTCCAAGGAAGGCACAAAGCAGACGAGAAATTGCCACACTATTGGGGAGTGGTCCTTACCCCAGCTAAACACCACTTCACACAGACCACTATCCAAAAGCCAGCTACACACATCGCCAGCCAGAAGTCAGTCTACACACACTGCGAGCTAACTCTCCAGTTGAAACACACCATCAGCCTAACAACAGTCCACACACTCTGCCAGCTAAATCTCAGCACACACAGGCAGCCAAATGTCAGTACACGCAGACCGTCAGCTGAACTCTAGTTCACACACAAAAAAAAACTTTCCTTGGCATCTAGGGTAGATGGGCCTAAAAATACTGACTGATCTGCCCTGGAGGGGGAGGACAGAAAATGGCCATAATGTTGCCCCAATAATGGGGAGCCACCCTTGCACAAAGGGCCGCACTCCAACATATAAATAACATCATCCATGGTGTCAAGTAGATTTCTGCCCCCCATGGAGGCGGGTGGCTGTAAAAATGTGGCCAATCTGCAACTGGGACGGCAAGAAACAGCCACAATATAGTCCCCATAGTTGGAAGTGGAAGGGGCTGCTCCTCAACATATAAAATAGAAAATCCCTAATGTTTAGTGGCTTTCTGCACTCTCTGGGGGAAGATAGGCCTAAAAATATGGCCGATCCGCCCCCAGGAGGTGGCAGAAACAGCCAAAATACATGCTCTAAAAAGGGAGCGACCCTTGCCCAAGGGGCCACTCCTCCAAAGAAAAGAAAATCCCTGGTGGCCCAATGGGTGCATTCCTGCTGCGTGATCGCGGTCCCACCTGCGATCTTTCAGCAGGAATGCATTGTAGAAAGACACTCGGGGAAAGGAAAAACTCTTTCCTTCCCCTGTGCCTCGCTGCCCTCCTTGGTCCCTCCCCAGAAGAAAAACATACCTGTTTCCTTCAATGCACTGGAAGCACATGGCTGCCAGCATGTCTTGGCAGCTTTTGATGATGTCGGAGTGCGGCTAACCGGCTGATGTCTACAGATCACCAAGGGGGATTGGGAGTGGCAACAGAAGTGCTTCTGCTGCCACCCAGAATGGAGGCATGTTGCAGGGGGAGGCCATGAAGGGAGCACTCCCAATGCGGGTGAGTGTGAAGAGATGGCTCAGATCCATCCCCAGCACACGCCCACCATGGCTGAGGACGGCTCTGAGCCGTCCTCAGCATAGAAGGGGTTAAATGTTATAAACTGCTCCCAATATACCAAAATACAATTTAACAAAAGAATTTCACACTAAAATCGGTAAACATTCACACTCCAACATAAAAATTTGGAGAGAATTTTGGAGACTAAAGGGCTGACATTTACTATTCCCACTCCCATCTAAACCAATTTGGGGAAGGTGTTTGACACTACAGGGTTGACATTTACTATTACCACTCCAGTCTAAAGCAATTTTGGGAAGATATTGGACACTTACAGGGTGACATTTACTATTTCCATTATAACCTAAAGTATTTTAGGCATGGTGTTGGACACTAAAAATATAGTTACACATTCAATACACCATACTAACACATAGGACCTCATTCTGATGCTGGAGGTCTTGAAACCACCAGCCTCGCTGTGGCGGTCAGGACCACTGCTGCTGTGGCGGTCCGACCACCACATTAAGACCCTGGTGGTCAGACTGCCAGGTTACCACCATCTCTGTCGGGATCAGTGATCCTGACGGGCTGCCGGTGGCAGAAGTTTAAAGCGGTTCTGCATGCTGATTATGACCTGGCTCTCCGCCAGCCTTTTCATGGCGGTTTTACTGCCATGAAAAGGCTGGCGGAGGACAGGTGCAAGGGCCCATGCACTTAGCATGGGAAATGCAGGGGTCCCCCTGCCCAGCACCCTCGCAGTGTTTACTGTCTGCTTGGCAGACAGTGGACTTTGCAGGGGTGCTGGTGCACCCTGCTGGCGACAGCATTGCAACCGGCTCGATTAGAAGCTGGAGACAATACTGCTGTCACTTTCCTGCTAGACTGACTAGTGGAAACCTTGGTTTCCACCAGTCAGCCCTTGCAGGAAAGTCTTAATGGGTCTGGCGGGGAGGAAGTCAGTGTGGTGGCAACCTCCCCGTCGGACGTTTGACGGACGGGTCTTCCCGTTCGCTGAACACCTAATTAGGCCCATAATTTTTGATGTATAAAATAAACAATTATGTAGAAGACACAATAATCCAAACAAAAAAACTATATATTTAAAATTAAACATTAACATATAAAGTATGTTAATCAATGTTGATAATTAATATGTTTATAAATATTTATTAATATTCCTAAAATGTGAAGCATAACATAAGACAAATTTGTAATCTAAAATTGAAAATCATAAAATTAAAAAAAGAAACTGCATTTCAAATTATATATGAGAGATAGTTTTTATTAAATTAAAATGAATACATTTTAAAATATATATTCCCAACAACAGAACTTATTTCAGTAATACAAATACTAAAAATGTCATTATTAAAATTGTGTTTAATAAATATAAATAAACCTACACCATGCAAATTGTCAACAAAATCTTTCCTTGTACATCATAAGTAATACATATTTATTCAATGTCCATTATTTAATTAGACAACATTCAAAACATTTTTAAATAAATGTACAAATAAATGTAAACGTTCTTCCAACATTTTTTTTAATAATGACATTATAGTCCTTAATATTTAAACAAGCCATAAAAATATTTCAAAATTTCAAAAACAGTATTAAAAAATGTAAAACAATATTCTGAACTTCAATATTTGCATCAACATTTTTGACGTCCTGATTATCTTGACACAGTATTTTTGTATCATGACATTTTTAACCGATATTTTGTGCAAACACTGTTGATTAATTAGCCACCCAAAGATAAATTTGCAATGTATTTTCAAGTATTAAAAATCTGTAGTGAGCATTTTTTTATCTCAATCGGTTGAAAGGAAACCTGTTTCCACAATAATATTTTAAAGGCCCTGCTTGTGATGTTCTAAAAGAAAATGCAAAAAAGGATTGTAGATTTAAGTCAATGTAGTGATTATTGAAAGATGACACAGATATTAAGTTTTGAAAAAGAAACAAAGTTAAAATTGGGGTCATTTATAAACTGCTGCACTTTGTTGTAGATTTGTTGGTTTTCCATATATTGAAAAGTAGCTGCAACCTATTCGGTCTGATTCATTTGGTGAGCCCAGCTACCTCACAGGTAACTATGTTCAAGTCAATTAGTTACAGGCATGCCTATCTCTTAAAAAATGCTTTTGTTATGTACATGTACCAGGTGTCTTGCATCTCCAGCTTTAATGTCATGCCTGCTCAAAATATTGAGGGCTGCCGTTGGTTTTATACATATATGCTGACAAGAAGGCTCATTGAGTTAAAAATTGCCGCTGATGTCAACTGTAATCTACTGCAAGACCAACTCAGCCTTTTGCTCTTCAGAGTCCAAAAAAATGAGGACAATTGACTAAAGTTGAATAACGTTATATATAGTACATAGAAATGGGAGAATTGTTGTATTAATTACTTGTATAGAAACAAATTATTGATATTTTTATTACAGATAGCCATGACCGCAGCGCAGTGTCTTGAATGTGTTGTTCTTCGTAACCAGCATGGAAAACCTTACTATATGGTGCGATTTGTATAGGACCAGAATTCGGAGTACTGCAGAATACAGCAAGGACTCAATTTTGCATGATGGAAGGATGTAGTAAGATTGGCATTCCTGCCTAACCAAGACAAATGCTAACCTGTCATAGAAATTAAATTGAATGAAATATCAAGAATTGCAACAGAAGAAAACTGAGGCAGAGCCAGCGTGTCATGGGTTCTTGTGCAAGGAAGGAAAATGCCTCCTTGCTGTTATTTGAATTGAAAAATATATCAATAATCATGATTCAGTGAGCCTACAAGCTCTCTGTGCCCAGGTACTGCTGCACCAGTGGAAGCCACGCCCCTGCATAGAGGCCTGAACTTGGTTACCCCGCAGGAAGGAGGAGAGATTTGTATGTTATGGGTTGGTTTGTCACATGCATACTTCTGAGCTTCGGCTCTCCCTGATAGAGTGGTAAAACATGCAGCCTTAAGATGCCGCCAGTAGGTGGCGGTAAGATTCAAGATACAGCCCAACAAAAAAAGGAGGGAAATTCTTTATTTTTGGGTACTTCATTCAAGACAAACTTAGGAGTTTGGGGCTTCCTCCGTGGGACCGCCAAACCCACAGGGAGGATACAACCGCCATGGTGGTAACCTTCCCCCCAAGCACATTACATTGTCCCACCGTGCTGACCAGCATGAACATTGTAATACGCGTTCCCACTGGGCTGACAGTCGGAAACAGTGTTAGGATATTGGCCCCGACTCCCTTAAGGGAGCCGAGGCCAAAATCCTACCACTCCAGCATCCTCGGAATGTGTACTGTCTGCAAAGCAGACAGTGCCCATTCTGATGGTGTTTGGCAGGTGAGCACTACACTGCCCATGACATGGTTGTGAGCAATAGAGGGGACCCCTGTGACCCTGAGCTTTTCCTCCCCGCCATGAAAAAGCTGGCGGAAAGAGAGGCTGTAATCAGCCAGGTGGCGCTGAGTTCAGAGCCGCCATGGCTGGTTGCAAGCATGACTGCTGTCATGCCGTCAGGATCCATGTTCCCGGAGAGGACTCTGTCCCGACCTCCAAAGTTGTAATTTGGTAGTCGGCCCACCAAAGCCGCGGCAGTCCATACACCACCGCAAATTTGGGGGTCTCATGACTACCAAACTCGTAATGAGGCGCAAAATATCAAATCCCAGACTACCAAGCTTTATTCTGCCACCCTGAAACATTTTCATATAAACAACGCACATACGTTTATTTTAGCCATCATTTTGTACCTTTGCACCACAATGGCTGTTGTATTGAAAATGCATACATTTACCTAACGTCATTCCCCTAGAATGAGAACCTTCGACCGAGCTGCCCACGCTTCTCACAAAAACCTAAAAGTACAGAGTGGGCAAAGTCTCCAACAGGCAAGTCCATACCTAGTGGCCAGCCCAAAAGCAACGTCAGCAGTTTTTTAAAACATAGGGGCATGTTTACAAGAAAGTGGCGCATCAGCTATGATGCGCCACTTTTCTTGCGTTGCCCTGTGCCCCCGAAAGTCACCATGGCACCATAATTTATGACGCTATTGTGGCGCTTTACTGGATTAGCACCATAAATTATGCTGCTACTTCAGCAAAGCACAGGGAGGCCCATAGATTATTATGGGAGTGTCAGTTTAACACCTGCCCTTAACAAGCATTAAAAATGACAGAAAAAATGGCACAGTGCAATCTTGTAAATTTCACTACACCATTTTTTTGGTCCTCCCTGCGTGGGAACGCCCTCCTTGCATACATTATACCTGGCGTAGGTATAATGTGGCACAGGGGTTACAAAGTGGCGCAATGCATGCATTGCACCACTTTGTAAACATAGTGCAAGGTGGGGGCCTTCTTAAATGCCTCCTTGGTGTAAAAAAAAAGACTCTAGAGCAGCGCAAGGGGCTTGTAAATATGCCCCATAGTTTAGTCATTTATGTAAGGTGCCTCAAGGCTGCTCCTCATATTTCTTCTATTATAATTCTGCTGTGAACCTGCAAATAATTCACTGTTTCGACTCTTTTAATAATAGAGAGGGCCTGGGTGAAAAAACGCTTTCTGAGATCATGGTAGCTTTTGAACCCAAGCTCTGTCTACCTCTTCCCTCCCCCCAGGCTCCTATATGATCAAGCGGCCCACCTTATCAGTCCTGAGAGTGTTCACATTTTCGGTCGGAATAGGGGACATAGGCCTTGGAGTATGGAAATCCGAAGGCATACTCCCGCAGTCTGGCTCAGGGGTTTGTTTGCTTCACTCCACCTGCCTTGAACCCAGGGGTGAAACGCAGGCATGTGCAAGGTAGGGTGACCACCCGTCCGTAAATTTCACGGACTGTCCTTAATTTCGCCCTGCTGTCCGTTGTCCGTGATGAAAGTCTTCACGGACAGCATTTGTCCGTAATTTCAGCCTTTCACCTAAAGGACAACGGAGGCAGGGCAAAATTACCGGCAGATCAATTTCCCCAGCTGGAATGAAGGGCAGGGAGCCTCCTGTGTTCTGAGGGAGGGGCAGACAGATAAGAAAAGGCCTTCTTGGCAGGGTGTCTCCTTCCCTAAAGAAATGCAAATATGGATAACTGGTAAATCTGCAAATGTAAAGGGGCTTGAAAACCTGCATTGACTTTAATCAAAGGAGTCACTTGAAGCTTTCTGATGGCAAAGATATTTTCTTTTAGATAGGTACTGTAATGGTGAGCTGTAGAGTGTGTGGTTTTAATGGACTGTAATAAATTTTATACCTAATACTAACATTTTTTATATTATTCACATCTGTATTTGAGAAGCACTTTTTTTTATTTAACCAAACTGTATTTGCGCATTTTGTAGCAGCTTATATTAGGATGTAATTGTATTTAAATAGCGCTTACTACCCCTGATGAGGCATCGAATACATATTTAAAATAAGGACTAACACATTCACAGTCCTTTCAGGAACCTCGGTACCTCATAGTACTAAAAAACATTGGCAAAGCCAATAGGTCTTGTTTACGTAAGAGTTATTGGCTTTGCCAATGTGTTTTAGCCATGTTATGCACCAAAGTGGCTGCTGTTCAACATGGCTAAAAGTTAGTGGCATAGTGGTGTGGAGTGGAGTAGAGTGGCATAGGAGCAGTGGCGTAGAGCCCAGTGGTGCAGAGTACAATGCATGGGGGGGTACAGTGCAGTTGTTTAGAGTGCATTGGCGTACAGTGCAGTGGTTTAGAGTGCAGTGGCATGGAGTGGCGTGGGACAGAATAGAGCGGCATAGAGTGCAGTGTAGTAGAGTGGCAGAGAGTGCAGTAGTGCAGAGTGGTACAGTGGCATAGAGTGCAGAATAGACTCGAGTGGCAGAGAGTGGAGTGTAGAGTGGTACAGTGCAGAGTAGAGTGTAGTGGCGTAGATTGCAGTGGCATAGATTGCAGTGCCATAGAGTGTAGTGGCGTAGATTGCAGTGGCATAGAATGCAGTAGTACAGAGTAGATTGGTGTACAGTACAGTGGCGGAGAGTGCAATGTTGCAGAGTAGAGTGTCAGTGCAGTGATGTAAAGTGGAGTAGAGCAGCACAGAGAGCAGTGGCAGAGTACAGTGGTGCAGAGTAGAGGGCAGTGACATACAGTGCAGCTGTTTAGGGTGCACTGACAGAGTGCAGTGGCATGGGGCAGAGTAGAGTAGCATAGAGTGCAGTGGAATAGAGAGTATTGGTGCAGAATGTAGTAGTACAGAGTAGAGTGGTGTAGAGTATAGTAGAGGCCAGTGAAGTGTTGCAGAGTAAAGTGTCAGCGTGCTGTGGTGTAGAGTGTATTGAACTAGAGTGTACTGGTCAGAGTGGCGTAGAGTGCAGTGGCGTAGAAGAGATTGTTTCAGAGTAGAGTGCAGTTGCATAGAGTGGAGAGGTTCAGGGTAGAGTGCAGTGGCATAGAATGCAGTGGCACAGAGTGCAGTGTGGCGTAAAGTAGATTGTTTCACAGTGGAGTGAAGTGGCTTGGAAAGGTGCAGGGTAGAATGGAGTTGCAAAGAGTGGCATAGAGTGTGATGGCATAGAGTAAAGTGGTGTAGTGTGCCATGGCATACAGTGCAGAGATGCAGATTAGATTAAAGTGACGTACAGTGTATTGATGTAGAGTGCAGGGGCATAGAGTTGAGTGTTACAGAGTAAAGTGCACTAGCATAGAGTGTATTAGCTTAGAGTGCAGTGGCATATAGTGCAGTGTTGCAGAGTGACATAGAGTGGAGTTGTGCAAACTAGATTGGTGTTGCCTAGACTGGAGTGGTATGGCGTGCAGAGGAGCAGAGCGCAGTGGTGTAGAGAGGCGGAAAGTGCATTGGCATAGAGTAGAGTGGTACAGAGTAGAGTAGAGAGGCATAGTGTGAAGTAGCAGAGTGCAGTGGCAAAATGTGGAGTGGTTCAGAATGGAGAAGAGTGCAGTGCAGTGGCATGGAGTGGCATAAAGTGGAGTGATACAGAGTAGGGTGCAGTGGTGTGGAGTGGTGCAGAGTGGAGTGTAGTAGCACACTGCCATTTCAGACAACACATTTTTTATTGAAATGATCATTACATTTGCACAGACGTACAGTTTTTCAAATCAAACTATACTCTGCACAGACGATGATGTGTGGAAATTACATCACCTAATGCAATGATTTGTTTTAATCATATAAAGGTATTTGTTTCCAGCACAGTTAAGGATTAACACAAATGTGCTTCATTTGTACTCCTAATTCTGTTATATATTCTGTAGTTAAATGTTGTCATGTGATAGAAAAAACTCTTTTCTAACCCCAGTATCCATCTAGATTGTCACATAAATCCTCTCACCTTGAAGAAAGAGAAAGAAGAGTAAACACTAAGTTCCCACAGAAATCAGAGCCTGACATTTGACTTTGTTCTTTGAGTGCACAGCAAATGTGATGAGATAAGAACAAGATTTACAGGCCTGTTTACCGAAAGGGAGCACTCGGAAGGATACTGTAAATAAGGTTTGCGCAAAGGAAGGAATGAACTCAAGCTGCATAGCCTAAAACAAATAAAGCCAGCAAATTGAAAGCAATAAAATGTGAGTTACGAACCACAAGGCCAATGGCAAGCAACGGGCAGAGTGCATTCCCAAGGAAGCACTTTGAATGTGCTTAAAGTGACAGCCGCGGGATACATTGTGGGGAAAGTCCAGTATTTTACTCCAGTCCGTACCTTGCAGAGGTTTGGCCAAATCAATCACCCAGGTAGTATGACGAGAAGACCTGGAATGGTTTCCATGTTGCAGCAAAGGTCTGCACATCCATTGTATCAGTTTGCCACCAGTTCCTATGGTGCAGACCTTCTGGCACACCTCTTGTAGGGTCAGTGCCAGGTGGCAGACATGAAATAGGGCTTTAATGATTATTTAAGGTGGCTGTAAGTAAGGAGTTGACCTGGGTGAAGATGGTAGTCTGCCATAAGGGTTTGGAAATTTTGTAGTTCGTCACCCAGAAACAAATCCCCCAATTTTAAGATACCTGCAGCATGCCACTGATGGAGTTGCTCTGAGCACAGCCGTCCTGTGCGAGTGGGAAGGCTTAGCAAAGGTAGTGCAGGAGCACAGGGTTTATTCGTGTCAGTGAGTTTACAGGTTCCAGCAAGGCAAGAGAAAGCTGTGCATGATAACCCCGGATGGTGATCTGTAGAATGGTCAGTAGGAAACAATGAGCAGTGCATTAAGCCCTCCTTAAAAGTCTTTACTGATAAACCCCATCTCATGCATGGAGGTGGGCAGAAAGCCAGCGAGCCACCCATTGGACCTGTGCAGCTGAATAATAAGCGTTCCAAGTGCAGAAGGCCCAAACCACCCCCAGTCACAGGTAGCTTTATAGTGGAAACAGCTACCCGATGGCGCCGCAGCAACCAAATCAGATGTGTGGCATAGCTGAAGAAGGAATGAAGGACAAGCAGGAGAAGGTTTGCAAAATAATACTATCATTGGGGTAGCGCACACCATCTTCACTAGTGGCACTTGGCTCACTACAGAAAGCAGAAGAGAAGACCTAAAAGCAAACTGGGCTTGGATGGACCGTGATGCTCTGCTGAGATTTCGATCCTGGAAATCAGTGGGAGAATGGTAAATATTAATCACTAGGTATCGAAAGGTAACTGGTTCCCAGTTCAATCGGAGATCTAATTCTATATAAAGGGGAAAACAGTGCCATACGTTAAAGAAACACAAATTATATATTTATTTTTTTTACAGTTTGTTTGTGCAATTTACGTCCCAAATATCTTGAAGATTCTATGTGTACTTGTCTATCCAGTTCTGAGCAACAACCGTTTGAATCACTTGCCGTGGATCTCCCATTTGATCTCAATTTCATCCTCCTCTTTTATTATCTTTGATTGGCAGTCTGAGCTACCATTTCTGAGATAAATGTAGTCCCAGATATACAGTCTAGTGCTGTGAGACTACAGACATGTAGTGGGTATCTCACATCCTGACATTAGGTGTGAGACTGTCGCACACACCGTCTGCCCTGGCTCTTTAAAAAAAAATTAGGTTGAAAGTCCATGGGCGGTTGGGGTAAGCCAGATGTTTTTGTTAAATTTGTATAAACTAACATAAGGTTTATTACATTAATGTTTCCCAAACTGTTTGCCAGGGGTTTTAAAATGTTCAGAAACATAATCAAAATGTTGCTGCTACTTTCTCTTCAAGAAAGAATCAGATTTGGGTAGGGGTGATGGCCTTGGTGACTGGCCTACGCTACTGAACAAGGACGTAATGTGACACCTGAGTGTAGCATACCAGGAGGCAATCACAAAAAGACCACAGTTAATAAATAGTGTTATGTTAAAAAACAGTAAATAAATGCACTGACAAAATAGTGAGGCATGGCCTCTCTTGTGTGTGTCTGTAAAACTGACGGTTGTTCTTGAATTTCTGTCCTGAATTTTGACACTTTGTCCTGAATTTTTGTCCTGAATTTTGACCCTTTGTCCTGAATTTTTTACAGTCCTGTCCAGAATTTGCTTCAATGCCAGGTGGTCACCCTAGTGCAAGGGCTTGGGGGGCAGCCGACTCTGGAGATATGCCCACTGGGCATTTTGGGCGGGTGTAGCAGTCCTGGAGGCTGCAAGGTGATTGGCTGGTCAAGGGAGGGGCGGGAGGAGGAGTATTTATAGTAAGTGAGGAGCGTTAATGATGGACCTCTGATTCCTACAAGATGCATGTGCGGAACAAGCAAGAAGAGATTTGATGGGAGACTAACATATTTTCAGCTGGTTGCAATTAGGTTCTGTTCCGGCCCCTGCGAGGAGCGATAAGACCCGCGTGCACGCCTTAGTGAAGAGAGCGGACAAGCTGGCAGCGACCAGGAGACATAGGAAGCAATTGGGGTGCAGTGAATTGGAAATAAGGGTGAAATGGCATGGGAAAGTTGCATGAAATGGGCCGAGATGATTCCTCCACTGAGTTGATGTTTGAACTGGGTTGTCCTGGTTTATTGGTGCTGCTCTTTGGTGAGAACGCTCTGCTGATCGAGGCGGAAGGTGCTGGCTATGAAGAGGGATTAAAAGGAGCTCAAAGGGTGTTGTTTGGGCACATTCGTGCTTTGAATGTTCTCAGGCGATTATGACGAGGGGCAGATAAGCAGGCGGCGGTAGATCGAGCCAGGAGGAAGTTGAATAGGAAATGAAATAGGTTTTGCGAGGAGTTAGTAGGGACTGTGTAGCGTCCGTAGATAAAGTATGAGGAAAGACTGTTTTTTAGGGATGACAGCGTTTACTTGTATGAGATGGGAATGAATTTATACCTGATGCAGTTGTGACAACGTTGGTGGGAGAATTAGGAATAAGGACGCGGAGAGGACAGTAAGCGGGTTAACTGGAAAAGGAGGACGGGGTAATAAACTCATTGACAACTGTTTCTGAGTAGCATGGTTTTAGAGGATATTTGATGGCTGAAACGAGTTGTGTACTATTTTTGGGCGAACATAGCAGTTTGGGGGGAAGAGGGCGTTGAAGGTCTTTATAACTAACTATGCAGTGAGATCAAAGTTTACACATAGCAAGCTAAATTGAGTTCAGGTTGCAGGGGAAGAGTGATGAGACATACAGTACAGTTGAGGAAATTTGGGGGTGGTGGTTTAGGGTAGGGAGTGGTGGAGGGCACAGGTTATATTCATGTTTAGTGGGGTATAATTAGGTTTGTTCAGCTACAGGCCAAGGGCTATGGTTTGTAATGTGCACCTGGTTCAATAAAGTGGCCTGTTTCACACTTCAAGGGAATAAAGTCCTATGTGCTGTGCCATCCCGCCCAATAGGGCTTTGGGGGACAACCAACTCCGGTGGTATCCCCTCTAGCCATTTTTGTATGCGGAGCAGTCAAGAAGATTGCATTCAAGGAGACTGTGAGGTGATTGTCTGGTCAAGTTGGGGATTGAGGGGGGGTGATAGTATTTATAGTCGGGTGAGGACCATTACTGATCACCCATTTTGAAGGTGAAACTGTGGCTGCAGGTGGTGGGACAACATTTTGAGGCTCCTTTCCACCCCTCCCTTGTTTTAAATGGTTTGGAGGTTTATGGAAGAAAATAACTTGTTTTAACTTAACGAGTCAGGTGCACAGGCAGTGGATGTGAATGGAGGGTATTGTCGATCATGGGTAGGTGCAAGTTTTTACAGGATGTTTGATGGTTGAAATAAGTTGCATTCTACTTTTGGAGGAAAGAAGCCATTTGAGGAGAAGGGAGCATTGGAAGTCTTGAGGGTAAAGAAGACAGCAAGATCAAAGTTTATAGTTAGCAAGCTAATTAGAGTTCAAGTTGCAGGGGAAGGGTGCATTCAGTGTAGGTGAGGATGTTTATGGGTGGTCGTTTTATGGGAGGTTTTGTGGGGGGCATAGGCTACATTAATGTTTAGTGAGGTCTAATTAGTTTTTTTTCATATATATGGGAAGTGCTATGGTTTGTAATGCGCACCTGCTTCATTGAAGCGGCCTTTTTCACACTACATGTGGTTGGAGTCATATTTACTGCATTGTTCCCCAATCTCTGAAGAACTTTCTCAGAGTGCTCCTGGCGGGGAGAACGAGGGTTACACCTGTCCTGAATATCAAAGAGCTGCTATAATTTCATGCTTGCCCTCTGTGTTCTATGGCTCAGAAATGACCACTAAAGTGACTTGATTAGCTATTGATGTCCTTTGTGGAGTTAAGGTTTTATTATACTTAGAGCAGGCTGCTAGCAGTCGGTGCTGTAGTGAATGCAAATTCAGAGATGCATGGTAAATGCACTCTCAGTGTTGCACATTCCAATGTGTGTCATGTTCTATGCGTGATTCTTAGCAGTAGCTGGTGCTCTCAGAGTGGTCATGAGACATGGCATCAGAGTATATCTAGTCACCTACAAGGGATGCACATAAGGATATGTGAAAACATAAACACTTAAGATATGTATTTACATGCTTATGTACATTTGATAGTATAGTATTTATAAAATATTAATTCGTCCAGTGCTTGCACCACTCATTGCCTCTGCCAGCGCTGCCAAGGGCAATAGCTACATAACTACTAACCATCACACTCTTACAAGTGTGACAATTCAGAGTGTTCCAGGTCACCAAAAGAAAACTTTTAAATGTATTTTGAATTATTAAACACTGTTAGGTTGTGCTCAACTCAAAATTAGATAAACAGCGCCACTATGTGGTGGACTGTCATTAGTGCCAGTATGGAGAATTAAGTGACAGTGCCGAGCACCGGCAAACACCAGCTCAAATTAAGCTCTGCATTCACCACACACTTACATCTAAGACTTGCATTGACTATGGGTCTTCTGACTTCTCTTGGTCTTAGAGAGAGTGTGATTTTCATTCTCACCAATTGGACCACGTCCTGAGCTGATAATGTGTCTCTGGTGTTTGGCCTACAGCTGTTTCACAGGATCCCAGGAGTCTTGCACATCAACCTGTGTAGCACAGGTCAGCATGTCATGCATCTGGATATTAACGGTGTGCTTCGTTTTGTGATTTTGGAAGGGTTGATCTCTAGCATTTGAAAGGACCTGTGGGGTGTGTATGCTTGATTTCACAACCGCCACAACTTGAAAACTGAAGCCTTCACTGCATTTATTGGACACAATAATTTCACAAGTAGGGACATGGCAGTTGTGATTCCAATATTTGGTACATACCCATCTCGAAAGACAGATTTGATACTCTATCTGTTGTCTGTATTGAGGTGCTATGTTGCCAGGACCTATGACTCCTTCATGTCCTGTGTACTGACCCTTGTCTTGGCCGTGTTAGGCTTTCACCTGTAAGGGAGTGGACTGGGATTGTTCCTTGGCACTGCACAGCGTGATTTCCTGCCTCCTGCTGCAAAGCATGTTATGTTAGGAGTGAATCTGGTCAAGCGCCAGGAAATGCCCTGCAACAGCTGCTCAGTGTTGATGGTTGTGAATGTTTATGGTGAATGATTTAATAGGCCGTGGGAGTTAATAAGTGTCATCTGTGTCTGCATTTTCTGCATTATGGTGTTCAATTGATATTGTGGCACTGTTATGGGTTAATAGTTTTATTAAAAAACATCAGAATCACGTTTTGTTCTATATGGATTATTTTTGTTTTCATGTGCAACTGTGAAGTGGCCAGCTCAAACACTGCCTTCTAAGTGGAGTTGTTTTTTGTCATCACTTATTATCTGCTTTTGGTTGGAAAAGGCGTTTAAGGCTAATTCCTCCTCTTCACCTAATGCCCATTGTTATGTTCTGTGACACGTTGAAGTGTCATCTAGGCCCAGTACTACTCACTTAGGCGGTAATGTGAATATAAACGACACACGAGACACTCTGCTGGTTAATGGCCATGAGGGAAGCTCCCCGGGCCTTTTTATTAACACCGGTTATGTCACCGGTTATACCTATTCACGAACCACACTATAGAGGAGGCTCATTCAACCTCCCTCCACTAGTGGGTGTCATGGGCTGGTCCATGACGAACACAACATTCCTTTTTTACCCAAAATAAACATAGATCATATAAAATGATATCAGAACACTAAACACTAATTCCCACCAAATAATATGTGGAAGAAAAAGTACACATATAATCAGTCTGCTACAAATCCTTTTAACCGAGTTGACCCTGGTGGACGAGGACGTAAGTTGTAGCGCTCCAACCCTTGCCTAGGAGGTAGCGAGCTGACCTCCAGAGATTCAGCCGGATCCTAATTAGAACTTGGGATAACTTTTGAACCCTGCACATCTGCACACCCTCGACAAGCCCGCAGAGATTCATCAACTACCATCCCAGGGCTCGGGAGCAGAGAACGGTGGTCACAAAAATCCACACTTGCTTCATCACCATTATCAACCAAACTGGTCTGTGAGGAGATCTGGTCCATTTCCATTCCACCACTAGCCATGCGGAATGTCTTGAAAAATGAAATGTTCCTTGTGATGGTTTCCTGATTCCTCTTTGCAGTTATCATGGTACCCTTTATGGCACTCACCACCCACGGGTCCTTTTCAAACAGCAGTAAAAACGTGCTCCCACTTCGTCTGTTGCGTACAAGGTCATGGTCCCCAATACGAATGTCCCGCTTCTTACCTCTCCGCTTTCTTGACAGCTTGTCATTCTTTTCCACCCTCTTGGACAGTGCCTTCCATAGTCACTCATGAAGTTCAGAGGATTCTAGCATGTGAGGAATAGTGTCTTGAACTTTCCGCTTCATGCACGGTGAGCTAGGTGTTTCTCCAGTGGTGGCATGAGGAGTGAAACGGTAGTCCCTCAAAAATGCATACACCGCACAGTCCACACTTTGATCACCAGCTACTGCAATCTGCAACACTTTGCCAACGAGGAGTGATTTTTTTATGGAGAATTCCTCTGGATAGTAAGTATTCAGCAAACTCTTGGCTGGGAAAAGGTGGTCCATTATCTGTGTGTAGCTCACGTATTAAGCCATGGATGGCCAAGATCTTTTCCAGATGAGGAATGATCTGAGAAGCAGTCAGGGATTCTACAAGTTCAACATCAGGATATTTAGAGAAATCATCTATCACAACTAGCATGTGACGACCATCTGGTAAGCTTCCAAAATCTGCGCTGGCCTGAAACCACAGGACAGGATTGATGACCTCAGTTATAATCGGTGGGGGACTTTCGGCTGGACCAACCGCTTGACACATGGCACAGTGTCGCACTGTTCTTTCAACTAGATCGTCAAGCCCAGGGAACCATACCTTGCTTCTCAACCTTGACTTAGTTTTAACCATCCCTTGATGCGAGGAGTAAGCTAGTTCCACTACTGTGTTCTGCAAGGAGATCGGAATCACCAACCTGGGACCTCTCAGTAAACATCCTTCAGGAGATTTGGCCAACTCATTCCTGACTTTATGCAAGGAGGACAGCATCATTCTGGCATCTTCCGTTTTAAGAGTCATATTTTGGAGAACACTATGCCACTTCTCAAATTCCACCGCAGACAGTACAAGCTGTAGACATTCATCACTTTCCGTGGCTAATTTGATTTCCCCAACAGAGATAGGTAACGGGCAAGATCTTTCCACCACCAACCTCACATACGCCTCTACTTCCTTTGCATCAGCAATCTCTCGAGAAGTAGCTGGCCATGCATGTCTTGACAGGTAATCCTGTAACTGCAGAATCCACTTTTCTATTCGGGGTGGAGGTTTCCATTAAACAGGGGGATTAGGGGCTTATGATCTGTGTGTACTATGAACGGCTGTCCATATAGATAGAGGTGGAAATGTCTGCAGCCCCATTGCACCGCAATGGCCTCCTTCTCAATTTGTGAATAGCGTTGTTCAGTCTCTGTCAAAGCACGGCTAGCATATGCCACCGGAGCACACTCACCATCCAATTGCTTTTGGGCCAACACCGCTCGCAATCCAGTAGGACTGGCATCAACGGACAACTCTGAATCTTTCTGTGGATCAAAGTACACCAATGTCGTATGCTCTGACAACGCCAACTTGGTGGCTTGGAATGAAGCCTCTTGTTCAGGTCCCCACTCCCACACCGCATTGGCCTTTATAGGTCCCTGAGAGGGGCAGTTAGAGCCGTTAAATTCTTGATAAAACACCCACAGTAGTTTATAATGCCCAAATAGCTGCGGACACCAGATACATTAGTAGGGGCAGCAGCTGATTGAATGTCTTTTACCTTGGCCGGGTCAGACATAACCCTTTCCCCGGAGATACAGTACCCAAAGAAGGCCACTTCAGTCTGCAGAAAGGCGCACTTGTCACTATGAAGAGTAAGACCATTCTCATGAAGCCTGTGAAATGTCGCTCACAGACGTTGCAAATGTAACTCTATGGTGGGAGCATGCACAAGGATGTCATCACTGACATAGAAAACTCCCGGCAGACTAGCAAGCACCCCACGAATGGTGTAGTGAAAAACCTCAGCCGCACTGGAGATCCCAAAACTCAGCTGCTTGTACCTTCTAAGACCCACATGAGTGGAGAAGGTGGTGATGCCCCTAGAGTCCAGATCCAGCATGAGCTGATGGTGTCCAGCTCGCAGATCCATTTTTGGGAACCATTGTGATCCTGCAACCTCCGCAACTATGCCATCTACAGTAGGTGTTAAGTGACGTTCTTGCTTAATGGCAACATTTGGCAAGCGCATGTCGACACAGATCCTCACCTCTCCTGGCTGTTTGGGTTTCCTTGCAATGACTGTGGGGGACACCCAGGGTTTGGGACCATCTACCTTCTCAATTATATCGGCCTGCTGAAGCTTCCATGGCTCTTCTTCCACCTTCGGTCGCAGATGGAAAGCTACCCGGCGGTGTTTTAATGCCACCGGCTGTATGGATTTGTCAATATGCAACCATAGCAAACGGTCTTTCAGGCACCCAATCCATTAAAAAAGCTGACCAAACTCCACTAGGAAATTCCCCACAGTGCCAAGGTGCACACTAAAAGCAAACAATACTAGGTTCAGTTGCTCAGCCGTTCTGCAGCTTAGTAACATGTCAGACCCAGTCTCTGTCACAAACACTCTGGTGCGCACTGAAGTCTCTTCGTGAAATAATGTGGAGGTAAAAACCCCTGCCAACGACAGTGGTTGTGACGACACAAAGGCATATACTTGAGTCGATGTAGGTTGTAGCTGAGGTTGGATGGGAAGAGTTTTCAACAGCGACTGTGCCAACACGTTAATGGGGGCCCCAGTGTCAATTAAAGCCTGAATTTTGTGACGTGCAAGAGAAACCATAAAATTGTGGTATTCGCTTTCAAGGATGCCCTCCCAGCTGCAGAGCATGTATCACATGGACAGTCTCTTCATCCTCCTTGTCATCATCCAGATCGTCATCTTCACCTGTGACAACAGCAGGCTGTACTATGTTGATAGTCTTGGATTTCTGCGATTTTGAACTCGCCGATGATCTACACACTTTGGCGAAATGATTCATTTTATTGCAGCTTGAAAATTTTTTGCCTTGCACCGGGCGTGCCCCTTGATGATGAAATGGACCACCACACAAAAAGCAAGTTCGTGAGCCCGTGGCATCCTTTTGCAACGTTTTTCTTCTCCATTACTGCTGTGTTGATGGCATTCACAGGCTCAGTCTTGACCTGTGTCTGCAACGCTGCTTCCATATGGGCCGCACGTACTTTTGACAGTCCTTTGGATCGGCCCATCGTGAGAATATTTGCCACTGACATACCAGGTACCAGTAGTATATTTCTTGCAACTTCACAGACGCACAGACCTGTATGAACTGCGCACAAACTTCATCTTCGACATCCAACAGTGTACATGTGCGTGCTAACGCTTTCAACCGGGCATAGAATGTGTCGACTGACTCATTTGGGAGTTGTTTAGCTTGCCTTAACAAGAACCGCTCATAGTCTGGATTCACTAGTGTTTCAAAATGTGCAGTCAAAGCTCGTTTTAACAACTGGTAAGTGAAAGGTGGTCCCTCTTCTACCACAGACCTTCCCAGTTTATGAATAGCTGACCCACCCAAATGCAAGAGCATGGGTTGTTGTCTCTCATTGTCTAGTGCTGTGGCTGCAAAATATGTTTCTAACCTATCCACCCATGCCTTCCACCTAGCTGCTTGGGCGGACGGAGAACCCTCCACAAGAAAAGGTTCTAGCGCTGGAACTGACGACATAGCTATCTTTCCGTATTTTCATGCAGTAGTTGAAATTCACTCACTCCTGTGACACTCGCCGGAAGGTGGTGGGCAGATTATGGCTCCTTTATTAGAAAGGCCCTAAGCTTGCAGGTCACAGTACAGGAGGCCTAGCATGGGTGTTTGGGTGTGAAAAAACTTCACTGCCCCCTCTTGACCTTTGCATTACACATTCTTAAGAATGATGAACATCAGTGGCCCAACAGGTGTCTTCGGTTTCGCTCACTGCAACCGCTCCTTAAACACAGTGCATGGAGAAAATGGGGTTCTTCTGTTATAGTCTGTGTGGCACTTGCGCACAATAATGCCCTTTCAGTGTGCACTCCGTTCTGTAATGCTTATTTCTGTTGGAAATCTGTACATTCTTCATTGTTTTTTTTTTTTTTTTTAAATATATATATATTTTTTCTGACTGCACAGAAGACTATGGGCGTGTGGGTCTTTGTGTTCCCAAAACGCCGCCGCTCACCCCGCTGCCAAAGCCATCCGCTGGTTCCAATGATACCGGTGTGGTTGTCCGTTGCCCCGGTGACAGTCAGTCCCATGGAGACTGCACGGGCTCGTTCAGCCAATCACAGGGAGGCCCCACCTCGTGCAGCTCACCTCGATAGTCCGCCTCGTTGAATGGACCCCACCACTCTCATTTGGGCCGGGCACCGAAAAGACTTCTCCACCGCCGATCCGCCTCAAATTCCAGCAGCCGGCAGGCCTTCGGAAACACAGCGCCCGCTGTGCGATCGCAGCACAGGCCACAATGCTGGAGACGCTCCACGACCTTCCACGTCACAGCCAGCAGGTGGGGGCGCGAGGGAACAGGCACCCGCTAGTCACCAATTTGTTATGTTCTATGACACGTTGGAGTGTCATCTAGGCCCAATACTACTCACTTAGGCATTAACGTCAATACAAATGACACACAAGACACTCCGCTGGTTAATGGCCATGAGGGAAGCTCCCAGAGCCTTTTTATTAACACCAGTTACGTCACCAGTTATAACTATTCACGAACCACACTGTAGGGGAGGCTCAATCATCCTCCCTCCACTAGTGGGTGTCATGGGCTGGCCCATGACGAGCACAACACCCATGAAGCTTGTCATTGGTTGGATTTTATGCAAGTAACTGTGTCACATACGGGTTTTCCGTGTGCTAAAATGGCATAAAGTGAAACTGAATCGCAAAACTTGCACATGGTAAAATTGTATTCATCACTTCTGGATCATCTATAATGTGAGGCCACTGATTCACTCAGAAGGATTCCCTTTATCAGGAGGTATACAGGATACCTCCAAATTTCATAACAATGGCGTGTGAATGCAGGGGGTGAGTTTGGTCAGCGTACTTTGGGCCATGCTACACCTCAACTGTACATACACAGTGAGCTCCCTTTCAGTTCCATAATACGACACATGTAATGGCCATCCTGGACCAAACAGGTAACATCTCTCCCTCGGGGGTGGGCAATGGCCGATGTTTTTACTAGACAGAAACACAAACTATGGTGATGTCAGGTATATGTTAATAGCTGGTGCTACGAGATGAAGCCGAAAAGCCTGGTACCTGGCCCCTCTCTTTTTACAAGTTATATGTTTTATGCCTTCTTAACTATTACCAAACAGACTATCAAAATCCCATTCAATCACTGCAGCCTGCCTAATATCTATCACACTATTGACCATCACCACTGTTAGAGCATGCAAAGGTCCATTCTCACTCACAGGAGGCCCAAACCACACCTCATAGGGAAATGTTCCCAGAGACTTTTCTCTCACAACTACCTTTCTGTGTAATCTAAGGTTTGCAATATTTGAAACTACCCCTCAGGCAGCTCCCACTCCCTTGTGAAAAACACTATTATTTCTGTTCTTCTGTTGCTCCTGTAACATCATGCTGCTCTTACTTACCATGGGTCAAGCCTCATCACCAGAGATAAACAACACTGCTGTCTAAAAAACTATTTGTGGAATAAAAACGGGAGGCAATGCTGGAATGTTGTGGGGACCTGCAGGATTCTGATTCCAGCAATTTATTGTTGATCAGGAACCAAGATCCTGGCTGGTCCCAGCAGCTTCTTTTGCCTACAAGGTCCAGATACAGCGATACACACTGCCCTGCATGAAGGCAACAGCCTCTCACACACAGTGTATGAATTTTTGCGGAGCAGCTGCTTGTAGGGGTTGGTGGGACTCTCTTGCTCCTCTTCATCATGGTGTGCCCAGTTGTTGACAAATAACATGTCTTTTCAACAAGGAGGACCTGGTGTTGAAGTCCCTACTGAACTTGATCACACTAAGGCCCTCATTATGACATTGGCGGTAAGTCCCGCTTACAGTCATGCCGACTGCCGCCAACATACCGCTGCTGCAGCGGTTTACCGCTACCCATATTATGACACACACATAGCAATCCGTCACTATACAGACACACACACAAGTCCGCCAGCCCAAAGGTCAGTGAAAAACTGGCGGTAGCAAAACCCACACCGTCAGGCCAACAGAACTACGCCTACAGCATTATGACCCACAAATCAACACGGCAGACATTTAACCGCAGTAAACCATTGGCCGCCGCACTCAAAATACACACACACAAACAAAGCAACACCACATTTGGACATTTTGAGTAACACACACCTGACACCCATACACACACCACACATCCACACTACTATAAAACACACACCCACATTACCCACAACCCTTTACGACTCAAGAAAACTGACAACTGAGGGAGAGACACACCAAGAGCACCCACAGAACCAGAGCCACATACACCATCCACGCACCTCACAGCACACATCCCAACACATCACCCCACACACCCTCACACACACCACTCACACTACACCCATGGCACCACAAAGACACCCCAGATTCTCTGAGGAGGAGCTAAGTGTCATGGTGGAGGAAATCATCCAGGTAGATCCACAGCTATTTGGATCACAGGTGCAGCAGACATCCATTGCCAGGAAGATGGAGCTATGGCGGAGGATCGTGGACAGGGTCAACGCCATGAGACAGCACAGAAGAACAATGGATGAAATCAGGAAGAGGTGGAACGACTTATGGGGGAAGGTGCATTCAGGGTTAGCAAGACACCAGATAGCAGTACAGAGGACTGGTGGTGGATCCCACCTCCTCCCCCACAACTAACCACATGTGAGGAGCAAGTCTTGGCAATCATGCATCCTGAGGGCCTGGCAGGAGTAGCAGGAGGACTGGACTCTGGTAAGTCAACTCTCGATTACTATCACCCCCCTACCTGCATGCCATCACATACCCCACCCTCAACCTCACCCTCACTCCCATCACTCCACCACCTCCCACACACCCCACCATCACAACCCACCCCTCCCACAACCAAGCCCTGCATGCAACACCAATGCATGGACACCCATCACAGACCTGCATGGACACCCATCACCAAAGCATGCACACTTGAGACAATCACCTAGCCCACCAAATCACCACTCACACAAGCCTAAGCTGCCAGGGCAATAACAAACCATACAGGGCAACACACCCATGCACAAGATGTCACACGCAGAAACAATAACACTACATTTACATCCCCACAGGTCCCCCACACAATGTCACCGGAGAGGAGGGGCCAGCAACATCCAGTCCCCCCCCCCCAGAAGAGGCCCACAGTGATGACAGCAGCTCTGCACGCCTGGATCAGGATGACCAACCTGGCCCATCAGGGACCTCCGGACAGTCGGTTACCCAGGCACAGTCCCATACCACCACAGAGCCTCTCCCCTCAGGAAATACCACCACAGCACCCACCCATTGGGCCCATCCCTCTGTCCCCAAGACACATCAATCAGCAGTGTGTCTACCACTACAGGGACCCCAGGCAACCCCACAAACACAGGATTATCAGGGACCTGGGGTCAGTGGCAGTGGGTACACGGTTCAGGGGACAGAGGCACAGGACAACAGGGAAACTTGGAGGACTGCTGTGCGACAGGGGGAGGACAGGCCCAGGAACCCGACTCTCCATGAGGCACTCACCAACATCCTTGGAGCATACCACCATTCGCAGGAGACGATGGGCCAGATACTGGACAAGCTGCAGGAGACCCAGACGGCTGCAGGAGGGACAGTACCTGGGGATCATGGAGGACCTGAGGGACATCCACACCATCCTGGTCACCATTGCGGGGGTGCTGGCAGACATGGCCAACACCATGAAGGAGGCAGTGGCACACCACCAGGCCCCTGACACTAGCCACACCAATGAACAGCCTTCCACCTCCACTGACGCTAGTGGACAGGAGGCCCCGTCACAGGAACAACAGGCCATCAGCACCCCTCCCCCTGCAGAAGGAGAACCACCACGCAAACGGTCCCTGCGATCCAGGCAGAAGCCAGAGACTATTTCCAAGACCCCCACCAGGAAATAAGACTCTCCTGAATGCCACCCTTGTGTTCTACGGTGTCACCCTGTCCACCTTGAACTGCCATTGCTCCACTTCCTATGCCCCCTTGGACAGTGCACCTGTGATACAAATAGACTGGAACTTTACCCTGCACTCTCCTCACCACCACCCAAGCCCATAGCAATACCCCATCCACTTATTAGCACATACATAAACACCTTTGTAAAAAATACAAGTATTGAGTCTGTCAATTGATTGAACTATGTATTCGTTTTACAAGCTGTAAACATTTCAATTCAACTGTACAGTAATGTATACATAAGTATGACCTGTAGTTTGCTGCAGTCAACACACCAGGAGCCAGAGTGGAGCACATATATCTGGAAATAGACATGTCAAAGGGTACAGTAAGTGCCATAGTAGTGGGAATATCAGCCTGCCAGTGACAATATCCAATACAAAACTCTCAGTGGAAGGTGAAGTTACAGTGTCTTACCTGTGTGTCACTGGAAGTACTGTCGTATGATTGCTGTTCTGTTGTCCACATCCTCATCCTCTGCCTCCTCTTCGTCACTGTCCACCGCTGCTACACGCCCATCTCCAGCCTCATCCTCCTTCAGAAAAGGCACCTGGCAATGTAAGGCAAGGTTGTGCAACATACAACATGCCACGATGATCTGGCAGACCTTCTTGGGTGAGTACCACAGGGATCCTCTTGTCAGATGGAGGCACCGAAACCTGGCATTCAAGAGGCCAAATGTCCTCTCTATAATTCTTCTTGTTCGCCCACGTGCCTCATTGTAACGTTCCTCTACCCTTGTCCTGGAATTCCTCACTGGGGTCAGTAGCCATGAGAGGTTGGGGTAACCAGAGTCACCTGCAAAATCGAGGGATACCTGATAGCCAAACACTAACCCTTAGGGCCAACCCCATACCCATACACCAACATATACTGGGTGGGAATCATGGGCTCACCTATTAGCCACACCTGGTGCCTCTAGAGTTGAGCCATCACATATGGGATGCTGCTATTCCTCAGGATAAAGGCATCATGCACAGAGCCAGGATACTTTGCATTGACATGGGAGATCTACTGGTCCGCCAGGCACACTATCTGAACATTCATCGAATAAAAGCTCTTTCGATTTCTGAACACCTGTTTATTTCTTCGGGGGGATAAAGAAAATATGTGTACAATCAATTGCCCCAATAATATTGGGGATATGTCCCATTGCATAGAAGTCAGCTTTCATTGTGGCCAAATCCTCCACCTGGGGGGAAACAATGTAGCTGCCCATGTGTTGCATCAGGGCCGACAACACTCTTGTTAGCACTATTGAGAACATTGGCTGTGACATTCCTGCTGCCACGCCCACTGTCACTTGGAAAGAACCAGTTGCCAAGAAATGGAGCACAGATAGCACTTGTACAAGAGGGGGGATCCCAGTGGGGTGACGGATTGAAGATATCAGGTCTGGCTCAAATTGGGCACCTAGCTCTTGGATTGTGGTCCTGTCAAGTCTGTAGGTGAGGAGTATGTGCCTGTCCTCCATTGTTGCCAAGTCAACCAGGGGCCTGCACACGGGGGGATGTCTCCATCTCGTATGCATCTGCAGCGGTTGCAATCTAGAGGGCAAAACGATGAGCATCTTGTCAGTATTCCACATTTTCAAAATGTACACTGCAGTGCATGTTGTGACTGAAACAGTATGTTGTTGGATAGGCCCAAATGGTGCCTATGTATGCTGTGACACAGTTAGTTGCCATGGCCTACCCCCCCCCACCCTGAAATGGCATCCACCTGTCCTGTGTGGATGGACAGGTGGAAATGAGGTAATGCCGCTGACGTTGTGTGCCGTTGCAGGAGGTGGTCGAGTACCGCTGTGCAACTCCTCATTGGTTGTCTATGGGCCCTATGGGTTACAGTGGCCAATGGTGATGTACGACGGCAGTGACAGTACGCACCGTCGTGGACATGACTACCATTTTCTATCTGTACCCTCACTTGCTACCTGACTTTCAACAGGAGAGGACCTACACTGCAAGTGCTGATGTGACCTGAGTCTGGAACCGACAATAGCTCGTGTCACTGGGGAAAGGGCCCCTGCCTTCACCGCTGCAGAGTTGGAGGGACGGGTGGATGGGGTCCTACCCTAGTACCGAATGCTGTATGGGCCTCCAGACCAGCAGGTGAGTACACTGTAGCATGATGCATGGGGCATGAATGCATGGAGTGCAGTGTGTGAGGGCCTTGTGGAAGGGTCAAAGGCAGCGTGCTGCATGTATGGTGGACAATGTCTGTGCGTATGGGAATGTCAGGGATATGGTGGGCCATGAGTGTAACAAGCCGGACGGTATGACTGATACCTTTTTTCTATGTTTCTTTCTCTGCAGGTCAGCGCCCATCAGAAAAAGGGTATATGGCGTGCCATCGACAAAGATGTGTGGACCCTGGGGGTCTATGGCAGGCGCAGCACCCACTGTCGCAAACGTTGAGGCGCTGGGCACGGAAGACGGCGGAGGCCCAGCTGGGGATGGCCTCCTATCGAGGAACGGGTGCCCATCGAATCCTGACCCCCCTGATGTTCCTCATACTGACGGTGGCCTATCCAGAGCTGGGTGGGCACTTGAGGGCATCACAGCAGCCACAAGGGGGTGAGTACAGTTTCACATTATACTACTTGTGCGTGGTGGAGTGGTCTTCGGTGGGGGATGTGGGCCTGTCGGTGCCCCTAGGCCAGGGCGGACATTGCAGGGTAGGTTCCATGTTGGGCAGGGCTCTGTGGGTCACCACCTCCAACCAAGCTAATAGGCATCCACTACTGGGCAGGACTCTGTGGGTCTCAGGTATGCTGCAATTGGCGTTAGGTATTCCTGTCCATTGCCTGGTGACTAGCATTGTGACTGGTAGTGAATTGCCTAGTGCGTAGGGATGTTCCCTGTGTGTGTGTGTTGGTCGTGTACGCCAACAGTGGTGTTGTTGCTGCCATTGACCAAGTGTATCCTCTGTCTCTCCCCCACCATTTTGTTTTGTCACCCTGGTCTTATATGCATCAGCATCATCTGGAAGAGGAGCTGAAACACCAGCGACAGAGGGAGCGGCATCCCACAGGGCCCATGAGGCAGAATCCACCAACAGTGAGGGCACCAGTGGGACGGAGGGTGAGGGGAGCACCACGGCGGAGCCTGGAGAGGACAGTTCGGACAGTGAAACCTCCTCCGGTGGAAGCTCCCTGGTGGTGGTGGACACCTCTGTGCCCACCCCATCTACAGGTACAGCCGCCACCCCGTATCAGCATCGCCCTCCCAGCAGCCCCTCAGCGAGTTTCCTGTGCCTGCTCACCCAGGAGGGTGGGCATATCCTTCGCCCCACGCACCTCAGGCCCTGCCCCAGTTAGCCCTGCTTCCCTGAGTTAGGAGGCTATTGACCTCCTGCGATCCACTGCTGTTGGACAGTCAACCATAGTGAATTCCATCCAGGGGCTGGCAGGCCATTTGCAAGAAACAAATGCATTCCTGGAGGACATTCACTCTGGCATGGTGGCCCAACAGAGATCAATCCAGGCTCTGGCCTCCTCCCTGATGGCAGCCATTGTTCCTGTCTCTAGCCTCCCCCCTTTAACTTCCTCTGCCCAGTCCCATTCCCCTCAACCCCAACCTATCCCAAGCACACATTCAGACCAGTATGCACCCAAGACAACATACAGGAGTGGTTCAGGCAAACACAAGCACCACACATCATCCCACAGGCACTCACACAAACACCATCCAGATGCAGACACACCAAAATGCACTGCCTCTACTGTGTCCCCCTCCTCCTCCTCGTCCACCTCCGTCCCAGTAGCGTCTCCACTCACACCTGCATGCACTACATCCTCATCCACTACCTCCATCACCAGCACACCTAACAGTACACACCTCTCACTTGCAGTCACCACCCCTACATCCATGCACACATCCCCTGTGACCTCTCCCACTGTGGCTGTGCCCCCTCCTCCCAAAGTACACAAACACAAGTACTCAGACACCCAACTGCCATCCACCTCACAACAGCATCCAGCCCATGCACCTGCACCCAAACACAACAGACACCTCCAACTACCACTCCCTCTTCCTTCACTCCCAAACCTTCACCCTTTTGCCGCCCCAGTGTCCCTAAGAAGCTTTTCCTCTCCACCGTTGACCTCTTCTCTACCCCTTTCCCCTGTCCTTCACGTCGGGCCAGGGTGGTCAGAACCCAGGCTAGCACCTCAGCCACCCAGTTCTTGGCCACAGTAGTGTCGGCAGCTACTGCAGGTGTGAGAAGCTCCAGGGAACCACCTATCAACACAGGCAGTGTGCCTGCACCAGCTGCCAAGGGGTAGGGCAAGGAGGCACCACCAGCTGCCAAGGGGAAGGGCAAAAGGCCTTCACCTGCAGGCAGGAAGGACAGGAGTCCTGGTGCTGGGACAAATTCTGAGCCGCCACCACCAACCATGGCGGTTCAGCCGTCCGAGGCTGCAGGGGAAGGGCTGGAGCCTCCCCCCTCCACTGACATCCCCGACACCAGCACCGCCACCAGCACCACCACCAGCATCACTGCCTGCAGCAGTGCCTGCAGCAGCAGCCCCAGTGGGCAGCCGTCTGAGGCTGCAGAGGAAGGACTGGAGCCTCCCCCCAATACTGGCATCCCCGACACCAGCACCGCCACCAGCATCGCCACAGCACCTCCACTAGCATCACTGCCTGCAGCAGTGCCAGCAGCAGCAGCCCCAGCGGACAGCCGTCCGAGGCTGCAGGGGAAGGGCTGAAGCCTCCCCCTACCACTGGCATCCCCACCAGCAGCATCACTGCCTGCAGCAGTGGCAGCAGCAGCAGCCCCAGTGGGCAGCTGTCCGAGGCTGCAAGGGAAGGGCTGGAGCCTCCCCCCACCACTGGCATCCCCAACAGCAGTACCGCCACTGCCACCACTGAGCAGCTGTTGCCGCCGGCGGGCAGTGTGTAGTCCTGCCTCCATGGACTGTAATGCGTCCTGACCTCTGCAAATCCTGTGGGTCTCACGCCCAGGTAAGAGACTGTGACCTTGCACTCCCCAAGATCTGCATCATAGGGCACAAAGCCCCCTCCAGAACCAGTGGAAGAAGGCATCCACTCACCCCCTCCTTGCCAGGATGAAGCACACTGGGCACAAAGCTCCCTCCAGAACCAGTGGGCAGACCACCCACTTGGGAGACTGGTTTGCACTCCCCAGGACCAAGCAGTGGGCAGACCACCCACTTCAGAGACTGTGGCTTTGCAATCCCCAGGGCCAAGCAGTGGGCAAACCACCCACTTGAGAGACTGTGGCTTTGCACTCCCCAGGACATCGCACAGGGCATGTAGCCCCCTCCAGGACCCGTGGTGTTGTACCATCTTCAGGCTGAGGTGCCCCCTGTTCCCCTTCAACCCCTGACCCCCCCACCCCCCCCCCCCCCCCCAATGACATCAGCGCGCGAGCACGCGCTGACAATCACAGAGCCTCCCACATCGCGCTGGAAGCTCAGCATTTCTCTTTCGATCACGTGGGGGAGGCAAGGAGAGGCTTCCCTTTGAAGTCTCTCCCAGGGTTTCAAAAGCCGGATTGCTTGCAATCCGGCTTTTGAAACCCCACTAGACACCAGGGATGTTTTTTTTTTGTTGTGTAAGTGACATAAGGGGGCGACCCCCCGGGCAAGGGTCGCTCCCAGGGGGGCATTTTTTTTTAAGGCCTTTTCTGCCCCCAGGGGGGGCAGAAACCTCTAGACACCAGGGATACTTTTTTTTTGTTTTGTTTTTTTTTGTTTTCTTTTGTGTTTTAGGTGTGGGGAGCGACCCCTTAGGCAAGGGTCGCTCCCATAGGGGGCAAATTATATTTAGGCCATTTCTGACCCCCTTGGGGGCAGATCGGCCTATTTTTATGGGGCCAATCTGCCCCCAAGTGGGGTAGAAACCACTAGACACCAGGGAGGTTTTTTTTTGTTTGTTTTCACGTAAGGGGAGCGACCCCTTAGGCAAGGGTCGTTCCCCTGGGGGGCAAATTTATTTTAGGCCATTTCTGCCCCCCATGGGGGCAGATCAGCCTATTGTAATTAGGCAGATCTGCCCCCAAGGGGGGCAGAAACAACTAGGCACCAGGGATTTTTTTTTTTGTTGTTGTTTTACAGATGGGGAGCGTCCCCTTAGGCAAGGGTCGCTCCCCTGGAGGGGCAAATTGTATTTAGGCCATTTCTGCCCGCTTTGGGGGCAGATCGGCCGATTATAGGTCAATCTAGGCACCAGGGATTTGTTTTTTTGCGCTGTCACGCAAGGGGAGCGACCTTGTAGACAAGGGTCGCTCCCGGGGGGGGGGGGGGAGAGGGGGAATTTATTTTAGGCCATTTCTGCCCCCCCGGGGGCAGATCGGCCTATTGTTATTAGGCCGATCTGCCCCCAGGGGGGGCAGAAACCTCTAGGCACCAGGGCAATTTTTTTTTTTTTTTTGTTTGTTTGTTTGTTTTTTTAGAGATGGGGAGCGACCCATTAGGCAAGGGTCGCTCCCCTGGGGGGCAAATTGTATTTAGACCATTTCTGCCCCCCTTGGGGCCAGATTGGCTGATTTTAGGTCAATCTGCCCCCAAGGGGGCAGAAACCACTTGGCACCGGGGATTTTTTTTTGCCACCAATGTCACGCAGGGGGAGCGACCCCGTAGGCAAGGGTCGCTCCCGGGCGGGGGTTGGGGGGGAAAATTTATTTTAGGCCATTTCTGCCCCTCCGGGGGCAGATCGGCCTATTGTTATTAGGCCGATCTGCCCCCAAGGGGGGCAGAAACAACTAGGCACCAGGGATTTTTTTTGTTGTTGTTGTTTTACAGATGGGGAGCGTCCCCTTAGGCAAGGGTCGCTCCCCTGGAGGGGCAAATTGTATTTAGGCCATTTCTGCCCGCTTTGGGGGCAGATCGGCCGATTATAGGTCAATCTAGGCACCAGGGATCTTTTTTTTGCGCTGTCACGCAAGGGGAGCGACCTTGTAGACAAGGGTCGCTCCCTGGGGGGGGGGGAGGGGGTGAATTTATTTTAGGCCATTTCTGCCCCCCCGGGGGCAGATCGGCCTATTGTTATTAGGCCGATCTGCCCCCAGGGGGGGCAGAAATCTCTAGGCGCCAGGGCAAATTTTTTTTTGTGTTTTTTTTTTTTTGTTTGTTTTTTTAGAGATGGGGAGCGACCCATTAGGCAAGGGTCACTCCCCTGGAGGGGCAAATTGTATTTAGACCGTTTCTGCCCCCCTTGGTGGCAGATTGGCCGATTATAGGTCAATCTAGGCACCAGGGATCTTTTTTTTTGCGCTGTCACGCAAGGGGAGCGACCTTGTAGACAAGGGTCGCTCCCTGGGGGGGGGGCAAATTTATTTTAGGCCATTTCTGCCCCCCCGGGGGCAGATCGGCCTATTGTTATTAGGCCGATCTGCCCCCAGGGGGGGCAGAAACCTCTAGGCACCAGGGCAATTTTTTTTTTTTGTTGTTTTTTTTTGTTTGTTTTTTTAGAGATGGGGAGCGACCCATTAGGCAAGGGTCGCTCCCCTGGGGGGCAAATTGTATTTAGACCATTTCTGCCCCCCTTGGGGCCAGATTGGCCGATTTTAGGTCAATCTGCCCCCAAGGGGGCAGAAACCACTTGGCACCGGGAATTTTTTTTTGGCACCAATGTCACGCAGGGGGAGCGACCCCGTAGGCAAGGGTCGCTCCCGGCGGGGGTTGGACGGGTGGGAGGGGGGCAAATTTATTTTAGCCCATTTCTGCCACCCCTGGGGGCAGATCGGCCTATTGTTATTAGGCCGATCTGCCCCCGGGGGGGCAGAAACCTCTAGGCGCCAGGGCAATTTTTTTTTTGTTTGTTTTTTTAGAGATGGGGAGCGGCCCATTAGGCAAGGGTCGCTCCCCTGGGGGGCAAATTGTATTTAGACCATTTCTGCCCCCCTTGGGGCCAGATTGGCCGATTTTAGGTCAATCTGCCCCCAAGGGGGCAGAAACCACTTGGCACCGGGGATTTTTTTTGGGCGCCAATGTCACGCAGGGGGAGCGACCCCGTAGGCAAGGGTCGCTCCCGGGTGGGGGTTCGGGGGCAAATTTATTTTAGGCCATTTCTGCCCCCCCTGGGGGCAGATCGGCCTATTATTATTAGGCCGATCTGCCCCCAGGGGGGGCAGAAACCTCTAGGCGCCAGGGCAAATTTTATTTTGTGTTTTTTTTTGTTTGTTTGTTTTTTTTAGAGATGGGGAGCGACCCATTAGGCAAGGGTCGCTCCCTTGGGGGGAAAATTGTATTTAGACCATTTCTGCCACCCTTGGGGGCAGATTGGCCGATTTTAGGTCAATCTTCCCCAAAGGGGGCAGAAACCACAAGGCACCGGGGTTTTTTTTTTTTTTGGCGCTAATGTCACGCAGAGGTAGCGACCCCGTAGGCAAGGGTCGCTCCCGGGGGGGGGGGTGTTGGGGGGGTGGGGGACAAATTTATTTTAGCCCATTTCTGCCCCCCCTGGGGCCGGCTGAGCTAGAGGCCAAAATCCACAGGTAGGCACTGTTTTCTATGAAAAAATGTGATGTGTCCACGTTGTGTTTTGGGCCATTTCCTGTCGCGGGCGCTAAGCCTACCCACACAAGTGAGGTATCATTTTTATCGGGAGACTTGGGGGAATGCTGGGTGGAAGGAAATTTGTGGCTCCTCTCAGATTCCAGAACTTTCTGTCACCGAAATTTGAGGAAAATGTGTTTTTTTAGCCAAATTTTGAGGTTTGCAAAGGATTCTGGGTAACAGAACCTGGTCAGAGCCCCACAAGTCACCCCATCTTGGATTCCCCTGGGTTTCTAGTTTTTAAAAATGTGCTGGTTTGCTAGGTTTCCCCAGGTGCCGGCTGAGCTAGAGGCCAAAATCCACAGGTAGGCACTGTTTTCTATGAAAAAATGTGATGTGTCCACGTTGTGTTTTGGACCATTTCCTGTTGCGGGCGCTAGGCCTACCCACATAAGTGAGTTATCATTTTTATCGGGAGACTTGAGGGAACGCTGGGTGGAAGGAAATTTGTGGCTCCTCTCAGATTCCAGAACTTTCTGTCACCGAAATGTGAGGAAAATTTTTTTTTTTAGCCAAATTTTGAGGTTTGCAAAGGATTCTGGGTAACAGAACCTGGTCAGAGCCCCACAAGTCACCCATCTTGGATTCCCCTAGGTCTCTAGTTTTCAAACATGCACAGGTTTGGTAGGTTTCCCTAGGTGCCGGCTGAGCTAGAGGTCAAAATCTACAGGTAGGCACTTTGCAAAAAACACCTCTGTTTTCTTTCAAAAAATGTGATGTGTCCACGTTGTGTTTTGGGGCATTTCCTGTCACTGGCGCTAGGCCTACCCACACAAGTGAGGTATCATTTTTATCTGGAGACTTGGGGGAACATAGATTAGCAAAACAAGTGTTATTGCCCCTTGTCTTTCTTTACATTTTTTCCTTCCAAATATAAGAGAGTGTATAAAAAAGACATCTATTTGAGAAATGCCCTGTAATTCACATGCTAGTATGGTCACCCCGGAATTCAGAGATGTGCAAATAACCACTGCTCCTCAAAACCTTATCTTGTACCCTTTTTGGAAATACAAAGGTTTTCTTGATAGCTATTTTTCACTCTTTATATGTCAGCACATGAATTGCTGTATACCCAGTATAGAATGAAAACACACTGCAGGATGCAGCTCATTTATTGGCTCTGGGTACCTAGGGTTCTTGATGAACCTACAAGCCCTATATATCCCCGCAACCAGAAGAGTCCAGCATACGTAACGGTATATTGCTTTCAAAAATCTGACATTGCAGGAAAAAGTTACAGAGTAAAACGTAGAGAAAAATTGCAGATTTTTTCACCTCAATTTCAATATTTTGTTTTTTCAGTTGTTATTTTCTGTAGGAAACCCTTGTAGGATCTACACAAATTACCCCTTGCTGAATTCAGAATTTTGTCTACTTTTCAGAAATGTTGCGGTTTCTGGGATCCAGCATTGGTTTCATGCCCATTTCAGTCACTGACTGGAAGGGAGCTGAAAGCACAGAAAATCATAAAAATGGGGTGGGGTATGTCCCAGTAAAATGCCAAAATTGTGTTGAAAAATTGGGTTTTCTGATTCAAGTCTGCCTGTTCCTGAAAGCTAGGAAGCTGGTGATTTTAGCACCCCAAACCCTTTGTTGATGCCATTTTCAGGGAAAAAACCACAAGCCTTCTTCTGCAGCCTCTTTTTCCCATTTGTTTGAAAAAAACGAAATTTTCACTGTATTTTGGCTAATTTCTTGGCCTCCTTCTGGGGAACCCACAAAGTCTGGGTACCTCTAGAATCCCTAGAATGTTGGAAAAAAAGGACGCAAATTTGGCGTGGGTAGCTTATGTGAACAAAAAGTTATGAGGGCCTAAGCGTGAACTGCCCCAAATAGCCAAAAAAAGGCTTGTCACCTGAGAGGGAAAAGGCCTGGCAGCGAAGGGGTTAATCAATTCCTTTTGTCCTTGCATTATTCCTGAAGGGTACGGGGTGGATATGTAATTTTTTTGCATCAGTTTGTGTGTATGGTGTTGGGGTGGGGGTGGGGGTGTTGCGTGTTGCTTGTGTGTGTCACCCTCTTTTTCCTCCCCCCTCCCTTGTGTGCTAGGCGGCAGTACTCACTGTGGTCGTCTTCGCCGGCGTTGGTATTCATGGTGAAGAAGGAGGTAGACCAGCATGGGGAACACCTGCAACTCGGGCTCCATGGCGGCGTGGTTCTTCCCTGAGTCTCCAGAGGTGAGGCGTTTCCCTTTTGTGCCCTGTTTCCTCCGTGCTTTTGATGTCGTTGGTACCGCTCCCGAAAAGGTGGCAGATAGGTGTGTCATATTACTGTGGGCGGTACATTGTCTTCTGCCTGGCTGTTGGCGGTTACCGCCGTGGTGCCTGTTGCTACCGCTGTGGCAGTCGGTGTGTTAAAGTGGCTGTCTGCGTGAGCGGTTTCCGCCGTGGTCATTATTCAATTTTTTAACCGCCGGCCTGTTGGCGGTGTTATTGCCGCTTTATCACCGACCGCCAGGGTTGTAATGAGGGCCTAAATTTGGCAGATGATTAATTTCTTTTCAGAGTCCATCTTTGTTAAAGTCTGGGCTGGATCATTCCCGGGATCGCCCAGTTTGCATAGTTCACAGGAAATGCATTCCTCTTTTCATTAGGTTGTCCCTGGGCTTAGAGCAGGTGCCAAATTTCACATCTCATCTGCAGATGGAGCAGCTTATTGGAGGGACAGTGAGGCAGTTTATCAGTTAATCTGCCAAAGGATAAACTCATATTTAATTGTAACTTTTTTATTTTATTTTTTTGGTTTTTGAATCTGTATTTGTGGCCTGAGTGAAAGTCTGGTGTGAGTGCAGTGGCACTGCCAGCTACAATAGTAAACATTTCTGCAGCACATAGTAATATGGTAGTCAAGGTTATACTGAACAGGTTTTGTGTTGTAATGTAATGCAATTACATGTACATGGCTTTTCTTACCCACAGGCAACTAAACCAAACAATGTAATATAAAGTAGTATTTTGTGTCTATATTTTTACTACTGAAGATTATGAAATGACCCAGAAACACCCTATACATCAATGCTTCAAGTCGAGTTACACTTATTTGGCCACACTGCAACAATTAGGGCCAAATTAATCAACATTTTGTGCCAGGTTTTTGAAAAAGTCATTCAAACTGGTGAAAAGTATTGATTTGGGGATTTACTTTGCACTACTAAACATATTTTGCCCTCACAAGTAGCCCCAAATTAACACTAGGTAGTGCTTTGCTCTACCTTGCCCTACCTTGCATCAAGGGGAGGTACCATGGGTGGTACATGGGCATCCCCATCCAACCACCCATGGGTTTTTATTGAAATCCCTTCTGCTAACATTGGTAGACAAGTTAGTAGGTTCCTCAACATGTTTCTTATATGTTCTCAAGAATTTTAAATTTGACCCGGATAAAAAACTATTGGTAAGCCTTGATGTCAAATCTTTGTACATTAGGATTCCTCAAGAATTTTAACTTATTTATAAAGCGCAATGGTTACTTCAACCGGAGTGTCCTCGCGCTGAGATTCCACACTTCAATAGTAACCTGAGCTGCGCTGCCTAAAAGAAAGAAAGTTTTAAGATTGTCTAAAAAAAAAGAGGTTTTTAGTTTCTTCCTGAAGATTATTTTGGACTTTTCCTGCCTCAGATCCACAGGAAGAGAGTTCTACAGTTTTGCTGCAAGATAGCGGAAGGAACAACCTCCCATACGTACTCTAGTTGCTCTGAGAACTACAGCGACAGCAGCACCAGAAGCCTAGGATGGTAAGGTTTGATCAGAGGATTAAGTAGTGAGGACCCCTTAAGTTTAGAATTCTGTGGTAGAAACATAAGCCCATATTTAAGAAAAGGTGGAGCATCAGAGCTGATGCGACACTTTTTCTGCAGCTGCACTCCCCTACTGGAACCTAACGACATGATGGGTGTGTCGTATGCATGGCGCTATTGTGGCGCTTTGCTATATTAGCATCCAAAATGTTGACATTAGTGTAGTAAACTGCAAGGAGGCTCATATGTTTCTATGGGAGCGTCATTTTTAATGCCTGCTCTGAGCATAAAAAAATGATGTTATGGCAGTGCTAGGGGCTCTTAAATATGCCCCATAGGCAGTATCCGTAGAGGAGAATATATGGATGTCAAGCAGCGTTCTAGCCGCAAGATTCTGAACATGTTGAAGACCTGCCCCCAGGTAGAGGTCATTGCAGTAGTCCAGCCTGGACACTAGCAGAATTTGGACTACTGTCTTTTTGGCCACGTCTGGGAGTGACCCCAGGATCTTACGAAGCATTTTAAGATGCCAAAACAGATCCCTGCAAGGTTGACAATCTGATGATAGAAAGCTAGAGTATTGTCAACCATAATCCTACATTTTTAATCTTGATTGAGACTGCATTTATGTGTAGAGGAGGTCTGGACCAGTTGAATATATTGAAGCATCCTCAAATCTTCAATCACAGGTACAACCACATGACTTGTGGGGTTTTCAAGATGCAAGTTAAGATCGCCTAAAATAAAGAAATTAGAGAAGCGTAGGCCATAGGCCAGAACAATATCTGCTATGGCCATAGCAAAAGGTGCAGCAGGGCCAGGCAGATGATAAATCAGCAGGCCAACTAGTGTAAATTGACTAGAAAGAGTCATTGAAAAAAGCTGCCTCACTGCCAGTAATCTCCACTTCAACCAAGGTGCAAGGAATATGTTGTTTAAAAATTACTGCAATCCCACCTCCCCTTTTGACGGGTATATCCCTCCTCTGGCTCGCATCTTTTTCTGGAATAACCTTGAAGATACTGGGGACCAATGATGGAGTTAGCCATGTTTCGACCAGAAACACTGCCTCTGGTTTTTGATCTACTATAAAGTCATTAATTTCTAATTTATGCTTAGGTAAAGAGAGGCATTTAAGAAAGAAACACTGAGAAGAACTAGGAGGAGAGCAGGTGTTAATAGTTAGCATAGAGTGGCGGGCTGAGGTTATGAACAAATAAAAAATCTTACTGCAGCCCTTATCAGCCTCAGAAACCTCAATGGAGTGTTTACAGCATTCTTCAATAATGGGAGCCAGTTCGAGAAGCTCTTCCTCTGTATAGTGCAAGGGAGCTGGTTTCAAACCAACAGGGGCCTGGCCCTGGCACGGTCAGCCGCGGGTGGGCTTGCCTTTGGTAAGCCAGCTGCACGTCCACACCACTCCCAAGATTAAATAGCCCACCTCCCAGAGGGTGTAGTTGACAAGGAGAAACGGAGGAAGGGCAACCAAAAACAACCGGAGCCCCGTAGCTCCCCTTAGACCTGGCAGGCTACCCCCCCAGATGGAGGTCCAGGAAAATAAAAAGCCAATAGCTAAAACAAATAAGGCAAAGTAATAATGAGCAACAAAAGCATAAAATGAATTAAAACTGGTGGGGCCTGGCCCTTATATGGCCGCCAACCGCGAAGGAAGCCAGGCACCTCACAGCACCTAATGTGCTTACAAGGAAAGCAAGGGAAAAACAGAGTCAGGTCAGAAACAAGTGGTAACTACTCAGCTTACCTTGCAGTGAAGGATCTGCACGTCCGCAATGCAGTCAGGATTAAATAGCTTGTCTCCCAAAAGGTGTGGCTGACGAGCAGAAACAGAAGACGGGCAACTAAAAACAACCGGAGTCTCATAGGTCCCCTCTGACCTGGCAGGCTACCCTCCCGGATGGAGGTCCAGAAAAATAAAAAGCCAATAGCCCAAACAAATAAGGCAAAGTAATAATGAGCAAAGAAAGCATAAAGCAAATTCACCTCTTCGCTGCCAGGCCTTTTCCCCCTCAGGTGCAAAGCCTTTTTTTGGCTTTTTGGGGCAGTTTGTGCTTAGGCCCTCATAACTTTTTGTCCACATAAGCTACCCATGCCAAATTTATGTCCTTTTTCCCAACATTCTAGGGTTTCTAGAGGTACCCATACTTTGGGGGTTCCCCTGAAGGAGACCCAGAAATTAGCCAAAATACAGCAAAAACATTGTTTTTAAAAACAAAAAGGGGAAAAGGGTCTGCAGAAGACGGCTTGTGTTTTTTTTCCCTGAAAATGGCATCAACAAAGGGTTTGCAGTACTAAAATTACCATCTTCCCAGCTTTCAGGAACAAGCAGACTTGAATCAGAAAACCCAATTTTTCAACACAATTATGGCATTTTACTGGGACATACCCCATTTTTACTATTTTTTGTGCTTTCAGCCTCCTTCCAGTTAGTGACAGAAATGGGTGTGAAACGGATGCTGGATCCCAGAAAGCTAAACATTTCTAGAATGTAGGCAAAATTCTGAATTCAGCAAGGGGCAATTTGTGTAGATCCTACAAGGGTTTCCTACGGAAAATAACAGCTGAAATAAAAAGAAAATTGAAATTGAGGTAAAAAAAACAGCCATTTTTCTCCACGTTTTACTCTGTAACCTTTTCCTGCAATGTCAGATTTTTGAAAGCAATATACTGTTACGTCTGCTGGACTCCTTTCATTGCGGGGATATATAGGGCTTGTAGGTTGATCAGGAACCTTAGGTACCCAAAGCCAATAAATGAGCTGCACCTTGCAATGGGTTTTCATTCCATACCGGGCATACAGCAATTCATTTGCTGAAATATAAAGAGTGAAAAATAGGTATCAAGAAAACCTTTGTATTTCCAAAATAGGCACACAATAAGATGTTGAGAAGCAGTGGTTATTTGCACATCTCTGAATTCCTGGGTGCTCATACTAGCATGTGAATTACAGGGCATTTCTCAAATAGATGTCTTTTTTACACACTTGCTTGCATTTGGATGGAAAAAATGTAGGGAAAGACAAGGGTCAATAACACTTGTTTTGCTATTCTGTGTTCCCCCAAGTCGCCCAATAAAAATGGTACCTCACTTGCGTGCGTAGGCCTAATGCTCGCGACAAGAAATGCAACATGGACACATCACGTTTTTACATTGAAATCTGATATGTTTTTTGCAAAGTGCCTAGCTGTAGATTTTGGCCTCTAGCTCGGCCAGCACCTAGGGAAACCTACCAAACCTGTGCATTTTTTAAAACTAGCCACCTAGGGGAATCCAAGATGGGGTGTCTTGTGGGGCTCTCATCACGTTCTGTTACCCAGAATCCTTTGCAAACCTAAACATTTGGCCAAATAAACACATTTTCCTCACATTTCGGTGACAGAAAGTTCTGGAATCTGAGAGGAGCCACAAATTTCCTTCCACCCAGCATTCCCTCAAGTCTCCCAATAAAAATGGTACTTCACTTGTGTGGGTAGGCCTAGTGCTCATAACAGGAAATGCTCCAAAACACAACGTGGACAAATCACATTTTCCCAAAGAAAACAGAGCTGTTTTTAGACAAGTGCCTAGCTGTGGATTTTGGCCTCTAGCTCAGCCGGCACCTAGGGAAACCTACCAAACCTGCACATGTTTTTAAAACTAGACATCTAGGGGAATCCAAGATGGGGTGACTTGTGGGGCTCTCACCAGGTGATGGTACTCAGAATCCTTTGCAAACCTCAAAATTTGGCCAAAAAAACACTTTTTCCTCACAATTTGGTGACGGAAAGTTCTGGAATCTGAGAGGAGCCACAAATTTCCTTCCACCCAGCATTCCCCCAAGTCTCCCAATAAAAATGGCACCTCACTTGTGTGGGTAGGCCTAGCGCCTGTGACAGGGAATTCCCCAAAACACAACGCGGACACATCGCATTTTCCCAAAAAAATCAGAGCTGTTTTTTGCAAAGTACCTAGCTGTGGATTTTGGCCTCTAGCTCAGCCGCCACCTACGGAAACCTACCAAATCTGCACATTTTTGAAAACTAGACACCTAGGGGAATCCAAGATGGGGTGACTTCTGGGGCTCTCACCAGGTTCTGTTACCCAGAATCCTTTGCAAACCTCATAATTTGGCCAAAAAAACACTTTTTCCTCATATTTCGGTGACAGAAAGTTTGGGAATATGAGAGGAGGCACAAATGTCCTTCCACCCAGCGTTCCCCCAAGTCTCCCGATAAAAATGGTACCTCACTTGTGTGGGTAGGCCTAGTGCTCACAACAGGAAATACCCCAAAAAACTATCTGGACACATCACAATGATCAAATACAAAACTACCTGTTTTTGCAGGGGCACCTGCGTTTTTGGTCCTGGGCTCAGCAGCCATCTAGGGAAACCTACCAAACCCAGTCATTCCTGAAAACTAGACACCCAAGGGAGTTCAGGGAGGTGTGACTTGCGTGGATCCCCCAATGTTTTCTTACCCAGAATCCTCGGCAAACCTCAAATTTAGCCAAAAATATCACATTTTTCCCACATTTCTGTGTGGGATCACCACACCGGGACACATTTTCTACCACCCAACATTCCCCTCAGTCTCGTGGTATAAATGATACCTCACTTGTGTAGGTGGGCCAAGTGCCTGTGACAGGGAAGAGCCAAAAACATGTTGAAATTGAGGGAGAACCAAAGCGGGTCCAAAAGGGCAGTTTGAAAAAAAAACATTTTATGGCTGACAAGTGCAGCAGAATTTTTATTGGTATAGATAAGACAATGTTGGGTGGTGGAATTTTGTGGATTCTTGCAGATTCTGGAAGGTTCCATCACCAAAATGTGGGAACAATGTGTGATTTCCAGCAAAGTTGGAAGTTTGCAGGGCATTGTGGGTAAGAAAATGGTGCAGGGTGCATGTGAAGCACAACACCCTGGAATCAACCAGATGTTTCGTTTTCAGATGTGTCTAGGTCTTGTGGATTTTTCTACATGGCAGCGTCCCAAAGTAAAAAAAGTGCAGCCCTCACCATTCCAAGTGGGACGATTTTGAGAGTTACCAAGCGCTAATGGCCCAAATGTTAAACCAAAACCCAAAATAATCAAATGTCCTCTTGCTTGCCATGGGATAAGATGTTTTAGTGTGTGGGGGGAGAGCTGAAAGACTGTTACCCCTTCAGTTGGGGTGCGGCGCTAACCAGGCCCATACTGGTTTGGTAGCCACCACCCCACTATGTTTTTTTTATTCTCTGGCATCTAGTAGACTTTCTGCCACCCCAAACCCGGGGTGTGGATCTGGAGTAATTGCCCAATCTGCCCACTCATGGGCAGAACATCCTGGCCCCATTTATTTGAGGTGTGGGTATGGCCACACCGCCACCCTCTTATTTTGAAAAAAAAAATCTTCCCTGGTCTCTGGTGGGCTTCCTGCATGGGCCTTCCAAAAATAGGCCGATCTGCCCCCAGGGGGGCAGATATGGCCAACAGTAATGTACCCCCATGGAAAGTGACCCTTTCCCAAGGGGCTGCCCCCCCCCCCCAAACAAAACACACACATACACACACACCAATCCCTGTGTCTAATGGTCTCTGCCCTCCTGGGGGGGCAGAAAAGGCCTAAAAATAATTTGGCCCCCTGGGGAGCGACCCTAACCTAAGGGGTCATTCCCCACATATAAAAAAAAAATACATTTTTAAAAAATGGATCTCTGGCGTCTACGGGTTTTCTGCCCCCCCACCGGGGGCAGATTAGCCTAATTATATTAGGCCAACCTGCCCCCAGGGGTGCAGAAATGTTCTAAAAATATTTTGCCCTCCCAGGGAGCAGCCCTTGCCGAAGGGGCCCTTCCCCATTGCGTAAGTATACAAAAATTAAAAATTCCCTGGTGTCTAATGGCTTCTGCCCTCCACTGGGGGCAGAGCGGCCTAATTATAATAGGCCGATCTGCCCCGGGGGGGCAGAAATGGCCTAAAAATGATTTGGCTCCCCGGGGAGCGACCCTTGCCTAAGGAGTCGCTCCCCACATATAATGAAAAAATAATAAACAAAAAAAATGTATCCCTGGTGTCTAGGGGTTTTCTGCCCTAAAAATATCCCCCCCCCCCCGGGGGGGGTCCGTTTGTGTAAGTATAAAAAAAAAAATTCCCTGGGGTCTATTGGTTTCTGCCCGCCCGGGGGCAGATTGGCCTAATTATAGTAGGCCGAGCTGACCCGGGGGGGGGGGGCGACGGAAATGGGCTAAAAATAATTTGCTCCTCGCGAGAGCGACTCTTGCCTAAGGGGTCACTCCCCACATACAAAAAACAAAAAAAATAAACAAAAGAAAATTATCCCTGGTGTCTAGGGGTTTTCCTCCCCCCCCCCCAACGGGGGCAGAAATGGACTAAAAATTATTTGAACACCTGGGGAATGGTCCTTGCTCAAGAGGCCGCTCCCCTCTTGACTATGAGCTAAATAAAAAAATTACCTGGTGTCTAGTGGGCATTGATGCGGAGGACAGTAGAAATGCTTGCAGAGACATGAAAGGAAAGGAAAAGCCTTTCCTTTCTTTTCATGCCTCTGCCGGCCCCTCCTCCCGAGCGGAAGAGAAATGCTCAGCATTTCTCTTCCGCATCACGCTGGAAGCGTGCTCTCCCTCGGGGTTGTGGGCGGCCCTCAAGGGGAGCGCTAGCGCTTCCCCCAAGGGCCGGTACCTGGACATGATGGTTACGTCCGTGGCGCCTGAGAGGTGCAGCCACGGACGTAACTATTTCATCCATGGCGGTAAAGGGGTTAAAACTGGTGGGATCCTAAGATGGCCGCTGACTGGAAAGGGAGACAGGCACCTCCCAGCGCCTAATGCGCTTACAATGAAAGCAAAGGAAAAACAAAGAGTCAAGTTGGAAACAAGTGAGAACCACTCAGCTCACCTTGCAGTGAAGAATCTGCACGTCCTGTGCAGCTGCCAGGATTAAATAGCCCGCCTTCCAGAGGGTGTGGCTGACAAGCAGAAACAGAGGAAGGGCTACTAAAAAACAGCCGGAGCCTCATAGCTCCACTCCGACCTGGCAGGCTGCCCTTAGAGGTGGCGGTCCAAGAAAATAAAAAGCAGAGAGCTAAAATAAGGCAAAGTAACAATGAGCAAAGAAAGCATTATATGAATTAAAACCGGCTGGGCTGGGCCTAAGGTGGCTGCTGACCGGGAAGGGAGCCAGGCACCTCCCAGCGTCTAATGTGCTTACGAGGAAAGCAAAGGAAAAACAAAGAGTCAGGTTGGAAACAAATGCGGACCCCTCAGCTCACCATGCGAAGAAGAATCTGCGTGTCCACGCACCTGCGAGGATTAAAAAGCCCACCTACCAGAGGGTGTGGCTAACGAGCAGAAATAGAGGAAGCGCACCTAAAAAAACAACCAGAGCCCCGTAGCTCCCCTCTGACCTCGCAGGCTCCCCTCTCAGGTGGAGGTCCAAGAAAATAAAACGCCAACATCTTAAACAAATAAGGCAAGGTAATAATGTGCAAAGAAAGCATAAAAAGAGTTAAAACTGACGGGCCTGACCCTAAGATGGCCACAGACCGGAAAGGGAGCCAAGCATCTCCCAGCAACTAATGCGCATACAAGGAAAGCAAAGGAAAAACAGTCAAGTAGGAAGCAAGTGGGAACCACTCAGCTCAGCTTGCGGTTAAGAATCAACTTTATCAGTTATTGAAAGACTCTTTAAGGATATCCCATTGAATAAGGTTACTCTCTCGAGATGTATACTCAATTGTGCTCACCTTGCTTTAACCAGGAACTTTTTTGAATAAGAAGGGGACTACTTCCTACAGATCCACAGTACATCTTAGAAGTACCTTTGCACCCAGTCTGGAATGCCTATACATACACTCAATTGAGCCTGAATTCATCTACAATGACCACAACCCTTTTAAAGACCATACTGTTCTATAGAAGAGGTGCACTGACAAGATCCTCTTTATTTGGAAAGGCGCAGAGGCGGAAGTGATTTTTTTTTTAGAATGGCTGAACGTCCTTATTTAAAATTTCTCTATAATATTGGGCAACATGACCTGGCCTTTCTGGACTTGGGGATTTACCCAGAAGGTGGCACATTGAAAGCAGATGTATTTTATAAAGCTACCCAGAGATTTGAAAGTTTCCATCCCAGTTCGCTTAGGGTGAATCTCCCAGTAGGCCAGTTTTTACACCTCAGACGAAACTGTTCAGATATTAGAACATATGAGAAACGTGCTGAGAATCTTACGATAAAGGGGAATGAAAAAAATTACCCAGATTGAATTATCAGAAAAGGTCAGGAAAAGGGCAGCCAATAATAATAAGGAACAGTTAGTTACTCCTCAGATAAGGAAAGATACAGAGAAGCTAATTGGTGTAACAATCGTTTAGTTTAGCTCGCTTGAACTAAAAAAAAACTGTCACTAAAAATTTGAGAATAATAAAATCAGGTAATATAAAAAATTAAAGATCTATGTTCTCCTCATGGAAGGGTCGGTGTTTATGTGACTTTCTGGTACATACATGCCCTACAGAACAAGAAAAGAATACTAGGACATCAACCCTTTGGAGTATGGCCCTCATGAGGGACCATTTCCACTAAGTGGAAACTGCAATGTGTGACTGAAAAATTAAAGCTCGGACTTACATTGCCATGGCAATTGAAAGGGTTTACCAAATGTAACTCATCTAATGTGATTAATATGATCAGACATCCATGCAGCCTTCTCTACATCGGGGTGACGACACGAAAAATAAGAACCAGGATTTGTGAGCATCTGAGTACAATAAGTGTAAGAAAGATGACATTAAGCTTAGAAGACATTTTCTGGGAAAAACACTCGGGACCATATTGAATGATATGTTATTGAACTACTGCAGCCATGTCACTCAAATATGACCACACCAGTTTTATGATATGAACAATGATGGATTTATAGGCTGAGGACTGATAAGAAGGGCTTGAATAAGGATATCCCTTGGGCCCAATTGAACAGAATCACAGCATGAACAAGGGACCCAGCAACATATTTTGTTGCTTAATATTGCGGTTAAAATACAGGTATTTCTCCTTACAAACAGACATTGTAATCTTATGTTGTGGGTGGGTATCAAAGGCATTACTCTTATCAATGAAATGTATATTTTTCCTGTGCTTTTTCACAAAAGATAATAATTGCGAGCTCCTGAAAGAGTTGTTCTACTTACATAGCTGACCACATGTAGCTGTCACCTGACCCCTAATATGGAAATACTAAAACATTGTCTCTATCTTTTGCGATAATTTAGGCATTTCAACACCACATCGATCATTTGTTTTTTTTAAGACATGCCAAAAATAAAATATAACCTGCAGTGATTGTGGAGTGTACCTCTTCTTTCTGAAACAATTAAGCTTGTTCTCCCTACACAAATACAGACAATGCTTGGGAACAGGACCCTGTTCTCTGATAGGCACTGTTCTCTCATTGCCTCGGTGGGTCTCACTCCTGCATGCCTCTCTATCATTATTTCCAAAGAAATTATATTGAGGCACCTATCTCCAATTAAATATAGTTCTCATCACCCCCTTTTCTTAGGATCTTTACATATATCAGCATTGGCACTACAATAAGAGGCTACATCTCACCTGACTCTTTGGGAGTTCCCTCATAAAACATCCAATCAGATGTTTCAGTATCACCTCCTTGGATCTGATTGGCCGAACATCCAGGTGGCACCCCCCCTACCAACAATATAGCACCTGCCATACTTTTAGCACTGTCCATCTCAGTTTCTGCCTAGATTTTGGCAGACCGAGGGGATTTTGCATAGGTTCCCAATGGACACTGCTCTTTGATGAAGTAAGTTGCTCCCATGTCACCCTGATGGGGTGCATGTGAATGTTGTATGTTTCTTTGTTCTCTGGGGATTATTTTCCAGCATCAGACACGCATAGGAATTACTTTTTACTGTCCCCTGCTACGGTTTCCATGAAGTTCAACCAATATTTTGTGAGTGAACTGCCTTTCACCTCAGTAAATGACTTTGCTCTGAAAGTTACACTCTAAATGATCATGTTCTGTTACGTGTGTGACTACAGGAGCCCCTCCAGCCTCTGATTGTGTTGTAAGCACCGGCACACAGTTGGCCAATTTAGGATGCATGAATGTATGCATGAATTGTTTTTATTTCCAGAGAATCATAATTTCACTTGGGCAGTATGTCTTCTGATTTGCAGTGACACTAATAAGGATCATGTGTGCTGACTACTTGATTCCACCAGTGAACTAGTTGTGTCAATCATGATAAATATTCATCACAAATGTTATACCCTAAGCTACTATTCCCTAGGTGAAGAAAGGAAATACTTCTCTTACCTGCATGTAGGTGTGCCCACCCACTCAGCAGGACACACGCTGGACGCAATCTTCACCTCAAGCCAACACATAGCCTACACCCACACTACCGAACTCCCCTGGACAGACCACCGCTGCGTCTACTTCTCATTCACCAAACCCCCCACACACTACCATCAACACACCACACCCTACCGCATGTGGGACAAGCTCCCCACAGAACATCTAAACTCCCAACTGGCCCTTAACCACCCCCACACCAACGACCCCAACGCAGGAGCACACAACCTCTCCAAATTGATCACTACCTGCGCAGACACACTAGCACCCCTCAGAAGACACATCACCACCCGCAACATCAAGAACGCCCCATGGTTCACCCCTGAACTCCAAGACTCCAAGCGCAAATGCCGCCAAGCTGAGAAAATATTGAGAACAGAACCCTTCTCAACCAACTTTTCCACACTCAAAACCAACATTCGCACCCATCACCAACTCATACGCACCGCTAAAAGAGTTCACTACAAGACACGCCTTGACAACAACTCCCAAAACAGCAAAGAACTCTTCACCATCATCAACGAACTTGCCAAACCCAAAGCCAGCAACATAGACCCCACACACACACAGCCCCTATGTGACGCCCTTTCCAACCACTTCCTCCACAAAATCCTGGACATCCACAACAGCTTCACATCACACACACCCACCACACACCCCTCTCCCACCCAACTCAACCACCCCCCTCAAGACCCCACCACACTATCCACATGGACCCCTACCACAAACAAAGAAACTGAAAAAAACATGAACTCCATCCACTCCGGTTCCTCCTCCGACCCCTGTCCACACTGCATCTACAACAAAGCTAACCCTACCATCGCCCCCATACTCTACAACATAATCGACTCCTCTTTTGACTCAGCCACCTACCCAGACCCCTGGAAGCACGCAGAAATTACCGCTCTCCTAAAAAACCACAAGCCGACCCAGAGATCCTCTCCAACTACCGCCCCATCTCCCTCCTCCCGTTCCCCGCCAAAGTTGCTGAGAAATTAGTCAACACTCGCCTATCCCACTTCCTCATAGCAACCAACACCCTTGACCCCTCACAATCTGGGTTCCACAAGAACCACAGCACAGAAACCGCCCTCATCGCATGCACTGACGACATCAGGACCAAAGTCGACAAAGGCAAGACCGTTGCACTCATCCTCCTAGACCTCTCCGCAGCTTTTGACACCATCTGCCACCACACACTCCGCACACGCCTCCACAACATAGGAATCTGCCACAAAGCCTTAGACTGGCTTTCCTCCTTCCTCACCGACCGAACCCAGAGAGTTAGCCTCCTGTCCTTCCACTCCAACACTACCAAGATCACCTGCGGAGTCCCCCAAGGGTCCTCTCTCAGCCCCACACTCTTCAACATCTACATGATCCCCCTAGCCAACGTTCTCCGAACACACGGAATCACCATCCTCTCATATGCAGATGACACCCAACTCATCCTCTCCCTCACCCGCAACCCCACCACCGCCAAAACCAACCTACATGCCGCTCTCCTAGACACCACCAACTGGATGACCACTAACCATCTCAAGCACAACTCAAACAAAACCGAAGTCATCATCTTCTGCCCCAACAAAACCACCTGGGACGCCTCCTGGTGGCCCACCGGCCTAGGCCCCGCACCCACCCCCCCAACCCATGCACGCAACCTTGGCATCATCCTCGACCCCGCCCTCTACATGACACAGTAAATCAATGCTCTAACCTCCTCCTGCTTCCACACACTCCGCACCCTAAAAAAATCCTTCAAATGGATCCCCCAGAGACCAGAAAGACAGTCACCCACGCACTCATCAGCAGCAGACTGGACTACGGCAACGCCCTCTACGCGACACCACACTCAAACTCAAACGCAAACTCCAAAGAATCCAGAACACAGCCGCACGCCTCGTCCTCGGCCTCCCCCGACACGAACGAATCTCACCACACCTCAAATCCCTACACTGGCTCCCCATAGACAAGAGAATCACATTCAAGATCCTCATCCACGCACACAAATCCCTCCACAACACTGTCCCAACCTACCTCAATGAAAGAGTAAACTTCCACACTCCCACACGCAACCTCCGATCAGCCGACCTTGCCCTAGCCACAGTCCCCCGCATCCTGCACACCACTACAGGAGGCAGGCCTTTCTCCTACCTCGCCCCCAAAACCTGGAACTCCCTCCCCACCGACCTTCGCAAAACCAAAGACCTACTAGCCTTCAGAAGGAACCTCAAGACTTGGTTGTTCGACCAGTGACCTTCCCCGGCCTGCCCCCAACTCCGCTACCCCCCACCCCCAGCGCCTTGAGACCCTCACGGGTGAGTAGCACGCTCTACAAATTTCTTTGATTGATTGATTGATTGATTGACTGATTACTAGTTAAATATGGATCATTTATTCTAATTTGCCATGATGAATGCCTAAGACCTTTTTTGCAGGCTGATTTGTGGGAAGAAACATGTCGGCAAGAGATCGGATGCGATGGTCATAGTGCCTACAGAAAACCCTTTAAGTCTTAATTTTTAATCATACCTAGGGTACCTATTAATGAAGAGAAATCCAACAGGTTTACCCTAAAGTATTTTTACATCTGTATCCCCGCTGTATCCAGTAATTATAATTTATCAAGGACTCCCTCATACTTGTGAGGTTGAGTTTGCCCTGGTACTATCATTTTACGAGGGTGGGGTGAGGAAGCCCATGATGAAGCATGCCAAATTATGTGGGTGAGGTTCCCTTATCCAGGGAAACTGGACTTTGTATCCCATGGCTAGGGTTATAGAATACGGAATTCATCTGCCTTTACATATTTTCTGCGTGCCTCCCTATTCATTGGGTTTAGAAGTATCTATGTCATTGCCAGGGGTACCTAATGTCAAATGAGAGGTGCCTATGCATCCCAGCACTTCCCATTAGGTGGGAGACTACGGATTGTAAGTCAAAATAACCTTATTATAGCTTTCTCACTCTTAAAAAATCCTCTCAATGCAAGTTAATGGAAAAATCTAATTCCTGTGAGTCTCTTTTCTAAACCTCGACCTTACTTGTTCCCAAATGATGGCATGTCCCATATCCATTACCAGTACACACAGTAACGTCCTAGTTGCTTCTAGAAAACGTAACTTAAAACACCAGCCCTTCTCACTTTCTTCAACCATCAATCTTCTTTAAACATCATTTTCACCGACATCTATCCAGGTTTTAGCATCAGAAAGTGAAAATGATCACTAAGTTGGTGAAACACTGATGTCACAAGAAAAAAAAAGGAAAGCGGCATATGTCGTTACTCAAGCTCCTTGACGTCTAGGCCTAGGTGCACGCGTACGTGCTCCGCACCTGTTTGTTGACGGTGACAGCAGCCCTTTCATTGAAGGGCGACTTTCCCTGATGGAGGGCGCCTCGGTGCCCCCCTTTCTCGCCACGTCATCCACGGTGTGCTGTTGCTCGACCTGAGCTGCCGCCGATGGCGACGGTGACGTCACAGTGGTGTCGGCTGGCAGCCGCCGTGGCGACCAGGGGGCACATTCCGCAGCACTGCCAGGCAGGTGTCACCCATCGGAGGCAGCCACACCGGGGAGCCGGCGGGAGGCGGGGGGACCGGTGAGCTCTGTGCAACCCAATATGGGACAAGAGCTGTAAACAAAGAGACAGAGAAAGAGAGAGAGTGCAGATCCAACCACCGCCTTCTTGCCATGCCACTCCTGAGACTTCTGTATTTCTTTGTGGATTCTTTGAAAAGGGCCGGGCCAGGGTTGACCCATGGCGGGCGGTCCGCTGTCGTCGAGTAGGACTCATGGCCAGGGACACGCATGGACCACAGCAGAGAGTTAGGCCTCAGCCCATGTCGCCTCAGGGCGTGCGCGCCCCCCCGGGGGCGCTGCTGCTGCTACTCCTCGCGGTCCTGGGCCCCCCGACGGAGGGCTGCCCCCAGTCCTGCGCCTGCGACCACCTGCTCGTGAACTGCACCCAGAAGGACCTCGACAGCTTCCCGCCTGGCATCCCGCTGGACACGCGGCAGCTGGTGCTGGCGGGCAACCGGCTGTCCTGGCTGCCCTCCGTGTCCCTTAACATCCTGATGGACCTGGTGTACCTGGACTGCAGCAGCAACGAGCTGGGCGACACGCTGGAGGCCACCTTCGTCAGCCTGCCGCTCGTCTACCTGGACCTGAGCTTCAACAACCTGAGCCGCGTGTCTGCCTCCGCCTTCAGCCTCTTGCACAGCCTGGTGGTGCTCAAGCTCTCCGACAACCCCGGCCTGGTGGAGGTGGAGAAGGACGCCTTCGCCAACAACACGGGCCTGCGGGAGCTGGACCTCAGCCGCACCGGCCTCACCTTCCTGGACGCCAGCACCGTCAGCCAGCTGCCCAACCTGCGCACCCTGGGTCTGAGCGCCAACCCCTGGCACTGCTACTGCCCCCTGAGGGAGCTGTGCGTCTGGCTGGAGTCGAGCACCCTCTACTTCCCAGGTGAGTTAGTGTGTGTGTCTGCGTCAGCATGCCTGCATCCTCTACTTCCCAGGTGAGTGAGTGTGTGTGTCTGCGTCAGCATGCGAGCATCCTCTACTTCCCAGGTGAGTGAATGAGATTGTGTGTCTGTGTATCAGCACATGAGCACCCTCTTCCAAGTGTGCGGGTGTGCGTGAGTGCCAGCACATGAGCATCCTCTACATCCAAGTGAACGACTGTCTGCGACTGGATGCACCAGAGCACACTGCTTCCATCGTGAAATAAGGAGAGACTACCTATGTCTGGGTACAGTAAAGCACCATCTACTCCCCGGCAAGGGTGTATGTGCCTCAGCACACGGGCCCCCTCTATTTCCCAGGTGAGTGTATGCGAGTGTCACCACACGAGCTCCCCTCGGGTAAGTGACGGCGCCTTGGTCCACTAGAGCACACCCTGCTTCCATCGTGAAACAAGGAGAGTTTCTCTGTCTGGGTCCTAGAAAGCACCCGCTACTTCCCAACTGAGTGACTGCCGGCGGCTGGCTGCAGGCGTGCAGCCTCCACTTCCGAGGGATGTGAGTGAGCGTAACGAATGATGGTGCTTGGGTCCAAGAAAGCATCCACTGCTTCCCATGGGAGTTAGTTAGGCTGTTTGCTCTACTGCGCAAGGTAGAGAGCGCGTTTTTTGCTCTCACTTAGCGGCAGAAGCCTCTACTCTCCAGGTGAGTGTGGGTGAAAGTCGGTGACTAGGGGAGTACCCTCAGTTCATTGGCGAGTACCCGCTACTTCCCAGGTGAGTAAATAAGGGATTGTGTCAGTCGGTGTCCACGAGAGCCCCTTCTGCCTTCCAGGTGAGTGAATGGGTGGGGAGCTCTGCATGTCTGTAGGAAGACAAACTTTAGTTCCCAGGCGAGTGAGTGAAATGTACTGCCCCCGAGGATCCTCTGCATCCCAGGTGAATGAAGAGAGTGAATGAATGAGGGAATTTTGTACCTGGCTGCTCGAGAACGAGTGAGAGGGTCTGCACCCTCTCCTCCCCAGGTGAGTGAGTAACTTAGTGAGAGTGCTATTCGCAGGGCTCCAAGAGGGTGCCGTTATGAGTGAAGGAGAGGTGGTCTGTGATTGCCTCTAAGAGAGCGTCCTCTACTTCCCAGGGGAGTGTGCAAGAGAACGAATGTGGGAGGTCTCTGGCTGTACCCAGTCAGACTCATACTTTTAGGTGAGTGAATCCATGATTTATGGAGCTCTGTGTCCGGCTGCCCGCGGGAACTCCTTCCAATTTTTCGAAGGCATAAGACCCTTAACGGGCTTGTATTACCTGCTCTTGGGGTTCTCTCTGTTCGGCACCCTCATTCTGCCTAGTCTAGTACTCTGCTTTCAGAGACTAATATACGGTACCACCGCTCCATGCTATGCTAACGCTGTCTGTTGTGTGTGGGGGGGTAGGGGTGGGAGAGGGGGGGGCGCAAATTATGTTGCTCAGACCCATATTTTGCCACCACGCTGGCTGCATGTGTCTCCATCCGTTGGAAGCTGCCAAAGATTTTCTGAGGGGGATCCATGGATACAGTGGCCCAGTCTAATAATACGTCCAGATCCAAGTGCTGGTCCGGCGCGAGGCCTAAATATTGTAATTAATGTGATGTTCACCGACCTGTCTCGTATGCAGATTAACCTATAACACCCCATTCCACCAATACCAGTAAACTTTTCTGTGTTCAGAATCGGACTGGCCAATAGGGCAGTCAGACAATGCCCGAAAAGGCAAGTCTGACAGGTTAGTGTGTGGGCTGACTTTTTGGGTGGCTTTGGGGTCCTTTTACGGTCTGGTGGGTTGTTTTGACTGTTGATTTCCTTGATATGACCACAACCTTTGCCTGCAGCAAGTTCAATTAAATGCAGTCTCACACTTTCAAAACTATACAGCATGTCTTAACACGTTCAAAACGGCCACGATTTCCAAATGTGGGTAACTGTGTTATTAAACTATCTGGTTCTCTAATGAGGGTCATTTTTATTTTGCTGCCGGGCCTCTTTTGTGTCCCAGCCTGACCCTGCCGGTGTTAGGAGCTGCTGCACGGATATCATAATCTTACACTGTTGGTATTTAGAGCGATAAATTCCTCAACTGAGAGTCCACTGAGGAGTAAGGCAATCTCTGTATCATGAGGGGGAGCTTCCTGTTTCCCAACAATCGCGCTGACATATAACATTAAAATGCATTACACGACGAGCAGAGTGCATGAGGGGTGCTAAAGGTGCAGTGGAAAGAGAGACGAATGCTGATTGGCAGGGATGCTAAGCGAGAGAAAATTCAATATTTTGTAAAAATATCCAGCATTTTGGAAGACTTTCAAAACAGAGAGGGAGAAAGTGCGCGTGCTTTTTTGTCTGTCTCTGAAATCCGACAGACACCTCATCATACCCGACTGAAAGCACCTGTACTCAACTATTTACTAGAAAAAACATTTATTTGATTGACGTGACTATATGTACTTTGACATAGCGTGTGCTTCGGTATCAAAGTGTTACAATTTGGTATTGTGATTTTTTTTTGGGGCTCACAGACAACATACACTCCGTTGGTAGCAGAGTGTAAGGATACCATGTGAGTACCTCATTTGTGTGCAATAATATTTCCAAAGGTGTGCTTTGTTACTTCAATCTTAACAAAACAACTGTGGGTGTGCGATCTTGTGAACCACTGCTACTAATACGTTTGGAATTTATTCCTAATGTTGTTAAAAAGGGTTAATTTGGGCAGAAAACATTCTTATCAGTAAAACCCCAAGCAGCACTTTAATACAAATGAAATGCGTGTGAAAAAGAGGCTATGGAGAGATGAGGGGCACTGCTGAAAGGTGGCATTGAGGGAAACTGTGGAATAGGACATGGGTGGGGGTGCCAAAAATCAAGTGTTGCACCAGGTGTCACCAGTGCTAAAGCCGGCCCTGGTGTCCACATATACCCTAGGACCACCCCTGTCCCCAACTCAATACCTATCCAGATGCCCCCACACCCCCTCACCTCAGTTACTACCCAGCTGTTCTACATCCCTCCCCATCCTAAGGCACTACCAACCTCCTCACACACACCTGCGTCACCCGCATGATCCCATAGACAACTGCCCTGTTTCAGCTACTACACCCCTGCCACACACACTCTTGACCTGTGTAAGCTGCAATATACCTGTGTTAAGACCGCTGACAAATGATTCAGCCCAAGACCGACCGGCAACAAAGCCCAGGTACAGGAGCATTTGCTACACTGTCCACCATGACTGTCCTTTCACGGGCCAGGAGACATCAGGAGACATCAGACACGTTTCCAGTCGGCCACCCACTCCCACTGGCCCTTCCCCAGCTGTCGACCCTCTAAGGCCTTCCAGACCTGTGGCCCTAAGGACCCTGGACATGGAGGGTCACCAGCCAAACACTTCAGTCTAGATTGCTACATACATGGTAAAACTTACATAAAAATATTGTCCAGAATCCTTTCTGCATACTAGTCTTCCCTTCACTCAGAGGCATAGAATTTACATTAAAATGCAAGCAATTCACACGTAATTGTCATAGTAATAGGTGTATAGCATGGTAGAGTAGACAGAATAGGGAGTAGGTCATATAATGTATAGGCTGCAGGAAAATAGGGTTTAGGAGAAGTAAGGGGAGATGTAGGGTGTACATGTGAACTTAGACCACGACTCTAATGCCAACAGTTCTCAACACATAGCCCATCGGTCTTTAAAAACTATCTTTAACATTTTTATTAAGATTTCAAAACGGCTCCCTTTAATGTAATAATGCCTACCAGACATTTTATCGATTTTAATGATTATTCAGAAACAGTGATAAATGTCTCAGGCATTGATGGTGACCAGCTCTGGCAATGTGTAACTCAAGTTGTGATTAATATGAGCTGCTGACTTTTAATTTCCTGTAAGTGTGGTGGAGATGATGACTAATGCTAGCGATTCAAAACGAATAAATAAATAAATAATGATCAAGCTGACAATGTATAACTGATACGTTAGTGCTAATCATGCCTCAGATCTGATTCATTTGTTAGTGTCTTACCAATGCATTCCACATGCATGACCAATGTCTTACAGCTTGTTACCCCAAAATCATTGGTCCAAGCTGTGGAGAGTTTCCCTTCTGCTCAAATTCATACCTAGATCTTGTGCACGCTTCCCGCTCCTTATCGTGAAATAGGTCACACTGCACAAAGCTGTGCCTTCACTGCTCAGCATGTACTGCACTCTATAGCCGCCATAAATTGGCTAACTTAAGAAAGCACCTTTACGTCGGAGTGCCCATGATCATAACCTAACATAGAGTTCTTCAGTAGCATAACCATTTACTCATTGCATGCAGATAGACACTATCTGCTCATTCGCAAACTTATCACTAGTGTAGATAAAAACGTCACAGAGACATGGCTTTCGAACAGTTGTGGTGCCATAGAGCTCCTGTAGGATTCTTCACTTCTGGGACATTAACTCCATATCCACTTAGTGAGCTGGCACACTTGAGATTAGGTGTTAAAAGGAAGTATTGTGTCCTTAATATCTTTTACACAAATATCACCCGATTGGAGTTAATCATAGAAAATCTACACCCAATTGGATAAGGTTTTTGTTAACAATAAATAAGGGATGATATTTATATCAGACAATCTTTTTTATCAACGGTATTCTGAAGCAACCCCCTCCCCCCCCCCCCTCCGCAGTGCAGGCCTGGCACCCCTCTATGCCCCAGTGAATCCATTGCACTCGTGTCCAACCCTACAGGATGTGTCAGGGAAATATTGAGTAGGCACGCAGTCAACAGGAAGTGAGCTTGTCCTGCGATATAGAAGCAGCTATAACGGAAGTAGCAATCTGTGGCCAATCGCAGGCATTCTCCGAGTGCACGGAAACTCCGGCGGTCTCACAGCATGAAGGATTTCATGACAAGCATAGAAAACCAACAACCACATAGTGTTGCCCTGAGAGACCATCCAGACTATGCTTTGAGATCCCAGATGACTGTTTCGTTTAATAAATAACAACAGCCACCTTATTGTGGGGCACTGACTCCAATTTAAATATTTGCTTCTTGGAGATTATTGGCACAATTAGCAACACAAAAGAAGAGATGCAATAGCAGCATTGAGCACTCAGCGGCTGCACCAGAGGACATCTAGCCACAATGCAGTCGGTTTCTTCCTAAAGATAATGTGGCATAATATGTGTGGCACTGTGGAATGTAGCAGACATGCACACCAGATACATGAAGAGTCATCTACTCTGTTAGTAGCCAAATAGCATGGGACGCATACAGAGGCCAAGGAAGCTATTGTTCCCTGTATGCCACCTTATGTGTGAAATTTGACTGTCTTACTGTGAAACAGAGTAGGCACAAAACCTAGAATAAGATTTACCAAGCCACGCAAGGCCATCTTGCGTGACCCTGAATGGCTTGGTAAATCTGGAGTAAAGCAAGGCAGTGAAAGTTGCTGCCTTGCTTTACTCTGCTTTGGGAAGGTGCTCAATGGGAGTAGCGTGGGTGTTCCAACACATCCCACCATGGATTTTGGTGTATTCCCAGATTTACCAAGACTGGTAAATTTGGGAATGCGTCAAAAAGCTGCGCCCTCCCAGGGGGGGCACAATGAGGACAAATATATTTTTTTCTGCAGCACACTTAGAAACAGGAAAATGCCTCTGGGGACTGTTTTTGAGCAGGAAGGCGCCCCATTCTGCACAAAACAATCCTGCCTACAACACAGGTAAACGTGCACCATGGTGCAAGGGTCCCTGCGTTGGCACAAAGCAGCACATTGTGCGCCAGCGCATGAATAAGACATGAATGTGCCATATAATGTTAAATATGGAGTATTCCTGCCCTCTCCTTTTCACGCAGCGCAGCAGTGTATCATCGTGCATTATGTTGCATGAAACCTTGCTAAATCGTCCCCTAAGTCTGTTGGAGAGAAGAGGGATTTCAGAGAACTTGGGGTAGATGGTGAAAGTTTGGTTTGTTGGAAGCCAGAGCCCTTTGTTATAAACTTCCTAAAACTGATTTTATAGATGTTGTGCAAGTCAGTGGGTGTGTGTTTGTTGTGTGTGTGAGTTTCTATGTCTATATATGTGTTCTTGTCCTCTTACAGAAATGTGTGTATCTGCCACTGGTGCGGCCTCTTAGCACTTGTATTTCTGGCAACGCGTAGCCATATTTGTTCTGAACTGATTAGAGTGCTCACATACTTTAGCTACGTGTCCAGACAGCCCTACCCTTTCTCCACTATTTCTGAGTCTCTCTCTATCCTGGTTCTTGTGCTTTCCAGGACCTACTGTCAACTTTTCCTATCCTCTCGATGTGTTTCTTTCACCTCGTATCTGATTCTCTGTCTTGGTATTCTACTGTACTTGGGGGATCCCAGTCTCCTACTCCAGTGCAGGTGCTGGCATGTTGAGGGCCCATCTTCCCCAAGCCTTGTTGCCTTGGGTATAGGGTGGTAAGATGTGGGAAGAAGGGTCTAGCAAAGGCCTGGTCCTGTTTGGTGAGGATCAGCATATGCTCCCTCTGTGCTGCTGCATTGGTCAACCGTTCTTTTTCCCTGTGCCCCTGCCCGGTCTCTGCAATGGTTTCACCCACTGTGCATCACTCACTGAAACCGAGTACTGTATCTCCAGGCCTGGAACTATCAGATCTGGAAATTGCAGGCTAGGATTACCGGATCTGGAATTAGTAGCACCATTTATTCTGAAAGTGGAGACACTGGGCCACTCATGATGGCGAGGTGGTGGAGTTACGGTTATGGGTTCATTTCTTCCATATGTAATCAGGACTTAGTGTTTGCATCTCCATGACCCAGTGCTAGAGACTCTCTGTACTAGTGTTTGTGTGAACATATCTTTGTACTTTATGTCCCAGTGACTGTGAATTGCCTCTGTATCACTTTTCAATCTGCATTTGTGTTTCCCTGTCCAGTGTCAGCCTCCTTGTCCAGGTTGCCTTGTAATCCATGATCATTAAAACAGTGATGGGTTGGGGTGATCTAATGCTATCCTGATGTACACGCCCTCCTCTTTTTGCAAATATTTCTCAGTGATCAAAAATACCTGATGTTTCAGTATATTCCATGCCCCAGTATCAGTGTGTTTGTAGGTACATAGATCTAAAAAGGCTTGTTCCCTTTTATTTTTTATTTTGTACACTGCTTTGCCTCCAGTCTAATGATATCTTGTCTGCAGGTGCATCAAGAGCCACAAGACATGCTGACCTTTAGAGCCTGGTAGGCAGGGGCGAAGGTCATGATGGCTTTGTAAATGATGCAGCTGTTTTTGAAGATTGTGTGGGCGGCATAGGAAGCCAGTGGAGTTCTCTCAGGATGGGGGTGATGTGATCATATTTCTTCAGACCCTGGGTGAGACGTGCTGCTGCATATAGGATACATAAAAGTGTATTGCTTCGGAGCAGGGTGAAATGTACTTCATATATCACACTGCCTAGAGTATCACCTGTAGTTAAAATATCATTTCCGACTCTTCATCTCATGGTGTAGTACCTTTTACCCTGTCATGGACATCCAATTAAAATACAGCCTGAAAGCATGTAAGTCTCCAGCAAGTGCATGATGGGTTCTAGGTGGTGAACAGACACAGACCATATGTAGTCTTGATAAAAGAAGGAACCAAGGGTCAGATCCTAGGCAGAAGGATGGCTACCTTGAGATGAGCAGTACTCTTAGCCTACAGTGGGGAATGGGTTTCATGCATTCAGTCACATTATCCCAAAAATGTACTTAGCTATTTCCATAGTTTTGTAAAGCATGAACCACGCCTCACAAACGTTTGCACTGTACAGCAGTAGCAGACTATCAGTAGGGCACATATACAACATTACATAGTCCTTCAAGGGCACAAGATCTCCATAGTCAAGTACAGTACAGTTTTTTACTGTGCGCCCAACATCTTCGCCTAACTGCAATGCACAAGGAATGTCTATGCAACATGGTGTCAGTTCCCATAGCGCAAGAAGGGAGCAGTAGTGCATTAATTGGACAGAAGTTCAGTTTAAGTAATCAATCAAGAGTTTGGTTGCCGTGCAGGGCCAGTAGGTACACTGGAAACGTTATTTGAAGTACTCACATTTTAGATTATTATTTGAGATAGCAGTATAGTTTATACATGTACAGCATGATGTAATACAATGCAGTAAAATAAATTTTAACAATATGTGCGCTGTGGAATCTTATGGGACTGACAGGCAAAAGTTGCAATGTGAAGCGACCCTCCTAAGAAAAATGGTTGTGAGTTGACCTGGAAATGTATCCTTCTCTTGTGAGACTCTCTTAAATAAGAAGATTTGGCTTCTACTTTGAACATTCTGATAATAGATACCTTTATAATGGCAAGAGGCAGGGTGTTCCAGAGGTACCTGTCAGCTCACGATAAATCTTGCTTGAGGATACTGTGCTTGTAAGCCTTTGAAGCTGCATGTTCGGTAATATCTTACCCTTGCACAAGAGCAGTGGCGGCCCGTCCTTTAGGGCGGAGGGGCCACACACCCCCACCTTTTGCCCCTCATGAAGAGTGGCTGTCAGGCTGAACAAAGGCCAGCCTGACAGGACACTCTTCATTTTCAGGTCAGACAGCCAGGAGTGAGCCATGCACGATTTGCGCAGACTCCTGGCTGCCTGAGCTGAACTTTGCTGGACTGAGGAGGTCACAGCTCCTATGGGCGTGACCTCCTCAGCTCAGTAAAGGTGCCTCGAGGCCCTCCCCTGGGTGATGAGGAAAGCGTCACCCATTGACACTCGCCCTGGGCGCTTCAGGTTTAAGCCCTGAAGCGCCCAGGGCGAGTGTCAATCAGTGACACTTCGTCACAGAGTGGAGTGGGGTCAGAAGTCTCACTGTCCCCATCCCACTCTGTGACAAGGCTGGGACTGCTGCCTTCCCTCATTGGCTGACCTAAGGTCCCAACCCTCTTGGGACCTGGAGGCTGAAGGTACGTGTGTGTGTGTGTGTATGTGTGTATGTGTGTGATGTTTTAAATTGAATGTTTGGTGCGCGTGTGCATGCTTGAGTGTTGTGAGTGTTGTTAATGGATGTGCATGCGTGCGTGTGTGTGTGAAAGAATGAGTGTGTGTGATCTTTTAAAATGAATGTTTGGTGCGTGCGTGCATGTTTGAATGTTATGAGTGTTAATGGATGTGCGTGCGTGCGTTTGTGAAAGAAAGTGTGTGTGATGTTTTAAAATGAATGTTTGGTGCGTGCGTGCATGTTTGAATGGTTTGAGTTTTGTTAATGGATGTGCGTGCGTGTCTGTGTGTGAAAGAATGAGTGTGTGTGTGTGTGTGTGCTTCCCACCGCCCCCTCCCTCCTAAAGCTGCCGGCAGCCACTGCACAAGAGTGCGCCTTGAGGGGATTTAGACTTCCATATAGTTTTTGTTTTGTGCAGATGGAATGTTTTGTATGTGATAATCAGAAGTTGAAGTTCCCATCTTGCCTCAAGTGGAAGCCAGCAAATAATTTTTAATAGGAGAGTAATGTGCCTTTGTGGCTGCACGAAAAAAAATTGGGAGACTAGTCAATAGGGCAATCTGGCAGTGCCAGAAGGTCTGGTCTAAGAGGACAATGCGCTGGCCGGTTTTTGGCTGTGTGGTAGGTCTGTTGTTGGGCCTGATGTGTTGATTTTTACTATAGATTTCTCTATGCCTGTAGCAAGCACAAATGCATGCCATCTCCCATGCTGTACAAAACACTTGTATGGTGTATCTTTACAGGTTCAAATCTGCATGCTTCTATCTATCTGATTTGCTAATGGGGACACTTAATTTTGGTGCCCTGACCTGTTTTCTGTCCTAGTCCAACCTTGGCCTTGACAGGGTATCTGCATTGGTCTTTTGTTCTCTGCCTGCCAGTCAGGGGAGAGACTCTTTTTCAGCTCTTACCCTTCGGAGAGCATCTCCCAGCACTCTTATGAATAGAAAGGCTGGGGACAGGTCAGTCTTGTTTCAGAAATTCAGTCGAAGGCTCACAATGCACTGCGTTTAACATCGAGACAATACCTTTTGTGTACCCCGCCTGGAAACGGAAAACTTCAAAAGTAGTTTAACTCTTTGTTGAATTGCACTTACATTTACAAGGCACCTATATGGCCCTACACAGAGTAAATCGATGACAGCATCTCCTTTTGAGGGCTGGTTTTCATTAGCACATCCCATGCTTAGCAAATACAAGTTGTGTCTTCCCACGCCCTCATTCAAAATAATGAGAAAGGCAGAAAAAGTGTGTGTGTTGAGGCGGGAAGAGAGAGATACCGAAATGTAAAGGAAGAGGGAGCAAGAAAGTAGGCTCGTGCGAGTCAGAGAGAGAACGAGAAAGAGAAAGATAAAAAGTGTGTATGAGAGTGGTTGGGCGTTTCTGTGGGGAAAGCAACTCCACCGATGTTGGGGCATTGTCTCAAAGAGCCAGACTACTAGATGACTGATGTGTTTGGTCACTCATTACTGAGCTCCGGAGTACCTTGACTGCCACCTTGCTCCCACTGAAACATCTGATTTTTGCAGACTTGACTTTTGAATATAAAAAGTTACATACAGGAGGAAAAGCCCGATCTTTTGACAGCGCTTAATGTGCTGGTGGTTGCCAATGGTGGGCGTCACCACTCAGTGTTGAGGACCGGGTCTTATTTTTCATCATTAAACTTTGATCCAGATCAAAGCATAGAAAGGCAGAAAAGCGAGAAAGAAGGAAAAGGTGACACAGGAAGACACTGACTGTCGGAGAAAGAAGGTAAAGAAAGATAGGAAAACATACAAATGGAGAAAACCGTGATGAAAATGAACATCGTAGAGTCAGATAAATAAACAGAAAGGGGCGTGGAGTGGAATAACAACTAGACTGCTTTGGGATAAGGCAACCCTGGGGTTCAGCAGTGGCCGCATCAGGCTCTGAAGAAAGCCTTTGTCCTCTGTAGCCATTGCTTTTTATTTTTTTTGTTTTACAAATTAAGTACTGATTATGCATCCAATACTGGCTAACTCCACCAGGAACGAGAGAAGCAGGTTTTCTGACCAGAGTAATGCCTAGAAGTAGGACATGGATTGTGCCTGAAGAGTCCACATTATCTCTGCCCTCATAAGCCACTGGTTCACAAACACTGACTTTCCCTGCATGCCAGGGACACTGTTTTCCTCCAGTACGCCTTAGGAAGTGAGTTACTGTCTGGGACTAGGGGCACATTTGTAGGAGGGATGTATGATGGAACCACGCATGCGTATATCATCCATACCTTTACAATGCGGTCTCTACAACAACCACGTCTTTACGACGCATGTCTTTACCACGCATGCATTTACAACGAAATTCGTTATAGGAGCCCCCGGTAATGTTAACTCGGAGGTCAAGGACACTTGTATTAAGGCCCTAGTAATCAAATGTGCTCCCCTTATTTCCAAGTAAAAACAGTTTAAATGTTATACCCTAGAGTTCACCCATAAAGGGTAAATGGAGAAGCAAAGAAAGCAGCCAGAGAATATTTGACTTTTCCTAGGCTAACCATCCATAGGAGATAGTCTTGTTTGTGAAAACCTGGGTGGTCTGGTCTTCTGATTCAGAAATGAGCAGTGGACCTATACAGGTGCCCCTTCTCTACTCTGCTACATGAAGTAACCATTGCCCAGTAGTGGAAGGTGTTGTCATTTCCACCCATCGCCTCTCCCGCTCTGGGCAAGTAAAGAAAATATAGTTGCAGAGGTGGTGAAGCTCTTGCTTTCTGTGTTTTGCACTATCGTCTGCAGGTAGGTATTCTGCAGCTTCACCTGATGCTTTCGAGGTTTTATGCACTCACCCGCTGCCAGGTATTTTACTCCCTTAGCTGTTGCCCGGTGTGGCTTACACTGCCACATGCAGCAAGTATTTGGCAACTTTATCTCTCGCTTTGGGTGTTTGACATTCCTTCTGCATCGAGGTACTAAGCAGAGTTCTCTCTGGCCTTGTGTTTTACATTGTTACCTGCTCTCTGCTATTCTGCAGCTTTATCTCTCTCTTTGGGCGGTTTAGACTCTCTCTAGTATTAGCATTAGCATTAGCATTTCTCTCGGACTTTTGATGTCTTGTTTTCCCGCATTCTGCAGGTGTACCTCTTGACAACTCGCACTGTCAACTAGTGCCCGGTTCTATGCAGTTGTATCTCTCGCTTGGCTGTTTGTTTCACATTCTTATCTGCTTCACAATGCATCCTGCAACTTTACCTCTGTCTTTTGATTATGTATTATTGTGTCGCTTACTGCTGGATATTCCACAGCATTATTTCTGGCTTTCGGTCACTCCTGCCAGGTATTATGTAGCCATATTGGCTGGCACCTTGTACTGTTACCCGGTGCCAGGTATTCAGCGTTATCTCTAGGCTGCTGGTATCTTATACTCGCGCCTTCGGAGAGGTTAGCCACAGTTTGCAGGTCTGAGCTGAGTATCTTCTGCTGTGCGACTTCTTTACAAGCCATCGAGGTAAAAATGCTTGTGCACCAAATCCGATCCTGATAGAAGGCCACAGTAGACACAGTGGCGGTTCGCAGGGCGCAAAAGAGGTGGCCAATCTTGACACTGCTGAGAGCAGTGTCAGGGTTGGCTGGGACCACCCAGCCAGGGCGCTCCCAGGCAGACTGGGAGCCTGTGCAGGCTGTCTCCCCCCCGGCAACTGTGTTGCTGGGCTGGAGAGAGCCCTGTGCGCATGTGTGTTTGTCCGGCCCGAGGCAGGCAGCCAAACATACATGTGCCATGAGGGGGAGTGCTGTGCATTCGCCCTCAGTGCACATCACCCCCGTGGGCCCGCTCCTTTCAAAGAAAACTATAATAAACATAGTTTATTATGGTTTTCTTTTAAAGATTTTGAGCTGCCGCTGTTAGCAGGGGAGCAACACTCCTCTGCCCTAATCGAGGAGCCGCCCCTGTGTAGACCTCATCAACAAAAACGGTATAACGTGCAGGCAACAAAACGCCATGCCTACTCCACCACAGTGTTTGTTTACTCTGACCCTTTGGATGGTACCATCAGACCAGGTTGTATGTCAGAATATCCAGTACAAAAATATCAACATGCAACAGAATGGTGGCCAAAATATTTTCAGTCAGAATATTGTGAAGATATACCTATAGGGGAAGTGTAGATGTGCTCTTCTTAACTCTTCAGCTACATATCTTGAAGATATATTTATTGCTAAGGTCTATTTATGTGGAGTTATGTATAATAAACCTACACTTACCTATATATACTCATATACTTACCTTTGCAATATCCTGATAGCCAATTTTCTGATAAAATGTTATATTAGTATTTAAATGTAATATTGCAGCAGAAAAACCCAAACAAAGCATTAGAAGAAGGTCCACAATGTCACTAGCTGCTGGGTGGAAATTGTCTGTGAACGGGAAGGATACAGGGGGTGAGATTATGCAGCTCAAAGCACAGGCCACAGTGCTAGCACGTCCTTACCCGTAAAGAGGTACATTCCAGTTACTGCAAACTTGCCACTACTCACCACTCAGTGAAGAGACACTAACTCCTAACCAATAGCTCTGGGCACAGGAAGATCCATTTAGAAACGGAGGGATGGGCAAGGGGTGTGCTGTGGGTAAGGCATCTCGGGGGTAAGGTGAATAAGGAACGGTTCCTTCACATTGCATGTACGCGCTCTGAAAATAGCATTTTGGAAGAAGAGTATGTGAACATCTTCCATATATTATCAGGAGATGAATTCCAAGAAGAAGAAGGAAAGAATAGTGATAACTAAACACCACCCTACAAATCCATTGTAGCACAACAAGGCTTACAGTTCTGCTACCCACACTGTGAACAGTATAGGCCTGGGCAAAATATTTTCCATGTGAAATATGCAGAAGTCTGATTCTGCTCAATTTAAGTGCAGTGTTTGATACGGTGTCCCATAAAATCCTACTCCAGCGTTTACAGGATATTGGCATAGGCAGATCTGCACTGTCATGGCTCGCCTCCTTTCTCTCGGACCGATCTTTTCAGGACATCTCTCCCCCTTACAGTTCCCAATTGCATATTTTGCATCATAGCGTACCCCAGGGGTCTTCTTTGAGCCTGACTTTGTTTCAACCTTTGGCCCAGGTTGTGAAATCCTTGGGGCTTGGGGCTTGCGCTTGTGTCCTACACAGATGATACCCAGCTTGTGCTTTCTTTTTCTGATAACTCCATGTCAGACCTGGTCACTTTCACAGGGGAATGCTTGCTTTCGCAGAATGGATGGATGCTACACAAACAGAACAGATTTTTGTTCTATTGGGAAAGGACCTCCACTTTTGGAATGACCACTGGTGGGCCTGCTCTCTTAGGCACCCTCTCGACCTAACACCGCTGTCAAAAATCTTGGTGTATGGGTGGACAACACCTTAACCTTTGAAGCGCAGGTGAAATCAGTGGCAGGCATGTGTTTCGGGCTCTTGCGAAGCCTCAATCCCATTCTTGGAATGTTTCTACCCTTGCACCCGACAGACCATCATTTGGGCATCAGTCTTATCCCAGCTACACTATTGTAACATCTTATACTTAGGAGTCAACAAGCCAGTGATCTGTAGACTCCAGCGGGTTCAAAACACTGCAGTTAGGCTGTTGTTTGCTCTTCCAAAATTCTTCCCTGTTCCAGCCTCCTTCGCAAACTGCATTGGCTCCCTGGGGAGAAGCGTATGCACTTTAGGACCTTGTGGACCGCTCATAAAATCTTATGCTCCCAGAGGGCCCCTGTTCTGTCTAGTCTGCTATCCTAAAGCTGGCCGCTGTTTATCGCGTCAAGAAAGTAAGAGTTTTGTGCAAAAAGCCCCAGTTCTCTGGAATGCACTTCCCCCTTCCATCAGAAACGTCCAGAACCCCTTGTCCTTTAGGAAAAGTTTGAAGACCTGGCTCTTTTCTTCTTAGGGCTCTCTTTTTAAGCATTGTGCCCCCCTGGCCGTTGTTGTAGCAGGTTTATATCTTAGGCTGTCGCTGGGAAGCCCCTTTGCTGGGGCAGCTATGCACTTAATAAAATCTATAACATAACATACCATTGGTTGAAAACTCGACGCAAGGTAAACTAACCTGGTGTTCAAAGGTCACGCAAGACATCTGTTCAATGTATTTTCCATACAGTTTCTCAAGTCTCACAGCAACCATTATTGGCCCAGCACACACGGCAGAAGCAAATATCCAGTTTTGAGTTCCAGCAAAACAATTTCAGCTCGATATATTCATCCGCAGGTGAAAATAACGCAAAAAGCATAGGCGGGGAAAAAACAAAACGTATATGAGACCCAATTCTGATGGTTTACGCAAAATTATGGTTGCATATATTGCACCCAGGTCTAAAGCTATGAGACATCTCTGTCGAGCAGGATGTTTTTATTGATCATAGTTGTGTTCATGGCATTTATTCAGCGCCATCCTTGGTATAGCCTTGACTCGGTTGTCTTCTATAAAGCGGTTTAGCAAGTACATTGGGTACTTTAGTAGTATACAGTCAAGAGTTCATGAAATCCTAAACGTTTCCTTGCAGTTGGAAAAGTCTTCTTTCTTTTAGAAATATTCCAAATGCACAGACTCTCGTTCAAACTTAGATCAGCTGTGTAGGCTTTCAGGAACACCCGGCAAGAGGACATTTACACCTGTGTTTAAGCAGTCGGTTGTGGAGCATGGAGACGAGATCTCTATTCGTGACCTCCCTGCTTGAGTAGGTGATTTAAAGCACATTGTATGGAACAGCCAACCTCTAGCCGTTTACCTAATTATGCAATGCTGGGCAAATAGCTTTATATCCATGTGCCACAGTTGCCAAAAGTCTCTGAAAAAATCGAACTCCAGTGTTATGTGGTATACTTGAATGTTGTCCCGGCAAATACAAGACTGATTTGCCACCCACGATATTTGCAGCAACTTTACCATCAGAATAACTCTCATTCCACAGATTTAGGCTAATTGAATCCCTGGGTCTAAATCTTTTAAAACAAGACAGGCGGAGGAGCCCTTTTGAAAATAATGGCTGAAACGAGGGCCCAGTGTTAGTTTGTTGCTAGGTGTCAAACGTTTGAACATAATGGTCTAAAAGGTGATTTGGCCTAACGATGTTTGTGCTTATTGTATTTAGCATTTAGAGTCCGATATACCACCAGCCGTATTACGAGTTCCATAGGATATAATGGACTCGTAATACGGCTGGTGGTATATCCGTCACATTTGGGACGGATTAACATCTTCCTCCAAAGTTGTAATCAGGCCCTATGTCTTGGGTGCCTGGACGTCATGCCATATATATTTCATGTGTGTCTGGGGCAGAGGCGAGGCTGAGGGCATGTGATCCCTTAATCCCTGTGTCAGCTCATATACTCCTTGGTGTCATCAACACAACAACAGTAGCTCATATCCAGTTCAAACCAAATAATGTTTTCTCAGGAGAGGATAGTAGATGATCAAGCAAAAGTGGCAAGCCCAGCTGGGCCACTCCTGTTATCAGAAACAGCATCAACACGTAGCTACTAACAATGTTTTTTGAAGACGGAGGGAAGCCTTTCGATTGGTTCTTGAGTTGTAAAGACATAGCCTCAGTGGCAATCTGAACATAGTTAAGAGAGCCTCAAGGGATTTCACTCCAGAACCAATGATCACAAACGTGTGGGTCAGCAAATTCTCTTTCTGCTGCACTACATTTTAGTACCATTGCCTCCTCACCAAAGCTCAGAGTAATGTTACCGTTACGTCACTTTCTCAATTAAGCACATGCATCAGTCAAAGGGGTCCAATCAACAGACGTATGCCATCATTTTTGGGGCTCTTCAGTATGATGTATTACAGGTGCGTCTGGTCATGAAGAATAATTGATTCATACCATACACCTGCCACTTTAGATAGCTCAGACAGAAGACCACAAGGGCCGTAGGTTGGAGAGATTCCATTAGACCCTTCAAGATGCGCAATATAAAAGGTCCAATGCCCACAATTGAACCACAGGCACTCATAGCTGGCCATGGATAAATAACAGACAACCATGTTTTGTAAATGAACTTAACACCAGCATACGACCACCTGTAAAATAGCTATCACAGTGCAGTGAGGTTGGAATCTGGGTTAGAAAGTAGCCCATCTGACCAAAGGATGCACAGTGCATTCTTTTTGTACGGAAGTACTGTGCACCATTGTGGAGGGGAAAATAAGTAGGATCTTAAGGGCCCTTCAAATAGTATGTTTAAGTAAAAGCTGTCTGTGTCCGATGGGAATGTTGTATTTTTAGATGTGGAATGTGCCTTTGTCTTGCTCTTGGCATTCTACTGTCTAAGCAGATGATTTGCTATGAGTTTGATCCTATATTGGTTTCTTCCTGTGTGTACTTGTGCAAAAAGAGGGCTAGACAGTGTTAACTGGTAAAACTCCTTCAATATGACATATTGACAAATATGTTTTACTCCCGTTTTTAACAAGACTTTTCTCTCTGCTTCTTCTTTCCAGAGATTTGGTTTTTTTATGAAGGTCCGAATCGGGGCACTTTTCTGTAGATAATTTGTGCTGTTACTTGGCGCTAAATCACAGAACGGTAAAACATTCAGTAAAAATTAAATTCCAGTGGCTTTGATTTTTACATAAAAATATTTTCTCAAGCTTCAGTAAGACATGCTAGAGCGACCTATGAGCATCATCAGTGCATGATTCAATGGTAGACAATGAAAGGCACAATGTACTTGTTAGAAATGGGGTCTCTAGTTGGCAGTCGGTTTGCACCCTGTCCAAGTAGGGACCCTCACTCTAATCAGGATAAGGGAGATACCCGCCCAGATAACCCCTGCTCTCCCCCTTGGTAGCTTGGCACGAGCAGTCAGGCTTATCTCAGAAGCAATGTGTAAAGCATTTGCACATAAAACACAATAATAAATGAAAACACTACAAAAGGACACCACACCAGTTTTAGAAAAATAGCCAAAATTTATCTATGTAAAACAAGACCAAATACGATAAAAAAATCCAACATACAGTAGTAAAAATATGAATGCTGCAAGATGTACTTAACAATACAGTTCCTTGAAGTCGATAACTCCACCTGGGGCTATCATGGCGTCGTGAACAACAAAACCAAAAGTTCAGGCTGGCCTTGGCATCGTGTGGCAGCTGCGGTGTCGGGAAGACCCACAAACGTACTGTTTGGATTCGCAGGGCGTCGTGATCCTCGCAGTGAGCTCCGGAGAGCGGCGTCGCTGGCGTCGGTTCCGGAGTCGGTGCAGGAGTCGTCGGGCCCTTGAAGTCAGGCACCTCGGGGATCGAACTCCGGGCTGATGAAATCAGGTGCGCTGGCGGGGATGGCGTCAGGGCTGCGGTGCGAAGCAGGACGATGCGACGTGCGATGCCCACAGGTCAAGGTGCAGGCAACGGCTCGGTGACGGCGTCCAGTGGCGTCGGTGAGACCAGGGTTGCGGTGTGAAGCGGGGCGGTGCAATGTGTGGTGTCCACAGGTCACGGTGCAGGCAGCGTCGTCGTCGTTGCGGAAGCGCTTTTATCTGTAGGCCCAAGCCAGCGGTGTGGGACGGTGCTTTGTGACCCTCACGAGCGGTGTCCACAGGCCACGGTGCAGGCAATGATGCCTGGTGATGACACTGGAGCTGATGGAGCTGGCATCGGTGGACCGGGGCTGCGGCGCAGGATGGGACAGTGCTTCGTGCTCCTCACGAGCGGTGTCCACAGGCCACGGTGCAGGCAGTGGCTCCGGTGTCAGCAGGAGCGATGTCGTCGGGGATGCCCAGGCTGCGGTGTGAGCAGGTGACGACGGAATGCGGGGCCCACAGGTCGCGGTGCGAGCAGCTGCTCAGTGAAGTCGTCCAATGACGGCATCAGTGAGACCAGGGTCGCGGTGCGAAGCGGGGCAATGCGACTCTGTGCGCCGTCGGCAGGTCACGGTGCAGGCCAGTGGTGTCGTTGGCGGCATCGCAGTGGTTTCTCCTCTTGGACAGCACAAAACACACAGTTCCCGGTGCTGCAGGTCGAGGAAACTGAAGTCTTTGGTGTCCCTGAGACTTCCAACAGGAGGCAAGCTCTACTCCAAACCCTTGGAGAATTTTCTCAAGCAGGACACACAACAAAATTCACCCTTTGCACTCTTTTCATGCAGAAGCAGCAACTGCAGGCAAGTCCAGCAAAGCAACACAGCAAAGGGACAGTACTCCTCCTTCAGCTCTTCTCCTGGGCAGAGGTTCCTCTTGATTCCCGAAAGATTCTAAAAGTCTGGGGTTTTGGGTCTGCTTCTTATACCCAGTTCTGCCTTTGAAGTTTGCAAACTTCAAAGCAAAGTCTCAAGTGTTTGCAAGATCCTTCCTAGTCCAGGCCAGGCCCCAGACACTCACCAGGGGGTTGGAGACGGCATTGTGTGAGGGCAGGAGCAGTCCTTTCAGGTCTGAGTGACCACTCCTCCCTTTCCCTCCAGCACAGATGGCTAATCCCCCTGCCTCCTTTGTGTCACTGTCTAAAGGAGAGGTGTGAACAGCCCAACTGTCAAACTGACCCAGACAGGGAATCCTCAAACAGGCAGAGTCACAGAATGGAATAGCAAGAAAATGCCTACTTTCTAAAAGTGGCATTTTCAAACGCACAATCTTAAAATCAACTTTACTAAAAGATGTATTTTTAAATTGTGAGCTCAGAGATCCCAAACTCCACATGTCCATCCGGTCCCAAAGGGAATCTACACTTTAATCAGATTTAAAGGTAGCCCCCATGTTAACCTATGAGAGGGACAGGCCTTGCAACAGTGAAAAACTAATTTAGCAATATTTCACTGTCAGGACATATAAAACACATTACTGTATGTCCTACCTTAACCATACACTGCACCCTGCCCTTGGGGCTACCTAGGGCCTCCCTTAGGGGTGCCTTACATGTAAGAAAAGGGAAGGTTTAGGCCTGGCAAGTGGGTACACTTGCCAAGACAAAGTTACAGTCACAACTGCACACACAGACACTGCAGTGGCAGGTCTGAGACATGATTACAGAGCTACTTATGTGGGTGGCACAACCAGTGCTGCAGGCCCACTAGTAGCATTTGATTTACAGGCCCTGGGCACCTCTAGTGCAATTTACTAAGGACTTACCAGTAAATCAAATATGACAATTATGAATAAACCAATCCACAGTACAATTTATATGGGTAGCACTTGCACTTTAGCACTGATTAACAGTGGTAAAGTGAGGAGAGACAATAAACCAGCAAAAATAGAGTCCAAAACCAGGAGGTCAGAAGGCAAAAAGACAGGGTAGACACATCAAAAAGCTGCCAGGTCTAACAGTACTCATTAGTAATGCAGTCTTCAATAACACAGAAAAGATATGTACCATGAGAGAATGAGACCGTAAGCTTCAAAAGAGGACGTCACTAGTACCACAAGGTCTCAGCAGTGCAGCCTTCAGTTGCATACACAGAACAGGTACCATGTGGTCACGAGCGATGGAGGCATCAGTCACATGCACCACACAAGAACCACATCGCATCAATCAGCAAATGTTATTGGTCCACACAAACCATGTATGACAGGAGCATCAGACTGCAAACTTCATACATAAACCATGGAAATCAGTTTTTAAGCTTCAGGTGCTCACACACAACAATCACCAGAAAGACAACAGCACTGCAAGTATTAACCACGCACAAAACATGTATTTGTTTGTAAATAAATACACGTAAGAGCAATGGAAGATTCCCCTTACTTATACAAAACGTAACTGGGAACCTCTGGGTCCTACTGTGAGCTGCTCCACTGCAGCACAATGCCAGTGGGCATTGACTAGGCCTGCAGCGCATCCTCTGTCTGACTGATACGAACGTTGGTGATATTACAGTATGATAAGGAGGGCCAAACACAGACAAAGATTGGTGTGTATGAAGGCATTGAAAGATAAATTGGCATGCGTTGCTGAGAAATAAGCTGCTATTGTGCTTCTGCTGCATGCTCCCAAATTAGTGCATCTTTTGCATAACTAGGACCATTCTCCATGCTTACAAGGATACTTGACAATGTAAGGGCTCGTTTGCATTGGAGACGGATATGGTGTGGAAGGAAATAGCAATGGAGCTTGTCTCGTCCGTGCCATTTGTGGTCTCATCATCACACGTTCACTGTAATCTGCACTTCCTTCAGTGGCTGTACAACTGGATGCCAAAACACAACAAACACTGGCAAAGCCAATAGGTTTCGCCTATACAAGAGCTATTGGCTTTGGCATTGTGTTTTTGCCATGTTGTACACCAGTATGGCTGCTGTTCAGCATGGCTGAAAATTTGTGGTGTGGAGTGTCGTAGAGATGAGTGGGGGAGTAGAGTGTCAGAGAGTGGATTTGTTGGAGTAGGGAGTCATAGACTGGAGTAGGAGGAGTAGAGTGTTGTAGAGTAGAGGGGAGTAGAGTTCAGTGGCAGATAGTGTCCTAGAGTGCTGTACCACAGAGTGGGTTGGAATTGATTGAGGTAGTGGGGTGGATTGGAGTAGAGTGGGGTGGATTGAATTTGATGTAGTGGATGGGGTGGATTGGAGTGGTGTGGATTAAAATGGGGAGATATGGATTGGATTGGAGTGGATTGGAGTGGGGTAGACTAGATTGGACTGGGGTGGGTGGAGAAATTTTGAGTGATAGGGCTGGGGTGGGATGGACTGTATTGGGGTGGGGTGGATTGGAGTGGGGTAAATTGGAGTGGTGTGGAATGGAGTGGGGAGGATTCGATTGGCCTGGAGCGGTGTGGATTGAATTGGAGCGGGGTGGGGTGGATTGGATTCACTGGAGTGTGGTTGATTAGACTGGAGTGGGGTGGATTAGACTGGAGTGGGGTGGATTGGACAGGAGTGGGGTGGATTATATGGGAGTGTATTGGATTGGACAGGAGTGGGGTGGATTATATGGGAGTGTATTAGATTGGACTGGACTGGGTGGGATGGATAGATTGGACTGGAGTGGGGTGGACTTAACTGGGGTGTGTTGGATTGGGGTAGAGTTGGGCTGATTGGAGTAGATTGAATTAGAGTGAAGTGGGGTGGATTGGAGTGGAGTTTAGTGGATTGGAGTGTGGTGGATTAGAATAGAGTGGGGTGGATTGGATTGGGGTGGGTTGGATTGGGCTGGTGTGGGGTGAACTGGGTTGAGTGGGGTGGACTGGGGTGGGGTGGATTGGATTGTGGTGAGGTGGGGTGGATTTCATTGGGGTGAGGTGGATTTCATTGGGGTGGATTGGACTGGATGGGGTTAGGGTTGATTGAGGCGGTGTAGGGTGGACTGAAGTGGAGTGGTGTGGACTGGACAAGTGTGAGGTGGATTATCTGGGAGTGGGTTGGATTGGATTGGAGTTGGGTGGGCTGCATGGATTGGATTGGAGTGGGAGGACTGAACTAGGGTGGGTTGGATTGTTTGGGGTTGAGTTGGGTGGAACACAGTAGATCTGATTAGAATGGGGTGGATTGGAGTGGAGTTGGGTGGATTGGATGTGGTGGATCTGATTGGAATAGGGTGGACTGAAATGGGGTGCGGTGGATTGGATTGGATTGTGGTGGGTTGATTAGATTGGACTGGGGTCAGGTGGTGTGGATTGGACTGGAGTGGGGTAGATTGAAATTGGTTGGGGTGGATTGGAGGGAGCTGGAGTGAGTGGGGTGGATTAGTTGGGGTGGATTGGGCTGCAGTGGGTTGGACTGGAGTTGGGTGGAATGAAGTGCAGTAGATTGGAATGGAGAGGAGAGGACCGGAGTGGAGTGGATTGGAATGGGGTGGATTGGCGTGAGGTGAATCAGATTGAGGTGGATTGGACTGGATGGTTTAATTGGTTTGAGGTGGACTGGACTGGGGTGAGGTGGGTTGGATTTGATTGGGGTGAGGTGGACTGGTTTGAGGTGAGATGGGGTGGGGTGGGATGGGTTTGAGTGAGGTGGATTGGATTGGAGTGGTAAGGTTTTCTTGGAGTGGGGTAGATTTTGTGGAGAGGGATGAATCGGAGCGGGTGGATTGGTTTGGGATGGGTTTTATTGGAGTGAAGTGGACTGGATTTAAGTGCACTGGATTTGAGTGGGGCGGACTGTGGTGGATTGGACTGGCGTGGGGTGGGGGGACTGGAGTGGGTGAATGGGATTGGTGTGGGGTGGATCTGTGTGGAGTGGGGCAGGGTGGATTGGGGTGGGCGAATTGGTTTATGGTGGATTGGAGTGGAATAGGGTGGATTGGACTGGAGTGGAGTGGGGTGGATTGAATGGGTGAACCAGATCGCTGTAGGGTGGATTGGAGTAGGGTGACTGGATTGGAATGGGGTGGGTGAGTTAAGGTGGTTTAGAGTGGTTGGATTGGTTTGGAATGGGGTGGATTAAGAAGGACTGTATTGGACTGGAGTAGGGTGGATTTAGGTGGACTGGATTGTTGTGTGATGGATTGGAGTGGGGTGGGTGAATTGGATTATAGTGTGGTGGATTGGACTGGAGTGGATTAGATTATATTGGAGTGGGCTGGATTGGATTGGAATGGTTTGAGTTAGACTGGAATGGGCTGGGTTGGACTGGTTTGGGGTGGGTTGGATTGGAATGGAATACGGTGGATCAGAGTGGGGTGGATTGGACTGGAGTGGGTTGGAGTGGTGTGGGGTAGGGTGGATTGGACTAGAATGGGGATTGGACTGGAGTGGGGTGGATTGGACTGTAGTGGGATGAATTGTGATGGACATGAGTGGAGTGGATTGAGATGAGGTGGACTGGAGTAGTTAGATTGCATTGGGGTGGATTGGAGTGGGGTTGATTGTGGTGAATTGGATTTGACTGGATTGGAATGGAGCGGGGTGAATTGATGTGAAGTGGGGTAGATTGGATTGGCGTGAGGTGGATTGGATGGGAGTTGGGCAAACTGGTGTGGGCAGGGTTTTGAATTGGAGTCAGGCACATTCTTTTGGGTTGAAGTGGGGCAGATTGGAGAGGGGCAGAATGTTTTGGATTGGAGTGGAGCAGATTGTTTTAGATTGTAAAATAGTTTTAGACTGTAATGGGGTGGATTATTTTGGACTGGAGTGGAGCAGATTGTTTTGGAGTGGAGTGGGACAGTTTGGTTTGGATTGCAGTGTGGAAGATTGGAGTTGGGTAGATTGTTTTGCACTGGAGTGGGGCAGATTGGAGAGAACGTATTGGAGTAGACAGATTGGAGTGGGGCAAATTGTTTTAGACTGGAGTGGGGCAGATTGTTTTGGACTGAAGTGGGGCAGACTGGAGTTGGGCCGATGGTTTTGAATAGGAGTGGGGCAGATTGTTTTGGATTGGAGTGGGGTAGATTGTTCTGGATTGGAGTGAGGAACATTGGAGTGGTGCAGATTGGAGTGGGCAGATTGCTTTGGATTTAAATGAGCAGATTGGACTGTGGTAGATTGTTTAGGATTGGAATGGGACTAGCTGGAGTGGGGGATAATGTTTTGGATCGGAGAGGGGCAAATTGTTGTTGAGTGAAGTGGGGCAGATTGTTGTGGATTGAAGTGGGGCAGATTGTTTTGGACTGAAGTGGGGCAGATTGTTTTGGATCACTGTGGGGCAGTTTGGAGTAGGCAGATTGTTTTGGATTGGAATGGGGCAGATTGGAGTGGGCCGACTGGTGTGGGGCAGATTGGAGCGGGGCATTTTGTTTTGGATTGGAATTGGTTGGATTCTAGTGGACTGGAATTGAGTGGGGTGGATTAGGGTGGAGTAGTGTGGATTGGATTGGGGTGAGGTGAATTGGAGTTGGGTAGATTGGATTGGGCTGAATTGGGGTGGATTGGATTGGCGTAGGTGGATTGGATTGGAGTGGGGCAGACTGGAGTGGGCAGATAATAGTGGGGCAGATAAGAATGGGGCAGATTGGAGTGGCACAGAAAGTTTTAGATTGAAGTCGGGCAGTTTTGAGTGGAACATATTGGAGAGGGGTGGATTGGAGTTGAGTAGATTGTTTTGGATTGGAGTGGGGTAGATTAAAGTGGGGCAGATTGTTTTGGATGGGAAAGGGGCAGTTTGGAGCGTGGCAGATTGTTTCGGATTGGAATGGGTGGTTTGGAGTGGAACAGGTTGGAGTGAGGAGACTGGCTTGGGCAGATTGTTTTGAATAGGAGTGGGGCAGATCGTTTTTGATTGGAGTGGGGCAGATTGATTTAGATTGGAGTGGGGCAGAGTGGAGTGGGCAGATTGTTTTGGATTGGAGTGGAACAGATTGGAGAGGGCCAGGGTGTTCTGAATTGGAGTGGGGCAGATTGTAGTGGATTGGAGTGGGGTAGATAGTTGTGGACTGGAGTGGGATGGATTGTTTCTGATTGGAGTGGGGCATATTGTTTTGGATTGGAGTGGACAGATTGGAGCGGGGCAGATTGGAGTGGGGCAGATTGTTTTTGATTGGAGTGGGGCAGATTGGATTTGATTAGAGTGGGGCAGATTGGTTTGGGATGGAGTGGGGCAGAATGGAGTGAGACAGACTGTTTTGAATTTGAGGGGGGCATATTGTTGTGGACTGGAGTGGGCAGGTTGTTTTAGATTGGAATAGGCAGCCTGGAGTGGGGTGGATTAGAGTGGGGCAGATTGGAGTGGAGCAGACTGAAGTGGTTTGGAATGAGACAGGTTGTCGTGGGGCAGATTGGAGGGGGGCAAATTGTTTTGAATTGGAATGGAGCAGACTGGAGTGGGGCAGGATGTTTTTGATTAAAGTGGAAAAAATTGGAGTAGAGCAGACTGTTTTGGATTGGAGTGGGGCAGATTGATTTGGATTGGAGTGGGGCAGGATGGAGTGGGACAGATTGTCTAGAATTGGAGTGGGGCAGATTGTTTTGAATTGGAGTCGGACAGATTGGAGTGGGGCAGAACATTTTGGATTAGAGTAGGGCAGATTGATTTGGGTTGGAGTGGGCAAGATTGCTTTGGATTTGAGTGTGACAGATTGGTTTGATTGGAGTGGGGCAGATTGTTGTGGATTGGATTGGGGGAGATTATTTTGGATTGGAATGGGGCAGAGTGTTTTAGATTGGAATAGGCAGATTGGAGTAGGGCAGACTGGAGTGGTTTGGAGTGGGAGAGGTTGGTGTGGGGCAGAAATGGAAGTGGGGGAAATTGTTTTGAATTGGAGTTGGGCAGATTGTTTTGAATTAGAGTGGGGTAGACTGAAATGGGGTAGTCAGTTTTTGATGAAAGTGGGGCAAATTGGAGTGGGGCAGATTGATTTGGATTGGAGTGGGGCAGATTGTTTTGGATTGGAGTGGGGCAGAATGCTGTGAGTTGTGTTGGGGCAGATTTGTTTTGAATTGGAGTGAGGCAGATTCTTTTGGATTGGAGTGGAGCAGATTGTTAGTGGGGTGGGTTGGGTGGATTGGAATGTGATGGTTTGGATTGGATTGGTTTGGAATGGAGTGGGTTAGACTGGATTGAGTGGGGTGAATTGGATTGAGTACTGTAGAAAAGTGTGGGGTGAGATGGGGTGGATGGGATTTGCATGGATTGGAGTCAAACGGATTGGGATGGATTGGGTTTAAGCATAATTTTTAAAACTACACATAAGAAAGAGGCAATGTCGCTTTGCAATATTTAGAATAAGATAATCGTCTTCTTTGAGAACAGCACCCACAAGTAAATACAAAAGAATAAATGAGTGCAAAGTCAAAAAAGAAGACGTTGCAATCTAAAATAAAGGAGTTAACTATAGAAAATAACGTTTTGCAATTTTGTTTGTCCTGCTGGGCACGTTTTTGCCAGTCACACGCCTTCTGTTTGCAGGGCACTAAAAGTTAAAAAGGACTAAATAGTACCTCAGTCATGTCGGGAACAGCAGACGGGCACTGATTAATTTGAGTCAATTAATGCATGGTCCTTGCTCCACGGACAGGAAATTATGAAATGCCTGCAGTGACGTATTACAAGGCTGTAAAAAAGAGGGCCATGCAAGCCAACAAATGGTAAGCAGCAGGCGGGTTCCAACACCTTTTTTGTTCACAAGAGTGTTTTGTAAGTGAGACGCATGTGCTAGGGCATTTTATACCATGCTCAACCCTCAGAAGGCTGGGAATAGCACACAGGGCAAGTGCAGAGGCAGAGCGGAGGATAGGTACAGTGTTATGACAGGCAGGAAATGGGCAGACTGGATGGGCCTAGAGAGTCTCCTCCCAGATATTGTGCACTGAAGAATACTTGTGCATTCAATGTCTGTGAACAAAAGAACAATGTAACAAATGGAAAAGAAGCAAGGCAATTGGAACAACTAGTCACAAAAGAGCAATTTTTTTGGTGAGGGAACTTACCACACAGTGAAAAAAGGAAAGAATCTGGATATAATGTAAGGCTGAACCTGAACTTTCAACTTCCAGAGAATAAATACAGTGCTGGCATTCCCACAGAACAAAACAGTAAGCTCATGGACAGTGGTGAGCCAGAGACGCAGGCAGCCGAAACAATGGTTGAGGGCGACTCCACCTTACTCATGCCCTCAGTGACTCATCTCACTTCACATCTCTCACGCAAACCACCTTCTGTCAAAGCAGCAGAATATTCTCTATCACCAGGACTAAACCCGCAAAATAACCTGAGGTCAGCAGACTAGGCACTACAAACAAGTGTTGAACTGCTTAATGTGGCACATGAACCTTTAGCTAGAGATGCCTTTAATGGTAGACGTACCTCATTCAAGACCAGTTACACTGATGATGCTGTCCACACCCTAACAAGAAATGGGGGTGCAAATAGCACACAGTGCAATTTCAACAAGACCAGGGAGTGCTAATGTGCAGAAACACCAAGGGAGCTGCTGACGGTAGACACCCACCAGAAGAGTTGGAGATGCTGTTAGCAGCAAATGCATCTCCGACAAAACTGAATGTGATGCTGACATTTGGTGAGTCCTGACCAAGAGTTTAATGTGCTGTTGACAATGAAGGAGCTGCTGATGGCAAAGTTGACACAGGCATGAGCTGGAGGTGCCGCTAGGGTTGATATGCCCCACAGTATGCATTACAGTCACAAGGGATTAATTTCTTTGGAGAAGGCCTTAATTGTAGCATAATGGTGTTCAGGTGACCAAGGCCTTCAATGGACAACAAAGAGCCAAGATGAAAGGAAGTTCCATCTTTTTGAAGCTCCTACCTCAAACAATGAGGCATGTGTTGGAGTGATCAGCTAGCTCCCTGCTAAAGAGAGTAGTCCTCCTTCTATCAGGATGAATAGATCTGGATTGATTGCAGATAAAGAACTCCTCGTCCACCTGTTCAGCATATTTACTGCTTGATGGTCCATCAATCTCTTTACTTTAGACATAACTTCTGACGTTCCTTTCATACTACGTTAGCTTGCCCTTGCCTTTCCACAGCACACTGAAATTGTTACTGGTCTTGTAACTGCCACTGCAAATGGAATGCAGTTCTCAACATCTACCACACTTTCTACGGAGAACTTCATTCCACTTCTAAACGTCACCTGACTCCCCCTATAAATCATTTTTTTTTAACCTTTGCTGAAACAAGGTATGCAAAACCTTTGCTCCCTGGCACAGAGTAGCAGGCTAGGAAAAATAAATGCCTCTTCAGGGTCACAGACAGGGCCAGTCACTGCAGATTTAGTGATGAGCTTATCAATCCTTCAGTATAGTTGTGATAAGTGTTCAGTTAGAGGTGATTGGAAAAGACTTTCATTACTACAAAGCGCTATTCTGACGGACTGCAGTGCTATTATTCAATAATGAAGTCCTTATAAGTGCTACATTTTCTAGTGAAGAACATTGTCTGGGCCCTAAGGCCTTCTACAGGGGCGTTGCTTCATGGAGGGTGTTTGGGTGTTACACCCCCAATAAATGTATGTTCTGATAAATAGTTGGGTACAGGTGCTTTCAGTCGGGTATGGTGAGGTGTCTGTCGGATTTTACCACAAATCTTTACATACACACAGACAGGAACACACATGAACAATCTCCGTCTCTGTTTTGAAAGTCCTCAAAAATATTGGTTATTTTACACAATATTGTGTTTTCCATTGTAGTATTCCTACCAATCGGTATCCCTCTCCCTTTCCACTGCCCTTCAGGCCCCTTTCATGCACCCTGCTTATTGTATAATGTATTTTCCGCCGCCAAAGTAACCCCGTCGGAAGACCGCTCCGCGGTCAACAGACCGCGACGGTCATTCCGACTTTCCCGCTGGGCCGGCGGGCGACCGCCAGAAGGCCGCCCGCCGGCCCAGCGGGAAAGCCCTTTCAACAATGAAGCCGGCTCCGAATGGAGCCGGCGGAGTTGAAGGGGTGCGACGGGTGCTGTGGCACCCGTCGCGATTTTCAGTGTCTGCAAGGCAGACACTGAAAATCTTAATGGGGCCCTGTTAGGGGGCCCCTGCACTGCCCATGCCAGTGGCATGGGCAGTGCAGGGGCCCCCAGGGGCCCCACGATACCCGTTCCCGCCATCCTGTTCCTGGCTGTAACAACCACCAGGAACAGGATGGCGGGAAGGGGGTCGGAATCCCCATGGCGGCGCTGCAAGCAGCGCCGCCATGGAGGATTCCCTTGGGCAGGGGTAATTTCCCGCCGGTTGCCCTTTTCTGAACGCGGCTTTACCGCCGCGGTCAGAATTGCCCATGTAGCACCGCCAGCCTGTTGGCGGTGCTACCTCCGGCCTCCACCCTGGCAGTCTATGACCGCCAAGGTCGGAATGAGGCCATATATGCCAGCCTGGTTGTGGGAAAATCTGAAACTTCCCCCACCCCAAACTTACTGACCAAGCTACGCACCTGACCTCCTGAGTGCAAAAAGCAACAGTAAAAGGCTGTGGATCAGAGGGTGGCTTTTTGGGGTTGTGGTTAAGAACACCTCAAGGTGAAGCATTCCCAGGTGCTAAAGTAGAGGACTCTATAGTGCTTTAGGGAAGGACTCTCGGGTAGCAGTAAGCTCCACAGGACAATTGCGGCTCCTCCAATCTCCAAAGTCATCACCAGTAACAGCTCATAATGAGGGCCTTCAGCATTCTTCTTGTTCAAAGAAGAGTACATAAACCAGGCCAATCAGAAGATCGATATGTGTCCACCTGCTCCGTTTGCTCTCTAGCCTGCCTTCTTCAAACAGAAGTGCCTCATCCATATGCACCACAAGATGCTGGTGATTAGATGGTATCCAAGGATCCCAATAATAAATGATACTGGAACACATCACATGAGGTAGTCAAGTGGAGAACTCAGGGCCAGATCTCATGTTCCCACAGTTGACAACCGTAAGACCAAGTCTCCTGGGCATGCAACAACTGCAGAAAACTGGTGACGCCCATCTCTGAAAGCCGAACAAGAGATTTTGAATTACATGCCTACTTGTGATTTGTTAGCACAGGGGTTTCTTTTCCTGTGTTCCCCACATTTTCTCCTGCATTGTGCATTCTGCAGACCATCTCTGATCACTTACAAATCCTGAAAGCATGCATATCATGGGATCATATGCAGGGAAAACAGGGACAGATGGCAACGGTAGGTTCAGTCTCAGCAGTGTGCCCTTCACCCATGAATTAAGCATGAGCCCATTGGCTGCCAAGGAAGTTAAGAGAGTTCGCATGACTTCATGGGAGAGGGGCAGCCACCTCCAGTCGCCTCGAAAGAGGTCAGGTATTGGCCAAAATCCAAATGGGAAAATGACAGCTGAACAAAACATCAAGCCTTTTCTTGGTATGTAACCAGAAGCTACCCACAATTAAAGCAGGAATTTAATAGTGATTTATAAAATAAATTACACCCTGTCACACATAACATGGAGCATATGAGACCTCGATTTACAGCCTTTTATTACAACTTGAGAATTTGGCATAAATAATTCTCTAATGATAGGTTTCGGGCGATAGTGCAATCCAGCAATTGGAGCTTGAAAGCAGAATGAATGTACCAGCTGAGAATTTTATGCTTCGAAAAACTAAGAGGCTATCTATTCCATGAAAGGCGCACCTGCTCCACAGCTTAGGTGCAGCACAAAATGTAGACTGAATACCAACAAAAAATAACTCATTGTTGTAAGCTTTTGCTGTCAAATACATCGCCACATGCAGCACTAAGGGTAGGCATGCCAAGATAGATTTGGAGACTGGTCAAGAAATATGCCATCCAACAGCTGCTAATATTCAGTCTGTGGTTTCTTAACACAAAGCTCTAACATTCAGAACTTCTAGGTATGGATTCTGATTCTCAGGATCTTCTTGCACAAATACCACTCTCTACAGTGAAAGCGCTTTCTTCTTGGCGATAACTCAAGTTCTTCATTATTGCCAGTTCCAATGTCCATTGTGGTATTTTTTTTTAGGTGAGAAACCACAGGTTGTTTGCAAGCATTGCCATAAGATGCAACCAAATGCACCCTCAGGGACCTTTTCATTGTCAACCAGTGCCTTAAGAAAGACTTTAATGAGTCGTCTGGTTCTTTGTAAATGCCTTAAAAAAACTTAACTCGTATTACAGATCTTCAGCACACATCTTCAGCTTGGACATGTTCCTTACCGGATCTTTTATCATGTCAAAGCCACTTTAATTTTGAAGTCCTTTCCTGAACTTTCTCATATTATTTATCTTCCGGATTCAGAACAGCTCTCCTTGCCCATCGGTCCTCTTTTCGCTAAAGTTCATGCCACATACCATGTCACTGTGTTTCTTTTAAGACATTCAGGGGATAGGGACTTTGTTCCATTCTGCAGAATTCTTCACTTCTACCTCGGTCTCTGTTATCTTACTTGACTCGAAGTCTGGGTGTTAGGGACTTTATGGTTCTTTCCCTGTTGTGAGTGAGTGGTCAAGCTAGATTAGAATGTTATTGTAATTGAGCATTTGTATTTGTGCATCCATGCATCGAAGTGCTTGTTGACGGAGAAGACACTCAAAAGCAGGGCAGTCCATGAGCTCTAAGTGGCATTAAAAACAGTTCCAAGTAGGAGAAAAAGATAGTCTTCACTAGTCTCTTGAAAGACAGACTGCTCATAACTCTCACCGCCCTACACCACCTCCAGTGGTTCCCAACCTGTGGTCCGGGGACCCCTGGGGGTCCGTGAAGCCCCCACAGGGGGTCCACGACTGCTTAGAAAATTAAATAATATTAACAGAGTAGGTCCCCAGCTTCCAGTAATGACTCAGCGAAGGGGGCCCTGGGTTCCAATAACGATAAAATGGGGGTCCCTGGATTCCAATAACGATAAAGTGGGGGTCCCCAGAAGTCAAAAGTTTGGGAACCACTGCCCTGCACAATTACCTTCCTACCTGATACTTTAACAGTGGAGGTAAGTCTCAAAGAAAACCATTTGAAGCAGTTAACTTGGATAACCTATAATTTTCACATGAATAAATGCTTATACACGTGCTAGAGCCAAACTGATTCACCTCCCATCTGACAAAGCCAATGGGTCTGCCCTGCATTTTGAATCCTCACTAAAACATTTGCAAAAGCTGCTGCTTTGAGAAAACGAATAAAAACGATGCTTTTCTGTATTGAAGATATCTAGATTAGGCAAATAAAATAATATGCAATCAAATAGAGTAATTTTTAGATGTAAAATAGCTCCTCAGGCATTGCAATACAAGGACTCCTTAGAATGTGGAATGATGCACCAAGCAGCTAATAGCTTGGAGTAAGAAAGTAATGCTATTCTGGACAAAGGCAAAACCCCACTCTATGTATCTTTTAAAGAATTGGTAACAATAGGTCTATCAGACTGCTCCCCTCTCAAGCCAGGCCCTAAAATGAAGGTCACACCTGTGTACTACTTCCAAATTAGCTAAGGTACAGCAGTCAATAGGCTGTGTAGAGATATTGGGGGTCATTCTGACCTTGGCGGTAAAAGGCCTATTCCGCCGGTCAGAACTCCGCCATACTCCCGCCGCGGCCGCGGTAAACCGCCACGGTCATTCTGACCACCAACTGTGAATCCGCCAAAAACCCGACATCCAAGGAAGGCCGCCTCATCAGCGGGCTGCGGAAAACTGGAGATGACCAAACCTCCACCGCCACGCCAACACAAACACGCCCATGCCATTCTGACCCACGAATCCACGCGGCGATCTTTCAACCGCGGTATTCCATTGGCGGTACACACCGCCGCGCTCAAAATACACACACACCTCCAAAACACTGCCACATTGGACAATTTGAAATACACACACCTGATACACATACCAACAACACTCCCACACATCCATACAACTATAAAACACACTCCCACATCACCCACAAACCCATACGACCGAAGATCAGAGACGAAGGAGAGAGAGACACATCACAGAATAGAGAGCTACATCACACAGAGGCACACTACACCATCACACACACCACATAGAAGCACAAAGCACCACTCACCAACACACTCATCACCATATACAGCACCCCACACCTCATCCACACCACCCCATGGCACCCCAAAGGCACCCACGCTTTTCGGACCAAGAACTCCGGGTCATGGTTGAGGAAATCATAAGAGTTGAACCCCAGCTCTTCGGCTCACAGGTGCAGCACACCACTATAGCCAGGAAGGCGGAGCTATAGCAGCGGATCGTGGACAGGGTCAACGCGGTGGGACAGCATCCCAGAAATGGAGACGACATCCGCAAACGCTGGAACGACTTAAGGGGAAAGGTGCGCTCGATGGTCTTGCGACACAACATCGCAGTGCAGAAGACTGGCGGGGGACCCCCACCCACTCCACCCGAATTCACAGCATGGGAGCAAGAGGTACTAAACATCCTGCATCCTGATGGCCTCGCTGGAGTACACGGAGGAATGGACTCTGGTAAGTACAATCTCAACTACTTCACCCCCCCCCAGCATGCTAACCCCCACCACCACCCTCACCCCCAACCCCCCATCACACATCCTCCCAGAGAATGTCTCTCCAGCACAACCCACCCAACACCAACCCTTGCATGCCACCACAAACTATGGACACCCATCACCTAAGCATGACCACTGCACATACCCCCCCCCCAAAACACCCACACAACACCTCCCCCAAGGGAATGACAGCACTGGGGGACAAGGGCACCCATAAATGGCACGCAATAGCACACACAGAAACAATAACCATACTCTCTTACCCCATGCAGGACCCGAACGCCAACACACCGGCCAGGAGGGTCCAGAAATGTCCATCCCCACCCCGGAAGAGGCCCCCAGTGATGACAGCAGCTCTGTCGACCTGGAACCTGATGACCAGCCCAGGCCATCGGGGACCTCTGGACAGTCGGTTCCCCACACACAGGCCACAGCAGACCCAACCCCCTCTGGGACCGACAGCACAGCTCCCACCCAGCGGGCCCATGCCTCTGTCTCTAGGACAGGTCAATCAGCGGTGTGTCTGCCACTACAGGGCACCCAGGCTAACCCACCACCCCAACAACAACAGGGACCTGGGGGCAGTGGTAGTGGGCACACCGTCCAGGGGACAGAGGCCGGGGGAAACAGGGCAACTCGGAGGGCTGCTGTGCGACAGGGGGGGGAGGAGAGGCCCAGGGAACCCACTCTCCAAGAGGCCCTCACCACCATCATGGCAGCCTACCACCACTCCCAAGAGATGATGGCGACGGTACTGGCCAGGTTCCAGGAGATCCAGGCACAGCAGGAGGAACGCTACATGGGGTTCACCAATCAACTCACCAACATCTCTACCGCTATGGGGAGCATAGTCCAGGCCCTCAACCGGATAGAAGACACGTTGCGGGACCATGTGGCACCACACAGGGCCCCTGTCACTAGCCAGGAACAGCCTACCACCTCCGCCGGCGCTAGTGGACAGGAGGCCCCACCACAACGACAGCCACCAGAACCCCACCTCCTGCTGAAGAACAACCACCCCGCAAGAGGAGCCTGAGATCAAAAAAATCGACAGAGTAGGATGTCAAGACCCCCGCCAGCATGGGATACCCCCTGAAGTCATCCCACTGTCCCACATTGCCACCCTGTCCAACCTTGAACTGCCCCTGCTCCATCCTTCCACAGGCATATGGACAATGCACCTGTGAGACTGAGAACTGGACTCTGCCATGGCCATTACTCCAGCCCCACCCATCACCGTGTTTATATCATGTACCATTATCTAGCACAAAAAATAAATCACTCAATGCACTGAAATCAAACAGGAGTCAGGCTGTATTATTTACAAATGTATAACACATTACCGATCAATTATGTTCTGTTAACTTTGTGCTGAACACATACCGAGATCAATAAGCATCAGTCCATGGGCTAACCAAGCAGAAGTCACGCAGTGGGTCATACAGCACTGAAAAGGGAAGGGAAAATCAAACATCAGTTCAAAAGAACTGGGGGGTCATAGACAAAGTTGAGAAGCAGGAGGCTTTCAGGAAAAGTAAAATGGCGTGGGTGATTCTTACCTGTGTGCTACTGAAAATACTGTTGGATAACTCTGTCCCTGTTGTCTGTGTCGTCCTCTGAGTCTTCCTCCTCTTCACTCTCCGCAGGCTCCACAGCTGCTTCAACACCACCATCTGGACCATCCTCCTGCAGGAAAGGCACCTGACGTCGCAATGCCAGATTGTGAAGCATACAGCAGGCCACGATGATCTGGCACACCTTCTTTGGTGAGTACATCAGGGATCCCCCTGTCATATGCAGGCACCTAAACCTGGCCTTCAGGAGGCCAAAGGTCCTTTCTATGATCCTCCTAGTTCGCCCATGGGCCTCATTGTACCGTTCCTCAGCCCTGGTCCGGGGATTCCTCACTGGGGTCAATAGCCAAGGCAGGTTGGGGTAACCAGAGTCACCTATTAGCCACACACGTTGTCTCTGTAGCTGTTCCATCACATAAGGGATGCTGCTATTACGCATCACATACGCGTCATGCACTGACCCAGGGAACATGGCATTCACATGGGAGATGTACTGGTCAGCCAAACAGACCACCTGGACGTTCATAGAATGGTAACTTTTCCTGTTTCTGTACACCTGCTCATCGTCTTTTGGGGGGACTAAGGCTACATGGGTCCCATCAATGGCACCAATGATGTTGGGAATATGTCCAAGGGCATAAAAATCACCCTTCACAGTGGCCAAATCAACCTCCTCAGGGAATATGATGTAACTCCGCATGTGTTTCGTCAGGGCAGACAACACTCTAGACAAAACTTTTGAAAACATAGGCTGAGACAGATGACATGGCCACTGTTGTCTGGAATGAGCCACTTGCAAGAAAATGGAGTACTGACAGAACCTGCACCAGAGGGGGAATTCCTGTGGGTTGGCAGATGGGGGACATCAGGGCTGGCTCCAGCTGGGCACACAGTTCATGGATAGTGGCACGGTCAAGTCGGTATCGTAGTATGATGTGGCGTTCTTCCATTGTCGACAGGTCCACCAGCGGTCGGTACACGCGAGGATTCATCCTTCTCCTCGCAAGTCCCAGCGGACGGTGCCTAGGAATGACAACATGGAGCACAGAGTCAAGCTAATCACTGGTACGTTCACCACAGCTTGCATAGCACACGGTTATCTATGTTTTGAAAGGCGTGTATGTGTGGCAATGCAAGGCCTAGGCCTGTGTGTCGCAGTAGAAATTATGCCATGTGGGCCCTTGAAATGGCGGCTGCCTGACCTGTGAAGTGGGACAATGGGATGTGAGGTCAATGCGCTGGCGGAGCACACCGTGGCGGTAGGCGGTCGAAGACCGCTACACGGAGCCGCATTGGTTAACATTGAAGCCTATGGGTTTCAGGAGCCAATGACGAGGTGCGCCGGCGGTAGCGGTACGCACCGCCGCGGTACGCACCGCCGCGGGCGTGACCGCCATTTTCTATCTGCCTAATCACTCGAGACCTGATCATCCACAGGAGAGGACCTATAGTGCAAGTGCTGCTGTGACCTCGGTCTGGAAGTGACAATGGCTGCTGCGACTGGGGAAAGGGCCCCTGCCTTCACGTCTGAAGAGTTGGAGAAGCTCGTGGATGGGGTCCTCCCCCAGTATGCATTACTCTACGGTCCTCCAGACCAAAAAGTAAGTACACCGGGTGCACATGGAATGGGCGATGCCTGTGTGGAGTGGGGTGGATGTAAGTTGGTGGGGTGGGGGGCGAATGAGGAGTGCAACGCACGACAGATGAGAGCATGTGCCATATGGCAAGGTTGGGGAGGGGGGGGCAATCACATCTAACATGCAGTAAGTTGATGAATGTTTCCTTCCCACCCTGTACATGTCACATAGGTCAGCGCCCATCAGAAAGTCGAGATTTGGCGTGCCATCGCCAAGGAAGTCCGGGCCCTGGGGGTCCACGTCAGACGGGGCACCCACTGCCGCAAGAGGTGGGAGGACATCCGCCGCGGAACCAGGAAGACCGCCGAGTCACTGCTGGGGATAGCCTCCCAACCTAGGAGGGGTGCCAGTCGTACCCTGACCCCCCTGATGTCCCGGATCCTGGCGGTGGCCTACCCTGATTTGGATGGGCGCTTGAGAGCATCACAGCAGACACAAGGGGGTGAGTATCAGCACATTCTGCTATCTTTCTGCGCAGTGGAGGCGTCTGGGTGGGGGAGGAGGGTTGTGGGTGACATTAGGCCAGGGCGCTTTCTGCAGTGTAGTCCTCTCCCTTAGGCATGGCCCTGTGCTCCCGGCCCCCACCTCTGTAGGGTGACAAGTACAGCTATTGATGGTCCAGCCTCACACATGTGCGCGTTTGTCGTCTCTTGACCTGTTGTCTTAGTCACAAGTACTGAGTAGTGTACCCCGAATGCGCGGCTTAGTGCATGAGGCTCCTGTGTCTGTCCTCTCCGCCAACGGTGTTGACATTGCATGCACTCAACCTGGTCTTCTTTTTTCTCCCCCCACCCTTCTTCTTCATCTTCTTGTGCATGTGTGCATTAGCATCATCAGGCGGAGGAGATTTGGCATCGGAGCACGAGGGAGCTGCAAGTCACAAGGCCCCGGTGGGCCCAGGAACAGACACCGAGGGCACCAGTGATCCGGAGGGCGAGGGGAGCACCACAACGGGGACCGGTGGTGAGAGCAGCGACACAGACACGTCCTCGGATGGGTGCTCCCTAGCGGTGGCGGCAACATCCGGGCCCCCCGCCTCTACAGGTACAGCCGCCACCCAGCGCACCAGCCCCGCCCTCCCTGCAGCCCCTCAGCCTACGCTCCGTGCCCGCTCGCCCAGGAAGGCGGGCGTCTCCTTCGCCCCAGGCACCTCAGCCCCTGCCCCTGTCACCCCTGCTGCCCTCAGTGCGGAGCTCATTGACCTTGTGAGGACGCTCATTGTTGGGCAAACTACCCTTTTGAATGCCATCCAGGGGGTAGAAAGGGAGGTGCATCGGAGCAATGCCTACCTGGAGGGCATTCATTCGGGTCAGGCTGCCCATCAACGATCGTTCACTGCTCTGGCCTCAGCACTGACGGCAGCCATTGTCCCTGTTTCCAGCCTCCCTCTTCTGACTGCCTCCAGCCTGTCTCTGTCTCCTGTTCCTCAGCCTATCCCATCCACACCATCTGACCAGCCTGCACACACCTCAACACCCAAGGGCAGCTCATCCAGACACAAGCACCACAGATCCCACAAACACTCACCCAAGCAACAACCAGATGCAGACATTCCAACAGTCACTGCCACCCCTGTGTCCCCCTCCTCCTCGTCTCCCTCCTCCCTCCCTGTGACATCTACACTCACACCTGCATGCACACCAACATCAGCCAGTGCTTCCATCACCACCACACCCTCCTGTACAGTCCGCACGCGTGCAGTCACCACCCCCACTGCCATTTACACGTCCCCTGTGTCCTCTCCCACTGTGTCTGTCACCCCCTCTTCCAAGACACACAAACGCAGGCAGCCACCCACCCAACAGACATCCACCTCACGACAGCCTACAGCACCAGCACCTTCACCTAATGACAGCACACCTGACTCTCCTACAACCACATCCTCTTCCTCCACTCCCATCACCACTTCTCCTACCCTTTACCTTGGCCCTAAAAAACTTTTCTTGGCTAATCTTGACCTCTTTCCCTCCGATGACCTACCCCCTCCATCTGCAAAGAGTCCCAAGAGCACCACAGCCACCACCAGCCCAGCTTCGGGTGTCACTGTTGTGCATGGGTTCTGGAGTCCACCCTTTGCCAGCAGTGACACCTCAATCAGCAGCAAGGACACATCCAGCCCCCCCCCCCGGCAAGAGGACCAGGAAACACAAGGGCCGCCGTGCGAGGACTGACACGGCTGCCCCCAAGGAGCAAAGTTCGCCCACTTCACCAGCCACATCATCTAGGGGAGGCAAGGGCCCGAGAGCCCCATCTAAGGAGCGTAAGGGCAGCAGGGCGGAGAAGTCAGGCAGCAGGAGCGCGGAGCAGGTGGGCCCAACATGCCACATCCCAGGTGGAAAGGAGGACACCAAAGGGCCCAGGACTCCGTCCCCGAAGGGTCCAGAAGCATCACGGTCGGAGGGCGACTGAGCAGGGAGTCCAGGCCAGGTCTGGCTCCCTTGACCTACTGGATGTGCACCGCTGAACAGGGCCCGCCGTGCAGAAGAGCACCGCTGAACAGGGCCCGCCGTGAAGATAGGCACCGCTGAACAGGGCCCGACGTGAAGATAGGCACCGCTGAACAGGGCCCGCCGTGCAGGAGAGCACCGCTGAACAGGGCCCGCCGTGCAGAAGAGCACCGCTGAACAGGGCCCGCCGTGAAGATAGGCACCGCTGAACAGGGCCCACCGTGAAGATAGGCACCGCTGAACAGGGCCCGCCGTGCAGGAGAGCACCGCTGAACAGGGCCCGCCGTGCAGAAGAGGACCGCTCCGCTGGGCCCCGCCGTGAAGATAGGCACCGCTGAACAGGGCCCGCCGTGAAGATAGGCACCGCTGAACAGGGCCCGCCGTGCAGGAGAGCACCGCTGAACAGGGCCCGCCGTGCAGAAGAGGACCGCTCCGCTGGGCCCCGCCGTGAAGATAGGCACCGCTGAACAGGGCCCGCCGTGAAGATAGGCACCGCTGAACAGGGCCCGCCGTGCAGAAGAGCACCGCTGAACAGGGCCCGCCGTGCAGAAGAGGACCGTTCCGCTGGGCCCCGCCGTGAAGATAGGCACCGCTGAACAGGGCCCGCCGTGAAGATAGGCACCGCTGAACAGGGCCCGCCGTGCAGAAGAGGACCGCTCCGCTGGGCCCCGCCGTGAAGATAGGCACCGGTGAACAGGGCCCGCCGTGAAGATAGGCACCGCTGAACAGGGCCCGCCGTGCAGAAGAGGACCGCTCCGCTGTGCCCTTCATCTCAAGCACCGCTCCGCTGGGCCCTTCATCTCAAGCACCGCTCCGCTGGGCCCTTCATCTCAAGCACAGCTCTGCTGGGCCCCACCGTCTCAAGCACCGCTCCGCTGGGCCCTTCATCTCAAGCACCGCTCCGCTGGGCCCCGCCGTCTCAAGCACCGCTCCGCTGGGCCCTTCATCTCAAGCTCTGCTCCGCTGGGCCCCACCGTCTCAAGCACCGCTCCGCTGGGCCCTTCATCTCAAGCACCGCTCCGCTGGGCCCTTCATCTTAAGCACCGCTCCGCTGGGCCCTTCATCTCAAGCACCGCTCCGCTGGGCCCCGCCGTCTCAAGCACCGCTCCGCTGGGCCCTTCCTGTCAAGCACCGCTCCGCTGGGCCCCGCCGTCTCAAGCACCGCTCCGCTGGGCCCCGCCGTCTCAAGCACCGCTCCGCTGGGCCCTTCATCTCAAGCACCGCTCCGCTGGGCCCCGCCGTCTCATGCACCGCTCCGCTGGGCCCCGCCGTCTCAAGCACCGCTCCGCTGGGCCCTTCATCTCAAGCACCGCTCCGCTGGGCCCTTCATCTCAAGCACCGCTCCGCTGGGCCCCGCCGTCTCAAGCACCGCTCCGCTGGGACCTTCATCTCAAGCACCGCTCCGCTGGGCCCCGCCGTCTCAAGCACCGCTCCGCTGGGCCCTTCATCTCAAGCACCGCTCCGCTGGGCACCGCCGTCTCAAGCACCGCTCCGCTGGGCCCTTCATCTCAAGCACGCTCCGCTGGGCCCCGCCGTCTCAAGCACCGCTCCGCTGGGCCCTTCATCTCAAGCACCGCTCCGCTGGGCACCGCCGTCTCAAGCACCGCTCCGCTGGGCCCTTCCTGTCAAGCACTGTTTATGGTTCACTGTGCCCACCATGCCTCCTCCTTGAGCAGTGGAGACTGTCATCCACCAGATGGACTGTGGCTTTGCACTCCCCAGGATGGTACAGTGGGCAAGCCACCCACTGTAGAGACTTGAGAGACTGTGGCTTTGCACTCCCCAGGATGGTGAAGTGGGCAACCCACCCACTGTAGAGACTTGTGAGACTGTGGTTTGCACTCCCCAGGATGGTACAGTGGGCAACCCACCCACTGTAGAGACTTGAGAGACTGTGGCTTTGCACTCCCCAGGATGGTAAAGTGGGCAACCCACCCACTGTAGAGACTTGAGAGACTGTGGCTTTGCACTCCCCAGGATACATCAATGGGCATGGTGGCCCCTTCATGGATCTGGCGTCGTGGACTCATGTGGCTGTGGTGCCTCCCCCTTCCCTTCCCCCTGAGGTGCCTGTAGTTTTTTCATCAGATGCCCCTGCAGTGTTCTCTCCAAAGGACTCAGGTCTCCTGTGTGGGCTTTGCCCTTGTGTCGCTACACTGTAGCCCACGGACTGTTCCATTTAACTTTCATGTACAGGACTAATTGCCTCGCTTCTCCATGGCAGTGTATATAGTATCATTTTGTTATGGATATTTTGCATAGTTGACCGCTCCATATCAGAGTCTATTTTTTATATAAAATTTTCGTCCAAATTTAATTCTGTCTTTGCATTTTTAAGGGGGGTTTGGGTGGTGTCACAGTGCATTGTTGCTCTGCATTAGTGTGTACATAGTTTGGGGGGGTGGGGGTCGCATATGTGTGTGCCGTGAGCTTCACTCCTCCCCCCTCCCGTGTGTCGTAGGTGCAGTACTCACCGTTGTCGTCTGCGCCGGCGTTCGTACTCGTGGTAGATGAGAAGGTAGACGAGAGCAGGTAGGATGTTTAATTCGGGTTCCATGCTGTCCTCCTTCCTCGTGGAGTGTGTTTTGGTGCGCGTTTTCCCGTTCGTAGTCTGTTTCCACCGTGTTTTTATCGGCGGGGCTCCCGCCCCGGAAAAGGTGGCGGATTGGTGAGTTGTGATACTGTGGGCGGTACATTGTCTGCCGCCTGCCTGTTGGCGGTGACCGCCACGCTGTTTGTCTGCACCGCCGCGGCGGTCGGAGTGTTAATGTGGCGGGCTGTGTTGGTGGTTCCCGCCAGGGTCAGAATTCCATTTTTTCGACCGCCGGCCTGTTGGCGGGTTGGCCGCCGCTTTATCACCGACCGCCAGGGTTAGAATCACCCCCATTGTGTAGAAAGAGGGGGTCATTCACACTTGTAGGCCAATATGAGGTTACAATCCCAGAAAAAGCAGCTATTGTATTTGTGTGGTGACACCAGAGGTGTAGGGTGGTTATATTGTTAAAATGGTTGCTTGATTTTGTAGCAAAATTATAAGGTATCTAGTAACTCTTAGGTGTTTTGTCTAACAGTGTTGTTTTCTGAACTCTCTACTGTGGGTGTAGTTACTTTTTTTTAGCATATTTTACCTACTTTGAATCTTAGGTTAAGAAGTGCCACCATAAACTTACAAAATGGAATTCAACTGTTTGCTTTAGGAACAGGGGTTCAGCCAGGTGCTGCTTCTCCGTTAGGGCAGAGGAGCGTCGCCATAGCCCCCCCATCCCGTTCCCTCCGCCAGCAGTTTATTATCTTTTTGTTTGTTAAAGGGGTGGGGCATTGGGGATGACGAGATGAGGGGAGTGCACTGTGCACTCCCCTCACTGCTCATGTATGTTTGGCCGGCTGTCTCAGGCCAGGCAAACATACATGCGGAGAGAGCCTACACAGGCTCTCAGTCTGCCTGGGAGCACCCTAGCTGGGCACTCCCAGCCAATCCTGATACTGCTCTAAGCAGCATCAGGATTGGCCACAGGCAGGCTGGGAGCCTGTGCAGGCATGTAGCGATGGGAGAAGATGAGAAGATCGGCGCAGGAGCAGAGCAGGTAAGTGATTTAACTTTTTTTTTTAATTAATTTGCCCCCGCACCCTTTTCCCTCGCCCCCACATCCCTCATCCGACCCCATCAAAGCCCAGCGAGCCGCTCCTGAGTTCAGCAACACAGCTAGGCACAGACAGGGGAAATGGATATTAACCTTTGCACACAAAAGCTATGTTGTGCCTGCAGTTGGTGCAATTCTTGTGCTAAAATCATTTTAGGCCCTAACTCCTTTGTGATCTATTCAGAGGTGCATGTAATATAGCAGCAACAATACAATAACCCCTGGGATTCCATGCAAAGCCATAAGTAAAAAAAATAGTGTGCCCTGGCTTTGTACGAAATCCTTTCGCCAATAAAACTAGGTGCAAATAAGGGGCAAACACAATGTTGCATGATTTTCCTATGCATAATTAGTCATTTCTGCGAAAGTAAATATTTTACGCAATTTACCAGTGTCATTGTGTTGGAATTTGTACTACAAGGTGTAGCTGTAGTCAAATCACACGCGAGACAGCAATGGCTCACCTTTACTTTTTTTGTTCAGTGCTTAGCATTGCACCAAGTAGCTCCTTTAGCATAAGTGCAGGCAGTGACATCATCAGCACATGATTCTTTGTAAACATGGCACTGCGGCACGGTTTTTAACAGTCGCATAATGTAGCACTGAAGATTTTCATACAATGTGTGGAGAGCAAAGCAGCTCAAAGTCAGTAAATCTTCTCCAAAGCATTTGAATTATTGTTTTATTTTTGTAGTAAAGAAAAGAAGTCAACCTTAGAATTCAGAAGTTATATGCAATTAGAATCAATGTGTAAATGAGTTCACGTTGAGTCCGCGTCACAGCACCTCCCCTATTCCCTCGGTTTTTATGGAGAGACTGTAAGAGGCTCTCTATTTTTTTTTAAAGTCTCTCGAATTTTCTGTACCCCGAAATATTTGGGGCCATATTTATACTTTTTGACACTAAACTGCACTAACGCAGTTTTGCGTCAATAAAATTAGCGCCGGCTAACGCCATTCTGAAGCGCCATGCGGGCGCCGGATTTAATCAATGACGTTAGCCGGCGTTAGCCGCCGGCGCTGCCTGGTGTGCGTGGAAAAAAACGACGTACACCAGGCAGCGCCGGCGTAGGGGGATATGGGGCTTGGGCGTCAAAATGGGGCAAGTCAGGTGGAGGCAAATTTTTCGCCTCAACCCGATTTGCGCCATTTTTTTCGACTCCCAACCCCCATAGAAATGACTGCTGTCTTAGCAAAGACAGGAGTCATGCCCCCTTGCCCAATGGCCATGCCCAGTGGACTTATGTCCCCTGGGCATGGTCATTGGGCATAGTGGCATGTAGGGGGGCACAAATCAGGCCCCCCTATGCCACAAAAAAAAAAAAAACACTTACCTGAACTTACCTTAATGTCCCTGGGATGGGTCACTCCAGCCTTGGGTGTCCTCCTGGGGTGGGCAAGGGTGACAGGGGGTGTCCCTGGGGGCATGGGAGGGCACCTCTGGGCTCCTTCAGAGCCCACAGGTCCCTTAACGCCTGCCTTTTCCAGGCGCTAAAAAACGGCGCAAAAGCGGCCGTACGTCATTTTTTTTTACCCGCCCACTCCCGGGCGTGAATTTTGCCCGGGAGTGTAAATACGGCGCACATGCCTCGGAGTCAATTTTTTTGACGTGAACGCCTACCTTGCATATCATTAACGCAAGGTAGGTGTCCACGCTAAAAAATGACGCAAACTCCATGGACTTTGGCGCTAGACGCGTCTAACGCCAAAGTATAAATATGGAGTTAGTTTTGCGTCGGAATTGTGTCAAAAAAAACGACGCAATTCCGGCGCAAACGGAGTATAAATATGCCCCTTGGTTTCATCTTTCATAAAATGTAAAATCGCCATTGAAAATGGTGAGATATGAACAAGGCTGGCTTTTGGCAGGGGTGAGCTGGGCCTAAACCGAGGGCGCCTCTCCGCAAAGGGCTCCAGTGACACAGTTCAAACTGCTTTTATTCTTTGTTTAACATGATGCAGGCGATGTTTTAACAGTTCATCAGCCCCTTATTTGCCCCCCATCTCCCTCACCCCCTGCTGCCACACATCAGCACCCCCATCCCTAAAACAAATAACTTGGCAGCAGTGTAATGGAGTGCAGCAGTGAATGATTGAGGTAAATTGGAGGAGGGTGTGTATGAAGATGTTTGTGTTCAGAGGCCAGTCACTGCTCTGATTTGATCAGTCAGGAACTTGCCTGGAAACATAAACGGACCCCCTGTTGCATCATTATATTAATCAGCAGCAGCCAATGTGCCAAGTGTCTTTCTGCCCAGGGCCCTGTCTGAGCAAGAGTCGGCTCTGGCATATCAAGATATGAGGGTGTCTGTCCACATAGGCGAAGTACACGTTTGCCTAGGATGCCAAGCTAAGCAAGCTGTGATATTTGAGTAAACAAAAAGTAAAATCAAAGTTGAAAAAAAAAAGCATTGACAAAGACAATAGGTCTCATCTATGCAAGGTCTATTGGTTTTACCAATGTGTCTTAGCCATGTTGTACACCAGTGTGGCTGCTGTTCAGCATGGCTAAAAGCAGTGCTCAATTTGTGCTTGTTGTTTCCGGTGCTGAGCACCGGCATTATTTTTTTTCATGACCCGGGCTTATTCTTCTGCCTCAAGCATTTGCTGCAAGCAAAAGCCTTATATGGGAAAGACGGAGGAAGAGAAAAACGAAAAGGCGTCACAAAGGGAGAAAGTAGAAAGCTGTAAGAGTGAGCTGAAGGTTCAGGGAGTGGCTTTATATGGATTGAAGAGACCCGAGATGGCATCAAGATTAAGCCGCCTCAGTATTCCATGTCCTCACATTTAATTGCTGCAGCCGCGTGTTTAAGAGGAGGGCTTTGGGCACGGCACATTTTTATTTACAAATTAAGCACTGGCTAAAAGTTAGCGGTGTAGACGAGAGTGGCACAGAGTGGAGTTGTGAGTAGAGTGGCAAAGAGTGGAGTAGAATGGTGAAGAGTGTCGTACAGTGGAGTATCGTGGGGTGGAGTAGAGTGCCATGGAGTAGAGTGGAGGGGCATGGACTAGAGTGAAATGGCATAGAGTGGAGTGTCACAGACAGGGGTGGCTCCTTCGCTATGGCAGAGGGACGTCGCTCCACTGGCTGAGCCAGAAGCAGAAAAATCAAACAATAGTTTACTATTGTTTTATTTTCTCTGCTTCTGGCACAGCCAGCAGTGCAGAGAGGGGCAGGGCTGTGCCACGGGAGGTGGGAGGAGGGCAGAGGGGATAATGTACCTAAGTGCGCATGTGTGTTTGGCCGTACGTCTGAGGCTGTGTTTATCAGCCGGGCTGAAGAAACTGCACAGACCCCAGGGCATTGTCTGAGCAGCAGTCACTGCCGCTCAGACCAGTTCTGGCACTGCTTTCATGCTAGGTTTTGCATTAAAGCAGTGCCAGGATTGCTGGGGAGCTTGTGCTGGTATCCCAGCAATGAATGCTGGGACAGCAGAAGAAGAGGAGCGCGAAGCGGCATGAAGCAGCAGGGACAGAAGCAAGGTAAGTGCTTTTTATTTTTTTATTTTTACCTGGTCTCTTTCCTCCGTCCCTCCCCTTGAGTTATACAATGATCACCACTAGTCACAGAGTGGGGTGTCCTACAGTGGTAGAGAGTGGAGAAGCGTGGAGTGGAGTAGAGTCGTAGAGTGGAGTAGAGTGGCATAAAGTGGAATGGCGAGGCCTAGAGTGAAGTGGCGTAGAATGGAGTGGCATATAGTGGTAAAGAGTGGGGTAGAGTGGAGTGACGTATAGTATCATAGAGTAGAGTGGCATAGGGTGGAGTAGAGTGGAGTAAAGTAGAGTGTCATAGAGTGGTGGGACTCTATTGAGGTGGGGCGCAGTGTGGAGTAAAGTGTTGTAGAGTGGAGTGCCATGGCACAAAATGGATTAGTGTGTCGTACACTGGAGTAGAATGTCATAAAGTGGAGGGGCGTAGGATGGAGTTGAGTGGAGTGAAGTAGAGTGTCAGAGTGGAGGGGATAGAGTGGAGTAAAGTATCATAGTGGAGCAGAGTGGTGTAAAGTGGAGTAAAGTGGCATGGAGTGTCATAGCATAGAGTGTCATAGAATGCAGTGCTGTAGGGTGGCTTAGTGTGAGGTTGCATGGCATGGAGTGTCATGGAGTAGGGTAGGGTGGCTTAGACTGGAGGGGCATTGTGTGGAGTAGAGTGTTGTAAAGTGGAGATTTATAGAATAGAGTGGTGTAGTGTGGAGTATGCATGGTGTGGTAGCGCACAGCCATAGGAGGCAACATGTTTTCAATTGAAATGGCAATTACATTTGTACATACAGTTTTACTGATAAAACTATACAGTGTGCAAACTGTAATGAGTGGAAATGGCATCACCTAGTGTACTGATTTGATTTGATAGTATTAAAATGTTTGTTTCCACCATATTTCTGAATTACAGAAAAAGTCCTTCACTTGTGCTTTCCCAATTCTGATATATTCGGAAACATTTGCATAGTTCATTTACAAACATTTACATTTTGTTGTGTGCTAGAAAAAAACTTTTCTTTCCCAGTACCCAACAAGATTGTCACATAAATCCTCTCACTTTGAAGGCACAGAAAGAAATGTAAACACAAAGCTCGCTCATAAAACTGAGCCTGACATTTGGCCTCTGTCTTTGAACACACAGCAAATGTGACAAGTTAAGAACAAGATATAAAGGCCTGTTTACAGAAATCGAACACTGATAGAAGCATACAGAAAACAGAGTATGGGCCACATAAAGGACAAACTCAAGCTGGACAGCCTAAAGCAAATAAAACCAGCAAATACAAAACAAGCAAATGTGAGTTACAAACTACAAAGCCAATGGAAAGTAATGGGTGGAGTGCATTTCGAGAATGTCCCCAAGAGGTCTTCAGCAAACTTAACAGTTGACCTAAAATGGTAGGGTGCTAATGGTATGATTTGACTCGGGCGACCAATCTTGGCAGTTATTCTAGGTAAGCCCAAGTTTCTGATTCACAATAAGACATCTCAAAATACTTCTGTCATCATGTTTATATGGCACAAAATAAATATGTTGGTGTGAAGGAGCATAAGCCATCCATGAATGGCATGGAAAGTTGTAATGCTGTCCCTTCTCTCTTAATTCATTGCCAGTGAAAATCCTTCCGCTCCCTGAAATTCTATGCAATCCGTGTCGCGACCACTAAAAAACAAATCCGTCTGATTCCATCATCCGAAGAGCTGATAGAAGCTTACAGCACATTTGTCCTCGTTCAGCCTCTCAGATGCAATTTCACCCGGCATTAAAGTTTAACTCTTGTGCTCAGATCGTTCCCAGAGAGACGCAAAACATCCTGTGTCCTTCTCACACATTACGTGTTGCTCGGAAAAGCCCATCCGCAACTGTTGGACATGATGGGGCTCTTGAAAACGAGTGCCGATTGGCACTTACCTCACCTTTCAAACTGCCTATACTAAAATGTGTTTCTCCTCCTCTTCCTCCAGGTTAATCCCAGGTTGCGCTGGATGCAGTATTGCTCACAAATGCTCTGACTTTTCCACAGATGATCTCAAAATGTCGAGGATTTGTATTTAATTTTATTTTATGTGTTTAGTGTATATCCTGAACTAGATCCTCATTCGGGGTCGGAGAGCGTTTTACATAACATATGGGGATAATGTACCCACTCTCTTACACTATAAGGGTATTTGAAGTCACTGAGATGTTCAGTAGCCATATAGAGGTCATGAAATTCCAAGACAATTTGCTCTGGCAGCGAGTATAGTGTAATATATGGTTACACCATAACCCTTTCCCCAAAAAGCCTGCATCGTTGGCCTCTTGCTCTTTCACATCTACAAGTATAGTTGAGCTTAGGTGGAGTAAATGTAGTGATAAATTAAACACAGTAATATACACCTAGTAATTTGTTGCAGAAATTATTATGTGCACACTAACATTAGTCACTTTCAAAAGCAGTAATAGATTCTAATGTGTGGTAAAGTAGATAGTGATTCCTATTTTCATGTAATGGACTTTAGCTATGCATAATTTAAACATTCAGAAATAAATGGCTCCTTTCTGCTAATGACTTACTTTTAGTAAAACTGTTTAGAAGTGCTGAAAAGTTAGTTCTAGTATATATACACACACATATATATATACTCACTGACTACTGGCAGGCACCAGAAGGTAGTTATAGTTAGGACTTAATCTACTAAGGTAAAGCGTTTGTTGTTTTGCCAACAACTTTGGCGCAGTTTGACAAATCTTCATAAAATTGTCAAAACCAGGGTACCAGTCAATTAGAACAGCTGTCTGGAAGGTTTCGGGTGATTCGTCAAGTGGGGGCTGACAAAAAGAAGGAGTCCCAAAACACCTTTTGCCCATGCAATTTCCCATAGGGACTTTAGACATGACTACAGCCCGAATTGCTGGATGAAATTATATCAAATTAGGCAGAAAGTTAGAATTTGGTCCAGAAAGATCTCTTTTTGTAATGCGGTGTGTGCCTTTTGAGTAGTTTTGGAGTTATTAACAACAAAATATTTATGTCTATATAGAGATGCAGATCCACGTGCCAACAGCAATGCAGCGATTGGTTGATTTCAACCTGACAGGAAAGTTGCAGCCACCATTTTGTCCGTCAGCACTTGGTCCGGAGGAGGGGGGGGAATAAAAGATAAAATGGGATATAAGGAGTCAAGATAGAGGTATCTTGACCCCAAAGGACTGATGGTGGAGTCTGTGAGGGACCCTCCATGGGCAAGAAATTTCCCAAAATGTTTTTTGGGGGATGCACTAGGATCTGTGATCCCCCAAAGCACTCAACACCTCCCCATGCGAATCCTCAACAGATCTGTGGATCCAGACCCCAATTAAAAAAATGCACCCACTCACAGACCCACCCACACACTCATTCAAACACCCATTCACACACACACATGCCCACTCGCAGACCCACATAACCACTACCACACCCAGTCACAGACCCACACAGCCACTCACACACCCACTTACACACCCACATAACCACTCACACACCCACCCACAGACCATACAGCCAGTAGCACACCAACTCAAAGCCCCACAAAACCTCACTCCCACGCCTACTCCTTAATGAAGTGGGGGGACGAACCTAGTTAAGCAGTAAGCAAGTGACATCGCAGCGCATGACAAGGTTGAGCCTGTCCAGATACACTAGACATCTGGACAATGACTCTATGATGAAACATGCCACTTGGAATTCCAGTGGGTGAGAGTCCTTTTAATACCATAGGGTATCCTCTTAGCCTCTTAGGCTGGTATGGAGAGATAGGCCAAGCACTGTAGGAGTTACCTCCTGTTGTTTTTATATGGCTAGGTGATCACTTCTCACTCTCTCCTTCTTGGAATATAGAAATTAGAGTCATCTATGCCACAAATAGGATGCATTTAACACTTGACTTTTATGTGCCTTCTACTTGCCAGTCACACTCTAACCTCATTTACGCAGAATTAAAGACTAAACATTGTTCTTTGGTGTGAAAGAACAGAAATTAAGAGATGTCCATTTTGTGGCTGAATTGCACAAAGTGAATGCAAAAAACCTGTGTGGTGCCCAGGACCTCCGTATGCCAGGTAGCTGCCGCGGTGATGATTCAGGGCTGTCGCCCTGATGCATTTCTCTATCGAGAAGAGGGCCATCACCCTGTGCAATGCTGTGACCTGAAGTGGCTGTTTTCCTGTGGGTGCTAACAAAAATCCCGTATTCCAGGAGGGGGCCATGGTGAAGTGAGAGGGCTGTCGCCCTGGAGCAGCGTGCGGATGTGAAGGAGAAGCAAGTCATTACCCATGGAGGAAGAGCAGCGATTTGGCTACCGAACAATCCAGGAGGTCCCAAGACCTGCCGCTGGATTCAGGGTGGCTTACCACATACGCGGAGGAGCATGTGGATGCCTGCCACCTCTATCATAGCATCCAGTCTTCCTCTCTCTTTAGGGCCACAAACGCCTGCCAGGGCACTCTGAACCTCCACTCCAGCGAGAGCGGGTAAGACTGAATACTGCGCCGCAAATACTGGGCTTGCTCTGACTGACACGCTACAATGCAAAGGCACTTTGACTTTCTCAATACCATCATAAAAATTCCAAGACTGGAAATCACTTATGGGCCTACCTGGAATGTGGCCTGACATTAAGCCGGGAATAACCTTGATCTTTTTAAAGAGAAGTGGATCTCCAGACCTGATCCAAGGAAAGCTAGTGTGTCTGCCCTAAGAAGACTATGGGCCGTATTTATACTCTGGTTGCGCCGAATTTGCGTCGTTTTTTTCGACGCAAATTCGACGCTAAACTAACGCCAACTAACGCCATATTTATACTATGGCGTTAGAGGCGAATAGCGCCAAAGTTCCCGGAATGTGCGTCATTTTTTAGCGTGAACCCCTTCCTTGCGTTAATGATATGCAAGGGAGGCGTTCCCGTCTAAAAAATGACTCCCAGGCCTTTACGTGGTATTTATACTCCCGGGCAAAAGAGACGCCCGGGAGTGGGCGTGGCTAAAAACGGCGCATTTGCGCCGCTTTTTAACGCCTGGGTCAGGCATGGCGTTAAGGGACAAGTGGGCTCAAAATGAGCCCAGAGTGCCCTCCCCTGCCCCCAGGGACCCCCCCTGCCACCCTTGCCCACCCCAGGAGGACACCCAAGGCTGGAGGGACCCACCCCAGGGACATTCAGGTAAGTATTTTTTTATTTTTTTTTAATAATTTTTTTGGGCATAGGGGGGCCTGATTTGTGCCCCCCTACATGCCACTATGCCCAATGACCATGCCCAGGGGACAGAAGTCCCCTGGGCATGGCCATTGGGCAAGGGGGCATGACTCCTATCTTTACAATGATAGGAGTCATGTTGATGGGGGATGGGCGTCGAAAATAAATGGCGCAAGTCGGGTTACGACGATTTTTTCGACGTAACCTGACTTGCCCCATTTTAAGACGCCCATGCGCCATTTTCCCCCTACGCCGGCGCTGCCTGGTGTACGTGGTTTTTCTCGCGCACACCAGGCAGCGCCGGTCTGCTTGCGCCGGCTAACGCCATTCAATAAATACGGCGCCCGCATGGCGCTTCAGAATGGCGTTAGCCGGCGCAAAACTTTTTGACGCTAAACTGCGTTAGCGCAGTTTAGCGTCAAAAAGTATAAATATGGGCCTATGTATATTATCTGTACACAAAATTTAAAAAGGATGTATGGGAATGCCAAATGCACCGCCCAAGTAATGCCTACTCGATGCGCGGAAATTCAAGTCAGTGCAATACACTGCCTTGCATTCGTTTTTTTTTTTGTTTTTTTAACACAAAAATTATCCTACGAGGCTGTTTCCCATTTTGTATGTGTGCTGCAGAATGCAGCATAAGTGCAAAGAGGAATAACAAGTAACAAGAAGAAATAAATATATTTCTCCTTGTTACACAAGCCTCAGGTAGACTCACCAGTTTGGCGCAAACCTATGTTTACAAGTCTTTGTAAATATGGGTTTTCATATAAATACATGAATGGATGCACGGGAATGCCCAAGCACCACTTATGTAATGCTTATCTGATGTAAGGTAACGCAAGGCAGAACAATGTGCTGCCTTGCGTTAGGTTTTTTTTCACAAAGCCGTACAAACTGGATTTGTGGGGCACTGTAAATCCCAAAATAGATTTAGCATCAGGGTTGTGCCAGAATAGTGATGCACCCCGACGCAAAATCTGGACCTCAACTTATACATTTAGGGGCATATTTATATCTGGGGTTGCGTTGCTCTTGCACCACGCAATGTGGTGTATGCATGATGAAACACCAAAATGTGATTTGTTAAGCCACACAAGGTCACCTTGTGTGGCGCTGAGTGACTTGATAAATCTAGAGTAACACAATGCAGCAGAAATTGATGCATTGGGTTATACTGCCCCAGGGAAGCGTTCCAGGGTGTTGCACAGGTGTCCCCTCGCAACACCCATGGATTCTGACGCATTTGCAGATTTACCAGAAGCGTTAGACCTGGGAATGTGCCAAAATGCTACATCTTCCCAGGTGAGGCGTACTGAGGAGAAATATATTTATTTCTCCTCATTACTTGTTATTTGTAAAGGGGCTGCATTTTTACAGCACACATAGAAAGAGGAAAGTGCCTCGGGATGTTTTTGTGCAGGAAGGGGTCCCTTCCTGCACAAAACAATCCTTCTTACAATGCAGGCAAACTTGCACCATGTTACCAGGCAGTCTGCGTTGGCGATAGGCAGCCAAAACAGTGCCAATGCATGGACAAAGGCAATAATGCACCTCATTCGTTAAAATATAACACATTCCTGTCCTTTGCCTATTATGGAGCGCAGCAAGATGACTTGCTGAGCTGCTCTGCGTGACTTTGCTTGAAAAATGGCCCATGTATTTTTTTTAATTGGCTGCAAAAAAATTGGCAACAATGAGAAAATTGACAGTAAATCTCTTTTGCTCAATTGGTTGCAAAGCCTGCAGTTGAAAATATCTTGTGGGGTTTAGGCACCTTCTGCAGAGGTCTGTGTTTTCCCAGTCAATCTGAGTGAATAATAATGGTAAGATAACTCTGGAGGTTAATGCACGTGCTAGAAAGATCTGCGTTTTGCCTAGCCCCAGTTTTGACTCAAAGTAGCATAGAGGGTTAAAATGTCTCCTGCAAAGCACATTATGTAGCATGCAGATAACAGATATTATCTTATGTAGCTAGGTAAATGGGTTACTGCTTTGAACACTGAGATCCTTACTTGCAATTGCATTGTAATCCTTTTGATATAGCACAGTGAGCTATGAAGGATATGTGACTTGTGCACATTGTAACTCCCACTTTTTTATGTAACATAGCCTGTACATTGATCTACAAACATACATATTGTATTGTACATGTAATGTGTATATGTAATGTGAAGTGCTCTGACACCCTGCAATGGGATGAGTAGCGCTATAAAAGAAAAAATAGTTGTGATTAAATTGTTATTTCAACCCCTCGTCAGGCGTAGTAAGCTCTATATATATGCAATTGATTTTGTGGAAATGCTGGGAAAACCAACACATCTGACATTCTTGCAGTGCATGCATATCTGGTATACAGGGACTGAACAAAGTCAAACGTAGGCCTCTCTTAAGTATGTGTGAAGTGCTAACAGGCTGTGTATCATTGTTTCCCCTCCACCACATCTGCATCTAGGTGTGAGGCTCCAGAGAAGACTCGAACAAAACGCCTGAAGAGCTCTCAGATTTGCCCTTTGTTATGGGCCAAGATGGAGTCTGAAATGCAAGAAAGTCCCCTCGCTGCCTGCACGTTGTTGTGGATCAAAAGCAGACAATGTGCAAGCCCTGCTGAATGTGTCCCGGTGTTAGAAATTACAACAGGACGGGTTCAGCATATTTTATAGTAGGACCCAACTTCTTGGCAGGGTGGATGGCGTCTACCCTATGAAAATAGTGGGCAGACGCCATCCATCCTCTTGTACCCCTGACTTATGCCCTGCACTCACAGGCCCACACAACCACTCACTAATCTACTCACACGTACATATACTCACAACCACTCACACACCCGTGTAGCCACTCACACACCCACCCACTCAAAGACGAACAAAACCACTCTCACCCCCCTCACAGTCACTCATACACCCACTCACACATCTACTCACCAACCATGCACTGTTAATTGCCACACATATTACATCAGTCATGAAATCTTCTAGGACATCATTGATAATATCGCTGCAACATTTGCAATACAATTATTGATGAGAAAACTGCAAGGCAGGGGTGCAAGTTATTGTCACCTCAGGGCATGGGTTAGAGTTTCTTGAGATAAGTATAACTATAACTATAACTGCTTAATGTGTGTAGTTTTGTGTGTGTAAAATCTGAACCTAACTATAACTTTCCTGTGTTTTTTGTGTGAATATATATATATATATGAGAGAAAGAGAGAGAGAGAGAGAAGAAGCTGATATGATGATTTACAGGTTTCTTAAAATAGGATATCCAACGAAGGAACTCATACGTGAGGCCCAAAAGAGTGATGACCTTTTATTTGGTGAAAGATTACCTGAACAAAATCCATCAAGGGAGGGGAGTCCTAATAGGTAGTGTTTGGAGTTCAATCAAGAAAATCAATCCATAACAAGAATTCTTACCCCTAACTTGCAAAAACTGCAATCGGATGAACATCTTGGAACCAGGATTAGCCCCCACCCCAGATAACATTTTATAGAGCAAAAACATTAGGGGATATCCTTATTAGCAGTATGCTCATGGAGGACAATAAGTCTATGTGGTTATAAAATAAAAAGCTTAGGGTTTTGTGCTGTAGGCACCTAAGGCATGACGACATGGGATCAACAGCCAAACCTACAACACTTTTGAGGGTAGGTCATGCACCATCCACGAGAGAATAACATGTGAAACAGAATTTGTGGTCTACGCGCTCCAGTGCCCCTGTCTGAAGAAATATGTTGGTAGCATTCACAAGCTGAAGGTCCATGTTCTCTGGCACCTCGGAGAGACCAAGAATCTTGATAGAACGTACCCCATGGCAAAACATTTTTGGGAAGAACACGGGGGCAGCCCCAATGACGTAACATTCTATGGCATCAAACATATAAAACTAAATCCCCGTAGAGGGGACCATGAACCTGAGCTACAGAAAGCTGAGTCCAGAATGATTATGCTGTTGGGGACAGAAAAGCCATGGGGCTCACAGTCTTGATGCAGAATTGCATGTACCGCTATAGCACTCCCTCTATGATGACTTTGATGTGTGAATGGGTTGCCAAATTCCAGGCCATTTCTGCAGGATAAATGGGACATTTGTATGGCTATTGGGGCCGGGATTTCTCCTGTTACAACTGTAGAAGCATTTAAGCACTTTGAATTTTTTGTCTGCACTACTGGAAGCAGCTTGTTTTTAGGTTGCTCACGTTAAGTTGAGTTTTGTGATTATGGTCTTGGTATTATCTACCTCGTAAGTGAAGATTGATGTTCTCTTTATGGTTGAAACCTTAGCAGATTTGTGAGAAATGCAGGATGTTTGAAATGAGATATATTATGTATTATGCCCTTTATGATTGTTCTTGCATTCGTGTTTAAGACTCACATCTGCTTCTCCCTGACAGGCTGTGTAGAGCAGATCATTGTAAAGGGGCTCATAACTGGCATATATATGTTGTATTTAGCACTTTCTTCATTTGCACAGCACTTGACAATTTAATTATTAAGTCTCTATATTTATATATGATGACAACTTTGATACCATTTACGCAGCACCAGCCACTTTAAACATTGAGGTGCAGATTTATGAAAAGTAGTGCTGCACCTAGTGCAGCGCCACTTTTCTTGCACTCCTTAGCGCCCTCCTAACGCCACCATGTGTGCGCCGTATTTAATATACGTCGCACCACGGCGATAGTTAAGTTGGCTAGCATCATAATTTTTTATGCTAGTCCGGCGCTTTGCAGGATTAGCCTAAAAAATTATGACGCTAATCTTGCAAAGCACCCCAAGGCCCATTGTAATCAATGGGAGCCTCTTTTTAATGCCTGCACTTAGCAGGTGTTAAACAATGCAGATAAAAATGGCACAAAGAAATCTCATAGATTCCTTTGCTCCATTTTTACAGACCCCCTAGCACCGGGATGTCCCCCCTTGCATACACTATACCTGGCGCAGGCATAATGTGGTGCAAGGGGTTACAAAATTGCGCCACTTTGTATATATGGTGCAGCATTTTTGCCCTTCCAAAGTAACATTAGCGTTAAAAAAATGGTGCTAATGTGGCGTTGGAATGGCGCAAGCCCTCCATAAATTTGCTCCTGAGATTTTAGGTATGTGTATAATATGGAATGAGAAATCTTAACAGTACATGGCACTTTAAATAAGTGTTAATTGATTTATACTGCAATTACAATCTTAACCTTGAAGTTCAAATTTATATGTTGAAAAACCTTCTTAGTCATGACGTGTATCGCTGTGGAGACTTTTTCAATGGTTGGGGATTGTACAGAATGTGGTAGTTTATGATGTAATGATTTAATGACCAATAGTGATGTTATCAATTAAATGGATGAAATATCTTCAGCAGATAATATTAAGTCATAGGTGCCATTTGTCTATGAATGTGCTCCATTTTTGATCATTCATTGTGTGATAATGAAATCCTGTGCCGAAATAGAACTACGTTATTAATTCAAGATGGTGCCGGCAATAAGGAGACATTAATAAAAGGCTGTGATCTAGGATCGCGGGCTATGACGTGGTGCAATAGATGTAGGACCATTGAAGCACAGGGTGTTTACACTTTGTTTGTCCAGTAGAAGGCGCAAGCCGAAACGCGTTGGCCCTTGTTCATGTGATATGATGCACTGTTTGAAAATAAATGTAAGCAATCACCCTGTGAAGTCCTGTCTTTGTGCCTCGGAGTGGTGAGATTGTTAGTTACAGTGCAGCTGGATTCGATGGTGAGGAGCTGTCGGGAGCAGGAATATATATATGTATATATTACATATTTCTTCCCTTCAGGCGTGATTGTTGTGACCAAGACTCTTGCAGCTCCGAAGCACTGCAATCTACATGTGGAGTGCCGAGACTAATTCTTTATACGCCGTAAGGAGTTTAGTGTGGATATAAAAAAAAAATATATATATATATATATATATATATATATATTTATTTATATATATATATTTATATATACACACATTACCCAGTGACGATTGCCACTGAGTAGTTAATAGTTAGGTCATCTTTTCCATAGACATGTTGTATTTTGGTTTGCTAATAATTTTGGCGCCATTTGACGAATCTTCATGAAACTTTCGGGAAAAAAAGCAAATTCACCTCAGCTCCTTCCCGGAAAGCTTTGGATTGATCCGTCAAATATAGGCTGAAAGAAAGAGAGTTCACAAAAGCAAATTTCCCCAAGCATTTTCTACAGACTTATTAAAGCAGCGCTACTGCAATAACTGTTGAACGGAATAACACAAAATTTGATAGAAAGCTAGATCTTGGTCCACAGATAGTGTTTTTTGTGATTTGATGTAAATCTGACCAGTAATTTTTGAAAAATTAAAGTTTAAAATTATTTGTGTATCTGGACCCTTTGGGTTCAAGGGGCTCTCCCGAGAGTCCCTCGTACCAAATTATAAAAAATTGAGCTTTCGGATTGCCCAGTGAGCTTTTTTCCCTTGGGCCTATTCACTCATGTGGGCATCAGACTCCCACAGGAACAAGCACTCTGATTAGCTGCCAGTAACATGATTAAAATGTTGCTGGCAGCCGTTCCAGGACTTGGGGACTTAGTCCCTAACCTGAAGTTTTAAAATAAAAATAATAGGAGAAAGAGTAAGGATACCCTGCTCCCTGCCCTGTTGGGGGAGCCAGAGGGACCCCCCTGGGGCTAAAATAAAATAAAAATTACCTGTTTTAGCTCTGTTCCCCTGAAAATCTGCCAGGGGAGGGGTGCGTGTGCCCTCCTCCCTCTTAACCATACTGCTGCGCCCCAGGGGAGTGTGTCCACAAGTCGAAATGGATCTATGGAGTGGGTGGGGGGGTTACTGCTCCTCACCCCTTCAATATAGTGCTGGGCCCCAGGGGATGGGGTCCCTTGGGCAAAATCAGCTCGGGCGCATGCCCTCTCCCCCTTTAAAATGTGGCTGGGCCCCAGGGGATGGGGTTGCATTTACATATGATAATTACTATTTTAGATATTCACTGAAAAGAACAAAGGTTAAAGTAACGTTATGGTTAGGTGAATTTGTCATGGTCAATATTAACATTTTGAACTAAAAAAAACACAGAAATTCACGAGTTATAGTTAGCAGCGCTAATTATAACTTGCGCCCCCACCATGCACTACTTATGACAACACATATCACATCACTTGTGACGCCCTATGACATCATTTGTGATGTCACTGATGTCTCATGCTCAGTTTTTGTTTGCCATGATACAGGGATGGATTGATGAGAGGATTCCTGAATGATTTTCCAGTGTGGAATAATAGAGAAATAATATGCTCCATCTGATTTGCTTCAAGTATGTGACTCTATAGAAACCCTCGGTGTGTCCTTCATGGATCTCCACCAGGCCTTTAACTTGACCAAGATTGGGCTTTTAGCTAGTCCTTTGGTCCATGCATGGATCTGGGTTTTGGGTCTTTAGCTGAGGCAAAAAGAACTATTTTTGTTGGCAGCCTAGCAAAGGACCAGTGAATCATGGATATCTAATTAAGCCCAAGGGTTTAGCAGAAGTGTGTATTGGCACCCTTGATTTTTTTCCATTTGTATATTACAATTTTTCTCAGAGATACCTATAGTTGTTACATGGATGGCGAGGAGTCGATTTCTCGGTGCTTCTTTTTTTAGAACAGTGCAGTGTTGATTGCAAGGATGCCACTACCCCTAACACAGCACAGCTAGGTTAATGCATTACTATTATTCTTTGTTAAAATACTTTGAAATCCGTGTTGTAAAGTCAAAAACAATAGTCTTGGGCAAGAAAAGTTGTCCAAAGTGATTCTTCTTGGTGGGTTCCCATTTTTAGTTTGTTTCTACGTATTACTACCGAAGGACAAATCTTGCTAAATCTGGATGTTGGTTTCATCAGAATGAAATGATGGCTGTGAAATACCAGCATGCAACAGATGGAAATTTAGCCTTCAATTGCAAATGCCGGAGTATGTTTATAGAGACTTGCTGGATGTTTCGAGTCCATATCCTTTACTACCTCTCTCCAAGGAGTGGCAATATCAGAAACAGAGTGCAGCTGTCCTTGTGGAAAACAGGTTCTTCCACATGCTTGTGTGGTTTCCTACTAGTACACATATCTAACCTCATTTGAAAAATAACACATACAAATCTCACTTTGTAGTCAATTATTACACTCAAAAGTCCTCAGATGTTTATCTGGAAGATTTACATTAGCCAATTTGCTATTGCAGCCTATAATGGGAGCTCGACAAGGGTGTTGTTCTGTTGTGAACAGACGTGAGGCCACCAAAAGTGCACTTAAGAGCGGGGGTTCATGTATGTTAGTGTCCGGCGCTTGAAGTCAGATACCGAAGTGTTCCCTAAGAAGTGTGTGTTTGAATTGTGAGCTGTTTACTGGAAAGGTTGTCTCCTGCATGAAAGTCTGTGAAAGGCTTAATGTTGCCTTATTTAAGCAGCAAGTTTAATAGAAGGGTGTCAGTTGCAATGGTGACAGTGCGTCTGACGTGTAAACCCTTTCTGCTTTCTCACACTGCTGCTAGGGCATGAAAGCAACCATCAACCTGTTTATAACAAACCAGGTACTTTTTAATTAGATCTTCCCAGTACTCCTTTATTTTCTTTCCCTCCTTTTCAGGAGGACAGCGCATGTACTGTCTGTTGTGAGACTTTCTCAGGGGATGGACGGGGGACATGAGTGCCAGTTTTGGACTTTGGTCTGTCCAAGACTAGGACGATTTCTTCTAGAAGCCACTGTGCCTTCCCACAATATGAATAAAGTGTGGAAGACATGTGTCCTTAGGAAGGGCTGCAAACTGAAAGAAAAACAAGTGACATAAAATCCTTCAGGAAATTGGAAGCTGAAAACTTAAGCTTCTGAGAACCAAGGAAGGGAAAGTTTGCAGATGGGCCCAGAATGGAGATTGATCCAATTCTCCAACTAAGAAAATCAAGGACAAAAATACATGACTGAAGGGACAAACAGCCCACACAAAAATACAGCTGCATTGCTCTGTAATGACAACAAGGGACGTATGTTCTTTAGTAGCCTACCAATAGGAAGAGGAAATGACAGCATTTCACGTGACCCTGGCCATAGCAGATTGGGAAACAGGAATATAGAAAACTGTGCTCCTCCATCATGGAATTACATGGCGAAACCTGGGAAACCTGGACTGGATCCTAAGTCTTTAAAAGGCTTTTAAAGACCTTCAGACAAGTGACAGTCCTCCTTGCCTAGGAAGGCATTGTGACTGCCAGGGAGTATCAGCTCAACCCCTCTCTGTCCCTCTACGCGACCTAGAAAGGCTGAACAGCAAGATGGAACATGCAGGGTTCTGACTGAAGGAACTCCTGCCAGAAGCAGAACAGGACTTTGCCCCTTGACCTGCAGGTAAGTGTGGACACTCCAATGCCACCAAACCAGCTCTTGCAGGAGTCTACCAGTACTGCGAGTCTCCTGCAGGAACCTGCCAATACTACAGCCTTCCTCCAGTAACTGTCCGTCCACACAGATGCCTACCATGAGCAGCTGTGGACCCAACAGGTATATTGTGAGCTTACCAACAAGATCAGGGGCTTGGAGCCTGCTCATTCCTTACTATTAGTTGCTTTACCACCACTCTTATCTGCCTGCTTCTTAGCAAGCTAGGTAACATTGTGTTTGTCTTTCCTATGGATCATTGCTTCTTTACCATCACTTTTCTTTGGCTGTCTTCTATGCTTCCACTACTTGCTTTTTAGGCACCACTTTTTTCTTTTCAGTTAAGCACTCCATGAGAGTGCGTGTTTTTTCCAGCTGTCTCCCTGTGTTACTCCTCTCCCTTTACACTCCATGTTGCTTTCTGTCGTCTGTGTGGTCCTCTCCACCCCCTCCATGTTACAATCACCCTTCTTTAATACCCCATTGCTTTTGCTCCTATGTGCTTCTCTCATGCATGCTCCATTTTGCTCTCCTGCCCAATGCTTCTCCTCCCCTACCTATGCCCTCCAGGTTGCTACTGCTAACCTCCTGACCTCCTGTATTGCTTCCTTTATCTGTGTTGTTTCTTCCATGAGTTGAATCTGCCCCCACCGTGTTGCTTCTCACATAACGCCCTTTTAAAAAAACTAAAAAAATTAAATAAAAATACATTCACACTTTTTTTGTTAATTACTGATCCAGCTAGTATCGGTAACCAAATAGCAAAACGAAAAAGCACCTGCATCGTTTTGTAGAAGCATTTAGCCATCTTTGTCCCCTATATTCCTGTCCACTTTAGCCTTCTATATATGGCTCGCTCGCAGAGCTCACTGTTGTCCCACCCTCAAAAAGCTTGTTCGTCCTCTCTGGGGAAAACCCCAGATACCCCTCTGAATGCTCCTGTCCTGTCTTATCCAAAGTGTAGACTAAGCCTACAAGTGGCAGCACAAATGGAACTCACATAAACAATATTGCGACCTTATTCACAAAGCCACCCCACACCCAGGCCCTTTTAGCAAAACACCTTTGCTATCTTAATGAAAGGGGGCGCTGGAAAACGCTATAACCAAGGAAGGTAAAGAAGACTGCCTCTACTGGCGCACTTTTTACTGACTCCTCCCCTTTTTAACCTATGACAGAGGTTTCCACCCCTTGGATTGGGCCTCTCACCAGAACAGACTGGGAGGGTCGACCTCGCTGCCTCCGTCCCCCACCACCAGATTTTATTTTCTTTGTCTCTTTTTGTGGTGTTTTTGAGATGTTTTTGTATCACATAGCCCATGCATGTATGTGTGGGAAGAGAGGGAGAGGCACAGGGGGAAGAAAGAGATACATCCATGTGTGTGCCAGAGAGAGGGAGGTTGAGAGAGAGAGGTGAGGCAAAGTATGTTTTAATGGGGAGAGAATTTTAAAAAAAGCAAGAAACAGAGCAACAGTGAAGGAGAAATCCGAGTGAGTTTATTCGTGAGGGACACTGGTAAAGAGAGAAAGGAGCAATAGAACTGTAGTGAAATACAGAGAAACAGAAGAGAGGTGGATACAGAGATTGACGATGTGGTAGACAGGTGTAAAAGAGAGGAATAACTATAGAGGAGGGCTGGACAGCCTTTTTCAACCGGGCAGTTCCCTAGTGGGCTGAAGCCCCTGGAGGCCGGTTTTAAAAGCTCAGTGCTGGTCATGGTTCCTCTGTCACTTTATCCAGCTACTGAGGTTAATTGTAGCAGGCCGGAAGAGGGATCAAGAGAAAGAGGAGACAGCAGGAAGGTAGACGGGAAGCGATCAGATATAGAAAAGAGAGAGGAGAGAAGAAGAGAATAATGAATGGATGGAATGATGGAGATTGTGCAAAAAAGCGAAGGGAGTGGGACTGGTTTGAACATTTTTGCCAATGCTTCTTTTGGTTCCCCTGTATGGCCCTGCTATAGAAGAGAGTTCAGTAGACAAGAGCATGAGATGCTAGATGTCCAAGTTGGGGAAAATGAAGCCAGTCTCTCCACGGTCTTCAAGTTGATTAAAAAACACCATTGTCAATTTGCCAACAGGTCTCTGGGCCATGAAAAGCACAGAGAAGTTTAAAATGACTCTGGGGTACTACGTCTGTCAGCACTGCTTTAGCTAGTACCAGCACCAAGCAGGAGCCAAAGGAGAACAAGCATCAGGGCACTCAATAGAGGAAGACATGAAGTGAGTAATGCTACAGGATCAGTAACGGACTGGTACCCAAAAGCAGCCCTGGCAACTTTTGACAGACCAGCCCCCATAGTTCATATAGCAAGTGAGCGGAGCAGGCGAGCCAGACCACTGCAAGAGGCTTTGCTGGGTCCTTCCCCACCCAAGAAATATTTGAAAAAAATGCAACTACAGTGTGTTTCATAACACATTTTTCGTTATTGAACCTTGTCTAATCATTGAATTTATAGATGAAGATCGGATACAGGGCTGCAAGGCTCAATGAATAAATAGTTGGATGTTGAGGAGTAGATGAATGAAATAATTCAAGAACGAATGACAAAGAATAAAGGGCCTGATTTACAGTTTGGCGGAGGAGTTACTCTGTCACAATGGGAACGGATATCGCATCCGCCGAAATATAACTCCCGTAGGATATAATAAGATTTATATTTTGGTGGATGGGAGATCCGTCACTGTTGTGATGTAGTAAGTCCTCTGCCAGACTCTAAATCAGGCCCAAGCATGCATAGCCTAGATGTATTTAACACAGTGTACTAATTTAGTGCCTCAAAGAATTAAACACAAACTATTAAGCTTTGACCCTAATTAGAAGAGAGAAGGAGATAACCATTTAGGGGCTGAATTGCACATAATCTCTGCATCAAAGCTGGCTTCCACTTGACAACATTGTGTAATCCTAGACAATTGCTTTTTGGATTAACGTCATGGTATCTATGAGGGCTTTTAACCACACCCACCTCACGTCCATCACTTGCATTCGTTCATGGGCTTGCCTTTCAAAAATCCTTTATCATTGGTAAATGCTTTATGTTTGTCCCTCCTTGGGGCGGTTTTGTTACCACTTTGGGAACCGACCCTATTAAATGGATATTGTATGTTGTCGATATGTTTGACTGCGAGCAAACTCTTTTTCCTTTTGTGTCTTTCCTTCGCACTCACGCTCATGACAGATGTGGCGCTTTGAATCGGCTCGTTTTTTATTTGAAAGGAATTAAAGGGCTTGTCTCTGCTAGTCAATATTTCCCCTTTTTTATGCTAAGCGGTAAAAAATTTAATGTTTTCAACAAGCAATGTTTTCAATAATGGCTATCAGTACGTTTATGCTTTTATGCTTGAATAGGGAAATGTGTTATGAAACCCTCCTTCGCCTGCTCATTATCTGTGCATAATAATAAATACTGAAATTCCTAATACTAGGGCCCGTATTTTTACTTTTTTTTAGCGCCGCATTTGCGCCGCTTTTTGACGCAAAACGGCGCAAACCTACAAAATACAATGGCATTTTGCAAGTTTGCGCCGTTTTTGCGTCAAAAAACGACGCAAATGCGGCGCAAAAAAAGTATAAATACGGGCCCTAGGTTTTAATCTCTGGGCTAAAACAATACCATCTGTTTAATGAAACGGGCTAATTGTTTTATGTAGCGAGGCCGCATTTGTGGCTAAACAACGTGTCCCTGTATTCCAGTACTTGACAGCCCCTTTAATGAGGCTTCCTGCCCTGTTCACAAGCCTTTGCTCGGGTGACAGAATTAAAGGACTTTGGCGATCTAAGGACTTTCTTTTTAACACTCTAAAACTGTAATATCGAAAAGGCTCTTCCAAGCAAAAACAATACAATTAAATGCTCCCCCTTGACCCTCTCCCCACAGTGTCAACACCGTACAATCGGACAAAAATAGACAACGTGCATTAATATAGCCTGCGTTCGGATTTTTTATGCCGGAGCAGTTTATATTTGGTGGTCAAGAGACCATGAGGCGGAACAAATCTGACAAGTCAATCATGATGATTTTTTTCCTCCCGAATACTGAAACTGAACAGTCCCTGTTCTGTATTTTGACTGAATTATATCCAGGTAAAATAACTTTAAGAACACAAAAATATCGTGATAACAAGCCCTCCAAGAAATATGTTCATTATAGTTGTTAATAATTATATATATAAATATTATACATATTTAATATTTTTTAAATTGATTTTGGGAAAGGCAAAACCCCTAAGGCACAAAGGAATATGACGGCTATAGTTTTGCAAACACATCACATGGTGCTAAATTGAGCTATAACAACTACCTCAGTACATCCCACAAATCACTGCACACATTATTTCAACCTTTTGTTTTTAATGTATTTTCCTATTTTTAAACGGCGTGCTATAACATTGTGAAACATTGCTTTTGCAGCACACATAGAAAGAGCAAATCACAATTTAAGATTGTTTTTGTGAAGGAAGATGTTCCTTCCCGCACAAAAACAATCTGCCCCTCAACACAGCCATCCTTGCACCATTTAGCGCAGGGGGAAACACAGGGGTGCGACGTATTCTAGTAAATACGGCGCATCCCTGCATTTTGAAAATGACGGTGTGCAACGCTGCCAAATTTGGCACAGAAACGTGTACCATCATTTTCTCTTAAATCTAGCCCTTAGTTCAGAAGTCTGCTGTCTGCACTATTGAAAATCCGGGTACCAAATACCAAGACTCTGTAGTCTTGATTTCACTTCAAGCCTCTGTTATCCACCAACAGACATTAGCTGGCTGTTTATCGCACGCTTGCGGATCCCTGTCTTCTTCCTTTGTCACTGTTTTTCCGTCTTTGTCCTCCTTTTTCTTTCCAGTTGAAGTGCTTTTCTCTCGCTTGGTTTGTATCAAAGTTGTTAAGAAATATAAGAGCCAGTCTCAAAAAAGAAGTGCTGGTTTGTCCCACTTTCTCAGTGAGGCCTGATGTATTCATGTATGGTACCTCAAGTTTCAATCAAATGAAGAAAGAACAAATCACCATCTAATCGCCATTTTTTATTAAAACTAACAGAGAATATGCAGGTTTGGTTAGCATACTTTTTGTTTTTTCAAGTTAGAGGAATTCTTTTTCTGTAGAATATGATAAGCTATACAGAGTTTCTCACTTTGTCACCATATTCCCCTCCCCATTTGTCACCCACAGATGCCGACGCCATATCCTGCCACTCCCCTCACCAGGTGCAGGGGATTTTGGTGTCCGCCATGGAGGAGAATCTGAACCTGATGTGCTTCACCAACCTCTACGAGAAGGATTACATCTTCCTCATGCTCATAGGCTTTGCCATCTTTGCCATGGGGACAGGGGTGGCCTGGATTACTGGGGTGTGTGTTGTCCTCTACAATCGCGCCTGCAAGTCTAAGGAGGATGACGAAGACTACGAGGACACACAAGTGTGCCCGCAGCCACCCAGACAGAATGCGAAGGATGAAGACTTTGAGGTCTACATCAATGCCTATGTGTAGCTGCCACTTCATGAGGAGAAGAAGGACCTGCCTCCACTAAGTGCCTTTCCCCATCTCTTACACTCTCCTGCCCCCACAGTCCCTTTTTATAATTCTATTTTGTAAACTAAACTAAATCTGTACAAATGAGTAAAATTTTCATGTGCCAAGACGCTACAAGTTTATTTCCAGTTTTTCTCATGTTTATTGTCACTCTTAAACTGTGCTAATGCTGATGAAACCTTGCTCCAAAATCAGAGGGGTCTCGGTTGGCAGGGCATTGCTCTGAATTGTGTCCATTATATATGCCTCACCAGAGGTTGTGTTAAAAGGTGTGTTAATTACTCAGTGTACTAGGCCTATATGAGGGTCAGCAACCACTTAGTCCAAAACACAACACATTGTCTCCCATCTAAGAAATAATGTCAATAAAATTTGATTAATTCATCCACACAAGCCCACAAGAAAATGATCTCAAATACTTCCAAACACTGCATCTCACCTTAAAACCCCTCTCAGAACCTGTGCTAAGGACTGCTGCTGGTGGTGAGCTAAGGAGTGGGGCCTAGCACCATGGAGCATGTTCTAACCGAGGACCTGATTTCAAGTTTGGTGATAACGTGTTATTCAAGATAAACTACATCTTTGGGAGAGTTCACCAGTGGAATAATGGCACCTTAGGGATACTATGGTGAATAGTATGGCTGGGTTTTGCATCTCCTCCAGAAATCGGAGGATTTTTCATTTCCATTCGACTCTTAACTGAGGCCACAAGACCCTTGCTAAAACGTAGTCAGCTCAGAAAAGCTCTGGAAACATGATCCTTCAAAAAAATGCATGCTGTGCGAAATTTTCAGCTAACCAGGTACAAAGACAAGGACCCCCACACCTCCTCCCAGCCACTGTGCCACTCCTGGGGAATACATCTCTTTTGTGATACTTCTAGACTCAGTTTGAGTTGCGCACAAAGTGAAAGATTTAGATACACGGTTTTATTCCCGGTTTTACACTTTCTTCCTATTAATGCATGAGCACAAATACTGCTCATGCTTGAGTTTTGTCATGCAAATTCTTCTATGTCCTACCAGATAAGATGCAATTCAGTGTAAAAATGCACTTGATACGGTGCGCAAGTGGTGTTTGGACTGAGGTGTTTTTGCACCTGTTACAACCACCAAGTTAGGAATGTGGCAATAAGTGGGTTGACCATCTCAACCATTAAAAGCACCGGCACATTCTTTGAAGCCCAGGAATTTAATTTCATGATGCCTGTGGGAACTTAACAGTTTAGAGGCTGTTACAAACGAAGGACAGGAATAAAGGTGCATGACACAATTGGCTTGTTAGCTCAGTTTACTACTGTAATATCCACTGCAGATTATCAACTACCACTACATCGTCAAGATAAATATATATTTATAGGTAAGAATAGATTTACTATTCTTCAATCAGTTCTGTGTCAGAATATTGAGGCCCTAAATATCAACCTACAAAAATGTCGATCCCAGACTATACAACACCATTATATTGTCAAGGTAGGCATACACAGGTAAGTATAGATTCACTGTTCTTAACTCCACATCCACTTACATTGACAATACATATTTACAAAAGATACTGTCAAGGTAAGTAGGTGTGGAGTTAGGAACAGTGAATATAAATTTATATTTAAACACTGTGGACGGCCCATTTCCCACTCTTCGCTTCTCAGAGGTGGGAATGAGAGGTACTGCTCTCAATTCGTTTTTCTCTTTTTTCCTTTACATTGTCAAGGACAAGCCCTTTAGCCCTTGGAATCAATTTCTAAATTAGTCAAGTGCACCATGCAGCAGGTAGGTGCTATTCCTCTTCTGTTCTTTCATTTTTAGATAATACCTCTTGCCAAACTACTGCTGCCTATGTGTTCAAGTACTTCACGTACACAGATGCAGGCCTGAAGACTTTCAACCATGTGTCTCCAGCTACGCTGGTACACAAATACAATTGGAGCCAATGTTTATCACATGTGAGGCCCACTAGTACTCATTTTTGGAGACAGGCTCTTATTTTTCTCATCAGACTTTGACCCAGAGCAAGTGAGAGAAAAACATGCAAGAGGGAAAGAAGGAGGCATCGGAAGACAGAAATAAAACTGACAAAGTGAGAAATTAGAGATAAAGAAGAACTTGCAAGAAAGAGAGCAGGTAGTGTCTGGTGGTGGATGTCTGAGGTGGAATCAAGCATTACGTTTAACAGCCTGACAAAACATACCCACTTTAGGTGAGGGGGCACTAAAGAGGGAGCCATGCAATAGCCAGAAAGAAAACAAAGAGGATATACGCTTAGGGGCATATTTATACTCTGTTTGCGCCGGAATTGCGTCGTTTTTTTTGACGCAATTCCGACGCAAAACTAACTCCATATTTATACTTTGGCGTTAGACGTGTCTAGCGCCAAAGTCCATGGAGTTTGCGTCATTTTTTAGCGTGGACACCTACTTTGCGTTAATGGTATGCAAGGTAGGCGTTCCCGTCTATAAAATTGACTCCGAGGCATGTGCGCCGTATTTACACTCCCGGGCAAAATTGGGCGGGTCAAAAAAAATGACTTACGGCCGCTTTTGCGCCGTTTTTTAGTGCCTGGAAAAGACAGGCGTTAAGGGACCTGTGGGCTCTGAAGGAGCCCAAAGGTTCCCTCCCATGCCCCCAGGGACACCCCCTGTCACCCTTGCCCACCCCAGGAGGATACCCAAGGCTGGAGGGACCCATCCCAGGGACATAAGGTAAGTTCAGGTAAGTGTTTTTTAATTTTTTATTTTGTGGCATAGGGGGGCCTGATTTGTGCCCCCCTACATGCCACTATGCCCAATGACCATGCCCAGGGGACAGAAGTCCCCTGGGCATGGCCATTGGGCAAGGGGGCATGACTCCTGTCTTTGCTAAGACAGGAGTCATTTCTATGGGGGTTGGGAGTCGAAAAAAATGGCGCTAATCGGGTTGAGGCTAAAAATTTGCCTCAGTCTGACTTGCCCCATTTTTTGGCGCCCAAGCTCCATATCCCCCTACGCCGGCGCTGCCTGGTGTACGTCGTTTTTTTCCACGCACACCAGGCAGCGCCGGCGGCTAACGCCGGCTAACGCCGGCTAACGTCATTGATTAAATACGGCGCCTGCATGGTGCTTCAGAATGGCGTTAGCCGGCGCTAATTTTTTTGACGCAAAACTGCGTTAGCGCAGTTTTGCGTCAAAAAGTATAAATATGGCCCTTAATATTTTCACGACAGACATTCCCCTACTCGACTGAAGATAGAAAGTAAACTGGCTCATCAAAGGGTTAACCCTGAAGAGCTGAAATCTGGCACTCACACTGGTCACAAGGAGAAATATTTTGGGAGCAGCAAACAGAACATAGAAGCAAGGGGAAGTGTAGATGCTGGTCTAACTACCAACCTGCTCAAGCAGTTCCGAAAGCAATCACTCGTTAATAGCTTATCATTTTATAGTGTCAGGTCAGGTATCACTTTTGGTTCACCTCTGAACCATGGGAGCTTAGCTCCTCATGCCTGGTAATTATCCTTTGTGTTTGCAGGTGATGTCCACCATCTTGAAAAGGTGCAGAGTGCATTGGATGTTTGCATGCTTGTTAAAGGAGATGTGCTGATGTCAACATTTTAATGAAATAAATATGAGGGTAGGATCAGGACTAGTTGAATCTTTGTAAGACCTAGATTGTCTTCATAGACTAAGTCCTGATGCCAATAAAAAAAAACACTCCACAAGACAAGAATTCAAGTCAAAACCACAGGTTTATTCAAAATTAAGTTAATTACATAACACAGAAAGTTGTTGTTCAAATCAGTGGGAAATTAACATTTATATTAAGTCTGAATCTGATAATGTATCAGGATCAACATAAGGTCTCCCTCCGAAGTAGGCAAACAGAACCAAAGAAGAGTTTAGTAAGAGGACTGACATAGAGTCAGCTTCCAAAGAATGAGCAAACCGCTTTAAGTATAAAGTGATTAAAAAGACTAGCATTGAGTCGGCTTCCTGGGAAGTAAGCCAAAACACTCTAAGGCCCATATTTGTACTTTTTGACGCACAACTGCGCCAACGCAGTTGTGCGTCAAACATTTTACCGCTGGCTAACGCCATTCCAACGCACCATGCGGGCGCCTTATTTATGGAATGACGCTAGCCGGCGCTGCGGACTGGTGTGCGTCAAAAAAAAAGACTCACACCAGGCATCGCCGGCGTATGGGAAAATGGGGGTTGTGCGTCAAAAAATGGGGCAAGTCAGGTCTGAGGCAAAATTCAGGCCTCAAACCGGATTTGCGCCATTTTTTTGGCCACTATGCCCAATGACCATGCCCAGGGGACACAAGTCACCTGGGCATGGCCATTGGGCAAGGGGGCATGACTCCTGCCTTTGCTAAGACAGGAGTCATGTTAATGGCGTCTGGGCGCCCCAAAAAAATGGCGCAAATCGGGTTAAGACGATTTTTTTTGCCTCAGCCTGACTTGCCCCATTTTGGGATGCCCAAACGCCATTTTTCCCTACGCCGGCGCTGCCTGGTGTACGTCGTTTTTTTTCACGCACACCTGGCAGCGCCGGTCGGCTAACGCCATTCAATAAATACGGCGCCCGCATGGCGCTTCAGAATGGCGTTAGCCGGCGCTAATTTTTGGGGCGCAAAACTGCGTTAGCGCAGTTTTGCGTCAAAAAGTATAAATATGGCCCCAAGTCTGTTTTAAACTTGTAAAGACACTCTGAATAGGAGTTCTGCAAGGTACTGAAGACTACTTTAATTTGTGGCTACAGGCAATGCTTATGGTAATATCAGATAAATCAACATTAAAAACCAGTCCAACTGGCCATAAAAAAGGCCCGCCAGCTGCTGCAAAACCGGCCAACTCAGCGATCCGTCAGACCAGCCCATCGGGCACTGTCTGGGTGCCCTGTAGGCCAGTCTGACTGACAAGCCCAGACACACACGCATACTGGCAACAGCGGAACGAAGAAGACATCCGAGCTCGGATCGTGATCGTGAGCTTAACCCACGATGATTTTCACTGATTGGTCTTAAATATGGCTGGCGGAGGCCTTCTCATTAACACTCGGGGATACTCCCTGGCTTGTGCCACCGGGATCAATTTGCGGTAATCCTAGCCGGCTCATGAATTCTTTAGGCCCCTGAGCGGCCTTTAAATTTCACTGTGAACACTTTGCGATGTGCTGAAATGCACACAGAATACCCTTCTCATTCTCCAGCCCTCCACCGCATCACTTCATGCCAGGGGTGGCTTATGTTATCGCGTAATGTGGTAGGTAGTAGGTACCGTGCCTTGGGTGAGTCACACAACCTGTAAAGGTCCCAAGGTGGGGTTTTACGGCTCACAATGCAAAGTTCGGCCTGCTTCTAAGTGCTGCCAATTACTGGCAGATACAGGGAGCGGGCACAGGAAGATAACGTGTTTTGCCCAGGATCACACAACTAAGACAAATGGAAAACTGGGATTATAACTCATCTCTCAAGGTTCCACAGTTTAAACGCTGGAAGACACCTCCTTCACTCATTCTTTGTCCCATGCTTCTGGGTTCTCCATGGTCCTACCCCCTCTTTTTCACTTAAGCAATCAAAGTTTATTGCTGCTTACAAACAAGCACCTAAAGCAAGTATAGAAACTTTCCATACACTGAATAAAACTGGAAAATTCATACCATCATCGAACATGCATATTATAAACATGCCTGGAATTCTGTAGAGCTGCAGTAATGCAAAAACAGAATTGTTACACCTGGCAGCTTTTTGGCTTGTCTCCCCCTGTCTTTCTGCCTTCTGACCTCATGGTTTTGGACTCTGTTTTTGCTGGTTTATTGTCTCTGCGCACTTTAAAACTGCTAATCAGTGCTAAAGTGCAAGTGCTCCCTATAGAAATTGTACTGATGATTGGTCTATCCATGACTGGCATATTTGATTTACTGGTAAGTCCCTAGTAATAAGCACTAGAGGTGCCCAGGGCCTGTAAATCAAATGCTACCAGTGGGCCTTCAGCACTGGTTCTGCCACCCACATTAGTAGCCCTGTAAACATGGCTCAGACCTGCCACTGCAGTGTCTGTGTGTGCAGTTTTAAACTGCCAATTCGACCTGGCAAGTGTACCCACTTGACAGGCCCAAACCTTCCCTTTTGGTACATGTAAGATACCCCTAAGGTAGGCCCTAGGTAGCCCCGTGGCCAGGGTGCAGTGTATTTAAAAGGGAAGACATGTACTGGTGTGTTTTCATGTCCTAACAGTGAAATACTACCAAATTCGGTTTTCACTGTTGCAAGGCCTACCTCCCTCATAGGTTAACATGGGGGCTGCCTTTAAATAACTTTAAAGCACAGGTTCCCTTTGAGGGCAAATAGAAATATGGAGTTTGGGGTCTCTGAACTCACAATTCAAAAATACATCTTTTAGTGAAGTTGAATTTTAGATTGTGGGTTCGAAATGCCACTTTTAGAAAGTAGGCATTTTCTTGCTTAAACCATTCTGTGAGTCTGCCTGGTTGTGGATCCCCGTCTGGGTCAATTTGACAGTTGGGCTGTTTACACCTCCCCTCTAGACAGTGACACAAAGGGAGCTGGGGTGTAGCCTGCATATCCTGATGACCCATCTGAGGTAGAGTGGAGAGAGGAGTGGTCACTTACACCTGAAAGGACTTGGTCGGCCTTCACACAATGCAGTCTCCAACCCCATGGTGTGTGTCTGGGGCCTGGCCTGGACAAGGAAGGATTTTGCAAACACTTGAGACTTTGCTTTGATGTTTGCCAACTTCAAAGGCAGAAAAGGAGATAAGTATTGGACCCAAAACCCCAGACTTTTAGAATCTTTCTGGAATCAAGAGGAACCTTTGCCAAGGAGAAGATCTGAAGAGCTGGAGGAGGAACACTGTCCCTTTGCTGTGTTGCTTTGCTGGATTGGCCTGCAGTTGCTGCTTCTACCTTAAAAGAGAGCAAAGGGTGAACTTTACTGTGGGTCCTGCTTGAGAAAGTTCTCCAAGGGCTTGGAGTAGAGCTTGCCTCCTGATGGAAGTCTCAGGGACACCAAAGACTTCAGTTTCCTCGACCTGCCGCACTGGGAACTGTGTGTTCTGGGCTGTAAACACCTTTAACGAAGCCGCTGGCCTGCACCGTAACCTGCCGATGCCGCACAGAGCCGCACTGCCCCACGACCCTGGTCTCACCGACGCCGTCATTGGATGACTTCACTGAGCCGCTGCTTGCACTGTGACCTGTGGGCCCCGCAGTCCCGCATCACCTTTCTCACACCACAGCCTGGGCATCCCCGATGCCACTGCTCCTGCTGACACCTGCGCCGCTGCCTGCACCCTGGCCTGTAGACACAGCTCGTGAGTACACGAAGCACTGTCCTGTCCTGCACAGCAACCCCGGTCCGCCGACACCAGCCCCATCTACTCCAGTGTCATCACCAGGTCCTCCCTACCTGCACCTTGGCCTGTGGACACCACTTGTGAGGATCACAAAGCATTGTACCATCCCGCACCGCCGGCTTGGGCCTACCGACGACAGCACTCCTGCAACAAGGATGCTGCTGCCTGCACAGTGACCGCCCCACTTCAAACTGCAGCCGTGGTCTCACCAGCGCTACTGGATTCCGTTACCGAGCCTCTGCCTGCACCGTGACCTGCGGGCATCGCACGTCATATCGTCCCGCTTCGCACTGCAGCCCTGATGCCATCCACACCAGCGCTCCTGACTTCATCAGCCCGAGTTCGATCCGCAAAGCGTGTGACTTCAAGGGCTCAACGACTCCCGCACCGACTCTGGAACTGACACCGCAACACCAGTGACGCTGCTCTCTGGAGCTCACAGCAAGGATCTCGATGCCCTGCAAATCCAAGGTACTGTTTGTGGGTCTTCCCAACACCGTAGCTGTCCTGCCACACCGCAGCCGTCCTGAACTGTTAGTTTAGTTGATCAGGACGCCAGGAAAGCCCGAGGTGGAGCTATCCACTTCAAGGAACTGTATTTTTAAGTTAAAAATTGAAAAATTCATATCTCTATTACTATGTGTTGGATTTTTATCATCTTGTTTTACACAGATAAATACTGGCTATTTTCCTAAAACTGGTGTGGTGTCCTTTTGCAGTGATTTCATTTATTACCGTGTGTTATGGGCAAATGCTTTACACATTGCTTCTGAGATAAGCCTGACTGCTCGTTGCAAGCTACCAAGGTGGTGAGCCGGGGTTAACTGAGCGGGTATCTCCCTTATCCTGACTAGAGTGAGGGTCCCTTCTTGGACAGGGTTCAAACCGACACCCACCTAGAGACGCAATTTCTAACAAGAATCAAGTGTATATGGCAATACAACTAATTTTAGACCAGCCTATCCTGGGGGACTCAATAGTATTTATATCACAAATCACTTATTCACTTATTAATAAATGGATCCCAACAGTACTTTAAAAACTAACCATGTAACAAGCAGAAACCCATCTGCATCAGACATTTTCCTCAAACATTGCTCTACGGAACCATTGGGGTCTCTTTCATTTTTGGCTAAAATTGTTTTTACCAAATAATTATTACACTTACAGACAGGTACGGCTCATCCATTAGGGTGGAGGAGCATCCCTCCTCCCCCCCTGCCAGCAGCAGCCGCTGCAAATCACCTTTAGCAAACAAAACAATAATAAACCATGTTTCTTATCGTTTTGTTTGTTAAAGGGGCGGTGCATTGGGGATGACGACAATGATGTATTTTTGGCCGGCCAAACATACATGAGCAGTAGGCTCTCTCCAGCCCAACAACACAGTTGCCGGGGGAGAGAGCATGCACAGGATCCCAGTCTGCCTGGGATCGCCCTGGCTGGGTGCTCCCGGCCAATCCCGACGCTGCTCTGAGCATCGTCAGGATTGGCCGCAGGGCAGGCTGGAAGCCAGTGCCTGCAGTGCAGGAGAGGAGCAGCAAAGCAGCAAAGAAGCAGGTAAGTCATTTTTTAATTTTTTTTTTATTAATTTGCCCCCCCCCCACATACCCTCTGCACTTCCCCGCCCCAACAAAGCCCAGTGAGCCACTCCTGCAAAGACAGCATAAACATTGCAGAATCAGAATGATCTTTATTTGAGGGTAATTAAAACCAGACAAATATTTAAAAACATACAAAACATGATAAAAGCACAAAATATAGGATCGGATTACGGTATTGTTTATGACACAGGCCCTCTCTTCATATACCAAAGGTAAAATAATATGTTAATTACAGGTTGATGATACTGAGCTCTTCACTGCTGCGTCATGCTACAATCAATCATACGTGCTGGAAGTCGGGATGTCGTAGAACCCCCAAAATAGCCGTGTTTCGAAGATGAACTATCAGGAAATATGTTTTTAAATGATCTTGTTATTTGGTCGCAATTGCAATGCGTTCAAAGACGGGTTAAATGCATGGATGTCGATTCACGAAAATGCCAGTGGTAGTGGAAGTGGCACATCACAGGCAGTGGTGCCCTATGACCTTTGACCCATTGTCACGCTCCCCTCAGCTGTCTGTTTCTCAGCTGTCTTTTTTGGCACATGTTGCTGTCTCTTTCTCACCTCTTCTGTCTCTATCTCAACTGTGCCTTTCTCACTGATGTCCTTACAATATCTCACCTCTTCCCCACTCCCACCTGACTTTCTCACTGCTTCTGCCTTTTTTCACCGTATACCTGTCTCCAAACTTTCTTACTTGTCTAACCTTTCTCACCTGCTTCGGTCTCAATATCACCTCCATATCTCTCCCTTTCCTCCTCATCTCTACCTTAGCGCTCTTCCTAAAATGTCTCTGTATGTTTCACTAAACTTCATAATCACCCTGTCTCCCATTGAGCTCTGTCACTTTATCACTACTTTCTCAATAGTCTCCCTTCTTTCAGCTGTCACTTTCTCACATGTTCAGCTCCCCAACTCTCTCAGCTGTCTCTTTAACCTGTCTTTATATCAAGGCCCTCGCCCTCATACCTGTGTCTCTCATCATTGTCTTTGTCACCTCTCTCCACTGCCTAGCCCAAGATGTTTCCCTCCTCCTTTTTTAATAGACTTTCTCAGCAGTTCCTTACCTCTTCATGTCTCCCCTCTCTGAGCTGTATCTTTCAAACTAGTCTCATATACCCCCCTCTGCCTCTCAGTTGTCTATCACCAGCTGTAGCTTTATGACTTTTCTCACACTTGTCTCTACATCTCTTCCTGTCTAAGCTGTGTCTCTCTTATCTATCTCTTATCTATATCACATCTCTCATACTGTCGTCTCTTCTTACCAGTCTTCCCATCTCTGGCCCTAAGCTTTCTCTTTGTCGCTTGTTTCTGTGCCTATCACCTATCCCTCTCACCTGTCTCACTCTCTTTTACAACTGTCTTTATATCTCTCACGTCACTCATCTCTGATTCTCTTTAATCCTTCTGTATGTCGCTATCACACACAAACACTCACGCAGGCACGCACATCTATCCTAATCTCTCACCCTTCTCTCTCTAGTGTCCTCCTGCTGGTCTTCATTTGTCATTATCCCCTCATATCCCCTCATCATCTTTCCCCTCTACCACCTCTCCTTCCCCCCTTCTCCCTCCTGTATTTCTTGCTTTTTCCATGCTCATGGGACTAGGAGTATCTTTTTAGCTCCACTTGCAAGAATAAATGTTTTACAAGTGTTTTATTTTCCTCTGAGGCCAGGGGTCGCTGGCACATTGTTAGGGGTCACATGATGCAAGCCTAGGGACGCAGTTGAGACCCCTGGCGACCCCTAAATGACATCCCTGATCAAATGTCAGGCTATGTCTCCTGATAAATTGCTGGTTATTCTTTTTAAAGGCATATTGTGGTATACTTTTATTTCTCTTACTGCAAAATAACAGGATTTTGTAAAGTTGACTATGTGACAATTTAGGTGAGGTACAGCGAGAGTGAAATGAAAGGCAGTAGGATGTACTTTTTGCTAACACACAACAACATGTAAACACCTGTAATTAGCTGTACAAATACTTCAAACTATACAAGCAGCAAAGGAAGCACAAATGAGCCACTTTTTTAATTCTTACATGTGATGGAAACAAAGATTTTAACAGGATCAAAACAAATCAAGACACTTGGTGATGCACAAATGATGAATATTGACTATAACCCATTTTCCACAAATTATCATTTGTGCACTGTATAGTTTTATCAGTAAAACTGTATGTGCAAATTTAGTGGGCGTTTTAAAGGAAAATATTGATTTTTGAAAATCCATATTACTTCTGTGATGTATGATTAAAGTCAGTATCCCCAGTCAGAAAAGTGTTACAGCACTACTGCCATCAAGCTACTACACAAACTTATATTGCCCAATTTGCAACTTTTAGACACTTTTGCTGAACAACCAGTGAAGGAATTAGATATCTTGACTATGCAAAAACTACTAAAAGGGAAGCTATTCTATTTGCTCTGCCTAATTTTCATAGTCCTAAATAGAGGAATCAACCATTTTTTGCATTCGCAGCAGTAGGTGGACACCAGGCTTCTGATTTCTCAGACACTATGCACGCAGTGTTGAATTTGTGCAGGTGGTGGGCTCCACACTAATTATTAGAGACATAGGCCCTCATTCCAAGTCTGGCCCGCCAGGCGGGAACCGCCATTTGGCCGCTACGCGGGCAAAAGACCGCTGCCGGCATTACAACCTTCCCGCTGGGCCGGAGGGCGCTAACCATGTTAGCGCCGGCCGGCCCAGCGGGAAGGAGGCCTGCAACACAGAAGCCGGCTCCGAATGGAGCCGGCGGTGTTGTGGCCGTGCAACGGGTGCAGTTGCACCCGTCGCGCTTTTCACTGTCTGCTAGGCAGACAGTGAAAAGCCGGCCAGGGACCTGTTCGGGGGCCCCTGCACTGCCCATGCCAGTGGCATGGGTGGTGCAGGGGCCACCAGGGGCCCCAAGACACCCGTTACCGCCAGCCTCGTCCTGGCGGTGACAATCGCCAGAAACAGGCTGGCGGTAAGGAGGTCAGAATCCCCATGGCAGCGCTGCTTGCAGCGCTGCCATGGCGGATTCGCCCAGCCGGGGCTAAAACGGCGGTTTACCGCCATGGTCAGAATGGGCTATGAAGCACCGCCAGCCTGTTGGCGGTGCTTCCGTCATCCGTGACCCTGGCGGTCATAGACCCCCAGGGTCAGAATGACCGCCATAGTTTATTTCTCATTGTCAGACTTCGATCCACAAAAAGATTTAAAAAAAGGTTGGCACAGTGAGAAAGGAAGGGGAAGACAGATACAGTGGCAGGAAAACAGTAACTCCAAGAAAAAACAGGAATTAAGAAGAACATGCAAGAGTGGCATACAAAAAGACAGAAAGTGTATAGTGGTAGCATAAAGAGGCATGAGGTGGATGCAAGACCAGACAGCCTTGGTATTTGGCAACTACAGCCTTTGGTAGTGCTGGTAGCAGGCTCCTAAGAAAAGTATGGTCCTCTACACCATGGCCCATATTTATACTTTTTGACGCTAAACTGCGCTAACGCAGTTTAGCGTAAAAAAATTTAGCGCCGTCTAACGCCATTCTGAAGCGGCATGCGGGCGCCGTATTTATGGAATGGCGTTAGCCGGCGCTAGCAGACCAGCGCTGCCTGGTGTGCGTGGAAAAAAACCACGTAGACCAGGCAGCGCCGGCGTAGGGGGAAAATGGCGTTAGGGCGTCTTAAAATGGGGCAAGTCAGGTTGAGGCAAAAAAATCGCCTCAACCCGATTTGCGCCATTATTTTCGACGCCCAGACGCCATTTAAATGACTCCTGTCTTAGTAAAGACAGGAGTCATGCCCCCTTGCCCAATGGCCATGCCCAGGGGACTTATGTCCCCTGGGCATGGTCATTGGGCATAGTGGCATGTAGGGGGGGCACAAATAAGGCCCCCCATGCCACCCCAAAAAAATTAAAAAATATAAAAAATTATACTTACCTGAACTTACCTGAATGTCCCTGGGGTGGGTCCCTCCATCTTTGGGTGTCCTCCTGGGGTGGGCAGGGGTGGCCCCTGGGGGCAGCGGAGGGCACCTGTGGGCTCATTTTGAGCCCACAGGCCCCCTAACGCCTACCCTGACCCAGGCGTTAAATAGTGGCGCAAATGCGGGGTTTTTTGACCCGCCACCTCCCGGGCGTGATTTTTGCCCGGGAGTATAAATACGACGCATTTGCGTCGCCGTCATTTTTTTAGACGGGAACGCCTTCCTTGCATCTCATTAACGCAAGGAAGGCGTTCACGCAAAAAAATGACGCTATTTGCCCATACTTTGGCGCTAGACGCGTCTAACGCCAAAGTATAAATATGCCGTTAGTTTTGCGCCGAATTTGCGTCGAAAAAAACCACGCTAATTCGGCGCAAACGGAGTATAAATACGGGCCCATGTGTTTACAAAGTAATTTGAGCACATAGGGCAGCCACTGGTAGCAGTATTCCGGTGTCACCACTTTTGTGCAAAGGCTGCCACTGTGAGAATGCCCAATTGAAACTTAATGTAGAGTATGTTGGCCAAATTTGTCAACCTCTCTCATCTCTCTGGTAGAATATACACATTAAAATACTCAACACCACAGTGTTCTGAGAACACTGGGCTCAAAAAGGTATTAACATAATCCAAGATTTAGGCTCAACTGACAACCCACTGCCATTCTCGGCAATTAAAAAACAAATTTGCACTAAAAAACATAGACCTCTATAACTTTCTGAAACTAAAACAAACCATCAGGAGAACGGGTCGCCCACATCAGCTCGATCTCCCCCTATTAGTATCCAATCTGAGGAAAACGGATCACTCAACATCCAAAATATACAAACTCATCCAACAACCAAGGAAAGCTCTATGTAGCCAAATTCTGAAAAAATGGTCCTCCCAAACGGGGCCCTCCCCGTTTCCTCGAAGGCAACCTGCTTGCAAAACATCTTACAGTCACATGCCTCAGGGAAAATTTCACTGGCCCTCGCACAAACCCGCTTCAGCACTATCCACCACCTACACTAGATGCCTGCTGAACTCCACAAAATGGGTGTAATTGAATCTAACACATGCTGGAGATGTGATGAAACACCACAAAACCTGAAACACATTTTACGTAAGTGCAAAAATATGGCTCCTCAATGGGGAAATGTCACAAATTTGATCCATAAGACAACAAATGTTCACCTTACCTTAGGTTCCACGATGATCACTCTGGGATTCATGTCCTATTCTCACCCTACATTATTTGCCAATCACTATCTACAACTCAATGATCTTCTACTTCCCTTGCGAGTTAAAACCATCCTCTCAGGGTGAAAATCCAATTCAACTATTTTCTGTAAAAAACTGTGGGAACTCGTATGCCACACGAGGCGTGCTGACCATCCTATTTATCCCAAAGCGCACTTACATCATAGCTCCAAGAAACTCTGGACCAATCTAGATATATATCTCTTAAAAGTGTAAACCTCCATAGCTCCATTAACTAATCCTACTGTCTTTTCATTCATAACTAGAGCTAACATCCCCACATAATTCTAAGTAGATAAAAATGGAGTTTGGATCACATGTTTGAGATTTTCTCCTTCCCCCTCCCATTCCCCTCCTCTCCACGTCACTTGTAATTTTTTGACATCTATTTACTTTTTGTTTTACTAGATATTGCCTCAATTTATTAGGCTCATCCAACACCCGTATTCCCAAAGGTAAGAAAATTGACTCTACAAAGGACTCTTAAATTTTGTGATCTTCTTAATATCTTACCGCTCCTAACAGACTAAACACGTTTGCCTACGGTTACAATATGTTTACAACCATATACCCCAAGATGTGTTAATTGCCTTTGCAACTTCATCGTTATGAGTTAACTATCATGTGACCGATGTTGGAATATCTCTTTACATTTCCTTTTACTGGCTGCACATGACTTTATTTCCCAATTAAATAACAAAAAACCTTTTTGGAACAAAAACATAATATTTAGATAACACAACTTAGTATAGTATAGATGAATAGGTTTTAGGTGTGGTTTTGGAGCAGGCAAAGGTGTGGAGGGAGCGAGGGGGATTTAATCACTCCTTCATTCTTAAGTAGTAACCTTGCCAAGTTTTGGTCATAAGTTACAATAGGTAATTCTCAGTTGGAAGTATGGGGGGATTGGATTTTTTTTTCAAGAGTTTACACATTTGACACTGTTCCAATATATGGAATATAAAAATGAGATTGAGACTTTAATCACCCAGAGGCACAGAGAGGATACTTTCCCTCAAAGGCGATCCACAGACATAGACATAATCACATTATCAGTTGGATTTTGTGGAATGTAAATAGTCTCCGCAACAAAGTTAAAAGAGGGGCAATATTAAGCACAGCTAAATAATATAACGCAGACTTACTCCTCTTGCAAAAAACACGTCCGATGGGAGAGCATTTCTCGTGTTTAATAGATACGGATTTGTTCCTGCTGCCCTCTCTGGGTTCGGGAGGGGCTTTAGGGAGTGGCAATACTGATGCACATGAACCTACCAGTGGTGCTGTCTGGTACTTGGACGGACAATAGGGGGAGACATACCATGATGTCTGGTACTTTGTAGGACCACCCCATAACAATATGTTCTGTCTGCATACCACCACCACAAGCCAAGGACCTCTTAACTATACAGAGGTCTCTTTTACTGGAGCCGGTTCTATGATGAAGGCGATAAAACAGGCAAACTCACCAACTGGCAGGCTTGTAGGAAGCAGGGAGCGAGGCACATACACCATATTCTGGGCGGCGGGGGAAATGTATCTGCTAGCAAGATCAGCTAGCAAACACTTACACTCAACATTATCGAGACTTATACCGTCGGCCCAATACATGCCCACCTCCATCACTAGAGGAGTACTTAAACTCAATCGCCATGCCTAGTCGCTTTGAAACAGGCAAATCACTTCTTCACAGTTCAAAGACTAGCCTCAATGATAACTGACTTGATCCATCTGGATCAAAGTGGTTTTATGCTGCACAGAGCAACAAGATATAATTTGCAGCAGACATTCAACACAATTACATTGATCCGTTGGCTGAAAGGACCAGGGACCCTGCTTTTGGTAGATATAGAAAAAGTGTTCAACAGCGAATCCTGGGACCTCTCCCTCCCATTCACTGCATAGGGTAAGTAACTATGTGGTAGGTTTGGTGCATGGTTGAAAGCGGGGACTTCACTTTCAGCCCCCATCAAGATGGAAAGAGGGGTGAGACAGGGATGTCCCTAGTCCCCCATCCCATTTGCCATTGCAAGCAATACCTTAGCCAGAGAAAGTTAACCCTCAGAGGCAGTAACAAGATTAAGATAGTCTGAGCACCTCGAATATAAAATAGAGCTACACGCAGACGACATGCTTATCTACTTAAGTAAAATGGCAGACTCCGGTCATGCTGTGGTACAACTGCTTTACAGCTTTGACCTCGCTTAGGGTTAAAGGTAAATTGGATGAAAACGGTACAGTTCCCAATATCGCCAGGATGTGAATGGGGGACATGGGTAGTGGCAGGGGGATTCAGGTTATTACCCAATCCATCAAAAACCTATGTGTCCATTTAGCTGCGACGGAAGAAATAGCTCGTACTAAAAATATAAGCTGCTTCCAAGACAATGTGCACAGGGACAGACGAACTTGGCGATGATGGGGAGAGTTGTGTTAACGGAAATGATCACCCTCCCCAAGATCCTATACGCATATAAAAAGAACCTGTATGGGAACCTGTATGGTCTGTCTCGAGGTTATCTCCAGGCAATGACCTCATCACTGAGGTTGTTCGAACAGAACAGAGGTCATCCTCTACTCTCCTTTGAAAAATGCTGTAAATCTACCGATGATGGTGGTCTTGCCATGATAGACCCTAATTTTATACTGCTGGGTGGCCCATATATTGGTAGCAAATGATTGAAAACATGCTCTGAGTGTGGGACACATGATTGATCGAGTTTACGCTCAGGAAATATGAGCTATGAAAGGAACCCCTGATGTATTTTTTATTTGAGAGAAAGCTACCAGCGGAAACAACTACTGCGACAAAGGTGGTATGTTGCAAAGACATATGGGTTAGGCTGACCGTCCCACTGAACAGACAACATTATGGGTGGCCACAACTTATTTTAAAACCATCTTTATTGTTTTTTTTTTTAGTATACATTGATTGTAGAACAATCATGTCAAGCATCACAATACAGTACGATACAATATCATGTAACATCGATGTTCGATTCCAATGTAGTCCGGTACATCAAGATGGTATAGCAGCTTTAAACAAGAATATAAAACAAAAATCCTGAGCCTATCTGCCTCTCACAAGAGGAGGTTATCAAAGCGCTCCCTTTAGCCATACAGGAGAGGAGACTTACCATTCCACAAGTGTCTAGCCACTGTATGTTAATAATGCCTCTTCTGGGGTGGAAGTGCCCAACCGCTGCAGTGTAGGGGAAACCCTTCCCCAGTATCCCCTCAGAGGGGCATAGAGGGGGGAGAGGAAACAGGTCAGGGTTGAGGACGCCAGGGCTTGGTGCATCACGCCTTGCATCAAAGATTAGTAAAGCAGAGCCTCACAATCAAACTCACTACCTGAGCCTTGACTCTCATTCACTTTTCTCAACACACACATACAGAAACATTTTCTCACACATACGCACTCTCTCACTTAAAAATTCTCTTATCCACAAGTACGCATACAACATACATTTAAGATAATTTATGCTTACCAAGGCTGCCACCATAGGTCCTAAGTGTGCTCCATTTTCTTTACACTAATAGTGAATAAGAAAATATTATTCACTATTAATATGATGTAAAGCAGACAGACAGTAAGTGAGGCCAGGGGTCGCAAGGCAGTGCTAGGGGCTGCAAGGGGAAGCCTAGGTTGCAGCTGAAACCCCTAAATGACGTACAAGTAATAAAGGAGAGCTGTTGTTACAGAGTAGATGCATGAACAAAATGCCAAATGTGCATCTTTTACATTGACAAGGCCGGCAGTTTTAAGTAAATGTAGAACAAGAAATTGAAAATATGTCTAGTACACTACACGCCTTTTGATAGTTCGGCTCATGCTTTGGCTCTTAGGGCCACGATGGACCCACTGATCGGCTTGACTTTACCTATGACTTTGGTTACTCTACCGAAAAGAGGAAGGACCACCATCTTACTTCCCCGCCTAATATCCCCATCCATATTGGCCCCATTTTCTTGGCCACCTGCAATCTGATCTCATCCATTTTCTGTACTAGCTTCTATGGAACAAGTGGTCCCTCTTGAAGATCTCATATGGGTACCTGTGGTCCACTTGTTGCACGGAAAACAATTGGTGCAAAGGAGGCAAACATACAGTGACACTATGGTCTGTCTTCAGTAGTCTAATCGAAAATAATGGGACCCCCTGAAGAATGTGGTGTGGCATATCTCAGAGATATAAAAAGAACAGATGGATGAATGTAGAACAACGTCAAACATTCACTCCCAGTCATAGATCTTGGCCTAAATCCACAGTTCTTTTGCCCACCATGCCACCCCAGTTTGGACCTAGCCCAGCGTTGACAATAACCCCAGAGGAACATTCCAGCCCAAACTGACAGCCCAGGTCATCCCTAGACCAGAAAACAAGCATCCTAGGACCAGTTTTGGGTTATCATCCCTCATCAGCCAAGCTAGCTTGAATCCAGTGGCACAGTGAGCCTGGGCCCCACATCTGGGCATGCCTGGCACACCTAGGGCAACAAATGAACAAAGAACAGATGATGGACGGAATGCTGATCAATGTCAAACACTCACCCCAGTCCCAGATCTGGGCCTAAATCCATCAGTTTTTTTTGCCCACCATGTCACTCCAGTTTGGACCCAGCCATATGCAAATCAGTCTTGACCCTGCTCCCAATGGGAACAGTCCAGCTCAAACTGCCAGGCCAGCTCCTCCCTGGGACCAGTTTCAGGTTATCAACCCTCATCAGCCAAGCTAGCTTACATCCAGTAGCACAGTGAGCCCGGGACTCATGTCTGGGCATACCCGCACAGATATGGCACACCAAAGATAGGACTTGGGCTGAATGGGAGTCCCCTGAAAGGGAGTCCCCTTGTGCAGAAGGGGCCTGCATTACGCTCCTCCCTGTTTTGTGAGAGGACTTACTGTTACTAAATTCCCTGCCCTTGATGACAAAGGGGAGGAGGAGATAGAGCTGTGGATACAGTGGTGGAGAAGGGAAAGGATGGCGGATGAGGGAAAGAGAGGTATTTCATGCAAGGGGCCCCAATGCCAGCCAGTAAAACATCCCTTGCCTCCCCGTATGCAGAACAAAACAGTGACAGAATTGATGTGCATTGCGGCCCTCATGCACCTGGACCCTAGTTCTACTGTACTTGCTACACTGTTGCATCCCTGCCACTTACCTCGCATCGGGGTTTGACTAACACATTTTAGCTTGGTTTTTGCATCACTGCACTAAATTGTGTTAGTCACGCATTTATAGCATCATGACCATCCTTTGTGAGGCACGCTCGATGAGCATGGAGCTGTATTTAATGCAGGGAACGCATTGCCAGTGAGTGCGCACTGTGGTACCTCAGAACCAGGCCTTCTGTGTCAAATAAGCAGCTTGGCCTGAAATCTATAGTACAGTGCTTCACAAACTTTTTTAAACTATGACCCATTTTTTAGCATGACAAACTTTTGAGACCCACTTTAATTTAATGTGGGTGTTGTGGGCAACTTTAAAATGTAATAAAGCATCGTATGATAGCACATTGTTTTTGCAGACAGTGCATTTTCCCTTGAAATGGTCACTAAGGCCCATATTTATACTTTTTTAGCGCCGCATTTGCATCTTTTTTTACGCATAAGAGGCGCAAACTTGCAAATTACAATTGTATTTTGTAAGTTTGCGCCATTTTTGCTTCAAAAAGGGGTGCAAATGTGACGCTAAAAAAGTATAAATATGGGCCTAAATTTGCAGAGGCTTACCGTTTTATAGATAAAACCACCATGCACACAAATAATAATGTGTGGAAACAGACTTTCAGTGAATAGTATTATTTGTGCATCACAAAGTAAAGTGTCTTGATTTGGTATGATCCTACTAAAATCTTTGTTTCCTTCACACTTCAGAATTACAAAAATAAAATATGCTTCATTTTTTTCCTTAACTGCTGAATGTGTATAGTTCATTTATAGGTGATTATAGTTTGTTCTTATATATTTCAGCTTTCCTTTTACACTTCATATTCACCAGCAGGATTGTCACATAATTCACTTTTTGATTTCTCTGAGTGCAAAGCCAGAGGAGTTCGAAAACACCAGTCTATGTGTTTAAAAATTAAGCAGAAAACATAGCCTGCCATTGGACCGCTGTCTTTGAAACGCAGCAAATATGACCCAATAAATACAGAATTTAAAGGGATCCTTGTTTATAGCCGGGACTTTGGCAACAGCCCAAAATCAGCTTGTGATCCACCAGTGGGTTGCGACCCTCAGTTTGGGAAACACTGCTGGATTATAATGGGGCTGCTCATGCCGGCTGGGGACTTTTAGCCGAGCCTTGCGCTCCAGCATACCACAGGGTCTGTCAGAGCCATCCGTGGTGTGGTGTAAAATGAGGGGGACCTGCCAATGCGCTCACGTGGATCCATGGGTGGCATCCTGCATGTTTGTAATTTCCAGTAAGGAACCACCCCACTGTGGAGACACTGAGGCGGCAGGAGGCAGGTCTTGTTTTTCATGCCACACCACAGCTAGTGTAGTTCGGAGGGAAGGCCCGGCATGCAAGATGTGGGCTGACATTATTTGGCTGTTTGAGGGCCTGTTGTGTCCGGTGCGCAGTGCTGGGTTTTACTGTTGATTTCCCTGATATTAACAAGTTAGCCTGGAGCTTAAATGCAAGAAGTATCTACCATGCAAAACACCTACACAGGCGAGCTGAAGTGGCAGTTTTAGTTTTCCTTGCTGCGAATGACGCAAGCACAGTCCCTTCCTGAAGTGTAGATGACATGTCACTATCACAAGTCAGTGTGCAGGATGACTTTCTAATTCTGAGGCTGTTTGAGGGTCTGTTAGGTGTGGTGTGGGTAGGGTAGGTCGCTCCCCCTGCCGCTGCAGCTCCTCCAGCTCCTCCAGGTTCCTGAGTTCCTGAGACCCACCTCACAGTAAGTACCCCCCACCTCCCAGCCCCTCGCCCTGCCCCGCGCTACTCACCCTCTCTCCTGCTCCTGCTTCTTTTCCTCCTCTCTGTCTCTTCCTCCTCGCTCCTCCTCTGCAATCTTCTTCTGTACTCTTCTTCTCCCCGTCTTCTCTCTTCTTCTGTGTGCTCCTCAGCCTCTCCTGTCGCCTCTCTTCTTCCTCATCTTGCTCTGTGGTCTTCTGCCTTCTGCTCTTCGTCTTCTGTATCTTCTTTGTTGATCTTCTGTTTGTCTGCTCTTCTGCTTCTTCGTCCCCTGCATTTTCCTCTGTGTATTTCTGTTCTTCTGTGTTCTTCTCTTCTGTTCTTCTGTGTTCTTTGGTTCTTCTGTGTTCTTCTCTTCTGTTCTTCTGTGTTCTTCCGGTCTTCTGTGTTCTTCTCTTCTGTTCTTCTGTGTTCTTCCGGTCTTCTGTGTTCTTCTCTTCTGTTCTTCTGTGTTCTTCCGGTCTTCTGTGTTCTTCTCTTCTGTTCTTCTGTGTTCTTCCAGTCTTCTGTGTTCTTCTCTTCTGTTCTTCTGTGTTCTTCGCTTCTTCTGTTCTTCGGTCCTCTCCGACTCCTGTCTCTTCCCGCCCCTGTCTCTGCCCTCCTGCTCCTGCCTCACCCCCCTCTATCTCTCCACCTATCTCTCACTATCACCCACATCTACCCTTTCGCTACCTGCCTCCCTCACTCCTCTACCTATCTCTCCACCTAACTCCCTCACTCACCCCCTCCTCCTATCTACCTATTTTTCTATCTCTCCACCTATCTCTCCATCTATCTATTTCCCTATCGCTCCCCCCGTCCCGACACCCCCTCTGTTACCTATCTCCCTATCCTCTCACTCTACCTCTCACCCTCACCCACCTCTACCACCCCCCTCCCCTATCTTTTCAACCCTACTCCTATCTATCTCCCTATTCTCCTAAAACTCTAACACTCACCCCCCCTCCACCCTTAAGCCCCCCTCCCCCAGCTCTTCTCACTCTACCTGTCCCCCCCTCCCTCGCGCTTTCCCGCCGCGACCTCCTGCACGCCCCCGCCCCCCAGCTCCCATTCGCACCCAGCTGACCCCTCCCCCCCTCCTCCCTCTTATGGCACCCGCTGGCGCGCCGGAGGCGCGCCAGAGGCAAGCCCGTCTGCGCCCGTCCGCGCCTGGCCCGCGTACAGCACCACGACCCCTAGTCCCCAGCCCTCCCCTACCCCGCTGACCCGCTACGACCCCACCACCCTCCACGCCCTCAACCCCGGGCGCTCCAACACCTGCTTCCAAGCCCACCCCAAGCGCACCCATGGACCCTTCGCCTGTAACACCTGCAAATGCATCTTCCACCACGCAACTACCACGACCACCAGCCCACGCGCCATCAACCACCTCAAGTGCATCCTGGTCAACGCTCGCTCTGTCCACAAGCACGCCGTTGAACTCTGGGACCTCCTGGACTCCACAGCTCCGGACGTCGCCTTCATCACGGAAACCTGGATGAACGCCTCATCAGCTCCAGACATCGCCACTGCCATCCCCGAAGGCTACAAGATCTCCAGAAAAGACCGCACCAACCAAGTAGGAGGAGGTATCGCCATCGTCTTCAAAGACTCCATCAGCGTCACCACCTCCACCGAAGACACCCCTCTCGCCGCTGAACATCTGCATTTTGAAATTTGCACCGACCCCAGGACCACCCTCAGAGGATCCCTCGTCTACCGTCCCCCCGGACCGCGCGCCCCTTTCAGCGACGCCATCGCCGACTTCATCTCCCCGCACGCCCTCGCCTCGCCGGACTACATCCTCCTAGGCGACCTCAACTTCCATCTGGAACAGAACAACGACCCCAACACCACCGCCCTGCTCGACAACCTCTCCAACCTCGGCCTCAAGCAACTGGTGAACACCGCCACCCACATCGCCGGACACACGCTCGACCCTATCTTCTCCGCCAGCAAACACATCTTCTTCAGCCACACCTCCGCTCTACACTGGACCGACCACAGCTGTGTCCACTTCACATTCCGACGCGAGACCCGCCACCTCCGCACTCAACCCATCCCTCGTCGACAGTGGAACAAGAGCCCCGAAGAGCAACTCTTCTCCGCACTCGCCGCCAACCAACCCACCCTCACCACCGACCCCAACGACGCAGCCCTCAGCCTCACAAACTGGATCTCCAACTGCGCAGACAACCTTGCTCCCCTCAAACGCACGCATCGACAGACCAACACCAAAAAACCTCTCTGGTTCTCTGACACCCTCAAAGAATCAAAGAAAACTTGTCGCACCCTCGAGAAGGCCTGGCGCAAGGACCACACCGCTGACAACATGACCGCCCTCAAGAACGCTACCCGCGAACACCACCACCTGATCCGCGCTGCCAAAAGGAACTTTTTCACCGACAGACTGGACGAAAACAGCCACAACAGCAGAGAACTTTTCAGCATCGTCAAGGAGTTCTCCAACGCCAACGCCAACGCCGTCACGCCCTCACAGGATTTGTGCGAATCCCTCGCCACCTTCTTCCATCGCAAGATCAGCGACCTCCACGACAGCTTCGGACACCAGACCCAACCTAACATCACCGAACCCGCACCCCCTGCCTTCACCCTCAACAACTGGACCCACATCAACATTGAAGAAACCAAATCCATCATGAACTCTATCCACTCTGGCGCCCCTTCGGACCCCTGCCCTCACTTCATCTTTAATAAAGCCGACGACATCATCGCCCCGCCCCTCCAGGCCGTCATCAACTCTTCTTTTTCTTCTGCTACCTTCCCAGAATGCTGGAAACACGCCGAAGTCAACGCCCTCCTAAAGAAACCTACGGCTGACCCGAGCGACCTGAAAAACGTCCGCCCCATCTCTCTCCTGCCTTTCCCAGCCAAGGTAATAGAGAAGACCGTCAACAAACAGCTGACCACCTTCCTGGAAAACAACAACCTGCTCGACCCTTCACAAACCGGATTCCGAACCAACCACAGCACGGAAACCGCCCTCATCTCAGTCACAGACAACATCAGAACCCTGATGGACAACGGTGAAACAGTCGCCCTCATCCTCCTCGACCTCTCGGCTGCCTTCGACACCGTCTGTCACCGCACCCTAATCACCCGCCTCCGCTCCACCGGGATCCAAGGCCAGGCCCTGGACTGGATCGCCTCCTTCCTCTCAAACCGTTCCCAAAGAGTTTACCTCCCACCGTTTCGCTCAGACCCCACCGAGATCATCTGCGGCGTACCTCAAGGCTCATCGCTCAGCCCAACACTCTTCAATGTCTACATGAGTCCCCTCGCCAACATCGTACGCAAGCACGACATCATCATCACCTCTACACCGACGACACCCAACTTATACTCTCCCTCACCAAGGACCCCGCCAGCACCAAGACCAACCTACAAGAGGGGATGAAGGACGTCGCAGATTGGATGAGGCTCAGCCGCCTAAAGCTGAACTCTGACAAAACGGAAGTCCTCATCCTCGGCAACACCCCGTCCGCCTGGGACGACTCCTGGTGGCCCACGGCCCTCGCCACCGCACCGACCCCCACAGACCACGCCCGCAACCTCGGCTTCATCTTGGACCCCCTCCTCACCATGACCAAGCAAGTCAACGCCGTGTCCTCCGCCTGCTTCCTCACCCTCCGCATGCTCCGCAAGATCTTCCGCTGGATCCCCGCCGACACTAGAAAAACCGTGACCCACGCCCTCGTCACGAGCCGCCTGGACTACGGCAACACCCTCTACGCTGGGACAACCGCCAAACTCCAAAATCGCCTGCAACGCATTCAAATCGCCTCAGCCCGCCTCATCCTCGACGTACCCCGCAACAGCCACATCTCCGCACACCTGAGACACCTGCATTGGCTCCCAGTCAGCAAAAGGATCACCTTTCGACTTCTCACCCACGCACACAAAGCCCTCCACAACAAGGGACCGGAATACCTCAACCGACGCCTCAGCTTCTACGTCCCCACCCGCCTCCTCCATTCCTCTGGCCTCGCGCTCGCTGCCGTCCCTCGCATCTGCCGCTCCACGGCGGGTGGGAGGTCTTTCTCCTTCCTGGCAGCCAAGACCTGGAACTCCCTCCCCACCAGCCTCAGGACCACCCAGGACCACTCCGCATTCCGGAGACTCCTAAAAACCTGGCTTTTCGAGCAGCAGTAACCCCCCCCTTTCCCCTAGCACCTTGAGACCCGCACGGGTGAGTAGCGCGCTTTATAAATGTTAATGATTTGATTTGATTTGTGCGGCGCAGGGTTTCGCTGATGATTTCACTATCATGACAAACATTACTGGCAGCAAGCGTAGATGCTTACGTACATTGCAAAACACTACGCAGAGTGCCTTGCCAAGGTCAAGATTGCCCTGATTTGCAAATGTGGGCTACTTTTTAACTGCCTGATTTGCTAAATGGGGGGTCACTTTTAGTTTTTTGACAGAGTTTACTTTCTGTCTTGGTCCTGCCCTGGTGTAGGGTATGTTTCCGCTCCAGTCTGACTGGGAGACACAGGTGAGCTCTCTGACAGCTCAGGACTGGACCGTCCGCAGCTCTTCAGCCTACATTAACCTACTAGGCCATCCTTCCATTTTAAGAAGTTATATTGTACTGACAACCCGAGGCATGCTTTTTTATTGTTACATGTTTACATGCACTGGCTTCAGAAACTTACTTGGTGCCTGTTGCCTAGCGTTGATGTCTTGTTCTACTAAGCATGTGGCTCATAGGCCCCTTGCGAACTTCTTCGTAGTTTGTCTTCAGCGCATTGAATGGTTTTGCCACAATTGTTTTACAGTATGGTTGTCTTAGAAATAGGCTGTAGGTTAGTGATCTTCTATTTCAGGAGGTCCCCATTAGTTTCAAGATATGTTTAGAGCTTCCCATTATTCAAAATGTCGTAATTTCTGGTTTTACTGGCAAGAAAGTGTCACACATTTGGCAGTTGAATGTCATTCATTAGTGCATTGAAATCATTAAAATGTCACACTTAAGAAATCTGAACACTTAGCAGCAATGCTATTGATAGCTCTGTAGGGTGACCAGGCGTCCCAGATTTCCCCGGACAGTCCCAGTTTCTCGTGGACTGTCCCTGCATCCTGACAGTTTTAATAAAAACTGAAAAATTTCCTGGTTTTGGACAAAGGGATGGGTAAGCGTGCACATTACATTTCGAGAAGGGTGCAGGCTGGAATGCCCTCTGGCCCTCTCTTGTTAAATCACCGTGGGTACAAAAAGCTAATCGTGTTGTATTTTTTAAGCACTCCACTGCTGTGCTGAAGGTTCTTACTGAAGCAGCGGAGCGAGATGTAAAAAAGAGCTAAGTAGCACCGAGAAGGCCCTCAGTTGATGCCAAATCTCTGTGAGCTTTCTCCTTAACTTTATCGCAAGTGGGATAGGAGAGGGCGTATTTAATGAAAACACTGGACTATTTTTGTTTACATTTTGAAAAGTTTACACATCTTTAATGCTAAGTCACCTTTAAAAAAGAGGCCCTGTACATTTTATTTTCCAGCCCATATTGTACAGAAGGAAGATATATTTTCATATATCCCTGTGCATCTCTCCACCAAAATTTCTCAGCGACTCTCAGCACGCACTGGTTTTCAGAAATGGGAAGACTCAAAACAGAGGGAGGCAAGTGTTTATGTATTTTGGTGCACAATTAATCATTAGCCATTATCTGAAAGCAATTTAGTTAATATTGCTAATTGTGTGGGGAAAATTGCAATTAATTCACTGTAGTGCCATATTTTCTGCCTTCTCTATGTTGGGCAGAACTTTTCATTAAGTCTTTCTGTGTCCCTCAATCAATGCAAAATTATAGTCCTACTTCTATGTTTGTAGACTGTCCCATTTCTTTTTCGAAATCTGGTCACCCTAAAACCATTTCCCTAGGGCAAAAAGTTCGAGCTGTGTGTGCGATGTGGGAAAAATAGAGGCGATTTCTATTACCGTGCCGAGCTGATGTGTATTCAGCGCCGTCTTTGCTTTTAGAAAGACAGAGAGAAGACGTTGCTGGCACACAGCCAGCCACCTTATTAGCAGCCCTTTGAGAACACCGCGAGCCTGACCCCGGCATTCGATCCTCGCGGGCTTTTGGCCTCTAGGAAAATCATCCAGGCCTGCAGCCGAAAGCAAGACCCGCGGACGAGGTGTCAAAGGCTGACACGGCGGCATGGAAAAGAAGCCGTTGGCGGGGCATCTCCTCTAACTACACCTCTCCGGTTACCTGGATCTCTCAGCACCCTGCCGGAGAACTTGAACTCTGGCTCCTGGCTGCTGACATGCGCTCCGGCGGGCAGATCACTCCCTGGCACACGCCAGACTCGTCTTTCCGTGCCTCTTGCCAAACTGAAAGGAGATAAGAACCCGAGGACAGCATCTTCCCTCGCCAAATTTGGGTCGCGTTTATTTACTTAATTTGTGTAGGTTGATCATAGCCCTGTTAGGGTTTCAGAGTGGTTTACATTCTGCCTTTAAATAAACACATACATAAAATGATGTATAGCTGTTGCTTGCCACAATCTCCCATTTTGCCTGGTGTACAAACAGAGCGACCTGCGACTAAACAAGCTAATCATGGTGATAATGTGCTTGTCTATCTCTCACATACCCTCACCCCTCACATGTCCAAGCACTGCCTACCATAGCATGATACCTGCACCTCGGTGGTGATAACGCGTCCACCCCTTATAAATTACCTGTACCTGGACACGTTGGAGGTCGGTGAATCTTTTAACCGAGTCGGGCTCTCCTCATCCTAAAATAGTCGAGTCATTCAGATCAATAATCAGTAACTATTGCAATCGGTAATCAATACTCAATTAATAGATCAATATAGCACATCAGAAATCAATAACAGTTGGTATTTCGGCGCACCATGACCTTTCAGTCATGAATAACCACACCAGTTTATTAAAAGTTAGTGAATTTATTTCCGTATATTAACAAAGCTAGCACGATGTATATAAGTCTCAAAACCAAATGATATATGTATATGAACATTACTGGCTGTCCATAACGGCGGAAGAAACGCAATCTACGCAAAATCTGGATAATGATACACTCAGTTATCGCAATGCAAATCACTAATATGACTAACTGTATTTGACTAATTTCATACATTGGTCAGCATAACAAGATTTCAAATTGACATGGTGCATCAAATGAATCCCTCGACTAACCTCTAATTAGCATTGGCATGTGGGACTTCATGCAAAACGAATTTAGTCAACACAAATTTGGAAAACTTCTAGCTAGGACCCTATCAAAATAGCAGTTGGTACCTAAAAGGAAAAACACAATGCATAATACATTTATCCTTTCATATTTACCAAATACAATCAGCATTCAAGAAAAGTCTTCGTCCTTCAGGTACCGGTTGATCAGCATGGGGCAAGTTTCAAAGGGGCAAAGTTAAGGGCAAGCTTCCTTGCAGCGGCAAGGAGAATGGGGCAAAGTTACTGCATGGGCAAGACGGGGCAAATCAAAGTTAAAGTCTCTAGGGTGAGAATTCTTAAAGTCTCTTTCTCTCAGATAGAGAAAAGGGCATCAGGGTGTCGTCCAAAATGGAGTCTGGCATCTGGCTTCAAACTGACATCGAGGAAAATGGCTGACTTCTCTTTGTCCAGTGGGTTTAAGTAAGAAACATTCCAAATTCTGCAGGGTCTTCCATTGGAGGGTTCATAGGTTGGCCTCAAATTGTCCAATGAAAATTGTCTTTTACTAGCGCTCATTTATGCATACACTGTCCTTGGAGCCTTGGAACACAAGTTGTAACATGGGTTGCCAATTATTTTACTATCTGTACCTTCATTGTCCGCACCTGCAGACTGACCTTGTATCAAAGGGGATGAAACCGGCCTAGTACGAAACCTTGGAGATAAGTGTATCAGTCAGCTCTACTGGAAAAATACAACTTCAAGCAAGAATATATGTTTCATTAGTTCAAGGAAAAAGCCACGCATTTAGAATTTGAGACCAGGCAACTAGGCCAAAGCCTGTACTAAATTTAAGCTAAGCAAAACAGTTTTCAAACAAGAAATCATGGCATACATTTGCAATTATGACGGATTACTACATTTTCAATACTTCATGATTAATAAAGCTCGTTTACAATAATGGCGAACTACCCTGAGGGCACAATTTCTCACGTACATTATTTTCTTTACTAAAATCACAATTCATTATATGTTTTGATTACACGATATGTATGAATATATGTCGGACCTTCTTTTTCTGCGTCATCAATCTCTCCTCTGATGACTAATTATGTCATCACATCAAATCTACCCACAAATTTTATTCCATTAAAATTCTGTATAGTAATTTGGCACTTCAGTCAATTCCCTTTTTCTTTTAGTCCCTTTTGATTTTTCTCTATATATTTCCACCATTTTGTTCTCTATTTTCTCTTCTCTTTTCCTTTTGTTCCTTGCTTTTAACATTTTGAAAGCTTTCCATGTTCCCCAAGAGCCTAATAGACAAATCAATATTATTAATATTCCCTTGACTATTTTTAGTAACAATCCGTTCCAAACGTTGCTGAGCCAATTTCCCACAGAAGCAAATCCTTTTCCAACTTTCTCCCAAACTCCTGGTTCTTTCAATTCCTTTAAATCTACACTTTCTTTAGTTAAATTTGTAAGCATCATTTTAATTTTTCCACTGCTGTCTGATATATATGTACAACAGTGACGTGTACCAAGCATTTTGCAAACGCCGCCATCCTTTGCTATAAGAATGTCTAAGGCAAGCCGATTTTGAAGAGTCATAGCTCTTTCTGCAGCGAGTTCAGCATCCATCAGGATTATAGCTCCTGAAAATTTTGTCAGCATGTTATCCACAATAGTAGACAACTTTCATATTTTAATTGAATTCAATATGACTCCCACTGAAGGAATCAATGCTCCAAATATATCTCCTACCACACCAGAAGCTGTCTCCCTTTTCTGAACATGATGTGATTCAGACAGCTTTGGAAATTTCGTTAAGTCGTCTAGTTGGTAAATCTTTGGGAACACTATTCCCAAATAACATCTCCCATACCATCCTTTAGGAAGACGATAATAGGCGTTGAGTCCACAAATGTAATATATTCCAGGAATAACTGGGTCTTGTCCATTCAGCATGAATGTCCACTTAGGTTGAAGCAAAAACGTATGTTTGCATTCACTCGTTCCCACAAAAACGGTGTCATAATATGATTTATGTCTATGTATACAAAATCTCCCTACGTGCAATGTATCTAAAGCTATTTCCTCCTTAATTTCTTTCCTCCTATCATCAGTGCGGTCTAAGAAGTTTATCTCTACTCGTGAAAGCAAGCATGTAAGGTTCTCTCTGTGTGCGTGTGCTGTGTGAAAAGGTGACATCGGTTCGAAGAATTCCCTCATTAATTTGGCATAATAATCTCTAGCTATTTTACTCAGGTGCCCTATTATGGGGACATATGCAAAAGTAACATCATAATTAGTGTAAAAATAATGAATGTACGTTTGACCATAAAATCTGGAAGCTATTATACTACATGTAATTCCATACGTAAGAGGCATGCTATGATATGTCACCCCTTCCACCACTGAGGTAGGTATTTGTGTACACACATAACAATCTTTCGCATCCATGGTCTCAACATACTCACTCAGTAAGCGATAGAAAACGTTAGATGAAAGTTCCTTCTTATCATGCAAGTGTCTCTCGTCTTGCTCGAGTCTCTTCAGAGCTGTTAGTTCAGTAACGATAATAGGTTTAGAAGTAGGAACATCATTCGTCTCATTCTCATTCTTACCATGCACTCCAAGAACTATTGCTACAATGATTAGTACGCATGCGGTTATTAGACCGATACACATGTATTTACAACACTTCATCTTACGCCCCTGTGTAGTGAAGCTAGTCATGATCTGTATAGAATCAGAAAGTTGAAGACACTTTATCAAAATGGATTTGCAGATATTTACAAAGCTGAACGAGTTCAATGTTCACACAGTTTTCTTTAGCAGCTTAGGGCCTGATTCTAACTTTGGAGGACGGTGTTAAATCCTATGGAACTCGTAATACGGTAGGTGGTATATCCGCCACTTTTGGGACGGTTTAACACCGTCCTCCAAAGTTAGAATCAGGCCCTTAGTCTCTTATCGGTTAGCAGCGTTGTCTCAAGATCGGTTTCAAAGTCAATCAAGTTAGCAATGTCTTAGCCGGTTGAAAAGTCAATCAGGTGATCAATGCCTTTAATCAGCAATGTTCATGAAGTTTTATTTCTCATGTGCCAAAATGAAGTTCTGCCTCTTCGTTCTCGAGACTGAGGGATATGAATTCGTCTGACCAATCGTTATTGGCTACGTATGCCCACTCCGGACCGGAATACCTTCTGCTCGGTATCCTTTTTCTTTTCAATTTTGCATCTCTCTTTGATTCTTTCTCACTGGTACTTTCCTCTTTGGCCAAGTCTTTCTCTTCGCTTGGTGCTGCTATTGCGTCAGACACTTCCTTTCTTTTCTCTTTCACTCTTGGCTCTTCGCTGTCGTTCAACGTTTCCCTAATTCTTAATTTTACTGGTGATATACTTTGTCTCCTTTTTGCACTGGGTCCACTTGAGGGACCTGCAATCTCCTCTGAAGGAGTTTGAGCAGTTTCGTTCTGTTCTGCCTTGTCCCCTCCTTCTGGGGAGTCAATCAGGTTTTCCTTTTCTTTTCCTGTATCGTCTGCTTCTGGGAAAGCCCTCCTCTGATCAGGCTCTCCTGCTTCTTCACCTGTTTCGAGCCCTTTGCTTCCGTTACTTTCTTCAGGCTCTTTGTCACTTTCAGCTGCTTCAGGCTCTTTGTTACCTTCAGCTGCTTCGTCGCTTTCTGAGGCTCCTCCTTGGTCTTCCCCAAGTGAATCAGTTGCTTCGTCCTGAGAGAATATTTCTCCCTCCTCTATTTCTGCCTGTTCGCTTCTAGTTCTTTTTCGCTCTGTCTCTGCGCTTGGCACTTTGTTATCAGACACTGGGGATTTCAGCGCTTCAACTTCCTCGTCTGTGGGACACAATACCCTCTTTGTGTGACTGGCGTGGATCCAGTTGGGAACTCCCGCACACTTCACAGCGGTGGTAGTCGTCAAAATCACTTGAAAAGGTCCTTTCCAACGGGGTTCCAAACACGACTTCCTCACGTGCTTCTTTATCACGACCCAGTCACCTGCTTTCAGGGTGTGTCCTGGACCTTGGATCGGTGGCAAGGTGGTTGCCTCCACCTGGTGAGAGAAAGAGCGAACCACATCAGCTAGACCTTTGCAGTAGTCTAACACCATATCATCTGTAATATTCAAAAGAGCATTTGCAGGAACTGCTGGAAGTCTCATGGCTGTGCCCATGAGGATCTCGTGCGGGGACAGTCCAGTTTTCCTGTCAGGGGTGTTTCTCATTGACATTAGCACCAAGGGCAATGCGTCAGGCCATTTTAAGTTTGTCAATGCACATATTTTCGCCATCCTTGATTTCAATGTGCCATTCATTTGCTCCACTAAACCTGAGGCTTCAGGGCGGTAGCTACAATGCAACTTTTGCTCAATGTTCAGTGCTGCACAAAGCAATTTTATTACTTCATTATTGAAGTGACTTCCCCTATCTGATTCTAAAGAGATCGGGAATCCAAAACGTGGTATTAGCTCTCTCAAGAGTAGTTTTGCAACTGTGAGACTGTCATTCCTGCGTGTAGGGTATGCTTCGATCCAGTGACTAAAAATGCACACAACCACCAACACATACTTCAAGCCTCCATGCACAGGCATCTCAATGAAGTCCATTTGCATCCTGCTGAATGGACCCCCTGCCCTTCCTATGTGGCTCAAATTTACTACGGTTCCCTTCCCTGCGTTCATCTGTTGGCAAATGACGCAACGGTGGCAAACTGCTTCAGCAACTTGACCTAATTTGGGGTTAAACCAATCAGTTTTAAACAATCTAATCATGGCATCCCTCCCAAGATGAGCTTGTCCATGGTAAAATCTGGCTATCTGTGTCAAAAGGCTGCTTGGAAGAACGAATTTCCCTTCACTTGAAACCCATAATTCATCTAGTCTCTTTACACATTGTGATTTGGTCCACAAGAGTTTCTCATCCTCACTGACATCATTCTGTAAGGATTTCAATTCGTCCATCGTATCTACCACCTTTAGAGCAAAGATTTCGCTTGGTTCGAGTTCTGGTTCACTTATCAAATTCCATTCATCCCTAAGCAATATACATTTCAATGCGCAAAACCTTGCGACTTGATCCGCATATCCATTTCCCAGAGAAACATAGTCTTGTCCCTTTGAGTGTGCACTGCATTTTACCACTGCTACTTCTCCTGGTAGTTGGATGGCATGTAACAATTCTCTTATTCTTTCACCATTTTTCACTGGTGATCCTGAAGAGGTCATGAAGCCTCTCTGTGACCACAATTGTCCAAAATCATGCACTATTCCAAACCCGTAATGGCTGTCAGTGTAAATGGTAACTTTCATTAATGCAGAGAGTTGGCAAGCTCTAGTAAGGGCTACCAATTCTGCTACTTGTGCAGAGTAAACTCCTTGAAGCCAAGATGCTTCCAAAACACCTGTTACCGTATATACAGCGTACCCTGCTTTCAATATACCCAGTGCATCTCTTAAACATGAACCATCAACAAAAATAATTTGATAATTTTCTTCCAATCGGGTATCTTTGATATCAGGTCTTGGTTTGGTGCAAAATTCAGTCACCTGAAGACAGTCGTGCTCGATGTCTTCGGCGTTCTCAATTTCGGCATTTTCACTGGGAAACAAGGTTGCTGGGTTCAACGTAGTGCACCTTTTCAGCTGCACATTAGGTGATCCCAGAATTATTGTTTCGTACCTTGTGAGTCTAGCACCAGTCATGTGTTGTGTTCGAGAACGTGTCAAAAGTATCTCGACTGAGTGAGGGACCATGACTGTTAAAGGGTGTCCCATCACTATTCCTTCACTCTGAGTGAGGCTGATACCAACTGCGGCTACGGCACGCAAGCACCCTGGCAGTGTTACTGCGACCGGATCCAAAGTAGCTGAAAAATATGCTACTGGTCTGCTTACGCCGCCATGGGCTTGGGTCAAGACAGACAAGGAACATGCATCACGTTCATGACAAAACAATGTGAAAGGCTTTGTGTAGTCAGGCATACCTAAAGCTGGAGCCCTGCACATGCATTCTTTCAATTCAATAAAAGCATCCATCTCATCTCCTTTCAGCTCAATTTCATCCAATGCATCCTTCTGGGTCAGTTTCAGTAAAGGTTTTGCTAGAGTTGAGAAGTTGGGAATCCATTGGCGACAGTAGCTCACCATTCCCAAAAACTTCCTCACCTCCCTCCTCGTCTTTGGGGGACTCATTTGAAGTACACTTGTTATTCTTTCCTTCATAATTCTTCGTGACCCTTTCTCTATTTGGTGACCCAAATATTTCACTTTCTTCTGGCAGAATTGTAATTTCGAAGGAGACACCTTGTGTCCATTCCTTCCCAAATGGTTCAATAGGGCAATGGTGTCGGCTGTGCAGCCACTTTCTGTCTTAGATGCAATCAGTAAATCGTCAATGTACTGTACTAGGGTTGACTCAAATGGCAACTCCAACGCTTCCAAATATTTCTTTAGAATCTGATTGAAAATTGACGGTGACTCCGAAAACCCTTGAGGAATTCGACACCAACTGTAAACTCTGTCTAAGAATTTGAAACAAAAGAGAAATTGGCTGTCCTCATGAAGAGGCACCGAAAAGAATGCTTGTGACAAGTCGATGACTGAGAACCATTCAGCATCACAAGGGACTTGAAACATTATCACAGCTGGATTTGGTACTACAGGGCAACATTTTATTATTATGTCATTTATTTTCTTCAAGTCCTGAACAATTTGGACCTTTCCACTTGGCTTTATTAGTCCCATGATTGGCGAATTACACGGACTGCTTAACACTTCTTTCAGTACCCCCTGCTTTACAAACTCATCAATGAGTTGGGCGACTTTCATGAGGGTGTCTTGTGCCATATGGTACTGTGGGGTCTGGGGAAAGGTTACATTGGGTTTTACAGTCACTTTCACTGGTTCCACTCCTTTCACCAATCCCACCTCTTTTCCTGTCATATCCCACACTTCTTTTCCGACTGTTTCCTGTAACTCAGCAGGAATATCTGCTTCAGTGATCATCGGATAAAGGGTAATCAGGGGATACTCTTCATCGACAGTCTCCACCTCATCCCCTCCTACACTGTCCTCTTCTTCCCCATCACTGCTTGTCTGAATTTTAATTCAATCGTTTGAACACATAATCGAACACCCCAATTTGCACAATAAGTCTCTCCCTAACAGTAATATCGGGCTTGAGTCACATACCACAAATTTATGTGTCCCTTGATAGTTACCAATTCTGACTTGAACTGGATCTGTGATTGGGTTCGTCAGGTACCTGTTTGCTACTCCCACTACCTGTACTGTTCTCCCTGAAAGTGGCAAATTTGGTACTTCAATGCTCCTAACAGTGGAACGTGTAGCTCCTGTGTCAACCAAAAATGAAACGCGATGACCCATAACTCTTCCCTCCACATACGGACCTTTTGATCAACTTCCAAGGATGCTGCAAGCACACAATTTCCCTCCTCATCTGAACTTTCACTCTCCCATACATCGTTTATTCCATTCTCGCTGTGTAGTGGGAATTGGTGTACTGTGTGATTTTGACTCATTCCCTGACCCGTGACCTGTTGAGGAAGCATTGCTTGCTGCTGATTCATTGGTGCTAAGGGTATTTGCATTTGCTGATTAGGTACCATAGGAAACTGCTGTTGCATTGGCTGCAATTGTGCCATTTGCACATGGGGCATTTGCACCTGTTGCGGTTGCATGGGTTGTAAACCCTGCAGCTGGTTTATATTGTTTTGGAAATTTGGGTTTGGACCTCTCAGTTTCGGTCCTCTCATAGTCTGGAATGTATTGACATCATTGTTTTGCTGACCTACACCTTCCTGCACCATCATTTGGCACTCCCGTTTCCAATGCCCGACGATTCCGCACGTGTGACATGGCATCACCTTCTTCATTGCCTGTATACCATTTGGAATCATAACGGTATTCAAATCAGGACCATTATTCACAAAACCTCCTCGGCCTCTGCCTCTCATCTGCGGCTGAAACATAGCGTTTCCCTGTTGCTGCTGCTGCGGCACCTGTTGTTGAAACCCTTGCAAACCTGTCTGAGCTGCTCTAAGCTGCATCACCATCACCTTTTCTTTCAATCTTTTCTGTTTGGTCTCAATCTCATCACTGCAGTATTTCGCATAATTCAACACTTCATCGATCGACTTTGACTGCCAACAAATCAAATGCGATTTAATCACCTGGCTGATTTCGGGCCACAGCCCTTCCACGAACCTGAACACAAAATGGAGCATGTCCTTTGGCTCAATCGTTTCCGTGCCACTGTAATTTTTAAACGCCTTCAACAATCTCTCGTAGTAAGCATGTATAGACTCTTTAACCTCTTGGGCTGTTCTGTCAATCCTCTGCCAATCCACATTTTTCGACGCAACCTTGGTTTTCAAGTGCTCGATCACCTTATGCTATAAGCTCATTACCGTGGGTGATGGCGCACCTGTGTCCCTGTCTCTCTCTGGTTCACTCGTCGGCCAACCTACAGCCCTTTTACAATCTTCCCACAAATCCACCGGAACCACAATTTCAAATAAAGTATTCAGGTCTTCCCAGAGACACTTCGCGAGTTTCACAAATCTATCTGTTTGTTGATACCACTCAATCGGCTTCTCTCTCAATTTGGGAAAGTCATCCGTAAAGGATTGAATATCGCACCTGTGCCATGGTACATGTACAAGTTTTCCCCCTGCTGTCTCTCTCATTGGTAACATAGTTATCAGATCGTCATTCTGTTGTTTTTTCTCATTCCGCTCTAGAGTATTTTCTTTCTTTTTGTCCTTTTTCTTAACCCACCTGCTTTCCCACTTGTCTAAACATCTCCAGACCTGTGCACTCTGCAGTATCTCTTTAAGGTGTGTTTTCATCCCTGCGGATCTCATGTGTTCAAAATCTTTTGTCTTGAAGTCTAGCCTGTAACTCCTGCTCAGGTGTTTAGTCTTACTTATATCGATCTCGTTTCTGTCTGCAATTTCTTGTAACTTCTTATGTATGCTGCTTACTTCTCTTGTAATCCTAGGGCACATGTATCTTAGTTCTTCCTCTGTGTATGATTCTAATCTGTTCAACCCCATTGTTCCCTCTACCAGTTCATCTGCCTCCGTACCCAACCTTATTTTATTCAGGTATTCTTCTCCCTTCCCGCTAGATGTACTCTGTGGGAAGTTCAGGCTGTTGAACCATTGTGTTAACTGTTGCGCGTTCAGTCCCATCAGTGTAGCAGTTACATCAACTGCCACTGATGGTTTCTGTAATGTTTCAGTCTGTGAGGTTAACGGTACTAATAGTGGTGGATGTGACCTTACCACGGTTGACGGGGCACAAATTGGAATTGGACTAAATTCCGACAAGGACCCAGATCCATTTGGCAGTGCCGCTAGCGGAGTTGTTTCTGGAGTGGTTTCTATGCATCTTCTCCCTGTCCCATTCTGTATCATTAACCCCTGGTCGCTTGTGCTTGAATTTGCCTGTATGTACAGTGGTACTGGTGGACCTACAGTGATAGGTAGAGATATTGCGTCTGGATTCTGTCTGTTCCCCGAATTCTGTGGCATGTTAATCCCCACATTGTGTTTCATCATTGCTGGCATACCTAACTGGCTTTCTATTACTCGCACTTCTTGTGTCTGCTTTTGGGGCATCGAGAACTGTGTTGATTCAGCTTGAATCAATGTCGGTCTCTGATAGTTTTGTCCTCCCTGCGCCATTGAATCAGAAGTCATTCCCATGTTATGCTCATCACAACAGTGCCTTTGAACCTGTGGCTGATAGTTATCAGCAGGTTTCAATGTCGGCACGTCTGGGTATATTCTCTGAATCTGTGGTATTTGTGGTGAGAAAGGCATGTCGGAGCTGCTCGGCCTCTGAGATATTCTCAAATTTGGTGTTACATTACCCTGTATTGGTTCTGGAGGGGCAGTACTAATGCTTGAGCCTTTTTCGCTTTCCACGTATGGTGGTGGGCGATCATTCAGCAATTGTATAATGAACTCCTCATCATCTGACTCGTCTCCCCTTTTTGAGTTTCTATTGTTCTCTCTCTCTCTGGACTGACTCCTGTTTGTCTTATAGGTGGCTTTCCTTCCTTCCGTCTCCGCTTCATCAGTAATCGCTGGAAACAATTTAATCCCCTGCAATACATCTGATCTCCAAACCTTTTGTGTGCTGTCCCATCTAGCGTCTGCTAGTGTTTTTTCTACTTTTCTTATTCTGGTCTCGAACTTCTTTTGTTGTTGGTTTCTAGCTATTAGCTCCCAAATTGCTAGTGCCTCAAACTGTGCTGGTCTTGGAGGTACTTTCATGTCGTATAGCGCAAATCTCAGCTTTTCTAAAACCCTTAGATTAAACGACCCGTGGATAGGGAACGCTACACTTCCATGTTTCTCTGTTAATTTGCACCATTGTTTTAACCATCGACATAGCGCTACACCCTTTTCTTCAATGACTATGTAAGCTGGTGTACCCTCAGGCGATGTCTCTTCTCCTACATTTGCTTTAATATAAACATCTCCCCTCATGGCACTCTTAAATGCTTTTAAAAATTTCATCTTTCCGTCTTTTGTTTTTCTAAAATATGTAATCAATAAGTGACTTTAATTCCCGGAATACTCTTCGCTTGCCTTTCCCCTTCCAATTGTGCTTCACGGACTGCGTCCAATCCGTGCGCGACCCTTCTCACCAACCGACCTATCCCAGCGCGGCTCCTAGTGACGTCACACTCACACTCTGCGGCTGTCAAAGTCCCGCGGCTTGTCCTCTTTTCATTCGGCTTCACTCATAAACTAATTTCTGCAATATAACGCGAGCACTCAACCAAAAGAATAAACAGATCTGTCGGTTTACTACAGGAAAGGTAATACAATCGCTTCAGAAACCTTAAGGATTTTTCACTAGCCTCTGCAGTTATTCCATCTTTCTCGGTTTCCCACTTTCGCAAGCAAAATTTGACCCGCAAACTTTACTCTCAACTGATCAATGAACTATTCTAGTGCACTTTAGAATTCGTCAAATCTCAAAGTCGAAGTTTTCTTTCACTCCGCAGCATTCATACCGACTTGTTGACCACGCCCGATCAACCTATTAAACCTGACCAGATCACAACATCAAACAAGTGTCACATACACTTTTCAACATACTCCAGAGTCTCTTGACCTCGCAGGGCCCGTCTCAACATCAACAACCACGTGGACAATTTTTCTGCTCAAAGCGCTACACACACGTGAAGTTCGACGACTTCCCTACTCTCACACCTTTGGAGTAACACTCCTCTAATATCTTTTAACCCCTTAAATCCTCACAAACTTCTCAATTAGTCTGCGGTAATAAGCTGTGCAAGCGCAAAACCCTAACTTCACTCATACCGTCACTAGAAACGCCGAGACCATTCTCATACCTCCATGTTCCTCATTCGCAAGCTCCGAGATTCCGGGAAAGTCATTGGGGGACTTAGGGCATCATCATCCCTCCAACTTGTTTTATCAAAGAAAATTCTAACTTGACTCTGTCTATTGTTCGGATGGGGTCCCAAAGGGCTAAACCATCCTCTGCTACGATCTACTGATAACGCGTCCAGCCCTTATAAATTACCTGTACCTGGACACGTTGGAGGTCGGTGAATCTTTTAACCGAGTCGGGCTCTCCTCATCCTAAAATAGTCGAGTCATTCAGATCAATAATCAGTAACTATTGCAATCGGTAATCAATACTCAATTAATAGATCAATATAGCACATCAGAAATCAATAACAGTTGGTATTTCGGCGCACCATGACCTTTCAGTCATGAATAACCACACCAGTTTATTAAAAGTTAGTGAATTTATTTCCCTATATTAACAAAGCTAGCACGATGTATATAAGTCTCAAAACCAAATTATATATGTATATGAACATTACTGGCTGTCCATAACGGCGGAAGAAACGCAATCTACGCAAAATCTGGATAATGATACACTCAGTTATCGCAATGCAAATCACTAATATGACTAACTGTATTTGACTAATTTCATACATTGGTCAGCATAACAAGATTTCAAATTGACATGGTGCATCAAATGAATCCCTCGACTAACCTCTAATTAGCATTGGCATGTGGGACTTCATGCAAAACGAATTTAGTCAACACAAATTTGGAAAACTTCTAGCTAGGACCCTATCAAAATAGCAGTTGGTACCTAAAAGGAAAAACACAATGCATAATACATTTATCCTTTCATATTTACCAAATACAATCAGAATTCAAGAAAAGTCTTCGTCCTTCAGGTACCGGTTGATCAGCATGGGGCAAGTTTCAAAGGGGCAAAGTTAAGGGCAAGCTTCCTTGCAGCGGCAAGGAGAATGGGGCAAAGTTACTGCATGGGCAAGACGGGGCAAATCAAAGTTAAAGTCTCTAGGGTGAGAATTCTTAAAGTCTCTTTCTCTCAGATAGAGAAAAGGGCATCAGGGTGTCGTCCAAAATGGAGTCTGGCATCTGGCTTCAAACTGACATCGAGGAAAATGGCTGACTTCTCTTTGTCCATTGGGTTTAAGTAAGAAACATTCCAAATTCTGCAGGGTCTTCCATTGGAGGGTTCATAGGTTGGCCTCAAATTGTCCAATGAAAATTGTCTTTTACTAGCGCTCATTTATGCATACACTGTCCTTGGAGCCTTGGAACACAAGTTGTAACATGGGTTGCCAATTATTTTACTATCTGTACCTTCATTGTCCGCACCTGCAGACTGACCTTGTATCAAAGGGGATGAAACCGGCCTAGTACGAAACCTTGGAGATAAGTGTATCAGTCAGCTCTACTGGAAAAATACAACTTCAAGCAAGAATATATGTTTCATTAGTTCAAGGAAAAAGCCATGCAGTTAGAATTTGAGACCAGGCAACTAGGCCAAAGCCTGTACTAAATTTAAGCTAGGCAAAACAGTTTTCAAACAAGAAATCATGGCATACATTTGCAATTATGACGGATTACTACATTTTCAATACTTCATGATTAATAAAGCTCGTTTACAATGATGGCGAACTACCCCGAGGGCACAATTTCCCTCGTACATTATTTTCTTGACTAAAATCACACTTCATTATATGTTTTGATTACACGATATGTATGAATATATGTCGGCCCTTCTTTTTCTGCGTCATCAGTGGTCATTACACACAACATGAAAACTTTTTCCATAGAGGCTCCAAACAAAAACAAAAGTGTTTATACAAATGCTACAAGACAAATTGGAAAACGTTGCATAGCACCAGCTGAGGAAGACGTAAACAAGGAAATGCAAGCGCATTATAGATAAAGCCATTTTTCAAGACATTACACACAAAAAAATCTAGGTTAGATTTGTCATAGCGGTCGAAAGTTTGTTCATAGATACCAGTAAGATTTTGGACTAGCAAGTGGCTGTGAAATGCCTTGTTGGGTTGGCCACGAGCTTCCAAGGGAGGCATAAGTGGGCCACTAGGTTGCTGAAATTCGAAACACTTTATTCCTTTGAATATTATCTGTTGCTGTGGCAGCGGAAGAAGCAATGTCCAGCGAGGCTGCAGGCCAGCTTAGAGTGAGGAACGACCGGTGGAGTCTCATGGATAGGGACTGATTGCCCACAGGCCTAGTACCTGGAGTGTAGCGGGCAGGGGGCAGAGAATTTTTCCTTATGGGTATTGCTTAACAGGAAAACGTAATGAAGCCACTTCCTGATACAAGTGACAGACACAGTGTGAGATCTAGGATATGCTAAATGGGTATCTGCTCGGAAAACTGCCATATATAGAAAAATAGAGTGTGGCAATTATATAATTAGGTTAGGCATGATTAGCCACTTGTGGTACTTTCTGTTATGTTCTTCCAACTGTCATTAAGTGTAACAGCTTAACCACCAAGTGCAAAGTTGCACTGTCCAAGATGGAAAGCGCATGCTCAAAGTTATGTAAATGTCTTTACATTTGAGAGCTCCTCATTAGATTGCCAGATCTTGCATCATATTACTGGAAACCCAGCTGAACATTCTTACACACCTCCATCAATCAAAATCTGGAGGCATACCAGGAGTGTGCACAGCTAAAACACTGCATTACACAGTCCTCGTACAGAGTAAAAATTCATTCAATAGTTTCCAGTGAGACCCGTCTGCTGAACCTATGTTGGAAAATATTTTTAAAATAACTCAAAATTATTACTGATGTTACTAAAGCATATCCCCCCAAATACTGGAGCTGTGGGAAAGATTAAAAACAATAAACATTATTGTAACACCTTAATAAACTATGGCATCTGTATGCTGCTAGTGAAGTTCCCAGGTTCAGTCTTCAAAGTGATGGACCACATTATCTCTAGATTCACACGGAGTAGTAAAAAACGAGGATGAACGTTATAACAAGGCATACCTTGAGGAGGGATCCGACCAGTGGACTCCAAGTGCTACAAGACAGCATTATTGTTAGCAAAAAACATGGTATTTTTTAGGCCTCAAATGTCCCTGATCTAGATCCACCATGGGTTAGAACTGAGAGTGAGCTTAATGGACAGGGTCAATTTTAAGAACCAATCTGAACATAATGCACTTACAACTTGAGTTGCTACAAATTTACTTGGAAGTCTAAAGAGTAAAGGCAAATGTTAAAATAATGTATTCTTACTATCTTCCCATTTGGAAGGATATCCTCATCAGACGTGATAACAAACAGATGCATTGGGAACTGTTGGGATAAAAAAATATAGATTTGACAAAGGACCTGATGGAAGGCGAGGGCTTCAAGCCCTTCCCAAAATTCAGGCACATTATGTCTTACATAATATTGAATTCTACCTTTTTTTAACCCCTTCGCTGCCAAGCCTTTTCCCCCTCAGGTGGCAGGCCTTTTTTTGGCTATTTAGGGCAGGGCGCGCTTAGGCCCTCATAACTTTTCGTCCACATAAGGTACCCACGCCAAATTTGCGTCCTTTTTTTCCAACATCCTAGGGATTTTAGAGGTACCCAGATTTTGTGGCTTCCCCTGAAGGAGACCAAGAAATTAGCCAAAATACAATGAACATTTCATTTTTTTTTTTTTTAAATGGGCAAAAAAGGACTGCAGAAGAAGGCTTGTGTTTTTCCTCCTGAAAATGGCATCAAGAAAGGGTTTGCAGTGCTAGAATTACCAGCTTCCCAGCTTTCAGGAACAGGCAGACTTGAATCAGAAAACCCAATTTTTCAACACACTTTTGGCATTTCACTGGGACATACACGATTTTTTGTGCTTTCAGCCTACTTCCAGTCAGTGACAGAAATGGGTGTGAAATCAATGCTGGATCCCAGAAACCTAAACATTTCGGAAAAGTAGACAAAATTCAGAATTCAGCAATGGATAATTTGTGTAGATCCTACAAGGGTTTCCTACAGAAAATAATAACTGAAATAAAAAAATATTGAAATTGAGTTAAAAAACAGCAATTTTTCTCTGCATTTTACTCTGTAACGTTTTCCTGCACTGTCAGATTTTTTAAAGCAATATACCGTTACGTCTGCTGGCCTCTTCTGGTTGCAGTGATATGTAGGGCTTGTAGGTTCATCAAGAACCCTAGGTACCCAGAGCCAATAAATGAGCTGCACCTTGCAGTGGGTTTTCATTCTATACTGGGCATACAGCAATTCATTTGCTGAAATATAGAGAGTGAAAAATAGGTATCAAGAAAACCTTTGTATTTCCAAAATGGGCACAAGATAAGGTGTTGAGAAGCAGGGGTTATTTGCACATCTCTGAATTCCGGGGTGCCTATACCATCATGTGATTTACAGGGCATTTCTCAAATAGACGTCTTTTTTACACACTGTCTTATATTTGGAAGGAAAAAATGTAGAGAAAGACAAGGGGCAATAACACTTGTTTTGCTATTCTATGTTCCCCCAAGTCTCCTGATAAAAATGGTACCTCACTTGTATGGGTAGGCCAGGCGCCTGCGACAGGAAATGCTCCAAAAATCATACGTGGACATACCACGTTTTCCCAAAGAAAACAGAGGTGTTTTTTGCAAAGTGTCTACCTGTGGATTTTGGCCTCTAGCTCACCTGGCACCTAGGGAAACCTACCAAACCTGTGCATTTTGTTAAACTAGAGATCTAGGGGAATCCAAGATGGGGTGACTTGTGGGGCTCTCACCAGGTTCTGTTACTCAGAATCCTTTGCAAACCTCAAAATGTGGCTAAAAAAACACTCTTTTGTCACATTTTGGTGACAGAAAGTTCTGGAATCTGAGAGGAGCCACAAATTTCCTTCCACCCAGCATTCCCCTAAGTCTTCCGATAGAAATGATACCTCACTTGTGTGGGTAAGCCTAGTGCCCACAACAGGAAATGCCCCAAAACACAACGTGGACACATCACATTTTTCCGAAGAAAACAGAGGTGTTTTTTGCAAACTGCCTGCCTGTGGATTTTGGCCTCTAACTCAGCTGGCACCTGGGGAAACCTACCAAACCTGTGCATTTGTAAAAACTAGAGACCTAGGGGAATCCAAGATGGGGTGACTTGTGGGGCTCTCACCAGGTTCTGTTACCCAGAATCCTTTGCAATCCTCAAAATTTGGCTAACAAAACACTTTTTCCTCATATTTCGGTGACAGAAAGTTCTGGAACCTGAGAGGTGCCACAAATTTCCTTCCACTCAGCGTTCCCCCAAGTCTCCTGATAAAAATGATACCTCACTTGTGTGGGTAAGCCTAGTGCCTGCGACAGGAAATTTCCCAAAACACAACGTGGACACATCACATTTTCCCAAAGAAAACAGAGGTGTTTTTTGCAAAGTGCCTACCTGTGGATTTTGGCCTCTGGCTCAGCCGGCACCTAGGGAAACCTATGAAACCTGTGCATTTTTAAAAACTAGAGACCTTGGGGAATCCAAGATAGGGTGACTTGTGGGCCTCTCATCAGGTTCTGTTACCCAGAATCCTTTACAAACCTCAAAATTTGGCTAAAAAACACTTTTTCCTCATATTTAGGTGACAGAAAGTTCTGGAATCTGAGAGGAGCCACAAATTTCCTTCCACCCAGCGTTGCCCCAAGTCTCCCGATAACAATGATATCCCACTTGAGGGGGTAGCCCTAGTGCCTGCGACAGGAAACGCCCCAAAACACAACTTGGACACATCACATTTTTTCAAAGAAAGCAGAGGTGTTTTTTGCAAAGTGCCTACCTGTGGATTTTGGCCTCTAGCTCAGCCAGCACCTACAGAAACCTACCAGACCTGTGCATTTCTGTAAACTAGAGACCTAGGGGAATCCAAGATGGGGTGACTTGTGGGGCTCTCACCAGGTTCTGTTACCCAGAATCCTTTGCAATTCTCAAAACTTGGCTAAAAAAACACTTTTTCCTCATATTTCGGTGACAGAAAGTTCTGGAACCTGAGAGGAGCCACAAATTTCCTTCCAATCAGCATTCCCCCAAGTCTCCAGATAAAAATTATACCTAACTTGTGTGGGTAAGCCTAGTGCCTGCGACAGGAAATTCCCCAAAACACAACGTGGACACATCACATTTTCCCAAAGAAAACAGAGGTGTTTTTTGCAAAGTGCCTACCTGTGGATTTTGGCCTCTAGCTCAGCCAGCACCTGCAGAAACCTACCAGACCTGTGCATTTCTGAAAACTAGAGACCTAGGGGAATCCAAGATGGGGTGACTTGTGGGGCTCTCACCAGGTTCTGTTACCCAGAATCCTTTGCAATCCTCAAAACTTGGCTAAAAAAACACTTTTTCCTCATATTTCGGTGACAGAAAGTTCTGGAACCTGAGAGGAGCCACAAATTTCCTTCCAATCAGCATTCCCCCAAGTCTCCAGATAAAAATGATACCTCACTTGTGTGGGTAAGCCTAGTGCCTGCAACAGGAAATTCCCCAAAACACAACGTGGACACATCACATTTTCCCAAAGAAAACAGAGGTGTTTTTTGCAAAGTGCCTACCTGTGGATTTTGGCTTCTAGCTCAGCCGGCACCTAGGGAAACCTACGAAACCTGTGCATTTTTAAAAACTAGAGACCTTGGGGAATCCAAGATGGGGTGACTTGTGGGCCTCTCATCAGGTTCTGTTACCCAGAATCCTTTGCAAACCTCAAAATTTGGCTAACAAAACACTTTATCCTCACATTTCGGTGACAGAAAGTTCTTGAATCTGAGCAACCACAAATTTCCTTCCACCCAGCGTTCTCCTACGTCTCCCGATAAAAATGGTACCTCACTTGTGTGGGTAGGTCTAGTGCCCGTGACAGGAAATGCCCCAAAACACAACGTGGACACATCACATTTTCCAAAAGAAAACAGAGGTGTTTTTTGCAAACTGCCTGCCTGTGGATTTTGGCCTCTAGCTCAGCCGGCACCTAGGGAAACCTACCAAACCTGTGCATTTTTAAATACTAGAGACCTAGGTAAATCCAAAATGGGGTGACTTGTGGGGCTCTCACCAGGTTCTGTTACCCAGAATCCTTTGCAAACCTCAAACTTTTGCTAAAAAAACACTTTTTCCTCACATTTCAGTGACTGAAAGTTCTGGAATCTGAGAGGAGCCACAAATTTCCTTCCACCCAGCATTCCCCCAAGTCTCCCGATAAAAATGATACCTCACTTGTGTGGGTGGGCCTGGAGCCTGCCCAGAAAAAGGCCAAAATCCTGTAGAGATTGAGGGGATAGCACAGCGAGTTAATAAGCACACATTTTTCTTTTATACATCTTTAGGCTGACTCAGCTTTGGGGACCCACACAAGTGAGGTGTCATTTTACTTGTGAGGCTGAGGGGAACGCCGGGAAGTAGGAATTTTGTGCCGGAGCGGTGATCCTACAAAGAAAAGTCAGGAAAATATGCTTTTGTAAGCACATTTTGAGGTTTGCAGAGGAGTCTGGGTAAGAAAATGTTGGGAGATCCACGCAAGCCACACCTCCCTGGACTCCTTGGGGTGTCTAGTTTAAAAAAATATCTGGGTTTGGTAGGTTTCCATAGATGAAGGCTGCACCCAGGACCAAAAACATAGGTGCCCCTCCCCCCCAAACACAGGTAGTTTTGTAATATATCATTTTAATATGTCCACGTACGTCTGTGATGTGCCAAACACAAAAATTGTGAAAAGAAATGCACTTAGGTTATGTGAAAAAGACCCCTCACCCACCAACCAAGTTGGTGGCATGCTTTATCATCGGGGTCCCACCTGAGACACCTAGCGTGTCACAAGTGTGCTGCGACGCCTGATTACAGCGGAGTAGGTTTTGTCATTTTTACCACACATACTGGTTGGATTTGGCACGAGGGTGAGTGATGGTTCAGTAGATCAAATGTTATTAACAAGAGATTTCACAAAAGTGAAATGCACTGTTAATAACTGAGAGGCCAAAAAACTGAACCAATGACTCACAGCTCGTGAGCTGTAAAGCTGCGTCAAGGCACCAACCATTTTACAGTCCATTCACACACCTTTCATACATGACATGCACAAGGCCATTCACGCCGCCAGCCACGGGCCCAGCACATTACAACACTCGCATTGATAGACAGCGCCACTAAGGAGCCCATTACTTACATATGCCCACATGCCTGATACAGCAATCACACTAGCTGATGGGAGTGTGTGGACTGATGTTTGGCTGGCACCGCCAGCCAAGCACCACTCAACACACACCGACAGCCAAGCGCCATTCCACGCACACGCCAGCCAAGCGCCACCCCACACACACCACCAGCCAAGCACCACCCCAAGCACACTGCCAGCCAAGCGCCACCCCACGCACACCGCCAGCCAAGTGCCACCCCACGCACACCACCACCCAAGCGCCACCCCACACACACTGCCATCACTTTTTTTTTGTTTATAAACAACAAAGAAACCACTAATTATAAAATAAGTACAAAATTACAAACACAAAAGCTCTAACTAAATACATGACAGTAATGCCAACTGTGAAACTGAACATATGAAAATATAAAATAGGCAGTTTACGCTCACGGTATTTCCCCCAAAAAAATCTTGGTGTGGTTACTCCTGAAACAGCCGGCCACACACAGCCCAAGCTTTGAATGGCAATCGGGGCAGTACATCCGGCTCTCCCTCCGGATACCTCTTTGGGCACATACTCTACATTTCTTAGTGGGCAAGTCTTTTTTGGGAGTGGGAGGAATGTGATCTGGAAAGTGACAATCACACCACAATTAGGCTCTCTATCACTGACTCCTGAAATTTAACAAATTTCATCCTTGACTCAGGTGAACAATCCTTGAACACAATAAAAGCATTAAAAGTTACCAAATGAAATAAATATAGGGCCAACTTTTTATACCACACGTAAGACTTACGAAGAGCAATGTAAGGTTCCAACCTCTGATCTACTCTATCAACACCACCCATGCACCTATTGTAGTCCAAAATGCGCGCAGGTTTGCGCGCTTCGGCAACCTGACCCCAAACAGTCACAGGGGAAGTACTCTCACCATGGATGGTAGATAGCATGTACACATCCCTCCTGTCTGAAAATTTCAGAGCTAGCAGCTCATTATTCCGCAAGGCACTGCACTGTCCCCTCTCAAGTTTTTTACAGACAAGCTCCCTTGGATAGCCTTTCCGGTTAGAACGGATTGTGCCACAAGCAATGGTGTCCACTCTAAACAACTCCTTGAGCAACTGCACTTCAGTGTAGAAATTATCTACGTACAAATGGTGACCTTTGTTAAACAGTCGTCTACCAAGTTCCCACACAATTTTCTTACTAACTCCAAAAGTGGGCGGAGAAGTAGGACGGTCAATACTGGAATCCCTACCAGTGTAGACCCGGAAATTATACTTGTATCCTGTACTACTTTCTGACAACATACACAATTGAATTCGGTACCGTGCCCTCTTACTAGGAATGTACTGCTTAAAAACTAAACGCCCCTTGAAAAGGACCAACGACTCGTCCACACTTATCTCTTTGCCTGGAACATAGTGAAAACCGATCTACAAAATGATCAAGGACAGGCCTAATCTTAAAAAGACGATCATTATCAGGGTGATCTCAGGGCAAGGCTAAAGCATTGTCTACATACGAAGAAGAAGCAAATAGTGATTACAAGTCATAGTTGCAGGAAATATAGCCGTTGCCATTAAGGGACTAGTAGGCCAATAAGAAGCCAGTGACGGCTTCCTTATCAACGACATCAAAAAAGTCAAACCTAAATCCTTTTTCATCTCTTCCAGAAATGTGGGAACCCACTGAGTAGCTCTAGATTGAGGCCTAAGTCTGTCAACGTTGTCCCTCAAATATTGCTTGGCATACAAATTAGTCTGCTCCACAATCTCTTCCAAAAATACATCTCCATAAACATGTGAAAGAAATTGACAGGCAAAAAGTTTTCCGTATTGACTCTACACCCTGGGAGATCAGTAAATGCAGGTAACTGAGGCTGCTTCATGTTTTGGGGCAATCCAGGTGTCAGGTCTTCTAATGGGACACCCTTCAGCCCCAGGCTGCTGCACTCTTGGCACATCAATGTCCTCCTCTAAAACTGGCCCTTCATCTGCACTTAGAGTGGCTTTCTCATCAGAAGAATCCTCTCTGACAGAAAACTCACTGCCAGAATCTTCACTTGCTCCTCTGCCTCAGATGCAGGGTCAGTCTCATAATCATGGTCAGAAGACGACTCAAAAAGCATGCCAACAACTTGCTGGTCAGTCACTCTGCAGCTAGCCATCATCCTTTCTAGCAATAAATGGATTGCCAACAACAACCAGCACTAAAATAAGTAATAACCAAAGTGTAGCTTTATCACAAAGAGTTATGTTCTAAAAAACTATACCACTCACTTGCCTGAAAAAGCTACTCACCAGCAACTACTCTGCACAGACACAGCACTCACCAATGATATCCCACTAAAAAGAAAAAAAAAAAAAATTAGACATATGACAACACAAATATCATCGTGCTCAAATCTAAGGACAATTTCACACACAATCCTGCATTTAGTATACCACCTACAAACATGTCATTCATGAATGTCAACAATACTCCTTTGGAGTAAATTGCTTTTACTTACCTAAAACATGCAACTATGCAAACCGCAGGACAGCTACTGCCAAAACCGCAAGGATCCACAGCAAAGGAAGCAAAATCTTTGAACTAAAACAGAAAGAAGAAATAAACTGTTATAATCACAAATACAAAAACTTCACCAGTTGACAAACACCCCGCCACCAAGAACTTAGAAATTGTCCCTGGTGCCTAACTGGCTTCTGCCGGGGGGGCAGATGGGCCTAAAAAAATAGGCAGATCTGTCCCCAACGGGAGCAGAAATGGCCATTAGTAATGTGCCCCCCTTTGGGGGCCGACCCTTGCCAAAGGGGCCGCCCCCCCACCAAACACACACACAGACACACAAGATCCCTGGTGCCTAAGTGGATTCTGCCCCCCTTGGGGGCAGATGGGCCTAAAAAAATAGGCCGATCTGCCCCCAAGGGGGGCAGGAATGGCCAACAGCTCAGTACCGTGTTAGGGGGGGCGACCTTTGCCAAAGGGGGCGAAAGGGGGCACCCGCATCACAAATAAACTAAGGGAAACAAAACAAAAAAGTCCCTCACGTCTTGGTGGCTTTGGGGCAGAAATGGCCAACAGCTCTGTGCCCCCTTTAGGGGGCGACCCTTGCCAAAGGGGGCAAAAGGGGGCACCCCCAGCACAAAACAAAAAAAGGGGAACAAAAAAAAAAAATCCTGGCGTATTGGTGGTTTCTGCCCCCCCTTGGAAAAAGAAATAGGCCCATCTGCCCACAAGGGGAGCAGAAATGGCCATCAGTAATGTGCCCCCCTTTGGGGGGCGACCCTTGCCAAAGGGGCTGCCCCCCACACAAAACACACACACACAAGATCCCTGGTGCCTAAGTGGATTCTGTCCCCCTTGGGGGCAGATGGGCATAAAATAAATAGGCTGATCTGCCCCCAAGGCGGGCAGAAATGGGCAACAGCTCTGTGCACCCTTTAGGGGCGACCCTTGCCAAAGGGGGCGAAAGGGGGCACCTCCAGCACAAAACAAAAAAAGGGGAACAAACAAAAAAAATCCCTGCCAGAAATGGTCAATGCTAATTTCCCTCCTTTGGAGGGGCGACCCTTGCCCAAGGGTTGCCCTCAAACACACAAAACACACACCACACAATCCCTGGGGCCTAGTGGGTTTCGACCCACCCCGGGGGCGAGATCGGCCAAAAACATGGCCGATCTAGCCCCAAGGGGGGCCAAAACATATAAAAAAATATTGCCCCCGGGGCAGCGACCCTTGCCTTAGGGGTCGCTGCCCAAATACTTCAATAATAAAAATCCCTGGTAGTCTAGTGGGTTTCGACCCCCCTGGGGGCAGATCAGCCAAAAAAACGACCGATCTGCCCCAAGGGGGGCAGAAACAGGATTTATGATTGCCCCCCCAGGGGAGCGACCCTTGCCCAAGGGTTCGTTCCCCTAAATAAAATTGAAAGGCAATCCCTGGTGCCTAGCGGGGATTCCTGCTCTACGATCGCGGGCCCCTCCCGCGGTCGTGGGGCAGGAATCCATTGAAAACAGGCACAGAGGGAAAGGAAAAACTCTTTCCTTTCCACCTGTGTCTGTTTTCCCCCCAAAACCCCCAAAAAGAGAGGGGCTTACCTGGTGAAGTCCTCTCATCTCGACTCGCTGGAAGCAATTGTCTTCCAGCACGTCCTCAGCAGCTTCTGATGACGTCGGCGCGCTGTGACCGATCTGACATCATCAGATTGCCGAGGGGGGGGGGGTCAGGGTGGAAGAGGAAGCGATTCCCCTTCCATACCTGACTGGGGGGTGGTGGAGGGAGGCCCACGGGGGGAGCACTAGTGCTCCCCCCCATGGGCCGGGTGCAGGACAAGCTGGTCTCGTCCCAGGCACAGGGCAACTGTGTGCCTGGATGAGACCAGCTCGTCCTGGGCATGGGAGGGGTTAAACTAGCAAGATCTTCATAAAAAAGGAAACTACTATCAAAGTAGATTATATAGCCTCAAAAATGTAGAATGTAATAATGAAAACAATCTCAATTGATCAAGGCATGGAGAATATGTGGACATTTAAATTGGAAAAAAATGTATCACTCAACTTTTAACAAAGGGGATAGATTTACTGAGATTTCATGCAATGCTATGTAGCAAGGCAATTTGCTTCGTTGTGTTGCATGAAAGGGAAAGAGCAGAAATGTGCCATATCTACCAAGATATGATACTCTGCTGCTCTTTCTTAGTGTTGGTACACTGTGTGCTCCCTAACACCAATGCTGGCACCCTTGCATAATGCTTCAGGGATGCCGTTATGGATTGTTTTTGTGCTGGAAGAGATACCTTCCTATGTTTTCCTCTTTCTATGTGTGAAGCAGAATGCACCATGATTCAGAAAGGAAAAGTAACAAGGAGAAAGAAAGATACTTCTCCTAAATTCACCTCTCTGTTGTAGGTGCACCATTTTGGCTCAATCCCAGGTTTCCTGCCTTTATTAAATCTGGTATTACTACAAATTCCATGGGGGGTGCAAAGGTACCCCCACACTAAACCCACAGAATTCATCTCACAACGAAATGTAATGCAATGCAGGGCAAGCTGTTGTGTTGCCTTACATTTCTTTACAAACTCATGCAAGGTGCGCATATGGACCCTTGTGTTCATTTGTAAGTCCAGGTTCAGTTGAATCTATGTTACATAGGATACCATACAGACTACCCAAAGTAGGCCTATGAAATAATGTGCTGTGTTAGGTCATATTTTCTGATTCTACTCACTATGACTGCCAACTGTGAGGAAATTAAAAACTTTTGGTTGGTGGTAATATCTATCTCTAACAAGACTGTGTACATAAGATGTTGTGAGGAACTGTACGATTTATGCTTATAGGATGTAAACTTCAAATATTTACCCTTGGAGAAATCTATTTGACTGTGGGCCACATGTACTAACATTAGGAATAGAGATTTCCTGATTGCAATTATCTTCGAATCACAGTTAGAAAATGGCTATTCCTAATGTATAAATCTGTTTATTTAAAAATAGAAATTCCATGTGGGTCACAAATCGACTGAATGTTGATGAGGTAGGTCATAATTTGTGGCCCTCTAGTAATCATAGCCATTAAGGGGATGGTGTCCTGCTGGGGTCAGTAGAGCACCATGTTTGTGATTGCTTTTTAATGAAACAATATATATTTTTTAATTTTAAATTCAGACCGTTTTCATTAGAGGAAAACGGGATACATTTAAAAAAATATATATATATATTTAAGTTTAATTTCTTAAGAGTAGGTTAGTGGTCCATGGTACCTCTGCCTGCTCTTGAAATGTTTAGCATAACATTCTAAAAGGGGTTCCAAGAGGAACCCTTACCTTTTCTGAATGGGTTACCACTACAAGTTTGTATGTCAGTAAAAGATTAATGTTTTGCAACCAGAAATTGGTTGTAGAACATTAATACATACTGTAGGAAAATGGCATGGCACTCCCCTCGGGGTGCCATGGCCACAACCCACTGCCTGTGGCATAGGTAAGTCACTCCTCTAGCAGGCCTTATAGCCCTAAGGAAGGGTGCACTATATCACAGGTGAGGGCATAGCTGCATGAGCACTATGCCCCTACAGTGTCTAAGCCAATTCTTTGACATTGTAAGTGCAGGGTAGCCATAAAGAGTATATGGTGTGGGAGTTTGTTAAACACGAACAGTTCCATAATGGCTACATGGAATACTGGGAAGTTTGGTATCAAACTTCTCAGCACAATAAATCCTCACTGATGCCAGTGTGGGATTTATTGAGAAATGCACACAGAGAGCATCTTAGAGATGCCCCCTGTATGCGAGCCCAACTACTAGTGCTAAGCTATCCAGTTTCTGCCAGCCTGCCACATCCAGACGGGTTTCTGGCCACATGAGGTGAGTGCCTTTGTGCACTCCGTGGGCAGGAACAAAGCCTGCACTGGATGGGGGTGCTTCACACCTCCTCCTGCAGGAACTGTAACACCTGGTGGTGAGCCTCAAAAGCTCAAGCCTGGTATTACAGCACCCCAGGGCATTCCAGCTAGTGGAGATGCCCACCCTCCAGACACAGCCCCCACTTTTGGTTGCAAGTCTGAAGGAGATAATGAGAAAAACAAGGAGGAGTCACCCTCCAGCCAGGACAGCCCCTAAGGTGTCCTGAGGTGAGGTGACCCCTGCATTAGAAAATCATCCATCTTGCTTTGGAGGATTTCCCCCAATAGGATTAGGGATGTGCCCCCCTCCCCACAGGGAGGAGGCACAAGGAGGGTGTATCCACCCTCAGGGATAGTAGTCATTGGCTACTGTCCTCCAGTCCTAAACACACCCCTAAATTAAGTATTTAGGTGCGACCCTCAACCCAGGAAACCAGATTCCTGATGACCTGAAACAAGAAGAAGGACTGCTGACCTGAAAGCCCCACAGAGACGACAGAGACAACAACTGACTTGGCCCCAGCCCTACCGGCCTGTGTCCAGACTCAAAGAACCTGCAACAGCGACGCATCTAGCGGGACCAGCAAGTTATGCCGACTCAGAGGACTGCCCTGCAACCCAAAGGACCAAGAAACTCCTGAGTACACCTGCTCTGTCTGAACATCCAAGAAGAAACTATCTTTAAAGGGACTCCAGCCTCACTCTGAAAGCGTGAGTCCCCAACACTCTGCACCCCACATCCCTGGCTCATGTCCAGAGAAACCAGCACTGCAGCGAGGACCCCCAGGCGACTCCCACGACGTGGACTCCCTGAGACGACCTCCCTGCACCCCCACGGTGACGCCTGCAGAGAGAATCTAGAGGCTCCCCCTGACCACGACTGCCCGGTAACAAAGAACCTGACGCCTGGAAGAAGCACTGCACCAGCAGCCCCCAGGCCCGAGGGAAACCAACTACTGGTGCAGGAGTGACCAGCAGGCAGCCCTCAAAAAGCTTTCTTTGCGGCCGCAAACAGTCCGATTCTGCAAATCGGACCATTTGCAATCTCAAAAACGCATTGTACAACTGGCCCTATATTCTCAAGTCAGGCTCCTGTGAAAAGGGTGGAAGTGACCTAAACATTAAAATGGAGTTTTGAAATATATTTACAAAAAATAATATGGGTAAATCACACTACGACGAATATTAACACTTCAAATAACCAAAATTTCAATGACCTAATTTAGAGGGACTTCCGTGATGTAGTCCTCTTACAATTCTACACAACCTAGAGCGTTCTTGCTTCTTTTTCATTTTCTTAGTCCAATGTTCTACTCTTCTATTTCTCTATTTTTCTTTCTTTTCTCATTATTCCTGTCCTTTTGGCACTTTACCGTGCCATTTGTGTTATTAATATGACATTGCAATATAAGATGTATGGTGAATTCCTATTCATCTTTGTTTTGAGAAATCAAAAAAAGATTCCAACATATAAGAGATATTAGAAAAATAATTGAACCTTAGGGGGAAGCCAATGATTAAACCCCTGCCAGCTGCTGTTCCAATTTCAATAATTAAACCGTCCATCAAGTAAGCATCTTCATTTTCATGCCCCAGGTCCTTTGATCCCATCGAGAATGACTTTAGCAGAACTTCTTGAAGGTGTCAGCAACATTAACAGATAGGGCCTGATTACAAGGTAGTCGGTGTATTCCGACCCATGCGTAAATGCCTGTTTACACACAGGCCATAATGACGAGTTGAAAGGTATCATTATCAGATGTGTTAAATACTTCAAGCTTCCTTACATTTCAGGAGGTCAAACCTGCTGAAATTTAGCAGGGGAAATGTGTAAGGTATTTATAGTACCATGCAGATTTTGGTGTGCTGAACACCAAAATCTGCATGTTATTCTCCACAAACCTGTAATAGGTGCTGTTTATTGCACCGGATAAACAACATACACTGTGGTATCTTTATCTATACGCTAAATAAAACCTACACTTATAAACAGGACCACAGACACAGCTGGGAGAGGAGAAAAGTGACCAACAGAGAGAAACATTGAAATCTGCAATCAAGAGATTACACCTCAGCCCAAAGTCAACTGATGTGAAAACTCCTAGGCGCAGGTCTGTGAGATGGGATTCAATCACATTGCACTGCTTGCTTTCCTCATATAGGAAGAATGATCAAACTGTTAAAAAAGCCCCCTCTTTCACACATTGAACTAACAGAATGCACGCTACATGAATACTTGTGATCTACTCTCTGCTTGCCTGTAGGAGTGTAAGATCACGAAGGCTTTTTTCACTGTTGTATTGATTTCCTTGTAATTGATTAGAATAGCCTTGACATAGAAGAATCAAAGCGCAAATTGAAAATATTTTATTTCAACTTATAAGTAATAATGAGGACTGCAATATTTCTCATCTCAAACACCCGAACCGAATGCAGAAGCACTATTCTGCACGTATGGTGGCTGCATGCACTGCTGTTTGTTTCACTATAGGCCCTTCCCCAGTCTGTTCTCCACAGTTACTGCTCTCCACCGCAGATCCTGCACCTAACCTTTTAGGACTTCTCTACTCCTGTTAAAATGATTCATCTTGACGGGACGTGATGTTTCCACCTTCCGCTTGTACCCTCCAGCCCAAGATATCCGATCAGCTTTCCGAATGAAGAGGAGCTCTTCCTTTGACAACGGATCCGGGGCTGATGTCAGGGCTGCTCTTCTCTGTTACAGAAACAGTGTCTACTCTTACTTGAGGTGTGCCCGACACGTCAGTCGTGCTTTGGCATGTATAGCAAGATGGGGCACTTCCACGTGCATGCCTTTAAGAGAATTTATCACTCAAGCAAACCCTTGCCAGTGTGCTCTTCTCGGTGAATGACGCACAGGTTAACCTTCCTGCTCTGTTGCATGATGCATTGAAAACGTCCTCATTCATCTCGGTGAATGCCCCCCCGGGTCTCCTTCGCCTTCATCTTGGTGAATGACCCACAGACTGATTTTCTCACTCTTTCCAGCATGTGATCTGTAGGCCTCCATCCCTGATCTTGTCAGCCACAAGCCACCCTTCCTGTTTTTCCCTGTAAATAACACACATGCCTTCTTTCTCGTTCTGTTTGGTGAATGACATACAGGCCAACTTTGGCCAAGCTACTCAGTGAATGACATACAGGCCAACCTGTGATACCACCCAGTGACTTCTGCTGTGAAATAAAATTGGGGAGCAGCGGGGGGAGAAAAAGAATCAAAAAAGTTAAATAGCACTTACCTAGTGGTCGCTGCTTTGGTGCTCTTCTGTTGCTCTCGACTCCATGCACAGTCTCCTAGACTCCCTACACCAACTCAGATGCTGCTCTTATTCTCTTAATACCCAGCATGAGAGAAGCGCCGGGATTGGTCTGAGTGGTCTGGTTTGAAGCTCAGTCATGCCCTGGGAGCCTGTGTCTGTTCTCCACCCGGTTGTGCAGCACAGCTCGGCTGGAGAGATCTAAGTGCGCATGTCAGTTTGGCTGTCATAAGACAGCCGGCCAAACCAATATGTGCACTTGCAGCACTGCCTAAAGCTCGTCCTCCCTGCTGCTGCTGGCTGTGCCAGTCCATTAGGATGGCCCTCCGCTCGATGCAGCTTAGCAAGGAAAATAAAATAATAAGCTGTTTTATTAACTATTTATTTTCAATGTTTTCACTGCTGAGAGAGCAGTGGGGCAACGCTTCTTCCCCTTAACGGAGGAGGCGCCGCTGATACCACCATAGAGTTAAGTGGGCTTGGAAGAGACAAGGAATATTCTCCTGTTCATAACGATATGAGTCCCAAACAGCAAAATATTCTTGTAAAAGGAGGATGGACCCTCACACACACAATGTGGCATATTTCAGCATAGTTTCCTGCTCCTCATCAAAGTCTAATGTCCAAGATATCGTGACCATGAGCTTTTTTCCACAGAAAGATGAAAGACAGTTATTTGACAATACCCCAACCCAAAGCACAAGCTTAAATATAATGAGGCAACATGTTTCTGCCCACCATACTTCCACTGAGGTTTACGGGCATTCTTCAAAACTAGGCCAGCATGAATAGGTTGTCCCTACACTGTCCCTTCTACGTATGCAACGTATCAGTGGCGGCCCGTCCTTTAGGGCTGAGGGGCCATGCCCCCCCACCTTTTGCCCCTCATGAAGAGTGTCTGTCAGGCTGAACAAAGGCCAGCCTGACAGACACTTTTCATGTTCAGGTCAGGCAGCCAGGAGTGAGCCATGTGTGATTTGCGCAGACTCCTGGCTGCCTGAGCTGAACATGAAGAGTGTCTGTCAGGCTGGCCTTTGTTGGGCTGAGGAGGTCACAGCTCCTATGGGCGTGACCTCCTCGGCTCAGCAAAGGTGCCTCGAGGCCCTCTCCTGGGTGACGAGGAAAGCGTCACCCATTGAAACTCGCCCTGGGCACTTCAGATTTAAGCCCTGAAGCGCCCAGGGCGAGTGTCAATCAGTGACACTTCGTCACAGAGTGGAGTGGGGTCAGCAGTCTCACTGACCCCATCCCCTCCTGGGGCCTGGAGGCTGAAGGTAAGTGTGTGTGTGTGTGTGTGTATGTGTGTGATGTTTTAATTTGAATGTTTGGTGCGCGCGTGCATGCTTGAGTGTTATGAGTGTTGTTAATGGATGTGCGTGCGTGCGTGTGTGTGTGAAAGAATGAGTGCGTGTGATGTTTTAAAATGAATGTTTGGTGCACGCGTGCATGTTTGAATGTTATGAGTGTGAATGGATGTGCGTGCGTGCGTGCGTGTGTGAAAGAATGAGTGTGTGTGATGTTTTAAAATGAATGTTTGGTGCGTGCGTGCATGTTTGAATGGTATGAGTGTTGTTAATGGATGTGCGTGCGTGTCTGTGTGTGAAAGAATGAGTGTGTGTGTGTGCTTCCCGCCGCCCCCTGCCTCCTAAAGCTGCCGGCAGCCACTACAATGTATTACGTGGGAATGTGGCGTAAGAAAAAAGGAAATGAAAGAAAACACCAGTTGCCATTAATAGGAAAAGGTTATTGGCATGGCTGTTGTACCTGAAAGATAAAACATTACAGAAAAAGACAGTATTGTTAGATTGTGGAGTTTCATTGGGAAAAAAACGTCACTCATGAGCTTGGCCTAGGAAGAAATACATTTAATTTGTATGTTACCATCTTTGTCACAGGTATTCATACAAAAGGCAACATGCAAGCTCCTCTCCGTGAACAACACACAAATCAACATTTCTGCCCTTCTCAGAGAATGACACAGAGGCCAACCTTCCTGCATTTCACAATGGATAATGCAAAAGCCCGCACTCCCATTCTCTGAGTGAATGGCACACAGTCAAGTATTCTGTTCTTTTTAGTGAACAATAGACATGCAACATTCCTGATGTTCTTGTTGACAAAGCAACCTGCTCATTCTTCCCATTGACCGATCCATTAAAACGCATTTCCACTGTTCTAGGCCACATGGCAACCTTCCTGCTATTAACTGGGAATGATAAACAGGCCTACACATTTCTACTCTTCTATTTGAATGACATGCATGCTAACCTTACACCTACTCTCAGTGACTGATGCAACGACCAGCCTTCCCGCTCGCACAGACCATCAGAATGACTTTCAAGGTGCCTTCACCCTGAAAATGAAAAGATAGCAAGGAAACCTCACCTGAAATAGTCGGAAATCTACACAAATCTTAATGGGACCACGAAATGACCACCTTGGGCTTTTCTTTATTTCTAATGGTGGGTGGCTCTCCACACCAGTGCTATTTCCACCCAAGTTCTCTATAGCCAAAGGCCTTCTCTGGAGTCACACTTCCCAAAATCACAGGAGTATCATGATTCCAGTGACCTTATTTAGACTGTTGACTTCTACCCAGGATCAACAATTAAGTTCAACATCCCCTTAACCTCCAGTGACCCACACGGCTAAATGCAATTGGTTTGATAAGCTCAGACGTTGTTTCCACAGAGTGCTTCCTACCTGGTTCTCCAGGACTCTCCGACCACAGATCTCCAGAGTCCTACAACCATGGATTTCTGAGGGCCTCTCCCCAACTATGGTTCCCCAGAGCCCTCACACCACAACTTTTCAGGCTTCTCTGCCCTTGATGCCCATAGTCTTGTACCTCTAATTCTTCAATATGCTCCAGTTTTGCTTCTTTAGCCTTTCCTGGAAAAAATACAAGCATTTCTTGGCCGCCGCACAAATCAAGAATTTAAATTAAATAAGTGCATAAAATATAAAAATAAGTTTGGTTACAAATGCTTATCAAAACTTAGCTGAGCAGCATGAATAGCAACACTTACAATGGAACGGCGGTGAAAGTACACTGAGCCTGTTACCCAAGGAGGAATTGGATCCAAAGCGTTACTATATTCTTTAAGTCAGATACGAAGCATGGTGAGCAGTAATCTCAAATTATACTGACATACCAACATCTTCCACAGGCTTCATGCAGCAAGTGTCAGGTGATTACAGTCTGCAGGCTTGTTGAGTGTGGAATATGTTTCCCATCTCAGTTCTGTCAATTGTGGTAGCCTTAGGGTCTCTCAAGTCGCACTAGAGCGCATTCCATTTTCTGGCCTCCATGGATCTATGCTGTATACCCTTTTGTTCTAAGCATTTGTGAGACAGCTGAGAAACATAATTCAGAGATGTGACATCCAGTGCCTTGATGACACCAAGATCTGACATCAGACCTGGTGGAGGCAGCCAACTGTGCACCTTTGTGAAGCTCAAACCAGGGTGAACTGATGCTGACAGCCCGCAAATACACCTCACCTTTGTCACAGGAGCACAGGCCACAATTAACGATATGCATCCATTCCTGGTCATCCTGGTACGCAACGTCACAGTATTCGCTAACCTCAGCCTGAAAGGGTGCACTCAGATATGCCATTGTTCAGACTACATTTATTTTTACATGAGGGTTTTCAGGAGAATGCAGCAGCTTCTGTTGGCAGTGCCTAATTTGTAAAAGCATAAGCACCAGGGCCCAACGTTTTACTCAAAATCTCGAAATGTGAACTATTAAAAGTCGGGGTGCCAGGTACTAAGCCTGAGTAGTCCTGGTTCCACCTCATGCCTTTTTAATCCATCACCAGACACACCAGGCCTCGTTGGTTCACTCTTGAAGGTTCTTTTTTATTTCTTCTTTCTCGCTTTATAACGTTTTCCATCATTCTCTCCCTCCTCCTTTCCCCTTTGTGTTTTTGTTTCTTTCTTGCTCCGGGTCAAAGCCTGTCGAGACAAATAAGTCCTGGTCCTAAAAAATGAGTGCCGTGGCCTCCCCTTGCAACCACGGGCTCAAATTAAGCACTGACTGTTGGCTTTACTTCTGGAATTACCGTGTCTTGCTTTTGTGCTGACACACCTGGAGGACGCCATTGTCTTGCATTCTGAGGTTTGTGTGAATAGCAGGCTGCAAATTGAAAAAGCAGCTCGTGAAGCACCTTGTATGCTGAAAAGAGTCTTTTATGCAAGTCATACAACCTCCACTCTGCAAGAGCTTCACCCCTCACAGATTCAGCCTATAACCGTTCGTTCCAGACTAAAGGTAGCAAATAATTGCATGATCATAAATGCATGATTTCCTCAGAAACTCAGAGCACCTTGCAGATCACAGCACCGAAAATCCATGTCACCCCTTTGCATAAGTTACAGGTAACACTTTTATATTCTTAACCGTTTTAAGGGTGTTTCTCCTATGAAAACCATGCACCACTGCTAGTTTTTTCCAGCACAGTGCATTGTTCTTCAAAGGATTTCTGTGTTTGCCTAGTTTTTTCTAAACTAATTAACTCTTTTCTGAAAGCTGCTGTAAAAAAAATCAAAACATTCAGATGATGGCTTTCATTTTCCATATGTTATTGCCATTCACACCAACTTAGAAACAAATTTAAAAGAAGCTCACTGCATCCTTTTTCTCCCTGCAGTTTAAAAAAAAAATGACAAATCCATTTAGCACTTAGATACATTCTTATTTAGAAAAAACATTTTACATCCACATGTTACAACGCCTCATAAATCTGTAATACATTTGGGGTTGGAAAAGGTACGTTCTGGGGTTTCATGTAGAAATAACAGACTACATTTGATTTACATAGTGTTTGTTCAACTTGGGAAGTCACAGTGCGCTTGTAACCGTGATTGTGACATTCCTCCTAGTCCACAGACGTACACTACGTACGTCAACTCCAGGCCTTATAACCTATACATTTTACAAAGTTTATATCTCAGGTTTGACTACACAATGGGACAGTTTCCATGAAAGTGAAGGGAATGATAGGGCTCTTCTATTTTCCTGTTATGCTTCTCCATATGATGTGATCGCGTACTGCGTTTGCTGATTAGTTTCGACACTTAGGGCCAGATGTAGCAAACTATTTGCGACTCGCAAACGGCGAAAATCGCCGTTTGCGACTCGCAAATGCGTGTTTGCTATGCAGAAATGCATTTTGCGAGTCGGAACCGACTCGCAAAATGCATTTCCGAGTCGCAAATAGGAAGGGGTGTTCCCTTCCTATTTGCGAGTCACAGTGGTATGCAATTCCATTTGCGACCGCGTACGCGGCCGCAAATGGAGTCGCAGTTACCATCCACTTGAAGTGGATGGTAACCCACTCGCAAACGGGAAGGGGTCCCCATGGGACCCCTTCCCCTTTGTGACTGGACCCAAAATTATTTTTTCAGGGCAGGCAGGGACCACTAACTGCCCTGAAAAAATCCGAAACTAAAGGTTTCGTTTTTTTTTCTAAGTGCAGCTCGTTTTCCTTTAAGGAAAACGGGCTACACTTGGAAAAAAAAAACTGCTTTATTTAAAAGCAGTCACGGACATGGAGGTCTGCTGTTCCCAGCAGGCCTCCATCCCCGTGAGTGCCCAGAGTCGCTATGGGGGCGCAAATTGCGACCCACCTCATTAATATTAATGAGGTGGGTCTTTGCGACCCCATAGCGACTCGCAGAAGGTGTCTGAGACACCTTTCTGCATAGCAAATTGTGACTTGCAATTTGCGAGTCGCACGGACTCGCAAATTGCAAGTCGCAATTTGCTAGTTTCCTTCATCTGGCCCCTGTTTCTTTAGGACCTTGTCCCAGATTACAGACCACAAACCTTGCAGTCTTCTCATCCCACTGAAAGATCTGTTTCTCTCACTAGGATACTTCCTCTTGAACAAGATGACTAGATGTCTCCATGTCACTGAGTCACTTTTCCAGTTCTGGGTTTTGATTTAATTTACAAATGCATTCTGGGACTGGGCCAATTGTACCAACACTCACACCTAATAATAATGATATGTAAAAGCAAAGTAGGGGAATGGAAAAATAGTGTCCTGGTGCACTGCCGGAATGGGGACCCAAAGCAGCAGGGCACAGGTCGGGGGTACACACGGGCGGACGCCATCAACCCTGCCAAGAAGAAGCTGGGCCCTATTGTGAAATGCTGAACATGTCTTGGTGTAATTTTCAGCTGTGGATCGGAGCACAAAGTGCAAGCGGCGAGGGGGGGCACCTATCTGGAGCCTAACATCTAGCTGTAAATGCAGTAGAGGGGAAAGAAAGGCTCCCAGCTTGTTAGCACTTCACAAGGAAATGAGAGAGGCACACTTTGACTTTGTGCAGTCCCTGTATATGAGCAATATGCATGCACTGCTGTAAGAATGTCAGATGTGTTGGTCTGTACCGGTATTTACACAAAATAACAATTTAAATACCGCTATTTTTTTATTTCTGTTATTGGGGTACTCATTAACATGTAGGATGTCAGAGCGCTTTAACTCAAACACACTCATTACATTGAGTAGGGTATGTTATATAAGACAGGGAGGGTTACAAGGTGTAGGAGTCCCATATCATCTTTCATAGCTCACTGCACTATAATAGAAGGAATATAATTTATGAACTGCAAGTAACAAATGTATCTCTGCTAAAAGCAGTAACCCATTTACCTATCTACATAAAATGAAAATCTGTCCTCTGCATGTTACATGATGCGCTTTGCAGGAGACACATTAACCAGCTATGCTACTTTAAATTAAAAGGGGCTGTAGGCAAAACACAGATCTTGCCAGCAAATGCATTAACCACCAAAATTATCTTACCATTATTAATCTCTTAGACTTACCAGGAACTCTTTTCTCCTTGTTGCCAATTTATTTGTGGCATAGTTTTTAAAAACAAATGCAAAAGTTGAGATGCAGATTTTGTGTTAGGGTTGTGTCATTTTTCTGGTGTAACCCAATCCCTATTTTGGGATTTATAGTGCCACATAAATCCTGGTTGAGTGGATATTTTTTTTTAAAAACCAACATGAACGCAAGGCAGCACATTGCCCTTCTGTTCGTTACCTTGCGCCAGGTAGACTTTACATGCAAGGAGTGTCTGTTTGTATACTCATAATGCACTCAAATGTACTCATTATAGACCTACTAAACATATGTGCGAGGTCTTTAGATCTAATGTCACGTCTTATGATGTCACTTCCTGTAAAGTATGGGTTGTGATGCCACTTCCTGTAATGCCACATGCTATGTCACATGCTGTGATGTCACTTGCATTCTGCCTAAATTGGTAGTCAGCCGACATCTTTTTGTCAGATTTGTGCCCTGCAAAGCAGCCATGGCAACATTTTCTGATCTGCCCCTGGGAGTGGGGGTAGGGTACCTTTGCACACACAGTGAGGTCTTAAAACTGTGTGTGCAAAGGTACCACGCAGTTTTAAGAGCTCATGGGGGTGTTGAAGCGCGAGCTTGCTTCTGGTTTGGGGGCCGAGTTTGCAGCACTGCTTCAAAACCATCTCCCTGTCACAAAACTTTTTCCTCACCACTCAAAAACCGGCCCCATCCTTCCAGCCCACCAGGAAAACACCCAAAGCCCGCTGCGGCCAGTCCAGCTCTGTCCTGGTGACAGAACCATCTTACCTCCCTACTGTTGAATGTCTTTCATGTTGGTATTATTGTTTGCTTATCTGTGTTCAGTCTATCTGGGGTTCCTCCTTTGGAGACTGTCCACGTTGCAATAAAAAACAAAATCAATGATATGCATGCACAAGGAAGACAGTTCACTGAAAGCCACTGCCACAATAAGCAAGACCATAGACGGCAGCCACCTCACCAAGGGTAGATGCCCCTGAAGGATGCACCGCCGAACGCACCTCCCACAGAATGTGTGGCTGAAGCCTGCAGCTGCACACAAGCTGGGCAGAGACAGAGACAAAGCTTCTTCCTGAGCAGGAGGCACAAGAAGTGGCTGACTCCAGGTGTCCCAGGCACCACATAAAAATCCACCCTTCAGCCAAAGAACAAGACGAGTTGCCACTAAGTGCTTGATTTGAGCTGGTGGGGCCCAGCGGCACCCATTTTTGGGGGGCTGCACCTATTTTTCGTCTTCTGCCTTTGACCCAGCGGAAGAGTGTTAAAAACACAAGGCCGAAAGGAGGAGAAAGAGAAGAACGGAGAAACCTTGACAAAGGGAGAAAGCAGGGGGTAGGAAAGGGGCAGGGGGTGTCTGTCGGTGGACTGAAGAGGCCTGAGATTCAGACAAGACTCCTCGGCCTCAGTGCTCAACAGTGCTGGCTGTGGGCCGCTGAGCAGAGCTGCTTACCCGGCACATATTCTTTTACAAATTAAGCACCGGCTAATTGGCATTCAGAGCCGTGTGCAGGTTTTGTGTAGAACTTCTAGGACATGGGTGGAGGCCCGAGATCCATAATAGAGAGAGGCCTTAAAACCTGGAGGGTGGGTAGAGGCACTTCCACCCTGCGTTTCAATTAGGGGAGGCTGAGTTGGTGGAGCGACATATAAAAGGCCTCTCCTCTCAGCTTCTGTGGGGCAGTGGGGCTCGAGTGCCTGGAATATTGTAGCTGAGGGGCTTGTCGGAACGTCTCAACAGCCTGGGCCCTGCAGATCAAGAGAGGTGCCAGCAGTGATGCTTTCATCTTCCTAAATTCAGATGCTTCAGTTCTCACTGCTGGGACCGCTGCACAGCTGTCCTCAGGAGGGGTAGGAGTTTTATACCTGTCACATAGGCACAAACCCTCTGGGGCCTCTCATTATGTTGGGTCGGAGCCTGGGCTTAATTTGTAAATAAAAACGTGCCTGTGCCCAAAGCCCTCCTCTTATGTGCGAACACGGAATACTGAGGCAGCCTAATCCTGAAGCCATCTCGGGCCCCTTTAATCTATTTAAAGCCACTCCCTGCCTCTTCAGCTCACTCTTGCAGCTTTCTGCTTTCTCCCTTTGTGACGCTCTTTTGTTTTTGTCTTTCCCATTTGTGTCTTTTGCTCGCAGTAAATGCTTGAGGCAGAAGAATAAGCCCCGGCCCTGAAAAATAAGTGCTGGTGCTCAGCACCGGAAACAGCAAGCACAAATTAAGCACTGGTCGGAGCATTTCCATCAAGCTCAGCCGTATCACCACTGCAGTGATGAACGTTTGACTCGTCCTAGAATAAAGGCACATCCTCAGACACAAGCAATGCGCTTTAAAATGTTTGCATAGTTGTCAATTGGTCCCATTGTCTGTGTGACACCTTCAGGCTTTCAACACACCAATGCTGCTTTCTAGACCTTGTAAAAAGCCAGGACTGCCTGACAGAGTCACTCATATCGTAAGATCACATTGGTGTAAATTTGACAAAGAGGTCTAGCTCGTTTCCAGTACTGTTAATACTTGATACACACCCAAAACAAAGTATAAACTTTATATATCTATTTAGATGAAGTGCATTATTTTATTCACATCTTGCATGAAGTATAGACCGTGCTATTTGTCTGGACTGAGGATGTTTTTACCAAGCTTTGCTAACAGGCAATACGAGTGTAGCAAGGGCAGCAATAGTGCACACTTTTCTAACTCAACTCAAATGTATTAGAAACAATGGAAGTATGCACTAGAGTGTGTGTGAGTGCTTGACTGAATATGTTAGAGTGATTGTATGTTTTGGAAATAGTGTGTGTGTCTGGGAGTATGCATGTGTAAGTGTGTGTGTGTGTGTGTACGCATGTGTGTAGGGGTGTTTGAGTCTGTGTTATGCTGCTAGTGTGCTTCTTGCCTTTACATACAGAGGTCATTTTTGGCTTTTGTACGATGGAACCACTGGCATATGGTTGGGGATGTTAACTATGGCGAAATGCAGGGTTTGGCCTACTGGAGATATTTCTTGGTTTATGGTGGCAATTGTGCAAAATGCTGCTGGCATACTGGTAATTCATGGAGAGAGAAAAAAACTGAGAAGAAACAAAGATATTTCTCATCGTTACAGGTCTACCACTAATGGTAAATCTGGGAATGTGTCACAATCAATGGGCGAATGCGTGGGAACACCCAAGCTCCACCCACAGAACACCTCCCTGGACTAAAGTAACACAAGCCAGCGATTTGCGCTGACTTGCATTATTCTAGATGTATCAAGCCATGCAGGGCCAGCAAGGTGGCCTTGTGTGGCTTGATAAATCTCACATAGGTTTTGCATCACCCTTGCACCCTCTTGTGTGGTGTAAGGGTGACGCAAAACCTTAATAAATATGGACCGACTTTCATGACGATCAATTGCCTGTCAAGTGGTGGTCTATGGGGCGGTTAAGATACTGAGGGGCATATTTATACTCCGTTTGCGCCGAATTTGCGTCGTTTTTTTCGACGCAAATTCAACGCAAAACTAACTCCATATTTATACTTTGGCGTTAGACGCGTCTAGCGCCAAAGTTCATGGAGTTAGCGTCATTTTTTTGCGTGAGCACCTTCCTTGCGTTAATGATATGCAAGGTAGGCGTTCCCGTCTTAAAAAATGACTGCTGTGCATATGCGTCGTATTTATACTCCCGGGCAAAAATGACGCCCGGGAGTGGGCGGGACAAAAAACCCGCATTTGCGCCGGATTTTAGCGCCTGGGTCAGGGCAGGCGTTAAGGGACCTGTGGGCTCAGAATGAGCCCAGAGGTGCCCTCCCAAGCCCCCAGGGACACCCCCTGCCACCCTTGCCCACCCCAGGAGGACACCCAAGGATGGAGGGACCCACCCCAGGGAAGAAAAGGTAAGTTGTGGTAAGTATTTATTTATTTTTTTTTTTTTTGTGGCATAGGGGGGCCTGATTTGTGCCCCCCTACATGCCACTATGCCCAATGACCATGCCCAGGGGACAGAAGTCCCCTGGGCATGGCCATTGGGCAAGGGGGCATGACTCCTGTCTTTGTCATGTTAATGGCGTCTGGGCGCCAAAAAATAATGGCGCAAATCGGGTTAAGATGATATTTTTGCCTCAGCCTGACTTGCCCCATTTTTGGACGCCCAAACGCCATTTTGCCCTACGCCGGCGCTGCCTGATGTACGTGTTTTTTTTTCACGCACACCAGGCAGCGCCGGTCGGCTAACGCCGGCTAACGCCATTCAATAAATACGGCGCCCGCATGGCGCTTCAGAATGGCGTTAGCCGGCGCTAATTTTTTTGGCGCCAAACTGCGTTAGCGCAGTTTTGCGTCAATAAGTATAAATATGGCCCTGAATAATGCCCCTGGACAGCGCATACCATTAAGTAAAATTATAGCGTTTGGCCGGTCTTGTTTTTTCCAAATATTATTCTGGGAAGACTCCCACCGCCAATACCCTAGCAAGAAAGTGCGCCTTCCCTTGGTCCTTGTGCGATACAAAATGGGTCTTGGATTACAATATTTTCTGGGGCTGCTTTGATTCTCAGTCGAGCCATGATCCTTGAAACATCCCTTTCCCTGGAAAGTCGCAAAACGCACACAAGGAGCTCATGCAGGTGAAATCAATTAACAGACTAACATATTTGTTGCCCATATAAATGCAAAAGAAGCAATAGAAAGGCATTCGAGAAAGCCACTGTCAGAAACTTGCAGCGCGATCAGAGGCTCATGTGATGTTAAGTCTTAGCCTGCCATCTAGTGGTAATGTAGAATATTGCATTAATAGCTGGAAAACACAGCTCTCGCATCCATTAACTCTGTAAGCATTGGCGTCTGCAGGAGAGCCTTTGTTGGAAGGAAGACAACCAAGGTGACCATTTCATAGGGACTTACAGACAGGGCAAAGGTCCTAAAATATGACGTGAGGGGACTAACCAAGTTAGACAGTATACAAGTGCCATCATGGCGAGTGATATCACAGCATGTCACATCATGGCGCGTGACATCACAGGAAGTGGCATTACAACCCATACCTTCTCAGGAAGTGATATCACAAGAAGTGACATCTGATCTTAAGCCCTCAGACATATGTTTAGAAGGACTATAAGGAGTACATTTGAGTGAATTACCAGATTTAACAAATTAGATTTTGCACTGGGGTTGTGCCAAAAAAGGGACACAACTCTGACGCAATATCTGCACCTCAGTTTCAAAATTCTTTTTTTTTAAATATCTGCCACAAAGAAATTGACAAAAGGAGAAACTTAGCAATACATCTGTTCTGCTTAATTAATTGCAAAGACTGCATTTTAAAAATTCTTATGGGGTTAAGGCACCTGCCTCAAAGAGTTTTGTATGCCCCGAAAATCTCAGAGATTAATAATAAAGGTAAGATAGCTCTGGTGCTTAACATATTTGCTGGACAGATGTGTTTCATGTCTAGGCCCAGTTTTGAATCAAAGTAGAACAGAGGGTTAACGTGTTTCCTGCAAAGCACATCATGACAGATTTTTATTTTATGTAGATAGGTAAGTTTCTACTTCTTTTTAACATGGAGAACCTTTTGCTTCTTGTAGTTCATGCATTGTTATCCTTCTAAGATAACAGAGTGAGCTACCAAGGACATGTGACTCCTAAACCTTGTAACCCTCACTACCCTATGTAACACATCCTGTGCATAGACGTTTAGTTTTATGTTTTATTGTCAGTATATAATGTGTACATTTGATGTAAAGCGCTCTGACACACTGATTTGGGATAAGTAGCGCTATAAAAGAAATAAAACAATATAGTGATATTTAAGTTGATATTTGTGTAAATACAGGAACAGACAAGCATATCATGACATTCCTTCTAAGCATACATATCTCTTATAAACAGGGACTGAACAAAGTCAAAATCATGCCTCTCTTAAGTACCAGTGAAGTGACAACAAGACCTGTGCCTTTGCTTCCCCTCCATTTCATTTGCAGGTAGGTGTGAGGTTCCAGATAGCTCCAGCGAGAACAAAAGGAGGCCTGATGGACACCTAGGTATGACCTTTGTTTTGGCCCCAACTGAAATTTAAAATAAAAAAAGTCCCCTCACCGCCACCTGCACGATGCTGCTCAGAAGGAAAGCAGACAACGTGCAGGCACTGATGAATGCCTCGCATGTTTAAACATAACACCACGACGAGTTCAGCATGCTTCAGTGTGGCACAATGACTTGGCAGGGTAGACGGCGTCCACCTTGTGAAGATAGTGGGTGGACGCCGTGTACCCAGGTGTACCCCCGACTTGTGCCCTGCTTACAGATAATAAGCCTTTAAACATATAACTGATAGCATCAGAGCTTCTTCTCTTCAAAAAGTAATGCTTGCCGCAGGCCCAGCTTCAGGATGTTATACATGGGAGCCCTTGACATAATAAGTGGGGTTTGTTGTATAACCTACAAGATTATCTGCACTTGCACTTAACAGGCACCAGCACTCTGGTGTAAAAGAAGATCCTACGTTACTCTGTCTTGTAAAAGTAGGAGAGCTAAAAAGGGTCTTAATCCTTTTACAGCCTGTGCTGACTTTAGTAGGAATAGGTAGTAACTAATTTGTGCTGTTGTTTGCCGGTGCTTAGCATCAGCACTTATTTCTAAATACGGACACTTATTTATAACAGTCCACCACATGGTGGTGCTGTCTAACTCAGAACATAGCTCATTAAAAAGAAAAGGTGTTGAATATCCTTACGAAATAATAAAAACACAGGAGGGAAGCTATCCCTACAGCGTGAGGTGACCTGTGAATACCTCGGGCCCTAGCACTTATAATTTTACAAATTAAGCACTGGGTAGAAATCCTTACTAGCCATTGGATCATTCTACACATACCTCTGAACACTCAAAAGTCATAGATAAACCCAAGGGGCCACCACTTGAAAAATACAATGCACCTGGCACAAATGAATGATCCTGTTAAATCAGCGAAAGAAGCGCATGCACCAAAGCCCACAGAATTTTCAAGACCTGCTGAATCACCAGCAGTTTTATAACTTTGAGCACACCAGCCCACCTGAACAAAAAAGCATACCTCTTCAGGAAGGTTAATTTAAAATAATGAGTCATAACATTACTAAATTTAAAATCATAATGAGCACATCAAGGCCCAAGAAGACCTCACACAGTTCCATTTTGTACCCTGTCATTTATAACCTCTACAAGCAACCCCTTGGCACTCAACTCACTGATAATGGCATCAAAATGTAGCAATATGCCAACAATACATGACTCTTCTTGAGAGTCCCCACCGTTCCAAACATCTAGGGCCATATTTATACTCCGTTTGCGCCGAAATTGCGTAGTTTTTTTTGACGCAATTTCGACGCAAAACTAACGCCAACTAACGCCATATTTATACTATGGCGTTAGAGGCGAATAGCGCCAAAGTTCCCGGAATGTGCGTCATTTTTTAGCGTGAACCCCTTCCTTGCGTTAATGATATGCAAGGGAGGCGTTCCCGTCTAAAAAATGACTCCCAGGCCTTTACGTGGTATTTATACTCCCGGGCAAAAGAGACGCCCGGGAGTTGGCGTGGCAAAAAACGGCGCATTTGCGCCACTTTTTAACGCCTGCTCAGGGCAGGCGTTAAGGGGCCTGTGGGCTCAAAATGAGCCCACAGGTGCCCTCCCATGCCCCCAGGGACCCCCCCTGCCACCCTTGCCCACCCCAGGAGGACCCCCAAGGATGGAGGGACCCACCCCAGGGACATTCAGGTAAGTTCAGGTAAGTATAATTTTTTATTTTTTATATTTTTTTTTGGTGGCATAGGGGGGCCTTATTTGTGCCCCCCTACATGCCACTATGCCCAATGACCATGCCCAGGGGACAGAAGTCCCCTGGGCATGGCCATTGGGCAAGGGGGCATGACTCCTATCTTTACAATGATAGGAGTCATGTTGATGGGGGATGGGCGTCGTTAAAAAATGGCGCAAGTCGGGTTAAGACGATTTTTTCGACGTAACCTGACTTGCCCCATTTTAAGACGCCCATGCGCCATTTTCCCCCTACGCCGGCGCTGTCTGGTCTATGTGGTTTTTTCCCACGCAAACCAGGCAGCGCCGGTCTGATTGCGCCGTCTAACGCCATTCCATAAATACGGCGCCCGCATGGCGCTTCAGAATGGCGTTAGACGGCGCAAAACTTTTTGACGCTAAACTGCGTTAGCGCAGTTTAGCGTCAAAAAGTATAAATATGGGCCCTAATGTCTCAAACACTGCCTGCACCTCATCTAGACATGGGTGTCCAGCACCTTCCAAAAGCTTAGACCCATGAAGACAGAATTTCTGTTATCTGTCAAGAACAAGAGCTAGAAATCGGACAAAACAGATTCAAAGACATGAACTTTAATGGCTTCTGTTAGATCTGACACGCTGAGGCAGTGATTCCCCAAACCTTTTTGCTTTTTTTCCTGTGGGTTTTGCTGATTCCCTTTTAGTGGCCTTAGGACCATGGGAACTTTCCCACTGTAAGTACAATCTGAAAGTGTATGCGCCCTTCCTACATATGTTAGGAAGTGGCGCTAATCAATGTGTCCCGCCTGCCATTACAGGCTTGTGTGTGTGCGCTTGCACAATGGTGTTTTAACTAGTGTCCCACCTGCCATTGCAGGCCCGTGTGTGCGTGCTTGCATAATGGTGTTTTAATATGTGCCCCCCTGTCATCGCAGGCCAGTGTGTGCGCACCTGCACCAGGTGTGTTTCTAAATGTAGTGAAGAATACCCATGTGTGTTCTAACTACCTCTGAGGGTTGCTCTCCGTAGGCTAACATGGGGAAATGATTGACATCATTCCCAACTGCAATGGTGGATTGCAGTGGAGAAGCATCATGATGTTTCCTGTCAGTGCATTTGTAACGATAAACCCCTTTGTATGGTAAGGGTGGTTTTGTCATTGATAGTTGAGAAATGCCACTTCTGGAAAGTGTAGCAACACAAAAGGATGACAGACAGAGTGTTGAAACTTTACAAACTCTCACCCCCAGTCACAGATCTGGGTTTAATCCATCGTTCTTTTGCTCACCATGCCACCCCAGTTTGGACCCAGACATATGCAAATTAGTCTTGACCCTGTTCCCCATGGGAACAGTCCAGCCCGAACTGCCAAGCCAGGTCCTCCCTGGACCAGAAACAAGCATCCTAGAACTGGTTTCAGGGTATCACCCTTCATCAGCTAGGCTAGCTTGAATCCAGTGACACAGTGAGCAAGGGACCCACATCTGGGCATACCCTTCCCACTTAGGGCAACTTTAGCAACACAAAAGGATGATGGACGGAGTGTTGAAACTTTTCAAACACTCACCCCCAGTCACAGATCTGGGTTTAATCCATCATTCTTTTGCTCACCATGCCACCCCAGTTTGGACCCAGCCATATGCAAATCAGTCTTGACCCTGTTCCCCATGGGAACAGTCCAGCTCAAACTGCCAAGCCAGGTCCTCCCTGGACTGGAAACAAGCATCCGAGGACCGGTTTCAGAGTTTCACCCTCCTTCAGCTAGGCTAGCTTGAATCCAGTGGCACAGTGAGCAAGGGACCCACGCCTGGGCATACCCTTCCCACTTAGGGCAACTTTAGCAACACAAAAGGATGATGGACGGAGTGTTGAAACTTTTCAAACACTCACCCCCAGTCACAGATCTGGGTTTAATCCATCGTTCTTTTGCTCACCATGCCACCCCAGTTTGGACCCAGCCATATGCAAATCAGTCTTGACCCTGTTCCTCATGGGAACAGTCCAGCCCGAACTGCCAAGCCAGGTCATCCCTGGACCGGAAACAAGCATCCTAGGACCGGTTACAGGGTATCACCCTTCATCAGCTAGGCTAGCTTGAATCCAGTGGCACAGTGAGCAAGGGACCCACGTCTGGGCATACCCTTCCCACTTAGGGCAACTTTAGCAACACAAAAGGATGATGGACAGAGTGTTGAAATTGGGCATTTCTCTGCTCTAAAGTTTGTTGCGTGCATTTCTACCTGGTTCCACTCGACACCTGAGGTTGGGGGAGCACATCTATGCATTCCCCAGCAACAGCTATAAATATTGGGCATGCAACTGGAACGTCAGACCACTGCCATTCGGTTGCCTGGCTGGATAGATTGAAGGGAGAGGTTTTGACACTTGGCCTCTGGAAGCCAGATCATGCTCCACTAAAGATTAAGATCTGCATTCCACGGCCGCATGGAAGACAGGACTGCAATTTAGGAAACATCTGTGGTTCAAAGAAAAAACTATTGAACCACCCCCAACTTCAAAGGGACACTACAGTATAACTACTGATGCCATACTGCAACATGATAGAGATACACTTGCAGGGACGTGGGACTGAAGACCCTGTATCACGTGGTGCACACTGCCAGAGGAATCTGTTGTGCTCAAGGAGGAATTACTGCCTTTGGAATGGGCCGTGCACCCTTCCTGAATCGTGGCTGACCTGGGAAGTCTGCCTGCTGATGTGTGGCACTCTGAAGTGTGCGCTCCAAGGGCTTGTTGGCTTGTCCACTGTTCTCTTGTGGAAGTCTCAGGGACATCAAAGACCTCCTGCAAGGATCCCACACGTCTGCTTGTGACAGCTGGAGAGCGGTATCCTTAAGTTCCCACATCGTCTGCTGAATTTAAACTGACAGCGCGGAGTGAGTGTAAAACTAAGAATTGGGCCTGGAGACTGGATTGCCAGGAGCGCAGCCCCAAAAATATTGGCCACTTCTAAGGAGCTTGGCCCTGACATCATGGGGCCTCAGCACACATAAGCATCTTGTTGGTGAGCGGATTTACCGGTTGCGGGCCCTGCGTGGCTGCTTCATCGATCATGCTGCGATTCCCTTGTGCGTCAGGGCGACGACATGCTCATTCCATGCGATGTCCTATTCACAGGTTGAGATGGGGGGTAACCGTAGTACTGCCTCATTTTACCTCATGCAGCACTACTGAACCTGTGCCTGTGTGTGGGACTGGAACTGTCTGGTGCAACCCGTATCAACGCGCACTGGGCATATGGCTCATTTTCAAGGAGATACTGAATTTGCACCTCTTCAATTGTATGTGATTGGAACTGTCTGGTGCAACTCCTATCAACACGCACCAGGTGTTGTGCCACATTTCCAAGGAGGTACTGAATTTGCTAATTTTTGATTGTAATTGATTGGAACTGCCTGGTGCAACTTGTATCAAAGAGCACCAATCGTTGGCCTAATTTCTTGGGAGGCACGGGATTGGTAACTCTTCATCGAAAGTGATCGGAACGGTCTGGTGTGACTTGTGTCAACGTGCACTGGGTGTTCTGCCTCATTTCCAGCATGGCACAGAATTTGCAACTCTTCGTTGTGTGTGAAAACAGAATTGTCTAGTGTGACTTGGACCATCACACACCAGGCATTGTGCCGGATTGCCTGGGTGCAACACTAATCAATGCGTATCTGACGGGCTGCATCTACCTTCCGAGAGGCTCCCCTGCTACATTCCCCTCTTCATTGATCATTCCTTTTGGGCACTTTGTGCAGCTAACTACCTGCCCTCTCCTCACCCAGCCCCCGACGACAGCGTGTGCCAGGTAGTGTTGCCTGGACCGGGCCTGGATGGCGAGAGTAACTGACTGGGCTGAAGGAACGCTTCTGAGAGCAATCGGAAGCAGGTCAGTAGACTGTGCAACCCCTTTCTCCCCTCGGTGCTTTACAGAACTGGGCTGGTGCCGGAAGGCATATTACAGAAACCTTTAATTAAACAAACTATTGCCCTCAGCTGCTTCTGCTCCGCATCCTGTGGGTGAACTTCCTGAATGGTGGCCAACCCCCATTTGTTTGTCTACTGTCTCCTAATCAGACCTGCTACCTACTCCCCCCGTCTTCGCTGGGACCTCAACTAAGTGTGACTCTGGCCGAGAGTGGCTTAATCTCAGGGGCGGGGGTGATCTCTTCCTAAATCATGGGTATGGGGCAGTCAGGTGAGACGGAGGGTGGAGGAGGGTTTGGGCCATGGGGTCTGCATTGCACTACCAATTGACCTACCGGCTATCAGTTGCACTGCATTACAGTCCTGCATGAGTGTGAGTGTGTAAGTATGCTTCATTCGAATTTGCCTGATATCCATGGCACCGTGTAGTGGTGCTGAGTCAATGTGTAGGAGTGCCTGCATCAAGACCACCTGCTAGCGATTACATCAACCGGTGGTGCTGGTTTACAGGTTGATTTCTTGCCTACTGGATATTATGTTTGACATTGGTTCTACCCATGTGGCCTTAGCCCACGGTACTGATAAAAGCATTGTCATTATCAGTGTGTACACATTCCTGATAATGTTGTGATCTGGGGTGCATCCTATAATTGTGTGTTATTGCATTATATTAATTGCCAGGGTGGGCCTAGTTCGGACAACAAATCCCACCGCATAAAGGGTGTTAGGGGGGCCTGGGTGCGGGGGTAAGGTAGGATTTCTCCCAAGTGTGCATGCTACTGAAGTCATTTTACTGTGACTGGGCCTAGTACTGCTAGTAATATTACCAAGTGTGTATTGAATGCAAACCGTGTTTTTACCTACTACACATCAGAAGTCTCTTTTGTGATGCTCAGTGTATTTATTGTGTGAGAGTGCTGTCCAATGTGTTACATTTTGCCTTTGTGATGAGCCTGACTGCTCAGTGCCAAGCTACTCAAGGATATGAGCAGGTTATACAGTTAGTGTAATCACCTACCCCTGATGGGAGTGGTAGGTTTAGCCTGGCTGGGGCGCCGCCACAGCCAACCAGAACGTGCCACCTCCAACAGCTTCAAACCCTAACTTTCACCTATTGCCAAGTAAATTGGATTAGTCCTGAATACCAACCACACTCTCAAGGAGCACACTCTCAAGAAAACAAAGACAGCCTGTTACAACATCTCTGTTGAAGAAAGTGAAACTGTTCCTCCCAGAAAGCAAATTCAGAACGGCTGCTGAAGTCTTTATACTCTTGCATCTAGATGGTGGAAACAACCTGCTCCATGGCCTCCAAGACTCCACATTGGCCCCTCTTAAGGGCATCGTACATGCCGCAGCACGTGTCTTCTAAGATCTGAACAAATATGATCATATCACCCAAATCCTGGTGGAATTCCTGACTCCACCCACCATCCTGTGCCATCCTTAAGCCAGCTGAATAATTTACACAGCATTCCCAATCAGTACACCTGCATATCGGGCTGACATCACTGTTGGCTGTCCGCATAACTGCGACTGGGACACAATCAGACTCAAGTCAAAGACAAATAATAAAGTAATAAAGAAAAAAACAAGGCAACTGACATTTTCCATTAATGCACCCAGGATCTGGAATAAAATATCCCCATATCCATAACAAGCATCCTAACCCTGCTCCAATTCATGAAGAGTTGAAAATGCACCTCTTTAAAAAGTATTAGATCATGATGCCATAACAGTCCACAAACCAACTACCTTTCAAATCACTTGTTTACGGTATTCCTGCCTTTCATCCTCTACAGCACTCTGATGCCTTTGCCTAGGTTCACATTAAACACATATCACATACATGCATGCATTAAAAAACATACAAGAAATTAAGACAAGCCCAGAAATCAAGCCTTCTCATTTTTATCTGCATATGCACCAATGATCTGGAATGACATGTCCAAGTCTATGTAAAAAGCTTGTATGTGTATTCTTTGTAGGAAGGTACCAGCAGACTCAATAAACATAAAATATACCATAACCCCAAGAAGGTAAAGCATACACTTGAGAACAGTTTTCTGTTGACCATTTGAAAGTGGAATCATAACTTTGCTTGCTTAAAAACACAAAAATCACTTTACCCATTGGAAAGTGTAAAGACGTAAGGTTTTGCAAGCAAAATGAGGTACAATTCAAGGGAGGCGACAAGTGGAATTCTCAAGCCACCGTTTTGTAGATTTCACAATAGAAGGAAGAACTGCCAACTATATATTCTCCAGTCTGGAAATAACAAAGAGAAGATGGCACAACTTGGACTGGCGAAAAATGCCCAGAATCCAATTACAGAATATTTATGGTCTCAGAGATAAAAATAAATTGTATACACTTCTCGGCATTAATCCCATTGATTACTTCTATCACGTTTCTACTCTGTTGTAGAAAGATGTTGGCCTTTTCTACTATTTTGTAGAAATAGTTTGGCTTTTTGGAATTTTAAAAGAGAAGTTACCAGGGGTGGAATACTGACGAAAAGGCGGCACAACTTGCAATCAGAATATTAGTCTATGTACTAAATTAAGAAATATGCAACAAATCATTTTGGTTACAAATTAAGGTATTCTGGACCAGTGGCTCACAACCAGGTTAATGGTTCACCCAGGAATGAATGAACTCATTGTCAAGGTGAACAAGAATATATTGTGAAAGAGGGAGTTAATCATACAGTATGATGACAGGAAGCCAAGCAGCTGCAGATTTACTCTTTCAAATAACAGCAGGAATTATGTTGGCATTTTTATTTTTGATACATTCATTTTAAAGGGCTATTAAATGCCACTGACACAATGATGTCTGCTATAACTTATACTGTGCACAGTGTTTACAAATGCTTTGATTGCTCTGGGTATGCAATAAGTAATGTCGATTTTCCTAGTAAGTTATGAAGGAGAGTCTTAATTGTATTAAAGACAATGAGGTGAGTATTATGCTTATCTTTTCTTGATAATTTTAATAGCAGCACAGTCAAGAAACTACAAATCCCAAAAGGTGAACAAACGGCAGCAAATGGGAAATAAAACAAAGTCCACAGTGCCCCACCAATCACCAACCAGACAACCAACCTGTAGTTATCTTGTCAGTGAACAGCCCTCTTTTCTTGTGCGAGGGGTCAAAAGGTAATAAGCATAGGAACAATAAAAAAAATATTGCAACAAGCCATTCGAGAAACGTTTCTGGAGAAAATTCCCAAATTTATGTAGACTTTGCAAGGAACCAAAAGTGTCTGGAGCACTGCTGTCGAAACGATCTATAGAGGACGTAGAGATCCGTCTTCAGAACTGAAGAGAGATGTTATCCTTGAGATGAAGTTTGTGAAGGAGCCGATAGTGCTGCTAGGGAGGGAGAAAACATAAAGTAAGAAACAATGAGGTGGGATAATACTTGCCTCTGTGTCTTTAATAAAATTAAGACTTTCCTTCATAACTTACTAGGACAAGAACAGAGGCTCCTATTATGCTTCTTTAAATCAAATTAATCACTGTTAAAGAAGCATGTTGTACAGGTTTACAATAAAATGCCTTAAAAACATTATTATTTGACCAGTCAGCTGCTCTGAGAATATCCTCTAGCCGAGAACCAGCCCAAAATGCCTAAGAAGCCATAGCTCCTCTGGACGAATGAGCTCCAGAAGAGGAGATATCAATGCCCGCTAAGGACATAACCCACTTAACCCACTGAGCGAGGGTAGGAGATGAAACGGGTGTGAAAGGCTTTCTGAAGGAAATAAGGAGTTGGGATGCTGAGGATGATCTCAAATCGACTGTCTTTTGTTCATAAATCTTTAAGCATTGGCCTACGCATAATTTAGGATCATCAGGGAAATAGGGACAAAATACTGTAGTTAAATTAGTTTTGGTATGCTATGAACTGTAAACAAAACACCTGATGGAGTAAACTGGCGATCTGTAATGTCAAGCGCTTTAACATCTGAAAGTCTTTTGGTAGAGACTTAGCGCCCAAATAGTCTATCCACCATTGTAACTCTATTCGAGATTCTTGATCTAGGGAAATAACATCTGAATAAGCAAGACCTTTTTGAAGATGTTGTATCTTTAGTCTTTGAAGAGCCCGACAGTGGAGTAGACCTGGAAAAATGGCTTGAATCAAAGAAGACAGAAGCCCTACTGGATTTTATGGATTTTCACTGCAGAGTAGCGGAGACAGAGTCTATGAGAAAGCCTAGAAATTCTGTTTGCTGTACTGGTGCTAAAAAAGGCTTTTCATGATTGATGATAAGCCCGAAGTCTGACAGAAAAGAACACGTTAACTTGATGTGGGATTGAAGGGACGGAAGATTTTGATTCATAATCAGAATGTCGTCTAAGTAAATGATCAGTCTGACTCCTTGAGCTCTGAGAAAAGCTACTACCATTTTCATGAGTTTTGTAAAACACCATGGGGCGGAAGAGAGGCCAAAGGGAAAAGAGGAAAAATGAAAAGTCTGGTTTAGCCACTGGAATTGTAAGAATTTCCTGGATTACGAATGTATGGGGACGGTGAGATGCGCATCCTGAAGATCCAAGCGAACCACCCAATTTCCTTGTAAGAGAGAATCTCTGTGGTGTAAGATGGTCTCCATTTTGAAATGGCGATAAATGACAAAGTGATTGAACTGTTTTAAATTGATAACTGGATGCATCTTTTTGTTATTCTTTTGAACCAGGAATACCAGACTGAGGAAACCTGAAGAATCCAGATGGCAAGGGACAATCGCCTGTTTTTGAAGAAGAGCTTAGACCTCTAATGAAATTAGGTTTGTCATTTCCGAAGAAAACTGGGGAGGATGAGGAAGCACCGCTTGAAAAGGTTCTGCATAGAGTTCAATCACATAGCCCTGAACAGTGTTCAATGCCCACGGATCCACAGTAATCGACTGCCATTTTGGAAGAAAATGTAAAATGCAACCTCCTACATTAGGGAGGTCAGAAGGGTGACTCACCTGCTTGAGGGGTGTATTTGGAACCTCTATTTCCTCTGCTGCAAAATCCACAACTTCTCTGCAGGTAAAACCTCCTGGAATGAGGACTGGAATGTGCCACGGGAACCTTGGAGGTTATACGAGTGGCTGACAAAGCAGTTCCTGCCTCTGCTGCCCTGGAGAAAACCTGACTAGAACACATCTTTGTCAAAGATTGTTGTGCCTTGTCCAGTGGCACGAATGAAGCAACATGTTTGCTAAGTTCCTTGATGAAGTAGTCTTCAAACAGAAGGCCTTCTGCACTAATACCTGGATCTGAGACGCAAGATTTACTAATTTAGGATCCAGTTTGAGCAGGAGTCCCTTTCTGCGCTCATGCGTCATCGCGGCATTAGCATTACCCAGCAGACAGACAGCACGCTGGACCCATAAGGATAACTCATCTGGATTAATAGAGGTATGTTCCAATCTGGCCGACTCAGCCAAATCAAAAATGCGTGTTAGTGGCCCCACCACATCTAAAAGCTTGTCTTGGCATGTGGACCACGCCTTGTCCACCCCTTTGCGTGGATCTTTGCAAAATGATGTGAAAAAGGTAAGGAGGGAAGGGTTAATAATAGGAGTTACAGTAATTTTGAACTGAAGAGATGGCCGAGGACATTCTGATAGTAATTTTGCCCTAGTCTGTTTGTCCAGAGGAGTACGCAGTCTTGAGGCAACATATTCTCCAAAATGGTCTGCCGGAAACCATTCCATTGAGTGAGGGTGATGGATTTCATTCAGGTCGAACATAGGGACCCCTTCCGTGTCAGACACTGTGACAGTTTTGGAAACTTCTGAGGATGAGAGTTTGGACTTCTATGGAGGAGGGGGAACAAACATGTCTCCATTGTCATCATTGGACTTACCAGCGTCCGAGACTGCACTTAGAGATGATTTGTTGTTTGCAATCCCCTCCCCTAAGGGAGGCCTGTGAGGACCCATGGAGCCATGTCCTCTGCCTGATGTGAGGAATTCTCATCAACCAACAGCGTACATTTTTGAACATTTTTAGGGCAAGGGGGCTTTTGTCTATTCCCCGCAGACTGGGCCAAAATCACCTTGGATACCAAGTTAAACACTGATTTTTCCAAATTTTTGGATCATTTGTCCATAGAGGCAGAAACTGCCTGGTCTACTGAGACTTGAATAATGTCACTCAAATTGTCCTTAATGGACTCTTCCTCCTCATCTAAATTGCTAGAAATAGGAGAACTGTCAATCTCCATAGTGAAAACTTAGAAACTGTCTGGGGATTTAAAAAACAGTAAACATGTGGTTAATTTTGAGATCTGAGGACAGAATAGCTCAACTCCGCCTATAGGCGGAGAAAAGGGAGTGACTAAGAGAGCCAGGAAGTTGAAAAACACAACGAAGAATGGAGGACACCTTACTGGACCAACACGTGAGAAAAACAGCAGAAGAGGAAAAATAAACACTGTCTCAGACCAGTAACAAGCAGGAGCAGGTGAGGAAACACGACGTCTACCTCAACCGTCATCTAAAATGGTGACTGCAAGTTCAGGAGAACATTGTCCTTAGAAAATTGAAGCACATGCGAGGAGCAAAAGAAAACAGAAGCATGCGGCTAAAAGCTGACTGTAATGGAAAGCGCCCATCAGGGAAAGCAGCACTATGCACAGAAACGTTTATACCAAAATATTAATATGCACAAGAAAAGACATATCAACTTGGTAGTGTTATGAAGAAGTACTTATCTTGACCACGAGCAGCAAGAAAAGAGGGCTGTCCATGGATAAGATAACTACTGGTGGGTCGGCTGGTTGCTGATTGGTGGGACACTGTGGACTACGTTTTGTTTCCCATTGCCTGCCGTTTGTTCGCCTCTTGGGATTTGTAGTTTCTTGACTGCGCTGATATTAAAAATTATCAAGAAAAGATAAGCATAATAGGAGCCTCCGTTCTTGTCATAAAATTACCCCTTTTATGGTGAGGTAGGTAGTGGCACTCTATAAAGAGGCAGTTGAACAGTGGCATGGCGCTGATAATTGTTTGTGGTGAAATCAGTCAATTTCTTGGTCATAGTGGCATAGTTATTAGTCTATCAGCCCCAGCATGCAAAGTGTTGTTGCTTAAAGAGCCAGGACGAGGTAAGCACATGCCTCATGGCACATGATTACCTGGCAACGTGGAACATCAGAGGGATTACCTTATGTATGGGCAGTAAAGGTGTCTGATGATGTCAGGCACCATGTTGGGCAGGCTATGTGTGTGTAAGGCTGGATAATCATCCTTTTAGTGTACTATAGTGCACACTGCAGAATACATCTGTCGGCTTTGCTGGTATGAGGACAAATTATACAGCAGTAGTGACTAATTTATGCAGAGAGAAAATGCAAATTATGCACCATATTCTGTAATAATATTAATTCATTATTTTATCATTTTTACACGTGCATGGGATGATGTTTCTCCTCCCTCCTGGCTAATAACAGTTTAATACCGAAATAGCGCAATCAACAACTAAAGATGACAGACAATCTTTACAAAGGGCATTCTTCTGCACTTCAACACGTGTTGCTATATTTCCAGTAACTTTTGATCTATCCGAGCTAGAAACACATTTTTGCTTTGCTAAAAACTGCAAAATTGACTGCAGATGATAGATTACTTGGCTGATCTATAATTATGCCAAAATGCCACGGAAGGAGAATCACACAATTCCAGTGGCCCTGCTGTAAGCCACAATTTCAGTGGCTACAGAGATATGGAACAGTTCGTTTGGCAGGCTGGGTACAGTGAGCCTCACACAGGGACTGCATGGAGGGTTAAACAAACTCCTGAGAGAGCATAGTTTGAATATGTTAATTATTAGAAGTAATGCTTATATAAATGACTAACAAATGCCGCATAGAAAATGACAATGAATAGTAATTTGCTTAATGTGCATTCAAAATATGTCAATGAAACATAGAAATATCATTATGTGTGTACAAATTAATGTCAGTTATGGGAAAATGATTGTTTGCATTATGATTAATCAAGCTCATATTGGCGTTTACAATATTGCATTAAACCCGTAGGCCTTAAGTTAGCATGAGCTGTGGATTAGCTGCCTAGCTCTCATATTAAAGCATTTTTCTCTGTTTTCCAGTGTGCTGACTCCCAAAGGGCCATGACCCTGCATTTGTTCTTTTCTTCGTTCCATGTAACTATAAAGGTTTGTTCCCATCCGTATGCTAGCTGCTTCTGTATGGTTTATTATACTATTTGCAACAAAATAGACTAAAAGAAATATTCAAGGACATTTAACTATGGGCTGGAGAACCTGTGACCCGAGAAACGTGCCAAGATGATGAACAAACTCCGGATGTGCCACCTCCGAAGACGTCAATTATGAAGACCAATCAAAGTGTTGTGAATTATCGTGGGGTGACAATTGGGATTACCTAATGTATAATTTGATAGGTCAAAGATAAAGGGGTATAGCAAATATCCAATAGAATTTTGGGGGAAGGGGTTACAAAAAGGGATAACAACTCATGTCACAGAAGGGACGGGGGAACTAGGTAGGGAATGCTATTGAATTCATCCAGAAACTCTGTCACTCTGTTTGGTGACTTTGAGACTTAATAAACTATCCTCACCCATAGACTGCCTTTATGCTTCTCCTCCTTATGAGGGAAGTGTCTCTTGTCCTCTAGACGAAGTTAGACTGATGGTGTTTCGACTGATGTCCTGAAGACGAAGACTGATCCTGTGTGCTGACCTATCACTGGAGGGTAATTATGACAATGCTATTGTAATTTGTCTGTTTGCTTTTCCTTTCTAGGTACCAACTGCTGTATTTTTTAATAGAGACCATAGTTAGATGTTTCTTCTAAATTGGTGTTCCAAATTATTTTGCATGAAGTCCAACATGCTGATGTTAATTAGTGGTTAGACTAGGAAATCACCTGACTGACACTTAAGACGAAATGGAGGTTGCACTATGCTGAACTAAGATTTGCATCATATTCTCTGTGTTCCAATTTATGTTTACGATATGTTATGCTCTAATGATCGTGATTCTTGCATTAATGAGATCTTATTATAATTGCCATAAGTGTGGTTATGTTCTTATGTTTAACTTTGAGATTGACGCTTCTACTAGTAGATTGTAACCAATAGGGAATAAAACTCATAAAATTCTATCAAAGGGTGTGGTTATTCATGACTGAAAGGTCATGGTTGCGCCGCCGATTTGATCAATGTCTTTATTCAAAGTAAAGTATATTGTGGTGATAAGTATTGATGAAATTATTGACATATTGCTTGACATATTGATTAGTTATCTCGTCCTACGGTTTCTCACCACTGGGTCAAAAGATTCATTGGCCTAAAACGAGTCCTGATGTGTATAAAATTGACATAAAGGGACACGTTATCAGTTCTGGTAGCAGAGCGACGGTTTGGCCCTTGGGGGCCCTAGGACGGAGATTCATTGTTTAATTTGTTTTTCTGTGATAATGCAAATTGGAGGTATGATGGGTTTCTAAGTTCATCATGACTTTCCCGGGATCTCGGAGCCTGCCTAAGTGAGTTGGGAATGTTCTTGGCGCCATAATGTATATGGTTTAGGGTTTTTGCGCTTGCTTAGCTTATGCCTTTTGCAGAAGACTGTGAAGATTTGTGTGTATTAGGCTAAATTAAGTGTTGTTTAGTAGGAGTAGGCGTACTCCGCGGTATGAGAGTAGGGAAGTTGGCGTACTTCATGTGAGTGTGGCGCTTAATGCTCAAAAAAAAATTATCCACGTGGTTGGTTGTTGTGTACGGACCTGTTGAGGTCTAAGACTCCGGAGTATGTAGACAAGTGTGGGAGACACTTGGGGTTATGTTGTAATCTGTGCGGTTTAATAGGTCAATCGGGCGTGGTTGACAAGTCAAGTTTGAATCATATTGTATGTGTGAAACCTTCGATGGAGATTTGACAAACTCTAAAGTGCACTAGAAGGAGTCATTGACAAGTCGAGAGTAGAATTTGCGGGTCGATAAGCGGGAACTGCGTATGCGGGAACTGATAAGGAGAGAGTAGCGGCCAAGGCTTCAAGTGAAATCTCTGTAAAGTTCGGAAGCAAATGTGTTACCCTTCCTGAAGTAAACCGTCAGATTTGTGTTGTCATTTAAGGTGCTCGCAATAATTGCATTAGTTGTATGGGTTTGTATGGGTTCAGTGAGGAGCGGACGAGCCGAAAGACTTTGTCAGCTGCAGTGTGTGTGAGTGTGACGTCAGTGGTGCCGCGCTGAGATAGGTCGGTTGTCGAGAGGGGTCGCGCATGGATTGGCTGCCGTCCGTGAGAGGCAATAGGTTGAGAAAGGCGGGTGAAGAGTGTCCTGGGAACTAAGGTGGTCATTCCGACTCTGGCGGGCTGCCACCCGCCAGGCGGAAACCGCCATTTGGCCACTACGCGGTCAAAAGACCGCTGCCGGCATTCTGACCTTCTCGCTGGGCCTGCGGGCGCTAACTATGTTAGCGGCCGCCGGCCCAGCGGGAAGGAGGGCTGCAACACAGAAGCCAGCTCCGAATGGAGCCGGCGGTGTTGCGGCCGTGCGACGGGTGCAGTTGCACCCGTCGCGCTTTTCACTGTCTGCTAGGCAGACAGTGAAAAGCCGTCCGGGGCCCTGTTAGGGGGCCCCTGCACTGCCCATGCCAGTGGCATGGGCAGTGCAGGGGCCCCCAGGGGCCCCAAGACACCCGTTCCCGCCAGCCTCTTCCTGGCGGTGACAACCGCCAGAAACAGGCTGGCGGGAAGGGGGTCAGGCAGCGCTGCCATCGCGGATTAGCCCAGCCGGGGCAAAATCGTCGGGAAACGGCCGGCCCCGGTTTTCTGACCGCAGCTTTACCACCGCGGTCAGAATGGGCTAGGAAGCACCGCCAGCCTGTTGGCGGTGCTTCCGTCATTCGTGGCCCTGGCGGTCTTAGACCGCCAGGGTCAGAATGACCCCCTAAGTCAATTCTGATTAAATATAGAATAAAAGAAAATCGCAAAAATGAATTTTGTTAAAGCATTGAAGAGCGCTTTAAAGGGAGATACCTATATCATAGCGACTGATGGGGAGCCTACACCACCCGAAGGTACCCCAGCTTATATAGTTATGGAAGAAAAGGGTGTCGCTCCTTGTTTATGGATGAAACAGTGGCGCAAACTAACAGAGAAAGAGGGATGTTTAGCGTTTCCAGAATATGGTACATTCAATACGAGGATCCTTGCGCGATTGAGGTGGATGTTAAGTGAACAGAAACCACCTCCGAGGCCAGCACAATATGAGGCGTTAGCGGTTTGGGATCTGATGGCTCTTAAACAAAAGCAAGAGAAATTTCAGAAAAGATTGCGAAAGGCAGAGAAATCTTATGCGGAAGCTAGATGGGATGATGAGAGTAAAATGTGGAGAAGGGGAATAGTTGATGGAATAAAACTGTTTCTGGCAATAGCACAAGGGGAAGAAGCACAGGGAAAGAAAGACTCAGAAAAAACAGACAAGGACTCAGGCAAATCTAAAGAAAATAAAAGATCTTGGGAAGAGGAGGATGATTCAGATGATGAGGAATTTATGGACAGATTATTACATGATCGTCCGCCACCTTATGCGGTGAGCGACAGTGTCCCAAGTACTAGCATGGATCCTGGGAACCAGACGCAAGAAAAGGGAGCTGCTGATACGGCACAGACTAGTGATATGACTTCGTTACAGAATGGTGTCAGTGTACCCACTGCTCCAAACATACTGATACAGTTGCAGCCTCCACCGCAGATACAGAGAATCTACCCAGACGTCCCAGTGCTTGAGACTACTACAAATTTGATAGTGCCGCCAGACCCGATATACACAAAGCCAAAGCTAATACAGATTGAATCAACACCGAAATTAGTGTCCCAGCCGCAACCACAACTAATGCCAGGGCACAATTCGGTAACTAATCCACCATTAGTACCAGTCCCTTGTACCTTAGAGCAGACTTATGGAGCCGCTGTTCCACGCAGTTTGGGTACGGGTCAGACACCTGCTGCCATATCATTACCAATTACTGTCGGTCCACCAGTGTCATTGTATGCACAGGGTAAACCTGGCGTATGTGATCAGGGAGTAATGACTCAAGGTGCGATAAGAGGAGGGTCTATGGGAACTCCACAGATTATGGCCCCAGGAGAACAAGCAGTTGAGCAACCAAGATCTTTAATAGACCTTAGTCCAGTGGGAGCACCCATTGAAGCAATGCGTCAAGCAGGGTTAGGCGTTTTAACTCCACAGACAATGACTATAAACACCTCGCATTCAGCAATGATGCATGCAGGGAACATTTCATTGCAGGGTTTCACAGTCCAGCAGTTAAATGATTGGTTAGAAAATACTTATACTTCACAAAAGACTGCAGAGGTTACAATCGAACCAGAAAAAGAAAAACAGGACGAATTCCTGAACTTTGTAAGACTAGGGGCAGAAGCTGCTGAGTTAGTAGAATGTACAATGGGAGTAAACAGACTAGAGTCATACACGGAGGTAGAATTGAGATACCTATGCCCCAAGATTACCAAAGAAGTGGGCAAGGTGCATCAGAGATTAGCGAACCTGGCGGATAAATAAAACATTGATATCGGAAACACTAAACATTTGAAAAGAAGTTACAGATTAGATTTTGACTCAAAAGATTTTGAACACATGAGGTCTGCAGGAATGAAGGCACATTTGAGAGAATTATTACAAAGCGTGCAAATTTGGGGTGCTCTGGAGAAATGGGAAGGCAGATGGGCAAAGAAAAGAGATAATGGAAAAGGAGACAGTCCAGGGTCTAATCAAGCTAAGGCTTCACCTGATTTGGAATCAGTAAAAGTATTACCTATGAGAGAAACAGCTGGTGGTGTCTTAGTTCATGTACCATGGACCAGAGGAGACATTCTATCCTTTACTAATGATTATCCCAGATTGAGAGAGAAACTGATTGAGTGGTATCAACAGACAGATAGGTTCGTGAAACTTTCGAAGTGTCTCTGGGAAGACTTGAATACCTTGTTTGAGATCATTGTTCCGCCTGATGTGTGGCTTGAGTGGAAGAGAGGAGTCGATTGGCCGACAAAGGAACCAGCGAGGGATAAGGTGACCAGGGCACCTTCTGAAGAGGTGATGAAGTATTATCATAAGGTGATTGAGTTTTTGAAACAAAAGGTGTTGCCGAAAGTGACTGATTGGCAGAAAATCGACCGGACCTCTCAAGAGGTCAAGGAATCAATACATGCCTATTACGAAAGATTGTTAAAGGCATTTAAACATTACAGTGGTACTGAGACTATTGAACCAAAGGATATGAACCATCTCGTGTTTAGATTTGTTGAAGGGTTGCGACCAGAGGTTACCCAGATGATTAAGAATCATTTGATTTGTTGGCAAGCTAAACCGATTGATGAAGTGTTGCAGTATGCAAAGTACTATAGTGATGAAATTGAGTTGAAACAGAAAAAGTTGAAAGAAAAGGTGATGGTGATGCCGATAAGGGCTGCACAAGCAGGAATACAAGGAAATGGAGTTCAACAGATGATACAGCAGCAACCGCAAATGAGCGGCGTGTTTCAGACCCAACCGAGGGGTCGAGGTCGGGGGTTTGTGAACTGTGGTTCAGACATGAATACGGTTGTGATTCAAAATGATGTTCAAGGGATGAAAAAGATGTCACCATGTCACGCGTGCGGGGGTGTGGGGCATTGGAAACTGGAGTGCCCGAATATGGTGCAGGATGGTGCTGTTCAGCAAGGTGCTAACGTTGGTGCGTCACAAAATTCACAAGGTCCGAAAATGAGACATCAAAACCTGAATTTTCAGGGCAATCCAGTACAAATGCAAGGGGTACAGCCCATGCAGCAAATGCAAATGCCACGTTTTCAGTCAGTACAATTGCAACCAGTACAACAGCAGATTCCCATGGTGCCTAGACAGCAAATGCAATTACCAATGGCTCCGATGGGACAGCAACAGGTGATGGTTCCTCAGCAGGTCACAGGTCAAGTAATGAGCCAAAATAATACAGTACAACAGTTCCCATTACGAGGTGAAAACAGCATGAATGGGGAATGGTCAGATGATAGTTCAGACAGTGAAGAGTGTAGACTTGCAGCGTCCATAGAAGTGGATCAAAGGGGCCCATATGTAGAAGGGAAGGTGATGGGCTACAGTGTCTTGTTTCTGGTGGATACAGGAGCTACACGTTCCACAGTTAGAAGGGCAGAGGTCCCGAGATTGCCTCTTTCAGGACGAACCATAAGAGTGGTCGGAGTGGCAAACCAGTATCTGACAAATCCGGTTACAGATCCAGTGCAGGTGGAGATTGGTAACTTTCAGGAACTGCACAGGTTTGTAGTCTGTGACTCAAGTCCGGTATCCCTACTGGGGAGAGACTTACTGTGCAAGACAAAATGTTCAATTACCTGTTCCAATGACGGAATTGAAGTACAAACAAATAGTGACGATGAGGGAGACGAAGGGCAATTCTCAGAAGATGATACAGGAACAGCTAATGAAGATTACCCTTTAATTACCTTGTTCCCAATGCTTACCTTGATTGACTTGCCTGTTGAGTTGCAAGGGACAGTAACAGAGAAAGTGTGGGATCTGACTGGAAAAGAAGTAGGGTTAATAAAGGGGGTAGAACCAGTTAAAGTCCAAATAAAGCCAGATGCAGTGTTCCCTCAAGTACCAAAGTACCACATGACACAGGACGTTCTCATCGAGGTGTCACAAATCATTGCAGATTTTCTTAGACAAGGGGTTTTGAAAGAAGTTTTGAGCAGTCCATGTAACTCTCCAATAATGGGTTTGAAGAAGGCCTGTGGAAAGGTCCGAATTGTACAGGATTTGAGGAAAATAAATGAAATTGTGATAAAATGTTGCCCTGTGGTACCCAACCCAGCAGTAATAATGTTTCAGGTCCCTTGTGATGCTGAATGGTTTACCGTAGTGGACCTATCACAAGCCTTCTTTTCGATACCTCTTCATGAGGACCGCCAATTTTTGTTCAGTTTCAAATTCCTGGATAAGGTGTACAGTTGGTGTAGAATTCCTCAGGGGTTCTCTGAGTCACCATCCATCTTCAATCAGATATTGAAGAAGGATTTGGAGCCACTGGTGCTGCCTTTTAATTCAACTCTTGTACAGTACAGTGATGATTTGCTCATTGCATCCAAAACCAGAGACAGCTGTAAGTACGATACCATTGCATTACTAAATCATCTGGGGAAAAATGGACATAAGGTGTCACCCAGAAAGCTACAATACTGTCAGAAGGAGGTGAAATACTTATGGCATTTGATTGAAAAGGGTTCCAGGAGAATATCAAAGGAACGAATAACAGCTGTTTTACAAATGAACCCTCCAACAACAAAAAGAGATGTCAGGATGTTTTTGGGAATGGTGGGTTACTGTCGTCAGTGGATACCCAACTTCTCGATCATTTCAAAACCATTGATAAAGCTAACAGGCAAAGAGATTAAGGATGAGCCATATACTATAACCTTGTCCAAGGAAGAACTTGAGTCCTTTATGGAGCTAAGAGAATGTATGTGCAGGGCACCAGCATTAGGAATGCCAGACTATAAGAAACCTTTTCTGTTGTTCTGTCATGAACGTGATGCTTGTTCTTTGTCTGTCTTAATACAGGTCCATGCAGATGCGAATCGCCCTGTAGCATATTTTTCAGCTACCTTGGACCCTGTCGCAGCAGCCTTACCGGGTTGCTTGCGCGCAGTTGCAGCAGTTGGTCAGAGCCTCACACAATGTGAAGGTGTTGTCATGGGATATCCTACAACAGTAATGGTTCCACATTCAGTTGAAATACTGTTGACTCGGACTAAAACTCAGCACATGACAAATGCACGTCTCACTAGGTATGAGACGATCATACTGGGGTCACCAAATGTCACGCTTAAGAGGTGCAGTGAATTGAACCCGGCAACTTTACTTCCTGTTGAAAACACTGAGATCAAAAATGAGGAAGAATTTTAACATGATTGTCTTGAGGTGACTGAATTGTGCACCAAACCTCGTCCAGATATTCAGGACACTCAATTGAAAGAAAATGACTGCATCATGTTTGTTGATGGGTCCTGTCTTAGAGATTCTGCTGGAACATTGAGAGCTGGTTATGCGGTATGTACTATAACCGGCATCGTCGAAGCCTCCAGGCTCGAAAGAGTGTTTTCCGCACAAGTGGCAGAACTGATCGCCCTTACTAAGGCATGCCACGCAGCTGTAAATTTGAAAGTTACTATCTATACTGACAGCAGATACGGATTTGGAATCGTGCATGATTTTGGCCAACTTTGGTCCCATAGAGGTTTCATGACCTCATCTGGTTCACCTGTGAAAAATGGTGAACACATAAAAGATTTGTTACATGCAATTCAGTTACCTCTTGAAATTGCCGTGGTGAAATGCAGTGCTCACACTAGATCACAAGACTTTGTGTCCATGGGAAACGGTTATGCAGATCAGGTCACAAGGTTTTGTGCCCTGAACTATATATCGTTCAAGGAGCAATGGGAACTACTGCTGCAGACTGAAAATGACACATGTTTGAATCTTGCATTGCGGGTAGTCGATACTTTAGATGAGTTAAAGACATTACAAAGTCTTGCAAGTAAAGAAGAAAAACGTTCTTGGCAAAGAATGCAATGTACCCAGAGAGCTGATGATATATGGATTTCAGAGGAAGGAAAATTAGTCTTACCAAATTGCCTTTTGTCACAATTTGCCCGACTATATCATGGACAGGCACATCTTGGGAGGGACGCAATGATCAGGTCATTTAAAATTGATTGGTTCAATCCCAAATTCAGACATGCTGCCGAAGTCATTTGTCACAGGTGCATCATCTGTCAGCAGATGAATGCGGGAAAAGGGACAGTGGTAACTTTGAGCCACATTGGGAGAGCTGGAGGTCCATTTAGCAAGATGCAAATGGATTTCATTGAGATGCCTGTTTGCGGAGGATTGAAGTATGCGCTGGTGATTGTGTGTATTTTCAGTCACTGGATTGAGGCATACCCTACACGAAGAAATGACAGTCTTACATTTGCAAAACTACTACTCAGGGAACTAATACCAAGATTAGGGTTTCCGGACACTATAGAATCAGATAGGGGTAGACACTTCGACAATGAGGTGATCAAACTTCTGTGTGCCGCACTTAACATCGAACAGAAGTTGCATTGTAGCTATCGCCCTGAAGCATCAGGACTAGTAGAACAAATGAACGGCACCTTGAAATCGAGAATGGCAAAAATGTGTGCAGCTACCAAAAAGAAGTGGCCAGATGCATTACCTCTAGTGCTGATGTCAATGAGAAACACCCCAGATAAGAAAACGGGATAGTCCCCCCATGAAATCCTCAGGTAGAGCTATGAGGTTACCAGCAGTACCTGCCAATGCTCTAGTGAATATTACAGATGATATGGTGTTGGATTACTGCAAAAGTTTGGCTGATGTGATTCACTCTTTTTCTCACCATGTGTAAGCTAATACTTTGCCACCGATTGGGGATCCAGGCCACTCTCTGCAAGCTGGTGACTGGGTGGTTGTCTAAAAGCATGTGAGAAAGTCGTGTCTGGAGCCACGCTGGAAAGGGCTCTATCAAGTGATCCTGACAACTACCACTGCTGTAAAGTGTGCTGGAATCCCAAACTGGATACATGCTAGTCACACCAAAAAGGTAACTTGTCCAGATGAAGATGAGCTCGAAATCACCAGCACGCCTGTTTCAGAAGGAGAAGTCCCAGGTCTAGAGAACAGTCAAGAAAGATCTGAGACTGCTGGAGAACTCACTGAGAACAGCCTCGTCCCTCAAGCAAGCAATGAGTTCAAGAGAGGTGACAGAGAGCCTATCTCAGTAGAAACAACAAGAGAACAAAATCAAGAAGAAGTTCTCCCAGAAATAGACAGATACGGGCTGGAACTTGAACCTGGTACTGACCCAGAAGAAGAAGAAGAAGAAGAAGAAGGAGAAATAGTAGAGAGAGGTCAGAGTGAGCCAAAATCTCCCGAGCCAATTGCAGGTCCATCAAGCGAAAACACCACAGTACAAGAGGAGGGTGCTGTCCAAAGTCCTGAAAAGATGCATCAGACGCATAAGAGTGAGGACAGACCAAACAAACCACTTTCTAAAATAAGAGGTGTGCCAAGAAACACAATAATAGAGGAAAGCGATACATCTCGAGTAAAAGACTTAAGCGAAGGAGAACAACAAGGTGAACGTAAGTTGAAAAGAAAAAGAATTGCAAACAGGAGATATACAGGTCCTGAATGGGCGTATGCTACAACATCTGAATGGCAACAAGAATTCCTGGCATTCTGTTTTGATCGAGAAGTACCAGGCCAATACTACGGTACCTGAACGAATCTGAAGAAATCTTGGTTAAAATTTGAAACTGAAAGACAAAAAGAGATTCTTTATAAATTACCGGAAGCGTCACTAAAACCAAATAGACTTTTAAGAAAACCTGATTGAGACAAGCTGCTAACCTGATTTGACAAGAAAAGGGGTCCTGGAGTGAGTGAAGACGCTATAAATATAAGCAAGAAAAAGTTTGAATCACTCTCTGGTTGATTGTTATTCTGCTATCTGATTGTATACAGACATGGCTAATAATAAGAGTAGTAGCAAGAAAAGTAAAGTGTGTGGATGGTTGAGCCTTATAGTAGGTATTGTGTGTGCAATAATGATAGTGGGTGTGATTGTACGAATGCCGTGGTTAGAGAAAAAGACTATTAATGCTACATCAAAACCTGAAACTGCCACACTAACACCGTGGGAAAGATTTGAGCAGGATGCACGACACATGCATGAAGGAACTAATGCAAAAGGGGAACTTTCTACTAATGTCTTCTATCGCTTACTAAATGAGTATGTGGAAACTATGGATGCAAAAGATTGTTATGTGTGTACTAAGATTCCTTCATCTGTACAGGAGGGAGTTACTTATCATAGCCTCCCTTTAACTTATGGAATTACCTGTAGCTTGCTATTAACAAGATTCTATAATCAAGAGCACGTGCAATACTTTTATTCAAACTTAGATGTTGTGTGTTCTTTTGTGCCTGTGATTGAATTTTTGAATAAGCTAGCTAAAGAACATGATATAAAAATAGTTAGAGGATTCTTTGAGCCAACGCTTACATTTGGGACAGCTTATGCACATCGCAATAATTTGACTTGCTTATTATCACCTGTTGAGAAGAGCTTTTTAGATCATACTGATGATAGACGCAAAGCATTGAAAGAAAGGTTAGAAAAGGGGTTAGAGAAACGCACATACGTAAATGATTATGCTTACACCGCAATCAAAACACAAGGGAAATTAGCTATAGACACATTACACGTAGGTAGGCTTTGTGTATATATAGGCCAAAATCCAAGCAAGATAATCTGTTTGTGGGAACAAGTGAATGCAGGCATGTGTTTTTGTTTCAGAGTAAATGGACCTTTATGTTGAATGGACAAGATCCAGCGATCCCTGGAATCTAGTACATCTGTGGGCTAAATGCATATTACCGTCTCCCTAAGGGATGGTATGGGACATGTTATTTGGGAATAGTATTCACAAAGATTTACCAGATTGATGACTTAAAACAAATACCTAAGACGTCTGAATTACAATATCGAGAATCAGTGGCGGCTGTCATTGGCGACATATTTGGAGCTATAATCCCTTCAGTAGGGGTTATCTTAAACTCTATGAAGATACAGAAGTTGTCTACTATTGTGGATAACATGTTGACAAATTTTACAGTGGCTATACTCCTGATGGATACTGAACTTGCTGCAGAAAGAGCTATGACTCTTCAAAACCGGCTTGCTTTAGACATTCTTCTAGCAAAGAGTGGGGGGTCTGCAAGATGCTCAATGAGCGTCATTGTTGTTCATTCATCCCAGATAATAGTAAAAAGATTAGAAGTATGCTTACTAACCTTACTAGAGATAGTACAGATTTAAAGAATTTGAAAGAACTTGGTGTTTGGGAGAAATTTGGAAAGGGAATTGCCAGAGTTGGGAGCTGGTTTACCAATATTTGGAATGGGGTGCTTGCAAAAATATTAATGGGGTTACTAATTGTCTTAATCTGTCTATTAGGATTATGGGGGGCATGCAAAATTAATGACAAAATAAAGAGAAACTGGACCAAAAGAACAAGAAGAAATGAAGAAAGTGAAAGGGAGAAAATATTCAATGATATTTGGGAAAGTTCACATAAAGGGCAAGATGTTGAAATGCGCATTATGCGCAAGGCAAGAAATTGAAAGAGTTTGTGTGATGACGAACGTCATCAGAGGAGGGATTGAGAGAGCGTAGTTTGAATATGTTAATTATTAGAAGTAATGCTTATATAAATGACTAACAAATGGCGCATAGAAAATGACAATGAGTAGTAATTTGCTTAATGTGCATTCAAATTATGTCAATGAAACATAGAAATATCATTGTGTGTGTACAAATTAATGTCAGTTATGTGAAAATGATTGTTTTACATTATGATTAATCAAGCTCATATTGGCGTTTACAATATTGCATTAAACCCGTAGGCCTTAAGTTAGCGTGAGCTGTGGATTAGCTGCCTAGCTCTCATATTAAAGCATTTTTCTCTGTTTTCCAGTGTGCTGACTCACAAAGGGCCATGACCCTGCATTTGTTCTTTTCTTAGTTCCATGTAACTATAAAGGTTTGTTCCCATCCATATGCTAGCTGCTTCTGTATGGTTTATTATACTATTTGCAACAAAATAGACTAAAAGAAATATTCAAGGACATTTAACTACGGGCTGGAGAACTTGTGACCCGAGAAACGTGCCAAGATGATGAACAAACTCCGGATGTGCCACCTCCGAAGACGTCAATTATGAAGACCAATCAAAGTGTTGTGAATTATCGTGGGGTGACAATTGGGATTACCTAATGTATAATTTGATAGGTCAAAGATAAAGGGGTATAGCAAATATCCAATAGAATTTTGGGGGAAGGGGTTACAAAAAGGGATGACAACTCATGTCACAGAAGGGACGGGGGAACTAGGTAGGGAATGCTATCGAATTCATCCAGAAACTCTGTCACTCTGTTTGGTGACTTTGAGACTTAATAAACTATCCTCACCCATAGACTGCCTTTATGCTTCTCCTCCTTATGAGGGAAGTGTCTATTGTCCTCTAGACGAAGTTAGACTGATGGTGTTTCGACTGATGTCCTGAAGACGAAGACTGATCCTGTGTGCTGACCTATCACTAGAGGGTAATTATGACAATGCTATTGTAATTTGTCTGTTTGCTTTTCCTTTCTAGGTACCAACTGCTGTATTTTTTAATAGAGACCATAGTTAGATGTTTTTCTAAATTGGTGTTCCAAATTATTTTGCACGAAGTCCAACATGCTGATGTTAATTAGTGGTTAGACTAGGAAATCACCTGACTGACACTTAAGACGAAATAGACGTTGCACTATGCTGAACTAAGATTTGCATCATATTCTCTGTGTTCCAATTTATGTTGACAATATGTTATGCTCTAATGATCGTGATCCTTGCATTAATGAGATCTTATTATAATTGCCATAAGTGTGGTTATGTTCTTATGTTTGACTTTGAGATTGACGCTTCTACTAGTAGATTGTAACCAATAGGGAATAAAACTCATAAAATTCTATCAAAGGGTGTGGTTATTCATGACTGAAAGGACATGGTTGCGCCGACGATTTGATCAATGTCTTTATTCAAAGTAAAGTATATTTTGGTGATAAGTATTGATGAAATTATTGACATATTGCTTGACATATTGATTAGTTATCTCGTCCTACGGTGTCTCACCACTGGGTCAAAAGATTCATTGGCCTAAAACGAGTCCTGATGTGTATAAAATTGACATAAAGAGACGCGTTATCACTCCCAACCCCCTGAGAGCCAGAGGGGCAGAGGCAGCGACCAGAGGACAAGGCAGCTTCACTTCCGGCTGTAAGCTTAGGTACCAGAGACACCAAGCTGAGTACAGTGAACGACACACCCTTTGGAGGATGGAAGGGAGAGGGATTTGAACCAGCCTCCCCTTTACAGAAAGTGAGGATGTTAGAGGCACCAGGCTGGGTAGAGTGAGCCTCGCACTCTGCAGAGGGCTAGAGCATCCCAGGGAAAGGAACAGAAGGCAGGACCCCGTCAGCCTCCGTCCAGTTGGGGCATATGGCATGGTGGCTGTTGCCCTGCTGGGTAGTTATGTTTTATGTAAAGTGCTTGGAAATCCACAGCATGACAACCAGCATTGCATAAGTTACTGGAAAATTAGGTGGACAGCCTAGCTCACTATTGGCTAATGGTAGATGTTCAGTTTCTCTTACACACCCTCCTTTGAACGTGTACTGTGCCGCTTAGTGGTCACCAAGTTCTTTGAGATCTCACATTGAATGTGAACCCTAGGTTGCTATCATGTGCCACTAGCACCGACAATAGATTTCCAAGCTCAGGCTGCTTTCATCTAGCCTGTGACCACGATGCTTTGACCCAACACTGATGGCCAGACGTGAACCATCCTTTTTAAAACAGTGCTTTACATGACTGCTTTCTGTGTTGAAACTAATTAAATAGAATGCGTCATTAAGAAAACTGAAGATTTGGGCCTTCCAGTTATCCATGCTGGATGTTCTGTGTCTGTTAAATTGAAACAGAAGGAGGAGTTTGGGTATCTGGGGGATTTCTTTCTTGTAGCTGTGAAGTGTTAATCAGAGAGCACCTGGGCAGAGATTGACCTCCACATCCTATGCAGATTAAGCCCCCTGTCACTTCCAGGCACCTGTGTGACCACCCATGGGCTCCAATGACAGGAGTATACCATCATTAATGCTATCTACACAGTTTAGCACGCGCTAATATGGTCATGTACAACTTTTCTGCAGCACATTAAATTATTTAGCCTCTGAGATTCTTTTATAGATAAGTCTGCATTGTGAATACACAGGGCAGTATTGGGAAGAAGCTTAGGTGGTAAGGCAGGTAAAGTAGACAAGTTATCACTGCACTCAGCCATGACGTTCCTAAAACGTTATGGCTCCAAACGGAACGTTCTGAGAGGCAGGAGAAATGGACTGGCCATGGGCAGTCAAATATGCAACAATTGTATAGCGAACTGACCTGCTTCTTCAACTGCCAGGTGCAATAGGAAAAAAAAACAATGGCATTAGGGTAACACCATGTAACTGCCTGAAGTCTGAGATAATCTGCATATTTATAATTCATTCATATGCAATGTACAGCTTATAAATGTCACATTCAGGCAAAACACCAGGAGCCAGATGTATCATGTTATCCAATAGCGATTACCTAATTGCGCTTTTTTGCAAATCACAATTAAGTAATCGTTATTGGAATGTATGTAACTCCAGGAGTTTCATACCGAGATTTGCAAGGGCTCGCAAATGGACCTACCTCATCAATATTCATGAGGTAGGTCGCAATTTGCGAGCCATTGCGAATGGCTACAATCACAGTGATGGTGGCCTGCTGGGGTCAGCAGACCACCATGTCTTTGATTGCGTTTCAATAAAGCAATCTTTTTTTTTTTTAAATGCAGCCCGTTTTCCTTAAAGGAAAACAGGATGCGTTAAAAATTAAAAATTAAAAGTTTTCTTTTCAATTTTTAAGAGTAGGCAGTGGTCCGTGGGACCACTGCCTGCTCTTAAAAAATGTTTTCACAGGCATTCACAAATCCCCTTGGTGAATTGGTTACCACCTACTTAAAGTAGGTGGTAACTGCGATTGTTTTGCGACCACATTCACGGTCACAAAACAATCATACATACCTCTGCGATTCGGTATTAGGAAGGGATGCCCTTTACATGCCCCTTCTTTAATTCCGAATCAGTATGTAGTCGCAAATCCAATTTGCGATTCGGTAACAAGTTACCGAATGACAAATTGGAATTGTTACATACCAACGTTGGGCCGTTTGCGATCGCAAAAATGTTTGATACATCTGGCCCCAGATCTTTTACTGAATCAGGAGATAGTTCAGGTATAATGAAAATATAAAGGTCAGAATGTCTGTTAACCAGATCATAATTGGTTGACAAATGATATCAGTAGTGATTACAACCACAGAGAGTCCAGGTTTTGTATTTTAGTTGTGGCCAAATGTCCCTACTCTTCATACTTATTGAGTACCAATATCAATGATGTAAGACGGTCTATCCACCTATATTCCCAGAGTGTGAGCATGCAATCTGTTTCATAAATGGCCATCGTATTTCATACCCTATAGGTCCAAGTTGGTAAAGTGTTGTGCCAACCAAGTTCAATAAACTGTTACACCAATGGGAACTTGAATATTGCATTGCATGAAATACACTGAAACACTGAATTGTGTTTATATATGTACCTGTCACATTCCACTTTTAGAATGAGCTCTACTTTGACCTCTGTTTCAAACATTTGAAGTACACATTGAACTCTTCATAGTAAAGTGAATTTGTGCTGCTGATACTTTTGTGACCATTAACCCCTTCGCTGCCAGGCCTTTTCCCCCTCAAGTGCCTTTTTTTGGCTGTTTGGGGCAGATCGCGCTAAGGCCATCACAACTTTTTGTCCACATAAGCTACACACTCCAAATTTGTGACTTTTCTTTCAACATCTTAGGGATTCTAGAGGTACCCAGAGTTTGTGGGTTCCCCTGGAGGAGGCCAAGAAATAGCCAAAACACAGCGAAAATTTTTTTTTTTTTAAAAATGGTGGAATAGAGCTGCAGAAGAAGGCTTGTGTTTTTTTCCCTGAAAATGGCATCAACAAAGGGTTTGCCGAGTTAAAATTACCATCTTCCCAGGTTTCAGGAAAGGAACAGGCAGACTTGAATCAGAAAACCACATTTTTCAACACAATTTTGGCATTTTACTGGGACATACCCCATTTTTACTATTTTTTGTGCTTTTAGCCTCCTTCTATTCAGTGCCAGAAATGGGTGTGAAACCAATGCTGGATCCCGGACAGCTAAACATTTCTGAAAAGCAGACAAAATTCTGAATCCAGCAAGGGGTCATTTGTGTAGATCCTACAAGGTTTTCCTACAGAAAATAACAGCTGAAATAAAAAAATATTCAAATTGAGGTAAAAAAAAGCAATTTTTCTCCACGTTTTACTCTGTAACTTTTTCCTGTAATGTCAGATTTTCAAAAGTAATATACCGTTACATCTGCTGGACTCTTCTGGTTGTGGGGATATGTAGGGCTTGTAGGTTCATCAAGAACCCTAGGTACTGTGAGCCAATAAAGGAGCTGCACCTTGCAATGGGTTTTCATTGTATACCGGGTACACAGCAATTCATTTGGTGAAATATAAAGAGTGAAAAATAGGTATCAAGGAAACCTTTGTATTTCCACAATGGGCACAAGATGAGGTGTTGAGAAGTAGTGGTTATTTACACAACCCTGAATTCCGGGGTGCCCATACTAGCATGTGAATAACAGGGCATTTCATAAATAGATGTCTTTTTCACACACTGTCTTACATTTGGAATGAAAAATGTAGAGAAAGACAAGGGGCAATAACACTTGTTCTGCTATCCTGTGTTCCCCAAAGTCTCCTGATACAAATGGTACCTCACGTACGTGGGTAGGCCTGATGCCTCCGACAGGAAATGCCCCAAAACACAACATGGACACATCACATTTTCCCAAAGAAAACAGACCTGTTTTTTGCCCATTGCCTAGCTGTGGAGTTTGGCCTCTAACTCAGACGGTACCTAGGAAAACCTACCAAACCTGTGCATTTTTTTAACCTGGACACCTAGGGGAATCCAAGGTGGGGTGACGTGTGAGGCTCTCACCAGGTTCTGTTACCTAGAATCCTTTGCAAATCTCAAAATTCAGCAAAGAAAACACTTTTTCCTCACATTTCGGTGATAGAAAGTTCTGGAATCTGTGAGGAGCCACAAATTTCCCTCCACCCAGCTTTCCCTAAGTCTCCCGATAGAAATGGTACATCACTTTTGTGGGTCGGCCTAGTGTCCGCGGAATTAAATGCCCCAAAACACTATGTGGACGCATCAAAATGATCAAATACAAAACTACCGGCATCTGCGTTTTGGTCCTGGCCTCAGCAGCCATATAGGGACACTTAGCAAACCCAAACATTTCTGAAAACTAGACACCGACGGAATCTAGGGAGGTGTTACTTGCATGGATCCCCCAGTGTTTTCTTACCCAGAATCCCCAGCAAACCTCAAATTTTGCTAAAAAAATCACATTTTTTCCCACATTGCTGTGTGGGATCACTTCACCGGCACAAATTTCCTACCACCCAACGTCCCCCTCAGTCTCCCAGTAAAAATTATACCTCACTTGTGTAGGTGGGCCAAGGTCCTGTGACAGGGAAGAGCCAAACAAATTGTCGAAATTGAGGGGGAACCAAAGCGGGTCCAAAATGTCAGTTTGAAAAAAAATGTTTTTAGGCTGACAAGTGGAGCAGAACTTTTATCTGTATAGATGCGACAATGTTGGGTGGTAGGAATTTTGATGATTCCTGCAGATTCCAGAAGGTTCCTTCACAAAAATGTGGGAACAATGTGTGATTTCCAGTAAAGTTGGAAGTTTGCCGGGCATTATGGGTAAGAAAATGGTGCGGTGTGCATGTGAAGCACACAACCATGGACTCACCCAGATGTTTAGTTTTCAGATGTGTCTAGGTCTCGTAGATCTTTCTACATGACAGCGTCCCAAAGTCCAAAAAGTGCAACCCTCACTATTCCAAGTGGGACGATTTTGAGAGTTAGACAAGCTCTCATGGCCCAAATGTAAAACCAAAATCCGAAATAATCAAATGTCCTCTTGCTTCCCGTGGGATAAGATGTTTTAGTGTGCAGGGGGAGAGCTGAAATACTGAGGTGGGGGCATAACCATGCACATACTGATTGGTAGCCACCACCCCACTATTTTATTTAATTCCCTGGCATCTAGTAGGCTTTCTGCCCCCCTCCCCCCCTGGGGAGTGGATCGAGGGTAATTGCCCCATCTGCCCACAAGTGGGCAGAACAACTTTGTCCCCATTTATTTGGGGTGGGTGTATGGCATACCCCCACCCCCTTTTTTTTGTTAATTCTTCCCTGGTGGGCTTTCTACTCCCCCTGGGGGCAGATGGGCCTTACAAAAATAGGCCGATCTGAACCCAAGGGGGGCAATAATGGCCAACAGTAATGTGCCCCCATGAGGAGTGACCCTTGCCCAAGGGGCTGCCCCCCCAAACAAAACGCACACACACCAATCCCTGGTGGCTAAGTGGTTTCTGCCACCCCGGGGGCAGATCGACCTAATCGAAATAGGCCGATCTGCCCTCAAGGGGTGCAGAAATGGCATAAAATAAATTTGCCCACCAGGGGAGCGACCATTGCCTAAGGGGCCACTCCCAATCTGTAAAAAAGAAAAAAAAATCCCTGGTGCCTAGTGGTTTCTACCACCTTAGGGGGCAGATCGACCTAATTAAAATAGGCCAATCTGCCTCCCACGGGGAGCAGAAATGGCCTAAAATAAATTTGCTCCCCAGGGGAGCGACCCTTGTCTAAGGGGATGCCCCCCTTGCATGAAATTGACCTAAAAAATAAAATCCCTGGTGTCTAGTGGTTCTGCCCTCGGGGGCAGATTGGGCTAACAAAAATAGGCTGATCTGCCCCCAAGGGGGCAGAAATGGCCTAAAGTTAATTTCCCCCCCGGGGAGTGACCCTTGCCTAAGGTGTCTTCCCCCCATGTGTAAAAAATAAAACAAAACCAAAAAAATTGGTCCCTGGTGTCTAGAGGTTTCTGCCCCCTGGGGGCAGATCAACCTAATTACAAAAGGTCGATCTGCCCCCAGGGGGGAGGGGGCAGAAATAGTTTTAAAATAATTTGCTCCCCTGGAGAGCGACCCTTGCCCAAGGGGTCGCTCCCCTCATGTCAATAACACAAAAAAAAGTCCCTGGTGCCTAGTGGGTTCTGCCCCCCCTCCGGGGGCAGATTGTCCTAATTAAAATAGGCCAATCTGCCACAAGGGGGGGGGCAGAAAAGGCCTAATAATGAATTGCCCCCCTGGGGAGCGGCCCTTGCCTAAGGGGCCACTCCCCTTAAAAGTATACAAAGTATTTTTTAAAAAACAACCCTGGTGTCTAGTGGGTTCTGCCCCCTCCCCCACCCAGGGGCAGATCGGCCTAATTAAAATAGGCTGATCTGCCCCCATGGGGGGCAGAAAAGGCCTTCTAAAAAATACCCCCCTTGAGGAGCGGCCCTTGCTAACAGGCCGCTCCCCACATGCTAATTTCACCAAAAAAACAAACTCCCTGGTGTCTAGTGGGCATTTCTGCTGCCCGATCGCTTCATGATCAGGCAGCAGAAATGCTCAGAGAGACATCAAAGGAAAGGAAAGGTCTTTCTTTTCATTTGATGCCTCTCCCGCCCCCAGCACGTTATCGGAACAGAAATGCTTTTGCATTTCTCTTCCGATCCCCACTGGAAGCTGAGCATCCAGCTTCGTGGAGGCGGCCTCTGATGAGGTCAGCGCGTGATCACGTGCTGGCGTCATCAGACGTCACTGGGGGGGTGGGAGGGATGGAAGGGAAATCGATTCCCCTTCCATCCCTGCCCTAGGAGAGTGGGGGCAAGGCTCATGGGGGGAGCGCTAGCGTTCCCCCGTGAGCCAGGTCAAGGACGTAACGGTTACGTCCTTGGCGCCTCAGTGCCGCAGTCAAGGACGTAACCGTTACGTCCTTGGCTGCCAACCGGTTAATTATTTTGAAACAGTGATTGATTAGGAAAAATATAAGAAGAATATTCAAATAAATTGTAAAAGAATCATTGTTCCACATTACAGTTAATTAACCAAGTTACTTTTACTTAGATTGAGTTCTCCTCGTCACTGATTACACCCATTGATTGGTAGTCATGGGTGTTGTTACTCACAGCCTGCAACTCAAAAAAATTGTCTTGGGCTCATGAACTTATAATTGGAGTACAACAGTCATTCATAATTCTGAGGACAGTGTTATCATTCCCCTTTCAGTCTGCCCTTCTATGACCTCAGAAGTATACAAAAAAGTGCTGGATGGAGAACAAATTTATGCTATTATTGCACTGGTTGTACCTTACAAAATTACAACTTTGTGTTACATCATCATGAGAGCCTTATGTTTTGTGATACTGGTGAGGATAAACCTGATATATCCCAAGTGAATCAAGCAGCAGAGAAGTGCCCTCAGCTGCTCACTTATTTCAAGATGGAACTGCACCAAGTTTTACAAAGGGGTGGTGGGCTCCTGTGAGGCTGTTTGTGCTGGGGGTAGCGGGATGGGGAGGACACAAGAGCAAGTACAACATGAAATATCAGGAACAAGCACACAGATGATGGAGAGCAACAAGGAGTGCAGGGGGAGAGAAGTACACAAGGGAGACATCTGAAAAAACATATGCATTCTCATGGAGTCCTAAACTAAAAAAGTAGTTTTTGGAAAACAAGCAGTAGAAGTATAGAAGCCAGCCAATCAAACATGATGGAAAAGAAGCAATGCTCCATGAGAGGAACAAACACAAGATTGATAAACTGGGATACACATAAGAAGGTAAATGAGCATGCCAGGAAAGCTAACCAATGGTAAGCAATGGGCAGGCACCAAGCCTGTGTATATCCTTGGTAATCCTACAATATATCTTGCAACAGACATTGCATGTGCTGTCTAGTAGGCACAGCTTAAAAAAAGGGACAAGACATGCAGCAATGGGGTCATATGGTCATCCATTACTGTCAACACTCACCAATACACCTGTTGGTTATCTCTCACTCACCCCCATTTTGTTCTCACTTTCAAAACAAATTTCGAGTCAAAGGCTGTGAAACCCCTGAAATCACAGCGAATCAACAGAACCAACATAGATTTAGGTTGAATGTGTGGCCTCAGCTGTTGCTCCTTTGAGGCTTTATATTGTGCCCTACCTTGACTTGGTGAGGCCAGCACTCTCTCTCAAACACATCCATGACTCGCCTTGACTTCCATGCTTCCAGGCGGTGGCACTCAGTGTAGGTTGTAATTCTGTTCACTGTCTGTGGCTGATCCAGCACAGCAGTCAGTATGTGGTGACTTCAACTGCTTTAAGCTACCCTACAGGCCTCCACACCTCATCCAAAGCTGTGGCTATCACTGTAACCACACAGCTGCTTGCTAGCCCAGCTCGTTACCTCAATCTACAGATTCAAGCAGCCTGAGTCTCTGACCTCCAGCAATCAAACACTAAAAAACTTAAGCATGCCTGTAGACTCTAACTTATCATTTATACCTCAAGTCCATTCTGTAGAGAGTCTTCCTTCTTGTAACCTAATGACACCTTGCTCTATTGCTGGCATTGTGTTAGAGTCATGGCAAATATCATCCAAGCACCATATCCCCTCGATTACAACAACAGTCTCTAATTTAGGGCCTGATTAGGAGTTTGGCAGATGGGTTACTCTGTCACAAATATGACGGATATACCGTCTGCCGTATTACTGCTCCATTACAGCCTGTGGAGATCGTAATACAGCGGCTGGATCATCTGTCACATTTGTAATGGAGTAACACATTTCAAACTCGAAATCAGGCCCTTAGTCTCCCTCGCTACATATCCAGTGCAGTTTTCAAAAGGGCTAAACCTCAGCTGCTATCCAGGGTCAAGAGAACACTTGACATGCACTGTACCGGACCTCCATTGATTACCAGTAGCTGTTTGCATCCGGTTAAAGGCACTCTACTACCTAGGAAGGGCAACACATGGAGCAAAATAGGAATGTGTTCAAATAAAGGTAACAAAATACTTGCTCCACCAAACTCTTCAGCCTCCTATGTGTTCCTCCCCAGTTCAATCTTCTATAAATATGTTCAGGATCAATATCATTCTTTAAAGCACCATAAGCTGAAAGGCAAAATGTAGGACTATCAGCATCATTTATTGTTACCTAATGAATGCAAATCAGTAAAACATTGCTTTTACTGTCTTCCCATTTTATTCAAATAAATTCAATACACATAAAACAATATGGAAGTATCTGTAAGAAATAGTGTTGTACAAAGGGAAAGAAAACCTATAAGAGGCAATTTTGTGCACAATCTGTATACTGGGAATTACATCATTTTAAGGCGATTTAGAAGATTAGATTACCTTGTTAAAAAAAATCTACTCACACAAAAATTGAAGTTTGAAAGGATTTTTAAAAGAAAAATTAATAGGCTGTGAGTCACAAGCTCAGTGAGCCAGAGCCCCAACAAAATGAATTGGAGCGGGCTCGATAGACAAAGGGCAGACACAAATATATACTACTAATGTGCAATGGGTGGTAAGTGATGGATTCAAACAAAGGAAGCATACAGGTGTCCAAAGACTGGGACCAGGAGAAAGAAATAAACAATCTTCAAATTGTAACAAGAATGTAAACATCTTGGCTAAGCAAACGATCAACACTTTATTGACTTTGGAGCAAAGATGAAAAAGAGAGGCTCAAAAATGTCAGAGATGAGCATTTACTTTAAACAATTATTAGCATTATCAGAAAAACAAGATTGAACAGGTTACAGCCAGATTAATGAAATATTATTATTTCACACTATGCATAGCAAGCTTCCTCAGAATGGAGGGGGTCCTCCCCCACCTATGGCTGGACAGCACAACCTGCTCAGAAACATGAATGCATGTTTTTTTCTGAATAATTTTACAACAAATGTTACAGTGATATTATCAATGCTGTTATACAAGATGTCATGATTGCTGTAATAACTTGGATAATTAGCAGTTCATGGCGAGGGCACGAGTTATAGTTACCTTAGGGCACAAGTTATAGTTACTTGAAATAACTATAACTATAACTGGTGAATTTCTAAGGTTATGCACAAGTGAATTCAGAACTTAACTATAACGTCCCTGTAACCTTTGGTTTTTTAAAGTTAATTTATATGTTTTTTAATTCTATTTCCAAACTATAACATCCCTGTAACCTTCGTTTTTTTCAGTGAATTTCTATGTTTTTTAACGTAAAGCTATTTTCCCTTCCATACGTTAATCCAACCACGGCAGCCAACCCCCCCTAACCACTCAACCCCATACCTTTGCCCACGGGAGGCGGTAGCTGGCCGCAGGGTCTGTCTCTCTGGTATAAGAATAGGTGTGAGAGGGTGTCTTTGGGTGTGAGAGTGGCTGTGACAGTGTGGGTGTGAGAGGGTCTCTCTGGGTGTGAGAGTGGGAGTGAGAGTGTCTGATTGCATTCCAATAGATGAAAGATGCATTCACCTCCACAAAGGATTTCAGATCGTTTTTCAATATAGAAACACCGAGAAAGCACACTTGCTTTGCCTTCGCCAAGCCCAGGAGTTAGGATAATTTGTCGTTTCCAGAAGTGGAGCTTAAGCTGGGGCACCGGCTGCGTTTATATTTGTAAGTACTTTCTGTTAAGGTTTAATTTATGTGAAATGAGCATCATGACCTGCTCGTTTACTCAACAAGAGTCCACAGTTTTGCACAAAATGTCTATCCGAAAGATTGAATGAATTACATTTTTATTGCATAATTACTTAAAATCATTGCAATCATTGCCAAAGTCAAAACAATTACATAAAACCGCAACTGTTCAAGGTGACGTGTGAAGTTTTAATAAAGGCACATAATACCTAAAAGCCACCACATACCAAACTGGCTGCATCCTTCCTTCTAGCGGGAGTGCTTACAAATAGATGGATTCATTCATAGGACGCCTTGCCCAGTCTACTAATTATTGTTTCTGGAATTAATTGAGACTAATGCAGGTATTGCACAAGGTGGGTTCTCTACCCTAAAAGGTGCCTGTCTACTATTGAAGGTCCTAATGTAACCCCAGATCACCTCAATCATAAGACTGATTGTAGTGTTTCAAGTTGCACCCACCATCCTTCCTTTTGTTGAAGTAAAAACATTTTTGTCATTGCACAGCCATTGCTTGTGCCTCAGAAAGTACTTGTGCCAGGTTAAAAATTCATCTCGTACCACAGATCAACCCCACCTTATAACGTACTTGTGCTGTTTCAAATTATACCAAGTCACTCTTCCCCCTGTGGAATGCTTTTCAAAACCCAACCCTACCCTCCAAATCCAATAAAATACTGTTAAAAAGCATGTCGGTTATGTCCCACAGTTTCAAGTTTTTGCCTGCCTGCTCCTCCTTGCAAGGCAGGCGTAACGGAGAGAGAAAACCACTGCTTTGTCCACAGGGACGGCCACTTCCCTCTGATTTACTCTCACTTAGGAAGCATGTGCAGGTAATGGGGTAGTTATATCCCACTTAACCCCCACTATTTGTCATATGATGCAAACATCAAAGAGCTCCTTACACTTTTAAAGTGTTTCATCCTAGTCCTCCCATTGAAGGCAAAATTCCCAATGCTTGCACCATACAGCCAATGTGTATCCTTGTGATTGGCCAATACATCAGCACATTTGCTTTCTTTGTGAACTGCGCCTCACTTGAAGAGCCAGGACCTGTGCGGCTTTGTTCAATTCTGCCTGTGCTGCTCTCAAATACCTTCCAGACCTAGCCTGCTCTGAAGGCTTTGTGCAAGCGAAAAGCCATGAAACTGCCTCAGCGCATGTCCTCATCCCATGCTTCAGGAAAAATGCTCTTAAAAAGAAGTCTGCATTATTGGAGCAAGGCCAGGCAGCAACAGACGAGATGGACCAGAGTTTCCTTGCAGAAGTCACACAGCCGGCATTTGGTTCTCTGTCGTAGATTTTTCCAGCCTGGATTCAGCTCTTTGATGGGTAGTTGCACTACCCTGGCCCATTGTATGTCTTTCAAGTATTTCTTGGCCAACGCACGTGTCAAATAAGGCTGTACTATATTGGCCTCATAGGAAGAGGTTAAGCCAGATGGCCTTCCACTTTCTTTGCATCTGGTGAGAACCTCTTCTCTTGAAAGCTCGAAAATGTGTCTATTTAGTGCTTTCTTTATGGCCAGGAAATTTACTTCCTCCTGTGACCAGTTAGATGTTACTAACTGGAGCTTCGATACTGCAGGTTCCAAATAGCTATTCCGGGGGTTAGGTTTCCCTCCAAATATCGAATTAAGCACTTCCTTTAGAGTTCCCATGTCTGCTTTGAGGATCTTGAGGTAGTACTTTGCCAAGCTGCTTAGACAGTCATACTTCTGCTGGGCCAAGCCAAATTCTAACCAAGTCAGGCTGTTGCTAGTGTATTTTGGAAGGCTGTAAATGCGCTTATAACCCTGGCATTGTGCTTTTTCCATAATTAGCTCCATTTGCCCTGGGAATGCCTGTTGCACCTAGCCTGCCACTGCTAGCAGTTTTGCTGTTGCCACCGTCCTGATGCTGCTGAGGTGGGATAGTGCATTTTCCCCTGTAGTTCTCACAGCGCGTATATGGTTGCCTGTATTTTGAAGCTCAACTTTGTGCAGTGCAGTGCCGATTACCAGAGTCACTTAACCATGCCCCCAAGTAATTATAGGAACCCCTGGTTCCTATTATCTGTGCTCCCAATCTCCCAATCTCCATCTCAGGGCCATTTTCCTGGCATATTTCCCAAAGACCACCACTTTGTCTTGCTTGCGTTGGCTGCTAACTCATTAGCCATATTATAATGGTGCAGGACATCTAGCCCTCTTTGTAGTCTAACTCTAGTGTGGTCAAAGATTGCAGGTCAGCCGTGTATTGTAATATCTGAATTTTATGCTGCCCTATTCTTGGGGTTACCATTGTAGCTCCCCAGAGAATCCACCCCAGTTCCGCCGTACACAAGTTAAATAGATCTGGTGCAAGAACACAGCCTTGTTTTAATCTTCTATCCGTATACAGCTTGTGAGTGACTGTGTCTCTGTCCAATTTTATTCTCACCCAAGTATTGCTGCATAGCGAGGTAATGGCCCTTAAAAGTTTATCCGGGATCCCCCATTTTTTAAATTTGTTCCATAATCTTTTCCTGGACACCCCATCGAAGGCCAATGAATAATCCACAAAGCAAGCAAACAATGTCAGGCTATTCTTGTTAATCACTTGCTGTGCTAAATATGATAAGTTGACTATGTTATCAACTGTTCTGCAGCCTTTACAGAAGCCTGTTTGGTAGAAAGGAAGGATGTCATTGGCATTTATCCATTTGTTTAATTTGAACAGTAGCGTGCTGGCATATGCTTTACCTTCCATGTCCAAGAGGGCGATTAGTCTATCGCCCTTATTTTAGATCCGCTCCAATATGGAGCCTCACCATGAATCTGGTAGCCCGCTTGACTCCTGCATGCGATATACAAATTGGCTAAGGTATGTGTCCAATATTCAAGGTGTTCCTTGAACAAACCAGATGGGAGTCCGTTGGGCCCTGGTGCCCCATGTTCTCTTATCTTTTTTATTAATTTGGCAGTCTGCCAACAAGCTCTGCTCCCTGCAACCTTCCTCTGCTTCAGGCCAATACAAACTTTAAAACCATCTGATGCTCGTGTCTCGTAGCCCAATTGTTCAGATGCCTCAGACTCTGCGTTTATGCTATCTGCGTGTGCTAGCCATGCGTCCGCCGTAACTGCATTATGACTGTCTGTTCGATCATTTTCCAATTTGGCTACATATTCACTGAATTGCTTAGGTTTATTGTTTTGATAGAGGACATATAATTTGATCTATTCTTTTTCCATATATTTTTGTTTCTGACTCCAGACATGATGTTTGTGGACTCGTTTAGCCTCTTTATATGCCCTCTCAGTGTCTTGCATCCCGGTCTTTTGAAGGAGCCTCTTTGCCCTCCTTAAAAACTTCACACTTTCCCTCAAGACTGTGTTACAGGAATAAATGCTACCAGCCTTCCCACTCCTCTTTGGCATAATCCCCCATGTGCCTTCTAGCAGGGCATTCCACATGTCAGAGATCCAGAGCCACAAGTCTTGGATGGGGGAGGTCGTCGGTTTTACTAAAGCCTCTTTCCAGTGACGGCCCCCTAACCATTCCTTCAATTTTCTTGCATTAACTGGGTTCCACTGGATTCTTCTGAACAATTTGTGCTCCTCAACACCCCTGGTATGGCTGATGACCTCGATTTGGGCCCTGTGTTCACTATCGAGCTCTGTTTTTTAAATAAGCATGGCGTGATCGCTAGATTTGTGTTGTTTCATCTGAAGGCCAATCAGGATCTATCTAGTGTTCTTACTCAAAAAGCTGTAATCAATAGCTGTATGGTTGTTAAAAGAAGGATTTTTTTTCTATTTTACAACAGGTTGTATTAGCCCAGTTTTCTGCAGCAGTTAGTTCGTATGCTCGAATGAAGCTACTGAATGCTCTTTCAGCTGGAGTAGTGCTCCTATCTTTTGCCTCCTCATTGCCTAAATGGTACAAATTGAAGTCTTCTGCTATCACGGTAGCCACTGTTGGATGTTCATACAGTAGGTCTTCTAGGGCTGATATTGCCTTTGCGGTGATCTCTAGCTTTGAGGTTCCCTGGCCATTCAAGGAAACATTGATGATTAGCAAGTCTTTGCCGCCTTTTCCATCATATATGCCTTCTAATAGCACACTCTGGAGGATGTTAGAGATTCTTCTGTGTTCTTTAATTTTGACTTGCAGATCATGTCGTACATAAATTGACAGGCCTCCTGACGGTCCCTCATAGGTATGATCTTTGCTTGCTGGTAAGTACAGGCCTCCAAAGCCTTTTAAATGCACGCCCTCAATTGCCCATGTTTTTTGGAGGCATAGTATGTCCCCCTTGCAGTTCTTCCCTCGCGGAATTATTATTAAAGGTACTTGTAATGCCTGCTACATTCCATGATTAGATTTTAAGAGTGGCTTTTTTGCCCTGTGTTGAACTCCTTCAACTTAATTTGATTGAGTTGCCACCCCCACTCTGACCTTGGGGGGAGGGGGTCATTGCTGGACTTCTTCGGCTAAATTTGAATGTGTTACCACCCCCTGCTCTAACCTAAGGGTTGTGCGGGGACTCCTCTATTTTGCTAATAATAATTGGAGTAACCACCCCACCAGGCAGTGAGTGAATGGTCCTCAGTTTCACTTGCTTTGGCACCTGCTGTCTCACTTTCTTTGGCTGTTCTCCTAGATTGCCCTTCGGTTGTTCTGCATTCTATACTTAAATTCTGGAAAAAGTATTGAAGATTCTAACTCTGGCGACCCCCTTAGGAGACTATTCATACTTTCACCTTTGCTGTTAGGGCTGTTTCAATTGCCTACCTGGCAATTTAGTACATGTGGGTATTTTTCTGCTGGCGAATTGTGAACCCGGATACCCAAGTCCAGTTGTTTCTCTTGCAGAACCAGTTCAGCGATCCCAGCCACCCTTCAAGTGGCAATGGTATACTCTGTTGTGCAGGGCAAGTTACCCCCCTCAAACTGGATACCTAGAAGATCTATACTAGTTATATGAGCCAGTATAGGGATGTGTTGGAGCAGTTTCATAATGTTGGTCCTATTAAGGATGTCATGCCTTCCCTAGGATTTAAATAACAGGAAAAAGAGTGTTTTCTATTTACCACCTGATTTAGTCCACAAAGGTGTCATGCTGTTTGTGGCTATTTGTTGGGCCACACCGCCGGGCCAGCTTTCGTTGACTCTAGCAATTTGCTGTCCCCTTCGATCTTGATCGCATAGGACTCCTACAGGACTAGATTTTTTTTCCTCTTGTTGCTCAAATAGTTCTACTGGCTGAACTTGGCAGATAGCATCTGCCTGTGTTGCCTTAAGTGTTCTCTGTCCCCCCAGAGGAGTCGGTTCACTTGCTGAATGATCTTCATGCATCATTTCATGACGCAGCTTTACCCCCCCCCCCTTACTACAGGTGATCTTACTTTCTTCCCTTGGGTCCTTCTGTGCAGTCTTGTGGCCTGGGGTTAGCCTCTTGCTGCAAGTGGTCATTCTTTACGCTATCCCACAGCGTTTGTTTTGCTTTGCTTTTGCCACCCTAAGTGCGCCGGGTATGCCCAGACGTGGGTCCCGGGCTCACTGTGCCACTGGATTCAAGCTAGCCTGGCTGATGAGGGGTGATACCCCGAAACCGGTCCCAGGATGCTTATTTCCAGTCTAGGGAGAACCTGGCCTGGCAGTTCGGGCTGAACTGTTCCCATGAGGAACAGGGTCAAGACTGATTTGCATATGGCTGGGTTCAAACTGGGGTGGCATGGTGAGCAAAATAATGGATGGATTAAACCCAGATCTGTGACTGGGGGTGAATGTTTGATTGGTTCCGCATCCCGTCCATCCAGTTACGCTATCCCACAGCGTTTGTTTTGCTTTGCATTCTTTTGTCGCTTTCATCACTTTGGGGGAGCCCCTTTCTTACAAATATCCGTAAGAGATTTGTGCCTGCTTTTCCCTCCACTATTAATGTCCCTTTCCCCCAGGTTCTGCTCCCAACTACTCTGTGTAAGGGTCAGTCTCGATGTTTTTGCCTCTTCTTCAGCCTTTTCTTCGCTCGCCTTGTTAATGGGTTGTTCTCCTTCTGATTGCCTTTGCTATTGTCAATATTGTTATTGTTATTATGGGGAGCGTTGCTGTCATCCAAATCCATTACATTTGTCTTATTATTTTGATCTACTAGGATCTTGTTCATTGGCTGAGTGTTTTTCTCGGTGCTACTTGAGAGGCTGTTGTTTATTTCTTTCAAGTTTGTCTGTTCCTTGCTGACCTCTGTTGTAATGCTATTTGGGGTTGGGCATTGCCTCTGCGCTTTGTCCCTTCCTCCCCCTGGCCTGTTTTATCTCCTGATAGTTCCAAAACTATGTTCTGCGTGGTCATCCTCTCTTTATCAGAGGGGTTATTTGTGCCTCCTATCATCCATAAACTGCGCAAGTCCATAATCATTGTTTTAAGGACCTCTGGTAGCGTTGATAGCTTCTCCACTATGTTCTTACAATTGCATCCATTTACCTTGAGTCCTTCTTCCATGGTTTCCAATTTTGCAGCTATATTTGCTTTTGCAAGTGCTAAGGTTTGCATTGTGTCCATTTGTACCTCCAGCTTATGCAATTGCCAAGTGAGGGCAATTGTAGCTGCTACAAGGGTAGCATTAATTGTTGTCAGTAATGTATCTTGAGATGTATCTGTCTGGTGGTAGTTTGGGCTTGATTCGGGCTGGCCTACTGAATGCTGCAGGTAACTTGATCACTTTGTTCTTAGTAACTTTTCCATAATAGCCAATATCTGGGCTTATGCAGCTTATGCAGTTCTGACTTGCTTCATTCCATGGTCCTGCGCTATCTCCATCTGGCCTTTCCGGGCTCCTTGAAGGCTGTGGGTGTTTCACACTGCTATCGTTCCGCCCTCGTGCACTTCTCCACATGTACCTCCGCAACGGTCACCCCTTGGCCGGCTTGTTGTTGCTCAGGCTTGTGCCCCAGCAGTCGAGCTAGTATCCCAATATTTTCTAAGTCATCTGAAAGGATCGTTGCGAATGAGGTAGAAGGCATTTCTATCACACAGGGAGTGCTTTCCACCACCCCTACAAGCTTCTGGGTTCCTTGACAGCTGTGGAGAACACACTCTGTTCTGATACTATGCTGTCTAGCATTACTCATTGCGCTCTTCTTATATGTTGTATGATTTGCTTTGTGATATTGTGTGACCAAACCTTCTCGGTCATGATAGTCCCCCCTACTTTCCAGCTTAGGCTCTCCTTTTTCTGGCTGTTTCAACTTGCAGGTAATTTTTCTTCCTCTTCTTGGGTGCCCGGGGGGCCAACCGGGGCCTCTTCCGGATTAACATGTTTGATGGATTTGCCCTGTGTTTTACCAACAATTACGTTTGTGCTTCCTGCAGTGGGCTTTGGGCCGCCCCAGACTAGCTCAAGCAACGATTTCCCCTCCATCCCTACATCTGTCCTATCCTTCTTTGCACACCCCATGGCCCCAGATTTTGACTGCTGTTTCCTTCTACCCCCTCTTGCCATGACTGTTGCTCTTCTTTGTAGGAAGATTCTGTGGGCAACCTTCCAGCAGGCAGAAAAACCCTGCTGCAGCTGAGGTGCCCCAGCCAGTCCAGCCCCCTGACTTCTCTGTCTATTCTGCCACAGGATGGGTCTTGGATTACTATTTAAGACTCCAATTGCTTTGAGATTTTCTGGGTGCAGTCCTCTGCACTGGTCATTAGGACTCTTAGGACACTTAGGGCCATATTGATACTTTTTGACGCAAAACTGCGCTAACGCAGTTTTGCGTAAAAAAAATGAGCACCGGCTAACGCCATTCTGAAGCACCATGCGGGCGCCGTATTTATTCAATGACGTTAGCCGGCGTTAGCCGGCGTTAGCCGCCGGCGCTGCCTGGTGTGCATGAAAAAAAACGACGTACACAACGCAGCGCCGGCGTAGGGGGAAAATGGAGTATGGGCGTCCAAAAATGGTGCAAGTCAGGCTGAGGCAAAAAAATCGCCTCAACCCGATTTGCGCCATTTTTTTACGACGCCCAACCCCCATTGAAATGACTCCTGTCTTAGCAAAGACAGGAGTCATGCCCCCTTGCCCAATGGCCATGCCCAGGGGACTCATGTCCCCTGGGCATGGTCATTGGGCATAGTGGCATGTAGGGGGGCTCAAATCAGGCCCCCCTATGCCACAAATTTTCTTTAAAAAAAATACTTACCTGAACTTACCTTAATGTCCCTGGGGTGGGTCCCTCCATCCTTGGGTGTCCTCCTGGGGTGGGCAAGGGTGGCAGGGGGTGTCCCTGGGGGCAGGGGAGGGCACCTCTGGGCTCATTCTGAGCCCACCCGTCCCTTAACGCCTGCCCTGACCCAGGCGTTAAAATCCGGCGCTAATGCGGGTTTTTTAGACCCGCCCACTCCCGGGCGTCATTTTTGCCCGGAAGTATAAATACGACGCATATGCATCGGAGTCATTTTTTAAGACTGGAACGCCTACCTTGCATATCATTAACGCAAGGAAGGTGTTCACGCAAAAAAATGACGCTAACTCCATGAACTTTGGCGCTAGACGCGTCTAACGCCAAAGTATAAATATGGAGTTAGTTTTGCGTCGAATTTGCGTAAAAAAAAACGACGCAAATTCGGCGCAAACGGAGTATAAATATGCCCCTTAGGTCCTCATTATGACTTTGGTGGCCTTTTTGAAAGACCGCAAAAGCCGTGTGGGCCAGAAGACCGCCAGTGCTGGTGGTCTTCCGACCACCATATTACGAGTACTGCAGGATTTCTGCCACATTTTGGGTGGAAATCCTCCAGTTGTCGTGCTGGAAGTCGGAGGCGCATGGGCAGTTCCACCACCGACCCGCCCTTCCAAAAGGACTCCACCAGCAGTATTATGACATGCAATACGGCCTGGCGGTGTCCTGAAGGCAGGGCGCTGCCAGCGGTGGAGGTGCCCGTTCCCATTCCCTGCCGGATGACCTCCTAACCGGACAAAGTAAGTCGGCCGTCCGACAGGGGACGGGGTGGGAGGGTGGGGGTGTTGTGTGTTTGCCTGTGTAGGGGTATTTATCTGCGTGTGTGTATGTGTGGTTGTATGGATGTGTGCATGCATGGTTGAATGCGGGTATGAATGTTGAAGTGAATGCATATATGAGTGTTGAAGTAAATGCGTGTATGGATGCATGTGAGTGAATGCGTGTATGTAAGTGTTGGTGAATGAGTGTAGGCGGGGTGCATGTGGGTGTCTGTGTGCGTGTGCATGTATGCGGGGAGGGGAGTGCTGTACCTGAAGAGGGGGGTGAGGGTTGGGGGAGGGGTGCGCTGTACCTGAAGGGGGGTGGGTGGTTCTGGTATGGAGGGAGGGGTATTGTGTTTGCTGGGGGAAAGGGGGAGGGGGGGCGTCATCTTTCTGTGACAGGGAAGAAATTCCCTATCACCGGTAGCCTTTCCGGCAGGGTTTTCGTGACGGTACTACCGCCGCGGAAACCTGGTGGAAAGCCGGCTTAAAATACTGCCAACGGTCTTCATTGGACTGCCGGGTCGGAGATACTCATCTCCTGCCCAGTGGGTCCAACCGCCCTGGCAGTCTGAGCAGTGATGTGGCAGTCTTCACCACCAGCCCGTCGGCAGTGAGACCGCCACCGTGGCCCTGGCAGTCAGTAGGCCACCAGGGTCAGAAGGAGGGCCTTAAACTGCCACGCTCCAGGCACCTATCCTACTGTGGGTCCTTTTTAACACTTTTACTATGTTGCTGCTTCACTGCCTCCTTGTTGCTTTACTCCTTTACTTCTGCTGCGTCGAGACCCCTTCTTACTCCTCAGGTTCACTATGGTGATTTAGTGCATGGCATTGCTGTCTGATCTTGTGGATTACAGGGGTTTTGTGGGCTTCTTGGGTGCAGATGACAAAGGATGAAGGAGGGGGGCTCACCTCCGGGCCACAAGCCGCACCCGTTCCTAGATGGGCCACCTCCATGACCAGGATGGCTCAACCACTGCCCAATAGCCACTGCTGTCTGCTGTTATCCAGACTTTTCAAAAACCAATAACTTGGCCAGTAACCTTAAGTGGCGGTCGAACATTGCTGAGCCTTTTAAATCTATAGCCGCCATGCCCCCACTGGCTGTGGGCAGTGTGGAGGCAGCGTAGAGCCGATGGGGTGCAGGACGAGGCAGGTAGGTAAGGCAGTGCAGTGCGGCCGATGGAGCATGCTTGGAGCTGGGCGGCGGGGACTGTAGCACTTGCTGAAGCGCTTTCTGAAGCACTTGCTGTGGACAAGACGGGTGGGTGATGAAGGACAAACCTGCTGGCAGACAAGTTGACCTACAGGGGAGGTGGAAGGCCGAGCTAAGAGTTCACTGCTCACCTGTTGCTCTGCTGCCCCCTATGTAGTCCTCTGTCCACCGTGGAGTAGAAGCCCAGGCGCCCCACAATACCTCTATCCTGTGCCTCTGTTCCTCCTCTGCCCCTCCGCTCCTCTCCTCCATCCACCCCTTGCCTGTTTCTTTACTCCACGTCGCGTCTCGCCTCCTCTCATGTCGCACTTAGCCTGAAGTGTATGGAGTTTCAGTGCCTCCCTGCATGGTGTGGTTCAGGACATGGAGTCCCCACGGACCAACAAACACTTGAGGAGGAGTTCCTGCATATCCTGCCTTCCTTCGTCTCTGTTCTTAGTCTAGATTCGTGGATGGCAGAAAGACCATACATGCTGCATCCGGCTGTCACTGTCTGGCTCATGACTGACTAACTTTCTGTCATCCAGCAGCGCAGCTCGGCCTGCTTCATACACCCTGCCAAATGGCTAGGACAGTGTTTATAGAATGCGGAAGCAATGTCTACCCAACTGATGCACTTTCTACTGGTTAGGAAGTAAGTGCTACCTAGTTAGGTTAACGTGCGTTGTGGGGGAAGAGGACCCCCCTCCCTCAGGCCCCCGGGGCCAACTATAATACCAAAGGAGGGGCGCTGCGTTGCCCAATCCCCCGGCCGATTTCAGCCCTGAGGACCCGATCCCAAAGGCCTGACCTTTTAAAATGTATTTACTTTTTTGGGATGTGCAGCCCCCCCTCCCTCAGCAGGTTTCAGCCCAGGGGGCCCTATCCTCAGGGGCTCCCCTTTTATTATGTATTTATGTTTTTTGGGGAGGGTGGCCACATGGACCCCCTCTCCTGGCCAAATGTGGCCTCTAGGACCCCACCACCAGAGGCCCAGTCATCAATCCTAAGTGCCCCGCAAGGCACTCAGTGTGTATTGAGGAGCCTGGGGGCAGCCTCAAGGTCCCCAAAGTCCCAGCCGGCTCCCAGTCACCTATGGGAGCTGGCATTGCTGTCACAGAGAGGGAGTTGCTATAGATGCAGCTCCCTCGCTGTGAAAGCAATTGTTTCCTCTGTTTCCCTGCCCACAGGCAGGAAACAGAGGAAACCTCTGCTTCCAGTAGGAGAGAGCTGTTTGACAGCTCTCGCTTGCTGGAACTGGAGAGTTTGCTGTGCCCGCCATGTCACAGCAACAGCTATGTCCTGGAGGTGGGCACCCCGGGACATAGCAGCAGCTGGCCCTGGGGGGTGGTGATCTCCAGGGCCCTTATTGGCTTGTTGAGGGGGGGGCATGTGACCCCTCTCCAAAATTTCACTTAGCCCAGAGGAGGTGGTGGTCCCCAGGGCTGGAGGTCAGCAACGGACATCCTTCATTCTTTTATGCCAGCCACAGGGAACTGGCAGTCCTTGGACCTGCGGGGGGGACACTTGGCCCACCCTTAATTCAAATGAATAGCCCTGGGGAGGTGGTGGTCCCTGGGACTGCGGGGGAGCCGCAAGACCCCTGCATCTATTGATTGTTTGGCACTGGGAAGGTGCTGGGTCGGCCCCCTCATTCACTAGGCTATAGCCCCTCACAGGCAGCAGTCCCCGGGGCTGCGGGGGTTCTCCCTGCATACAATGCTAAAGCTAATTAAGCCCCCGGTCCCTGGGGCATAAACATGCCATAGGAGGGGGCCCCATGTGCCCCCTCCTTTATTTTTACATGCCCCCGGGACCTGGCCCACCCAGGGGCTTTAGTAAAAAAAAAAGCCTGGAAGCCTGTACTTGTTTTTACAAAAAAATGTTGCCACGGATTTGCGGATCCACTGCAAATTTGTGGTAAGAATTTGAAAAAAATGCTTTTTTGCCCTGGAGGTCCATCTAGGAACCCAGCACCAGAGCTAAGGGTCAGGGTGTCCCTACCCCGGGCCCTTTTCAATTTTTTTTATCTTTTTATTGTGGGACCCGGCTGAAGCGGAGTCCCAAGGTGACTGCTAGCACTTCCTTGTTGAAGTGTTTGCAGCCAATATGAGCTCTGCATTTCCCTGCACGAGCTCTTCATTATTCTTCAACCGTTCACGCCTCTAGATATTTATATTTCTTTTCCCTTCAATATCTCAAAAACTACTAAACAGATTTATACCAAATAACAAAAAGCACTCTTTCTGGACCAAGAGCTAACTTTCTGCCAAATTTGGTGTAATTCCGTCCAGCGGGTCGGGCTGTAGTCTTGTCTAAAATTCCTATGGGAATTATAATGAAAAATACACTTTTTTGGAAAATTGCTATCTGAGAGCAGTTTCCTCTGTGTGTCTGCCAGCATCACCTCGGGCAAGCAGACAGAGCAAACCTCTGCTCTGATGAAGGAAGAGCTGTTTGTCAGCTGGTTGGTTTACAGCTGCAACCAAGCCACTGCAAACACCTACGTCCAGGGGGTGGGCACCTCGGGACACAGCAGGAGTCGCCCCTGGGGGGTGGCTCATTGGGGGGCCCACGTGGCTCCCTTCCTATGAAAATAGCCCCGGAGGTGGTGATCCCTGGAGCTTCAGGGGTGCAAAATGGACCCCCCTTCACTCTTTTAGTATAGCCCCGGATAGGTGGTGGTCCCCGGGGCTGCGAGGGGCTCAGCGCCCCCCCTGCACTCCAATAAACAATGCCCCTGGGACTTGGCCCACCTGGGGGCTTCTGAATAACAAAGTGAGGTGGCCCGTGGATCCTTTTTTTAACATTTTTACTGTGGATTTGCGACTCCGTCACAATTCCACTGCAAAAATGTAAAAACAAAAGTGCTTTTTCGCCCTGGGGTGGCCCCTCTAGGACCCCACCTCCAGCGCCAAGGAGTCAGGGTGTCAGAATCCTGGCCCCTTTTCTTTATTTTCAAACTTTTTTCTGGGCCTCGGCTGAAGCCAAGTTACAACATGACTGCCAACACTTCCTTGTTGAAGTGTTGGCAGCACATTAGATCTCAGCACGGCATCGGGAGGGGTTGCGAATCCTCCACGTCCCCATATATACAAATTTGGATTTCCTTTAATTTCTCTAAAACTATTGAACAGATTTACACCAAATAACAAAAAAAGCCTCTTTCTTGACCAAAAGCTACCTTTCTGCCAAATTTGGTGTGATTCCGTCCGGTGGTTTCAGCGCTATCGCTGTTCAAAATCACTATGGAAAAATTCATAGGTAGAATTTGTTTTGGGACCCCCCCTTTTTCTCAATGGCCACTTGAAGGATAACCCCGAAACTCTCCAGACAACAGCTGAAGTGACCACTGTTGTCTTTTTTTGGAAGTTTTGTGGAGATTCTTCAAATGGCGCCAAAGTTATTAGCAAAATAAAAAACGCTTTTTTTATAGAAACTAGGTCCTAACTCTATCTCTAGAACTACCTAGTGGCAACTGCCACTAGGATATATATATATATATATATATATGCATGCTCTTCAAAAGAGAAATGGAAGTGGACAATCCAGAAATCCAGGGATAACGAAGAGAGAGAGGAAGAAAGGCTGTAACAAGTGAATTATTAAGAAACAGCCAAATGAGAGAAAGAAACTGGAGTGGGAAGAGATGGAGACAGAAAGCCGAGAGAGAGAGAGAGAAAGGAGAAAGAGAGTGGTTATAAAGAGATGAGCTACAGCAGAAGCGAGAAAGACACAGACTGGCAAGTGTGAGAGAGACATATGTTAGAGAAACACTAAGTGGGTGTGAGAGTGAGAACTAGCTGAGGTACACAGCAGAGGCAAGAGTGTTACAGACAAGCCAGAGGAGAAGGGTGAGCAGTGGAAGAGTGAGTAAGGCCATTAAAGAAAAACAGGTCAGAAAGAAGGATGACGTAAAGAGAGAAAGGTTGGAGAGGGACCGAGATATGTGAAATGTTAATAAAACATATCTACCCCTCTCTCCGAGCTGGCTTTAGTTAGACAGGTGAGAAAGGGAGAGAGAGGTGAAGTAGAAAAGGAAGAGAAGAAAGCCAATGAGAGACAAGGCAGATAGGAAAAAGGAGAAACAATGCCAGGTGAGCGGAAGAGAGAACGGAGAGGGATGAAATAGGAGGCAGAATGAGGACGAGCAGGGGAGAGACACCAGACAGAAAGCTGATCAGGGTGAAGGGAAATGGACAAGGAGATCAAACACTCAGAAGGAAGACAAATGGTGAGTAGGGGTGTTGGAGTGTGACCTTTAAAATTAATATTAACATGAAAAGCTTGCAATATGATGTGTAATGAAGCTGCATAGAAAATAATGTACGCGTTTGAAATGGGCCCACGGGGAGTGGCCACCAACGTATACGATGATTAATGAAACTGACTAATGATGAATTAACAATGTACTAATGTATGGTTTTGTATAAATGTATCTTAGTTAGAGTCATGTATTAGGGTTTTGCTAAGTTAATCACTAGGCCTTAGTTAGCAAGGGTCTGGGCCTAGCTGCCTGGTCTCATATTAACTGTGTTTTTCTAACGTGCAATGTGCTGCTTTCCTGAAGGACATGAAGCTGTACTTTTCCAGAAACTAGAGATATTTGTGTGTAGCTGTAGTAAAATTCTTTCTTATGGTACCCGACTTGCTCAAGGAAACATTCTTGCCGAATGCAACAGTGTAATTCGCGACAGGTGCAAGGTCGCCTGGGCTAGGAGAAGACAATGGAACTACTGACTGCAGCGCAAAGTGTAACTTTTCTTACCTGACATTCCACCCGATGAAGACGTCAATCACAGGAGCCAATAAACTGCATGAGAACTGTGTTAGGTGAAAATTCTAGTGAGGTATGTGGAGAATTATTGGACAGAGATAATGATGCACCAAATATTGCCCAATGGGAAATTAGAGCCTTGTTAGACTGTTTTAATATAACCGCATGACTCAAGGAGAAGCCAGCCACTTTTGAAGCCACTTTTGAGGCCATTCTTCACCATTCTTCATCATCCCTTGCCATTCGGAGAGACTTTGTTATTAGCCGTCTGATACTTTAAACCATCCTCATCCTACCCCTTGTCCAATATGCACTTCTCCTCCTTATGAGGGAAGAGCCTTGTTCTTTATCTATCATAGTTAGATGTTTTCCAAATTGTTTGCCAAATTGTTTTGCATGAAGCCCAACATGCTGATGCTAATTTGAGGTTAGTTAAGGAGTTCACTAATATCAGATGCAAATAAAATAAACAAATGACTGAATTCTTGCTTTGTTGAATAATGTACTAATAATGCTCAGCTAAAGTTGACTCATGCTAACGTCGTGCTTTTTGCTCGGGTTGCCAAGTTATAGTGGCTTTGATGTTCTTGTTATTGTTGAAACTAATAAATATGACATTAGAATTGTAACTAATAGGGAATAAATATCCTAACTCTTACTAGATTTGTTGTGGTTATTCATGGCTGAAAGGTCATGGTGCGTTCGCTGTATTGATCTATATTGAATGTTATTGATTAGCTTGATTGATTAGTTATTATGCATATTGAAGGAGTTATTGACATATTGATTGAGATGCCAAAAAGATATCTCGTTCTGGGAAGTCTCCAAACGTGGTCAAAAGGTTCATTGGCCTAGAAGTGTCTCCTTGTAAGTTTACTTATCAAGACTCTGACGCGTTATCAGGGGCAGCTTGTCCATTAAGGCATTCAAGCACCTCCCTGACACTTTTTACCTTGTGCCTCTGAGGGTTTGAAGCTATAGTGCCACCTCTTTAGTGCAGCTCCAGACTATCGCAGTGGAAGGAGAAATAACATAGAAACCAAAGTCTAGCACAATGCAGCACAGATGCTGCACTGCGATGCCCCAGGAGGAGAGGTCACAACAGCACCATATCTACTTAGGTAGGGTGGAGCTGCTCTGTTCCTCGGCGCTGGAGCTCACTTAAGCTGCCTAGCGCCACGTACACGTGTGCACATAGTGCAAAGGTGTGTGTGTGATGTTTAGCATAGGTTTCATACTGGAAGTGCGTCCTTCCATTACAAAATACACGCGAGCACATCCTTTAAAACTTTTCAAACATTGTATGGTTGAATACTGCATGGATGCTGTGCACCATACATGCAAAGTTTGAACACTGGAGAAATAAAAGCATTTAACATCTGCCTCGAGGAGGCGTTATTTTTGGCGCAAAGCCCTTTCTTCAAATGTTAATACTGGTAGTGCGGGAATGCCGTGTGCCATCCATTGGTCACCTGCTTGCCACAAAGTATTGCAAAAGCAGCACAGAGTGCTACAGTGCGTTCCGTTTATGCACCCTTCCCGTACAAAACATGTTTTGTGATGAAGAGTACATAACACATTAACGCGTTTAGCTGGTATACATACCTTTTGGTGACTCTACACCGGCGCGAATTGTTGCTAAATCTGCCCCTGAGTGCCTTATGGGCTGTAAATTCAAGCTCGGCAATTCAGTTATGCTCAGTTTGCGTTGTTCAGTGCACCAATGCACAGGATTTTGTTAAAGAGATAGGACCTGAAATCAGGTTTCTAGCAAGCACTAAACCTCAGCATTCAGAAACCAATGGCAGAAGCTATGTTACATGTACATTGCGATTAACAGCGTATGGTCTTCAATAGGGCCCAAGGCGCACAGTGACACTACAGCCCTATTGCACCCCGTCTTTCCTCTAGGAAACACCACCTTGCAAATTACAGGTTTTATCTGGTGTTTGCATTCATCTGGAAACATGTAATGAGTTTCTGTGCACATTTTGTCCTTGCTGAAAGTAGAAGGAAGGGGAAAAATAGACACATAAATAGGCCCAGAATCGTGGAAAATATGCAAACTTGGACCTGGTAAATTGATATCCCGCATGTGTTTCCCAGTTTTTGGTCCTGTAACTCATAATGACTGGTAAGTGGGGATTCCTACCGGAATCTGTATTTCTGGTGCCGGTATCTCTACCTCCAAGTATGGGCCAGCGTGTAATGCTTACTTAAGTGTGACGCATGGTCTGCGATGCTGTGCAAGCAGGGTTAGAAGTTCTGCACTTTTGAGAAACAGGATTGAGTTATCCTGGCAGAAATTGGGATACGAACAGCCGAGGAGTGTGAGCAGCCAGGACAGGATGCTAGGTTAACAATAAAAAAGTGTTTCGTATAGTAGCTTTTTGCTTACACAGCACTTCATAGGAACACCCTTCAGATTGCTCTAAGTGCTGACATTAAACCTGCTCAATTTAATGGTACTCACCTTACTGACCTCAAGGGATGAAAAGCTGAGCCAGCCTTTCCACGAATTGAACATGTGACCTTCAGATCACAGAGGTGAACATTAACTTCTTGAGATGCCCAGAATCCTATTGTTTGTTGGAATTTATACACGAGTGCATGCACTTGTGTGAGGGTGATTTTCCTACTGTCCACCCAGGTAAAACTTTGGCCCTGGAATAATGATGGCAATTTGTGGTATTCCTGGGCATCACTGCCATGATTGTGCACATCACTACAACAATGCTTGCGCTGATATGATGGCAATATGTTTTGGTAAATTGAAGGCATCAATGGCATGCTGTAGCTCACCCCTGTTGCTATGATTGCTCTAACATATTGGTGGCAATTCTTGGCATAATATCGTCATGATAGAGTCCCAACCTGGCATAATGCTAGACATGGTATAATGTTGACCACCTTTGCAATCATGCTGGGACGGCATCATGGTGGTCATTCTTGGCATATTTTAAGTATCTTTGCAGTACTGGCCCTGGCATATCAATGGTCATTCTATGCTCATATGGGAACCTATGGCATGTTGATACCTATCCTTTGGATAATGCTAGCTCTAGGATAATGGTAGTAATTCTTGTCATATTGTGGGCATCCATGGCCTATTCATGTTCATCTTTTGTATTGTAGTGACCCTGGCATCCTGATGTTAACTCTAGGCATATTTTGGGCATGTATGATTGTGAGGATTTGGGTGCAATATATGATATGTTTGTGTGACCTTACCATGTAATACACTTGCAAAAACTGTCTTGGGCCCAATCAGGCTCATTTGTAAACCTTTAATTAAACCCTGGCAATCTGTGGATTCAGGCAGCAAGGCATACACAAATGAACCAGTGTAAAGCATTTAGAAGCACCAAAGAATGGAATAGTAATTACACAACAACATGAAAGAAATTCAACACCAATTTATAAAAATAGATTATATTTTTATGAATTTGTGCATTCCAAGATTAACAAAATCCACTAGAGGGTTCCAGAAATGTAGATTTTCAAAGGGAGTATCTTTTTTCTTTTCTTTATTCATTTGTTGAATTATTTAAAAGCATCACAAATATAATCCATGAAAAGTTCATTAAACAACACATTCATACAATAAATAAAACCCTTTTCAAGGAGATCAATATAAATATACATGTGACAGAGATAAATGCATTGTTCGTATGCCTCCTGCATCAAGATGCCATAACCAAGTAACTGAATGAACTAATTAGTTGGCAAATAGCTATATATAAGATTCCAGCACTGCTAGAAGTAAAGTGCAAATGCAATAAATATTAATCTGAGTAATTAATCTAATGAACTATTTGGTCCCTTTATGTAAAATTCCTACACAACTAAAAATAAAAGGGCAAACACAATTAATATTAGCCATTAAGTCTAAAAACATGGATGTTCAACAGATTAGGTATCTATAACTGTCAATGGTCTTAACCTGAGGCTATGACCACCCCTAGAGGTTATGCTTGACCAAACCCTTCTAAAATTGCTACTTAAATTGGATAGTGTTCACGCTTCTCATGCTCATTTCTCAGTTACTTAATACTTGATAATTCCTGAAAGGTGTACATTAGCAAATCCATGCAATGATAATCCATATTCAGGAAAGCTTGCAAAGTACAAGCATGCTTACACCCATTAGTCTATATCTCAGGGCAATTTACAGATTTAAACAGCTTTCGTTTTTATCCATCTTCCCAACTGCCATATTTAAAAATGTTAGCTAAACTACAAATTAGTTGATGCTCTGTACCCTGCAGATATTCAAAGGGTGCACTTTGGACTGTACAAACTCCTAATCTGAGAAAACAAGCATGTAAGAGGACTCTACAGAATGGGAGCAAGTATGAGTATAAACATATTATGTGGGTTTTTTTTTCCAGTTTTTTTTTTATTCGGAAAAGAAAGGGAAATAGTTACATTCATACACCACTTTAAACCATAACATGGGAAATCAACGATAGATACATAATCTGATTGCAGACAAAGTTTCCATTATGTTGAGGGGGCAGAATTTTAATCCCAGCCATCTATTAATGAGCCAAAATCCATTCTTGAAATTGTCCCCATATTACTTTCCCCCTTCTCCTAGTCGATCTCCTCTTCCGTTCGTACAGAGCAATTTCAAGATGAAACAAGGACAATAATTTGCCCAACCACTGTTGCCACGATGGGGGTAGTGGGTCCAACCACGCAGAGGAGATGCACAATCGATAGACCGCCATAGCCAAGAAAATAAAAGCTCTGAGCCATTCCCCCACTTCCTCTGCAACCCGCAAGATCATAATCTCAGGGGTAAGATCAACTTCATATCCCACTACTCCTTTTAACACAAGTTGAATACCGTCTGTCAATGTCGTCAATTTCCCGTAAGCAGCAAATATATGGATGATGTCAGCTCCAAACATCCCGCATCTTGGGCAGTTTGTCCCTTGTGATCCACCCCATTTAACGAGATGGGCTGGTGTATAGTATAAATCAAACACTGTCTTGTAATGTTGTGCTTGTAGCGAGGAAGAAAGTAGCATGGTGTATCCCAATTCCAATGATTTATAGAAATTAATACCCCCATCTACAGCCTTACCCTCCCAATTCTTGCTATGTTTCTCCAAATCATTGGGTTGTTCTAACATCAATGATGAATACATTGATTTGATTGTTATATTAGATTTCAATATGTCCTCCAACAATAGATTACTTTTGAATCCCTGCGCCCCCCCTGTTTTGTTACTCAAAAAATCTCTTATCTGTAAATATTTAAAAAAATCCCTTCACTCAAGTCCAAACTGTTCTTGAAGCTTCTCAAACGTCTTATCCCCAAAATCTTAAAAAAAATCTCCTAGCCTTCTTATGCCTAAAGAAGCCCATTTTGCAGCATAATTATCTTTAAATATTTCAGGCAGAAACGGGTTATTGTTTGTAATAATTAAATCTTCCTAGCCCATTCTTCTTCCGCCATGGTCTCCAACATCTATAGGCCGCTTCCAATACCTTGTATCGTATTTTCTTATAATACCCAGGTTCATGAAAAGTTAACAAACATCCATTCGCTGTTGATCCTACCAACAGTTCATAGATGTTTGGACAGTAATCTGCCCCAGTCTTATACATCTTCCCTCCCATTAATGGGCGCATATACTGAAGAGCTGCTGCAAGTTGACATAATTTCATATTTGGGAGAGACCACCCCCCCTTATCCCGAGGTAAAGACATAAACTTGCCCTCCCTTCTACACTTACCATATGCCCAGATAAATCTCATTACCAATCGATCTATCTCCTCAAACCAGGAATTTATAAAACTCAATGGAATAGCGCAGAAAATATACAGCAATTTAGGAAGAAGAATCATTTTAACCATATTACACCTTCCCATTATAGTCATATGCAGGTTATTCCATCTGTTCATATCATATTTAGCTTTTACCAATATCGGGTCTAAATTCAAATTGACAATCTCTCCTACCCTTGGAGTAATGTCGATGCCAAGATATACTGCGTGGTCGACCCTCCGATTATCCTGTGTGCTCACATGTCTATTGGTCAGCAACTGCGTTTTTGCTCTATTTAGCAGAAAGCCGGAAAACATCCAAATTTACACGTCACCTCTTCAATTTCTTTCAATGCTACATCTGGATTAGAAGTTATAATGACTATCTCATCTGCATAAGCCAAGACTTTTGTATTCCAGCCACACCTACGGACTGGCGATATCAAATTATTCCCTTCTAGTTGTCTAAGCAGGGGATCTATATAAATAGCGAACAGCAGTGGGGAGCATGGACACCCCTGTCTAGTACCCCGCCTCACTTGAATACACTCAGATTGCCCTCCCATTAGCTGTATTCTCACCCCAGGGGACCTGTATATAGCTTTTATTGCTAAGATACATTTTCTCCCGAACCCATAAGTTTCCAAAATCTGCCACAAATATTTCCAGTTTACCCTATCAAACGCTTTCTCAGCATCTAACAGCGCGACTGCCATAGGTTCTTCCACCACCTCTGTAGCATCGAAGCGCGTTATACCCCTCCGAATGTGTTCGGTAGTATCTCTCCCTGGAACAAACCTGTGTTGCCTGGGTATTACAAATTTCATAATTACTGAAGACAATCGAGCAGCAAGAATTTTTTAATACATTTTTACATCACAATTTATCAACGTGATCGGCCAATATGAGCCTGGATTCTTTGGAGTCTTCCCTTTCTTCAAAAAGACCACCTTATTGGCCATATCCCAAGATCCTGGGATTTTACTACCATTTTGCACCTGAGTGAATAATTCCATCATCAACGGGAGCAAAAGTGTTTTGAAGCTTTTACAGAATTCTAGGGGGATTGCATCAGGACCGGAGGTTTTCCCTGTGGAGAGATCGCTCATTGCCATTTCTAACTCTGAGCTATCAATACGTCTCTTCAAGTTCAAATAGTCTTCGTCTGACAACTTACTAATCCTAAAAGCACTAAGAAATTCCAACATATCTACCCCTGTGTACGAAGATGTAGCGTTGTTTAGCTCCGTGTAATACCTCTGAAACACTTCCCTAATCCCATCCGCATCTACTACTATTCGTCCTTGTTGATCCATGATTTCTCTAATGACCCCAGCTGCTGTTCTATGGCGTGCTCTTACAGCTAACAGATGGCCAGACCTCTCACCGTATTCGTACCCTTCAGAGCGTTTAGCCAAATATTTTTCTGCTATTCTCTTTGCCGTAGCCTCATTTATTGCTGCTTTTACAATAGTGATCTGCTCCTGAATATTGTTTACATCTTCCCCCCCTTTCTATAGCTATAATCAGCTGCCTCTCTACAGCTCTAAGCTTCATGTATGCATCCTTCATTATAACTTGGATACTTTTTTGTTTCCTGATGCTAAAACTTCAGGTTTCCCCCTGCACTCCTGCTTTTAAGGTGTCCCAAACGATTTCTATCGGGGTGGTCCCCTGATTGTTCTCCAGAAATTCGACTATCCAGCTTCTCATATGGACACAATATTCAGGTTCTTTAAGAAGCCCTCTTTCGAAGGACCACCTCCTAACCTTATGCTCGAGACCATCTAGATCCAAATCCAGTACTAGCGGGTTATGATCTGGCATAAACCGTGGATATAATTCCATACTGGCATGCGCTAGCAGCTCAGGAGATGTCCGAAAAATATCAAATCGAGCCAACTTCGCTTGAGGGGCCGAAAAATAATTATACCCAGGATCTGGTTTACTTAGCTTTGCCCAGGCATCCACCAACCCTAACTCCTTTTGCAACCCAACCATCGCGTTATATACCCGAGGTTTGCGCCCATGATATCCCTTAGATGTAGTAGCTAGTAGATCCTGCAGTCCGTCCCAGGAGCCATTAAAATTTAAATCCCCGCAAAGAATGTAAGGGGGGGCCATCCTGCTAATTCTACTACCAAGAAATCCATTACAACGAAGTCATCTGTTACTGCCCCATAAATAGAACATAGAGTAAAACAACCTTTTCCATAGTGACATTCTACTATCGCCCATCTACCATTCCTATCTGCCCTCTGTCTTACATATTTCAATCTATTGCGCCGATCCAATATTGCCACCCCCTTAGTTCTAACGTCTTGTTATGAACAAACCACTATTCTCATACCCAATGAGCCTAAAATTCCACTATTATTATGTTCCACATGGGTCTCCTGTAAACAACAAATATCAGCCCTAAGGATTTTTTAATCTTCTGCAATTTTACACCTTTTTCGGGTATCATTTAATCCACAAATATTGATTGATGCTATTCGAAACCTAGTCATTTTTTTCCCCTTTTTTCCCCCTCCAAATACTTCTCTATCTGCTTGAATCATACCTCGGGTATCCTTCTTCTCTCTTTCTACCCCATTACTTTTGCAAATCACATCATCCCTCTCTTTCCCGTTTTTTTCTTTCAAACCACCCTTCTGTGCCCCTCTTCCATCCCCCTCCCTAAACCACTCCCCCGCACCCCACTCCATCTCCACATGGTCTGGTCGGAACCTCCCGCACCCAACCAGCCACCCCCCACCCTGTTGAGCAATCAGACCACCACTGGCCTGAATGTTGGTGTCGTGTAGATGTGTGCCGCCCACCCGCCCCCGAACTGCCATATTTGTTTCGCATATCTGCCCCTTAGATTAGATTACTGAGAGACTCCCCCCTCACTTTTTAACATCCTTCAGCCCCATTAAATACTCCTTTGCCTGAACTTCTGATGTAAATACTCTTCTTTCCCATTCACCCCTGTTTTTAAGCTTGCGGGGGCCAACAGATAGGCCTCACCTCCCTTTTCCTGAAATGGTTTAATCAACTGTCGAAGCCGCCATCTTTGCTCCACAGTTGTATGGCAAAAATCTGGCCGAGTAAAAAAGGTTATCCCTTCCACACTGCGTGGGGCATTTGGACGTGCTTTATCAAATATGGCCTGCCGTAGCAAGTAATTTCCAAAAAAGACTAAGACGGCTCTAGGGTATTTGGGTTCTGCTAGGTGCCCTCCCTCTCGTCGGGCTACCGGGAACCTATGAACACGCTGGACCTCATTTTCCCAGTCCCAATTCGCCAGCTCCGGAAAGGCCCCCCGAAGGAGCTTAATCATATAGTCCCAGATATCGGTCCCTTCCACCCCTTCATTAATGCCCAAAAAGCATAAGTTATTTCTTCTCTGCCGATTCTCGTGGTCTTCTAATTTCCACATTATATCAGTCAGTTGTCCTTCTTGTGCCACACACTGTTCTCTTAGGGCCTCAACCGCCGCTGTCCTTTCCTCTATTGTGTTTAGCTTATCTTCGATTTCAGTGAATGATTTTGCAACTTTGCAGACTGCTCCTTGGGGGTGCTTTGTAGCAACCCTTGAATGGCGATTTTCTATCCTAGTCTCTGTTTGAAGTTCTTTGATTGAATTATATATTGATTGCAGCATCCCTGATTCGACACTAGCAGTACATGTGCTGCTTGTCAAGCCGCCTATATGTTCTTCCGAATTGTTGTTAGCCATCTGTTTATCATTTGCAATGGGTATATCTGTTAATCTAATGCCTGAGTAATCCCACTTAAGTGTCTTGCTGCCAGTAAACGTAGAAGACTCAGTGCCCTCACTAGGGCCAGACCGCACTTTTGTGCGCTTACGATGTTGCTGCTGCTGCCGCACTGTAGACTCTTTGCTTGATGATATGTTTTCCGTCTCGGAGGATACACTGCTGCCGGATTCGCTTAGGTCATGCTCACTGCTGGTGAAGTCAGATTCCTCTGTTAAAGAATAAAATTTATCACCACTATCTTTAGCCCAGTCCAGGGGTTTTAAGCTCTTTTCAATTTCCTTATCTCCTGCCATCAATTTTGGAGACACGTATTGCAGGCCCTCAGTACTCAGTGTAGTGGTTGTATCATCCATGTCACCGACCGCCTCTCTCTCGGCTAGGATCTCAGACCGTTGTGCTTGATGTCCATTTCTACTAATAGGGGATCCACCCCTCTTCTTTTTGGTCGCCACACTGCTGTCCAGGATATTGCTCTGTGAAGCCCTTATGGGAGGTTTGTTAGTTTCAATGGTAACCCTCTCCCTGTTGGTTCCTGAAGGTACCTTTTCTATTACAGATTGACTGTTTGCTGGAGGGGGCACAGTATGTTCAGTATAACTTTCTTGTACTTCTGCAGCAAGAAAGGATGTGATTGTAGGGTGGATTTTGCCTTTCCCCCTAACTTCCAGAGGGGGGGTGATGCCGTCATCATTCTTGACGTCTCTACCAACACTAGTTGTGTTTTTCCCACTTAATTTTGCCGTTATCGTGATAGGGCGTCTGGCTGCTCCAGCTGAATCTCCTTTGTCCTTCCCTGCACGGGTTGTCTTGCTTCCCTCAGCTTTATCGCCCGAGTTCCGGGCAGCTTTCTGTGCCGTTTTTATTTTCAAGGTGCTAGGAAGTGTTTTCACCAGCTCTGCTAGTCCTGTTGCTACTGTTATCACGTTCAGTAGCACCCTCTTTAAAACACACCTCACAGTCTGACGAGCCGTGCGAGGATGGCAGGCTATACCTAGCTGAATGGCATGTATCATTAGAGCTCCCCCACCACCATTACCAAAATACTTGTTTTAATGTTAATGTTAGTCTTGGAGAGAGCATGCCCTAGCTTGAATTTTTTTTGCCTGCAGCTGCTTACAATAATAAGCTGGTGAAAATTGTGGCAAAAAAGAACGCAGTGTGCAGCTGTTCCCAGTTACAGCCCTCTTAGTCAGTGCTTTGACAATCTAGTGTGTTCTGAAATTACTTCAAATGTCCAGCATCTTAATATGTTTCTTGAATAAATGTCAATTAACGGGCCTAGTGCCTTATATTGGGCCCTGCAAGTCCAGCCATGCCCCCCATTCTTTCCTCCTCTTACTTGCTCTTATTTTGATGGCGAAACCTAGGAGGCCGTCGTTAATTGCAGCGCTGCAGCACTGGTTACCGGAGGGGAGGGTGCGATCGAATGATCCATGATGCAGCGGCAGCCGAGACTCACACCGCTCTCCCTGCTCGCTGCAAAGCCCTGTCCGGCCCGGTCCTCGTGGTCCTCGTGGTCCTCGTGGTCCTCGTGGCCCTGTGTCATTGGATTCGACGGGGCCTCCCGCTGGCAAGATCCACCGATTACTCCGGCCGGAGTGGGTCCAATTCAGGAGGAAAGTCGGGGCGCAATACATGAGGAGTAGCTTTTCCTCAGCTGCTCCGCGTTCCGCACTCTGCGCTTCTGACGGCGTCCGGTGTGGGCGGGGCGAGACGGCTTGAGCTACGCGGCATCCATCTTGCTGAAACATATTATGTGTTCTAATGACTCGTTCTGGTAGCAACAGCCTCTACAGCACTTACGTATCCAATTCTTTATCTTTAATTGGCCGTACTTTAGGGATGCCAGAGGGATTAATAAAAACCTCAACCTTATAGAATTTGTTCTCTTTCCTTGTTTTAACCTCATCCCCATGTCACCCTGAACTCGTGGTGAGGGGTAGAATGGAAGTTGCAGGCTGCCACATTGGCGCTTACTAAACTCCATTACATTTTTGGAGTGAGTTGCAAATGCCCTTGCTTGTTTTGCAACAAATTTAAACTCTCTGTAACTAGTTCCTTCTTGCACCATTGCCTTCTGCTTCCACCTACTTAAAATTCTTTCCAAATTTAACAAGATGTTTTCAGGATTTTAGGGGATTATTAATTACTTCCTTCCATAAATAGTTCTTCAATGTATTCATCTCTGAGCCTTTCAGTCTGTAATACTACTCCAAAACAGCAGATTGGCTATCGCACTCAGGTTCACAAGATCAAATTCTAAAAGGAGTCATGAAGAAGGACTACTGCTTGGGAAACAAAAGATTACTCAGAGAGCAGCAGACCTGATTATGTCTAAACCTAAATGTACCTTCTACCCATATGATCCCTACGTTATTGTGGGTATACATTTTCCTCTGATTATCTCTAGAATGTCAGTGCTGCAAGGGCTATGTAGGCTATCATATAGTTTTCTCAAATTTATTTGCAGGTGTCTTGTGTGGTCTCTCGTTGCAGCTGGGTGGACTTTAAAACTGAGATTCTCATCTTGCCAAATTCTCATATGTTGGTAAGCTTTACCCTGGCCCACCCCTTCTCCACCTTTTCTCCATGTAAATTTGCTTCTTTTTCCATACTGAAGTACTTTAGTTTTATCAAGATTTAATGTGAGATCATTGTTAATGTTATAGCCATGAAGAAAATTTAGAGCTCTTTGAAGACCAATTCAAAAACAATCTAGTAGCACAGTAGCATCCACTTATTGTAATGCAGGAATGTGTACTGAGTCTAATTTCGGGGAAAAGATTATTTCTTTAAGTAGAGATGGAACCATGTCTCCAGAATAGAGATTAAATTGTAGAGGACAAGAATATATCCCTGCTTCAGCCTCTGATTCGGATAAACTCTCTTACTCACTTTTCTGCTTGACCCATTCTCTCCTTAGTGATCAATAAGAGTGGAATACTATCTCCTTTGAGATTTTTAACCTTCTCACTGCAATTTCCAATGGACTTTAGTTTGTGTATGAACCCTGGTGTATCGTCATCCTTTTGGCAAGGAGATATACCCTCGATAACTGGCAGTTGATCGACTGCAAAGGAAGCCCAGGTTCATAATGTAGAGCAGAAAAATAAGATCTCCAAGAGGATGCCTCTATAGTATTAGATACTAGAGAAGGTTAGTCCATTGTCCTAATCAGCCCCCAAAATCTCTCAGTACTTTTAGTCACAACTGCAAACAAGCATTGGTAACTGTAAAGTTTGGAAACTTTTGAAAAGATTGTAAGAGTTGTGTTTTGGCTACTCCATCCCAACGAGGGTGATGAAATAGCAGTGGAAAGGTCGGTGGGGCCACTTAGAAGAAGTTGTACAGTCACTTGGTCACCAAAGCATTCTGCAGTCCAGTTTTGAACTTTACATGATGACCTCCAAAGACTTTGAAGGAGTGGTCCTGATTCTGTGGATGGGAGGAATGGAGGATATCCAAGGATGCTCTGGGTGCTGTGCGGTCAACAGGGCTACCTTCCCGGTTACTTCTCACTCAGTGGGTCAGGTGGGGCGACTTTAGCCACAGAGGTTGGGGTCCCACAGAGGTTGGGAGCCAATAGAAGGCCAGGTGCTGTGCTGCTACCAGTCTCCATACATACATAGCAGTCACAGCGGAGTTCTTTGGTGGAGGCTTGTGTCCCCTTGGCTGATCAATCTGGACTCAAAACACACCCCGGGTTGGGCAAACTTGGGTGAAACTTTTGGCTGTCAAGGTTCAATCTTCTGGGAGGCCCAGCAGTGGTCAGCGGGAATTCTCCAGAAGTTGCTACTAACTTGCTGAGTTGGGCTACTTCAGCTTTGATGGCCCTGGTTCAAGGGGGTCTGCCAACTGATCCCTGGCGTCTTTTCCTCAAGTCAGGAGCCACAGGCACAGTCCTCTCTTCGCTAGCCCAAGGTGCAGCAGGTACATTTCCACAGACGGTGCAGCCTTTCCTTTGCAAGTCATTGGGTCAGCAGAGCAGTCTTTCTTTGGTCCTTTCTCCAGTTTGGTTGTGATCAGAGTTCCAGGGGTGCCATATATATGTCCATAAAGTGCACTGCAAGGATGATGCTGTCCTTAGCCAATGGACTACCCTGATCCCTCCCTCCATGTGATAATTTCCGGCTATGTATGGCATTTAGCAATCCGAGGGTGCAATATTCTGCCCATTCCCAAGATGTCATAACCCTTCCTTGGATGTTAGGAGCTTGGTAGCCCATCCTAAAAGTGTAGCTACCTGTGTGCTACATGCCAACAGGAAAAACTGGTTTGGGCACTGGTCTCCCCTCTCTCTTCCCGCCACCAGCCTGTCCACCTGAACAAAGGGGCAACCCTTCAGAAGTATGATCCCCATTTGCCCACCAAAATTGACTTTGCCTTTGAACCTCACCTTTTGGGCCAAATCCTTGAGTGGCTTCCTGCAAAGGGGAGGTAGCACCTCTCCCTGTAGCAGGCTACTATTGTTCCTGAGTATGCCTTCCCTTAAAAATGACATTAAAAGTGACATTAAATTCGACTTGGGCATCAAGTCGGGTTTAATGCCATGATTAATTTGGTACCTTGAAGTACCCTTTTAGTAGTTCTGATAAGTCTGTGTTAGCCAATGGGGCTACTAACTCTTCCACAGGCAAAAAAAAAACAATTTCAAAGTTTTTCTATTAAGGCATATTAAATACATATGTCCATACAGCTCCCTACCATAGGGCTTTGTGGGCCTTCCTTAGGGGGGACTTACATATATGGTTAAGGCAAGTAGGGACTTTGTTATTGGTTTAAATGGCAAAGTCGACCTACTAGTTTTAAAACTGCTCTTCCAGGCTACAATGGTAGGCTGGAAGCCATTTTGTACTCTGTGACACACAGTGTGGCACAACCAGTGCTGCAGCTGCGTGTGGACACTCTGGCTTACATTCCCTAGGTACCATATACCAGGGACTTATAAGGAAGCCAGTCGGTGACAATTGGGGATAGCCAATTCAACATACTTCTTGCAATGGGCTAGAACACTGGCACTGATGTCTGGTTAGCAGGCCTCAGTACACTCTCTCTGAGTCGAAAAACCAGCAGCCACAGTCCAAAAATTGTGGCGGTGAAAATGCAAAAGAGGCATTTCCTTGCAATGACATAATGACTCCAAACCTTAGTGTAATGATTCCCCTGCTGTAATTGTAGTAATTTATGGAATACTGTGGGAATCCATGACTTGATCAAGGGACACAGTTGTCTATTGAATAATGGTAGCAATTCTTGGTATATCGATGATATCTGTAGAACATTGGTAACTAACACAGGGTTATTGCTGATTCTAATGATGGCAGTTCATGGTATACTGTGCCCATCTATGGCAGGTTCATGTCTATGTCTGGTATTTTGCTGGCCCTGGAATAATAGTGGTAGTCGTGTAATAACGTGGGTATCCATAGAATGAAATGGTGATACATGAGCATGCAATGTCTACATGTATACATGTCCAGCATCAATAAACATGCTTAAAGAACGTGATAACTGATTTGTGGGCACTGAAATGCATTCACTAAAAAAAGGCTGGTATTTCTGGACAAAGCATTGTTTTTTATGAAAATGATTACATTGTGTTATGGGAAATCGGCCATATCGCCACCAGTTTCACAAAATATTCTTGGAGTGTAGAATGCCTAAAGACATTGAGGATGATCATTGTTGCTTAGCACGAGTGTTCCTTGAGAAATTTGGGTTTGTTAGCGAATGTAAGTGAGACTGTGCTGCTAAACACCCTAGAGATCAATTTTTTCAAACTTTTCAGAGAAGGAAAACCTCACTAACACCGATGGAGTTTGTCAGGCTTTCTCGCTCTGCTAACTCATTCAGTGCAAGTTGGAGCTGGTCTGTTTTTTAAACTTTATTTTCATGAGTTTCAGAAAAGACATAACAAACAGTTGAAGTTATCCAGCATGTATAGAAACTTTTCAGCAGCATTGAGCGCGTGCATCAGTCAGTATTAGTGTTGGAGACAACAGTGTCCAAAGTCCGCAGACAGTCACGTAGGGGATGTCAAATGTCTTTGGATCTAGAGGTAGGGGGCAGGATGATGAGATATATTTCACTAGTAGTATCACAATATACCATATCTTTCAACCATTCTTGTGCAGAAGAAAACCGAGGGCTTCCCCAACAAATGATGATTTGATATTTAGTTAGGAGTAAAGCTATAGCAACAAAGTGTCAGGAGCTGGACGGGAAAGGCTTAATATGACCCAGCAGTAGTATAACAAGGGATCAGGTTCCAGCTGGAGCTCCGTCATACTGAAAATCAGGGCCAGTATGTTTGAACAATAGGGTAGGTCCATGTGAGGTGTAGAAAATCTGCATTATTGCATCTACATTTCGGGCAGCAATACAATCGTGTGGCATCAATTTTCGCAGCAGGATGGTGTAAGGAATTTATAATACAACAATTTGTGTGGATGGTTGGGTGAAATAAGTTTAGTTTGTGTACAACAAAAAGACCACGTCTTGTCAGTGGGTACTGCCCTGACTCTCACCTGGTCTGATTTCTAGGTTAAGCAAGCTTGATAGAGATTGGAAACTAAGGCCCAGATTCTCAAAGGTTTAGAGTTGGCTTAGTATTACTTTTTTGACGTTAAACCGACGCTAAACTTTTTTGGGCATTCACAGAGCAATGCAAATAAGTATTTGCGTTGATTTATGTGGCAAAGTAATGCAAAGCAGCGCAAAACGCTGCTTTAGGTTACTTTGTGTCAAGAGGGCGTTACATGGGTGGTACATGGGCGTACCAGTGCTACCACCCATGCATTTTGATGCTAAACCCGATTCTGAAACATAAGAAGAAAGGGTTTAGCACCAAAAATTAACGCCTTTGAAAAGCAGGTGCAAAACAGAGAAATGTTTTCATTTCTCCTTGCTTTTCTGACATTGGATGTGTGCTGCACTATGGCGCTAAGGTGTGTGCGTGGCGCAGGGCAGCTGAAAACAGCGCCAGTGCTAGGGAAAGGGGAAGAGAGTACCATTTCTATGAGAATATGGTGCTCTCCTGCTCTCTCCTTGTCACGGAACGCAGCTCAGCAACCTTGGGTGCTGCGCTGCATTACGCATGTCACCTTCCAGAATCTGGGTCTAAGTGTGAACCTCAATAGTGGAGATGATCAAAAACAAGGAGAACTCATCAGGCACTACCGGGTACAGGGATATTCTGTTGTGGAGTGTATTATGTATGCACTGGAGTAGAAAGATGTCCACATGGGTGGAAAGATCAGTGTTGGTAAGTGCCTCATGTGTAATGACTTGCCCATCTGGGAAGAGATCGCCCATGGTGTGTCAGTCATGTTTTTGTAGCATGCATTGTACCCGTTTTTCTTAAGTTAATGGAAGCCAGGGATTGTGATGTAAAGAAAGGGCTGGGGTGTAGAAGAGCCCGCCACCCAAGTATCAGCATAATTTTGCCAAAGCTCAGTTGGTTGTTGACAATGTGTGGATATCAGAGGGATCTCTTGGAAGTCACTGTGGCAATATGGAGGAGAGCAGGACCTGACCAGCCTGGTCTTTTTTTGTTGTAAGTTACGGTAGGCGAGTATCGGGATGGTACCAATAACACAAGAAATGCTATTATGCAACTAGAAAATACAGACATAAATCTAGCACACTAAGCACCCCTTTCAAATGGAAGCGTAAGGACTTCCCAACTGATTCTGAGCTGACGTCCAGCCCATATCATACAAAGCAAGAGGCTTTGCGTGTCATAAAGAAACTACTAGTCATGGGAATTGGGATGATTGTGAACAGACATAATAAATGGGGGAGGACCACCATCTTGATAATGGCTATGTGCTCTGCCATGGATAGTGGCATCGCTCAATTTACATGTTTTCTATCAACCGCTGGGCCACAATTCAGACAGACCACCATCTCCTTTTGCCAATGTAGTATAATACCAAGGTATTTGGTGGAGTCATTCCAGTGCAATTTGATTCGCGGCATCCGTGAGTGTAAAGAGTTCTGATTTATTCCAACTTATGTAGCGGCCCGATAGTGACCCAAATTGTTTAACTTCATGGATAAGAGGAGTGAGGTTAATGGTAGGTTCATAGACAAATAATAAAAGTTCATCAGCATACATGGAAACCAGGAGAGGACCACGTCGAAACTGGAGGCCACGGTGGAGGTGTTTCTCCTGAAGATGTCTGACAAGTGGGTTGAGAGCAATTATAAAAAGTAGAGGCAACAAGGGACACCTAGTTTCCCTGGCTACTGGGAAGAGGTCTGTAAAGGAACCGTTAATTCATTCCATGTCACAGCACTGGAGTGTAATAGCATGATCAACTCAATAAACCCTTGTGGAAGACCCAGTTTGGCCAGCATCTCCTTCAGAAAGGGCCACTCAATGGAATCAAATGCTTTTTCGGCATCAAGATTGGCGACTGCAGCAGGGAGGTTGGGAGAGATATGATTCAGCACTTCAAAGATGTCTCACCATAAATGGTCAGGACTTCAGTGATGTAGTTACTATGTGGATTGAGATGCAGCAGGTGCGCCATCATGCATCTTGATTGTCCCTCCTCGCCATATCTGTGCGCTAGCTCATCTTTCTCCAGATACGACACTTCTCACTACGCAAGATCCCTAAATTCAGCTAACAGCCCTGAGCTCCGATAGAGATCCCTGTAGTGTAGATTTATGATCAATACATCTAGCAACTCATGTTCTATGTCGCTCAGGTCGTTTCTAATGCTTTTGTGGATTCCTGCATGTTTGGCAATGCAAGCATCCCATATGCAGGCCTTGAAGACCTCCCAAAGGGTTGCTTGTTTGTTCACTGATCCAGTGTTAAGGGTGAATTATTCCATTATAGAATCTTATAACTCCAAGCGGAAGACTGCACCGCGGAATGCGTTTTCATGGAACCTCCGTTGTTGTTACAATCCACCCCCACACGGAATTTTCAAGACCATCCTAACTGGTGGATGGTTGAGTAAGGTGTAGGGGAGGTATGAAATATCAGAAAGCCATAGGGCCATATCTTTAGCCACAAGTCAGTAGTTGATACGAGTCCAAACAGCATGGGGTACAGAGTAAGATTTGTAGGCTGAAGGGTTAGTGTTACATGACCGCCATGCGTTAATCAACTGGAACCCATCACTAATGTCTTGTAAGACACGTAGGGGGCAAGGTTTGCTACTAATATTTGAACCCTTGGAGTCTAACAGTGGATTGTAGGCCATATGTACATCACCACCTAAGCGTAGCAGATCAGCTTCTGCCTGCCCCATAAGTGCTGTAAGACATGAAAGAGGAGAGATAGTCTAGATTTGGAGCATAAATATAGACTAAAACGATAGATTTGCCTGCCAGTATGCCAGAGATACGTTTATATCTCCCTTCCTTATCGATAAAGATTTGCGGCGTGTAGGATGCTTTTATGGACCAGGATGCAAACTCCACAGGAGAACGAACTGTAGTATTAAAAAAACTGGTTATCCCCTCATGTGGTGGCGTAAATGCATACGTCTCTGGGGGAGAGATGAATCTCCTGAAGGAAAGTTAGCTTAACACAATGTTGAGTCAAATAGGATAGCACTTTTTTGCCCTTCCGGGGGTTGTTAAGACCACAGATGTTCCAGGTCATACAAGTCAAATCTGCCACAGGAGGCGCTCTAGTCTGGGACCACATTACTTGAGATAGGAGCAAGTAGCAGTGCAGAGAGCAGCACAAATGTGACATGTTGTACTAAAACAATAAACAAACTATCATAGAAAACAAAAGACAATCAAAAACTCTCATCTCCATCACACACCGCTGACAACAACAACTGGTGAATCCCAAACAAACAAAAAAACATTCCAATTCTAATCAAGTATAAATACATCTCGAAGTGGTAGCAACACCATGGTAGTTGATGCCCTTGCAAACATTAATACTGAAGTAACAGTCGTGTAGCACAGTGGTTCCCAACCTTTTGATTTCTGTGGACCCCCACTTTAACATTAATGCAACCCAGGGACCCCCACTGAATCATCATTAGAATTCGGGGACCTGAGTCATTCCTGGAAGCTGGGGACCTAATTTGTCAATAATTGTTAATATTTTACAATTTTCTAGGCTTTCGCGGACCCCCTGAGAAGGCTTTGCGGACCCCCAGGGGTCCCCGGACCACAGGTTGGGAACCACTGGTGTAGCATGTACAGAATGCCGTGGGTAACATAGTTAAGGCAAGTAGAAACAATTAACAACGGATGAGTACAGTATATTTAGTAGAGATGGAGAAAAACAGTGGCAGGCTTAGCTCAATCTGGACGGGGCGTCAGAGGCGATCTCGGAAGCAGCAGCGTTGGGAGAGTGGTCAGGGGTGAAATGGCCAGAGAGCGCATTCCGTGTGCCACAGTGTTTGCATAATGTGATAGCCTTGGCAGGTGTAGCAAAAATTCAAGACTGTCCATTGATTTCAACACGCAGCCGGGCTAGGGATAGTACGTTGTATTGAAGCCCTGCTTTCGTAAAGTGTTCTTGACATCAGAGAACTTGTGCCTCACCTCTTGCAAGGCAGATGTGTAGTCAGGGAACCAGGAAATGGGAGAGCATTGATATTGCAATGGGCCCCTTTCATGAGCCATGCACAGCACTGTGACTCAGTCCCTATAGTTAGGTAAGCTGGCTATTATCGGGCAAGACAGTGCTCTAGGTGGAGGTCTTGGGCCAAGGGACCTGTGGGCTCTCTCCACAAATAACGTCAGTGAAGTCTTGCTCAGTAAAATATTCTGTGAGTAGGTGCTCCATAAAGGTGTCAGGCACTTCATGTTCGTAGATTCTGGGACCCCCATAATTCAAAGATTATTACAGCAGGACCTTGCATCAGGGTCTTTGTTATTAGCCATTGTAAATTTAACCAGCTTTTCAACCTTTTCAGGTACTTCATTATGTTAGTGGCACTGTTCTTCCACCTCAGAGATCTGGCGCTCCATGCCCTCAAGCCTTGTTGTATGACGATCCAAGCATTCACCCAGGCAATCCAGCCTCCTTGTAAGGGTGTCAAAGCGGGTGTCAATGGGTTTAAATCCAACCCAGATTTCCGCCATGATGGCCACCACACCATCCAGGGGTGTCATTGCAGTGTCCTCGGGCTAGACCTCCACAGAGTCTGAAAGCGGATGCTGTCATCATGTGCTCCTAGGTTACTCAAAGGAGAGCTTTTTTTGCTTTGGGTTGCCACGCCCTATTTTGAAGCTGGAGCTAGGAAGGATGCTGGCCAGGAGTGGGCGGCTGAGGTTGGTCGTCCAGCCACAGAATGCAAACAGAAAAATGTAAAAAAAGGTGATGATATTTATTTATAGGCATCAGGGTGCAATGAACTGGTGGCAAAATTATGGCCCTCATTATGACTTTGGTGGTCTTTTTAGTAGACCACCATAGTCACGCCTGCCATATGACCGCCAGTGTTGGCAGTCTCCAGACTGCCATATTATGGCTGCTGGCCGCTCTCCACCACTATTTGGCGGGGAAGCTGCCAACAGCCATGCCGGCGGTTGGCGGTCTAGTGGAGATTGCTCTGTCACCACCGCCACGTCACCACAACACTGCCCGTCGTATTACAACATTGTAGATGGTGTGGCAGTGTTGTGTTGGCAGGGTGCTGGCAGTGGAGCAAGCAAAGTGGACCCCGTCCCCTCCCGGACGACCACCAGGTAAGGTGAGGGGTTTGAGTGTTGTGTGCGTGAATAGGGGTGTGTGAGTGTAAATGGAGGGGTTTGAAAGGGTGTTGTGTGTCTTTGTGTGTGTGTATGCTTGTGTTAATGCGTGTATGCAGGGGTGGGAGGAGTATGTGTGAGTGTATGCAGGGGGTGGGGGGAGTGTCGTGGCCATGTGTGCATGTGTGTGTGAATGAGTGAGCAAGGATGTGTGTATGTATGTCTGTATGTGTGGTGTGTGCATGCGTGGATCAGGGGGTTGGGGGGTTCAGTAAGGGGATCAGGGGAAGGGGGGTCAGTACCAGGATCGGGGAGGGCGGTGTCTCTGCTTGGGGGAGGTGGGGCGCTCCTGATGGGGACACCACCGTCCGCATTACTACATTGTAGATGCCGTGGCAGTGTTGTGTTGGTGGGGCACTGGTGGCGGACCAAGCTCAATGGAACCCATTCCCTACCGGACAACCACCGCGACCACCGGGTAAGGTGATCGACCGACAGGGGAGGGGGAGTGTTGAGTGTTGTGTGCGTGAATGGGGGAGTGTGTGTGTGAATGGTGGGGGGTTGTTGTGTGTGTGTTTGTGTGCGTGTGTGCAAGTGTCTGTGTGCAGGACCGCCAGGGTCATAATGACCCCCATAGTGTTGCAAAGTGTTGGGCAGCCCCTGGAGGGGAAAATCATACTTGTGGCACAGTGAGATGTCTATTGGAGGTAGGACCCCAGGGCTCACTATGCAGCAGAGGGGTCTGTGGCTGCTGTCAGTGGATGCCAGGTAGAAGGGGAGGTGCAGACATGAGATGAGTTAGGCACTGAAGGCCCGGTGACCAGAAGGGCCGCACAGCGTCATAGCCTAAAGCAGGGATCACTGGTTCACAGGAGGCCGGCTGTATCGCAGATACGGGGGTGGTGCACCAGGGTGACCACCCGCCTGTAATTTTCAAGGACTGCCCTTAATTTCACCTAGCCATCCATTGTCCGTGATGAAAGGCTTAACGGACAATTTTTGTCTGTAATTTTTGCCTTTCACCTAATGGACAAAATGTAATTAGGACAGAACAGTTCTCCTAGCTGGACTGAAAGGTGGAGACTCACCTGTGCTCTGAAGGAGGGAGGCTCAGACAAATAAGTAAAAGGCCTTCTTGCCAGGGTATCTCCTTCCCTAAAAAAATGTAAATGTGCACAACTGGTAAATCTGCAAATGCAAAGGGGCTTGGAGACCTGCATTGACTTTAATCAAAGGAGTCACTTGCAGCTTTCGGATGACATATGAAGATATTTTCTTTTAGAGAGGTACTGTAATGGAATTCCAAGGTGAGCTGTGGAGTGTGTGGTTTTAATGGACTGTTATAAAAAATGGTAGTACTAGGTATAAACTGTATATTGTTCAAATCTGTATTTTAGAAGTATTTAACCGAAATGTATTTGCGTATTTTGTAGCAGCCTATATTATGATGTGTGTAATGCATGTTTAAAATAAGGACTTACACATTCACAGTTCTTTCAGGGACCTCAGTACCTCATAGTACTAACAAACATTGGCAAAGCCAATAGGTCTTGTCTACGCAAGCGTTATAGGCTGTGCCAATGTGTTTTAGCCCTAATATACACCAGAGGGGCTGCTGTTCAGCATGGCTAAAAGTTAGTGGCATAGTGGTGCACAGAAGAGTAGAGTGGCATAGGAGCAGTGGTGTAGAGCACAGTAGTGTAGAGTAGAGTGCAGTGGGGTACAGTGCAGTTGTTTAGAGTGCATTGGCATAGAGTGCAGTGGTCTAGCATGCAGTGGTATGGAGTGGCATGGGGCAGAGTAGAGTGGCATAGAGTGCAGTGGAGTAGAGTGGCATGCAATAGAGTGGCAGAGAGTGTAGTAGTGTAGAGTGGTGCAGTGGCATAGAGTGCAGAGTAGACTCATGTGGCACAGAGTGCAGTGACCTAGAGTGGTGCAGAGTAGAGTAGAGTAGAGTAGAGTGGTGCAGTGAAGAGTAAAGTATAGTGCTGTGGAGTGGAGTGATGTAGAGTAGAGTGGCATAGAGTGCAGTGGCATAGAATGCAGTAGTACAGAGTAGAGTGGTGTAGAGTACAGTGGCGGAGAGTAAAGGGCAGTGGCGCACAGTGCAGCTGTTTAGAATGCATTGGTGTAGAATGCAGTGGCATAGCGTGGCATGGGGTAGAGTAGAGAGGCATAGAGTGCAGTGGATTAGAGTGGCATACAATAGAGTGGCATAAAGTGCAGTAGTGTAGAGTGGTGCAGTGGCTAGAGTGCAAGGTAGACTTGAGTGACAGAGAGTGCAGTAGCATAGAATGGTGCAGACTGGAGTAGTGTAGAGTGGTGCAGAGCAGAGTATAGTATAGTGCTATAAAGTGCAGTTTGCTACAGTGGAGTTAGGCAGAGTAGTGTGGTATAGATTGCAGTGGAATAGATTGTATTGATGCAGAATGCAGTAGTACAGAGTAGAGTGGTGTAGAGTAAAGTGGCGGCCAGTGCACTGTTGCAGAGTAGAGTGTCAGAGTCCAGTGGCGTATAGTACAGTTGTTTAGAGTGCATTGGTGTAGAGTGCATTGAAGTAGAGTGCAGTGGTTTAGAGTGCAGTGGGGCAGAGTGGCATAAAGTGCAGTGGCGTAGAATAGATTGTTTCAGAGTAGAGTGCAGTGGCATAGAGTGGAGAGGTGCAGGGTAGAGTGGAAGCACATAGAGTGGCACAGAATGGGATGGCATAGAGGAAAGTGGTGTTAAGTGCTGTGGAATAGAGTGCAGTGGTTCAGAGTAGATTAGAGTGACGTACAGTGTACTGATGTAGAGTGCAGGGGCACTGAGTTGAGTGTTACAGAGTAAAGTGCACTAACATAGAGTGTATTAGCATAGAGTGCAGTGGCATACAGTGCAGTGTTGCAGAGTGGCATAGAGTGGAGATGTGTGGACTAGATTGGTGTTTTCTAGGCTGGAGTGGTATAGCATGCAGAGGCGCCCAGCGCAGTGGTGTCGAGAGGCATAAAGTACATTGACGTATAGTGGTCCAGAGTAGAGTAGAGAGGCGTAGTGCGAAGTAGCATAGAGTGCAGTGGCATAGAGTGGAGTGGAGAAGAGTGGAGAAGAGTGCAGTGTCCCGCAGTGCAGTGGCATGGAGTGGTGTAAAGTGGAGTGATGCAGAGTAGGGTGCAGTGGCATGGGATGGTGCGGAGCAGAGTGGAGTATACATGATGTGGTAACACACTGCCATTACAGACAACATGTTTTTGATTGCAATGACCATCACATTTGCACAGACATACAGTTTTTCAAATAAAACTATACAGTGCACAGACGATGATGTGTGGAAACTGCATCACCTAATACAATGATTTGTTTTAATCATATAAAAGTATTTGTTTCCAGCACAATTCAGAATTAACAAAAATGTGCTTCATTTGTACTCCTAATTCTGATATATTCTGAAGTTTATTTGAATGTTGTTATGAGATAGAAAAACCTCTTTCCTAAACTCACTATCCAGCAAGATTGTCACATAAATCCTCTCACTTTGAAGTCAGAGAAAGAAAAGCAAACGCTAAGTTCCCACTGAAAACAGAGCCTGACATTTGACCTTATTCTTTGAATGCACAACGAATATGATGAGATAAGAACAAGATTTACGGGCCTGTGTACAGAAAGGGAGCACCTAGAAGGATACTGTAAATAAGGTTTGGGCAAAGGAAGGGACAAACTCAAGCTGCATAGCCTAAAACAAAGAAAGCAGCAAATTGAAAGCAATGAAATGTGAGTTAAAAACTGCGAAGCCAATGGCAAGCACCAGGCGGAATGCATTCCCAAGGAAGCTCAATGAATGTACCCAAAGTGACAGCCGTGGGATACTTGGTGGGGAAGGTCCAGTATTTTAGTCCAGTCCTTATCTTGCAGAGGTTTGGCCACATCAATTACCTAGGTAGTATGATGAGAAGACCAAGGTCTCCATGTTGCAGGAAAGTCTGTACATGGATTCTATCAGTTTGCCACCAGTCCCTATGATGTAGAGCTTCTAGCACACCTCATGTGGTGTTAGTGCTAGGTGGCAGACATCAAATAGACCATTTAATGATTGTTTAAGGTGTTGTAAGTAAGGAGTTGACGGGGGTCAAGATGGTATTCTGCCAAAAGGGTTTGCAAATTTAGTAGTTTTCCATCAAGGAACAAATCCCCCAATTTTAAGACACCTGCAGCATGGCACTGATGGAGTTGCTCTGAGCTCAGCCAGCATGTGCGAGTGGGAAGGCTTAGCAAAGGTAGGGAAGGAGCACAGGGTTTCTTCATGTCAGTGAGTTCACAGGTTCTAGCAAAGCAAGAGAAAGCTGTGCATGATAACCACGGATGGTGATCCCTATAATGGTAAGTAGGAAACAATGAGCAGTGCAGTAAGCCCTCCTTAAAAGTCTCTATGGATAAACCCTATCTCATGCAGCGGGAGCAGGCAGAAAGCCAGCAAGCCACCCACTGGACCTGTGCAGCTGAATAATAGTGTTCTAAGTCCAGAAGGCCTAATCCACCCACAGTCACAGGTAGCTTCAGAGTAGAAAGAGCTACCCAACGGTGCCCCAGTGACCAAATCAGTTGTGTGGTATGTCTGAATAAGAAATGAAGGACGAGCAGGGGAAGGTTTGCAAAATAATACTATCATCGGGGTAGCACACCATCTTCACTAGTGCCACGTGTCCCACTACAGAAAGCAGAAGAGAAGACCAAAAAGCAAACTGGGCTCCAAGGGACCATGCCTCTCTGCCGAGATTTCCATCCTGCAAATCAGTAGGATAATGGTAGATATTAATTACTAGGTATCGAAAGGCAACTGGTTCTGAGGTCTAATTGTATATAAAGGAGAAAACAGTGCCATATGTTAAAGAAACACTAATTATATTTTAAAATTTTTACATTTTGTTTGTGCAACTTACATCCCAAATATTTTGAAGATTCTAAGTGTACTTGATCACTAATTTGGCTTTTGCTCAATTGTAAGACCATTTTAAGACATGGACAAAGACGGCAATTGCCTTGCACAACCTTGCAAGGGGTCTGGCCACTGCTCACCCTTCACAAGCACGAACAGCGGACCATTGCACCAGAAGAGTTTGCCAAGGTGGGTGGATGCTGCTTGTTCAACCACTTGACAGTGCCTCTTCTGTTTCTCTCCTGTCTGCAGAGACAACTCCCCAGGTACACAATACCTTCCTATAGTCTTGGTAGACCCATCTTGTCTGATTTTAAGAATTGTCCCACCTTGTTCTTCTCCTCCTTATTTATCCAGTTCTTAGCAACAACCCTTTGAATCAGTTGCTGTGGATCTCCCATTTGATCTTGATTTCATCCTCCTCTTTTATTATCTTTGATTGATAGTCCATGCTCCCAGTTCTGAGATAAATGTAGAGTCCCAGACAAACACTCTAGTGCTGTGAGACTACAGACAAGTTGTGGGTAGCTCACATCTTGACATTAGGTGTGAGACTGTCATCCACACCATCTGCCATGCCTCATTAGTTTCTTTTTAGGTTGAAAGTCCATGGGCGATTGGAGTGAGCCAGATGTTTTTGTTTAATTTGTTTAAACTAGCATAAGGTTAATTAACTTAATGTTTCCCAAACTGTTTGCTGGTGATTTTAAAATGTTCAGAAACATAATCAAAATGTTGCTGTTACTTTCTCTTCAAGAAAGGTTGGGCAGATTTGGGTAGGGGTGATGGTCTTGACACAGTGCTGAAGGGCATTGATTTATTACTGAACAAGGACGTAATGTGACACCTGAATGTAGCATACCAGGCGGCAATCACAAAAAGACCACAGTGAATAAATAGTGCTATGTTAAAAATAGCAAATAAATGCGCTGATAACATAGCGAGGCATGGCCTCTCTTGGGTGTGTCTGTAAAACTGATGTTTCTTCCTGAATTTGTGTCCTGAATGTTAACCCTTTTTCCTGAATTTTTGTCCTGAATTTTGACCATTTGTCCAGAATTTTTTACAGTCCTGTCCAGAATTTGCCTCAATGCCAGATGGTCATCCCATGGTGAACTGAACTCACCCGCGATCTGATGGTAGCCCTGCAGGAGTAAAGTAGACCAGCAGGAGGGCCATGCAGCTTAGGTGCGCTGTCTGAGGTGCAGGCAGAGGCAGGCGGGACAGATCAACCACGCGGAATGTGGGTCAGGCCAGACCCGTACATCTTAGGTGTCCCCATCTGCGGCGTCACACATGTGGCAAGGGAGTTGAGTCAGGAGCCGGCAGGGCAGGGAAGCAGCCCAGTGGGGTCCAGTAGCCCCGATCCTTAGACTCATCCATGGCCGCTGTTGCCACAGGGCCTCTGAGGAAGGCCCTAGGCCGCAGGGAGCCATCATCCGCAACTCACCTTATAAAACAGGTGCCCATCTGGTGTAGTGACAGCCATATCACCTGCATCTCTGAAGCAGGTGGGTGGCATCAGATGACCTGTTGTAACCTACTTGATCGGGCAACTGGCTCTGGAGTTTCACTGCTGCGTGGTCATCTTGGCCACTGGCATGGCCACGCCCCCCTTGGAGCCAGTATTTAAACCATCACTAGAAGTGAGGGAAGTAAAAAGGGCAATAAAAGTTGACATGTTGTCTTGTAACACTTCATGCTTAATTTGGTACAGTGTATTGGGCATATTTATCCCAAAAGTATATCATTCCCCTGTATTCACTAGCACTACTGATTTATATATTGTATATGGCAAATTGATGGGTTTATTTTATAGTAAAATGATTGATGTATATTTTATGATAAAAAGAGTGGCAAATTATTTGTCGTTTTCACTTCTATTTGTGGCCATTAAGAGTCGCTTAAACATGTTTTACAGTGTACTGCAACAAAGTAGTTAAATCTTGGTGGAGGCATATGGGCAGGTAGTAACTGGATCCGAGAGTAGGTAAGGGTTGAATAGACATGAAGCCCTATCCTATACATAATTTATATTGGAGATATATTTCCAGTGTCCACCACCTTCAAAGGAAGGTTTTCAACCATCCTTAATACCCATTAGTGTCTGATGCCTAGCCAAAGATAAAAACAGATGCACACCTACTTCAAAAGTATGTGACTTCAAGCAATCATAGGAATGAGAGGTTGCGTCATGAGTCTCGGGGATTTTGGTCCAATTAGGTTTCTCAGCTTTCAGTGATTTAATTCAATCACGTTTGTTAACCTTGGTATTTATGGCTACAGTATGTACAACTCTGCCACATTCAGGTATCAAATGCAAGAATTACCAAAGACTACAGTATCCTATCTGCGAGTTGTCAATACTGGTATTTGCTGGAAGAGTCGTAATGACCCCTAGGGCAAACATTCAGGTACAATTGTTTTCATTTTATTTTATAGTTAACGAATGAAGGGACGTCGACAGCTCATAAAGGTTGGGCTTAGAGCATGGATCCAGACCCCACAGACAAGTCACAGTCATGCATGCCAAAGAATATATGGTGGCACCAGTGTTTGCCCAATGCAGGCATACTGCAGCCAATGAAAGACAAAGACAGATTGTCCCTGCACTTTGACTCCAAGGTACTGCTTTTGCTATCGAATGGAGTAGCATTCATCAGACCAGTATACATGCAGTAAAATACACGTTTTATAAGTAGAGCACTGGAAGTAAGGGCCATATGTAAGAACACATTTTCCCATAGATACAGAATGGGTAAAACCCTTTGCTACATCTGGCCCTAAGTCTCACTGTTTTAGAACCGAGACGAGAGGAGATCTAGGACAACGATTCGCATAAGCTGCATGTGAGGTTTAAGTATGCAACATCTGATCCACCCGAGGAGCAGCCTTTTAGTTCAACAGTCTAAATCCAGAGCCTGTCAGTCTGGGTAACCTACGCGACGGTCCAGGTCTGTGAGGCGTTGTGAAGGCAGGGATTGGGGGATAAGATGGGATGTGGGTGAAATAGTGTCCCACATCATTGTACTTTGTAGAGGGCACCTACGATTTTGATACACCACTGACAAGATTCATGATAATTGAAGTGGTTGGTTGACTCACAAAAAGTAGATGATACAAAAGAAGAGTCCGTCGAAGGGAAAACTAGAAAGAGCTTAATGATTAACAAAACTAAAAGTGAATACTGAATATTGAATGAATGGCTGAATGATGAGTGTGTAAAACCTGCAGTGATTCTGATTAAAGAAGACAAGAGCACAGTTTTAGATAAACAAAATTGAAATGTACGCTATGCAATTTTCTCAAGGTGCCTATGGCCCTTATGACACAAAATAAGAACCTGTTAGTTGCAGAAGAAACAGAGCCCCATTTAATCACAGTGGTCCCACGTACACATGCTCTCTTTTTTTTCAAAATATATACCCCTAGTTTAAGAAAGTTCACAGAGTGGGCTATAATTGGAGGGTCTAAGCTAGAGAAACAACATTCTACTGATATGTCTTTGTCCAAATATAGGATGACAGAATTTACCTCTATGATCCTGTAGCTGTGGGCATAAACATAACAGGTCCTTCAAACCCTTGGTTTTGATACTGCACAAATGGCAGCCTGCACATCATGTTTCACAATGGTCAGCTTTGCCAAGATTCTTTTTTATTAGAAATCTTTATATTGGCATATTTTCAAATCAAGGTGACATGAAACATAGCCTCAAATAGCATATAAGGAAATCCAACATTTTCGGTCTGTTATAGAATCGAATTAGATAAATCAACTGGGATATGAGGCACAAGTGTAACTAGTCAAAACTGGAAGTGAAGCCCAGCATTGGAGTCTCGCAAGTGCTGGATCCGCATAATAATTGACAAATAACATATACAAAAAGGCAAAAAAACGTACATGATAATAAAGAAACCAGTAAAGTAACAAAGGTCAATAATGAGCCTGTGTGTCCTTACAGGGAGAGATATGGTCGTGGATAGGCCAGAGGATGAAGCTGGGAGATATGAGTAGCGGTGGAAAGGTGGGGGGTGGTACTGTTATGTGCATAAAGCCCCTCCCCCCGTGGATGTAGCCACCACAGCCAAGGGGAGCATTAATCAAATAGGTGGGGAGCCTTGAGTCTGGCGGTGTGAAGCAGAAATATTCCAGTCGAGTCAAGTAGTTTATCAGGGGTTGCCAGATGTGGGTAAACGTATTATCTGTGTGGGCTACCCTATGAAACAAGAGTTCCATGGCCATGACGTGCCAGAGGTGTTGTCCAGGTATGCGGGAACCGAAATCAGCACAGGCATCAGTATTGTCTTTTTGAATAATGCTCCTTTTCCCCCAAATTTGGACATCGGGCCCACCGTTCTGGGGCATGTCCCTCAAAAGAAGAAAAAAGACCTCAGGTAAGTGTTTGGTTTAAATGTTGCCAGTTATAGGATTAGTGCCCAGGTGAGGGATATTTCACCCTGTGCTCAGCGTTCTAGTGCTTCCATCACCATGTATACAACCACGGGTTTGGTGTGGAGCAAATATGCTCCTACTGCAGTTATTAATCACTAGAGCAGCAATAGCTAACAACCACACATAAAAAAAGACACATCAAAACAAAATAATACAGCACATTGTCAGAGGCTCTGCTTTTGTTGGGATGCCTATTACTTATGGATCCAACCCACTGTCAGAAAACGAGCCATTGAGCTCAGAGTGCTGTTTACCACTCCCTTCCACCCAGTTCCCTTCTCAGCCTCCCATGCCTACCCAGGAGCCAATCGGGTACCTGAATGAGCCACGTTCCTCCAGAAGCATGGAGGGCAGTTCACGATGACGGTGGCCTCCTAGCGTCTCAATCTCATCTTCCTGGGTTCCTCGTTCAGTGCTGTTCACTCGCTCTTATCCTGGCTTCTCAGCCTCTTCAGTATCTCTCCCTGAGTCGCTCATGTCTTCCACCTCCTTTCAATTCTTAAAGGCACCGCTCCCTTCAGCCTCCTGCTCAGTTGGCCAATCCCATGATTTCTCATCATTTCTGTCTTCCCGGAAGTAGAGCGAGGGGGAGTATCCTTTGGATGTCTCACTGGGCCCTGCCTAACCCTCGGGTCAAGCCTAGAAGTAGATAATAGCTTTCAGAAGAAGGCTCTTGGACGCTCTGCACATACCAAAGGGGTTTGTGTCGGCTCTGTCGTCCACGGTGGGCCCATGATCGCCCTCATCTTGATGCATCCCCACCCCAGGGTTTTCCTGATCGGGAAAAACGGGGAACTGAGAAAAGAAGTCAGTGTTACCATGGGCACAATAATGCACATCAAGCCGAAGTGGCTGTAAAGACAGGAACCACCTCACAAACCCTAGCATTATTACCTTTATTGTGGCTCATCCCCATAAGTGGGGCATCTCCCCTTTCCAATGGTACCCTTCCCTTGTGGATCCATTAACTTATTGAGGTGGCCAAAATGGGCATGCCAAGGCCCCCGCCCCTCCTCAGACAAACAGTCCTTCTGCCCCCTCCCAGGGGGCTGTCCACTAGACACCAGGGAGTTTTTTTTATATGAAAGAGGGTTGGGGTCCGCCCACAATAGGCATGCCAATGCCCCCACCCCCTCAGACACAAATATCTGTGGGGCAGAAATGGGTCAGAAAGCTCACTAGACACCAGGGATTGTTTTATTTAACCTATAGAAGTGGGGGCTTCCCAAAATGGGCATGCCAATGCCCCGACCCCTTCCCAGAAACAAACAGATTTTCTGCCCCTCCTGGGGGGCAGACTGGGGTTATCACCCCCAATCTGCCTCCCAGGAGGGGGCAGAAAGACCACTAGATACTAGGGACTTTTTTATTTAAAAGAGGGGCATGCCAATGACCCCCTCCTCCAGACACAAACAAGAACAGCCTTTCTGTCCCCCCCAGGGGGGCAGATAAGGGTTATTAACTCCAATTGCCCCCCCAGGGGGCAGAAAGCCCTGCTAGACACCATGGACTTGCTTTTTAAAAGAGGTGTAAGTGTCACGATTTGCCTTTCACTGACTGTCCTGGTCAGATGAAATTGGAGTGCAACCTTGGTTCTTGCGCATTCTATTCTGGTCGAGATGGGGGCAACCCCTTCTGGTAACCACTGTGCTGCTGACAAGAAAACACCTCGGCAGCCCATGCCCCCCATAAGGAGTCCCAGAGGAAAAAACCCAAATGGGAAAAAACCTCTTTCGCAGGAACTCCCAGAAACAGGAAAAGGTGCACATCAGCATAACAAGACTTCAATAGCTGGAACTACACAGGCTGTGGAAAAAAACAAGCCGGAAAAACACTCCACAAGAATAGCAAGTCAGAGCGAGGACCACCACCAACAGGAAGTGTTGCAATGCAAGGAAAACAATAATCTGGCTTCTTATACACCAATGGACAGGAAGTGACATGCAGGGAGAAAGAAAAGCTCAATTTTGGACTGGGAATTCTTCACAGGAAAAACTGGAGAGAAGGCATCATCTTGGAAAAGAAAGGAAAAAGGAAACCAGTGCATGCAGGGAAGAGAACAGGATCCTGGGAAGAAGAAACAAGGCCCCGAAAGAAGAACAGGAAGAAAGAGCTCCATGACCAAGACACAAGGTAAGTAGTAAGAATTGGGGGGGGCTGTGGGGAGCCTTGCTGCAATCATTCATGCTGCGCGCTGAAAGCGGTGAAGCCCAAAGCTCAACCCTGGGCTCTCCGACCTCGCAGCGGGCAACAAAATATACTGCGGCCGAGCAGATGGCCCACAGTGGGCCTGGCGGCCCAGAAAATGGACCGCCGACCCCACAATGGCCCGGGGATGAGGCCCCCTCCCCCCCTAAAGCCCCAGGTTTGTCCTGAAAAAGATGGAAAAAATGTCAGACCAGGAGAGGAGCAATAACAGAAGAGGCATCTTCCTAGGAAGACTCACTAAGAGGATAACCCTTCCAATTAATGAGGAACTGGAGACGGTTCAGAAAGAGTCGAGAATCACAAATCTCCTGCACCTCATATCCTCATATTCAGGATCATCACCAACCAAAAGAGGAGGGGGCAGGAAAATTGTTTGTGAAAAGGATCAGGCACATAGGGTCTCAACTGGGACATGTGGAATACTGGACGCATCTTCCAAGTCTGAGGCAAACGGAGATGGAAGGACACTGGATTTATTACTTGGAGAATCTTGAATGGTCCATAGTAACAAGGTTTGAATTTGTTTTTAGGACAGACAGAGAGGCAAAAATTTAGAGGAAAGACATACTTTAGCTTGTACTTGATATGACGGTGCAACACTCGATCTTGTATCTGCAGTCTTCTTCATATGTTGTTTTGTGGATAGGAGGTTTGAATGTATGATTCACTGGATATTACCGAGCCATCGAGCAAACAAAGTGACTTCAGGGGGTGTAGAAGATTCTCGAATAACTGTAGGGACAGTCTTAGGATGATAACATAAGTACAAAAGAAGGGAGTGGCTCTTGATGCACTATGTACTGCATTGATATACAAGAATTCAGCTAGTGGTAGATACGTGGACCAGTTACTCTGTGTAGCATTACAAAAATAGCATAAATATTGTTCAAGTCCCTGATTTAGGCGATCTGTTTGTCCATTGGTTTGGGGATGGAATCCTGGTGATAAAGCAAATTCAATGTGCAGGAGTTTACAAAAATGCTTCCAGAAACGCGAAACATATTGAGGGCCATGATCAGAAATAATAACTTGAGGAAGACCATGCAGGCGAAAGACTTCCTGTATGAAAATATGACTCAGTTCTTTAGCAGTGGGTAATTTTTTCAGTGCCGTAAAATGGGAGATTTTAGTAAAATAATTCACTGTTACCATTATTACACGATTTCATGTAGAGGATGGTAATGAGCCCAGGAAATCGGAGGACACAGTATGCCAGGGGGTTGTAAGAACGGGTAAAGGTTGAAGTAGTCCTGCTGATTTGGTACGAGGTTTCTTGGTTTGTGCGCATACAGGACAAGAAGCAACATAGGTTTTGGTATCTTCTTTGATAGTGCCCCCCCAGAAAGAACAAAGGAGTAATTCTTGGGTTGCCTTGACTCCATGATGACCAGCAATAGGTGAATCATGACACATCTGTAATGCTTGTGTTTGAACCTTCTTGGTAGGGAGGAACAATGCATCTTTGTGATAATAATATTCCTTATCCTTGCGTAGTTGAGGATGCAAGGCAGCCCATTCTTCTCTTGAGAGGAACATATACTCTGATTTCACTTTATCAAGGAAGGATTGTACTACCCCAATGATTTGATGTGGTTATATTATAATTTGTGAAGGAGGAATGGCACTTTCCGGAGAACGACATGATAAGGCATCTGCCACAATGTTCTGAGACCAAGGTATATAAGCAATGTAGAAGTCGAATTGACTGAAAAAGAAGGCCCACCGGGCTTGACGACTGTTTCGGCATTGAACATTACGAAGACATTGCAAATTCCGATAATCTGTTCTGACTTCAAAGGTTTCTGTGTTGCCCATTAGAAACTGTCTCCATTCATTACAGGCTGTTTTCAGGGCAAGCAGTTATCGTTCCAATACAGAGTAATTGCATTTGGAATCTGTCAATAGGTGTGACAGATAAAAAAATGGATGTTCTAATCTATCATCGTCTTGTCTTCATAATCAAACGTCTCCTATCGCCCTGTCTGACGCATCTGTAACTACTATATATTTTCTTGTGGTATCAGGATGCCGTAGAATTGGAACTTGTGTAAACGCATGTTTCAATTTCTGAAAAGCAATCTCTGCAGTCTTTTTCCAACAGAAATCGTTCAGTAGATTTTCTTTCTTGAGAGTCTGAGTAATATGACTTGTTTGCTGAGCGAAGTCCACTTTGAATTGTCGATAGAAATGGGCCAAACCTAAGAAGCATTGGGTCTCCTTTATAGAGGAAGGGAATGGCCAGTCTAGGATAGCTTGAACTTTCTTGGGACCCATAGCAATACCGGTTTGGTTGATTTCCAAGGTACTTCACCTCAGTCTCGTCAAATTCACCTTTTTCTGGTTCGCAATATAATTGGTGTTGTTGGAGCCTTTCCAAGACTTGAGTTACATGTGTTGTATGTTGTTCTGCATAGGAGGAATACACTAGGATGTCATCTAGGTATATAATGACTATTTGGTTTAAAAGACCAGAAAATACAGAATCCATGAACCTTTGAAAAATGGATGGGGCATTAGTTAAGCCAAAAGACATTACTCTATATTCAAAATGACCAAAGGGAGTTCAAAAGGCAATTTTCCACTCATCTCCCTTTTTGATTCGTAGGAGATGATAGGTCCCCCTGAGATCCAATTTGATTAACATTTGTGCTCCTCTAACAGCTTTGAACATGTCTTTGATAAGGGGTTCTTTATGGTGATCTTGTTCAACCCGCTAAAGTCTATGCAGGGACGTAGATTCTTCGTCATTTTCGGAAGAAAGAAAAGAGGAGCCCCAGCAGGTGAGGAGGAGCAAGTAATCGACCCGCTCCGTAAGTTTTCCTCTAGGTATTCCTTAAGCGTCTCCTTTTCTGTTTCAGAAAGCGAGTACATTCTCCCAAAAGGTACCACCATCCCGGGTTCCAAAGGAATGGCACAGTCATATTCTTTATACAGTGGTAAAACTAGCTTCTCTGGTCTCTGAACCATGTATGCATATTTCTGTTAATGGCTAGGTACCCCTTGTACGGTGTTAATGGAACAGCCCACCTCCTTCTTCGTCAACTTCATGCTCTTTGGGGACCAATAGGTTTCTAACAAATAGCAATCATGTTCACAAAACTGTGGTCAAAGAGATATTGTTCTAGTTTACCAATTAATATAAGGATTATGCCGTGTCTGCCAAGTTACACCTAAAATTATCATATGATTAGGTGAAGAGATCAGGTCAATCTTGATGTTTCCCAAACTGTAAACATAAGGTGGGAGTGGTATCCGTAACCAGACCCGAAGCAAGAAGGGAGCCGTCAACCATATGAACCTGCTCTGGTGTTTCCTTAGGTATACAAGGAATTCCCTTCTCCTCAGCTCATTTCTCATCAAGATATATTCTGCTATCTACACAGTCTAACAATGCAAACATTTATTGTTCCCGGCTACCCGGTAACTGCAACATGATGGGCAAAAGAAAGAGTGTTGTTGTGTTTTCTTTGGAAAAACATATAGAAGGTATCTCTGAACATCATGTCCCCTCCCTTCTCACAGAGGATGGGATTTGGCGTTTCCCATTGCCTGGAAGGACGAGTGGAACAAGCATGGATCAGATGACCAGAATTGCCACATTAAAGGCACAACCCTTTCCGTTGTCTATTTTCACGCTCGGTTTCGGTTAACGGTCCACAGTCCACGTCTATTTCCATGGGTTTGTCTTCAGGAGCCCAACGGGCCTCAGATCGGTTCTCTTCTGAGCAATGAATAACTGTACGTGTGGTTTCTGTCTGTGATTGAACACGACCTTTTTGTCTCTCCAATCTACGTTCACAAAGGCGATGTTCTATGGATAATGATGAGTCCATCAAGCCTTTCATATCTTCCACTCGAGGAGAATGTACTAATTCATCCTTTATTTCGTCATGCAGTCTCCTGCGAAAAAGGGTGACAAGGGTGTGTTCTACCCAAGTGGTTTCTGCTGCCAGACGTCCTTGTTACCCTGCTGGATGTCACATAAGGCTTCTTCTGCAGAAGACTCCCGTCCAGGTCACTCGAACATTTGTTTGAAAATCATCAACAAAGGTGGTATAGGTAGACAACAGATCGTCTAAACCAAAGCTGCGCCAGACAAGGCACTGATTAAATATCCCACTTTTGTTTTGTCTTGAGCGAATTGAGAAGTTCGAAATGCAAAATAAACTGCCAAAGGGTCAAGGAATTCTCGTAACTTATTGGGATCCCTGGAGAAATGTGGTATAGTAGGAGACAGTAGGAACGACTTTGGTACTAGAGACAAGGCTTGTCTTGAGGCCGCATTTTCAGCACATAGCTGTTGCAGTTCCTAGGCTTGTTGTTATACTGTATGGATTAATGACTGGGCCTTCGCCACAACATCCTTTGATGGATCTTCCATAGCCTTTGACCAAAACTGGGGTTTTAGGTGTTGCAATCTGTCACGATATGCCTTTCGCTTTCCGCCCTGGTCAGACAAAACTGGAGTTGGGACATCGGTTCTTGCACGTTCCAGTCTGGCCGAGATAGGGGCGACCCCTTACAGTAGCCACGGTGCTGCTGACAAGAAAACGCCTCAGCAGTCCGTGCCCCCCAGAAGGACTCCAAGAGGAAAAAAAACCAGGGGCAAAACAACCTGTTTCGCAGGAACTCCCAGAAACAGGAAAAAGGTGCACATCAGGATAACAGGACTTCAATTGCTGGAACTCAACAGGCTGTGGGGAAAACAACCAGGAAAAAACACTCCACAAGAATAGCAAGTCGGAGAGAGGACCACCACCAACAGGAAGTGTTGCAGCGCAAGGAAAACAAGAATCTGGCTCCTTATATACCAATAGACAGGAAGTGACATGCAGCAAGAAAGAAAAACGCCATCGTGGATTTGGAATACTTCATAGGAAAAACTGGAGAAAAGGCACCTTCTTGGAAAAGGAAAGGAAAAAGCAAACCGGTGCATGCAAGGAAGAGAACAGGATCATGGGAAGAAGAAACATGGCCCCAAAAGAAGAACAGGAAGAAAGGGCCCCACGACCAAGACACAAGGTAAGTGGGAAGAATAGGGTCGGCGGCTGGGAGCCTTGCGGCAATCATTCATGCCGCACATTGAATGCTACGAGGCCCGAAGCCCAACCTTGGGCTCTCTGACCTCGCCTTAGGCAACAAAATGTTGTGCAGCAGAGCAGATGGACTGCAGTGAGCCCGTCAACCTGGAAAACGGGCTGCTGATCCCACCGCGGCCCTGGAAAGAGACACTGCGGGTGCCGGCGGCATAACAGGTAAGGGGCTGCCCACAATGGGAATGTGTATGCCCCCACTCCCCCCACACACAAATGGGAACAGTCTTTCTGCCTCACCTGGGGGCCAGATGGGTGTTATTACCCCCATCTGCATCCTGCAGGGGGGGGTTGAAAGCCCACCGGGCACCAGAGAGTTCTTTTTTTAATTTGTATCAGTGGGGGCTGTCCAGCAGTGGTATGACCATGCGCCCCCAAAAATAGGGAAGCAGTCTTTCTGCCTCCCCAGGGGGAAGATGGAGCCAATTACCTCTGTCTGCCCGGGGGGGGGGGAGTAGAAAGCTCACTGGACACCAGGGATTACGTTTTTAATTTCTATCGGTAGATAGGGGTTGCCCAACATGGGCATGTTTGTGCCCCCACCCAAAAAGGGAAACAGTCTTTCTGCCCCACGTGGGGGACCGATGGGGGCAATTACCCAGTGGGGAAGAAAGCCCACTAGATACCAGGGATTAATTATTTTGTAGGGGTGGGGTCTGCCCAACATAGGCATGGCCATGCCCTCACACACTCAGAAATGGGGAAACAGCCTTTCTGCTCCCCTGCGGACTAAAGCATTTCATCTCAATGGCAAGCAAGAGAATATTTGATTTTGTTGGGTGTTGTTTTCACAAATTAGGCCAGGATAGTTTGGCTAACTCCTAATATTATCCCACTTGCAATGGTGGGGAGTCCAGAATGGTGTGGTGCGCATCTATCCCACATCATTTTCTTACCCAAAATGCCCTGCAAACCTCTGTGCCATATTCCTCCAGAAACAGAAATAAACCACAAATCCTCTACCACCCAGCGTTCCCATCGGTTTCCTGATAAAAAATTATGCCTCATTAAAAAACTGCCCTTTTGAACCCGCTTTACTTCCCCCTCAAACTACAAACGTTTTTGGCCCTTTCCTGTCACAGGTCCTTGGCCCACCCACACAAGTGAGGTATCATTTTTATCGGGAGACCAAGGGAAATGCTGAGTGGTAGGAAATTTGTGACTCCAATCACATTTCAGAACTTTCCATCATAGAAATATGAGGAACATGTGTTTTTTAGACAGTTTTTTGAGGTTTGCAAGGGATTCTGGGTAAAGAATTGTGGTGGGAGCCACACCCCTCCATGGATTTCCCTAGGTGTCTAGTTTTCAAAAATGAACATGTTTGCTAGGTCTGCCTACGTCCCAGCTGAGGTAGGGCCCAAAAACCAGAGCTACCCACTTTGCAAAAAAAAACGGTCAGTTTTGGGTAGAAAAATTGGATGTATCCATGTTGTGTTTTGGCCTGTTTCCTGTCGTGGGCACTAGGTCAACCCACATAAGCAAAGTACCATTTTCATCAGAAGACATAGGAGAATGTTGGTTGGAAGGAAGTTTGTGGCTCTGTGCAGATTCCAGAACTTTACATCACAGAAATGTAAGGAAATTGGGAGGTTTGCAAGAGATTCTGGTGAGAGCCACACAAGTCCCCATCCTGGATTTCCCTAGATGTCTAGTTTTCAAAAATGTACAGGTTTGCTAGGTTTCCATAGGTGCCAGCTGCGGGTGGGCCCAAAAACCAAGCTACCCACTTTGCAAAAAAGGGTCTGTTTTGCATGGAAAAATGTGATGTATCCATTTTGCGTTTTGGGCTGTTTCCTATTGTGAGCCCCAGACTTACCCACACAAGTGAGGTACTATTTTTATTGGGAGAGATAAGGGAACACAGAATAGTAGAACAAGTGTTATTGCCAATTGCCTTTCTCTGCATTTGCACCTTCCAAATGTAAGACAATGTGTAAAAAGAAGTAATTTTGAGAAATACCCTCTAATTTCAGAGATGTGGAAATAACCCCTCCTTCTAAACTCCATTTCTGGTGCCCATTTTGGAAATGCATTGGTTTCCTTGATTCCTACTTTTCACTGTTTATATTTTACTATATGAATTGCTTAATACCTGGTACACAATGAAAAACCATTGCAAGGTCAGTTCAGTTATTGGCTTTGGATATCTCGAGTTCTTGGCCAACCTACAAGCCCTATATATCCCTGCAACCAGAAGGGTCCAGCGGACATAATGGTATATTGCTTTTAAAAAGCTGCCATAGTTAGAAAAAGTTACAGATGAAAACGTAGACACAAATGGCAGTTTTTTTCAACTCAATTTCAATATTTTTTTTTATTTCAACTGTTACTTTTAAGAGGAAAACCTTAGAGGGTCTTGATTATTTCAAAATGTCTTCAGAAATGTAAAGCCTTCCAGCATGAACCATTGGTTTCATACCTGTCTCTGTCACTAACTGGAAGGAGGTTGAAAGCACAAAAAATAGAAAAAATTGACTATGTCCCAGTAACTGCCAAAACTGTTTTGAAAAATGTGTTTTTCTGATTTAAGTCTGCCTGTTCCTGAAAACTGGAAAGATGGTGATTTTAGCACCATAAATCCTTTGTTGATGTTGTTTGCTGGAAAAAAATCAGACGCTTTCTTCTGCAACACTTTTTTCCCCAAAAACTCAGAATTTAGCTATATTTTGCCCATTTTCTTGATCCCCTCCAGGAGAATCCACAAACCCTGGGTACCTTTAGAGTCACCAGGATGTTGGAAAAAAGGACACTAATTTGGCGTGGATACCTGTGTGGACAAAAAGTTCTGGGGTCCTAAGAGTGAGCTACTGCAAATAGCCAAAAAAAGGCTTAGCACAGGTGGGGAGGCCAAGCAGCGAAGGGGTTAAGGTCAATCAGCATGTGTCATTGCTTCCAGTGCCAGGGGGGGCGGATGCCTAGTATTGTTGTGTAATAGGAGTTCAGGCGAGGGAAGCCCACAGCTCCTTTAATGTGACTCAGAACTTCTTTCTAGTGAGAGGGCAGGACCACCATATATGAAGGAAGTCACCGGGTGTTGATTTGCAGCTCTAGCACAGGAATGAGGTAGAGGGGTAAATAGTATGCAAGCGTGTTGGGATATAATACCACCTTGTCATTAGTTTGAATGCCTTTTCTTGTTGAGCTATACTTCTATCCAACTTGGGGATGTGGCACCACAACTGTTCCTAATCACATACAAAGATAAAGAGAGAGGTTATCCTAGTTATGTTCTCCCACTTAAAACTAATTCAGACAAATGGCAACTAGGCTTGGAAAAAAAGGAGGGAATAGGAAGCCATTATTAAAATCTTCCTCTACTATTCAAAGAGAATTGGAATAGACGCCTCACCCATTAGTCGTAGCATGCTTCATTATTGGCGCCTATCCACACCCTGGTAGGATGATGCCATCAGGTTTTGTAAAGTGCATGGCTAACCACCAGGGCTTCCCAGCTGTAGGAAGTTGACTCTGTATATACTATCTCAAAGTAAGAGATAGTGTGCACAGAGTCCAAGCGTACCCCTTAGAGGTAAGATAGTGGCAAAATTAGATAATTCTAATGCTCTATTTTGTGGTAGTGTGGTCAAGCAGTAGGCTTATCAGAGGGTAGTGTTAAGCATTTGTTGTACACACACAGGCAATAAATGAGGAACACACACTCAAAGACTTACTCCAGGCCAGTAGGTTTATATCTAGAAAAATATATTTTCTTAGTTTATTTTAAGAACCACAGTTTCAAGATTTGCAGTAAACACTTTAAATGCAAGGTACTTCACTTAGATACTTTAGGAACTTTGAATAAAAGCAATATCATATCAGTCTTTGTAAAAATGGCAATAAGCTATTTTCAAAGTGGACACTGCAAAAATCAACAGTTCCTCAGGGAGGTAAGTAAAGGTTAGATTAGGAGGTAAGTAAAACACTTACAAGTCTCAGTTCTGGGGCATAGGCAGCCCACCGTTGGGGTGTTCAAGGCAACCCCAAAGTTACCACACCAGCAGCTCAGGGCCGGTCAGGTGCAGAGGTCAAAGAGGTGCCCAAAACACATAGGTGCCTTTGGAGAACAGGGGTGCTCCAGTTCCAGTCTGCCAGCAGGAAAGTGCCCGCGTCCTCGGGGGGAAGACCAGGGGGGTTTTGTAGAGCACTGGGGGGGACACAAGTAGGCACACAAAACACACCCTCAGCGGCACAGGAGCGGCCGGGTGCAGTGTGCAAAGCAGGCGTCGGGTTTTGTATTGGTTTGAATGGAGGGACCTGGGGGTCACTCTAGCGGTGCAGGCATGCACAGGGGTGGCTTCTCGGGACAGCCACCACCTGGGCTAGGCAGAGCGTTGGCCTAGGGGTCACTTCTGCACTGAAGGTCAGTTCCTTCAGGTCCTGGAGGCTGCGGGTGCAGTGCTGGTTCCAGGCGTTGGGTCCCTTGTTACAGGCAGTCGCGGTCAGGGGGAGCCTCTGGATTCTCTCTGCAGGCGTCGCTGTGGGGGCTCAGGGGGGTCGTCTCTGGCTACTCACAGGCTCGCAGTCGCCGGGGAGTCCTCCCTGTGGTGTTTGTTCTCTGGATCTCGAGCCTGGGGTGTCAGGTGCAGAGTGTGAAGTCTCACGCTTCGGCGGGAAACGTGAAGTCTTTGAAAGTTGCTTCTTTGTTGCAAAGAAGTAGCTGGTTTTGAGCAGGGCCGCTGCTCAACGGAGTTTCTTGGTCCTTTAGTTCAGGGCAGTCCTCTGAGGCTTCAGAGGTCGCTGGTCCCTGTTGGATGCGTCGCTGGTTGCAGGTTTTTGAAGTTGGAGACAGGCCGGTAGGGCTGGGGCCAAAGCAGTTGTCGTCTTCCTCCTTCTCTGCAGGCTTGTAGGTCAGCAGTCCTTCTTGTTTCTTCAGGTTGCAGGAATCTGATTTCCTGGGATCTGGGGTGCCCCTAAATACTGAATTTAGGGGTGTGTTTAGGTCTGGGAGGGCAGTAGCCAATGGCTACTGTCTTTGAGGGTGGCTACACCCTCTTTGTGCCTCCTCCCTGTGGGGAGGGGGGCACATCCCTAATCCTATTGGGGGAATCCTCCAAACTCAAGATGGAGGATTTCTAAGGGCAGGGGTCACCTCAGCTCAGGACATTTTAGGGGCTGTCCTGACTGGTGGGTGACTCCTCCTTGTTTTTCTCATTATCTCCTCCAGCCTTGCCACCAAAAGTGGGGGCAGTGGCCGGAGGGGCGGGCATCTCCACTAGCTGGAATGCCCTGGGGCGCTGTAACAAAAGGGGTTAGCCTTTGAGGCTCACCGCCAGGTGTTACAGTTCATTCAGGGGGAGGTGAGAAGCACCTCCACCCAGTACAGGCTTTGTTCCTGGCCAAAGAGTGGCAAAGGCACTCTCCCCATGTGGCCAGCAACATGCCTGGTGTGTGGCAGGCTGGCAGAAACTGGTCAGCCTACACTAGAAGTCGGATTGGTATTCAGGGGGCATCTCTAAGATGCCCTCTGGGTGTATGTTACAATAAATTGCACACTGGCATCAGTGTGCATTTATTGTGCTGAGAAGTTTGATACCAAACTTCCCAGTTTTCAGTGTAGCCATTATGGGACTGTGGAGTTCGTGTTTGACAAACTCTCAGACCATATACTCTTATGGCTACCCTGCACTTACAATGTCTATGGTTTTGCTTAGACACTGTAGGGGCATAATGCTCATGCACATATGTCCTCACCTGTGGTATAGTACACCCTGCCTTAGGGCTGTAAGGCCTGCTAGAGGGGTGACTTACCTATGCCACAGGCAGTGTGAGGTTGGCATGGCACTCTGAGGGGAGTGCCATGTGAACTTAGTCTTTTTCTCCCAACCAGTACACACAAGCTGTGAGGCAGTGTGCATGTGCTGAGTGAGGGGTCCCCAGGGTGGCATAAGACATGCTGCAGCCCTTAGAGACCTTCCCTGGTATCAGGGCCCTTGGTACCAGGGGTACCAGTTACAAGGGACTTATCAGAGGGCCAGGTTTAGGGAAAGAACACTGGTGCTGGGGCCTGGTTAGCAGGGTCCCAGCACACTTTCAATCAAAACTTAGCATCAGCAAAGGCAAAATGTTAGCGGGTGACCATGTCAAGGAGGCATTTGCTTACACCGGCACTAAGCAGAGATGAAGTACAAGGACTTGCTAGGCTACATTATTCAAACAGGAAGGGTTTTACCATTTTTTTTTAATGGAATTCAGATTCAGTTTTTCTGATTTGCAACGGGAGGACAATCCAGAGCTTTGGAACCATGTAGTCAAAGGAGCAGCTGCCAGCTCTCGCACTGTTGATCCTTGGCCCTATTAATAATTACAAATTTGATGAATGCAAAGTTCTTGAGGGAAGATGGAGTGTTAGTAGTCCCTGAATAACCGCAGATCCTTTGTTGAGTTTTGCTCTATGTGTCAGGGAAAGCACTTTAGAGTGAATCCTTTTGTTCACTGGAAGCCTGTGTAATGCCGCCCTGGCGGCACTTACTGATTGAGATTTAGGGATGTTCACCACAGTTCAGACTGCAGCATTTTGTAAGATTTGCAGCCTTTTGATGACTGATTTGGGACAGCCCACATATAAGGAGTTTCTATAATCAAGAAGTGAAATAATCAGGCCTTGCGCTACAACTCTTAATGTTTAGTCTGGCAGCCATCTCAGTAATGTCCTCAAAGTTCAGAGACAAAAGCAGGTGGCCGTCAGTTTCTTGACCTCAGTTACCATAGTTAGCCTCTTGCTGATCCAGACTCCATGGCTTTTTACATCTTACTTAAGGGTGGGTTGGCTGCCCATACATACTGGTCCGTTCAGGTCTATCCAGTAAGAGGGATTATTTCCTACCACCAGCACCTCACATCTTCCTTAAGGGTGGGTTGGTTGCCCGTACATACTGGCCAGTTCAGGTCTATTCACCAGGATGGATTATTTCCTACCACCAGAACCTCTGGTTTGTCTCTGTTTAGTTTCAGGTTGCTGGCAGCCATCTAGTCTCTACAGTCTGCACCCGATGCCCCCGGCTCGACCTGCAGAAAACCAACACCTCAGGGAGGACTCCCCGATGACTGCGAGCCCGTGAGTAACCAGAGATTACCTGCCTGAGCCGCCCCAGCGACGCCTGCAGAGAGAATCCAGAGGCTCCCCCTGACTGCGACTGTCTGTAACAAGGGACCCGACACCTGGAACCAACACTGCACCCGCAGCCCCCAGGACCTGAAGGAACCGAACTTTGATGCAGGAGTGACCCCCAGGTGACCCTCTGCCTTGCCCAGGTGGTGGCTGTCCTGAGAAGCCCCCCTTGTGCCTGCCTGCACCGCTAGAGTGCCCCCCGGGTCCCTCCATTGAAACCTATACAAAACTCAATGCCTGCTTTGCTCACTGCACCCGGCCGCCCCTGTGCCGCTGAGGGTGTACTTTGTGTGCCCTCTCGTGTCCCCCCGGTGCTCTACAAAACCCCCCTGGACTGCCCCCCAAGGACACAGGTACTTACCTGCTGGCAGACTGGAACCGGAGCACCCCTGTTCTCCATAGGCGCCTATGTGTTTTGTGCACCTCTTTGACCTCTGCACCTGACCGGCCCTGAGCTGCTGGTGTGGTAACTTTGGGGTTGGCTTGAACCCCCAACGGTGGGATGCCTATGCCCCAGGACTGAGACTTGTAAGTGTTTTACTTACCTCCTAATCTAACCTTTACTTACCTCCCCCAGGAACTGTTGATTTTTGCACTGTCCACTTTGAAAATAGCTTATTGCCATGTAGACTGTACATGATATTTTTTTCATTCAAAGTTCCTAAAGTATCTAAATGAACTACCTTACATTTAAAGTATTAACTGTAAATCTTGAACCTGTGTTTCTTAAAATAAACTAAGAAAATATATTTTTCAATATAAAAACATATTGGCCTGGAGTAAGTCTTTGAGTGTGTGTTCCTCATTTATTGCCTGTGTGTGTACAACAAATGCTTAACACTACCCTCTGATAAGCCTGCTGCTCGACCACCCTACCACAAAATAAAGCATTAGAATTATCTGATTTTGCCACTATCTTACCTCTAAGGGGAACCCTTGGACTCTGTGCACACTATTTCTTATTTTGAAATAGTACATACAGAGCCAACTTCCTACAAGTAGCAACCATTATTGTCCTTGGAGCAGAAGTTAGCCTTACACAGGATCACAACTCTAGCCGTTTTAGTCATGACATATGCCCAGTGGCAAATAGGGTATTTTGGATGAGACATGCAGGAAGTATCATGATGCAAGAGGTGGGTTCCCTGCAAGTAGATAAGATTGCGGCCCTGCATAAGGAGATAGCACCACACCTGATGTCGTTTGTTTGGTGCAGTTAAACCCCACGTGTTGACAGAAAGTAATTTGGTATGTGGGGAGCTAGTCATAGTAATGGAGCCCGAGTATAGCCCTTGTGGAGTGGCTAAAGAAGGTATATGGTGGCATTTAGGGGGATGAGACCCATAATATGAGCTAAGGAGATAGCTGCATTCTAGGCAAGGAGTTGTGGACAAGATAAGGGTGGGAATATAGTTGGGCGAGGGAAGCAAGGGAAAAAGCACACACTGTTGTCAAGTGTCAGGTTGTAGTTGTGAGGGGGCTCAGCGCAAGGGGGAGAGTAATGAGTGAGGAGTCTCCTCGGGGCATCAGTCAACCTAAATAAGAAAAGAAAGAAGTTAGAAATACAAACAGTGAGAGGCCAACAGGGCCTAACTATTCCATTCAAGTCCTGATACGGCCAGCGCTCCAGTGCGCTAGCCATTCTAGAGACATCACTCTCCTGAGGGTTGAATTGACGTGGAGATGGTAATAAATCCCATGAGCCCCAGACCCCAGCAGCGAGTGGGAGCCAGGGCGAAGAACAATGCAGGAGCATTCATGAGTAGTGCAGGGGTTCAAAGCGTTAATACCCAGCCAGGTCCGCCACTGAGGGGCCAGCAGGGAGCAGCACAGTGATTGTCAAAAAGAGGAGTGTGGTGCCTTTAGATCCCTGTTGGTGGGAGCCTTTCAAGGCTTGGAAGTTGAGGCACATCTCATTCTGTGTCAGGTTGTAGGTGGGCGGAGGGAACGGCCTAGACTAAGCAAGAGGCCAAGGGAGCAGGAGAAGGGCTCCTCTCCAAGTTTCTGAGGTGTTGGCTGATGTGCTTTTTGGTTTTGCAGGAGGCAAGCTCTTTACTGTGCTTGTTGCAGCGTTGAGGTTTCACCATGGTCCTCACTGAGCGCAGGAATTCATGAGTGGGAGAGTGGGGCGGGACGGACTACCTTCCCGCGAGTCAATCTTCAAGTTCCAAAGTTGTTTGGCCTCCTTTAACGAGTGAACGACCCAGTGCTTGTCATCTCATGTGAAAAATGATGGTGAAAGGGTGATCCTACTGATAGTGAATGCTAAGGTCCTGCAGTTTATAGGTGACAGGTCTAAAGTCCCTGCGCCATCACAAGGTGACAGATGCATTGTCTTGAAACAGTTGAACAGTGTAACCCCGGAAGACCGGGTTCACCTTGTTTCTGGACGCTTGTGGGATAGCCTCTTTTTTGATGAAAAATTTAACCCACATCTGGTGTAAAGTCAGGGCACTCTGTGGCAGATGCCACACAGTGAGCTCTACCCAGTGATCAGGGAGAGGCGTCTTTATCCCCACGGATTGCATGCAGGAGGTCGGCAGTCGAGGCCATAATATCCATGCCGTCTGCCCCTGTAGGAATTCCACTCATGCAGATGTTGTTCTTGCGGCTCCTGTTTTCAAAATCCTTCTGTTTCAGTTGTAGTTCGATCTGTAGCTCCTCCAGAGTTGTGACCCTGCACTGTAGAGCTTCCTGATCCTCTCAGCTGTTATGTTATGCAGTTTGTAAAGCACATGGCTACCAATAGGTTTCCCAGGGCTAATGGAACTCGCGGACAAGACAGGCCAGTAAACAGAGACTATGGAAGGGGACTAGAAAATCCAGGTTTTGAGTGCCTTGCGGGCATAAAGTATGTTCAGGATCGTCCACACACTCGCACAGTTCATTGACCTCATGCTTAAGTTCATAGATGTAAGTCTTGAATTCCAACTTAAGAGAGTCAATTTCAGATCTGAGTTCCCACAGAAAATTATCCATATAAGATTGAGCGATAGGTGCAGAAGGAACGTTCCCAGGGTTAGCTCCTGGGGCGGTATCAAAGGAATCCATGGTTGTAGAGGATGTTTTCTGCCACAAAGAGGTGACCGGGTTGTCCCTCGGTTAGCCACTGTATGTGTCCTTCGATTTACCACGTGACATGGCAGGGCGATGCAAGGCTTCACAGTAGGTGTTGGAGCACAGTGGTGGTGGACATTGCAAAATAGCCAGTGAAGAGTTAAGCCTGTTGTAGCAAGAGGTGGTACCTGGCAGCCTACAGTGGCAAACAGAGCAGAAAAGATGGGCAATTCAAGTTCCAGGGCCAAGAGTGAAGCTGATCGTAGTACATGTTAGTGGGATGTAGGATGTCATGCTACAGCCAGTGCAGGTCCAAGGCTAGTAAGCTTCAAATATTGTTCAGGCCCCAATTTGTCAGCCCTCTGCTGTCACCAGCCAGAGGAGGATCACAGGAAGGCCTCTTCGAGGTGGTACTTCACTTCGGGGCCTACCGAGGGAGATTACCACCCATGTGGACCCAAGCAGCAGTAGATAACATGGTGGTGATCAGGTGTAAGAGGGAGAGGGACTGAAGGACCGTTTCAGGAGTCCAGTGACCGCCCTCTACCCAGTGATCATGCAGTCCATATGCATCATGCAGCAGCGCAGCTAAGGCCCCAACAGCAATTCAAGTAGGCTCACAAGGTTGTGGGGCGTCACTTGCTGGTTAGCATGCAATCTGAAAGCACGCTGCTTGCACAGGTCTAAAGCTTCCAGTCGGTGTTGGATTCAGGGCACAGTATCAGCGTGTAAAGGGGTTGCTGTTGCAGGGCCTCAATGCAGTCCTCACTGTATCACCGAGATGGAAGCCCGCAAGGCTCCCCCTGTATGCCAAATGTCTGTGGTGCAATGGTAGTTAATCTAAGTGGCTCATGGACCTTTATTTTTCAGGTGTCAATTGTTCCCCAGCACAGCATTGCACCGCAGGCGTGGTGTTCATAGGCCTCGGCTTCTTTCTGGCAAGGATGGCAGCTTCGTACGTTCCAACTGTGTCAGGCAAGTCGTGCCAGGCCCGCAATCACTCCAGAGCTAATTGGGAGTAGGAGGGAGGTAGCTCACAGGAGTTGTGTGGCCAGTCCTCCAGGACGGATGGAAGCGGCTTTTGGGGCGCACGCCTGCCCCACCATCTCAATTGCCCGGAGGTGCAGAGCATATGGGGACAAAACGCAGGGGTTGCATGGGAGCTCAGCAGCCGGAGTCAGTCGCTCTCCCTAGATGTCTGAAGGTGCTGCGGGGTAAAGGCTCCTGTTGGATTCGTATTATCATGTCCGGGTTCTGTATGTAGGCTTGAGAGGCTAACGGGAGGCAGAGACACAGAGAGATGCATCTCACTCCATCACTAGCTAAGAAACAAACCTCCTTGGCCAGGATTCTTTTACATGAATTTAAATAAATCCTCAAATGGAGAACTTCTCTTGCATTGCCTCTTGTATTAAAGATGGCTGGGGTAGGGGCTACTTAAAGGAGGCCTCCACATATTCAACTGTTTTCCCACTTACTTAGCTATTTGATCACAGTTTTTAATCATATGTGTGGGAGCTGTGCCACATTTCAGTCTTTCACTATGCCCAAAACACACAGTGAACCTTGCACAAATTGATGCTACTTATTCATCAGATCCTTATTCATTTCTACAAACTCTTACCATTTCCAGCACTTCAACGAAGAGACAGCGATCAGTCAAGATATATATAAATATTTCAGTAATGTCTGTGTCCCTCCTAAAGTCAGACTCTGAATCCACAGCTCTAATGTAATCTATTGCATGCTTTTGCTAATTTAAATACTGAAAGGAAATGGTTACAGTGCACCTTATGAAGACGCTTTCTCATTTTATTAAGGAAAACGTTAACCTCGTATAGTAAAGCCAGCACATATCTAGTTTCTAACACCAGTAAATGGGGGTGAATGACTATCAAGGCAGCTTATGGTAAAGTCTTCTCACAGCGATTTCCAAACTATTTGCCTCTTGTTCTTTAACGATTTTTAGTGAGCCGTTTTGAAACCCTATTGTCAATCCAGAGGCCAAGGTAGTTATAAGGCCTCACAGCCTTTAGCTCAACATCCCCCGAAAGACAAGCTGCCCTACACCCTTTTCTACTAAAAGATATAGGTGGTCATTACAACCCTGGCGGTCGGTGTTAAAGCGGCAGTAAGACCGGCAACAGGTCGGCGGTAAAAAATTAGCAATTACGACCGTGGCGGAAACCGCCAACAAAGACAGCCACTTTAACACTCCGACCGCCACGGCGGTACAAACAAACAGCGCAGCGGTCACTGCCAACAGACAGGCGGGAGACAATGGCCCTCATTCTGACCCTGGCGGTCGGTGATAAAGCGGCGGCCAACCCGCCAACAGGCCGGCGGTCCAAAATATGCAATTCTGACCCTGGCGGGAACCGCCAACACAGCCAGCCGCATTAACACTCCGCCCGCCACGGCGGAACAAACAAACAGCGCGGCGGTCACCGCCAACAGCCAGGCGGCAGACAATGTACCGCCCACCCTATCACGACCCACCAATCCGCCACCTTTTCCGGGGCGGGAGCACCGCCGATAAAAACACGGCGGAAACAGACTACGAACGGGAAAACGCTCACCTCCACATACTCCACGCGAGATTCCGGCAGTATGGAACCCGAGTTACAGGTCATCCCCGCACTCCTATACCTGCTCCTGTACCAGGAGCACGCCCGGCGGCGCGGAAGACATCGGTGAGTACTGCACCTACGACACAGGGGAGGGAAAAGATTACCGGCACACACCCACCCACCCACACCCACTACAACACACACATCAATGCATTCCCACAGATCACTGTCACAACCCACAACCCCCCCCTCCGAAATAATGCAAAGACCAAAAGAAGAGATCTTAAACGGGCAGATATATTGAAAAATGGACAGCAGCAATCCAAATAAATAAATAAACTATGTACAAAATATATACATCTACTATATGTAGTCCAACCACTGTCCGTGGACCACAGGGGTCCTGAGCAAAGGGGCAAGGCCCAGTCCCACGACAAGAACTCCACGGAGAGAACACTGCAGGGGAATCAGAAAGTAAAAAGGACAGGCACCTCAGGGGGAAGGGAAGGGGGGGCACCTCAGCCACTTGAGTACACGACGCCAGATCCACGAGGGGACTCCATGACCACTGGCCCATCCTGGGGAGTGCAAAGCCACAGTCCATACAGTCCATACAGTGGGTGGCCTGCCCACTGGGCCATCCTGGGGAGTGCAAAGCCACAGTCCATACAGTCCATACCGTGGGTGGCCTGCCCACTGGGCCATCCTGGGGAGTGCAAAGCCACAGTCCATACAGTCCATACCGTGGGTGGCCTGCCCACTGGGCCATCCTGGGGAGTGCAAAGCCACAGTCCATACAGTCCATACAGTGGGTGGCCTGCCCACTGGGCCATCCTGGGGAGTGCAAAGCCACAGTCCATACAGTCCATACCGTGGGTGGCCTGCCCACTGGGCCATCCTGGGGAGTGCAAAGCCACAGTCCATACAGTCCATACCGTGGGTGGCCTGCCCACTGGGCCATCCTGGGGAGTGCAAAGCCACAGTCCATACAGTCCATACCGTGGGTGGCCTGCCCACTGGGCCATCCTGGGGAGTGCAAAGCCACAGTCCATACAGTCCATACAGTGGGTGGCCTGCCCACTGGGCCATCCTGGGGAGTGCAAAGCCACAGTCCATACAGTCCATACCGTGGGTGGCCTGCCCACTGGGCCATCCTGGGGAGTGCAAAGCCACAGTCCATACAGTGGGTGGCCTGCCCACTGGGCCATCCTGGGGAGTGCAAAGCCACAGTCCATACAGTCCATACCGTGGGTGGCCTGCCCACTGGGCCATCCTGGGGAGTGCAAAGCCACAGTCCATACAGTCCATACAGTGGGTGGCCTGCCCACTGGGCCATCCTGGGGAGTGCAAAGCCACAGTCCAAACAGTCCATAACAGACTCCACTGCCACTGGAGGAGGCATGTTGGCCAGAGGACATCCTGCAGCCCTGCCCGAGACAGATCCTGCCCTGCCACGTCTGCCAAAGGGCCAGCGGTTCTTGCCTGGAAGGGCCCAGTTCAGCGGTTCTTGAGATGGCGGTCCCCAGCGGAGCGGTGCTGGAGACGGCGGGGCCCAGTTCAGGGGTTCTTGCCTTGAAGGGCCCAGTTCAGCGGTTCTTGCCTGAAGGGCCCAGTTCAGCGGTTCTTTCCTTGAAGGGCCCAGTTCAGCGGTTCTTGAGACGGCGGTCCCCAGCGGAGCGGTGCTGGAGACGGCGGGGCCCAGTTCATCGGTTCTTGCCTTGAAGGGCCCAGTTCAGCGGTTCTTGCCTTGAAGGGCCCAGTTCAGCGGTTCTTGCCTTGAAGGGCCCAGTTCAGCGGTTCCTGCCTTGAAGGGCCCAGTTCAGCGGTTCTTGAGACGGCGGTCCCCAGCGGAGCGGTGCTGGAGACGGCGGCCATTCTATGGCCAACTGCTCATTGCCTTGTGGTGCCCTCCTGGGCAGCGGGGATGGTGCTCCTTCAATGCCCACCTGGGCTGTGGGTGGTGGGGCCCTCCTGACCAGCTGGGCTGGGTCCTCCCTGGGCAGCGGCTATGGGGGTGGTGGGCTCTCCCTGGGCAGCTGTGACGGTTCCTCCCTGGGCAGCGGCTATGGGGGTTGCGGGCTCCTCCTGGGCAGCTGTGACGGGTCCTCCATGGGCAGCAGGCCTGCTGCCTGACTTCTCCGCCTTGCTGCCCTTGCCCTCCTTAGTCGGGAGTCTGTGGCCCTTTCCTCCCTTTGGAGCTGTGGCTGTTGACGGTGGCTGGCTAGTGTCCTGGGGGGATATAGAACCCGGGCTCCTGCGGCGGCCCTTCCGCCTTCTGCTCCTCTTCCCAGGGGGTGGGCTGGCTGTCCCCTTGCTGCTGGGCGAAGATCCAGACCTGCGGGCTGGTGGGCTCCAATACCCCTGCACCCTTGTCAAGGGGGCTGCAGGGCTGGTGGTGGCTGAGGTGCTCTTCTTACCCCGACGAGAAGGAGGGGGGGGGCTCAGGGTCAGGAAAGACGGTAGCAGTAGAGAGATAGATTTTCCTGGGACAATGGATAGTGGTAGGTACAGTGGGTATGGGAGTGGAGGGAGAGGATGTGGTTGTAGGCGAGACAAGTTTGCTGTCTTTGGGTGCAGGTGCAGGAGCGGGAGGCTGTCGTGAGGTGGATGGCTGTCTGCGTTTGTGTGGTGTGGAAGAGGGGGTGACAGACACATTGGGAGAGGACACAGGGGACGTGTAAATGGCAGTGGGGGTGGTGACTGCACGTGTGCGGACTGTACTGGAGGGTGTGCTGGTGATGGAAACACTGGCTGATGGTGAGGTGAATGAAGGTGTGAGTGTAGACGTCACAGGGAGGGAGGAGGGAGACGAGGAGGTGGGGGGTCACAGAGGTGGTAGTGACTGTTGGCATGTCTGCATCGGAATGTTGCTTGTGTGAATGTCTGCGTGATCTGTGGTGCTTATGTTTGGATGAGCTGCTCTTGGGTGTTGAGGTGTGTGCAGGCTGGTCTGATGGTGTGGGTGGGACAGGCAGAGGAACAGGAGACTGGGAGGAGGGAGTTAGTAGAGGGAGGCAGGAGACAGGGACAATGGCTGCCGTCAGTGCTGAGGCCAGAGCCTGGAACGATCGCTGATGGGCAGCCTGACCCGAATGAATGCCCTCCAGGTACGCATTGCTGCGATGAACCTCCTTCTCCACCCCCTGGATGGCATTCAAAAGGGTAGTCTGCCCAACAATGAGCGTTCGGAGGAGGTCAATGACCTCCTCACTGAGGGCAGCGGGGGTAACAGGGGCAGGGCCTGAGGTGCCTGGGGCGAAGGAGATGCCCGGCTTCCTGGCAGAGCGGGCACGGGGCGAACGCTGAGGGGCTGCTGGGAGGGCGGAGATGGTGCGCTGGGTGGCGGCTGTACCTGTAATGGCGGGGGGCATGGATGGTGCCACCCCCGCAAGGGAGCTCCCTTCCGAGGACGTGTCCGTGTCGCTGCAGGGTCCAGTCGTCCCCGTTGTGGAGCTCCCCTCGCCCTCCGTCTCACTGGTCCAGTCAGACTCTGTGGCATGGCCTTCCTGGGCCATGTGAGATGCAGCTCCCTCCTGCCCCGATGCCACTTCTCCTCCGCCTGATGATGCTGATGCACACAAGCACAGAAAGACAAACAAAAAGGGGGGGGGAGAGAGAAATAAAGAGATTTTGAGTACATGGATCACCGGTACAGTTAGCGGACATGACAGACACAGATGCCCCCTGCACTAAGTTGCGCACTTGGGGTCCCCTACGCATTCCGTGGAACATGCCCTACACGCCTAGAGTTGACAACTGCACCCATGGATGACACGGCCCAGGGATGGCTTTACTGGCACACTACTGAGGGTGGTGGCTGGGGACACAGGGGCTTACGGGGGTGCCCAGCCTACAGATATCGCCCTGGCCTAGGGGGACCCACAGCCCTCCTCCCCCACCCAGACACCTCCACTGCGCGACAACAGAGTAGATTATGCTTGTACTCACCCCCTTGTGTCACCTGTGCTGCCCTCACGCGCCCATCCAAATCAGGGTAGGCCACCGCCAGGATCCGGAACATCAGTGGGGTCAGTTGACGGCAGGCACCCCGCCTACGTTGGGAGGCCATCCCCAGCAGAGACTCGGCGGTCTTCTTGGTCCCGCGGCAGATGTCCTCCCACCTCTTGCGGCAGTGGGTGCCCCGTCAATGGTGGACCCCCAGGGTCCGGACTTCCTTGGCGATGGCACGCCAAATCCCGATCTTCTCATGGGCGCGGACCTATGTGACACGTACAGGGAGGGAGAAATACCACGTTCAAGTTTGTCTGCATTTTCGTTGCCCGTGGCCCAACGCCCCCCATCCCCGCCAGGCCCCCCGCCAGGCCCAACATGCCCCCCCATCCCCGCCAGGCCCCCCGCCAGGCCCCCGCCAGGCCCAACATGCCCCCCATCCCTGCCAGGCCCCCCGCCAGGCCCCCCGCCAGGCCCAACATGCCCCCCATCCCCGCCAGGCCCCCCACCATGCCCCTGTGACACGTACAGGGAGGGAGAAATACCACGTTCAAGTTCGTCTGCATTTTCGTTGCCAGTGGCCCAACGCCCCCCATCCCCGCCAGGCCCCCCCGCCAGGCCCAACATGCACCCCATCCCCGCCAGGCCCCCCGCCAGGCCCAACATGCCCCCCATCCCCGCCAGACCCCCCGCCATGCCCCCCGCCAGGCCCAACATGCCCCCCATCCCCGCCAGGCCCCCCGCCAGGCCCAACATGCCCCCCATCCCCGCCAGGCCCCCCGCCAGGCCCCCCGCCAGGCCCATCATGCCCCCCATCCCCGCCAGGCCCCCCGCCAGGCCCCCGCCAGGCCCAACATGCCCCCCATCCCCGCCAGGCCCCCCGCCATGCCCCCTGCCAGGCCCAACATGCCCCCCATCCCCGCCAGGCCCCCCGCCAGGCCCCCCCGCCAGGCCCAACATGCCCCCTATCCCCGCCAGGCCCCCCGCCAGGCCCCCGCCAGGCCCCCCCGCCAGGCCCAACATGCCCCCCATCACCGCCAGGCCCCCCGCCAGGCCCCCGCCAGGCCCAACATGCCCCCCATCCCCGCCAGGCCCCCCGCCATGCCCCCCGCCATGCCCAACATGCCCCCCATCCCCGCCAGGCCCCCCGCCAGGCCCCCCGCCAGGCCCAACATGCCCCCCATCCCCGCCAGGCCCCCGCCAGGCCCCCCCGCCAGGCCCAACATGCCCCCCATCCCCACCAGGCCCCCCGCCATGCCCCCCGCCAGGCCCAACATGCCCCCCATGCCCGCCAGGCCCCCCCGCCAGGCCCAACATGCCCCCCATCCCCGCCAGGCCCCCCGCCAGGCCCCCCGCCAGGCCCAACATGCCCCCCATCCCCGCCAGGCCCCCCGCCATGCCCCCCGCCAGGCCCAACATGCCCCCCATCCCCGCCAGGCCCCCCGCCAGGCCCAACATGCCCCCCATCCCCGCCAGGCCCCCCCGCCAGGCCCAACATGCCCCCCATCCCCGCCAGGCCCCCCGCCAGGCCCCCCGCCAGGCCCAACATGCCCCCCATCCCCGCCAGGCCCCCCGCCAGGCCCCCAAGCCAGCCAGTGGCCCCAAATCCATATTGAATTAAACTCACTTGTTGGTCTGGAGGACCGTAGAGTAGCGCATACTGGGGGAGGACCCCATCCACAAGTTTCTCCAACTCTTCTCCAGTGAAGGCAGGGGCCCTTTCCCCAGGCGCAGCAGCCATTGTCCCTTCCAGACCGAGGTCACAGCAACACTTGCAGTATAGGTCCTCTCCTGTGAAAGTTCAAGTCGCGAGTGAATAAGTAGATAGAAAATGGCGGTCACGCCCGCGGCGGTGCGTACCGCGGCGGTGCGTACCGCCACCGCCGGCGCCCTTCGCCATTGGCTCCTGAAACCCATAGGCTTCAATGTTAACCAATGCGGCTTCGCGCCGCGGTCTTCGACCGCCGACCGCCGTGGTGTGCCACGCCAGCGCATTGACCTCACATCCCATTGTCACACTTCACAGGTCAGGCAGCCGCCATTTCGAGGGTCCTCATGGCTCAATTTCAACTGCGTCACACAGGCCTAGGCCTTGCATAGCCACTCAGACACGCCATTCACTGCATAGAGAATTGTTTACTGTGCAAGCTGTGAGTACGTACCTGTGGGTTGCTTGACTGTGTGCTCCATGTTGTCCTTCCTAGGCACCGTCCGCTGGGTTTGGCGAGGAGACGGATGAATCCTCCCGTGTACAGGCCGCTGGTGGACCTGTCGACAATGGAAGCACGCCACATTATCCTGACCTACCGGCTTGACCGTGCCACTATACATGAACTGTGTGCCCAGCTGGAGCCCGACCTGATGTCCCCCATCCGCCAACCCACAGGGATTCCCCCTCTGGTGCAGGTCCTGTCAGTACTCCATTTCTTGGCAAGTGGGTCATTTCAGACAAAAGTGGGAATTGCTTCTGGGATGTCTCAGCCCATGTTTTTGAAGGTGTTATCCAGAGTGTTGTCTGCCCTGATGAAATACATGAGGAGCTACATCCTTTTCCCTGAGGTGGGCGAATTGGCTACAGTGAAGGGTGATTTCTATGCCCTTGGACATATTCCCAACGTCATTGGTGCCATTGATGGGACCCATGTGGCTTTGGTTCCCCCAAGAGACAGGGAGCAGGTGTACATGAACAGAAAAAGTTACCATTCCATGAACATCCAGGTGGTGTGTTTGGCTGACCAGTACATCTCGCATGTAAATGCCAAATTCCCTGGGTCAGTGCATGACGCCTACATCCTAAGGAATAGCAGCATCCCTTACGTGATGGAACAGCTAGAGAGACACCGTGTATGGCTATTGGGGGACTCTGGGTACCCCAACCTGTCGTGGCTACTGACCCCAGTAAGGAATCCCCGGACCAGGGCAGAGGAACGGTACAATGAGGCCCATGGGCGTACTAGGAGGGTGATCAAACGCACCTTCGGCCTCCTAAAGGCCAGGTTTCGGTGCCTGCATATGACAGGTGGATCCCTAATGTACTCACCTAAGAAGGTGTGTCACATCATCGTGGCCTGCTGCATGCTTCACAACCTGGCTTTGCGCCGCCAGGTGCCTTTCCTGCAGGAGGATGGTCGAGACGGTGGTGTTGTGGCAGCTGTGGAACCTGTGGAGAGTGAAGAGGAGGAAGACGACGGGGATGAAACAGACAACAGGGACAGAATCATTGCACAGTACTTCCAATAGGACACAGGTAACAATTCACACATAATTTAGTAAATGTAAAATACTCTCCTGCATCTCTGCTGCCTGTCTATTTGCCCCAGTGTATGATGACTGAGATGTGGCTTTTCCCTCCCTATTTCAGATCTGGGGTCCCCACTACGAGTCCTGTGCTTCGTTTCCCCATGGACTACAGCTTTGTGGCAGCTGTTTGTTGACTTCACTATGTACAAGGACATATTTGCACTGTCATGTCAATTACAATATTTTGAACTCACAGCCAGACTCCAGATAGTTTTGTGCGAAATAGGTGTTTATTTCAGTGCTCAAAATGGGATGGGTGGTTTCAAGGGGGTGGGGGCTATGGTGAAGGAATGTCCATGGCAGAGTCCAGAGTAACAGTCACACAGGTGCATTGTCCATAGGCCTGTGGAGAGATGGAGCATGGGCAGTTCAAGGATGGACAGGGTGACAATGTGGGACAGTGGAATGACATCAGGTGGTATCCTTTGCTGGCGGGGGTCTTGACATCCTACTCTGTCTTCTTGCGAGATCTCAGGGCCCTCTTGCGGGGTGGTTCTTCTCCTGCAGGAGGTGGGGGTCTGGTGGGCTGCTGTTGTGCGGGGCCTCCTGTCCACTAGCGCCGGCGGAGGTGGTTGGCTGTTCTTGGTCCAGGCTAGTGGCAGGGGCCCTTTGTTGTTGTTGAGTGTCCGTCCTGGTGTTGATGAGTTCCTGCAGCAGCCCTACCATGGTAACCAGGGTGGAGGTGAGGGCTCTGATGTCCTCCCTGTACCCCCGATAGTGTTCCTCCTGCAGTACCTGGATCTCCTGGAACCTGGCCAGTACCGTCGCCATCGTCTCCTGGGAGCGGTTGTATGCTCCCATGATGGTGGTGAGGGCCTCGTGGAGAGTGGGTTCCCTGGGCCCGTCCCCCCCCTGTCGCACAGCTGCCCTCCGAGTTGCCCTGTTTCCCTGGGCCTCTGCCCCCTGGCCGGTGTGCCCACTACCACTGCCCCCAGGTCCCTGTTGTTGTTGGGGTGGTGGGTTATCCTGGGTGCCCTGTAGTGGTAGACACACCGCAGATTGACGCGCCCTGGAGACAGAGGCATGGGCCCGCTGGGTGGGAGCTGTGCTGGTGTTCCCAGAGGGGTTTGGGTCTGTAGTGGCCTGTGCCTGTGTGAGGGGAACCGACTGTCCAGAGGTCCCCGATGGTCCGGGCTGGTCATCAGTGTCCAGGTCGACAGAGCTGCTGTCATCGCTGACGGCCTCTTGGGTGGGGGGTGTGGAGAATTCTGGGCCCTCCGTGGCGGTGTGTTGGCGGTCGGGTCCTGCAGGGGTATAGAGGTATGGTTATAGTTTCAATGTGTGCCATATGGGTGTATCTGTGGGTTCCCGTGTCCCCAAGTGCTGGTATTCGTGTGTGGGGGCTTTGGTGAGGGTGGCTTGTGGGGGGGATGTGTATATGCATTGGGCATGCTTTGGTGATGGGTGTCCATGCTTAGTGGACGCATGCAGGCCTAGGTTTTGGGATGTGTGGGTTGTGATGGTGAGACATTGGCAGGGAATAGGTGTGCTGGGGGTGGGGGTGAGGATGGTGGTGGGGGTGAGGATGGTGGTGGGGGTGAGGGTGGGGGTGAGGATGGGGGTGGGGGTGAGGGTGGGGTTCGAGGATGGGGGTGAGGGTTGGGGTATGATTTGGCATGCAGGTGGGGGGAAGCAGTATTGAAGCTTCAACTTACCAGAATCCATTCCTCCGCCGACTCCTGCGAGGCCGTCAGGATGCAGGATGTTCAAGACTTCCTCCTCCCATGTTGTAAATTGTGAGGGTTGAGGTGGGGGTCCTCCGCCAGTCTTCTGCACGGCGATGTTGTGCCTGGATACCATGGAACGCACCTTCCCCCGTAGGTCGTTCCATCGCTTCCTGATGTCTTCCCGATTTCTGGGGTGCTGTCCCACAGCGTTGACCCTGTCGACAATCCTCTGCCATAGCTCCGTCCTCCGGGCAATGCTGGTGTATTGGATCTGTGTGCCGAAGAGCTGGGGCTCTCCCCGAACGATTTCCTCCACCATGACCCTGAGTTCTTCGTCTGAGAAGCGGGGGTGTCTTTGGGGTGCCATGGAGTGGTGTGTATGATGTGTGGGGTGGAGTATGTGTAGTTAAGTGTGTTGAGTGTGGTGGTGTGTGTTGTTTTGTGTGGATATTGTGTGGGTGATGGTGTAGTGTGCCTCTGTGTGATGGTGTTCTGTGATCGCTGCTGTGTCTCTCAGTGCTTCTTTTTGGATTTTGGTCGAAGGGGTTTGTGGGTGATGTGGGTGTGTGTTTTATATTGTATTGTGTGTGTGGGAGTGGTGTGTGTATGTGTATCAGGTGTGTGGAATTCAAATCGGCCAATGTGGCTGAGTTTTGTTCGTTTGTGTGTATTCTGACCGCGGCGGTGTGTACCGCCAATGGAAAACCGCGTTTGAAAGACCGCCGCGTGGATTCGTGGGTCGTAATGGCATGGGCGTATTTCTGTTGGCGTGACGGTGGAGGTTTGGTCACCTCCACTTTTCCGCCGACCGCTGGTCTGGCGGTCTGTTGTGGCTGTCGGATTTTCGGAGGTTTGGCTGCTGCGGGTCAGAATGACCGTGGCGGGTTACCGCGACCGCGGCGGAATTATGGAGGATTTCTGACCGGCGGTAGGCGCCTTTTACCGCCGAGGTCAGAATGACCACCAATGTACTGTCCACACTATTATGACAGGCCAATCCGCCACCTTTTCCGGGGCGGATTCACCGTGGATAAAAACACGGCGGAAACAGGAATCCCGAAGGGAAAACGCTCACCTCTACACACCCCACGAGGAACGAGGACGCCATGGACCCGGAACTCCAAATTCAACCTCCAATAGTCTTCCTGCTCCTCTACCAGGAGCACGAACGCCGGCGGCGAAGACCACAGTGAGTACTGCACCCACGACACAGGGGAGGGGGGAGGCAAAAAACAGGGACACACACACGCAACACCCCCACCCTCACCCACTACAACACACACACTAATGCATATCAATAAATCACAGTTACACCCCCAAACCCCCTGGAAGAATGTAAAGACAATAGAAAATGAGTGTAACCATTGTAATCTATTAAAAGCAAGTAGGCAGAAATATATATATACACCATGTACATAATATATACCAAGCATAGTAGTCCAGGTAGTGCTCTAAGAAAGTCCGTGGAACACTGGGACCACGCGGTATGGGCGAGGCCCACACAAGATCCCCGACCATGACGGAGAGAACACTGCAGGGTCATCATAGAGCAACTAAACAGGCACCTCAGGGGGTGGGAAAGGGGTGGGCACCTCAGCCGGTTGAGTGCACGACGCCAAATCCACGAGGGGGCCACATGCCCACTGTTCCATCCTGGGGAGTGCAAAGCCACATTCTCTCAAGTCTCTACAGTGGGTGGGTTGCCCACTGTTCAATCCTGGGGAGTGCAAAGCCACAGTCTCTCAAGTCTCTACAGTGGGTGGGTTGACCACTGCCATATCCTGGGGAGTGCAAAGCCACAGTCTCTCAAGTCTCTACAGTGGATGGGTTGCCCACTGTTCAATCCTGGGGAGTGCAAAGCCACAGTCTCTCAAGTCTCTACAGTGGGTGGGTTGCCCACTGTTCAATCCTGGGGAGTGCAAAGCCACAGTCTCTCAAGTCTCTACAGTGGGTGGTTTGCCCACTGTTCAATCCTGGGGAGTGCAAAGCCACAGTCTCTCAAGTCTCTACAGTGGGTGAGTTGCCCACTGCCATATCCGGAGGAGTGCAAAGCCACAGTCTCTCAAGTCTCTACAGTGGGTGGGTTGCCCACTGTTCAATCCTGGGAAGTGCAAAGCCACAGTCTCTCAAGTCGCTACAGTGGGTGGTTTGCCCACTTTTCAATCCTGGGGAGTGCAAAGCCACAGTCTCTCAAGTCTCTACAGTGGGTGGGTTGCCCACTGCCATATCCTGGGGAGTGCAAAGCCACAGTCTCTCAAGTCTCTACAGTGGGTGGGTTGCCCACTGTTCCATCCTGGGGAGTGCAAAGCCACAGTCTCTCAAGTCTCTACAGTGGGTGGGTTGCCCACTGTTCAATCCTGGGGTGTACAAGCCACAGTCTCTCAAGTCTCTACAGTGGGTGGGTTGCCCACTGTTCAATCCTGGGGAGTGCAAAGCCACAGTCTCTCGAGTCTCTACAGTGGGTGGGTTGCCCACTGTTCAGTCCTGGGGAGTGCAAAGCCACAGTCTCTCAAGTCTCTACAGTGGGTGGGTTGCCCACTGCCATATCCTGGGGAGTACAAAGCCACAGTCTCACAAGTGGATAACAGTCTCCACTGGTTCTGGAGGGGGCATGGTGCCCAGAGTGCTTCATCCTGCTAAGGACAGAGGTAGTGGATGACAGTCTCCACTGGTTCTGGAGGGGGCATGGTGCCCTGAGTGCTTCATCCTGCTGAAGACAGAGGTTTTGGATGACAGTGTCCACTGGTTCTGGAGGGGGCATGGTAACCAGAGTGCATCATGCACCCCGTGATGGACTCAGTTGCGCCAGTGCCCTTGCCGCTCATGGGCCAGCGGTGCTTGAGATGGCGGTGCCCTGTTCAGCGGTGCTTGAGAGGACGGTGCCCTGTTCAGCAGTGCTTGAGATGACAGTGCCCTGTGCAGCGGTGCTTGAGATGGCGGTGCCCCGTGCAGCGGTGCTTGAGACAGCGGTGCCCTGTTCAGCGGTGCTTGAGATGGTGGTGCCCTGTGCAGCGGTGCTTGAGATGGCGGTGCCCTGTTCAGCGGTGCTTGAGTTGGCGGTGCCCTGTTCAGCGGTGCTTGAGATGGCGGTCTCCATTGCAGGGTCTCAGCTGCTGGCGGTCCTTCATGGCCCAGCGGGGCTTTTGCTGGTGGTCCTTCATGGCCCAGCGGGGCTTTTGGTGGCGGTCCTTCATGGCCCAGCGGGGCTAGTGCTGGCGGTCCTTCATGGCCCAGCGGGGCTAGTGCTGGCAGTCCTTCATGGCCCAGCGGGGCTTTTGCTGGCGGTCCTTCATGGCCCAGCGGGGCTAGTGCTGGCGGTGGCCTCCTGGGCAGGTGGGCTGGTGCTGGCAGTGGCCTCCTGGGAGGTGGGCTGGTGCTGGCGGTGGCCTCCTGGGCAGGTGGGCTGGTGCTGGCGGGCCCATCCTGGGCATGTGGGCTAGTGCTGGCGAGCCCATCCTGGGTAGGTGGGCTAGTTCTGGCGGTCCTGTCCTGGGCAGCTGGGCTTGTGCTGGAGGTGGGCTCCTGGGTATCGGGATGATGGCGGTCTTCTCCGCTGTGCTGCTCTTCCCAGACTTGCTGGGTTTCTTGTGGCCCTTCCCCACCTTGGAAGGTGTCAAAGCTGACTCCACACTCCCACCGGGACCCCTGGGAGCAGCTTTGGTGGCTGGAGTCTTCCCCCTCTCCCGCCGGGCACTGGCCAACTTCTGATGCTTCACAGGTGGGGGACTGTCTGTGCTGTGGCTTCGTGCCACACTGGCTGCCCTGGTGGGCGGTGCACTCCAGATTCCGGTGACTACAGACACCACTGGTCCTGGTCCCGGAGATGTTGTGGCTGAGGTGCTAGTTCGGGACCTAGGAGACGGACGGGGTGGGGGAGGTGTGGGAAAGAGGTCAAGGGTGGACAGGAAAAGTTTTTGGGACACACTGGGACGGGTAGCTGGAGGGGGTTTGGGAGTGGAGGAAGAGGTGGTGGTTGTAGGAGGTGTACGTTTGGTGACTTTGGGTGAAGGTGCATGCGCTGGAGGCTGTCGTGAGGTGGATGGCTGTTGGGTGGGTGTGTGCCTGTGTTTGTGTATTTTGGGAGGGGGTGTCACAGACACACTGGGAGAGGACACAGGGGACGTGTGAATGGTAGTGGGGGTGGTGACTGCACGTGAGCGGGGTGTGGTGGTGGGTGTGCTGGAGAGGGATGTAGTGGCTGTAGAGGTAGTGCATGCAGGTGTGAGTGTAGACGAGACTGGAAGGGAGGAGGGAGACGAGGAGGAGGGGGACACAGTGGAGGCAGTGGATGTTGGTGTGTCTGCATGTGTGTGATGCTTGCGTGAGTGCCTGTGGGATGTGTGGTGCTTATGTTTGCCAGAGCTTCCCTTGTGTGTTGACGTGTGTGCATGCTGGTCTGTAGGTGTGCTTGGGATAGGCTGAGGTACAGGGGATTGGGTCTGGGTGGAGGAAGTTGGAGGGGGAGGCTAGAGACGGGGACAATGGCTGCCATCAGTGCTGAGGCCAGAGTCTGAAAAGCTCGCTGAAGGGCCGCCTGACCAGAATGAATGCCCTCCAGGAATGCATTTGTTTGTTGCAACTGCCCCTCTACACCCTGGATGGCATTCAAAATGGTAGACTTCCCAACAGTGAGGGACCTGAGGAGGTCAATGGCCTCCTCACTGAGGGCAGCAGGGGTGACTGGGGCAGGGCCTGAGGTGCCTGGGGCGAAGGTGATGCCCACCCTCTTGGGTGAGCGGGCACGGGGCAAAGGCTGAGGGGCTGCTGGGAGGGTGGTGCTGGTAGGGGGGGTGGCGGCTGTACCTTAGATGCGGGGGCACAGATGTTGCCGCCACCACAAGGGAGCTCCCATCAGAGGACGAGTCCGTGTCGCTGGTGTCAGCTCCTGTCCCCGCCGTGGAGTTCCCCTCGCCCTCCGTCCCACTGGTGAACTCTGAGTCTGTAGTCTCGCCCTCCAGGGCCATGTGGGATGCAGCTCCCTCGTGCTTCGGTGCCACTGCTCCTCCGCCTGATGATGCTAATGCACACAAGAACAGGGAGACCACAAAAAGGGGGGGGACAGAAGAAAGACATGTTGAGTGCATGCATTACCACTACCGTTGGCGGACACGACAGACACAGAAGCCCCCGGCACTACGCCGCGCTCTTGGGGTCCACTGTTCAATTCCTGGGAAATGGCCTACAAGGCTATGGACGACATCTGCACACATAGATGACACAGGGGCATGACTAGGTGTACTTGGCACTCTACAGAGGTGGGGTGGGGTGCCACATGGCCTGCCTTACGGAGGGGCCTTGCCTACGGAACTCGCCCTGGCCTAGGGAAACCCACAGCCCACCTCCCCCACCCAGACACCTCCACTGCGTGCAAAGTCAGCAGAATGAGAGTGTACTCACCCCCTTGTGGCTGCTGTGATGCCCTCAAGTGCCCATCCAACTCCGGGTAGGCCACCGCCAGGATCCTGAACATCAGGGAGGTTATGGTGCGATGGGCACCCCTCCCACGTTGGGAGGCCATCCCCAGCTGAGCCTCCGCCGTCTTCTTGCTCCCGCGGCGAATGACCTCCCATCTTTTCCGGCAGTGGGTGCTCCGTCTGTGGTAGATCCCCAGGGTCCGGACGTCCTTGGCGATGGCACGCCAAATATCTTTTTTTCTGGTGGGCACTGACCTACTTGAAATGTACAGGGGAAAAAGAGAAGTTATTACCAACTGCACCGTCAAACTGATTGGCCCCCATCCCTACCCTTGCCATGTGGCACATGCATTCACCGTCTTTTATGCACGCAGCACTCTCCCCCCTTCCTTCTTAAATCCAGCCCTCTCCACACAGGCATAGCCCATACAACATGCTCCCTGTGTACTTACCTGTTTGTCTGGAGGACTGTAGAGTAGCGTGTACTGGGGAGGACCCCATCCACGAGCTTCTCCAACTTCTCCGATGTGAAGGCAGGGACCCTTCGCCCAGACACTCGAGCCATTGTTTCTTCCAGACCGAGGTCACAGCAGCACTTGCAGTGTAGGTCCTCTCCTGTCGAAGATCAGGTATCGAGTGATTGAACAGATAGAAAATGGCGGTCACGTCCTCAGCGGTGCGTACCGTCACTGCTGGCGTACGTCGTCATTGGCTACTGGGACCCATAGGGTACAATGTTAACCAATGCAGCATTGCGCCGCGGTCTTCGACCACCTACCGCGACGGTGTACAACGTCGGCGCAGTTAGCTCACATCCCATTGTCCCACTTTACAGGTCAGGCAGCCACCATTTCAGGGGCCCACATGGCTTCATTTTCAACTGCGTCACACATACCTAGGCCTAGACTCTACACACATACAGGCCATATTTTGTGTATGAATGGTGTTCTGTGTAAACTGTGGGTACATACCTCTGAGTTGTTTGACTCTGTGCTCGCTGTTGTCATTCATAGGCACCGTCCGCTGGGACATGTGAGGAGATGGCGGCATCCTCCGGTGTACCGACCGTTGGTGGACCTGTCGACAATGGAGGAGCGACATGTGATTATCATATGCAGGCTTGACCGTGCCACAATCAAGGAACTGTGTACCCAGTTGGAGCCAGACCTGATGTCAGCAATCCGCCATCCCACAGGAATCCCCCCTCAAGTGCAGGTGCTGTCAGTGCTCCATTTCCTTGCAAGTGGGTCTTTTCAAACAACAGTGGCCATAGCATCAGGGATGTCCCAGCCTATGTTTTCCAACGTATTGTTCAGAGTGTTGTCTGCCCTTCTGAAACACATGCTGAGCTACATCGTTTTTCCTCAGGTTGAGGATTTGCCTACAGTGAAAGGTGATTTCTATGCCCTGGGACACATCCCCAACATCATAGGTGCCATTGATGGGACCCATGTGGCTTTGGTCCCTCCCCACAGGAATGAACAGGTGTACAGAAACCGGAAGAGTTATCATTCAATGAATGTACAGATGGTATGTTTGGCAGACCAGTACATCTCCCATGTGAATGCCATGTTTCCTGGCTCAGTAATGACGCCTACATCCTGCGGAATAGCAGCGTCCCTTATGTGATGGGTCAACTCCAGAGGCACCGTGTGTGGCTATTAGGTGAGCACCTGGAAGCAAGTCAGTGGGAATGGTTGTCTGGGTCTGGGGATATCCCTCCAGGTTAGTGTGTGTCTAACAGTTGTCCCTCACCATTTGCAGGTGACTCTGTTTACCCCAACCTGTCATGGCTACTGACCCCAGTGAGGAATCCCAGGACAAGGGCAGAGGAACACTACAATGAGGCCCATAGGCGAACTAGGAGGGTGATCGAGCGGACCTTCGGCCTCCTGAAGGCCAGGTTCAGGTGCCTCCATATGACAGGTGGATCCCTATTTTACTCACCAAAGAAGGTGTGCCAGATCATCATGGCCTGCTGTATGCTTCACAACTTGGCTTTGCGACGACAGGTGCCTTTTCTGCAGGAGGATGGTCCAGATGGCGGTGTTGTGGCAGCTATTGAGCCTGTGGACAGTGAAGACGGGGAAGCAGAGGAAGAAGACATGAACAACAGGGACTCAGTGATCCAGCAATATTTCCAGTGAGACACAGGTAAGAGTACAGACCTGCCTACTACATGTACGTTAACACTACTACCTCTCTACTGTCTGTTGTTTTCACCCAGAGTATGGTCACTGAGTTGTCACTTTCCCTTACGATTTCACAGATGTGGGTCCCACTGTGTGACATCTGCTTAGATTCCTCATCGACTAGAGCTGTGTGACATAGGTATGTTGACATTACAATTGAAAGAGCATTTTGTCACTGTAATTGCTAATACTCTATTTCGAAATCACAGACAGACTCCAGATTGTTTTGTGCTTTAAGTGTGTTTATTTAAGTGCTCAATATTGGTGGGGGTAGTGAAATGGTGAGGGGTGATGGCGGAGGAATGTCCATGGCAGAGTCCAGTCTATTAGTCTCACAGGTGCATTGCCCATATGGGCATAGGAAGTGGAGCTGGGGCAGTTTAGGTATGGACAGGGTGACAAAGTGGGACAGTAGGATGACAATCAGGGTGGTCTCATTTCTTGGCGGGGGTCTTGGCATCGTGCTCTGTCTTTGTACTGGATCTCAGGGGCCGTTTGCGGGGTGGTTCTCCCTCTGCAGGGGGTAGGGTGCTGGTGTGGTGGTCCTGTGGCAGGGCATCATGTCCACTAGTGCCGGCGGAGGTGGTGGGCAGTTCATCATCCATTCTAGTGTCAGGGGCCCCTTGTAGTGCCACAGTGTCTCTCCTGGTGTTGAGTACTTCCTTCAGCTCCCCTACGATGGTGCCCAGGGTGGAGCTGATGGTTCTGAGTTCCTCCCTGAAGCCCATATACTGTTCCTCCTGCAGGTGCTGGGTCTCCTGACCGTTGCCATCGTCTCCTGGGAGTGGTGGTAGGCTCCCATGATGGAGGAGAGGGCCTCGTGGAGAGTGGGTTCCCTTGGCCTGTCCGCCCCCTGTCGCACAGCAGCCCTCCCAGTTCCACTGTGCCCACTGCCCCCAGGTCCCTGTTGTTGTTGGGGTGGTGGGTTATCCTGGGTTCCCTGTAGTGGTGGACACACAGCTGATTGACGTGTCCTGGGGAAAGAGGTATGGTTCCACTGGGTGGGTGCTGTGCTGGTGTTTCCAGAGGGGGGAAGGTCTGTGGTGGCCTGTGACTGGGTGAGGGGAACCGACTCTCCCGAGGTCCCCGATGGGCCAGGCTGGTCATCTAGATCCAGTTGGACACAGCTGCTGTCATCACTGTGGGCCTTTCTGTTGGTGGTGTGGACATGTGTGGACCCTCCTGTCCGGTGACGTTGGGTAGGGGTCCTGCAGGGGTGTAAAAGGATGGTTATTACATCTGTGTGTGTCATGGTGTGAAATGGGTGGGTGACCGTGTACCCCGGTGCTTGCATTCCTGTGTGGTACCTTGTGTGATGATGGTTTAGGAGGTTGTATGGGTATGTGCAGTGGGCATGCTTTAGTGATGGGTGTCCATCCTTTGTTGTTGCATGCAGGGCTTGGTGTTGGGATGGGTGGTTTGTGATGTTGGGACATATGTGAGGAGTTGGGGTGCTGGGGGTGAGGGTGAGGGTGGAGGTATGTGCTGGCATGCAGGTAGGGTGGGGGATGTAATAATTAAGATTTGTCTTACCAGAGTCCATTCCTCCACCTACTCCTGCGAGGCCCTCAGGATGCAGAATCGCCAAGACCTGCTCCTCCCATGTTTTTAGTTGTGGGGGAGGAGGTGGGGATCCACCGCCAGTGTGCTGAACCACCAGGTGGTGTTTTGAGACCACGGAACGCACCTTCCCCGTAGGTCGTTCCACCTCTTCCTGATGTCCTCCTGATTTCTTGGGTGCTGTCCCACTGCGTTGACCCTGTCCACTATTCTTCGCCATAGCTCCATCTTCCTTGCTATTGAGGTGTGCTGCACCTGTGCTCCGAAAAGCTGTGGCTCTACCCGGACGATTTCCTCCACCATGACCCTGAGCTCCTCCTCCAAGAACCTGGGGTGTCTTTGCCGTGCCATGGGGTGGTGTAGGTGATGTGTGGGGTGGAGTGTGTGGTGATAAGTGTGCTGATATGTAGTGGTGTGTTGTATGAGGTGCGTGGAAGTTCTGTGGGTGATGGTGTTGTGTGCCTGTGGATGCTGTTGTTCTTGCTGGTGCTGTCTCTCTCTGGCCTTCTTTCTGAATTTTTTGTCGTAGGGGTTTGTGGGTGATGTGGGTGTGCGTTTTATATTGTAATGGGTGTGTGGGAGTGGTGTGTGTATGTGTATCAGGTGTGTGTACTTCGAATTGTCCAATGTGGCTGTGTTTTGTAAGAGTGTGTGTATTTTGAGCGCGGCAGTGTGTACCGCCAATGGAATACCGCGGTTGAAAGACCGCCGCGTGGATTCGTCTGTCGTGATAGTGTGGGTGTTTTTCTGTTGGCGTGACGGTGGAGGTTTTGTTTTCGCCAGTTTATCACTGACCTTTGGTGTGGCGGACTTGTGTGGGTGTCTGAATTTTGGCGGATTCCGAAATGTGGGTCATAATAGCTGGGGCGGAATTCCGCAGCCCCAGCGGTGTGTTGGCGGTCTTCTGTACGGCGGTAAGCGGCTTTTACCACCAATGTTGTAATGAGGGCCAGAATCTTCATTTTTAAAACATTGATTTGGGATATTTTTCCTTGTGTGGATCACAAAAGGTTCCAGTGTCAAGTTTGAAATAACTTGGGAATCTGTATCAAAGAGAAGCAATACTAGTAACCACGCTTCCGTGAACCCACTGACGACTATGTAAAAGATATGTTTGCCGGTCAGCAGTAGATACATGGAAAGGCTAATGACACAAGAGAGGGAGAGAGACAGAGATGCAAGATATTTTCTATTTGTCCATTCGTACATCTAGACTCAGCCTGCTCTGCAGGGACCTTATCTACAGGAAATAACTCTTTAAGAATATTGTCAAGAACCTTACAATTCACTGTATCTAATATGGCATATGACATACTTTGTAACAATCTCTGTACAACCCACTGTGTAAGACTGATGAAAACTCTCAATCCCAAGAGTTGAAATATAGAGTAGTCCTTTGTAATAAGTGCACCAACTAACTCTAGTACACAGACAACCACTTTGAGTCAACTGTAATATAATCTATGATCTAAATTTTTCTTCACATACACAGTTCATCATCTGCAATATCCTTTATACATACTACACTTTCCTTCCTGACAATATACTTTCACTTCCCCACTACTATCATTATTCAAATAATGTACGTGACACAAATAATATACTATAACTATGTGCAAGTGGAGGATTTACTACATCCTCTCATGAACAGCTGCAATAGAGTTCTGAAGTGTTGGAAGGGAGAGTCCAGTAATAGAGTTCATAATTCTAGAAAGGATGGCTTGCCTGCTACAGAGTTTGTATTCCTACAAGGATGACTCCAGTATTAACGTGCACATCAAGATCTTACTTGTAGATATCAGGTGTCCAGAAGATTTCTCTGAAGTGAACTGATACCTCTTGATGAAAATGCAATGAAGGTTAAACTCCTGCAACGACGTTTCAGTTGCGGCAACTAAGTAGATCATTTGCCAGCGAGGAGCTCTCTGAAACACGTGGAAATTCTACTTTACGACTCTAAGTGGTCCTCCTCCATTGCACGTCTTGTAAGAGTCTCATGGCACTCTGGAAAAGTAGATTGCTGTGGTTCTGTATTCTCGCCTAAGGTAGTGAAAGTATCAGAGCCACAAAACAATGCACCAAGTGTTTCACACGCTGACCACTTATGCAGTGGAACACTCAAGCATCTCTGAAGTTTGAAGTTGCACATCTCCTTGCCTGCCCCCCAGCATATGCAGAAGAGAATGGGTCATCGACCATGAAAGACGGAAGGTCAAAGGCCAATCAGAGTATGATCTAAGATCATTGTATTGTCTGTCTGCTGTGGCAAAAGTATGTTTATCCCTTCTCTCATCCCTTGTTCCCGCTATTGACGGGAAAAAAACACAGCTTCTCTCTAAATAGAGCCGTTTTCATGCTATATCTAAGCAAAGCACGGCTGAGGCCAACACAACTCTTCTTCAAGAATTTGTTTGTGTACACTGTACCTGATATATATATATGCTTTTGCTTATCTAAGCTATGTATTTCAGTACACCATTTGAATCGAACTAAACAATACACATTCCTCCCCCACCTTCATCAGCTTCAGCTACAAGCTATTCCTGTCGATCAGGCTGACGGCAAAAAAGATGTCGAAGAAGCAAGCATAGAGTGGCCATTTCTGACGGTGAACTGCTTTGTATGCTATCATCTATGTGACAGTGATGATATCAGTCTTCCCGTAACCAGACCTAACTCCAGGTTGGCCCTTATCTTCCACTTGTGCCATTGGTTTGCCCAACGATATCTCAACATATAATTTAGCATCGACATAAAGTAGGGCTATCAAGCTGTAATTGAGGGTATTAAGGCATTGCTCTTTTAAAAAAATCAGAACCAATAGAGAGCACCTCTGTAAATCAGGTAACATACCTAACACTTAAGCTTCATTAAATAATGGGGTTATGAGTACCCTCCGAGAAGCCTGCATCTTGTTTTAACATTCTTGTTGGGCTGCAATGCTAGCCAAGGGTCATTTGATGTCCTTACATTATTAATCATTTTTCCAAGGTTAATAATTGAGATGAACACCTCAGAATGCCTCCATATACTGATCATAGACATATAACAAAGGTATATGTTGTTCTCAGTCATACACCTGCACACAATTCAATCTTGGAGAGAGGTTGAGTTCCTCAAGGTCATTAACAAATTGCTACAATATCCTTGAATTTCTCATTTTGCTTATTTCTAATAGCTCTAATCCTTACTAACCGTTGCTGCCCTTTTTTCACCAATTGCTGTCCTTTCTCCAACACTCCTTTTTCAGGTCTAACCTAGTGACAGCTCTAGCTGTTGCACTAGCTTCATGTGATAAAAAAAACATACAGAAAAAAATACATACATGCATCAGAAGGGCTTTTGCTCAGCTCTTCATTCATTTGCCCGCTCAACTGTCATTCACATTTTTCTTCTGCCCGCCACAGAATAGCAGCATTGTGCAAGGGTTCAGCCCACGTCTACCATTGGCTCCGTTTGATTGTGCTTAATGGCATTTTGCCTGATCAGATATGGACAGAAATTGTAAAGGAAGTCCATGTCAGTACCAGGTCTTGTGGGCCAATGCTTTTCTATTTCTATTCTTTATCCTTTTTTTATTTTTAGTCACAATTAGGTGCTTAATCTATGCATTAAGTTTACAGTAATTTACAGGCAACAACAGACTTTCTTTGTGCAAATAGGAATCATATTTTTTTATGTGCCGCCTTCGCAACTAAAAAAGTTTTTTTTCTGTAGCTGTCCTAGGTACACCAGGCTTCTAGAAAGCGCTTATGTTTTCTAGTGAAATTATATGTAATTGGTATGTTTTAATTAAACACGTTATTGCAAGTATGTAGCCACTTGGTTAAACAGTGGCATGTTTTCATTGTATCTTCTCTTTATTTATGGGGCACATGAGTACAATATGGCCCTCATTACAACCCTGGCGGTAAAGTCTGCTGACCGCTGTGCATACGGCCGCCAACATACCGTGTCTGCGGCGGAAATCCACTACGGGTATTATGACCCACACTTAGAAATCCTCCACAATACAGACACCCAAACAAGTCTGCCACACCAAAGGTCAGTGATAAACTGGTGGTACCAAAACCCACACCGTTACGCCAACAGGAATACACCCACACTACCACGACCCACGAATCAACGCGGCGGTCATTCAACCGCGGTAATCCTTTGGTGGTACACACCGCCGCGCTCAAAATACACACACATTTACAAAACACAACCACATTGGACAATTCCAAATACACACACCTGATACACATACACACACCACACCCACACTCACACCACTATAAAACACACACCCACATTACCCACAACCCCTCACAATGACATTTTTGGAAGAAGCAGAAAAGCTACGACAACACCAGCATCCAGAGGCACACAACACCATCACTCATACACCATCCGCGCACCTCAAAGAACACACCCCAACACATCACCCCACACATCACATCAACCATCACCTCACACATGACCCACACCACATCATGGCACCTCAAAGACACCCCAGGTTTTCTGAGGAAGAGCTCAGGGTCATGATGGAGGAATTCATAGAGCCACAGCTATTCGGATCACATGTGCAGGAGACGTCCATTGCAAGGAAGATGGAGCTATGGCGGAGAATTGTCAACAAGGTCAACGCAGTGGGACAGCATCCAAGAACACGGGATGACATCAGGAAGAGGTGGAATGACCTATGGGGGAAGGTACGTTCCATGGTATCCAGACACCAGGTAGCCGTACAGAGGACTGGCGGTGGACCCCTACCTCCTCCCCCACAACTAACAACATGGGAGGAACAAGTCTTGGTGATCATGCATCCTGATGGCCTCGCAGGAGTAGCAGGAGGACTGGACTCTGGTAAGTCATATCTTTACTACTATATCCCCCTCCCTACCTACATGCCATCACAAACTTCTACCCCTACCCTCACACCCATCACGCCAACACCTCACAGATACCCCACTATCACAACCCACACATCCCAATACCAATCCCTGCATGTGACAACAATGCATGGACACCCATCACAGACCTGCATGGACACCCATCACCACAGCATGTCCAAGGGAGAGACTCACCCAGGGCACACAATCACCACTCACACAAGGGCCAATGCGATAATGCAAGCACAGTAGTAGAGGGAAGCACACCCATTGCACAAGATGGCACACACAGATACATTAACAATGCATTTACACCGCAACAGGACCCCTACACAACGTTACCAGACAGGAGGTGCCACCCATATCCAGTCCCCCCACAGAAGAGGCCCACAGTGATGACGGCAGCTCTGCAGGCCTGGTTCAAGATGACCAGCCCGGCCCATCAGGGACCTCTGGACAGTCGGTTCCCCTGCCACAGTACCAACCCACCACAGAACCTCCCCCCTCAGGAAACACCACCACAGCACCCACCCAGCGGGCCCATGCCACTGTCCCCTGGACACATCAATCAGCAGTGTGTCCACCACTACAGGGACCCCAGGCAAACCCACTAACACAGGACGATCAGGGACCTGGGGTCAGTGGCAGTGGGCACACGGTTCAGGGGACAGGGGCACAGGACAACAGGGAAACTGGGAGGACTGCTGTGTGACTGGGGGAGGACAGGCCCAGGGACCCACTCTCCAGGAGGCACTCTCAAATGTCATGGGAGCATACCACCATTCCCACGAGACCATGGGCACGGTACTGGCCAAGTTTCAGGAGACCAAGCGGCTGCAGGAGGAACAGTACCTGGGGATCAGGAAGGACTTGAAGTCCATTAACACCACCCTGGTCACCATTGCAGGGGTGCTGGCAGACATGGCCAACACCATCAGGGAGACAGTGGCATACCACCGGGACCCTGACACCAGCCCAAACGATGAACAGCCTTCCACGTCCGCCGGCGCTAGTGGACAGGAGGTCCCACCACAGGAACAACAGGCCACCAGCACCCCACCCCCTGCAGAAGGAGAACCACCCAGCAAATGGTCCCTGCGATCCAGGTACAAGACAGAGAACATTACCAAGACCCCCGCCAGGAAAAAAGACTCTCCTGATTGTCACCCCTCTGTCCCACTATGTCATCCTGTCCACCTTGAACTGACATTGCTCCACTTCCTATGCCCCATTGGACAATGCAGCTGTGATACAAAGAGACTGGACTCTACTATAGATATTCCTCCACCATCACCCCAGCCCATTGCACATCCCCCTCTACTTATTAGCACTTAAATAAACACCCTTGAATCACAAAACAGTGTAGAGTCAGTCTGTACTTTCACAAATGTATTAGTACAATCTCTCAGACAATTATCAATGTAAATGTTCATTTGCACATACCAAAGTATGACAGTTGTTGGGCAGCAGTAAACATGGCAGAATGTGATACCCAGACCTGTGAAAAGGAAAGCCAAAGTGAACTGTCAGGGTCCATACACAGAGGTAGAAAGGCAGACTTACACAATGTCCTACAGCAGTCAGATATGAGATGAGCAGTGCCAGTCTCTTACCTGTGTGTCACTGGAAGTAGTGCATGATGTTGTTGTTTCGGTTGCCAATATCTTCTTCCTCTGCCTCCTCTTCCTCACTGTCCACAGGCTCAACAGCTGCCACTAGACCAACATCAGGCCCATCCTCCTGCAGAAAGGCACCTGGCGTCGCAAAGCCAGGTTGTGCAACATACAGCATGCCACGATGATCTGGCACACCTTCTTGGGTGAGTAGTATAGGGAGCCACCTGTTAGATAGAGGCACCAGAATCTGGCCTTCAGGAGGCCGAAAGTCCACTCAATAATCCTCCTAGTTCGCCCATGTGCCTCATTGTAGCGTTCCTCTGCCCTTGTCCTGGCATTCCTCAATGGGGTCAGTAGCCATGAGAGGTTGGGGTAACCAGAGACACCTGTAAATGTTGAGGGATATTTGTTAGACATACACCAACCCTTAGGGACTACCCCATACCCAGACACCTATTCATACTGTGTGGGGACCTTGGGCTCACCTATTAGCCACACACGGTGCCTCTGGAGTTGGCCCATCACTTAAGGGATGCTGCTATTCCTCAAAATGTAAGCGCCATGCACAGAGACAGGATACTTGGCATTCACATGGGAGATGTACTGGTCTGCCAAACACGCCATCTGCACATTCATTGAATGGTAGCTTTTACGATGTCTGTGCACCTGTTCATTCCTGCGGGGGGGACACATGCCACATGTGTACCATCAATGGCACCAATGATGTTGGGGATATGTCCCAGGGCATAGAAGTCAGCTTTCACTGTGGACAAATCCTCCACCTTCAGCAGGGCAGATAACACTCTGGACAACACGTTAGAGAACATTGACTGAGACATCCCTGATGCAATGGCCACTGTTGTTTGAAAGGAACCACTGGCCAGGAAATGGAGCACTGACGGGACCTGCACTACAGGGGGGATACCTGTGGGATGGCAGATAGATGACATCAGGTCTGGCTCCAATTGAGCACACAGTTCTTGGATTGTGGCACAATCAAGTCTGTAGGTGATAATGATGTGTCTGTCTTCCATTGTCGACAGGCCCACCAGAGGTCTGTACACCAGAGGATGGTGCCATCTCATCATCTGCCCCAGTGGATGTGCCCTATGGAGGAGAATGGTGAGCAGAGGTTCATGTACCACATAGTTTGCACAAGGGTTTTTGCACTAATGTGATTGCATCGGTGTGTGGCGTTGTCTGTCCGTATTTGTGCCCAAATGTGCTGTGACACAGTTAGGTGCCCAGCCATGTGCCACCCTGAAATGGCGGCTGCCTGACCTGTAAGGAGGGACAAGGGGAAATGAGGTAGCTGTGCTGGCGTTGTGCAGCGTCGCGGTAGGTGGTCGAAGACTGCCACGCAATTCAGCATTGGTTATCATTGGGCCCTATGGGTTCCAGGAGCCAATGACAATGTACGCTGGCAGTGACGGTACACACTGCCGCGGACGTGACCGACATTTTCTAGCTGTTCACTCACTTGATACCTGACCTTCAACAGGAGAGGACCTAGACTGCAAGTGCTGCTGTGACCCCAGTCTGGAAGCAACAATGGCTCGAGTGACTGGGGAAAGGGCCCCTGTCTTCACTGTGGAGGAGTTGGGCAGACTAGTGGGTTGGGTCCTCCCCCAGTACACTCTACTCTACGGTCCTCCAGACAAACAGGTGAGTAAACTGTGAGCATGATGCATGGGACATTAATTTATGGAGTGGTGTGGATGGAAGATACATGTTGGGGGGGTTGGCTGAGGCCTGCATATGAGGATGGTGAGTGTATGTGTGTCGGGGCATGGTTGGGAACTGGTGGCCAATGAGTATGACGAACCGGATGGGGGAGTATGTTCCTTACATACTTTACCTTTCCTCTTGGTCAGCACCCACCAGAAGAAGGGTATTTGGCGTGCCATCGCCAAGGAAGTACGGACCCTGGGGGTCTATCCTAGACGGAGCACCCACTGCCGCAACAGATGAGAGGACCTGCGCCGCTGGAGCAAGAAGAAAGGTGAAGGCCCAGCTGGGGATGGCCTCCCAACGTGGAAGGGGTGCCCGTCGCACCATGATCCCCCTGATGTTCCGGATCCTGGCGGTGGCATATCCGAAGTTGGATGGGCGCTTGAGGGCATCACAGCAGCTACAAGGGGGTGAGTACAGTCTCATTCAGCTGACTCTGCGTGCTTTACGAGATATCTAGGTAGGGGATGTGGGCTGTGGGTTCCCCTAGGCCAGGGCGAACTTGCTAGGGTAAGACCCTTGTTAGGCAGGCTCTGTGGCACTCCAACCCCAATAGTGGTAGTGGCCATCTACAACCAGTCAGGCTCCTGTGAGTTCCAGGTGTGCAGCAAATGGGGTTAGGCATAGTCCCCCATGGGCAGGTGATTTTCCTACAAACAGTTAGTGCATGGCCTAGTGCATAGGGCTGCTCCCTGTGTGTTGTGCCCGCCAACGGTAGTGGTGTTGCTGGCATTGACCATGTGTCTCCTCTGTCTTCCCCCCCTTTTTGTTTTGTCACTCTGTCCTTGTATGCATTAGCATCATCCGGCGGAGGAGCAGTGGCACCGGAGCAGGAGGGAGCTGTAACCCACACGGCCCAGGAGGGTGAATGTACGGAGCCTGAAGGCACCAGTGGGATGGAGGGGAGCTCCAGGACGGGGACAGGAGGGGACACCAGCGACAGCGACTCCTCCTCTGATGGGAGCTCCCTTGCAGTGGTGGGCACCTCTGTGCCCACTGCAACAACAGGTCTCTACCGCCCTCCTAGCAGCCCCTCGGCGTGGTTCCCATGCCTGCTCACCCAGGAGGGTGGGCATCTCCTTCGCCCCAGGCACCTCAGGCCCTGCCCCAGTCACCCCTGCTGCCCTCAGTGAGGAGGCTATTGACCTCCTGAGACACCCCACTGTTGGGCAGACAACCATTTTGAATGTCATCCAGGGTGTCGAGAGGCATTTGCAGCAAACAAATGAATACTTGGAGGGCATTCATTCTGGTGTGGCAGCCCAACTGAGAGCATTTCAGGCTCTGGCCCCAGCACTGATGACAGCCATTGTCCCTGTGTCCAGCCTCCCTCCTCCAACATCCACTACCCAGACCCAATCCCCTCTACCTCAGCCTATCCCAAGCACATCATCAGACCAGCATGCACACACATCAACACACAAAAGTGGCTCAGGCAAACATAAGCACCACACATCTCACAGGCACTCACACAAGCAGCATCCCCATGCAGACACACCAACATCCACTGCCTCCACTGTGTCCCCCTCCTCCACGTCCTCCACCTCCCTCCCAGTCTTGTCTCCACTCACATCTGCATGCACTACATCCTCAGCCACTACCACCATCACCAGCACGCTCATCACTACACACCGCTCATGTGCAATCACCACCCCCACTATTCACACATCCCCTGTGTCCTCTCCCAGTGTGTCTGTGAGCCCCCCTCCCAAAGTACACAAACGCCGGCACACACCCACTCAACAGCCATCCACCTCACAACAGCCTCCAACCCATGCACCTTCACCCAAACTCAGAAGACGTACACCTCCTACAACCACTACCTCTTCCTCCACTCCCAAAGCCCCTCCATCTTCCCATCCCAGTGTGTCTAAAAAAACTTTTCTTGGCTACCATTGACCTCTTCCCTACACCTCCCCCCCCACCCTTCCCCTAGGGCCAGGTTGTCTTGAGCCCAGTCCAGCACTCCAGCCACCAAATCATCGTCCACTCCGGTCCCTGCAAGTCCAGGAGGATAGAAGGGGACACCCATCAGGGCTGCCAGTGTGCCACCTACTGAAGCCAAGGACCACCCTAATCTGCCACCTGCCAAGCTAAAGAAGGGGCCAGCATGCAGGAGAGAAAAGCCACACCACCCACCCAGCAGGGCCTCATCCAGAACCAAAGAGGACAGTGCCAAGGTCCCAACAGCGACTTCCAAGGTGGGGAAGACACACATGAGCAAAGGAAAGTCACCTCAGGGCACAGAGCCTCCGGGTGAGGGACTGGTGACCCCCATTTCTCAAGACAGCCCAGCAACCTGTACTGCGGTGAGCACCACCGCAACGACCGCCACCTGCACCACCACCTGCACTGCCTTCTGCACACCGACCTGCACAGCAGCTGCCACAACTACAGTCACCAGCATCATCCCCAGTGGGCAGCCTTCCGAGGCCTGGTGTCTCCCTCCACTACTACAGACACCTGCACCACGGGCACCACCGGCAGCATCTCTGCCGCAGACACCGCCGCAGCCACTGCCACCTGCCCCGCGACGTGCCCAGGCAGTGCCACTACAGCGGACATCAGCACCACCCACAGTGAGCAGCCGTCCGAGGCTACAGGAGACTTCCTGGACACTGCACGCACTACATGAGGCACCACCACCAGCACTGGCACTACCAGTTTGCAGCCTAAGTCGTCGCAAGGTGGAGTGTGGCTCTGCCTCCATGGAGTATAATGCTACCTGTTACTGGAAAATCTCGTGGCTCAGTTTCCCTTCTGTGTACTGTTTCTGCCGTGCTTTTGATGGCATTGGTACCGCCCCGGAAAATCTGGCGGATTGGTGCCTTGTAATAGTGTGAGCGGTGCATTGACTTCCGCCTGTCTGTGGGCGGTTACCACTGCGGTGTTTGTTTCTACCGCCATGGCGGTTGGAGTGTTAAAGTGGCTGTCTGTGTTGGCGGTTTCCACCAAGGATGTAATTCCATTTTTTTTCCACCATCCTGTTGGTGGTATTACTGCCGCTTTATCACCGACCACCAGGGTTGTAATGAGGGCCTAAATGTTTAATTAACCATCACACCAGCTTGTGAATCCAGACCTATTGACTTTGCCAGTGTTTGTTATACAATAGTTTTAGGGCTGACATTTCTATTTGACCAACTCCATTTTGTGTTCAGTGCAGGGGGTGGGATCTGCTGCAACATATTTTATGACTATAAAGCATAAAGTAACTTTAAGACTATGGGCCTGATTACGACTTAGGCAGGGGGGATTACTCCGTCCCAAATGTGATGGCTATCCCGCCCGCCGAATTACGAGTTCCATAGGATCTAATGGACTCGTAATTCGCCAGGCGGGATATCCATCACATTTGGGACAGAGTAATCCCCTCTGCCAAAGTCATAATCCGGCCCTATATTTTTCATTCCACACATTTGGCAGTGGCGTACACAATTGGGGTGGAATGGTGACCTCAGAACGTAGGAAGGAGACCTCTGCATCCAGAGCAACAGAAATGCTTTTGGGTAATAGAAATAGTGCTACAGGTCATGTTTGCGTAAGTTAAGGTCTGTAATATTTATGTTGGAAAAGACAGTGTACTATGTGAGTGATTGTGATTAAGGTGGTCATTATGAACATGGCGGTAACAACCGCCGTGTTCATGCTGGCGGTCACAACACTGATCGCCAGCGACCCTGGAACCCCGCCGGCCAAATAATGAACTTTTCTGTGGGCCGGCAGGCAGAAACATTGTTTTCGCCAGCTGGCTCACAGAAAGGCCAGGCCGGGACATTGACCGTCAATGCCTCTGTGCGGCAGGTGCAGCTGCACCCGTCGCACAGATCACTGCCTGAAAATCGGGCAGTGACCTGCGCGACGGGGCACTGCACCGGAGCCCCTGCACTGCCCATGCAAAGTGCATGGGCAGTGCAGGGACCCCCAGGGGTGGCCCGGGGCACCCCCTCCACCAGCCTTTAAAGGCTGGTGGATATGGAAACATTATCCGAAGGGTAGCGCTGCTACCCTGTCAGATAGTGTTTCCACTCACCACCAGGCTGCCTGACAGCGGAAGCCTGGCGGTGAGTGAGGGCTGCCAATGGCAGCCCTCACCCGGTTCATTAGGCGGCGGGTTGTCCCGCCATGCCGGCTGGCGATTTCAGCCGCCAATGCCAGCATGGCGGGACAACCCGTTATGTTCATAATGAGGGCCTAAGTGCTCTAAGTGAAAAGGGCAACAATGAAAGTGAAATGGAACCATAAATGTTAGACTAAATAGAGCATAGTATGTTTGTTTGTGATATCATGTTACCTAAATAGTGTCCTCCCAGGATGCTATGTAGAGACAGTGCAGTAGCCCACCATTCATCATTGACAAGACACTGTCACACCACTTAAATGCAACAATGCAAACTAACAACTCAAAAGAAAAACGAGCTTTCTAGTCAATCACACATCTATATACCGTGGCGTCTTTTCTGTACCCCACCCCCTGTACCTCGATGTGACCTTAGATCTTGTTGCATGTCTACATTTTTTAAAACATTTTTATTTCATTTTTCAGATTAACACATTCAATGTACTGTAGTAAGAGACTCTCAAAAAGTCCTCTCGTTTCATCATACCTCCTTTTCTTCATAACTTTGTTGTGATTGTATTCAGAGATTATGAACTACAATGAGCAATTAGAAGAGAGAACAATAACAATAGCGATGTCAGAGCTGTATCCATGGAGCTCTACTCTATGTATCAGAGGGGTAAGGGATGCGATCTATGTTGTTACAAATTACAGAGTGTGTATATGTGTGAAGTATCACTACCATTGTGGTATGTGGGTATTTATCCAGTCTAGGTTAGGGTTGGCCAGAGGTATGGGCACATCGTCTAGGGGTCTAGGTTATGTAGGTGGAGTTTCTCCATAAGGGCATCCCGCTCCATTGGATTAGGTGTTTTGCGAAGGCCCCTGAATTCTTCATGATGAAAAGCGGATCTTTCTGCAGTTCTCCACTGTCGTAATTCCTCCTGTCAGTCTGCTGTCCGCGACGGTGTCGCTGACTTTCATCTCCTAGTTATTTGTCTTTTTGCCAGTAGTAGCTACCTTCATAAACCTCTCCTCTACTTTAGTCCGCATTGACCTGGTTGGCGAGCCTAGTATACACTGTGTGAAACTGTCAAACCTGTGATTTCACTGAGTATTTGAGTTAGTTCGGCTCAGTAAGTTGCCAAACATGAGCAGGACCACAGCATATGAAAGATGTCAGCTCCCTCTTCCTGACAGCGGGGGTAGGCCGACGTGCATTGAGATATATCTTATTAATTTGGTGGGGAGTTAAATATGCCAGATGTAGTATCGTAAATTGGATAAATTTGAATCTAGTATTGCGGGACACTTTGCAGTGGTATTCAAACATTGCCTCCCAATCTTTATCAGTCAACTGACAACCCATATCTATCTCCCGTGTTGTTATAGTGTGAATTAAATTGTGCTCAAAGAGATCTGGGCTGTTGCGATACACCTCTATACCTAAATACCAGAAGGAATCATGGGCCACTGGCATGGGTTTGTCTCCAAAGTGTATCGTAGGCACTTCGTAAGTGCAGGCGAAGTAGTATGCCCAAGATTTGTTGGCATCAATGTAGAGGCCTGAGAGGGTGCTAAATGTGGAAAAGAGCCCTATGAGCTCTATGTGGAGCCCTTTGATATCTTCAACATATAGTAACATGTCATCAGCATACAATGAAAGGATGTGATCTTTACTACCAGTTCATATCCCGTTATGTGCCATTTCTCACTGGAGGATCTGAGCTATCGGTTCCATGGCTAAAATAAAGCTCAATGATGATGGGGGCAGCCCTGCTGTGTACCACGCCTGATTGGGTAGGGTTCAGATATATGGGGGCCCCATACGTGCCCTGGCCGTGGGATCTGTGTATTGTAATTTTATCCAATTGATATACGCAGTGGTATTCTGTAATGCTGGAGGGTCGCTAACATGCTGTTGCATATCTACGTGTAAGTTCTGTCGCATGGCAAGGTTGTGCAATGCGCAACAGGCTACAACAAACTTGCTTTGCAGGTGTTTGTAGCCTGCTTTCTTCAGTTTATGGGTACTCTTGGCATGGCCACAAATTGCAGCAAATCACAGATCATGGCTTGTGGACTAGGCAGATTCGAGACTCAAAGGCTTATTATTCAGGGCCAGCCTTTGTGCACTGTAAAAAACTTTAGCTACCTGGGTATAATTTTTAACTCCTTTGGTTCTTGCCAGTCTCAGGCAACCAGCTCATGTCTCAAGCTCAGTAGGTCAGCTAAAGCAACCTTTAACCTTCCCAGAGCTAGGGGGAAAGGGACAAAAGCACCCTTGGTAAAAGTATATAACGGACAGTGTGTTCCAGCTGCTCCATATGGGGCAGGGATTTGGGGGTACCATAACAGCTCTTCCCTCCAGCTTGTGGAAGTTTGTATATGCCGAAGGCTTTTACAGCTATCACAGACAGACTCCAGCTATATCATTCACACAGAGTTAAACCAGCGATATATCGAAGATAGGGTTTAATTGGCCCCTCTTTTACTCTGGATTAGTATTTGAGTTAATCCCCAAGCACAGTTAGGTAGAAACGTCATCTTGGACTGTCTTAGTCTGGAGAGAGGGCTTTGCTGAGTTAAATTTTTAGAACATTTCAGGAGTTGGGGCAGAATGCCCTATTCGTGTATCCTGAGAGTATCAAGAAAGACGATAAACTCAGGGTAAAGCGCCTCTTCTGGGAGTTTTGAGAGGAAAGAAGGCGATAAACTGAGATGTCGAAAAGTACTGTATTGGCTTATTATGGCCTTTTTGCCAGCTCACAGCCTGCTCTGCATCTCTCGTTAGAACTCACAGATTGGGAGAGGTCCCTCCTTTTCTATTTCAGAACTGTTATTATGGTTTGGTGGCTCCTGATTCCTGTGTATCAAACTGGTTTCTTGGGAGGACCTGTCTTGACTTGTCCCTGCGATGGGGTAGTGAAGGTAGAAATGTGTGTAGGTGTCAGTAGAGGTTTGCGGGCCGTGCACGGGGCGGGGTGGGGTGGGGAGGTGCATGGGAGGAGGCAGGGGGGAGGGAATAAACATTTAATACATTTTTTTTTAAATCACTTACCTCCTCCGCCGCTCCTCTGTCCCTCGACGCTCCTCGCTTCAGGCACAGGCTTCCAGCCTGCCCTGTGCCATTCCTGACGCTGCTCAGAGCAGCATCAGGATTGGCTCGGAGCGCCCAGCCAGGGCACTCCCAGGCAGACTGGGAGCCTGTGCAGGCTCTCTCCAGAGAGTCTACAGCGCATGTGTGTTTGGCCGGCCCGAAACGGCCGGCCAAACACACATGTGCTGTGAAGGGGGAGTGCTGAGCACTCACCCTTAGTCCACGTCACCCCGTGGCCCCAAACCTTTCAAATAAAACGATAATAAACATAGTTTATTATCATTTTCTTGAAAAGGTTTTGCAGTTGCCACTGCTGGCAGGGGGGGCGACACTCCTCCGCCCAAAAGGAGGAGCCGCCACTGGTAACTGTAAGTTAATTTCTTGTGTGGTCAGTTTGTATGTGATTGGTTGGTGTTGCATTGTGTTCCACCTGTAGATGGGTAGTGGGTTCAAAGCCATTACCCCATCCATTACCAGGTGTGTTACAAGAGTTTTAAGCCCTGTTTAAAAATTAAAAAAGATATCTTGGATTAAAAGAATGAACAAATAATAAAATAAAATGGTCAAATCAGTTTCCTATATATTTCTATTATTTGCTGACTCCACTATTTTCCATAGCAGTGTTTTGCAGTACCTGTAGAAGCAATGTACATTGATTAACTTACTTATTTACTACTGTTGTGTGCCCTTTCTGACTGTAGCAACTTTAGAAACGCTGTTCATGAATAGCAATTGTCTTACTGTTTTCTGGTGGCTGTTTGTATTTGCATGTCCCACCCTAAACCTCTCCTTGCCCCATCCTACTCACCTTCTTAACGTTCCCTAATCCTCTCTCACTCAATAGCAAGTAGTCGCCATGTTTCAGCTGCTCCCTCAGTATCTCCCACATTTAAATGTAATGTATACCCTATGTGTGCAAAGATCTCTGCAACCAGGGGCATAGACCTCCGCAGAGAAAAGATAGGAGCGGCAGAGGTGAAGGTCTCCACACATAGGTTTGTAAATAGCATTTGAAGGTACATGACTATTAGTATGGTAGTACTACTAAACATACTAAAAAGTGTGGTTTATAAGTAGAGCCTTATATATCTGCCTTCTCCAACTGCATGATGCATTGCAATTTAACCACCCCCCTATCGGACAAGTAGATTTACTCGTAAGCTAGAAGGTTTGATAGAGCACCTAACAAAATCTCAAAAGACGAAAATAAGGCGCCATGGTTTATGGTTAGATACACACCTAAATGTGGTAACCTTAACAACAAGGGAGCCATTGTGTGCAGGACTGTGGTCCTAATCGCACACCTCGGCTAAGACAGCAGGCATGCCAAGGGTCCTTGCGGCAAGAGGTACTTCTAATGTTGCTTCTAAGATGAAGCATTTGAGACAGAAATACAGGAATTCAGATGGCTTTCAAACAACTTTTACAGGCCTTTTTCATGTCTAGTTCAAGGTCCTATGCTGAGATGTGCATTGTCAAGCTCTATGGCAGATATGCAGTTGCTCAGCTCTAGAGGCAGAGGTTTCTCAAGAGGTGCCGTCCTCAAGTGACTGCAGCACATCCTTAACTCTCTTGTGATGCAAAGATCCGTGGGTGGTTCATTTTATGCCCTGGGGAGCTTGACTGCAGATCTTGTGACTGCTGGAAATGCTGGAGTTGGTGCTCAGTGCAGGTCTTAATCAGTTTGACCTTTGTTCCTGTCTCCCTTTGGTCGGAGTAGCTCCTCTCCCCTCAGAGCAGTTCAGTTCCTCATCTTTCATACAGGGAACAACATCCTGGGCATTCTTCTGTGGTCCTAGACTTAGACACGTTTGAGGGAATCAATATTATAATTCTGCTTCTGATATGTCAAATTTTCTCAGCTGATGCAACAGAGATACTTTTTCGAATTCAAACTTGACAACCATGAAGTATGTCAGGAGCATCTCCTCTGGTATTTTCACAATATTTAAACACTGGAGGGAAAGGGGAGTTGCACTTTTTTCAGTTGGATGTGGACGGGAAGACATAGACTAATTATTCTAATATCCTGTGCTTAATTTGAGCCAGTGGTAGGAGTTGGGTCCCACCAGCACTCATTTTTGGGGACCTACACATATTTTGACTAATCAGACTTTAAACCAAAGTAAGAAAGTGAAAAATACAAATAGTGCGGAAGAAGGAAGAAGACAACAAATGTAAGAAACCTGACAAATGGAGAACACAGGTACCTGCAAGAGTGTGATAAATGGGTAGAGACAGTCTTGTGGTGGGAGAAAGCGGCATAAGGTGGACTTAAGACTGCATAGAAACAGGGACTGCTTCACAGCTTTAATGTGAGATACTGAAACCTGTAGTCTTGAGGCAAGTGCCTAACCCCTTAGGAACAATATTTGACTGCAGTCACATGTCAACAGAAAAGACATGCAGGGTCTGGAGCAAACCCTCATGGTTTTAACCTTGTTTTAGAGAAATACTAGTAAAAACATGTGTTTAACTCAACAACACACAATTTCAAAACATGTCTGACAGTTTAACAAGGAAAGAACATAAATATCCAGAAAAGGCCAAAGGCCACCCAAACTGAGTTTACTTAATAGGAGACTAGACATCCAGTAGTGAATAGTAATACTCTCTGATACTTCCGATGCTAGCTGTGAATCCACTGTTGAACTGTACCACACTAGGTAGATGAAGGTTCCTCTTCCTATACGAGTGCATGGTAATGACATAAGAGGTTTGACTGCTTCTGTTTGCTTATGTACTCAGAGGGCGTACAACAGTCATTTAACTTCTCCCACTCCCGTTTTAGTGTGTCATCTACCTGTGGTGTAACCATATTGTATATGTGAGAGTAAAGTGGTATTACTCCTACTAAATAAACCTGCTCTTAACATATAATTTGTCTTAGAGAAGATTGTGTTGCTGCTGCCCATGTTGTACCTTTGCTGTGTTGTGAAGGTTGTTATAAAACTTTCCACTACACAAAATACAAAACCATTTGCATTGAAAATGCCTATTTAATGCATGATGTGAATAGAACACTGAACTTTGATCAAGTATGTGATCAGAGTTTAAGTTTAGTTTTACATGTGTAACAAGCAGTTTTCATATGAACAGACGAGTTTATTATCCTTTCAAGCATAGCTGCCATACCAGTTATAAAAACTTTGCACAAACCTGGTGCTCTAGCCAACAGTACTTAGCATGCTGCAGCATTGAGCCCATAATGTAGATTTTCCTAGTAATTTATGAAGGAAAGTCTTAATTTTATTAAAGACACGGAGGCTAGTATTATGCTTTTTCTTTTCTTGTTTAATTCAACAGCAGCAGTCAAGGCAGAAAAACTACAACTCCCAAAAGGCAAACGAACGTGGCCAATGGGAAGAAACATGTAGTCTATATAACATGCACCAATCACAGGCCAGCATACCCCTTAATACTCATCTTGACTGTGAATATCCCTCTTTTTTTGTGCGAGGATTAGAAAGTAATAAACAAAGGTAAAATAGAGCAAAAAATGCAAATTGCCATAACTACATCTAAAAACAGTATTGTAAAAAGTTCACAAACAGAGACTTGGATTTGGAGAAAACAAGGATGTCTGGCTGCAGATGGTAGCATTGAAGAGCTGGAGCTGCAGAAAAGTTCAAATGGTGACAAACCGGAAGGAGGTGCTTTGGAGGAAGCTTGTGAAGGAGTTGATGATGCTGTTAGGGAGGGAAAAGAAACAAATGATCAATCAATGTTGAGGCGGGATAATATTCGCCTTTGTGTCTCTAATAAAATGTAGATTTTCCAAATAATTTATGATGGAAAGTCTTAATTTTATTAAAGACACGGAGGCAAGTATTATGCTTACTTTTCTGCTTTAGTTACAATAGCAGCTGCAGTCAAGAAGAATAACCAATCCCACAAGAGTAGCAGAACAAGCTACCAATGTAGTAATATGTAGAGGAAGAGAGGGCCTAGGGCATTCGGAACGGAGTTTGGCGTGCACTTGTTTATCTACAGGAAGACGTAATTTGGCTGTGATATATTCTGCGACGTGATCAGAAGGCAGACATTTAGTGGAATTAGGGTGATGGATTAATTTGGGGTCAAACATTGGATTGCCTTCAGCGTCTAAGAGGGGGGTAGAAAGTTGGTCAGATGACACTGGTTTTACTTTTTTGGGAGGAGGCCCAATCCAAAACTCAGAATTACTGATTTCATCAAGATCTTTATCGGACTCAATATCGTCCAAGTCATCATCAGTGTCCTTAATATTGTCTATCACAATCTTGTGGGTTGTGAGTAAATGTTTTATTTTTGTCCTACTTTTTAAACACAAAGGGGGTCATTCTCCGCCGCCCGCCAAAGTTCCCCCGCCAGAATACCGCAGGGCGGTCAAATGACCGCCGCGGTAATTCTGACTTTCCCGCTGGGCGGGCGGGCGACCGCCAAAAGGTCGCCCGCCCGCCCAGCGGGAAAGCACCAGCAACGAGGAAGCCGGCTCCGAATGGAGCCGGCGGAGTTGCTGGTGTGCGACGGGTGCAGTTGCACCCGTCGCGATTTTCAGTGTCTGCCAAGCAGACACTGAAAATCAATGTGGGGCCCTGTTAGGGGGCCCCTGCAGTGCCCATGCCAGTGGCATGGGCACTGCAGTGGTCCCCAGGGGCCCCACGACACCCGTTCCCGCCAGCCTGGTTCTGGCGGTGAAAACCGCCAGAACAAGGCTGGCGGGAAGGGGGTTGGAATCCCCATGGCGGCGCTGCTTGCAGCGCCGCCGTGGAGGATTCCCTGGGGCAGCGGGAAACCGGCGGGAAACCGCAGGCTTCCCTTTTCTGACCGCGGCTTTACCGCCGCGGTCAGAATTGCCCCAGAAGCACCGCCAGCCTGTTGGCGGTGCTCCCTTCGTCACCTACCCTGGCGGTCTCGGACCGCCAGGGTAGGAATGACCCCCAAAGTATTTTTCCGCTCCGAAGTAGGAGGCCTGTGAGGAACTTCATCTTCCGTCCTGTGTGAATTAGACTCACTGCTCAATAGCGCAGAAGAGGCGTTGGGCTGCTTAGCAATAGAAGCCTCCGAGGCTTTGCGCTTTCTGCTTTCCCCCGCAGACTGGGCCATTTGCGATTGTGACTGACAGGATGAAACAGTATTTTAAATTTGCTTTGAAAATTTAGACATAGAGGCAGAAACTGCCTTTGCCACAGAGGATTGAATAAATGTATTCAGATTATTTGAAAATGCCTCTTCAGAATCATAATTTTCTGTAAAAAATTAGGAAAAATCTATTTTGCTGAAAGAAACAAGAAGAAACTGGTAAAAGAAGGGTTAAATTTGGAGAGGGAGGGTTTATTAGGAGGTGTATATATGACTCACGAAGTAACTGACAACCAGAAGGCTGAAATATTGAAGGCCATGCCTCTAGGAGGTCTAGAATGAAGGGCGGTGAAGTCAGCCGAGAGCTTGGAGACGCAAGGTGAAGACCAGTGAGAAAAGCTAAAAATAGCTTCAACGCGGCACGTTTAAGAAGGAAAACGCGATTAAAGTCAGCTGACAGAACGCGATAGTGTGATACGCGAGTGAAAGGAAGGCGTCTGCAATAGAACGCTGAACAGAAATGCAATGAGTGCGAGCTGAATGGTCGCGTCGACCGAAAGGCAATTAAGAAGGGGGAAGGGAATGGAAATAGAGTGAACCAGGGAGAGCGCATGAACGCGCTGAACGCTTAACATAAGTATAACACCATAAAAAAGAAATAAATCTTAAACATTGTAAAATATATAGAGCACAATAAGATATACATATCTTGACTGCGTGCAGCAAGAAAAAAGGGCTACTTGCAGTCAAGATTGGTATATCTTTATGTGTATTGCGTCCTGATTGGCCCTTTCTTCTTCTTTGTTTCCCATTGGCAGCTTGTTCTGCTACTCTTATGGGATTGGTTATTCTTCTTGACTGCAGCTGCTATTGTAAATAAAGCAGGAAAAGGAAGCATAATAGGAGCCTCTGGTCTTGTCATAAAATTAAGACTTTCCTTCATAAATGACTAGGAAAATCTACATTTCATGGCAAGACCGTAGGCGCCTATTATACTTGTTTAAAGCGAATTAATCATAGTTAAAGAGGCATGTTGTACTGGTTTACAATAAAGCACTTTAAACACATTATCATTAGGCCAGTTAGCCGATTTGAGAATGTCCTTGAGACGGGAACCAGCCCAAAAAAAGCTTTCAAAGCCATTGCACCCCTGGAAGAATGGGCCCCAAAGGAGGAGGTGTTGATACCCGCCAAGGACATAACCCACTTAACCCAACGAGCAAGAGTTGGGGAGGAAACAGGCTTAAATGGTTTCTTAAAAGAAATAAGGAGTTGAGATGCTGAGGAAGATCTCAGATTGGCTGTCTTTTGTTCGTATATCTTTAGACATTGACCTACACATAGTTTAGGATGGTCAGGAAAATAGGGATAAAAAACTGAAGACAGATTAGTCTTAGTACGTCTATGAACATTAAATAAGACACCTGATGGGGTAAAATGGCAAGCAGTAATATCAAGGGCTCTAATATCTAAAAGACGTTTAAAAGAAACAAGGCAAAGTAACAGGGTAAGTTTAGCAGATAACCTTTTTAAAGTAAGCATAGTATTATCTGGCCAAGATAAGAAAAGATTGAAAACAACATTGACATCCTACAAAGAACTGTATTTTGGTAGAGGAGGATTAGCAAACTTTACTCCCTTTAACTGACGTCAGACCAGAGGATGTTCGCCAACCGGTTTTCCATTGATGTAAGGGTGAGAAGAAGAAATGGCTGGCCTGTACAAATTGATAGTACGATAAGTCTTACCTTTGCTAGCTTCCGCTGCAAGGAAATTAATGATAAAAGTTACATCCGCTGAAAAGGAATCAATATGTTTTCCCATGCACCAGCTATGCCATAAGGACCATGCTGCTCTGTATGCCTTCTTTGTACCTCAAGCCCAAGAGTATTTGATGCAGTTTGAAGCTTCTGCCGAAATAGAAGGGATTGGTTGGGAAAACCCTGATAACTTCCACGCTGAGAGGGTAAGAAGATTCTCTAGAATCAAGTTGTGAGGAAGGCCGAGGGGACTGGAGAGGAGGTCTGGAAAGGACGGGATCAGAAAAGGGAGGACTATTGGCAACTCCAGAAGGGAAGGCAACCACACTTGGGATTGCCAAAAGGGGGCTATGAGAACCACCACTGCCCGTTGACGTCTTACCTGAGCCAAAAGTCTGCTTATCATGATAAAAGGAGGGAAAGCGTAGTTGAGAGAGATTGACCAGTCCTGAGAGAAGGCATTGAAGGCTAACGCTAAGGGATCTGGATGCCAACTGAAGAGTTGGGGCACTTGAGCGCTGAGACGAGATGCAAATAGATATATCTGGAAAGGACCCCATTTCCGAAAAATAGCCTTGAAAATCTTGGGATGAAGTCTCCAATCGCTTGAATCCTGAAGATATCGAAAATGCCAATCTGCCACTGTATTTAGGTTGCCCAGCAGGTACTCTGCATGAACCGAGATCCTTCTTAGGAAGCAAAATTCCCAAAGCCCTTTTGCTAATTCTGCTAAAGGTTTGTTTTTTTTGCCTCCCAAATGATTGATATAATGGACCGCTGATATGTTTTCCATCCTGAGAAGAACTGAACAACAAACTCTGTCTTTTGCTAGACTTTTTATCGAAAAGGAGCCAGCAAGCACCTCTAAACAGTTAATGTGCAACTTCGACTCCTCTAGAGACCATGTACCCCCAGTTGAGATTGGACCACACCGGGCTCCCCAGCCAGAATGGCTTGCATCTGATTCTAATACAAGATCAGGGTCCAACGCAAACATAGTCCTGCTGTTCCAGGCATCTAAATGGTCTATCCACCATTGTAATTCTGCACGAGATTCCTAATCTAGAGCAATGTTGTCTGAGTAAGCAAGACCCTTTTGAAGATTACATATTTTCAGTCTTTGGAGGGCTCTGTAATGAAGAGGGCCTGGAAAAAAAGGCCTGAATTGAACAAGAAAGGAGGCCTACTATCCTTGCTAAATTTCTTATGGGTATGAGCGATTTTTGCAAAGTTTGAAGGATCTCGGATTTTATGGATTTTACTTTTGCTGAAGGAAGATGTAGAGTAGCAGAGACAGAGTCTACTAGAAAACCTAGAAATTATATTTGTTGAACCCGAACCAGAGAAGACTTTTCGTAGTTGATGAGAAAACTGAGATCTGATAGAAGAGAACAAGCTAGCTGGACATGAGATTGAAGAGAAGAAAGCTTTTGGTTCATGATTAGGATATCGTCCAGATAAATGATTAACCTGACTCCTTGAGCTCTGAGAAAGGCTACAACCGGTTTCATGAGCTTTGTGAAACAGCAGGGTGCGGAAGAGAGGCCGAAAGGAAGAGACGAGAAATTAAAAGTCTGGTTTAGCCATTGGAATTGTAAGTATTTCCTGGAATCTGGATGCATGGGAATGGTAAGGTATGCATCCTGAAGGTCCAAACGAACCATCCAGTCGCCCTGAAGGAGAGAATCCCAGAGATGCAATATGGTCTCCATTTTGAAATGGCGATAAACGACTAAATGATTGAAATACTTCAAGTTGATGACTGGGCGCATCTTTTTGTTTTTCTTTTCAACTAGAAAAACTGAACTGATGAAACCTGAAGGGTAGAGACAACAAGGGACAATTGCTTGTTTTTGAAGAAGAGACTGGATTTCTGTTGAAATTAGGTTTGTCATTTCCAAAGAGAACTGGGGAGGGTGAGGAAGCACCAACTGAACAGGCTTTAATTAAAGTTTGATAGCATAATCTTGTAAAGTGTTTAGAACCCATGGATCCACAGTAATCGACTGCCATTTTGGTAGAAACAATAAAAGACGATCTCCTACAGTAGGAAGGCCAGAAAGGTGACTTACCTGTTTGGGACGGGTATCTGGAACCTCTGTTGCCCTTGTTGCGTAAACCACAGCCTCTCTGTGGGTAGAACTGCAGTCTGTATTCTTGGTACGAGGTGTTGTGAGCACCACGGAAACCGTGGTTGTTATAAAAGCAGCTGGCAAATCGGTTCCTGCCCTGGCAAAAACCCGACTGGCAAACATCTTTTTAAGGGATTGCTGGGCTTTGTCCAATGAAACTAAAGTTGCCACATATTTGCTGAGTTCCTTTATAAAGGAATCCCCAAAACGGAGACCTTCCCCCTTGATGCCAGGATCCGAAACAGCCAGATTTACAAGTTTAGGGTCAAGCTTGAGAAGGAGGCCTTTTCTGCACTCGTGCATGATTGCAGCATTGGCATTCCCCAAAAGACATATGGAACGTTGAACCCATAAACACAAATCAACTGGGTTAATGGAAGAATTATCCAAACGAGCTGCTTCTGCCAAATCAAAAATGCGAGTCAACGGACCCACAATGTCCAAAAGTTTATCCTGGCATGCGGACCATGCCTTATCAACACCCTTGCTGGGATCCTTACCAAACTTGGTAAAAAAAGGTAAGAAGGGAAGGATCAATGGAGGGAGTAGTAGTAATTTTCGAGTGCAGGGAAGGACGAGGACACTCAGAGCGTAGTTTCGCCCTAGTTTGTTTATCCAGGGGAGTGCATAGTCTAGAAGCGACGTAATCTCCAATATGGTCTGCTGGAAACCATTCCGTAGAGTGTGGATGGTGTATATCATTTGAGTCAAACATAGAGACCCCTTCCGTGTCAGTAATTGTTAGAGGTTTGAAGCCTCTTGTGCAGAAAGTTTTGCTTTCTTAGGAGGAGGGGGAAGACAAATGTCCCCATTATCGTTATCCGATTTGTCTGCATCTGAGTCAGCATCTTGGATGTCATCATCAGTATCCATAACAGAAGAAATGTGCTTGGATTTTTTTGTACTTTTGAGATACGATTTATTGTTTTTTAAAGACTCCTCCTGTAAGGGAGGCCTATGAGGAGCCGCGTCCTCTGCCTTTTGTGAAGAACCCTCACCAACCAATAACGCCTCTTTGGGAAGATTTTTGGATAATGGGTTTTTTCTGCTATCCCCCACAGACTGGGCCAAAATCGTCTTGGATATCAAGCTTAAAACAGAATTTTCCAAATTTTTTGAAAGTTTATTTACTGAGTCAGAAACAGCCTGCACCACAGAACTTTGAATAAAGTCACTTAAATGTTCCTTAATAACCTCCTCATTCATTGCCTTAGAAATAGGAAAACTATCAATCTCCATAATAAACAGCAGGCAAACTCTGTGAACCCAATTATCTGGCTGGGAAAGGGTTAATTTTTTCCTCAGCCTGAGGAAAACTAGCCTAGCTCCACCAATGGACCGAGAAAGGGGAGGGCCCAGAGAGAGGGAAGGCAAACAAACCACAGGAAAGCTTCCAGAGTGAAGAAAACGCAGGCAGGAGGCTGAAAACTGAAAGAAAAACTAAGCGGCAAGGCAAACGTAAAGGAGCCAGTAATGGAACTGGACGTTTCTCTCAACCGTCGTCTGAAAATGGTGACCAAGGTGAGAGAAAACATCAAAGGTTTTGACAGGTGAAGCGCGCACGAGCAGGAGGCGCGGTGGGGAGTGCGGCTACAAGCCGTTCTGGGTAAATGGCAAACCGAATAAGCGCGATAAGGGCAGCGCACATAAAACTAAACTATAAAATACATATACAGTCAATATAATGAAAGACAAATTCCCCAAAATACTTATCTTGTCTGCGAGCAGCAAGAAAAGAGGGCTGGTCACAGTCAAGATGAGTAGTAAGGGGTATGCTGGCCCGTGATTGGTACATGTCATATAAACTACATGTTTCTTCCCACTGGACACCTTTGTTTGCCTTTTGGGAGTTGTAGTTTTTCTGTCTTGCCTGCTGCTATTGAATTAAACAAGAAAAGAAAAAGCATAATAGGAGCCTCCAGTCTTGTCATAAAATGGCATTGTTAAAAGCAAAACATCATGGCGGAAAAGCTAAGTACGGCTGATGACATGATCTGTCACAGTGCTACTTGGCTGACTTCTGAACTGGAAAATACAATGCAGTCCCTTGCCTAATGTATTTTTTCTGTGTGTGTGATAGCCCCACCTTCCTGAGCTCTTTCTAGCTGTTGAGTTTTGCGTGATGTGAGAGGAGCACCTGCAACACCACTGTGCTACGCACTGCCTTGAACGGGTGCAGCACGTGCTACTGCACCGGGTTCGTTATCAATAAAAACTGTTGACTGCCGGATTCATTCAGGTGAGACGAATGGCACTTTTACCCATCCCAAGATGGATGTGACATGGATACGCATGCGTCGTTCAAAGAGCGGGTAGTCTGTCGTTTGTGTTAATGGCCTGCCCAGCACTTTGTCCCTTCTGACCCACCCTTCTCCGTCAGTGTGAAGGAGCAACTCCTGGCACAACATTCATTGCACGGGAAGGCTGCAAGACAGGTGAGTGCAGAGCGGGCATAGGTGTGCGGGTAGGGGCGCGTGTGCCCCCTCCCCCCACCCCCCCGCACCGCGTGCAGGACGGGGCACTATATGCATGTTAATGGTATGTCAGGGTTGTAATGGTCCATCCTGACCTTGAAATAAGTTACATGAGCACCTGAACTGTATCGAAATAGGGCGGTTCTTCCTGTCGCTGATGCAAAGGATCGAGCGTAACCACTGCTGATCTGCACGGGGTGTGTCTGTACCTGCTGGTGCCCTCGCCATTGACCTTGAAACAGTCAGTCACTCACATTTATTTTATTTGGGCGAAGGCGGCTCGCTGTCAGTGGGATAACCACACAGTCTTGTGATTGCGGGTTTGGTAGCCTTTAATTCTCTGTCATGGGTTCCTTCGCTCTGGGTTTCTTATATTCACTGATTTCGAGCAGCATCTTTGGTACAACTGTTCCGTCTTCAAACAGGCGACGCTACAGGTCTGTGGGTTTGCGGTCACCCTTTAATTAAGGGGGGAAGGGGTCACCCAGCATATCAATGATACCCTCGTGTAGGCCGTAGCTGTTACGTTTTCCTGGTCTATCCTTGATGTGCTGCTCCACACTATTTTTTTTCCCTTGAATTCTGCGATTTGTAGTCCTTTTATTATAATTGAGCGAGCAAGACTTCAAAGGGGAAAACATTCAAAGGGAAAAAATCTGGACTGAAGCAGCACATCACACATGGATCTGGGAAACTTGGCCGGGATGACGCGGGCCTGTCTATCCCGCCGTTACCCTTTGGTTCCCAAAGCTTGGGGCGTTGTCATTCGCACTTCTATACATTAACGCTTTATCTGGATCCTTGTTGTTCCAACTGATCCGACTGACCGGCCCTGATCAACTCGCGCCTTGCAGCCAGTCGAGTGCCAGGTGTGCGTGCAGGCAGGTGCTTCATAGCGATCATGTCCTTGTAGTCGGCGGAGGTAATGTGTTCATGAAGGCGATACATGTTTCCTTAAAGGTCTATTCCATTAAGGTCTATGAATATAAACAATGTTTCGGGGAGAAGGGCAACATTATTTAAATGGTGATAGCATTTTATTTAGTCTTTGGACGTAAATCATGATGGTTGACTCGGGTTAATGACGTATGTGGTTATGAGTGGAAACTGATGTTATTTAATTCTATGCTTCATAGATGAATCGTTTTTAGAGGGTGTGTGCAGGATTTCCAACCGTCACGCCATTGACTTTAGAAAATGTAGTCCCATTTAGGAAGAGCCACTAGAGGTCCTTTGTGGACGAAGCCATTAAAGTCTCGCGGTGATCCATGTTTAAAAAGGTATTTGCTGAGAGGGGCAAATCGAAAGTTTGTTTAAAAGGAGGTGCACGGTTGCCTTATGGGTACTGCCCTCGAAGTCTGTGAAGGTGAGCCATGCTTTAAATGTGATTTGATGGTAACGTCCTAGAAATCACTGTAGGCCATGACGTTAAAGTTGTCTGACAGACAAATGAGCTTGTTCAGAATGTGGCCAGGGTCTCATTGAAACGGGCATTTAAAGTAAGGATGCTTTGTGAACTATATCTTCATTTATTTTGTTTTCTCGGAAATACTTGTGCACCCCCTGCAATCTGTTTGACGCTTATCTGGCATTTCTTATGAGAAACATCAAATGCCATCTGATGCGGCTATGCAGTTAACTTATGCATTTAACAGTAATGCAGGACGATACATTCTTTCTTGCAGAAACCCCAGTTCAGTGCCTTGAAGATGTGTCTTTATTGTATCACTTTTTAGCTAAGCCATTGCAACCACGTGCATTTAAGGTGCGGCTACTCTAGTCACTCATGTTCGAGCCTGCCTTGCCCCAGAGGTAGTAATGTCCCAAGTTTAGGTGTTATGTTCTGACACGTGTCCTCTGGGTGGGGTAATGGATCACCTTAAAGTGTGTTAGCAGGGTGATACTGGGGCCCCGAGGTGGTGCTGGGCAAAGTTGTGAGCTATCGGACCCTTACAAGAGCTCCTTTTGGCTGTTGTAACCGTATAATAGTGGATGTCACACTGATCCTGGACCCTGTGCCCCTACACGCGGACTGCCCTAACGATCTGTGCCATTCTCTTGGCTTGAGGGTGCCCCAACCGAAGATGTGAGCTTCCCTTCTGATACGCGCCTTCCCGCTCTGTGACTGGTTCCGAAGCGTCTGCTCCACGAAGGCAGGACCCAATTCCTGTATTGCGAGACTCCGGTCAAAGTAGACACTGCCGCGATTCCGGTAAAACTAGTTTTTCTCATTGTGGGATGAGCGAAGAGAAACTGCATGAGCCGATGACTTGCAATGTATTGTTTTTTTTTTTTTAATACTACATTTCAAGCAGTCCGTCAGCGGGAGGTGTGATCAAAACATAACGCTGTTATTGCACAATTAAGACTTGTTTGACCGAAATCGGGAATTCTGCCAACGGTAGAAGCTCTCTTCGTTGCGGATAAAGTTAAAATAAAAACGGGACACACAAACTTAGGATGGGGTTTTCGATACGATGACATTTATATATCGCTACGGAAAGTGCTTCTCATGACGTACCCCTTTGGCCTGACACATAGATTGCATTATCTCCAGCACCTACTGTGACATCGTGCATTTACATTAACAGCATTTTGACATTTAAAGTGTCCCAGGTGCATGTAACATTGTGTAAATTTACTGTTTACAGCATGCATACAGTTCGAGCTCTCTGGTGCGTGGATTCCAACTCGGCAGTTTCTTGCTGGAGTTAGTCAGGCGGTCGCTGTTGCCTGGGCGTTGTATATCACCTTGATTAAATCTTCATCTAAATCATTTTCTGACCACCGAGTTGAAGTTCACTTCATGTTGGCGACCATGTTCCCCTCACCCGCCGACAATCTCAAGGCTTACACGCTCTTCCGTGTTTGCAGGATGATCTCAAGCTTTTTGTCAAGTTTGCATGTAAGCTATCTATTGTCAGTTGCTTCATCTTAAGAGGTGACTTATACGTTCCACCATGTTCTTTACGCTATCTTATCATAAACCAGGCACATCAGGGGCATTTGGGAGCTCCCAAAACACCTATGTGCATCAAACAACATTATTGGTAGCTGGCTAAAGATACTCGAGTAAATCAGGTAATTGACAAATGTTCTGAATGCCTGTTACCTTACACACTGGAAAACATAAAATACCCTTGCATGCTTCTCCTTTTCCTGACCAAGCCTGGGAAAAGCTAAATCGCGACTTTGCAGGACCATAGTTATCTGTGGACACGAGGTACATCATTCTGTTGATAGATTATTTTTCAAAATGGTCATATTTTTCATTCGTTCAGTCACCTTCTACAGAAGTTTTTATAGAATTCTTAGAGCAAGTCTTTTCAATAGAAGGCGAATCAGTGAGTGTAGTCACCGATAATGATTCCTCAGGAATCTTTCTCCAAACATGGCATCAAACCTTTACGTGTTACATCATATTTACCATCTTCAAACGGACAAGTGGAAAGACATAACAGAGTAATTAAAGAAGGTATACAAACTGCACTAGCTTCTGGCTTAGATGTAAAACAATTCATCAAGGGGAAGGTGTGGGACTATAATACTGTACCACTGGGATGACTCCGTTTATGTTGTTGAGAGGCAAAAAGGATCATTCTCCTTTATTTCCTATCTGGTTGAATTAATACTCAGGTTTGAGAAATAAAGAGATGAATGAAAAGTTGATGACACGAGCTGGTTGCCTCTAGAGTGGCTAGCAAACAGGAAAAAATGTGTCACAGCCATTGTAAGGGACCAAGTAAATTTAAGGCTATTGTGGTTGGTGATTTTGTCCAAATGATGAGTCTATATTTTCGTCATCAGTAAAGGTGTGCCAAGTCTGTGAAGGCTCAGTTTTGCTGGAAGGTAAAGGATGGTGGAATAGATGACAATTAGTGAAACTAAGATAGCACCAGCTCAACATAATTTCTAAGAAGACATGTACCAGTGTTGAGTTAGCTTGGGCACAATGGGTAGAGCGCACAAGTAAACCTGAAAATAAAATTGTTTCAAATGTTACTGATCATCCAACAATAGCTAGTATAGGGTCACGTGAAGTGAGGAGACCGCAGAGATTTAATGATTTTGTGATATATTGATGGTACTCATGATTTGTAGTATATTTAGTTAATTTCCAGTTAATATGTGTACCCTTTGTATTTTGCAGAGCTCGGTTATTATCTTTTTATATGTTCATGATTGTCTCTTGCAATTTTGTTCGTTGACATTTGCTCTTTTGTATGGTTTTTTTTTTTTTTTTTTTGGCGGGGGGGTGATGTGATATTGTGCATTTACATTAACAGCATTGCTTATATATATATATATAAAGCGTACCGCATGCATGAAACATTGTGTATATTTCAAGTTTACAGCATGCATGCAGTTCGAACTCCCTGGTGCGTGGATTCTAGCTCAGCAGTTACACTTGCTGGATTTCAGGCCAGGCGGTGGTTGTTGTCGTGGACATTGTATATCGCCTTGATTAAATCTTCATGTAAATCGTTTTCTCATCATCGAGTGTTCACTTCACCCCCACAGCCGAGCTGCAAAAGGTCACTTGTGGGCTCCAAGGCATTAATTAGATGGCTTGTGCTCTCCCGGTCTGAGCCTGCTTACGTGTGTGTTGCAATGGGTGCTTGGCGCCGTGTTTGTGCTCTGTGTGCTTGGTTTGACTACCTGCGGCTGTTGGTGGAAATTGCGCACCACTGTGGGCAGGCGTTTGAGGGTTAAAACACATGCACATTTTTGTTAACCAGCTACCTGAAATTGGGTTACCAAATTTTTTTTTGTTTGTTGTTTTTTTGAGGCATCACGATAGAAAATTAGTTTTTTTCTTTAGCTTTTTTTTTTTTTTTTTTTTTTTTTTTTAAATTGTGCTTGAATTCTCAGCTCTGGGTGGTTGAACGAGTGACGCCACACGTATCTTTCCGTATTTACAAAAGAAAGTTGCACAGAATCAAGCTGATTCCTTTGTTGCCTCTTGGCCCAAAAAAAAGGAGCTGCCACCTACTGTCTGATAAGTCTAGCCAAATGAAGGCATTTCGTTGCACTTAAACCGGACAGGAATACAAAGCTGGCTTTTGGTGTGGACGAGCTGTGCCAAGGCCCAGGGTGACAATCTTCAGAAAGGCACACAGAGCTGCCTGCTTTAGAATCATGCAAACACCTGCTTTCAGCAGCTTCTGTGTTTCAATTTGAAGTGCCTTAGAACCCAATCAACACAATTCTTTGTCCTTTATTCCCACTCTCTGCTGACACACACCAGCACCACCCCCAACAAATAACTTGGTAACAGTGTGATAGACCTGTGCTATGAGTTATTTAGGCGTTTTGGGGAAGGCGCAGAGATGTATGTGTTCAGCCGCTAGTCACTGCAATGATGTTATCAGTCAGGGGTTGACCTGTGAATATTAAAGGTGCTTCCTACTGCCTCATTTTATTCATCCGCAGTAGTGAGGACACCAACTTTCCTCGTGCCCATGGCTCAAGTCCAGTAAAAGCCACAATGGTTGTCAGACTAGTGCTCTAAGCCATGCATTGCGGTTTACTATTCCATTAAGTAGACCAGGAACTCAACAAAAAAGATAATTAATTAAAAGAATAGGGAACATTTTAATCTGATGTCCTAGGACCCCTCTTTGTGGGTGGGTGTGTGTGTATTGCTTTTGCTGCAAGTGCACAATAATAACTCCATGTTATCTGAAGACCCTGTTTAAGAAGATATCATTTTACAAGTAGACAGATTTTGTGAGGCAGTGGATGAATGTAATACAAATGTGTTCACAAAATATTAAGTGGACGCTCCTATTTAGGACAATACGGTACAAGCGGACACATCGGCGAGCACGCCAAATTTCTTCCTGCCCTGGGCACTATAACACCAAAGGTATACACTGCATAACTAACTCCATTAGATTTGGAATACTGTTTATGAAAGAGCTGTGGGTAATTGCTCTGGGAGTTCAGGGCAAGGGGGTTGCTACACACGGTGAGTGTCTAGGCTGCTCTTAGAGACACATTCTTTTGACACCCCTCTGGGACTTGAATACCCTGTATGTTAAGCCTTGCAAACAGGCTGCAGCAAGAGTTCAAATAGAGTGGAGTAACGAGCATGTTTTTATGGAGCTGGTTGAACGCGCACACACCCAGACAGAGGCTTGCTGGTGTCAGGCCTGGTTAGTAGAGTTCAGTTTTAGGTCAAGCCTAGGTAGTGCGCATGCACTGTCTGCAAGACCTGCTGTATTCAGTAAAAGGACTTTGATCCTGCCTGTTGATTACCATAGGTTGACTTCAGTGTCCCTCTTCTTTGCTGCCTCCTAACTGGTTCACGCACCAATACGTCGCTTTCGTTCTTTGCTGAGGTGCACCAGCCAAGTACAGATTAATTCCTCTTGATAAGTGCTTTTCCACTGCGATGCAGGTACTATTTCTTCTGCCCTGTCCCATTCCCTTTGCCTTCTTTTTCTAAGCAAATGTAGTGGCCGTCTTAGAAGTGGGCTGAAACCTTGAATTTGTAGTACAAACTGAAAAATTCACTTTTCAACTACGTTTTTAACATTTCATGAACATTACAATTGAACAAAAATTTAGCATTTTAATGTTTTGTAATATACACATTATTCTAGCAGTACTAGCATTATTTCTGTTCAACGTAATATTATCAGTTCAAATACACATATTTGATTTAAATAGTTTGCTTTCAAAACGTGATTGCTCCTAATAAATTCAGCAGGTTTTTTTTTTTCTTTTTTTTTCTTATTATTTTTATGATGTAAACATATGGATTGCCTGCGGCTGATTCAGAACTCGCAATAATTCGATGTCGTTATGACGCTTCCAGAGTGCTCTGCTGCCTCATCCTGCTCGGTATGGCATCCGGAGCGTACAAAAGGGGTCTAAGTTCAATCCACGGGGATTCTAGCTTTCACCTCATCGATAGGCTGTAGAGTTATAGCTCCAATAGCTCCAACTCTCCTAAATGCAAGACCTATTGAATTGCAAATGCTTGTTTTAACTCTTGTATTCGTGGTGTACTAAAGGAGCTCAATACAACTACCTAAGAGCAATCCCATTTTGAGTTCAGTTTCAAGAGGGCAGTGTGCATGGTGTATATGTTGGTTCAAAGGCAGCAGTCACCTTTCTACTTAGTTTTTAGATTAGTGAACGGCAGGAGTAGACCAAGTACGTTTTTCTGTTAAGCTGAGCAAAATGTGCGTACACCCTTTGGCAGATGCTCAGGACAGAGAACAACAAGTTTATTTAGTGCACACTTTTTGGCTGTGCTGTATGTAGTTCTTTCACCTCCCAGAGTTCAGTAAGTTGGCAAAATTCTGCCTCTTGGGCCAAAAGTCGTGTAATCTTTGAGAACAATGCCTTTACATTCTGATGCGAAAAACATTTTCTTGAGTGTCATTAGAGTAGTCTAGAATTTTAGAAAGGATTGTCTTTCTAACTGTTCAACAGAAGGATTAGGGAACAGACACCTTTTACCACTAATTATTTTGAATACTTTGTTAGTGTGTGTGTGTATGTGGGTGGGGGGGGTTAAATTGAAATTATTTCTTACAGTTTCTTTGACTTTATTTAGCCACTTAATTCAGTCAGTTCTGATTAGCTGATCAGCCCTGATACAGGTTTCTTTTATGCAAAGTCGATTCTGTGCACATGTTAAGGACCTGGCTGATGTTTGCACTGTGGTTATCGATTGATAGGTTGGTTTGCGTCACATAGAACTTTTGGAGCTGCAGATCTCCTTGTCCTTGCCGTACTCTAGGTGACCTGATGGCACAGTCAGTACATATTTATCTGTCTTCACAAAAATGTATCTGTGGTCACTTGTAATGGAATCCATGATTTCCATTTGTTCCTGTGTTGTGGATGAATCTCTGGTTATGTTGAAGTAAGCATGGTGGCTTCTGGTTTAGAATCTGCAGTCACATTGTTTGGCTTTCAGTGATGTTATTACTATTACATGTCTTAGTTTGTTTGCTTCCTATGTCCACACTTTAAAAGAAGAGTTGAAGCATTATAAAATTATTTGCCAAATATTGTAATGGTACCTTACAAATACACTTCTAGTGCCAAGGGAGGCCTTGAAAAGAGAAGTTCCTTTCACTGCGGGGGCAGCTGCCATCGAGCAATGTGTCTGCAAGGTAGCTGCGTTCCATCAATGGAACGCATCTGTCTCAACACCCAAGTTGTCTGTATGTAGTAGTCAATATTGATGGTATTTAGTTGCCCAATTGTGTTTTTTTTTTATTTTTTAAATTAAATATTTTTAACTTTGTACATTTGAGCTCTTTCTGCCTTGTGTTCTTCTTTTCCTCCTTGCACTATTAAGTGCCTGTTCCCAGCAGTGGTAACCTAAAACAGCTTCTGTTGCATTGCGAGGTATAACGTGTAATTGCACAGAATGAAGATTTAACTTTTTCATCGGGCCCCCTCTCTATACCAACTGGAGTCATGTACCAATTGAGTGAATAGAACTCCCTTTTTTTAAATGACCATCAGGGATACTTACTAATCCACGTTCATGGGGTAGTAAGTGTAGGTTGCGCTCTTCTGTATAGCTGTTTTGCAGACCAGCTAAGGCAGGATACTCTTTGTAGAGAATGCAGACTCCATTAATATGATAGAGACTTGCAGCTGCAGATTCCTTACGTTTGAATTTCTCCAGGAGCCCGAAGTCCTCTTTGTCACATTCGAGATCCTCTGGACACTTGAAGTCCAAGAAGACTTTGACTTCACCTTGTCCGTTGACCAAAGAGACGAGCGCAGAACATCGATGTCCCCGGCACAGTTCTGCAGAGCCGTTGCCCAGTTCGACTCCATGCACCCCCCCCCCCCCCATACCAAAGTTTTTGGTCTAAAAAAAAATGCACATTTCCACCAGTGATGTAACAAAGGCCCGCAGATCCCTCCAGGGGGTTCCCCCTCTGCACAGCACCTGCCCTGAGGGAGTCTGGAGGGAGGGGCCCTCTGTGTTCTTTGCAGGGGGCCCCTCTCAGTATCGTTACGCCACTGATTGCCACAGTTGTTCCTGGCATTAAACAAAACGACTTTGTGTGTCAGTATCCTCCTTGTGGAAGAGCAGAATGTGATCCCACACAGTAAAGCCAGCCAATTAGATAGAGAGAGAAATAGAAGTTTAATAAAAACAAACTGTCTTTGTTAACACCAGACCTAATTAGGGACCCAGTTCTCAAAGTCACAAAAGTGCACCCATGGTATGTCTTTGAATTAGTGGCTTGCATGAATTCACAGGAACTTACAGAAGCAGACCAGGAAATCGTAATCCTAGAAAATATTTGTGAGCTGTATTTTAGCATGAGCAAATATGCATATGTAGATTTGTTCATGTGAAAATCTATTGAGTGTTTACAAGTTCACTTTCCCTCCAACCACTTTTTTCCCAACCCTGGAAGAACTTCTACTTCTGCCCTTGTCAGGGTTAAATTTACAACCTTTCTCATTATGGGAAAAGATCTGGTGAAAATCCTTAAAACATGCAAGTTAGTATCTTTGCAGACTCAAAGGCATTCCAGCCCTGGAATTATTGCTTACTGCTTCCTCCATCCCCTGTATGTAGCTCTGCGGAAAAATGACAAAATAAGGAAATTGCTGTAGTAGGGATTGAAATTGCAAGTATTCAAGCCCTACTATGGTAGTAGCCCTGACATAATCAGAGGGGCCATTATCAGAGCTCTTACATAATGAGATTGCTGCCATAATTTGTTGCCGCTCTACATGGTACCAAAGGGAAAAGTAGATTGATATTTTTTTTTTTGTTGTACCGGACAAGTAGATTTAGGAAGCACGCTGTCCAATGGATAAGTAGATAAAAAAAAAAAAAATCCACACCCCTGCCATGTTTTTGAGAGGGCCAACCTCTTGAGCACACCTTCGGGCCCCATGGGATAGAATGAAGCCCCATTGGGTTCCATGCCAGCGGCTTTGGCTTCAATGGGGTCTCATGGATCTAGACTGTGCTGGTCGAACCCAGATGAACTTCTCTGGTGCCGGTCCCAACACCGATGCTCCAGGCGGCCCCAGCCCAATTCTGATTCCCGATGAGCCGGAACGGTGTCATGCAGCACCAATTCTGACGTAGATGCCGCCCACAGCTGCCAGATCGTTGCCTGAGCTTTATTTTTCCCAGCTGGGCATGGGAGAAGATTTGAAGGGTTGCTAAACCCTTTAGAACACCAGTTGGAGAGATCTTTGCACTGGTATGAGGAGCTAGGAGTGGCCACTGGACTGGGCACCTTTCCAGATACTAGCTTGCTCTCTCCCCCCCACTGTGGCTACGGAGGAGGGAGCTTCCTACTCAGTGGTGGTGTTGTCCTTGACCTCGAACTGCCCTCAGTGGCTGTCAAGATGAACTTCTTGACTGAAGTGCTTCAACCCGGGTCTTAGATTTCCGAACCCCTTCAGCCCTTAACAAAGCACTTACCAACATCCTACTGGGGACTTGGCCAAGCCCAGCACAGGGGCTCCTGTAAATAAGGCAATTGTCTGCTACCATCACCCTGCACCAGGAGACACTAGTTTCCTCAGCTAACACCCCAATCCTGAAAGCTTGATAGTCCTAGTCTCAACTTCCCATAGCGCATTCCCTTCCGCTCTCCCGGACGGGGAATCCAAAAGGCTGTACCATCTTCAGGAAGATGTTTTCTTCTACCAGCCTGGTAATGAGGTCAGTGAACACCTCATGCTTAGTAGGCCGTTTCTGACACACCATTTGGGATACGGTTGCGCAAGTGCTGCTTCAGGTTCCAGTAGAGGCCCGGGTCATACTCTCCCAAGTAGTAAAAGATGGGAGAGATGTTCACCATTCTGTGTGGCTTTGATACGACTGACTTGCTAGACAGAGTGGTTGCGTCCACAGTCGCCTTAAGGCGCCACGCCTGGCTGAGAAATCTGTTTTTTCAGGGGATTTCCCAGGCAAACCCGATGGACATGCCCTTAGATGGCACTCGCTTGTTTGGCGAGAAGGCAGACACTGCGCTGGAGCGCTTTAAGGACTCTAGGGCTATTGCCAAGTCCTTGGGCCTCTCAGCGACCGCTCCCCATCCACCATCTGCTGTTTGCCCCTTTCCTGGCTATGCAAGGGGCGTGGCACCACACCAGCCCTATGCCAGCCACCATCCTACACAACCACTCCAGGCTATGTGAGGATGCTGGCGCAGTGCCTTTAGACCTAGGGGGTCTGGAAGCCAGAAGTAATCTGCCACTCAGTCCCCTGCAGCTGCAAAGCCCTCCTAGTTTGGTTCTGTAGGACCATGCTTGCCCAGTTAGAGGGAGAATTCACCATCATCTCCTCCACTTGCAGTCCATCACATTGGATGCATGGGTACTGCAGACCACCAGGACGGGCTATGCCCTGCCTTTCCAATCCTTTCCTCCCCCAGTACCGCTAGTATTAGAACAGCTGGCGGAGGATCATTTGTCTTTACTCCGAGAGGAAGTTACGTCTCTTGGCCAAGGGAGGCATAAAAGGGTTCAGATATCAGAAGTAGGCAGTGGTTGTTATTCCCACAACTTTCTGATACCCAAAAAGAACAAGGGTCTCCACCCTATTCTAGACCTACAGACCTTAAATCTCTTCCTCAGGAAGGAGAAGTTCAAGATGCTCACTTTGGCTTAGGTCTTGTCTGACCTAGAATACTGGTTAGTAGAGCTGGACTTGCGGGATGTGTACTTTCATATTCCCCCCCGCTGGCCCCCAGGAGTTACCCACAGTTAAAGGTAGGCCACAAACACTATCAGTTCACCGTGCTGCCATTAGGCCTTACAAGTGCCCCTCGGATGTTCACCAAGTTATTGATGGTGGTCGCAGCTCATCTGCGCAGGTCCGATGATTCAGTCTTCCCCCTACCTCAACGACTGGCTGTTGAAAGCAGGTTTGCCCCAGGCAGTGGTCTGCCACCTCCAGACTACGGCAAACCTTCTGCATTAGCTGGGGTTCACTATAATCATGCCAAAGTCCCACCTGACTCCCTCTCAGATGCTTTCTTTCATAAGAGCTGTTCTGGAGACTGTGCAGTTTCTGGTTTATACTCCTGAGCAGCGAGTCCAGGATATTCAGGCTATAACGATGATTTGGCCTCTATCCTGTGTTTCGGTGAGACTGACTCTGAGGCTGCTGTGCCTTATGGCCTCCTGCTGGTAAATCATGCCAGATGGCATATGCGGGAACTGCAGTGGGGTCTGAAGTTCTCAGTGGGCGCAGCACCAGGGAAATCTCTCCGACATGGTCCAGATCTCAAAAGGAACTATGAAAGACCTGCAGTGGTGGATTGTGAACCACAATTGGGTCAGAGGCAGACTCCCCTTCCTTCCTCAACCAGACCTTACAGTAATGACAGATGCATCCATTCTGGGATGCGACTGCCATCGGGGAGAGGTGGAGATCAGAGGACTCAGGTCTCCAGCGGAATCCAGACTCCACATCAACACGTTGGAGCTCTGGGCAATCCTACTAGCATTAAAAGCATTTCTTCCCTCTGTCAAGGGGAAGTTAATGCAGGTGTTCATAGACAACACCACCACTACTTGGTACTGCAACAAGCAGGGCAGGGTGGGGGTCATGGACCCTTTGTCAAAAGGCCCTGTGTCTCTGGACATGGCTGGATGAGCAGGGCATAAGCTTGGTGGTTCAACACCTAGCAGGGTCTCTGAACACCAGGGTGAACTAACTCAGCCGTCGATGCCTAGAGGATCCCAAATGGCTTCTTCATCCTGAGGTTGTACAAAGTTTCTTTCAGCAGTGGGGAGAGCCTTGGTTAGATCTTTTCGCCTCCGAAAAAAATGTGCAATGTCAGCATTGCGCATTAGAATTTCCAATGCGGCAATCGCTCAGTGACCATTTTCACCGTGAGTGGAGCTTGGGATTCCTGTACGCCTTTTCACCCATTCCATTCGTGCCCAGAGTTCTCAAGAAGATCAAGAGTGACAGGGCCCAAGTAATCCTTGTGGCTCAGGACTGGGCAAGGGGAGTCTGGAATCCTGAGCTTCTGAAAATGAGCATCGATCCTCTGATCAGGCTTCCCCTTCAGGAGGATCTTCTGCCTCAGCAGCAAGGGAGGGTCCTCCAACCAAACCTGTCAACTCTACGCCTTCATGCGTGGAGATTGAGCAGCGGCAGTTGACAGCATTCGACCTTCCTCCCGAAGTCTGTAATGTTGTTCTGGCAGCCAGGATTTCCTTCTGCTGTGGGCAGAAGTTTGTAAATTATTGTACAGAAAGATCTATAGATCCTCTTTCTGAGGTTCTTCTTTTCATTCTCTCCTGCCTGCAGGGCTCTGCTCTGGGCACTCTTAAGGGCTATCAATGTGATCTATCTGCTTTTCTGCAGCTGCCTCATGCGTCAGTGGGATCTCAGTCTAGTTCTCACTTACCTCATGTGCGCTCCTTTTGAACAACTGCACAATTGTCTCCTCTTGGTGCTTACCATCAAGACCGCCTTCATAGTGGCAATAACTATCCGCCCGTAGGGTGAGTGAGAGAGAGGTATTGTCATCCAGGCCTCCATATCTCAGTGTTTCCGGATAAGGTAGTGCCTCACTTCCATGCCTCTTTCCTCCCAAAGATGAGGACCCCATTCCATTTGGATCAAACTGTCACCTGCCAACCTTCTTTGCTACCCTGCATCCCTCTAAGGAAGAGGAGCGATACCACCAACTGGACCCAAAAAGTGCATTGTCGTTCTTCCTTGACTGCTCTAAAAAGTTCTGGGTGGATGACCAAGTCTTTGTGGGGGTATCTGGGAGTTTAAAAAAAAAAAAAAAGTTGGGTGGTACAGAAATAAACTGTTTCACGCTGGGCTGTTCTCTGTATAAAGATCTGCTATGCTCTGGCTAAGAAGTGGCCTCCTAAGGGCTTACCAGCCCATTCCACCAGAAAAAAACTGCAACCACAGCATTAGATGTCCAGGACTGGGACTTCACAACCTATCAGGCAGCAATGTGGGCATCTCTGCACACGTATGCCAGACACTACTGCCTGAACAGTCCGGTCAGCAGGGACGGGCATTTTGCCTGTTCGGTCCTGCAGAACTTTCTCGTTTGAAAGCATTTGTCCACAGCCTATCGCCAGGAGGATATGGCTTGGGTATCTATTCAGAGGTAAGGAATCTGCAGCTAGAAGTGTCTATCAGATGAACAAGTTACTTACCTTGGGTAACGCATTATCTGGTAGAGACTCTATCTATCTGCAGATTCCTTACACCCACCCATGCCTGCCCATGCTGCGGACTTTTTGCTAGGGTCAGGGTGATCCCTTTTCAGGGCCCTAGTTTGGACACACATATGCAACAGTTCTTATCATGGCTCTGCGCTCCTGGCATGGAAAGGTGTGATTGAAGTAATTGACACTCGCGCACCTGGTTGGCACCTATATAGGTGACCGTGATGTCACTTCTGGTGCCAACTACACTACGCGGAGCCGAATGGAGCCACCTAATGGCACACGCAGAGGTATTGCTCGAGCAAAAGCTTCCGGACCCAGTCTGACACCTGGGAAATTCAAAGGTAAGGAATCTGCAGCTAGATAGTCTCTACCGGATAATGCATTACTGAAGGTAAGTACCTTGTTCATCTGTCATGGCTGCCTTGCTTTCAAACTGATTGGTGAGTTCTCGCTAGTATACAATCGTGGATGATGGTGTGCTTTACAAATACACATAAGGTAACAGTTCCCTTTTCCATAATAATCACCACATATACCATCTCAGTACATATTCTGACTGTAATGCTTAAATTTTACACTGTTCTATAGTGGCTGTTATTTATACCAGACTGAGAACGTGTTTTCATTGCCTTGATTAACCTTTAATGTCTTAACATGTCTCCCATGTGTACAGTCTGATTTAACTAGCAGAGGTGTTTTGCCGGGTAGGTTTCCATTATGACAGTTCTGTAGACTAGCTGAAGAAAAATTCTCATTGTACATTCACAGTGTACCGAAAAATGCCTTGAATGTTTTCCTGGTTGCCTTGTAAAGAAGGTAGGTTTATAGATTGTAACCCAGCTTGAAGTAGGTTGTTAATGTAGTGAAAAATGCTCCACATTTCCATCAGGACCACGCAGCACAGAGGCATGGTTCCATTGTGCTTTTTCATAATATTCTTAATCCCATTTGAGTATCAAAGTGTGCACCATTCATCTACACTTTGATTTGAAACGCATGTAAGGTGTATTTCATAAACCAGACGTTTTTAGGTCTAGAGTACAGATAGCTTTATCTGTCTGTTGGAAGATGTATTGTTTTCAGTACATAACGCACCTTTGGAGTGCGCTTTGGTTCTTCCCTTGCTTCTGGCTGGATGACTTTGTTGTTAGTGTAATTAGTCAGTAATAAGCTAAAATTTTGCAGCATAGCCTCCCATAGATGCATGTAATCGTTTCTGTCACATGGTCATATTTAAACCCACAGACAAAGACCTTAACATAAAATCAGTTTTTTTTTTTTTTTTTTTTTTTATTACTGGAGTTACATCCTCATCCCCCCCCCTTTTTTTCATTTTCTTCCAAGCATATGATCAAACCCAATGCGTCCATGTTCTGTCTTTGAAACCTATTTGCTTTGCTAATGCTTGTCTTCACCTCCCATTAAGAAATTGCACACTATATGTGCATTCACACTGGGCATCTAGATCAGAATTTCAAATGTAAAACCCAATGCACAGTAACGTATTTTGCAAAGTACCTACACAAATGAAATTAGTTTAGAACTATTACTTAAATATCAAATACATAGACAAATAGAAGAAAACAGCTTTTGTGGCATGGGAGTGGGGCAATAAAAGGCAAACAAGTGAGGACACATTCTAAACCGGAGGTGAAAGTACATCTTAAGGAACAGTATGTACCTGCTAATTTATAGCGTGCTTATAACAAACTGCTCTAAGAAAGACCTCCACTAAAAGAGTGTCTTTAGAAAAGGTACAAGAAAGGAAGCCTACTCCCAGTGACCAGTTCTCTGTGGAAACCCTGAGGGGCAGGCCAGCCTTCATTTGCTTTTCAGTCAGTTGGAGAAAAGTCACAGGCATCCCCAACAAAACAAAATGACAGACAGCACTCTGGAATTCAACTGCCCATGCAGAGTTGCTCAAGTTAGGCGAAACTAAAACATTGTAACTCACGACACCCACCCTCCCTCACAAAAATCCAGTGCTGGCGTGAAACAAAGATAAATATTTCAAGTTTCTCGTTGCTTACCCCATAGATAGCGTTCCAATATTCTACAATATTTCACAAGCATGGCACAAGCCCAGCAATGCCAAAATAATGATGAATTACTATTACAAAATGTGGAGCTTTACGATACATAAATAGCTTTTTCTTGCTGCGTAATTTTCTCAACTCTGCTGCATAATTTGGCCCTTTCCCCGTCGCATAATTCCAGTGACCCTGAAAAATAGTCCATAATTTTCTTGATTCAATTTTACCCGTTGGTGTCTTTGTTGTCCAATGCAGCCGCACTGTTTGTGCTTGGGTTGTTCCCATTGCATTGTAATTGCATTCTTGTATAGCACTGATTCCCCTCTGACTGGGTGTTGAAGCCGCATGGAAAGAAGTTGCTGTCCCATTGCAGCCACTTGCATGCTTTCTGAGAGTTGGTTCTTGTTTTATGGCGATGACGGCTTTACTGTTACATCCCAACTGCCTATGAAGTAGCCGACAGGTAGTTCAAGAAATGTAGGTGGCACTGTTCATCGTGGATATTGGGTAGACTAGCAGAGGGATTGTGCGAGGATTGGATGCTGCACTGATCCATCTTGGCAGCCATTTAAATTGGCTGAAGGTGAATTCCAGATGTGAGGGATGGAGACTGCAGTGTTCATCATGCATGCCATATGTAGCGTTTGAGGGCAGGTTTTAGTTGTAATAAATGGAGATTGCACGGTCCCATCAATATTGTTTACGGTGGCTGAGGGCTAGTTTATGAACCGAAAGCTGCATGGTTTCGTCACAACTGCCCCACTGAGTAGAGGATGGGGTTTCAGTTCTAAGAAATGGAAACGGTACTCTTATCATGGCCGCATTGTACATCACTGAAATCTGCTTAACACTGTAGGAAGCATACACTGTCCTTTTGATTTACCGATCTTGGAAGGATAGAAGGCTGAGATTGCTGTGCAGAGATGAAAACTTGTGACCTGTAGGTAACCAAGTTAGATACTGGTGTGTACGTATCCCATTGAGGTTTTCCGTAAGCTTTTGTTTCTTTAGCCAATGTGCCAATAGTGCTTACTTTTGTAATAGAGTAAACAATCTAAAGTTTTAGACAAGTTTTTATTAAGATGTTCTGATTAGCCCACGGCCAGTCTTATAAAATGCTGTCTGTTAACATAACATTCAGTAGATTTCAACTATCCAGTGGGCCTTGTTGAAATAAAAATGCACGGCTGTTGTGGTAGTAAAATACGACATTTATGAGGGAGTAGTGTCCCCCTAAGGGCCTTACCGCCGCTGCACCAAAGGTAGCTACTACCCTGATAACTAACCTATTTCTCAAATTCGCGTCTGCCTGTTTGGAGTTGTCCTAAATTGTAAGTCTTTTGAACATTTGCTGCCAACCTTATTGAAAATCTCCTTGAATGTAAGCAGTATCGCTATCCACAGCCGCTTGATAGTTTTCCAGCCTATACTTGCACTAATTTCCGTTTTGCTTAGTCACTGCTTTTCTCTTGCACAAGCTTTAAATCTGTGTTCGCGTGAGCCAAGGCGGGACGGCCTAAGCAATCAAAGCGTTTACTCCCACGGGAATGGTAGCTGTCTTCACCTTCACCACACAGGGCGTTTCTTTGTGGATTAGACACAATATAATTGTATTGCATCATTTATATAGTGCTTACTACCACTATGTAGGACACTGAGGTGCTCACCTTCATGTGTAGAACGCTTTGCCATGCAGGGTGTGTGGTTGCAAGGGTGTTATCTTTGTTTTGTGATCTACGTGGAAAGTGTTTCCATGTTATGAGTGAGGACCACTGAGGTGCAGTTATCTTGTTATGGGATGCAGCACGGTGCCTGATGACGTGTGAGAGACAGATCACAGTTTTATCATTTTAAGTATGCTTGCAACTTTGAACAGCTGTGCACGTCCCTTTATCGTATTTCTTATCATTATGGTCTGCTTAGCTGGTTACTGCACTGGGGTGGCCATTATGAGATTTTATGTTAGTCCTCCAAATTGTCCAGCAGTTTGCGGCAGATCTTCTCAGTTATTCCATGCCTGTTCATTTGGTGATGTCTGTTTCTTTTTTAGGCTTTAGGGTACTGGTGATGCACAACCCTGATAACAGGAGGCTTATGTGAATGTAAAAGGAATAAAGTACAATTGGCTGCATGTCTGATGGATATTATGATCTTAGTATTAATGTGGGCTGTAAATGTTATAAATGCAACTAAATAATTATATGATGCTATACAGCGAAAAGTAGGGCAAACACTTTTGTTCGTAGTTGGGAGGAGGCGTGGCCTAACAGCTAATGCTGCCGACCTTGGGACTGGGAACCAGACAAATCCAGACCTCTGCTCGCCATCCTGTGATTCTGGGCAATTCACTTTATCTTCCTGTGCCTTTTATCAAAAAGCCATAACTAAGTTCACACAAATAAAATTGAAAAAACAAAGAAGCTATTGCCCTCTCAGAATGTGATGTTTGCAGTCAGCAGACCACATCCGTAATACCCTCTGGCCCTGCAGTTTGCCTTTTCATACATACACGAACAGCATCTGGTTAAAATGAGCGAACGAGGTCACACATTTCTTGAGATGAAAAAATAATGGTCACAAGTTTAAGGAGACATAGGCTATGTTAACTTTCATACCACCAGGATAGTCAGTAAAGAGGTAGCAACATTTCAGCTGAGTCTCATCCTGAGAATAATTAAAAAATATATAGAAAGTTTTATAGTACTGAAGAGAGAGTTTTAATTTTATGATATTCTCTTCCAGTCAGATTGCTTTCCAAAACAAGCATTGGCAATACCAATAGGTCTGGCTAATGAATGAAAGTGCCTTTTGTATCACTGATTGAGGTAGACACTCAATAATTAATCATGCACACACTGTCACTGCTCTTTGCACTCATGCATCCATTCATCAGTCCACTGACTCATTTTTCCATTCACCCTCTGACCCAACTGCAATAAAATACACATAACCTCAACAGCATATGCAAGATAAAGTCAAATGAAACAAGTAGAAAATATGCTGTGTTCTAAACACAGTGGGCATATGTTTTCAATAAGAAAACTAAATCTAGCGGAGGGGGTCCATCTTGCAAATATCTTGTAAATAGTCTATCATTGTTTTAACGTTCAACTATGGCTGCCACATGTAATACCAATGTGTGAGTCATCTTAGAAGGGAAAAAACAATGGCACATTATGAACAAAAACATAAAAAAATGGTCTCCTCTGATAGAGGAAGCGGCCATTTGTAATGTGGTGCACCACAGATTAAATGAGTGGCAAGCATGCATCTGGTTAGTACTACCTGGAGGGCTGTAGTATCCTCTTAAAATTTAACCAAAATAAAGAAGCAAGGAAAGGAAGGGGAACTATAAAAGGAGAAAATTCAAAACAAATGGATTGTCCAACCAGCCCTGCTACTGAAGTGCAGTCATTTTCAGGTGGATGTCCACGCATGATCAGAAAATGGTGTCATTGGCAGGGCAAAAGAGCCAATGACTGATGCAGTCTGAACCACTTCTCCCATGCAGTTTGCTGTCAAGGAATGACAGAAAAGTGTAAATGAAAATCAGACGAATGCCAGAACTTAGTGGACCCAGAGGATATGGGTGGATATATATAGTTTAAAAAATTCCACCAACTACCGCTGAAGACAAGGCGGGTGCATCCATGAAGCGAGGGTAGAACTCGCTTGTCCACAACAACTTTCACATGCAGTTTGGAGCACTCACAGGGTCTTTAATCACATTGTTCACATTGTTAATTTGTTTTCAGCAGACGTGTTTTGGTGTTTATGCCATCTTCATTATCAAAGATGCACAGCCTTGGTTGATTTTAAGCGTCCGACATCTGCTCTTATTGGTGAATTCGTGGCCAGTGAGAGGACTGTGTGAGCAATGCCGCAGTCACACCCACAATCATAATAAATTGTAAATAAGCACAATTGCCTCATGTAACTTCTCAATCCCTGATTGTTTCGATTGGATGTGAAATACAGTCACCCTACATGAACAATTATCCACGTTACCCTTGCAGTCCCATCATAAAATAGTGATGCCACGTCTCTCTATCTCAGAGGAAACCAAATCTCTGTGCACTCAACACCCCTCTACAGTAAATACCTAGTGGCGGTCACCACTAGCTATAGTTAGGAACTAGTTTCTATAGGAAAAAGCTATTTTTTTTTTTTTGCTAATAACTTTGGTGCAGTTTGAAGAATCGTCAAAAAATAAAAATAAAAAACCCAAAAATAAGACGCTCACTGCCATCTAGAAAGTTTCAGGATGATCTGTCAAGCGAGGGCTGAAGGGGGGGGGGGGGGAGGGGGGTGTAAAAATGCTTTTTCCCCTGTGCATTTTTCCATAGAGATTTTGAACAGGAATAGCTGCCAAATCATTGGATGGATTACACCAAGTTTGGCAGAAAGGTAGCTTTTGGTCCAGAAAGTGACCTTTTTGTGATTTTGTGTAAATCCCTTTCTTCAACAACAAGGAAGTGTTGACAGCCATCTTAGGACTCGCTGCCACTCCCTCCCTCTCTTTCCCCCTCCCCCCCCCCCCAAAAAAAAAAGACTAAGCCTTTTTTTATTTTTTTGTAATTTTTTTGCTGTGAATTTGCAAAGTTGTCGCAAGTCTGCAGCAAAATAAAAAAAAATAATAATAATAATTTAAAAAAGTGCGGGCTACCGCGCTTGTTTTATTGAAGCCCCTGGGTGGGCCAGGTTCCGGGGGCATAAAAAAAATAAAGGATGCCCCCTTCTGGGGCATTTTTATGTCCTGGGACCATCACCTCCCCGGGGCTTAATAATTTAATAATACGGGTGGGCCTAGCAGACCTCAGGGACGGCCACCTTCCCAGGACTTAATATACATTATATGTGTGTTTGTGTGTGTGTGTGTGTTTGAGGGGGGGGGGGACAATGAGAAAAACCAAACGTTACAGGGATGTTATAGTTAAGTTCTGAATTTACTCCCACAAAACCAGAGAAATTCAGCAGTTATAGGTTTTTCAAGTAACTATAACTCACGCCCTAAGGTAACTATAATTCACGCCCTCGCCTTGCACTGCTAATCACCCCACAGTGTACAGCACTCATGACATCATTGATAATTTCACTGTAATATCTGCAGTAAAATTATGATTCAGGTAACTGCATCTCCTTTGGTAGTATGAGCAAGATGAACTGCAGGGAGCATAATCTGTTGATTAGGCAAGGACAGTGCCATGTCTGAGACTAGAAAGTAGGTTGTGATTTTGCGCAATTCAGAAATAAAATGCCTGATATTGCTGTTCTTGCACAAATAGGTTTAAGACCATTTCTTTTGCTGCTCCAAAAATCTTAGGAAAGTGTTGTCAGCATAAATAGAATACTTATAATGGGGACAGCAGGCTCAGGGTTATTGACTTCTTCAGGTCTGCCTCCTCCAGACACAGCCACGTGGGGAGTTAAACAAACAGGCTTGAATGAGAGATGCCAACCTGTCCCATTAAGGAATCGGGTAGCTAAGAGGCATTCCGCTGTCTCTTTTGCAGGCTGTAGCAATGGGCAATAGGAGAGGCTGCATTACGGTGAGATCTAGACCGCTGCAAAGCAGCAACAGGAGCTCCTTCAGGCTTTGGAATTAAGCACATTGATCAGTTGAGTCAATAGTAGTTCCTGCAGCAGGCACAGAACCTCCTTGTGTGGTAGGAATACATGCATGGCGATATTGTGTCTTTCAGGTCTGGAGTCTTGTGGTCCGCTTGTTGTGCAACACATGAATCTAAACAATCAGTCCTTGGCACTTTTACAGTGGTGTTTGTCATGAGCAGGATCTAATGGGGACTTTGTCAGTGCAAGTATGCTGCTGACTTACTCAAACTTGTACATGAACTCGGCCACCAAGCTGCAGAGAGTGGCAGGTGTGGTCACTAGAGCAGAATGAAAATTAGCCAAATAACGACTCTGGATAATATCATAAAATGTAGACAGCATAGCGTGCAACTAACGTTCTTTTATCATTTCTAACACTAAGACTTGGCCATCTACATAATACACAAGATCAAAATTAGGAAAAGGTGCATTAGTGAGACTGATACAAGATTTGGTGGTTAGGTGAGCTCTCAAGAGGACACGGTCGTGAGGCTCATCGTTGTGAGCAGTGAGGATGTGAGAAGTAGGGTTCAATACAGTTAATCGTACCAGCATTATATGAGATGCAGACAATAACAGTATTTCATAGTTTGTCTCCCTCCGGTATATGCCAATGAAATACATTTTACTCTATTGGCTTAAATGTGGCAGTCTGTCAGACTCCAAATTGGGCAAGCAGACCGGTACTGCATCGCTGTTTAAGAACTTGATTTCACGGAGAATTAGTTGACCTCATAAAACAAAGTGAGTACATAGATGGCTGAGTCTAAGATTGTGAGGAAAAAAGAAAACAACCTTCAGTTGGTGCAAGAATGTAAAGTTTTTATCGCATTTCTCATCTCGTGAGCTGAGGTGTGATAGAGGGTGAAAATATCATAGATTGGCACTTCCTTTAAGCACAGTTAGCCTGATCAGGAAAACATGGTGCATGAATAACCAGGAAAGCGATGCAGATAAATAACTAGCTTCACTGTCCTGCTGGATTTGGGTTATGGTGGATTTTGCTTGCGTTACTCTGCAGCATAAAACTAATCTGTAAATAAAACTACATTTATCCTAGAAGACCGTGAGCCAGTACTGTTGCTTGTGAATTTCATCCTACCCTTTGAATACACATCAGCAGAAAGTCCTTCTTAGCGTGGTGGTTTGTGGAGCAGGCATGAGCTACCCATCTTTCATCACTAGCACCAGTTTTTAACAGCTACCCTTTTGGATCATTACTTCCTTCTGTCAAAATAAATCATTTTTCTCCTCAACAGTGGCAAGATGGTGGTTCTCTCCAAGGAATATGGTTATGTGGCCCTGACTGGTGTGGCCAGTTTTGTCATGGTGACATACCTCGCCATCAATGTGGGAAAGGCACGCAAGAAGTACAAGGTGGAGGTGAGTTTGCTTTAAGTACTTTTTTGCATGACCTAACCAATAGCTTACGAATCCTGTATCAGAAAGGAATAACTGAGAAAGTGAAGAACACAGACAGTAGAAATGGTCTTTCTTTGAAGATACTTTGGTCAGACCAGCCGAAGAACCGGAGCTTACAACCTTCAGTCAATGTTTAACCTAATATTCTGAGCTCCTGAGTTTGTCTAGTGACTGTCAAATTCGTGCATGTCATTTAGTCAAACTAAAAGTCTTCAGATCGAGAAGCCTGAAGGTAGACCAGCATCGTATTTCATTGCATCTAGGAGATGAAACGAGTTGAGAGGAGGAACTCAAGAAGATGAGCTTCAGGGAGTTGACAAATGAGGGCAGTGGCAGGACCTTGTTGAGGTGAGTGAAGTGTTGCAACAGGAGAAAAGAACTTGGGGAGCTGCTGGAAATGAGATAAGAGGAGCAAGATTGGGGGACTTTGTGGGGGAGAAAAAGAAGAAATGGGCTGATCGTAGAGACTCAGGAGAGCAGACACCAGGGGCAATTGGAGGGAAAGCATTGGAGACGATCAGGAGGAAGGATGATGAGCTACAGGTAGATGAGAATTTTCCATACTGCATCTTCTTTCTGCTCATTAGAACATTTTAATGAAGTTACATTTGTATTTCCCAGTACCCTGCAATGTACAGTGATGACCCTGAGAATGGACACATGTTCAACTGTATTCAGCGTGCGCATCAGAACACGTATGTATGCCAGTTTCTTGTGATCGATGAATGTATATGGAGTTTTCCCACTAGTTAGGGGCGAGTGCAAAGTGCTCCCCCCCCCTCTCCTATTCCTTCTTTAGGGGGATTTTAACCACGCCCATGTTACGGCAGTCACTTTTGTTGGTTTGTGGGCTTGCCTTTTAAAATCCGCTTGCTTTCATTCGTGAAAGACATGCATACATCATGCCTTTCCGGTGTTTAGCCCTCCTCTAGAGCACCGGTAAACCACTGGAAACATATGAGGCTCCATGTTTTCCGTATCGTTTCTGGACTACCTTTTTCTCTTTATTTTGCAGCTCGTTTTTTTTTTTTTCCTTCATTTAATGTGGCAAGAAAAGTCCGCTTAGGAGTTTACAACACTAATAGCTCCAACTTGACGTAATGCGAGACCGTTGCATTGCAAATGCTTGTTTTTAATTGAAAGAGAAGGCGCCTGCTTCCTGCTCACAGGTCCCCATTTCACAAATGTTGCTAAACATTCTTGTTCACGCCATGCTGCTCAACTGCAATTTGAGACACATGCCAGTGCCCTGGGTGTCCCCATTTGAGCCTCTTGGAATCTTTTTTCAGCCTTCGAATTGTAAATGTATTTGATCTTAGTAACAGCATGCATTGCCTGTCAATACCATGATACTCAGACGCTTCTGCAGTGCACAAGGAAGGAGCAGCTGTAGAAGGCTGAGTAAACATGACCACGTTTAAGGTACTCCTTTGAGCAGAGTTTGAGTTTGCATGACTGTGTGCATTGGCACAAGGCAGCCAAAAGTGCACCAGCGTATGGAGAGACCAGCTGGGGCCATATCTTAGAAGATGTAGTGCTATCCTACTCTATCTTGTTGACACAGGGCAGCAACCCTGGGTGCTGTGCTGCATTGTAACAAAAGTTACAAATTTGCCCCTCAGTGTTTTAAGTGCTTCAAAAATCAAGCAATATATATATTGCACATTCAGCCAAGTGCACACCATTCAAGGACTAGTAACAAACTTAAGGTACCTTAAAAAAAAAACAAAAAAAACCTTTGTCACCAGGAAGCTTTAAATGATTGTATGAATTAAAGTCTATACAGACTCCAAAAAAAGCCCTTAGATGCGCTTCTTGACCAATCATCAACCACACTCATCTCATTCTACAGTTTTCACAATACTGAATTAGTGAGCATCTCACAAGCCGCTGCCACATTTTTGTTTTTGCCCGTAACTCACATACTAGATGACTGTCATGCACAGCAAGCATTTAGCATTTGTATTTACCTACCACACAGTGCCTGTGGTTTTTTTTGGGGTTTTTTTTTTTTTGTTTAAACATATTCTACACAGTGCATCATGTCTTTTCAAGCATCTCACATGCTAGTCTTCAAGTATCAGTTTCTCTCATATGAGACTTTTCCTTTTTTTTAAGCATTCCTCTCCAACAAACACATACTTTGCATCTCATTTTCTGAGCATCTCATACATGAGGCTTACTGCATATGTGCCTCTTATGGCTTCTCATGTTTGTTTATTGTGAAGATATTCAGTTTGAGAGCGCTCTACACTCATGCCATCAATCTGCACTAATTCTTCCCACATATTAGAAGCAACATTTTGAAGTTGTGTGTGTTTTTTTATATATATATATATATATATATATATATATATATATATATATATATATATATATATATATAATATAGTGTTTTACCTTTCCTGCTGCAGTGAGTGCATACATTTTTTGGATCACCACATTCCAGCAACAGGAGAGCAAGTCAGTGCTTAATTTGAGCCTGTGGTTTCCGGTGCTCGGCACTGACACGCATTTTGAAACACCATTTCATATTTAAGGCAGTGCACCACAAAGTAGTGCTGTGAATTTATTTGCTTTTTTTTTTTAAATAAAAAAGCACATGCGTAAAGTGTTAACAGTTAAATATACAATTATAAATATTATCAGGTTGTTGAGGCCATTCTTACATCTTTGAGTTACTTAGTATAGTACAGATAGTAAAATGTGTAGGTCTGTAATTGTAAGTAGGTGTTGTTGGTACTGATATTGGGCAGCACTAGCAGAGACCCGAAATGGCACAAGCAGCAGTGGCATCATGATAAAGATCCTGGACCCTGGCACCTATTAGCTTACAAATTAAGTACTGGAGCAAGCAGTAGACTTCAGCTGTCTATGGTAGTAACCTCATGCACCCAACTCCCCCCGCCCACCATAGTTTGTAATGTTAAAGCAAATAATATGATTGATATGATTGGCCATAATCACACACATTGTCAACAGGGAGGCTGGATATAAAAACCTTGTTCTCCTCATTTCACATTGCCCACAGCACTGCAGGTATGGTGGCAGTAGGTTTAAATGAAAATGCACAATGAATGCCCTGGTGGTCACTGTTGGGGAGCCCTGTGCAGATTAAAATGCAGGGCCTGTTACAATATACTTTTATTAAAAATAGAAAAGCTGAGATAAGATGGCAAATCTTAGTTATTGAACTAAAACATATATATATATACGGGACCACATCTAGAGGCTGAGTAGTAGTGTCTGATAACCCTAGTGGCTTGCTAACTGGGGCTCTAGTCAAGGGGATTTTAATAGCCCTGTTTGTAAGTGCTTTAATTCTTTGTAAAGTAGATTGGGAATCCTCTTCTAGAGGCCTTGGATAGTAGATGGTTACTGAATGATAGTTACTGTTTTTATTATTGGTATACCATTACCCAAGATACTCTTCAATTCCAGTTCAATGAGCCTTTCCACAGCTAACTCTCCAAGGGCAGCAAACGGTGGGCAGTCAAGATTTAGTTGAGGTAATTGAGTGATGGTGAGTTCCTTACAGCATGATACATTAATTACACCCAATAAAATTGTTTGTGATTACAAATGTGTTTTTTTAAACACTGAGGGCTTCTTCTATAGAAGGGCATTATGGATTGGATCCTTAAAATTTGGCAGTGAGAGACACACAAAAACACCATTGCTTGGTACCAAGATGTTGCCCTTTTGCCACTGAGCTCAGGTAACTGTATTATCAAGTATGTTTAAATATTCATTGGGCCCAGAATTGGCAGACATACTCTGTAAGATGTTTCCAACAGAGAGAGCTTTCTTTACGTAGGTTGAGAAGTTACAACAGATTCTTAGTTAGTCCAGGATCATCTACGAGGCTGAAAGAGGCTTTAGTGGTCTCACCGGACTGAAAACTTGGTTACGGTCAAGTATATCTCAGAAAATATGGAATTATGTTGCTATGTGCAGTATACACAAAGAGATGATAGAGATAGTTGACTTACAAAGAGTAGCAAAAAAAAAATCCCCAATCCTGAACAGCACAAGAAAATATGGTTTTTCAGACTAAAGTTTAATATTTTATTAGAACTCCCTACAGCAAAAAAGAATGGTTGCTGACTAGTTCAGTTGCATTTTGAGGTTTAGGAATGTCAGTTAGAAAACGTTCTTTATTCTCCCCTTTTCCCCCTCCCCACTTTGTTTCTGGAAAAAAAAAAAAAAAGTAAAACTTGCATCTTCATGCACCAATTCTTTTTTATATGTTCTTTACAGAATATAAATATTAACATTGAAGCATGCCTGCAGACTGACTACTACCTGCCTTTCTCACTATTTCATCTCAGAACTTAGCAATCTGTATACTATTATGGAAGCCTGCACATCGCTGACCAGGGGCACTTTGTTTAGGGTCAATGGTAAATCCCCAATGCTGTCCCTGTCAGCCCCCAGAACTTAAGGGGCACATGTTCAAAGCCTTTTTGCATTTGCAAACAGCCCGATTCGCAGAGTTGGGCCGTTTGCTAAGGCACAAAGGTAATTTTAAATATACAAATAAACTGTGATGTGGTAACCTGTTACCGAGTCACAAATTGGGTTTGTGATTCGGTATTAGGAAGGGACGTGTTCAGGGTCCCCCTTCCTAATAACGAATCACAGTGGTATGTATAAATGTTTTGCAACCAAAATAACGTTGCAAAACATTAATGATTTACCCATTTCCCAAACCCACCCACTACGTGTCCGTGCCATTATAATGTTCCAATGATAAAAACGATCTTGTGTGCCTTGCTCTTGTGGTGTCAGTCGGTGTTCTCGCCCTTTCATTCCATTGCTCTGTTCTTCTGGTTTAGGTTGGAAGTGTACCCGTCTTACCTGTTTTTCCTCGCAGTTGGTGGAATGGCTGTCCCGGTAAGTAGGAAGTTCTCACGTAAAATTAGGATACATTTCTGAATCCAGGATTTCCACTGTCCTCTCGCTTTTGGGTTATTGATGAACACCTACAGAGGGTTCCAGATGGGCTAAGAATCTTTCTGCTTTTCTAACTACTAACAAACTGCGCTTCAATAAAAAAAGGGAAATCAAGAGAATTTGGTGTGCATGGCTCTGATGCTGGGTCCACATCGTTATCCCGGTGCCACCGGATGGCATTCTGCAGTTATTTTCTTTGATCGAATTAATGCATGAAAATGGATAAAGGAGTCCAGACAAACTGACCTATCTCCAAGAGCTTCATTGGAGGGTGTTGTTATTGCTCACCTAAGTGGCACTTCCTTTGTCAACAATGAAATGGTGAGTTGACCCTGCTGGAATTCGAATATTTTGAGGTGCGCAGTGTTCTTGTGCAGTCTTTCAAAGACTCCTCTCTCTCACCATCTTTCGTTTCGTTTATAATTAAAACGAAAACATAGATTGCAGCTAAAGTACCCTTTAAAAATGTAAATTTTCAAGTCTAATATTTAATACATAATTCTAATTTCAGAAAGTAGGGAGCAAAATAGGTGTTCTCAAAATCTTCTAAAAAAAAAACCCTGGATGGAGTCAAGTAGGTTAAAGCATGTCCTGTGGATAAAGGTAATCATCCTTGGAACTTGATGACATTATTATTACTTAGTTCAGATTTGTTAAGAGAAGTCATTGCCAGTAAACAATGTAATTATGTTGGTGGATACATATTTTTTTATATTGCACGGTACATCAAATCTAGAGGTATGTAAGTAGCAAGCAGCATCAACTCATCAATCTCAGAATTATGAATGGCGGAGTCGGTCAACCAGGATTTGAACTTGTGACCTCAAAGTTAGAAAGATTTCACGCTCATGCTTTTCTATAAATGAGCTGTAACAACCTCCTTGATGGGACGCCACCTGCAACTACATTCTCACCTTCATGATGTATACCAGACTCCCATCTTAGTCGATGAGTAAATAACACCCACCCTTGTGGTGTACACAATACTTCACCTCCGCCAGTAACATGCCACCCACATACTGTACGCAAGTCTCCATCGGAGGAGTTAATGCCTCATGGTGTACACAAGATTCTATCTGAGCCAATAATACACCACTCTTATGGCGTATACAATACTCATATGAGAGGAGTTGTATCCTGAGAGTATCTGAGTTTACAGTACCCCCCACCTTCATTTGATCTGACGCTACCTGAGAATAGAACACTCATCCCCACACTTGAGAGTTCACTACCTGAGGCCACAGTGCTATACCTTAGTACATAAGAATGTAACTGGCCTACTCACCCGCTCTGATCACTAGCTAGTTTGAGCCTAGAAGGCCATAGCTTCACATCCTCTTATAACCTTATTTATGAGAGTGATGCTTTGTAGCCTCTGTTGGAACTGTGTATAAAGTTTCGACCTCACCCTAGAGTTCATTTGAGGCCACAGCTTTCACCTTCATACGAGTTAGTTTGAGGATAGAGCACTCCAACACACGATGCACATGAGAATGTGGTTGTGACTGCAAACTAGCAGCTGCTTTATTTTAATACATTCGTATCCAGTGTACTCGGTGTTCAATAGAGCAGTCGGAACAAGAAACTCATAAAATTGTTTAAATTCAAAATTTTAGCGGTCCTGGGAGATCTCAGTCGACCAACTTTGTTGCAAAATCTCTACAGTTTGCATTCTGGCCTCACTTTTAGAAGATCTTTACAATACAATAAATCCAAATATGTAAATACAAATATGAGTGGCAAAGGGCCCCAAAAGTGTGTACCTTTTGAGCTTACGGTCTTCCCTCACCCAGTGCCATGAAGGGCAGTGGACATATGTGAAATACAAGAGTTACACTTTGTGAACTAAACAGCGGGCGTACATGACTGTTCAGTCTTCGTTTATTCAGTGACATTAGTTCCTTTAGTCTTTGTTTTTTTTAAATTGGCTTTCAATGTTTATCTTGCTAAAATGCACTTTAATGCAAATCATTAATTTGTCTATGATGTGCTTTCATTTTAAAGCATATTGTTTGGATCAAATGCCTTTTTCAGCATGACAACCAAAGCAACGTGTTTAGTTTGGTAATTCTTCCATGTAATGATTTGTCTTTCAGCGTGCAGCTAGCATCCTTGGTGTGAGCTGGATCATTGGACGCCTTATGTTTGCGCATGGCTACTACACTGGCGGTACGTTCATGAGCTCTGATATTGAATAAGTGCTTACCGGTTAACAGCCCACTGATTGAAAACTGATATATATATTGCCTTGCCCAAAATCTCACTAATTGCTCTATTGCAGTATCCTGTAGCCTTGTCCGTTTTACATACAAATACGTTTCCAGTGCTTATTTGTTCAACTCCTTTGATGCCTGATCCTAAATATATATTTCTGTTGGACTGATCTAGCGAAGAGGCAACATTTGCTGGAGCCTTGGCCATGGTGTGAGTTTTTCTGACTGAGCGCCACCAGGCAGTTTTTCAGTGTCCTTCCAGCGCAACACAGTAGCACAGAGCACAATTTCAATTTGGCAAACTGGATACACGTTCTCTTCCTTTGTGAAGACTACTTGTGTTGCAGAGCAAAGGGTAAATTATTTGCAAAGCATTAAGGGCTAGATGTATAGAGCTCGTTCTGAGTTTGCAAATTGGCCGATTCGCAGAATTGGGACGTTGCGATTGCAAAAATGTTTTTTTTTTTTTTTTTTTTCCAATAATGTAGAAAAGCCATAATGCAATTCGATGAGGGGTTTGCAATTCGGTACTTGGAAGGGGTGTGTTTAGGGTGTCCCTTCCAAAAACAGATTGTTTATGAAAAGTATTAATGCTTTGCGACCTCATTCAGTTCGCCAAACATTAATCTTTACCACCTCCTCCAAGGAAGTAGTAGGCCAACGGGACCCCTTCCCCTTTGTGAATATTGACAAAAACATTTGAGTAGGCAGTAGTCCTTTGGACCGCTACCTACTATTAAAAAATGTAACTTATTTTTTTATTGCAGCTGTTTTCCTTTAAGAAAAACCGGTTGCATTAAAAAAAATATATATATATAATTTAAAAGCAGTCACAGACATGGTAGCTGATCCCAGCAGGCAGCCATCCATGTGATGGCTGTCATTCCTAATGGGTCACAAAATGTGACCTACCTCATCAATATTCATGAGATAGGTTGATTTGTGACCCACAAGGAATCGCTAATTTCAATTTAAGTCTTTCATACGTTATGAATTGTGATTTCCAAATTGCGATTTGGTGAAAATTGCAATTTCGAAATTGCAATTCCCATGTTCGTATATCTGGCCCCCATAAATTGAGTAGCAAAAAATGTGAATATAAACCTTATTAATTACAGAGCACTCATTGCCTAGCATGGGTAAAATGATAAGTGTGTGTTCCTGAATGGTAGTTTCCTTGTTACATTGGCAGCAGGCTGGACAGTTTGATATTCCTTAAGGTTTGCTTTTGAGCGTAAAAGTTTGCTTTACTGCGGACCTATGGACGTCTGCCCGGCTGTGGTGCAGCTCCTTTTGCGAAGGACTAACTGAGGCTGGGAGATTGAGGGAGGCAAACTTTAGCATGATGACACAAATGGCGGCCTGCCAGCATATTTGTTCTCAGGCTAACAGAGATGCGTGTCAGACAGACAAAAGACCAAGAGATTGTGTCTCTACCTCCATATTCAAATGAGTATACTGGATCAATATATGCAATTCCAGTGTGGCGGGCTGCTGACTCTGATACAGGATAAGTTATGGCTGCTTGCTGGCTATATATGAGCCAGACAGGTCCATAATTATTCCAAGTTGAGGGGAAGCAGTACATTTGGAACCGAATGAGTGATCAGCTCTTGGACGGTCCCTGACTATTACCAGTAGTGATTACTCTTAAGTGCAGGATACATCTCCTGAGGAGAATTGTGAAAAGGCATCTCATGTCTGTTCCAAGGGGTGTGTCCCTCCAGATAATTAAAGCATGCTACTCCATTAGGTAAGATGGCATTGGGACGGCAACCCTTGATCTGCTCACCTACTTGGTGGAATCTGAGTCGAAATCAGCACTTGGAGATGTCTCCTAAAGAGAACAGACAGAAGCCACTTCCATTTGAAAAGCATTAATTCTTTACTCCGAGGCCCTTAACCCCTCGGGATCAAAGTGGATATCATCGAATATGCCAACCCAAATACCAGGCACAGTCTGGAGGTATCCAGGTTAATGGTAATGAAGCAGGAGCTCCAAAAAATGGCTTTTGCGGATCATGTGACAGACAATTCGTAAGAGGATGGCCAAATATGTTAAGAGCTGGCTAGTTGCTGGGCAGACAACTAAAGTAAAATCAATGAAAAATTCATAGACTTAGTTGGCTGGAGGATGACATTGTATCTTCTGTATTACTGCGGGGAAACAAAGTTGAAGCCTTAGAAAATACTAAAAGGGCCATACTCATAATCATCTTAATGTCAACTGTTCAGATATGTATGTTTGAATTGACACCTCACGGTTGATTTGAAAATGTGAATTTGTGTTAATTAAATGCTGCGGTGTTGGGCGACAACGCAAAGTATCCCATATCCATGTCCAGAACGAGATTTCTTACTAAAGCTCCAACTAGCAAGAAAACCAGAAGAAGTGCACAATGCGGAGCATGACTCCACCCATCAAATATTAGGCGATTTCCACAGCAGTAGTGGGGCTAAGAAATCGGAGTAGGGATGGTACTATAATTCATATTTTTCCTGATCTCAGCAGCATCAGAGATGAGCTACAAATCATTTACCAAGCATTGGCTAAGCCAATAGGTCTCACCTATACAGGAGCTATTGACTTTGGTAGTGTCCTTTTGCTATTTTGTACATCAGTGTGGCTGCTGTTCAGCATGGCTAAAAGTTAGTGGCGTGGATTGAGGGAGTAGTGTTGAATGCTCAGTGGTTCAGTGTCAGAATGTGGAGTGGAGTGGCTCGGCTCTTGAGTGGGGCGGGTGGATTGGATTGGATCAGAGTGATAAGACTAGGATGGAGTGGGGTGGTTTCGATTTGGGTGAATTTGAGTGGAATGTGTTAGACTGGACAGAAGTGGAGGGACTGGAGTGGGGTGGATTGGAATTGAAGTGGGGCAGGTTGCTTTGGATTGGAAGTGCTGTGGGTTGGGTCGTACTGCATGGTTATGTCTTGAAGTATAATTTTGAAAAAAAAAATTACACAGAAAGAAACCATGTTGTTTTGCAATATTTAGAACAAGATAACAACCCTTCTTTTGAGAACAGCCCCTCGAGCAAAAACAAACTAAAACATGAGTGCAAAGTGAGAAAAGAAAACTTGGCTTAATAAAAAAGCTAACTATAGAAAATACAGCTTTGTAATTTTGTTTGTCCTTCCGGACATGCTTTTTCCAGTCACGCGCCTTCTGTTTGCAGGGCATTTGAAGTTAAAAAGAACAAAAATAGTACCTCAGTCATGTTGAGAGCAGAGGACGGGCACTGATTAAGCTGAATAATTCATTGCTTTATCCCTGCTCCCCAGACAGTAACGGGAATGATGAAGTGCCAGCCATGACCAATTACGAGGCTGTAAAGAAGAGTGCCAAGCAATCCAACAAATGATGAGCAGTGGGCGGGCTCCAAGCCCTTTTCTAAATCCAAAACCGTCTCATGCGATGCACTAGCGCAATCTATCACGGGCTCGACCCTAAAAAGGGCCTAAAGTCCTGGAAATGAGGGACCCCATTATGATGACCATCAATCTACGAGTGAAGAAAGAAGGAAAGGTGCACATTTTTGTCAGACCAACTGTGCAAACCACATTCTTGATCTTAAGCAGAAATCCATACCTGTTAATATATTGGTTACACCATTATAGCTTTGCTATAGCAAATGCCATTTGGGATATTGAGTTACTCTCTCTGCCTTGCTACTTGTTTTTATGTTTAGGGTGAAGGGTGGTATGCTTTGAAATCGTATTCTTGTGAACCCTTTCAAACACTGGTGGAGGGGGCAAATATTGTCAATGACTGGGCTGGAGTTTAGGTAGTAATATACTTTTACTTGTCCGGTTGTTCCAAATATAGGCCATGCCACGTCAGCATGTTAAATTTAAAAAAATAATAATAATAATAAATAAATAAATGTGCCAACAGAGCAGATTACAGGCTCTATGTGCGTCCAGCACCATTGCAAATCAAATGTATTGTTATTGGCATGGCCAAGGATGTATGTCAAGAGTCGGGTATTCCATGGAGCAGTTCTGCCTCCTGTGAAAACAGGTTATTCGTCATTACCTTCACTGCAGGGCAGAGTCCAAGCTCATGACCGCTAATCTTGCCAACATTTCACAATTTGCTTTTGCAAGCTATTGAAAGCTTTTGTAACATTTGCCACAGTCAGATGATTATCTGGCTTGGTAAGTCTTTGTAAACCATGTTTAGGTCAAGATCCTTTCAAAGCTCTAGTTTGGTACAATTAAGGTGACAGTTCATGTAGTTTAGCGGCCAATTAAATCCTAGAGTTTTCATGTGGAGCTCAGCTGCTAGACTGGCGGACCAGAAACCTTTTGCAGTAAACGTGTTTGCCGTGAGAAAAGGTTGATTCTAGAGTGAGTGATAGATATTTGGAGGAAATACACACTTTGGTACCTCTGGACTACTAAGACTTTTAGTAATGCATTGTGATTTATAACCCTGTATAAGGATGGGTCCATCAATCATTCTCCGAGAGGTGGAAACACAATTATGATTCTTGTTACCTTTTTTTTTCTTTTTTTTTTTCTTTCATATAAAGTCCTTTTTTATTTGTGAGTATCAAACCTTTACCTGGATTTTCCTATCGATCTTGACTGCATAAACATCATAAAAACATGTAATGACAAAAAGCCAACAAGTGTTTTGAGACAACAGTCACTTCTTTGCGGCTAAAGTAATCCATTATTTTGTTAGTAGGAATAACTAGATACCTACTCAAGTTAAATTATACAGAGTATTTATCCCCAGGATTATGGTAACCAAAAGAATAAAATGTATTGTTGTAGAGATAACTTAATAATTTGTCAAATTCTATTCTTTCATCATATCCACGAAAAGGGTATCGGTATTGATTGAGCACAGTCACAATCTCGACTTCCAAAATAAAATCAGTAATATTATCAGGGAGGTGAAAATCAAATAAAATAAGATTCTAGAAATTATCAAGCTATCCCTACAAACATTTTATTCGTTTGGACACCCATTTCTTAGGGATGAATACTCTATAATTCAATTCAAGAAGATATCTAATTATTCCTACTAAAAATACATTGGATTACTTTAGACTTGAAGAAGCAACAGTTGTCACGAAAAACGTGTTTGCTATTTGTCATGAACTGCTTTTAATGAAGTTAAGAAAATCAAGATTTAACATTCATGAATAAAAAAACATTTTAGAAAATAAAAACAAGGATCAAAATTGTGTTGTTTCTGCCTCTTGGAGAACGATTGATGGACTGACAAACTTTTAAAGCTGTGCTGGACTCGTAAGCAGCATATCTGGGAGGATTAGTGCTGGGCAATAATCCTGCTTAGCTGTTTAGTGTAGGTGCTTCTTTATGTTCCATCTAATGTTAAATGTTCTCTGTGAGCCTTCCTTAGGCATTGGATTTTAAATGAGAACCTATGGCCTTGTTCGCTTTAAAGGCTATCTCTTATTTATGGCTGTCTGCTTGTGACCCCTTCTATGCCTTGGCCATTTTCTTCTTAATGTTTTGACGATTCAAATTCCTTAACATTTGTTTTCAATAGTGGCATGATGTCACAGTTCTGTTTACTTAGATGAAGAATGTTTCCCTTTAGATTGGTTCTTCACTACTTTGCTGTTCTGGGCGATATTTCCTAAATCACATAATTACAAAAGTATAGATAGCTAGAGCTCTAAGTCAGAAGGTGTAGGGGCATGCTGTATTTTCCCTGCGTTAGGTAGGATGCAGAGAGAAGAATGAACAGTCCGTGAAGAATATGAAAAGCAGATAGCTTGAACAACTGTATGTTAAAGTAATTGGAGGATATATCAACAAGAGTGTCCAGGATTAACCATCTTTAAGCCTCCAACAAGTTAATAAATTCAACTGTAACTTTGCAACAGTTTGGGCATAGAACAATTTACAGTCTTGCTAACAAAATAGCTTGAACAAATGATTGCTGTGGAATAGTTGCCTGGTACCTTGTGACTGCTTGTTAGCGAAGCATGTTATGTTAGAAACTCGTTCAGTATGAACCACTTGATGTAGTGCAGTACAAACATTCAAAATATGAGTAAAGTTTATGCTAAAGACTTGGGGTCAGATTCACAAAAGTAAACTTAAACTTTGTGTACCCTTACACTGTAAGTGAAATTCACAAGTGACCTGCTGAGGTTTACGACACTGCCTGTCCTGTGTTTTTTCTGTGAAGAGATTGACATATACATACAAGTGTGAATACTGAGCAATCAGGGTGGAGATCTATGCACATAAAAACATAGGATATGCAGAGTGGTAAAATTCTGCACTTAGTTTGTGTGAGTTTACACTTAAAGTGAAATTCACAAAGTGTAAGTTTACCTTTGTGAATCAGGTCCTTAGTTTCTTAAATACGTAAACAGTTAATAATTCAGCCAAATATAATACATTAGAATGTGAGGCCATGAGCTTTGTAATAGGTGCTCTATTGCGGGACTGCGATCAATGTAAATAGAGAATGGGATGCTTTTAAGGGTGGTAATTATTCTCTCGAAGTTGATTCATAGTGGCGCTTTCATGACGCATTCTGTTTCCTCTGTAGTTGTAGTATCCAAGAATCACTTTGTTGTCTGACCCTTCACAGGTCTATCTTGATTATTTTAGGTAGTTTACCAGTAGCTTAAGCAGTGGAACTTCCTAAATCCTATGTTATTTTTTTTGTCATGTGTTTATGCTTAATTGAATTTGTATGTTTTTCATGCATATGTAACTAAATCAGAACAAACTCTTTCATTTAATGCGTGCTTTCATAATGGGCCATATCTCAAGGAGCGTGTTCCTTCATGTGAGCGACCTCTGCGTCACCTTGTGACATCTTCAGTTTCCTTTGAGCCCCATTCTGGGGAGTTTTCTCTCTTTTAACCGCATTTAAGTTTGTTTTGTAGAAATTGGAGATGGTCCATATTGCAAACTTGTGGTTTGTTCTAAAATGTTTGGGGAGTCTTTGGTCCCAAATTGTGTGCTTTGGATGTCGAGAAACATTACACGTCTAAGTTAACAATCTCGATTTAATTTACAAACTTTTATACGAATATCTTGGTGTCCATCCTTATCTTGTCATGCCACAGGGCCTTTAGATTCTCTGGCTCTGGTTTTCCCATGTTTTTGCTAGATTTTCTAAGCCTGACACTTTGTCTGAGAGCTTACCCTTGGTGGGTTGTCTTCCAGTCTTGTAATTCAGCAGTTAAATTTTGAGAGTTTCTTACTCCTACAAATATCTTTCAAGCACAGGGATGCAGGGTGTGTTGATGTAGATAGCGGAAGTTAACTTTAGACTCTTCTGTAGCTGGTATTGTGTATTGTCCCTCATAGTTATTAGTTTATACATTATTGTATTTTGCTTTTCTGGGTGGTTGTATCTTTTTTAGAGAATCCTTTTGGCAGTTATATGGCTTCTATGTTGAGTGCTAGGTTGGGGGTGGAAGCGAGGCCTGACAGCTCAAGTGGTATGTTGCATGATAGGTGCGTCACATGATGGGTGCGTGATGTGACAAGTGTGTTGTATTGTGGAGAAGATCACTCTGGGAGCTATATGGCTTTGGTTCAGTGTTTAAAATGTGGGAATGGACTGCCTTGTGATGTTTGCCCTGTGAGGGACGGTTGTGTGGAGATGGTTGCATCTTGGTGGTGGGTAGCTCATGGACATTTGTGAAATGAACACTGGAAGGAGTATTTAGCATTTTTGTTGTGGGTTATGGACTGCTGGAGTGCATGGTGATTATTGCATTAATGCACAAAATATAAAGCATTATGGTTGGATACATAACATAGTCTTAAAATGATGCCTTCATTTGTATTGCAATGTGTTAATACATTAAACTATAAGCCAGTTGAAATGCTATGTGAGTAAGAGTAAAAAGCATATGTGTAAAGTGTAGAATTCTGGCATCTGATTAAGGCTTCTAGCTGCCATTGCTCTTTTGGCAGCTATAAGGACTATGGAGCTGTAGCTGTGCCAAAGCTTCAGTACAGCTTGGTTTAAAAAAACACTGCAGTTGTCTTCATTCTTGAAAATTGTTAGCATGTTCTAGTTACCTGGAGTACTTAATTCACAAAGTAGTTCTATTTGAAACCAGCTGCCCTTCACAGCAGATGGTTGAATACTGGAAATATTGTGTTAGAAATGGTTAATCCTACCTAGGGTGCCTAATTACTTTGCTTAAAGTTTTGTATAGTTGTCTACCTGCCAAATAAAAACTAGTGTCCCTGCCAGACCACAGTACATCTTAGTATTTTTTTTGTCGGTCTCTTTACAGATCCTGGTAAGAGGCAGCGCGGAGCCCTGGGATCCTTTGCTCTCCTTGGCTTAGCTGGGACCACGCTGTGCTTCGCCTTCCGGCATCTTGGGTGGTCCTCGCCCCTCAAGGCCTGGTGCTGAGCAGCCTGACTTGGCATTCGAGAACAGAAGGAGCCATTTTGATGGTTGTCATACATCAATTCCATCCACTTCTTCTGGGATGCCTGCCTTAACATGTCGAAATTTAAAGCACTTTGTATTTGAGTTTTTTCTAAATAAAAGACCTGTATGTGATTGATTACATTACGTTTTATGTGCATTGGTGTGAAAATGGGATTCCTTGAAAGCATAGAGAAAACACATAATATAAAATGAGAGCTCTCCTAAGTGGCGCACTGCACAAGATCAGTTTGAGCAGTGCCTTTTGACTTTTTGTGAGCATTCTCCCACAGTATGTTTTGAATGTCACAGCTTTCCCATCTTTACAGACTTGCTTTCCTGCCACCTCCTTCCCCTCTTGTTTTCCAGTGCAGGACCTCAACCAAAGTTCCATTCAGTCACTAAAAGAGAGCATCAAAGGTTCAGTTTATGTGCGTATTTCTTGTCAGTTCCCCTTAGAGTGGTGCACTTTTTGTTTTTTTACACTGAGGGGGCCAGTGGCAATTTGCTGTCTCGTCCTCCCTGGGGGTGGAAAACGTTTTAAAAAGTAAGATGGTGTCCGTGGGGGCAACAGAAGAACAGGTGGGTAAAGTAAAAGCCGTAGGAATGGTGGTAAAGCAGCACCGGAGGGGAGCAATATGGGGAGAGAAGCACACAAGCGCAAAAGCAGCAGTCCGTGTGAAGGAGGCAGGTAGTCTGGCAGGGGAGGAAAAATATGAGAGAGGGCTTGCAACACAAGGGGGACACTAACTGGGAGCGTGGGATGTGGTATTTGGTAGGGGTACAAACACACAAGGCAGTGTTGGAAAACTCATGGACTGCTTAAGTAAAAATAAAAAGTAGTTCCCTAAAAGTGAGCAGTGAAAGGATAGAAGCCATTCGGGTGCAGAGATGGTAAAAAGGGAATGCTCTAAGGGAGGGACTGGCACGAGCTGAACATGCTGGGACAAAAAAAACTTTCTAAGAAGCATGCAAATGAGTACCAAAGTCAACCAATGGTAAGCAATGGGCAGGCTGCAAGACTCTGTAAGCAGTGCTTAATTTGAGCCTGAGATCGCAGGTGGGGCCCATCCACACTACTTTTTGGGTACCATCTCCTATTTTGCATTATTAAATTGTGAGCCATAGCAAAAAGACACACAGGGTGAAAGCAATAGGAAAAGAAAGACAGAAAAGAGAAAACGGGAACCGGCAAGCATGAGCTAAAAAGGAGCGCAGGAAGTCGCTGGTGGTGGATTAAAGAGGCTTGTGGTGGAATCAAAACTAAGCAGCTTTGATATTCGGCCTGCTGGCATTCATTAGCAGCAGCTGTGGTCTTCTGAGCAAAGCTTTGGACCCCAGCACTTATTCTTCTACAAATTAAGCACTGCCTGTAAGTTCTTAATAATACCATAATAGGTATTTTGCAACCACACAGCTTCTGCTGTCTAGTATGCTCTTCCTAAAAAAAAAAAAAAGTGCAATTCTGCAAACATTGTGTTCATAATGGCATTCAAACCGTAGAAACAGTAGGCATTGTGCCCACATGCGGTGCAGTGAATTAGCAAAAATGGCAGTGTTGAGAATACCTATATTTCGAATCTTTGTGCTATTTATCTGTCCCACAGTGTTTTAGTGTTCATTGTTATGAATAATTGTCACTAGGATTAAAAAGCTGCATTTATTGGTCGTAGATCACACAGAATATCTCAGACAACACGGCCCTACTGCAATTGGACTCGTGGGAGGCAGGAACCTTGGGGATCTACAAGCTTTCAAAAAGACATAAGACTGCCATCTGTTTCACAGACCCGGCCCTAGTGCTCTCAAGGTTGCCAATCATACTGAAAAGGAAACCTGCGACAGCCCCCAGTAGTGTAGTTTGGAGGAATGCTGTAAGTCTATGGGCAGGGGATGAAGCAGTTGCCCTTCATAGGGAGGTCAGAGGGCTTTGACGCCATCCGATAGCTCTGAAATGGGATCACTGATTATAGTAGTTTCGGGAGACTGTGGGCACTAGGATCCTGTTTCCTGGGTGGACTCATTGAACTAATTACGTAATCAGTTGGGAGGTGTTTGATGAAACGTTTTAGTTTAAATGTTGTAGGCTGATGAACAAAGGCATCAGCTACGAGCTCCATGTGTGGCGTGTTTTTGTGTGTGCTCCTGGGCTGTTGAGGATGCTACAGTTGGCGTTGAGGATGCAATATGTGCCCCAAAGTAACAGGACTGCTCTCCCTGAGAGTTTGCAGTGATGCAACAAACTGCTTGTGCGTCCCACGTGCACCCCAAGCCAGTGCAAAGAATGTTGGCATATGTGGAATGCAAGCTCCACTTGAAACAACATGGGAGGAGCATGATAAGGCTCTCAAACAAGTTTCAATTACTCACAAATGCAGGTATTATGTTAAATGCGGTGAATTTCACAAAAACAAACTCTGGTACTTTGGGCACTTTTTTTTGTGATTGAGGGGGGATGACTCCCGGATAAAGCACAACAACTGTCAGATACCAGTCTCCCACAAGATGTCACCATATTTCTGTTCTCCATGTGGCATGGCCAGCTATTGTTCATGATATGTTTGTGACTTTCCTACAGTGAGTGCCCCATTGTGAGACCTGAACAAATGAAATTTCCAGTTCTGTTGGTCCTCTGAATGCGACTACATGCAGCATGCAGTTGAAAATACGACTGATATGGCCTATTTTGATCCTAAATTGCACACTGAGATTACTGTTGTTGCGAGCCACTTAGGACTGAGGCAATCCTTGCTCAGTATAGTGGACATCCAAATGCTCTGAGACATAGTGGAATAGGCCAGCTGAAGTTTGTCTGACAGAGAACATGCCTATTCCCAACTGGAAAAGAGAGTCTGGCTGTAGTGTGGGCCTGTGAACACTTTCATGTGTTTCTGTCTGAAAAGCAAGTCACGATTGTTACAGATTACCAAGCGCTGCTCACCATAATCAGGAATCCAAAAGACAAGATGTCCCCTCGCATTGAGAGGTGGAAGGGTGCTTTCACAAGAGTACGACTATACAACTGTGAATAAGCCAGGCAAGAACCAAAATCCTACAGACTATTTCTCATGAGTACCACTACAGTGGCACAGCTCAACACAGAAAACTGCTGAAGAATACATCAACTTCATTGTAAAGTCCAGCATGCCAGTGGCATTATCCATCGAACAGATAGTTGCCATTACAAATGCAGATAAAAACACGCTTGTCCTTCAAAAACATTGCAGCACAATCATGGAGACGGTATTAGACCTTTGAGTGACTATGTTTAATTTCAAACGTAGAGAAATGTACTAGATGAACTGTTTGTCACAAAGGAAGGCATTGTGTTACGAGGCTCGAGTATTGTCATACCTGGGAGTCTGAGACTGCAAATCACTGAACTTGCTTATTAAGGACATTGTGGCATTGTCGCAAAGTTAGCCCTGAGAGATAGAGTGTGGGTCCCTAGCTTGGATGAGAGAGGTGAGAGAGATTTGAAGGAGTCATTTATGCAATTGCTTCTCCCCAAAAGTGACCCAGCATCCATAAACCATGTCTGATCTTCCTGCACGTGCGTGGGAAAGAGTGGTTGTGGACTTCATTGGGTTTCTTGCAAACGGACACCATCTAACGGTGGTCATTGATGAGAATTCCTGTTTTCCTCTGGTAGAAGATATGTCATCAACAACCCAGAACAAAGTGATCGAGTGGCTGGACGACATATTTGCAGTATAGGACATAGCAGACACCCTCAAGTCTGACAAGGGACCATCATTTAAGAGCAAGGAGTTTAAGGAGTTCCTGACTAGGCTCAATATCAAGCACCAGAAAAGTACACCCTTGTAGCCTCTGGCTAACGGAGTCATGGAACACTTTATGGGAACCCTGAAACAAGTGATCCAACGTGCATCAATGGAAGAAATTGATCAGAGTTGGGCATTATCTCAAGCCCTCCGTGCTGATCATTTGACTCCTCACTCTACCACCAGTGAGTCCTGCCATCTTCATGATTGGGAGAGCTGTAAGAAACAACCTACCTCAGTGGACCACTGAACTACCTGCGATGAAGAGGTCTGTGCTACTGATGCTGCTCAAAAATGTCAAATTACAGCATGCTGATTAATGTTGGAGAGCTCAGGAGATCGTCTTCAACTAAGGTGACTTGGTTCTTGGCAAGCAAAAACAGAAGCAAAAGACTGATCCTCCATTTGATGTTGAGCCTCTGAAAGTTGTGAATTGCAAGGGACACATAACTGTGCAACGTCCTGGCAAATCCATCATAAGTAACTCGTCTTATTTCAGACATCTGTTGCGAAGATATCCGTTCTCGGTAACCCCAGATGAGGTTGTTCCAAATGAAAGCCCAGATCAGACGTTAGACCCTGAATCCTCTGTGTCCATGCAGGATACAATCAGATTATCTCATATCATGTGGTCTGGCTGAACAGTGCGAGCACTTGGACGATTGAGAGGGGCGGTGTAGTGTCTGGGGACTGTGAGCACTAGGACCGTGCATCCTGGGTGGACTCAACAAATGAATTACATATTCATTTGGGAGGTGCACCTTAAAGGTTATAAGATGATGAGACGTTTTAGTTTGAACATAGTATGCTGGTGTATAAAGATGCTATGAGCTTAGTGTGTGGTGTGTTCTTGTGTATATTTCCAGGCTGGGGAGGATGCAACAGTTATCCCAGTTTGCAGAGTCTCAGGTGGATGATGCCATATACCTGTGAGTTTGTTTCCCTTACTGGACCTGTCCCCCAATTCCTCCCCCCTTCCCCCACACACACACCCCCAATATTTTTTTGCGAACGGCTTGTACGCACCCTAACTCTGATTTCCAGCCCAATGCGGCCATGCAGCAGATAAGGATGTATGCTTCTTCTTACGCCTTCATTGGCGAGTCCTAAAAATATCTACCTATTGCTCCTTTTTTCTCCCATGTTCAGGGCCCTCACCAAAGGTTGGGTTCCAAATGCGGCCCCATGCCATATTTGTACCATCTTCATTAGCCATTCAGGAGTGCCCCGAGATATCACCCATTCCTCCTGGTCCTTACCCTTCCTAGTTTGCAAAGATCCAGCCATAGTAACATACACTTATGTGCCCGCACATGTACCTTTAAATCTCCTTAGCCGGTTTCAGTCTGGTATTTATTTCTCACCTATTTAAACCCTGGGGCCACAAGCACGGACGATGGATCCAGTAGCAGTTGGTGACATTTGAAAGTGGTTGGGCGTAAAAGTTGCTGGTGAATGCACTGTGGCGATCGAGTGTAGCGAGCGAGTCTGACCGAAACAAATGGGATTCTGGGGGATTTCCCTGAGAATTTTTTTTAAAAAGAGTGGGTAAAATAGTGCATTATCAGGCAAATTTGAGAAAGCAAGGTGGTTACTACAGCAAATGTGATAGTGTAGTTATGACATCAATAAACAGATTTCATATGATAATAATGTAGGTAGCTGGTCATTCAATATAACCACGGAACATAATAACGGAGTTTGAGATAACAATGCTGAGTACCTCACAGATATCTTTATTTATGTATATACCTTTCGAAATTAAATCTACTGAGGAAATACAAGCTATTGTGATTTGTCCGACTGGACACAATGAGACAGCAAGGAATAAAAATTAAAAGGTAGTAAGGGCACCCTACAAGGTACCGACTAAGTCTCATTGACAGCAACCAACCATAAAGTTAACATTAGACAGACTGAAGTCGGGCATACACCAGTGATTCCATTGTCTCCAATATATGTACAGCAGATAAGGAACAACTGAGCAGCTCACAAACTACTAGCAATCAAGAAATGTTAGGATTAACATATTGTTCACTTTTTGTAGTCAAAATCAGCACGTCTGTCTTTTAATAGCTGCAAACTTCTCTATGACTTGAACATTAAAGTTTGATTCATTTAACAAGGTCTCTCTCTATAGAGAGCATTGCTAAAGCATTCATTCTTTCCTCAATCATGGTGTTCCACAGGAATGTCTTGATTCTGTTTAAAGTGGAAAAACATTGTTCTGACTCTGCTGTTGTCAAAGGAGTGGTGATGACTATTTTTATTAAAGCCACTGTCTCTGTAAGTGACATTTCCATATTAAGTTTCCGAATTAAAGCAAGCAAAGAAATGGCACCAGTGGCCTCCCGATACACATGCAATGAGTACAGTTCAGTTAACTCGGTACTCAGATCCTCTTTGTTGAGCATAGGATAAGCTTCCAGAGGCTCATTCAGTGCTTGCTCTGGGAAAGTAACATCATAGTTTGCAAACTGATCACTTTGCAGTAATGTGGCACTCACCAAATGCTTTGTAAAGGAAAAACGTTCCTTCGCATGCACAATTATAGTGTCAGATTTTTCCTTTGCAATTAGGACCAGACTGCTGATGTTTTTCCCGCAGTTTGAGAAATTCGAATCGTTTGGCAGTCTGCTGTCTAAACTAACACAACCCACCTCTCCTCCAACTTGACAGCTATCTCGTGGAATGTCCACTGCCTTACTCACTATATCAAAAGGGAAAAGATATTGGCCTATCTGCAGTCCCACAGGGCAGATATTGCCCTACTGCAGGAGACCCACCTATCCCAACTCGAATCCGACAAACTACACTGTGACTGGGTGGGAAGAAAGATCCATAGCAGCTGCCCGCCTCCGGGCCAAGGCCAACCCGGAAGTGTGGCATCGCCATTCTCTTTAGGAAGTCCCTTACCCTCACCATCCTGAAAACATGGTCGGATACCGAGGGTCGCTATATCTTGGCCAAGATGGAGATAGCGGACAAGTTTCTATGTCTGGGTTCGATCTACGCCCCCACTGGGAACAATCGATCTTTCTTTCTTTCTCTCAGATGCCTCCTCACTGAAATCGGTGCCTCACATTACCTTCTGGGAGGGGATTGGAACCTTACTTTTGATCCAGTTCTCGACAACTCGGGCCTCTTAGGTCACTCTAACCAGTCAGACAGAGCCCTCCTTCATGACACTCTAGCCGACCTTGGCCTAATCGACCCATGGTACCTGGCCCACCCACAGGACATGGAATATTCCTTCATCTCAACGATCCACGGCTCCCAATTCAGGATCGATTACTTGCCTGATCTCCCATAGGACAATGGCACTAGACGACGTCTCCCGCCTTCTGACGGCCGCACTATCTGACCACTCACCAGTCCTCCTCGCTCTAGATCTAGGACTCATCTCGCTGGGACGCAAACCGTGGTGATTTAATGTCTCCCGCTGCTGCACCCCCCCAAGGCAAAACCCAACTACTGTCCCACGTCTCCACATATCTCGCTGACAATAAAGGCTCTGTTTCCTCCCCTACAATGCTATAGGCAGCAGCGAAGGAAACACTACGGGCCAACTGATGAGGGATGCTGCCCTCGCCAACGCCCGTGTTGAGGCAGCATCCCTCATAAGTTGGCCCGTAGTTATTTACCTTGTATTTTATATGGGATTATCTATTAAATTATTTTTCTAGATATTCCTTTATTGAGGCTGATCATTGGAGTGAATAAGTGGGTGTAGAGTGTGTTGAGTGCTGGATAAACTTTGGTTCCCCATAGAGGTTACATTTTTCTTGACTAAAGGACACCCGCCACTGTTTCCCACCTGGACCCTTACCCCCAGACCCACTGACACACAACACACCCTTCACGAACACCCTCCACACCCGTCTGTGTGAACTAGAGGGGAAACCCCCACTTCTACCCCGAGACCAGGACACCCACACAATATGCATCCTCTTCCCCCAATGCGCTGGGAAATGTAATCCCAGCCTTGTAGTCCAACCTGCACCAGTTGGCAAACACGCTCTCACCCCAGATTAGACCAACCCCTATGGTGCCCTGCAGAATGGGGATTTACACCTACATATATTAGTCATATACGGAATGTCACTGCAATATCAGGTTTTATGCCTTGACTGGCTATATCTCTACTCACATGTATTCATGACGCTGTCTCTTTTCTTTCAAGGTCTTTTGATATACCTTCTCTGTTTTGACTTAATCCTTGGATTATACTCCATAAGGAAATGCAAAACAAAAAAATAAAGCCAATCCTAAATCAGTTTATCACACATCTGTTCATGAAATATAAAGTTTACATACACTCACCGGCACCGCTGTGTTTCCCGCTCAGCACAGACTCTAAGTCCGAGCAGCGTTTATCTTTGCCTCAGGGCAGCTCCGACAGATTCAGTACACTCCAGTTAAGTAGTGTCCTGTGACTTGTAATTGAATGTCGCAAATTGGATGACCTGACCTCACCTCACCTCACATCCTCCCTCAGGTCTGGTCCCAGCCCCGTGAATCCAGCAGCACAGGGATTGGCTGGGACAGGTGCTCATTTGGGGGCATATTTATACTCTGTTTGCGCCGGATTTGCGTCGTTTTTTTTTACGCAAATCCGACGCAAAGCTAACTCTATATTTATACTTTGGCGTTAGACCCGTCTAGCGCCAAAGATCTTGGAGTTTGCGTCATTTTTTAGTGTGGACACCTTCCTTGCGTTAATGATATGCAAGGTAGGCGTTCCCTTCTAAAAAATGACTCTAAGGCATGTGCGCCTTATTTAAACTCCCATGCAAAAATGACGCACGGGAGTGGGCGGGCCTGAAAAAATGACGTCCAGCCGCTTTTGCGTAATTTTTTAACGCCTGGTCAGGGCAGGCGTTAAGGGACCTGTGGGCTCGGAAGGAGCCCAGAGGTGCCCTCCCATGCCCCCAGGGACACCCCCTGCCACCCTTGCCCACCCCAGGAGGACGCCCAAGGATGGAGGGACCCATCCCAGGGAACTTAAGGTAAGTTCAGGTAAGTATTTATTTATTTCTTTGTGGCATAGGGGGGCCTGATTTGTGCTCCCCTACATGCCACTATGCCCAATGACCATGCCCAGGGGACATAAGTCCCCTGGGCATGGCCATTGGGCAAGGGGGCATGACTCCTGTCTGTGCTAAGACAGGAGTCATTTCAATGGGGGTTGAGAGTCAAAATAAATGGCACAAATCGGGTTGAGGCCAATATTTTGCCTCAGACCTGACTTGCCCCATTTTTTGACGCCCAAGCTCCATTGTCCCCTACGCCGGTGCTGCCTGGTGTGGGTCATTTTTTTTGACGCACACCAGTCAGCTTCGCCGGCTAACGTCATTCAATAAATAAGGCGCCCGCATGGCGCTTTGGAATGGCGTTAGCCGGCGTTAACATTTTTGACGCACAACTGCGTTGGCGCAGTTGTGCATCAAAAAGTATAAATATGGCCCTTGGAGCCTTGGGAGCTGTCCCAACAACACCCTGGGTTCCTACATTGCATCGTGAGGGTTCAAGTGCGCATGTCGGGCTAGACAGCGCAAGGCGACCGTCCAAACTTCACCACAAGGAGTCCCAGAATCTGCCAATCAAAGCAGGCTCAGAGCGGAGGCTATCTCCACCTAATGTAACTTCAATCAAAGCAGGCTCGGAGCGGAGGCTAACACACATGCCACGCACGGCGGCAGCAACAAAAAACAAAAAAAATAGAACCAACAACATTATCTATTAAACTTTTTAATGTGGCAATCGAGCGGGGGCGTCGCCCTTGCGCTCACATAAAGAAACCGCCCCTGCATAGATGTGTGTAAACCTATCTGACTCAAAAGCATCCTGCTTGTTATCCATTTGGCCGGAGCCTGTTATCATGACGTACGTTCCATCGTTTCTTGCAAATTCAACGCGTTAAAAAACTAGGATTAAAAAGCTGCTTATTTAATATTTATTGACGTTCGTGTCTTCGCTCTTTTATCTTTTCTTGTGAAGTACCTTTTCTAATGAGTTGTATTACACGTAGAGGTTACACCTTGAGAGGGAGAACTCCAAATTACAATAAATAATTTGGAAAATTGTCGTTTTCTCAGGAACAGATTTTGGGCTGCGCGCAACCGCAAAGTCCTTCAAATGACTACTCCGCTTCTTGACAGTGCTGTACCACAAGTATCCCTATTTGTGCCACCCCTAGCTTAGCTACTTCAGTTCTCTGACTGGCCACTAGAGGTCACTGCTGCGCAAGTTAATGCAGTCTCCACAAAGCAGTGTGATGTTACTAGCATTAATCTGTTAATACACCAGGAACTTGAACTGGGTTCAGTGAGGATCTAACCTTTCTTGAATTAAATAAAACCAGTTTTCTTTCTTCCTAAGTGCCGTGCATGGCCCTTCGTTAAGCACACCTGCTTGACCCCACCTCTGGCGTTTTACTGTTGAGTATTGTTGAAAGTAGAATTCTACTTACTGTATTCCTGAGAGAGTGGCCAGCGGAGTTCATGCAGAGGAGGATTTGAAATATTATTTTACGTTTTCATGAAGGACTGTTGTGTCCTAGACAGTAGTCGGAGTACATTAAAGTATGGGAACTGCGATCCTGAGTGCAATCTCTTACTAGTCCTACAATTTCTTCTTTGTCACAATTAAGCTTCAAGTGATTCCATGAATACATTAGGCTTTAGATTTGCTGATTACCCTATAGAGAGCTAATCATATAAAGGTTTTGTCTCGCCCAACATGTACCCCCCACCGAATTGACGCACACTTCAGTTGGAGTAGGACATAGCCAAGTTTACTACAGGAGAACATATTACAAAGCCGGTTAACACAGTGACAATACAATGCCTGCACATTATGAACATCTTAAGACACATATAGGCATAAAAAATTGAATGCACATGCATTTCCTGTTTACCAGACACCCCAGCTTTTTAAGAATTGCGATTTACCCATGAACTTGGGTAGGCACACAATGCCTGCTATTTTTAGGTTTCGCCTGCACAACGCTTGCGAAATCTATTGTATTTATAAATCTTGAAAGGGGCTTAGATCCCACCCCTTGCTTTCATTGGTTCCTGTGCTTGCCACTTACTTTTCCTCTGTTTCTTTTGGCTGTCACATATTTTCTTCCATTTACCAATGCTTGTTCCTCGTGTGTTTGCAGTTATCAGGATCCCAAGGCCCAAGTACTGTGTTCATCCACTTTGGTTACAGCACTCACCAGTCCCCCGAGGCAACACGCGCTCACCAGTCCCCCTAGGGCCAAAGCAGGCACCCACTCTAGTGCTTCGTTTTGTTGCAGGGCTTTCCTGCTTTAACTACACAGAGCTCCCAGTGGAACCGTAAAACACTGTGTGAAAGTGCACTGATGCTGCCACCATTGATTGCACATGGATGGACCATTCACCACACGCTCTTCAACAAAGGTGCCCCTTGTGTTCACTATAATTTCATTATTTTAATTCTGGGCACTTGAATTTAAAAAAAGCACTGAGAATAACTAAATAAGCAATTCCAACCACCAAAGGTCCGCTTTTGGGGGGAATTTGTTTTAATGTTCTGCGTGCACAGCGCTTGTGCTGTGGTTATTTACTTAATCTCCCTGTGGCTGCATAATGCATTTTGCTGCAGAAGCAACCAGAAGAGACAACAGGAGGTATCCCACACCCCAGCGTCTGACATTGCAGGACTTTCTAGCTTTACCTACACTGAGTACCTGTCGGGACCATAAAACACTGTATAGAAGCACACTGACGCTTTCACCATTGATTTCATGTGGATGGGCCATTCATCGCGTGCTCTACAAAAAAGGCACCTCTTGTGTTCACTATAATTTCATTATTTGAATTCTGGGCACTTGAATAAAAAAACATCTGATAATAAACTAAACAAGCAATTCCAACAACCAAAGTCAGAATAAGTTGAAAGTGTGCACCCCTACCATACAATCATTTCATGCGCCCCAAGGTTCGTATGCTTATTTTCAGACATGCACATGCCCTTGCCATTCTGCAGGACTGTGGACAGCACTAATGCCAGAACACAAATGGCACTGCTGTTCAAAAGCATAATCCAACACTATCGCTTCAAAGATTCAGGCACCCGCTCTTCTTCTCGCAACATTTAAAGCAAACAAGCATCACGGGATTTAACAAGACAGCACTTCCTCTTGCCATTCTGAGTAATAAGTTGACCAAATGCATGTAATTATGCCTAATTAGTATTAGGAATTGTCCTGTTGTGATGAAAAAAATAATATTTTGCATACCATCGAGGAGGGTCTCGAACGTGGGAAGAGCATTGGCATCACCTTGACTTTCAACAGAGCTCAACTTGTTGTAAACGCTGCCTCTCAATCACACCACTTTAGATATGCCATTTAAACATGCCGTTTTCGCTTTTCTTGTCAGTGGTGTGTTAGCGCGTCAGACCTTATTAAGTAAACTTACAAGGAGACGCGTATAGGCCGATGGAACTTTTGACTGCGCTTTGAATAGTTCCCACCATGTAACCCCGTACCAATACAAATCAATATCAACAACAACTCAATGACATCAATAATCAATAGGAGTCAGTAATTATTAACACAAATTGACCTTGCGGCCATTAATATACACACCTTAATGTAAAAGTTAGAACGCTTATTTCCCTATATTAACAATGCTAATGTCACGTAGCTTGATCTCAAAATCAAATGAGAAGTATACAGAAACAATACTGGCTGCCCGAAACGCCTAAAGAATCGCAATCTAATCAAAGCTTGAGCCACTACACATTTTAAGGTTACAGTACAAATTAATAGCACAAATAACTGTGCAAACGCAATGATATACATTTAGATTCAGCAAAGAAAATACATCAATTGTTATTACATGTAGCAAGCATCGTCAATGAGTACCCTAACTAACATCAGATTAGAATAGCATGTTTGGACTTCATGCATAACAATTTAGTCAAAATTTGGAAAAAATATCTATGGATCTATCAAAATTAGCTGTTTTTACCTAGGGACAAAAGCAAATCGACATAACAATCAGTAACATTGTCGTTATACCTGTCCTCAATATGGTTCAGTAAGCTGTGACAGTCTTCGTCGATTGGACATCAGTGCGGTCAGCCAGGCATCAGGATTCAGCATTCAATTTCGGAAAAAGCAAAGTCTCTTGAGGCAGTTCAGAAAAGAATAGCTAAACTCTCAAGAAGAATGGGAGAATGGCCTCCCTAGACAGTTCGAAAGAATAGAGCTAATGGAGTATTTTCTCTCCGTGCAGTCCGACTAAGTTAGATTTCCTAAAGCTACTTCCCACATCCTTATTGGTCAAAGAATCGCATGTTTGCATTTAGTCCAATGAAAATAAAACCCCAAATCCACAAGTTTCACTAATATACGGTTCGCATGTCGATGATTGGCTCCTCTTCTGTTCCCTTCGTTGGGCTTGTCAGGTATCAATATTGTTGTGGTTTATACTCCAGACAATGCATCCATTGTCTTCTCCTGGGAAGGTCAGTCTTACGCTACATTGTACATTGTATCCTAGCTACTACAGCATCTTCTAGCAAGCAGTTCCCATGAGAGAGAATTTCGGCTATGAGCACTTGGTCAGCACAGTGGAAAATCACAATTTAATTCTTTAAGCAGTCATTTTATAAGTCGTCCAAGAAATGCAGCTTGACATGAGGCTGTGCAACTAGGCCCAAGACCTCGCTAAATGAAGGCCTACGATTAATAAAGCTAATACATAATACCTAACCCTCAACATGACATATTACTACATTAATAAAACATAAGCTCAACATTTTACATTAATAAGCTATTAATAAGTACACTTTGTGAACATTGATGGCCGGATGCAACTTTCAAATGCGTGCATTATTTTTCTCTGGTAATTCATTTTCAATGCAAATTCAACACTCAGAATACATTTCAGAATTAACAATCCCTCCTCTGATGACTAAATATGTCATCACACCCACACCTTCCCACACAAATTTTCTGCTTGAGCTACAATTCTGTCATCTCTAGCCCCTCTAATATTTGTTCCCTTTTCAAATTTTCCCTTTTTGTTTCTTCCCTCCTCTGATCATTTTTCATTTTCTTCAATTTGATCGCCTAAATAATTTACATATTCCCCATGCTCCAATTATGCAAATTACGATAATCAATATCCCTTATATTATTTTCAATAGTATCCCTTTCCCAATGTTGCTGAGCCAATTTCCCACTGAAACAAATCCTGTGCCAACTTTATCCCAAGCACCTGGTTCTTTAAACTCTTTCAAATCAGCACTTTCATTAGTCAGATTAGTAAGCAAGCTTCTAATGTCCTTACTATTCTCAGAAATATAGGAGCAGCAATACCTCAAATTAAGCATTTTGCACAATCTGCCATCTCTTGCTAAAAGAATGTCTAACGCAAGGCGGTTCTGAAGAGTCATAGATCGTTCCACAGCCAATTCTGTATCTATTAGAATCATGGCTCCTGAAAAATTTGTTAACATGTTATCCACAATAGTAGACAACCTCCAAATCTTTGTAGAATTCCGAACAACTCCTACTGAAGGAATTATTGCTCCAAATAAATCTCCCACTATACCATAAGGAGACTCTCTTATTTCTCTAATGTGATGTAATTCAGTTATTTTCAGAAATCTTTTCAAGTCATCAAGTTGGAATATCTTTAGCTAAACTATCCCCAAATAGCATGTGCCATACCATCCTCTTGGAAGATGGTAATAAGCATTAGGTTCACAAATGTAATATATACCAGGAATCGCTGGATCCTTTCCATTCAACATAAATGTCCATTTACTCAAACAAAAACACATGTCTACATTCACTCGTTCACACGAATAAAGTGTCAGTGCTAGATTTAGGTCTGTATACACAAAGCTTTCCTAAGTGTTGCGCATCTAAAGCATATTTCCCTTGTGTTTTTATTTCACTATAAGCATAATAATTTCTAAAAGTCCTTTTCTCTAAACCCTTTTCTAACTTCTTCTTTAATGTCTTTCTCCTGTCGTCTGTCTGATCTAAGAAGCTCTTTTCTAATGGTGTAAGCACACATGTCAGGTTATTCTTGTGTGCATATGCTGTGCCAAAAGTTAATGTAGGCTCAATGAAACCTCTCACTAATACTATGTCATTGTTATTAGCTACTCTACTCAGGTATCTAATTGTGGGGACAAACAAAAACACTACATCGTGGTTGAAATAGAAATATTGGATGTACTCCTGGTTATAGAATCTTGTTCGTAACAGACTACAACTTATCCCATAAGCAAGGGGCAAATTATGATAGGTAACTCCTTCTTTGACTGATGAAGAAATCTGCATACACACATAACAATTCCTTGCATCCATCATCTCAACATACTCACTCAATAAGCGATAGACAACATTAGAAGAAAGTTCCCCTTGTGCATTATCTACGCGCAGATACTTCTCATCTAACCTAAACTTCTCTATCACTGTTAATGCAGTAGTTGTCTCTAAAGCTGAAGTATGGTTGGCTTTACTCTTGTCAAGAACAGTTATACCCACAATCAGTATCACGCACAATATCACACACACCATTGCCAAACTAATACTCATGTATTTACAGCACCTGTTCTTCCTACCCTGCTGGCTAATGATATTCATGATCTGTAAAGAATCAGAAAGTAGATGAGAAAAATGTAGTAACTATGCAGCAAAAATCAAAAACAAAAATACAATATTTCTTTCAGCAGTAAGTTACAGCTTTCAGTCTAACTTCCAGGATCCTTTGTAAAAAATCAGTTTAGCAGCTTGTCAAATCATGTATCAAAAAGTATTTTCAGGTTACTTTCAACAGTTTCTTTTTATTTGTACTTTTCTCAAATTTGTCTCAACAATTCAGTTCATTGATTTTCTTCAAGTGCTAAAATATTGACCTAGAATGTCTTGATCAAAACAAAAAGATAAAAATTCTCTTTGCCATTCACTTGTTGTTCCATATGCTCATTCAGGACCTGCATACTTTCGACTTGTTATTCTCTTTCTTTTCAACTTTCGATCTACATGCAATTCTCCTTCACTTAGATCTTCTCTCCTTGTCGTATCTACTTCTTCCTTGATTGTTGTCACAACAACTGCTTCCTTTCTCTTTGCTTGTGACTCTGGCCACTTATCTCCTTTCAGTGGACCCTTGGTCAATGCTCTTTTCAGTGCTGAACTTGAAACTCCTTCTTGCTATGCAGGGTTTTCTCTTGACGGACCTGCGACTGGTTCAGGAGGAGTCAGACCACATTGGCTTTGATCCGCCTCAACTCCTTCCCCCTCCGTGTCTGGTATTTGCTCTGTTTGTCTCTCAAAATCATCTATTTCTGGGAGAGCCCTCCTCTGACTAGACTCTCCTGCTGCCTCAATTGAGATTGGCTCATTGTCACTCTCATGGAAGTCTTCTCCTTCGTCTCTCACAGGAGTGACTGAACGGTTCTCAACTTGCTCAAATCCGGTCTCAGTTCCTCTTTCTTCTCTTTCCGGCTCTGAGGCTTATCTGGTTGTTGTTGGTACTCTCAACAACTCCTTTTTATCGTCCAGGGGACATACCACTTTTTACGTGTGACTGGCGTGTATCCAGTTTGGAACTCCAGCGCACTTCACAGCTGTGGTAGTGATCAGAACTACCTGGAAAGAGCCTTTCCACCGAGGTTCCAAACTCGTCTTCCTCACGTATTTTCAGACCACAACCCAGTCACCAGCTTTCAGGTTGTGTCCTTGATCTTGAATCAATGGCAGTGTGGTGGCTTCCACCTGCTGAGAGAAAGAGTGAACCACATCAGCAAAACCTTTGCAGTAGTCCAACACCATATCATCTGTTATGTTCACAAGAGCATTTGCAGGAACCACTGGCAACTTCATTGCTCTGCCCATGAGGATCTCATGCGGTGACAATCCTGTCATCCTGCCCGGTGTGTTTCTCATTGTCATCAAAACTAAAGGCAGTGAGTCTGGCCACATCAGATTCATGGACGCACACATTTTTGCTATTCTTGATTTCAAGGTACCTTTCATCTATTCCACTAGTCCTGATGCTTCAGAGCGGTAACTACAATGCAACTTCTGCTCAATGTTTAAGGCTGCACATAGTAATTTAATTACTTCATTGTTGAAGCCTCTTCCCCTATCTGATTCTAAAGAGATCGGAAACCCAAAACGTGGTATCAGTTCCGTCAGCAGTAGTTTTGCTGCTGTGAGGCTGTAATTTCTTCGTGTAGGGTACGCTTCAATCCAATGACTAAAGATGCAGACTATCACCAACACATGTCTCAATCCTCCATACACAGGCATCTCAATAAAATCCATTTGCATTCTACTGAATGGACCTCCTGCTCTTCCAATGTGGCTCAAATTAACCACTGTCCCTTTTCCCGCGTTCATTTGTTGACAAATGACACAACTATGGCAAACTGCTTCAGCAACTTGTCTAAACCTCGGATTGAACCAATTGTGTTTAAAGAGACAAATCATGGCATCCCTCCCAACATGTGCTTGAATATAATACCTAGCCATTTGAGTCAACAAACTGTTCGGCAAAACCAACTGATCCTCTTCTGAAACCCACAATTCATCCTGTCGCTGTACACATTTCATTTTGCTCCATGATCATTTTTCCTCCCTGTCAACATTATTCTGCAGTGTTCTCAATTCTTCCAATGCATCTATCATATACAATGCAAATCTTGGACATGTTTCATCTTCTTCAGGTAACAATTCCCACTTATCTTTGAACGATATACAGTTCAATGCGCAAAACCTTGCGACTTGATCCGCAAATCCATTTTCCATGGACACAAAATCTTGCGATTTCAGATGTGCACTGCATTTCACAATGGCAATCTTTCCAGGCATTTTGATAGTTTGCAACAACTCTTGAATTCTCTCACCATTTCTCACTGGTGAACCAGAAGAGGTCATGAAACCTCTCTGTGACCAAAATTGGCCAAAGTCATGGGCTATTCCAAATCCATACTGGCTATCTGTATAGATGGTAACTTTAAGATGAGCAGAAACATGGCATGCTCTAGTAAGGGCTACCAGTTCCCCTACTTGTGCAGAATATACTCCTCGAAGCCAAGACACTTCCTGTATACCAGAAATCGTGCACACAGCATATCCTGCTCTCAGTAATCCTGTATTGTCCTTTAGACAGGAACCATCAACAAATATAATTTGGTCATTTTCTTCCCATCGGGTGTCTCTAATATCAGGTCTCGGTTTTGTGCACAGATCAGTTACTTCAAGATAATCATGCTCAATGTCTTCCAACTTTTCAATTTTAGCATTTTCATTTGGGAGTAAGGTTGATTGGTTAAGCACTGTACATCTTTTCAATGACACATTAGGTAACGTTAAGAAACTGGTCTCATGGCGAGTCAATTTGGCACCTGTCAAGTACTGGGTTTTGGTCCTTGTAAGTAAAACTTCAATGGAGTGAGGGACCATAATTGTCAAAGGGTGTCCCATCACAATGCCTTCACACTGTGTGAGGCTCTGTCCAACCGCTGAAACTGCACGCAGACAGCCTAGTAAAGCTGCTGCAACTGGGTCCAAAGTAGCTGAAAAATATGCTACTGGGCGGTTTACACCTCCATGGACCTGCGTCAGGACAGACAAAGAACATGCATAACGCTCATGACAGAACAACGTGAAGGACTTGGTGTAGTCAGGCATATCTATAGCCAGAGCTTTGCACAGACTCTCTCTCAATTCAGAAAATGCTTTCATAGGATTGGTGACCTCGTTGTGGGTCAACTTCTGCAAAGGCTTGGAAATGACTGAAAAATTGGGAATCGACTGGCGACAGTAGCCTACCATCCCTAAAGACATCCTGACATCTCTCTGTGTGGCTGGGGGACACATCTGCAATATGACTGTGATGCTTTCTCTGGATATTTTCCTTGTCCCCTTATCATTCTGGTGACCCAAGTATTTCACTTCTTTCTGACAGTATTGTAATTTAAGTGAAGTCACTTTATGACCATTCTTTCCCAAATGGTTCAGTAAGGCAATTGTGTCATACTTGCACTCTTCCTTTGTTTTGGATGCAATCAACAAGTCATCAATGGACTGTACCAATGTCGATTGGAAAGGCAATTCCAATGACTCCAGATTCTTTTTGAAGATCTAATCGAATATGGAAGGTGACTCCCAAAACCCTTGCGGAATTCTACACAAACAGTAAACTTGATCCAAACATTTTAAACAAAAGAGAAATTGATTATCCTCATGAAGAGGCACAGAAAAGAAGGCTTGTGACAGGTCTAAGACGGTGAACCATTCAACATCACATGGAATCTGAAACATTATCACAGCTGGATTTGGCACCGCAGGGCAACATTTGATCACAATGTAATTTATGTTTCTTAGGTCTTGGACAATTCACACTTTCCCACAGGGCTTTTGCAATCGCATTATCTGTGAGTTACATGGGCTGCTCAACACCTCTTTCAAGACCCCTTGGTTTACAAACTCTGCAATTATGTGAGCAACCTTCATAAGGATATCCTGTGGCGCGTGATACTGGGGAATCTGAGGAAAGATTGCGTTCGGCTTTACAAGAACTTTAGCTGGCTCAACTCCCTTTATCAAGCCAATCTCTTTCCCTGTCAGATCCCACACTTTCTCCTTAACTGCTCCTTGTAAATAAGGAGGAAGTTCCTTCACTGAGAATACTAGTAAGAAATTAATCAGGGGGTACTTCTCATTTATTGTCTCTCACTCGGTCTCTGGAGCTGGGTCATCCTCATTATCAGTGTTTGTCTGTATCTCGATTCCGTCATTTGAACATGTAATTGAGCACCTGGTTTTACACAGCAAGTCTCTTCTCAATAGGGACTTGACTTGAATCACAGACTACAAATTTGTGCAATCCTTTAAAGTTGCCAATTTTAACCTGAACTGGTTCTGTAATTGAGTTGGTCAAATACGGAATCACTACTCCTACAATCTAGAGTGTTTTTACTGAAAGGAGCAAGTTTGGAACTTCTGCAGTTCTCACTGTAGAGCGTGTAGCTCCTGTGTCAACCAAGAATGAAACTTTGTGACCCAGTACCTTTTTCTTCACATATGGGCCTTTCTGATCTACTTTTAAAGTAGCTGCAAGTGCACATTCCTCTTCATCCAAACTCTCGCTCACCCAATCATCGTTTATTCCATTCTCACTGTGCAACAGGAATTGGTGTACTGTTTTATTACTTTGGTTAAGCTTCTGACCTGTGACCTGTTAAGGAAGCATCACCTGCTGCTGTTCCATTGGGGCTTGAGGTATTTTAATTTGCTGTCTAGGTACCACCTGCTATTGCATTGGCTGCAACTATGTCATCTGTACATGTGGCATTTGCACCTGCTGCATGGGTTGCAAATTTTGCATTTGATACACACTGTTATGAAAATTTGGATTATGACCTCTCATTCTTGGTCCTCTCATGTTTTGGAACAAATTGATGTCACCAGTTTGCTGAACAACACCTTCCAGTACCACCATCGGACACTCCCGCTTCCAATGTCCGACCGCTCCGCAAGCGTGACAAGGCAAAACTCTTTATTCCCTTCACATCATTCTGAACCACTACAGTACCCAAGGTGGGGATTATGGTTTCCATGACCTCCGCGACATCTACCTCTCATCTGATTCTGAAATACCACATTTTCCTGCTGCTGCTGTTGCTGCTGCTGTGGAAAAGTTCCCTGCATCCCTGTTTGTGCCTCTTTAATCTGCATAACCATCGCCTTTTCTTTCAGCTTTCTCTGCTTCAACTCAATCTCGTCACTACTGTACTTTGCATACTGCAACACCTTATCAATCAGCTTTGCTTGCCTGCAAATCAAATGACTCTTAATCACCTGGCTAATTTCAGGTCTCATTCCTTTCACAAATCTAAACACAAAATGAATCATGTCTTTCTGCTCGATCGTTTCTGTACAACTGTAATGCTTGAACGCCTGCAACAATCTCTCATAATACGCATGTATTGGCTCTTTCACTTCCTGAGCTGTTCTGTCTATTCTCTGCCAATCAATATTTTTGGGTGAAATTCTCTTTTTCAAAAATTCAATCACTTTGTAATAATATTTCATTACCTCAGGAGATGGCGCACCTGTAGCCAGATTTCTCTCTGGTTCTTTTGTCGGCCAATCTATACTCCTTTTGCACTCCATCCACAAATCAGTTGGAACTACTATCTCTAAAAGAATGTTCAAGTCCTCCCACAGGCATTTTGCAAGTTTCACAAACTTGTGTGTCTGCTGATACCATTCTACTGGTTTCTCTCTCAACCTAGGATAGTCATTTGTGAAGGACAGAATGTCACTTCTACTCCAAGGGACATGAACAAAATTCACTCCTGGAATCTCTCTCATTGGTAACATTTTCACTGGATCCTTACATTGCTGCACATTTGCATTAAGGTTCGCAGAATGCCTTTTTTCTTTTATCTCTTTTCCTTACCCATCTGCCTTTCCACTTGTCTAATGCCCCCCATGTCTGGACACTTTGGAGTAACTCCCTAAGGTATGCCTTCATGCCTGCAGATCTCATGTGTTCAAAGTCTTTTGTGTCAAAATCTAACCTGTAACTTCTTTTCAAATGCTTTGTTTTCTCTATTTGTATGCTGTACTTCTCTGCCAGGTCTGCGAGCCTTTGATGCACATTGCTCACTTCCATCGTAATCTTTGGGGAAAGGTATCTCAATTCTGCTTCTGTGTAGGATTCTAGTCTGTTCACACCCATAGTTCCTTCAATGAGCTCACCCGCTTCCATTCCTAGTCTCCTGTAGTTCAAGTACTCCTCTCCCCTAGAAGCACTTAGCTTGTCTAACCATTCAGTCAATTGCTGGGCAGTCAAACCTTGCAACGAAATGTTGCTGGCCTGGGCATGTGGCATTGGTTGCACAACTACCTCTGGAGTCTGCAGTGTCAGCAATTTCAGGCTCTGACTAGCATTTGACCCTATGACAGTATCCGGAGAAACTCTGAATGGGCTAAGGTCTAGCAATATCTCAACCTGTCAAAGGTCTGTCCCACAGGAGAGACAACTCGAGTATTCTCATTAAGTTCAGATTCCCTGTCCATTTGCACTGTTATTCTCTTGTGCGAACAAAGGTACAATTGAACCAATGGTGACAGGTACAGATACAGCATCTGGGCTTGGTCTGACATTCAAGTTCTGTGGGTGCATATTTCCAGTATTCTGGCTCATGAGTGCAGGTATATCTGATGGTGTCCCTATTATCAGAGTGTACTTTGACATTACTTGTGGCTGCACTTGAGGCAGTAAAAGTGGAGTTGGTTCTGTCTGAACCAATATCAGTTTCGGGAAAACCTGTCCTGTTGGCACTATTAAGTTTGTGGCAGTTTCCACAATAGGTACATCAAGGTAAATTCTCGGGACATTCAAGAGTGGCACCTGAATTTGTGCTATTGGAGTAGTAGGTGCATTAAGACTGCTCTGCATTGGGCTCGGTGTCATACTGGGATTAATCTGCACTGGACTCGTTGTCATGTTAACCTGTGTCAGAGCTGAAGGATTTACACTAGTGCTCAGACCACTCTCTTGTGCTGCATATGGTAGGGGACGATTTCTCAATAACTGCAAAATAAACTAATTATTGTCTGACTCTTACTCAAGTGTAAAAGATCCTCTAGACTTTTTTGATCTCAGCTCTCTACTCTTGAAAGGGCTTCTATTTGTCTTTCTGCTGGCTTTCCTTCCTTCTGTCTCGCTATCCTGTGTAATCGCTGGAAAGAATTTAATCCCCTGTGAAGCCTCAGTTCTCCAAAATCTCTGATCGCTGTCCAATCTAGCCTTTCTCATTCTCCTCTCAAACTTTGGTTGCTGCTGCTGTTGCTTTTGCTGTCTGGCTACTAACTTCCAGATCGCTAATGCCTCAAACTGTGCTGGTCTCGGAGGGGGTTTCAGATCATACAGCACCCTCCTCCGTTTCTCTAAGCCCCTCAAATTAAATGTTCTGTGGGCAGGAAATGCTAAAGTCCTATCTTTCTCTGTCACTTTTCACCACTGTTTCAGCCAAAGACATGGCGCAGCATCGTTTTCTTCAATTACAATGTAAGTTGGTGTACCTTCTGGCGGTGGAGTATCCCCTATACTCTTGTAATGTATGTATCTCCCCTTAAAGCACACTTTAAAGCTTTGAAGATTTTAATTTTTGCAACCTTTATTTTATTCTAAATCAAATCAGGAAGTGACTTTTAATCCCAGAATTTACCCACCTTCGCAACCAATTGCTCTTCACGGTCTTCTACCAATCTGTGCGCTACCCTCCTCACCAACCAACCTTTCCCAGCGCAGCTCCAGTGACGTCAAACTCACATGTACTGTGGCTGTCAAAGTCTTGCAGCTTGTCCTCCCAGCCTCAAATTCACACAAAACGAATGCAAAATTATTGTGAGCACTAAACAAAATCAAAACCCAATTTGTCTGTTTACTACAGGTAAGGTAACACAATCGCTTAAGAAACTTTACAGATTTTTCATTGACTACGTTTTGCTCTAACAGCTACTCCTTCTTTCTCAGTTTCTCTGATTCGCAAGCAAAATTCGACCCACAAATTTCACTCTCAACTGATCCGTGGGTCTGTCCTGATGCACATGGGACTTGCCAAATCTCAGTCGAAAAATAATTTCACTCACTTCGACTCACACTCTGACTTGTCAGCCACGCCTGATCGACCTATTAAACCAGACAAATTACAACAAAAACCAAGTGTCTCATACACTTTTCAATATACTCTGGAGTCTCTTAAACCACGCATGGTCCGTATACAAACAACCACGTGGGCAGTTTTTGAGCACAAAGCGCCACACACATGTGAAGTTCGATGACTTCCATATTCTCACACTTCGGAGTGCGCACACTCCTTCTACAACTTCATTTGGAGTACGCAAACTCCCTAAACCCTCACAAACATCACAAGTCAACGACAAGCGCAAAATCTACTACATTCACACTGTCACTAGGACGCTGAGAACATCTTCAAACAATCATTGGCAAGCTCCAAGGTTCTGGGAAAGTCATTTTAAGCATATTTTCTTTCCACTTTGTATCATCAAATCTGAAAAACCCAAATTTCACAAATTTCACCCAATCAAAGAATTACTTTGCTCTTTGTAGGAGACTAACCCTTACCCTACTACCAGCTCTGGGGACACCTGTTATTTCTCGCTTACAATCTCTGGGACCAAATACTCTACTACCAATTCCTCAACTGTATTATAGGCTCTTAAGGAGACAAACCATGTACCAGGCCTCTATGATGGGCTCTTAAGGAGACAAACCATGTACCAGGCCTCTATGATGGGCTCTTAAGGAGACAAACCATCAATCACTGCTACCATCTGTGTTAGCGCGTCAGACCCTATAAGTAAACTTACAAGGAGACGTGTATAGGCCGATGGACCTTTTGACTGCGCTTCGAGTAGTTCCCACCATGTAACCCCGTACTAATACAAAACAATATCAACAACAATTCAATGACATCAATAATCAATAGGAGTCAGTAATTTCCACACACCATGACCTTGCAGCCATGAATAACCACACCTTTATGTAAAAGTTAGAATGTTGATTTCCCTATATTAACAATTGTAATGTCACGTAGCTTAATCTCAAAATCAAATGAGAAGTATACAGAAACAATACTGGCTGCCCGAAACGCCGAAAGAATCGCAATCTAACCAAAGCTTGAGTCACTACACATTTTAAAGTTACAGTACAAATTAATAGCACGAATAACTGCGCAAACGAAATGATATGCATTTAGATTCAGCAAAGAAAAGACATCAACTGTTATTACAGTCGTCTAAGAAATGCAGCTTGATATGAGGCCGTGCAACTAGGCCCATGACCTCGCTAAGTTAAGGCCTACGATTAATAAAGCTAATACATAATACATAACCCTCAATATGACATGAATAAAACTTAAGCTCAACATTTTACATTAATAAGCTATTAATAAGCACACTTTGTGAACATTGGCAGCCACTCGGGTGGGCGCAACTTTCAAATGTGTGCATTATTTTTCTCTATATTAATTCACTTTCTATGCAAATTCACCACAGAATACATGAATATTAATTAGTAAAATAAAAACAATTGTAGCTATCGCGTCAAGAATTTTCAATTCTATTAAGGACACGGAGGCGAGGATTATACTTTCCCTTTCTTTACTGACCTAAACAGCAGCCAATCAAATACAAGTAACAGAAAAAACTACAACACCCAGGATGCCTAACATCCTGTCACATGGTCCAATCACCGTCCATGTCCTCTGCTATGAGTCCTTTGACCTATGAAGTCACTTCCTCTTTCTTTGTTCAAAACAGATAATATCAACTCGAAAACGCAAACTTCTTACGCCATCCCGAATCCGGAGTCATGAACTTCTTCTCCATACAGAAGAACCAAAACTTGGAGGCTCCATGCCGGAGAAACAACCGGTTAGAACATTATAACCCAAACTTTCCTTGAGGTTACGACTTTCAGGCGTTCTTCTGATCAGAAGCTGTAATAATAAACAGGTAGGTAATATCCCATAAAATATACGTTATCTCAAACTTTATAATAGAAAATAATGGGAGGGTTAAGTGACAATATATCATCAGATATACACAATAATTGATAATAAATATTCCATAAATATAACAAGGGAGGGATAATCCTCGCCTCCGTGTCCTTAATAGAATTGAAAATTCTTGACGCAATAGCTAGAATTTTTTTTATTCTATGTCAGGACCGGAGACTCCGATTATGCTAGTTTAAAGCTGTTCCATCACCACACTAGCTACATCCAATACAGGTTTATGATAAAACTTACGAAAAGTATTTTCTGAAGACCAATCTGCAGCTTTCATTATGTCCTCTAAACGAGAACCTAAGGCAAATGATTTTGAAGCCATAGCCCCTCTAGCAGAATGGGCCCCAAAAACAGAGGTATCAATACCTGCTTCACTCATCAACCATCTCATCCATCTAGCTAAAGTAGCTGAGGAAACTGGTTTAAAAGGTTTTTGCAAAGCAATTAACAATTGACCTTTAGCATCCTGTCGATATTCTTCTGTGACAACTTCATAATCCTTTAAACACTGAACAACACATAATTTAGAATTTTCCGTATAAACTGGATATGATACTGACCTGCAATTTGTTTTGGTTCTCCTTGTCACCGAAGAGGAGACTCCTTCTGGTGAAAAAGTTCTACCTGCTAAATCTAAGGCCCTGACGTCCGATACTCTTTTGCAAGAGACAAGGCATAAAAGCATGGTTAACTTAGCTGAAAGCTGTTTGCGAGACAAATATCTGTTGGCAGGCCAAGAATCAAGGAATTTTAATATAATATTAACATCCCATAAAACAGTATATTTAGCTTGAGGGGGTTTTGAAAGACGTATACCCCTCAAAAGCTCGCAAATTAGTGGATGTTCTCCAATGGGCTTACCTTCTAACTGCGAATGCCCTGCTGAAATGGCAGATCTAAAATTATTGACCGTCCGATAAGCAAAACCCGAGCTGGCTAGTTCTGCTAGAAAATTAACAATCAAACCAATATGTGCTTCCACCAGATTGGCACCCCTTCCATCACACCAACTAGACCATCTGCGCCAGGCTGAATCATATCTCTTATGAGTACTACTGGCCCAGGCCTGTTTAATGAACTCCGCAGCTTGTTGCAAAACATCTGGGGTATTCCATCTCGACCTGAAATTAACCAGACTAGAAGTGTTAACTTCCCTGACAAGATCAGAAGATGTTGAAGGCCCTCTGGACTCAAAAGAAGATTCGGACGAGGAAGAATCAGAAGAGGAGAGGCACAGGCTAAATGTAGAGCACTGGGGAACCAAGGCTGTGCTCTCCAAAACGGAGTCACCAGAACAATCTCTGTTTTCTGTCTCCGCACTGGAGCCAGAACTCTGGCAATCATCAGGAAAGGAGGAAACGCATAACCTTGAAACTGGGACCAGTCCTGAAGAAAGGCATCTGTCTTTAAAGCATAAGGGTCTGGACGGCAACTGTAAAATTTTTGAATTTGGCAGTTGAGTCGAGAGGCAAACAGGTCCACTTCGCAATTGCCCCATTCCTGGATTATCTGGGCAAAAATCAGAGGATCCAACTTCCAGTCGCTGGAGTCTGATAGGTATCTGGAGTTCCAGTCTGCTATGACATTCTGGTCCCCAGGCAGATATTCCGCTATGACCACTAAACGCTGAGTTAGGCAATAATGCCAGAAATCCTTGGCAATCTCCGCCAGAATTCTGGACTTCGTGCCTCCCAATTTGTTGACATACCTCACTGCCGATATATTGTCCATCCGTAATAGTATGCAACAATCTGTTTTCTGCGGGGAGAGGCTCTTTATAGCAAATGATCCCACTAGAAGTTCCAAACAATTGATGTGAAGGGATTGTTCCCATTCTGAACATCTGCCCCCCGTCTCTAGGGAGTTGCAGTGAGCTACCCAACCCCATCTGCTGGCATCGGATTCTATCACTACCTCCGGGCGAGAGCCGAAAATCGCTCTGCCATTTCATGCTTCCATGTGATGAAGCCACCATTGAATTTCCGATCTGACTTCGGTAGTCAATGGGATTTGTTCTGAATAACTCAGACCCTGTTGTAAATGCCTGATCTTGAGCCTTTGAAGTGCTCGATAATGTAGGGGTGCAGGGAATATCGCCTGAATAGATGAAGCTAATAAGCCCACTATTCTGGCTATGGTCCTCAATGATACGGTCTGGTATGTTAATACCGATCTCAATTCCCTCTTGATGTTGCGTATCTTCTGAGAGGGAAGAAGAAGTTGACATAAAGTGGAATTTATCTGGAATCCCAGAAACTCTACTATCTGTGAAGGTTTCAACAATGACTTCTGTACATTGATCAGGAAACCTAAATCCTGTAGGAGACTGATGGTCCAATCCAAGTGCGAGATTAGGACTTGAGGGGACTGAGCCATCAGCAGAATATCGTCCAGATATATAATCAATCTGACTCCCTTGGTTCTGAGACATTCCATCACTGGTCTCAGTAACTTCGTGAAGCACCAAGGGGCTGACGATAGACCGAATGGGAGTGCCAGGAACTCTAGGCATTGACCCTTCCACTGAAATTGTAGAAACCTCCGGTGAGGAGGAAAAATTGGAATCGATAAATAGGCATCTTTTAGATCCAGACGCACCATCCAATCCCCTTCTAACAAGATGTCCCTTAGCATGTGGATACCCTCCATCTTGAAATGTCTGTATAGGATCCACTGGTTGAAATCCTTTAGGTTCAAGACTAGGCGGTGACCTCCTCCCTTTTTGTCTACTACAAAAATAGGGCTGAGGAAACCGAAAGGATGAGGGGAAGCAAATTGTACGGCTCCTTTGTCTAAGAGAGCTTGTACTTCTTTGTCTTTAAAATCTTGATTTGCTTGGGAAAAACACATTTGTAATGGGGGGAAGAGTTGTTTGGGGGTACTGACAAACTCTAGTCGAAATCCCTCTACCGTTTGGAGAATCCACGGATCTCTGGATATCCGTTTCCAATTTGTTAAGCAAGATGCAATTCTTCCCCCAAGTTTGACCTGAGAAAAATGAATAATGCTCACCTGTGAAACTTGAGTCTTGAATGGCTCCTTGTTGCCCCCTGCGGTGACCTCTGCGGAAGCGGGGGCGACCCCCTCTGAGTCGCGTGGGGTAGAAGGTGGAGTCTTGATCTCCGTACCAACCACCTCAGCCTCTAGGGTAGTGGTTTTGGGGACTGTTAAAGGAGCTGCGGCCGGACATACGTCCCCCGTAACGACCGGCCCTGCCAAAAAGGCCTCGTTTGAAAACCTTCTTGAGTGACATTTGTGCTTTGTCAAGGTAAGAAAAAGGTGGAGCAGAACTTGGCTAAGTCCTTGATGAATGAGGATCCAAAGAGCAGTCCTTCAGCCGAAGGTCCTGCTTCTGAGGACGCAAGATCCGATAACTTGGGAGCAATGCGCATAAGCACCGATTTCCTTCGTTCTGCTGAAATGGCACAATTAGAATTTCCTAATAGACACACAGCTCTTTGTGCCCACCCGATAAGGACATCGGTGTCCACCGGAGTACCAGATTCCTTGGCTACATATGCCAATTCCAGGATCTTAGTCAAAGGACCTGAAAGGTCCAGTAGTTTGTCTTGGCAGCTACGCCATGAACGGTCTAAACCTTTTTTGGGATCTTTAGCGAATTTTTTCATAAAGGTGACCATGGTGGGGTCTATCTCTGGAGTCTCAGAAACTTTACCCTCCAGGTCAGGTCTGGGGCACTCCGCTTTCAGGCGTGATCTAACTTCTTTATCAAAACTTTTTCACAAATTGGTTTGGACATATTGCGCTTCTTCGGGAGGGGAAACCCAATTGGAAGATCTGGGATGAATAATTTCTGTAGGATCAAAGTCCAGAACTTGGAACGGGGGGGCATTTTCTTACTTTTCTTACTCGGTGCAGGAACATCAGAAGCATCTGAGTCGTCCGAGGAGGAAGTTTTATCAGAGGAAGAGGTAGAAAGGGGGGTTCCTTTTTTCGAGCTGTAATTGTGTTCACCACTGCGTTTTTTCCGCAGTTTCTCAAAAGCGTCAGCATGGATAGCACTGACCTCTGCTCCTGGTTCCAGATTTTTTGCTTTATCTTTTACTTTTTTAGGCTCTTGCTGTCCCTGAGACCAACCCTGTGATCGAGCGAGGTCAAATATTTGCCCAGAGAATGGGCCTAGAGCTCTCACTAGAGCATCATTGACTGATTGTTGGACCCTGGTCTCAAGGGCTTCCACCAGATCAACTTCAAGTTGATTGCCCAGCTCCTCTGGGTAGTACTCGGCTTCTTGCTCATCCCATTGAGCCATGATTCAATAGAGCAGTAATATTTATTGAGGAGGAAAATTATTTTAAAAGAAGATTCCAAGCGGGGGAGTGCAAAAACCTCAAGTTCAGGCCAGGAAAAGGAGCCCTTGAATTAAAGTGTGGAGGGAGCGACCTGAAAAGCACTCTAGGCAGTAGCCTGGTTTTTATTTTACAACCCAGTCAGCTTTCAGTCTGCTGGGCGTCAGGGAGCAATTTGCAAGTGAAGGCAGAGAGACCCAGACGAGCACGCAGCACACACAAGCCAATCGATTTCTAATCTGGAAAGAGATCGGCTCGAAAATGCGTGCGCGTTAAAAATAGTAAAAAGACTGCCCGAGGGCAGCCCAGCTCCCGCTCCCGCTCAACCAAAAAAGTCGGGCTGAAATTCTTGGCAAAATGCCAATAAAACGAAGCGCAAGAGCGCTTAAACAAATATTATAAAAGCGAGCTGAATCGCAACGCTTATCTAAGCAAAATATACATTTAAAACGTTCTTAAAACATCGATAATGCAGGAGAGAAAATAAACATGTACTTATCTGCTGCGAAGCAGCAAAGAAAGAGGAAGTGACTTCATAGGTCAAAGGACTCATAGCAGAGGACATGGACGGTGATTGGACCATGTGACAGGATGTTAGGCATCCTGGGTGTTGTAGTTTTTTCTGTTACTTGTATTTGATTGGCTGCTGTTTAAGTCAGTAAAGAAAGAGAAAGCATAATCGGAGCCTCCAGTCCTGACATAGAATTCAGTGTTAAGAGGTGCTCTGATTCACAAGAAATTTTTACTTTGCATTTCAGTGAGTCTGCATGGTTTGTAACATGCGTGCTGGGTCATGTTACAGGAAACAATTATTTATTGTATGATGATTTGCAAGCCCTCGTTAACAATGTAAGATCAGAGCTGCTTTTCACTTAAGTTTTAGAAAGTGTGCTTTAGAAATGCCTTGTGTAAGACTAGTCCGGTCCCCATGGTGCAGGCCATGTTCGCTATCTCTCTACCACCTCGCCTTTCCCCCACTCCTATCAATTCAGGTACAAAAGGGCCTCTGGTCAAGGATGCTAAAAACAAAATAATGAAATTGCTATGTTTTTCGATCGGACTGGGAGCTAGTTCCATGTACTGGCATCTGCCCAGCACAAAGAAGTTAGTGAATATTTCCGTTTTTCAAAAGCTCCCTACTGCTTTTTTAATGTTTTCTTTATTTCACATAACATAAGACAGATTAATGCCGTTTCTGTGTGTGTTGAATTAAGGCCAACGTTGCACCTGGCGCTGACCTTGTGGGGGGGTGTATGGTGGGGTCACTGTCTTAAAAATAACTTTTAGGTTTTAAAGCAGGTGCTGCTAATTTCCTTGGGTGTCCAGTAGTCTTCAGACAACACTAAAAATATCAAGATAATGATGGTGATTACTGCTCATGTCTTATTTAACTCATTCAGCCTCCTCTGAAATTCTTTATTTTAAAGGGGTAATCATAGATGCACAGCACATAACAAACGTCACAGTTGCAAACAACTGGAGATGCAGTGAAGGCCGTCAAACTGCTTTTAAGTTTCATTAACCTCTTCTGTGCCTTGGACGAGATGATCTCGTCCAAGGCTACAGTTCCCCTGTGCCTTGGACGAGATCATCTCGTCCATGGCACAGGGGAACTTGGTGCACCCCCCTCCCCCCCCAAGTCGGGGATGGAAGGGGAAGACCATCCCCTTCTACCCCCGACCCCCCCCCCCAGCCCCCCCCCTGTGTCGTCAGCGCGCGAGCGTGCGCTTATTTGTCACAGGGGCCTCCCTCGTCGCGCTGGAAGCTCTGCTTCCAGCGCGATTGAAAGAGAAATGCAAAAGCATTTCTCATTCAATCACTGGGGAGGCCCGGAGGGGCTTCAACGGGAAGGAAAAGAATTTCCTTCCCTTTGAAGTCTCTCCGAGGGTTTCAAAAGCCGGATTGCTTGCAATCCGGCTTTTGAAACCCCACTAGACACTAGGGATTTTTTTTTTTTTTACTAAAATTCACATAAGGGAGCGACCCCTTGGGCAAGGGTCGCTCCCATGGGGGGCCTTTTTTCTGGAAGGCCTTTTCTGCCCCCCATGGGGGCAGATCGGCCTATTATTAGGCCGATCTGCCCCCAGGGGGGGGGGGCAGAAACCTCTAGGCACCAAGGACTATTTTTTTTTTTTTTTTTTTTTTTATGTTTCATTTTATTTTTTTGGGTGGGGAGCGACCCCTTAGGCAAGGGTCGCTCCGCTTGGGGGAAAATTATATTTTGGCCATTTCTGCCCCCCTTGGGGGCAGATTGGCCTATTTTGATGAGGCCAATCTGCCCCCAAGGGGGGTAGAAACCACTAGACACCAGGGAGTTTTTTCTTTGCGTGAATTTCACGCAAAGGGAGCGACCCCTTAGGCAAGGGTCGCTCCCTGGGGGGGAGGGCAATTTATTTTAGGCCATTTCTGCCCCCCCTGGGGGCAGATCGGCCTATTAATAGGCCGATCTACCCCCAGGGGGGGCAGAAACCTCTAGGCGCCAGGGCAAATTTTTTTTGTGTGTTTTTTTTTTGTTGTTGTTTCTTTTTTTAGAGATGGGGAGCGACCCATCAGGCAAGGGTCGCTCCCCTGGGGGGCAAATTGTATTTAGACCATTTCTGCCCCCCTGGGGGCAGATTGGCCGATTTTAGGTCAATCTGCCCCCAAGAGGGCAGAAACCACTAGGCACCTGGGATTTGTTTTTTGGCGCCAATGTCACGCAGGGGGAGCGACCCCGTAGGCAAGGGTCGCTCCGGGGGGGGGGGGTGGGGGCTGGGTGGGGGCAAATTTATTTTAGGCCATTTCTGCCCCCCCGTGAGGCAGATCGGCCTATTATTAGGCCGAACTGCCCCCAGGGGGTGGCAGAACCCTCTAGGCGCCAGGGCATTTTTTTTGTTTGTATTTTTTTTTTTTTTTTTTTTTCTTTTTTTAGAGATGGGGAGCGACCCATCAGGCAAGGGTCGCTCCCCTGAGGGGCAAATTGTATTTAGACCATTTCTGCCCCCCTGGGGGCAGATTGGCCGATTTTAGGTCAATCTGCCCCCAAGGGGGCAGAAACCACTAGGCACCGGGGATTTGTTTTTTGGTGCCAATGTCACGCAGGGGGAGCGACCCCGTAGGCAAGGGTCGCTCCCGGGGGGGTGGGGGCTGGGGGGGGGGAAATTTATTTTAGGCCATCGGCCTATTATTAGGCCGAACTGCCCCCAGGGGGGGGCAGAACCCTCAGGGCACCAGGGCAAATTTTTTTGTTGTGTTTTTTTTTTTGTTTGTTTGTTTTTTTCGAGATGGGGAGCGACCGATCAGGCAAGGGTCGCTCCCCTGGGGGGCAAATTGTATTTAGGCCATTTCTTCCCCCCTTGGGGGCAGATTGGCCGATTTTAGGTCAATCTGCCCCCAAGGGGGCAGAAACCACTAGGCACCTGGGATTTGTTTTTTGGCGCCAATGTCACGCAGGGGGAGCGACCCCGTAGGCAAGGGTCGCTCCCGGGGGGGGGGGGGGCTGGGGGGGCAAATTTATTTTAGGCCTATTCTGCCCCCCCGGAGGGCAGATCGGCCTATTATTAGGCCGAACTGCCCCCAGGGGGGGGCAGAACCCTCTAGGCACCAGGGCAATTTTTGTTGTTGTGTTTTTTTTTTTTATTTTTTTTTTTTTTTTTGAGATGGGGAGCGACCCATCAGGCAAGGGTCGCTCCCCTGGGGGGCAAATTGTATTTAGGCCATTTCTGCCCCCTTGGGGGCAGATTGGCCGATTTTAGGTCAATCTGCCCCCAAGGGGGCAGAAACCACTAGGCACCTGGGATTTGTTTGTTGGCGCCAATGTCACGCAGGCAAGGGTCGTCCCGGGGGGGGGTCTGGGGGGGCAAATTTATTTTAGGCCTTTTCTGCCCCCCCGGGGGGCAGATCGGCCTTTTATTAGGCCGAACTGGACCCAGGGGGGGCAGAACCCTCTAGGCACCAGGGCAAAATATTTTGTTGTGTTTTTTTTTTTTTTTTTTTTTTTTTTTCGAGATGGGGAGCGACCCATCAGGCAAGGGTCACTCCCCTGGGGGGCAAATTGTATTTAGGCCATTTCTGCCCCCCTTGGGGGCAGATTGGCCGATTTTAGGTCAATCTGCCCCCAAGGGGGCATAAACCACTAGGCACCTGGGATTTGTTTTTTGGCGCCAATGTCACGCAGGGGGAGCTACCCCGTAGGCAAGGGTCGTTCCCGGGGGAGGTGGGGCTGAGGGGGGCAAATTTATTTTAGGCCATTTCTGCCCCCCCTGGGGGCAGATCGGCCTATTATTAGGCCGAACTGCCCCCAGGGGGGGCAGAACCCTCAGGGCACCAGGGCAATTTTTTTTGTTGTGTTTTTTTTTTTGTTTGTTTGTTTTTTTCGAGATGGGGAGCGACCCATCAGGCAAGGGTCGCTCCCCTGGGGGGCAAATTGTATTTAGGCCATTTCTGCCCCCCTTGGGGGCAGATTGGCCGATTTTAGGTCAATCTTCCCCCAAGGGGGCAGAAACCACTAGGCACCTGGGATTTGTTTTTTGGCGCCAATGTCACGCAGGGGGAGCGACCCCGTAGGCAAGGGTCGCTCCCGGTGGGGGGTGGGGGCTGGGGGGGGCAAATTTGTTTTAGGGCATTTCTGCCCCCCCCCTCCCGGGGCCGGCTGAGCTAGAGGCCAAACTCCACAGGTAGGCACTTTGCAAAAAACACCTCTGTTTTCATTGAAAAAATATGTTCTGTCCACGTTGTGTTTTGGGCCATTTCCTTTCGTGGGCGCTAGGCCTACCCACAGAAGTGAGGTACCATTTTTATTGAGAGACTTAGGGGAACGCTGGGTGGAAGGAAATTTGTGGCTCCTCTCAGATTCCAGAACTTTCTGCCACTGAAATGTGAGGAACATTTCTTTTTTTAGTCACATTTTGAGGTTTGCAAAGGATTCTGGGTAACAGAACCTGGTCCGAGCCCCGCAAGTCACCCCTCCTTGGATTCCCCTAGGTCTCTAGTTTTCAGAAATGCACAGGTTTGGTAGGTTTCCCTAGGTGCCGGCTGAGCTACAGGCCGAAATCCACAGGTAGGGACTGTTTTCTTTCAAAAAATGGGATGTGTCCACGTTGCGTTTTGGGGCGTTTCCTGTCGCGGGCGCTAGGCCTACCCACGCAAGTGAGGTATCATTTTTATCGGGAGACTTGGGGGAACGCTGGGTGGAAGGAAATTTGTGGCTCCTCTCAGATTCCAGAACTTTCTGCCACAGAAATGTGAGGAACATGTGTTTTTTTTAGCCACATTGAGGTTCGCAAAGGATTCTGGGTAACAGAACCTGGTCCGAGCCCCGCAAGTCACCCCTCCTTGGATTCCCCTAGGTCTCTAGTTTTCAGAAATGCACAGGTTTGGTAGGTTTCCCTAGGTGCCGGCTGAGCTAGAGGCCAAAATCTACAGGTAGGCACTTCGCAAAAAACACCTCTGTTTTCTTCCAAACTTTTGGACGTGTCCTCGTTGCGCTTTGGGGTGTTTCCTGTCGCCGGCGCTAGGCCTACCCACGCAAGTGAGGTATCATTTTTATCGGGAGACTTGGGGGAACGCTGGGTGGAAGGAAATTTGTGGCTCCTCTCAGATTCCAGAACTTTCTGCCACTGAAATGTGAGGAACATTTCTTTTTTTAGCCACATTTTGAGGTTTGCAAAGGATTCTGGGTAACAGAACCTGGTCCGAGCCCCGCAAGTCACCCCTCCTTGGATTCCCCTAGGTCTCTAGTTTTCAGAAATGCACAGGTTTGGTAGGTTTCCCTAGGTGCCGGCTGAGCTACAGGCCAAAATCCACAGGTAGGCACTGTTTTCTTTCAAAAAATGGGATGTGTCCACGTTGCGTTTTGGGGTGTTTCCTGTCGCGGGCGCTAGGCCTACCCACGCAAGTGAGGTATCATTTTTATCGGGAGACTTGGGGGAACGGTGGGTGGAAGGAAATTTGTGGCTCCTCTCAGATTCCAGAACTTTCTGCCACAGAAATGTGAGGAACATGTGTTTTTTTAGCCAAATTTTGAGGTTTGCAAAGGATTCTGGGTAACAGAACCTGGTCCGAGCCCCGCAAGTCACCCCTCCTTGGATTCCCCTAGGTCTCTAGTTTTAAAAAATGCACAGGTTTGGTAGGTTTCCCTAGGTGCCGGCTGAGCTAGAGGCCAAAATCTACAGGTAGGCACTTCGCAAAAAACACCTCTGTTTTCTTCCAAAATTTTGGACGTGTCCATGTTGCGCTTTGGGGTGTTTCCTGTCGCCGGCGCTAGGCCTACCCACGCAAGTGAGGTATCATTTTTATCGGGAGACTTGGGGGAACGCTGGGTGGAAGGAAATTTGTGGCTCCTCTCAGATTCCAGAACTTTCTGCCACAGAAATGTGAGGAACATGTGTCTTTTTAGCCAAATTTTGAGGTTTGCAAAGGATTCTGGGTAACAGAACCTGGTCCGAGCCCCGCAAGTCACCCCATCTTCGATTCCCCTAGGTCTCTAGTTTTCAGAAATGCACAGGTTTGGTAGGTTTCCCTAGGTGCCGGCTGAGCTAGAGGCCAAAATCTACAGGTAGGCACTTCGCAAAAAACACCTCTGTTTTCTTCCAAAATTTTGGACGTGTCCACGTTGCGCTTTGGGGTGTTTCCTGTCGCCGGCGCTAGGCCTACCCACGCAAGTGAGGTATCATTTTTATCGGGAGACTTGGGGGAACGCTGGGTGGAAGGAAATTTGTGGCTCCTCTCAGATTCCAGAACTTTCTGCCACAGAAATGTGAGGAACATGTGTTTTTTTAGCCAAATTTTGAGGTTTGCAAAGGATTCTGGGTAACAGAACCTGGTCCAAGCCCCGCAAGTCACCCCTCCTTGGATTCCCCTCGGTCTCTAGTTTTCAGAAATACACAGGTTTGGTAGGTTTCCCTAGGTGCCGGCTGAGCTAGAGGCCAAAATCTACAGGTAGGCACTTCGCAAAAAACACCTCTGTTTTCTTCCAAAATTTTGGACGTGTCCACGTTGCGCTTTGGGGTGTTTCCTGTCGCCGGCGCTAGGCCTACCCACGCAAGTGAGGTATCATTTTTATCGGCAGACTTGGGGGAACGCTGGGTGGAAGGAAATTTGTGGCTCCTTTCAGATTCCAGAACTTTCTGCCACAGAAATGTGAGGAACATGTGTTTTTTTAGCCAAATTTTGAGGTTTGCAAAGGTTCTGGGTAACACAACCTGGTCCGAGCCCCGCAAGTCACCCCATCTTGGATTCCCCTAGGTCTCTAGTTTTCAGAAATGCACAGGTTTGGTAGGTTTCCCTAGGTGCCGGCTGAGCTAGAGGCCAAAATCTACAGCTAGGCACTTCACAAAAAACACCTCTGTTTTCTTCCAAAATTTTGGATGTGTCCACGTTGCGCTTTGGGGTGTTTCCTGTCGCGGGCGCTAGGCCTACCCACACAAGTGAGGTATCATTTTTATCGGGAGACTTGGGGGACTGCTGGGTGGAAGGAAATTTGTGGCTCCTCTCAGATTCTAGAACTTTCTGCCACAGAAATGTGAGGAACATGTGTTTTTTTAGCCACATTTTGAGGTTTGCAAAGGATTCTGGGTAACAGAACCTAGTCCGAGCCCCGCAAGTCACCCCTCCTTGGATTCCCCTAGGTCTCTAGTTTTTAGAAATGCACAGGTTTGGTAGGTTTCCCTAGATGCTGGCTGAGCTAGAGGCCAAAATCTACAGGTAGGCACTTCGCAAAAAACACCTCTGTTTTCTTCCAAAATTTTGGACGTGTCCACGTTGCGCTTTGGGGTGTTTCCTGTCGCCGGCGCTAGGCCTACACACGCAAGTGAGGTATCATTTTTATCGGGAGACTTGGGGGAACGCTGGGTGGAAGGAAATTTGTGGCTCCTCTCCGATTCCAGAACTTTCTGCCACAGAAATGTGAGGAACATGTGTTTTTTTAGCCACATTTTGAGGTTTGCAAAGGATTCTGGGTAACAGAACCTGGTCCGAGCCCCGCAAGTCACCCCTCCGTGGATTCCCCTAGGTCTCTAGTTTTCAGAAATACACAGGTTTGGTAGGTTTCCCTAGGTGCCGGCTGAGCTAGAGGCCAAAATCTACAGGTAGGCACTTCGCAAAAAACACCTCTGTTTTCTTCCAAAATTTTGGACGTGTCCACGTTGCGCTTTGGGGTGTTTCCTGTCGCCGGCGCTAGGCCTACCCACGCAAGTGAGGTATCATTTTTATCGGGAGACTTGGGGGAACGCTGGGTGGAAGGAAATTCGTGGCTCCTTTCAGATTCCAGAATTTTCTGCCACAGAAATGTGAGGAACATGTGTTTTTTTAGCCAAATTTTGAGGTTTGCAAAGGTTCTGGGTGACACAACCTGGTCCGAGCCCCGCAAGTCACCCCATCTTGGATTCCCCTAGGTCTCTAGTTTTCAGAAATGCACAGGTTTGGTAGGTTTCCCTAGGTGCCAGCTGAGCTAGAGGCCAAAATCTACAGGTAGGCACTTCACAAAAAACACCTCTGTTTTCTTCCAAAATTTTGGATGTGTCCACGTTGCGCTTTGGGGTGTTTCCTGTCACGGGCGCTAGGCCTACCCACACAAGTGAGGTATCATTTTTATCGGGAGACTTGGGGGAACATAGATTAGCAAAACAAGTGTTATTGCCCCTTGTCTTTCTCTACATTTTTTCCTTCCAAATATAGGAGAGTGTGTAAAAAAGACATCTATTTGAGAAATGCCCTGTAATTCACATGCTAGTTTGGTCACCCCGGAATTCAGATATGTGCAAATAACCACTGCTCCTCAACACCTTATCTTGTGCCCTTTTTGGAAATACTCTTTATATTTCAGCAAATGAATTGCTGTATACCCGGTATAGAATGAAAACGCACGTCAGGGTGCAGCTCATTTATTGGCTCTGAGTTCCTTGGGTTCTTGATGAACCTACAAGCCCTATATATCCCCGCAACCAGAGGAGTCCAGCAGACGTAATGGTATATTGCTTTCGATAATCTGACATTGCAGGGAAAAGTTACAGAGTAAAACATAGAGAAACATTTATGTTTTTTTCACCCCAATTTCAATATTTTTCTTTTTCAGTTGTTATTTTCTGTAGGAAACCCTTGTAGGATCTACACAAATGACCCCTTGCTGAATTCAGAATTTTGTCTACTTTTCAGAAATGTTTAGGTTTCTGGGATCCAGCATTGGTTTCATGCCCATTTCTGTCACTGACTGGAAGGAGGCTGAAAGTACGAAAAATTGCAAAAATGGGGTATGTCCCAGTAAAATGCCAAAATTGTGTTGAAAAATTGGGTTTTCTGATTCAAGTCTGCCTGTTCCTGAAAGCTGGGAAGCTGCTGAGTTTAGCACCGCAAACCCTTTGTTGATGCCATTTTCAGGGGGAAAACCACAAGCCTTCTTCTGCAGCCACTTTTTCCAATTTTTTTTAAAAAAACGAAATTTTCACTGTATTTTGGCCAATTTCTTGGCCTCCTTCAAGGGAACCCACAAAGTCTCGGTACCTCTAGAATCCATAGGATGTTGGAAAAAAAGGACGCAAATTTGGCTTGGTTAGCTTATGTGGACAAAAAGTTATGAGGGCCTAAGTGCGAACTGCCCCAAATAGGCAAAGAAAGGTCTGGCACAGGAGGGGGAAAAGGCCTGGCAGCGAAGGGGTTAACATATTGCACAACTGCTCACTAGGCTACAACTTACAATAAAAAAACAGCTTATTATTAATCACATAGGCGAAACCTAATTCATGTTTTTTAAGCAAAGCCGGCGCGATAAAGAAGAAAAAAGAAACAATTGCCTAATTTTATTTTCTGGTCCCTGATTAACATAGTGCCCCGCAATTCGCATTCCAAGTAGCACTCATGACGTGTCTCCACGTGCCACTCCTGCTACATGTAAACAGGTGTACTGGTTAGTGTTTTCTGGTCTGCGCCCGTCTGGCCGGGAATGGGACGAATATTGCTGCAGAGCCACAAGTTTGTCTATTGAGCAGATCCTAGCAAATAGAGCTTTCCCTACCTATCCCTGCTGCAGCAATCTTTTAGGCGTGCCTCGTGTCTGTAAAACATATCTCAGTGGCCCCGACAAGCAGCGCAGATAAAACAAATTAAAAAACTCACTTTTTTGTACATCATGTTCTTGAGAGGGCTTGCCCTTACATTCGATTACAGTGCCGCAGGAACAAGGGGGTGTTCAGGAGGAGAGTGAAGAATGATAAGGCATATTAAAAGGAAGGCGTGTTTCTTTGAACATTAATTATTTTTTTAAAGACAGCGGAGTCAATTGTGATTCAGAAGAATGGACGCACTCTGGACAAACCACTTGTTTTTCTTTCAAGTCTTTCAATCCTTTGGAAGTAAAGTAGGGCAATTACTTGAACCTTAGTGACACGTGTGCTGGGGCCCTGGAGAAGGTAAAGGAGGGTGCATGTTACAGGTGCCCTGACACACAATTTAAACAAAATAAATCTATAATTACATTTTACACATTTTCAAAAATAAGGAGCATTCGGGGTCCTAACTGTGTAATTCACAGAAAACTAAATACATTGTGGTGTACTATTACTCTTTAGGAACCTCATCTCAGTTAAAGTCGATGCCACTGCATATTCACCATCTGTGTGTGTTGTGACATGGAAAGCAAATTCTAACGGGATCAGGTACAGTAACACTCGTCCCATAAGTTATTTATCATTGTCAGCATCTGATTTGAATGACATTCGTTTGTAGGTTGTATGTTTCTCATATACTTTGTAATCCTGTGACTTTTTTTTCAGGTCCCTTTTTACGTACTGTAATCCGGGGAGCTAGTAATGAAGAGGGAAACCACAATATTATTATTATATCATATTATGCATCAATGACCCCCACTCATTTGTATTAGAGGAGACCCATAATTTCGTTTCCAAGACCTCTTAAAGTACATATTCTCCTGTTAAAGATCTTTGCTAATTTACAAATTTTGATGGGTAAAGCTAGGATTTCTCCAACATCCTGTACATTTTGGAACTTACACCACTGTTCAGCACCCCTACTTTCAAAATAGTTCCAACGTCATTGTTATATTATGATCGGTTGTTCCTAAGTGGTGGTGTTATGACTCTGAAATATCACCCCATCACGAAGAAATGCATTACAGAGCACTTTGTCACGCCACTGAGGACACAAAAGGGAAAGGGAAAAAAAAAAAAAATAAATAAATAAATAAATATATATATATATATATATATATATATATATATATATATATATATATATATACACACACTTGAAAAAACAAAGGTTACAGGATTGTTATAGTTAGGTTCTGAATTTACTCGCACAAATCCATTGAAATTCAGCAGTTATAGTTAGTTATTTCAATTAACTATAACTTGCAGCCTAAGGTAACTATAACTCACACCCCCACCATGCACAGTTTATTCTTGAATAATTATGTTTTATTGATATTTTTATTAACTTTATAAAAGTTGTCATGAGTGCTGTAATATATGGGGTAATTAGCAGTGCATGGCGAGGGCACAAGTTATAGTTACCTTAGGCCGCCAGTTATAGTTACTTGAAATAACTCTTTCTATGATTTTGTACGAGTAAATTCAGAACCTGATTATAACGTTGTTGTAACCTTTGGTTTTTAAGTGAATTTCTAATGTTGTTTTCAATTATATTTCCTAATTATAAAGTCCCTGTCCCCTTTGTTTTTTTCAGTGATTTTCTATGTTTTTTTTTATCGTGAACGAATTTTCATTACTATATGTTAATCCAACCACCACTGCGGGGGTTGGCGGCAGGGCTGGACTGCGGCCAACCCCCATAACTAACTCAACCCCACGCTGTGCACGGCTTTTGGCTCGGTGCGGCAGGCTTTGGCCACAGGGTCTGGGGCTAGTCCTTGCAGTCAGTACCCCTAACCACCCAACACCACACTGGGCACGGCCTTTGGCCATGCGCACTGGGAGTCGGCCACAAGGCCTGTCTCTCTGGGTGTGAGATGGTGTCTCTGGGTGTGAGTGTCTCCTTCTGGGCGTGAGAGGGTCTATGAGGGTGTGACAGTGCCTGTCTGCGCTCCAATAGATGAAAGATGCATTCACCTCCACATGGATTTCATATCGTTTTTCAATATGTAAACACACTTGCTTTGCGTTTGCCATGCCCTGGAGTTAAGATTGTTTGGCCTTTCCAGAAGTGGAGCTACAACTGAGGCACCTGCTACGTTTATATTTGTAAGTGCTACCTGTTAATGTTTAATTTCTGTGAAATGAGCATCATGGCCAGAACGGAAGCTTTTATCCAACAAGAGTCCACAGTTTGCACAAAATGTCTACCATACTGGAGCACTTTCTACTAGTTAATTAGTAAGTGCTACCTTGTTGGGTATATGTGCAGTGTGGGAGTGGTGGGCCGTGAGCCCCCTCTCCCCAGAAGATTTTGGCCCTGGGGACCCCATCCCCCAGGGCCCTGCCCTTATAATTTATTTATTTTTGCGGATGAGGGCAGCGCAACCCCTCTCCCAATTTCAGCCCCAGGGACCCCATCCCCCGGGGCCCAGTATTAATTGTTTTTTTTTTTAGGAGAGGAGCCAGCGCAGCCCCCCCCCTGGCTGATTTTGTCCCCAGAGACTCCATCCCCTAGGGCCTGGCCATCTGTCGTGGGTGCCTACCAGGGCATACAGTGTGCAGTAGGACAGCGGTGGTAGCCTCAAGACCCCAGTGGTCCCTGCTGGCTCCCTGCCTGTTTGACAGCTCTAGCTTGCTAGAAACAGAGTGTTAAGGCATATTTGACATAGGCTTTCAAAGCTCCCACCAAGTCAGAGCAAACAGCTATGTTGCTTAGCACATTGCCCCTGCTGGGACACCCTGGGATGACATGATCATGCCCCAAGAAAGATCATGGGCACTAGAGAAAATGGCTAGATATCCAAGGCCAGCAGTGGACCAGTCCCCTCTATTCCCCAACAATCTCTCTTCTCTGGGGAATTCAATCATCTGCAGTACTGGGGCCCAATGTGGCACCTCTCGGCCCCAGGTAAGGGGAACATAGACCCCTCTCTCAAATGAGAACTGTGCTCCATACAACCCTGTCCACCCCACTATCATGCCCTGTTTGCACTGGTGTGGTACACTGCATTTGTACTGGTTCACACCATTGTCCGCACCCTGATTGGGAAAATAATGCCCTGTAGTGTTTAAAAGCTGCATCACTTATGTGTGGACAATACCCTAAGAGACTGAACTTGTACTGCCAAAATAAGCCAACACCTAGAGCATCCTTCACTGACCATATATTACATCATGTTATTTTAGTTGATATTGATAGGTAGCATTGCATTTAAGCACCCTCTTTATGGGTGGTGCAGTTGTTAGGTGACTGTGATATTGCAACACTGCATCTTTACTCTTTGCAATGCGTATCCTGTAATTTGAGTTGTGTATCCTGCCATAAACTGGGAGAAGCAAGCTGTTGTAAACAATAGTTTCTATGCTAATATTAACTGATTGGCACCCATCATAGTTTTCTTTATATACTCTTATAAAATATGAGTCTCCTTGCTCCCAACGCAGAACGTTATTAAAGATTTATAACCCTTCTCGTCTGTCCTATGGGAATAATTAAGAACTGGTTTATGGTTTACGACGAACTCGCAATGCAAGCACTCCTACAGGGGAAAGGAGTAACCTGTCATTATAGAATTTCACTACTGCAAAAAGTGCCTAAATGGCCTTCCAGGCTGACATACCGATACAGTCACAGCAGCATTCACCCCACATCCCTGTGACATGTCCAATTGCCCTTGTCCACATTAAGCATGGTAAACTATTAAGTATGTGTGAGGTTAAAACTGCACACGCTTGACGAAACCCATGAGATATCTTACAATAGAAACATTTAATCTTTTGTAGATATGCCAAGCAAAGTCTGCCACACTCTGTAGGACTACATTACTAAAGTGTGGGGTGGCGGGGTGTATCATTAAAATAGCATGTTCTGGGATGAACCAGTGAATACTTTGTGCCATTGGTAATCCAATGCTTGCATGACATCATTACCATTGTGAAATCACTGCCCTGAGCAAGCCCTTTAAAAACCTACTTAGCACTGGACCTTATGATCCAAGTGTGATTGAAAAGTGATTCTGCTAACTAAAATATTTAATTGTATGCACCTCTTTCTTCCCCCACCCCCTTAACAAATACACCTTTTCTCTTTCTCAGCTTAGTTATTAATTCATTCTTTAGGTGCTGAAATCTTCCTTCAGTTCTGAGTGATGTTCAAGTGCTTTTTGAAGTATGCCCACAAGGGAGTTAACAGTTATAAACCCTAAGGGCCATATTTATACTTTTTGATGCAAAACTGCGCCAACGCAGTTTTGCGTCAAAAAGTTTGATGCCGGCTAACGCCATTTCTTTGCGCCACTCGGGCGTCAAATTTATACTTTGATGCTCAGCAGCGCAAACCACAGGTTAAAGTAATTTTTTTTACTCAAACCAATGCGCCACATCATAAAGAAAAACAACGTTAACACGGCGAAAATGACTTTAAGCCGGTTAACGACGTTGCAAACCGGATACATGCCTTTTTTTGCCGCAATAGAGTCAAAAAGCAGCGCAAACACAGCAAAATGTGCAAAGGAGACCCAAAATGGATCCTAGAAGCTATGAGAGACCCCAGGAAGATGTCAACCGACCAGGAACCAGCCAGGAGGACCCACACAAGACCCAGGAAAAGGAGAGTAAGAAAAGGAAGTGCCGGTTCAGTGCAGAGGAGCATGAAATACTGGTAAAAGAGGTGACAGGACACCAGCACCAACATTTTGTCACCTCTAAATTGCCAATTGGTAGGAGAGAGGCAATTTGGCATCAAATTGTCAATAAGATCAACAGTGTGGCAGAAGTACGGAGAACAGTCACCGAGTGCAAGAAGCGCTGGCATGACTGCAAGCGCAGGACCAAGGAAAAATTGGCAAGGAACAGGAAGGCAGCACCGCAGGAGGCCCTGGACTACATGGAGGAGACAGTGGCAGCCATCATCCCAGAGGAGATCATCACAGGGATTCAAGGACAAGACAGCGCAGACTACCAGGATACAACATAGATGCAGGGTAAGTGGCATGGGGAACTAAAATGCCTAATTGTTAACTGCAAGCAGGGGGGGGCATACCTACTATACAATGCATGTCAGCCTTGATAATCAGGTAGTGAAAAGGGCAAAGGGGCACGGCCCGGTGGCACGGGCTGTGCAGGGCAAACCTGGGGCACAGCACAACACTACACCAACAACCTTTGCATCAGGGTATGCTGCCATGCCAAGGATGTTGGAAAAGCAAAGCCAGTCCAGGAGGGTAGGGTACCACGTAAAACTGGCCTGCTGTCACGCGACAGCTGGTATTGTTGCTACATGAACTAGGGCTCAATTTCCAGTGTCAGGCCATATCCGCAAGTATTAATTACCATTGACAACAGTTGCCACTACCACCTCTGCTGTGTGTGCAGGTCAAGTAGCTAATGGCAGTTACGTGCCCATGGATCAAACACACCCAAATTAGATGGTTCAGGATGACAAAGTTATCAATCCCCTGTAAATAATAAAAATGTTCTAATCCTGTCAAATGCCCATGTCCATAGTCGCTACAAACATCAGGTATTGTTATAAACATTATGAGGTACACAGCAGTAATGTCATACCCATGCTGCAGATGTCAGGGTCTACCCTGTGCCTGAGTCACAATAGCTGCAATGCTACCATGCAACATCTCAAGTGTCATAGTGCTAAGACAACAGCATTGATGGGGAGGACTTATGTGTCTAGCTAGTGAAACACACCCGCACAGTCATAAGAGAATATCGAACACTCCTAGGACCATCAGTAGAATCCAATGTAGCACACATTCCCCAACATCAGCAGTACACAATACCAATGCTGACACCCGTATTGCGCCATGCCAATTCTATACATAGTATATGCTAGGTCTCGGCAGCATATAGGTGGATGTGAAATATCTGAGACTGGGTCAGTTCCTGAATTTTAAGTGTGGTGCAAGTGCCATCAGAACACCCACAGCCAGTGCAAGACGGAGGGTTGAGTAGGACAAGAAGTTGGCAACATACAATTTGGGCAGAACCTACACCTAGAGGATGTGACGCAGACAAGTCCCCGAACTGCCCACACTACATGTGACATGCAGGTGGGGCATAGGCCTGGGAGAATGCTAATATTAATGATAGGAACAATGAACAAGAGCCAAGATCACAATGTGCAACTAATAGGAAGTCAGGCATGTGACATTACAAATGCCACAACACAGACACACTAATTGTACAATATCTCATTGCAGAGGACGAAGGCTCTCCTGGGGATATGCCTGTCCTGGAATTCCCTGATGACATGGATGACAAGCTGACAAACATCAGCCAGCTGACCCTCCAAGATGTCCTTGGAACCCTCCAGACCCCACCTTCAGTCACAAGGAGGAGCACAGAAGTAGCAGCCATCACAGAGGACCCACCCACCACCCCAATTGTACAACCTGCCAGCTCCAACCCAGCTGAGGACTCTGACGACAAAGTACAGCGGGAGCTGGCCAAGGAGGTACGGGTGGGGATGCAAAATATGGCAGCCAGCCTTGAGGGGGTGCGTTCATCCATTATGTCATCTGCAGAACAGGCAGCAGCCATGCAAGCACGAACATCTATCCTGCAAGAACTTCAAAAAGTGTAAAGGAAATCAGCACTGCAGTAAGGGAGTTGCCACAACACCTCGCACACCAAACCTTTCACTGCGCGCACGACTGCAATAATGACACCCTCAGGGCCAACCTGGCTGCCTACCACAGTGATGTAGGTGCTATACTTAAGAACCAGCAGCTCCTCCTTGCTGCTGTACTGCCCTTAATAGCCCCACAGTTGGCAGCTACCGGGATTTCTGAGTCCACGTCATCAAACACTGAAGTGTTTGTTGCCCTTTCTAACCCACCACCACCAAGGGCAGAGGAGATGACACACACATCAGAAGAAGAAGACGTGGAACAGATAACCTTCACCCGTAAGAGTACCCGGTAGCAGAAGTCCATGCCAAATGGGTAATTTTATCCTAGGTCCTGTGCTTGTTAACATGCCAGTTTTGCAACAGCTGCTCACATGCACTGTTCTCCAGCCCACTGTTTGCTTTGACACTATGCTCTGTGATTGTCTCTCACTACCTCATTGGCAAATCATGTTCCTCTGCACTGTATGATACTTCACCCCAGCATGTCCAATGAGATGTCCCATTGCACCTGTGTAGTATCACAATCGAATGCATCACACTAATGGACTCACAATCCTGGACTATGTAAATATTGCACTACAGCACTTTAAAATAAATAGCACTTACACAACCACTTTGTCTCTGTGTATTGTGACACATCAACGGTGTAGGAGATTATTGATGTATATCACATGTCAATGGCCATAGAATGTCAAGACAACTGCCTTGAAAGATTGTGGGCTGAGAACTATGCCATGGGGCTCTGGATTGTATCTTCATCTGCGCTTCCTGAGGCTTATTTCTGAAGTAAATAGAAAATTAACAGTATAATGCTGTGTTGGACTGAGAAGGTCCGCTTCAAGGGATGTTTAAGCAGAAAATCAATGTGTTCAAAATTCCCTTCTAGACAATCTTTATGTATGTGACATCTGGCTATAAACTGTCATCTCACATACACACCAAACAGCAGGAATTGATGTGTACAAGTGTATGGACAAATATGTGACCTGGGAGTACAATGTAAGAAATGATAGCTGTGAGTTATGCATACAATACTACATAAGATTATAACATCACTCACCTTATCATGGTTCACATGAACATCAGGCTGCAGGTAGACGTACCACAGTGCCCGAGATTCCAAATCAGGTCTCAAACGATGACTGATTGAAAACACACATACAAACTTAACAACACATTGGGAACCCTAGTAACATTGAGAGGTGGGTGCAATGGATGGCAGATGCATTGAGAAGTAGCTTTAGTGTAGCTGCCAATGTGACAGCTCCATTGGAAGTGGTAATAACCATGTCAATAATGGGATTCGGATGCAGGATGGAACACAAATGCTAATACTAAATTGACACTGTTCTCCCATGCCAAGGCTCTGATCCCCAAGCATATGACACATACTGTAAAGGAGTACCTAAATATTTATTTAACAGTAAAAAACTGATACTAAAACTAGGGGAAACACCTTAACTAACCTAACCTATCCTAACTACATATTACCCACAACTGGCCCTAACTACCCTAATCTAAACTTACTTATCACATTGAACTAAACTCTCTAAACATTAACCCTGCCAACTAGGCGGATTTGATTATAGACCTATTTTTGTTCATTCGTAAATTAAAATTGTCTAAAATACATTTAATTAACAAAAGAAAGGCGATCATATCAAATGAAGAAATAGAACAAATCAATCTAAAAAGTACTACTATAGACAATTTATTAATTGAAGATATTTATTTAATGAGAGAGTTATGGTCATTGGAAGAAGAAACAATTGAAATGTCGAGTGAAGATCAAATAGTTGCAAAACTTGAAGCAGAAGGTATACGATTGGATGAAGAAGGAGCATCGGGTCTCAAACATAAATCCAGAACGGTTCCAGCACCTAGTGGAGATTTGATTGATCAATTTGCGGATATAATGACTAAAGGATTGAAAATTTTGAGACACAAATTCACAACTCTGACCTCTAAGAACAGAAGTGATTATTTTAAGACCTTGAATAAATTAGTGAATAATTCACGAATTGTAGTTAGGGGTTCAGACAAAGGAGGGAATATTGTTATATGGTCTATGGAAGAATACATGAAAGAAGCTTACAAACAGTTAAATGATAAGAATTGTTATAGAAGAATTGATATCACATATGTGGAGGATGTAAAGGTCAAATTTGATCAAAAGCTTCAGCAATGGAGAGAGAAAGCATTAATCAATGATCAAGAATACAGTTTTTTAAAGGTTGATTTTCCTACTCTTCCAGCATTTTATTTGATACCAAAGATCCATAAGGATGCCTCCAAACCACCTGGCAGGCCAATTGTATCAATTAGAGGAAGTTTATTTGAGTTTGTGTCACAATATATTGATTTTTTCCTACAGCCTCTAGTAATGAACTTAACATCTTATCTAAAAGACAGTACAGATTTCCTGAGAAGGATCTTTGATGTCACATGGGAAAGTGATTTTTTATTGATAATGTTGGATGTCACATCATTATACACAAGTATCCCACACAAGTTAGGGGTAAAGGCCGTAGAGCACTTTTTACGTGTAAGACCAATTAAGTTTTACCAACACAGCAGAATGTTAATTGAAATGATAGAATGGTGCTTAGAGCATAATATGTTTTTTTTCAATCAGGAAATTTTTGAACAGCAATGCGGTACTGCAATGGGAACCTGCTTTGCACCAAGTTACGCTAACCTGTACATGGGGTGGTGGGAGGAATTAGTATTAAACAACCCCCCACTAGATAAATGGAGTGACAATATTACCATGTGGGTGAGATACATAGATGACATTTTTATCATTTGGAAAGGAGACTCAGATGCCGCCTCTAAGTTTATTGAAGAGATTAATGTAAATGATTGCAATCTAAGTTTTACAGGGAAGATTGACAGTCAGAACATTGAATTTCTTGATGTGAAAGTCATGATCATTAACAAAAAAATAGAGACTACTGTATTCAGAAAAGACACGGCAGGCAATAGTATTCTGCATCCCACGAGCTATCATCCTCAACCTCTGATCAATAACATTCCGTTTGGAGAGTTCATAAGGGCCAAGAGGATTTGTAGTACAGAACAAGGTTTTGCCAAGGTCCAGGATGAAATGTTAGCTAGATTAAAATCTAGAGGATATTCAGAGGCAGTATTAGACAGAGCCAGAACAAAAGTTGAATCACGCATGAGAGGTGCACTTTTATTCTCCACACCAATCGGAGATGACAATGCAAGTAGACGCAAAAAGAGTAAAGTTTCAGGCATTACCAGGTTTATTACTACATATAATACAGCACATCAGGAGGTGAGAAAACTGTTGAAAAAACATTGGCACATGCTAAGAAGTGATCCCGTGATAGGTGATCAAATATCTAATAAACATCTTGTTACATATAGGAAAGGAACCTCGATGAGGAATATCCTGGTTAAGAGTGATATAAGACAAAAAGAGGTGAATAAAAATTGGATTCACACACCAGATGGTTTTTACAAATGTTTTAAATGCAAAGCCTGTAGGAATGGAGAAAATTTAAAACATGTCACAATAGATGAGAAGATTGTTCATCGTATTAAAGGCAGATATAGTTGTAAAAGTGACTTTGTAGTCTATATTCTTAAATGTAGTTGTCCTAAATTGTATGTGGGCAGCACGAAATTGCAAGTACATAGAAGAATTTTACAACACTTTAGGGCAATACAAAACAAAGATGACTCGTACCCAGTAGCCAGACACATACATGATGTTCATGGAGGTAGGATGGAGGAAATCACATACAGTGTCATAGATGGTATTAAGAAAGACATACGAGGAGGAAACAGAGAAAGAAAGCTGAGAAAATTGGAATCCAAATATATATTATCGCTTGATACCAAAGAACCGAAGGGGTTAAACATTAGTGAAGAGATGTATATTCATTTGTATTAACATATAAGTGAAGTGCCATTTATGGCAAAGATAGTTAACATAAGGTCAGATATAACAAGTACAGAGTAGGCAACAATTAAATAATCAGTTATTTTGAATTAAGAGAATTATCTAATTTTCAGAATAAATTTTTAGAACTAACAATAATTTTTTGAATATAGGAATGTATGGCACTTTTCAGTAACATTATTAGATTTGTACTATTGGATTTATATTTAACATAAGCAATGTATATATATATAGATATTTTTTTCTATTTATTTCTTTTTCTCTGTTAAGACAAGAATTATGTCTTGAGTTTGTATGACCAAATTAGAGAAACATTTCAGATTGATAATAAGTGACTTTTATTTGAGATGTATGGTGATTGGTCAGAAATGCCAGCATGTGATTATTTAAAGAGAGCCAACATGGTGTTTGACAGGTTGAAGAAGGCGGCAACGCCGAAATGCATCCCTGTAGACGATTAAAATAATGAACTGAGTTCGTGGAGTGCTGTCTTTCTTCCTAAGTGCAGGAGAAAAGTGCTGATATATATATATATATATATATATATATATATATATATATATATATATATATATATATATATATATATATATATTTTTTATATACAAAAACCCCAACATCATCCCCCATACACCCACCCACCCACAAATAAAACACATGTAAAAATATAATCCCCTCCACCCCAAACCACTTATACTAACTAATCTAACAGCCTATTCTAACCTAACACTAAGCCCCCTAAACCCACTAAATATAAGAACCAGGAAAGAGGAGGGAGGGAGGGGAGGGAATCATGGATGAGGGTCCAACAGTTACAAGTTTGTCCTCCGCAGATCTTTTTTATCCCACACAGTCTCCTGCTGTTGCGGGACACCTCCTGCTGCAGCCTGTCCATCCTGCGTAACATCCATTGCATGTCACGTTGCATGTTCCTAAATTCCGCATTGTCAATGACTGCAGCAGGGGTGGTCTGTGTGCCACTAGTGGATGGTTGTGCAGGTGCTGGTGCCATGCTTGGAGGGGGAGGTGCAGGAGCTGATGTTAGTGGTTCAGGAGCGGATGATGTCAAGGGACCTGCAACGGTGGCTGTCATCCTTGGTGCCACTTGTGTCGGAGTGGTGGTGCTGGTGATGGCGGCTGTTGTGGACACGGATGTGCCCTCTTGGGCAAATGCCCTTCAGACCCCTGTGGCTCTCTCATGGCGATAACGCCATGCCATGTTGCGGAACCCAGACTCCACATCCAGAATGTGGCGGTAACGCATCGCCCTCCTCTGGAATTATCAGCTCTGATTGGCATCCATATTGGCAGCTGTAAAAAATAAGATAGCCAAACATTAGTTATATCATTGTGTGATACATCTACTGATGATATTCAAAAACTTCCTCAAAATTAGCTTAAACAGCCCAAATCACAGTACAGATGATAGATTGTCCCTGAGGAAGTACTTGCCAACGCAGCTGACACATCTCCTATCTAACAGCACAGCAATGCTCAAACATGTGTGTACCTACTTAAATGATCTATGCATCATTGTTATGCTATTAGTCACATAAAAAATACTGCAAGTAGTCCACATGTGACAGGTCAACTAATGACTATCTTCTGGATGACAATCAAGGCCCACAAGATCTGTGATTTGTATATGGAATTGCCAGGATGGTATGCAGTTGCTAATCATGGAGGGGTATCCTAGGTCGGAACAAATGAATGTTGGAATTACATGTCTGACTTCTACACTGGGATCCTCACACCAAGGTACACATATTTCAGAACCCTAACACTGTGCCTCAGGGGGTGATGGACATGCAACACATACTTTCAAACATCAAGGACAGCCACAAAGCTGTGGACAGCTGTCCATGGGTTTAGTCAGTCCACCACAGGTAAGGAGGGCTTCCAACTAGGATAGACACAAACATTGGACAATCACATCCACATTTATATTCCTAATTGCGGACAATTGTCCACCTGATTTGCTACCACTAATAACCTTTCCAAAAACAAGCACATAGATGCAAGCACCCATCTGGGCTTGAGTTGCATGCACACATATGAAATTCTACTCAAGTGCCACATAAACGTAGCACAACATGTGGAGCTAGATGCTGCTAGGAAGTCAAACATACAGTCCTACATGTTCATTAGTTAACAGGGTGGCTGAAGTCTGTGGGTAATACTTTGGCATCCCTGCTCTGTGTGAATCAGGGTATGACTTGCTGACTAAATAATAAAAATGGCTACCACCAAAATTTTCATTGGCATCAATGTAGCAACTAATATCACCCTGTTCACCTGCCCATGCCTACAGCGCAGCACTAGATTCCCAAAATATGACTCTACGCCACTGATTGTCCAACTCAAATATGGAAAAACAAGGCTAACGCCAGTCAAGTCACATGTCAGATCATGTGCCAGCACATCATACCTTGCTATGTGTCCGACACACAGGAGTCAATCACACAACAGCTGCAAACACAACACAAAACTAACATATCAATACTTACTGGATATGTCTGGGTCCGCAAATCGAGCCACTTCTCCAATTATGTAGGTGGCTGGTCCACCTGTAAAACATGTAAGGGTGAAATGTGCTTAATGTCTGCGCACTGTACAACAATTGGAACAAAGAATTACCGTGTGTGACATTATATATGATAGACCAGCAACTCAGGCATGTAGACACCCCAACAGACATACCACTGCAAACATGTATTGACCCTGTCAGTCCAGTGAGTGATAGACACACACATGCACACATGCAGTGGCCCTAACAATCATGTGGTGACAAACCTGATTACTCAATTGGTTGCAGATTTATTTATAGAGGGTACTCCATTTCTTAATTTGTTGTTATGAGAGACTTGAAAAGCCACATTCCTGGTGCACTGTAATACTAGTCACTCAGGTATTGTGGCTTGTGCATCAAGGGACAATCAGTTACTGTTTGATGCTCATGTGGGTTGAGTTTAGCTTATGAATTATTATGCTTTCAATGGTCCATTACATGTGGGCCTGTGTTGTCTATAGGTTGCATATGCCACATTGCCAGTGTACCCAGAGCCGGATATGCCCCCGATGACAACATGATGGCAGGGATCCTGTGTGTTACTTGATGACAATCTTACGCTAAACATGGATTGGGCATTTATCAAAATCAAAACAACAAAGAAATATGTGCTGACAGTGTCTATTTTGATCATCCGTGACAGAATGCATGGGCACAGATGTAGTCATTGCACCTGAAATGTGTCACTCATTGCCCTGTGTACCTATATTGGGTATTGTGAATCACAGTTAGCCACATTCATCATCTTACATTTGACAAGTTGGGTGATTTGCGGGTATACAACGAACTGATACTGTCCCCTAATTGAAATATGGTTTAGCAAATGTCCTACTGTGGCAATCTTTATGAGGTAGGTCTTAATTTGTATGCACCTTAGGAATGGCAGCAGTTACAAGAATGCTGGTCTGCTGATATTAGCATACATCCATGTCTGTGATAGCCTTCATACTGGGAAGTTAACTATTGTACATATGCTGCACTAGATCAGCAGGGGTGTACCAAACGTAACCATCAAACTATTTTGTCACTTTATATGTATGATGGAAGCGGCAGGGGTCCCTTGCCCAATATCATGCAAGTAATGATTTGTGATCATGCATTCACCAAGTTCAGGTATCCCATGATGACCATTAACTTGTGAGAATTGCATGGCTATAAAGTGACACAGATGGCAAATGCATCAGTTCTGTTCCAGTAATTGTGCCCAAGGCAAATTAAAACACACAGGAACAATGAACAGAGGGCCAGATATTTTTTTTCTTCAATTTGTAGCATTTGCTTCATGTTTTACGCTACGGCTATGGAAAGTAGCACCAAACATTTAGATATTATCCCGTGTGCATTACTTTGGCATCCATTTCTAATTTAAATGCTGCACAAACCAAGTCAAAGTATCAGCCTAAGATATTACCAGAGGTTAGGAAGAACTTTGTTTGTATGGCCATTAATACAGTTCAGACATGTATTCCAAATAATTGGGGACTACATTAATTCCTTGCTTTAGCATGTGAACTAATCTCATTCCTGGTACACTCACAGACCATGAATAAAACATAAGCTTGAGCAGCATTAGCATCATCTATTGACGTCAAAGCAGCACTAATTCACAAGATCAAGTTGTGTTTTGTAAGTTTGTGCAGCTTTTGTGTCAACAAATGACCGTAATGTGTAGCAAATATTGTATAAATCAGGACTACTGTATATTTAACTTGCATTCCACATGTCCACAAACATTGAATGCAGCATGTCAACAAATCTGCTACTGTCACTACATTGCATTTAAATGTGCACATTAGTCTGAATTGTACTCACCAACAGGGCCACCAATCACCACACCCAGGTGGTCCAGCAGGTCTTGCTCACTGGCAACAAGGTCAGCTCAGCAATGCTTGAGTTGGTGGGTGTTGCGCTGTGTGTTGAATATTCACTTCAGATGGTACAACACCTTGGACCACCTGAGCCTCCTCGCCTCCATGTGATACCCCTGTATCACCCTGCCACCAGCCTCTAACATCAGGGGAAGGAAGCGGCACACCAGCCAAATGAATACCTCCAGAGGAAAATACAGGGAAAGGAGGGAGGAAAATGAAACTTAAATAACCCACAAACAGCCCAACAATACCCCAACTAACAATACCCACTACACACTCCCAACAGTACAAAGACAAAATTAGACACCAAAAAAGACAAAAAACACTTAAACCGAATAACTGAGATAATTACAAAAACAACAGATGACAATTAGAATGGCACACAGGAGACAAAAGCACAATTTGGACAGACAAAACTCTCTGCACAGCCACACAGTCTAGAAGAATCACAGACTGCAAAGTGAAAGTGAAAGTACACCCGCTGTACCATTTCTGTAAACAGGATGTCCTATTACATCACTTCCTGTTTCAAATGCGGTGCCTTTTTATTATGATGCGTGAAAATGTTATGACGCTTACTTGCTTTGCGTCAAAAAAGTTTGACACAGATGCTTAAAAAGTCCCCTGCATTCAAAGTTCAATATATTTTTCAGTGATAACCAATTTCATGGGGTGCAGTGTAGGAATTACCGCTAGGGACCAATGGATGTATAATGGCTGTGAGCGTCATTTTTGAACGCATACGTGGCAAAATTTAACGCATATGCGCCTTTTTTTACATGTTTGCGTCAAAATATCTGTCTTTAACTGTGTTTGTGTCTTTTCTCTCATTTTTAACGTACATGAAAGTTGTAACTATACAGAGATAGGCTGTTAGGGCCTGCATTGTGTGTTCCATTGTTTGGGCACATGTGGCAGACCACACTACTGCAGACCATTATACTCATGTTGTTGTGCCGGATTAGAACTCTTAACTGGCGCAACAGCAACCCAAACATTTGGAATATAAATTGTTATTCCCTAGTTTGAGCAGGTGGTGCATCAATAGAGGATAGCAAGGCTACGCAATTTTATACATTCACTCATTGCCTGTGTGCTTATGTCTGTGAATTGTCTATTTCAATTGTTGTTGTGCCTCTGTGTGAACGTCACTAGACGTGTTTTGAATAATGTGCTGCAATGCATGTGTTGTAAATGTGGATAACCATCAGATGCCATTCAGTGTGGTACATCAGTCAGGATATGTGTTTGTCATACCTGTAGCATCATTTGGGGACAAAACATCTCCCAAGACAAACTATGCACAGGATAGATAGAGGACGGTTGATAATGGCAATGTTACAAGGGTAAGCCATCACATGTACAGGAATGTTGGATACCACTTCCTGGTCACTTGTTTGTATACTACCCATGACTCAGACATTTGAAAATGCTAGGTAGGTACAGTGTTTGTGACACAGAGTCCCAAAACCAATCCACAAATGTAATGTTACACCACAGTTTGAGCCATATAAATGACCTATGTTTCTCCTGTGGTAGTGGAGGACCAGCAGACCATGCTGCATGTGTTAACATATTTCCAGTGGTTCATTGCACAAAGGTGTCTAGTTCAAGTGTGTGGCCATGTGTACCCTGTGTCAGTATTGGCCTCCATGTTGTCACAGTTACGTGCAGGTTTAGCCATGAGTCTGTGGAGCCATTCCCTGCATTAACAGAGTATCCTTCAAAGCAGAATTGACTGAATCCTAAAGAGAAATTGACAACTAGTCGAGCTATGGCACTGCAGAAGTTTTTGTGAGGCTGACAACAGTGCAACCTTGGTGTGCTCACAAACTTAATCGATCAGTAATATGAAACAGGCAGGTTTCATCACATCATTTGTACACAGTGTGGCCTCTAAAATTCCCACGGCAACAGGGAACATCAGTGCCTCTGTACTGATTGATCTCACAGCTAGTCACCACGCAAGCACCATCAATGGGTTGCAGCCAATGTGAATCTGTGTGTGGACCGTCAGGGCACAAACATGTTTTGTTCTTTCATACACATTAGCAAACGTTTGTTGTGCTGGAGGCGCCGTACCAAATCCATGCATATAGCCATAGTACACTGTCACTGTTTGTCATTGATGCATACATGAAACCCAGACAAGGTATGGGGCCTGGATTAAGCTATTTGAATACATGCATCAGGCCATGATAAGATAAGTACACTGATTACACTATACAATCTATTTGAGGATTCATCATAGACCTACCAGACACAATACCCCAGGAGGAAAGAGAGGGCATGGAAAGCAACTTTGAGACAAATGTAGCCACAGGGACCCTCTGTGGTAACACAAAGACAGGAACCAGTCAGGCTAAGAGGATGCAGGCTCTGTCAGGAACAAACATGAACAAGGCAAATACACAGTGAGCAGACTCTGACTGGGAAAAGCTGGAACAATACTGTGGAAACTAAAAACTGTATCTGTGCTGTGGGCTGCAATGTTACACAATAACCCAACGCCTGTGTTACACAAGTAATTTATACAGCAATGCCCAACAAGGATATACATAAAATGGCAGCTTCTAAGCAGTTCCAGGCAGCAGCAATGGCAGTGCAGGTTCAAATGGCTGGTCTGCATGGAAGTGCTCACAGGTGTGTGCAGCTTCAGTCTCTCACAAGTCATGTAGGTGAGAATCAAGTTCAAAGGGCCAATAGTACCTTTCACATGGGAAGCAATGGACAGGTGATTACAGGTCCTACAGACTACCAGGCAGTGCATTATCAGACCTGAAGTCCATGCAGACAGATTAACTATGACTATGGCATGCCATACTAAAGAGGGAAGCATACAGGAGTCAGAATGGGAGTCTAGGTGTGTGTAGATGAAGGTTATCAGGGTACAAATTGTCCATTTACAGGGCCCCCTAGAGAAGGGAGGGGAGAGACTGAAAACATGGCAGTGGCAGGACTTATAACCTGGGATAGCATGCGCAGGGCATGTCTTGTGAGCAATGCTTGTCATACCTGGGGCACTCGTGCTATCCATTTGCAGCTTACATGGACTTCTTGTCACACATGCTCCTTGCAGAGATAGCTGATGTCACACTTGCTGCTGTCAAGGGTCTAGTCATACATTCCTGTTAACAATAAAATTGCACATCCACTGCCTCATGTATGAAGCACTTTTTTAACTTATGATTAATGGTGTCTTAGTTGTGTGTCATATGCTGCAATGGACCATGTTGGCAACATGGATGTGTCTCACAGCTGTCGTCCTCTGATATTGCCCTTCAAATGTGAAATAGACAGGATATATGTCATTAACACTGTGCGAGATGTTGGCTGTACATTCATACCCATCAAATGTGATGTGGCTTTTTCAGTATCCTAATCTGTATTTCTGCACTGCTCCATGAGGCTAAACTCTGATTATGATTCTTAGGGATCATGTGATGCATAAATAATTACCCAGACCATGACTGAGTGATGACGTGAGGTGTTTAATGACATATGGTAAGACAATGGTGATGGTGACTAGAGTTAAAAGACGTTATGTACAATGTGTTGCCTCCGACTCAATCCTTCGGCAGTGTTTGGATGGTCCCCCTCATGTTGATGGACAGCATCCTCCTCTTCCTCCTCTTCAGGCATTTGTGGGTCTGGTTCATAGAGTGGAATGTTCCTCCTTAAACATATGTTGTGCAAGATGGCACAGGTCAAAATGATCTTGCAGACCATTTCAGGTGATTATAAGAGGCTGCCTCCGGTGATGTTGAGGCACCTGAATCTTGACTTCAGGATGCCAAAAGTCCTCTCTACTATGGTGCGTGTCCTCCAATGTGCCTCATTATAGGCACACTCTGATGCTGTGCTTGGGTTGGCAAATGGGGTCATGATCCATGACTGGATCCCATACCCCTGATCAGCTGAAAGCGAAAATGAGTGTAAACATTTGGATGTTGCTTGCACCATGATTATCACTTTGCATGGCAGTTGTTATCTTGTGTCGTCTGTGACTCATCTGTATTTGTGTTATTGTGTGGAATCCTTGGCTTCTAGGATGTTCTATCAGCATTGGGTTGTTTTAATTATCGAAACTGGTGTTTGGCTGATTGACCGGATATCAGCGGTATATTTGTAAACTTGCAGTATATTGTGTATCTCCCATGCATTATGTCATGGGAAAGAAGTGTCCAAGCGTCTTCACTGAAGGTGACATGATACTTCCACACACAGATTCGATTCCACAGTGGTGGTAACACGGTTGCGCTATGTTGGCTGAAAATCCCATTCAATTCAACATATGTAATAGCATGTGAAAAACAACAGTGAGGCCCTATGATTTGACTAGGTGACAATGTACAACACATCTCCATATGTTTGCAGCACTGAAGTGTTGACAATTGACAATGCACAAATATCCCATGTGTGACTAGTTCTATGCAAACCTATTTTTGTGCCCTCACCGAGTTGGCTCATGTGCAAACGTGTACCTACACTACTGAACCTGGTCCAGGTAAGGTGGCTAACTTGGTTGTGGGAGTGAATTGTCAGAAGGTCCCTATTCCTGTACATCTGTTGTGTATATGTGTAATTGTCTCAATCTGTATGTGTAGCAATGTGCACTTTGCAATAATGTCACATCAATATGTGTTCTTAACACAGTCCACTTCCTCACTGCTAGCGGGCAATGTCACCCCAGGAGTGATGTGAGATGTTGGTACTGCCTCAATGATTCCATGTCCCCTTCATTAGAGTCATCATCATCATCATGCTATGTGTCTCATGGTGTTTGACCTGCAGCGAAACACATTACACGCCCCTTACACAGTACGTATTGCTTGGAAGGGTGTGTGATTGAGTGTAATTGATGTGATATTGGAAGGTTCATCTTCCAAGTTGTACTGCCAGTTAAGGCCATGTCATTGTCACTGTGTGGTTTTAAATTGGTCCTGTGTGGTTCTGGAGTGGCATCTGATGTTATTTGCATCTGTCATTTGTCCATAGGAGTGTATCCCATTGGGTCAGGATATCAAACATGACTAGCAGTGTCACACCCTCAGTGTCTTCCTGGCCACGTGTCCATGTAGTGGTGTATGTGTCGTATGTCCTACAGGGTTGATGTGCTGTGTGTATATAACTAGGTTTCTGTACTTACCAACAAGTAGGCCATTTCCATATCGTCCATCCTGGAAGTGTTGATTGATGGTGCAGTGGCGGATGATGAATTAATCATGTACACTCCCAGGATACTTTGCCACGATGTTGGTGATCAATCCCTGGTGATCCACAATGGCCTGCACATTGATGGAGTGTGTGTGTTTCCTGTTGCGGTATAGATACTCGGTTGTAGTAGGTGGCACAATGCGTACATGTGTGCAGTCAATGGCACCAAGCATGTGTGGGAAGCCATTGATTTGGTAGAACTCCTGTTTGGTCTCCTGCTGCTTCAGCTGTGTGTTGGGGAAGGGAAGCTGATGTGGTGGGGTGGAAGGGAGATGATGGCATTCAGTACTTTAGGTAGGAAGGCAGAGAATGAGGGCTGTGAGATCCCGGCAACCAGGGCACCAGTGGTTTGAAAAGAGCCACTTGCCAACATGTGGAGGACAGCTAGCAGATTGGTCTCTGGTGGAATGATATGGGGTGTCTGCAAGCTGGATGCCAACTGTGGCTCAATGTTGCGCAGCAGCTGCTGTATGGCTTGCCAGTTTAGTCTGCACCTCTGGATGATGTCATGTTCCCTGAGGCCCTGAAGGATTGTCCTGGTCCGGAATATCCTCTTCTGCCTTCTGCGTTGCCTTGGGGGTCCCTGCAGGTGTGGTGGAAGCTGCTGCTGTTGGTCCTGTGCTCTACGTCTTCGTGCATGCTGGATGAATAGCGCCTCCAGGTCTTCCTTTTGGAGCTCTGATGTTGCTTCTGTGTGTTTTCCTTAAGTACTGGTGTGTTTGCCCCATTTTAACGCCTGCTCTGACCCAGGCGTTAATTTTTGATGCAAATCGGGCTGTGTGCCATTTCCCTACTCCGCCTCCCAGTCGTGCGGGATTTTTGCGCGGTTGGATAAATATGGCGCACGGGTGTTTAAGTCATTTTTTGGACGGGAACGCCTACCTTGCATGTCATTAACGCAAGGCGGTTTCACGCATCCAGAAAATGATGCAGACAGTGAAACTTTGACGTTCGCTGGGTTGGGTTTCAAAGTATAAATATGGTGCTAGGTTTGCACCGAATTTGCGTTAAAAAAAATGACGCAAATCCGGCAAAGGCAGAGTATAAATATGCCCCTTCGTTTTTAGATTTTCTGCCAAGGACTAAAATGTGTCCCTTTTATCCAACACTAAAGAATGAAACACACAAAAGGAGATGGGCGGAATGCTTGTAATACTTCTAACCATTATCAATCACTCAGGATAGCTTTCCAAATCATTGTTGTTTTGCCCACCATGCCACATCAGTTTGGGTCCAACCATATGAAATTCCGCCTTGACCCTACTCCAATAGGAACTGTCCGGGCCAAACTGTCAAGCCAGGTCCTCCCTAAACCGAACACAAGCAATCCAATATCGGTTTTACCCTGATTGAGTTTCATCTGTCAGGCGTCATTTGGTTCCAGTATGGAAGATTGAAAGGCTGTTCGACTGCTCGTTTCCCACTTGAGACCTTTAACATTGCGGTTCCCCGGAGCAACTCTGCATTACATCATCAGCCCATGAGTTTACATCTGATCACTCTGTTGCTCTTTGGAGGAGAATATATGATTTGTAACTCCGGAATGGTTTTGATGGAGCTTGAAAATTAGTAGTGTCCCTCGTAATGTCCATTTGCTTGTATTTCAAAGTGTGATTTAGGTGGATTTCGAAATAAATTGAATGCTAACAGGATACAAGTAGTATGAGAACGTCATGTAGATTAACAGAATATATTGAAACAATGTTGAATTTAAGTGATTATTGATTTAAAAATATGTGCAAAATAGAGAAAAAAGTAGTACGCTGACATCTATCGACATGTATTCACTGCAGTGCTTGAAATGGAAAATTTAAAGTGCAGGTACTCTGTGCTAGAGTACCTGCTTGTTTCTGAGAAGTGCCGGTACTCTCCAATTGAAAGTATTACGTGTTTATTGAGATGTGCCGGTACTCTCCCTCTCAAAATAAAAAAGTGCCGGTACTCAGTACCGGAGAGTACCGGCCCATTTAATGCACTGATTAACTGACTTTATTTTCATTTAGATTGAATATAACATGCATAGTATTCGTACATTTATAACATTGAAGTTATAATGTTGGTATATTTGGCGTTTATTAAAATGAATTAATTGAATGTAGTTGTAAAGGAACCCTCTCCCAAACCGGCTCCCTACCTACACCGGGCACGCAACATCCATTCACCTCACGGGTCTCCGGGAATGGCAATGCGACCTAGGGGAAGGAAGCAGAACAGAACTGTGGTGGATGGAGTCACCAAAACCAACAAAAGTAATAACAAACTTCCTTTGGCAGGGAAAGAGGGGTGGGGCCAACCAACACTAAAGTCCTGCCGATCGGACATGGAGGGGTGAAGCCAGAGCTGATACGGAGTCTGCTGTGGAAGAGAGAAGAGATGCCGACATCGTAAGCAGAGGTTGGGAGGAAGGACAGCAGAGGACCAACGCCGACCACATGGAGCTGGAGGGAGAACAGAAGGCCAGCCCAACAATGTAAGGCTAGGAGTGGAAGAGGAAAAGCGAAACGCTGGCCCTGGAGAACAGGAGGAGGAAACTCATGTGTAGCTCGACGTGGATGAGGAGACACCCCAGAGGAGACGCTGCGGCATCTCGTCACAGCTTAGGAAGGCTGTGGCTAGCAGGTGAGTGTGAGGGGCAGGGTGGCAGAGCCACTTCAGGGAAAAGGGGGATGCCTGAAACAGTAGCGGAGCACTCAAACTGCAGGCCTAAATCTATAGAGGGTCGGTCACCCTTGAGAATACGCTTGTGATAACGAAAGTTATTGGATTTCTATTGTGTTGTCTGATCAATTCGTATTTCTTCCCCCCGTTCCCCCCAACCCCCGTGTACTTAACCATAACCTCAACATATAAAACCTGGCCACTCCTTCTGCGGTTTCTGGTCATTACTATAAAACAAAGAAAATATAGAGTTCATAAACATCACATTTCAGGTGATGTGGCAACTGGATTAAATACAGAATGAAAAGAGAATATTGCACTCATATGTTTCTCTTTTCCCCTGAGGGTTCTGGAGGCTATCCTGCACCATAAGATCTGTAAGAAAAAAGGGAAAGAGGGAGTATCTAATTCTGCACTTGACAAGACGAGGAAAATACCACTACCACACCTCCCTCCTGGGTACCGTCCCCAACATTGTATAAGCATTTTTCTGAAACCCGTATTTGTCATTGTATCACATAAATACCTAATAAGAGGACAAAATTAATTGCAATATCAAGCCTCTGAAGCCATATTTCCACCTCGGTCTCCCACAAGTGATGTCAGAAGTGGGATGGAAGGAAATGGAGGCTGGGATGTCCAAAATGGCGGAAGGACACCAAAGACTAGAAAACATTATGGAGTGTTTTTTGCCGGTGGCAGAAGATAAAACACCTTACAGACAGCCCTTACAGGCCAGGCAGAAAAGATGGACAAGTTGGTCCAGTCGCAGGATGAAGCAATCAGTAGGCTGGCTGATGTGTTAGGCCAACAGCGTGGGCACACCACCCTTGCCTTTGTGGTGTTACAAAAATATGTGGCAGGGGAAGATTCAGATTTCTTTTTCAATAATTTTGAACGTATGATTCAAGCGGCTGCTTGGCCTACAGATAGGTGGGGACAATATTTATGTCCCCTTCTCATGGAAGAACTACAAACGGCGTATCAAGCAGCAAACCTTAGAGGCACGACCCCTTATGAGGACATAAAAAGAAGTAACTTGGAACGGTTAGGGGTTGATTGTGAGACGTATCGAGTCAGTCTACAGCAAATTAAAGAAGGACTTCATGAGCCTCCCCGAGCCCTGTATTATTGGGTGAGGGACATGCGGATCGGTGACTCTGACCCGAGATGTCCACTAAAGAAGAGATTGTGGAGAAAATATATATGGTTCAATTCCTATTGTCCTTACATCCTCCCATATAGAAGTGGGTAAGACAACACAGCAATGTTACCTTTGAGATAGCTGTAGAAATTGCGAGGGCCTATAGTTTCGCTCAGAACCTCACTAAAGGAAAGGAAGAGAGTGGGTGGAGGGGCAAGACTCCAGGACTGGAATGGCCCATGAAAACTCAAGGTCCCTGAAAACCAGAAGCTACACCTGTTGTGATTGGACCCATCCCAAGGCAACCACAACTAGGACTGCAATGCTTTGATTGGGGTGAATGGGGACATATCTCCCAAGCATGCCCACAGAAAGAAGAGCCTATGGACATTGGGTTAGTCTGATCCTTGTATTACACCCATATAGGAACCAAGCCAACATATTGTACCATGAAGGTGACTGGGGACCCCGTTGCAGCTCTCCTGGACACTGGGTGCCATCAAAGTGTTATTCAACCCCAAGTCATCCCTGGAGGGGTCCCCAAACCAAAGGGTATGGTTGATATCCAGTGCATACATGGAGACAAAAATAAATACCCTCTCACCACCATCAGTGTGCAACATGAGCAAGGTCCAGTGATCCCCTTACAAGTAGGGCTGATACCACTGCACCCCGAACCGCTCATGGTTGGGACAGACCACCGCAACTTGAGTCCTTGGTGCCGGAGACATGGAGAGAAGTAGAGTCATGGTGGGAAGATACTCCTTTTTCCCAAACAGAGGATATAGAACGGCCTATCTCACCTAAACAGAGGGAAAATAGAAAAGAGAGGAGGGCTGACAAGAAAAAGGGTTACCCGTGATTCTGGAGGAATCCATTTGGGAATCAGATAGGGATTTTTGTGCCACGCTGAAAGAGGAACCACAATTCCGAGAAGCATGTAACAAAGCTAAAGAAGAACACCACCCACAGGCGGTGTAGGCCCTAAATTATTTACACCACAAGGGTTGTTGTAGCTGAAAGGGGTTTCCTCTCTGCCCAAACAATTGCTCATTCCCGCTCCCTTCAGAGACAAAATCCTGTTTTTAGCACATAGCCACCTGTTAGGGGGTTCACTAACCAGAGGAGGCAGTATTAGAAAGGTTTTATTGGTCAGGCATTCACCACCACATACAGAAATATTATGAGAAATGCCCAGTATGCCAACTATATAATCATTAACTACCCCAGAGGGCTCCTTTTTTGTCCCCTACCTATAATCGATGAACCATTTTCCCAGGTTGGGATAGACATTGGCCCTCTGATACCTTCCCAGGGTGAGTACAGATATGTCCTTGTTATAGTAGATTATGTGACACGCTTTCCTGAAGCCTTTGCCCTCAGACATCCACAAACCACCTCTATTGCTAAAGCAATGTTTGAACTTTTTCCAGATAGGATTTTCCCAACAAATACTCACTGATCAATGGATCCATTTACCTCAAAATTATGAAACAGATATGTGTACAACTAGGGGTGAAACATATTCAGACAGCAGCATGTCATCCCCATACTGACAGCTTGGTGGAATGATTCACTGCTATTTTAAAAACTAGCTTGAAAACATTATTAGACTGAGGGGGTCATTCCGACCCCGGCGGAATACCGTACCGCGGTCAAATGACCGTGGCAGTCATTCTGACTTTCCCGCTGGGCCGGCGGACGACCGCCAGAAGGCCGCCCGCCGGCCCAGCAGGAAAGCCCCTTCAACAATGAAGCCGGCTCCGAATGGAGCCGGCGGAGTTGAAGGGGTGCGACGGGTGCAGTGCCACCCGTTGCGATTTTCAGTGTCTGCTAGGCAGACACTGAAAATCATTATGGGGCCCTGTTAGGGGGCCCCTGCACTGCCCATGCCTGTGGCATGGGCAGTGCAGGGGCCCCCAGGGGCCCCACGACACCCGTTCCCGCCATCCTGGTCCTGGCGGTTTTTACCGCCAGGACCAGGATGGCGGGAAGGGGGTCGGAATCCCCATGGCGGTGCTGCGAGCAGCGCCGCCATGGAGGATTCTTTGGGGCAGGGGTAAACCGGCGGGAAACCGCCGGTTGCCCTTTTCTCCGCGGTCAGAATTGCCCATGAAGCACCGCCAGCCTGTTGGTTTTCAACCGCCAGGGTCAGAATGACCGCCTGAGGCTTGAAACTGGGAGCAGCTGCTTCCCTTGGCTCTGTTTTCCATCCGCTGTCAGGATCAAAGCAATACTGTCTTTTCTCTGTTTGAACTTTTATTCGGTTGAAAACCCTTATGTTACTAGATATGACCAGGGAGACATGGGAGCAGGAGAAAGATAGTTCTAAACCCTTACTAGATTATGTAATGGGATAAAAAACCTGTTTAAGCCAGCTAAGAGATAACCAAATTGAATCTCAAATATGCCCAACAGACACAAGAAGCCCAGTATGAAAAATGGGCAAAACTATGGAAATTCACGCCAGGAGAGCAGGTGCCTTTGATGTTGTCTTCCTCTGAGAATAAAATGCTATGTTGGTGGCAAGGTCCCTTCACCATCTTAGAATGGGTTTCTCCCGTTACCTATAGAGTAGAGATAAATAAAGAAAAGAAAGAGACACAAATCTATCATGCCAATGTGTTAAAGAAATGAGAAAGACCCCTCCCTCCTTTTTTCAGTTCGTCCAGGGAACATACCATCCAGTCTCCAGTTTATCTTGACCTGAACTTAAGCCATATCCAGAAACAAGAGTTGAAAAAAACAATTAACACTCTACCAAGAGATATTCTCCACCACACCAGGTAGGACAAACATAATATCCCACACTATCTACATCAAACCAGGGATCAAGGCATGATTGAAACCATACAGGGTGCCTGAGGCCCGGCGAAAAGGCCATTGAGGGGGAGATAAAGTCTATGCTGCAAATGGGGGGGGGGGGGCATTGAACCATCCATAAGTTAATGGAATTCCGCTATCGTCCTGGTCCTGAAACCTGATGGCTCAATTTGTTTCTACATAGACTTCAGGGAAGTAAATAAGAGCTCCCAATTTGATACTTACCCCTTCCCAAGAATTGCTGAGATGATAGAAAAACTGGTTGAGGGTTGTTCAATAGATCAGTACCCTCGATTTATGTAAAGGATATTGGCAGGTTCCCCTCAGACCTCAGGATAAGGAAAAAAGACACCTTCTCTACAACAGGGGGTCTGTATCAGTTCACAGACCTTTCCTTTGGTTTACAAGGGCCCCTGCCACCTTTCAGTGGATGATGAATATGATATTAAAACCCCAAGATCATTATGCAGTAGCTTACATTGCCAGTGTCGTTGTATACAGTCCCTTGAGGAAAAGTCACCTACAACATCTAGGTAGTGTTTTTGCTGCATTAGGGTCAGTAGGTCTCAAAGTGAATCCCTCAAAAAGTCACTTGGCAGCTAGGAAGGTAAAATACCTAGGCCCATATTTATACTTTTTGACGCAAAACTGCGCCAACGCAGTTTTGCGTCAAAAAAATTAGCGCCGGCTAACGCCATTCTGAAGCGCCATGCGGGTGCCGTATTTATTGAATGACGTTAGCCGGCGTTAGCCGCCGGCGCTGTCTGGTGTGCGTTAACAAAAACGACGTGCACCAGGCAGCGCCGGCGTAGGGGGAAAATGGCGTATGGGTGTCCACAAATGGTGAAAGTCAGGCTGAGGCAAAAAAATCGCCACAACCCGATTTGCGCCATTTTTTAACGACGCCCATCCCCCATTGAAATGACTCCTGTCTTAGCAAAGACAGGAGTCATGCCCCCTTGCCCAATGGCCATGCCCAGGGGACTTCTGTCCCCTGGGCATGGTCATTGGGCATAGTGGCATGTAGGGGGGCACAAATCAGGCCCCCCTATGCCACAAAAAAAAATATAAAAAAATACCTACCTGGACTTACCTTAATGTCCCTGGGGTGGGTCCCTCCATCCTTGGGTGTCCTCCTGGGGTGGGCAAGGGTGGCAGGGGGTGTCCCTGGGGGCAGGGGAGGGCACCTCTGGGCTCATTCTGAGCCCACAGGTCCCTTAACGCCTGCCCTGACCCAGGCGCTAAAATCTGGCGCAAATGCAGGTTTTTTAGACCCTCCCACTCCCGGGCGTCATTTCTGCCCGGGAGTATAAATCCGACGCAATAGCATCGGAGTCATTTTTTAAGACGGGAACGCCTACCTTGCATATCATTAACGCAAGGAAGGTGTTCACGCCCAAAAATGACGCTAACTCCATGAACTTTGGCGCTAGACGCGTCTAACGCCAAAGTATAAATATGGAGTTAGTTTTGCGTCGAATTTGCGTCGAAAAAAACGACGCAAATTCGGCGCAAACGGAGTATAAATATGCCCCCTAGAGTAATTAACGGGGGAAGGCCTTATTCAACATCAGAAAGAAAAGATTGCAGCTATTCTCGAGATACCCTTCCCCAAAACTAAGAGAAATCTTAGGACTTTTTTGGGATTGGTGGGCTATTAAATGAGGTTCATACCCAGATTTTCTCAAAGAGCCACTCCTCTAATGGACCTCCTGAAAAATGGGAAAGTAGCCAAAATAGGGCTACGTCATTCTTCTCTAGAAGTATTGGAAGCTTCCCATACATTGCAAACCAGCCTCACCTCAGAACCCATACTTCGTAGTCCCGATTTTTCAAAACCTTTCATACTAAAAACAGATGCCTCAGGTGTAGGTTTGGGGCAGTTCTGTCTCAAAAAGACAAGCAAGGAGAAGAAAAACCTATTCTATAAATGAGTCGTAAACTATTTCCCTGAGAAAAGACTTGCGCAACTGTGGAGAAAGAAGCTTTAGCTATCAAGTGAGCTGTAGAAGCCCTGTGGTATTATCTAGCGGGATGTGAATTTAATCTTTACAATAATCACGATCCTCTAGAGTGGATGGCTCATAACAAAGGCAAAATCTCCACCCCACCCCCGGTACTCAGATGGTTCCTGGCCCTTCAACTTTACCACTTCACGACACCGTAAGGAGCAAGAACAGGGCAAAGCTGATTTTTTTTTGGTTGGTCTTAGTACCCAGCAGACTTATTTCTTCCAAGGAAGAAAGTAGGGGTGCAGATATGTAAAGGAGCCAGCCTCCCAATCAGTCTCCTTACCTACATCGGACATGCAAAGTCCATCCACCTCATGGGGTCTTCAGGAGGGGCAACGCGACCTAGGGGAAGGAAGCAGAACAGAACTTTGTGGGCAGAGTCACCAAAACCAACAAAAGTAATAACAAACTTCTTTCGGTGGAGAAAGAGGGGCGGGGCCAACCAACACAAAAGTCCTGCTGATTGGACAATTGAGGGGGAAGCCACAACTGATATGGAGTCTGATGTGGAATACTGAAGAGACGCTGACACCGTAGGGGGAAGACGGGGGGAAGTAGAGTGGAGGACCAACGCAGACCACAAGGAGACAGAGGGAGAAGAACAGAAGGTTGAGGCCGACAGGGTAAGGCAAGTATTGGAAGAACAAAAGTGGCACGGCAGCCCTGGAGAACAGGAGAAGCAAACTGACGTGTGGTTCGATGCGGACGGGGAGATTCCACCAGAGACGCTGCTTCATCTCGCCACAGCCTAGGAACGCTGTGGTTAGCACATTGAGTGTGAGGGGCAAGGTCGCAGAGATACAGGGAAAAGGGGAATGCCTAAAACAATAGCAGAGCATTCAAGCTGCATGTCTAAATCTAGAAAGGGTCACCCCTTAGAATACCCCTCTCTATTATCACCATGGGAGTTGTGGTTATCAGATGTTATTGGATTTCTGTGGTGTCGTCCCCCCTGTGTACTTACCATAATCTCACTGCATCAAACTCTGCCACTCCTTCTGCGGTTTCTGGTCATTCCTCTAAAACAAAGAAAATAGCGAGAATTCAGAAATATCACATTTCAGGTGATCTGGTGATGGGATTAAATATAGAAAGAAATGAGAATATTCCACTCGCTGAAATATCAGTTTCTCTTTTCCTTGGAGGGCTCTGGCAGCTATCCGGCACCATCAATCAATCAATCAATCAATCAATCAAGGAATTTGTAGAGCGCACTACTCACCCGTGAGGGTCTCAAGGCACTGTGGGCGCTGCTACTGCTCGAACAGCCAAGTCTTGAGGAGTCTCCTGAAGGTAAAAAGGTCCTTGGTCTGACGCAGGTGGGTGGAAAGAGTGTTCCACGTCTTGGCGGCGAGGTGCGAGAATGATCTGCCACCATAAGACCTGTAAGGAAGAAGGAAAAGAAAAAGTATCCAATCCTGCGCCTGGCAAGATGAGGAAAACACCACTACCAACCTTCCCTCTTGGGATCCATGCACAACATTGTATGAGTCCTTCTCTGGAACCCCTATTTTTCTTTGTGTCACATAAATACTTAATAAAAAGACAAAATTCATCAAAATCCCAAGCCTCCGAAGCCATATTCCACTCCACCCGGTCTCCCGCAGTAATATTATAATTTTGTGTTAGCATGAGTAAGGCTGCAGAGTTTGCATTATGCAGTCATGTAATGTGTTGAATTTTTTTTCATAACATGAAGACTTCTTTCAGATTTTGTTCCCATGAAAAGTTAAGCCTTTTTGTAATAGACCCCAATGTTTAAACGTGGAAAGATGTGTTAATTTGGCCTTGAATGCAGGACATTGCAGAACATGGACTGACATCATATACAATTGTTTCAAGCCTGCTTGGATTTACATGGAAGGAAGATGTTCTCAGGTTGGACCTGGGAAAAAAAATCGGAAATGTTGCAGTTTGAATTTCTGTGTTCAATTATTATTGGACATTGCCCCCCTAACGTAACATGGACTGATCCCCCCTGACAAATGAAATTATTTCTGAACTTTGATAATGTGATGTAACTTGGACTCTGGTCACAGAGAGCTTGGAGATGCCAGTGGGTGACAGACTCTCAGGAGAGAGTTAATGCCTTTCGGCTTTACATTTTGCTGAAGAATAATTTTTGTAAAGCGAACCCCTGGAGAGGAGTTCCTCTGGTCTTAACCCTTGTCATTTGAAATGTCCCATTGAGATTTATAACTCTCCCAAGCCCCTTGAGGTGACTCCTAATTGAGTTCCTGACATGCTGATGCTTGGTCCCTTTTTTTGTTCCCAGTAGTTAGAATCTAAGGACTCCGAGTATCCTTTTTCCCAAATTTGTTTGTCCCCCTTTGTGATTAGGTTTTTGTCCGCATGTGTTCATCCCCACACATGCTAGCCCCTGATTTGGCCATGATAGGGTTGTCACTTACCCTGGAATCATAATTGAGCTTCTGGTAAATATGATTGATGAATGCCCAAACTGAGCAATATTTATTGCCTTTGTTACAGTTCATCCTATTAGTGTTTTGCATTTTGGTTATTGAATGTTTACTTTTGTTAATGTTAGTTCAACTAAACATTTTACGTCGCCGCCTTGGGCAACCATTGGTGATAATGGATATCTAAAACTTTATTTTGAGAATCATCTACATGACTTTAATCCTGAGTTTGCAATGAATATTCTACCCTTAGATCTGACTGGAGTTGTCCTTGTAAGACCAAATGGGTCATGCTGTCTAAATTCATTTGTCTGATATTTGGTTTTGTTTGATGGTTCTACTACACTCTATTGCTGGTTCAAAAGGTCCATCGACCTCCGTGAACACTGATTCCTGTGAAGGATGAAAATGCTCCAGCAGATCTGGTAGCAGACTGATGATTTCGTCCCGCTAGAGGAGTGAACCTTTTCTGTGTTGTGTAGGGAGTTCGGATTGACCCATGCTATTGCCCATTCCAAATATTGCCCACCCCATATTTTGTCCAATGGTCTGTTCCAGAGATTGATGAAGTTCTAGCATTATACCTACAAGTGATAGGTGCGTGAATAAAAATAGGGTTTTGTGCTTCACATTGCTTTTGGCTTGAAGATTGGGCTGAAGTGGGATGTTGTGAAGTGTATTGTGGAGTCGTCGTAGTTGGAGTGATTGGGGCACATTTTGCTAAAAAAATTTGGCGGTTGTTGTTGACGGGTCCGCTGTGGCCTAAGATCCCAGGATAATGCACAAGTGTAGAAAACTTTTGGTTAAGTTATTGTCTTGTCTTGAGATGTCGTTGAAAGTGTCAATAGTTTTCCTTGAGCGGGTGTGAGTTGTGGTTGTTATTAAGTGAATTCTAAAGGCCTAAGGAGGAGCTGTGTCAACTGGAGTGAGAATTACTAGTCAAGTTTCACTTGTTGTGTAATTTTGAAAGCTACAGTCGGAAAGTGTAAGCCTGTACAGCTTCGAGTGATTGGAAATCTACCTGTAGTGCGCAGACGGTTTGTTGGTTTTTCGCTCACAATATTTTGCATTTAGTGTATGTGTGAGCTTTTGTGTGAAAGACAATTGGGAATATACCACAGCTGCTGAGAGAAGCGAGTGTAATGTCTTTTTGTGCTGTGCTAGTATTCATTGGTTAGCTTGAAGTCAGGCTGATATTGGTGGACCATATCGCATTTCTATTGGTTGAGAACAGCTTGCGAAAAGGATTGTGGGATTCAAGATACTTCCTGATTCAACTAAAAGTCATTGTGATCAATTGAATTTGATCAAAAAGCAATATTTTCAAGGCATTTAGAAGTGTGTTATGAGGAGATATGATTATTCCAGTTAGATAGAGTACAGACGCCCCACCCATAAGACCCCCACTTATCATGTGGCATCAATAAAGGAGTTTCCGCATGTGTATGGCAGGAAAGGTGGTGCAAGATGACTAGCTTTTCCCCGTTATGGAACATTTAATTTGAGGATTTTAGATAATTTGCGGTTTGAAGTATGAATCTAAACAGACCCCAAGACTTGCACAATTCAAAGCCCTTAGTATTTGGGAACTTATTGCAAGACATAGAACGACAACCAAACTCAAGAATAGAATGCAGAAAGCAGTCCAGACATTAGCAGAAGCTAGATGGAATGAAGAACCATACATGTGGAGAGCAGATATATTAGTTCATAAAGTGTATTTCTTTAACATGCAGAAGAGTTTCACCTTAGTAAATCAGACTGTATCTGCACCGAGACGCATTTATTAAAAGGGAGAGTTTTTAAACACGTGTAGCACCTCAGTGTATCAGAGCCATCAAGGAGAGCATGTGACCGCTATGTGTTGTAGAGGGGTATGCCCTTTTGAAACGGAGAATACACATAAGGAGCCTGCTAGAGCCACATGCAAAACTGTGAGCCACAGCTGGAATAGATTGTCAGGGCATTATGAAGAGATACAACCCTCTCACCAAAAAAGTCACCTCCCCAGCTGCCCTGAATACTATCAATAGATATTATCGTACCCTAACACCTTCGGTGACGGATAAGAATGCACGGCTGGCTGCCCCTAAAGATGGGGGTTCGAACGTTACCAGCTATCAAGAGGAACTCTGCTATCGGCTTGAAAAGCTCAGCCTCAAGGATTTACCGCAACTGATATCCCCTATTAAGGTTGACAGCAGCAGTAGCAAAGCCTCAAAAGGCGAATTAAATGTTGGAATCAACTTCATCGACACTGAAGATGATGAAGAAGGTATAGCACCACCAAATCCACCTGTCTAAGAAGATATGGGGTTTCAGGAGGACCCTGATCCTGAGACAGTCGTAGTAGGACCGGCGAGTGTAATTCCGACACCACTTATGCACCAATGGACCTATGTGACTCGCAAGATTTCAGAGCAGCCGCTGAGTGTAACGAAAGTGATGAGATTAGCAAAAAAAACTCTATAGACACATATCTTGTATATGTTGATATACTTTTAACTAATAGTTTGTCTTTTCTTTCTGTTTGAACCGTAGAAACAACCGCAAAAAGAGATGCGCTAGAGGGGTCGCGCCAAACGTTAACAATGTAAATTTTTACTGCTTATGCTGTTCCAAACAATCTGAAAGTATTACAAGCAAGAACAAAGAGCTGCGTAAGAAATGTGTTTGCACCTACAATAGCACAGATTTTTTAAAGGAAAGTTCGGGCGTACCCATATGGCCTGTTAGAGGTTTTGAGGCGACTGTTGTGAACACATGTGTTAAACATGACTATTATAACCTATGTTATGGGCATAAAATTAATGAACCACAACAGGAGGCTCACAAGTGTCTATACGAGTCGTACACAGCAAGAACAATTCGCTACATGGTTAGACCCGCACAAGTTATGTAAGTTGTTAAGGGTGGTGTACGGGTTGTCCAGGGAGAAGAAATATGTCCACGCTGATATGATTAAGGTCTTGGCAGCAGCGGTCAATGAGATCTGATACGCCTGCTCAAAACTCAAACATATGTAAGGGATGTGTACCTATTTTGACAGAAGGTTGATAGAAAGGGTCATAGAAAGACAAATGTGTGATATTTATTATACAAATAGAAGAATTGGGTCTGTAGCCCCACAAGGGTTGTTTTAAAAAAATACTGAGGTCGAGGGTAGCGGGCCATAACTGTGTTATTTAATGTTACATACTTACTTACTTTTAGGACGAGACCCAGAATGTTACGGTGCAAGATGTCTATGAGTTACACCCTGGATACATATGCATTGCCAGAATGGTATATGTACTGCTTAAAGAAAGAATAGCTGAAATATACCCTGTAACTCTACAGTATCTGAACATTTCTGAGTCATCAGCTACGGGGCTGTGCAACATTCCTGAATGTATAACCAGATGGTGTATCAACACGTGGATGCCTTCAATGGATAAATAATGGAGCGTGTACTAAGGGTGTATGGGGGAGTTAAGACTTTTGCCAACAACAGCGTTACGCAAAGCTTTGGAGCTTCTGACTGATGATTATTTCACAAATAAGGGTTTTGTATTGTCTGGCCTACAACTGTACAAACTTATGAATGCTGTCAGTATCTTGAGTGTACAAAGTTATAGGTGGGGTGAGAGGGAAGTCGTGTCTAGAGCTATCGAGTGTATATCTATAAAAATAGCAAAACTGGTGACACTGAGACCGAGTAGCGGTGTGGGCCCTAGTAATGTATGTTTCATGTGTCAGACTATGGACACGTAGTGAAAAGTCAACATATTGTACGGCAATGCCGTCCATAAGACCAATAGCTAGAAACTGTGAAGTATGTCATGTTTATGCTGTGCTAATATTCTTTATTTTTAATAAAATGGCCTCACACAAAACACTTGTCTTTCATTTCATGGATTGTAGTAGCTGATAACATGTCTGGTGGCAGTGGGTTAAAGAAGCTTTATTACGATACAAGTGATGTCGGTAGTTTCTGGGGTGCCGAAGCACTGTTTAGAAGGGCTCTAGTTAAAAATAAGCCGGTAAACAGAGCCCAAGTGAAGATGTGGTTATCTGGAGAAGAAGCGTATTCACTCCATAAACCTGCCTAGAAGCGGTTAAGAGAAGACCTACAATCGTTAACGCTCAAGTAGATTATCAATGGCAGGCGGACATAATCAGTCTTCAAGATTTAGCCAAACATAATAACGGTGCTTGATAAATATTAGCAGTCATAGATGTCTAATCTAAGAGCACATACGCAGAAGCCTTATTCGATAAAAGTGTGAACAGTGTGACCAATGCCTCTTCAGGAAAGGACAAACACCTCAAAAACTACAAACAGATGCTGGAAAAGAGTTTTTAAACAGAACGTTTCAGAAATTACTAAAACAGCACAATGATAAACCTTTTGTAATGCCACTGAGGTAAAAACGGCCATTATAGAGCATTTTAACAGAACCTTAAAGTCTAAGACATGGAGATATTTCATGGCCTGTAACACTTACCAGTACTTGGATTTTCTACAGGCTTTTATAGAAGTTTGTAACGCCACTTACCACAGAATCATCAAAACGGCACCTGTAAATGTAACAACAGATAATTCGTTAAAGGTGAAGAGAACTGTGTACGGGAAATGGATCGCCATAAGTGCAAAAAAGCCTCTTTTAAAAGAATGCAACCATGTTAGGGTTTCAAAATTAAAAGGGTCCTTTACGAAGGGTTACCAACAGACTTTTAGTGACATGATATTTATAGTGGAAAGTGTGGAGCTTAAAGAGGATGTATATATTTACAGGCTAAAGGACTATGATGGGGAAAAGGTGTCGGGCTTCTTTTACAAGGAGGATCTACAGAAGGTACCTAATGATCCTCACAGGGTGTATAGAGTGGAAATGATTCTGAAAAGGAAAGGTAGCGGCGCTAACCAACAGGTTTTTGTCAAATGATGAGGGTGGTCAGAGAAATTTAACCGTTGGGTGCTGGCCAGTTCTATGCAGATTGTGTGAGTATGATGGGGTGTTGTTGTAGATGCCTAGATGGCGACAACACCGTTTTATATTATGCTGCCGTTCAACGCCTTAAAGGACGTGTTCACTGAAATCAGATTTCTAATTATATAGTGAAATTGGCTACACCCATAGACCTGAAAGAGGATTGGGAGGTAGCCCTAACAGAAATCCAGTACCCCAGAACATGGAATACTTTTTCAATGCTTGAGGCCAAATTTAATATAAAGCGTGAGCAGGACCCTTTGAGCATCCATGTAGGATTTCCTAAAGGCTATTGCCCAACATTTGCCTCGGTGGTCGACGCCATCAACAAATCTATAGGCAACATTGAAACGTATACGAATGTTCATCTACTGGTAGATAACGTTAGATGGAAGGTGATTCTTAAAGCTCCAAATTGCAATACCGTATTTAACTGTTTGGGTAAATTAAGAAGGGTTTTAGGGACAGTACAACATATCAGAAGTCAAATAGAACCGGATCACTTGTGCCCCGATATTAACGGAGGTTTCTATACACTCTACATGTCTAGCGACATCGTAGAGTCTCAGAGAATAGGGGATAGTTATTCGCCCTTGCTAAGATGGGTCTAGGTGAAGGGTGAAAATAACACAATAGTTAATATACATTACAACAAAAAACATTTTGACACCATTACGATCCTGATCTACGATGATCAGGCTGAGCTGGTGTCCTTTAAATATGGGAAAGTTATTGTCAAGCTTCATTTAAGACCACAACATCGACTATTAACGAGTCATCATGGTCATTATGAAAACATACGGCGATCCCCTATGTTTAGGGATTAGTATTGAAACCAGGCTGGATATGGAACCCCGCAGCTTCACTTTCAAGGGACCACTGTTATGAATGGGGCCGGTTTGGGGGGTTTCTTCCATAGTTTGTTTATAAGAGCTATGCCATTCTTGAGAAGAGGCTATGAAATTGCAAAACCGCACGTCAAAGCGGCTGCCACGAACATTGTGCATGATATGGTGGGTTCCATGACGTCTGCAGTTGTTGAACGCCTCAAGAAGGAGTGGGCTGGTGTACAAGTCTCGCACATGCATTAAAAGAAAGTGTGGCGCTTCAAAGCGCAGGGGGCTGCCTGCCCCCTATAAATACAATGCCAATCTTCAAAAAGCACTCACAAACGAAGATCCGTGGGTCGGAAGAGAGCTAGGAAGATGAGGAAGAGAAGGGGCACTAATGTTATTATTTCTTTTTAAAGCTGAGCACACTGCAAACATGGCCTTCGTACATTGCGCATCAGGTGAATGCGCTAAATCAGAGTTAGACCTGTTAGACCATTTTTCTCTAAAACCCACGCAGACTAGCATCGAAAACAGTTTTTTCATGGAGGTATCGCCACTAGCCGCTTTAACGCCTTTGGCGCCGATAGAGTTTTATGTGTCAGGGTCCACGGAGATGTATCTGGATCTCAATAATAAGCTGCTGCACCTCATATGTAAAATTGTAAAAGCGGATGGTTCCAACATAGCGAACGACGCTAAAGTGGCGACGATAGCTTACCCCGTAGCAACCATGTTTAATCAGGTGGACATCACCCTCGAGGATCGGCTTATCACGCAGAGTGATAACATGTACGCGCATAGGGCATACATTAAGAGTGTTCTGAATTACAGCTGTGATGCCCTAGACACCCAGCTTTCAGTGGGACTCTTCTACAAAGATATTTATCGCCATTTTGAAGCTATGGCACTGGATGGTCACAATCAGGTTTTTGTAAAAAACTCAAACATCGCTGCCGGCATAGGACAGTTTGACATCCTAGGACACATACATTCAGACCTTTTCTACCAAGATAAACTACTCGTCATAGGTATCAACCTTAAGATCAAACTAACCTGCAACAAGGACTCGTTCTGTCTCATCAGTGGGGATGCAAAACAGTATAAACTTGTTATACTGTCCGCCGGTTTGTTTGTAAAGAGAGTGCTATCAATCACCAAGTATGCCATGGAAAGAGTGGCTCTGAAGATATTCAGCATATCAACCGGTATCAGCTTAACCCAACAGCAAAACGTATTTATGGGTCAACTACCAAAACTTATTACCAAAGTGTTTGTGGACAATACTGCTTTAGCGGTCTGTATACCTCAAACTCTTTCAATTTCAAACACTATGACATCAACTACGCTGCACTGGTACACCAGGCTGTTGTGATTCCTGCAAAGCCATACACACCTTGTTTTGGAACATTTAATTTTATTAGGGTATATCTCGGTCTGGTGTCGATAACAGAAAAACATCTGAGGGACTTGTGAGTCATCGTATCAAGAGCAACACCCTTTTTACTTTTGATCTGATGCCCGACATGGAAGATGGGGATCACTATAATCTGATTAAAAAAAAAGAAATCTAAAAGCTGAAATACGTTTTAGTCAACCCCTGATTACCAATGGGAACATAGTTGTATTTGCGGTGTTCGATAGCGTCATTCAGGTCAATCACGCCTGACAGATTATGTTTAACTATATTTAAACATTATACAATGGACTCTGCACAGATACAGAGGGCCATATTTATACTTTTTGACGCACAACTGCGCCAACGCAGTTGTGCGTCAAAAATTTGAACGCCGGCTAACGCCATTCCAAAGCGCCATGCGGGCGCCTTATTTATGGAATGACGTTAGCCGGCGCAGCTGACTGGTGTGTGTAAAAAAAAATGACCCACACCAGGCAGCGCCGGCGTAGGGGAAAATGGAGCTTGGGCGTCAAAAAATGGGGCAAGTCAGGTCTGAGGCAAAATATTGGCCTCAACCCGATTTGCGCCATTTTTTTTTACTCCCAACCCCCATTGAAATGACTCCTGTCTTAGCACAGACAGGAGTCAAGCCCCCTTGCCCAATGGCCATGCCCAGGGGACTTATGTCCCCTGGGCATGGTCATTGGGCATAGTGGCATGTAGGGGGGCACAAATCAGGCCCCCCTATGCCACAAAAACATAAAAAATAAAATACTTACCTGAACTTACCTTAAGTTCCCTGGGATGGGTCCCTCCATCCTTGGGCGTCCTCCTGGGGTGGGCAAGGGTGGCAGGGGGTGTCCCTGGGGGCATGGGAGGGCACCTCTGGGCTCCTTCCAAGCCCACAGGTCCCTTAACGCCTGCCCTGACCAGGTGTTAAAAAATGACGCAAAAGCGGCTGGACGTAATTTTTTTTGACCCACCCACTCCCGTGCGTCATTTTTGCACAGGAGTTTAAATAAGGCGCACATGCCTTGGAGTAATTTTTTAGACGGGAACGCCTACCTTGCATATCATTAACGCAAGGTAGGTGTCCACGCAAAAAAATTACGCAAACTCCAAGATCTTTGGCGCTAGACGGGTCTAACGCCAAAGTATAAATATGGAGTTAGCTTTGCGTCAGATTTGCGTAAAAAAAAACAACGCAATTCCGGCGCAAACAGAATATAAATATGACATAATTGTTTTACAATCATTAAGCATCCAAACATACTGAAGAAAATAAATGATGAAAGAAAACAATCAATACATAACCATTGTAAAACTATACACACAAGCATTGTAAAACAAAATACATAGGATCACAAGTATCACACATTTAACCACGTTTTCCTTTTTGACAACGTCTTTTTAGCCTCTGAAGGTAGAGGTGGTGTGTTCCAAGATGGGGATAGATGGGAGTAGACGGGGCATTGACACCCTCAGGGTGGATTTAAAAACAACCGCTGATGGTGTTCTTGGCAGGCTGTAAGTAGGATCTTTCAAACTTTCAAGCAGCCGCCAGTGTTTCGGCATTATCAACAATCGTAGAAGGATTGTTGAGTTCTGCAGCGGCCTGTAGAAACTGGCCCAAACCTCTAGGCACTTTCTGGAGCGGTACAGCTTTGGGGTGTGTGAAACCTTTGATGAGGTCGTACATATGAGACCCAACAACTGGTTGCCCTTTGTAGAGGAATTCACCCGGTTCAATCAAAGAGGTTAGATCTTTAGAAGCAGCCATTGTACTTAGTAACATTTGCGCTGCACTTCTGTACCTCTGACTTATATTTTTTTTAAGTTCTTCAACAAAGACGTCTATGAGCAGTGATGTTGGTACCAACGGCTATGGGGGCTGTTGATCCTGAGACGTTGCATGGGCTGGTGGTGGCGGATCAGAGTCTGGGGAATACAGAGTTAATGTTTTTTTTCAGAAGGCCATTGCTTAAAGAGTTGTAGGAAGTTTTGAAGAGCTCTGGAGTAAAGATCCGCTTTGTCATAAGGTTTTAAATCAGTACGGTTCAAAATGTTTTTAATCTCGACATCTAGGCGCAGTGTTTCATTTTTTTATATATCCTAGACGTCGCCCGTAGATGGCCCCAACTGTTCCAGCTGTTGGTGCAGTACATCTTTTGGACATAATCCATCAGTTCCTGGTTAGGAGGTTTGTTATTAAAGGTAGCGCTATGCCCAGGAGCACTCCTATAAAGCTGCCCAACTGTTTTACAAGTTTCTTCCTAGAAAGGAGTGACGCCCTTTTATTACTAAGCTTTTTGATAAGGGCCCACCTCTTCTTCAGTATGCCGAACTGGCTCTCTGATATAGGGACATTGGTGGTCATTCTGACCCTGGCGGTCTTTGACCGCCAGGGCGGAGGACCGCCGGAGCACCGCCGACAGGCCGGCGGTGCTCCAATGGGGATTCCGACCGCGGCGGTAAAGCCGCGGTCGGACCGGCACCACTGGCGGGGTCCCGCCAGTGTACCGCGGCCCCATTGAATCCTCCGCGGCGGCGCAGCTTGCTGCACCGCCGCGGGGATTCCGACCCCCCCTACCGCCATCCAGATCCCGGCGGTCGGACCGCCGAGATCCGGATGGCGGTAGGGGGGGGCGCGGGGCCCCTGGGGGCCCCTGCAGTGCCCATGCCACTGGCATGGGCATTGCAGGGGCCCCCGTAAGAGGGCCCCTACATGTATTTCACTGTCTGCTGCGCAGACAGTGAAATACGCGACGGGTGCAACTGCACCCGTCGCACAGCTTCCACTCCGCCGGCTCGATTCCGAGCCGGCTTCATCGTGGAAGCCTCTTTCCCGCTGGGCTGGCTGGCGGTCTGAAGGCGACCGCCCGCCAGCCCAGCGGGAAAGTCAGAATTACCGCCGCGGTCTTTTGACCGCGGAACGGTAACCTGACGGCGGGACTTTGGCGGGCGGCCTCCGCCGCCCGCCAAGGTCAGAATGAGGGCCATTGTCTTTTAGGGTTGTTTAGGACTATTTCTGAAAGGGCTGCCACTAATTTGTCCGGAGCTCCGCAGAGGATGGCCTTTCTTTGTTGGGGGCTAGCGGTTACTAGCATTTTAAGAAAAGCTAAATCACGGCATACACGTGCAGACATGGTCAACACCTTATATTATAAGGTTTAGAAAGTGAATGTTACAAAAGTCTTTTTAGCAAATCTTTTTATAGGCCAGGGGTATGGTTTTAGGTGTGTAAGCTACAGGGAGATCTGGTGGGAAACTATCAGCACATAGTCTGTAGTCTTCTAGAATCTGGGGGTTTTAAGTCTACCAGCAGGTACCTGTGAGGTTTAGCAGTGACATCGTTAAAGGCTTCTAAGAAAAACTGAATGTTACCAGGGTACATCTGCTTAGTGATGAGAGATATTTGTTGTTTGTCCCTGGGGTTTGTAAATAAAACAAGGTAGGAGACGTTCAGAGTTATAGACCGACTGCTCTTACCCTTGTAAAACAAGTTCTGCACAATGTAGCATATGTTTAGGTTACAATGGTGTGAATATTGGGTAAAAGTTTTTCTATCTCTGGATGATTCCCACCCTCGTGCATAGGGTTGTCTACAATCACCATGTTTACGAGGTGTGAAGATCTTGCCAGCATGAATAAAGCCATACAATATTGTTGGGGTTTTGGGATAGAACATTGGGAACATTTTCTAACAACTTCTTTATAAAATAACTTTTACCGCAATTTGAGGTACCTGCTAGAACGCAGGAGAACAGATGTTGCAAGCAGGTGTCCATAGTCGTGGGGATTCGAGAGTCTAATGCCCTTTAATAACCATACAGTAGAGTTTTGTAGTCCTCAGTCAGGACCCTTTTATCAAACACTACACATAAGGTTTTATGTAAAGGTTGGGTTGTGATTTCCCACCGCTTTTTGGACCGCACCATGCTAGGCTGATGTACAACAATTGTTTTATTATTTTCACATGTGTCAGACATAGCGTATTTGTTCACCAGATCCTTAAGGGTGTCAAAATTGGTTTTGACTGTATTGTTGACAATTAAGGTGATACCTTTGTTTTTCATCACACTGTATTGTTTGAGGTTTTATACTAACAGGTTTTAGGGCCTGATGAGGTGAACTCCACTATGTGTTTGCCCTTTGTGGTTCGCTGGTCAAATCACCTAGATAATCACCTAATGGACTGTCTTCAGCACCTACTTTACTCACAAATATAACAGAGTCTGTATCATGATTCAGACACCTGTCCTGCAGTTTATCTAGCACTCTGCAAAGCTCTAAATGGCCATGAGCAGTTGTGAAACATGCTATGAAGATGTTTATATTATTACACGTTGTGGGGGTACTCTTTAGTGTACTTCCAACAGAGAGCTGCAGTATCATCATAGATAAACTCACAACTGGACACCTCATAACAAAGAGCGAAAAGGTACTTAAACAACTCTTCAGCATCTGTTATTGTGGTTGTGTTTGACAATTTTGTACGTTGTGCGAATTTTGCCCATAAGGAGTTTAGGCAGAGTTTGGCTAACTGCCGTCGGGCAGGGTTGACCTTGATAAATTCGGGTCTCAAGAGTATCAAATCAAATCATTAACATTTATAAAGCGCGCTACTCACCCGTGCGGGTCTCAAGGCGCTAGGGGAAAAGGGGGGGTTATCGCTGCTCGAACAGCCAGGTCTTTAGGAGTCTCCGGAAAGCGGAGTGGTCCTGGGTGGTCCTGAGGCTGGTGGGGAGGGAGTTCCAGGTCTTGGCCGCCAAGAAGGAGAAAGATCTCCCACCCGCCGTGGAGCGGCAGATGCGAGGGACAGCAGCGAGTGCGAGGCCAGAGGAGCGGAGGAGGCGGGTGGGGACGTAGAAGCTGAGCCATCTGTTGAGGTATTCCGGTCCCTTGTCGTGGAGGGCTTTGTGTGCGTGGGTGAGAAGTCGGAAGGTGATCCTTTTGCTGACTGGGAGCCAATGCAGGTGGCTCAGGTGTGCGGAGATGTGGCTGCTGCGGGGTACGTCGAGGATGGGGCGGGCCGAGGCGTTTTGAATGCGTTGCAGGCGATTTTGGAGTTTGGGTGTGGTCCCGGCGTAGAGGGTGTTGCCGTAGTCCAGGCGGCTCGTGACGAGGGCGTGGGTCACGGTTTTTCTGGTGTCGGCGGGGATCCAGCGGAAGATCTTGCGGAGCATGCGGAGGGTGAGGAAGCAGGCGGAGGACACGGCGTTGACTTGCTTGGTCATGGTGAGAAGAGGGTCCAAGATGAAGCCGAGGTTGCGGGCGTGGTCTGTGGGGGTCGGTGCGTTGCCAAGGGCCGTGGGCCACCAGGAGTCGTCCCAGGCGGACGGGGTGTTGCCGAGGATGAGGACTTCCATTTTTTCAGAGTTCAGCTTTAGGCGGCTGAGCCTCATCCAATCTGCGACGTCCTTCATACCCTCTTGTAGGTTGGTCTTGGCGCTGGCGGGGTCCTTGGTGAGGGAGAGTATAAGTTGGATATCGTCGGCGTAGGAGGTTATGATGATGTCGTGCTTGCATACGATGTTGGCGAGGGGGCTCATGTAGACATTGAAGAGTGTCGGGCTGAGTGATGAGCCTTGAGGTACGCCGCAGATGATCTTGGTGGGTTCTGAGCGAAACGGAGGGAGGTAAACTCTTTGGGAACGGTTTGCGAGGAAGGAGGCGATCCAGTCCAGGGCCTGGCCTTGGATCCCGGTGGAGCGGAGGCGGGTGATTAGGGTGCGGTGACAGACGGTGTCAAAGGCAGCTGAGAGGTCGAGGAGAATGAGGGCGACTGTTTTACCGTTGTCCATCAGGGTTCTGATGTCGTCTGTGACTGAGATGAGGGCGGTTTCAGTGCTGTGGTTGGTTCGGAATCCGGTTTGTGAAGGGTCGAGCAGGTTGTTGTCTTCCAGGAAGGTGGTCAGCTGTTTGTTGACGGTCTTCTCTATTACCTTGGCTGGGAAAGGCAGAAGAGAGATGGGGCGGAAGTTTTTCAGGTCGCTCGGGTCAGCCGTAGGTTTCTTTAGTAGGGCGTTGACTTCGGCGTGTTTCCAGCATTCGGGGAAGGTAGCAGAAGAAAAAGAAGAGTTGATGACGGTCTGGAGGTGCGGGGCGATGATGTCGTTGGCTTTGTTAAAGATGAAGTGCGGGCAGGGGTCCGAAGGGGCGCCGGAGTGGATAGAGTTCATGATGGATTTGGTTTCTTCCGTGTTGATGTGGGTCCAGTTGTTGAGGGTGATGGCCGGGGATGCGGGTTCGGTGGTGTTTGGTTGGGTCTGGTGTCCGAAGCTGTTGTGGAGGTCGCTGATCTTGCAATGGAAGAAAGTGACGAGTATACCCTCGTGAGTGTAGTGGTCATCTATGTACTTTTGCTTAGAGGCCTCATCAACACACCAATCTGGAAACCCCTAAGCCTCCTGTTTGTCTCTTAGAAACAGGTTGATATAGTTAGAAAAGAATTGTGTTGGCGTCCTTTCAAAGTGCCATATTTCCACTATTTTACCAAACCAGTATCCTTTCTTCAGGGCCTTTTGTACCTCAATGCTACACCACGTACTGATCAGCTTCCTTTGCTCTACACTGTGTCTACTCATGCTAGTCTCTTTACTTTCAGCGCATGTACAACATATTGGGAACATTAGGTTACCGTCGACTCTGTATGGTAGTACAGGGAAGTAAAGACTGCGGGTGGGTAAATTTGGCACTTAATGAGCCCAAAGTATTCGCCAATGGGCTTAAGGTCCCTGTATATGGTAGGGTGACCTACAGGGTATAACGTTTGCTTGTTCACAAATGGGTACAGACTTGTGAAGTTGTAATAGTGTGTTTTCTCACCATCGCCCATAGCCCTGTACAGATGTATAGCGTTTGTATGCCCACCAAATATGGCGTTGAGCATGGAAAATAATTATATACATATATATTTTTTATTATTATTAATCACAAATACCTGTTATGTATATATATATATCTGTACAAGCGCTCTAGGAACAAAAAATATCTCTCTCTACCATTATTCATACTCAAGTATACCACACACATCCATCAATAAAAAAAAAAAAGTGAAATAAGCAAATTACTTAGTCAGTACATATGTCATCAAATATTCCATTAGAGGAGGCACTATTGTCCATCATATCATTTATATATAAGATAAATTAAATATAACTCAATGTTCTCCAATGACCAAGATGCATCTCCAATTCAAACTATTCCTAGATGGATTTTTTTTCTTGTTTCCTCCTTATATAGTCCTTTGCTCTATATATTGTAGGCATCTTATACTTCAAATGCACAGTCCAGGAATTCCAGACTCCTCCTAGTGAACTAACGTGCCAACGTACATATATGTATATATCAGGTATTTGTGATTAATAATAATAAACAATTTATATTTTACTTATAACAGTTAGTCTTATATGTATGTAATTATTTTCCATGATCAACGTTGATTATTTTTTCTAGGATTCCTGTTGGTACCTTTGTAAGAGGTGGGTTTTCTTCTCTTTTTCTTTAGCTTGTCCCTGTCCCACTCCTCATCATTTATTTGGGGTACCCGTAGTTTTACTTAACATATCTAACCATTCATGCTCCCAAATGGTTCTCCTGACAAAGCCGCAGTTTTTAACATATTGCGCTTTCATCAGAGTACGACGGTGTAAGTGCTCACACTTGGTGCCCAACAGCCTGTGAAACTCATGGGGTTTGTAACAACGAGGACAACCATTGTAAAAACACCCATTGTATTCAAAGGCAGTTGGCACACCATTAATTATGGCATAACCGCCAAGATAATAAGGCCCCAAGCGGTATTCACCACCCTGTAATGCGTGTTGAGTGGCTAAGTTTTCCCTGTCTGAGATATACATGAGCCATTGGATCAAGGGGGTTGAATCACGCTTTTGTTTACCATTATACAGGTCTGGCAGTACTAGGGTGATGCTGTACGGTTTCAAAAACATGTGTTTATAGATAGACATACACACGGAAGCCAGCATGATATTCTGTAAAGGGTCTTTGTATTCAACAGTCTTTGTCATCTGGGGCATGTTGGGCTTCAAAACCTTCACTGGTTTGGTCATCTCCAACACTACATCTCTGAAAAGGTTGCAGGCTTTTGGCAAGATCATTACATTGGCCTAACAGTACACTTCCAACTCGGTTTGAAAATGAAAGTTATTTTCACGGTTTTCACAGTACCGTTGTAGAAAGCTCTTTTTCTCAGCAGGCATCATATACTCGACACCATTGCTGGAGGGCAGAGGCATGGAACCCCTGTAATTCTGGTTGGCTCATGTGTTGAAAAAGTGGGGGAAATAACCTTTGCAGCCTGGGAAATCAAAAGCTTTGGGTAATTTACTCAATTTCATAGGAAGCAAATGTAGGGTATCGATGAACCTTATTTCAAAAGGCACAGCCGTTAACAGCCTCAATTTGGAGTCCTGGGTTATGGGTTATGGGTTCTACATCCATCTTTTCACCAATCATGGTCTGCAACATAAAGGAGTTGTACGCTTTAGAGGTATGAGCCATCATAGTATACCCTTTGAATTTAGGCTGCATGAAAGTAGTGAGGAAGTCGTTCACGCATGTGCGCCCTTCAAACTCCCATCCATCCCATCTGAAGTTAGATGATGAGCATAAATATAATTAGGCTGGTGTACACCTGTCTCTCCTGTGTACACTCTATATCAAACACTATGTAGTCTTCAGTTTTAGTCTGAAGTGGCACTTTAACCATGTAACACTTGTGCTCCGTCCCAGCCTGAAAATACATCTTACACCTGGGACATTTCATGCCTTTACATTTATGCTAATAGAGGACATAACGCCTGCAAGCCCTACAGTCTATTTTAGGGAAGCAGCGAACAAGTCTGTTGTGTATGCTCAAGCAGTTTTGCGAGTGACAAAACAGATTACACATGCAACACTGGATCTTCTTCTCAGTGGCCTCAATACAACAGTCCCTCTAGCACATTTTACAGTGGATTTCACACTGATGAGTTGTCTGTGTGTTGTAGATATGGTTGCAGTGGGGGCACACTTAATTGGCTCCTAGAAAACCCTTCAGGCTCAAAATACCATAAAACTGGTTTTCATGATGGAGAACATAAACGGTCTTGTTTTTCGAACGCACCCTGGATGTGAAGTACTTCCAGGCACCATTGTCGTAAAGAACTTTCACTGTAATGGCAAAATAGTTCTCAAAAAGCCCTAGGTCCCCCGAAACCAACCATTCTGTTGTGTGGTATTTCAACAGCCCTGTGGGCTTTAGCCGCTCTTGACATAATATGAGCATAGGACGTAGTGCGATCCACCAGTAACCTTCCGATGCTGGCAGCCAGACAGGTTTTGGTTGCTCCTTTGTTAAAATTGAGCAACCATCGTTGTATCTTACCAATGATCTTACTATACAAGATACTCTTTAATGGTCTGGAAACACCACCCTTGCAGCCCCGGACAATGAGGGCTATAACTCTAAAGGTCCCGTATGCTACTATTTCTGCCTTACTCTGCAACAGGTTACAGAGATTCTCTAGACATTCCACAGCGTCAAACACATCCCTGGGTGGCCTAGGTGTGAACAACGGACTGTCAATACCCTGCCCCTGGATACGCAGATGGAAGTAATCATTAGGACCCACATCGTGTAACAACCTTTCTTTTAGTGTTTGTACAGCTTGGTGGATGGCTAAAATACGGTGATCAGAGGAATTTATACAGTATAGTTTAACAAACCTGAATTCCTCATAGTGTTCTGTAGAGCTAAACCGTTCTATAGTACGACTGTACCTTCTAACACTTCCTATATACACAGGTTCTGAATCCTCAGTTTGAGGATCGCTGCTGTCTGGTGGGCTCCCTTGAGTGTCATTCTTGGGTAGCGGATCATAGGTGCAGCAGACATCCATTGCAAGGAAGATGGAGCTATGGCGCAGAATTGTCGACAGGGTTAACGCAGTGGGACAGCATCCAAGAACACGGGATGAAATCAGGAAGAGGTGGAACGACCTACGGGGGAAGGTACGTTCCATGGTATCCAGACACCAGATTGCGCTACAGAGGACTGGCGGTGGACCCCCACCTCCTCCCCCACAACTAACAACATGTGATCACGCATCCTGAGGGCCTCGCAGGAGTAGCAGGAGGACTGGACTCTGGTAAGACATATCTTTACTACTTTATCCCCCACACCCCACCTGCATGCCATCACATACCCCCACCCTCACACCCATCACCCCAACAACCCACAGATACCCCACTAACACAACCCACAGATCCCAAAACCAAGCCCTGCATGTAACACCAATGCATGAACACTCATCACCAAAGCATGTCCAGTACAGAGACTCACTCATGCCCCAAAATCAACAATCACACAAGGACCAAGCCAATAATGCAAGCACAGGAGTAGAGGGTCACTCACCCATTGCACAAGATGGCACACACAGATACAATAACTATGCTTTTACACCCCAACAGGACTCATACCCAACGTCACCGGACAGGAGGTGCCAGATATATCCAGTCCCCCCACAGAAGAGACCCACAGTGATGACAGCAGCTCGGCACGCCTGGATCAAGATGACCAGCCCGGCCCATCAGGGACCTCAGGACAGTCGGTTCCCCTGACACAGTCACAAACCACCACAGAGCCTCCCCCCTCAGGAAACACCAGCACAGCACCCACCCAGCGGGCCCATCCTTCTGTCCCCAGGACACGTCAATCAGCAGTGTGTCCACCGCTACAGGAACCAAGGCAACCCCACTAACACAGGACGCTCAGGGACCTGGGGGCAGTGGGCACACGGTTCTGGGGACACAGGATAACAGGGAAGCTGGGAGGACTGCTGTGCGACAGGGGGAGGACAGGCCCAGGGAACCCACTCTCCAACATCATGGGAGCTTACCACCATTCCCAGGAGACCATGGGCACGGTACTGGCCAAGTTTCAGGAGACACAGCAGCTGCAGGAGGAACACTACCTGGGGATCAGGGAGGATTTGAAATCCATCAACACCACCATGGTCACCATTGCAGGGATGCTGGCAGACCTTCTCAACACCAGGAGGGACACAGTGGCACACCAACGGGCCCCTGACACTAGCCTGGATGATGAACAGCCCTCCACCTCCGCCGGCACTAGTGGACAGGAGGCACCGCCACAGGAACAACAGGACACCAGCACCCCACCCCCTGCAGATGGAGAACCACCCCACAAACGGTCCCTGAGATCCAGGAACAATACAGAGAACATTGCCAAGACCCCCGCCAGAAAATAAGACCCCCCTGAATGTCACCCTTCTGTCCCACTATGTCACCCTGTCCATCCTTAAACTGCCATTGCTCCACTTCCTATGCCCCTTTTGACAATGCACCTGTGAAACAAATAGACTGGACTCTGCCATGGACATACCTCCACCATCACCCCAGCCCATTTTACAATCCCCTCCACTTATTTGCACAGAAATAAACACACTTCAATCACAAAACAATCTGGAGTCAGTCTGTGCTTTCACACATGTGTAATTGCAATATCTATGGAATATAGCAATGTTAATGTACTTGTGCACATACCAATGTTACACATCTGTAGGCCAGGAGTAAACAAAGCAGAGGGCACAAAGTGGGACCCAGATCTGTGAAATGGAAGGTCAAAGTGATAAGTCAGTGTCCATACACTGAGTGAAAATGACAGACTTATGCTAGCTCCAACAATAGTATGAGATGTGGGAAGCAGTGACATCTTCTTACCTGTGTCTCACTGGAAGTATTGCATTATGATGTTGTTTAGGTTGTATATATCCTCTTCTTCTGCCTCCTCTTCTTCACTGTCCACAGGCTCCAAAGCTGCCACAAGACCACCATCTGGTCCATCCTCCTGCAGAAAAGGCACCTGGCGTCGCAAAGCCAGGTTGTGCAGCATACAGCAGGCCATGATTATCTGGCACACCTTCTTCGGTGAGTAGTATAGGGAACCACCTGTCAGATGGAGGCACCAGAATCTGGCCTTCAGGAGGCCGAAGGTGCGTTCTATTATCCTCCTAGTTCGCCCATGTGCCTCATTGTAGTGTTCCTCTGCCCTTGTCCTGGGATTCCTTACTGGGGTCAGTAGCCATGACAGGTTGGGGTAACCAGAGTCACCTGCAAATGTCGAGGGACAACTGTTAGACACACACTAACCCTTAGGGACAACCCCATATCTAGACACCTATGTCAACTGTATTGGGACCTTGGCCTCACCTATTAGCCACACACAGTGCCTCAGGAGTTGCCCCATCACATAAGGGATGCTGCTATTTCTCAAAATGTAAGCATCATGCACAGAGCCAGGATACTTGGCATTGACATGGGAAATGTACTGGCCTGCCAAACACACCATCTGCACATTCATCGAATGGTAACTCTTCCGGTGTCTGTACACCTGTTCATTCATGCAGGGGGGACAAATGCCACATGTATCCCATCAATGGCACCAATGATGTTGGGGATATGTCCCAGGGCATAGAAGTCACCTTTCACTGTGGGCAACTAACAACATGGGAGGAGCAAGTCTTGACCATCATGCATCCTGAGGGCCTCGGAGGTGTCGGTGGAGGAATGGACACTGGTAAGTCAAATCTTAACTATCATATCCCCCACCCTACCTGCATGCTATCACACACCCCCACCCTCACACCCTCTCCTATCACTCCAACTCCTCACTAATGTACTAATAACACAAACCACTCGTCCCAACACCAAGCCCTGCATGACACAAGTAAGCATGGTCACCCCTCACCAAAGAATGCTCACTGCACATACCCATAACAACCCCCTAACCATCATCATACAAACCCACACACAGGAATGCTTGCACTGAGGTACACGCACACCCACCGATTGCACACCATTACACACACAAATGCAATATTCATGCTCTTATATCCCTGCAGGACCACTACGGAACGTCACCACACAGGAGGGTCTAGACATCTCCACTCCACCCACAGAAGAGGCCCACAGTGACGACAGCAGCTCTGCCCTACTGGATCCTGATGACCAGCCCGGACCATCGTGGGCCTCGGGACAGTCGGTTCCCCTTGCACAGGCACAGCCCAACACTGACCTTCCACCCTCTGGTAACACCAGCCCAGCACTCACCCAGCGAGCCCATACCTCTGTACCCAGGACACGTCAATCAGCGGTGTGTCCACCACTACAGGGAACCCAGGATAACCCAACACCCCAACAACAACAGGGACCTGGGGGCAGTGGTAGTGGGCACACGGTCCAGGGGACGGAGGCACAGGAACACAGGGGAACTGGGAGGGCTACTGTGCGACAGGGAGCGGACAGGCCAAGGAAACCCACTTTCCACGAGGCCCTCTCCTCCATCATGGGAGCATACCACCACTCCCAGGAAACGATGGCGACGGTCCTGGACAAGTTTCAGGAGACCCAGCGCCTGCAGGAGGAGCAGTATTTGGGGTTCAGGGAGGAGCTCAGAACCATCAGCTCCGCCCTGGGCACCATCATAGGGGTGCTGAAGGACATACAGAAGACCGTGAGGGACACAGTGGCACTCCAAGGGGCCCCTGACACTAGCCTGGACGATGAACTGCCCACCACCTCCGCCGGTGCTAGTGGACAGGACGCCCCACCACAGGACCACCACACCAGCACCCCACACCCTGCAGACGGAGAACCACCCCACAAGCGGTCCCTGAGATCCAGGAACAGGACAGAGCAAGATGGCAAGACCCCCGCCAGGAAATGAGACCACCCTGATTGTCCTCCCACTGTCCCACTTTGTTACCCTGTCCATACTTAAACTGCCCCAGCTCCACTTCCTATGCCCATATGGGCAGTGCACCTGTGTGACCAACAGACTGGACTCTGCCATGGACATTTCTCCACCATCCCCCATCACCATTTTACAACCCCCCCTCCATTTTTGAGCACTTAAATAAACACCCTTGAAGCACAAAACAATCTGGAGTCAGTCTGTGATTTGGTAAATTTGTATTATCAATGACAGTGTCAAAATGCGTTTTCAATTGTAATGCCAACATACCAATGTCACACATCACAAGTCCATGAAGGATGCAAGCAGATGACACTAGTTGGTAACCACAACTGTGAAACCGTAATGGAAAGGTACAACTCAGTTACCAAATACTGCCACTAAATGACAGACAGGATAGAGGTAGAAGTGTGAAAGTGAATGTAATAGTAAAATAAAATGTTCTCACCTGTGTGTCACTGGAAATATTCCTGTATGACTGACTCCCTGTTGTCTATGTCTTCTTCCTCAGCTTCCTCCTCATCACTGTCCACAGGCTCCACAGCTGCCACAACACCGCCATCTGGACAATCCTCCTGCAGAAAAGGCACCTGGCGTCGCAAAGCAAGATTGTGAAGCATCGAGCAGGCGATGATGATCTGGCACACCTTCTTCGGTGAGTAGAATAGGGAACCACCTGTCATATGGAGGCACCTGAACCTGGCCTTCAGGTGGCCGAAGGTGCGTTCGATCACCCTCCTAGTCCGCCCATGGGCCTCATTGTAGCCTTCCTCTGCCCTGGTCCTGGGATTCCTCACTGGGGTCAATAGCCAGGACAGGTTAGGGTAACCAGAGTCCCCTAATAGCCACACACGGTGCCTCTGGAGTTGACCCATCACATACAGGATACTGCTATTCCGCAGGATGTAGGCGTCATGCACAGAGCCAGGGAACATAGCATTTACCTGGGAGATGTACTGGTCTGCCAAACATACCATCTGTACATTCATAGAATGATAACTCTTCCGGTTCCTGTACACCTGTTCACTCCTGCAGGGGGGGACCAGAGCTACATGGGTGCCATCAATAGCACCTATGATGTTGGGGATATGTCCAAGGGCATAGAAGTCACCTTTAACTGTAGCCAAATCCTCCACCTGAGGGAAAACGATGTAGCTCCTTACGTGTTTCAGCAGGGCAGACAACACTCTGGAAAACACGTTGGAAAACATAGGCTGGGACATCCCTGATGCCATGGCCACTGTTGTCTTAAAAGACCCACTTGCAAGGAAATGGAGCACTGACAGCACCTGCACGTCAGGGGGGATTCCAGTGGGATGGCGGATTGGTGACATCAGGTCTGGCTCCAACTGGGTACATAGTTCCTGGATAGTGGCACGGTCAAACCTGTAGGTGATGATTAAATGTCGCTCCTCCATTGTCAACAGGTCCACCAGTGGTCGGTACACCAGAGGATTCCGCCATCTTCTCAAATGTCCCAGCTGACGGTGCCTAGGAAGGACAACAGCGACCACATAGTCAACAAATTTCCAGGTATGTACCCACAGATACACAGAACACGACACCAAACACAAAAACTCTTCCTGTATGTGTGTTGAGTGTAGGCCTAGGTATGTGTGACGCAGTAGTAAATGAAGGCCTGTGGGCCCCTGAAATGGCGGCTGCCTGACCTCTAAACAGGGACAATGGGATGTGAGGTATCTGCGCTGGCGTTGTACACCGTCGCGGTAGGCGGTCGTAGACCGCGGCGCAATGCTGCATTGGTTAACATTGGACCCTATGGGTCCCAGGAGCCAATGATGAAGTGCGCCGGCGGTGATGATACGCACCGCCGCGGATGTCACCGCCGCGGACGTGACTGCCATTTTCTATCTGTTCAATCACTCGATACCTGATCTTCGACAGGAGAGGACCTACACTGCAAGTGCTGCTGTGACCTCGGTCTGGAAGAGACAATGGCTGCTGCGTCTGGGGAAAGGGCCCCTGCCTTCACTGCTCAGGAGTTGGAGAAGCTCGTGGACGGGGTCCTCCCCCAGTACACGCTACTCTACGGTCCTCCAGACCAACAGGTAAGTACACAGGGAGCACGTTGTATGGGCTATGCCTGGGTGGAGAGGGCTGGATGTTAGTTGGAAGGGGTCACAGTTCAGGGAACATGAAGGACTGTGAATGCATGTGCCACATGGCAAGGGTAGGGATGGGGGCCACTCACATTGACGGTGCAGTTGGTAATGACTTCTCTTCTACCCCTGTGCATGTCATGTAGGTCAGCGCCCACCAGAAGAAGGACATTTGGCGTGCCATCGCCAAGGACGTCCGGACCCTGGGGGTCCACAAGAGACGGAGCACCCACTGCCGGAAAAGATGGGAGGACATTCGCCGCTGGAGCAAGAAGAGGGTGGAGGCTCAGCTGGGGATGGCCTCCCAACGTGGGAGGGGTGCCCGTCGCACCATGACCCCCCTGATGTTCTGGATCCTGGCGGTGGCCTACCCGGAGTTGGATGGGCGCTTGAGGGCATACCAGCAAACACAAGGGTATGAGTACACTCTCATTCTGGGGACTTTACGCGCAGTGGAGGGGTCTGGGTGGGGGAGGAGGGCTGTGGGTTTCCCTAGGCCAGGGCGAGTCACGTAGGCTAGGCCCCTCGGTAATGCAGGCCATGTGGCACTCCACCCCACCTCAGTAGAGTGCCAAGTACAGGTACACATGCCCCTGTGGCATCTATGTGTGCAGATGTCCACCATAGCCATGTAGGCCAGATCCCAGGAATTGCATCTGTAGAGGCCAAGAGCACGGCGTAGTGCAGGGGGCTGCTGTGTCTGTATTGTCCGCCAACGGTAGCGGTAAGCCATGCACTCAACCTGTCTTTCTTCTGTCGTTCCCCCCCCCCTTTTTCTGCTCTCCCTTTTCTTTTGTGCATCAGCATCATCAGGCGGAGGTACAGTGGCACCGGAGCACGAGGGAGCTGCATCCCACATGGCCATGGAGGGCCACACCACAGACTCTGAATACACCAGTGGGACGGAGGGCGAGGGGAGCTTCACGCCGGTCACCGGATCACCAAACAGCGACACGGACTCGTCCGCTGATGGGAGCTCCCTTGTGGTGGCGGCACCATTTGTGCCCCCCACTTCTACAGGTACAGCCGCCACCTCCCCTACCAGCACCGCCCTCCCAGCAGCCCCTCAGCGTTCGCCCCGTGCCCGCTCACCCAGGAGGGTGGGCATCACCTTCGCCCCAGGCACCTCAGCCCCTGCCCCTGTCACCCCTGCTGCCCTCAGTGAGGAGGCCATAGACCTCCTCAGGTCACTCACTGTTGTGCAGTCTACCATTTTGAATGCCATCCAGGGTGTAGAAAGGGAGTTGCAACAGGGTAATGCATTCCTGGAGGGCATTCATTCTGGTCAGGCTGCCCTTCATCGAACCCTGCAATCTCTGGCCTCAGCACTGATGGCAGCCTTTGCCCCTGTGTCTAGCCTCCCCCCTCCAACTTCCTCCACCCAGACCCAATCCCCTGTACCCCAGCCTATCCCAAGCACACCATCAGACAAGCATGCATACACCTCAACACACAAAAGTAGCTCAGGCAAACATAAGCACCACACAACCCACAGACACTCACACAAGCATCACCCACATACAGACACAGCAACATCCACTGCCTCCACTGTGTCCCCCTCCTCGTCGTCTCCCTCCTCCCTCCCAGTGTCGTCTACACTCTCACCTGCATGCACTACATCTACAGGCACTAGGACTCGCACCAGAACACCCAGAACCACACCCCGCTCACCTGCACTCACCACCCCCACTACCATTTACACGTTCCCTGTGTCCACTTCCAGTGTGTCTGTGACGCCCCCTCCCAAAGTACACAAACGCGGGCACCCACACACCCAACATCCATCCACCTCACGACAGCCTCCAGTACCTGCACCTGCACCCAAATCACCTAAAGTTACACCTCCTACAACCACCTCCTCTTCCTCCACTCCCAGACCCCCTCCAGCTACCCATCCCAGTCTTCGTCAGCAACTCTTCCTTAGCAACGTTGACCTCTTTGCCCCCACCCCCACCCCTCCAATTGATAGGTCCCGTAGTAGCACCTCAGCCAAAAAAAGTCCAGTACCAGTGGTGCGTGTTAAAGGTGTGTGGAGCGCACCGGCCACCAGGGCAGCCAGTGTGACATGGAGCCAAAGCACTGCCAGTCCACCCCCTGTAAAGCACCTCAAGTTGGAAAGTGGCCGACGGGACAGGGTGAAGACTCCTGGGGGCAAAACTGCTCACAAGGGTCCCAGGGGGAGTGCAGAGTCAGCTGTGACTCCTCCAAAGGTGGTGAAGGGCCAGAAGAAGTCTGCACAGTCTGGGAAGAGCAGCACGGCGGAGAAGGGCGCCATCCTCCCTGGCGGCCGGGACGCCACCGCCAGCACTGTTGTCACTGGTCCGGAGACCACCGCCAGAGTCAGTGCCCAGGAGGGCAGCACAATCGTCACTGGTCCTGGGACCACCGCCAGAGTCAGTGCCCAGGAGGGCAGCACAATCATCACTGGTCCGGAGAGCACCGCCAGAGTCAGTGCCCAGGAGGGCAGCACAATCGTCCCTGGTCCGGAGACCACCGGCAGAGTCAGTGCCCAGGAGGGCAGCACAATTGTCACTGGTCCGGAGACCACCGCCAGAGTCAGTGCCAAAGAGGGCCCCGGCAGCCACAGCCCCGCTGGGCAATGAGGGAGCGTCATGCCACACACCAATGCACAGGTCAGAGACCGCCATGGCAAGCACCCCTCAACAGGTCAGAGACCGCCATGGCAAAGCACCGCTGAACAGGGAAAACACCCCCATGGTGAAGACCGCTGAACAGGGCAAAGCACCGCTGAACAGGGCAAAGCACCGCTGAACTGGGCAAGACACCGCTGAACAGGGAAAAACACTGCTGAACAGGGCAAAGACCGACATGGCAAAGCACCGCTGAACAGGGAAAACACCGCCAAGGTGAAGACCGCTGAACAGGGCAAAGCACTGCTGAACAGGGCAAAGCACCGCTGAACAGGGCAAAACACCGCTGAACAGGGCAAAAACCGACATGGCAAAGCACCGCTGAACAGGGAAAACACCGCCATGATGAAGACCGCTGAACAGGGCAAAGCACCGCTGAACAGGGCAAATACCGACATGCCAAAGCACCACTGGACAGGGAAAAAAACGCCACATCAAGCATCGTTATCCCATGTGCAGCTGGGACAGTGACGGAACAGGAACCGTCACGGGGAGCCTGATGCAGTCTGGGCACCAGTCCCCCTCCAGAACCAGTGGAGACTGTTATCCACTTGAGAGACTGTGGCTTTGCACTCCCCAGGATGTAACAGTGGGCAACCCACCCACTGTAGAGACTTGAGAGACTGTGGTTTGCACTCCCCAGGATTGTACAGTGGGCAACCCACCCACTGTAGAGACTTGAGAGACTGTGGCTTTGCTCTCCCCAGGATTGAACAGTGGGCAATCCACCCACTGTAGAGACTTGAGAGACTGTGGCTTTGCACTCCCCAGGATTGAACAATGGGCAACCCACCCACTGTAGAGACTTGAGAGACTGTGGCTTTGCACTCCCCAGGATGGTACAGTGGGCAACCCACCCACTGCAGAGACTTGAGAGACTGTGGCTTTGCACTCCCCAGGATAGTACAGTGGGCAACCCACCCACTGTAGAGACTTGAGAGATTGTGGCTTTGCACTCCCCAGGATTGAACAGTGGGCAAACTACCCACTGTAGAGACTTGAGAGACTGTGGCTTTGCACTCCCCAGGATACATCAATGGACATGGAGCCCCGTCGTGGATCTGGCGTGGTGCTGTAATCCGGCTGAGGTGCCCCCCCTTCCCTTCCCCCTGAGGTGCCTGTTGTATTTCTATCTGATGCCCCTGCAGTGTTCTCTCCGTTTGTGGACAGGTATCTAGTGTGGGCCTCGCCCATGCATTTTGGGCCCAGTGGTGCACAGACATTGAAATGTGCATACCTGCACTACTTCTCGTAATGTATCAAATCTGGAATGTGTATATTTATCTGTATATATTTGGTAACTGTATTTTGATACATTACAATGTTTGAACTGATTTCCTTTTGTCTTTGCATTCTTCCGGGGGGGGTTGTGGGTTGTTACTGTGCTGTTTGGACATGCATTGGTGTGTGTGTTGTAGTGGGTGAGGATCGGGTTGGGGGTGGGGGTGTTGCGTGTGTCCCCCCCTGACTTTTGCCTCCCCCCTACCCTTTGTCGTAGGTGCAGTACTCACCGTTGTCTTCGGCACCTACGTAGATGGTGATCGTAGAGGAGCAGAAAGACAAGCGCAGGAAGTATTTGGAGTTCGGGCTCCATGGTGTCCTCCTTCCTCGTGGAGTGTGTTAAGGTGATCGTTTTCCCATTGCAAAAGCTGTTTCCGACGTGTTTTTATCCACGGTGAATCCGCCCCGGAAAAGGTAGCGGATTGGCGGGTTATGATACTGTGGGCGGTACATTGTCTTCCGCCTGTCTGTTGGCGGTGACCGGAGCGCTGCTTGTCTGTACCGCCGTGGCGGGCGGAGTGTTAAAGTGGCTGTCTATGTTGGCGTTTCCGCCACGGTCATAATTCCCTTTTTTTGTCCGCCGGCCTGTTTGCGGTATTACCGCACCTTTAACACCGTCCGCCAGGGTTGTAATGACCACCCTAGTCAGGCGCCTCTGTCATCCATGTGTGCAGATGTCGGCCATAGCCTTGTAGGCCATGTCCCAGGGATTGAACAGTGGACTCCAAGTGCGTGGCGTAGTGCAGGGGGCTTCTGTGTCTGTCGTGTCTGCCAACGGTAGTGGTAATGCATGCACTCAACATGTCTTTCTTCTGTCGTTCCCCCCTTTTTGTGGTCTCCCTGTTCTTGTGTGCATTAGCATCATCAGGCGGAGGAGCAGTGGCACCGGAGCAGGAGGGATCTGCATCCCACACGGCCCTGGAGGGCGAGACAACGGACTCGGAGTTCACCAGTGGGACGGAGGGCGAGGGGAGCTCCACGGCAGGGACAGGAGCTGAGACCAGTGATACGGACTCATCCTCTGATGGGAGCTCCCTTGTGGCAACATCTGTGACCCCCGCATCTACAGGTACAGCCGCCACCCCCCCACCAGCACCGCCCTCCCAGCAGCACCTCAGCTTTTGCCCCGTACCCGCTCACCCAGGAGGGTGGGCATCACCTTCGCCCCAGGCACCTCAGCCCCTACCCCAGTCACCCCTGCTGCCCTCAGTGAGAAGGCCATTGACCTCCTCAGGTCCCTCACTGTTGGGCAGTCTACCCTTTTAAAAGCCATCCAGGGTGTAGAGAGGCAGTTGCAACAAACAAATGCATTCCTGGAGGGCATTCATTCTGGTCAGGCGGCCCTTCAGCAAGCTTTTCAGACTCTGGCCTCAGCACTGATGGCAGCCATCATCCCTGTGTCTAGCCTCCCCCCTGTGTCTAGCCTCCCTCCTCCAACTTCCTCCACCCAGACCCAATCCCCTCTACCCCAGCCTATCCTAAGCACACCTTCAGACCAGCATGCACACACCTCAACACACAAGGGAAGCTCTGGCAAACATAAGCACCACACATCCCACAGGCACTCACACAAGCATCACACACATGCAGACACACCAACATCCACTGCCTCCACTGTGTCCCCCTCCTCCTCGTCTCCCTCCTCCCTCCCAGTCTCGTCTGCACTCACACCTGCATGCACTACATCTACAGCCACTACTTCCATCACCAGCAGACACACCACCACACCCCGCTCACGTGCAGTCACCACCCCCACTGCCATTCACACGTCCCCTGTATCCTCTCCCAGTGTGTCTGTGACCCCACCTCCCAAGATACACAAACGCAGGCACACACCCACCCACCCAACAGCCATCCACCTCACGACAGCCTCCAGCGCATGCACCTTCACCCAAAGTCACCAAACGAACACCTCCTAAAGCCACTACCTCTTCCTCCACTCCCAAATCCCCTCCAGCTACCCGTCCCAGTGTTCCCAAGAAACTTTTCCTGTCCAACTTTGACCTCTTTCCCTCACCTCCACCACCCCGTCAGTCTCCTAGGGCCCGACTCTCCAGTTCCTAACCTAGCACCTCAGCCACAACATCTCTGGGACCAGTGGTGCCTGTAGTCACCGGAATCTGGAGTGCACCGGCCACCAGGGCAGCCAGTGTGGCACGGAGCCACAGCACGGACAGTCCCCCACCTGTCAAACATCAAAAGTAAAATAAATATGAAAAACGAATTTCTCAAATTAAAGGTAATCTCCTTTCAAAATGAAGAGAACATAAGTTTCATTGATCGAAAACATTAATTAAACACGTCTTTGTAATTTATTTTGTAGTGTAAACTGCATTATGAGGCATACTGTTTATAACTGGTTTACAACTGTATTATTTAAACCACTATTTTAAGTACACTTTATACGGACCTAGTTTTCTACAGTACAATTTTAGCACGCATATAATATGCAAGGATATAATCAGCACTCCATTAACAATCATATAATTTTAAGTCATAGTTCAACAATCACTCTTAAGAAATAATTTCTTCACTCACACAAAATAAACAATATGATTATATTTTGTATTACCTGTAACCGAAGCTGTTTGTTGAAAATAGCAGATTACACCACTTTTTTCAGTTATAATAGGTCACCTGTGAGGATCAGATGCAGAAAAGACTTCACCTCCTGTATTTGCACAGCACCATAGACAATGTCAGATAACAGTTGTTATGCTACAGATATAACTATCTGAAGCTTCTATCATTGTCCCCAATCACATTTCACTATCTTTTTAAAGCTATAGTGGAAACGGCAATCCTTGGTGAACATTACTGATGCCTCTATGTAGCCATCCAAAAACAGCAAATCTGTCTGACCAACAGTACAATGACTCAAATACCACAATACATTGTAGTGTTTGACTTAAACACTATTTCAAAAAGATTGTAAATCAGGATCGGGCTAAAATTACCTTTACAATCTACCATTAGTGGAATAAATATGAACACACTACAAGACCCCTTCACATTCTTTTGTTATTTCCTTGTACAAATACCACAAGACTCTCAAGAGAGTCGCGCGAGACTGCAAGACAAGCTTAATTACATGAAGCTCCCAACAGACTCGTGCAAGTGTCCTGCAGGATCCTACCAAGTACCTAAAAGATAAATCGTAAAACTCTTTTTGAGAAGGCACAATGTGTGGAAAAGATAACAGATTGTGTAAATAGAGTACACTGTTCAGTTTATAAACTTTATTCAGCATATAAAAATAGTCATAAAAGTACACAGTTAAAACGATCATAAAAGTCGCTCATTTACAAGAGGTAAAAGCAATCATAAAATAATTTATTAAGATATCCTAGAACAGTGCTTCCCAACCTTTTGACTCCTGAGGACCCCCACAGAATCACTACTGGAAGCCAGGGACCCCCAAATAATTTGTACAATTTAAATTTCAAACATTAAAACAGTAATTCACAAAAAATACACAAACAAGTACTCGCCAAACAAATACTCGAATTACTAATGATATAATTATTTGATATTGAAAACTTGTGCAGAAATCAAAACAATTTAATGAGAAGTTTGCTGCTGGATCTTCGTGACTAACTTTTCATTATTTGGTTTTATTTAGGAAAGCTGACTCCTCAGGTCAGATTCTACATTTCCCAAGCTATTTCTGTTTTTATTTTTTAGGTATATAATATCTGAGAAAGCTTTTTCACATAAATATGTGGTGGGGAAAGAAGTAAAACCATAAGGGCCTCTCAAGTTTCCATAGCCTATCTGTCACATGTAATTCATTTGTTTCATAGCACCTCGCATACCAGTGTGGAGCACTTTTCCAGTGACTATAAGGTGTAGAATTCACATGTCATTGTCAGTGGTAGGCCTTTTCTAAGAGTGATGGTCTGGAGAAGCACAAACTGAGAATTCAGAACATAACACTGTGGTTAGCGTTGACTTTATCAAGAATGTATTTCTACGCAAGCAAACCTTTTATTTTTAGCAGCATAAGGATAATGAAAGGCAGAGAAAAAAATAAACTTTCTAATTTGTGCCATGAGGTTTGCATACAACTCTTTGATGGCAATTCATAGCTGACTGTGCTAGAATACGAATTGAACTTATGAACTGCACAGTAACAAAATCATCTCTGTGACAGAAGCAGTAACCCACTGTGCTATGCACTTAAAATACTTTTCTTTACATAATACACATTCTCTGCATCAGGCACATTAACCATCTGCCTTAGAAACACCTTAGAAACCGCCACTAGACAAAACTCCCATCTCTTTCCAGCAGGTACATTAATCACCAAAGCTATCTTGACGCTTTTATTTTCACCTGAAAGTTGCTTGTTGTACAAGGAACTTTGAAGTGCTTTAACAACTGCTGCACAAATAAAAACACAAAGGTGTTTTTGCCAGGCCTCAGCTGGAGAAGTATCTTTCTGTCATCCCAGGCCTGCGGACCCCCTGGGAATGTGTCACGGCCCCCTTGGGGTCCACGGACCACAGTTTGGGAAACACTGTCCTAGAATATGACTCCTTGTATCGGCATATGCATGCTAAAATCTGTGCATAACTAATATGTAATACCTTTCCCAAAATACATTGCCTTTAAAATATAAAGTGCCACATTATGACACACAGAAGGGGTATTTAAAGCAACTAAAAACTTCATGGCAGCTTGATGGGGGTCTTATGCCCTGGGCGACAAAGAGAGGTTTGAGATAAAAATGCCTAAGATGCACATAGAATTTAAAAAACAACATAAAGTGCATTGTAATTTGTTTGCTAGACCCATCTCAAGGACACAAAACCATAGATCGTCATATTGGGAAATGCCACTAAATGGTGCACCATACCCAATCTAAATCTGATTAAAACAAATCGGTGCTGCATGTTGGTGACACACGACAAATAACTTTTACAATCTTCTTCTAAGGTAAGGGATATACAGGCACCAGCTACTGGTTTCGTCATGTCAACACTCCTCCTATAACTCATTTTATTCTGCAGATAGGTCTCTTTATTAGATTTTTTTGAAAGAGAAAGGACTTTTACTGGGTCTGACCTTATTGGTGTATTAAACAAGTTATTAAAGAAATGGTCAATATAAGCTAACCAGCAGCAGCTCCTCCGCTATAGTGCTAAAGGGGTGGAGCCATAGGGATGACTAGCATGGAGGGGGAGTGGTTAGTACTCCCCTCAGTGCACGTGTGTTTGGCCAGCCGTATCAGGACGGCCAAACACACATGCGCACTGAGCTCTCTCCAACCTGGCACTGTGTTGCTGGGTTGGAGAGAGCAGGAACAGGCTTCCAGTCTGTCTGGGAGCACCAAGGCAGGTGTGCCAGCCAGTTCTAAAACTGAATTAATTGGCCGCAGGGCAGGATGGGAGCCTGTGCCTATGGTGCAGCCAGAAGATCGGTGATGGGGCGGGGACACGGGAGTTAGATGAGCTTTTTTTGTTTTTTGTTTATTTTGTCCCCAGATATTATACCATGGTAACAATAGCCTTAACGAGAGCCCATCCTCCAGGAAGTGTAATCCTACCTCCTATTATGTAATCCAATTATACACTGTGGCAGGTATACAGAGCAACCATTTAAAAAACTATTTTCCTCTGATTGTAGGGATGTGGTTTTTGTATGTCCCCAGAGGCCAGCCCCGTAATTGACCATTGCCACTACACTAGACTTATAGTTATCAACCATTTCTCTGATTGGACGGCAGCCTAGTTTATCTGCAAATTTTAAAATACCACACAAATTCCTACTAATTTTTGCTCTAACCGTAGGAACATGATGTTCCAAGGATCCATTGATTGTAAAAATGACCCCCAGTAACTCAACGATTTTACATTAATGATAGGCGTATTATGGATGCAAAAAGTTCTACATTTCTTCACTTCTTGGCCACATGTCATTGTGAAAGTTTTTGACTTGTTCATTACCATTCTCTTAGATGTCATGAATTCTTTGAATGCATTCATTAGTTTCTGTAGGCCCGTCAGAGACCTAGACAGAAGGAGGGCGTCGTCCGCCTATATTAACACAGGTATGGGACACCTTGCCACATGGGGTGGATTAGCCTGGATAGTATCTAGAAAATGATCTACCCCATTTATAAATAAAGAAACTAATAAGGGGCTAACACACACCCTTGCTGTATAGCTCTCCTGGCTTTAAAAGAGGGCATACATTTCCCCATGGGATCAAAATGAACCTGTGACGTACTCAGCTTATAGGGAATACTTGTGAGTCGGTTGCCGGTGAGTTATATATGATTTTTATTGATTGACAATAGGATAGAGTCTCTCTGTTTATTCTCTTCCTTTGGCTCTGGTTAATCTCCTGTTTTCTTTCTTCTAGCTTTTTAGGATGTTGTTCTCTTGGACTGCTCTTCTCAGTCTTCTCTTTGGCTCCCTTCGTCTCACAGGTTCCCCGGGAAACGCATGCGGAGAGACAGAAATATATACCGGTAAGTGTTTTGATTATAGTTTCCTTGTAATCTTTCCTTTCGTCTATCTCTTCCTCTGTCTTTCCTGTCCTGTTTCCCTCTTGCTTTTCAGACCTCTGTTTTCTCTCCTTCGTTCCTCCTGAACTGTTTCCTCGTATTTCTTCTTCTCTCTTGTCTGTCGTAGTCGGCTTTGCTCTATTCTACCTTCCTCTAGTCTCCTTTATTCTTGGTTCTCTCTTTCTGGGAAGTGCCTCTTCTTCCTTTAGTCTTTTCCCTTGTTCTTCACCTACATTAGCCAACAAGCATGCTATCTTTTCCTATACGGTTTGTGACTCCCCGTGCTCTGCTTTCAGTGCTGCTCCATGCCTTAGTGCTTTATCCTGGACAGTGCGTTAGTGCCCCAGCAAACACCCCCCCTCCTCCCACCCCTCCTCGTCGCCCTCCCACTCCTTAGGACTCTGTACTCACGCACCTGGTATTGCCACGCTTCTCCAGAAGCGTGGCGGGTGATAGCGCTTCGTTTCCCTGGGTTTTCACGGTGCTATGGACTCCTTTCGTGGTGTTTGGTTCCCGTTGCTGGGTTAGATTCCTCACTTCGGACCACGGGCTTCCCTCGACCTCACGATCATCTGCTGCACAGCCTCCTGTTGTGCACTCCACGTCCTCCTGGTCGTCTTCTTCTCGTCCTCGCTCGCGCTCCGTTTCCTTCTGGTCGTCTACTTCTCCTCCTGGCACGGCGTCCGTGGGTACTGACGCTGCTCTTTTGACCTCCCGGCTTCCCGCGGCTGGAATGGAACCAGCGAATCACGGGGAGGAAAACCAGGAAGGCCGGGAGTAGGAATGGCAGCGACAGCACAAGTCCGGTTCCTGTGCAGGCGGGCACACTCACCCCGTCACATACACTCCCCCTAGAGAGCGGCCGGTCGGGATGCTCCGATGAAGGATAAAGAGACAGGAAGTCCGTATTGGCCATGTCGCTCCCCGGGAGGTGCTGAATCTGAAAGGAAAAAGGCTGTAAGGAAAGGAACCATTGCAAGATACGGGAATTCGTGTCCTTTTGCCGGGCAAGCCAGGTGAGAGGAGCATGATCGGTAACCAGGGTAAAGGTCCTGCCAGATAGGTAGGATCTAAGTTATTCAATAGCCCATTTTATCGCTAGGCACTCTTTCTCGATAGTGGGGTAGGGCCGTTCTCTTGGAAGGAGCTTTCTGCTGAAATATAGAACGGGGTGTTGTGTCCTGTCGTCCTGCTCCTGGGAAAGAACCGTCCCCAGACCCACATCGGAGGCGTCAGTCTGTAGGAGGAAAGGCTTAAGGAAGTCTAGGCAACATAACACCGGACCTGAGGTGAGCATGGCTTTCAGGCTGTCAAAGCTTTTCAGTTCTAATGCAGTGGGTGTGGACAGAGAATTGGGGCATGTCTTTTGTAACAGGTTAGTGAGAGGCTTTGCTATAGTAGAAAACTGTGGAATAAATCTTCGATAATAGCCTATCAATCCTAAGAAGGCCCTGACATCTTTCTTTTTCTTAGGGAAGGGTATGTTCCGTAGGGCCTCTATTTTTTCGATCTGTGGGCTAACGCAACCTCCCCCCACTACGTAACCCATATATTTGATGCTGGTTTGTCCTAAGTGACATTTCTCCGGATTTGCTGTCAACCGAGCTGCTCGTAAGGCCCGTAGAACTTTGTATAAAGGTGTCATGTGGTCACCCCATGTTTTACTGTATATGACAATATCATCAAGATTCGCCGCGGCATATAGATGATGAGGCCGTAAGATTCTATCCATGAGTCTCTGGAAGGTGGCCGGTGCCCCATGGAGGCCAAAGGGTAGGACCTTGACTTGGTAAAGCCCTGAAGGGGTAGTAAAAGCTGTTTTCTCTTTGTCCTCTGTTCTCATGGGTATGTGCCAGTAACCTTTTGTGAGGTCAAGAGTGGATAGGTATCTGGCTTGGCCCAACCTTTCAATGAGCTCGTCAATACGTGGCATGGGGTAGGCATCAAAATGGGTTAGTTTGTTAACCTGTCTATAATCTACACAAAACTGGGTACTCCCATCCGGCTTGGGAACTAAAACCACCGGTGAGCACCAGGGAGTGGTTGATGGCTCAATGATACCAGCCGCCAGCATGGATTGGACTTCTTGTTCTATTATAGCTTTTTTGGCTTCCAGAATGCGATAAGGCCTCTGTCTGGATACCTTATCAACTTTGAGCCGGATGGGATGTTGCACCAACTCTGTTCTACCACGGACCTTAGAGAAGACTGCTTGGTGACTGGTTAGTAGTCGGGTAAGTTGGAGACGATAGGTCTCGGTTAAACTGTGGGATTTAACCATGGTCTGGGCGTATCCTGACGGGTGTGGGTGGAGAGAGAGGGATATGGGATTTCCTCGGCAGGATCATGTGCAATGTACCGGATAGGCTGCCCACCTGAGGGCTCTTGCCATCTTTTTAGGAGATTAATATGGTAAACCTGTTCTCTTCCACTTCCTTGGGGAATGGCTAGTTTATAAGCGGTGGGGTTAATTTGTGCAATTACTTCATAGGGTCCCTACCATCGAGCTAACAATTTGTTGTCACTACTGGGAAGGAGGACCAGGGCCTTGTCTCCTACTGTCAAGCTACGAACTGCGCTTCTAGCGTCATATCCCTGTTTCTGTTTCGTCTAACGCTGCGTGGGCTTCTTCCCACACTGTATGCAGATTGTCTCGCAAGTCTTGAGTATAGGATAGGAGATCTTTTATTTCTTCCTCTGTAGTTTCCGATTGTTCGACCAACATGTCAAGCAGTGTACATGGTTGTCTGCCAAATATCATTTCGAAAGGGCTATGTCCCAGGGAAGACTGGACGTGGGTACAAATTGCGTAAAACACAAGAGGCCATTTCTTTTCCCAGTCCTTACCAGCGTCCGATATGCTTTTTCTGAGGAGAGACTTAATAGTTCTATTGTACCTTGCTACTAGTCCATCTGTTTAAGGGTGATAAACAGATGTTCTGATTTGTTTCACCCCGAGTGAGCGACTCACCTCGGACATGAGTCTTGACATGAAAGGGGTCCCTTGGTCTGTGAGGATTTCTTTAGGGAATCCTACCCTGGAAAAGAACTCGATCATTGCCTGGGCAATGGCTTTGGTGTGCATGCTAGGGATGGGTATTGCTTCCGGATACCGGGTAGCATAGTCCACCAATACTAACACATATTGCCGGCCCCTGACTGAGGGTTTGAGAGGCCCTATAATATCCATTCCAACCCTGGAAAATGGAGTATCAATAATCGGAAGGGGTTGGAGGGGGATGGGTTTATGCGGAGAGGGATTATACAGTTGGCATTTGGGACATTCCGTACAGTGCTTACGGATCTCCCTGAACACCCCAGGCCAATAGAAACGTTTGAGCACCTGCTTCCTCTGTCTTTTCTCTTCCTAGATGCCCTTCCCCATTGTCTCCATGGGCTAGGTGCAACACTTGCTGTCTGTAACTCCTAGGGACAACTAATTGTTCAGGTTTTCCTCCCGTTGTTGTGGGTTTCCTATATAATGAGTTATTTCGGATTAGAAATTTAGGACCTACCCCCTGCTGTTCAGGAGACAATGCTTTTTGCCAAGCGTGTTTCAAATTGGGATCCTCGTGTTGCTTCTGCCGAAATTCTCCTGCCACAGTGCAGACTCTATTGTCCTTCCCTGGTCTGTTCCCTTTTAAGTTGTTCTGGGCATACTACTGTCGTCGTTCTCGTTTCTGTTTTTTACTTAGGATAGCCCGAGTGGGTTTTTGTTCTTCCGTATCTGACACAATAGGTACCTCCTCCCACCAGGTCTTCAAGGTATGTTCACGTCCTGCTTTCTCTAAGAGAGCGGGGAAGTCCTCATAATCAGTTCCAAGGATTATGTCCTCACCTAGTTGGGAAAGTACCCCCACTCATAATGTCTCGTTTTTATTTCTCCAATTCAACAATATGTCAGCCACGGGATAATACCTTTGATCACCATGCACACAGGCGATTAAGACCTGGGTGTGTGGATCTTCCTATCCGGGTAGTACTAGAGGCTGCTGGATTACACTCTGGCTACATCCTGAGTCAATTAACGCTGTTCTTTCCACCTCATTGACAACCACAGAGAGGGTGTACTTGGGTTTCTCCCCTCCCAACCAGAAAACTACACATTAAGTTTTCATATATACAAGCCAAAAAGCTGATAATTTTCCTCAGGGCCCCAAGTTGACCAATGTAGACCACAATAAAGTATGCTCGACAAGGTTGAAAGCGCTGCTGAGGTCAACAAAATAAAGATTCAATGCCCCTATTTTGACCATACTATACTTCCCAATTAGTAGGTCCAAATTTACACATTCCTCAACAGTACCGAATCCTTTTCTAAACCCCGTTTTGGGCAGGGGATAAAATATCCTGCTCCTGAGCCCACTCTTCCAACCATGACAGCAGAATCCTGCATAGTACCTTCACTGAGGAGTCCAAAACTGAAAATGACCGATAATTTTTAGGATCTGATTTGTCTCCTTTTTTAGAAATTGGAATAACTATATAAGAGCCCCATGAGGATGGAATCTCTCCAACTACTACAGCATTAAATTAAACACCCTTGTTAGGATTGGACCCAATAAGTTAGTGTCTGCTTAGAAAACATCAGCAGGCATCCCATCAGGACCGGGGGCCCTACCCCCAGCGCTATCATAAAGGACTATAAGTACCTCATCCTTACATATTTCTTTACAAGTGGGATTTGCATTCCTCAACTTCTATTAGGTTGCCATTCCCACTATTTTGTTTAAAGATTCTGAAAAATGAGCCACCCATGCACAGCTGGGTACAAAGGAACGAATCTCCAGGAGGGCTTCCGTAGTCAAAATGGTGCTTTAACAAGTTCCCAAAACAACATGTTGTCATTAGATTCTGCAGGCTGGGCCAATTTCTCCTAAGCATCCTCCACACAGGCCAGTATCAGAAGATGATACCAGGACATGATCAATCACAGAAGAAAAATTCCTTCCTGTAAATTAAGGGATTCTCGCTCCTTCCACATTGCATTTACATCTTAATAACAGTAAATCATACTTAAACACAATTGAGTGCAAAACATCCCCATATTTATTATGACAGAAATGATCGTAACCCACCCCATCCTTGTTAAGAAACCCACATACCCATGTGTTGTAGGCTGGCGGATATCAAGTACACAGGACTAGTCGAGTCTATAGGCAAGTAGTGTTTATTTGAGATACAGAACACATTCTGGTGAAATAAGTCTTTGATATTAGGCTTCTGTTCCTCGGACGTCTCCTCCAGCCTTGGTTGACTACTCTCGTCTTCTTTCTGGTTTCTTCATAGACCTCTCGGGAAGCATGTGTGGACAGAAGAAGAATAGGTACGGTAAGTGATTATGCAAGTATTTTCCCTTCTTCTCTTTTCTTTCTCTCTCTCTTCCTCTCTGTTTTTCCTTTTCTCTTCTGGCCTAATTCCCTATTCTTTAGAGGTGGGTGGAAACCAGAGAAGAGAAAATAAACCACGAAACAAACAAAACAAACTAAAACAATAAATAAATCTTTCCTCGTTCCTTGTTTCTTCTCTTTCCTTTCTCTCCTATTTTCTGTCTTACTCAGATTTATCCGGTCGTGGTTGATTCTGGCTTTTCTTTGTTTCCTTTCCTGTATATTCTTTCTCTTTCTTTTCTCTATTTTCTCTTGAGTCTCCTTTCCTGTCGTTGTAGTTTCTTTCTCCTTACTTCCTGTCAGTAACTGGACCCGTTCTCTTATTGGTAATATCTTCCTATGCTTTCTGTGCTCCCCGTTCCCGTTTCCCCACCTATGTGCCCAATCCTTTCGTGCCCGTGTATGTTTAACTCCTGCCTCTGGTGAACGTGCCCTGAAGTATAGCCTCCCTCCCGTCCTCCCTAACCCTGCCCGTCCACAGCCCTGTACCTGACTTGGTCACGCTTCTCCTGAAGCATGGCGGGTCCTAAGGTTCTGCCTCCCGGGGCCGGTTTTCTTCGTCCTTGGTTGGGACCGCAATGATTCCTTCCTCCGCTCCTGCGCCGCACTTGAGGGGTGCCGATAGTCCTAGGGGTCTCCTCGACCCCTGGGTCCTCGCGAGTCTTCGGGGTGGGTCCTCTGTGGCCTTCTTTTCGACTACTCTCCGACCATCCGCCGTCCTCCCTTCCAACTGCACGACCTGGCCTTTTGACCGCTCAGGTTCCCGCGGAGAGAGTCCCAAGCCTACCGGATTGGTTGACCTCGGAGGCAAATCCGGGTCAACCCATGTAGCGTCAGCACCAGTCGAGGAAGTGTGCGGGTCAGCCCGGTCCAACCCGTCGCACCATGTCACAGGTGCGGAACAAGGTTACATTTTAAAATCACGTGCCCATAGTACTATATAGTCAGAGTTGATAGGACATAGAAATTTTTGTAGGTCAAGATCAAGCGCATGGACTACTCCACTGCGGGTTGAATTGAATACATTATTATAAAAATTAACTAACACCACGTCTCTCCCCACCCTAGTTGTTAGCTGCAATTGTTGCATATGGAGACCCACCTGGTTGGTCTTTTTCACAACAACAGGGAGCTTATTCAAAATAAGGACATGGAGCCCACCCATAGCCCTCTCTGCCTGGGATGACGTAGCATCAATGAAATAAGAAGCGTAACCTTGCACATGGATTGGAGTTACACACCAAGGCCCTCATTAAGACTTTGGTGGTTTCTGGGCAAGACCGCCAGCAGAATACTGCCTCCATACCATCAGTGCTGGCGGTACAGTGACCACTGTATTATGAGTCACAAAATGAAAATCGGCCAAAACCAGCCATAAATACAACACCACCAGACCGACCAATGGCGAAAGAATGACTGTCGGGCCACCAGCCCGCCATGCCGACACCATTCTGCCTGCCCTATCACATGTCAGTTCCCTGCCCAGTGATCCATGCACGGCGGAACACGATTGGCGGTGAGCAGTGCCACAGTTTCAAAAGTTACCGCCAATAGTAGGCAACACCACATTGGACAGTTTGAAGACCCCCACAACTGAGACACATACACAAAACCACACACACCTGCTCACAGAACTATAAAACACCCCGACACACACACCCACAATCTCTTGCAAATTCTACGAACAGCACACATAGCGACAACCCATTTACACAGATCCCATACACCACAGGCATATTCACACTGCACACCACACAACAGCACGTTTTGCACAAGGCACACATCTCACTCACACACCAACACCACAATCCACCTGCACCCACAACCAAACACTCCCACCCCACCAAAATGGCACCCACGTTTCTCTGACAATGAGTTGAGGGTCATGGTAGATGAAATCGTCAGGGTACAGCCACAAATTTCTGGAGCCCAGGTCCAGCAAACATCGATGGCAAGGAAAACAAAGTTATGCAGAGGATCGCTGACAGGGCCAACTCAGTGGGCACACATCCACGCACAAGGGAGGACATCAGGAAGAGGTGGTAGGACCTACGGGGGAAGGTGCGTTCCATGGCGTCCAGGCACCAGATCGCCCTGAACGAGAATGGCGGTGGCCCCTCACCTCCACCTCTTGAGCTAACATCCTGGGCGGAGAAGGTCTTGGACATCATGCATCCTGATGGCCTAACTGGAATCATCAGAGGGATCGACTATGGAAAGTCAATTACACCCCCAAGGCATCAGCCACTCCTGACCAGCATGCGCCCCCATCACCCATCACTCCCCAATCCACCCGATTCCACACTTCTGCACCCCCCAGGTACCCCAAGTCCCTCCCCTGCATGCCACACCACCCCACTGCCACCATCCTCACACAGCCACCCCCCAATACACAGATACTAAGCACAATGCCAAGCACCACAACTCCCACAATGCAACACTACCTACACATCAGAGGATCACAGTCCCACTTCACAGTGGAACACCTGCATGGAAAACCAAACCACATGCCACACCAACTGGCAGCCTCGACTGCGCTCCAACACATAGCAATGACAGGAATGTTATCCACTATCCTCAACCCTCAATGGCACATGGAAACAATGGCACAATCTGCATCCCCCAAACAATGTCTGCATCACTGCAGCTGTCATTGCCATCACTGGGAAGCAAGTCAGGCTACACCATGTACCACACAATGTGGCCAACAAAGACATCTACAAAATCAAACTCACTCCCTTTCCATCCACAGGTCCCACTGCCACTCGGCAGCGTATGTCAGGGTCAGACAGCCCTCCCAGGATGAAGGTCCCAGTGGATGCCCAGACAATGCAGACTTGCCTGGCCTATCAGGGATGACTGGTCAGTCCATACCCAGCAGCCCCACCCTGGACACACCGGACTCCCCCTCCCATGTGGCAGCCACACCTCAGCCAGCCTTTTCTCCCCAAACCAGTGCCCCAGGGACGGGTCAATCAGAAGTGTGCCCCACAGTACAGGGACCAGAGTCAAGGGCACACACACTCAAGACAATAAAGGTCCTGGTGCTACTGGGAGTGGGCACACTGTGCCAAGGGCACAGGCACAGGGGCACAGGGGTAGTGTGAGGGGACCTGTGGTCCAAGGGACGGGGCAGGCACAACAGCAGACTGCCCAGGTGGCCATCTCCCAAGTCCTGGGTGCATACCACCAAACCCAGGACACGATGGGCCAGATACTCACAATTGTGCAGGAGAACCTGAGGCTGAGGGGGAACACCATCAGGAGGCCATCCAGCAGTGGCAGACCCTCAATGCCACCCTGGCCACCATTGCAGGGTTGCTCAAGGAACTGACCAGCATCCTGCATGAGTCCTCCGCCCACCAGCAAACCCCTTCCAGTAGCCACATCCTAACAGAGCCATCCACTACAGCGGAAGTTAGTGGAATGGAGGCCCTGCCTGAGGACCCGCAGACCACCATCACCCCTCCCCCTGTAGCTGAGGGACCCCCACTCAAGTGAGGACATCCATCCAGACATCCTGCAGGTACTGATGCCAAGACCAACACCACCGCCAGGAAGTGACCCTCTCCTGAACATTCTCCTTTGTGTGCCACTGACACACACTGTTGACTGTCCACTGTCATCTCTCCGTTCTCCCATTGCTCCGCAAACTGGACCCGGACTCCACACAGCTGGCCAGACTACTCTGCTGAGTTTACCCACCAGGACCCCACCCATCACCCTTTGCATGTGTCAGTCACAAATAAACACTATTGAGCACAGCTACGGTCTACGTGCTTTATTGTAAAAAGTACAATTTACTGTGGCATTACATGTTTAACTGTCAACACATTGTTCTGCCAAAGTTTGTGTAAGTGACAGAAGGTCGAGCAATATGCAGCATGGATGATAGTGGAGCAGGCAGAGGCTGGGCACGTGTCAAGGGAGGCAACAAGTGATGCAGGAACCAGAGTGCACCACACAAATGCCATGCAACTAGAACAAGACAGGAACAATGTTTACTATAGGAGTTAAAAATGCCCACACGACACACATGCACCACAATTACAAAGTCCCAAGGGTGAGTTGGCAAGTGTCAGGAACCTCCCTAATAATAGAGCCACACCTTCATATCAGCTCCTGCTCTTTATCACAAACAGAACGAGGGCCAATGTTTTGGATCACAATGCCAGGTGATGGTACCGGTATTTCACTAAGTCCTGCTGCCCCTGAGGAAAGGAACCTTTCTGCCAGGTCAATTTCCTTTGAAATAACTCTCACAGCCAGTGTGAGAAAAGAGTTTATAGTCGTATAGGTTGCCTCTGAGGCTGGATTATTATTCCCTGGCTTGCGCTCAACCATATTGGCAAACTATCACAACCTCAGGTCCTGCTGACTTCTTTAAGCCTCCCAGGAGACTTGCAGCTCCCAAGACAAAAACACCCGGGTCCGAGGACCAAGAGAGCAGGCCCAGCCCGACAGGTGCAGACGGGCCTGCTCTTAGCCCGGTCTTCGCCCGGGCATGCACAGTGGGACCGCAAATTCCCTAAACGTGCCTCCAGGCCCACCTGATGATCTCAAGCAGCCTCCTGCTTCACTGTCTGCCGGTCTTTGTGGTGCCTTATGGTGCGTGCCACCCCGGGCCATCTCAGCAGTCTCCCTCAGGGGAAAGTGGGACTGTGAGTTCCTTAAATGTGCCCCGGGTTCAACTGATGATGTCAAGCTACCTCCTGCCACGCTGTCTGCTGGGATTTGTGGTGCCTTATGGTACACCCCCATAGCCCCTCCCTGGCCCGTCTCAACAGTCTCCCTAAGGGGAAAGCGGGACCGCAAATTCCTTAAATGCGCCTCCGGGCACACCCAGTGATATCAAGAGGCCTCCTGCCGCACTGCCTGCTGGGCTTTATGGTGCGCGGCCTCCCGGCCTGTTTCAGTAAGTCTCCTTCAGGGGAAAACGGGACCGCAAATTCCTTAAATGCACCTCCAGGCGTGCCCAATGATGTCAAGAGGCTTCCTGCCCTACTGTCTGCTGGACTTTGTGGTGCCTTATGGTGCATGCCATTCGCCATCCCCCGACCAGTCTGAGGAGTCTCTGATCCATCCAGTGAGATGCTTCAGTTAAGAATTCGAGTCTCAAGAACCTCTAGAGGGGGAAAGCAGTTCACAATGAGTAAAGTCTGTGATGATGAGCAAAGGCCAAGTTCATCAGTGAGTAAAGATGACTCAGAAGTAGTCACAAATGAAGATGCAGGAACTGAAACCACATTCAGCAGCATTCAAGTATAAGTCAGTATAAAAGTACACAGTATCATAAATTATCATTGCCAATACAACTCTTCTGTTGCAGACTGTAAACCAATAGAAGAAACCTGTACAGTTGACACTCTTTTTTGTCCAATATGTGTGTACAACACAAACATCCCCCTAATGGCAACTTAACCTACTAGTTATCCGCAGGAAAAAAGAACCAAAATAAAATCTAACGATCACCTTTTTTTCTTCTACAAACTACATACTTTTCCAGAACATCATTCATTCTGCTGCTGACTCCTCTTGTGACTGGAACCAGCATACTGCATCATGGTTTGCTGCTGAGTAGTGGGCCATAGCTTTATTCTTATGCTAGAAAGTATGCCAACAATTGTGTAATTGACAGGAACCTAGGATTACCCCAAGTGGGCATTAATTGGGTTGGCCACAGAGGTACCAGACGTTGCCTCTGGTTGAAACAATTTCGAATTCTTAGCACCCAGACTCCTGACTGTCCACTATGGTGGCAATGACTTGGGCACAGTCACATGGGTTGGTCTCAAAATTCAAATGAAGGAGACCTTTACGCAGGTGATGTCTCTCTTCCCTCACATTGCCTTTGTGTATTCCTACTTATGTAAAAGGCAGAAATGCCAATGGCCAAATAAGTATTGTCCAAAGATGGAGAAATCCTGGAAACAGGTCAACCAAATAGTTTTGGCATCTCCCGTTATACCATAATACCATTGCCTTGACAAGCCAGATTTTACCGTTGAGGTGGAGTACACTTAACAGCTGAATGAAACCAAATCTTCCTTAATAACACCAAGGAATGTAGCCAGTTCTACATCTAATTGGGCTCCACACCCAATTAAACACAAAGGCTCTTCTTAGTCCCCCTATATCCCAACCCTAACAATGTTTAATTCCAAATCCTTTTTTAATCAAAATGTTACTTCTGCAGGACTCACACAGGTGCGGAAGTGGGTAAATAATGCATTTTAAGGGTATTTATCTAGTATCCACAGAGCACTGCGAGTCAATTTCCATAATGCTATTAAAAAAGGACACACTCCATTATCCCTATTAAAAGAATATCAAATGTGTGAATAGTAGGATATGGCAAGGGAGTAACCTTTCCACAAAGATATCTTCCCAGGGCAATAGCCGTATACAGTAGAGTGCAGAGTTGGGCTGGTTTCTCCACACAGACAGCTTCCCAGGGTGACAGGTGTGTGTACTAGGCCATGTTCAGGGTCTGGGCTCTCTAATCATGGTGTGAGAAGACAGTGGCCTCTTCATTAACACTTCTTTACAGAGATCCAGCCTTGCCTAAAAGAGTGTATTAAGTGACTGGCATCTTCACTCACACTGATTCCAAGGCGCGATTTGTGCATACGTGGTAAGGAAGTAGCCCCTCCAATAAGACCACTTCCCAGTGTGTCAGGGGTGCATAATAGGGTGTGAGGAGGGATGGGCCTCTCTAGTTACAGCACTTCCCTTCCCAGTGCAACAGGCATCCGTAGTAGGGTCTGGAGAGGTGAGGGACTGGCCTCTCTGCTAAGACCACTTCCCAGGGTGTGCATATTATTGTGTCATGAAGGACTGACATCTCTGGTCATACTGCTTCAAAGGGTGACGGGCATACATAGTAAGGTGTGATGAGTAACTGACCTCTCTGCTCAGACTGCTTCCCCAGGTGTAGTAGGGTGTAACAAGGGACAGACCTCTCTGGTCTGAATGCTTCCCATATCAACAGGTGTACATAGTAGGGTGTTATTAGTAACTGGTCTTTTTGCTCAGACCACTTCCCATGGTAACGGGTGTGTGTAGTAGGGTGTAATGGCCTCCTTGGTTAAACCACTTCTCAGGGAGACAGAGTGCACTGTAGGGTGTGGCTAGAGGCTGGTCTTTATAGACGAATCAATTCTCAGGAAAACAGGGCTTTGTAGAAGGCTAGGACAAGTGTTAGAAACTGGGTCTTTAGTTTCCAGTGGTTTGCACCCTGTCCAAGTAGGGACCCTCACTCTAGTCAGGGAAAGGGAGGGACACAGCTTAGATAACCCTTTCTAACTCGCTTGGTTGCTTGGCTCAAGCAGTCTGGCTTATCTCAGAGGCAATGTGCAAAGTATTTGTACACACACACACACAGTAATACAGTGAACACAGCACAAAAGTACTCCACACCAGTTTAGAAAAATAGCCAATATTTATCTGAGTAAAACAAGACCAAAACAACAAAAATCCAACATACACAAGAAAAGATACACATTTACAAATATTAAATCTTAGTATAAAGCTTAGAAATAGCTCCAACTGGGGCTATCAAGACAGCTGGACGGAGTCATCTCCAACAGTCAGATGCCACTCGCGAGGGAGTGCGGGTCAGTCACGGAGTTGCACAGCCCTCGGTTACAGTACCTTAGAAAACAATGAGGAAACAAAGACGTTGCATGGAGTTGGGGAGGTGAGACATTGCTGGATCCGGTGCAGCATTGGTCCTTTACTGCTACCAGGGACATGAGGCATGGGTTCCTTCCTGCGAGGCAGCGAAGGTTAGGCTTTGGATCCTTGCAGTTGCAAGGGAGATGATGCGGTGTTGGTTGCCAGGCATCGGTTCCTCACAACAAAGAGGGGGGTCAATGAATCCAGCAGGTCAAGATGCAAGGCGTCAACTTCAAGGTGTTGCAATCACACCCGGGGCCACAGGTACTGCGGTGGAGTCAGGTGCCACAGACAACAGTGACACAGTGCTCTGGACTCACGCAGTGGCAGAACGTCCAAGGTGGTGGGGCGGCGTCGGGTCTGTGGTGTCGATCGTTGCACTCAGCAGGGACCACAGCTCCGGTGCAGGCAGCGGTGTGGAGTCAGAGAGCTGTGCCAGTTCTGAAGTCGCTCTGGAGTCGATATGCTGGTTTCATCCTTGTTACACCAGAACTCACTTCCAAGGTGTAGGAGGCTGGACTGGCTTGTAGTGAGTACCAAGGGGTACTTACACCTTGCACCAGGCCCAGGTATCCCTTATTAGTGTACAGGGGTGTCTAGCAGCTTAGGCTGATAGAAAAGGTAGCTTAGCAGAGCAGCTTAGGCTGAACTAGGAGACGAGTGAAGCTCCTACAGTACCACTAGTGTCATATGCACAATATCATAAGAAAACACAATACACAGATATACTAAAAATAAAGGTACTTTATTTTTATGACAATATGCCAAAAGTATCTCAGTGAGTACCCTCAGTATGAGGATAGCAAATATAAACAAGATATATGTACACAATACCAAAAATATGTAGTATAGTATTAGAAAACAGTGCAAACAATGTATAGTTACAATAGGATGCAATGGGGGCATATAGGGATAGGGGCAACACAAACCATATACTCCAAAAGTGGAATGCGAACCACGAATGGACCCCAAACCTATGTGACCTTGTAGAGGGTCGCTGGGACTGTAAGAAAACAGTGAGGGTTAGAAAAATAGCCCACCCCAAGACCCTGAAAAGTGAGTGCAAAGTGCACTAAAGTTCCCCAAAGAGCACAGAAGTCGTGATAGGGGAATTCTGCAGGAAAGACCAAAACCAGCAATGCAACAACGATGGATTTCCAGACGAGGGTACTTGTGGAACAAGGGGACCAAGTCCAAAAGTCACGATCAAGTCGAGAGTGGGCAGATGCCCAGGAAATGCCAGCTGTAGGTGCAAAGAAGCTGCTACTGGACAGTAGAAGCTGAGGATTCTGCAAGAACGACAAGGGCTAGAAACTTCCCCTTTGGAGGATGGATGTCCCACGCCGTGGAGAGTCGTGCAGAAGTGTTTTCCTGCGGAAAGACTGTAAACAAGCCTTGCTAGCTGCAAAGCTCGTGGTTAGGGTTTTTGGGTGCTGCTGTGGCCCAAAAGGGACCAGGATGTCGCCAATTGCGTCAGGGGACAGAGGGGGCACCCAGCAAGACAAGGAGCCCTCTCAGAAGCAGGCAGCACCCGCAGAAGTGCTGGAACAGGCACTACGAAGTGGAGTGAAACGGTGCTCACCCGAAGTTGCACAAGAGAGTCCCACGCCGCCGGAGGACAACTCAGGAGGTCGTGCAATGCAGGTTAGAGTGCCGTGGACCCAGGCTTGGCTGTGCACAAAGGATTCCCTCGGAAAGTGCACAGGAGCCGGAGTAGCTGCAAAACACGCAGTTCCCAGCAATGCAGTCTGGCGTGGGGAGGCAAGGACTTACCTCCACCAAACTTGGACTGAAGAGTCACTGGACTGTGGGAGTCACTTGGACAGAGTTGCTGAGTTCAAGGGACCTCGCTCGTCGGGCTGAGAGGAGACCCAGAGGACCGGTGATGCAGTTCTTTGGTGCCTGCGGTTGCAGGGGGACGATTCCGTCGACCCACGGGAGATTTCTTCGGAGCTTCTAGTGCAGAGAGGAGGCAGACTACCCCCACAGCATGCACCACCAGGAAAACAGTCGAGAAGGCGGCAGGATCAGCGTTACAGTGTCGCAGTAGTCGTCTTCGCTACTTTGTTGCAGTTTTGCAGGCTTCCAGCGCGGTCAGCAGTCGATTCCTTGGCAGAAGGTGAAGAGAGAGATGCAGAGGAACTCGGATGAGCTCTTGCATTCGTTATCTAAGGAAATCCCCAAAGCAGAGACCCTAAATAGCCACAAAAGAGGGTTTGGCTACTTAGGAGAGAAGATAGGCTAGCAACACCTGAAGGAGCCTATCAGAAGGAGTCTCTGACGTCACCTGCTGGCCCTGGCCACTCAGAGCAGTCCAGGGTGCCAGCAGCACCTCTGTTTCCAAGATGGCAGAGGTCTGGAGCACACTGGAGGAGCTCTGGGCACCTCCCAGGGGAGGTGCAGGTCAGGGGAGTGGTCACTCCCCTTTCCTTTGTCCAGTTTGGCGCCAGAGCAGGGCTGAGGGGTCCCTGAACCGGTGTAGACTGGCTTATGCAGAAATGGGCACCATCTGTGCCCATGAAAGCATTTCCAGAGGCTGGGGGAGGCTACTCCTCCCCTGCCTTAACACCTTTTTCCAAAGGGAGAGGGTGTAACACCCTCTCTCTGAGGAAGTCCTTTGTTCTGCCTTCCTGGGCCAAGCCTGGCTGGACCCCAGGAGGGCAGAAACCTGTCTGAGGGGTTGGCAGCAGCAGCAGCTGCAGTGAAACCCCTGAAAAGGCAGTTTGGCAGTACCCGGGTCTGTGCTAGAGACCCGTGGGATCATGGGATTGTGCCAACAATGCCAGGATGGCATAGAGGGGGCAATTCCATGATCACAGACATGTTACATTGCCATATTCGGAGTTACCATTGTGAAGCTACACATAGGTAGTGACCTATGTGTAGTGCACGCGTGTAATGGTGTCCCCGCACTCACAAAGTCTGGGGAATTTGCCCTGAACTATGTGGGGGCACCTTGGCTAGTGCCAGGGTGCCCACACACTAAGTAACTTTGCACCTAACCTTTACCAGGTAAAGGTTAGACATATAGGTGACTTATAAGTTACTTAAGTGCAGTGGTAAATGGCTGTGAAATAACGTGGACGTTATTTCACTCAGGCTGCAGTGGCAGGCCTGTGTAAGAATCGTCAGAGCTCCCTATGGGTGGCAAAAGAAATGCTGCAGCCCATAGGCATCTCCTAGAACCCCAATACCCTGGGTACCTCAGTACCATATACTAGGGAATTATAAGGGTGTTCCAGTATGCCAATGTGAATTGGTAAAATTGGTCACTAGCCTGTTAGTGACAATTTAGAAAGAAGTGAGAGAGCATAACCACTGAGGTTCTGATTAGCAGAGCCTCAGTGAGACAGTTAGTCATAACACAGGTAACACATACAGGGCACACTTATGAGCAATGGGGCCCTGGCTGGCAGGGTCCCAGTGACACATACAACTAAAACAACATATATACAGTGAAATATGGGGGTAACATGCCAGGCAAGATGGTACTTTCCTACACAAGGGCCCAGGAACTGGACTTGGCACCACTTGGTAAGTCAGGACTCTCAGCAAGAGAGTCCAGGTGCTAACAGATGAAGTCTTTGATGTCCCTGAGACTTCTTAACAGGAGGCACGCTCAGTCCAAGCCCTTGGAGAACCTTTGGAACCAGGATGTAGAAAGCAAAGTCTTGTCCTTTCACTCCCAGGACAGAAGCAACAAACAGCAGGGTGATACAAAGATGTAGGGTGATACCCTGAAACCGGTCCCAGGATGGCTGTTTCCGGTCCGGGGAGGACCTGGCCTGGCAGTTTGGGCTGGACTGTTCCCATGAGGGACAGGGTCAAAAGTGATTTGCATGTGGCTGGGTCCACACGTCTGGGTCGCCCTAAGTGGGAAGGGTATGCCCAGACATGGGACGCGTGCTCACTGTACCACTGGTTTCAAGCTAGCCTGGCTGATGAAACCTGAATCCTGTCACAGGATGCCTGTTTCCGGTCCAGGGAGGGCCTGACCTGGCTGTTCCGGCTGGACTGGTCCCATTGGGTCACAGAGTCAAGACTGATTTGCATGTGGCTGGGTCCAAACTGGGGTGGCATGCTGAGAAAAAGAACAATGGATTAATCCCAGATCTATGACTGGGGGTGAGTGTTTGAAAAGTTTTAGCACTCTGTCCATTATCCTTTTGTGTTGCTAAAATTGCCCTAAGTGGGAAAGGTATGCCCTGACGTAGGTCCCATGCTCGCTGTGCTACTGGATTCAAACTAGCCTGGCTCATGAAGGGTGATAACCTCAAACCGGTCACGGGATGCTTGTTTCTGGTCCATGGAGGACCTGGCCTGGCAGTGCGGGCTGGACTGTTCCCATAGGGGAACAGGGTCAAAACTGATTTGCATGTGGCTGGGTCCAAACTGGGGTGGCATGGTGAGCAAAAGAACAATGGATTAAACCCAGATCTGTGACTGGGGTTGTGTTTGAAAAAATTCAGCACCCTGTCCATCATCCTTTTGTGTTGCTAAAATTGCCCTAAGTGGGAAGGGTATGTGCAGACGTGGGTCCCGAGCTCACTGTGCCACTGGATTAAAGCTATCCTGGGTCATAAAGAGTGACATCCTGAAACCAGTCTGAGGATGCTTGTTTTCTGTCCAGGGAGTACCTGGCCTGGCAGTGCAGGCTGGACTGTTCTCATGGGGAACAGGGTCAAGACTGATTGGTATGTGGCTGGGTCCAAACTGGGGTGGCATGCTGAGAAAAAAACCAATGGATTAATCCCAGATCTATGACTGGGGGTGAGTGTTTGAAAAGTTTTAGCACTCTGTCCATTATCCTTTTGTGTTGCTAAAATTGCCCTAAGTGGGAAAGGTATGCCCTGACGTGGGTCCCATGCTCGCTGTGCCACTGGATTCAAACTAGCCTGGCTCATGAAGGGTGATACCCTCAAACCGGTCACGGGATGCTTGTTTCTGGTCCATGGAGGACCTGGCCTGGCAGTGCGGGCTGGACTGTTCCCATAGGGGAACAGGGTCAAAACTGATTTGCATGTGGCTGGGTCCAAACTGGGGTGGCATGGTGAGCAAAAGAACAATGGATTAAACCCAGATCTGTGACTGGGGTTGTGTTTGAAAAAATTCAGCACCCCGTCCATCATCCTTTTGTGTTGCAAAAATTGCCCTAAGTGGGAAGCGTATGTATGTACAGACATGGGTCCCAAGCTCACTGTGCCACTGGATTCAAGCTATCCTGGCTCATAAAGAGTGACATCCTGAAACCAGTCTGAGGATGCTTGTTTTCTGTCCAGGGAGTACCTGGCCTGGCAGTGCAGGCTGGACTGTTCTCTTGAGGAATAGGGTCAATACTGATTGGTATGTTGCTGGGTCCAAACTGGGGTGGCATGGTGAGCAAAAGAACAATGGAATAATCCCAGATCTGTGACTGAGGGTAAGTGTTTGAAAAGTTTCAACACTGTCCCTTTTGTGTTGCTAAAGTTGCCCTAAATGGGAAGGGTATACCCAGCTGTTGGTCCCGTGCTCACTGTGCCACTGGACCTAAGCTAGCCTGGCTGATGAAGGGTAATACCCTGAAACTGGTTCCAGGGTGCTTGTATCCGGTCCAGGGAGGGCCTGGCTTGGCAGTTCAGGCTGGACTGTTCCCATGGAGAACAGGGTCAAGACTGATTTGTATGTGGCTGGTTCCAAACAAAGTGGCATTTTCAAACTTACCATTCAAAAACAAACTTCACCAAAAGATGTATTTTTAAATTGTGAGTTCAGAGACCCCAAACTTCAGATCTCTTTCTGCTCCGAATGGAAAATGACACTTAAAAGATATTTCAAGGCAATCCCCATGTTACCCTATGGTAGAGATAGGCCTTCCAATACCGAAAAACGAATTTGGCAGTATTTCACTAACAGTACGTCTTGCCTTTTAATTACACTGCACCCTGCCCATGGAGCTGCCTTGGGCATCCTTTAGGGGAGACTTACATTATTACCAGAGATTACGTGCAAGTCCGTCGCCCACATTCCATAATTCCATTGATTGTAATAACACTTGATGCAGCAAATACCAAAAGCAAAAACCTGTAATATAAAACCCTTCATACAAAGTTATTATTATTGCAGCTCTTAGCTGAGAGTGACTGACGTAAATGGATGACGAGAGAATAATAGTGATTAAAGATAAGAGAAGAGAGATTGTAAATAGAAAAAGGGTGGTGGTCTACAATTGGGGTAATCATAAAGGAGAAAAGGGATCAATGGAAGGGAGAGTGTTAGAAATGGGGCCTTTGGTTGGCAGTCAGGTTAACCCCTGTCCAAGCAAGGACCTGCCCTCTAGTCAGGGTAAAGGAGAATCACACTCAGTTAACCCACGCTCCCCCCCTTTGGTAGCTTGGCCTGAACAGGTAGGCTTAACTTCAGAAGCAATGTGTAAAGTATTTGTACCAACACACACAGTAATGCAGTGAAAACACTACAAAATGGACACCACTCTAGTTTAGAAAAATAGGTAATATTTATCTAAATCAAACAAGACCAAAACAACAAAAATCCAACATACACCAGTCAAGATATGAATTTTCAAGAGAATAAGAATCTTAACCCTTAGAAAACAGTGAGAATGCTGTTGTTACCCAAAGTGCCTGGTTAGCATCAAACATAAAGCCGCACGGGCGAGCGTGCGTCGGAAAATGGTAGCGATGCATTGATTCCTTACTCGCAAGTGAGGCCGTGCATTGTTTCCTTCTCCGGTTGGGTCGCAATGTGTTGTTTTTCTCCCTCGCAAGAGTGCGATGCGTTGATTTCCAGACGGAGAACCCTCAGATCCGCGCAGAGTCGGGTTGACTTGTACACCCCGGGACGATGCGTGGAAAATCTGGTCACACAGTATCAGAAAACCGTGCTGCAAGGGGTTAGCGTCGTTATCAGCTTCCGTATGCGGGTGTTGCGTGACGTTTCTCCAGCCGCGATGCTTCGGTCTCCCAGCCGTTATGCAGGTGGAGCGTCGATTTCAGCTGCGATGCTGGCAACGTATCGTTTAGCAGCCGCATTGGGAAGGTGCATCGAAAATTTCCCCGCACTGTGTTCTGTGCTTGGATTTTCAGTTTTTGTCTGCCAACTTCACCTTTCAAGGGCCCAGGGACTGGGTAGGGCACCACTTCACAGGGCAGGAGCCTCAGCAGAGAGTCCAGGTGCTGGCAGGGGAAGTCTTTGATGGCCCTGAGACTTCAACAACAGGAGGCAAGCTCAGTTCAATCCCTTGGAGATTCTTCTCAAGCAGGAAAGCACAACAAAGTCCAGTTTTTGTCTGCTTTCACAGGCAGAAGCAGCAACTGCAGGATAGCCTAACAAAGCACAGTCACAGGCAGGGGCATCACTTCTCCTCAGCTCTTCAGCTCTTCTCCTTGGCAGAGGTTCCTCTTGATTCCAGAAGTGATCTCATTTTCAGGGGTTTTGGGTCCACTACTTATACCCCTTTCCGCCTCTGAAGTAGGCCTACTTCAAAGGAAAGTCTCTCTTGATTGTAAGATCCTGCCTTGCCCAGGTCAGGCACCAGACACACCAGGGGGTTGAAGACTGCATTGTGTGAGGGCAGGCACAGCCCTTTCAGGTGTGAATGACCACTCTTCCCTTCCTTCCCAGCACAGATGGCTCATCAGGATATGCAGGCTACACCCCAGCTCCCTGTGTGTCACTGTCAAGAGGAGAGGTGTAAGCAGCCCACCTGTTAAACTGACCCAGACAGGGAATCCACAAACAGGCAGAGTCACAGAATGGCTTAAGCAAGAAAATGCCTACTTTCTAAAAGTGGCATTTTCAAACACACAATCGAAAAACAAACTTTACTAAAAGATGTATTTTTAAATTGTGAGTTCAGAGACCCTAAACTCCACATTTCTATCTGCTCCTAAGGGGAATCTACACTTTAATAATATTTAAAGGCAGCCCCTATGTTAACTTAGGAGAGAGATAGGCCTTGCACAGTGAAAACCGAATTTGGCAGTATTTCACTGTCAGGACATATAAAACATATTAATATATGTCCTACCTTAAATATATACTGCACCCTGCCCATGGGGCTACCTAGGGCCTACCTTAGGGGTGCCTTACATGTAAGAAAAGGGAAGGTGTAGGCCTGGCAAGTGCGTATACTTGCCAAGTCGTATTGGCAGTTTAAAACTAAAGACACTGCAGTGGCAGGTCTGAGCCATGTTTACAGGGCTACTCATGAGTTTGGCACAGCCAGTGCTGCAGGCCCACTAGTAGCATTTGATTTACAGGTCCTGGGCACCTCTAGTGCACAGTGCTAGGGAATTACTAGTAAATCAAAGATTCCAATCATGGAAAGCCAATTACACATACATTTTACAAAGGAGCACTTGCACTTTAGCACTGGATAGCAGTGGTAAAGGGCCCAGAGTATCAACAACAGCAAAAACAGAGTCCATCACACATCAGCTACCTGGGAAACAGAGGCAAAAAGTTAGGGGAGACCACGCCAAGGATGCCAAGTCTAACAGAGAGGCTAAATTAAAAAAGACGATGAGTGACTTGAGAGGGGCGTGACTAGAGAAGAGGAGGTGACTCGCAAGTAGAACAGGGGAGTGAATAAAGAAGGGAGAGTAAGAAACTACAGGAGAGTATGTGACCATTGAAGGTGATAGCAAAGGAGAAGCGGAGTGGTTAGAAAGAAATGGAGTAAGAGAGAGGGAAGGGGCGGCAGGCGGGTTGGAGGAAACCAGAGTGGTGGGTTAGTAAAGCAGAGCTCAACTACTCACTCATGACACTGGGAACTTTGAGAGCTCTGGTGAGGTGGAAAATACTGGACAGGAACAGGTGGCTATTGGGAGCTGATAGGAGTGAAGGAGCAGGACTAGAGAGGGAGTGTTGACTTCATATTCATGAAGTCCTCATCTTGGTCTCCAGAGATCCCCTTCCCCTTGTCTCCCCTTCCCTTCTAGTACAATACAAAATATAAAAATGGCTTGTCACTTAGCCCCTATCTTTCTCACCATTCACTCCCACCTTTTAAATCAACCTCTCCCCTTGTCTCTGGTTAGCCTCAACCTCTGTTCTACTTCCCGTTTCTCTCTTTCACTTCTCCAGTCACTCTTCCACCAGTCAACCTTAAAGTTTGTCAATATTGTTCACCAGAGGTCAAAGTGGATGTGATCAATAGGGAACAAAGTGCTCATACTTTTTAATTTTACAAAAACACATCCAATACTTTTTATTTAAAAAAAAGAATGGTTAATGCCAACCGTGATGTGCCTTCAGCTAAAATGGAATGGCTGGGGTCTCCTATACTGTGAAGCTGAGGGAGGCACAGTGAACTAAAGCAGGAATAAACCATTGTCTCAACTTGCCTGCTATCTTAACAAAAAGTAAATGTGTGCAATTTGTTAATCAGCATCTTGTAAGCCAGTATATGGCTTTAATTAATGGAGGCATTTGAGGCTTCATTGTAGCTAAGCTTTATTCTTTTTGAGAGGTAATGTAAGGGTATTTGCTACCAACTGAGCCCTGGAGAGCAACTTTCTGATGGAAATGTATTAATAAATTGTGAAATTATTTTTATACCTGCATGAAATATTAACATAGTTCTTGGATTGTAGAACATTGACCCGCATTTTAAACATACTGCCATTTTGTATTACGATGCTGGAAACTGCGCGCTTAGCTTGACTGCTTGAGTGAGTGTAGCCTCATTTTGAGATTGCCACCTAAAGGCAAGAGATGCAATTTAGTGAAGGCGAATTTATACTATACCTCACTGTATCAAAAACTCCACGGTCTTCTCACATTCTTCCCATGGGTTCGGCACTTGCTTCTTAGCTGGCATCTAGTTTCTTATAGCATTCTGTGCTCCATCCCCAGTTAGCCTCAGTATAGAAAATCTATAAAAGAAATATGAAGTTGAAGTGACTTTTCGCATTGTTCTGTGCTCCAATGGCTCGGCTGTGAAGCGCTGGTCTGGTATTTTGCAAATTCACACTTAGAATAATTTTGGAGCTTGCTTGATTTTTCCATCAGACATGCGTTAGACTTCATTGGGACTTTGCTTTACTTACACAAAATGTTTGCTCTACGTACAGTCTCTGATTGCATATTACTAAATTATTTGTCTTAAATCACTTGATTTATCTTTATTATTAAAAGCCTTATGTAATTGCTGGCGAGCAGCTCGTTTTTCGCTAGTGTGACAGGGTAAATGACTCCACTGCCCTGACAGAGATGGCACCCGCCTAATTTAGAAATGACCGCCGAGCAGGCAGTCATTCCTAAAGTACTGGCAGTGATGAAGCAGAAAATGAAGGTTTTACATTTATTAACACGTAAACGTAGTGTGAAATAATCATGTGTGACTTTAACCGAACTAATAAAGATTATACGGGGACAAAATGTGCCCTCAGAGTAGTTTGCCAACATTTATAAGCGTGCTTTATATAACGTGGTGTATTAGAATTGCACTAATCCGACATAATCGTAAACGTGTGCTATGATTTGCTTGTTTGAAATGTTTTAGCTTAGCATTACTTTAGTGCAGGCTTCGGCCTAGTGGCCTGGTCTCACGGTTTAGATGCTCGTATTTTCCAATGTGCTATTAAACGTGTACTTTTGCTTGAAGCTGTACTTTTCCACTGAGACCGTTCACATGCTTATCTTAAGGTTTCGTGCCAGCCTGGCATATTTTCTCTTTACTCCAAGGTCGATCTGCAGGTGCGGACAATGGAGGCTCTGAAAGTGAGCTAATTGGTATAAAATGTTGCAACTTGCGTACCCATCTCCAAGGATAATGTATGCTTAAGTAAAAGCTTGAGAACTGTCGTTTTTGATTGGACAATTTGAAGCTAACCTATGAACCCTCCAATGGAAGACCCTACTGGATTTGAACTGTTGTCTATAAAACCCAGGTGCACGAGAGGAAAGCAGCCATTATTGGACATCCCGCCATTTTGTAGACTTTGCAGCTATTATGGCCCACTTTGCTGCGACGCAATTTTTTTGAAAGAGACTTTGATGCTTTCTCTAATCGAGAGAAAGAGACTTTAAATGATTCTGGCCCTAGAGACTTTAACTTTGAACTGTCCCTTTGCATGAAGTAGTAGTTTTATTTTGCCGCCGTGAGGCAATTGCCCCGTCCACCCCTGCCCCTTTGCCCCGTCCCCTGCCGATCGAAACGGTACCCATGCAGACCGAGAAACGGTACCTGTGAGACGAAGACTTCCTTATATGCTGATCGTAATTGGTAAATATGAAAGGAAATTGTAAAATTGCATTGTGTTTCTTTTAGGTGACCAACTGCTGATTTTGATAAGGGCCCTAGTTAGGAGTTTTCTAAATTAATGTTGCTAAATTGTTTTTGCATGAAGTCCCACATGCCGATGCTAATTTGAGGTTAGACGAGGATTCCTTATGTCGCACGATGCAATTTGAGATCTTGTTATGCTGACTAAATGTATGCAATTAGTTCGTTACAAATTATAGTTTTAGTGATTTGCATTGCTATTATCGAATGCCTTGTGATTCAAATGCTACATAGATTGCACTTGTTTCGCCGTTATGGACAGCTATTAATGTCCATATATGTTTATCATTTGGTGTTGAGACACATCTATATTGTGCTAGCTTTGTTAATATAGGGAAATAAAATTCACTAACTTTGAATAAACTGGTGTGGTTATTCCTGACTGAAAGGTCAGGGTTCGCCGAAATGTATTCTGGATTAATTGTCAAGTGTTATGTTGATCAAGGTATTGCTTATGTTCGTTATTAATTATTGAAGAGAAGGAAGTTGACCGATATAGAGTACAGAGAGTCCCACTTAGTCAAAAGATTCATCGGCCTAAAGAGCGTCCGAACACAGGTAAAATTATTAGTACGGACCGCTCTATCAGTAGATGGTAGCAGAGGACGGTTTTGTCTTTTGGGACCCTGTACTCTTAGAGTACATGGTGTTGAATTAACGGTTACGCCCTTTGAGACCCCATTCGAGAAGTTGAATTAGATTTTTCTTGGGTAAAACAGATTGACAGAATGATGATGGGCTAAGTCCACCGCGACTTTCCCGGGATCTCGGAGCTTGCGAATGGAGAGAATGGAGGTGTGGAATCGGCGTTGGCGGTACTAGTGATGGTATGAGTGAAGTTAGGGTTTTGCGCTTGCACAGCTTATTGCCGCAGATTGTGTGAGAAGGTTGCGAGGAATTTTTTTCTTTTTAGAGGATAGCGGAGGTGCGACTCCGAGTGTAGAGGTAGAGAAGTCGTCGAACTTCATAGAAATAGCGGAGGTGCGACTCCGAGTGTGAGAGTAGGGAAGTCGTCGAACTTCATGTGCGTGTGGCGCTTTGTGCATAAAAAGGTCCACGTGGTTGTTGTTGTTGAGACGGGCCCTGCGAGGTCAAGAGACTCCGGAGTATGTTGTTTTATGTTGTGGTCTGGGCGGTTTAGTAGGTTGATCGGGCGTGGTCAACGAGTTGGTACGTGTGTTAGGGAGTGAAAGAAACTTCGACTTCGGGCTTTGACAAAATTCTAAGTGCACTAGAATAGATCACTGACAAGTTGAGAGCAGAGTCTGCGGGTCAGATTTGCTTGCGAACGTGGGGACCGAGAAAGATGGAATAACTGCCGAGGCTAGTGAAAAATCCCTAAGGTCCTGAAGCGATTGTGTTACCCTTCCTGTAGTAAACCGACAGATCTGTTTTAGTTTTTGGTAGCTCGCGATACATGCAAGAAGTTGTTACGAGAGGAGCTGAGTGAAGGAAGACTAGCCGCGAGGCTTTGTCAGCCGCAGTGTGTGTGAGTGTGACGTCACTAGGAGCCGCGCTGGGATAGGTTGGTTGCAGAGAAGGGTCGCGCACGGATTGGACGCAGTCCGTGGGACTCGATTGGAAGGGGAAAGGCAAGCGAAGAGTATTCCGGGAATTAAAGTCACCTATTGATTACAAACTTTGTGAAATAAAAGACGAGAAAATGAAATTCTTTAAAGCATTTAGGAGTGCGATGAAGGGGGAGTCTTACATTAAAGCGAGCGTAGGAGAGGAGACGCCGCCCGAGGGCACACCAGCTTACATTGTAATGGAAGAGAAGGGGGTAGCTCCGTGTCTTTGGCTAAAGCAATGGCACAAACTGACAGAGAAACATGGGAGCGTAGCGTTCCCGATCCATGGGACATTCAATATAAGGATTCTAGAGAATTTGAGATTTGCGATGTACGACATGAAGGTACCTCCGAGGCCAGCACAGTTTGAGGCTCTAGCGATTTGGGAACTAATGGCTAGACAGCAACAGCAAAATAAGTTCGAGACCAGGATAAGAAAGGTAGAAAAGACACTAGCGGACGCTAGGTGGGATAATGCACAGAAGGTGTGGAGGTCAGATGTATTGCAGGGGATAAAATTGTTCCCCGCAATTACTAAGGAAGAAGAGGAGACAGGTAAGAAAGCTACCTGTAAGACAAACAGGAGGTGTTCCAAGGATAGAGAGGACGAGGAAAAGTTGAGAAGAGAAGAGGAGTTAGAGGATGAGGAGTTGATAATGCAATTGCTGAACGACCGTCCACCACCTTATGCAGAGAGTGGACAAGGTCCAAGTACCAGTTCTGCCCCTCCGGCACCGGTACAGAACAGTGAAGGTCAGAGTTCAGGAGCATCATCGGGATCTAAGGACCCGAGTCCACTGTTCACCCCGCAGATACCGCAGGTTAGGAGAATATATCCAGATGTACCCATGTTGAAACCAGCAGAAAATTATCAGCTGCAGGTCCCAGGGTACTACAGCAGTGACAACAGTGCAGGAATGATTCTAGATCCAACCGTAAGGGGAGGACAGAATGGTCACAACCCAACATTGGCACAAGCCGAATCAACCCAGTTTTTGATGCCTCAAAAGCAGATGCAGGGGGGAAACGCACATGCTCAGATGACGGGGAGTCAAATGGGCATGCCGGCAATGATGACCCATAGTGTGGGAATGAACATGTCTCAGAACATGGGAAATGGACAAAACCCAGATGCGATATCGCTACCCATTACTGTAGGTCCACCGGTACCTTTGTACAGTCAGCCCAACTTAGGCATGAGCGGTCAGGGATCAATGCTGCAGAATGGGACAGAAAGGAGGTGCATAGAAAACACTCCAGGGATAACTCCGATAGCGGCTCAGCCAACTGGATCTGGGTCCTTGATGGAGTTTAGTCCCATATGCGCTCAGTCAACACTGGTGAGGTCGAGTCCCCCACTGGTGATACCGCTGTCATCGAACACTGAAAAGTTGCTGCAACCATCAATGGCAGTCGATGTGAATGCTACACTGATGGGGTTGAATGCGCAACAGCTGACACATTGGTTTAACAGTCTGAATTCCACACAAAGCTCAGACAGTGGGAAGGGAGAAGATTATATGAATAGGATGAGGTTGAACATGGAAGCACAAGAATTGGTGGAAGGGACTATGGGTGTGAATAGGTTAGAGTCCTATTCGGAAGAAGAGCTGAGGTATCTATGTCCCAGGATTACAAGAGAAGTGAACAAGGTACATAAAAGCTTGCAAGAAATAGCTGACAAAAACGGGGTGGATATAGACAAGATGAAACACTTGAGCAGGAGCTACAGGTTGGATTTTGGGACCACAGATTTTGAACACATGAGGTCAGCAGGCATGAAGGCGCACCTTAGAGAATTGCTGCAGAGTGCACAAGTGTGGAGGTGCTTAGACAAATGGGAAAGCAGGTGGGTAAAGAGAAAGGAAAAGAGGAGGGACAGTGCTCAGGAGCACAATGAGAAAAGGCCACAGAGTAGTGATGCAGTAACCATGTTACCAATGAGGGAGACAGCAGGGGGAAAATTAATACATGTACCGTGGCACAGAAGCGACATTCAGTCCTTTACGGATGATTTTCCCAAACTGAGAGAGAAACCGATTGAATGGTATCAACAGACTGATAGGTTTGTGAAGCTTGCAAAATGTCTCTGGGAAGACCTGAACACTCTCTTTGAGATCGTGGTTCCGGCAGATTTGTGGGAGGATTGCAAAAGAGCTGTAGGTTGGCCGACAAGTGAACCAGAGAGAGACAGGGATACGGGTGCACCATCACCTATGGTGATGAGCTTGTATTATAAGGTGATTGAGCATTTGAAGACGAAGGTTCCCGCGAAAAATGTGGATTGGCAGAAGATCGATCGAACTGCCCAAGAGGCTAAAGAGTCGATTCATAGTTACTATGAGAGGTTGTTGAAGGCGTTTAAGAACTATAGTGGCACGGAAACAATAGAGGCGAAGGACATGCTCCATTTTGTGTTTAGATTTGTGGAAGGGCTGAGGCCAGAGATAAGTCAGATGATAAAGTCGCATTTGATTTGTTGGCAATCGAAACCGATTGAGGAGGTGTTGAATTATGCGGAATACTGTAGCGACGAAATTGAAGTGAAACAGAAAAGGTTGAAAGAGAAGGTGATGATGATGCAACTTAAAGCAGCTCAGACAGGTCTGCAAGGTTTGCAAGGGATGCAAGGGTTCCAACAACAGGCACCGCAATCGCAGCCGCAGTTGCAGGGAAACATGGGGTTTCAGCCACAGGCCAGAGGCAGAGGCAGAGGAGGTTTTGTGAATAATGGTCCGGATTTGAATACTGTTGTGACTGGTGTACAGGCAATGAAGAAGGTGATGCCGTGTCACGTGTGCGGAATTGTCGGTCATTGGAAACGCGAGTGCCCGATGGTGGTGCAGGAAGCTGCAGGTGCAGGTGTAGGTGTTGGTCAGCAAAACAATGATGTCAATGCATTTCAGACAATGAGGGGACCGAAAATGAGAGGTCCAAACCCAAATTTTCAGACCATAAATCAATTGCAGGGATTGCAACCTATGCAGCCGCAGCAGATGCAGATGCCTCGTATGCAGATGACGCAAATGCAGCCAATGCAACAGCAGTTATCCATGGTACCTAATCAGCAAATGCAAATACCTTTGGCACCAATGAGTCAGCAGCAAGTGATGGTTCCTCCACAGGTCTCGGGTCAGGTAATGAGTACAAATGGCACCGTACAACAGTTCCGATTACACAGTGAGAGTGGAATAAACAATGTATGGGAGAGTGAAAGTTCAGAAGAAGAAGGAGATTGTGTGCTTGCAGCATCCTTGGAAGTTGATCAAAAGGGTCCGTACGTGGAGGGAAGAGTGATGGGTCATCGTGTCTCATTCTTGGTTGACACGGGAGCCACACGTTCAACTGTTAAGAGCAGTGAAGTACCAAATTTGCCACTCTCAGGGAGGACAGTTCAAGTGGTGGGAGTAGCAAACAGACATCTGACGAACCCAATAACAGATCCGGTACCAGTTAGCATCGGTAACTATCAAGGGGTGCATCAGTTTGTGGTATGTGACTCAAGCCCGATAGCACTGTTAGGAAGAGACCTATTGTGCAAATTGGGTTGTTCGATCATGTGTTCGAACGAAGGAATAACAATCCAGACGAGCAGTGATGGGGAAGAAGAGGACAGTGTAGAGGGGGATGAGATGGAAACTGTTGATGAAGACTATCCTCTGATTTGTCTTTTCCCGATGATAACTGAAGAAGATATTCCATCTGAATTACGGGAGACAGTCGGAAAGGAAGTGTGGGATATGACAGGGAAAGAGGTGGGATTGATGAAAGGAGTGGAACCAGTGAAAGTGACTGTAAAGCCCAATGCAATCTTTCCCCAGACCCCACAATACCACATGGCACAAGACACCTTCATGAAAGTTGCCCAACTTATTGACGAATTTGTAAAACAGGGGGTACTGAAAGAAGTGTTAAGCAGTCCATGTAATTCACCAATAATGGGACTAATAAAGCCAAGTGGAAAGGTCCGACTTGTGCAGGACTTGAGGAAAATAAATGACATCATAGTCAAGTGTTGCCCTGTCGTACCAAATCCAGCTGTGATAATGTTTCAAGTCCCTTGCGATGCTGAGTGGTTCTCAGTCATCGACCTGTCCCAAGCATTCTTTTCTGTGCCTCTTCATGAGGACAGCCAATTTCTCTTTTGTTTCAAATTCCTAGACAGAGTGTACAGTTGGTGTCGAATTCCTCAAGGGTTTTCTGAGTCACCGTCAATCTTCAATCAGATTCTAAAGAAAGATTTGGAAGCATTAGAATTGCCATTCGAGTCAACCCTAGTACAGTACATTGATGACTTACTGGTTGCATCAAAGACAGAAAGTGGCTGCACAGCCGATACCATTGCTCTGTTAAATCATTTGGGAAGGAATGGACATAAAGTGTCTCCTTCCAAATTGCAGTTCTGTCAGAAGAAAGTGAAATACTTGGGTCACCAGATAGAGAAAGGGTCACGGAGAATAATGAAGGAAAGAATAACAAGCGTACTTCAAATGAGTCCACCAAAGACAAGGAGGGAGGTGAGGAAGTTTTTGGGAATGGTGGGTTATTGTCGCCAGTGGATTCCCAACTTCTCGACTCTAGCAAAGCCTTTACTGAAATTGACCCAGAAGGATGCCTTGGATCAAATTGAGCTGAAGGGAGATGAGATGGATGCTTTTGTTGAACTGAAAGAATGCATGTGCAGGGCTCCAGCTTTAGGTATGCCTGACTACACAAAGCCTTTCACATTGTTTTGTCATGAACGTGATGCATGTTCCCTGTCTGTCTTGACTCAAGCCCATGGTGGCGTAAACAGACCAGTAGCGTATTTTTCAGCTACTTTGGATCCGGTCGCAGCAGCACTCCCAGGGTGTTTGCGCGCCGTAGCAGCAGTTGGTATCAGCCTCACTCAGAGTGAAGGAATAGTGATGGGACACCCAGTAACAGTCATGGTCCCTCACTCAGTTGAGATACTTTTGACCCGCTCCCGAACGCAGCACATGACTGGAGCTAGACTCACAAGGTATGAAACGATAATTCTGGGCTCACCGAATGTGCAGCTGAGAAGGTGCACTACGTTGAATCCAGCAACCTTGCTCCCTGGAGAAAATGCCGAAATTGAGAACGCTGAAGACGTCGAGCATGACTGCCTTCAGGTGACTGAATTTTGCACAAAACCTCGACCGGACATTAAGGATACTAAGCTTGATGAAAATGACCAAATTCTTTTTGTTGATGGTTCATGTCTAAGAGACGGGATGGGGATTTTGAAAGCAGGATATGCTGTATGTACTGTAACAGGGGTCTTGGAAGCGGGATGGCTTCAAGGAGTCTATTCTGCACAAGTAGCAGAACTTGTAGCCCTTACAAGAGCATGTCAACTGTCTGCATTGATGAAAGTCACCATTTACACTGATAGTCAGTACGGGTTTGGGATTGTGCATGATTTTGGACAACTATGGTCACAGAGAGGTTTCCTGACTTCTTCAGGATCCCCAGTGAAAAACGGGGAGAGAATAAGGGAATTGTTACACGCCATTCAAATGCCAGCCGAAGTTGCAGTGGTAAAGTGCAGTGCTCATACAAAAGGACAGGACTATGTTTCTCTGGGAAATGCATATGCGGATCAAGTTGCAAGATTTTGTGCCTTGAACTGTATATTACTCAGGGATGAATGGAATTCGATAAGTGAACCAGAACTCGAACCAGCTGAAGCATTTGCCTTGAAGGTCGTAGATACAATAGATGAATTAAAAGCATTACAGAATAACGTCAGGGAGGATGAAAAAGATTCCTGGATTAAATCACAATGTATAAAGAGACCAGACGAGTTATGGGTTTCAAATGAGGGAAAATTTGTTTTGCCAAACAGTCTCTTATCACAGCTTGCGCAGTTCTATCATGGGCAAGCTCACCTAGGGAGAGATGCCATGATAAGATTGTTCAAAACTGATTGGTTTAACCCCAGATTTCGTCAAGCTGCAGAAGCAGTTTGCCATCGATGTGTCACTTGCCAGCAGATGAACCCAGGAAAGGGAACAGTTGTGAACGCGAGCCACATTGGTAGGGCAAGCGGGCCTTTTAGTCGTATGCAGATGGACTTCATTGAGATGCCTGTGCATGGAGGTCTGAAGTATGTGTTGGTGATTGTGTGCATTTTTAGTCATTGGATTGAGGCATACCCCACACGTAGAAATGACAGCCTTACAGTTGCAAAGCTATTGTTGAGAGAGTTAATACCACGTTTCGGATTCCCGATCTCTTTAGAATCAGATAGGGGAAGTCACTTCAATAACGAGGTGATAAAGTTACTTTGCGAAGCGCTGAACATTGAGCAAAAACTACATTGTAGCTATCGCCCTGAAGCCTCAGGACTGGTGGAGCAAATGAATGGTACACTGAAATCAAGAATGTCGAAAATATGTGCATCGACAAATTTGAAATGGCCTGACGCATTGCCCTTAGTGCTAATGTCAATGAGAAACACCCCTGATAGAAAGACTGGATTGTCTCCGCACGAAATTCTCATGGGCAGGGCTATGAGACTTCCTGCAGTTCCCGCAAATGCGCTTTTGAATATTACAGATGATATGGTGTTAGACTACTGCAAGGGTCTGGCTGACGTGGTTCGCTCTTTCTCTCACCAGGTGGAAGCAACCACCTTGCCACCGATCCAAGGTCCAGGACACGCACTGAAAGCAGGTGACTGGGTCGTGGTAAAGAAGCACGTGAGGAAGTCGTGTCTGGAACCCCGTTGGAAAGGCCCTTTCCAAGTGATCCTGACGACAACTACCGCTGTGAAGTGTGCGGGGGTTCCCAACTGGATTCACGCCAGTCACACAAAGAAAGTGTTGTGTCCCACAGATGAGGAAGTTGAAGCGCTAAAACTGCCAGTGCCTGATAAAACAGTGCTGAGTGCTGAGACAGAGCAAAACCGAACTGAAAGCGAACAGGCAGAAACGGGAGAGAGGGAGATATTCTCTGAGGACGAAGAGACCAATTCGCTTGGGGAAGACCAAGGAGAAAGTTCAGACAGCGACGAAGCAGCTGAAGGTGACAAAGAGCCTGAAGCAGCTGAGGGTAGCAAAGAGCCTGAAGCAGCTGAAGGTGACAAAGAACCTGAAGCAGCTGAAAGTGATAAAGAGCCTGACGAAAGTAACGGTGACGAAGGGCTCGAAAAAGGTGAAAAAGCAGGAGAGCCTGATCAGAGGAGGGTTTTCCCAGAAGCAGACGGTATAGAAAAAGAAAAAGAGAACGTGATTGATTCCCCAGAAGGAGGGGACGAGGCAGAACAGAACGAAAAGGTTCAAGCTTCCTCAGAAAAGATCGCAGGTCCATCAAATGGACACGGTGCAAAGAGGAGACTAAGTATTTCACCAATAAAAGAAAGGACTAAAGAAAGTTTGAACGACGGAGAAAGGCCAAAAGTGAAAGAGAAAAGAAAGGAAGTGACTGTTGTGGAACAATCCTCAAGTGAAGAAAAAGACTTGACAAAAGTGGAAAGTACCAGCGAAGCAGAATCAAAAAGAGAAGCAAAATTGAAAAGGAAAAGGATACCAAACAGGAGATATTCCGGTCCTGAATGGGCATATGTAGTCAATGACGATTGGACTGACGAGTTTGTATCTCTAAGCATCGAGAACGAAGAAGAAGAAGAGATACCAATAGAAAAGAAAAGTTTTATGGACTCTGTCGATTGAAAGGGTAATAAATGATATTGCTTGCTACAATATAACGTGAAACAAACAACCAGCTGAGACATTGCTAAACCGGATGAGACTTGCTGAACTGATAAAGACTGAGTTATTGCCGAATTGAGACAAATGCTGCTAACCAATAAGTGACTGGCATCCTGAAGAAGACGGTGTGAACATTGTGCTCGTTCAGCTTTGTAACTGAATTGCTAGATAGTTTCATTTACAAGTGCTTCTAGCTCTCTGATTCTATACAGATCATGACGCAAAACAATAGAAAGAAATATTGTAAATATGTGTGTATAGGCTTGATAATTGCATGTGTACTAATAATAATGGCAATTGTGCTTGGAATACATGGTAAGACTGAGAATGAGAAAATTGATGCTTCTACTCTTGCTCCTGTTACTGTCACCGAACTAACCGCATTGAAAAGACTAGCATTGGATGAGAGGCTCTTGCACGATAAGAAAGAGCTTTCGTATAACGTTTTCTATCGCTTGCTAACAGAATATGTTGAGACTATGGATGCAAAAGATTGTTATGTGTGTACACAGATACCGACATCAGTGAAGGAAGGGGTGACATATCACCACATGCCTCTTACATGCGGGATTACATGTAGTATAGTAATGTCTAGATTTTATGGTCAAACTAACATACAGTATTTTTACTCAAATTATGATGTTACCTTTGCATATGTTCCTATAATAGCGCAGCTAAGCCAGATTGCTAAAGATTGGGATGCTAAAATAATGAGGGAATTTTTCGAGCCAATGCAACCTTTTGAAACGGCTCACGCTCATAGGGAAAACCTTACCTGCTCGCTCTCTGCAATAGAAATAAGCTTTTTAGATCGCACAGATGATAGAAGGGCACAAATGAATGCGAAATTACAAAAAGAGCTACATAAGAGGACTTCAGTAGATAATTATGATTTGCCGCAATAAAGACACAAGGGAGAATAGCTTTAGATGCTTGGCATGTAGGGAAATTTTGTATATATAGAGGTGAATCTTATTATGACAACATTTTTGTAGGAGCGAGTGAGTGTAAACATACGTTTATCTTTAAGGCCAAATGGACATTCATGATGGACGGACTTGACCCTGTCATTCCAGGGGTATATTACATTTGTGGGTATAATGCCTATTATCGTCTTCCAAAGGGATGGTGGGGGAGATGTTATTTGGGTATAGTGTTCCCAAAGGTTTATCAACTGGATGACCTATCGATGATTCCAAAGACATCTGGATCCCATCGTATCCAGAAAAGAGAGACCGCAGCTGCTGTGGTAGGAGATATATTTGGAGCCATGATTCCTTCATTGGGAGTTGTGTTGAATTCCATCAAAATAAGAAAGTTGTCTACTATAGTGGATAACATGTTGACGAAGTTTTCAGGCGCTATAATCCTGATAGATGCTGAACTTGCAGCGGAAAGAGCTATGACTCTTCAAAATAGGCTTGCTTTAGACATTCTTTTAGCAAAGGATGGTGGCGTTTGCAAAATGCTTGGTACACGACACTGTTGTACATATATTCCTGACAATAGTGTGAAAATTAAAACTATGCTTGCTAATCTAACAAAAGAGAGTGCAGATTTGAAGGAATTGAAAGAACCAGGAGTGTGGGAGAAGGTTGGAAAAGGTATTGTTTCAGTGGGACATTGGATTGGGGGAATTTGGAATGGAATATTGTTAAAAATAATAGAGGGAATTTTAATAGTGATAATTTGCATATTTGGAATTTGGGGAATAAAAAGGGGAATAATAATGATTATGGAAAGAATTAAGAGAAGAAAAGAAGAGAAAATTATGAAAAGAATGGCAGAAGAATACAAAGCGCAAACTAGGGGAACTAAAAGGAAAAGAGAACTGACAGAATTTTAATGGAATAAAATTTGTGGGAATGGTTTGGTGTGATGACAAGTAGTCATCAGAGGAGGGATTGATGAAGCAGAAAATGAAGGTTTTACATTTATTAACACGTAAACGTAGTGTGAAATAATCATGTGTGACTTTAACCGAACTAATAAAGATTATACGGGGACAAAATGTGCCCTCAGAGTAGTTTGCCAACATTTATAAGCGTGCTTTATATAACGTGGTGTATTAGAATTGCACTAATCCGACATAATCGTAAACGTGTGCTATGATTTGCTTGTTTGAAATGTTTTAGCTTAGCATTACTTTAGTGCAGGCTTCGGCCTAGTGGCCTGGTCTCACGGTTTAGATGCTCGTATTTTCCAATGTGCTATTAAACGTGTACTTTTGCTTGAAGCTGTACTTTTCCACTGAGACCGTTCACATGCTTATCTTAAGGTTTCGTGCCAGCCTGGCATATTTTCTCTTTACTCCAAGGTCGATCTGCAGGTGCGGACAATGGAGGCTCTGAAAGTGAGCTAATTGGTATAAAATGTTGCAACTTGCGTACCCATCTCCAAGGATAATGTATGCTTAAGTAAAAGCTTGAGAACTGTCGTTTTTGATTGGACAATTTGAATCTAACCTATGAACCCTCCAATGGAAGACCCTACTGGATTTGAACTGTTGTCTATAAAACCCAGGTGCACGAGAGGAAAGCAGCCATTATTGGACATCCCGCCATTTTGTAGACTTTGCAGCTATTATGGCCCACTTTGCTGCGACGCCATTTTTTTGAAAGAGACTTTGATGCTTTCTCTAATCGAGAGAAAGAGACTTTAAATGATTCTGGCCCTAGAGACTTTAACTTTGAACTGTCCCTTTGCATGAAGTAGTAGTTTTATTTTGCCGCCGTGAGGCAATTGCCCCGTCCACCCCTGCCCCTTTGCCCCATCCCATGCCGATCGAAACGGTACCCATGCAGACCGAGAAACGGTACCTGTGAGACGAAGACTTCCTTGTATGCTGATCGTAATTGGTAAATATGAAAGGAAATTGTAAGATTGCATTGTGTTTCTTTTAGGTGACCAACTGCTGATTTTGATAAGGGCCCTAGTTAGGAGTTTTCTAAATTAATGTTGCTAAATTGTTTTTGCATGAAGTCCCACATGCCGATGCTAATTTGAGGTTAGACGAGGATTCCTTATGTCGCACGATGCAATTTGAGATCTTGTTATGCTGACTAAATGTATGCAATTAGTTCGTTACAAATTATAGTTTTAGTGATTTGCATTGCTATTATCGAATGCCTTGTGATTCAAATGCTACATAGATTGCACTTGTTTCGCCGTTATGGACAGCTATTAATGTCCATATATGTTTATCATTTGGTGTTGAGACACATCTATATTGTGCTAGCTTTGTTAATATAGGGAAATAAAATTCACTAACTTTGAATAAACTGGTGTGGTTATTCCTGACTGAAAGGTCAGGGTTCGCCGAAATGTATTCTGGATTAATTGTCAAGTGTTATGTTGATCAAGGTATTGCTTATGTTCGTTATTAATTATTGAAGAGAAGGAAGTTGACCGATATAGAGTACAGAGAGTCCCACTTAGTCAAAAGATTCATCGGCCTAAAGAGCGTCCGAACACAGGTAAAATTATTAGTACGGACCGCTCTATCAGTAGATGGTAGCAGAGGACGGTTTCGTCTTTTGGGACCCTGTACTCTTAGAGTACATGGTGTTGAATTAACGGTTACGCCCTTTGAGACCCCATTCGAGAAGTTGAATTAGATTTTTCTTGGGTAAAACAGATTGACAGAATGATGATGGGCTAAGTCCACCGCGACTTTCCCGGGATCTCGGAGCTTGCGAATGGAGAGAATGGAGGTGTGGAATCGGCGTTGGCGGTACTAGTGATGGTATGAGTGAAGTTAGGGTTTTGCGCTTGCACAGCTTATTGCCGCAGATTGTGTGAGAAGGTTGCGAGGAATTTTTTTCTTTTTAGAGGATAGCGGAGGTGCGACTCCGAGTGTAGAGGTAGAGAAGTCGTCGAACTTCATAGAAATAGCGGAGGTGCGACTCCGAGTGTGAGAGTAGGGAAGTCGTCGAACTTCATGTGCGTGTGGCGCTTTGTGCATAAAAAGGTCCACGTGGTTGTTGTTGTTGAGACGGGCCCTGCGAGGTCAAGAGACTCCGGAGTATGTTGTTTTATGTTGTGGTCTGGGCGGTTTAGTAGGTTGATCGGGCGTGGTCAACGAGTTGGTACGTGTGTTAGGGAGTGAAAGAAACTTCGACTTCGGGCTTTGACAAAATTCTAAGTGCACTAGAATAGATCACTGACAAGTTGAGAGCAGAGTCTGCGGGTCAGATTTGCTTGCGAACGTGGGGACCGAGAAAGATGGAATAACTGCCGAGGCTAGTGAAAAATCCCTAAGGTCCTGAAGCGATTGTGTTACCCTTCCTGTAGTAAACCGACAGATCTGTTTTAGTTTTTGGTAGCTCGCGATACATGCAAGAAGTTGTTACGAGAGGAGCTGAGTGAAGGAAGACTAGCCGCGAGGCTTTGTCAGCCGCAGTGTGTGTGAGTGTGACGTCACTAGGAGCCGCGCTGGGATAGGTTGGTTGCAGAGAAGGGTCGCGCACGGATTGGACGCAGTCCGTGGGACTCGATTGGAAGGGGAAAGGCAAGCGAAGAGTATTCCGGGAATTAAAGTCACCTATTGATTACAAACTTTGTGAAATAAAAGACGAGAAAATGAAATTCTTTAAAGCATTTAGGAGTGCGATGAAGGGGGAGTCTTACATTAAAGCGAGCGTAGGAGAGGAGACGCCGCCCGAGGGCACACCAGCTTACATTGTAATGGAAGAGAAGGGGGTAGCTCCGTGTCTTTGGCTAAAGCAATGGCACAAACTGACAGAGAAACATGGGAGCGTAGCGTTCCCGATCCATGGGACATTCAATATAAGGATTCTAGAGAATTTGAGATTTGCGATGTACGACATGAAGGTACCTCCGAGGCCAGCACAGTTTGAGGCTCTAGCGATTTGGGAACTAATGGCTAGATAGCAACAGCAAAATAAGTTCGAGACCAGGATAAGAAAGGTAGAAAAGACACTAGCGGACGCTAGGTGGGATAATGCACAGAAGGTGTGGAGGTCAGATGTATTGCAGGGGATAAAATTGTTCCCCGCAATTACTAAGGAAGAAGAGGAGACAGGTAAGAAAGCTACCTGTAAGACAAACAGGAGGTGTTCCAAGGATAGAGAGGACGAGGAAAAGTTGAGAAGAGAAGAGGAGTTAGAGGATGAGGAGTTGATAATGCAATTGCTGAACGACCGTCCACCACCTTATGCAGAGAGTGGACAAGGTCCAAGTACCAGTTCTGCCCCTCCGGCACCGGTACAGAACAGTGAAGGTCAGAGTTCAGGAGCATCATCGGGATCTAAGGACCCGAGTCCACTGTTCACCCCGCAGATACCGCAGGTTAGGAGAATATATCCAGATGTACCCATGTTGAAACCAGCAGAAAATTATCAGCTGCAGGTCCCAGGGTACTACAGCAGTGACAACAGTGCAGGAATGATTCTAGATCCAACCGTAAGGGGAGGACAGAATGGTCACAACCCAACATTGGCACAAGCCGAATCAACCCAGTTTTTGATGCCTCAAAAGCAGATGCAGGGGGGAAACGCACATGCTCAGATGACGGGGAGTCAAATGGGCATGCCGGCAATGATGACCCATAGTGTGGGAATGAACATGTCTCAGAACATGGGAAATGGACAAAACCCAGATGCGATATCGCTACCCATTACTGTAGGTCCACCGGTACCTTTGTACAGTCAGCCCAACTTAGGCATGAGCGGTCAGGGATCAATGCTGCAGAATGGGACAGAAAGGAGGTGCATAGAAAACACTCCAGGGATAACTCCGATAGCGGCTCAGCCAACTGGATCTGGGTCCTTGATGGAGTTTAGTCCCATATGCGCTCAGTCAACACTGGTGAGGTCGAGTCCCCCACTGGTGATACCGCTGTCATCGAACACTGAAAAGTTGCTGCAACCATCAATGGCAGTCGATGTGAATGCTACACTGATGGGGTTGAATGCGCAACAGCTGACACATTGGTTTAACAGTCTGAATTCCACACAAAGCTCAGACAGTGGGAAGGGAGAAGATTATATGAATAGGATGAGGTTGAACATGGAAGCACAAGAATTGGTGGAAGGGACTATGGGTGTGAATAGGTTAGAGTCCTATTCGGAAGAAGAGCTGAGGTATCTATGTCCCAGGATTACAAGAGAAGTGAACAAGGTACATAAAAGCTTGCAAGAAATAGCTGACAAAAACGGGGTGGATATAGACAAGATGAAACACTTGAGCAGGAGCTACAGGTTGGATTTTGGGACCACAGATTTTGAACACATGAGGTCAGCAGGCATGAAGGCGCACCTTAGAGAATTGCTGCAGAGTGCACAAGTGTGGAGGTGCTTAGACAAATGGGAAAGCAGGTGGGTAAAGAGAAAGGAAAAGAGGAGGGACAGTGCTCAGGAGCACAATGAGAAAAGGCCACAGAGTAGTGATGCAGTAACCATGTTACCAATGAGGGAGACAGCAGGGGGAAAATTAATACATGTACCGTGGCACAGAAGCGACATTCAGTCCTTTACGGATGATTTTCCCAAACTGAGAGAGAAACCGATTGAATGGTATCAACAGACTGATAGGTTTGTGAAGCTTGCAAAATGTCTCTGGGAAGACCTGAACACTCTCTTTGAGATCGTGGTTCCGGCAGATTTGTGGGAGGATTGCAAAAGAGCTGTAGGTTGGCCGACAAGTGAACCAGAGAGAGACAGGGATACGGGTGCACCATCACCTATGGTGATGAGCTTGTATTATAAGGTGATTGAGCATTTGAAGACGAAGGTTCCCGCGAAAAATGTGGATTGGCAGAAGATCGATCGAACTGCCCAAGAGGCTAAAGAGTCGATTCATAGTTACTATGAGAGGTTGTTGAAGGCGTTTAAGAACTATAGTGGCACGGAAACAATAGAGGCGAAGGACATGCTCCATTTTGTGTTTAGATTTGTGGAAGGGCTGAGGCCAGAGATAAGTCAGATGATAAAGTCGCATTTGATTTGTTGGCAATCGAAACCGATTGAGGAGGTGTTGAATTATGCGGAATACTGTAGCGACGAAATTGAAGTGAAACAGAAAAGGTTGAAAGAGAAGGTGATGATGATGCAACTTAAAGCAGCTCAGACAGGTCTGCAAGGTTTGCAAGGGATGCAAGGGTTCCAACAACAGGCACCGCAATCGCAGCCGCAGTTGCAGGGAAACATGGGGTTTCAGCCACAGGCCAGAGGCAGAGGCAGAGGAGGTTTTGTGAATAATGGTCCGGATTTGAATACTGTTGTGACTGGTGTACAGGCAATGAAGAAGGTGATGCCGTGTCACGTGTGCGGAATTGTCGGTCATTGGAAACGCGAGTGCCCGATGGTGGTGCAGGAAGCTGCAGGTGCAGGTGTAGGTGTTGGTCAGCAAAACAATGATGTCAATGCATTTCAGACAATGAGGGGACCGAAAATGAGAGGTCCAAACCCAAATTTTCAGACCATAAATCAATTGCAGGGATTGCAACCTATGCAGCCGCAGCAGATGCAGATGCCTCGTATGCAGATGACGCAAATGCAGCCAATGCAACAGCAGTTATCCATGGTACCTAATCAGCAAATGCAAATACCTTTGGCACCAATGAGTCAGCAGCAAGTGATGGTTCCTCCACAGGTCTCGGGTCAGGTAATGAGTACAAATGGCACCGTACAACAGTTCCGATTACACAGTGAGAGTGGAATAAACAATGTATGGGAGAGTGAAAGTTCAGAAGAAGAAGGAGATTGTGTGCTTGCAGCATCCTTGGAAGTTGATCAAAAGGGTCCGTACGTGGAGGGAAGAGTGATGGGTCATCGTGTCTCATTCTTGGTTGACACGGGAGCCACACGTTCAACTGTTAAGAGCAGTGAAGTACCAAATTTGCCACTCTCAGGGAGGACAGTTCAAGTGGTGGGAGTAGCAAACAGACATCTGACGAACCCAATAACAGATCCGGTACCAGTTAGCATCGGTAACTATCAAGGGGTGCATCAGTTTGTGGTATGTGACTCAAGCCCGATAGCACTGTTAGGAAGAGACCTATTGTGCAAATTGGGTTGTTCGATCATGTGTTCGAACGAAGGAATAACAATCCAGACGAGCAGTGATGGGGAAGAAGAGGACAGTGTAGAGGGGGATGAGATGGAAACTGTTGATGAAGACTATCCTCTGATTTGTCTTTTCCCGATGATAACTGAAGAAGATATTCCATCTGAATTACGGGAGACAGTCGGAAAGGAAGTGTGGGATATGACAGGGAAAGAGGTGGGATTGATGAAAGGAGTGGAACCAGTGAAAGTGACTGTAAAGCCCAATGCAATCTTTCCCCAGACCCCACAATACCACATGGCACAAGACACCTTCATGAAAGTTGCCCAACTTATTGACGAATTTGTAAAACAGGGGGTACTGAAAGAAGTGTTAAGCAGTCCATGTAATTCACCAATAATGGGACTAATAAAGCCAAGTGGAAAGGTCCGACTTGTGCAGGACTTGAGGAAAATAAATGACATCATAGTCAAGTGTTGCCCTGTCGTACCAAATCCAGCTGTGATAATGTTTCAAGTCCCTTGCGATGCTGAGTGGTTCTCAGTCATCGACCTGTCCCAAGCATTCTTTTCTGTGCCTCTTCATGAGGACAGCCAATTTCTCTTTTGTTTCAAATTCCTAGACAGAGTGTACAGTTGGTGTCGAATTCCTCAAGGGTTTTCTGAGTCACCGTCAATCTTCAATCAGATTCTAAAGAAAGATTTGGAAGCATTAGAATTGCCATTCGAGTCAACCCTAGTACAGTACATTGATGACTTACTGGTTGCATCAAAGACAGAAAGTGGCTGCACAGCCGATACCATTGCTCTGTTAAATCATTTGGGAAGGAATGGACATAAAGTGTCTCCTTCCAAATTGCAGTTCTGTCAGAAGAAAGTGAAATACTTGGGTCACCAGATAGAGAAAGGGTCACGGAGAATAATGAAGGAAAGAATAACAAGCGTACTTCAAATGAGTCCACCAAAGACAAGGAGGGAGGTGAGGAAGTTTTTGGGAATGGTGGGTTATTGTCGCCAGTGGATTCCCAACTTCTCGACTCTAGCAAAGCCTTTACTGAAATTGACCCAGAAGGATGCCTTGGATCAAATTGAGCTGAAGGGAGATGAGATGGATGCTTTTGTTGAACTGAAAGAATGCATGTGCAGGGCTCCAGCTTTAGGTATGCCTGACTACACAAAGCCTTTCACATTGTTTTGTCATGAACGTGATGCATGTTCCCTGTCTGTCTTGACTCAAGCCCATGGTGGCGTAAACAGACCAGTAGCGTATTTTTCAGCTACTTTGGATCCGGTCGCAGCAGCACTCCCAGGGTGTTTGCGCGCCGTAGCAGCAGTTGGTATCAGCCTCACTCAGAGTGAAGGAATAGTGATGGGACACCCAGTAACAGTCATGGTCCCTCACTCAGTTGAGATACTTTTGACCCGCTCCCGAACGCAGCACATGACTGGAGCTAGACTCACAAGGTATGAAACGATAATTCTGGGCTCACCGAATGTGCAGCTGAGAAGGTGCACTACGTTGAATCCAGCAACCTTGCTCCCTGGAGAAAATGCCGAAATTGAGAACGCTGAAGACGTCGAGCATGACTGCCTTCAGGTGACTGAATTTTGCACAAAACCTCGACCGGACATTAAGGATACTAAGCTTGATGAAAATGACCAAATTCTTTTTGTTGATGGTTCATGTCTAAGAGACGGGATGGGGATTTTGAAAGCAGGATATGCTGTATGTACTGTAACAGGGGTCTTGGAAGCGGGATGGCTTCAAGGAGTCTATTCTGCACAAGTAGCAGAACTTGTAGCCCTTACAAGAGCATGTCAACTGTCTGCATTGATGAAAGTCACCATTTACACTGATAGTCAGTACGGGTTTGGGATTGTGCATGATTTTGGACAACTATGGTCACAGAGAGGTTTCCTGACTTCTTCAGGATCCCCAGTGAAAAACGGGGAGAGAATAAGGGAATTGTTACACGCCATTCAAATGCCAGCCGAAGTTGCAGTGGTAAAGTGCAGTGCTCATACAAAAGGACAGGACTATGTTTCTCTGGGAAATGCATATGCGGATCAAGTTGCAAGATTTTGTGCCTTGAACTGTATATTACTCAGGGATGAATGGAATTCGATAAGTGAACCAGAACTCGAACCAGCTGAAGCATTTGCCTTGAAGGTCGTAGATACAATAGATGAATTAAAAGCATTACAGAATAACGTCAGGGAGGATGAAAAAGATTCCTGGATTAAATCACAATGTATAAAGAGACCAGACGAGTTATGGGTTTCAAATGAGGGAAAATTTGTTTTGCCAAACAGTCTCTTATCACAGCTTGCGCGGTTCTATCATGGGCAAGCTCACCTAGGGAGAGATGCCATGATAAGATTGTTCAAAACTGATTGGTTTAACCCCAGATTTCGTCAAGCTGCAGAAGCAGTTTGCCATCGATGTGTCACTTGCCAGCAGATGAACCCAGGAAAGGGAACAGTTGTGAACGCGAGCCACATTGGTAGGGCAAGCGGGCCTTTTAGTCGTATGCAGATGGACTTCATTGAGATGCCTGTGCATGGAGGTCTGAAGTATGTGTTGGTGATTGTGTGCATTTTTAGTCATTGGATTGAGGCATACCCCACACGTAGAAATGACAGCCTTACAGTTGCAAAGCTATTGTTGAGAGAGTTAATACCACGTTTCGGATTCCCGATCTCTTTAGAATCAGATAGGGGAAGTCACTTCAATAACGAGGTGATAAAGTTACTTTGCGAAGCGCTGAACATTGAGCAAAAACTACATTGTAGCTATCGCCCTGAAGCCTCAGGACTGGTGGAGCAAATGAATGGTACACTGAAATCAAGAATGTCGAAAATATGTGCATCGACAAATTTGAAATGGCCTGACGCATTGCCCTTAGTGCTAATGTCAATGAGAAACACCCCTGATAGAAAGACTGGATTGTCTCCGCACGAAATTCTCATGGGCAGGGCTATGAGACTTCCTGCAGTTCCCGCAAATGCGCTTTTGAATATTACAGATGATATGGTGTTAGACTACTGCAAGGGTCTGGCTGACGTGGTTCGCTCTTTCTCTCACCAGGTGGAAGCAACCACCTTGCCACCGATCCAAGGTCCAGGACACGCACTGAAAGCAGGTGACTGGGTCGTGGTAAAGAAGCACGTGAGGAAGTCGTGTCTGGAACCCCGTTGGAAAGGCCCTTTCCAAGTGATCCTGACGACAACTACCGCTGTGAAGTGTGCGGGGGTTCCCAACTGGATTCACGCCAGTCACACAAAGAAAGTGTTGTGTCCCACAGATGAGGAAGTTGAAGCGCTAAAACTGCCAGTGCCTGATAAAACAGTGCTGAGTGCTGAGACAGAGCAAAACCGAACTGAAAGCGAACAGGCAGAAACGGGAGAGAGGGAGATATTCTCTGAGGACGAAGAGACCAATTCGCTTGGGGAAGACCAAGGAGAAAGTTCAGACAGCGACGAAGCAGCTGAAGGTGACAAAGAGCCTGAAGCAGCTGAGGGTAGCAAAGAGCCTGAAGCAGCTGAAGGTGACAAAGAACCTGAAGCAGCTGAAAGTGATAAAGAGCCTGACGAAAGTAACGGTGACGAAGGGCTCGAAAAAGGTGAAAAAGCAGGAGAGCCTGATCAGAGGAGGGTTTTCCCAGAAGCAGACGGTATAGAAAAAGAAAAAGAGAACGTGATTGATTCCCCAGAAGGAGGGGACGAGGCAGAACAGAACGAAAAGGTTCAAGCTTCCTCAGAAAAGATCGCAGGTCCATCAAATGGACACGGTGCAAAGAGGAGACTAAGTATTTCACCAATAAAAGAAAGGACTAAAGAAAGTTTGAACGACGGAGAAAGGCCAAAAGTGAAAGAGAAAAGAAAGGAAGTGACTGTTGTGGAACAATCCTCAAGTGAAGAAAAAGACTTGACAAAAGTGGAAAGTACCAGCGAAGCAGAATCAAAAAGAGAAGCAAAATTGAAAAGGAAAAGGATACCAAACAGGAGATATTCCGGTCCTGAATGGGCATATGTAGTCAATGACGATTGGACTGACGAGTTTGTATCTCTAAGCATCGAGAACGAAGAAGAAGAAGAGATACCAATAGAAAAGAAAAGTTTTATGGACTCTGTCGATTGAAAGGGTAATAAATGATATTGCTTGCTACAATATAACGTGAAACAAACAACCAGCTGAGACATTGCTAAACCGGATGAGACTTGCTGAACTGATAAAGACTGAGTTATTGCCGAATTGAGACAAATGCTGCTAACCAATAAGTGACTGGCATCCTGAAGAAGACGGTGTGAACATTGTGCTCGTTCAGCTTTGTAACTGAATTGCTAGATAGTTTCATTTACAAGTGCTTCTAGCTCTCTGATTCTATACAGATCATGACGCAAAACAATAGAAAGAAATATTGTAAATATGTGTGTATAGGCTTGATAATTGCATGTGTACTAATAATAATGGCAATTGTGCTTGGAATACATGGTAAGACTGAGAATGAGAAAATTGATGCTTCTACTCTTGCTCCTGTTACTGTCACCGAACTAACCGCATTGAAAAGACTAGCATTGGATGAGAGGCTCTTGCACGATAAGAAAGAGCTTTCGTATAACGTTTTCTATCGCTTGCTAACAGAATATGTTGAGACTATGGATGCAAAAGATTGTTATGTGTGTACACAGATACCGACATCAGTGAAGGAAGGGGTGACATATCACCACATGCCTCTTACATGCGGGATTACATGTAGTATAGTAATGTCTAGATTTTATGGTCAAACTAACATACAGTATTTTTACTCAAATTATGATGTTACCTTTGCATATGTTCCTATAATAGCGCAGCTAAGCCAGATTGCTAAAGATTGGGATGCTAAAATAATGAGGGAATTTTTCGAGCCAATGCAACCTTTTGAAACGGCTCACGCTCATAGGGAAAACCTTACCTGCTCGCTCTCTGCAATAGAAATAAGCTTTTTAGATCGCACAGATGATAGAAGGGCACAAATGAATGCGAAATTACAAAAAGAGCTACATAAGAGGACTTCAGTAGATAATTATGATTTTGCCGCAATAAAGACACAAGGGAGAATAGCTTTAGATGCTTGGCATGTAGGGAAATTTTGTATATATAGAGGTGAATCTTATTATGACAACATTTTTGTAGGAGCGAGTGAGTGTAAACATACGTTTATCTTTAAGGCCAAATGGACATTCATGATGGACGGACTTGACCCTGTCATTCCAGGGGTATATTACATTTGTGGGTATAATGCCTATTATCGTCTTCCAAAGGGATGGTGGGGGAGATGTTATTTGGGTATAGTGTTCCCAAAGGTTTATCAACTGGATGACCTATCGATGATTCCAAAGACATCTGGATCCCATCGTATCCAGAAAAGAGAGACCGCAGCTGCTGTGGTAGGAGATATATTTGGAGCCATGATTCCTTCATTGGGAGTTGTGTTGAATTCCATCAAAATAAGAAAGTTGTCTACTATAGTGGATAACATGTTGACGAAGTTTTCAGGCGCTATAATCCTGATAGATGCTGAACTTGCAGCGGAAAGAGCTATGACTCTTCAAAATAGGCTTGCTTTAGACATTCTTTTAGCAAAGGATGGTGGCGTTTGCAAAATGCTTGGTACACGACACTGTTGTACATATATTCCTGACAATAGTGTGAAAATTAAAACTATGCTTGCTAATCTAACAAAAGAGAGTGCAGATTTGAAGGAATTGAAAGAACCAGGAGTGTGGGAGAAGGTTGGAAAAGGTATTGTTTCAGTGGGACATTGGATTGGGGGAATTTGGAATGGAATATTGTTAAAAATAATAGAGGGAATTTTAATAGTGATAATTTGCATATTTGGAATTTGGGGAATAAAAAGGGGAATAATAATGATTATGGAAAGAATTAAGAGAAGAAAAGAAGAGAAAATTATGAAAAGAATGGCAGAAGAATACAAAGCGCAAACTAGGGGAACTAAAAGGAAAAGAGAACTGACAGAATTTTAATGGAATAAAATTTGTGGGAATGGTTTGGTGTGATGACAAGTAGTCATCAGAGGAGGGATTGATGAAGCAGAAAATGAAGGTTTTACATTTATTAACACGTAAACGTAGTGTGAAATAATCATGTGTGACTTTAACCGAACTAATAAAGATTATACGGGGACAAAATGTGCCCTCAGAGTAGTTTGCCAACATTTATAAGCGTGCTTTATATAACGTGGTGTATTAGAATTGCACTAATCCGACATAATCGTAAACGTGTGCTATGATTTGCTTGTTTGAAATGTTTTAGCTTAGCATTACTTTAGTGCAGGCTTCGGCCTAGTGGCCTGGTCTCACGGTTTAGATGCTCGTATTTTCCAATGTGCTATTAAACGTGTACTTTTGCTTGAAGCTGTACTTTTCCACTGAGACCGTTCACATGCTTATCTTAAGGTTTCGTGCCAGCCTGGCATATTTTCTCTTTACTCCAAGGTCGATCTGCAGGTGCGGACAATGGAGGCTCTGAAAGTGAGCTAATTGGTATAAAATGTTGCAACTTGCGTACCCATCTCCAAGGATAATGTATGCTTAAGTAAAAGCTTGAGAACTGTCGTTTTTGATTGGACAATTTGAATCTAACCTATGAACCCTCCAATGGAAGACCCTACTGGATTTGAACTGTTGTCTATAAAACCCAGGTGCACGAGAGGAAAGCAGCCATTATTGGACATCCCGCCATTTTGTAGACTTTGCAGCTATTATGGCCCACTTTGCTGCGACGCCATTTTTTTGAAAGAGACTTTGATGCTTTCTCTAATCGAGAGAAAGAGACTTTAAATGATTCTGGCCCTAGAGACTTTAACTTTGAACTGTCCCTTTGCATGAAGTAGTAGTTTTATTTTGCCGCCGTGAGGCAATTGCCCCGTCCACCCCTGCCCCTTTGCCCCATCCCATGCCGATCGAAACGGTACCCATGCAGACCGAGAAACGGTACCTGTGAGACGAAGACTTCCTTGTATGCTGATCGTAATTGGTAAATATGAAAGGAAATTGTAAGATTGCATTGTGTTTCTTTTAGGTGACCAACTGCTGATTTTGATAAGGGCCCTAGTTAGGAGTTTTCTAAATTAATGTTGCTAAATTGTTTTTGCATGAAGTCCCACATGCCGATGCTAATTTGAGGTTAGACGAGGATTCCTTATGTCGCACGATGCAATTTGAGATCTTGTTATGCTGACTAAATGTATGCAATTAGTTCGTTACAAATTATAGTTTTAGTGATTTGCATTGCTATTATCGAATGCCTTGTGATTCAAATGCTACATAGATTGCACTTGTTTCGCCGTTATGGACAGCTATTAATGTCCATATATGTTTATCATTTGGTGTTGAGACACATCTATATTGTGCTAGCTTTGTTAATATAGGGAAATAAAATTCACTAACTTTGAATAAACTGGTGTGGTTATTCCTGACTGAAAGGTCAGGGTTCGCCGAAATGTATTCTGGATTAATTGTCAAGTGTTATGTTGATCAAGGTATTGCTTATGTTCGTTATTAATTATTGAAGAGAAGGAAGTTGACCGATATAGAGTACAGAGAGTCCCACTTAGTCAAAAGATTCATCGGCCTAAAGAGCGTCCGAACACAGGTAAAATTATTAGTACGGACCGCTCTATCAGCAGGCACCCCCCGCACAGCAGTTCCTGTAAATGCTTTTTGCATATTGTAACATAACGTTTCCCAGTGGACGAACCAGTCAGTATGTGCAGAGATCGCATTAACTAACTTAAGTTTCATGAGGCAAAGGGATGCATTCCTACTGATTAGTTCAAGTTGCATTATTTTTCATTTCACATGCAGTTAGCTGAGTGTGAAAGATCGTCAACATATTTGTAGAACACTTTGTTTGTTTTTAAATGTTTTTGAGTCGCCCTCACTCTCTGATCACACTCCAGTGCGTCCCCGGTCACAGTTCCCATACTTTCTGTTACACACTTTCACGCCAACGAATATATCTCAATGCAGTGAAGTGAGCGGGGCCAGAATTCGCTGGAGAGAGGCTGGTGGAAAGGCTTTTGGAGAAGAGGCGTGGCTAGGGCAGAAAGAGTGCGTCTAGGCTGTAGCTAATTGAGCGAAAGATTTTCAGTCAGTGGAATCCTGGTCTCTGCCTAGAACTAGCCGCCCCCGCCAGGGACTGAAGCGAGAAGTCGCAGTTTGGTGAGTGGTTATTTGCTGTTTCTGATAATTGACGATTCGGTATTACCCAACTAACTATTCCCATTATTCATTTTTCTGTTAACCTGGTACGAAACGGACAAACCAAAACTCAAAAAAGTGCAGTGATAAGCGTGCATGCATGCAGGCGACACCCGAAGTTACGTCAGAACCTTCTTATCTGTATTTATAAAGAACAGTGCCCCGGTATCGGCTGCAAGAACCCTCTGCGATGCAGTAGATGTCCCCAAACATTGTGGGCGAATAGTCTTACACTCCCTGCACGCTGAGTTACGGAAGTGCATATTTTTGTGCTTGCGTGGCTTCGTTTGTGGGCCGCATGGGTGGTCAGTTACGGGTTTTGTTGGGTTCTCTTTCTGCTTTGGGAATATATACTGTTGGGCTGCAGGTCAAGAGCGCGCTCCCTGGCGTAAAACGCCTCGACACCTCGTCAGTGGTAGTTAGTACGCGCTAGATAAATGCAATTACAGTTACTTGTGTTAAGGCTGTAATCGTGTTATTTTATGTGTTCTGTATTATGTTATAGTTTAGGGTCGAGGTTGTGATTATGTTCCTAGATGTGAAATATAATATTTAAGTAATAAATGGTATGTTCTGTTATAATTTGCATTGTGTTTGCTGATTTGGTTTGTGGCTCGTGATAAGTGTTGGAAGCGAGTTATATTTGTTGTGTTTAAACTAGAGGATGAGGTTTTTAGTGCATTATCTTTAGATCTTAAATGGGGCCATCCCGTGAATGATGTCCCATTGCATCGCAAAACCATAGTAGACATCAACCAAAGTTACATTCTGTAACTAACTGCTCTGTGTGTCTTCACTGGGCAGTCCTTTGAGGAGTACAGCGTAGGGCTGCATTTTAATTGGTGTTTTGTTATGTGTATGTGCTTCACGTAAAGGGCTGGGGTTGTGTTATTAATGTGATTATGTTTGTAATAGTTTCGGATTGAGGTTGTGATTGGTTTATCAGTTGTGTTGACATACTGATTGTGTAGGGTTAGACTTCTATGTGTGTTGTGTAATGCTTTGTTTGTGTTGCCTCTTTAGTGGTTGTACGGGAATGGTTTGGGTTTAATAAAGGGGGTTACCAGTTGCGTTATGTTTATGATAAAATTATCCACTAGCTGTAGTCTGATGTGTTTATGTTAAGGTTGAGATTACTTGTTACCCCTGTCATCGTTAGTATTACTTATTAATAGATGTTATGAGTATATTACTAATGGTCAGGGTTAACATATTTGGTTGTTTTGTCATTCTAGGTTAAAAGTTGCATGCTTTTACATGTGCCCTTATTGCTTTGAAATGAATAAAGGCCTTATTGGAAAGGGGTGTCAAAGAAAGACAAGATTTAGGGTTTTGTGACACCATTTCGGATGATTACTGCGGCACTACGGTATAATATAAACAGTGTCAATGGATTTTTGCCGCAGGTGAGGCCTAAATTATGTGGCAGGGTTGACTAAATTACGCATCAAGGAAATGCAAATTATTTCACATAATTCGACACATTTTGTAGCAGTATTATATCACTGTTTTGCCATTTTTATGCACGTTAATACAGTCCAGGCAACAGTTTAACCTCATTAGTGTCAGTTTACAACCTAAATTCAGCAATCAGTAACTGAAAGGTGACCTGCTCCTGCGCAGCCAACGTCTTAGTACTATGCTGCAACATGCATGATAGCGGTTTTAGTAACCTTTGATCAGTTCGTACTAGAAACTGTTTTTTTCTTAACATCTACCGATTATGACGAAGATGTTTGAATATGTGGCAAATCTAGAGTTATGCGGAAAACGGTAAAGCCGCACCATTACACAATTCCTGCGGCCCTGAATATTAGGGACTTTTTTGTAGGCTAAGTCCAAGGAAAGCAACGTTCTGCAACCACAAGTCAGTCACACGGTCCTTTCCACATACACATCTTTTAGTGCCAATAAGATCAGCTGGCCCTGGATGCTTGTACAAGGGAACACAGCAACACAAAAAAGCAAAGTCACAAAGTAAATAAAAACTCTATTCAAATGAGCAATACAGCATAAACAGAAGGAACCAGAAAAGGCACCCAGTGGAGCCCTTAGGACTGTACTTTACGCCACTTACCCACTCAAAGTTCAAACTCTTTTATTGACTATGCAAAGTCTGCTGCATTAACGGTTCTCTTTGAAAAGGAGAACTTGGGAGGCCACAACGTATTTCCTTCTTGAACTTCACTCAGTTCTGCACGTTTGAACTGTTTTTCAAATATGTAGTGCAGAAGGATGGGATAACATCTTTTATTTCTGGGACATTTTGAACGAGTTGTATTTATTGCGGGCTAGCTGTTTTTTTATTTGTGTAACTCCTTTTATTTTTGGGTAGTTGCTTTCATTAAGAAACATTGTTTTGTTACTTATCAGTAGTTGCTTTTACCTTTAACTTTTATTTAGTGTTCGCTGTTATTATTTTAATCTAGCTGCTTCTATATCAAATTTACTAAAAAAAAAAAAAAAAAAACCAAAAAACCTTGGGGTTAAGTTAAGGTTGTAGTGGAAGCAATCATGGTAACAGACTACAACATAGCTTTTGTAGATCAATTCAATAAGTTAATGTCCAACTCAGTGTTTATCTTTACCAGAAACAAAGCACTTAGCACACTAGAACGCAGCACTGCACACTAACAGCAACAGAAAACAATTGTGTGTGCCTCAGCCGGCTTACTCCCCTCCCTGCTTCCTTCCCACCACTGCGTCCCCCTGTTATGGGTGGTCGCCTCACTCTATCTGTGGATGATGTAGTGTGAATCAAGCCTAGGGGCAGATTAGACACCACCTAATATATGGTCACAGAGTCTCAGTTCAGTGTCTTACCACTCTCAAGTGGAATCTGTCATCACATGTCGGGCTTGCGTGCATGAGCATTCAAGCAGGCCCCCACAACTAGCAGGAGAGGTGGTGTGCCTGCTGGAGGCTGTTCCTCTTTCCCTTCTCTGCAGCTGCATATGGCGGCTTGCCTTCTCCAGACCTGTCTGTGGCAGGAGATGGCAGTCCTGGTTCGACGTGGTCCTATCCAGACTGGTGGCACGTGCGTCCGGCCTTTGGAGCTTGTCGCTGAGCCTACGCCAGTGCTGGCAGTTCCTTGCTGGAGCCCTGGTTGGGCCTGGTGACACTAACCGCAGAGTTAGCTCCTCTGCCCCAGGGCTGATCATGACTTACATTGCTGCAACGCAGTGGACCCTGAGAATCTCTACTCCAGCAAGGCTGATGACCTTGGCAGTTGCGGCCAGGCACAGGCCAGCCACAACATGAAGAGGCAATGCAATGCACAGGTGTTCACCAGCGTGGCAGTTGCAGTCACACACAGGAAGATCCCAAAACTCAATCATAAATCTGACTGTTCCTCTGCAAATGCTATTACAGAGTCACGACTCATGCCAGCAACCGACAAAGAGTCTGCAGGCTCACTGACTCTTGGGTCAAACGGACCTCTCTCCAGTAGTCCCTTTTTCTGGCCGCCTCACAGACATTGGGGAAGTATTTCAACTAATTTCTTCCAAGACAGACACTCATCTTGCAGCGTGGCAGGCAACTTCCCTCTCTCAGCATGGAATCAGTCTTCTGGGCACTCCAAGGTAGGTTTCCAACAAGAGATCCGGACCTCTGGTGATGTTCCCTCCCCCTTAGAGACCGCATATCAGGCAGGCACCAGGCCTAGTTGCACAGCAGGCTTCTGAGTACTATGCGGAGCACTCCCTTCCTTGGCCATAGAGGCCTTCGATTTGGAACAACATGTCGAGTATTCAGAGCTGACAGACAAGAGAGATGGATCCACATGCTAAAACTGTACGACCATTATAAGGTGGTTCTACTTTTAAGTGTCCTTTCCCATCTATTTTCCACACATAGCCTTCGTCTGTGAGAATTATGCCTCTCACAGCACTGTAGCCTCCAGCTTGGAGCACCCATAACAGAAGCACAAGGAGTGTGAGGTTTTGCACCTTGCTGTCATTAGCTCACTGATGGGGTGATTGGAGGAATGAGAACATTATTTATTGAACATAGTGTGCTAATTTAGTTCCTGAAAAACACTTTCAAGTCATTCGGTTAAGGGTATACGCTTTACAAAAAACTTACTCCTATATGGTTTATTACACAATAATGTTTCTTTTTCCTCTTATTCTTTGCCAAGCAACTTCTTACCTCTTGTTCCTAGTCCAGCAACCTCCTCCCTCTCCTCCTTGGCTAAGTGACCATTTAAATCTCGATCCTTGCCAAGCCACTTTGCCTTGCATCCCTAGCGTAGCAGGCTCTTGCCTCTTGCTCTTGGCTGATCAACCCCTTGCCTCTTATTTCTAGCCCAGCATCTTTTTCTTGCCTCTTATTCCTTGCCAGTGACCTATTGCCTCTTATTCCTGGCCCAAAAACCTCCTGCCTTTTGTTGTGGCTATGAGCCGTTCAAAGAAGTTATCCATTATTTAATCTCACAAGAAGGTCATGAGAATGGGTTCTGAAATCAGAGCAATGTCGTACATGTAAAGGAACAATGTTTACCATTAAACCTGCTACTGGAATGTTGGGGTTGTACCCGAGGCCCTGTGTCAGTGGAGAAGGCACTGTTCGGCTATGCACCACCCAGTTCTAAATGCCTCAAATGTGCATATTGGATTGTGAGGAGGTGGAAGCTTTGTTTGAAGATACTTACCTCTTTCCATGATATGGGAAATTCCTGTGTCCCTAATTTAGTTAATACCATAAAAGCTGAAAAAAAGAAAGTACATTTTTGAAAACTGATTTTTGCAGCCCCCTTTTTAGCACAATAGATTTTGGTTGTCACATCTGCTGGAATTGGTCAGTGTCGCAGAAAATGATGCCAGGTAACAAAATGGGCCTCTGACCACTGAGAAGGGGGTAAAAATAATCCATAATTGGGGTTCAGTGGGTTCCTAAGTCTAGGTTTTCCCTGCACATACTGCATTTGTGAAGTGATATTAATTACTCCTTCCTCAAAGGGATAACTTACTTTATGAAAGCGAGTCCATATCGCAACTCTTTCCCTCAGTCTGTGAGTTGAAATCATTAGGTGGTCTGCGAGTCATAAAACCATCTACACCTGGACCTTTCTTCCGAGACGCCAAAAAAGTGCACTACACAACAACGGAGAAAGCGGACAGCTTTTTGACACTGAGTAATAACCAAAACTATGAAACCTTTAACTTGCCCTGTAATGTTCTTCTTTTGATACTCTGTAACTATTTTTGGAATTCAAGTTTGCTGTTATAGGTTCTACTCCTGAAAACCCCAACCTAACTTCTTTCTCTTGTTTTTTAAATACTTTTCTAATTTGTGAAATAACTAGAGCCCAGGTTAGTGTTGGGTGGGGAGTGGATATCTTTTTACCATGTGCAAGACATTGAGCCTATAGGTAAGTATTCAGCATCAGTACTGCAGTGTAAAAATAGTGTTTAGTCATGGTATATATTACTAGCGCTAGAAGCTGTCAAACGCTGCAAAACTAAGTTTCCCTGAAAAATACCACCTGACTTAAGTATGTAGCATTTTGCATAAGGTTATGATTTGCGAATATGGGACACTTTTTTTAAGTGTTGGGGATTATTTCTGCTTCAAGTGTGACCCTGCTGAGTGATGGGCTGCCTGGTTTTGGTTTGGATGCAGTGGCTCTATCTTCACACAATTCCCCAACCTGTGATGCGGGTGAATACAAATGAGGGTGTATTACCTGACGTTTCAGAAACAACGAGCTATGCTAGGAGGTGTAATAGGACCTGCTGCAGCGCTCCATAATCCTGGCTTGACCCCACTATCATAATACTTTGCACGGTGAACAATGTCAGCCACGGAAACATGACACTGTTTTTCTCTGTGCCTTGTAAAATGTGTTGAGCCCAGTAAGGGCAGTTCCTGTTTCAGTCCTACCTCGGCGAACACTTCCAGCTGAAGTACTTAGGACTGTTGCATACTAGGTTGGGACCAGTCGATGTATCCCTTGCCTCGGTGGCAGAATTGAGAGGAAAAATAGGGCTTTTGGGATTGAGAACTCTGCAACAAGCAAATAAGGTAATTAAACCCAAGCCTGAACACACACCAAGCTAGAACGAGACAACAGCTAGCACAATCATGGAAACAAATGGAAAAATAAACAGTTGTCTTGGAATGAGCAGAACTCCAACGCAAGGCGGGGAACCGAAATGGTGCTTCGGGGAGCAGTAAACTCTGCAAATGAACCACAGTTGTGAGCAACAGTTTGACGCACCCTTTAAGGTACCTGATTAGAAACATAACCTGCCCCTCCCCCATTGTGTGGGGCCGTTGATTGCTCTCTGAGCCCTCGCTTGCACAGTTGGAGGGAAGTAAAATGTTTACAGTGTCTCTGCAGACCTGCAGCAGGACGTAAGCTAGAAATGCAGGGCAATACTCAAGATCTGCACTAGCTTGATGTGTAGGCAAGTAGGGCATTGGCAACTGAGGCTGAAGGATGGGCCCTGACAGGCATCTCACCAGAGTCCAGGAAAGACCTTTCTTGCCCAGGCACCTTCAGGCTTCTTGTCTGCCACACAAGACAGTTTAATAGCCATACAGACATCACAGGCTGCAGATTCACCTTTTCCTCCGTAATTATTTGTCAAAGTTCCTCAGCTTCTGCACTCTGGTCTCTATCCACACTCCTACACGTCAGGCCAGTGTGAAGTGGGGCTGGGTAATTTCCAGTTGCTCAGATGATGGGGCACCAAGCTCATGCCAAGAAGCACTCTCTTTTCTGCTTGGCTGATCTGGTGATTTCAGGAAAAGCACTTGATGTTGGAAACTAAAGAAGGTTGAAAACATTCACCCATTTCTCTGTCCATGTCTGTAGAGGTGTGGGCTTCAAACCAAAGCCTTAATTAGAGAAGCTAGCTGTCTGGAGCCTACTTGTACACACCACAGGAGCAAGAAGGAAACGATGACTTTGCTGCACCTTCCCAGCATACCTTTGAGCCTTAAAAATAGCCAGATTCCACCTCATTGTAAACCTTGTAATTTTGCTCTAGAGTTGAAAAAGCAAATAGATCTGTTACAAATATTCTTTCATATAAAACTGTAGTGTTATGTGAAATAATATATGAACTCCAGGCAAATAAGTGATTCCCTCCAGACAACGTGTTGTATTATAATGTACTGTATGCAAGGCCTCCTGTCTGACTTTCTGCGAGGTTTGGGTTCTGTTTCAAGTGTAACAGGGCTTGGTTGCAGAAGGTAATGCACTAACACTAAGAGATTGTATGGCCTAGAACTATTCATCTCAGTTCAATCCAACACACTTCTCACTGTCCTCAGTTTTCTCCACTACTGATGTGATGGTGGTAGAACTGACGGTGGGTCTGGAATGTCTTCACGGAACACCAACCAGCCTTCTTCAATTGAGTCTCAGTATGCTGCTCATTGATAAGTCATTTTCTCTTTCTGGTGCCTCATAAATGTCACTGATGTTGCATTTGGCTGTACATAACTGGTCTATGTGCCTATTGTAGTTCTGTTGTGGGAAATTTGATTGAACATCCTACAAGCAGAAACAATTGTGATGTAGAACACTGATATTTCTGAGTCCACTCTTCCTGTGTACCCTGCACACTGGAATACATTGGAACTGTTGACTACAATGAAGGTTTGAGAATTCCATTTGAGTTTTTCTTCATATCTGCAGGAAAGCAGCATTCCTTGTACAGCCTCCTTGGATGTTTTTGCCTTTTTGCTGAGCCTTATGTTTGATGACTGTCGAACTCTGTGCACTTTACCCCTGCTGACCAGTATCAGAGTGTCTGTGCTGCCCGTTTTATCATGGTTGAATTAGTATATTGCTTATTGGCATATTTAATTTTGCTATAATTCCCTAGTATATGGTACCAAGTGTACCCGGGGCCTGTAAGGTAAATGCGACCAGTGGACAGTAGCACATATTGTGCCATTTACTACAGTGGCCACATAAACACAACTTCACACCTACCATTATAGCCGACTGAAGCAGTTTAAAAAGTACAGTTCGGCATGTAAAAAAAAAAACATTTCTAAACCTTCCTTTTAGATATTAATCCCTAAGTAGGTCTTATAGCTCATAAGGAGGCGTGCATGGTATTTAAAAGTAGAACATGTGGAAAGTTAATGTTAAACATGTCTTTACAGTAACTAGCACCTAAAAACTATTTTCCCTGTAGCAAGGTTGTTTGTTCCATAGAGAAACACTGAGATGACCTATAAAATTTAATAATGCTATGTTTAGCTTAAGAACACCTAGAAGTGTAATTCCTGGACTCCTCGTAATATTTATTAAATGCCTAATCTACAGTGAAGTTGGCTTTTTAATAAACATTAATGAAAATGTATGTTTAGAAAGTTACCTTTTCCCTTTCTAAAGCCTGTGTGGGCTAATTTGCATTAGCTTCCAGCTACATCCCTCTGAGTGCTCAAGTCCTAACTGAAGTGTTGATCTTTGGCAGCGACATCTCCCTCCGGGGTGCCTCTTGGTGACCCACAGAACTGGGGCCCTCTCCAACACCAGCTGAGTGCGGCAGGAATGTTGGTATCATCCTGGACAGCAAGTTCATCATGAGGTCCCAAGTCCATGCATTTTCTTCCTCCTGCTTTTTCATCCTGCACATGTTTTGTAAAATTTTCAAGTGGCTTTGGCTGGGTACCCTTATGGGTTACAAGTTGTGCTCTACAAGTCGACTGACTGATTGACTGAAGAGTGAAAACTCCTCCCAGAGCAGAGATAAAGCCCTGAGTGTGGGTGATTGTTTTCTCTTCCTCTGGCAGAATGACTATTTGGGCAGTACTTCAGAGGGGCCTCCCCTGTCAGAGACAGATGTCAGGACAGGGTATGTCTTTTGTTCCCCAGTCAGGCACCAATCCAAGTGGGGAGGGAGCTGCCCCCAGAAGTTTTTGAAGTGACCAAAGAGGAGGGTTTGCTCATTTTTCTGGACATGTGCTCTACACAAGTGGAGAAGGGTTTCACCATCTTGGATTTAGTCAGAGAGGGGCCCTGTCATTGGCATAACAAAGGCCCCCACAGCCTCCACGGTGTGTGGAGGGCGAGCACAGTAGCCTGGCCTGTGAGCTCCTGAGTGAGTGCGGAGGGGAGGCCTCCATGTACTGTGCAGGATGACCCCCTCGAGCTTCGTTATGCCACTGGGCACTGTGGGATTGACTGCAGTAGGGCACAGAAGAAAAGCTCAAAAGTGAGTTAGGTAACACCTGGGAACATTTACCCCATTGGTTGTAGAGGAGACAGGAGGCATCCCCACACACAAGTTAATGGCAGGCATAAATATGGCATCTTCAGTACCCTCCTCAGAACACTACTGGACCTGAGGAAGAGCACTGAACCTGCTATCTTGGACATGAAAAGAACCCTGACTCACTAGTACCCAGGACAAAGAAGTGGACTCCAAAGGCCATGTGGCTGACCCGTTTAATCTACAGGGACACAATAAGTTACAAGAGGCCTTTCCTGTAACTGTCCAGCTGACCAGTTTCAACTTGACCAGCCCTGGACACTGCTGGTCGCCTCTACTGGAGTGAGTCCTAACCCCCTAGGGCTATTTCTAAGGTCCTGGCACAGTTGACTGTGTCTGGGTGGACTTTTATCACCTGTGAAAACTGGCACTTAGAAATATTTGGCCCCAAAGACCTTTGGCGGACCAAAGAACAAACCTTGCAAGCTGATCCAACCAAGGTGGATTGCTACTGGGCTGAATGAAGATTCAGGTGTCTCCCACTCTGTGATTTTTTTCAAAATGGCAAATCCTTATCGGTGGGACCTTGCTGAAGCAATATTTAGTCTTGTGGAGCCCTCTTTGACTAAAGCCTGCAGCAGTGCCCAGCTGGAGGAGTCCTTGCTAAAAAAAAGTGACTAAGTATGAACGAAGAAATCTTGACTGGGCGAAGATGCCAAAAGTATTTCTTCTGCTAGGAGCTTTCCTGCAAAAAAAAAAAAGGTTTACAGCAGCCTCGTCCTGTAGCCGTATGTCCTCGTGGGGCCCTCTTATATAGACTGCTTCCTTGCCCCACCCACCGGGCTATTAAACTTCCATTTTTGAGACAAAGTCCTAAGGTAAACCTTCCAACTGGGTGAACCTGTTTTCTGTATCTGACATGCAATCCATTGCGGTTGGTCTCGCCTTGTGCCTGGGTCCTGGTCTTCTGTGACCAGTTGACTGCAGTTGGAGCTTAATGCTTTTTGGTGATATGTTTTAAAAAAAACTTTACATATTCATATCTCTGGTTCCCCATATTGAATTTTTGTTGTTTTGGTGCCATTTAATTTATTAAAATTTAGTTTTTTCTAAATTGGTTTGGGGTATTTCTTGTGTTGTCTTTTGACTTTATTATTGTTTCAGTACTGCATAAATACTTCACACATTGCTTCCAAGTTAAGTCTGTCTGCTCTGTGCCTTAGCTACCAGGAGTTTGAGCTCCGGTTAATTTAGAGACAATAGGTGTTCACTCTGAAAGGACTCTGTTTATTACTTAAGGTGGGTACTCATACCCTTAACTAGTAACCCAGTTACCCTCAATATCCAAAACTGCAGCAGGACTCTGCCTTTTGGCTGACATTACTGATCCATGACTTGTATATACCTTGCCCAATTTTGTGTTCTTGGCTGCATCTTGGAAAGTAACAGAGATGTGGAATTCCTATTGCCCAATGCCCGGGACATATTGTCTGGGGCCAAAGGCAACAGTTTTCTTGTTTATTTTGTCCCTGGGACAAGTAGGCCCCCTGCAGCACAAACCCTTTGGCTGCCAATTTACAGAAAAGGGAACTGTCTGCAGTTGAGGTAATATGTGTGTCCTTATGTTAGTGCTGCTCAAACTTGTATTTATGGTTCCTTAATCAAAAGCCTTCATCATTAGGATGAGTGCTGTAAATAAACGTTTTAAGGTCACGCTGCACTACTGACAGTGGTTCCAATAAAAAATAAAACAAAGTGTACCCACATTTGAAAAGTTTAACAAAATTAGACTAGGTATAATGCTCCCAGAATGCTCTCTTATTCAATGCAAATGTTTGCAGAAGCTTGTAAGCAAGAGTGATGATTCTTTGCTTTCAGAATAAAATGTTCAGGAAAAAAATGCAAGAAGAAAAATTTTTTTTTCCTACTATGACATTTTAGGTGCTATTTCTTTGAAGCATCTTTTAGTAAAATGTGTTGATGCACGCTTGTATTTCCCAAAAATATTCCTAATGTAAAATCAGTGTAACCAATTTCAACAAGGTTATAGGAAGCATGAAAATAAACGAGTACTGGCAAAGCCAAGTGGTCTGACTTTTTTTTTTTTTTTTTTGGTTTCGTCAATGCGTGTCTTGTTTTGACATGGCTTTTGTATCACTTGATTGTTGTGGGAGCTGCCAGACCCTCACCATAGTAACAAACACTGGCAAAAAGAAAAAAGGTTTTTGGTCTCAAAAAGCACACATTGTCACCAGTGGTGTAACAAAATGCCCGGCAGCCCCCTTCCAGGGGGTCACCTCAGCACAGCACGTGCCCTGTGAGTCTGGAGGGCGGGCCCCATGTTATTTGCAGGGGCCCCCTCTAGTTTTGTTACGTCACTGATTGACAAAGACTTTCCTGGCACTGAACAGAACTACTTTGTTTGGCAATATGCTCCTGGAAGAGCAGAATGCGATCACTCATAGTAAAGCCAGCTGATAGAGAGAAATAGAAGTTTTATTAAAAGAAAATGTCTTTAACACCAGACCTAATTAGGGCCCCAATTCTTAAAGAAAGTCACAAAAATGCATTCATGGTATATGTTTTTCAATTAGTGGCTTTCATGAATTCACAAGAACTTTACAGAAGTAGACCAGGAAATGGTTCTCCTAGAAAATATTTGTGAACCGTATTTTAGCTTGAGCAAATATGCATGTGTAGATTTGCTCATGTTACAAAGTTCACTCTCCATCCACACACTTTTTTCCCAACTTTAGAAGAACTTCTACTTCTGTCATTGTCAGGAGTTAATTTCCAACCTTTCTCATTATGGGAAAAGATTAGAGAAGAGCTGGTGAAAATCCTTAAAACATGCAAGTTATGAGGTTTGCAAACTCAAAGGCATTCCAGCCCTGAAACTATTGCTTACTACTTCCTCCAGCCCCATTATGTAGATCTGCGGAAAGGTGGCAAAATAAGGAAATTGCTGTAGTAGGCATTGAAACTGCAAGTATTCAAGCCCTGCTATAGCAGAAGCACAGGCATAATTAGAGAGGCTATTATCAGAGCTCTTACATAATGAGATTGCTCCATAATTTGTTGCTGCACTACATGGCATCAAAGGGACACGTAGATTCTTTATTTTATTTATTTTTTACAGGGCAAGTAGATTTAAGAAGCAACCTGTCCCATGGACAAGTAGATCTTTGATTAAATTCCACACCCTTGAAGTAAGTTCATGTACTTTTTCCAATTATTTCATGGGATCCTTGACATAATATAGATATGTATCTGGGCCACTGCCAGTAACACTGATGCACATGTCCATGAATAGCCTCAAATACCTACTAAAGAAGCGGTATTGGGGAACTCACCCGGTGGAGTGATGTCTTGGGCAGTTCAAGGTAAGCAGATGGGTTGAATTATGTTGGCTAAACCAGGGCTTCAAGTGTTTTTAGAGTATGTACCACAGCCCTGTATGTACTACTGAAGTGCCCCATGCGAGTTTCAAGAAGCCTAGAGCTACCCTCTCGTCCTCAGAGGGCATCCTATTAGATTCTCTATAGACATAACCTACTTGAGAAGTCTCCCCGTGATTGGAATACACTTTACCTGTCATGCATTTACGTGTCATGCATTAAGAACAAACTGGCGGATTTTAGCTTCCTGAGTATTTGCCTGAGTTGGTCTGTCAGTGTACAGGGTTTTTGATTGGGCTATGCATTACTTACTTTTTGTGCATGTTCCTAATGTCATAAAAAACGACTTAAACATTTCCATCATAGAATTTGTCTTCTTTTGATAACAGTCCACACCTTTTCATCCAACTTGAAAACGGTGAATTGCAAGGAAACATGGTATTCAGCCCCTCTATTTTAAATGCTCTTCCTTGCACCTATTTAATATGAGCTAAGGTGTGCAAAGTTGGGGTACTTTCATTCATCTGTGAATTCAGTGACCATATAGAGAGGCACGAATCTGCAGACCATTTGCCCTTATGACTCTGAAGTGACGTACAATCTGTTCATGTACATCTGAAGAGGTTTATAACTTTTAAAAAACATATTTATGAGACTATATATAGTGAATTATTAGCAAAACGAATCCTACACTTTATTTGTGCGCATTTATTATAGGTAGAAAGTAACAGATCAATGTGGATGCACATTCATCTTAGAGGAGAAAAATTAATGGAAACGTTTTCAGAATAGATTCGAAATTAATGGCATCCATCAGCGAGTAATACTTGTTCCCACAGCGTTATTCTAAAGCTATAAAACGGAAAGTCGTGTATTGGATTGAAAGTATCTGTATATTTTCCATGTTTAGATAGCAGCCAAGGTTCACTGGCAGGTTAACCATTTTATCACCATCTCTGTCAGTTGTGTCAGCATTCCTTCAAGCATTAATTTAAGCATTTGCAGTTTCTGGTAAAATTTAACCAGGTAGAAAACTTTATAGTCCTTGTCTGCCTGTCTGCTCATGTTCAGTTAGCGTGAGAAGGCAGGGGGAGGGGCTATCGTTACATAGCTAGTTAGCGTGTTCTAAATTATACTACGGGCAACATGTGATGCATTTTCTAATGAAAGCCAAGTTCCTAAAGTCAGAAGTTGCATGTAATCAGAACACTGGTGTCAGGGCTTTGTATGGAGATTACACTGTTCCGTGTATGCCCACAATAAAAATGATTTTGCAGCTGTTGGGCTTTCACGAATGTAGAAATGTTAGGCCCACATATAGAGTGCCAATGGGGGTCTTAAGAGGGCAATTAGACATTGCCAAGCGACTCCTCTTTCGGAGGACCTATTTAACATTTCAGAGACAGAGAGGGCTAGCTCCACGTCGTCACGACATCATGTTTCCAGGTTTATGGATTTGCCCAGCCGTGCCCAACTAGTCCAAACTAGGACTAAAACTCCCAGAACACATTGTTATGAAATGAAAGCCTAGAACCAGAAGCATAGTATCCTGACACCATGGTGGTTAGTGGAAACCGTAATTTCACCCCCATGCATTTTTATTTAAGTTTGTGGCTCAATTGCTGTAACCCCCTGCCTCTGTAAAAACAATCCTTACTTTACCGCAGATGGCTGAAAGTTCCGTTTATTATCCTCCAAAATGCAAAAAAAATAAGATTTTAAAAACTATGGTATACGAACAGAGAGAAAGGAAAGGATAACCTGATGTATTTGTAGAAAGTTGATGTGTTGCAAGAACACATCACAGTGCAGACCAGAGGGCTGTCCCTACATTCACCCGTTCAAAACCCATCCAGCACAGGCCTCACCAATCCGATGACTCTGCTAACAAAATGAAGGTGGAAACACATGGCCTTTCTCCAGTTTTAGCCAGCTATCCAGTGTCTGTATTGCCTTTTCACGGCAATGGGGCTTAGGGCCTTGACATCACATTGGTAACCAGATGGACTGATTCCCACCATCGGCCACATCATGGCCGCCTAAGATGAGGTGTGAAATGGGCTGAGGTGCTGGCACCGTGGCCTGTTGCTCACCCCGTATTGAGGCAGGTGAGGCTCTGCCCTGCATTGGTGAGGAAAGAACTGAGACATGAAGGCTTGTGCACGAAGGACATGTGCACAAGGGGTCTCTACATTCCCACACGGTCCAGTGAGTAATTGGGCCTATTATCTGCTCTAGAAAGCCATGAAAGTATTCACGTGCTGGGGCACTGCATGACTGGAGACGAACAAGGAATCAATCATTTCAGCACACCACCCGAAGAACAAAAGGAAAGGTAAGTATTGAAAGTGTTGTACTGGAGGCCTGCACCCACTCTCAGTGCTTAACTTGAGCCGGTGCTTGCATCAGACTTGGATCCAGATGAAGACAGTGGAACAAACAAGGGGTAAAGGAGGAAGAGATGTGACAAACGGAGAAAGCAGGAACATTCAAGAGAGCTACAGGGGCAGGAAGTGTCTAGTGGTGGCTTAAAAAGGCATGAGGTGGAATCAAGACTGTGGAGCCTTGGTATTAAGCATTGTGACCTTCAACAGTGCTGGCCGCGGGCTTCTCAGCAAAGCTTTGGGCCCCTACATATATTCTTTTACAAATTAAGTGCTGCCAGCTCTGCACATAGGCCAGTCCACCAGCATTCTTCTTCACAGAGAAAATCCTGTGGGGTTCCAAAGCCGTAGAGGCTCTCCATCTCTTCTCTCCAAGGCTGCCCTTGCGACCGCCTCTGGTGTTGACAAGGACGACTCTGGCAGATAGAGTAAAGTTGACAACCTGCACCACTATCCCTATGCCATGATGTTCTTCCTGGGATCGGGTAACCGTTTTCTGCCCTCTTAATGGTGGAGGAAGAGTAGCACCCTCCTTGACCTGTCCCTGCAAGGGACACATCAAGATGCCTAGACAGTGATTAAAATCGGGTCTGCCGTTCTTGGGATCTCTGCTACATCAGCTTCCTTGCTTGCTGTGTGACGCTGCAGCAACTGCAGAAGAAGAGGTCGCCATATGAGCTCTCAGCTCGGCTACCGCCCACCAGCTCAGTAAGGCAGTCAGCAAGGAAGCTTTGCATCTCCACCACCAGACATCCACCTTCTAAGTGAGGTGTGTACCTCCTAGGCGTATAGTCGCTGCTCTCCCGTGTGCTAGTCCCGGGACCGAACAATCAATCCATTCTCAAAGGCCACTAACTGTGCTGACCCACCACTGCACCTGTGTGCCATGATACCACCAGATAGCTCGAGGGTTCCAGTCAGTCCATTGCTACTGCTTCACTTGGACTGAAGACTATGAGACCAGGAGGTGCCCTAACCATTGCTGCAGCCCCCCCCCCCCCCCCACACACACACACACACTCACACACAGAAGGCATTCCCTGGATTGCCTCAGGCAGCAACAAATATCGTCTGCCAGCCCTGTGGAAAGTCATTTCAGTCGTGTTGCCTTGCATAATGTCGAGCTGTGGTATTGCGCCTGCAATTCTATCTAAAGATTCCGAAATGAAACCGCAACATGCCCGAGGGATCTGACTGAGCTTGCTGTCACTCATCAGTGATTCAATTGAATCCCTTCCTCATCACAGTTAAGGCTGACCTGAGAGAGCAAGAGGTACCTGCAGAAGAGAGACTCTCAGCCATATAAATTATTACGACAGTATAGAGCCCGAAGGAACGGAATGTTGGTTTTTTCAAGGCCCAACACACTCTGTTTCAAGCCGTGCTTAATTTGTAAATTAAGAGGTGCCGGTGCTCAAAGCCGTTCTCTTAAACACGAGGCTGCTGTAATTAAATCTGCCAGCACTGAATACTGAGGCAGAGTAATACTGAAGCCATCTCGTGCCTCTTCAATCCATTTACGGACACCCCTTCAGCTCATCCTGCAACTTTCTACTTTCTCCCTTTATGACCCTTTTTAGTTTTTCCTTCTTCCGTCTTTCACATGTGTCTTTTGCTCGCAGCAAATGCTTGAGGCATAAGAATAAGCCCCGGCCCTCACAAATAAGTGTCGGTGCTCAGCACCGGAATCAACAAGCACAAATTAAGCACTGGTTTCAAGGCACTACACTTTTGCTTGGGCTGAAGAACTGTGCCTATATGAGCACATCGCATTACAGATGAAAAATGTGAGGAAGAGCTGTTATTGCAAACTTCATGGCCCTCCAACCCACTTTAACATTCCTGTTTAACCAGCCACATCCTCCACTACAATGTCCAATTTAGTGCGGCTATCGGTCACCCATAATCTTGAGGCAAACCGCTGTAAACGTTGAACACAGACTGAAAGTCAGAGGTTGATGTGAGCAAATATGGCCCATATCCTGGCGGTTTGAGACCGGCCCCAACTCTATAGCTGCACACCCTCACTCAATAGCAGCTCCCACAAGAGGGAGAACACATGGCATGATTGCCACACCAGACTGTTTTGTACCTGTGAGAAGGAAGTGGTCACCACCTGCTCCAAGCTTACCCCATCCATTTACTGCAAAGATATTTAACTACCTAAAGACTGACGTAAACACTGCAACAAAATACCTTTTACTTTACGCTGCTGCAACTTGCTTTTTGCAGCAGCCTATGGCTACCGTGCAGCTACAAGCCTGTCATCCGCATACCTGAAGCTTCAAAAGGTCCCTGATGAGGGAACGTGACATAACGCCACACTGGATTACTCAATCACCAGACAAGGGGAAGAAGATTGAAGCTTGCCCCCAATTGTTATCTAGACGGAGTCTAATACCTAGTAGGTCCATTGGCCTATTCAAAAAGGTGCATATTGAGCTCCAAGAAGAAAAGCCAGTGGTGAATCGAATGACCTCTTATGCACAGAAGATGTGAGGAAAACTGCTACGACCACCAAAATGACCAGCTCGTACCACTGACTCTGAGAGCACCCACAAATTCATGGCAAGCATTCAACCAACTACTGCAGCAATGTCTTGGTGAAGACCCAGTGGGAGAACCAAGAGTAAGCCCCACACATGTACAAACAGCCTCTCTACCTATTCCTTCCAAAAGCAATCCTAGAGACACTGTCACAAGCTGCTTTACAAATCCTCACAACCACACCAAGAATCACCAACATCTTGCCCCGACCCAAGATATTCAGCACCAGCATCTCGCTGTTTCACTGGTATATGAAGTCCATCTGGTTAATGTCACAGCAAGTATTGCTGCACCATGAAAGAACGTCTGCAAACAATCAACGACTGTCATAAAGTTTCATCCAACTGGCAAGACCATCCTGCCAGTTCCTTTAAAAGTGCACCATCACTACCACCTGTAGAGCATCTTACAATATCAATAAAGTCTGACATATCATTAAACCAAAGTCCAAGAAGCACCCACAATGCTCTAAAGCAACAGTCGACCAGTGATAATCTGCTCACTTTTTCGGTATCCCGGTCCAGTCTTCAGCATGCTTTCACCTTTACCCATCTAACCCTAAGTGTTAAATGAGTTAGTAGGCAGTGGCTCAGAATTGCAGTTGCCCACATGTGGTGCATACACAACCCCTGCACAGCCCACATGCAGCCCCATTGGAGGCACATCCAAGGTGCCATCACACATCAATGATATACTTGGTGCTCCTCAACCATGTCCAGACGTGGGTCCCATGCACACTGTGCTGCTGGAACCAAGCTATACCCTGCTGATGAGCTCTAATAAGGGTGAAACCAGTCCTGAGTTGCTTGTGTTTTGATTTAGGGAGGACCTGGCCTGTCATTTTGGGCTGGACTTTTCCCACTGGAGCAGGGTCAAGGCTCATTTGCATATGGCTGGAACCAAATTGAGCTTGCATGGTGTGCAAATAATGATAGACTGGGATGTGGCCCTGTGGAAATTACCAGTGGCTGAGATTAAGATAAGCATCCCATCACTTTTTTTGTATATTCCACTGCAGGGCCGGTTCTAGGACTTGTGGGGTCCCGGCCAGAATAGGAGCATGCAAGTCCATTGTAAGATGTACCATCACAGGAAGTGACATTAATTGATCAGCAATTCTCTAGCATTGTTGAAACAGCTTTGCAACAAGGTAGTTACCTAGCGTGGATATATGTATTAACCTTAATAAAATAAGTCCATGTATGGTGAAGCTGTATTAAGAGGAAAAGCATTAAATAAATTAAACTTGGTGAAAAAACTGGACCTAGGTATCTCCAAAACTGATATGATTTCTCCGATGTTCTCTACTTGTTTCTAGATTAGTGCATGATTAAAATTCCAAGTCAGATTGTTTCAGCGATATATAGCTGGACTTCAAGTGACTCCCCAGCCCTCACTTTATGCCAGTGAAGTTCAATATAAAGCATTTGGTTTTCAGCTGTCTTGGGTGATCAACAGAAAAGGATACATGCCAGAGCAGGTGAATGACCTGCAACCGCTGCAGCAAACAGAAAGCAAAAATTGCAAAAGATTGGGGCAGGGCTAGAGAACCTGGCTGCAGGATGTCCACCACATAGTGAGGCTCTGCCGGCCAGGAAGGTTAATCTGGCAAATAGCTGACCTAATTCAGGACATCAGTGATGCACAGGGGGGCTTGTACCCCAAACGGTGCTCTGCACACATTAAACGGAAGGAAAAAGCAATGTGTGGCAACTCTCTCATTAATGAAAAATATTTACAAATTATTGAAAAAAACAATTCAATCCAAATTTAATTAAGATTTAATTCGTCATGTTGGAACAAATATCTAACCGTGGTAATGTAAATATAGCCTAATAATTTGATTATAGCCCAATAAATTTACACAACAAATGAAAAATACAGCAACTGCAAATCTTTCCCATATGTTGATATTATGCTTTGGTGTGATTATTTCAACTTGATAACAACATGTTCAGCCAATGGTTTAATTACAGCCCAATAAAAGTTGAACAACACTTGAACAAACAATAACTGAAAAATCTTTCCGTAGTGTTGGAATTATGTTTTAGTATAGTTATTGCAGCTTGATGACAGATTTTCAGCCAACACGTGTTTCGTCAAGGGAAATCTCCTTTTGAATTCCCAAACGACTTCTTCAGGGCTACAATTTATAAGCACAAAGCAAAGGATAAGAACCAAAATGCTCCAATTTTGATATTTCACAAATGTGATAGGGGAACCCCGAAACACCCAGTGTTTCTGTCACAAAACAAAACCAATTCACAAGTGCAATACTTAGTGACAAAAGGACATGCAACACACTAGTAAAGTTCTGCCAGAGTGCTCTTTTTTTGGGCTATAATCAAATTATTAGGCTATATTTACATTACCATGGTTAGATATTTGTTCCAACATGACGAATTAAATCTTAATTAAATTTGGATTGTGTTGTTTTTTTCAATAATTTGTAAATATTTTTCATTAATGAGAGAGTTGCCACGCATTGCTTTTTCCTTCCATTTGTTTTTTAACCTTTAGGGATTGGGTGTTTCCCCTGTGTTGGCACCTCTCATTTTTGAACATTAATTTGCTTGATATAGGATCCCGAGCGCCCACCTAACCCTAACATAACACCCCATTCTCGAGGCTCTGCACACATTAAACCCGGAACCTCTGGAGAGAGTGAAGAGGGACCCATATTGTGGACGCGAGTGGGGTGTGGCCCACTATCCCCTCACCATGGCCTTCTGACTGGCGCAGTGGTCAGCCACACCCAACTCTCCTGTACCAGGACACGGACCCTGCAGAATTGGGACATGGGCCCTTGCTCACACAGTGTATCTGGATTGAAGGGGGTGAGGACTAACTGGTGTGGCCCAATGTGACCCGAGAGGTCAGACTTGGGGCCTTGCAAGGATTTCGCAAGTCAGCTGGGCCCCGCAGAGCTCTGTTAGGGGTTGCCGCCGCTTCTGCGCCATGCCTTGGCTCTGTCATATTGGGCGCCTGTGTTGAGGGGCTCGGGCCCCCATTGCTCAGGCCAGTTAGTGTCCCTGGGCCTGATCATGCCCCCCCAAAACTTTGGCCCTGGGGTGAGAGGCCTGATCTTGCGGCCTGACTGCCGGTTTGGGAATCCTGGGCGCTAAGCGGCCGTGATGACGGTGGACACTCCTGCGGAGCAGAACCAAACTAGATCCCTGACCAGCCTGTTCAGGTTCTGGGGGGCGCTTTACGGTGGGGTCTGCTCGTGCCCCCCAGTCTGAGAGTATCTGGGGAGTGGCGGAACCACGCGGAGGCAAGCAGTTCATCCGTGCTATTAGGGGCCATTGGTGAACAGCAAGACCCTATTGTTGATATCAAAGACCCCACTGTACGCAACGGGGAAACATGACAACAAGAGCATGGACAGATATAAAGAGCGCATTGACCAACTTGAACACCATACATCAGATGTGGAGGACACTCATTCCACCACTGTGAAGCGACTATTTCAGATAGAAAAGATATTTGAGGTAATTTGCAATAAGAAAGAAGACCTTGACGCACTCAAGACAAAACAATTTGCGTATCCGAGGAGTCCTTGAGTCGACGGCGATGGATTGAATGGAAGACTACGTAGAAACAATGCTCCAGTCTCTCTTCGGGGACAATTCCTCCCTCATGCTCACAGTGGAGAAAGTCCTTAGGTCACTGTGCCAGCACCCGCCATGCCCCTGGGCACTGCTGCATGCCCAGTCATCACCAGGCTGATAAATTATCAGGACCAGGACAACATGCTATGTTTGGCTGGGGATCGCTGCCCCCTCCAGTAGCAGGGAAATGGGATTTCTTTCTTCTCGGATTTCCAAAGAGAAGAAGGATTAAATTCAGCTAACTCCGGGTCCCTGGCCTCTCCCAGGGCTCGGGTCAAAACCTCCTTAGTTCTTGCAACTAACGGGGACCCCACTTCGCCAGAGTCACATAGATGGCGGATTGACTTTGTGGTGGAACTGTGAGAACCATCCAGCACCTCCACCTGCTGACGAGGGGCTGCAGGCCATCCGTGACTTGACTCCTGCTGCTCCTTTGCCCACCCACTGCAACACTGAGGCATTGCTAATAGACACCTTGCTGTTTCCATGATAACCCTTTTCCAACCACCATGCTTTCCTTGGACTGAGTGTGAGCTGGGACCTCTGGCCGCTCCCGGGGATGATTCTCTTCTTGGTAACACTGACTGGGTTTTTATGCGGTGGGTGGATAGGTGACATTTGGCCCAATTGGGGGGCCGAAGTGGGAGGTGGGATGGGTATTTGGGAAGTGTTTATGATCATTTGGTTACAATTCTTTCCCCCTTTTGTTGCCACTCAGCTTGACATCCCCTTCACATTATACTGGTTGCAACTGCCCGATTACTGGAACAACTCACCCCCCCCCCTTAACCTTAGATGCTGCCTGTTAAATGTTTAACTTGAAACATCAGGGTACTCAATGATAGGCGCAAGGCACAACATGTACAAGCATATCTACAGTGCCATAATATCGACATCTGCCTGCTACAGGAGCTGCATTTGACGGAGTTGACCTAGACACACCTATGAGAGGGTTGGATCATTGAGCGGAGTGTGGCCTATTACTCTAACCATGCACGGTGCATTGCGATGCTTCTCTGCAGCACCCTTCCATGGCACACGCACACCATGCTGTGTGATAGGCAGGGTCAGTATGTTAAACAGGCAGGCACGCTGCAAGGACACCCCCTGATACTGATCTCCATTTATGGCACCAGTCTGGACAATTCCCCCCGCCCCTTTTTTTGTTTTGCTGAGATCTGGCGATTGGCTGGGTCAGTGGAGCTGTGGGCAAAACTATGGGGCAGGGACTTTGATGTGGTGCTGGACTCGCATGCTGTCAGGTCAATCGATTCTTGACTCCTGCACCTGAGTGCCACAGCATAGCTGTGTACCATAGTGGCAGATAATAACCTCACAGATATCTGGTGACCCCGTCACACACATGGCACAAAAGGCACATGCATAATGCATAGTTACGAATTGACTACTGGTTGGCCACAGAGGATGTGGTGACCTGGACCACCAATGTCTTGCACCTCCTATGGACACTGTCTGACCATGCCCCTGTCCTTCTGGAACTGGCCCCTAGTACATAATGTGCGCACTCACCTGTGGGACATGTTTAAGGTGGTAATCCATGGAGTTTGTATTGCTAAGCAGGCTGGAGAACTCGGGGCACTGCGGGGGAGCTGGCACAGTTGGAGAAGGAGATCCATGACCTGGAATTCCAATACTTTGATACGCGTTGCGATACCACCCTGGCATCCATTCATAGCAAGCTTTCAGAATATGATGAAGAGGCTCTTGGGAAAAGTCATCTGGAGAGGGAGGCCCAGGCTTGGCGATATGGGGAGGGAGACCGGGAGGGCAAGACTCTTGCTAGCCTGCTGCGCAAGCCACGGGAAAGCAACTATATTGCTGAGCTTCCACAGGGTCAGCAGACTGCACATACTGGTGTGAAATCCGTACAGTGCATTATGACCACCTTTTATTCCGATGTGTAGCCATCCTCCCAGCTTCTGCTCCCCTCTAGATCATCCGGCTTCCTACCTGGACTCTGTGCACCCGTTTTGGCTAGGTGAAGGCCACCATTCATTCCTCAACAAACCCTTCACAACAGAAGTAGTAATCCAGGTCATCTGGAGTCTTCCTGGAGATAAGGCACCAATCCTTGACAACCCCATTGCCGCCTTCTACAAGGAATATGCTCCCCATCTCCTGAATATGCATGAAGAGTCCCTAGCTAGTGGGCTGCTTCCCCTTTCTCTCCAGGAGACCTTTGTTGTCACCATTGTGAAACTAGATAAGGATCCTCAGGTCTGTGACTCTTATAGGCCTCTCTCTCTAAGATATATACTGTGAGAAATTGAGTTCTTGGTTGACTGGGGTTTGAGTCCTGGTCAAGCACAGCCACAATCCATGCAGGGTGAACCACAAAAGTCACTAATTTAACCTGTGCTTAACCCTTGGTAGCTTGGAAAAGCAGTCAGGCTAAACTTAGAGACAATGTGTTAAGTATTTATGCAGTAGACAAACATCAATACAGTAAAAATACAACACAATAAACATCCCAAATCAATTTAGAATAAATAGAGTACATTTTAATACACTATTTGACACCATAACCATCAAAATACAATTGATAAAATCAGAGTTATGAATGTTTAAAGTTTAAAGTTCAAAATAGAAAGACCTCTGTTTTAGAAAATGGCCATCTAGGCACCTTTAGCATCACAATTAAGGGTCCAGGAGTGGATGGAGACTACTTGGGGGTTCAGGACTCAATCAGGCTGGGTCCAGGTGTGGGTTCAAGATGATGGGAACCTGTTATGCCCCTGTGGCTCTGAACAGGAGGTCAGAAAAGCTAGCCCTTGGAGTCACTTCAGAAGTCCTGGATGTACGTGAAGGTTCAAGGCAGCCCCCAGGCAGCAAAGAAGTCCTTCCAGGTACTGCAGCAGTCTGAAATAGTGCACAGCAGGTTACAGCAACAGGCAGTTCACTGAGAGTTCTTCCACAGGGCCAGTGGTGAACTGAAGAGTGGGTCCGAGAGCCCTGTGTTTATACCCTGGTGACCTGCTTGTTAAAGCTGAGAGAAGTTTCCAGAAGGGTTCTTTGAAGTTCCAGGATGTTCCTGCTTCCCTTGCCCTGACTCCTACCTGGCTGCACTGACAATACAGGGTTGTTAAGCCTATTGTGTGGTGGCAGAGCACAGCCTATTCAGGTGCAAGTGAGCCTGTGCTTAGTTCCGCCTCCCCTATCAAGTCATTTAATGGCCCAATGAGGCTCTGCTAATCCCACTATTGTGTGACTATCTGGGAGGAATTCACAAACTCCTAACTGTCAGTGACACCCAGTCATGTGACCTAAAGCAAGCTGCAGGCAGAAAGGGCTAAAGGCAAGAAAATGCCAACTTTCTAAAAGTGGCATTTTCAAACTTGTAATGATAAATCTGACTATGGGCCTTATTTAAATATTGGTGGACAGGTTACTCTGTCACAACGGTGACAGATACCCCTTCCGCTGAAATCTAAATCTTATAGGACTTATTGGGATTTACATTTTGGTGGAAGGAAAATCTGTCACCGCTGTGACGGAGTAACCCGTCTGCCAATATTTAAATCGGACCCTTTACCGTTAAAGATGGTTCACCATTACAAGTTCATAGAAACCAAACATGAGATATCTTACACCTCTGGTTTAGGAATTACAGTTTATTAAACATAATAAGGAATCCCCAATGCTATCCTACCTGAGGGGCAGGCCTCACGGTAGTGAAAAATGAATTTCACTACCAGGACATGTAAAATGCCAAGTTGACATGGCAATGGGACACTGCCTTCGGGCTGCAATAGCAGGCTTAAGTGGGCGGCAAAATAAGTGCTGCAGACCCACTGATAGCATTTAAATCTACAGGCTCTGGGTATATGGTATACCACTCTACAAGGGACTTTCATGTAAATTAATTATGCCCATCAGGTATATGCCAATTAAATCATGTTTTAAGGAGAAAGCACAAACACTTTAGCACTGGTTAGCAGTGCTAAAGTGCACAGAGTCCTAAGGCTAACGAGCAAAACTCCAGCAAAAAGTAGGCAGAGGAAGGCAAAAAGTTTGGAAGTGTCCCTGTAAAGAGGGCCATTTCCAACAAATGGGGATAATAAAATACTTGCCAAACTGATCACATCTCCTCCCCCTCCTTCTAACCATCACTCGCCCCGACCAATCTTGTACCTGGCCACTCGACAGCTCACAACCTGTGCACTTTTTTTGCGCTCCTGCATGATAGACCAGGCTTTGGTGTGGCGGCAGTGTTTGGATGCAACTAAGGCATTTGACTCACTTGCATGACACTAACTTTTCCACTTTTTGACCCTCATTGGCGTGGGAAGCAAGTTCTTACGGCTGATCAGACTTCATTATGCCCAGCCCCTCCCTCATCTGAGTGTCACTGGAGCAATAACTCCCCCTTCACGATCTCTTGGGGCACTCGGCGGGGCCGCCCCCCCTGTCACCCATTCTATTTGCAATTGTAATGGAACCCCTGGCAGCCCACATTTGGCAGCATCTCTCCCACTGCAGACTGGCGTTCACCCACCATTCCCCCCCCCCCGAGAATCCTGGTCACCATGTATGTGAATGACACTAACTTGTTTATTAGGGACCCCCAGGTTAACTTAGATCCGCTTATTGGGGAGTTCACTCAGTTCAGGGGCATTATGGGCATCACCATCTATTGGGCTAAATCTATATTGTTCCCTCTTGCGACTGTAACAAAGGGCTTTGAATCCAAATTCCCCTGGCGTGGATGCATGACCCGGTCTCGTACCTGGGAATCTGACTTCGTCTGCACCTAGATGAACTTTGGTGGACAAATTATGGCAGATTCATGACATGGCTTGAAAACCACGTGGCAGCGTGGACGAAACTCCTGCTATCCCTCACTGGAAGATTAGCTGTGGTCAAGATGTTTGTGCTTCCCAAATTCTTGTACCTATTTATTAACTTACAAATTCCCCCTTCCAGCATATTTCTGAAGGAGACTTAGATTGCAACTTATAATATTAGCGCAGGCAGGCAGACAACTCCAGATATGGATCTTTATTTCTTTAGCTTGCAAGTGCAATTTGCCCACTATTGCATACACCCCACACAGTTCAAGCCACATACGGCACCTGAACATGTCTATATTGCCCCTTGCAGCTGGCCCTATATCTTCCCCCAAAGCGGCCATGGAGTCAGATATATATGGTGGCTTGCACGGTTTGGGCATGGGGCGAGCTGCGACAGAGGGCACAACTAGATCATTTGTTCACCCTCTCAATGCTGATTGCAGGCCCCCCAGTTGATACCTGTTGCAATGGACACCTGCACTTATGGTCTGCTACGTCAACTACAGCTGATGACATTTGGAAACCCATGCCCAGAGGGTACCGTCGCTACCCAAGAGCAGGTCCTCCAAGATCCTACTATATCACTCCTAGGCACCCTGACGTATTATCAGTTATGAGCAGCCCTGTGAGCCATTCCTGATACTTTCCCAAAGGCACCATCGACACTCCATTACTGGATGAAATACTCACTAGCCTGCCCCGCACAGGCTTGTCACTCTCCTTTATACTGGCATGCAAGAGACTACACTGCTTTGTACACCTTCAGCCCATCTCATATGGTCCTTTGACCTCAGTATCCCCACCAGTGATGAGCAACGGATGTTCTGTTGCTCTCAGTCCAGGGCTCTCTCCCCAAACTAGAGACTGTGTTTAAAATACTTAAAATATTTGCATAGAGTATACTGTACACCTGAGCGGATGCACAGGATTGGACTGGTGGCAGATGTGAGCTGCACACGCTGTGCCACACCTACTGCTGACTTTCTCCACTTGGCATGGGACTGCCCTAGTGTTACCCGCCCAAATGCTCGCCACGCTTCACATTACTTGCCTATGTTAAGGAGGTTCCCCTTGAGGTGTGAAAGCTAACTGTGATCTTGCTGCTGCTGGTTAAGTGCAGGGTGGCAGTTCACTAGGGCAGGCGGCCACCACCCTGGAATGCACAGTTGCTTGGGGATGCTGCTTACTATCAGAAGCAGCTGGACACACACAGGGGACTGATGCTTGTCCACTCTTAAGGACATCTGGTCCCCCTTTGTGACATTCCTGGGAGCACAGAAGACCATTCGAGATTTAGCTGCAGTCGACAGCCCCCGAGATGACCTCCCTGTCCCCCTTCAATTGGGTTGGGGGAAGAGTGGTTCCCTTTTCCCCACAGATGTTCACCAGCTCACTGAATAGGCTGCGCCTTGGATAGAGTTGTCCCCCTTGCACTGAGCCCTATTTTCTTGTACTTATTGTGGCATGAGGTACCTTTTAAGACTGCTGGATTGATAGATGCTGCTGCAATGGGCAGCAATATCCTTCTCAACCACCTCCCCTTCCCTGCTGCAGTCTATACACTTTGGACTTGTGTACATTCTTGACGTCCTTGTACCTTGATTACAGACCTATTGTTATCGACTGGACCACACTTGTACATTGAAGTCCTAAACACAGTAATTACTCTCAAACTGCTTTTATAAGAGGTACAAAGAGTTGAACTAACTTAAAGATCAGAAGAAATGGCTTAAAGGGGACAACAGTTGCTAGGGAAAAACGGCTGCCAAAAGCTACCCTGGGAGCCAGTCCCTTCAACGTCAATTAGTACATTAAAGCCACAAACAAGAGGGACTTACTACAGTAAACTATGTACAGCTTCCACCTATATGGAATGGAAATGTAGTACTGCAGAATAGACAGGTTGGTGTTGGTGCTACTTGTCTTGCAAAATAAAGCTAAAGTAATCCCAGAGATTTATAAGTAAAAAATATTTTCTGTCACATGTCCCTAATATCTGAGAAGACACTTGTCAAATTGCAAAGGGACCAAAACCATGCCACTCGACTCCATTTAGCTTAGTAAGTAATAACCAAGTTGCACCTGTCCTCCAGTAAATCCATTAAAATTTGGTTAAAGAGATAAATGAATGCAAGACCATTGTCATCATCCTGAGGTCACTACAATCACACCATAGGCAACCTAACCAAACACTCTTGGTCTTCAGCATCCAATGCAGGATCTGCTTCCCTGAATCTAATCGCTACCTACTCACATAAGCAATGATGGGCAGATCACTCCATACAAGACCTTCTCCTATTCACTCCCCTGGCTGCCCCTCATCTCCCGCAGTAAGCCACTTCTTACTGTGCTTCAGAAAAGCAGCAACTTCCCTGGGTCTCAGTGTGACTCCTTGAGGTCTGAGATTATTTGTTGTGGCAGGAGGCACACATCATACTGTGCTTGCCCAAGTTGGCCCACTGTCCTCCTGCACATAACAATGAGCCACTTGGCTTCGTGAGCACAGTCAGTCTGACTCTGTGCACACCAACCCTAAGGCTGCAAAATCCTTTGCGGTTGTGCAACAGATGCAAAGCCAGCTCAAGGAGGAAACTAGCTTATCCACAATAATAATGAAAAGAAATCATCCCACCAGTTGGCCCCGGCTGCAGGCCCTTTGGTCAAATGTGGATTATCTACCTTTCTTTTCTGAGCTGAGCCACTTCCCTGGGCCTCGCAGCACTTAAGTCTTACAGGGTGGACTACTGTCTGTTATCACTTTGCAGGACACTTTGCACACACATAGAACTAAAAGACGTGTTAGGTAGTGGAGGACGATTAGTTGCGGCATACATTTTTTTGGTGTTTCATTCCATAATCTCAAACTCTAAATCAGTCCTTTTTAAAAGACATAGCTATGCTGTCTGAATAAGGTGCATTTTTAAAAAAAGGTAAAGTCATGCTGTATTTGAGTTCCAATACCTTTATGGCCTCCTGGAGTAATTTTTTTTTCACTGCTCACAATTGCCACCTTTAGAGAGACAAGTTTGTAAAAAGAATAACTCTTATCCAAATAAAATTAAATTGTCAGTTCTAAAAATAGCAATCATAATCAAAGGTATCCCCCTCAGATAGCTTCTAATTATTCACATTCTGTCCCTGACCCAAAGCAAAGGCCTTGCAATATACTTGTACCTTGTTTCTGCTACATAAAATTACTGTGGGCTTTCGAGAAAGACAGCAAACATTTGTCAAAAGATAATTTGAAGTTTTGAGCCTGCTGAAGGTATTTGAAGCAGAGGAACAACCAGAACTTTTTTTCTTTTTTTTCTTTTACATTGATCTCCTGATCCGTAATCAAGACAAGGGCAGGAAAGGGTTGCACTGGAAGTTTGATTTAATAGAAAAGCCAAGAGGAGCAATGGAGTACAGAGAACAAGTTGACATTTAGCAGACACATTGAGGATATTTCTTTTCCACAACCCTTTGTGAAGGATAACATGCATCTTGAAAGACACATTTGTTACATGGAAAATAAAGAGATAGGGAATTGCACGCTTTAGCAGAAATATCATTGGCACATTCTGGTTCAAAGACATTTTTACCTCTTTTACAGCCTATTTTGTGCTGCTTCTTCCCACTTACATCCACCTTTCCCTTCCAAGCTCTACCTTTCACCATGTCTCTTGCTTACATGCTAACAGCTTAGAAGAGGAAAGAGGGAGATTCTAAAAAAAATAATCGGGAGAATATATTTCCCCCATTGCCCTCTATTGAAGTGGAGGACATTTCAGATGGGATACAACCAAAATGCAGATTTTCCAAGTAATTTATGATGGAAAGTATTAATTTTATTAAAGACACAGAGGTGAGTATTATGCTTTCTTTTCCTGCTTTATTTTAACAGCAGCCAAGAAAAGAACACCAATCCCAAAGGTTTGCGTAACAGGCAACCGATGGGAGGACTAGAGTAACAAGTTAGCCAGTCACGACACTATGCACGATAAGATATACCAATCCTGACTGCTGGCAGCCCTCTTTTCAACTGTGAGACAGTCAAGAAAATGATTTAGATAAAGGTAAAATACAACAAATTAAACATATTGCCAGAACAAATGCAAATAAGTCTTGAATTCTGTCCAGAGTAGACGAGGAGTAACACTTGACAGGATGGTTAACGGAGGAATCCAGATTCGGTGAAAATTGAAATGAAGGAACACATTGAGTAGAAATGGCATCCGATGATTTTGTTCGAAGTAGACGCTGGAGCGTTGGTAGCAGCTGAAAGGGGTGGGAAAATAGAACAACATTAGTACAGAAAGCAGTGGGATAATACTCGCCTCCGTGTCTTTAACTTGGAAAATCTACATTTTATGACAAGACCGGAGGCTCCTATTATGCTTGTTTAAAGCATGTTAATTACTACAGAAGTTGCTGTATTAACAGGTTTACAATAAAATGTGAGAAAAATAAAATAATTTGACCAATCTGCCGATCTTAGAACATCTTTCAAACGTGATCCAGCCCAAAAGGCTTTTGACGCCATAGCCCCTCTAGCCAAATGGGCTCCAAATTTTTAGGTATCGATGCCAGCTAATGACATTATCCATTTGACCCTACGAGCCAAGGTGGGAGAAGATACCGGTTTGTATGGAAATTAAAAGTTGGGAGGCAGAAGATGTTCTAAGATCGGCCGTCTTTTGTTCATAAATCTTTAAACAGTTTCCTACGCATAGTTTCGGATAATTAGGAAAGAACGGATAGAAAACAGAAGTAATATTGGTTTTATTACGACTAGACACATTGAATAGTACACCTGTAGGAGTAAAGTGATGAGACGAAATATCCAAGGCTTTGACATCGGACAAACTTTAATAGATACCAGACAAAGTAACATTGTTAGTTTAGCGGAAAGCATTTTCAAAGACAATAAGTTATTATCCTGCCAGGATAGGAACATTTGTAAAACGAGATTTACATCCCATAGAGCGGTACATTTGGGAAGGGGAGGGTTGGAGAATTTTACTCCTTTCAAAAGACGGCAAATGAAAGGATGTTCCCCAACTGGTTTCCCGTTTATAAAGGGATGATGGTGGGAGATGGCTGACCTATATAAGTTAATGGTTCTGTAAGATTTGCCTGCACTAGCCTGAGAGGCAAGGACATTTGCTATCAGACTAAGATTTGCTGAAAAGGGATCACACACTTTTCCCAGACACTAGCTAGACCAGATGGACCAGGCTGATTTGTAAGCCTTGGAAGTGCCTGGAGCCTAGGAATTGTTGATGCAGGTTGAAGCTTCGAGTGAAATTCCTGGATAAGATGAGGAAGACCTGAAACTTTCCAGGCAGATAGTAGAAGGGATTTGTTGATTATGAGATCGTGAGGGAGACCTTGTGGATTGAGAAGGAGAGAAGGGAAGGAGGGCAGAAGTACCAGGAAGTCAATTGATAGTTCGAGAAGGGGAGGATACCACACTTGAGATTGCCAGAACGGAACAACAAGAACTACTGTGGCTTTTTGACGTCGGAGATGAGCGAGTACTCTGTTTATCATGATGAAAGGGGGAAAGGCATAGTTTATTGAATGGGGCCACTGTTGAAGAAAAGCATTGGTCGCTAAAGCTTGAGGATCTGGTCTCCAGCTGAAGAAATAAGGAAGTTGAGTATTTAGACGGGATGCGAAGAGGTCTATGTGGAAAGGACCCCATTTGCGAAAAAGAGAGTTGATGAGTGAAGTTTCCAGTCGCTGGAGTCGGAAAGATGATGCGAATAGCAATCTGCAACTGAATTGAGCGAACCTGGCAAGTATTCTGCTCAAACTGAAATTTTTCGGTGGAGGCAGAATTCCCAGAAATTGTTGGCTAGTTCTGCTAGCGGTTTGGATTTGGTACCGCCGAGATGATTGATGTATTTGACTGCCATGAGGTTGTCCATACGCAGCAGCATGGAACAGTGGACTCTGTTCTTGGTGAAGCTTCTGATTGCAAAGGAGCCTGCAAGCATCTCTAAATAGTTGATGTGCAATGAAGACTCCTGAAGAGACCATGGGCCTCCAGTCGATATTTGACCACACCTTGCGCCCCAACCTGTTAGGCTTGCATCGGATTCTAAGACAAGATCTGGGGCTGAGGCAAAGATGGTCCTGCCATTCCAGGCTTCTAGATGGTCTAGCCACCATTGAAGTTCTGTACGGGATTCGAGATCGAGGGGGATGAAATCTGAATGAGCAAGACCTTTGCGCAATTGACGGATCTTTAATCTCTGAAGAGCCCGATAATGGAGAGGGCCGAGAAATATTGCCTGAATCGAAGAAGAAAGAAGACCTACAATCCTTGCAAGAGACCTTAGGGAGAGAAAAGTCTGCTGTAAAGATAGAGTTATCTCTGATTTGATGCCTTTTATCTTTGAATCTGGGAGTTGTAACAGGCCTTGAGAGGAGTTGACTAGAAAACCTAGGAACTCTATGGTCTGTGACGGAGCAAATATCGATTTCACGTTGTTGATTATAAAACCTAGATCTGAAAGGAGGTATATAGTGTAGGACAGTTGAGACCGAAGAATGGCGATGTCTTGATGCATAAGAAGGATATCGTCTAGATAGATTAGCATTCTGAAACCTTGAGATCGGAGCAGGGCTACAATAGGTTTCATTAACTTGGTGAAACACCAAGGGGCTGATTAAAGCCCAAAGGGCAGGCAAGTGAATTGATAGGTTTGATGTTGCCATTGAAACTGTAGAAACTTTCTGTGAGAGTAATGAATGGGTACTGTTAGGAAGGCATCCTGAAGGTCCAGGCGGACCATCCAGTCGTTCAGAAGAAGCGAGTCCCTTAGATGAAGAATTGTTTCCATCTTGAAATGTCGATAAACGACGAATTGATTGAATTGTCTGAGGTTGATAACTGGTCTGATCTTTTTGTTTTTCCTGATTACTAAAAACAAGGGGCTTATAAAACTGGATGGAAGAGGACGAGCTGGTTGGATAGCTCGTTTTCGAAGGAGATCTTGAATCTCGGCAGTGATGAGATTTGACAACTCTTTTGCAAAGATGAGAGGAGGAAGGGGAGAAGGTTGGTAGGGAGTCTCGTAAAACTCTATTAAGTAGCCTTTGACGGTGTTGAGAACCCAAGGATCTGAGGTAATCTCTTTCAATTTGTGAAAAAAAAACTTTAGACGACCCCCTACAGAAAGATGGACAGAAAATTGGCTTACCTGAGTTGTTATAGGACTTGCGTTGGTTCCTGCCTCTGAACCCTCTGGAACGCTGGGGGTAGAATTGCGGCCGAAAGTCTTGTTGTTGGTAATTGTAAGACCGGCTGGTGGAGCGGCCTTTTCCTCTACCAGCCCTGGCAAAAACCTGTGTGTTGAAAACCTTTTTGAAGAGACTGCTGCGCTTTGTCTATTGAGGCAAAGGTGGTAACGTATTTACTCAACTCTTTGATAAATGAGTCCCCAAAGAGCAAGCCGTCAGCTTTAGATCCTGGATCCATAGCTGCCAGATTTGCTAGCTTAGGATCTAGCTTAAGTAAAAGTCTTTTTCGACGTTCATGCGTCATAGCCGAGTTTGCGTTGCTCAGCAAACAAAAAGCTCTCCGAATCCAGAGGGACAATTCCTCAGGATCTATAGTTTCGTCATTAATTCTTGCGGATTCTGCTAAATCAAAAATGCGGGCTAAGGGTCCGACCAAATTAAGAACCTTATCCTGGCAGAGGGCTCAGGCTCTGTCTACTCCTTTGCGGGGATCTTTCCCAAATTTAGAGAAAAAGGTTAGTAATGACGGATCTATAGCGGGAGTGGCGGTAATGTGTAGGGAAAGGGAGGGTCTGGGGCACTCGGAACGTAATTTGGCCCGTACTTGCTTATCTAGGGGAAGACGTAGTTTGCCTAAAATATAGATAGAAACGTGCTCAGAAGGTAGCCATTCAGTAGAATTGGGGTGATGAATTAAACTAGGATCAAACATAGGATTGCCATCGGAATCCATTAGGGGGGAGTGTGCTTCATCAGCTGCTGCTGATTTTGTTTTTTTGGGAGGAGGCCCAATCCAAAAATCTGAGGTGTTAGTATCCTCATTGTCTGTGTTAGAATCAATGTCATCCCCATCGTCATCTGTGTCTTTAATATCCTCAATCACAATCTTATGGGTCTTAGATAATGTTTTGTTTTAACTTTACTTTTCGTACCCATAGACTTATTCCCCTCCGAAATAGGAGGCCTGTGAGGATCTTCGCCCTCTATCCTGAGTGAGTTTGACTCACTGTCCGTTAGCGCAGAAGAGGCGTTTGCCTGAATAGAAGTAGAAGCTTCCGCGGCTTTGCGCTTTCTGCTTTCCCCCGCAGAATAGGCCAAATGTGATTGGGAGAGACAGGAAGACACAGTATTCTGGATTTGCTTTGAAATGTTAACCATAGAAGCAGAAACTGCTTTTTTAACTGAAGACTGTATAAAATGATTTAAGTTGGAAGAGAAAACCTCTTCAGAGTCTTCATTTGTGGAGAAGAAATCTGAGAAATCCATTTTACTGTGGGGAAGAACACAAAACAAGTAAATAAGGGGTTAAAATCTGAGGGGGAGGGCTTGAGAGAAGGAAACTATGACTCACCAAGTGGCTGCCAACCAAGAGGCAGAAAAACGCTAAGGCCACGCCTTACAAGGAAGTGGCAGAGTCAACAGTTAAACCTGCCTGAACAGGCAGAGCCTGAAATGAGGTTTTCGACCGTCGGAAGCAGCGGAGAGTCGAAAAATTGAAATATTTGATGAGCGCTTTGATTTTGCTGTGCTCAGAAACGGAGCGAAGGAGAGAATGCTGGTGAGTTAGAACGCTAGCGTGGCTACGCGAGCTGAAGAAAGGTTTGAAAAACGCTTTGCGCCGCGCGTGCTGAAAAGAGGAGATAAGAGGACTTTCACTCTTAGAAAATGAAAGCGCAAACGCGCTTACAACGTTAGACACCGACGAACATTGAAAGTAAGGTTGAAACACAATAAAATAGAAACAAATACCATGAATTTTACAAAGCACTAAAAGATATACTTATCTTGACTGCGAGCAGCAAGAAAAGAGGACTGCCTGCAGTCAGGATTGGTATATCTTATCGTGCATAGTGTCGTGATTGGCTACCTTGTTACTCTAGTCCTCCCATTGGTTGCCTGTTACGCAAACCTTTAGGATTGGCGTTTCTTGGCTGCTGTTAAAATAAAGCACGAAAAGAAGCATAATAGGAGCCTCCGGTCTTGTCATAAAACTAAGACATTTTTGGCATCCCAATCGGGAGTCTCCTGTCTGAATCGGGTCTATTTGCATCTATGCGACTTGCCCAGCTTATTACCTACGTTTGCTGGTTCAGTTCCACTTATGTCCACTTTACCCTTGTGTTGGAAAATGGGTTATTAGTAAGGGCAGGTAGGTACCTACACCTAGCAACAAGCCACTAACCTCCACCTAGGTACAGTTAGGTCTCAGTAAATTAATCCCAGCTCAACCCTTGGTAGCTTGGCAACGAGCGTCAAGGCTTAACTTAGGAGACAAAGTGTAAAGCATTCAAATATCACAAAACAGTAATCAAATAAAACACAGGAAACAGTTTAAAAATCCAAAACCAATTTCTAAAAATAGTTTATATTTTTATCTTTAAAATGACACAAAAACGATTAAAATCGGTTCAGGGGAACCGGAGATATGAATTTTTAAAGAATTATTACTTTTCTAGCGCTTAGAAACAAAAAGCGCCAATCGGGTCATCTGGTTGCACCTCGACCGGGGCAAAGTCAAACTTTCAGGCCGACCGCGATGGAGCCCTGCTCGGCTACAGGCCCGCCAAAGTAACCCCGTCAGAACACCGCACCGCAGTCGAAAGACCGCTGCGGTGATTCTGAGATTTGCCCTGGGCTGGCGGGTGGCCACCAAAAGGCCGCCCGCCAGCCCAGGGCAAATCAACCTTCCCACGAGGACGCCGGCTCAGAATTGAGCCGGCGTAGTGGGAAGGTGCGACGGGTGCAGTGGCACCCGTCGCGTATTTCAGTGTCTGCACAGCAGACACTGAAATACTTTGCGGGGCCCTCTTACGGGGGCCCCTGCAGTGCCCATGCCATTGGCATGGGCACTGCAGGGGCCCCCAGGGGTTCCCGCCATGAACAGGATGGCGGTAGGGGGTGTCTGAATCCCCATGGCGGCGGAGCGCGCTCCGCCGCCATGGAGGATTCAGAAGGGCAGCGGTAAACCGGCGGGTGACCGCCGGTTTACCCTTTCTGACCGCGGCTGAACCGCCGCGGTCAGAATGCCCTTCGGAGCACCGCCGGTCTGTCGGCGGTGCTCCCGTGGCCGGTGACCCTGGCGGTCACCGGCCGCCAGGGTCAGAATCAGGCCCTTAGTGTTTATTTTGAAGATTTTCTTCAGCGGGACGAACCTGCCAGTCGAATCCGACCTCCTGGAGCCCTTGTCCGGATACGCGATGCTGGATTCCTCGGTGGAGATTTTTACCTTCGGACTTAGTCGTTTTTTCGAGGTGAAAATCCTTCGACCGGGTTAAACCTGGATCTTGATCCGACGTCCATGGAGCCCTTCTCGGATACGATGGCTGGGAGGTCCCGGTCAACTTTTTACCTTCGGACTTAGTCTCTTTTTCTGAGATTTTTCTTTACCGGGACGAACCACCAAATCAGGCCGGGTCGCGGTTGAGGCAAGCCGGCTAGAATTTCCGCGGCGGGTCGGTCCCTCTCTGGAGCTTTTTTACAAAATTTGTCAAATCTTCTCCAAACTTCTGGGGCTTCACCCAGATGTTCTTTTAAGGTTCTTTTGGGGTCCACAGCTCACCCCAAGGGTCCAGAAGTTCTGTGATGGTCCTTGGGGGGGTGCGGACTTCAACTCCCAGAATGCACCTGGCGCAAACTCCTTTTTGGCCACTGGCCACTGGACAGTGGTCAGCTGGTCGCTTTCTTCAGGAGTTGGTGCAGGGGACTCTGGTTAGCAATTTTTCACCTGTAGCAAACAGGGAGTCCCTCCTTGAACCAGTTGAAGCCAGGCAAAGTCCTTCTTGTGGTGAAGCCCAAGTGTGCAGCTGGTGCAGTCCTTCTGAGTGCAGGTTCCAGGTGCAGGCCAGGGGTCCAGCAGGGCAGTCCTTCTTCTCCTTAAGTTCTTTCTTCTTGAAATTTGGTGGGGATCTGAGGTGTGGGTGCAGGTCTGCCAGTTTTATCCTTGCTCCTGGGTGAAAAGCAGGGGGGCCCTGGTTCTCCAATCAGGGACAGGGTCGTCCCCCTGTGATGACCACTTCCTGGGAAGTGTGGCAAAAATCCATCCCAGAAGGCAACAGTCTCTAAAAATCCAACATGGATGAATCTGATTTTTGGAGGTTACATCTGGCTGAGCCCACCCACTGGTGTGGCTAAAAATCATAAACACACCCCTCTCCTGCCCTCTCCTAATCTAATCAAGGGGGCACCTAATTGTCTGGGGTTGCAGGATGTGGGGGTGTTGCTGGGTGCTCCAGATGTCCTTCTCTGCCTTTGAAGACCAGTTTGGCAGCCCTCCCTCTTCCTGCCTCACCATCTGCTGAGGGGAGATTCTCTCCCCCAAGCACATTCCTTTGTGTGAAGCCAGGCCACTTCACACCTCATCAAGGCAGCCTGGCAGAAGCTGCTGCAGGCTGGCCAATCAGAGCACAGCAGCAAAAACAATGCAGAGCTGAAATTGGCAACTTTTTAGGTAAAGTCTAAACTTTTTACCTGAACAAGTTATATTAAATCCAACAACTGGAAGTTGTGGGATTTATTACAACAATTAATTTGATACCAAATTCTTGGTATGTAACATTTAAGGAGACTTTAAAATTTAAAATAAAGTCTGCCCATTCTAGCCTATGAAGGCCATTTACTTCAATGAGGGAAAAACGAATTTGGCTGTTTTTACCTCACCAGGGCTTATAAATCTATTTTTATAAAGTCCCTGCTTATAGTTACATGGCACCCAGCCCTAGGGGCATATAGGGCACACCTTAGGGGTGACTTATATGTAAAAATAAGGTAGTTTAAGACTTTGGAAGTACCTTTAATTCCAAAGTCGAATTTGCATATAACTTTAATTTAAAAGCAGCCAGCAAGGCAGGCTTGCTTTTAAAATGACACTGGGCACCTCAGCAGTGCACCTAGGTGTGCACCACCTATGCTGTGGTCCCTAAACCTACATGCCCTACCATATACTAGGGACTTATAGGTAGGTTAACTTAGCCAATTATAATTAGCCTAATTTGCATATCCATTTTACACAGAGCACAGGCCCTGGGACTGGTTAGCAGTACCCAGGGCACCATCAAAGTCAGGAAAACACCAGCAAAAAGAGGAAAATGGGGGCAAAAAGTTATGGGGCCTCTGCAATCAGCCCTGTTTTCTCACACAACCCCCCCCCCCAGCCCACACGCCCAGGAGACTCAGCCCAACCCTGGGAGAGTCTTCCTGGCTTGTTAGGCGAGGAAGACAGTGAAGAAAACTGGCTGTCCCTTTGCAGGGCCTACTCTGCCTTATATCCTCCTGTCAGGGTCACTCCCTATGGGTAGTGAAGCCATCCCAACAGTAAAAGGACCCAACTCAAACTGAAACTTTCCTCTAGGGGGGTCTTCCTCCTTTCTCTCTGCCAACTTGGGTAGTGAGGTGCCCACCTCCCCTACTCCAAACTTTGCTAGGGCAACACCTAGCTTACCCAAAGAGGTCACCCAACACTTGAGCAACCCCACCATGACCAATAGGGTCAGGGGGCCTACTTTGCTATTGGCCCTGGGGTCTGCCTCCCAGGCCAAGTACAGTGCTGCCAGGAAGGCTAGCACCCAGCAGAGGCTACTGACAGCTGTCAGTACCCAGAACCACACCCTAAGCTCTCCACTGACAGGTGGCTGAGCTGCTTTAGGGGCAACTTTGGGGTTCTGGCACCCCTCTTGCTGTCTAGAGTGGGGGGCTACCACCTCCTGTGGCAGACACCCTCCTTCCACTCTCCCTTCTGTCAGTGCAGGGGCAACACCTTGCATCTGGACAGCTGCCTGACTACTCAGGACTTCCTTGGGGTCAGGTGAGCATCACCAGTGCCAACTCTGGGCTCCCCCCTTACTGGGGCAGTAGGCCCTTGGCTCCCGGGAACTCTCTTTAAGAGTGGCCTACCCTTCCTTTTCTTCTTTCCTTTTCTTGGGGACCCCTGTCTCCTAACTGTAGGGACTGACTCCCCAGGACTTTGGGTTGGGGGGGCGCCCTGGGCGACCACCCCATCTGTGACCAGACTCACCTCTGGGAGGTCATTGCCCAGGATACAATCTAGGGGAAGGTCAGCACTGACTACCACCCTAATCCAGTCAAGGATACCCTCCCTCTCTAGGGGCACTATGGCTACAGGTTTGGAGGTGACCTCCCCTGTGGCTATCCTGACTTTCTTTGTCTTTCCTGGGACATACATGTCTGGGGTCACTAACCGGTCACTCACTATAGTGTGACTGGCACAGGTGTCTCTCAGGCCAGTGGTAGGGATCCCATTCACCTGAATGTGGTGGAAGTGCCTACTCCCACCCTCAGGGATCACCAGTTTACCATCTGGTCCTGTCTCCCAGCTCAATGCTAGGAGGACTTCATCATCTGAGGAATCCTCCTCTATGGCTACACTGGACAGCCCAGTGCTAACCACCTTCTTTGGACAGGCTGCATCTTCTCTGAAGTGACCTGTCTGCTGACAGTCAAAGCAAGCCCTACTGTCCAAGAGCTTTTTTAACCCTGGGTCTCCCTATCTCTGCATGTCAGAGTGGGAGTGGGATTTACTCTCCTCCTTCTTAGGGTTCTGGGGTACAGAGGGAGTCTCTGTGGTGGGCTTACCACCTCCCTCCTTAGGTTTTTGGGGACCTGTCCCCCCCTTCTTGGAGTCTCCCCCCTGGGACTTGACAACCACCCTGGTTTTCAACCACTCATCAGCTGCCTCCCCTAGTTCTCTAGGGTTGGTCTGCTTAGAGTCCACTAGATGCTGGTGTAACCTTTCTTGGGTACAATTGGTCAAGATGTGCTCTCTCATGATCAGATTGTATAACCCCTCATAAGTATCTACTTTGTTACCAATAATCCAGCCCTCTAGTGCATTTAGTGAAATGTCCACAAAGTCAACCCAAGACTGGGTACTGACCTTCTGGGTGTCCCTGAACTTCATTCTATATTGCTCTGGGGTCAGACCAAACTTCTTGGCTAAGCACCTCTTCATACTAGGGTATGAATCTGCCTCCTCCCCCCTTAACGTCAGAAGCTTATCCCTCCCTGAGTTGGGGACCAACTCCCACAAAAGGGAACCCCAGTATTGAGGCCTAACCCTTCTAATGTGGAGTGCCCTCTCAAAGGCCCCCAGCCACTTATCTATGTCATCCCCCTCTACATAAGCAGGAACCACCCCTTTGGGTAATCTGGGGCAAACTCCCCCACCCATGGACACCTCAGCTTCTTTATCGCTGCCTCCATCTCTTTTCTCTTTGTATGCCCACTTTTTCTTTTCTAGGGCCAGCTTCTCTGCTTCCAAAGCTATGTATGCTAGCTGGGCCTCCAGCTTTCTTTCTCTGATGGATGGGTTCTCTCCTCCTGAAAGGACCCCCTTCCCACCACTAGCTTTGGGTCTGCCCCTAGTGACTGTATTTACTGAGGACCGTTCTTCCTCATCCTCACTTAGGCTCAGATGCCTTCCCTCCCCTGAGAGGTTAGAGCTAGCATCCTCCCCTTTATCTTCCTCCTCTGGAGCTTCCTCTGACTCTACCTCTTGGGCCTCAGCCCATGCTGTCAGGGATGTGATCAGGATTGGCTTCCTGAGATCAGTGGTTGCAGGCAACCCTCTTTCAATACACAACCCCCTAAGCTGGACTACTGTCAGTGTGGGTAGGCTAGCCAGATCAAGCTCCATGGTTCCCTAGTTTTGTGTCAACAAAAACTTTTTGCAAAAATTGGAAACAAGAATTTAGAAAAATTACAAAAATTCAATAATTGAAATTAATCCAAATTAAAAATTAAAAACAATTTTTGCACTAGGACAATTTAAAGGATTTTTAATTTGTTTTACCTAAAACTGTAACGTGATATTGAACACAAGTACAGGATCCCGTCGCTGCTTCCAAAAATGTTGGAAAAGGGGTTATTAGTAAGGGCAGGTAGGTACCTACACCTAGCAACAAGCCACTAACCTCCACCTAGGTACAGTTAGGTCTCAGTAAATTAATCCCAGCTCAACCCTTGGTAGCTTGGCAACGAGCGTCAAGGCTTAATTTAGGAGACAAAGTGTAAAGCATTCAAATATCACAAAACAGTAATCAAATAAAACACAGGAAACAGTTTAAAAATCCAAAACCAATTTATAAAAATAGTTTATATTTTTATCTTTAAAATGACACAAAAACGATTAAAATCGGTTCAGGGGAACCGGAGATATGAATTTTTAAAGAATTATTACTTTTCTAGCGCTTAGAAACAAAAAGCGCCAATCGGGTCATCTGGTTGCACCTCGACCGGGGCAAAGTCAAACTTTCAGGCCGACCGCGATGGAGCCCTGCTCGGCTACAGGTCGCGGGAGGCCTCGGTTAAAAAGTTACCTTCTGACTTAGTCTTTATTTTGAAGATTTTCTTCAGCGGGACGAACCTGCCAGTCGAATTCGACCTCCTGGAGCCCTTGTCCGGATACGCGATGCTGGATTCCTCGGTGGAGATTTTTACCTTCGGACTTAGTCGTTTTTTCGAGGTGAAAATCCTTCGACCGGGGTAAACCTGGATCTTGATCCGACGTCCATGGAGCCCTTCTCGGATACGATGGCTGGGAGGTCCCGGTCAACTTTTTACCTTCGGACTTAGTCTCTTTTTCTGAGATTTTTCTTTACCGGGACGAACCACCAAATCAGGCCGGGTCGCGGTTGAGGCAAGCCGGCTAGAATTTCCGCGGCGGGTCGGTCCCTCTCTGGAGCTTTTTTACAAAATTTGTCAAATCTTCTCCAAACTTCTGGGGCTTCACCCAGATGTTCTTTTAAGGTTCTTTTGGGGTCCACAGCTCACCCCAAGGGTCCAGAAGTTCTGTGATGGTCCTTGGTGGGGTGCGGACTTCAACTCCCAGAATGCACCTGGCGCAATCTCCTTTTTGGCCACTGGACAGTGGTCAGCTGGTCGCTTTCTTCAGGAGTTGGTGCAGGGGACTCTGGTTAGCAATTTTTCACCTGTAGCAAACAGGGAGTCCCTCCTTGAACCAGTTGAAGCCAGGCAAAGTCCTTCTTGTGGTGAAGCCCAAGTGTGCAGCTGGTGCAGTCCTTCTGAGTGCAGGTTCCAGGTGCAGGCCAGGGGTCCAGCAGGGCAGTCCTTCTTCTCCTTAAGTTCTTTCTTCTTGAAATTTGGTGGGGATCTGAGGTGTGGGTGCAGGTCTGCCAGTTTTATCCTTGCTCCTGGGTGAAAAGCAGGGGGGCCCTGGTTCTCCAATCAGGGACAGGGTCGTCCCCCTGTGATGACCACTTCCTGGGAAGTGTGGCAAAAATCCATCCCAGAAGGCAACAGTCTCTAAAAATCCAACATGGATGAATCTGATTTTTGGAGGTTACATCTGGCTGAGCCCACCCACTGGTGTGTCTAAAAATCATAAACACACCCCTCTCCTGCCCTCTCCTAATCTAATCAAGGGGGCACCTAATTGTCTGGGGTTGCAGGATGTGGGGGTGTTGCTGGGTGCTCCAGATGTCCTTCTCTGCCTTTGAAGACCAGTTTGGCAGCCCTCCCCCTTCCTCCCTCACCATCTGCTGAGGGGAGATTCTCTCCCCCAAGCACATTCCTTTGTGTGAAGCCAGGCCACTTCACACCTCATCAAGGCAGCCTGGCAGAAGCTGCTGCAGGCTGGCCAATCAGAGCACAGCAGCAAAAACAATGCAGAGCTGAAATTGGCAACTTTTTAGGTAAAGTCTAAACTTTTTACCTGAACAAGTTATATTAAATCCAACAACTGGAAGTTGTGGGATTTATTACAACAATTAATTTGATACCAAATTCTTGGTATGTAACATTTAAGGAGACTTTAAAATTTAAAATAAAGTCTGCCCATTCTAGCCTATGAAGGCCATTTACTTCAATGAGGGAAAAACGAATGTGGCTGTTTTTACCTCACCAGGGCTTATAAATCTATTTTTATAAAGTCCCTGCTTATAGTTACATGGCACCCAGCCCTAGGGGCACATAGGGCACACCTTAGGGGTGACTTATATGTAAAAATAAGGTAGTTTAAGACTTTGGAAGTACCTTTAATTCCAAAGTCGAATTTGCATATAACTTTAATTTAAAAGCAGCCAGCAAGGCAGGCTTGCTTTTAAAATGACACTGGGCACCTCAGCAGTGCACCTAGGTGTGCACCACCTATGCTGTGGTCCCTAAACCTACATGCCCTACCATATACTAGGGACTTATAGGTAGGTTAACTTAGCCAATTATAATTAGCCTAATTTGCATATCCATTTTACACAGAGCATAGGCCCTGGGACTGGTTAGCAGTACCCAGGGCACCATCAAAGTCAGGAAAACACCAGCAAAAAGAGGAAAATGGGGGCAAAAAGTTATGGGGCCTCTGCAATCAGCCCTGTTTTCTCACACCTTGCATTAGCTCCTCTTAACTTCTCATCTCTCCCCAAGCATCTTATCTTCTCTCACTCGCTCTTGCACTCGCTTTCTGTCTCTCTCATTTTGTCACTCTTACATCATCTTTTCCCCTCAATGCTCTGCTCTTTACCTCTCATTTTACATCCAGCTTCTCATCTGCTCTTGCTGTTCCTGCCTCTCTGGCATCCACATCTCCTTTCCTTGCTCAACTCCTCACCTCTCAACTCTTCACCCAGCCTTTTATCTTCTCTCCCTGGTCTGTTCCTGTTACATATACCTCCCTCTTTCTTCCTTCCTTCTCTCCTCCTACCTTCTCTTGCTGATTCTTCCCCTCTTAGATTGATCTCTACCTCCCTGATCTATTATTCACCTTTCACCAAGCCTTTTACTTTTTGTTGTTGATTCTGCCTATCCAAGGTCAGCCTTTTCCCTCCTCTCTGCCCATCTAGCTCTTACCATCTTGTGATGGTTTTTCTCCTTTCCATCCACATCTCACCACAGTCTCCCTCAGTCTTGTTACGCTGTTTAAAGCAGAACCAGCCTCTTTTATATTCATCTCTGTTATCCCTGCACTACACTTCTCTTATCTTTTCCCAGCCTCTTAACTTTTTCACTGGTTATGACCTATTTACATTCAGTTCCCCGGTTCCATCCTCCTGAAGCTTCTTATCTTTTCTCACTGATTCTGTCCCCTTAAACCCATTTCTACCCTCTTTCCTCTACTCTTTTCATCTCTCCCCTCCTCTAATCTTATCTGTTCTGTCCTTCTTATATCAATCTCTGTCCTCCATGCACTACACTTCACCTCATCTCTCCCCTGCCTCTTACCTTTCTTACTGATTCTGACCTTTCATATCCACCTCTCACCACTCCCTCTCTCTTCCCCCTGCTTAAATTCTGCTGGTTCTGCTTCTTACATCTCTTATCTCATCTCTCTCTCCAGCCGCCTACATTTTTTTTTGCTCATCTGTCCCCCTTAGATCCACCTCGCTGCTTTTAAATTCCCAAGTATCCTACCTTGTTTCAGCTTTTTACATTTGCCAATGACATACATGCTCTACACTATACTTCATCTCTCCCCTGCTCTTACCTTTCTTGCTGATTCTGCCCCTGTAACGTCGATCTGTCATCTCTCATCTCTCCCTGCAGGAAAGTACCATCTTTCTTGGCATGTTACCCCCAGTTTTACATGTATGTCCATATGTTTTTGCCTGTCTCACTGGGATCCTGCTAGCCAGGACCCCAGTGTTTGTGGCCTAAATGTGTATGCCTGTGTAGTGCCTAACTGTGTCACTGAGGCTCTGCTAATCAGAACCTCGGTGCTCATGCTCTCTCTGCCTTTAAATTTGTCACTATAGGCTAGTGACTACATTTACCAAGTTCAATTGGCATATTGGACCCCCCCCTTATAAGTCCTCAGTATATGGTACCTAGGTACCCAGGGCATTGGGGTTCCAAGAGATCCATATGGGCTGCAGCATTTCTTTTGCCACCCTTAGGAAGCTCAGACAAACCCTTACACAGGACTGCCATGTCAGTCTGTGTGAAATAGTGCACACACAATTTCACAGTCATTTTCACTGCACTTAAGTAACTTATAAGTTACCTATATGTCTAACCTTCACTTGCTGAAGGTTGGTGTGCAAAGTTACTAAGTGTGAGGGCACCCTTGCACTAGCAACGTTGCCCGGATTTCCCCAGACTTTGTGAGTGCGGGGACGCCATTACACGTGTGCACTACATATAGGTCAATACCTATATGTAGCTTCACAATGGTAACTCCGAATATGGCCATGTAACATGTCTAAGGTCATGGAATTGTCCCCACATTCCAAACCTGGTATTGGGGAGCCAATTCCATGCATCCTAGGGGCTCCACCATGGACCCCCAGTACTGCCAAACCAGCTCTCTGAGGCTTGCACTGCAGCTACAGCTGCTGCCACCTCACAGACAGGGATCTGCCCTCCTGGGGTCTGGGCAGCCCAGTCCCAGGAAGGAAGGCATTTCCTCTGAGAGCAGGGTGTTACACCCTCTCCCTTTGAAAATAGGTGTTAAAGGCTGGGGAGGGGTAGCCTCCCCTAGCCTCTGGAAATGCTTTGAAGGGCACAGATGGTGCCCTCCTTGCATAAGCCAGTCTACACCGGTTTAGGGAACCCCAGCCCATGCTCTGGTGTGAAACTGGACAAAGGAAAGGGGAGTGACCACTGTAGAGGTACTTGGGGAGCTGATGTGACTTAAAGTATCTCAGGGTTTAAATATAAGAACAAGTTTTGGATTAAACCAAAATATGCAAAAAGATGCTATCTTTTTAGACGTGTATCCTTAGACAAATGAAATAGTTTCCCAGTATTTTTTTTATTTTGTGCTGTCAGTACATCCCCGATAAGCAATTACCCCCAAATCGATGAATTTATGTAAAGCGCTCTGACGTCTTGTACGGATCACGAGGAGGGTGACGGAACTGATGATTCAGTCTTGAGCGGCTGCCTGAACCATCAAGTATGGCTTGCACAGCATACCCTTATTTTATGGAAAGCAAAAGATGTCAAGAAGTGCATGCCGGGCCCAGCCAATGTTGATCTGACAGCGTCTTCTTTTTTGATGATTACACTTTCTTTGGTACTTCATACGCAAGTGACTCGTTTTTTTCAGCACCACGCAGCTGAGGTAAAAACAAGTCAGACTTGGACGCCGTAGTAACAGTGATGAGCACCAAGAGTGGTTATGGAAACTGCCTGAGGACACTGCAGGCAGAGGTACAGCAAGCACCCGAAGCGCTTTTGTTGTTGATGTTTCTGCAGCGCCTCCTCGAACTTGAATGAGAGGAGCTGTAAGTGCGTGACTAATGCATTTTAGTCCGCCACACTAAGATGCGTTAGACTGACTCCTGGTGTGTGGTACTTGGCAGAGCTGAATATTCATTAATAAAAAATATCAGGGACACCAAATGTGGCTCAGTGTGATAAATTCATTATGCTGTGGCATGCAGTTCACAAGTTATAATCCTAGCAACGCACATATGCCATCTATAGTTGGTATATTGAATTGAATTGGATGGTCTATTTCTAGACTGTTAGTGTCGCTCGTGATAAACACGAATTATCAGATTTTGCTTATTTCTTGAAGCCTTCTATTCAAGAAACACTATGAATTTAACTGGTGCACCAGAATGTAACTGAGGTTGTCTAACCGTCTTTCAGCCATTATTATGCAAAGTTTGCCCTAGAATTACGTATTAGAACTTTCCGAATTCGTTTTCTTCCTGTTTCCCTAAGGCGATGGTAGTCTGGTCATGACGTTCCACATCCCGTTCCAATATGGCGACCGTCCTCTTTAAAAAATAATGGTTACTGTGGTGGTGATTGTGGTTCAGTGACCAGTTCAAAGATGGCTGCTCTGCTTTGAACTAGGTAGCTTTCCCCGTCCGCCCGTTCTCTTTCCAAATAATTATTGCTTCTGTAGCACTTCTGCTCAGTTCACGGTGTTGTTTCCCTCCCAGGTCTGTGCATGCTGAGCAACGCCTTTCTCCGCCGTACCCCTGCCCGCATTGCTGCAGCCATGAGTTTCAGCACCGGTACCTTCAGCAACTCCCAACCCCTGAACTTTCGCGGGGGCGCCCGGTTGCAACCTGTCGACGGCACCCAGAAGGAAGAGGCTTTCGAGCCCGCCACAGGTGAGAGGGTAAATGTGGTTGTGGGGAAGGGTAGGCACGAGGTGGGCGGTGCAGCATTTGGCATGGAGTGGGCTGATGCCAAGGCACTCGTTGAACAGTCCGTGACAATATCTCCATTTGTACTGGAACTCCTGTTGAAGTTTTTTTTTTTTTTTTTTTTGGCATTGGACTATGGATACTAGAAAAAGACGTTGCATTTTACTGGGTACTAAATATGTAGTCATTAAATCCACATGTTAACTGGGAATATGTTTTCCAAGTCAAGGTTTTCATTTGACAGACTGGCGTTCTCTTGAGTGTATTGTCTTGTTTGATCTGGCGCGACATCATAGCATATATATATATATATAGGTTTTATATAGCGCAAGCTTGACCCGAAGGTACTGAAGCGCTTTACATGAACACCAGTTACTTTACCCAAGGACACGTTCATATTTTGGTAGGCACGGGGAGATTCAGTGATTTGCCCAGAATCACAGGATGTTGAGCTCGCACAGAGGCTCCAACCTGCTTCACCGACTCCAAAGTCGGCACCTCTGGCAGTTGCGCCACATCCTATCCATCTGTGCTTATAATGAATTCCACAGTGAACTGCAACCAAATGGAAAAAAAGCTGAAACTGTATTAAGGGTCGTCGGAATGTAAGGGAGTAGCTGTGAAATGCAGAGTGACATAAAAAGATTAATTGGGCGGGGGCATTGTATGGTTGCTATCGTCGAGATAGAGTGCGATAAGATGAGGCAAGAAGGACAGAGGAGTTGGAATCACTGTTGTGCCAAGGGGGGGGGGGGGGCTAAGGAGAAGTGAGAGCATTGGATGAAGGTTGGAGATATATATTCATTTTGAATGGTCAGCACTGGATTAGAGGGAAGGGTGTTGGCTTCTAAAACGTTATGGAGTCTCAAATTGAACATTCGATTAGTGATTTTGTAGCGGGCTAACACAGGCGTGTTGGATGACCTGTGTGTTAGAGTTGAAGTTCAGTCTGCTGTGTTTGCACGGTGGAATCAGTAAAAGCTAATGTTGATTGTAGTTAAAAAACATTCTAACAAAAAGTACTCCAAAAAGGAGAGGGTCCACACTGCAAACTTCCTGTATAAAATGCAGTTTTTTATAAGCGTGGGAGCTTAACTGGAGGACATGGACCCAAGTCCTCCAAAAGGAGTGCACTAGTAAGGAAAAGGTAAGGTCCCACTATATAAGCGAAATTGTTTAATGTCAAAATGCCAATGATTCACTGGAAATCATGAATGGGACTGCAATGAGAACTTTTGTTGCTCCACTTCGAGTTTTATTTCAGACGACAAATAATTTCCAGTTGAGGTACAGCAAAAAGGATCCCACAGAAAGGCAGAAGCTCAGCCAACACGTGTTTCGCCCTTCAGGCGCGTACGCCTGGGCTTTCTAAAGGCATACTATGTAGATAAAGTTCAGCTTGCAAAACAATCGGCTGCATAAATACTAATTCATATGGTAATCTGTTTACGGTCGGTGCACACATAAAATTCAAGCATTCGCATCCGTCACCATTATATTAAAGCGAAGGATTGTTCTGCTTAAACAATTTCGCTTATATAGTGGGACCTCACCTTTTCCTTACTAGTGTAGTTAAAAACCATACCTTAGACACAAACCATTTCAGAAGTTCACCACTTGCTTTTGTTCTTCTCGGTTTTACCGAAATTGCTAATGTCAATACCCTCATGTCCTCGTTGTTGCAAAGTCCATACTTTATCAGCACTTTGTTTAGAGTGCACCGATATTCTAACTATTCAGACTGCGTCTTTTTTTTTTTTTTTTAAACGTGTGCCTGTAAATAAATTGTTTTAATTTCCCATTAATTTGCATAATTCAAAAATATTCAGTTGTTCAGAACACCATGTTTTGTGAAATTAACATCGCTTCCTCTGGACCAATAGCTTATACAAACTATTTACTTTACTTTTCAGAAAGTAATCTTGAAATTTGGTCACAGGTTACCTCTGTGGACCTTCCGAGCATCTGAAAGCACTTCGCCAGTTACCTTTCCTAGATAACTCTAAAATAAACGTAATTCACTGGCCTTGGACTAAAGAGAGTATATATGTTTTGTAATATTTGCCCAATTTCTTGAAATGTTTAATGAGAGTTAAAGTACTGATGCACACTTGCACCAAACTCAGTGTGGTTTATAGGTTGACCCCAACTTATGACAAACACCTCTTTTTAGCTTCTTTTACCCAATAAACCCCAATAGTCCTACTACCCATTTCGTTGTTTGACTCTGCTATAGATGGTTTAGTGACAGAAGGATGTTCATGTTTTCAAAACTTGTCGATTGACTTGCAGACAACTCTGAAGGAGTCACTCTGTCGACCACGGTTACTCAGTACAGATGTGAGAGAAACAGTTTGGTTAGATTAAAAAAAAAAAAAAGCATTGGCAAAACTAATAGCTCTTGCCTTTGGGACCTATTGGCATCACCAATTATTTTTAGATGTGCTGCACATCATCGCTGATGCTATGCAGAATGGCAAAGAAAAGAGTGGGTCAGTACATTAAAGCACTCATACGATTGTACACTGTCTGGCAAGCAGTCACTTCCATGATGGCATTGGAGCTTGGAAAGCAGTGACGTAATCCATGACAGAGTACAGCCCGGGTGGCTCAATTAAGTTAAAAGCACAAAATGCTGTAAAATTGGACGGGCAGCCAGGTTCAAGTCTCATCATCGGCTCAACATACTGTGATTCTGAGCAAAACACCTAATCGCTCTGTGCTTAAACAAAAAATAAAAAACAAATCAAGATGTAACATTGTTTAATGTGTCCCTGTGCCTAAATACAAAAAAAATAAAATAATGTATCTTAACTGGAGCTCATGTCAAGTGCTCCAGTACCTTCGGGTCGAGTTCGCATTAGAGGGGAAAGAAGCACTAGGCACAACATGGAGTGGGACGGGAAAAAAAAAAAAGAAATATTACTTAAATCATAGCACGAACAGTAAACAACCACTAAATTAAGTGGAATCAGTCTGTGCTTGATCTGTTCTCTAGGAAGGGAACAGAAGTGACAATTAGCCTGCACTGGCCAAAAAAGCAGCACAAAAAAAGTGATAAAGGAGCCCACCAATGGTAAGCAGTGGGCAGGCAGCAGTCCCCTTGTTATATACATTAGCCTTGCAAGTGAAGGCGCACGCACTGTCGCAGGCTCAACCTAAAAACTGTAGATTTCATTAATTCAAGATAGACTCGAAATTATACTGAATGGAGAAAGAGCTTAAAATATTTAGTGTGTAGGCAATGCATTGCACGGAATAGTAAAACCTGTCACTGTAGCAAAAGTTTGTGTAGTGAGGCACCACAGTAGAAAGTATATGGGGAAACACAGGCTTTTCGATCTCAAGCTAAATGGATAAACATGCACCTTCTGAAGTCTGGTACTTTGGGGTTTCCTTCACCTTGAGCAAACCCTTTTTTTTTTTTACTTAATCTAAATTTAACTTGTGAACCGTCTGGAGTTACACCCAGAAGTCAGAAAAACAGTGGTGCACTCACTTGACATTTACTCCCAGCCACTTTTTTTTTTTTTTTTTTGGCAGAGCAGGCTGCCTCCAGAACAACACAGACTTCCAGCCACATAGAATATTCACATCTCGCACTACATTCCTGTAATTGCGGTACCTACATTCCCTATAAAGACATGTCTGACAAGTGCAGACTTCCATTGATATGCACCCTCCAGAAGAAGACTCTCTTGTGTGTGTCGGAGTTCACATGCACAGAACTGCAGTGTTGAATGTTTCTCCTTTCAATCCCTGTGAGTATGCAGGAACAGATGTTCCTCCTAAACATGTGCCCATAAACTGTTCGCTTGATGGGTAACAGTTACCTTTAAAATGCTCCAAATCTGTGCATGTAACTAAACATGCTTTTGTGGTTAAATGGAACACTTCAAATGCCGCTCCTTCAGTGTTCTGATTGCACCCACATACATTTCCAAGCGTGCAATTTCTTATCCCTCGTTTGCTGTTGCTCCATTTTTACCCAGCAGGTTTCTACTGTCTCTACCACTAGCTTGTTTCATGCAGACCTTTACTCTCTCCTGCTAGCTTTTCCTTGAAGGTTTACTTAGCCTTGGTTCACATTCCAGTCCCTCAAAGAGCTCTTCTGGGTCGGCTGCTGTTTTGTTCCTCCCAGATGTCCGTGATGGAGCACATGTGGCTTGGCTGGGGAAGACGTTGTCAATGTGACGTTTTGGTGCCTCTAGAACTCGCCAGAATGTCGGAAGTTCTCTACCCTTTTTGGCACCTCCTACTGTGATATTACCTCTAGCTGCACCTGATGCAAACACCATTTTCCCCTGTGTTCTGCAAACTAGAATTGCAAACTGACACTGGATGGGTCTTCATTCAGTTCAGTTACTCTATAGAAACTGAAGACATCTTCTTACAGTATCCTGTATCTTGCCAGTGGCTATTCTATTGGGCCAAACTCTGCATCCCTCTGAAGCGATCAACCATTAAGAAACTTAAAATGCTGCACAATCCAGCATGTCATGAGTAGTTTGCCTCCCCATTGCTACATCAACCTTGTTTCAGCTTCCCAGACTGAGAAAGTTCTTCCATCATCTCCCCTTCTACACAGCCAATTAGTTTCCTTATGCAATGGCGGTGATGCAGCCAGTTTCTTGTGCTCACTTCTTGGTAGGAGAGGATATATCGGTGGTCAGACACTATTTCAGACACTATTTCACTCGTGGATTGTGGTCTGGCTGGCTCACGTACTAGAAGGTAGGTAGCTGAGCTCTTGATCGAGTGGCAACATTGTATACAAAGTACTGCTGTGCAGTACTGTACAATTACCGTCTTCACTCCATCTCGATGGGTAAGTAACTTTTATTTTGTATGTGTGCCTTCCCAGTGCTTAGTTGTGTTAACCCGTGCTGATACTGTCCTTCTGCACCTCATGTTTATTATACAATAGTATTTTGTTGGGCAGTTTTACTTTTTAGCAAACACTACATACACGTGTGATAGAATTGACGACTCATGAACATTCTTGCTTCATTGTAAACAAATTTGAGTTGTAGTCTCGTTTTGTTGCTCTGTAGACAAGATGATGTACACTTTCCTAAACATACATACAAATTAGGTTTCAAAATGGTCCTGTACTGGCAAACAAAATAGAGCGGCAAGTAGTATAAAGCTTCTTTATAGTTTGAAGTTACAGGTACGTTTACACTAAGGCATTGGACTGGGCACAAGCATCTTTTCTTCAGTAGAGTTTCCAGCTGCAAAGTAAGCACACAAAAAAGCCACACCACAGTTTGTAGCACCATAGCTTGTAGCGTGTCTGAAGAATAAGTTGCTTATCTTTGGTAGCACTCTTTCTGGTGAATAATATAATCTCAGTGCAGGTTCTCCACCTTCTGAAATTGCCCAAGTCTCAGATTTGATATAGCATATAGGTGCCACCCCTGCATGCTGATGTCAGTTTGCAACAGAACATTTCACACCTTTAGACTTGTAACATCAGTAACAGATCGAGAACCATGACAGTGAGCACAATCTAACTTGGTACTTAGTTAATACCTAGAAGACCACTCCACAGAATGGGGAAGAGAGCAGAACCATGAAGCTCTATAATTAGTGTATTCACCTGAAAGAATTACGTACCTTGGTTAATGTTCTATCTTCCAATTTTTAAGAGATACCAAAGCAGTACCTCCCAAATGGTGGTGGGACTGACGAGTTAACTTCACACAGGAATTCATGCAGGTCAGAGAGTTTAAAATGCAGACCTGTTAGTCAGGGTATTAATGCCTGGTGACAGTGTGGACAGATGCCTTTGTAGCAACCTGGCTGATATCCAGCACTGAAAAAGCACTTGACCAAGGCCATAGTGGTGACTTTGGGCTAATAGAATGAGCCCAAAGACCTTCAGGATACTCCTCCTTGGCCAAGCCGTAGCTCTTTTTTATTCAAAGAATGATCATTGTGAATAAGGTCTGCTTCTAGCCCGCATTTCCCTTATTACAACCATGGAATCCCACCAGAAGTTGGTCAACTATTACGTGCTTCTCAGTCCGATTATAAGTAAGGGCTCTTGTAAAGTCCCACCAATGAGGCCTCTACTCTGTAAAGGGATGCGGCGGAGAGAAGGAAGAGGGGAGTGGGATGTACGGCCTCACATGGAGAGCTCATCCACTGGTTGGGGGAGAACCTGGCCTGGCAGTTTCGTCTGGACTGCTCCCATTGGAGCAGGGTCAAGACTGATATGCATACGGCAGGTTCGAAACTGAGGTGGCATTGTGTGCAAAATAACAATGGACTGGGATGTGGCCCCAATTAATTACCAGTGGTAGAGATTAATTCAAGCATTTTCTCCATAACATTTTTCCATAGTTTGAGTCCGAAGCACTAGTGTGTCAGGTGAGAAGATAGTATGTTGTGCTTGCACTGACAGTGCCAGCAGTTCACTGACCTGCATTAAAGAAGACATTCTTAAAGGGCGTAGCCTCAAAGAACAGCTGTGTATAGGCTCAAAATTAGTGCTCATTAAGAAGGTAACAGCCTTATGCTGCTCATGTGACATGACGAAAAGGTGCCGAAGGAAACCTATTTGTAAGCCCTGACTAAGATAAGAGCTGATCTGGGAAATGTAAAAGAGCCATCAAATAACCCTGAACTGGGCTCATGGCAAGCCCCTGCCAAGCCAAAGACAGGACATACAGAAGAATATCAGAAAGCTTAACGTGCAGCATATTGGTCCACGCACCAGGCACCAAACTTTTCCTAACATCCAGAATAGATGGGCTTCAGGAACGGATGGTTGTTGGGAGTGCAGCTTGCCATGAAGAATTAGACTGGGAGAGTCGGGATTGATGCTCTGAAGCAGCATATTTGTGTACCAGACTCTCCTAGCTCTATCTGGGCTACCAGGATGCGCTATACCCAGATCCTCTTAAGCTTCTTTTGAACTTATGGAAGCAGAGGTGGGAATGGGTCCTGAGTCTAGTGCTAGCCAGACCATGCCTCACAAAGAACATGCATGATGCAACAAGTCTAGAGCACAAAAAGCTTACCAATGAGCGTTCTTGGAGATGGTGAAAAAAATCTACTCAGGGCATGACCCATTGGGTGAATACGCATTGAATTCTTTCCGGGTTCAGGTGCCACTTTGGGCTAAATCCTTTGCTGAACTTGTTTGTCTTAGTATTTAGAGACCCCGTCAGATGGCTGACAGTGAAAGATACCCCCTGAAGGTCCAGCCAAAGCCTTCACTCCTCCTGACATAGAGCACATTATTTGCTTGTTGCTGTACCTCATGAGGGTCATCGTTTCCATCAGGACATGAACAGGGCTGCTTTCCCCTGAATGAAAGACCAAAAGGCCCGAAGAGCCAGATGAATGGCACACAGCACCAGATGAGTAATGCAGTGCTTCCACGGAGACCAGTAGCTTCTGATGTGAACCCTGTGTAGGTTCCCTGTGCACTTCCCTGCCTCGGTCAAGAAAGGGGCAGGCAAGATCTTGTTCGCCTCATCCCAGAGGTGCACCAATATGCCTTGATTCTATATCAGGTGTGGGAGTAGGGAAGACATTCAGGTTGACTTTGATGTCTAATGCCTGAACCACCAGACTGTCTGGTGTGGAGTCAAGAAGTCCGGGTCGTCTGAAGCAGGCCTGTGGTGCCTAGTGATCTCCGCACCAAGCAAGGCTTTGACCTCTCCGTATTCTGTGTCTGTCAGGGCCTCATTGAAACGTAGCAAAGGCTCCAAAATTGAAGGGAAGGACCTGGCTGAAAATTTTCAGTTAGGAGGTTAGCCATCGTTTCTACAGTTGGCAACTGCAGTTCACATGGCTCTGCTGTCCTGTTTACTGCCACAAGAAAGGATACCCTTTCCTACTGGTGGCCTCAGTGGTAAATCTAGTTCCATTTATAGTGAGGTGTCGACACCACTAGCTTTTTGGGGTTCTAAATTCAGTCCATCATCAGTGTAGTGAGGAACAACAAATTGTATGTCCCTTTCTTCTCATCCCCCTACTATGAAAATTCTTCCAGTCTTGTACAGAATCTGAGTCTGAGACTAATACATCATCAAGGTATTGAAGATACTGGTGAAGAGGCAATGATGGGTAGTCATCAAACACCATTGGCTGTTCGTTTGTGATCTCATAACAAGACATTAACTGAGATCTAGCCGCACTGAGCTCTGGAACAACATACAAAAGTATACGAAAAGTGATAGATGGAATACATGGGCTGCATCCTATCACATCATTATTTTGCACGCCATGCGACCTCAGTTTGGACCCAGCTTTGGATTGGGATGCAGGTCTGAGCAGTCGGCAGTAGCTGAGATTATTTCAAGCATTCCACACATCACCTTGTTGTTTTTGCATTTTCTGCCTTAAGTGCAGTGGGTATGCCTGGATGTGGGTCACAGGCTCAATGTGCCACAGGAAGCATGCTCTGCCTGGCTGAAGAGCCCTAACTGGAGCAAAACCAGTCATAGGTTGCTTGTGTTCTAGTTCAGGGAGGGCTTGGCAGTTCGGGCAGGACTGTTCGCATGAGGAGCAGCGTCAAGACTAATTTGTATAAGACCGGGTACAACCTGAGGTGGCATGGTAGGCAAAAGAAACAGTATTGGGATGCAGCCCGAGTGATCGCCAGTGGCTGGGATTAAGTCAAACATTTCATCTATCACCTTGTTGTTTTTGCATTTGCTGCCCTGTGTGCGCCTGGTTTACCCAGGCGTGGGTCCCGGGCCCATTGTACCACTGGAAGCAAGCTCTAACTGGGTGAAAAGCCCATAATTAGGGGGAACCCCATCCTAGTTTGCTTGTGTTACAAATACCAGGTCTGGCAGTTCGGACTGAACTATTCCCATGAGTAGCAGGATCAAGAGTGATTTTGTATATGGCTGGGTCCAAACTGAGGTGGCATGGTGGCTGCTGGTGAGGGTGCAGGTGGAGGACTATCTGGGTCAGTCTCAGCACCCTGATATCCTGCTAATGGAAATCTGAGTGCAATCTCTGGCGGATCCATGGGGACTGAGGTGTTGTGGGTCAGCCCAGATTTGTCCAGAAAAGCTGGAACGTTGCATCCTTTTAGACTCCTACGTTATGTGGACCTGGGAAATTCGTGGCACCTCGGTTCCAGCTGATCAATGAGGACTGACTCGGATGACTGATGCAGACTTAGGCTTTTAGAGTGGCAATTTTGTAGTCTCTCTCTGGAGCAAAATAAATTGGTCAGAACTCCCATCTGGAACTTTTGTGTTTGTTTTGTGCTGAGAATAGTACAGTGAAAAAACATCAGAGTTCAGGAGCGAAGCTCTGGATTTGTGTTGGGGGAGGGGGGTTAGGGTGGAGAGGAAGGAATTTATTTCAGCATGCCTATATATGGCTTTGTATTGTCATTTCTAGAGGTAGGACGAGACCCGCTGAGAAGTCAGGTGGCACCACTTACTGAGCTGCTGGAGTAATTGATGGAAAGAAAGTTCACGTCGAGTCTGGTGCCTGGGGGAATTCAAAAAGGGAGAATTATCAGCTATAAATATTCTTTGGAAAGGTGTTATTTGCAAACTGGGTCATGCCTTTTAGTTCAAGGAGCCCTACCGGATTGGTTAGCCACATTCCTTATGTTGGTTTAGTCAGATATACCGGAGGCTGATACATACTAGTCATTTGGTTGCTACTGTGTGGGTTTTTTCCCCATTTCATTTGTAAGAGTTTGTTACTCTACTTGCAGCAGAGGTGATCAGAACAGCCTTTGTTATATGCCCCCTTTGTAGAAATGTTCTACTGAGGGCTTTTGTTTAAAGGTTTGTGGGAACGTCATACTGATGGCTTTTAGAAATGGAAACAGCCAAAGTTAGGAGGCCAATTAATTAACTTTTTTGCAGGGGATCAGGGCCATCCAGTGGAATAATCCATAGTATGCAATTAATGCATTCCTAAAGATATTACTCGTGTCTGAGGTCACTCACTAAAGGTGTTTCTTAATTCAGAATTACTTGGGAGCACGAAAAGCAGCGGCAAAAAGATCCTCAAGTGTTTGTGGGAAGGAACAAGTCATGAGGCGTTTAATTACTCTGAAATGGAGAGCACTACATTCTAGACATTTGAAAAATGCAGGACCTTTCTTGTGTGCTGCAGCAGAAAAAATGTAAATGTAGCTTGCCAACAAATGATAACTGAGCCTGCTTAAGGGCCCTGCAAGGCCCCTTGCCAAAGAACCACCAATCCGCTGCCAGGTAAGTCTGTTAATGATGTAAACGGGGGCCTTTTGTGTGTGTGTGTGCCGCCCCGTAAGGCTCCAGATTTAAATCAAAACAATCAGATCACACCCATTTTATTAATTGGTCAGACACCACTCTCAGCAACCATTGGTGTGTTTTTTTTTCTAATTTTTTTTTCTTTTTTTCCCCTATACATATATATATAATTTAGAAATCAAACTATAGAAAAACTGTATATAGTTTATTCACCACAAGCTCTTTGGGCTTTGTCCAATTGTGCCAAACTTGTCTCTCCTGAAACCGTTGTAAATGTTTGTGTTCTTAATTACCCTGGTTATCGTTTCTACTCCCTTTTATAACGCCCATTTCTTAAATCTAGCCTGTTTGGAAGGTATGCTGTTGCGTTATGAGACCTGCATGGCACTATTCCACATTGAAACCTGGCCACCACTGGTAGGAGTTTCACTGTTTTGGGTAATTTTTACACTCCATGTAGGCGTTTTATGTAACGGGTTATTTCCCCAGTGAGCTAGATCCCTTGGAGACCCGTTTTCAAAGCACAAGGCCGCTCCTGAGTCACTTTCCCCAGCTCTCCAAGGTTAACTGCAGCAGGCAGGGGGAGGCTTCAAGAAGGGGTGGGAAGGGGAAAGTATAGAGGGAGAACAGAGTGCGAATTGATGGAAAGAGAGAAACTGCATGAAGAGATGAAGGGGCTGGTTTGAACATTTTTGCCAGGGCTGCTTTGGTTCCCCTTTCGAGCCTTTAATGTGGACTGCTATGGGCGTCTCTGGGCAGACTGTTATAGGCGTCCGGGAGGACTGTTATAGGCGTCTCTGGGAGGACCGTCATGGGAGTCTCTGGGCGGGAGAAGAAGGTCCTGATTCCCCTTGACCACAGCCATTGTTTCCACCTTATTTCTACTGAGGCTAGTTTAGAGGCAGAGATTTATTTTTGGTCTTCTGTGTGCCCTGGAAAAAATACACATAACCTGGTCTTTATTGTGAAAGTTGCTTTGTTCTGCAGAACTGTAAATTATATAAAAATATTGTAGATTTACCTGTTTTGTTCTCTTGTGAAGGCTCTGGATAAAAGAGCCTGTTCTCGTGTTTAAAAGAGGCTGGCTATTGGGTTGAAGGTGTCGGGGATACAGGTGTTGTCTAGTGAGTCTTAGAGAGGGTGAGACTAATTGGGGGCAGGGAGAAGGGTAGATTTTATTTTTCTTTCCTAGTAGGTCAGGAGATACTCTGAATTCACCTCATGAGTTTGATAGGTTTATGTACTTTCAAAATAAAGAGTAGTTTACTCACATCCCCCTGCTACTCTGACTTCTTTTGTGTCTTTGTAGCAGACAAGCAAATTCAATTGCTTATTGTAATTTTGTACCATAGGCATCTTAAACCCTATTCACGAGGAGAATAGAAAGGCAAGATCTAAGTTATACCCGCTGCCTGAGCACTTCTTACAACTATAATGGAGGGTGGGGTTGGTGTTTATTTGTGTGTTTCTGTTGCAGAGCTAACAACAAGCATGGGTAGATATAGCAGAGACTTTGTGTCTCCCTTATTTATAGGGTACCGCAGTGTTTTTTTCTGTCACTATTCTGCATATTTGGCCCCTGGACTAGGCTTGAAGAACAGTGGAGGGTGGGCGGCTTATCTCCACAATAGCATGCAAATGATGTAATCATAATTGTGGGTCTTCAGTTTAAGCTACCCCACACTCGAGGCGGTTATTGAATGTATTGCAATGCCTTCATTTAAAGTTCCCTTTTCTAGAGTGAACAGTTCTGTATATGTTCAGTCTTGCAAGATGAAATTGTTCATTCAGAGCACAACATTGATCTTTGGAGTTGTTTATGCAAGGTCTTTAACAACATTTCCTTTCTCATTGGTTACAGTAGTTTATGCAGATAATCTACTTGCTGAGCTTAAGCTATGGCCCCTGCACTTCTGGAAAGACAACAAAATGGTTCTTCTTGTCCTCCTGCTTACCCTTTAAAGTGACACAACATGCGGATACCAGCTGATATTCCAAGTGCCAAATGTAGCCGATGCCCCTCGGCTTCGTAATTTACAGTTGTTCCCACCCCATTTGAGGCTTTATTACCCAGTGGTTTCCTTAGACTTCAATGCTCTTCATTGGGAACATCAGACTACCTTGTGCAGATTATTTGTGAAGATACCAGAGCCTCTAAAGTTTTTTTGTTCTTGAGTTTGTGACATCGCAGCTGAAGATGGTTGAAGCTTGTAACCAGTGTTTTTTGTTGTTGTTTTTTTTTTTTTTTTTTTACAGCCTTATCATGCAAGTTTCGAATGTTCTACATGTTACATTTCACCTGGAATACTCTCCTCTTTTCAGAAGGACCCCAAAACCTTGCCATTTACTTTTCATTTTCTAGTCTTATGTCTTTACCTTGCATTGGTTTGGTGTGGTCTCTATTCCCCTCTTACTTATGGGAACACATGTGCCCACTGCACTTTTCAATTATTGATCAAGCCACTGAGGAGGATGATGCTGAAACAGAGACCTGAAGTGACTGAAATAAATCAGTTAACACTCTGAGACAGTTCTACCATTCTTGCCACCACCTCTCCCTACATTACAACTTGCACATTTATCAAGCTCCTACATCTGCGCCTGGTTTGCACAGTAAAGGATTGCTCTTTGTGGTTACATGGAACTAAGAGACTAGTTACTTAACTGCATGCAATGCAGGCTAGTCTGTAGAGAACCTAATATATTCAGTCATTCATTCTAATAAGCCCATGTTTAATAGTGGTTATGTGGTAGGCAGGGCCCTTTCTAGTTTGCTCTAAAGCCACTGCTAGTAATGGCGGGAGGGATAAGGAATCTATCCATCCATTGTGGCGTGTCAGCAGTAGTCCATAGCAATGGTCATCTTGTGATTTAGTTTCAGAAGCTATCTAGTCGTTCAACATCTGGTCATATTCTAGCATATTTTCAATGATCTGGTGGAGTTATAAGGTCTTTCATTCAGCCAGAGAATAACATGGGTGCCTTCTTCGAACAAAGAGGAGGCTCAATTTTAGAGGCTGTGTAAAAGCAGTAGTGAAATAGTGGAACCGTGTGGCTAACTTAAATGGTGGTAAGGCATTTAAGTTTGGAAATGAGCAAGGGTGTAAGCGGGGAGCAGAACAGAGGGCACTGTGTTGATAAATCTTGACAAGTCTAATGTGGGAGTCTGGTGAAGGAAAAGAAGCACTCCAATGCGCGCATTTTCATGCTACCTGCTTCGTGCTGATCGGTTTCTTGTTGAATACTTCTGTGTACCTAGGTGTTTCTAACCACTATTTCATGTCTCTTTAATGTACAGATATTTGGTTATCTGGGTCGATTTAGTTGAGATAAGTCGAACATTAGAGTATGCCTACAACATATTGGTAGGCGGTTAAATCTACCTCTTAATCTAAATGCTTTCTTAGGGGACAGAGAATTGCTGGTTTATGTTGACTCTGGCTGTTGAGCCTCACTACACGCATTAATCTCTCCTGCAAGGCATGGCAATGTTGAGGTACATAAATGGCCTCTAGTGTGTCAAGGAATCTTTGGACATGTTGAAACAGACTGGGATTTGATTTTTATTTTCAGGCTGCACCAAGGAGCAAAGTTGAGTAAGATGGTGGTTAGCCCAACAGATTGATTGATGGCAAGCAGCAGGGGAATTGTTGACCTTTTAAATTGGTATATTTTTAGAAGATTAGATAAACTACATGATACACATGGATGAAAAGTATGTTCAGTATTTTGGTCTTACTGCTGTAAGGTGGGCTGTAATTCTCTGTTATATCTTCTGATGAAGTTCAGAATGTTAACAGAGCAGAGTTCATGGCTCTCCAGCGATTCAAGCATAGTGTATTCCTGCAACAATTATGAGATTACTATAGAATCTGCAAAGTTCGTTTATTACACAAAGCCCGTTTTGCTTAAATGCTCTTATTTTTGTTTTTTCTTAAGGTCGAGTGATCGCCACCTTCACATGCTCGGGGGCTAAGGAAGTAGATCTCGCTATCCAGAATGCCAAGCAGGCTTTCAAAATATGGAGCCAGAAATCTGGGTCAGAGCGGGGCCGGGTGCTGCTGGAGGCTGCCAGAATTATAAGGGTAGGCAAGCTTGGGTTTGACCTTCCTGTTTTATACCTACTTGCTTTAATGATCATTGACACCTTGGCCTACTCCCAGTGTTCAATTAAGACTATGATTAGACCTAAGGATGCAGCTCTGTGGGAGTTTGGCAGGCCTTACCCCTTTGCACAGATTTTGTTCTTATCTAGGAATGTAGTTTACAGATATCAAGTTGAGGTGATGAGCTCTCTGGTTCATCCCACCGCTCAGTTAAAAGGCAATTTATTTCTTGGTTTCCAATGCATACATTTCTCAGTTCCTTATCATTTGTAGATGGTTATTTACCTTAGGAATAGTAGCATGATCGGTTTGCTTAGCAGAAAAGAAGGGCCAGATTTTGGATCCTTCTAAACAGCAGAAATGCAAGATAGCACTGATTACCAAAGATGCGAGTGAAAAACAATAGTCCATGGTGGATTATGCTGTGGATGTATTTCTTCTCATTGGCATTTGGTACTTCTAGGTATCTTGCAGCAGTAGCTATGCATTAGGGGGCAAACCTTACCCTGCTTGCGCACAAAAGAATGAAGTGCCATGACGCTGGAGGAAATGTAAAATCCACAAATCAAGTCTCTAGAAGTGGTTTTGCAATTGTGGCCCTGTAATCCTTGCCTTTGATAATCGAAGTGTTCCACAGAGGCTTGTACTCTGACCATTTTTACTGCGCAGTAAATACAAGTGTCAGACTAATTCAAACTTTTGAAGTGATGTTCTGTAGCTAAATTGCTCATTCACGTCTGATATTTAAATTCCATCTGGCTGATCAAGGAGCTTTGGGGAGTCGTGCTTAAAGTTTGAGAGAGAGAGGGAGGGAGGGAGAGAGAGAAATACCAACAGATGATTAATAACTATTAGAATATTAATCTTTTCAAAACAGAAATAATGGTTGTGGCAGCCAAATATATTTGTTGTGCTAGGGTAGCCGACCAACCTCTTAGGGGGACTACACTCTGCTGATTGACACAGTGAAAAACCAAGGCTTCTTTCTCCATGTACAGAGTACCTGGGCCGCCTTATGACAAAGGTTGTTGAAACACGTTTCCATGGTCTAATATAGTGCTTGCATTTTCACACAGCTCCATCTGTTCTTCACTAGTTCAGTCAAGACTGGATTATGGCAAGGGCCATGCATGCACTTGCCATATTACCTTCACCTTTATCTGCAGAGATTACAAAACTCAGCAACCCAGGTCACTGACTGGTTTTCAACACTGGGGCATGTGTCACTGACCCACAGGTCACTGTAATGACTGCCAGTGATTCGGCGAGTCCTGCTGCTTAAACTCTCACGTTTGATTTATCTGTCCATTTTGTAGACCAGTTACAGATTTTAAGAGCCAAAACGGAGCGTAGCTGACAAGCAGAGCTAGGTGGTCAGCCCAGCTCCATTTGTTGATTATCAAAACATACATGAAAGCATGGACATTTGTGTAGCCCTTCTAGTTCAGGCTCTACCATAATGAAGTCCATTACCACTGCAGTTGAAGATCATTGAAAATCCCTTGACTTTCCATAATTCTTAAATATCCAGTAGCTTTCTACACTGGTTTATTCATGCTAAAATCCTCAGAAGAAAAACGGTGGATTTATCCTCGCTTCAATGCAACCGCCTTTCAGGATAAATAGGCCAGATTTGAGCTAAAGATTGTGATTCACACGCATTGGAAGACAATTCTAGTTTTCTGTTAACTTTAATTGCAATTCAAGAACTAGGAGCCAAGGTTACTATTCATTGAAAACATAGGAACAGCAGGACACATGGTGCCAACTTAATGTACTCCACTTTGAACACTTCAAGACGTGTTCAGTTGTAAGGGATATAGCGAGCCTCTTGAACGTTGTCTTGCTGCCTGCTTTGCACACCAGTTGATTTTGCTATTGCTCAGTTCAGGCCACAGTGTGAACAATAAAAGCTGTAACCAAAACTTGAGAACTACAGATTTGAGACTTCCTGTTAATTATTGATTTTTGAAAGCGTGAGATGGTTATAGATCACGTATTAACCTTTCGAGATTATTTTATCTACAGGTACTATAATTGGGTCAAAGTTTCTCTTCTGAAGCAAAGTCACTTTGTAGTTTACTTCATAGTTAGCAAGCTTGTCGTATCCATCTTTGTTTTCTCCAGGTAAAGCCTTCTGTCAGATAGTTGTATTAGAAAGCTGTTGCTGCTGAGTTCTTGGTCTGTGGGTCTTGTGGCAGAATTGTTACGTGACAAGTCATTGGCATGCGCCCACTATAGCTGGAAAGAGAAGGTGTGTTAGGAGTTTGTTTTGGAAGTCTGCAAAGTATATGGTGGAGATTGTATTGTAGGCTTGCTTGATTTAGGGATGAAAGTGATTGAGGAGACTGTGACAAAACATGGATGCCCTTAGAAACGTAAGAATTTCCTTCGAATTTCAGGCAGTTGCTAAGTCACTAGCTTGATGAAAGCTGAGGTCCTATGATTGCTACAGTTTTTGACGAGTGCATAGCTTCAGCTGGATGCATGTTACTTCTTGATAACCTTAATGAGAGCAACAGTGGAGGTGAGAGTTAATCCTGTCAAGTTAAAAATGGGCTCAGCCAAACAGTCCTTTATGCATAAAACCTAGAATTGGAAGTGTAACCAGCATAAGCTCCAGGAAGTAGGAGTTTTCATTACTTCAATTTTTTTTAGTTTTCATGGCAGTAAATCCTACTTTGTCTTTACACGTGGGACGGCTGTTTCAGCATCCTTGGTGTTAGGTGATGCAGCACTACTGCTCACTAAGTTCTAACTCAGATTCTCCCACCTGTTGGTAATACTTAAAAAATGTCTTGATTCTGAATGTCTACTAGTTTTAAGATTTGTTTTGTTTATTCAACTGCCCATGTCTTGCTTGTTTTAGTAGACTTGCAAGGGTGAATTACAACTTGTTTTGGTCCGAAAATAAACTGGTAGGACCACAGAATAGATGTTAGTAAAATTAGGTCTGCCACCAAGACCCGGCTAGGCTTCATCAAGCCGCTGGTTGTTGACTTCCATTGACGTCTTACTGTTAAATATTGTGATAATTTATAGTAGTTTTAGGTCTTTCGTGGAGAAGTGTACTAACACTTTATGTCCTATGTTGCAAGATTCAATGCCTACTATAAACAAAAGGCATCTCGGATGTTGTACTTTGATAAATGAGAACTGCTGCAATTCTTTTAGGCTTTTGCTATTTTCCAAGAACTGTACATTTTTTGTGAATGTGACAGTTTCTGCAGTTTTAGTAAATCTACACGTCCAGCGTTATCTAGGAGTCCATATGCATCAGAGAAGGTGAGGCGGATTAGGGTGTGACAGTTAACGTGATCTGCAAGCAAAGTGTTACCCCACACATATTCCAGAATGCTTCCTCTCTTTTGTGCTGTTTGGTGCAACCTTGGGTAGGCTGTAGACGTTTCAGATAGTCTAGGTGTTCGGGGTGATATATCACCTTTACTTGTGTTTTTGGCATAATCTACAGGCTCATTCCAAGGTTATTTCAAATCAGATGGGACTTGGGTGTATTTTTTGAGCCGTAGTATGTTAATCGTTAGCTGCTTACCCACTTGGAAAGCATTCAAGAACCAAAGAAATGCAAGATGCAAATACAGACCGCTAGTCATCCCCAAACTGGAAAAAAGGACAAAACCTTTTAGCAACCTTTTAACCAAACATTCTTCTGTCAAGCGCTGAGATTTTGTGATGTCTGCTGGACTTCAGAATCAAACCCACCTGCTCCCATTCAGGTGAGATTTAAATATTAACCTTTTCATAATCCCCCTGTTTAAGTGCCAGGCAACAGGTATAACAGAGCTGGGTAGCGGAGGACTACAAATGTTTGCCACTCACTTCAAGAAAATCCCTCCAATGCAATTGGCATGGTTGTAGCATCTCTGTGAAGGCGGCAGGAAGGGGTGCTTTGCACTGCAATCCACAGTTGATATATTTGATTGGGAACTTATTGGGGGGGCTGATATCTCTGACCTTCATCACCGAAATGCAGTGCTTAATTTATGCTTGTTGTTTCCGGTGCTGAGCACCGGCACTTATTTTTGAGGGCCGACGCTTATTGTTCTGCCTCAAGCATTTGCTGCAAGCAAAAGACACATTTGAGAAAGATGGAGGAAGAGAAAAACAAAAACACGTCACAATGGGCGAAAGCAGAAAGCTGCAAGAGTGAGCTGAAGGGGCACTGAGTGGCTTTCAATGTATTGAAGAGGCCCGAGATGGCTTCAGGATTACGGTACTCAGTATTCTGTCCTCGCACATTTAATTGCAGCAGCTGCGTGTTTTAGGGGAGAGCTCTGAGCACGGCACGTTTTTATTTACTACCTAGAAATGCTGCATTGAGGGGGTTAAAGAAAAATGACAACGCTCTATTTGTCCCAGGTAAAGCAAACTACAGCTCCGTTATAACTGAGGCAACTAGAAGCAGGCAGTTGTTGCAGCTACCAATTTAGCACGCTTTAGAGGTGGCATGGGAATCTGTTGTTTGCTACGTTGGTATTTTTTATCAGCCAAAGTGCCAGATAGTCGACTTCGGTGCTGCAGGTGTCATGAGGGCCTGTGGTTTAGTGTGACAATCTCTGTAAACTCTAGACTCGAGTCTGGATTTTTTTCTGAATTGTGGAAATGGTATAGCTTCCTCATTTAGGCAAGGGAGTGGGGACCAGTATATCTAGAAAATGGGAATGCAGCTACTTTATCCTCATTTAGACGATCACATCGCTGGACACCATTGTAGATTGTCCCCTGTAATGGAGAAGTTCAGGGATGGCTGTCCATGTTGAAAGGATAGGGAGCGTGTTCTGAGTTTTTCTATTTAAAGACCTTGGAAGAGGTGGTTCCCTGGGATCTTAGATATTTGTGGCCTGGATAGCAGGAGTGTGTAGGCGTGGAAAATGACATTGCTTGCTGTGGAGCACTGGTTCTCAAGTTGTTGGCTGGAGCAACTGTTAATAAATTGCAGTGCAACAAGCCTGTTAATATCTGTAATATTATGGACATTTTAGTGTGCAGAAATGCGTCATGTTTGAGCGGTTGAATGGTTCTGATCCCCACTTGTTCCCAAGGTGTGCTCTGGAGCTCTCTGGGTTTACAGCCAGTATGGTGGTTGAAACTGTGCACTTGTGTGGTCTATATGGCTGCTCTTCGTGAACGAGGGAAGGCTACCATGGAATACTGACTTAGTAAAATGACTCAAGCAATAAATATGTTTGAATTTTATATGCCTTTATGAAATAAGTTTAACAAAGGTTTATGCAGTTTGGAAGGACTGCTGTGAGTACAATGCACTTCGTTAACGTTTTGGGAAGAGATTTTAGAATGTGAGTCTGCATAAGCTTGAATTGGACTTCTACTCTTGATAGGTTCTCGAATATATCTAATGCACTTTTAACGCACGTTCTACTTTATAGTTGTTCCATAGCATTACTTTGCACTAAATTAGATGACATTCTATTTGCAATTTAATAAAGTTTATTCTGGCACAGTCTATGATGTCACTAATTTACAGTGGATGATGCTAATGGTCAATGACGAGTGTAATTCACCTGTTGCCTTTGTTCTTGGTCGATGAATTGGTGTTTTAACTTTTAGTGCCTTACACTGCTCAATTGTAAAGTAAAAAACAAAAAGTGAAAATATTTTATTAACATGAAGGGTTGCCCTTTGAATACTTGGAAGAGCATCCCTCAACCAGAGATTTGTGAGCTCATTTGTAGTTTTGGAAGCATTTCTGTAGTATAGAGCTCAGAAATCTGCATGTAAACCATTTTGTGTGTGTGCTGCTAGATCGTTTCATGCCCCATGTTAATCTACCAGTGTTTTTAAAGTGGCAGGTTTTGCTGTTGTTTTGCTATTTTTGTGTTAGCCAAGGCCTTTTGATTTTACTAAAAGCATTATGCATATGTTGCACTATACGTAAGTAGACGTTAATCTATTCATACTTATACTGTATGCAAGTATGTTCTCCCGTGCTTACCAATAGGCTAATGAATGAACAGGGCTGGCTAAAAACCTCAGTCATTCAAATTTTTCTTCCGTCTACTACAGCATGGGGCAGTGGAACAGCTCACTTTAGGGCAGCCGCAGGGAAATGTATTTTGAGAGGCCCAAAAACTATAATGATTTCAGCTAATGTTTATTTTTTTTATATAAGCGAGAGCAGGCCAGCACTTCTAAAATAAAGTTTAAAAAAAAAAAAATCAAAATAAACATTGACAAAGGCAAGTGCTTGTATTGATTGTACCACACCCATCATATCGAGCACCTACTACAAAACTTCATTAAAAAAAAAAAATAAACACTGCTGCTGTTGCTTTGCTTGCAAATTGTTTTGCCCCCTGCTGACTAGTCAGTATAGTCATCTGGCTGATGCCATGCTCGATTTTATCAATACTAACTATGTGACATTTGCACTCTATGTTTAGGGTAACAGTTGATAACTTGCACAATACCCATGGAAACCTTAACTCACTCACGAAACGCAATGCTTTTGTCTTCACCGATGAAATTACAAATGTAAATAATTGTCCAGATGACATGTATACCACATTACCCACAACAGTATGAAAGTGCGTGTTGGGTCCAATTTTGTTTTTATTGTACACCAACAGTCTTGACCCCTTTTTAATCTTACATGGACAGGATATGCCCAAGGTGAACGAAACATCTTTACCCACTTGATTATACGCTAATGACTCTGAGATACTGGCCCAGACCCCTGTGGGTTTGAAAGTCCTCATTCAGAAACATATTAAGTTGATGAATGACCTTGATACTAACCTATCCAAAACGTTTTATGTTCGTCAAAACATAGAAACATTCAGAGTATTGTGTAATAAGGGTAGAGTAGGTAAGTCGTTTCCCTAGAAACTGTGTCCGTGCATATCCATCAGGTGTTTGAACTTCTCCCAATCTGTTGGCACACTGGTGATTTTGCACACAATATAGGAAACAAGCCCAAGAAGCCCATGCTGGAAGTATATAAATGTAGCTGTCTGCGCGTTTTAACCTTTGGGGCAAGGTTATGGGGTTACTGCCGAACTAAACTTATTTAAGGGGAAGATAACCACTTTTGTAAGCATTTGCTAGGGGTACTGCAAGGCAGCCCCACTTTGTGCACAATGACCCGGGGTTGGGATATGTGTCAGACCATATTGTATTTGACCCTATGTTATTTGGCTGTTCGTATGGTCTAATCCTAGTACATTTGTCAGTCACAAGATTATATAGAACTGTTGCATGTGACCTGGGTCACACCATACCTTTCATTGAGCATATTGCTCACATATTGAGAAGACCCGAGTTATTCACTAACTCCTCTGTCATTAAGAAATGTGAAATTGCCTGGGCAAAAAACAACAGTACAGGGAAATTTACAAGTAGAGAAGGCAAGGAGCTCCTTAAAACTATTGTAGGGGAATACTTAATTTAATTCTAAATTTAAACATGCACGTAATACCATAGGCACAGGATCGACTCGCCTACTGCATCTTTCACAACTGCATATGTCATGCCGTCTACATCGGATTGCTTATATCTTCCAGGAACATAGGCTGGTCATGCTTCAAGTTAAGGATTCTGGACTAATAACAGATCCATTATATTGTGAAGAAAAAATAAGTGGTGCAGGTGATATATATCGGAACCCTTTAAGTTAAACAAATTTGCACTCAAATGTTCTCTCCATCGAAACGGGGGTTACCAGAAGCGTGAAACCTATACCCTGAGAGACCACAAGCTATTTGTACAGCTGTGCTTAGATCACATAGCAGCGCAGCTACCTGAATCTGCAAACCTCACGCTGGGTAATCTGAGTCTGTACTTGAACAGACACGCTGATCCACTAATATCCATCTTCATGATATTAGCATAGCACCTACTGAATCAAACAAACATGCGGCAACGCGTCCATATGAAATGGTCAGTTCCAGATTTACAAATGAACAAATGGTGAGACTGGTTATGTTGAATAGACCAATTAAAGATCCCTCTGTCATTTTCAGCTGATGAAATGACTCTTGACTACATTGTGAGACTGAATGGAACTGAGGAGCACAAAGTTAATATGCTTTTCCCACAGTGTCATTATGAAGAGCTCTTACAAACATTTTGGTCTTACGTATTATTTACATAGAAACTGGAAGTTTGGATTTTTTCAGTGGATATCCGCTCTTCTTTTTTGTACAACCACATTGTGGTGAAGAGCGGGATACATGCATCAACACAATAACCCGAGGAGCTGATCAGAAAAGTCAGCGCATTCTGAATGTAATATTAAACACTAGAAATACTGTTTTACTTTTAATGTCTTAAGAGTACTGACTTCAGGCTGTGTGCAAAGCTGAGGGGCTGTGAGAGGTTGTTACTAGTAACAAACTTTGGAAATCTGGTTTGAAGTATTGATGGAGGCTGCTGTTGTGGGACTGATCTCACTGGGTTACATGGGGTTCAGGATGTGACCATTTTGATGTTCTCCACAGGAGCGGGAAAATGAAATTGCAGCACTGGAAACCATCAACAACGGAAAGTCCATCTTTGAAGCCAAAATTGATGTATACACTTCATGGCAGTGTCTGGAATACAGCGCTGGTCTTGCAGGCAACTTGTCAGGTAACCCCACCCTTTCAGATGAGACTGTGGGAGATATGCAAAAAAAAAAAAACGAAATAATGGGGCAGAGCATCTGTTTTAAGGCACTCTGGTGTTTCCTAGCTGCAGGTTACATCCCATTGTACTAAAAGACTGCATAATGAAAGATGCCTCTGCTCATCATAGCCTTCCCTTTGCTGTGCAGTGCTGTGACCCATCTCCACTGGATTTAAATATTGACTATTTTGTTTATGCCCTAGTGATAATGTACTCCAGCAGGATGAAACCAGGTCTCTGTTCGACATTCTAGCAGGATTTCAGCTCTTAGTCTCTTGCAGACCAACATATGCAGATGTATTTGTCAGGCCGCAGAGTGCATCGTTTTGCTTCGGACATCATTTATTGCCTTGCTTTTTCTCACCTTGTATTTGGCTATAGTGAAAATATTCTGCCATTTTCTCCAAGTTTGTGACCCTATGTAAGCAAAAAGTATCTTATCGCAGGCTTCATGTTCCCACACTTACTATTGCCAAGCAAACCTAACCGCGTAGTGCCCAAAGTAAATTCCCATCACCCTGTGTATAAATCTTAATTGTGGACAGAGGGATCCACTAAATGTGCTCTGTAGCACGTATATTGTGTACATGTTACATCAGTGAGCAAAACAGTGGTTTGCAAACATTTTCCTGTTTCAGGGAGCCTGAGGAATGCGTGGCTTACCAATTTATCATCCCTCACAAATTTGCTTTACCTTAGTTTCAGTTCAGCACAGTGGGTCGGCTATAGGTTTACATCCTTTGCAAAATCCTGCTATTGTTTGTGTTCTAAAGAGCATCTTGTTTAATAAAATAAAAAAAATGAGTTGATTTCTTTCAGAAAATTAGTAGGATTCTAATAACGAGCATTGGAAAAGCCAATAAGTTTAGTCTATACAAGAGCTATTGGCCTTGGCAATGTGTTTTGCCTAGAGGCTGCCGCCACAAATTTCAAAGGGAGGGGACACAGACGGAGGGAGGTAAATAAAATAAAAAACATTTTAAAAAAAATACGTTTACCTTTCCGCTCTCTCCTGCCGCCTCGCTCCTCTTCCTTCAATGTGGTGTCGTCATAGCGAAGGAGCCACCCCTGGTTTTGCCATGTTGTACACCAGTGTGACTGCTTTTCAGCATGGCTAAAAGTTAGTGGCATGGAGTGTCAGAGTAGAGTGGGGGAATAGAGTGTCGTAGAGTGGATTTGTTTGAATGTCGTAGAGTGGAGTAGGGGGTGTAGAGTTAAGTGGTTCAGTGGCATATTGTGTCGTAGGTTGGAGTGGATTGAGGGAGTGGGGTGGAGTGTGTTGGATGGATTGTCATGGGGTGGATTGGATTGGGGTTATAGGGGTGGGTTGGATTGGAGTGGGGTAGATTGGGTTGGATTGGAGTGGGGTAGATTGGGTTGGATTGGAGTGGGGTAGATTGGGTTGGATTGGAGTGGGATAGATTGGGTTGGATTGGAGTGGGATAGAGATTGGGTTGGGTTGGAGTGGGGCAGATTGGGTTGGGTTGGAGTGGGGCAGATTGGGTTGGGTTGGGTTGGGGCAGATTGGGTTGGAGTGGGGCAGATTGGGTTGGAGTGGGGCAGATTGGGTTGGATTGGAGTGGGGCAGATTGGGTTGGATTGGAGTGGGGCAGATTGGGTTGGATTGGAGTGGGGCAGATTGGGTTGGGTTGGAGTGGGGCAGATTGGGTTGGGTTGGAGTGGGGCAGATTGGGTTGGGTTGGAGTGGGGCAGATTGGGTTGGGTTGGAGTGGGGGTGCATTGGGTTGGGTTGGAGTGGGGGTGCATTGGGTTGGGTTGGAGTGGGGGTGCATTGGGTTGTAGAGGGGTGGATTAAAATGGGTTGAGGTTGGTGGGCTCGGGGTGGTTTGGTTTGGAGTTATAGGGGTGTATTGGATTGGAGTGGGGTAGATTAGATTAGTTTGGGGTGGGGTGGATTAAATTGGGTTGGAGTAGGGTGAAGTAGATTGGTTTGGAGTCAGGTGAAGTGGAGTGGGGGTGCATTGTATTGTAGTGGGGTGGATTGAAATTGGTTGAGCTGGATGTGATTGGGGTGGATTAGATTGGACTAGGGTGGTTTGGATTGGAGTGATAGGGGTGGATTGGAGTGGATTAGATTGGGGGGAGTGGATTGAAATGGGGTGAGGTGGATGAGATTGGGGTAGACTTGAGTGGGGTGGATTGGATTGGGGTGGGTAGTTTGGATTGAAGTGATAGGGCTGGGGTAGATTGGAGTGGGGTGTAATGGATTTGGGTGGGGTATATTGGATTGGGATAGAGTGGTGGATTGGAGTGAGTGGGGTGAGATGGATTGGATTGAGGGAGATTGGCGTGGGGTTGATTGAAATGTGGTGAGATGGATTAGAGTGGATTGCATAGAGGTGGGGTGGATTGGAGTGGGGTGGACTGGGATGGGGTAGGGTGGATTTGAGTGGGGGTAAGATGGCTGGATGGATTGTATTGGAGTGTGGTGGACTGAATTTGGGTGGGGTGGACTGGGGTGGGTTCCATTGAGGTGAGGTGGATTGACATGGGTTGAATTGGACTGCAGGCTGGTGGACTGGATTGCAGTGGATCAGATTGGGGTGGGGTGGATTGGAGTTGGGTAGATTGGATTGAGTGGGGTGGGTTGGACTGGATTTACCCCAGGGTGACCACTTAAAGCCTAATCCTCCCCCCCCCCTCCCTAAAAAGGCCTAATCCCCCTCCCCTCGCCCTTACCTCGCTGTCCTCAGGATGGCAGGCATGTAGCTCTCCAGGCAGGCAGCTCATAAAGAGGAAATGGAAAAGTCTTTCTGTTTCCTCTAACGATCATGATAGCCTTTACCACACCTTCACCATGCATATGCCCTAAACACCAATACCAGGCATATGCCCTTACCATGCATGCTTTTACAACAAAATTTGTTGTAAAGGCGTGTAGTAAAGACATGTGTTGTGAAAAATGTTTGGCTAAGGCTATGTTTGGTAACGGGCATTCGTTGTAACACATGCATGGTTGAGGCTATTCGTGGAACAGCCGCATAGTAAGGCTGTTTCCTATTGTGGTGGATTGGAGTGGGGTGGATTGGATTGGAATGGGGCGGATAGTTTTGGATTGGAGTGGGTTGTCTTGGGATTGGAGTGGTGCAGGGTGGAGTTGGGCAGATTGTTTTGGATAAAAGTGGGGCAGATTGAAATTGATTGGAGTGGGGCAGGTTATTTTGGATTGAAGTGGGGCAGATTGAAGTAGTGCAGATTGTTTTGGATTGGTGGGGCAAGTCAAAGTGGTGCAGATTGTTTGGGATTGGAGTGAGGCAGATTGTTTTGGAATGCAGTGGGGCCGATTGGAGTGGGGCAGATTGTTATGGATTGGAGTGGGGCAGATTGTTATGGATTGGAGTGGGGCAGATTGTTATGGATTGGAGTGGGGCAGATTGGAGTGGGACACATTGTTTTGGATTGGAGTGGGGTGAATTAAAGTGGGGTAGATTGTCTTGGGGTGGATTAGAGTGGGGTGGATTGAGTTGGTGTCGGGTGGGATGGATGGGAGTGGGGTGAATTGGGATGGAGTGGGGAGGAGTAGATTGGATTAGAGTAGGGTGGGACAGATTTGGGTGGGACAGATTGTTTTGGATTAAAGTGGGGCCGATTGGAGTGAGGTGCCCTGGAGTGGGACCGATTGTTTTGGATTGTAGTGGGGCAGATTGTTTCGGATTGGAGTGCAGCAGATTACATTGGGACAGATTGTTTTGGATTAGAGTGGGGCAGCTTGGAGTGGGGCAGCTTGGAGTGGGGCAGATTAGATTGGGGTAGGTTGGGAGGATTGGGTTGGAATGGATTGGATTGGGGGGGTGACTCGTTTGGATTTGAGTGGTGTGGATTGGTGTGGGAGTAAAGTGGGTGGATTGGAGTGGGATGGATTGAGGTGTACTGCACAATCATTAAAAAAAATTACACCTTAAAAAGAAAGTGTTGCTTTGCAATGTTTTGAACATGTTAAACGTCATCGTTTGAGAAGAGCCTCCACAAGCAAAAAGCAAATATAAACATGAGGGGAAATTGAGAAAAGACGACTTGGCAAAATAAAAGAAAGTTAGCTTTGAAAAATAAAACTTTGCACATTTGTTTGTCCTACTCGGCATGTTTTTGCCAGCTACAAGCCTTCTGTTTGCTGGGCACTAGAAGGTAAAAAGAACAAAATAGTACCTTGATCAAGTTGGGTGCAGAGGACGGGCACTAATTAAGTTCAATTGATAAGTGCTCGGCCCCTGCTCCACACAGATTGACGGAAATGATGCCAGCAGTGCCATGACCAATTACGAGGCTGTAAAGAATAGTGCCATACAAACCAACAAATGGTGAGCAACAGGCTGTCTCCAAGCCCCTTAATGTACACAACAGAGTTTCGCAAGCCAGACACATGCACTAGCACTCGCACTTGCAGGCTCGACCCTAAAAAGGGTGTATTTGATGTACATCATATTTGAATTTACTTGTGTCATTTTTTTTAGTTTACTTAATTGTTTGTTCCATGTATTTTGAAAGGGATAACTTTTTGTAGGTTTAGACTTTAGTTCTATTTTGAAGGTCTGCCATTCACTGTGCTCACAACCTGTATCACATACTGCTGTGGGCTTCACAATAATGGGCTTTTCTGAATAATCATCTGACCTCATCCAGCCAAATGGCAGTTTTATGCTCTGTCTTTGCCATAAAAGCCAGTACGTTTCGGTTTTACAGCTGATTCCCTCCAGCTTTACAATTTTCCTGCATCCTCATGAAAATGCAGGTTTGTGTTGGTTTTTTTTTTTTCCATGCTATGAACTTTTTTTTCAATGTGATTTCTTCCCACAGGTCAACACGTTCAGCTTCCTGGTGGATCATTTGCTTACACGAGGCGAGAGCCACTTGGGGTGTGCGTGGGAATTGGTGCCTGGAACTACCCTTTCCAGATAGCTTGCTGGAAGTCTGGCCCTGCTTTGGCTTGTGGTAAGGGCTACTTGCAGATCGAGCTACTGAGCTGCCATATTTAAACAAACTGTTGCCATGTGAGATGCAGCATTTCACACACCTATATAGCACTGTACAGGAATATCTCCTCTTAATATTTTTGATAAGAATGTACACTACAGTATATTTTTAGAAATGACTCTGTACTGGATATTTTGTAACGTGCAATGTAGATGCATTTTTGGGGTTTAGAGATAAAGGTCCAACTCGGATATTAGGTTCTGTTCCCTTGTGTTTTTTTTAGTCCTTGTAAATTATTAGCCATAAGCTGGGATACTTAAAAATGACCCGTTTAATCAAACGTTCATTTTTTTGCCATTTTTTTCTTTACAAACATACTTTTGATACATGCCAGTTTTAAATCAATTTGTGCTAATGTATTTGGGACAGCCTTAAATGTGTTTTGCTTCTTGGATTTTCAGCGAATCTGGACAGCCTGGATGGAGTAAAGAAACACCCTTGTCCAATCTACCTTCACCCTTCCTCCTCCATGACCATGTAACTCTGAAAGTTCTCCAGAAGGTCAGGGAGAGCTCTTGGTGTTAAGCGGTGTTAGCAGCTGCTAAGAAATCCTTTCCCAACAATACAGTGTAAAATCCAAATTGCTGGGGTTCTGTCACTTAGCTTGTTGAAGAACATCACACACTTACATAATCATTATACAATATCACAAGCACACTGAGAAGGGTGCAGGTGAAAGTTGGCAGCATCTATCTAGCAGACACAGAGGCCTACCGTAATACGGCAGGGCAGTCTTTCTCCATGGCCAGCAAGGCCATTAAGAGATACCTGGGCCCATATTACACATGGGGGGGCTGCCCTGGTCTGTGACGCATCTTTAGGTGGGTGTGCCTTGTGCAGACCAGCTTAGTGCACTTCATTACAATGAATTTGCTGTTCCAGTGCAGGCACAAAGCCATGCCTGCTCTGGGAATAGAGTAGTAATTAATGGCTGATTAGATGTTTGAAGCCACATGTCAGCAGCGACTTTCAGCAGTTCAGAAAGCGTGGGAGATGAGCGATCTCCTGTCGGCATGTACAGTGAGTGATTGCACTCGCCTAAATGTAAATGCTTCGGATTAGGCCCTTGGTAGCCCCTTTCTACCCTTCCTGGAGTGTGCGAGTGGGCCCTTACTTTGTGCTACCTCTGTGCCTAGTAATTACGGCTCCTCTTAACTGCCTCTTTGCTTCTACGCCCACTGTTATAATGGAGTGCTGTAGTGGGGTGTGACCGCTTGCAAATGTGGGACCATTCCCTTGAGATAGTACTGGTGTATATTTAGCAGTGGTGCACTCTGCATTACAGAAGGGGCAGTGCAAGCATATTCGCCCCTTCTGTGATACCAAGGCGTCCATGGGACGCACACAGTAGATGCACACACCCTTTGCGTCCCCTGGGCACTTCTGATAATGTGGTGCCTGGTGACATAGATAACCTGCATCTCTTATTGGTGCACTATGCATGGAGCCTAACCACTTCCCACTGCAAGGGCAGACTCCAGGAAGTTGAAGCCACATTTGAATCATTCCCCAGAATGTGCCATTTAATTATACAAGGTTACCTGAGCTACCCCACTGCTATTCTGCCAACACTCTGCTACAAAAAGGCTTCTTCCGGAGTCATATGAATTTAGCAAGCTATTGCTGTAAAGCGTCTTGGCCTGTGGTTAAGGTACCCAGGCTGCCTTTCTCCTCCTCGATTTCTTCTAAACGGTTCTGATATCGGCCCACATGTTGAGAATAAAGAAGAACCCGAGTGTAAGACTAAGGCAAAGTTACTTATAAGGTGATTTTGTTTCTTTCTGTCCGTAAATGTATGTAGATCTGCAGCTGTGCCCAAAGATTGGAAAGGTTTGGGCATAATTATGCGCATGACCTTAATTTGTATGTGCTGTTTCAGTGATAGGCTGTGGCTTCTATGTAGTGCAGTGGTGATGTTTGCAATTCTGCATATGTTCATTAAGAGTTGGGGTGCTGATGTGTTTTATTCATTTGCGAATTGTTTATGGTTTTAGCATGCATACCGGAGTAAATGGCATTACAGTAGTCCATTGCCATCACAAGAACCAGTAAATACAATGTAGTATGCAAAGGTCAGCTCTGTAAGGCTACCTCTAATTAGGCTTGTGTGTTGAAAAACATTTTTGACAAGGTTGTTGATGGTAGGGACGCAAGACACATTAGAATTTAAAACATCCCAAAGGTTTCTCAATGTATGGCAGAAGTGGTATATCCAGAGAAGTCTGCATGTTGAGTGGGAAACTGTGGTTGGGTCCATAAGCAGTATTTCTGACCTGAAAGTGTTGAGGCAGAGCGTGCTTTGATTCATCTAGTCTTCAGTAGCCTGAGATGAGTTTGCTCTTGGCAACCGATCCTTCCTGCAGCTTTAAATTCAGCTGTCTTTAAAAAAAAATTTTTTTTTGTTAAAAACATTTTATTGATTTTAACATGCAACAGTTACCTGAGGGCAGGTGCCTGATTTGTGCAAATATTGCCACGCTATTATGTCCTTTAGTGAAACCTCAATTGCACTATTGCAAATAGTCCCTCACTTTATATTTCTGAGGACATCCCCTTGATGTGTATATGTGGCCCATCGACTTCACACAGTAGTCCATGCAGTAGGTCCACTCCTTGATGGAAAGTCCCTTTTCCAGCTGTCAGTGAATGGCAATTGCATACCTCGCTATTAGCAGTCCCATTGCTGCAAAAATCTTGTGGCACAACAGAATACCCCCCACCCAGGCCACACCACCACTCACCTCCTGTGCTTTTGGCCTAAGAGCACCATCTTGGGACCAGGTATTATGAGGCTGCCTACAAATTGGGCCCTCTATACAGGGCCCTTATTACCTTATAAGAGGGCAACCCCATATCATGTATTAGAAGGCGCCTAACTCCACTCTGCATCTTGGAAAATGATGGTGTAGGTGTGTTTGGGGGAGGGGGGGTTATGGGGAGAGGTCTATACCAGACTTAATTTTACCAAATCGAGTTGGACTATAATAAACCTGGTGCAGGTGTATGAATCTTAATCATGTGGGTTACATTCAGGAAGGGTCTGAAGTTCAGGTGCCTGAGCTTCTAAAACATGGTGTAGTTTAGATAATGGTAGAATTGCATTGTGTGCATATAACAGGTATCTGGCAGAAAAAAATAAAAATGATCTCATATGGTCGCCCACCCAGATATCTCCCAGTTTGGATATCTTAGTAAGCTCCCAGGGGCAAAATTCTTGCAGCATCAATGTATTTAAGCCAGTTACCACATCACAATGGAGTTTCAGCTGTCAAGACTCCCTGCCACTTGCTCCACTTAAGGTGTTAGTGGCAACAGGATAATACGGTATTTGTCCCTGAGAGGAAGTTCTTTGACATGTAGAGCCTTATGTTCATACAATGGGTTCAGTAAAAGTGGGCTCAATTTGCATACCAACTTTTAACAAATAACTTTATTTGCAAACCGACACGTTCAGACATGTTGGTTCATAAAATTCTGATTCGTAGGGGGGGTCACAGTTTGACCTACCGCACTAATATGCATGAGGTAGGTCATAAATTGTGACCCACTATGAATCGCTGCCATCACAGGGTTGTTGGCCTGCTGGCGCCAGCAGACCACCATGTCTGTGATTATTTTTTTATTTTTGTAATAATACACTGCCTATTTTCCCTAAAGGAAAACGTGATGTGTTTAAAATTTAATCAAAACAACAAAAAAAAGCGTTAGAAGTTTCAAGAACTTTGTTTTTTTTTTTTACAAGTAAGCAGTGATCCCAGGGACCACTGCTGACTCCTAAAAAATGTTTTTTACACCATTCATAATCGGAATGCAAATGCGTTGCCACCTCCTTCTGAGTTGTCTGTGACCTGTCAATTATTTGTATAACATAATAAATTGCAAATTGGAAGGGATGCCCTAAATATGCTCCTTTTAATTTGCGATTCAGTATGCTGTCGCAAACCTATTTTGAGGTTTGATAGCAAGTTACTGAATCTCAGTTTAGGTTTTGAACATATCCAAGGCAATTTGCACTTGTGAAGGCTCCGATTTTGCAACACTTAGCCTATGCAACAGCAAAGTAGCTTTAAACATAAGGCCCATAGTTGGGTTATATAATAGATTGAGCATGCAATGTGTCTATACGTTCCAGCTCAGAGCTACCATTTGGGTGGGCATGGTCTGCAAACTGCCAGTCTTTAATATGTACAATTTTGCAGGCCCAATAATATGGGTTAATGTCCGCCAACCTAAACCCACAGTCGTATGGGGATAGTATACATTTTCAGAAACCAATTCAGTATTGCTTCCCTGTTCACAAGAACGTCAAGAGTGCTGATTGAAGCAATTGAAATGACTTTTGCCGAATGTCATGTGAACACCTTTGCAGCAGGTATAGCAGACTAGGTAGGGAGATAATTACTAGACCTTCTGCTCTGCTAGTATGATCGGAATACCTAAATATTTAAAATTGTTGGTTGCTACTTTTAAGGTGACAACTCTCCCAAGTCCACTGTGGTCATCAGCCACTGCCACATATACAGACTTCATTCAGTTAACTGTCAACCCAGCGGTTTTCCCTTAAATCTGCAGTATATTTGTAAGTGTAGGGTTAAAAGCCTCTGCATTCTGATTGTAGATTAAAATACTGCCTGCATAGAGAGATATTTGGTAGTCTTGTGCAGTTGCCCATCTGAATCCACTCATAAGTGCATCTTTCTGGATCACTTTAAGAAGTGCTTCTATAATCTGAGCAACAGGAAGGGGTAAGAGGGAGCATCCTTGTCACATAACCCCGTTTTATTGGAAGGGGAAGCTAGAAGTCCAGCATTTCCCTATGGTTTACTATTGAGGGTTTGCACATATTGTCTGAACAGCGGGCCGAAGTTCATTCTTTCCAGCAGTAGAAACATAAAGGTCCAGTGCAGACTTAAAGGCTTTTTCAATAGTCAATTAAGTCCAGGGCCCTACAGTCATCAGGAGATTTAAATCGTGGAAGGACAATATGAAGTCTTCAGAGGTTGTGGCCTGTGCTGCACCCAGCATAAATCCAGTTTGGTCATTATGAATCGGGTTGTATATAATTCCAACAAGCCTACTGGCCAAGCCTTTGACAAGTATCTAAGCCGTATGTTAGCCTCCATGTTAATAGAGGATATAGGCTGGTAGGGGGCACAGTCAGCCAGGGTCTTGCCCAGTTTGGTATATGTGATTAGTCTCACCCCATGTAGATTGTATGGTAGGGAGCACAACTTGGAGCCCTCCTCGTTCAATGGCAGAAGTTGGGGTTAAGTGAGAAAATTAACGTTTAGAAAAAAACTCAAGTTTGAACATGTTTGGACCATGGGTTTTACCAGTGGTAAGAGCATTAAGTGCTTACTCCAGTATTGGAACTTTCATAGATTCACATGCTTGAATCCTTCCCCGTCGTCGAGATGGGAGTCCCCTGTGTAATACTGAAGCGTTGCTCAAATGCATATAAACACTACATGCATTAGGCCTTTATCTTAGAAATATATCGCAGTCATTCTGTAAAAAGGACCAAACCTTAGAATCCACCGATCAGATTACACCACCCTCCAGAACCCTCCAGTGAGGAGCTGCATTCCCTCAGATTTCCTACCGCAAGTTGTGCTTAGGAGTCTCCTCTGAGCTCTGCTCAGTTTTCTCTCAGATATATTTTTTCTGAGGTGTTTGGATTGATTTTCTTCAGAAATTCTCATCATTTGGGTGCTTTAAACTGAAAACCATGTGAGAGACATTTAAAAAGGGGCTTTTTAGAGCCTGTGCTGCCCGCATGAAGAAGAGGCTACATGTGGATGACCAGCATAAGGACTGTATATACTGTCTCTATTCTAACCGTAAAACCGAAGGTGTGTAGGACATTTTCAACTAAAACTTTAAAAGACAGAGAGGGTCGTCTCCTTTGGCTGCAAAAGATGAAATCTAGAGACAACCCGGTCTCTGGTGATGACAGTTCTTCATTTTCGATGTCTGTCACCAAGACTCCTGTGAAGAGACATGGTGAGGAATCAACTGCCACTGTCGAACCTCCTGAAAAGGCACCCAAAAAATAATCTGCTGGTTCCTCAATAATTCATAGCATTTGTCGCAGTCGGAGAAATCAGAGGGCTCAGATTCCCTATTAACATTTTCTTTTAAAAACCCTCTCTGAGCCCCCAACGCTGCCTTGGCGGATAAAGTATGCATTCAAGAAAACAGCTTCTGCACCGTCGATGGCACCATGGTCGACGGCTCAAGTATCAGCGATGACATCAACCGTTGTCACCATATCTATGTCAACTGCAGCCTCAACAGAGTCCTCGTCGACGGTCTTCTCATCGTCGTCGACGGTGCGCCCCATTTTGTCACCATGTCTACAGTCTCTGTCGACACTACTTACCTTGTCGGCGATCCTCCCGTCGACTACACCTCTGTCAATTACACTTCCGTTGACGACACTTCCGCCTACAAAGAGACAAAAGACAGTCTACATTGTCTCTTTCCCTGTCAACGGAGCAGATTGGGCTAAAAAAGATTGCAAAGCTTTGTCTGACCCCATCCCTTACATCTCCAAGTAAGGTGTCTAGACTGTTAACTTCACACCTTTTGGATGAGGATGACTGGGATGATAAGCTATGTGGGGTGGCCAGAAGTCCTTCACAATTAAGTGCCAAATGTCAGGAATACTCTGATGATGATTCATACTATGACCAGTATTACGAGCAGCAAGGGCTGGTATGTCTACCTTCCGGCCTAGTGTCCGATTTGCAAGCAATGTTCGCAGATTACAGGGAGCGTTTTCCACCAATACATACATCTGTGCAGCAGCCAACAATTCCCACCATACCATCAACCCCTCAGCAGTTTTAGCAGCTGCAGGTGCTAACTCCTCCTCGGCCACGGGCTTTCCACCAGACTGTACCTGTGCAAGTACAAGCTTCTTCGGACGAATAAGGTGAGGAGGGAGAACTCCATACACCACAAGATGAATGGGATGAATATATAATTCCAGCGCCTGCCTCTCCTGGAACACCTACAGTGGAATCTCCTCCTGAGGATAACAGTGGTTTTCACAACCTGCTGGAAAGGGCAGCCACACAATTTGATTTACGGATGCCTGCAACTCAGCAGGACTGTTTCCTGTATGTTTTCAAAGAGCCTCACAGGAAAATGGTGAGAGCTATTCCAATAATTGACCATGTTTGGATTCTGGCATCAAAAATAATGTGTAACCTTGCAAAGGTACCTGCAGTGTTAACTAAATTGGATATGAAGTACAAGTCAACAGATGATACTCCTGCCTGCCTAACGGGCCACCCAAAACTGGACTCCGTCATCACACAGGTGGTGCAACGGTGCTCCAGAATTCCTTCTACACCATTAACTACGCCACCAGATAAGGAAGGGCGGTGCCTCGATAACATCGGGAAGCGTTTTTCCTCAATGTCTGCTATTGTGGTACGAGCTGCCAGTTCTCTAGCGCTCCTTGGCAGATACAATAGGCAACTGTGGTCGGACATAACTCAGTGTTTGAAGAACTCCCGGAGAGGACCAAGGTAGAGACCAAAAAGGTTCTAATGGAGGGACATCGTTCCTCTGCGAAAATTGACTGCGTACTTGACATCGCCTCCATTAACTTTAGACTGCTAGCTGGATCGACAGTTTTGAGGCATCAAGGGTGGCTCAAAGCCAATAATTTCCAACCTGAGGTCCAAACCAAGATTTTAGATCTTCCCTATGATGGAGAGGCGCTATTTGGGAAGCATGTCGATGACGCACTTCAAGCCGTAAAGTCAGACACTGATGCCCCCAGATCGCTGGGCACTCTACAGTATAGGAAAGTGCCTTTTCGTGGACCCAAGGGCAGAGGGAAACCTTCATTTTGTGGAGGATACCAACAGTACAGATATCCATCTTACTCCACCACCTTCCACACTGCCAGGCCCTGATATCTGAAAAGGCAGCCGCCCCCAGCAGCTTACAGCAGACCTTCTCACAGAGGAAAGCCTGGAAGGCAATGACTGTCTTCAAGCACTGGCTACCTCTCGTTCTTCTCTATCAGCTCTTCAGGGAACGCTGAAAGACCATATTCATCGTTGGTGTCAAATAACCTAGGACAAATGGGTACTGGTTGTAATACAATTTTGCCACCCCCTAGACTTCATACAGATACCCGCAGTGACCCCACCGTCCCAGGTGCCACAAAGACATCTGCTCATATTAGAAGCGGAGACCATGTTGAGCAAAGGACCAATAGAAGTTGTACCCTATTCCCAGAGGAGGAGAGGCTTCTACTCCTGCTTCTTCCTGATTCGGAAAAAGTCTTGTTTGTGGAGGCCAATCCTAGACATAGGGGAACTAAACAAATACCTGAAAAAATAAGCATTCTGTATGGCCACATTGCAAGACATCCTACAGCTTTTAAACAGAGCAGACTATGTGGCTTCCCTGGATCTCCAAGACGCCTACTTCCATATTCCCATATACCCAAGACACAGAAAGTTCCTGAGATTCATGGTAGCCGGCAGGCACTTCCAATTCTGGACTCAAGTCCGCACCGCAGATGTTAACCAAATGTCTGGCTCCTGTCGCAGCCTACCTAAGACGCAACCACACCAAATTTTTCCTTATCTAGACAACTGGTTAGTAAAAGCTCTCGACTTCCAGTCAGCACGCATGTCTGTCAGACCGACGTTACGCCTTTTCAAGGACTTGGGCCTCACTCTCAAACAGGAGAAGTCACTACTCACACCTTCAACAAGGTTAGCCTTCCTGGGCGCTATATTAGACACAGAACAAACCAAAGCCTACCCAATGCTGGACAGACAGGAGAAACTAATCTCCCTAGCAGAACGAATTCAAAGAAGAAAGTCTCTTTCAGTTTGACGCTGCAAATCATTAATAGGAATGATATCATCTTGTATAAACCTCATTCCCATTGTCGCCTTCATATGCGTCAAATTCAGGAGGAGCTAGACAAGCAGTGGAAACAAGCGCAAGGATCCTTCGAGGACATAATTCAGATAAGTCCACTCATGATAGCTTCTCTCGATTGGTTGACAATTCCCCAAAACATTTCAAGAGGCCTACACTTCTTACCCCAGATTCCTCCGCTAACCATAACGACAGATGAGTCAATGAACGGATAAAGGGCATGTATGCACGACCTTCGAGTAAGCAGCAAGTGGCCTCCCTCTCATCACACTCTTCATATCAACCTTCTCAAACTGAGAGCAGTTTATTTTGCATTGCAAGCCTTCCTCCCAAGAATTCGCGAATCAGCAGTGGTTGTCCGAATGGACAATACCACTACAATGCACTATATCAACAAACAAGGAGGAACTCGCTTGCACCTACTGTCCTGAGAAGCGCAAACCATTTGGAGTTGGTGCACTCAGTGCACATAACAGCAGAACATGTTCCAAGCCTTCAAAATACCATTGCAGATTCACTAAGCAGGTTAAAGACTTCTCCTCACGAGTGGGAATTGGACCAGAAGACACTGGACAAAATATTCTTCCAGTGGGGGAAACTGAACCTGGATCTTTTTCACAACCTCCCAGAACGCCAAATGCCAATTTTACGCAAGTTGGCATCACCAACAAGGGACGTAGGGGGATGCCTTTTCGATTGCACGGTCAGGGAGTTATGCCTACGCCTTTCCTACAATTCTCCTCCCAAGAGTTATCAGGAAGATCAAGTCAGAACCCTGCCAGATAATTCTACTAGCTCCAATGTGGCCACGTCAGCCTTAGTACACAGAGTGACTGCTACTATCTTCTTGTCCGCCCATCAAGATAAAGCCAATTCCAGAGTTGCTCACCATCAACCAGGGATAAGTAAGACACCCTGATCCAAATCTCTGAGGTTATCTGCGTAGCTCCTGGATTCATGAATTCAGACGCTTAGACATACCAAAGGATTGCAAGGACGTCTTTACTAAAGCCCGGGTGGATAGCACAAATATAACGTACCGCCTAAAGTGGAAACTATTTTGTCTGTGGTGCGAGTCCATGAATATAAACCCTCTCTCCTCAGCCCCGAAAAAGGTCTTACCATACTTGTTGCAACTAGCATGCTTGCCCATGCATCCATCAAAGTTAATCTGGCAGCCATTTCTCGATATAGCCATCTCTGTGTTCGCAAAGGCTTATAAAACAATTCTTGAAAGGTCTTTTCAGATCCTTTCCTCCGGTGAAAGCCCCTCCTCAGGCATGACAACTTAACACAGTCCTAGGCTAGCTGATGAAGGAGCCCTTCGAGCCCATACATAGGGCATACATCAGATACCCCACCTGGAAAGTGGCGCTCCTCCTTGCCCTTAGTTCCGCACGTAGGGTCAGTGAAATCCAGGCTTTTACAATACAGGGACCCTTCTTACAATTTTAAAACAACAGTTATTCTACGCACCAATCCTAAGTTCATCCTGAAGGTGCCTTCGGACTTTCAGATTGATGAACCTGTAGTACTGAAGTTATTCTTCCCAAAGCCTCAGACTGCTGCAGAGAGATCCCTTCAATCGCTTGATCTGAAGAGATGCCTCAAGTTTTAGTTGGACAAGACAAAACACTGCAGAAGAGCAAAGCAGTGATTTATGGCCTTTAGTGCCCCTAGAAAAGGATACCCAGTAACTAAACTGACTTTCTCGATGGAATAAAAATGCAATTGTCTTTTGCCATCAGAAAGCTGTTCGACCATTGGATACTAAGGTGCGTGCACATTCCACCAGAGCCGTATCCACATCCTGTGCTTTGTTCTCAGGTGTATCAATACTGGACATCTGTCGAGCTCCAACGTGGAAGACAGCACATACTTTCACAAGGCACTATTTCCTGGACACAGAGACGTTCCGGGATGTAGTAGTTGAACAAGCAGTCCTTAGACATCTGTTCCAATGAATGTGAGCCATTTGTTGTCCCCCCACCCTCCCACATAAATCCGCTTGTACTGTTTCATGTCACATTTTCTATAGTGTAATACCTTTCCGTTCTCCAGACTCTAAACAACAAACATAAGCTGTAAGAACTGTTCACACTGCCTCTTAAATAACAGTATGTTGATATTGTACACACAGAAAATGTGCCTGCTATTCTCATTCAAGCATGTGAATCTATGAAGGTTCCAATACTGGGGTAAGAAATAAGTTACTTACCTGTAACTGTAGTTCTCCAGTATTGGGAACGTTCATAGATTCACATGAGACCCACCCACCTCCCCTGGGGAGCTCACCTTCATTCTCTCAGTAGGTCCTGTATTACAGCACTAATGCTTGAAAAATCTGAGAGAATGCAGCGCCTCACTGGAGGGTTCCAGAGGGTGGTGTAATCTGATTGGTGGATTTTAGAGTTTGGTCAATTTTTTACAAAATGACTGTGATATGTTTCTAAGATAAAGACCTAATGTATGTAATGTTTATGTGCATTTGAGCATAGCTTCTGTATTACAACGGGGACTCCCATCTCGATGACGGGGAAGAATTAAAGCATGCGAATCTATAAAAGTATCCAATATCGGAGAACTACAGTTACAGGAAAGTAGCTTATTTCTTCCTTGGACAGGCCCTCTTTCAGTATGACAGTCAGTTTCAGGCAGTCTAGTGGTCAATATGTTTTCAATGTGGGGGTTTCTGCATTCAGCTGGACGGGGAGGCGTGGTGTGAATGGCCTATTTGTGAATAGGGAGTTGTATCTACCAAATTCCTGTGTAATATGATTAGGCTCCATTGAGATCTGCCCTGTGGAGTCATCCAATCTGCGTGCTAGTAATAATTCTAAATCTGTGTGGCAAACCAGAATAACGGTTCGCAGCTTTTTTGCCCAGTTCCTAAATTGAATATTGTGTTACTATATGCAACTGAGTCTAGCAGCTTTTGTTCTAATGAGAGATTAAATAATTCTGTACTATGGCACAGCGCTGCGTCTGGGTGGGTTTCAGTTAGTGCATTTTCCAGATCAAAATTATTGGCCTCCATGTCACATATTTCTTTGTCTCTATACTTTGGGAAGCTCTCAAAACTGTTACCCTACCAGACAGAGGTACAAGAAGTGTAGTCCTCCCTTCCCCCCCACTTTTTTTTTCTATAAGCCCTGTTTGTGCTTTTGGACTATTGGAGTCTTTTTCTTATTGTTTACAGTGTTTGATGTTTTCTTTCTACTGGGATTGTTAAAATCTTGGTGCGAGTTTAAATCCCAGCATTTCATACATCTAAGGTCAGTTAATTCAGCACCATAAATGTATTAACAGCATCATCTCTATTACTTACTCTTTTGGAGGACGTGGTATAGCAACCTTTTCTAAGGGAAAACTTACTCTATCCTGTTAACAAATACCCCTCACACACTTCGATCCACTGGGTGGCAAAATTTTATTCTGAATGCTACTGTGCTTCATATTGTATTTGTCATTGCAGGGAACGCAATGGTATTCAAACCCTCTCCTTTCACACCACTCTCCGTTTTGTTGCTGGCTGAGATTTTTGCTGAAGCTGGGGTTCCCCCAGGACTCTTCAACGTGGTTCAAGGTGGAGCCTCTACTGGCGAGTTACTGTGTAAACACCCCGACGTGGCCAAGGTTTCGTTCACTGGGAGCGTTCCTACAGGAAGTAAGGTGACTAGCCCTTTGCAAAGATCTATTCTGAATTCTGAAGTTAGAAGCTCACGGAGCTATGAGATGCTGAGGAAGGGGTATGTGTATTGAAGCCATACAAAGAAGTCCATCTGTTGTTCAAGGGGAGAGGCAAAAACATCTGGCATACGTCTGTGCAGGACATAGTCCAATCATACAGTAAGAAAACTGGATAATACTAAGCACTATTTATAATTTTATTTGCACACAGTTTTAACTAAAATCTGTAATAGGCTTCTAATATTTGGCTTGGTATTTTCCATATACAAGTCCTGTGCAAATAGGCCTAACAAATGGAAAGCCAGGACTTTAACCTTTTATACCAGAACAATATCTATTTGTTACAACTAAGATGCAGCTTCGAGGTTTGAAATCTATTCATTCTGACCCCGTTGCAACAGAATTCGGTAATTCAAAGGTTGTCATGAGGCTACTTAAAAGGCACCAGAAATGTCCACTCTCAGCTACACTCAAATTAGTAATTTCGCAGATACAGTTAATATGACTGTAGCACAGTAACACTTATCCCACTAAATTAAAATAAAATAGGATCACCTTCTACACATGATTAAAAAGTCTTCCGTAATTTGGTATCCTCACTGTCAAAATAAACAACTTTGTTCAGACCTTGATGTCACACAAAGTAACCATTCAGAATTAGGCTCAGTAGCCCTCGTTTCACAAAATTGGTGCTACGAAGAAAAAGGGTTTTAAAAGTAAGGTTGTATGTCACAGTAGTGAGTTGCAAAATATTGTCCTGCCAAAATGTCAATTCCACAATATTGTGATGGTAAGTATATAATTACTATTCTTAAGTCTACATCTTCATACCTTGACGATGGGTGTTGTCAAGGTACTCAATTGTGAAGTTAGGAATAGTTAAGGATGATAGTTAAAGCTCAGTATTGTGGTAGAACATCTAAAAGTAAATGAGCCTCTTATGCACCGCATGTTCCTGCCATTTCACTGCTTATAAAATGAGCTAGAGCATGGGAAGTGAAGTTCACTAATTAAGTCTTGGCAGGTTCAGTAGAAGGACAAAAATATGAAGTGTTTTTGAAACTGTGTTAAAATTAAGTGCAGGATCCACAGTATGTATCTACGCTGTCATCAGCAGAAATGTTTCTGGCATTTTTGTGAACTAAGTAAAATACTGTCCCAGCACCTCAGTGATGATAAAGGATTGCATTGTAAGGCAGAAAGGTCCCTATGTGCATAGGTATGGGCAAGTTTCCATTGTTTGGATGCATGACGTACAAAGACATTTAAAGCTACTGCTCCTCCCAAAACCTACAAAATGAGCTCTGTGAAATCCGAAATAAAGTTAAAAAATATGAATTAAGTGTGATGCTTTCTATAACTGGTATTCCAGAAGTAAACCACTGTCCTATCATAGTTAGGATGAAAATAAGCACATACAAACTACAGAACTTTGAATCCTAATCGCCTGCTTATAAAAAACAAGCCTAAGCGTCCTTCAATATTCATAGCTGTTGTTGTAGTGATCCGTAAAGCAAGTGAAGACTCTGGGAGACCATCTTATGGTAGCCTCTTATGGGATGTCTTTTGATAGAGGTCAGCAAATCACAAAAACTTTGCAGTATGTTTGTGAAAAACTTTCAAATGCATTGTGACCGGATGCAAAGCATTAGAGATGGAGGTTTAATTATGTAGAATTCTGTATTTGTAATTGATTTAAGACATAAATTGCACCCTGAGCTGTTTGACAGTGTTTGAAATTATTAATACTAATCGTCAGTAAATCACATGGGTGTGCAACAAATTGCACCTTCTTTTATCAGTCTTGCATGAAGAGTGCTCAACTCCAGTTAGCCCAACTTGATAAAAACACAAACTACCCTATCTACCCCCGGCAACTGAGCTCAGCCTGGAAGAGTTGTTAATCTATCATGGTTGCCAGTTGTTCCCCTTTTCTGATCATTTTGGCTAGAATAAGAATAAATGTGCCATGTTCATTAAAAGAGAAAGTGGTCCTTTCACTGATGCAGGCACAGATAGGTTTTACTATAAGAACATTGGATTGTGTGTTAAGTTTCTTCTGTATGAGACTGTGTAGGTACTGGGCACAAATATAAACTACACTGATTGAAATACATGTATGTGTCCATATTATGTTTGACACTTACCATTTTTGTTTTATTCTCCCAGATAATGGAGATGGCTGCTCATGGGATCAAACCAATTACTCTTGAGCTGGGTGGCAAGTCCCCTCTTATCATCTTCTCCGATTGTGTGCTGGAAAATGCAGTGAAGGGAGCAATGATGGGCAACTTTCTAACTCAGGGAGAGGTGAGCAATGTAGTGCCCAGAAGGGCTTTTAAAGCTAAGCACTTGTTGGGCAGGGAGGTAAACTGCTTGCTTTAAAGCACCCTGCAGGCTGAAACACAGGTTTGCATTCACACACAACTGGAGATGGTAAATGCTATCACACCTTAATTAAAAAAGAGTGCAACCTTGGGGTAGCAAGGCACTATAATAAACCAATGTTTTGTCAAGAGAGAAATTTCCGTAACCTGCATCATTGGTTGGGTTCATGGATCTCCAGTACATGGCGCAGTCAAGTACTAGAATCTAAATGCAGGGCATAGTTTCACTGTGTTTCTTCTAAAGGCCAGTCTTTACTTGCTGTCTTACAGCCCACTCACTGATAGCTTGTTTGCCCTGATATGTAAACTACGAGGAAGAATCAGGAAGGAGTCCTCATGTGCATCTAAAATTCTTACGTTAGAACACATGTAATAGATCATAAAATACATTTAGCAGAGTGAAGTGCTGGCCAAAAGTTGTATCTCTAACATTTGATTGTCATGGAAGCTGCACAGCACTTGTTTGCCACAATTTCTTAACAACCAAACTGGTGCCCTCTGTATCCTGATCAGCACATTGCAGTGTACACCATTTGTAATGGCGACCAGTTTTAGCACAAAACTTTTCTTCCACCACTCATGGTGACTAAAGTACTATTACTTGTTACTTCGAAGAGCCCACACCAGGCACATGAGATCATTAAATGGCAACCCCAGATATTTGTATTATTTTGCTTATCCGTGGCGGAGTAATCTGTGTCATAACTCAGTCTGATTTTTCTAGCTCTAGTTCTTGGGCTTACCACGGTTAATTAATTTTTGTACTATGTCTGACAAAAATTGCAGGTTGACTTCTGGATGTCCCATGTGGTGATCCACTTCTGTGGTCCATGAGCACAGTCTGTATGTATGGCCCTGGGTTTGAGCTCTATCCTCAGCTACAGCAATAATATCCCCTAGCAATGCAGAGACAAGTATGTGGAGTTAAGGCTAAACAGAAATTGGATGACGAAACTTCCCTTAAGACCATGTTTGTTCGTAACATGATCCGACATTGAGCCCAGCCAGTCTCTGTGGACCAAAAACTAGGTGTCTATGTATTATTCTTTTAATAGTGTCAAACAAAGGTTCTGGAACCCCACATTGCCAATTTCCTCTACAGTGTTATAATTGGCTTTATATAAACAATTATTTTCAATGCAACGGGTCTCGCATTTGCTCGAGTTAGAGCCATTAGCGTTGTAAAGAAGAAGAAAAATGCAAAATGCAGCACGATCATGCTGCGTGGAAAATAAACAGATAAAGGAGTCCGGACACCATGCTGAAAACTTCGAGCCTCGTATGTTTTTAGTAGTTTACCGGTGCTGTGTAGGTGGGCTAAACACTGGAAAAGGCATGACAAATGCATGCCTTTCACAAATAAAAAAGCAAGCAGATTTTAAAAGGCAAGCCCACGAACCAATGTAAGTTACTGAAGTGACATGGCTGTGGTTGGAAGCCCAAAGAGAGATTACAGAATGGGACGGAGCGGTTTGCGCTCGCCCATAAAAAGGGTGAAATCCATATAAACTCAGTTGTTCATAGGATGTGTTGCTCTAGATACACATGCTTGCATACTCCTGCCATCTAGTGTTGGGTTCTGACATTTGCAGGTCGCTTTTCTCCAAAAAGGTCTTTCGAATCAAGAGCCATATAATGACTTCTTCTACCTATACGATTGACTGATCAAGAGCGCAGTCAAGGGGCAGTGCCTAGCACATGCCCAGGCTACCATTTCACTCCACATCCTCAAGTATACAATAAATGACTCTAAGTGCTGCTTACAACCTCTACAGATCCAGCCCTTCCCAGGGCAGTACTGAAGACTATTGCAAGCAAAGCTTACTCAGTATTGCAGAGGGATTTTCAGCAGCTTGTAACTCTTTTCCCGCTTAATTGTCACTTCACCGTCAGAACTTTCATGCGTCTGCTAAGCATGATGGCCTCATGCATTGGCATAGTACCCCTAGTCCAGCACTCCATGCACCACTACAATAGTCTTGTCAGCCCAGAGGTGACGGATGGAGGATCTAGTGTTGGTAAATGCCAGCACACATTGCTTGCTGCAGTAGTGAAACGGCACCAATCTGTTGCATAGCAGGCCTTTTCTAGACCACATTCTGCAAGTCAACATTACTACAGATGTCTTTCAAGCCAGCTGGAGGGGGTTACGGGGGTGCCCCAGGTGTTATCCTGTAAGCTTTTGTTCATAGCCTGTGCTGTAGATTCAAGTGCCCCCAACCTTCTACTCAAAAGCGTGTGACTCTGATCACAGATCTCCTTTATTAACTTACTTTTGCAATCCTCATGTGCACCAAAGTGTTTACACACCAATCCATACTACTTCCACCTATGCAAGAAACAATCCAACATCAAGTTGGTGCCCATGCACACTGCCAGCTAAGGGAGGAGTCACCACATTTCTCATGACTCGAAAGAGTTCTTCGAAGAAAAAGCTGCAAACGTCCAAACCCAACACTAGATGGAAGGAGTATGCAGAACATGTGAATCCACAGTGCCCGCGCTACAAATGCTTACAGGGTAAGTAACATTTTCCTTCCTAACTGCAGCCAAGATTGATATCAAAAGACAAGGTTCTGCAAGCTTGTCCAGTCAAATAGGAGGTGCTAGTATATTCCTACTGTATGTTGAACATTACCTATATACTTGTGGTATACATGGCTTTGAGGTTCATTTTTCAGCCTCACTTCAATGTTCTTTTCATACCACCTCACAGACTTTAATCTCAATCTTTTTGCTACCTACTTTGCCACCTTATTCAGAGTTTCCGCCATAACGTTTGAGAAAAAGTCTTACAACTCAAGAATCTCACTAATTTGCGTGCCATCTGCAATTGTCAACTATCCACAGGCCACACTATACTGAGTCTCTGTACACTGAAAAAGCATCAAATGTTTATAACATGACAGTTGAGAGGAGACTTGGAAGGCTGACTTTCTCTGTGGTTTTGCTGCTTTATAACTTTTTATATACTAGTTCTTTTTTTTTGCTGGTATTGGAGTGCGATTTCTAGGTCAAATGTACTCCATATGCACGAGGCTTCCGTATAATTTGCACCTTCATATCCTGTGCATCTTACTTTTGAAAAGATATAGCTCAGGACACTGAATTTGTTTAGGGTGATAAGCATGTCATATAAAATATATAAGTAACTCACCTTCTCCAACTTCAAGAGTAAGCTGTGAATGCTCGCTGTTGGTACCCGTGAGGAGTTATGAGTATAAAGGGTGTAACTTGGTTGTACTGCGGTATTACATGAGGACTTGGGACACAGATAGTAAATAACAGTTCCCACCATGGAGATTTTCCAATAAAAATGGCTCCCCAGGACTCCGTGCATACGCCAGCAGGCAGGTTTCAACAGGAGCATTAAATCTGTGCACCAACTATCTTGCTTGTTTTCAATTCCATACTTTGTGGTTCTATTTCCCTTTCTTCTATTTAGAGTGCAATCATTTTTTCGTGGCTATCTTTTGCCTTCAGGTCTGTTGCAACGGTACCAGGGTGTTTGTGCAAAGGGAGATCCTGGACAAATTCACTGAAGAAGTGGTAAAACGCACCAAGAAAATCAAAATTGGTGACCCTCTCCTGGAAGACACTAGGATGGGCCCCCTCATCAACGGGCCCCACCTGCAAAAAGTACTTGGTTTTATCAAGAAGGCCAAAGAGGAGGTAAAGAGCTTTGCTTTATATTCATTTTCCTTGTTTTTTAGCTGTGTTATCTATGTTGACTTTAGAAAAAGTATGTAATGCTTTTTGTACACTCTAAATGAAGGCACAAGAAGACACTACTTGGGAAGTAGACAGAAACGTGTGAACGCTGTGACTGCAGCATTGAAGAAGTATTACAAAAAATTACAGTGTCCAAGAGTCAGTTCTGTTGCCTGCTGTATTCAGAGCCCATTGTCATCTTCCTTCATTCCTTCCTTTTTAAAATCTCCTATGTGTTGCTTTTCTGTAATCCTGTTACCATTCAGTGTTTTTTATTTTCTGTTATAAACTTGTTAATTTTTCTTATTTTGACCTGTAGGCATGGTTTTTTTTCTGATTACCATTCTCCCCCCACTCCTCCCCGTTATAAATCTCCCCTTTCCCCAGTTTAAGAATAAAGTGCACATGTATGCTACATTTTTTATGAAGTGTCATCTGAGATTTTAGTAAAAAAAGAGAATATACAAATCTTGCAGCAACCTTTGGAGTCCAGCTGTCCATTTTGTTGCATAACTGACTTGTCAAACTAGCAAGATTTGTCCTGAGTTGTTGAGAATGCTTTTGTGCACAGTTCTAAGAAAATACAGGGATGTTGGTGCAATCTAAGTAGTTTTTGTTGTGATTCAGAGGAAGATAATACAGTTGACTTCAGATGCCTCAAGTTATTTGAACTTATTTGAAGGGAGAAAAACTAAATACATTTCTAGACACCACATCGCACTAGTGGAACAATATGTTCGATGGCATCTGTCGCTGTAGATACGCATGTTCTGCAATAGCTCGCCATCTGGTGTTGGGCCGGAGTGTTACAAGTTGTTTTTCTTCGAAGAAGTCTTTCGAGTCACGGGACCGAGTGACTCCTCCTTTTGTCTCCATTGCGCATGGGCGTCGACTCCATCTTCGATTGTTTTTTTTCCGCCATCGGGTTCGGACGTGTTCCTGTCGCTCCGAGTTTCGGAACAGAAAAAATAGTTAATTTCGGAAGATTTTCGTCGGTATTGTTGCGTTCGGGATCGGCGTACTTACATTCAACACCGCATCGAAGATCGAAGAGCTCCGGTGCCCTTCGGGGTAGTTTTTCGATCCTCCGTCGGGGCCTGGTCGGCCCGACCGCGTGCTGAGGAACGCCGATGGAACGGACCCCTTTCCGTTTCTGCCCCAAATGCCACAATAAATACCCCTACACAGACCAACACTTGGTCTGCAACCTGTGCCTGTCACCTGAGCACAGCGAAGACACCTGCGAGGCCTGTCGTGCGTTCCGGTCCCGAAAAACACTCCGAGACCGTCGAGCCAGAAGACTTCAAATGGCGTCCGCACCGACAGCCCGACGGGAGTTCGAGGAACAGGAAGAGGAAGGTACCTTCTCGATCCAAGACTCAGACTCCGAAGGATTCGACGATACACAAACCGTGAGTAAGACGTCGAAAACCACACAAAGAAACATTTACAAGGCCCAAGGGACGCCACTGCCACCAGGCCATGGCTCAACCCATAAAATCGGTGACCGACCGTCGGCACCGAAAAAGGCCCAAACGGTGCCGAGATCGTCCGACTCCGGTCGAGACACCGGCACGCAGCCTTCTCGGGACCGAGAAAGTGCTGGAGACAAGCCTCGACACCGAGATGCCGGTGTGGACACGGCTCGACGCCGAGACAGCGGCACCGAAACAGATCGACGCCGAGAGGTTTCGGCCCCGAAAAGAAAAAAAGTCACCTCGGAGCCGAAAAAACACGCAGACAAAGTTTCCACGCCGAAACAAACTGCAAGCGACCCAGCTTCAGGCTCTTATACAGAAGAGCACTCGCTAACCTCCCAAATGCAGAAGCATAGGTTTGAGGAAGAGCTACAAGCAACTGATGCGGACCATACGCAAAAGCGTATCTTCATTCAGCAGGGGACAGGAAAAATAAGCACCCTTCCCCCCATTAGGAGAAAGAGAAGGTTGGAGTTCCAGACGGAACAAGCACCACAACCAAAAGTGGTGAAAAGAGTTACACCACCACCCTCTCCTCCGCCCGTGATTAACGTTTCACCAGCACAAACGCCATCACACTCCCCAGCTCACACCACCATGAGCCAGGGTGACCAAGACCAGGACGCATGGGACCTATACGACGCCCCAGTGTCAGATAACAGCCCAGAGGCATACCCTACAAAACCATCTCCACCAGAAGACAGCACCGCGTACTCTCAGGTGGTGGCTAGAGCAGCACAATTTCACAACGTAAGCCTCCACTCAGAACAGGTCGAGGATGATTTCTTGTTCAACACACTCTCCTCCACCCACAGCTCCTACCAAAGCCTGCCTATGCTCCCTGGTATGCTCCGGCACGCAAAAGACATATTTAAGGACCCGGTCAAAAGTAGGGCAATCACACCAAGGGTGGAAAAAAAGTATAAGCCGCCTCCTACGGACCCGGCTTTCATCACAACACAGCTGCCACCAGACTCTGTTGTTGTAGGAGCAGCTAGGAAAAGGGCCAACTCTCACACATCTGGAGATGCACCACCCCCAGATAAAGAAAGCCGCAAGTTTGATGCAGCTGGTAAACGAGTCGCAGCACAAGCTGCAAACCAGTGGCGCATCGCGAACTCCCAGGCACTACTTGCGCGCTATGACAGAGCCCACTGGGACGAGATGCAACATCTCATTGAACATCTGCCCAAAGACTTCCAAAATAGGGCAAAACAAGTGGTTGAGGAGGGACAGGCCATCTCCAACAACCAGATCCGCTCCTCCATGGACGCTGCAGATACAGCTGCACGGACAATTAATACATCTGTAACTATCAGAAGGCATGCATGGCTCCGAACGTCTGGATTTAAACCAGAGATTCAACAAGCAGTTCTCAATATGCCTTTTAATGAAAAAGAACTGTTCGGTCCAGAAGTGGACACAGCGATTGAGAAACTCAAAAAAGATACGGACACTGCCAAAGCCATGGGCGCACTCTACTCCCCGCAGAGCAGAGGGAATTACAGCTCATTCCGTAAAACGCCCTTTCGAGGGGGGTTTCGGGGTCAAAGCACACAAGCCAGCACCTCACAAGCCACACCGTCCAGTTACCAAGGACAGTATAGAGGAGGTTTTCGGGGACAATATAGAGGAGGGCAATTCCCTAGAAATAGAGGAAGATTCCAAAGCCCCAAAACCCCTACTACTAAACAGTGACTCACATGTCACTCACCCCCTCCACACAACACCAGTGGGGGGACGAATAGGTCATTATTACACAGCATGGGAAAAAATCACTACAGACACTTGGGTTCTAGCAATTATCCAACATGGTTACTGCATAGAATTTCTACAGTTCCCTCCAAACATACCACCAAAAGCACAAAATTTAACAACACACCATTCCAATCTCCTAGAGATAGAAGTGCAGGCACTATTGCAAAAGAATGCAATCGAATTAGTGCCAAACACACAAATAAACACAGGAGTTTACTCACTGTACTTTCTGATACCAAAGAAGGACAAAACACTGAGACCAATCCTAGACCTCAGAGTATTCAACACTTTCATCAAATCAGACCACTTCCACATGGTCACACTACAAGAAGTATTGCCATTGCTAAAGCTGCACGACTACATGGCAACTTTAGACCTCAAGGATGCTTATTTCCATATACCAATACACCCATCGCACAGGAAATACCTAAGGTTTGTATTCAAAGGAATACATTACCAATTCAAGGTACTGCCTTTCGGATTAACAACCGCACCAAGAGTCTTTACCAAATGTCTAGCGGTAGTCGCTGCACACATCAGAAGGCAGCAAATACATGTGTTCCCATATCTAGACGACTGGCTAATCAAGGCCCATTCGTTAATAGAGTGCTCAAATCACACAAATCATATCATACAAACCCTCTTCAAACTAGGGTTCACCGTCAATTTCACAAAATCAAAAATTCTGCCACGCAAGGTACAACAATACCTGGGAGCCATAATAGACACATCAAAAGGAGTAGCCACTCCAAGTCCACAAAGAATTCAAAATTTCAACACCATCATACAACGCATGTATCCAACACAAAAAATACAAGCAAATATGGTATTACAACTCCTAGGCATGATGTCATCATGCATAGCCATTGTCCCAAACGCAAGACTGCACATGAGGCCCTTACAACAATGCCTAGCATCACAGTGGTCTCAAGCACAGGGTCACCTTCTAGATCTGGTGTTAATAGACCGCCAAACTTACCTCTCGCTTCTGTGGTGGAACAACATAAATTTAAACAAGGGGCGGCCTTTCCAAGACCCAGTGCCACAATACGTAATAACAACAGATGCTTCCATGACAGGGTGGGGAGCACACCTCGATCAACACAGCATACAAGGACAATGGAACGTACATCAAACAAAACTGCATATCAATCACCTAGAACTTCTTGCAGTTTTTCAAGCACTAAAAGCTTTCCAACCAATAATAGTTCACAAATACATTCTCGTCAAAACAGACAACATGACAACAATGTATTATCTAAACAAGCAGGGAGGGACGCACTCCACGCAGTTAAGCCTGTTAGCACAAAAAATTTGGCATTGGGCAATTCACAACCAAATTCGCCTAATTGCACAGTTTATACCAGGGATACAAAATCAACTCGCAGACAATCTCTCTCGAGATCACCAACAGGTCCACGAATGGGAAATTCACCCCCAAATACTGAACACTTATTTCAAACTCTGGGGAACACCTCAGATAGACTTGTTTGCGACAAGGGAGAACGCAAAATGCCAAAACTTCGCATCCAGATACCCACACAAACAATCCCAAGGCAATGCCCTATGGATGAACTGGTCAGGGATATTTGCTTACGCTTTTCCTCCTCTCCCTCTCCTTCCTTACCTGGTAAACAAACTCAGTCAAAGCAAACTCAAACTCATATTGATAGCACCAACTTGGGCAAGGCAACCCTGGTACACAACGCTGCTAGACCTATCAGTGGTACCCTGCATCAAATTGCCCAACAGGCCAGATCTGTTGACACAGCACAACCAAAAGATCAGACACCCAGATCCAGCATCGCTGAATCTAGCAATCTGGCTCCTGAAATCCTAGAATTCGGGCACTTACAACTTACCCAAGAATGTATGGAAGTCATAAAACAAGCAAGAAGGCCATCCACCAGGCACTGCTATGCAAGTAAATGGAAGAGGTTTGTTTGCTACTGCCATATTAATCAAATACAACCATTACACACAACTCCAGAACATGTAGTGGGTTACTTGCTTCACTTACAAAAATCTAACCTAGCTTTCTCTTCCATTAAGATTCACCTTGCAGCAATATCTGCATACCTGCAGACTACCTATTCAACTTCCCTATATAAAATACCAGTCATTAAAGCATTCATGGAGGGCCTTAGGAGAATTATACCACCAAGAACACTACCTGTTCCTTCATGGAACCTAAATGTTGTCCTAACTAGACTTATGGGTCCACCATTTGAACCCATGCACTCCTGCGACATACAGTTCCTAACCTGGAAGGTGGCATTTCTCATCGCCATTACTTCCCTGAGAAGAGTAAGCGAGATTCAGGCGTTTACTATACAGGAACCTTTTATACAACTACACAAAAATAAAGTCGTCCTAAGGACCAATCCTAAATTTTTGCCAAAGGTTATTTCACCGTTCCATCTAAATCAAACAGTGGAACTTCCGGTGTTCTTTCCACAGCCAGATACCGTAGCCGAAAGGGCACTACATACATTAGATGTCAAAAGAGCATTAATGTATTACATTGACAGAACAAAGAACATCAGAAAGACTAAACAACTCTTTATTGCATTTCAAAAACCTCATGCAGGAAACCCAATTTCAAAACAAGGTATAGCCAGATGGATAGTTAAATGCATCCAAATCTGCTACCTTAAAGCTAAACGACAGCTGCCCATTACACCAAAGGCACACTCAACCAGAAAGAAAGGTGCTACCATGGCCTTTCTAGGAAACATCCCAATGCAAGAAATATGTAAGGCAGCCACATGGTCTACGCCTCACACATTCACCAAGCACTACTGTGTAGACGTGTTATCCGCACAACAAGCCACAGTAGGTCAAGCTGTATTAAGGACATTATTTCAGACTACTTCCACTCCTACAGGCTGATCCACCGCTTTTGGGGAAATAACTGCTTACTAGTCTATTGCAGAACATGCGTATCTACAGCGACAGATGCCATCGAACTGAAAATGTCACTTACCCAGTGTACATCTGTTCGTGGCATCAGTCGCAGTAGATTCGCATGTGCCCACCCGCCTCCCCGGGAGCCTGTAGCAGTTTGGAAGTTACCTTCAATTATTTATATATGTATCATCTCAACCTTAAATAAGTGCATACTTAGTCACTCCATTGCATGGGCACTATTACTACAATTCAACTCCTACCTCACCCTCTGCGGGGAAAAACAATCGAAGATGGAGTCGACGCCCATGCGCAATGGAGACAAAAGGAGGAGTCACTCGGTCCCGTGACTCGAAAGACTTCTTCGAAGAAAAACAACTTGTAACACTCCGGCCCAACACCAGATGGCGAGCTATTGCAGAACATGCGAATCTACTGCGACTGATGCCACGAACAGATGTACACTGGGTAAGTGACATTTTCATTATATGAGCCCACAATAAACATTAACCACATGCAAAAAATAACACCCCCTTCTCCTGTCAGGTTTTGAACTCCTTGTTACTTATTGTAATGGATGGTCACTTGTTCACTCCGATACCAGTGAGTGTCTGAATGGTATAATGTTCAGCATGTTTTATTTTCTAGGGTGTGAAAGTGCTTTGCGGAGGGGAACTGTACACACCTGATGACCCGAAACTGAAAGATGGCTACTTTATGACACCTTGTGTGCTGGGTGAGACTACAACCAATAATTTTGACATGTCAAAAGTCCACAAACCAATAGTTGGCCTCCTACAGTTGCATCGTTTAGGTGGTGTTAGTTGTGTATGTTGGCAGACCAAAATGGCATGCTTTTTAAAACTGTATTGTTTCTGAACAACGTGCTCCATTTGCTCTTTAGTACTTTGAGTCTAAGTACACTCAGTAGTGGCTAATAAGGGAACTAAGCAAGTAGTTAATACTTTACTCAAGTTAAAAAAAAAAAAAAAAAACTGCTGAAATGAGAAGGCTAAGATGAGAACCTTTTTTTTTTTTTTTTTTTTAACAAATAACTGAGTGGTCACAATAGCTCGCCTGCCAGTGCTTCAGCCCTAAAAAAAGGATAACTCTCCGATATGAAGATTCTTTCTGATAACACTCATGGTCCTGTGCTGTTTGATTATATAGCATCTCCGTAATGCCAGTAAAATGTTTTGTATATTTCTCTTGTCTTTTCATTCATGGTGTACCCCATCCTAATGTGGTTTCAGGCAACTGCCGAGACGATATGACGTGTGTGAAAGAAGAGATCTTTGGTCCTGTAATGTCCATTCTGCCCTTTGACACTGAGGAAGAGGTCCTGGAGCGAGCAAATAACACAATATATGGTCTGGCAGGTGGAGTGTTCACAAGGTATGCGGGGAGCTCTTAATGAAGCACTGAAGTGGTTTATCTGTGCAAGGGGCTGCAGTGTAGTTAAATAATTCTTTTTAGGGAGTCTGCTCCCTAGCTCTGCCCTCCTTACCAACCCCACCCCTGGGGGTTAGAAACTTCCTGCCTAAGATTTGTTGCATCCTTGTGCTCCACAGGATGGAGATATCCTATTTATATGTGCATTAAAGGGGGCATTGCGTGATGGAGATGTCTTTGGAAGGGGGGTGAAAAAGTAGGCTTATGTGGATGCTCTGTTTGTGAGAAGGTTGGTTGGGAGCGGGTATTAGAGTGGAAACTGTTGAGCAGGCCAGTATATGTTTGTGGATGGAGTTTTCTTGGGGAGGTTGGTTGTAAGTCGATTTGTGAACCAAGTGTTTGTGAGCTGTTGTATGTCAGAATGAAGGGAGTGGGATTGGATGGTAACGCTCTGGTGGACGTGGCTGGGAAGTGAAAAAAGTGAGTAGCTGGAAAGGTCTGTATACTCTTACCACATGAATCTTGTTTGCTGTTTGTACACAGAGACATCCAGCGTGCCCACAGAGTGGTGGCAGGACTGCAGGCCGGCGTGTGCTTTATCAACAACTACAACATGGGGCCTGTGGAATTGCCGTTTGGAGGCTACAAGAAGTCTGGTGCGTCACTCTGGTCATTGGCAGGTTATGCATAGTCGAGAAGGGTGCATACGTTTGGTCTTGTAGATGAGACAGGATGCTGTTGAACAATATGGGAGCATGACGTTGTGGCCACTGGTTTGGGCTTGTTGCGGTGTCTCACGGAGTGTCTAATGAAAATGTGGGGTTGGCAGAAGGGCATCAAGAACGGCTAAGTGGTACAAACGCCTTGTGTCCTGGTAATGCAGTGCACCTGTAATTTATAGCAAAGGTTTGAGCCAGGATTTTTATAGTGGATTTGGTTAATGCTTAAGTGTGCTCTCATTATAGAAGACAATGCACAGGTAAGCTAAGCAGTCCCACTTCCAGCATTTATGAGTGGAATTCTGGTTCAAGAAAGCACTTCCAAGGATAGAATGTGAGTCTATTTTCTCTCTCTCTCTCTCTCTCTCTCTCTCTCTATATATATATATATATATATATATATATATATATATATATATATATATATATATATATATATATATATATATATATATATATATCCCTCTCTCCCTCTCCCTCTCTCTCTCTGTGTGTGTGTGTGTGTGTGTGTGTGTATATATATATATATATGTTCGATGGCATGTGTAGCTGCAGACACACATGCTGTGCATATACTTCTGCCATCTAGTGTTGGGCTCGGAGTGTTACAAGTTGTTTTTCTTCGAAGAAGTGTTTTAGAGTCACAGGATCGAGTGACTCCTCCTCTTCAGCACCATTGCGTGTGGGCATCGACTCCATGTTAGATTGTTTTCTTTCCGCCATCAGGTTCTGACGTTTTTCCTTTCGCTCTGATAGTTCAATTTTGAAAACTTTAAAAATGCTTCATTTTTCGATGGTATTGTATCGATCGCATTACATCTTATATCGACACATTGGTACCGTCAGAACAGACATCTCTACTCGCCCTCCGGGGCGCGTGCGCCCAACTCTGGCCTAGTCGGGCTGACTGCGTGGAAGCCTCATGGATTTGACTCCATTCCTATTCTGTCCTCTGTGCCACGCCAAATTATCTTATGCAGACCAAAACCTCGTCTGTAATCTTTGCCTTTCCCCAGATCATCAGGAAGAAAATTGCGAGGCCTGCTGATCCTTCCGATCAAAAAAGACACTTTGGGACAGAAGAGCACGAAGGCTCAAAATGGCATCAAAGAGCTCCGAACATCTCAACGTCGAGGAGGAAGAGATCATGCAGTCCGCAGTCTCTGTTTGAGGATCCGATTCCGACCAGAAATCCGAGGAAGACAGACCGGTCACGGCAGGACAGCACGTGAGTACGCCTGCCCCTGTGCCATCTAAACCGAAATATAAGGCCTTGGGGACGCCACTGCCGGAAGGCTATGGCTCGACCCGAAAGAAGACACCCGGTGGCCAGACCCTTGGTTCGGCACTGAAAAAGGCCATTCCTCCGAAGCCATCGGAGTCAACCAAAAGCTCTGTCTCCAACTCGAGCAACACTGCTCTTCGGAATCGAAATTGCAGAAATCCTTTTCGGAGCCCAGACCATCCACAAAGCGATCTTTTTCGATACCGAAAAAGCCAGCTTCAGAGTTGAAAAGAGCAGGTTACACCGAGGAGCATGGACTTTCTAAAACACTCAAAGAAAGCCATAAAACTTCTGAGGAGGACTCCCAAATACAGCCAATACTGGAAGTAATGGACGAAAGGCAGGCCAGGATTCATATCCATAAAGAAACTGGCATTATCTTAACAGCACCTCCTCTAAAACCTAATAGGAAATTAGCCTTCCAGGAGGAATTGGACACTGCACAGCCTCTAGCTAAAGTACCAAAGACAAAGGAGAGACCACCACCTCCTCAATTTTCTCCTTCTCATTCTCCTCCTCACTCTCCACACGTGCATATTTCTCCTCCTACCAGTCCTACACCAATGCAGTCACCATCACATTCCCGATAACCACCCAGACAGCTATCCCTCTAAGCCTTCACCACCTGAGGATAGTACAGGGTACAATCAAGTAATAGCTAGGGCTACAGCATACCACAGTGTCAACATGTACACTGAACCGTTGGAGGATGATTTTTTGTTTAATACACTCTCCTCCATGCTCCCGGGCATGCTAAAATATGCTGATCAAATATTTAGCGAGCCTGTCAAAGCAAGAATAATCACTCCCAGGGTAGAGAAAAAATACAAGCCACCTCCCTCTGATCCTATCTATATAACTCAGCAACTCCCTCCAGACTCAGTAGTGGTAAGCGCTGCCAGGAAGAGGGCAAACTCAGTCGTCAGGTGATGCACCCCCACCAGACAAAGAGAGTAGAAAATGTGATGCTGCAGAGAAGAGAGTGGCATCCCAGGCAGCTAACCAATGGAGAATATCCAACTCACAGGTGTTGTTGGCTAGATACGACAGGGCCCATTGGGATGAGATGAAAGATATAATTCAGCATCTCCCCAAAGAACACCAAAAGAGGGCACAGCAGATAGTGGAGGAAGGGCAAGCTATCACCAATAACCAAATTAGGTCTGCCCTAGACACAGCTGCCAGGAGCATCAACAGTGCTGTAACAATCAGGAGGCATGCATGACTCAGGTCCTCCGGGTTCAAACCCGAAATCCAACAAACGGTGTTGAATATGCCGTTCAACAAAAAACGGCTTTTCGTCCCAGAGGTGGACACTGCAATTGAAAAATTGTGTAAGGATTCAGACACCGCAAAAGCGATGGATGCACTATACACCACACAATACAGGGGATCCTTTTGGAAACCCCAATTTAGAGGATGATTTAGGGCTCAAACTGCAGAGGCATCCACACCGCAGCCAAAACCGGCCGGCCTACCAACCTCAATACCAACAGGTGATTTTAAGAGCACATATAGAGGCCAGTACCCCAGAGGTCGAGGGAAATATCAAACACCCAAACAAGCCTCACAACACAGTAAACAGTGACTTGTTTCATTCCCTTCCACTCCATACCTCCCCTGTGGGAGGGAGACTGCAAATGTTCCACACCAATTGGCAAAATATTACCACAGACAATTGGGTATTATCAATTATCCGCAATGGCTATTGCCTAGAATTGATACAAACTCCACCAAACATTCCACCAAACCCACACAAACTATCCACAGAACACATCAGGCTGTTACAGGAAGGAGTCAAATGTCTATTACTCAAACAAGCAATAGAACCCGTGCCACAAAATCAAATAGGGACAGGAGTTTACTCACTGTATTTCCTCATTCCCCAAAAAGATGGCACCTTAAGGCCAATATTAGATCTCAGGACCCTGAATCTTTACATCCTGTCAGAACACTTTCACATGGTAACTCTCCAGGATGTTATCCGTCTACTTCAAAAACACGATTTCATGGCAACATTAGACCTCAAGGATGCGTATTTTCATATACTCATCCATCCGGTGCACAGAAAATATCTCAGGTTTGTCATTCAAGGAAAGCACTATCAGTTCAAAGTGTTACCCTTCGTAATAACAACAGCTCCAAGGGTATTCACAAAGTGCCTAGCGGTAGCCGCAGCCTACCTAACAAGAGAGCATATACATGTCTTTCCATATCTAGACGATTGGCTGATAAAATCACAGTCATACGCAGTGTCAAAACCATGCGCATTACGTAATACAAACCCTGCACACGCTAGGTGCTCAATAAATTACCAAAAGTCGCAACTTGCACAAATACAACAGTATATAGGGGCAATACTAAACACTCAAAAAGCGATAGAAAGTCCAAATACGCAGAGAATACAAGCATTCCAAAATATAATTGCTATATTGATACAGGCAGGTCAACAGTACACTGTCAGATTTGTCATGAAAATGTTAGGAATGATGTCATCATGTATTTCAATTGTTCCACATGCAAGACTAAACATGCGGCCCTTACAACAGTGCCTTGCACAACAATAGTCACAGGCACAGGGTCAACGTCACGATCTAGTGTTGATAGACGGCCAAACATACATGTCCCTTCAGTGGTGGAATTCCACAAATATAAACAAAGGGCGGCCATTTCAAGACCCTGTGCCTCAGACCATAATTACTACAGATGCATCAATGATTGGCTGGGGAGCTCACCTTAACAATCTCAACATACATGGACAATGGGATGCCCAACACAAACAGCTACACATAAATCACTTAGAGTTGTTAGCTGTCTTCCTAGCACTCAAAGCTTTTCAAAGCTTTTCAGCCTCTTCTCACTCAGAAGAATGTCCTGATCAAAACAGACAACATGACCACCAAGTATTACCTAAACAAGCAGAAAGGGACACATTCTTCCCAACTCTCCCTTCTAGCTCAAAAAATTTGGAAATGGGCAATACACAACCAAATTCACCTGGTAGCACAATACATTCCAGGGATACACAACCAATTGGCAGATGTTCTCAGCAGAAATCATCAACAAACACACGAGTGGGAGATTCACCCTCAAGTACTTCAAAAATACTTTCAACAGTGGGGAATACCAAACATAGATCTGTTCGCCACAAGCAAAAACGCAAAATGCCAAAACTTCGCATCCAGACACCCACATCCCCTATCCAAGGGCAATGCTTTATGGATCAATTGGTCAGGGATATTTGCTTACGCTTTTCCCCCTGTCCCACTCATTCCATTTTTAGTCAAAATGCACTCAATATGATGCTCATAGCACCAACGTGGGCACGTCAACCGTGGTACACAACATTGTTAGACTTCTTAGTAGTACCACACTCCAAGCTCCCAAACAGACCAGACATGTTGACACAAATCAAAGGGCCGTTCAGGCACCCAAATCCCAACACACTCAATCTGGCGATTTGGCTCCAGAGGTCATAGAATTTGGGTATTTACAGCTACCATCAGAATGTATGGAAGTGATTAAGCAAGCAAGAAAATCCACTACTAGACAGTGCTATGCTGACAAATGGAAAGGATTTGTATATTACTGTCAATCTAAACAGATTGCCCCTCTTACAGCATCAATACACAATATTGTATGCTGTTTACTTCATTAACAAAAATCAAATTTAGCATTCTCTTCTATAAAAATACATCTTATTGCAATTTCAGCATATTTGGAAAATGTACAGCACAGCTCTTTATTTAGTGTTTCTGTTATCAAAGCCTTCATGGAAGGCCTAAAATGCATCATTCCACCCAGAACACCTCCAGTTCCTTCTTGGAATTTAAACATAGTGCTTACGAGACTTATGGGCCCACCATTTGAACCTATGCACTCATGTCAAATGTAATTCTTAACATGGAAGGTTGCCTTCCTAGTCGGAATTACATCATTGCGAAGAGTCAGTGAAATTAAAACTTTTACTATTGAAGAACCGTTCATACAAGTACACAAACATAAAGTTGTACTTCGAACTAGCCCTAAATTTCTACCAAAAGTGGTATCCTCTTTTCATATTAATCAAACAGTAGAACTACCAGTCTTCTTCCCACAGCCAGATTCTGTGGCAGAAAGAGCTCTACATACATTAGGCATTAAAAGAGCACTAATGTACTATATAAGTGGTTCCCAAACTGGGAGCCGTGGTTCCCAAACTGGGAGCCGTGGCTCCCTGGTGCGCCATCAAAACTGGCCAGGGGTGCCGCACCTAGTTTGGGAACTACTGGCTGTAGTTTTATTGTTTCCGAACTGGAAATAGCTTAGTGGTTCCCAAACTGTGTGCGGCGCCCCTGGCTGGTTTTGATGGCGCAAAACCATTCAGAAAAACTAAACAGCTGTTTGTGGCCTTTCAAAAACCTCATACTGGTAACCCCATTTAAAAGAAGGAATAGCAAGATGGATAGTAAGATGCATCCAAACATGCTACGTTAAAGCCAAAAGACAACCTTTAGTTACTGCTAAAGCACATTCCACAAGGAAAAAAGGTGCTACAATGGCTTTTTTGGGAAACATACCAATGGCTGAAATATGTAAAGCAGCTACTTGGTCGACACCACATACATTTACTAAGCACTACTGTGTAGATGTTTTAGCAGCACAGCAAGCCACAGTAGGTCAAGCTGTAGTTAGAACATTATTTCACACACCTTCAACTTCTACAGGCTAGCCACCGGTTTTATGGGAGGACAAACTGCTTTGTAGTCTATGCACGGCATGTGTATCTGCAGCTACACATGCCATAGAACTGAAAATGTCACTTACCCACTGTACATCTGTTCATGGCATGTTCCGCTGCAGATTCACATGCACCCTCCCACCTCTCTGGCAGCCTGTAGTTCTTTAAGTTAACAACATTAGTACATATGTAGATATATATATATATATATATAACATTCCATTAGCATGGACATCTCTTTTCTTTATACTCTATCACTCCTCCCTTATCCTCTGCGGGAAAACAATCTAACATGGAGTCGATGCCCATGCGCAATGGAGCTGAAGAGGAGGAGTCACTCGATCCTGTGAAGCGAAAACACTTCTTTGAAGAAAAACAACTTGTAACACTCCGAGACGAACACTAGATGGCAGAAGTATATGCACAGCATGTGAATCTGCAGCGGAACATGCCACGAACAGATGTACACTGGGTAAGTGACATTTTCCATATATATATATATGTTCGATGGCATGTGTAGCTGCAGATACACATGCTGTGCACATCCCGCCATCTAGTGTTGGGCTCGGAGTGTTACAAGTTGTTTTTCTTCGAAGAAGTCATTTCGAGTCACGAGATCGAGGGACTCCTCCCCTTTCGGCTCCATTGCGCATGGGCGTCGACTCCATCTTAGATTGTTTTTTTTCCGCCATCGGGTTCGGACGTGTTCCTTTTGGCTCCGTGTTTCGGGTCGGAAAGTTAGTTCGAATCTCGGAAAAATCGTTGGTATTGTTTGCGTTCGGTATCAGGTTAGTTACAACAGATCGACAACGACTTTGGAAGAGCTCCGGTGGCCCTTCGGGGTTTTTTCCATCCCCCGTCGGGGCCTGGTCGGCCCGGCCACGTGTCTCTTCAAGGCTGATGGAACGGACCCCATTCCGATTCTGCCCAAAATGTCACAACAAGTATCCGTATACAGATCAGCACCTGGTCTGTAACTTGTGTTTGTCTCCAGAGCACAAGGAAGATACTTGTGAAGCCTGTCGAGCGTTTCGGTCGAGGAAGACATTAAGAGACCGAAGAGCGAGAAGACTGCAGATGGCGTCGGCGCCGACAGGACAAGGGCGTTTCGAGGAGGAAGAAGAAACCTTCTCCATTCAGGAGTCGGACTCAGACGAGCTTGAGCCCGAAGAAACGCCGAAAACCGTGAGTAAGACGCCAAAACATAAAACTCACGAGAAGACCACAAACGCCCAGGGGACGCCATCGCCAACAGGCCATGGCTTAACCCGAAAAATAGGTGACGATCATCGGCACCGAAAAAGGGCACGCTTGTGTCTAAGTCATCCGACTCCGGTCCAGATACCGGCACACAGCAATCTCGGGCCTGAGACAGCGGCTCCGAGCAAGTTCGGCACCGAGATAGTGGCACCGAAATGGGTCGGCACTGAGACACCACAACGCCGAAAATAAAGAAGGTTTCGTCGGAGCCCAAAAAGGCGACCGAAAAGGTTTCGATTCCAAAACACCCAGCCTCGGAACCGAAAACAGGTTCCTACACAGAGGAACAGGGGTTGTCCTCCCAAATGCAAGGACATAAGTTCGGAGAAGAACTTGAATCAATGGAGCCAGACTACACTCAAAGGAGGCTCCACATTCAAAAGGACACAGGGAAGATAAGCACACTTCCCCCAATTAAAATGAAAAGAAGACTTGCCTTTCAAGAAAAGGACAAGCAGCCACAGGCAAAGGTGCCAAGACAAACAACTCCGCCACCATCTCCAACACCATCAATACACACATCACCGGTAGCCACTCCACCATTGATGCAATCCCCGACTCATACTGCAATGAGTCAAGATGATCCCGACGCATGGGACCTTTTATGATGCCCCGGTATCAGATAACAGCCCAGACTGTTACCCTGCGAGACCGTCGCCACCTGAGGACAGTACATCCTACACGCAGGTGGTCTCAAGGGCAGCTGCTTTTCATAACGTCACCTTGCATGCAGAACCGATTTGAAGATGACTTTTTGTTTAATACACTATCCTCCACTCATAGCCAATACCAAAGTTTACCTATGCTCCCTGGAATGCTAAAACACTCCAAACAAGTATTTCAGGATCCTGTGAAAGGCAGGGCAATAACTCCAAGGGTGGAGAAAAAGTACAAGCCACCGCCAACAGACCCTGTTTATATTACGCAGCAGTTAACACCAGACTGTGGTTGTAGGGGCAGCTAGCAAGAGAGCAAACTCTCACACCTCGGGAGACGCTCCACCTCCAGACAAGGAGAGTCGCAAATTCGACGCTGCGGGGAAAAGGGTTGCAGCACAAGCAGCAAAAACCAATGGCGCATTGCCAATTCACAAGCACTTCTGGCAAGATATGATAGAGCTCATTGGGACGAAATGCATCATTTCATAGAACACTTGCACAAGGAGTTCCAGAAAAGGGCACAACAAGTGGTGGAGGAAGGACAAAGTATCTCAAATAATCAGATACGGTCAGCAATGGATGCAGCAGATACAGCTGCTAGGACTGTAAATACTGCAGTAACAATAAGAAGACACGCATGGTTGCGTACGTCAGGATTCAAGCCGGAAATACAAGAAGTCGTGCTGAATATGCCTTTTAATGAACAGCAGTTGTTTGGGCCGGAGGTGGACACTGCTATTGAGAAACTTAAAAAAGACACTGATACGGCAAAAGCCATGGGCGCACTCTACTCCCCACAGAGCAGAGGCACATTTCGCAAGACACAATTTAGAGAGGGGTTTCGAGGTCAAACCACAGAACCCACAACCTCACAAGCAAGGCCCACTTATCAAAGCCAATATCAGCGGGGAAGTTTTCGGGGGCAATATAGAGGGGGACAATTCCAAAAAAATAGAGGGAAGTTCCAAAGTCCCAAAACTCCTCAAAACAAGCAGTGACTTCCACGTCACAAATCCCCAACACATAACACCTGTGGGGGGGAGACTAATCAAGTTTTACAAACATTGGGAGGAAATAACAACAGACACTTGGGTCCTAGCAATTATCCAGCATGGTTATTGCATAGAATTTCTCAAATTCCCTCCAAACGTCCCACCGAAAACACACAATATGTCAAAAGAACACATGGATCTTCTAGGACTAGAGGTCCAAGCGTTGCTACAAAAAGGAGCAATAGAATTAGTACCAATTCAACAGAAAGGAACAGGAGTTTACTCTCTGTACTTTCTCATACCCAAAAAGGACAAGACTCTAAGACCTATATTAGATCTCAGAACATTAAATACCTACATCAAATCAGATCACTTTCACATGGTGACATTACAGGACGTAATCCCACTGCTCAAACAACAAGACTACATGACAACACTAGACCTAAAGGATGCATATTTCCATATACCGATACATCCTTCACACAGGAAGTACTTAAGGTTTGTATTCCAAGGGGTACATTACCAATTCAAGGTGTTGCCATTTGGAATAACAACTGCGCCAAGAGTTTTTACAAAATGCCTAGCAGTCGTAGCTGCACATATCAGAAGGCAGCAAATACATGTGTTCCCGTACCTAGACGATTGGTTAATCAAAACCAACACGCTAGAACGGTGTTCACAACACACAAAGTATGTCATAGAAACCCTCCACAAACTAGGTTTCTCAATCAACTACACAAAGTCACACCTTCAGCCGTGTCAAACACCGCAATACTTAGGGGCGACAATCAACACATCAAAAGGGATTGCCACTCCAAGCCCACAAAAGGTACAAGCATTTCACAATGTAATAAAGGCCATGTATCCAAAACAAAGAATACAAGTCAAAATGGTGATGAAACTCCTAGGCATAATGTCCTCATGCATAGCCATTGTCCCAAACGCAAGGTTACACATGCTGCCCTTACAACAGTGCCTAGCATCACAATGGTCACAGGCACAGGGTCAACTTCTTGATCTAGTGTTGATAGACCACCAAACATACACCTCGCTTCAATGGTGGAACAATATAAATTTAAACCAAGGGCGGCCTTTCCAAGACCCAGTGCCACAATATGTAATAACCACAGATGCCTCCATGATAGGGTGGGGAGCACACCTCAATCAGCACAGCATCCAAGGACAATGGGACACTCAGCAAAAACAGCTTCACATAAATCACTTAGAACTACTGGCAGTATTTCTAGCGCTGAAAGCATTTCAACCCATAATAAGCCACAAACACATTCTTGTCAAAACAGACAACATGACAACGATGTATTACCTAAACAAACAGGGAGGGACACACTCAACACAGTTGTGACTCCTGGCACAGAGAATATGGCATTGGGCGATTCACAGCCACATTCGCCTAATAGCACAATTTATTCCAGGGATTCAGAATCCGTTAGCAGACAATCTCTCTCGGGATCACCAACAGATCCACAAATGGGAGATTCACCCCCAAATACTGAACAATTACTTCCAAAGTTGGGGAACACCACAAATAGATCTATTTGCAGCAAAAGAAAATGCAAAATGCCGAAACTTCGCATCCAGGTACCCACAAGATCAGTCTCAGGGCAATGCGTTATGGATGAGTTGGTCAGGGATATTTGCATACGCTTTTCCCCCTCTCCCACTCCTTCCTTATCTGATAAACAAGTTGAGTCAAAACAAACTCAAACTCATACTAATAGCGCCAACTTGGGCAAGACAACCTTGGTATAAAACACTACTAGACCTCTCAGTAGTGCCTCATGGCAAATTACCAAACAGACCAGATCCATTAACTCAACACAAACAACAAATCAGACACCCAAATCCAGCATCGCTGAATCTAGCAATTTGGCTCCTGAAGTCCTAGAGTTCGGACACTTAGAACTTACACAGGAATGTATGGAAGTCATAAAACAAGCTAGGAAACCTACCACTAGACATTGCTATGCAAATAAGTGGAAAAGATTTGTTTATTACTGCCATAATAATCAAATTCAACCCTTACACGCATCTGCCAAAGACATCGTAAGATACTTACTACATTTGCAAAAGTCAAAGCTAGCTTTTTCTTCCATTAAGATACATCTTACCGCAATTTCAGCTTACCTGCAAATTACTCACTCAACTTCATTATTTAGGATACCAGTCATAAAAGCGTTTATGGAAGGCCTAAAGAGAATTATACTACCAAGAACACCACCAGTTCCTTCATGGAACCTCAACATTGTCTTAACACGACTCATGGGTCCACCTTTTGAGCCCATGCACTCTTGTGAAATGCAATACTTAACATGGAAAGTTGCATTTCTAATTGCCATCACATCTCTAAGAAGAGTAAGTGAGATTCAAGGATTTACCATACAAGAACCATTTATTCAAATACACAAGCATAAAGTAGTTCTACGGACAAATCCTAAATTTTTACCAAAAGTCATATCACCGTTCCACTTGAATCAAACAGTAGAATTACCACTTTTCTTCCCACAGCCAGATTCTGTAGCTGAAAGAGCACTACATATATTAGACATCAAAAGAGCGTTAATGTACTACATTGACAGAACAAAACAAATTCGGAAAACAAAACAATTATTTGTTGCTTTCCAAAAACCTCATGCAGGAAATCCGATTTCCAAACAAGGCATTGCTAGATGGATAGTTAAATGCATTCAAACTTGCTATCTCAAAGCAAAAAGAGAACTGCCTATTACACCAAAGGCACACTCGACTAGAAAGAAAGGTGCTACCATGGCCTTTCTAGGAAATATTCCTATGACTGAAATATGTAAGGCAGCCACATGGTCTACGCCTCATACGTTTACCAAACACTACTGTGTGGATGTGTTAACAGCACAACAAGCCACAGTAGGCCAAGCAGTATTACGAACTTTGTTTCAAACAACTTCCACTCCTACAGGCTGAACCACTGCTTTTGGGGAGATAACTGCTTACTAGTCTATGCACAGCATGTGTATCTGCAGCTACACATGCCATCGAACGGAAAATTTCACTTACCCAGTGTACATCTGTTTGTGGCATGAGTCGCTGCAGATTCACATGCGCCCACCCGCCTCCCCGGGAGCCTGTAGCCGTTTCGAAGTTGATCTTGAACATTTGCAAATTTGTAAATATAACACTTTAAACTACATTATGTACATACATATTCACTCCATTGCATGGGCACTATTACTATAATACACAACTCCTACCTCACCCTCTGCGGGGAAAACAATCTAAGATGGAGTCGACGCCCATGCGCAATGGAGCCGAAAGGGGAGGAGTCCCTCGATCTCGTGACTCGAAATGACTTCTTCGAAGAAAAACAACTTGTAACACTCCGAGCCCAACACTCAAAACCATAGAAATTCAGCAGTTAGAGTTATCTCAAGTACCCATAACTTGTGCCCTAAGGAAAGTATAACACAAATCCCCACCATGCACACTTTTCTCATCCATAATTTCACAGCAAATGTTGCAGTGATATCAGTGATGTCATAGAAGATGTCATCAGTGATGTAATTAGCAGTAGATGGCAGGGGTGCGATTTATAGTTACCTTAGGCCACTATTGAAGCGTTGGCAGACAGTCAGATCTCATCATGAGATCTGTCGGATCAGCAGAGGGTTCACGTCTGTGTATATCTATATTTCTTTTTCTTCTAATATCGCCAAACCTACTGAACGGATTTACACCACAACACAAAAAGAGCTCTTCCTGGACCACGAGCTAGCTTTCTGCCAAATTCAGTGTAATTCCATTCAGCGGTTTGGGCTGTTGTCGAGTTCAAAATCCCTAAGGGAAATTGCATGGGGAAAACATGTTTGGGACCCCCTTTTTGCCTCAGGCCCCTCTCCTCACAGATCACCCTAAAACTTTCCCCGATGCAGCTGAACTGACCCAGGACACAGCTTTTGAAAATTTGGTGAAGATTTGTCAGATTGCGCCAAAGTTATTTGCAAAACAAAAAGCGCTTCGTCTATGGGAACTAGGTCCTAACTCTAATTACCTACTGGTGACCGCCAGTAGGGAATTTATATCTCCAAAAGAAAGCAAAGGAAAATGGGAACTTCTATAATTTTATGTACCTTAGAGCTAGACATCAGACCTTCCTGCAATTGTTTTCTGAAAACAAACACTCCAGTTGAGAGAGGCAAATCCTTAAGTAACTGAAGGTTTGAAAAGAAGTCATGTCGCCAGAGAACGGATGTTTCATATTTCCACTTGGTGATTGTTAATTTGCGAATGCAAGCGATTTTTATTTTATCTTTATTTTTTTTGTATTTTCAATAAACTCATGCATTTTATTAAAACAGCAAAGCCCAGACTACAAATGTAATTGCTGTATGAACCTTGCAGCAGATGTAATCACAAGAGGTACAGACATAATAACCAAAACTCTTCCCCATTATCGTATCAGGCAGCATCAAAACCATGCATGTATGGCATTAAAGACTGCCAGAGATGGAAGTGCTATCAGATTGCCCATCAATCTTTTCTACAGAGTGCATTACCCCACACCCTGAATTGGACTATTAGACAACCGAGCAATTAGCACCACTTAATTGAAGAGAATTGCTTGGCTGAAACTATCCAGTCTTGTACTCCAAAGTGGTTTCAGCCCATTATGACACATACAGGCAAAATATACAATTTTAAGTGGAATCTGGGCATTCACTAGGCACCAGTGAAGATTTAGCAAAAATGACTAAACAAAGTCCCTTTTTTAGCATTAAAAATAATCACCCTCTCTAGAGCATTTTACACTCTCCAGAGTTAATATGCTGTAGTGCAACATATAGGGCATTGATAAAGTCTACTCTGATTTTGCTGATGCCAAAAATCACATGATTGTTCACCTGATAGATAAATAGCACAGTCCATCTCAGTAGCATGGGTTTGGAAAAACTGTTGTAAACTGACAGTCTTACCTGGGAGTAGATGCTGCAGCACAGGATCCAGCACGCACACACTTGATTTGTAGGGATCAGCATTCAGTGAACATGGAAGTCGAATAGAGTCCGTCCTCTTGAACAAATGATCCAAGTGTCGCAGTTATGGCAATTTAGGTTTAGCCAACACGCCCACTGCAGCAGATTACTTAAACATGAGCTCTAAAAGCATAGCATCGGGTTAACATCAGGAGTGTGAAAGTATTTTAAGTAGCGCTTGATGTAGGTTTCTAACAGCTCCTTGAATTCCAGTGAGGTTATTGTTGCCATAATCCAGGTCCCACGCTAGAGCTGTTGATGTCTCATACCACCCACTATCCCCACCCTTATTTAGGTTTCTGGGATTTTTCCCATTAGGACGTAAAAATCAGGTTTGAGTACTATTTGTTAGCGTGGTAAGGGATCTACGTCTAAGGACAGGGTGCACTACAGAAACACATGACTATTTATTCTCGGAAAACAGAATGATTAGGCTTGGTGATAATCATATCGTGAATCCCTTTAGCAAAGATCTAGGTCCTTGTACTTAAATGAGCATTGAGTTCTACTTCTGTTAGTGACCTCTGTGTATGACAGTAAGTAAAATGTTCCTTTTGTTGTTGCCTTCCGATTCTCCCAAAGTCTCCTCGTGCATGAGTTATATTTTGTAACCTGATTGATTGCTTTAATTGTATACACATACATTCAGACCTACATACATACAACTACTGTTGAGCCAGATGCGTGCAATTTGTTTTTCTTCAAAGAAGTCAAAGTCACAAGACCAATTGTGACCCTACCTTTGGTCCACAGTGTACTAGCACGCTGGCTCTACCTCAGATTGTTTTACTTCACCATTGGGTTTAGACATTTGCAAACATGGCCCAGAATATGTGACTTACATTCTTTTTTGCCATTATCTGTGCTTTTAAGACTTCCATATGTGTGGCCTGATGACGAATAGGAACTTGGTTAGCCCTACCTTGATGTTGAGGATGGTGAAGATGCCACCCATTAGACAGATTACCTAGCGGAGTAGTGAGGAAGAGCACCACATAAATAATGAGTGATGCACAGTCGTTCTGCTGTATAGTGTTTTTTATCGTTCCTTCTGAACTTCAATGTTCAATTATAAATTGTGGCCCCAAAACATTGGGTGTAAACGACCTATTTCAAAACAATGTTACGTTTTAAGAATGCTTGGTTGGTGGATCTTGGGATTCCATTTCATTCCCTCTGTTGTATTTTTCTTAGCGTGAGAGTTTCACACTCCGTTCTAATTTTGTTGTGGTTGTTAAATGTAAACATATTCCATACCACTGGTTGCAGTGAACCATCGTCATTTTTCACTCGGTGATGTAGAAGATGGGTATTTACAAAACATGCATCTAACTCTCCGTATTCTTTCGAGACTGGTATCGTTACACACTCGAGATTAACATCTGGCACTTGAAAAGAGTGTAAAGCAAGAGGACCCCAAAACTGGTAAACTAGTTATTCATTTCCCAGCATGGTGTCTTCTCCTGATCCACATACCATTGACGGGATCTTTTAAATTAAGTTTCTTTTAGTTAAAGTTGTCCTGCATAGTTACCTTAATAAAATGTACAAACACTGAATATGTCTGCCACTTTTTGGGAACTTCACAAAATATATTTTAAAAAGATAACTAATATTGCGTTTCAGTAGTTGTCCAGTTTTAAAACTACAACTGTGCATTTATTTTTCTACAAGCCCCTATGTTAAGAAGGAAAAATTAAACCAAGAAAATAACACTAAGCAAGAAAAATGAACGATGTCACTTTAAGGCTTGCAGGCTTTTTGTAAGTTCTACAATTCAGTGCTTTGGGCTGACAGTCTTGGTTCCTTGTTTCTTTCAAGAGTAACACGCTCCGTTCCCTGTGCAAACCCCTGGATTCCTTTGCTAGGGCATTTGAGTTGCTTATGGATTTAATAATGAAGAAAAGTCATTTTTCCTTCTCCAATGTTCATAACCACTGGATGGAAAAGCAAGTTCTTCTCCATATAAGAGTTTGCAGGAAAACCAGGAGATTGGGTGATTGAGAAGGCAAAATAATACAATACTGTTATTTAGCTAGATTTTGCGATTTTGCAGAGTGGCATGGCCATCTGACTGTCAGTACTTGGGTCAGAATTAAGAAGGCGGTCCGCAGAAAAAGGGTGGACAGACCTCTACATAAAAGTGTGAGCATGTTACTTGAGTGGGTCCTTTCCTGTATCTTGTAATGGCTGCTAAATTAACCTATTAAAGGAGTGTTATAGTTCTGACCAGGTAATGCATTTTTTTCAATGTCTATTCTTAGGTCTGTCTTTTGCAAAAGATGAGCGGGCTTTTTAGAAATTGTACCGCTTTTCTCTTTACATGCAGCTTTTAACATGGGACTTGCTTGCCCTGTTTTGATATGCAACGTTGGTGGCATTGAAAGGTACCTAATACCTCTCTGTACGCAAGACAGGGAAATTAGGGTATTCCTTACTGTGGATTCGCCCAGTTTTGGTAGAACATTTGCCAGAAGAGAAATGGGGGAAGGGGCTTTCTGTTCTGCTCTGTGAAATAGATCTCCGTTGCAGTTGGGTCCAGATAACCACACACAGTCTTGGATCTTTGATTTTTTTTTTGCTGTTATCGAACTGTGCCGTTTCCCACAGACTATAAATGTCATGTAGAACCATACAGTTGTACATTTGAGGTCGGCTGTGTAAAATTTGCTTTGAAATGCTCAATAACTTTGAGGTAGATCACAGTAATCTGCTGATCTCTCCCCAAGAGCCAGTGCCACAGCGCTTGGGCTTCTGTGGAGTGGGTCCTATGTCTCATTCTTGTTTATAGGGATAGTTCATGGTTTTGATGTTGACAAAGGTGAGGAAAATGTGTGGATTAGATGAACCACCCTAAGCTATAGCAAGTCAGTAAGATAAGTCCTTGCCTGGACTCTTGGGATATTTGGGGGAGGTGGGAGTGTAACGTGCTTTTCAGCCTTTTGTGGAAGTTTCCATTCACAGTCAGCAGTGATGGATTTGTTTTGGAAAAAGCTCTTTCTGAAGTAGTTATTCTCTGAATATCACTAAGTTGAGGGATTTGAGGACTGCTAGTTCTGAAGTCCATTTCCACTTCTCAGTCGCCATTTCACTAATTCATGACACGTCCTTGAAGAGGAATCCTGTGCAGCCATGCATAAGAAACTATAAAATACAGGATGCCATTGATCTTCGAAGGGATGAACTATCTTGCACTGTTGGTTGAGGAATAGAGTGAAATTGTAACCGCTTCTTCAAAGAAAACATTTTTTGTGCATGGAATAGTTTCATTAATTCTGCCCAACGCTCCTCCTGGGTATTTTGAGTTGGTCTAGGAGGGATGTTGAATTGTTGTGGTTCATCCTGAGCCATAGATGAGGCCTTGGGAGATTGTTTGGATATCTGAGTGATTTCTGGTTGACATTTGCGTAGTTGTTCAAGTATGGATAGATAAAAAGTAATTAGGCTGAGATGGACTACTTTCACTGCGAGCCACTTGTAGAGGGCTCACAAAGCTGAAAGATAATACTTAGTATTGGCTAAACCTCTACTATGTTTTTAGGAATTACATTTGTAAAATATCCCATTTGAAGCTCTATGCAGCACATCTGTGACAGTCAAAACTTTCAGTCTTTCTGTATCTGAGGAAAAATTGGAAATGTGCCAATTGAAACTTTCTTCATTTGCTGTTTGAGATCAAGGACCTAGTTATCTCTTGTTGTGATTAAACTGGATTGTTCAAAAGCGGAGGGGTAAAGTACATCATTGCTTCCAAATTTCTCAACTGTTTGTTTCCGAGTCCATCTTCCTTTCTCCGGTGATGCTTCCTTATAACGATGGGATGCTAAGCATGTTCTCGTATTGGCATTCAATAGACTAAATCAATACATAATGTCCCATTTTCTACATGCAAGAGAGAAGACAATGAGTTGGTCACGCTAAGGTGCTTCTTTAATCTTCTGTTCAAGGGTTTTTTCAAGAACAGATATACATATGGGCATACCCACATTAGAACAAACATATACCTAGTAAATAAATAGCACTAGATTGTGCTGGTTTATGTTGCCATATTGAACATGTGTGGTTAGGCACATAGGTGAAACGCTGCGCACATGTTTGTCCACCTGAGGTTTGAGGAAGCGTTAGAGAGGGAAAGAACTGGTGGAGAAATACGTAATCTCATGTGTTCCAACAGCCACTAAGGATAGAGGTTAGCTAGCTTTGGGAGTCGAGGCAATAAACCTACTGTAAAATGATTTAGGAGGGCAAATAGTTACCGATGAGGAGAAGTGGAAAACACGTTAGTCATTCTATGGTACCTATGTCACTGAATAAAATCAACATCACTCTGCTGGATTAGATATTGTATACATTTTAACACTTACGGGGTGAGAGTGACCAGTATGCATAGAATAAAGATAAAAGCTGAAACTTAATTCAGGGATAAGTTGTGACAAAATAGTTGTAGGCAAAAAAGAGGCACTTGCCAAAGATTTGAACCTTAGTCAAGAACGGGCGCATCCCACGCATAGTGGCATACCTGTATAATTATTTGTTGAACTTTTGGCCCACTTGAGAGACATGTGTGAAAAGGTGCTGGCATCTGGCCTGATAAAGCTGGAGAGGGAAATCTAAACTGTGGAGTAAAAATGGGTTACAAAATCAAACTACCCATTCTTTTAAACACTAGAAAACCTTAAATATGTTAAGTGAAATGAAAGATGCTTCTTTAACTGAATTGTTCATTCTAGACTAGCTGAAATGTTTCAGAGGTGCTTGCTTCAGAAAGGGTAAACATGAACTGCGACTAACAGCCACTACAGTGCAGTGAGAGCCTCTGCAGCAGCCGGGCTGCATTAAAGTGATATTCTCTTTGCTCGGGGGCCGTCAACGCATTGGTTTCATTTGTTTGGTTTTTCTATTTTTAGAGTGGGTGCTAAGGGTTTAGAAACAAAATTAGCACAGTAGGGTGTGGAAATGGGTGTTCGATCAAAGCTGTCTTTTTGTAATAATGCTAATTCTAAATTTATTTCGAAATGAGATTACATTTTGTTAGGATTCTGAGATCGTGCAGATAGTAGAAGACCTGTATTGATCATAAATGTTACTAAAATCAGATGATTCCCCCGTTTCCCATTTCTAAATGTTTCAGCGGTAGAGAGACCAGCAAGCTTGTGGACTATGGCAATATGTATTACATGATTACATGTAAATAACTTTTCCCTAGTGCATTTTTTATTTGTTGCTTTTATATTCCATTGTATCAACAATATAGTGGTTTTTCTAGTCTTTTCTGCCTACTGTTGATACCTGATGCCATGTTTTGCACTTCCAATCCGTTCTGATGCTTCCACTTTTTTTTTAACAGGCTTTGGAAGAGAAAATGGGCAAGTGGTTGTAGAGTATTACTCCCAGCTGAAGACTGTTTGTGTGGAGATGGGCGATGTAGAGTCTGTTTTCTAAGCACCTCTTTTGAGTATTCAAGTTGCCATCCAATCTCAAGATGCCATCAATGCACCTACGAAAGCACTTACTTTGTACATTGCCAACATCCTAGCCCTATTAAATGTGATGGTTTCTCTGTAAATTGTACTTTGCAACATTTTTCTTGTTTGTATTTATGAATTAGCATCTTGCAAGCATATCACTGAAAGCTTCTAAGGTGGGTGAGGCCTATGCGAGTCCTGGTTCTGGAAAGTGCTCTGCGGAGTGAGGGCTGCAGCTGTCCTCGCAGATCTCAGTGGATATTCAGACCTAAAAATGAGGCGGTTGTGGGGTGTCAATGGATCTGGTGTTGAGGAGCTCAAGGCATGCTTGCTGCCTGGTTATGGGTAATTCTCATTGTGGTTCCAAGGCTTGAGTTAAACAGGCTGAAGGTGGTAGGATGGAAGTGACAGCAGCTTCAGCCTGTGAAAGCATCTAAATCATCAGCTCTTTCCCAATCGTCCACAGTTTAGGATTACTTTGCCAGCAAGCCCCTCTACAAATCCTTTCTCCCTTAAAAACCTCTCCATAACACTCCCCTGATTTCGTGGCTGTAAACAAAAGGCTGGCTGTTGACAGCTCCTAATTCATAAAAACTATTTGAAACATCAGAGGGTGAAGCACACAGAAGCACTATGTCAGGATGAGCAGGTGTATTATCTACAACTGCCCTCACAACCTCGTAGTATGAATCTAATTTTGTACACTTCCATCAGATAGGCAGACAAGTTTGCTCCTGCGTAACCTAACAGAGGATATCAGATACAGACATAAACCACTGTACTCTATTTTGAACACATTTTGCACAGGCCTCTGCTGCTCTCCAAATGTGGTTCTGTTTTGCTCCCTATTTAAGCCTTGATATTTTATTGTCCTGTAATTGCTTTCTATAAAAACTCTGAGACATTGAAGCGCTTTACAGGGAGTAGCTTGCACTTCCGATTTCTGGGTTAGTCCAGTAAAATTATTGGTGATTACATTTGTTCTTGTGTTTTTTAGGGAATGCATGCCATGTATTCCATGCATGTATTCAGTGTCTTTGTGGAAAGTTAAAATGAATTCATTGTGGCTTAATGCAGGTGTTTGGTAAGATGAATAGAAGGCTAAAGACTCTCTGTTATAGGGTTTCAGAGCAAAGAGAGGATGCGATCTTTGGGATGAAGTTTAGGCCGTTTGCAGGCAGTTAATGCAAAGAGGCATTCAAAAAATTCAGTAGGGCAAGGAGATGAAGAGTAGCACATACTGTGGACGGTAGGTAAGGTGAGAGTCGGCTGATTGTAGGGAAGCAGAGGGAACATTTACTAGAAAGAAGTCAATTTTAATGCAGTCTTTGAAAACTCTCCTCCACTATGTTGCTATAAGATTGGATGCAATCTTATGGTCTGGAAATAATTAGATTATTTGTTTGTGAGAGAGTACTTCTATTATCTGCTTTTATTTGATAGAGACTTCTAGTTGCAGATTCCTTACCTTTGAATTTCCCACAGGCGTCGGACTTGATTAGTCACTTTTTGACTGGCTTGTTTCGACTTTTGTTGATAATTTTTTGAGTTTTCTACTCCTAGTGTATCAAGCATGTCATCCAGAAAGACCGACTTCAAGCCCTGTGGATCCTGTCATCGGGCGATGTCCCTGACGGATCCATACCTCATGTGTCTTTGGTGCCTGCAGTGCAATCGCAACTCTAACTCATGCTCAGAGTGTCGGGCCGTGCATCCGAAGGCTTTGAGGGAGCGGTCCCGAAAGATGATGGCCTGGCGCTCAACTCCACGCAAGTCACGATCTCAGTCGATAGGAAGGTTTTGGGAACGGTCATTTAGTCCTCAATCGTTGTCATCCCACTCCAAGGCCTCAGGGTGATTGGTAAAATCAAGTCATAAGACATAGTCCAAGAAGTTGAAGCTTTCTTTGACTTCTCCTCGTCCGTCGGCCAACAAGATGAGGGAGCATTGACGTTCTAGGCCTCTCTCTGCTGAGCCTGAGCTGCTTCCACAGGGGTTATGCACTGGTGGCTTGATCTTTGGGACAAAGGGACCCCCAAGGATCCAGTCCTGGATCTGGACTGGCGTTTGTCTTTCCACCCTCACTTTCCACGACGCCGGTACTGGTGCCGTTTGTGCCTGCTGGCAACGCCATCCCCATGGTGGTCCCTGACTAATACGGAGCTGGATGAGCGTCGTTATGATGGCAACTCCGACTCTGGCAGGAGCCTTGCCTCCTAGATCTGATCTGGAATCTTTTTATTGTGGGTTAGGCCTCAAGCATGAATGGAAGTAGGTTCGGTGGACCTTTTAGAATGCCAGTCCCCTGAAACAATGGACTGGCGTAAAGACTTGCCTGAGGCCAGTGGAATGGATACTTCTCCAGATACTGACATGCTTTCTCCCCCCTACTGTGGCTACGAAGAAGGAAGCTTATTCTGTGGTGGCGAGAAGAGGGCATGAGGTCCTGGAACTTCAGCTCTCTTCAGTGGGCGTCTAGACTAGTGGTTCCCAAACTTTGACTTATGTGGACCCCCACTTTATCATTCCTGGAACCTGGGGACCCCCACTGAGTCATTACTGAAAGCTGGGGACCTAATCGGTTATTATTTTATTTTCAAAGCAGTCACGCAGCCCCCCCCCCCCGTGGAGGCTTCGTGGACACCCAGGGGTCTCCGGACCACAGGTTGGAAACCACTGGTCTAGACTTATTTCTTGGGAGGGGTGCTACAACTGGGAGCTTCCACCTCAGAACCTCTGCTCCGGTTTATTGAAGCCCTCAGGACATCCTACTGGGTACCTGGTCCAAACCAGCACATGGGCTCCTGTGAGCAGGACAATTGTCCACCGCTATCACCCTGCACTGTAGGACCCAGATTTCTTGACACAACACCCCACCCCTGAGAGCTTGCTGGTCTGAGCCTCTACCTCCCAGGGCACATTCCCTTCCACTCCCCTGGATAGGGAATCCAAAAGCTTGGACTCACTTGGGAAGAAAATGATTTATTCCACCAGCCTTACATTGTGGTCCATGAGCACTGCATGTCTTTTGGACTGTTATTTCCACACTCTGAAGGACACAGTTGCTCAACTGCTGCCATAGGTCTTAGAGGAGGCCCAGGCTGTACTCTCTCAAGCTGTTGCCGATGGGAGAGATGCAGTGAAGTTCTCAATCCATTGCAGACTGGACTCGACCAACTCGCTGGGCAGAGCGGTTTCATCAGCTGTTGCCCTGCGGCACTATGTCTGGCTGAGGACGTCTGGCTTTTCAGTGGTTGTCCAAGCTTCCTTGATTGGAATGCCCTTTGATGGCACACCTCTCTTTGTTGACGGGGCAGGCTCTGGATTCGAGCGCTTCAAGGATTCCTGCGATATGGCTAGGTCCTTGGGTTTCACGGCAGCCCCCATTCACCCCAGTCTGCCTTTTGCCCCTTGTTGTGGCTACGGAACCGGGTCTCCAACCGCTTCCATTCACAGCCAGCCACTGTGCCGCACATGCTGGCCAGCCTCTGCGTGGCCGAGGTTGTGGGATCCACCAACCTCTTGGATCAGGCGGCCAACGGTCTGACAGTCTGCCGCCCGCCCCCTTGCAGGAGCCTCTACATCTTCCTCAATTCATAACATCGGACAGGTGAATTTTGCAGATAGTCCGTTGGGCCTGCTACCTCCCCTTCAAGACTACCCCTCCATCCATGCCACCATCGTACGATAGGATGGCTGAGAATCACTGGGTGACTGGCGAGGAAGTAACCGTTCTCTTGGACAAGGGAGCCATAGAGGGTTCCTGTGCCAGAAATATATATATATTTTTTTTAATTTTTTTTTTTTATTCCTGCTACTTTCTGGTCCCCAAAAATAAGGACCTCCACCATGTCCTAGACCTTCAGACCCTCAATCTCTTCCTCAAGAAGAAGTTCAAGATGCTCACCTTGGCTCAGGCTCTGTCTGCCTTGGACCCAGGAAACTGGATGGTAGCGTTTGACATGCAGGACGCTTATTTTCATATCCCATTTGGCCTTACCAGTGCCCCTCAGGTGTTCACTAAGGTCATGGTGGTGCTTGCAGCCCATCAGTGGATATCAGGGGTTTCAGTCTTCCACTACCTCGTCGACTGGCTGTTGAAGGCAGGCTTGCCCCAGGCTGGCGTCTCCCACCTCCAGACTACGGCAGACCTACTGTGTTCACTGAGGTTCACTATAAATGCGCCAAAGTCACATCTGGCTTTCACAATCTCCCTTTCATCTGAGCTGTCCTGGACACAGTGCAGTTTCGGGCTTATCTTCCTGAGTCATTATGATACTGAGGCTATGATACTGATGTTTTAGCCTCTCTCCTGGATTTCGGTGAGAATGACCTTGAGTCTGCTGTGCCTCATGGCCTCCTGCATCCTGCTTGTGACACATGCCAGATGGCATTTTTGGGCTCTGTAGTGAAACGTGAATTTCCAGTGGGGACAACATCCAGGTTATTTCTCCAACAAGGTCCAGATCTCGGAGGAAACTGCGAAAGATCTGCAGTGGTGGTTAACAAATCGGAATAGAGGCAGATTCCGCTCCCTAGCCCAACTAGATCTGACAGTAGTGACAGACGCATCACTCCTGGGATTGGGTGGCCATCTGAGAGGGGTGAAAATCAGAGGCATGTGGTCTCCGGCGGAATCTGGACTCCACATCAACCTGTTGGAACGCCGTGCAATCCGGCTAGCATTGAAAGCATTTCTTCCCTCTATCAAGGGAAAGCTGGTACAGGTGTTAACGGACAACCCTACTGCCATGTGGTACTGCAACAAGCAGGACATGGTGGGGTTGCGGACCCTTTCTGAAGAGTCTCTGCGCCTCTGGACATGGCTGGAACAGCAGGGCATGTCCCTGGTGGTTCCACATCTGGTAGGATCTCTGAACGTCAGAGGAGACAAACTCAGCCAAAATGCCTAGAGGATCACGAATGGCATTACCATCCGGAGGTGGCGCAAGGTCTCTTTTAGCAGTGGGGAGAGCCGTGGTTAGATCTGTTTGCCTCTGCAGAGAACTTGCAATGTCAGCAGTTTCGCACATTGGAGATTGCAAGGCAGCAATCGGTCCAAGGTGCTTTTCATCTCAAGTGGAACTGAGGCCTCCTGTATGCCTTTCCGCCCATACCACTTCTGCCCAGAGTTCTCAAGAAGATCAGGAACGACCAGCCCCAAGTAACCCTTGTGGCTACAGACTGGGCAAGGAGAGTCTGGTATCCTGAGCTGCCGAGCATGTCCATCGATCCTCCGATCAGATTACCTATTCAGGAGGATCTTCTGTTGCAGCAGCAAGGGAGGGTTCTGCACCTGAATTCTGTCCACTCTCCACCTTTTTGCGTGGAGATTGAGTAGCAACAGTTGACAGCTTTTGACCTTTTTCCCGAAGTCTGTAACGTAATCTTGGCAGCCATGCATCCCTCTGCAAAAACGGTACACGCCTACTGAAAGAAATTTGTGGCATGGTGCACAGACAAGTCTGTTAACCTCCTTTCTGCCCCTCTCTCTGAGGTCCTGTTATTTATCCTTTCCTAGGCCAAGCAGGGCTCTGCTATGGGCACTCTTGAAGTTTTTGTCTGCTATTTCAGCTTTTTTGAGGTTGCCTGATGAACCTTCTTTGTTTAAGTCCCCTAGTGTACAGGTCTTACACATCTCTTTCCTCCATCCTCATTTATTATGCCCCAATGGGATCTGAATTTGGTTTTGACATTTCTGATGTGTGCTTCTTTTGAGCCTCCCCACAGTTGTCCTCTCAGGCTTCTTTGATAACAACCTTCCTTGTGGCCATTACATCTGCCCGCAGAGTGAGTGAGCTGCAGGCTGCCCTATCTATCTATGTATCATGACAAAGTGGTGATTCACACTAGGGCCTCCTTTTTGCTAAAAGGATACGTCCTTTCATGTAGGTCAGTTCATCACCTTGCCTACTATTTACGCACCCCCACATCCTTCTAAAAAAAGAGGAGAGACTCCACCGTCTGGACCCAAAAAGAGCATTAGTGTTCTACTTTGATTGTACAAAACAGTTCCTGGTGGATGGCCACCTCTTTGTATGTTATGTGGGTGTGAAGAAAGGTCGGGCAGTGCAGAAGTGGACCATCTCCAGATGGGTCTTACCCTGCATCAAGTTCTACACACTGGCCAAACCAACCCCCTAAGGGTTTGCTTGTTCATTCTGCCCGAGCTAAAGCTGCAACCACTGCATAAGCATGCAGAGTTCCAGTCCTTGATATCTGTCATGCAGCAACCTGGGTATCTCTGTATACGTTTACCAAACATTACTGCTTAAACAATCGGGTTCTTAGGGATGGGCACTTTGGCCGTTTGGTCCTGCAGGACTTTCTGATATGACCTTGGTTCCCAGATCCACCTCCAGGGGATGGTATTGCTTGGGTATCCATTCAAAGATAAGGAATTTGCTACTATAAGCCTCTATCAGATGAACAAGTTACTTACCTTTGGTAACGCTTTATCTGGTCGACAAAACATCTGCAGATTCCTTACCAACCCACCCATGATCCCCGCTGTGCAAACGGATTTCTAGGGGCAGGAACTCCCCTTTCAGGGCCTTAGTTTTGACGCACCAGTAGTTGAGTTTCTTTATGGTTCTGCACTTCTGGTGTGGAAAGTCGTGAAACTAAACAGACATCAGCTCGCCGGGGTGGCACCTATAGAGAAACCGCTACATATCCGGCGCAGATAACGCCAAGAACACAAGTGGAGCTGATCAACGCCATATGACGCCATGTAGGGGTACTGCTCACAAAAATCTCTGGATCTAATCTAACACCTGAGGGAAATTCAAAGGTAAGGAATCTCAACTATATTGTTTCTTACCAGATTAGGTGTTACCAAAGGTAAGTAACTTGTTTGATTAAAAACTACAATCGGGACAATGGTTTGTCCCCCATCATGATTGATTTTGTTCTCCCATAAGGTCTTTGTCACGTGTGTAGCTTCGCTCAAATCAACAGTGTGGACTTCATCTTGTAATTCCCATCTTTGTGAAGCAGGTACATCAGTGTGACCATCATTGTCAGTGTGGGAATAACCAGTTTTAATCATTCTTCTAACTTCCTCCTGATTGTTAATAGTTTTGTTTTTTTTGCTTTGAGGGAGTTCCATAGTTGGCCATCCTGCCCAAAAAAGTAGTGAAACTGATTTCATCCTGCAGGGGGGATGATTAGCAATATCCTGGAACACAAGTTCCTACATTGGGGTATTGGTTGATTTTTATCTAGAGGAATTCCAGGACTTTGCAGTTTATCACCATGTGAGTGAAACAGTAAATCTGAAAGAAGATCTTGCAACTGCTATTGAACAGCCTTCAGGAGATGGGAGTTATGTCTCTGCAAATTTGTATGTAAAAGCAATCCTACTGGCTGAGTTCTGAAATCTTTGGAGTCTTTTCATGGTTAAGAGGGGATTCCATTTTTATACTGCATTCCACATTTAAGAGGATGAATAATATTGTTGCTTGAACCTTTTGATGAAATCCAAGATATGACCATGTTTTCATAGTGTATAAAGTTCATTTAGATAGTCTAAATGTGTTTTCATGAGGAGTGCAGGGTCCATTATAATTCTAAGGTTTCACAATGAAAAATAAGTGATGGGTGGAATGGTGGCAGAAGTTTCCGTGACCATTGCTCTGACTGCATTTCACTCTATAGTGTTTTTGACCACTATGTGACTCCAGAAAAGTACCAGTCAGATGCACATAAAACCAATTCTTTCAGAATGCAACTTCAGCACTGAACCCTCTTACTCTTGCACCTTGCTAGTAAATTTCCTGATCCATGACCTCAGTGGCTCCACACTGGCACCCCTTAATGGCATTCTACATGCTGTAGCAGGTCTCTTCCAGGGCCCGAAGAAATCAGATCATTGGCACCCCGTGCAGAAACGGATCATCTTCAAAACCAACTACATCATTGGCAAAGCAATCATGACCAGAACTTTGCTTATCTTGTAGACAAACTTGCCATCTCTGGTGGTTCTTGGCACACCTGTAGACTAGGAAGTGTAAAAAAAAAAAAAAAAAAGTCTGCAAACCAGATACCTCTTAGTCCATATCCTTGCCTTTGACCCTATACAGTGTGCTGCTGCTTTTTGGTTTGTGCTTTAGAAATCGCACTGATAGAGATATATCAGACTTGGTCTGGATCCAGTTTAAACAGTCCAGTCATACAAGCCCCCTTGAGTTGGGACCTGAATTATTATGTAGGAAGGTGAGGAGCTAGCCAAACCAGGGCACATAACTAACTAAATAGTTAACTGTCCCTATTCCCTGAAAATAACAGTTATGTGGACTTGGTTATGAGTAGTTTCTGTTGGAATACAACTAAAATTCACCAATTATGCTTAACCATTGCTCACCCCCCAAATACACTGCTTGTTAGATCTTCAGGTGATGTCTGCATGCCTCTGGGAGACTGGGTGTCTTGCAGGTGACAGCCGCTCTGTGGAGTGTTCCCTTCCTTGGTCAATAAAAACTTTGAACTGGAACACACTGTACAGCAGTATTTAGCAGTTCTGCGCCTTTAGAGTCTTCAGAATGGACTTGGCCCAGAGACAGCGCCATGGTCCACCTCAGCAACAGATCCCTCAGGCCACTTGAGGTTGTGGATTTGGCCAACAGCATCATGGGCCCTGGGGCAATGTACTGCTCAATTTCCCACTCCTCCTGACACCAACTGAAAATCTCTTTAGCTTGCCCTTGGTGACACATGACAATCCTGTTCAAGGCAGGTTAAGGCAATAACCCCGTAGATGCCAGAACATCACATCAGATATGTGCTCCAATACTTTAGCAGCAATATCCTTTATCACTTCTCTCCAAACTGCAGGACATAACACCTGCACCAGAGCAGCTACAGGAGGCCCATTTGTTCATCTTACAGCAGGAAGTCCAAGCTGTTTTAGCCAAAAGGACCCCGGGATCGAAATGGAGACTGGATGTTACTCCTTTTTCTGCATCAGGAAATAAAAGGAGTGAGTCCTCTGTTCCCTCAAGTCCTTTCTCGAAAAGGACAAGTTCAAGATGCTCACACTAGTCCAAGTTCTTTCTGCCAAGGATCTGGGTGACTGAATAATAGTGTTAGATTTACAGGATGCCTAGTTTCACATCCCCATCCGACAGGCATTAGCTGCAGTTCAAGATTGGCATGAGCATTTTCGCCTTCAGCCTTTCAGCACCCTTTCGGTGTTTACAAAAGTGATAGAAGCGGTTTCCAGAATGATAGTCTTCCCATACCTCGATGATTGGTACTGATGCTTTGCAAATCAGTCAACCTCTTCCATACAATGGTGAAATCTCCTTACATCTTAGGAATTCTTGATCAACATGCTGTGGTCAAACCTGCCTCCTTCCAAGAGGCTCCCTTTCATTAGAGCAGTTCTGGATACTAAGGTGGTCCTTATGACAATGGCGGTGACTGTTAAAGTGGGGTAACACCACCAACAGGCTGGCGGTAATTACTGCCAAATTATGACCATGGCGCTGATACCTCACGTAAACAGCTAATGTGCCACACCAACTGCCAGGGTGTTAACACCACTGACCACGGCAGCAGCCATCAACAGCCAGGCAGAAGACAAGGTACTGCCCACCATATTATGACATAGCAAACCGCCAGGACCAACACCATCAAAAGCCTGGCTGAAACAGAAGACGAAAGAGTCCATCAGAGACACAGAGAAGATCAACGCCGTCATGGAACCGGAACTTCAAGTCTTCCCGATGCTCCTATACGCCATGCTCCACCTGGAGCACCAATGCCTATGAAGACGGTGAGTACAGCCACTTAGCACACAAGGGAGGGAGGAAAAGGAGAGTGACACACACATGCACAATACACACACACACACCATACACACAGTCGGCTGCAGAGGAAAACCAATCTCACAGGGTACGTCATAATAATGCAAGGACAACATTTAGCCAGAACTGAGTGTAATTTGATGCCAACAGCCACCATATTGTCCATGTGTTAAGAGAAATGTGAGTAAATGTTCAGAAAGGGCCAATGGCCACACCAAAGTACAAAAGGCCCACATGGCCACAGGGCACAGTCCAAGCCCCAATTTGTTCCCTGATTAAATCCGCACTACACTGCCCAGGGGCATCGTGTTGGAAATGGCCAGGCATCTCAGGGGGAAGGGGGGGTTGGGGGCACTTCAGCTGAAGTGGGGAACTTGCCCACTGGTTCTGAAGGGGGCTCATGCCCATTTTCCTTTGCTGGGGAGTGCATGGTCACAGTATCTGTGGTGGGGAACTTGCCCACTGTTTCTGGAGGGGGCTCCATGCCCATTTTCCTTTGCTGGGGAGTGCAAGGTAACAGTCTCTGAGGTGGGGAACTTGCCCACTGGTTCTGGAGGGGGCTCCTTACGACAGTCCCTGGAGGGTGGCCTACATGCCCTCTGCTGGAGGTGAGGGCTGCTGTGCCCACTGCTGTTGGAGGGGAAACCCTGCCAGCCTCTGCTGGAGGTGAGGGCTCATTGCCCACTGCTGTTGGAGGTGGGGGGCTCTTGCCTCTCTTGGTGGGGTGGGATCCTCCCCTCTCTTGGGTGGTGGAGTGGGATCCTTCTCTTTCTTTGCCTCCATGACTAGGAGGTGCCTCCACTGTCCCCGTGTACTGTTTGGTTGAGGTGCTGGGCTGGGTCATTGGGACCCTGCTCTTATGGGTAGGACGGGGGTGGAGGGTGAGGGAAGAGGTCAAGTTGGGCAAGGAAGAGTTTCTTGGGAACGGTGGGGCGGGATGAGGGAGGAGGGACGGGAGTGCAGGTTGAGGAAGTGGTTGTTGGAGGTGTATGTCTGCTGACTTGGGTACAGGTGCATGGGCAGTGTGCTGATGTGAGGTGGATGGCTGTTGGGAGTCTGCATGCGTTTGTGACCTTTAAAAGGGGGGGCAGACAGGGTTGGAGAGCGTGCATGGATGTTGTGGAAGTGTCTGCAAGTAAGGTGTGTGTGCTGCTTGGTGTGATGCTTGTGTTGGCTGTATATGCAGTGCATGCAGGTGTGGATGTGACGGTGAGGGAGGAGGAGGGGGAGAAAGTGGATGTTGTGTGTGCAACTGTCTGTTGTTTATGTGAGTGCTTATGGCCTGAAGTGTGTTGCCTGTGTTTGTCTGTGCCACTCTTGTGTGATGTTTTGTGTGCATGCTTGTCTGAATGTGTGCATTGGATGGGTTTAGGTTGAGGAGATTGGGACTGGGAAGTGGTAGTTGGATTGGGGACGGTAGGAACAGGGACAATGGCTGCCATCAGAGAGGAGGCCAGAGCCTGGAACGATCTCTGTTGGGCCACCACTCCACTGTGAATGCCCTCTAGGAATGTATTGCATTGTTGCATCTGGTGTGCCAGCCCCTGGATGGCATTCACAATGGTTTACTGCCCTACAGAGATGGATCTCGGGAGGTCAATAGTCTCCTCACTGAGGGCAGCAGGGCTGACTGGGGCAGAGCCTGGGGTGAAAGAGAGGCCACCCTCCTGGGTGAGCAGGCACGGGCAACTCAGTGAGGGGCTACTGGGAGGGCGGTGCTGGTATTGGGTGGCGGCTGTAGCTGGGGTGGTCCCAGAGGTGTCCTCCACCACCAGGGAGCTTCCATCGGAGTAGGAATCAGTCAGTGTTGTTACCTCCTGTCTCTGCCGTGGTGCTCCCCTCGCCCTCCGTTCCACTGGTTCCCACAGCAGACTCTGCCTCCTGGGTCCTTTGGGATGCAGCTCCCTCTGTCACCGGTGCCCCCGCTCCTCCGCTAGATGATGTTAATGCACACATGGACAGGATGACAGAAGAAAAAAGGGGGGGGGGGAGGGGAGCACTGCGTGAATTACAGCACCAACACCACAGATGGCATACACATTACCATCACACACAGGTATTAGGATTGAGCACCATGCATCGCACTGGCATTCCATTGGCTAGGTACTGCAGCAAGATGTCAGACAACCACCGCCAACTCCACCCCTCCTCGGACTCACTAAGCCCTGTCTGACATGGAATGAAACCTAGCTAGGTTACCAGATTTTGCAATACAACCATTACCATTGAGCTGGATCACGCTGCAATGTCTGACCTGTCATTAAGGGGCACCCACTAACTGACACCCTTCACCAGGATCCCATGCCTCCTACCAATTATAGTTGTAACGCCCTGTACTCACCCCTTTGTGGCTACTGTGATGCCCTCAAGTGCCCATCCAGCTCTGGGTAGGCCACAGCCAGTATGGAGGCCATCAGGGGGGTCAGGTTCCGACGGACACCCCGCCCTCGTTGGGAGGCCATCCCAAGCTGGGCCTCCCCGGTCTTCTGGGCCCAGCGTCTCGGGTGCTCCCACCTTTTCCTACAATGGGTGCTCCACCTGCTGTAGACCCCCAGGGTCCGCATGCTCTTGGTGATGGCACGCCACAATCCCTTCTTCTGATGGGCACTGACCTGCAGTGGAAACATAGACGAGGACACCATGCCACATACAATCCAGCCTGTCAAACATATGGCCCACAAATACCATTTCAAGCTCCATTGGCACACACATCACCCAGCGCCCACCATGTACACTTCCACCAGACAAACCACCCTTCCCCCCCCAAATGACATGCTTGCACACACATCTCCATGCAACCTTGTCACATGCATCGTGCCCACGGTGTACTCACCTGTTGGTCTGGAGGCCCATACAGCTGTCTGTGCTGGGGTAGGACCCCATCCACCAAGCACTCAAACTCCTCATAAGTGAAGGCAGGGGCCCTTTCCCTAGTCACATGGGCCATGGCACGATCCAGACACAGGTCACAGCAACACACGCAGTGAAGGTGTTGCCCTGTTGAAAGTCAGGAATCAAGTGAGGATTTAGATAGAAAATGACAGTAACGTCCACGGTGGTGTACACCGTCACCGCTGCCGCTGATCCCCATTGGCCACTGTACTCCATAGAGCCCCATATTAGCCAATGAGGAAGTGGACAGTGGTGCAAGACCGCCTTCCTCCATGATGTCCAATGTTGGCGGAGTTACCTCACTTCCACCTGTCCCTAGATACAGGACAGCCTGTCCTCATTTGATGGTGGTGGATTGCATTCAGATAATCCATAACTGTGTTATTGCTACAATTTGCATGTATATTGACATTCCCATTACATCAATGCTCCATGTACACTGAGGAGGTGGTTCCATTGTTCAAATTGTGACACCCTACTCACTCTTGTGTCACTTGGATACCTACCACTGCGGATGAATAGGAGGAGGTGACCAGACCTGTGTACAGACCCCTTGTGGACTTGGCTATACTGGAGGACAGGCACATAATACTGATATATAGACTGGACCGGGCCACAATCTGAGCTGTGTGCGCAATTAGAGCCTCATCTGATATCAGTTATCCGTCATCCCACTGGGATCCCCCCCCTCTGGTGTAGGTTCCATCAGTGCTTCATTTCCTGGCAACTGGTTCTTTCCAAGTGACAGTGGGCATGGCAGCAGGAATGTCACAGCCAATGGTCTCAATTGTGCTGGCAAGGGTTTTGTCTGACTTGGTCAAACACGTGCAGCTACATTGCTTTCCCCCAGGTGGAAGATTTGGCCACTGTGAAGGCAGGATTCTATGCAATGGGACATATACCAAATATTATTGGGACGATTGACCGTATACATGTTGCATTTGCCCCACCCTCCCTCCCTGCCAGAATGAACAGGTGTTCAGGAATAGGAAGAGTTTCCACTCACTCAATGTGCAAATGGTGTGCCTGGCAGACCAGTACATCTCCCACCTCACTGCCAAGTATCCTGGGTTGGTGCACGATGCCTTCGTTGCGAAGAATAGCAGCATCCCAAATGTGGTGGCACAACTACAGAGGCACAGGGTGTAGCTAATTGGTGAGCCTGACTTCCCACCCAATGTATGTCAGTGTTTGCCTTCTGGTGTTAACCCCATACCATTGTGTAAGGCTAATGTTCGTCCCTCAATACTTGCAGGTGACTCTGGCTAACCAAACCTATTGTGGCTACTGACCCCTGTGAGGAATGCCAGTACAGGGGCTGAGAATCGTTATAATGATGCACATGGGCGAACCAAGAGAATTATTGAAAGGACCTTCGGTCTCCTGAAGAACAGGTTCAGATGTCTCCATCTAACGGATGGATCCCTGTGCTACTCACCCGAGAAGGTCTGCCAGATAGTAGTGGCATGCTGCATGTTGCACAACCAGGCCCTGAGACGACATGTGCCTTATCTGCGGCAGGAGGAGACTGGAAATGCCCCTGTGGCAGCTGAGGACAGTGAGGATGAGGAGGCAGAGGATGAGGATGTGGACAACAGAACATCAGTTATACATCAATACTTCCAGTGACACACAGGTGAGACAGTGTAAATGACCCTTCCTCCTATTATTGATGTTTTCTGTGGGTCTGTAGCAGGATGGTATTCACTTCCTTTGCATCTCTACTTACTGTCACCTACGGCTTCTCGTTTTGCAGATGTTGGTGATACAACAACTGTGTACTGATGTGATGACTACAGACAGCTACAGGTCATTAGTTGTATGCTATCACAGTGTTCAGATTATTTGCACATGATGTGACTATTTCCATAAATGCACATTTTCATCACATAAAACACTATCACTCAAGTTGTGTTCAAGGGTGTTTATTGCAGTGCAAATAATTGACGGAAAAGTGCAATGGAATGGGATGATGGTAGAGGAAAGTCCAGGGTATTGTTCCAGATGTTTGTAGCACAGGTCCAGTGTCCAAGGGGCCATAGGAAGGGGAGCAAAGGCAGTTCAAAGTGGACAAGGTGACAGGGTGGGACACAAAGGGCACATTCTAGAGGGTCTCATTTCCTGGTGGTGGTCATGGCAAGTGTCTTCGGCTTCTGTCTGGGTCACAGGGAACGTTTGCAGGGTGGTTTATCTTCTGCAGGGGGAGGGGTGCTGGTGGTCTGAGGGTCCTGTGGTAGGGCCTCCTGCCCACTAGCTGCAGCGTAAGTGGTGGGCTGGTCAGTAGACTGGCTAGTGGTAGGGGCTCGCTGGTGTGCTGTGCATTCCCTCATGATGTTGGCCATATCTGCCAGCACACCTGCTATGGAGACCATGGTGGTGTTGAGGGCCTGCAAATCCTTTCTGATTTCCTGATGGTGTTCCTTCTGCAGCCGCTTGTTCTCCTGCATTTTGGTAAGGATCTGGCCCATCTTGTCCTGAGATTGTTGGGAAGCCCCTAGGACATTAGTGAGTGCCTCCTGGAGAGTTGGTTCCCTGAGCCTGCCCTCCCCCGGCACACAGCAATCCTCCCAGTGTCCCTGTTCCCCTGTGTCTGTGTCCCCTGAACGGTGTGCCCACTGCCACTGACCCCAGGTCCCTGATTGTCTTGGGGGTGAGGTGTGGACTGGGGTCTCTGTACGGGCGGGCACACTGCTGATTGACGGGTCGTGGGGAGGGTGGGTGCTGTGGTGTTGGATACTGATGGGGAAGGCTCTGTGGTGGACTGTGAGTGGGTTGGGGTGGCAGACTGTCCAGTGGTCCCTGATGGGCCAGGTAGTTCATCCAGATCCTGAAGTCCAGAGTTACTGTCATCACTGGGGGCATCTTCTGTTGGGGGACTGAATAATCATGGCACCTCCTCACTGCTGAGATTGGCTGGGGCACATGTGGGGATGTAGGTGATGTATTATGCTTCATGTCTGTGACATTTTCTACATCCCTAGCTTCCCCTCTATTGTTGCTGTTGCCCTGCCACCTTTGTTTGTGTATGGTGATGTATTGTTAGTTCTCAATGCTGCCCATGCTTTGGTGATGGGTGTACATGCAGGGCTGGGCGGGCTGCCCAGGCATTGGTATAGCATGCAGAGCCTGGCATTGGGGTTAGTCAGATGTGTAGGTGCAGTGTGTGGGATGGAGTGGAGTGAGGGTGAGGGGGTATGATGGCTTGCAGGTATGGGGGGGGGTGAGACAGTAAATATTGACTCACCTGTATCCAGTCCTCCGGCTAGTCCAGTGAGTCCCTCAGGATGTAGTATTGCCAAAACTTGCTCCTCCCATGCTGTGGGGGAGGAGGTGGGGGTCCACCGCCAGTCCTCTGGATGGCGAGATGGTGCCTTGCTGCTATGGAACATACCTTCCCTCGTAGGTCGTTCCACCTCTTCTTGATGTCCCTTGTTCCTGGGTGCTGTCTCACGGCGTTCACCCTGTCCACGATTCTCCGCCATAGCTCCATCTTCCTGGCAATGGATATTTGCTATACCTGTGCTCCAAACAACTGTGACTCTACCCTGACTATTTCCTCCACCATGACCCGCAACTCTCATCAGTGAAACGGGGGTGCCTTAGTGGGAACATGTGTGTTGTACAGAGGGTGTTGAGTGATGTGATGGGGTGTGGGATGCATGACCAATGGATGGGTATTTGTGGTGTGTGTGTGTGGTTGTCTCAGTGGTCTTCGTGTTAGTCTTGTGGCGATTATTAGTGTTCGTAAAGGGCGGTGTGTAATGTGGGTGTGTGTGTTTATAGTGCTATGGAGTGGTGAGTGTATCAGTGTCAGGTGTGTGATTTTCGTTTAGGACAATGTTTTGCTGTTTTGTATTTGGGTGGCCATTCTGAGTGCACCGGTGTGTACCGCCAATGGTTTACTGCAGTTGAATGTCCACCGTGGTGGTTCGTGGGTCATAATGTGGTGGGCGTATTTTTGTTGGCGTAAAGGTATGAGTGTTCATACTGATACTTTACCACTGACCTTTGGGCTGGCGGATTTGTGTATGTGGCAGTATTCTGTCAGTTTGGTGTGTGTCATTATATGGCGAAAGGATATTTGCTGGCGGCAGTACCCGTGGCAGTAAGTGGCATTTACCGCCAATGTCATAATGAGGGCCTAAGTTCTTTTGAGACATTCCACTGGCTCAGCGAGTCAATGACTGGGCTATGATCCTGATGGTGAGTGGGGCTCTGAGGCTTCTTGGCCTTCTCGCTTCATGCATGTGGAGCACACCAGATAGAACATGTGGGCGCTGCAGTAGGACCTAAAGTTTCAGTAGGTTCAGTTTTAAGGAAACCTGTCAAATTTAATTTAGATTTTGAAGGAGACTACAAAAGATCTTCAATGGTGGATGCTTGACTGCAATTGGATTGGAAGCAGATCTCTCTCCTTACCCAACCCAGAGATAATGGTTGTGATGGATGCATTGCTGCTGGGTTGGGAATGCCATCAGTTGGAGTTGTGGATAATGTGATTGGCACTGAAGGCCTTCCTTTCATCCATCAAGGGGAGGTTGGTTCATGTCCTAATGGACAACACCACCGCCATGTGCTGCTGCACCAGACTGCGCCTGGATGCCCTGCGTCTCTGCAACTGGCTGAGTTGCCAGGGCATCTTCCTGCTTGCTAACCAACCATCTGGCAGGATCTCTAAATGCCTGAATGGATGAGCTCAGCTAGATTTGCCTAGCGGATACACTCCAATGTGGCACAGGACATCTTCCAGTAATGGGGAAAACCCTGGCTCATTCTTTTTCTTACCTCTGAGAATGCGTAGTGTTCATGTTTTTGCATGTTGGAGTTCCAAAATAGACTCCCCTGAAGAAGCTTTCTTCCTAGATTGGAGCAGGGAACTCGTGTAGGGCTTCCTTCCTCTATCTCTCCTGCCCAAGGTTCTGAAGAAGGTCAGGAACAACTGGGCTGAGGTTCTCTTTCTGTTTCTGGATAGGGCTAGTAGAGTGTGATATCTGGAACTTTTGACCATGAGTATCTGTCCTCCAATCAGGGTGCCTCTTCAGGAAGACCTTGTTGCAACATCAGGGCAGAGTCCTACATCCAGGCATGCACAACCTACACCTTCATTCTTGGAGACTGAGCAGTGATAGTTCACCACTTTTGACCTGCCTGCCAAGGTAGTGGATGTCTTCCTGGCAGCCAGGTGTCTTCCAATAGTTTGTACCATAGTGCACCTCTTGCCAACTACAACCCCTGCAAGCACAGCTGTCTGGTGTACTGATTTTGCTTTGTCTCTTGCTCAGCACGGCTTTGCTGTGGCCACCATTGTAGGTTATTTGTCTGCTTTTGTATGGTTACTGGATCAACCATCTTTATGCTAATCGCCTTTTGTAGTGTGTTTTTGAAAGGTTTAAACCACATGTTCTCACCGAGTCATTTATGATGCCACAATGGGACCTTAATTTGGTTCTCCCATATTTTCTGTGTCCCACGTATCAACCGAGGCACAGATAAAGTAGCAAGCTGATTTTAAAAGGCAAGACCATGAACCAATGTAAGTGACTGACGTGACATGGGCGTGGTTTGAAGCCCAAAGAGAGATTACAGAATGGACGGAGCGCTTTGCGCTCGACCATAAGAAGGGGGTCTTCAAATCAAAGCATTCTAATAGAGCTATATTGATTGGATAGTTAGTGCATAAGTGTCCTCTTGAAGGTATGACCCTCCCCCCCCCCAAACCTCACAATTAGTAAGGATTTGTCAAGATTAGGGGACGTTCACACTAAACTTAAATAAATCATGTTCTTATTGTCTCATTCAGTTTCTTTAGTACATAATGAATCAGAAAAAATAAGACATTGATCAAATTAGTGAAAAATAGATATTGCAGATGTGGTGATGGTAGGTTTTTATTTCTTGTTTCTTCGCATCAGAGAACAGCCAACACGTGTCACGTAACTAACTAAACAGTTTACTCTCTCTATTCAGTGTCTCACTCAGTCATGGTATGCAGGCTTGGACCCTTTAAGGCTAGGAGATGCTGTTAATAAATAACTATGAATAATTGAGAAGTCGGTTCACAAATATGCCAGAGCAGGACTAAAGGTGTCAGATGTGTCCAGTTCCACCAACTAGGTGCTTCACAAATATGATCCAAGTAGCCTCGCGTTTGCAGCTGATCGTGCGTCAAGTACAACATTAGGGATGGTGTGGTGGGAGTCAGTGCTTAATTTGTGCTTGTTGTTTCCGGTGCGGAGCACCGGCACTTATTTTTGAGGACCGGCGTTTATTCTTCTGCCTCAAGCATTTGCTGCGAGCAAAAGACACAAAGGGAAAGACGGAGGAAGAGGAAAACGAAAAAGCGTTCCAATGGGAGAAAGCAGAAAGCTGCAAGAGTGAGCTGAAGGGGCAGGGAGTGGCTGTAACTGGATTAGAGAGGCCCGAGATGGCTTCAGGATTACACTGCCTCAGTATTCCGTGTTCCCCCCATTTATTTGCAGTAGCCGCGTGTTTAAGAGGAGGGCTTTGAGCCCCGGTACGTTTTTACTTACAAATTAAGCACTGGTGGGAGTTCAGGAAAACCTGTGTGGTACAGAGAAAATACTCACGTCTTATATAAATGGGGGTCAGTCCAGAGGTTTATCTTGTACATAGTGAATTGGTCTTCACCCTTCAAGCAGTGGCTGTACAGCTTATCAGGTCCAAGGTAAAAAAAATAAAAAAAAAGTAATCTAGATGGGCAATGAAAGAGGGAGTAAGAAAAATACAATTAAGTAAAGGCAACCTGTAGGTATCGTGCCAGGTGGTCTCAAAAAAATTGGGTATGCACGGATAGGTACCTGTTATGATTTCGTTCTTTTGCAAAAAGTTTGGTGGTGTACTATAGCTATAATGGAAAAAAGAGATAGCAGTTATAGTCAGATGGCAAGTAATATTAGTCACATTCTTCAAACAGCCAGCCACCCGAAATAGGGAGTCCGTTAGATGAAAAAAAGTGAGGATTATACCGGTCTCATTATGAGGTTACGGAGTGTAGTCTTTGTGATTGTCACTTGTGGTCATGTGAGCTCCAGTCTCATGCGGTCTGGAACTAGTTGCAGATAGTGTTAAGGGGAAGATGTGAGACGGTCATGCTGTATCTTGGTTGTCAATAGTTACAACCCAGAAGCAAAATCACTGCGGTGTTTGTGGTGTTGATGGTTACAAATCAAAAGCAGGAATGACTGAAAGTGTAATCAGCGTAGTGGCCAAAGCTGTATGAAGTTGAGTAATGTTCAGAATAATATAGGACCTTGGTCCACTGTAACAATATTAACCTACCTTATGGTTAATTTTTTTTTTTTTTAAATCACAAGTTAGTATGTATGGTAAGTTCAATATGTCTTACACAAAACAGTAATGATCACATAGTAAAACTAAAGCATATACACCCCTTGAAAAAAAATACAAAGTAGTATACCCATTCCTTTCATCCAAGGTATGTGTGATGCAGGTGGGGCGTGGCCAGGCCAGCTAAGGTGGCAAACGTGAATCCTGAATGCTCCATTCATTGGCCTGCCAATTAGCGTTAATCCGGTTTGGTAGACCGGCATCAGGCCCACAGGCTGTGCTCACCGGCCCTTTGTAGCCCCCTATGACATGCCTGGGGTCCTGACACCATCTTGGGACAGCTGGATGAGCCGTGATGATGATCCCTGTGGTACTGGGCCTCTTGGCGGTTGTACGTGCATCAGCTGTCTCCATGGGTGGACCCTTGCGAGGTGGCTGCAGCTGCTTCCTCGGCCCAGACAGAGGCCTGCACGGATGTGGCCAGTCGAAGCAAGAGGACCAATTTTGGATGCTGCAGGGCTGTTCCAGAACTCACTTCATGGCTCCTCTCCATACTCTCCTCCCCCATTCTGCTGCCACCCCACATCAGCGCTACAGTCAGAGCGCAAGGGATTACTCTATCCCTGGACCCGATGGGGCCGTACTTACCAGTGAGAAGGACATCCTGGAGACAACCCCCCATGAGCCCCCCCCCGACCTGACTGACCCCAGCGCCTATCAAAGCAACCACCTTTACGCAGTTCCTCAGCATGCATCTGCGATCCCTCATCTGCTCTACGGGCCATTCAGAGTGGGGTACTGACCATCACGTTCTGTTGACATCATCAATGTGTAAACCTCCGTTCCCCCTTTCTCCTGCCCTTTGTTGGCAGAACACTCACTGGTCCTCCAGCCTTCATTGCTATCTCTATTGACTATGCCCTCGAAGGGCGACTCTAGCCCTGCGGTGTCATGCATCATGGGCAGACAGCGCTCAGCCACGCCTGCACCGTCTCAGGCCTCGGTGGACTAACCTTCCATCATTTCCGACACACTATTGCAGGATGCCTCCCACTTTTCATGTCAGACAAAATGGACAAAGTATTGGGGGCCATAAAACACCCCAGGGTCTCCATGGAGTCCAAATTGGACTCCTTAGGTGCGGAACTCAGCTTCCTGAGGGATGACCACCATAACCTCTCAGATGGGGAGAAAACACTTGCAACTCTACAACCGTTGGCAGCTGGCAACCAGTCTGTCATCCGGAACCAACAAGACTACATTAAACACTTTGAGTACAGAGCTGAGGACTTCAAGAGCTGTTCCCATAGGCGCAACATGTCCATTCTGGGTCTACTGGAAGAGCTTGAGGGCCGGAACCATTTCGCATACCAGGTAATTTGATTCAAATCCTTCACATCTGCATTGGATCTTACCCCGTTCCTCTTCCTGGAGATGGCCCACTGTGTTTCTGCCTGACGCCCGCCATTGGGAGCCCCTCTGCCCCATGCTGGCTAAGCTCTTACACTTCAGAGATGGCACAAAGACATCCTCTGTGATGCCAGGCGGACGGGGTCCCTCTGGGTGAAGGACAAGACAGTCATGTTATTTCCAGATTAAACCCAAGCAGTACAGCACTAATGCTGTTCCTTCTTAAAAGTCAAATACTGCTTTTGCCAAATGGGGATGGAATACTTGCTGTTTTTCCCAGTCTGTCTCCAGATCATTTCCAATGGCAGCACCCTCTTTTTCACAGATCCAACAGAAGCTTGGGACAGGTATGAAAAACACCATAGCGGGTCGACATCAGACCACACAGGGAGAGCACCAGGCACCTCCAAACCACAGAGACCTCGGAGAGGCACGCAACACCCCAAGAACAGTCTGTGCTCTCTCCTGTTGAACTCACCTGACCTGGAGCTGATCATCGATTATGAATCTTCCAGTCATCCCCCGACATTCCTTTTTTAAGAAACTTGACTCCCTCATCTGCTTTCACATCTGGGATACCAAACACCCCCTCATCGCCCTTGTGAAACTACACCTGCGGGTAGATCAAGGAGGCCTGGGCACGCAATCCTTCGAGGTGTACTTCCTAGCAGCACAGCTCCAATGGCTATCCCGTTGGACAGCTGGGCAGTATATGGGTAAGGTGGGCACATTCTGGGGGCCCCTGCTGGTGTCCACAATCTGTGGCTTCCTTCTTCCACTGATTCTGCCTCCTTCCCCCTGGTCCCAGCAGGTGGCAGTTGCACAAGCCTGCATTGCCCATATACATCACCTGTCACAAAGGCTCCCACTATATGCGCTGGCGCTACACCTGTTCGTTCTTCCCCGCATCCCGGGTTTTTATACCACTAGGGACATCATGTTATGGACAGAACACTTGTTGCTCATGCTAGGAGACCTCTTCTCTGACAGCCACCTCCTACCGCTCAAGCAGTAAGTTGCAGAGTAAGACCTTCTGCTGTGACAGTTCTTTATATACAGGCACCTTAGCCATAGCTGTCATGCACTTTAGGACGTTTCGCCCGGTAAACCTGCCACACATCCAGCACTCCAAATTATCCTTACTATGGGCGACAGTCGTAACCTTATTACGTGGCTGTATGAAGCCATTTGCGAAGTGGCCTGTCACACCCCTCACTGCTCTCTGGCACAAGTGGGAAGATGATATTGGTAGAGTGCTCAATGACGAGGAATTGTCTCAGGCCCTCAGCTTGCCCCAGTAAGTCTCCCACAACTTCCGCTTTTCTTTGTGCTCCACAGGGCATATCTCACACCCACCCAGTTGAACTGCTATTTCCTGGGGGCACAGATGTGCTGCCGCACTGCCATACTCCGGACACGGACTTCATGCATATGATGTGGTCTTGCCAGGCCCTCCAGAGCTACTGGCATTCAGTACACACTACCTCATGCATTGTCACTGAGCTAGCAGACTTGCCCCTTGGGCTTTTTTAAACGAAGGAAACAGTAAAAGGTGCACACTGACTTTGTGGCCCTGGCACTCCTCCTTGCCAAACTTGACCTCAGTCTCCAATACATTCCCCCCCCCCCCCGCCCGCGCCCCCCCCCCCCCCCCCAATCACCCGTTGCAGCGTGGCACTGAGCATTACACAAGTGCAGCACAGCTGAGAAGGATGCTCTCCACTACATGGAAGTTTGCTATCTCCGCAAGCGACCTATCTTCCCCAGTGGGCCGCCATTCTTGCGCACTTCCTACAGGAGGTGGGGAATGATGCCTTACGTCAGAATGCCACACCTAGCCGCCACCAACCACCCCCGTCCAGCCCCCACTGCCCCATTTCTAAGACCTTCCTCTGAATTGCGACAGTGGTTTTGGGATCTGCAGCTCAAACAAGTATGAGTCACCTGAGACTCTCATCCTTTCCTATCTCGCATGTCATCTTATTTATAGCTGCATGCTCCTCTCCCTACCTGTTCGTCCCTTTTCTCCTGAGCGTGCAGTCCGTATTGTTTGACAACTATATTTATGGAAAATGTCAATTGCATTTGTTACCTACTTAAAAAAAAAAAAGTGTAATACAAGTTAATTATTCGTAAAAGGATAATTCTCCCCCTTGCTGTAATTCAAAGGAACAAGTGACATTGATAATATCACAATATCAATGTGTAAAAAGAAGATTTAAATATTTCTTCAAAGAATTTGAGCACACATACTATAGTGATGCCACGAGTGCCAGAGTATGTTTACCTGTTTCTGGTAGTCCTAGTTAATCACACCTTTTATACTGATCACATTATTAATATATAGAATAAATCCAAATTTGGAATATTGTAGTGCAATTGCAATTTGTACTAGAGTTGCAATGAAAGTTCTAGTAGACTGTGATATAAGCAAGCTTCTGTATATTATACATCTGAAGCATGTTATAAAACGTAAGCCTCAATCAAAGCATAAGAGAAAACCCAGGAAAATGTGAAAGGAAGATCAGACAGATGTGGTGTAGTGGACCTAGATATTGGTCCATTGTAACCCAAAGAAGTACAGCCTAGATTGTGAAAGGAAGATCAGACAGATGTGGTGTATGGGACCTAGATATTGGTCCACTGTATCCCAAAGAAGTACAGCCTAGAAGAAAAGCAATAAATGGTTGATCTAAATAAATAATTGATGGTGTAATTACTTATGCATTATAAGATATTTAGAAAGTATGCCTAATCCCAGGCGTGTATGTGATCAATCATCTTGATCTAAGATTCCTCTATGTGGATGGTGTCAGTTTATTTGTGCCAGACACATAAATCAGCATTAGTTTAGGCTGTTTCAGACTGTATTGAGCTAAAGTATGTACTTGCTCTCCATGTGTCGCATACTGAGTCCTCGATTGTTTCCCCATGAGTGTGGAGGAATATGTTCAAGGCCAAAGAACACAAAGTGACTATTATGTTCATGAAACTTAATATAATGTTCATTTAATGGAAGTCTTGGATCTGTTTTATGTATATTTTGATCATGTTCTTGTATCCTTATGTTCAAGGCATGTGTGGCTAAAGATACAGATGCTATGTATACTCTTGACATCTAGTGTTCGACCCAGATGTGTGCAAGTTTTTTTTCTTTGAACAAGTCTTTTGAGCCACGACGTATGGTGACTCCTCTTCTTCTAAGTAATGCACATGATTTTCGAACACTTTTTTAGGTTCTTTTCTTGCCATCGTTGGGTTTGGACGTGTGAACCTGTTTGACTCCTTTGCGGTGCTCTTTTCATTCTACACAGGTTCATTTCCTCCATCAGTATTGTTATCAATTGCATCTTCTCTCTGTCTCAGGTTGATGATTGCAGCTTCACTTGAGTGGCGTTCAGGTCGGCCGCAGCCCCTCATGGACCTTGCACTTTGGTGCTTACTTTCATCTCCCAATCACACATCTACACCATGCCTCAACAGTGAATGAAAGGACGCCATTCCACCTCTGCCCTCGCTGCTATGTAAAATATCCTCGGACTGACCTCAATCTATTCTGTAATAATTTGTCTTTCACCTAAGCCAAATAATGCCGCCTGCAATGTCGGTCTCTCTTTCCACTCCCAAAAGACCCTCCACAGTCGTCGTGCCTGTCATCTTGAGATCTTGCATAAGTGTAGAGGTGACACTCTGGACCTATTTGACATTGAGCGGAAGCTTCATCCACGGCAGTCAGCTGAGGATGTTTTCTCCCATGACTACTGCTCTGGCTCCGATCTGTAGGTTGAGGGTCTTCCACCAGCTCAACAAACCATGTGTATGGCACCCCCTCCCCCTCGACACCATTTGCAAATCGAATAACCCCTTTCCAAGGGTCATCCAACCACTCTGAAGCAGCAGACAAGCCACCGGTCACCATCTTGGACGTAACAGCCAGCTCTACCTCGGCTCCGAAGAAACCATCAAGGTCTCCTGCTTTGGCACCGAGTGCTCCCCCCTCCACACCAACAAGCCCATCGATATTGAAATTGGCATCCAAGTCGAAACCATCTGTGTCAACCAGCAGGACCGACTCCGGTTCGGGTGGTGTCAAACTGATCCTCCATAAACTTAGAGGAGATGGATGCTTGACATACATTTGGTTATTCATCCCCATATGAACTGGAACCTCACCTGCCATCCGGGGTCAATGGCTTATCCATCAAAACAGCAGCTGTCCTTCAAGGAAGCCCTGGACATTCCAGCTCCACCCAAGCAGTGCAAAAAAGCGGACAAGGTGACTAGCCCTTTGCCTTTCACTCAACCATCACCTCATCCTAATCCACAGCACCCACCTTCCCCACCTACTTCTCCAGGGGACCCCTTTTCCTTTGCACCTCAGGGTTCACCTTTCTCTGACATGGAGGATGGAGAGACACCCTTGATACTCTACAGGGCAACCCCTGGGACTCCTTTGAGTCAGACCCACGACCCCAACTTGTACCTTGCCCGTCTCTCCCCTCTGAATAACTCTTATGTCCTACCAATAACTTACTGGTTTATAAGGTGGACATCCAAACTGAGCCTTTGGAGAAGTAATTTATTTTTTAAACCCTTTTCTCCACCTGATACCTTCCTGCCCATGCTCAAGGGTGTGCTGAGCCATACACCTGGCATTTTTCAGGACCCCGTCCATGCTAGGGTCATTACAGCCAGGGTGGGATAGAAGTATGAAGCCTCCCCTGCTGACCCTATTTATAGTTGCAGCTAACTCCCACCTGATGCCCTGGTTGTTACTACCACTAGTAGGAGGGCCACCTCCCATGTTACTGGTAATGCCCCTTCACCAGATAAAGAGAGCAAGTGCATAGATGATGCAGGTAAAAGGGTGGCTTTGCAATTTGCCAGTCTTTGGGGTATTGCTAATTCTGTTGAGCTGCTCTCAAGATATGACCATGCCCACTTGGATAAAATAGAGGTGTTCCTCCAGCATCTCCCAGAGGAGCACAGGAAAAGAGACTATGAGATTTTCTCTTAGGGGAAGTAGATATCCAACACCACTATCCACTGTGCATTAGATGCTGCCAACACTGATGCCGGAGGAATTACCTCCAGTATCCTCTTGTGCAGGCACGTCTGGCTCCATATCTCCGGCTTCAAGCCGGAAGTCTAGCAGAACCTGCTTAACATACCCCTAAATGGTGTGCATCTATTTGAACTGCAGGTGGAGCGAATGCTAGAAGAAATTAAAAAGAAACAGACAGTCCAAGCTATGGCCTCCCTTCAGACTCTTGCTCCTCTCAACTCCTTTCATTGCACGCCCAAAGGTGGAAGCTGGAAGACCACCTCCTGTTATCCAACATGTTAATTGTCTGGAGCTCACTTTCACGCCTCCCACCATTCTATCTCTCAAACACAGACTCTCCCCAGAACATCAGAGGCTACTCTGAGAAGAGACCCAAGCGCTTCCTCTGAAAGGGGCTATAGAACCCATCCCTTATCAGCAGGGCACAGAAGTATACCATCAGTGCTTCCTAATTCCCAAAAAGGAAAGTTCCCTCCGACCCATTCTGGACCTCAGGCCCCTAAACAAATACGTTCACTCAGAATACTTCCATATGGTTACTCTTCAGGATGTCACTCAGCTTCTGAAACAAGGCAACTTTATGACTGCTCTCTACCTGAAGGCTGCCTACTTCCACACACCAATACATTTGGTAAACCACTGACATCTCAAGTTTGTGGTGTGAGGAAAGGATTACCAGTTCAAAGTGCTCCCTTTCGGGGTCCCCTCGTCATGTCTCTTACTTGGAGACTGGCTGATCAAGATTGCCACCCACCAGCAATGCCATGAAAACACACAAATTGCGATAAGCCTCTTACACAAGTTAGGGTTTACCATCAGCGCCACAAAATCCCATCTTGAACTCCTTCACATTCAACCCTACCTAGGGTCAATTCTCAACTCTGAGGTTGGTATGGCGTATCCAAAACCTGCCAGGATCCAGTTGTTTCAGGCACTGATCCCTCTTTTCAACCAGACTGCCAGGTCACTGTGAGGACAGTCATGAGTCTCTTTGGCATGATGGCCTTTTGCATTGCCATAGTGCCCCTTACCAGGTTACATATACAGCCATTGCAGGAACACTTAGCTCAACAGTAGTCTCAAGCGGCAAGTCATTGGGCCTATCTAGTGTTGAACAACTGCCACACTTGTCGCTGTCTGCAGTGGTGGAACACCAACAACATGTTGCAGGGGTGGCCTTTCTCCAACCTAGTTCCGCAGAGGACCATTACAGCGGATGCCTCCCTTACGGATGGGGTGTACACTTTCAGGACCTAACCATCCGAAGCCAATGGAAGCCCAGACACGAGGGCCCCACATTAACTACCTGGAACCCCTAGCCATTCCCATAGTGCTAAAGGCTTTCCTGCCTCACCTGGTGGGCCAGGTTGTCATATTGACTGTCTGGAGGAGAACAGCCATGTATTACCTTAAGAAACATGGTGGCACCTGGTCATCCCAGCTCTCCCAGCTAGCCTATAGCATTTGACAGTGGGCTGTCCATCACAAGATCCATCTACTGGTGGAGTACCTTCTGGGAATGGACAATATTTGTCAACCTCCACAGCAAGATGTGGTAACAAGTCCATGAGCGGGAACTCCACCAGTAAGTCCTCCTACAGTACTTCCAGCAATGGGGCTTCCAAGAGATAGACCTCTTTGGCACAGCAGAAAACTTCAAATGCCCAAACTTCGCCTCCAAGTTCCCACACCCACAGTCTTCACAGCAACCCATTCTGGATGAGTTGGTCAGGGATATTTTCCTATGCTTTTCTGCCTCTCCCATTATTTAATTTGTCGTTCGGAGGCTTTGGCAGACGTCTTAAATTGGGGGCTCCCATATGGGTCCGCCAGCCATGGTTCACAACTCTGCTCGAACTCTCAGTGGTTCTGCTTGAGAGGCTCCCCAACAGACCGGGCCTTCTCACTCGGAACCATGAAGAAATTACGCACCCAGACCCCAGGTCTCTCAGTCTTCCGAACTGGCTCCTAGGGTCCTTGAATTTGGATACCTTAATCTTCCACCTAAATGCATGAGCATTCTCAAGGAAGCATGCAAATCTGCCACCCGTGCCTGTTATGCAGCCATGTGGAAGAGGGTTGTGTAGTGCTGACACTCAAAACACATTGGCCTTTTGATGGCCACAGTACAGGATATTTTCTGCTACCTACTTCACTTGCAGGCTTGCCAACTACCTTTCATCTCTATATGGCTACACCTGGCTTCTCTAGCCATCTATCGTCGGAGAAGACCTCCCATTTCTCTCTTCAAAATTCCAGCCAATAAAGCTTTCATGGAAGGTCTCAAGAGTCATTTGCCCTCCGTTTGAGCCCCTCTACTCCTGCCCCCTTCAGTTCCTCTCTTGGAAGGTGGTATTTATGGTTGCCTTCACTCCACTCAGCCATGTCAGTGAGCTAAAGGCACTAACTTTAGAAGAACCTTTCTTTCAAGTACACAGATTTAGGGTTGGCCTCCCTACTAACTATAATTCTTCCCTAAGGTGATATCCTAGTTCCATCTTAATCGATTGAACTCCTGGTCTTCGTCCCACAAACTGGCTTAGTTATAGAACGGGCTCTCCATACTTTGGATGTGACACTGCTCTCATGTACTACGTTGCCAGAACTAAACCACTTAGGAACCCACAACTCCTCTTTGTTGCTTTCTCGAAACCCAATGAAGGGAAGGCCCTGTCCAAATCAGGCATTGCCAGATGGATCATGTGATGCATCCACACATGCTATTTTTAAAACTTTTTTTTATTTGAACATTGCTCATCCTACATGAAATTAACAAAAACTAATTGTATATTGTACACAATAATGCAGGCAGTGAAGAACAGTAGCTGAGGGTAGATTTCCTTATTGAATGGCACTTATAGCCTGCATCATTTCATTGTGTATAACACAACAGGAGCACTTTTCTCTCCCGATCACCCCCTCTACCTTCCATACCCCCTAAAATTACACCAGGAACCCCACACGTTCTCCCACTTCTTGGGGCATCTCCTGCTCTGGTAGACTAACTGCTTTGCTCTTTGGAACCAGTCTAGGTCTGATTCCCAATCTGCGATTTGCAGGGGAACTGGTGTTCCCCAGGACCATGCAATATTTCGGTTAGCTACCCCAGCTGCAGTTACCACCCATAGTTTATGATACTTCGGCCAGGGCTCCTCTCCAGTTATTAGCAATAGAGCCATTTGGCATCCATGGGAATTTCGGCAATAGAACATGAGATATCTTTTCCATTACCTCACGCAAGTAATCTTGTATCATTGGGCATTACCACAGGATATGGAAGAAAGTGCCCTCCTGGACACACATTCCTGGAGGCACAGTGGTGTGTCAACCTTCATCTTATGGAGGAGGACCCTAGAGTAGTATCTGTGCAGGATCCTCAATTGTATCAACTGAAATCGGACACAGATTTCTATCTCCTGCGGGCCCTGTAAGGCTTCCGTCCAGTCATCGTCACCTATGTACCCTAGGTCTTGGGCCCAGGCAACTCTCACTGCCACCATCTGGCCAGGGGAATTATGAATCAGTTTTTATAGAATAGATTTTAAAGATTGCCTTAGCAATGGGTTCTGTCAGTAGTTGGTCCTATAATGAAGTTGCTTCTTTCATTTGTTACCCCTCAACAACGTGACTCCTAAGGACGTGTCTGAGCTAGAGATCTATATCTTTCTTACTCTACCAGCATGTACTCTTGACGTAGAGTTTTGAACTGTACTGGGGCCTGCCCCCTCCAGACGTCTCCCAGGTGCTTAATGCCTATTAACTCCCATTTTGAGAAGCAGGTCAGTCGGCCCACCTCCTGCAATAAGTTGCTGTCCCACAGAGGGGTCAGGTTAGTGAGTCTATTCCTCAAGCCCAAGTAACCAGTGGCTTCCCTCCATATCCTTGCCACAATCTTTGTGTGGATCGTTAAATCCTGTTCTTTTTGCCTGTAATATAGGACCATCACGTAGCCCTTGCCACCCATAGCTTCTCTGTCCACTTGGTATGCTGGCGGTCAGTGAAAACCCAGTCGTTTATTACCACCTGCTGCTAGGCCCAGTAATATTTAAGGATTAAGGGACTGCTAATCTGCTATCATACACCCCCCTCTGGAGTTTACACAATGCAGTTGTAAGGAAATGCCTCCTTGGCATGGTTACCCCCTGACTTTTTGCCTTTGCTGATGCCAAGTTATGATTTGAAAGTGTGCTGAGGCCTGCTAACCAGGCCCCAGCACCAGTGTTCTTTCCCTAACCTGTACCTTTGTTTCCACAATTGGCACACCCTGGCATCCAGGTAAGTCCCTTGTAACTGATACTCCTGGTACCAAGGGCCCTGATGCCAGGAAAGGTCTCTAAGGGCTGCAGCATGTCTTATGCCACCCTGGAGACCCCTCACTCAGCACAGACACACTGCTTGCCAGCTTGTGTTTGCTGGTGGGGAGAAAATGACTAAGTCGACATGGCACTCCCCTCAGGGTGCCATGCCAACCTCACACTGCCTATAGGTATAGATAGATAAGTCACCCCTCTAGCAGGCCTTACAGCCCTAAGGCAGGGTGCACTATACCATAGGTGAGGGCATAGGTGCATGAGCACTATGCCCCTACAGTGTCTAAGCAAAACCTTAGACATTGTAAGTGCAGGGTAGCCATAAGAGTATATGGTCTGGGAGTCTGTCAAACACGAACTCCACAGCACCATAATGGCTACACTGAAAACTGGGAAGTTTGGTATGAAACTTCTCAGCACAATAAATGCACACTGATGCCAGTGTACATTTTATTGTAAAATACACCCCAGAGGATATCTTAGAGATGCCCCCTGAAACCATACCCGACTTACAGTGTGGGCTGACTAGTTTTCGCAGCCTGCCACACACCAGACATGTTGCTGGCCACATGGGGAGAGTGCCTTTGTCACTCTGTGGCTAGTAACAAAGCCTGTACTGGGTGGAGGTGCTTCACACCTCCCCCTGCAGGAACTGTAACACCTGGCGGTGAGCCTCAAAGGCTCACCCCCTTTGTTACAGCACCCCAGGGCACTCCAGCTAGTGGAGTTGCCTGCCCCCTCCGGCCACGGTCCCACTTTTGGCGGCAAGGCCGGAGGAGATAATGAGAAAAACAAGGAGGAGTCACTGGCCAGTCAGGACAGCCCCTAAGGTGTCCTGAGCTGAGGTGACTCTGACTTTTATAAATCCTCCATCTTGCAGATGGAGGATTCCTCCAATAGGATTAGGGATGCGCCCCCCTCCCCTCAGGGAGGAGGCACAAAGAGGGTGAAGCCACCCTCAGGGCTAGTAGCCATTGACTACTAACCCCCCAGACCTAAACACACCCCTAAATCGAGTAATTAGGGGCTCCCAGAACCTAGGAAAATAGATTCCTGCAACCTAAGACGAAGAAGGACTGCTGACCTGAAAGCCCTGCAGAGAAGACAGAGACACCAACTGCTTTGGCCCCAGCTCTACCGGCCTGTCTCCCCCTTCAAGAAAAACTGCAACAGCGACGTGTTCCACAGGGTCCAGCGACCTCTGAAGCCTCAGAGGACTACCCTGCATCTAAAAGGACCAAGAACTCCTGAGGACAGCGGCTCTGCTCCAAAGAAGAAACATCTTTGCAACAAAGAAGCAACTTTTAAAGAACACACGTTTCCAGCCGGAAGCATGAGACTTTGCACTCTGCACCCGACGCCCCCGGCTCGACCTGCGGAGAACCAACACTACAGGGAGGACTCCCCGGCGACTGCGACCCTGTGAGTAGCCAGAGTTGACCCCCCTGACCCCCACCAGCGACGCCTGCAGAGGGAATCCAGAGGCTCCCCCTGACTGCGACTGCCTGCTTCAAAGAACCCGACCCCTGGTAAAGACACTGCACCCGCAGGACCTGAAGGATCCGACCTCCAGTGCAGAAGCGACCCCCAGATGGCCCTCTTCCTTGCCCAGGTGGTGGCTTCCCCGAGGAGCCCCCCCCCCTTCTTGCCTGCCTGCTTCGCTGAAGAGACCCCTGGGTCTCCCATTGAAACCTACTGCAAACCCGACGCCTGTTTGCACACTGCACCCGGCAGCCCCTGTGCCGCTGAGGGTGTACTTTTTGTGCTGACTTGTGTCCCCCGTGCCCTACAAAACCCCCTGGTCTGCCCTCCGAAGACGCAGGTACTTACCTGCTGGCAGACTGGAACCGGGGCACCCCCTTCTCCATTGAAGCCTATGTGTTTTGGGCACCACTTTGACCTTTGCACCTGACCGGCCCTGAGCTGCTGGTGTGGTAACTTTGGGGTTACCCTGAACCCCCAACGGTGGGCTACCTTGGACCCAACTGTGAACCCTGTAGGTGGTTTACTTACCTGCAAAACTAACAAACACTTACCTCCCCCAGGAACTGTTGAAAATTGCAGTGTCCAGTTTTAAAATAGCTTATTGCCATTTGTGTGAAAACTGTATATGCTATTTTGCTAATTCAAAGTTCCTAAAGTTCCTAAGTGAAATACCTTTCATTTAAAGTATTGTTTGTAAATCTTGAACCTGTGGTTCTTAAAATAAACTAAGAAAATATATTTTTCTATATAAAAACCTATTGACCTGGAATTGTCTTTGAGTGTGTGTTCCTCATTTATTGCCTGTGTGTGTACAACAAATGCTTAACACTACCCTCTGATAAGCCTACTGCTCGACCACACTACCACAAAATAGAGCATTAGAATTATCTCTTTTTGCCACTATCTTACCTCTAAGGGGAACCCTTGGACTCTGTGCATGCTATTTCTTACTTTGAAATAGTACATACAGAGCCAACTTCCTTCAGCAGTACATGAGGTTTTATCATCCCACAGCAATAAGCGGACCTCGTGGTCAATTTTCCGGAATAACTCCAGTGGAATCCTGAAGGGAGTATTCTGAGGTACATAAAGGAGGTGGGGGGGACATCATTTAATAGAGTGCTGCACTGCCCGTTAAAGATAATGGCAAAGTTCTCCAGTGTGCTACATCTTCATGAATTGATACATATCCCAAGGTATAAAAAAAAAACCAACACAAAACGCTGCTGTGCAGTATGGAGGAAGCCTCTGTGGGAGAGGGACCCGAGAGTGAAAAAACTAAGGCCAATATTTAAGAAAAATGACGCACAACTGCACTAGCGCAGTTGTGCGTAGTTTTAATGCGAGCTAACGTCATTCCCTAGTGCGATTCGTGTGCCATATTTAAGAAATAGCACACGGTTGCCCTAAGAAATGGTTTGCGTAAAAAAAAATATATATATATTAAATGATGTTGACCCTTGCATCATGTCTTAAGGAAATATGACGCTAATGCTGCAAAAGTGGCAGTAGACTGTTTTGCAGCACTTTATTATGTCGGAAAAGGGTTAGCACCATTTTTTTTTACCGCATTAGTATTAAAACACAATGCACAAGCAGAAAAATGGCAATTTGAAAAGAAGATGGAGTTTTCACACCAGTAGAGAGAGCCCACGGAGACCCCAATCACCCAAGTACCAGCAAGGAGGGTCCAGAAAAGTCCCAGGAGAAGGAGAAGAGAAAGCGCAAGTGTTGCTTTAATGAGAAGCATGACATCCTGGTCAGAGAGGTGACGGAGCACCAACACCAGATTTTCATCACCTCCAAATTGCCAGTTGATAGGAGAGACACAATATGGCAGGAAATAGACAAAGTCAACAGCGTGGCAGGGGTGAAGAGGACTGTCACTGAGTGCAAGAAGTGCTGGCACGGTTGCAAGTGCAGGACTATGGAGAAACTGGCCAGGAACCGAAAAGCAGCACTGCAGACTATAGGTGGAAGTCCTGCACCACAGGAGGACCAGGTTGAGTTTGAGGAGAAGGTTGCAGCAGTCATTCTGGAGGAGCTGGTCACTGGAATTGCAGGACAGTGCAGACTACAAAGAACCACCTCAAATGCAGGGTAAGTTGCAGGGGGGGGAATATCTGGAATTCTACAAATAGAAGAAGGGGGCTGCACATAGGACACACTCAATGCATGCTAAATGGTCGCATCTGGACACACAGGCCCTGAATCAAGACAGGCCATCCCCACCAAAGCCACACATGTACTGACGCTTTGGTTGTGCTATGCACTACAACATATAGAGAACATGGACATAGGCCACTCACTATGGCTATACTCCACCATTTAAATATGCAGTACACTGCCCGGAAGGGATGTGCAAATAGTGTGGCTGTGTCAATGCAACACCCATTGCATATTGTCAAAGCCCCTGTACCTACACAACTTGGACAGAAGTCGATACCACCCCAGGGGTGGTGTCAGGTTGGTGTATCTCGCCAAAATGCTTCCCTACTCCGTGTTGCATTGCCTTTCACCTGTTAGAAAAAATAGCTTGTGCATGTGCAGGAAGGGACACCTCCCTGCACATAAACAAATCATCCCCTCAAGGCAGGCACCCCTTCATCATGCTGCAACAATGCCTGTGTTGGTGCAGGGAGAACAAATCTGTGCAGGTGCAGGGGGAATTGCAGGGCTGTACCGTATTCAAGTAAACATGGCACATCCCTGCGTATCCAAACTGGTGCAGTGTTGCGCAAAACATATTGCTGCTGCCCTGACCCGTACCACATGAGAGTAAAATCTGCCCTAAAGCTTGCAACCTGGGGAACCCAATCCATACAGGGTGAACCCACAACAACCCATAGACAACCACATGCGCCATATGGGAATGGCCACAAAATAAAACACATACAACATGTGGAGCATGTCTGTGAACATCATGTGTGCAGCTGGACAAGTAGCTGCAATCTCACCATCTGGCCCAGTTCAAACAGAAAATGATGGTGCGTGACGCTGTGCCAAATTTGGCAGCATCACGTACCGTCATTTTCAAAACGCAGGGATGCGCCATATTTATAAGAATACGGCGCACCCCTGTGTTTCCCCCTGCGCCAGCTGTAAATGAGCTGTCGTGCGCCAACGCAGCCACCCTTGCACCATAGCCATAGTGCAGGGTAGCTGCATTGAGGGGGAGATTGTTTATGTGCAGGAAGGAACATCTTCCTGCACAACAACAAACTTAAATGGCGATTTGCTCTTTCTATGTGTGCTGCAGAATGCAGCACATAGTAAAAGCAAAACAAATCAAGAAGAAATGTCAGCATTTCTCCTCTTTTTGCCATGCTAACACCAGCCCTGGGCTAGCGTTAGATTTTAGCGCTGCTTCTGGTTTACGTCAATTCATAAATCTGAGGCAGTGTCAAAACGCAATGGGTGTTGCTGTGGCACGCCCACAGCAACACCCATTGCACGCACCTTCCACGCAAAGTGCTGCGTGGGAAGAGGCCATATATACAAGGTGGCATTAAGCTACAAAAAGTGGCTTTACGCCACCTTGTAAATATGGTGCAGGGCATTGGGCCACCGGAGCCTCAACAAAATTGACACGCAAGTGGGGCTCGGGGCACCTAAATATGCCTCAAAATACCTTGCGAGCTTGACCCATGTGTGATGCACAATGCAACACATAATGTACAACTACAACCTTGGGTCAGTAACATGTCACTGAGCCTCCAGTAGCAAATAAATGATGTGCCATGTCAACAGCCACAACAATCTAATATTGACTTTACACTATCTGATTGCAGAGGATGATGGCTTACCTCCTGCCGAGCTCCCTGTCCTGGATTTTAAAGATGACATGGATGACCAGCTGCCAACCATCAATGAACAGACTCTCCAGGATGTCCTAAGATCCCTTCAGACACCACCTCCAGTTGCAGGGAGGACACACAGCGGTGCAGGGTCTCCACATGAACCACCCAGCTACCAACACACACCACCAGCCAGTACTGACACAGCCTCGGATTCCGAGGACCCAGATAACACCTTTCAGAGGACAGTGGTAGGAGTTCAGCGGGAGCTGCCCAAGCAGGTACGGTTGGGGATGGAGTCCATGGCAGGCAGCATAGAAGGAGTGCGGACGTGCCTCAGTCCAAATAAGGACAACTGAGCTGTCATCAGAGGCACCCACTCCCTGCTACGGGGAGTCCAGCAGTCTCTGGCCGACATAGCTGCTGTCATGAGGGAGAGGCTACAACAATTGCCCTCCCCATCTGGCAGCAGCATAGCAGACAACAGGTGGGGGGCTATGCAGAATACCCTGGAGTTCATACAGTGGGACGTGGCCTCCCTCAGGGAAAACATGGCTCCCTACCACAGTGATGTTGCTGCGGTGTTGAAAAATCAACAGTTCCTCCTTGCTGCAGTGATGCTTTGTGTGTTACCACAAATGGCAACTGCCGGGACCTTTGACTCCACACCTCTATCCCCTGAAGTGTGTGTGGCCCCCTCTACCTCTACAACAGCAACAGCCATGGCACAGGAGGCACCAAATACATCAGAGGATGAAGATGCAGAAGGAATAACATTCACAGAGAAAACCACCTGGTAGCACTAGTCTGTGCCACATGGACAGTATCTCATTAGTTCTGGGCTTAAGATCATGTGAGAGTAGGAAATGTGCCCTGTTAGACTTGGCATCCTTGGCGTGGTCTCCCCTAACTTTTTGCCTCGGTTTCCCAGGTTGTTGATTTATGCTAGACTCTGTTTTTGCTGTTTTTGTTACTCTGGCCACTTTACCACTGGTATCCAGTGCTAAAGTGCAAGTGCTCCTATGGAAAATGTATGTGTAATTGACTTTCCATGATTGGCATATTTGCTTTACTAGTAAGTCCCTAGTACAGTGCACTAGAGGTGCCCAGGGCCTATAAATCAAATGCAACTAGTGGGCCTGCATCACTGGTTGTGCCACCCACATTAGTAGCCCTGTAAACATGGCTCAGACCTGCCACTGCGGTGTCTGTGTGTGCAGTTTTAAATTGCCAATTCGGCTTGGCAAGTGTTCCCACTTGCCAGGCCTAAACCTTCCCTTTTCTTAAATGAAAGGCACCCGTAAGGTAGGCCCTAGGTAGCCCCATGGGCAGGGTGCAGTGTATGTTCAAGGCAGGACATTCACTAATGTGTTTTATATGTCCTGACAGTAAAATACTGCCAAACTCTGTTTCACTGTTGTAAGGCCTATCTCTCTCTCATAGGTTAACATGGGGGCTGCCTTCAAATATTATTAAAGCACAGATTCCCTTTGGGAGCAGATAGACATGGAGTTTGGGACCTCTGAACTCACAATTTAAAAATACATCTTTTAGTAAAGTTTGTTTTTACATTGTGTGTTTGAAAATACTTCTTTTAGAAAGTAGGCATTTGCTTGCTTAAACCATTCTGTGACTGTTTGTTTGTGGATTCCCTGTCTGGGTCAGTTTGACAGTTGGGCTGTGTGCGCCTCTCTCTCTCTTTGGACAGTAACACAAAAGGAGCTGGGGTGTAGCCTGCATATCCTGATGAGCCATCTGTGATAGGAGGGAGTGGTCACTCACACCTGAAAGGGCTGTGCCTGCCCTCACACAAAGTAATCTCCAACCCCCTGGTGTGTGTCTGGGGCCTGACCTGGGCAAGGCAGGATTTTGAAAACAACTGAGACTTCTCTTTGAAGTAGGCCTACTTCAAAGGCAGAAAGGGGTATAAGAAGAGCCCCCAAAACCCATGCAAATTAGATTACTTCTGGAACTAAGAGGAACCTCTGCCAAGGAGAAGAGCTGGAGAAGCTGGAGGAGGAGTACTGCCCCTTTGCCTGTGACTGTGCTTTGCTTGGTTGACCTGCAGTAGCTACTTCTGCCTGAGAGAGGACAAAGACTGACTTGTGTGTGACTTCCTACTGGTGAAGAATCTCCAAGGTCTTGAACTGAGCTTGCCTCCTGTTGTTGAAGTCTCAGGACCTTCAAAGACTTCCCTTGCCAGCACCTGGACTCTCTGCTGAGACTCATGCCCTGTCAAGTGGTGCCCTATCCAGTTCCTGAGCCCTTGAAGGATTAAGTTGGCAGACAAGAACTGAAAATGTCTGCACAGACTGGTGTGCGGGAAAATGTTCAGCACACCTTCCGTGACGTGGCTGAAAAAACGACGCGCCGCCGACTTCACGGCTGAAATCAACGCTCCACCTGCATGGCGGCTGGAAGATCGACGCAATGCGACTGGAGAAACGACACGCAACATCCGCTACCCGAAGCTGATAACGACACTGACCCCATGCAGCGTGGTTTTGTGATACAGTGCAACCAAATTTATTTTCGAAACAACATTGCTGGGTGCGAAAATCAACGCAAAGCCTGCCCGGACCCGAGGTGCCCGTCCGGATCGATGCTTAGCTGTCTTGCGGGAGAGAAGAAACAACGCATGCTGACCCGACTGGAGGAGGAATGAAGCACGTTCTCGCTTGCAGGTGAGAAATTGACGCATCGCTGGCCTTTTTTTGCGTGCGGCTTTATTTTAAGGCTACCCATGTACTTTTGTGAAATAACAGCATTCTCATTGTTTTCTCAGGATTAGGACTTATTCCTTTGAAAATTCATAACTTGCCTTGTGTATGTTGGATTTTTTTCGTTTTGGTCTTGTTTTGTTTAGATAAATATTGTCTATTGTTCCAAACCTTTGTTGTGTCATTTTGTATTGTTTTCACTGAGCTACTGTGTGTGTTGGTACAAATACTTCACACCTTCCTTCTGAAGTTAAGCCTGCCTGCTCGTGCCAAGCTACCAAGGGGGTGAGCCAGGGATAACCAAGGGTGATTCCCTTTTACCCTGACTAGAGTGAGGGTGCCTGCTTGGACAGGGGGTAACCTGACTGCCAAACAAAGACCCCATTTCTAACATACCCTCTTCACCCAACCACTGTTGACATGTCTGCTATGTACTGTCATTGGCTCCATTCTTACCAATTGGCAATTTCTAACCTCCTCACTAATGCACACTAATCCTAACCATGTTTCATGACATGTCCCTCAACCCTGGACTCTGATTGTGCTACATATGGCTAACATTCACTCATGGGGTCTGTGAACTGGACACTGTATATAATTTATAAATCCACTTTCACCTGTAGATAAAGAACCTTGTATACATGTAGCATTTCTATGTTTACTATGATCGATCTACTCAGCTAAGTGAGTGCATTGTGTGAGTCCATGTCAATGAGTACAGAATATCAGTACATGACTGCATACATGTTAGACACAAAGCCACACATTAGGATCCTAACATGAGAAAGGTGAATGATGATGGTGTTGTTGGCTACAACCAACCTACTGAGTATTCTATACAAATATTGAACCAATACCCTTTGACTTTGACATGGCCAAGAACCAAGTCAATGGTAATTTACCCAGATGGGAGTAGCAGTATACAACTTATTTATGTGGTACATAAGAAGCTAACCTTATCAGTGATGGACACCAGTGTTGAGGATACCGTTCCAATTCTGCCTGTGGTCACATGTGCCACACTTGCCAACAATAAAACTGCAGGACCCCACAGATTACAGTTGAAGATCCATAGTTACCTGTCCAAGATAAAGTATACATACACATTGTGAATGGCTGGAACAGTGGATGTCAACTGTATGGACTAGTTGACGTTATTTAGCAGCCAATCTGACAGCTCCTTGGTCATAGGGGATGCGCATGGTAATCCTTGTAAATCAAGACAGTAAGCATACCCTAGGCCATTCCTTCAACTTGGCAAGTGCACACATGGGTACCCCCAGACACTCAATCAACTTTGAAAAAAACTAGTCTAATAGAAACCGGACTTATTGTAAAATTTTAAACAACCATATACCTAGTACTATCCTAAAAACTACCCTACAATAAACTAACCTAAACTAACTTAACTTACAACTACACATATCAAACTTATTCTAAACTTATCTTACACATGTAACACCACACTCTAAACATTGTCCCCACAACCCCCTTAAGAGACAAGATACAAGTAGGACATGAATTATGACTACACATGTACTAACCTAACCTATGGCCTATCAAATATATATTTTGTTTTTTATTACTACCAATAGAAAATGTACAAAAACCCACCCCCCAACTATACTTAATCTAACCTATGCCTACCCTACACTAACCTAATACTACCCATCTAAAACCCAGTCTAAAACTATGTACAACAGTAAAAGGGAGGTGAAGGAACTGGGAGGCTGTGTAACAAGTTTATTACATCTTTTTCAGTTTTTTCTTGATGTACTTAAGCATCTTCTTGTTGTCAGCACTCTCCTTCTCCAATTTGTCCAGTCTGGTCCTTATGTTGGCCATGTCCCATCTCATGACCCTTTCAAATTGGCTGCTTATTACCACAGCAGGTGGCTGCACGGGTGCCTGGCTCCTAACAGGTGCAGCTGACGTGGAGGAGCTTGGACCTGCAGAGGCCCCCTGCACTCCTGATGTTTTGCCCACATTGTCCTTCTTTTGCTGCAGCTGAAGTGGAGGTCCATCATGTGAGAACACACACCATTCCCCAGTGACCTTTTCCTTGCAGAACTTCTTCCCATCCTGTGATATCTGGCATCCACTTCCATAATGTGCCTGTACCTTTCAGATCTTTTGTGGAATGCATGCCGTTGGTCAGTTGTCATATTGGCAGCTGAAAAGTGAGGAGAATCAAGCATCACATTCAGCATTGGGTGGTGGTTGAACAGACATATAATGTACTCAAAAACTGCCGATAACACGTGCAGTCCACCACACATTCCTCAACAATGACTTTCTCCTCATCTATGACTATTTCCTACCAGCCATCTATGATATCATGTACATGTCACTGGGATGACGGCTATCCATTGTTGACCATCAGGGCCCTGAGGTGAGTGGACTAAATTGTCCTTGATTGTTATCAAATTTGTGAGGATCATGTGCCCCAACGAGTTTGGATTTCCTGTGTCCTTGTCCATAAGGAGGGCTTTGCATGCAATCCACCACCTTGACACCCCTGGTGAAACATCAAGGCTTGCCCAGCCATCATGGATGCAAGGTAGAGGTGCCATATGATAGGGGGTCTGGAAACTTACCACCGACTGTTTTAAGGTTTGGTAAATCATCATTCATGTGTCCTGGTTGAAGACCAGGCCTGAGCATACATTGTAAGGGGGCACACCATTGCCCATGATGTGCCCACATGTAAAACTAATGCAATGTCACCAGAAAATTTGGCCAAAGCCTGACCTGCACATCAAAGTTGTCTACACATTACAGAACTAATGCTCCCTACCCTGTGCTATATTGTGCAACATGTGTAAAACGGCACACACATGGTGGCTGTATGGATGCCCTTAGGCCCACAGTGAGTTTAGCACTGCACTGGTGTTGCAACAGTATTCTTATGTATTGAACATCATGTGCACATTCATGTCAGTCATCATCAAAGTACCAGGTACACACTCAGCATTCACATCATATGCACATGTGATATGACCTACATCACTCACAAATATCATGGTGGCAGGTCCATGTTGTGAATTTTGAGATCTGGCTTGCGAAAATTCATAGACTTTTCCCACAACCATCTGGAGCTGAGTTGTTTCCTAATTGTGTACACTACTGCCTGTTGCCCAGCACAATATGGGTCCTTGCAGTACTACAGCCACAGTATATATCTGAAAGGTACTGAGGCACCTGTGGTGCAAGTGTCTCCTACATAAGCCCCTTAGAGACCTCTAAATATATAACCTACACCTGCCCAGTCTTGTAAGTGTAAGCTATGTGTGCCACACAGTGCTGTCAATAGTGCTGTGACAAAGTTATTGTCAACAGGCATGCTATTTACATAAACGGCTGCTCTGACACCTATCATTATAGACATCAATGAATATGGGGCCAGCCATTCCATTTCCTAATACGCACAATGCCATGCCAGCACATATTGTCCTTTGTGCTACAACCAAGCCATTCTCAATGCTCAAAATTCCAACAGACATGATGTCACCATCCTTACTCCATCAATATCATATCATTGGTCAGGCAAAACCATTATTCATAGCATTGCACACATTAGACTGACTCACCCCAAACCCTGGATTGGCACTGACGCACAAGATAACATTTACTGGCTGCTTCTGGATCTTCAAATCTGGCCACCTCACCAACAGTGTCGGGTGGAGGTCCAGCATGCAAGACATGAATAGGAAACATTGGCCCGTATTTATACTCCATTTGCGCCGAATTTGCGTCGTTTTTTTCGACGCAAATTCGACGCAGAACTAACGCCAACTAACGCCATATTTATACTCTGGCGTTAGACGCTTCGGGCGCCAAAGTGCCCGGAGTGTGCGTCATTTTTTAGCGTGAACCCCTTCCTTGCGTTAATGATATGCAAGGGAGGCGTTCCCGTCTTAAAAAATGACTCCCAGGCCTTTACGTGGTATTTATACTCCCGGGCAAAAATGACGCCCGGGAGTGGGCGTGGCCAAAAACGGCGCTTTTGCGCCGCTTTTTAACGCCTGGGTCAGGGATGGCGTTAAGGGACAAGTGGGCTCAAAATGAGCCCAGAGTGCCCTCCCCTGCCCCCAGGGACCCCCCCTGCCACCCTTGCCCACCCCAGGAGGACACCCAAGGACGGAGGGACCCATCCCATGGACATTAAGGTAAGTTCAGGTAAGTATTTTTTTTTTTTTTTTTTTTGTGGCATAGGGGGGCCTGATTTGTGCCCCCCTACATGCCACTATGCCCAATGACCATGCCCAGGGGACAGAAGTCCCCTGGGCATGGCCATTGGGCAAGGGGGCATGACTCCTATCTTTACAATGATAGGAGTCATGTTGATGGGGGATGGGCGTCGAAAATAAATGGCGCAAGTCGGGTTACGATGATTTTTTCGACGTAACCTGACTTGCCCCATTTTAAGACGCCCATGCGCCATTTTCCCCCTACGCCGGCGCTGCCTGGTGTACGTGGTTTTTCTCGCGCACACCAGGCAGCGCCGGTCTGCTTGCGCCGGCTAACGCCATTCAATAAATACGGCGCCCGCATGGCGCTTCAGAATGGCGTTAGCCGGCGCAAAACTTTTTGACGCAAAACTGCGTTAGCGCAGTTTTGCGTCAAAAAGTATAAATACGGCCCTTTGTTTCGTGATATTTGTACATATCAGTTAATGGACGACATTGTTTACTATCAGCTAGTTAGGCTGAGTGAGCAAGTGAGATCAGAGCAGCTGACAAACATCTATGATCAGTCAATCACACATAGGCCCTCATTATGACATTGGTGGTCAGCTGACCGCCACGCCGGGGATGGCAGTAGATCCGTCGCCAGGCTGGCGGTGAAGACTGCCAAATTATGACCATGGCGGTGATCCCTCCCATATACAGCCAATGTACCACCGGAACTGCCAGTGCGGTCCGGCCACCGACCACGGCGGTTGCCATCTTCAGCCTGTCGGAACACCATTCCCCACCTACCATATTATGACATAGCACACGACAGGATTTCCGGGGCAGGACCACTGCCTCGAAAAGCCTTACGAAACAAATCATATAAAAGGAGACACTCACCTCCAGGGACACAGAGGAGTCTGTTGCCGCCATGGAACCCTAAATGGAAGCTCTGCCGATGCTCTACCACATGATAGCAGTCCAGGAGCAGCAACGCCGATGATGACGGCAAGGACAGCCGCCGAGCACAGAAGGGAAAGAGGGGAGAGTGACACACCCACATGCACAACACACACCATACACACATACCATCAACCGAGAACAATCTGCTGAGAAATCCAACAGCAACATAAGCCAGAAGTAAAGAAAGCCAGGACAAATACCTATGGTCCAACCACTGTATTCCGGTGGGAATAGCAACCACATTAAAAAAATGGAAACTATCTGCATAAAGGGCCATTGGCCAGTCCAATGTGAGAAACAACCCACAGGGCAACGAACAAGGCCCAACTTGACTCCTGACAGCCCAAGTCACTCCACTGGGCAGGGACGTCATCATGCAAGGCAGGTACCTCGGGGCAGGGGAGGGGGGTTTTTTGGGAGGAGGAATCCTTTGGTTTGGGAGGAGGCGGGCCTTTGCTCTTCTGTTTAGGGGGTGGAGGAGTGGGCTTGGAGCAGGGTTCAGAGTGGCAGTCTTGTGCCCCTTAGTGGGAGGTTTTTCTGCAGGGGGAGGGACATGAGAGGACTGGGAGCTGGAGATACTGGGCTGGGAGAGTGGGAGCTTCCTTTTCCAGACACAACGGGGTGGAGGAGGAGGGAAGAGGTCAAGGCGGGCAAGGAACATTTTTTTTTTTTTTGGTACAGTGGGGCGGGCTGTGGGACCAGGTTTGAGAGTGGAGGTAGAGGGAGTGGTTGTAAGAGGAGTAGGTGTGCTAGGCTGGGTTGCAGGTGCATGTACAGTGTGTATGTGTGAGGTGGATTGCTGTTGAGTGCCTGATTGGGAGCATTTATGTGTTTTGGGAGGGGGTTGGACAGACCGGGTCGGAGAGGACAAACAGGTTGTGTGCATGTATGTTGCGGTGTCTGCAAGTGAGGTGGTTGTGCTGCATGTGGTTGTGGTGACTGCACATGTGGTAAATGGGGTGCTAGTCTGTGTGTCTGCTGTTGTGGTAACTTTGGGCAAGGATGTACAGGTGGCAGGATCTGGGACTGAAGATGCAGTGCTTGCAGGTGTGAGTGCTGATGTTACTGTGAGGGTGGAGGAGAAGGGGTGACAGTGGAGGCAGTGACTGTTGTTGCGTGTGCTTCTGTGTGTTGGATGTGTATATGCTTGTTGTGTGATCTGTGGTGCCTGTGCAAGTCCTGTCTCTTGTCTTGGGATGGGTGGGTGGAGAGGGCTCTGGGACTGGGAACAGGTAGTTGGAGGAGGGATGGAAGAACCAGGGACACTGGCTGTTTCAGGCTCTGGCTTCCTCTTTGATGGCAATCTCTATAGGGCAGCCAAGCCACAGTGAATTCCCTCCAGGTAAGCATTACATTTCTGCATCTGGGATGCCACCCCCTTGATGGCATTCACAATGGTTGACTGCCTTACAGAGATGGATCTCAGGAGGTCAATAGCCTCCTCAGTGAGGGCAGCAGGGCTGACTAGGGCAGGGCCTGAGGTGCCCGAGGCGAAGGAGACACTCACCCTCCTGGGTGAGCAGACACAGGCTTCTGAGTGGGGGGCTACTGGAAGGGTGGTGCTGGTACGGGTTGGTAGCTGAAGATGATGTAGCTGGGGTGGTCCCAGAGGGGTCCGCCACCACCAGGGAGCTTCCATCAGAGAAGGAATCAGTCAGTAATATCAGCTCCTGTCTTTCCCGTGGTGATCCCCTCACCCTTCAACCCACTGGCCCTGGGATTAACACTGTGCAGTACGAACCACAACACCAAACCATTGCCTGGGAAAAACAGCAGAAATGAACTCAAACACTACCATCTGCACACCTACTGGGACACACTAAGCCATGTCTGCCAATACCACATGTACATACCACTCTACATTGCTAAGCAGGACTCTACAAGATTAGCCAAACTGCCATATTGGTCCATTCACTGACTGGAACCTTGCACCCATACAACATGGCAGGTATTGAGAAAGAATTCCACACAGTGTACTCACCCCCTTGTGGCTGCTGTGCTGCCCTCAAGTGCCCATCCAACTCCAGATTGGCCACTGCCAGTATGCGGGCCATTAGGGGGATCAGGGTCCGACGGGCACCGCTTCCTCATTGGGAGGACATCCCCAGATGGGCCTCAGCTGTCTTCCGGCCCCAGCGTTGCAGGTCCTCCCACCTCTTTCTGCAGTGGGTGCTCCGCCGGATATCTACCGCCGGGGTCCGCACGTCCTTGGCGATGGCACACCATAAAGCTTTCTTCTGATGGGCGCTGACATGCATAGGGAACACAGAAGAAAGGACACCAAGAACTCCACACTACATTCCGTTACAGCAATGGCTTACATACTGCATAGCTCCCACATCAACCTTACACATTACTCATACCTCTGTGTACACACTGCATGCAGCAAATATACACTACCCAAATGACACACTGCCAGCACACACATACATTAGAGACAGCCATGTTGCATCCAAAGTACCCAAAAGGGGCTCACCTGTTGATCTGGAGGCCCATACAACTGTCCATACAGGGGTAGGACCCCATCCACAAGCTTCTTCAGTTCCACAGATGTGAAGGCTGGGGCCCTATCCCATGCAGCATGGGCCATTGTGGGTTCCGGACACAGGACATAGCAGCACACGCAGTGGAGGTGTTGATGTGTTGAGAGTCAGGAATCAAGTGAAGTGGGATAGAGAAAATGCCAGTCATGTCCATGCCGGTGAACAGCGTCACTGCCGGCGGTGATCATCATTGGTTCCTGTGCTCCACAGACTTCCATGTTAATCAATGAGGAGTTGCACGGCGGTGCAGACCGCCTTCCGCCATGACGCCAAACGGTGGCAGAGTGAGGTCACTTCCACCTGTCTCTGCATACAGGACAGGCGGTTGCCAATTCATAATGGTGGTTAATATAATGTGCGTCATAGGTACCAATAGTAGACATCAAGACAATTCCAGTCCACTACGTACTTTGGTTTGCTTGTAGACTCTAGCACACAAATTAGATCGCAAACCAATGCTCTGCTTGCAGATGAGTAGTTGACAGAACATTTCAAATGGGATGCTACTAATCACGACACACTACTCCAATTACATCTGTGAGACACAATGGCTTAAGAAAAGTATTGGGCCCATATTTATACTTTTTGACGCAAAACTGCGCCAACGCAGTTTTGCGTCAAAAAAATTAGCGCCGGCTAACGCCATTCTGAAGCACCATGCGGGCGCCGTATTTATTGAATGATGTTAGCCGGCGTTAGCCGCCGGCGCCGTCTGGTGTGCGTTAAAAAAACGACGTACACCAGGCAGCGCCGGCGTAGGGGGATATGGAGCTTGGGCGTCAAGAAATGGGGCAAGTCAGGTTGAGGCAATTTTTTCGCCTCAACCCGATTTGCGCCATTTTCTTTCACTCCCAACCCCCATAGAAATGACTCCTGTCTTAGCAAAGACAGGAGTCATGCCCCCTTGCCCAATGGCCATGCCCAGGGGACTTATGTCCCCTGGGCATGGTCATTGGGCATAGTGGCATGTAGGGGGGCACAAATCAGGCCCCCCTATGCCACAAAAAAATAAAAAAAATAAAAACTTACCTGAACTTACCTTAATGTCCCTGGGAAGGGTCCCTCCAGCCTTGGGTGTCCTCCTGGGGTGGGCAAGGGTGACAGGGGGTGTCCCTGGGGGCATGGGAGGGCACCTCTGGGCTCCTTCAGAGCCCACAGGTCCCTTAACGCCTGCCTTTTGCAGGCGCAAAAAAACGGCGCAAAAGCGGCCGTACGTCATTTTTTTTGACCCGCCCACTCCCGGGCGTGAATTTTGCCCGGGAGTATAAATCCGACGCACATGCCTCAGAGTCGATTTTTTAGACGGGAACGCCTACCTTGCATATAATTAACGCAAAGTAGGTGTCCACGCTAAAAAATGACGCTAACTCCATGGACTTTGGCGCTAGACGCGTCTAACGCCAAAGTATAAATATGGAGTTAGTTTTGCATTGAAATTGCGTTAAAAAAAACGACGCAATTCCGGCGCAAACGGAGTATAAATATGCCCCTGCATGTTGTAATTAAAGTACAGAAGCTTCAGTTGTGTTCAAGTGTGTTTATTGTAGGAAGGGATAGTGCAATAGAGTGGGGTGATAGGGGATGAAATCTTCAGTGTAGTGGCTCAGTTGGTTTGTAGCACAGGTCTAGTATCCGTGGGGCGATAGGAAAAGGAGCAATGGCAGTCCAAAGTGAACAAGGTGTCTCAGTGGCACATAAGGGAGACATTCGGGAGGGGTTCATTTCCTGGCAGTGGTTTGGGTCTTGGCTACAGTCTCTGGTGTTTGTCTGGGTTGTAGGGAACGTTTGCGGGGTGGTTCTCCTGCTGCAGAGTGAGGGGTGCTGGTGGCCTGTGAGTCTTGTGGCAGGTCCTCCTGTCCACTAGCTGCAGCAGATGTGGAAGGCTGGTGAGTTCACTGTTTAGTGGAAGGAGCCCGCTGGTCTGTTGTGTACTCATGCATGATGTTCGCAATGTCACCCAGCACCCCTGCAATGGAGGCCATGTTGGATTTTAAGCCCTGCAACTGCTGCATGACCTCCTGGTGGTGTTCCCACTGCAGCCACTGGTTCTCCTGCAAGATGGTAAGTACCTGGCCCACCCTGTCCTGGGATTTCTGGTAGGCTCTCAGGTCATGTGTGTGAGTGCCTCTTGGGCAGTCGGTTCCCTGGGCTGGGCCTCCCCTTGGCACACAGCTAACCTCCCACTGGCCCTAGCCCCCTGTGTCTGTGTCTACTGCACTGTGTGCCCACTCCCACTAACACCGGGACCTTCATCATCTTGCCCGTGTGGTGTCGACTCAGGTCCCTGTACAGGTGGGCACACTGTTGATCGTCATGTCCTAGAGAACAGTGGTTTGGGGATGTTGGGTGGCTGCTGTGGTGTTGGAGTCCGATTGGGGGGGAGGCGGCGGAATGGATGTTGGATGTGGTGCCTGACTGACCAGTGGTCCCAGATGGGCCAGGGAGATCATCCAGATCGAGACATCCAGAGTTGCTGTCATCACTGAGGGCTTCTTCTGGTGGAGGACTGGGTTGCACTGACACCTGCTCGCTGCTGCCATAGGCTGGGGTACCTATGGATATGTAAAAGATTTGTTACACTCATTGTCAGTTACATATTTAGCATTTCTGGCTTTCTCTATGGGATGGGTGTTGTCCTTCCACCTTTGTGGAGTATGGTGATGGATTGTGGGATTGGTAGGGCTACATACTGCCCATGCATTACTGTTGTGTGTGCATGCAGAGATGGGAGTGGTGTGCTTGCAGTGGCTAGGGCATGGAGGGATACACAGTTGGGGGTGGTTCTCTGTATAGGATGGATTGGGGTGAAGGGAGTCAGGGTGAGGGGATGACATGCCATACATGTGTAGGTGGTGTTCAGGTGGTAATGGTGACTTACCAGTGTCCAGCTTTGCAGTGATCCCCGTGAGGCCCTCTGGATGCAGGGTGGCCAAGACTATTTCCTTGCATGCTGTCAACTGTGGGGGAGGAGGTGGGGGTCCACCACCAGGCTTCATGATGGCAATGTGATGCGTGGAGGCCACTGCATGCACCTTCCCCCATAGGTCCTTCCACCTCTTTTGAATGTCGTCTCTTGTGCATGGATAGGTTCCCACAGACTTCACCTTGTCCACGATCCTCCGCCATAGCTCCATCTTCCTGTCAATGGATATCTGCTGGACCTGTGCACCGAACAGCTGTGGCTCTACCCTGATGATTTCTTCCACCATCACCTGCAACTCCTCATCAGTGAAATGGGGGTTCGTGTGTGGGGACATGCCTATTGTGTAGTGTGTGCGTTGTGCAGAGGGTGTTGGTGTATAAGGTGTGGTGTGCGATGCGTGACCGGTGTATAGGTGGGGGGGGGGGGGTGGGGGGGGGGGGGGGGGGGGTGTGTGTGTGTGTGTGTGTGTGTGTGTGTGTGTGTGTGTGTGTGTGTGTGTGTGTGTGTGTGTGTGTGTGTGTGTGTTTGTGTTTCTGTCAATGTATGTGCTGGCAACGTGTAGCAGGATTGCCAAGTTTGCAAAGACTTGTGGGTTGTGTGTGTGGGGGGGGGGGTTTACCGTGCTGTTGGGGGGTGTGTATATATGTGTCAGGTGTGGGATTTGCAATCTGGCCAGTGTTGGCTTCTGTAGGTGTGGAGTGGTTAATTCTACCACAGCGGTCCACACCGCCAATGGATGACCGCCGTAGAGTGTCCGCTGTGGTGATTCATGGTTCATAATTTGGAGGGTGGTGTGTTGCAAGCATAGGGGGGAGGGTACCGGGTTCGATAGTTTTTTTCCTCTGTTGCGTCTGGCGGAATTATTTTTGTGGCTGCTTTCTGTTGGTTATATGTTTGTGTGTCATAATCTGGCGGGTGGCTTGCCACCTCTGCGGCGGTCTGTTGGCGGCAATCACCATGGCGGTCTTCGGAATAGACCGTCACTATCATAATGAGGGCCAGAGTCTCAGATAATGAAGACCAAGGCACCTACAAACCATCACTTTCCCAGACACTCCTGTGGTGTGTACCCCCCCCCCCCCCCAGCGCCTTGAGACCCTCAAGGGTCAGAAGGGCACTTTACAAATGCTATGATTGATTGATTGGTGCTTTTCAGTGCACCATATATACATGGCATTGTGATGCAGATGTTTGTTAGCTCTACACCTCCATGACCATATGGGATTGCATGACACTGAATACTGCATCTGAGGGGCATGCAATGGTTGGTGCAGTGGCCATCCCATTGTGACACCCATAGCACTTGAGCCTGCCCCAGATGTTGTACCCATCTACCTAGTTGTCACCGTAAACTGACAAACGACAGCCCACTGGTTGTGTGGGTATTCCAAAGTGTTGAGGATTGCCGTGATACATCCTTGTTTGTAGTTACTAATATGTGTGTGCCATCACAAGGACACACACGAGCAATAATGCTGTGGAAGTTTACTTATGTTTAAATAGTTGCACCTACCTGCGCATTGACTGATTGAAATTATGGATGTATTGTCAATAGTATGAGGCCAGCCATATGCCTCAACACAGACACACTTACTCTGTGGTCCAAGGATGCATATGTTGGTGCAGGTTTCTGAGTAATGTGCCAGTGATGGAGCAGATGCAGGGCAGCCCCTTATTGTCAGTATGATGCTGCAGGACTCTGGTACTAAATCAGCACGTGTGTGTGGTAATAGACATAGGGGGTGATTCTAACATTGGCGGGCGGCGGAGGCCGCCCGCCAAAGTTCCCCCAACAGAATACCGCTACGCGGTCAGAAGACCGCCGCGGTTATTCTGTGTTTCCCGCTGGGCTGGCGGGCGACCGACAGAAGGCCGCCCGCCAGCCCAGCGGGAAACCCCTTCCCACGAGGAAGCCGGCTCCGAATGGAGGCGGCGGAGTGGGAAGGGTGCGACGGGTGCAGTAGCACCCGTCGCGATTTTCAGTGTCTGCATGGCAGACATTGAAAATCTTTTAGGGGCCCTCTTACGGGGGCCCCTGCAGTGCCCATGCCATTGGCATGGGCACTGCAGGGGCCCCCAGGGGCCCCACGACACCCCTCACCGCCATCCTGTTCCTGGCGGTCACAACCGCCAGGAACAGGATGGCGGTGAGGGGGTCGGAATCCCCATGGCATGGAGGATTCCACAGGGCAGCAGAAAACCGGCGGGAGACCGCCGGTTTTCCGTTTCTGACCGCGGCCATACCGCCGCGGTCAGAATGCCCTTGAGAGCACCGCCAGCCTGTTGGCGGTGCTCCCGCGGTCCCCAACCCTGGCGGTCTCGGACCGCCAGGGTTGTAATGACCGCCATAGTTTGGGGTGTACATGATACACAATGTACAGGAAGAGGAAAGTGCTAGAATTCTGGACCCAGTGCATAGTCAAGCTCCGTTACATGGCCTTGGTCAATGACCCAAAGGGGCAGATTGAATACAGTAGTGCAGCACCAAGTGCATCACTACAGTCCTTGTGGCCCTCAGTGCACAACTTATCCCCGCCATGTGTGCGCCTAATGAGAATTAAGGCACAGCATGATGAGGGTAGGGTCCAACTGTATCTATTTAAGTATAGGAAAATAATGTACTCCGCAGGAGTTGCAACAAAACAGATCATCACGACTTCTGCTGAGTACATGGGGGTCCATCACATACATTTACATGCCCCCATATAGCACCTGGTCTCAGCAGCCGTTCACAGTGCATGAAATATGGGCCCGTATTTATACTCCGTTTGCGCCGAATTAGCGTCGTTTTTTTCGACGCAAATTCGGCGCAAAACTAACGCCATATTTATACTTTGGCGTTAGACGCGTCTAGCGCCAAAGTATGGGCAAATAGCGTCATTTTTTTGCGTGAACGCCTTCCTTGCGTTAATGAGATGCAAGGAAGGCGTTCCCGTCAAAAAAAATGACGGCGACGCAAATGCGTCGTATTTATACTCCCGGGCAAAAATCACGCCCGGGAGTGGTCGGGTCAAAAAACCCCGCATTTGCGCCACTTTTTAACGCCTGGGTCAGGGTAGGCGTTAAGGGGCCTGTGGGCTCAAAATGAGCCCACAGGTGCCCTCCCCTGCCCCCAGGGACCCCCCCCTGCCACCCCTGCCCACCACAGGAGGACACCCAAGGATGGAGGGACCCACCCCAGGGACATTCAGGTAAGTTCAGGTAAGTATAATTTTTTATATTTTTTAATTTTTTTGGGTGGCATAGGGGGGCCTTATTTGTGCCCCCCTACATGCCACTATGCCCAATGACCATGCCCAGGGGACATAAGTCCCCTGGGCATGGCCATTGGGCAAGGGGGCATGACTCCTGTCTTTACTAAGACAGGAGTCATTTAAATGGCGTCTGGGCGTCGAAAAAAATGGCGCAAATCGGGTTGAGGCGATTTTTTTGCCTCAACCTGACTTGCCCCATTTTAAGACGCCCTAACGCCATTTTCCCCCTACGCCGGCGCTGCCTGGTCTACGTGGTTTTTTTCCACGCACACCAGGCAGCGCCGGTCTGCTAGCGCCGGCTAACGCCATTCCATAAATACGGCGCCCGCATGGCGCTTCAGAATGACGTTAGAAGGCGCTAAATTTTTTGACGCTAAACTGCGTTAGCATAGTTTAGCGTCAAAAAGTATAAATATGGGCCATGGTATTTAGGTATTTCTCATTTTTCCCAGAGGCTTTTACATTTGCCCCCAAACAGGTTTTGGGTCTCATGTTGTGCTGCTCATAACCAAGTTGCCCTATGCCTGCATCACAACACTTTGTAATGGTTATGCAGGGAAGATGGTACATCTGCCCTGCCTCAGCTTCATTATTGTACATTAGAACGGCAGACCTAAGGTGGCGCTGGGGCTCTTCATACAGGCAGCATTCATGTCCAGATCCTTAAACATGACTTGCTGCACTCAACCGTATCAGCACCTGTCATGCACATGCAAATTATGGACTTAGTATGGAAATGGGATACTTATCAACTGCTCCACCAATCTAGATGCCCAGGTGATCCAGCAGATCCTGCTCCCTTGTGATGAGGTCAGCCCAGCGGTGTTTCAATTGCTGGTCATTCCTTCCAGTGGCGAAAACTCTAGTCAGATGGTGGAGCACCATGCCCCACTGCAGCTTCCTGGCCTTTGTGAGGTAGCCCTGTATGACATGGCCACCCAGTACCAGCATCATGGGTAGGTAATGTTGTACCAGCTAAATGAAGCCCCCATCTCATCGGCCCACCACCTTCGCCATCCTCCCTTTCCCTGACATAATGCTCTGCAAATGCAGTTGACAGGAGAAAACTGCCCTAAGACTACCCCAACTACCACAAATACCAAAAAAACTATCCTACTCCACAATACAGTGACAGATACAGAACATTTACAATACAAAAGACAGATCAAAAGACAAATAATACACAACAGCTACAGGACACAGCACAAAACACTCCAAATATTCCAAAACTCCAACAGCACCAGCTCCACACACTCTCACACAGTCACAGCAATTAGACTGTGAAGTGAGAACGAAAGTGGACTCACTGTACCATGTGTGCAGGCAAGATGTCCTTTTTCATCATTTCCTGGGCCTGTGGGTCACGTTTCCGGTCATGCGTTGTCCTTTTTTTTTAAACGCGTGATGGTCATGCGTCAATTTTCCCCCATAGAGCATGAAAAGGCCTGTGGACTTGTAATAGATGCTCAGGAGCTAGGTGTCTTTTTGCTTACGAGAAAAGTATGGTGTAGGCTTATGCGTGTACATTTTTGACGCATGACAGTCATGCGACAAATTTTTCCCCATTGTGTGTTAAAAGGCCTGTGGACGTGCAATAGATGCTCAAGGTCCAGGTGTCTTTTATCTGTGGAGAAAAGTATGAGGTTTAGGCATTTGCGCCTATATTTGTGACGCATGAAAGTCATGCATCGTTTTTTCTTTCTTTCCTATAGTGTATGAAAAGGCCTGTGGACGTGTGATAGATATAACTATCTTCCTGCATGGACACATGTTGGACTTTGACCAATGTCTGTTTAGTCATATCAGTGCCACCTATGTTTCCGTATGTCAGAACACATGTGAAAGTAATTTCTTTCAGTCACTGATCTTGTGATACATATGCCCTTACATTTGTGGTAGGTTGCCTTGTGTTTAAAATCCTATACACATTACCATGCCTGAGCCATTTCAGGGGTACATGTGTGCTGATATATGTGGTATATGTGTGCATGCTACCAACTAGGCACTCACATTTGTCCACATCATGTTTGTTATGACTGTCACATACAATGGCATATCGATGTGTAGCAGTGTTGCAGTCTTGCATAGATGGCAGCCTGCTCTTCATCACTACTGTGTGAGTTTGTATGGCAACACAAACTCATGGTTGTATGTGAAGGTGTGCAGGTTTACGGAGCTCCAGTTTACTCAGGCCACTGTGCACATGCATCGGGCCCCTGACAATGTCAAGCTTATGTAGCCAGAGCAGTGGTGTTAGGGTGTTTTGAGTGGGGATCAAGCCTCTTCAAGATTGCTACTCAGCAGAGCAAAGCACACTCCCCTGCAGGCAGACACATGGACAATTGTGATCAAACGGGCCGGGATATCACATTTTCCTCTACAGTACCTGATGTCAGCCTTCCCCTCTCATATACAGAGGACTGGGTACTTGAATGTGTAGGACATGCCTCTTCCTTTGATGTCCTTAGTAATTTCCATGGGCAGCTTGGTTAGGAGTTGTATGTCTGTTGTGACTTCTATTTTGGGAACGTGCCAGGGTACAGTTTGTGTTATCTGTCACTGCCTCCTGTCATGTTGGCATGCGATGGGCAACTACCAGGTTATGGTAGGCAAACATGACTGAGTTATGTACTGACCTGGCCACCCTCTCTGTACATATGTTGCATGTACACATGTAGACATTGATGTGTTGCACAGTCAGTATTGGTCTATATGTGTTCCTTCTCCGTGTTTTACCGCATTGCTTGTAAGGTATATATTTTCTCCTACATTGCTCCCATTCTTTAGGCTGCTAGCACTTTGTACACAAACCTCTATAGCAACATTGTCTGGTCATACATGGACAAGATGCAACATGTGACTTGTGTAAATTGCAGCTTTACACATCTACTACTGGCTACATGATAGTTATCATCCCATTGACGATATTTGTGAGGTGTAATGAGTGCCACGCACACATGACATTACACCTGCCACAGCACTTGTGTTCTCTCCAAGTGACCTCCCATGTTGTATTTGCAAGTTTCTGTGGGTATCTCTCAGCTGTCCATCCACATCCTCTTTAAAACATGGGTATGTATGTTTTCTAGCATGCCATAACCTAGGTGACTCTTACCATGACTGAATGATGTTGAAGTGTGAAATCATCTCAGTGCTGCTTTTTTCATTAGCCAAATGCAACATATATGGCTACCTCTACTCCCAATCATTTTTGATGGGTCTCTGACATTGTTTAACATTGTTGGACATAGTTGCACATCCCACACCTGATTGCCATATTGGAGCCCAAAACATGTATGGGGTAATTTGTAACTGTTGCTACCGTACACGTGTTCTGGCATGTGAGTAACAATGAGAGTTGTGTATTGCTATGTGCTGTGTGATGTTGTTATACAGAGCATACTAGGTAACCATGCTGACACATGTCAAGCATTGTTGGTACTAGCAAACCCTTTGCTATATAGGACATACATCTGTACATTAGTCTTCACATGTTTATCTGGAATTGCTGTAGGCATGTGTCATGACAGCAGATTTGTGTGAAAAGTGTGCATCTTTTGTAAATAGGGAGTGTAACACACTCTACCTACATTCCACCCAGGCAATTATTTGGTGGTGCATTGTCCCATTTCATTCTTAGATCCTGATAATCCATATGTTTGGATAATGATTCAGCACCCATAGTGGTTTCATTTGTCTGACAACCCATAGTACGCTCTACAGCCAATGTGTGTGTGCCATAAGTGAGGTACAGCCCACCATGTGTCAGGGTTGTGCCCAATGTCAGTGCCAGTACATATTCCTGTGGATACACTGAGCAGGCTCTGCCTCTAACATTGGTTACAATCCCTGTACAAAGACTAAAGGTCCATAGTTACCAATGATGCCCCACCCTCCCTTGTCACAAATGCACAGTGCAGACAAAGCAGCAATCACCCTGAGATGTGACAGTGTTCAGTTCCTACATGACTTAAACACCATTTGATCACAGCCCCTACCTAATGTGTGCACCCTTGTATACATCCTGGTAGGCGTGGTGTTGATGTGGGGAAAGGGCTAGGAATTAGCACCTTTCCCACTTGACGGCATGCTATATGTTTTGGTGCATGGATCTATGCCTTCAGGAGTCACATGCCGGTGAATTGCGTGTCACTGATATGTGAAATGGAGGCAGTAGACCCTCTTACATCACAAATGATGTTGGTACCATACTTGTAACAATTGTGTTTCTTACCTGCTCCCTGAGGTTTGAGTTACATTCCAGTGGTATATGTAGTGGAGAATGAGTAGACCAAGGAGATTCAGGTACAAAGGCCCAGATTTATACTTTTTTTGCGCCACATTTGCGTCATTGTTTGGTGCAAAAGTGGGGCAAACTTACAAAATATAATTATACTTTGTAAGTTTGTACCGCTTTTGAGTAAAAAAACGAGGCAAATGCAGTGCACAAAAAGTGTAAATGGGCCAAAGTATTTTATTAGCGCTATTTACAATGTGATGACGATAGTCCAGTCACTATGTATAAAGGTTTTGTACTATGTGGAGACTCCTGCAGCAGTGTTCTGTTGTTCCCCCTCCAAATTAGCTGCACCATCATCATCATCATCATCCTCCTCCTCCTCCTCCTCCTCCTCCTCCTCCTCGTTGGGGACGTCAACCTGTTCATTCCAGGGAACATCTGTTCTTATACATATGTTATGGAGGATTGCACATGCTACTATGATTTTATATACCAGTGATGGGGCATACAAGAGGCTTCCTTCTGTCAGGGCCAGGCACCTGAACCTTGACTTCAGAAGCCCAAATGTCCTCTCCACCACTTTGCGTGTTCTTCTGTGCCCTTTGTTATATGCACGCTCTTCCACCATTGTGGGATTGGTAAAAGGAGTCATTACCCATGGCTGTATGGCGTAACGTTTAGCAAAGAAATGAGAGACGATGTGTTGGTAAAGCTTGATAGTGGTTTGGAATATACCATGACAGTTGTTAGTTGTAGGTGGAGTGGTGACTCAGACTTGCTTGGTGGTATAGTGTATGTTCCTGTTTTTGTGAAATGTTTTCATAGGTCTTTACAGTTTTGCACAAACTCTGCACCATGGTGGACAGTTTCTAGAATGCGGAACAGACATGATGGTGTCAGGGGGCGCTAAGGCGGCGCATGTGAGGTGGCATTGGAGTATGAGCTGCCCCATTTCTCATGATTCTGCCCCATGGTCTTTCACGGCAGGTTAATTTGTATTCCAAGGTGTGCGACACTTTGCAGCAGACAGGTGTATGTGCACACTACAGATATGTGTAGATGATATGTAAGTGGTAATAGCACCACTTGGGTGGCATTTGATATAGGTGCTGCGAGAGGTTTGCACACCATGATTTACGTGGGACTGTGCCTATGTGTGGCTTTCTTTAAATGGCCTGTGCCATTGACATAGTTGAGCTATTCTGTTTGGTGTAATGTGTGTGATATCTGTATTTAGTTGTCAACCAGTGGAAACTTGTAGTGGTTTGTGGGCAGCTTCTGTATGCAAAGGGGACATTGCTCTACCTGTCCACACATGGTGTGCTAGTCAGGTTGTGGCTGTGTTATGTACATGTGGGTGTATGCGATTATGATGTGCAATGATTGTGATGTAGTGTGGCATGTTGCATATGTTGTTGCCTGTACATCTGTGTTCCCCTGCCCATGTGTATTTTGTGTGGTGTATGTCTTGTTTGTCCTACATGGTTGGATTGTTGTGTGTGTAATGATTGGTATGGTGGCTTCCCATGGGGTGTTAGGAGGGGGGTAGTACCTCTTTTGGGGGAACATATCATGCTCTTCAGAGTAGTTCATCCACCTTGGACCTCACCAGACACCTGGCTCTCACCTGTGGCTCCTCATAGCTGTTTGCATGCAACAGTGGCCACACCCCAGGCAACGACTTCGAATGGCCAGCAAAACCAGGTGAGGTTAGCTGACGGGCCTGAAACCCTCAGTGAGTAAGGGCTTGTCTACCTATGCATGCGAAGACTGGATCTGGTGGACTGTGCGGAAGAAATCACTTGACTGGTTCAACGGGCAGGAAGGTGGACTCGGCAAAGTGTTGTGGAGTGCAAATAGGGCACAGTGAAACATATTAGGACACTGTTGGCCATCCACTGCATCCCGACCCATCTCCAGTCATCTCCACTATGTGCTGCCACTGGATCAAGATAAGCAACGACGAGAGAGTGAGGCTGCAAATCTCCCTCTCTAAAATCCAAGTCCAAGTCAAGACATCATCCCCCTCACCCCCCCCAATTCCCTCCATCAAGTCCTGTGGCGATGGGCAAGTGATGAAGCAGCAGATGTGGATACACTGGAAGCTGTAGCCACAACCCCACACACAGGCGTCCTAGGGTAATGGGTCACTTTCTACTGGACCGAAGCAGCAGTGGAGTTCAGCAGCTCCCTGGGTGTTTGAGCAGCCCTGTTTAGGAGCGCTCTGCTTACCTCCATTGTCTGAGGAAAGGGCTAGAAAAGGTGCCCTAAAAATAGCTTGCTTCACCCTACCCCTGGCCTGCTGGCCGCGGCAGGCGGGGATCCCAACCATGTGGTTGCATCACAAAGAAGAAAATATCAGTGACTCCGCTCACCATTGTCACATGGAATGTCTGCACGCTCATGGATAGCTCTAAATCAGACAGACCTGAGAGATGGACAGCACGTGTCGCAAGAGAACTCAGCTGGTACAACATCCAGATCGCAGCCCTCAGCGAGACCAGGTTCGCAGACGAAGGCCAGCTGACAGAAGTCAAAGCCGGTTATACCATTTTCCTGGAGTGGCTGCAGCAGCAATGAAAGTCGTGAAGCAGGAGTGGGTTTTGCCATCAGATCTAATCTGATCAGCAAATTAGCCAGCCTCCCAAAAGTATTCAACAAACGACTCATGTCTCTGCGCCTCCCCTTCAAAAGAAAGCGCCACGCCACCTTCGTCAGTGCATATGCCCCCACCATGACAAATCCAAAGGAAGTCAAAGAGAAGTTTTATGAAGACTTTGAGTCCCTCAAAGCATCTGTGCCCAAGGAGGACAAGCTCGTCATCTTAGGCGACTTCAATGCCAGAGTTCGTGCAGATTACCAGACATGGGCGGGAGTCATTGGGAGGAATGGAGTCGGCAAAAGCAACAGCAATGGTCATCTACTTTTAAAGACCTGCGCAGCTCATGACCTGTTGATCAAAAATACAGTCTTCCGCCTACCCAACCATAACAAGACTTCCTGGATGCACCCACGCAGCTGGCATCTCATTAATTACATCATGATAAGAAGGGACAGGCAGGATATTAGAGTGACTAAGGCCATGTGCGGCACAGACTGCTGGACAGACCACAGGCTCATCCTCTCAAAACTCAACATGCACATCCAGCCCAGGCCGCACCCGCAGAGGAAAAAGACCAATAGGCGACTGAACGTCAGCAAGTTAGAATTGTACTCTGTGCGCCAGAACCTCAGTGAGGACCTGAACAGTAAGCTTGACCAACTCAGCTTTGATACAAACAATGCAGAAGAGGAATGGGCAGCTTTTAGAGACATGGTCTGCAACACCCCTGTCGCTCAATTGGACCAGAACACAAGCAAACACCAGGACTGGTTCGACAACAATGATGAAGACATTCAGAAGCTGCTAGATTAGAAGTGTGAAGCGTTCAGATCCCTCCAGCAAGACACTACATTTGCCTCCAAGAAGGCAGCCTACAACTCCATCAAAACAAAGTTGCAAGCAAAGCTCAGAGAGATGCAAGATTCCTGGCTCAGCAGAAAGGCAGATGAGATCCAGAAGTACCCTGACAGCAACAACTCCAAGCTTTTCTATGATACCCTGAAGACTATCTACAAGCCACAGTCCTCTGGAACATCACCACTGCTTAGTGCCAACGGGTCCACCCTGCTCACTGACAAGAACGCTATCCTGAAAAGATGAGCTGAGCACTTCAGAAATGTCCTGAACAGGCCTTCCACTATCAATGCCAAAGTCGTTATGTTTGGAGTCTGTTTCTCAATGTAAAGTGTGTGGTCCAGCAGATTAATGTTGGTGGTTGATATTTCTGAGGCTGCTTTTGTGTTCCATTCATTGCAGTTGATTACATTCAAATATGTCTAGAGTCTGTCTTGATTACATTTGCATATGCACAAAACATCATTGATGTAATGTCCCCGGGATTTGATATGTGCTGTAGAGTCCTTGAATTGGTTATCTTGTATCCAGACTTGTTCTACCTCGCCCATAAAAGTGCAAGCATATGGTGGTGCAAATTTAGCCCACATCACAGTCCCCTAGTATTCCTTAATGGAGCTGAAAATATTGTCTGACAGAAATGTAGCATCTCAAGAATCATATTTAGTAATTTCAGATAATGTACTGATTGAGTAGATAAGGCTTTATTTACATTTACGTTTTCCTGTTTAACGGTGTATAGACTTGCAACGTCTATAGTGACCAGGATGTAGTCAATTTGCCAGTCTATGTTGTCTAATTTACTCAGCATATCCTTTGTGTCTATCTTCCAGAAACCATATACCATCTTCTTTCCAAACAATCTGGTACTCCAGATTAGTGTGACATTCCTGCCCAAAGTTGTGATGACTTGTCTCACATCAGACGGACCAGCATACTTCTGGTGTTCTTTGCTCCACCTCATTCACTGAAGGAGGAAGAGATACTGTTAGAAATGGGGTCTCTAGTGGCAGCCGGTTTGCACCCTGTCCAAGTAGGGACTCTCACCCTAGTCAGGATAAGGGAGATACCTGCTCAGATAACTCCTGCTCACCCCCTTGGTAGCTTGGCACGAGCAGTTAGGCTTATCTAAGAAACAATGTGTAAACCATTTGCACATAACACACAGTAATACAGTGAAAACGCTACAAAAGGGCACCACACCAGTTTTAGAACAATAGCCAATATTTATCTGTGTAAAACAAGACCAAAATGAGAAAAATCCAACATACAGTAATAAATATATGAATTTTGCAAGAATTAACTTAAAAATACAGTTCCTTCAAGTCGATAGCTCCATCTGGGACTATCACGGCGTCGTGAACAACAAATTCAACAGTTCAGGCCGGCTGCAGCGTCGCAGGCCAGCTAAGGTGTCAGGAAGACCTGCAAACAGTACCTTGGAATTGTAGGGCATTGTGATCCTCGCCATGAGATCTGGAGAGAGGCGTCAGTTCCGGAGGTCGGTGTGGGGTGTTTTTGGGCCCTTGAAGTTACACGTGTTGCAGACAGAACTCCAGGCAGATCAACTCAGGGGCACTGGCATGGATGGCGTTGGGGCTGTGGTACAAAGTGGAACAATATGATGTGCAGTGCCCACAAGCCACGGTGCAGGCAGCGGCTCAGTGACAGCGTTGTCGGTGAGACCAGGGCTGTGGTGTGAAGCAGGGCGGTGCGACGTGCGGTGTCACCAGGTCATGGTGCAGGCAGTGGGGGCATCATCGTTGCTGAAGCGATGTTGTCGGTAGGCCCAATTCAGCAGTGCAGCGCGGGACAGGCTCTGTGCGGCGTCCATGGGTCGCGGAGCAGGCAGGGACGCCTGGTGATGACACAGGAGTTGATGGTGCAGGCGTCGGTGGACCCGGGCTGCGAGGCGGGATTGGACAGTGCTTTGTATACCTCACAAGCGGTGTCCACAGGCCACAGTGCAGGCAGCGGAGCCGGTGTCTGCAGGAGTGTCGTTATTGGGGATGCCGAAGCTGTGGTGTGAGAAAAGTGATGCCGGGGTGTGGGGCCCACAGGTCATGGTGCAAGCAGCGGCTCGGTGGCGTCGTTGGTGAGACCAGGGTTGTGGTGTGAAGTGGGGTAGTGTGGCTCTGGGCAGCGTCGGCAGGTCACGGTGCAGGCCAGTGGTGGTGTTGGTGGCGTTGTAGTGGTTTTTCTTCTTGAACGGCACAAAACACACAGTTCCCAGTGCTGTAGTCAGATGAAACTGAAGTCTTTGGTGCCCCTGAGGCTTCATCCAGGAGGCAAGCTCTACTCCAAGCCCTTGGAGAACTCTTGCAAGCAGGATGCACAGTAAAGTTCACCCTTTACTTTCTTTTAAGGCAGAAGCAGCATCTGCATGCCAACAAAGCACAGCAACACAGCAAAGAGGCAGTATTCCTCCAGCTCTTCTCCTTGGCAGAGGTTCCTCTTGATCCAGAAAGATTCTAAAAGTCTGGGGTTTTGGGTCCACTACTTATAGCCCTTTCTGCCTTTGAAGTAGGCAAACTTCAAAGGAAAGTCTCTGTTGTTGACAAGGTCCTGCCTTGCCCAGGCCTGTCCCCAGACACAAAACAGGGGTCGGAGACTGCATTGTGTGAAGGCAGGCACAGCCCTTTCAGGTGTAAGTGACCACTCCTCCCTCCACTCTAGCCCAGATGGCCCATAAGGATATGCAGGCTACACCCCAGCTCCCCTTGTGTCACTGTCTAGAGGGAATTCACAACAGCCCAACTGTCAGTCTGACCCAGACGTGGAATACACAAGCAGGCAGAGGCACAGAATAGTTTACGCAAGAAAGTGCCCACTTTCTAAAAGTTGCATTTTCAAACAAAAAATTTAAAAAACAACTTTACCAAAAGATGTATTTTTAAATTGTGAGTTCAGAGACCCCAAACTCCACATCTCTATCTGTTCTCAAAGGAAACCTGCAGTTTAAGGATAATTAAAGGCAGGCCCCATGTTAGCCTATGGGACAGATAGGCCTTGCAACAGTAAAAAAACGAATTTGGCAGTATTTCACTGTTAGGACATGTAAAACACCTCAATACATGTCCCACCTTTAACATACACTGCACCCTGCCCTTGGGGGTATATAGGACCTACTTTAGGGGTGCCTTACATGTAGTAGGTTTGAGCCTAGCATGTGGGTACCCTTGCCAGGTCGAATTGGCAGTTTAAAACTGCACACACAGACACTGCAGTGGCAGGTCTGAGGCATGTTCACTGGCTACTCATGTAGGTTGCACAAATAGTGCTGCAGACCCACTAGTAGCATTTGGTTTACAGGCCCTGTGCACCTTTAGTGCACTTTACTAGGGACTTACTAGTAACTTACTATGCCAATCATGGATAAATCAATCACTTATACAATTTACATATGGAGCACTTGCACTTTAGCACTGATCAGCAGTGGTAAAGTGTGCAGAGACAATACACCAGCAACAACAGATCAGAAAAAATAGGAGGAAGAAGGCAAAAGGTTTGGGTATAACCCTGCAAAAAGGGGCCATTTTCAACATATACTACATTACTTGAACCCCAAAAGAGCCTTAAGCTTTGATATTGATCGCACCATGACCATCGGGGGGGGGTGATCAACTCTTTTTACGGTTTGCAGGAGCAAAGAAGGGCAAGGAAGTGCTGAAAAGAACGCTCTTGTGGTGGATAGTTCACTGCATCAAAATCTGCTACACACTGACTAAGAAGCATTACCTCAACCCGAGGGCTCATTCCACTAGAGTCAAGGATGCTACCGCTGTGCTGCCGCGCAGAGTCGGACATCTCTCAGGCTGTTAAGTTGGGTAACAGGTTCACAAAGCACTGTTGCCTTGACAAGCAGGTACAGTGGGAAAGACACTTTGACCATTTGGTCCTGCAGGACTATTTGGTTATTAGGCCAGAGCCCCACCCCACAGACCTACCACCTTGGGAGGTAATGCTTTGGTATCTATTCACAAGGTGAGGAATTTGCGGAAGAACTGTCCATCAGAGGAACAAATTACTTAACTTTGGTAGTGCTCTTTGTGGTGCATACTCTAATTGCAGATTCCTCACTGACTTTAGAGTCTGGGAATATACAAAGTTCTTTGATCTGCCAAAGACTCAAACAGTACTATAGGTGTTTGAGAAGATCTGTAGAGGCCAAAGGTATATCATTTAATAAGTCCACAATTGTTGGACCAGATCAGGTAATTTCTAAGTCTGGGTGCCAAAATATGTCATTCCCTGCATATGCTGCAATGCCCACAAACACCATGAATGTCCATCAGACACACACAGCCAAGTGCTAAATTAAGGCCACACCACAAACCTGACTATTAACCCACATCTGTGCATAGAAGCAACATATTTTTGCATGTCAATAATCCTGTCCTATATTCTAACCAGACTCAGTGCAACCGCCGTTCCAAGGGCAAAAAGCAGAAGCCACCTGTTGGTATAGGAAGCACTCAGCCCTGCAGCTGTCCTATCCACATATTAATAAAAAATATGGAGCTAGAATGTTTGCTTGTCAGCATCTCTCTCGATATATCCACCACAACAGATAGGTCTCACAACCATCAATTACTTTTTGTGCACATATAATTACATTGTCACACATACAAAAACCTGCCCAAGTGTGATCCACGAACGGTATAGCCAGATCGTCTGTTACCAGCCACAACCTCCACGGCAGTTGCATGTCCTGTGGTGCAGTTGAGTGGGTTGATGACATAGCTGTGTAGGTATTCTTCCACATGAACAAAAAATTGCACTGCTTGCCTGGACATCTACTTGTACACTATGGGGCTGATTCTAACCCCGGCGGTCTTAGACCGCCGGGGCGAGGGTCGGCGGGAGCACCGCCGACAGGCCGGCGGTGCCCCGCAGGGCATTCTGACCGCGGCGCTTTGGCCGCGGTCAGAAAGGGTAAACCGGCGGTCTCCCGCCGGTTTACCGCTGCCCTCAGAATCCCCCATGGCGGCGCAGCTTGCTGCGCCGCCATGGGGGATTCTGACCCCCCCTACCGCCATCCTGTTCATGGCGGGAAAGCCGCCATGAACAGGATGGCGGTAGGGGGGGTCGCGGGGCCCCTGGGGGCCCCTGCCGTGCCCATGCCAATGGCATGGGCACGGCAGGGGCCCCCATAAGAGGGCCCCGCAAGGTATTTCAGTGTCTGCGTTGCAGACACTGAAATACGCGATGGGTGCTACTGCACCCGTCGCACCTTCCCACTCCGCCGGCTCGATTACGAGCCGGCATCCTCGTGGGAAGGGAGTTTTTCCCTGGGCTGGCGGGCGGTCTTTTGGAGACCGCCCGCCAGCCCAGGGAAAAACTCATAATACCCTCCGCGGTCTTCTGACCGCGAAGCGGTATTATGGGGGCGGAATTCTGGCGGGCGGCCTCCGCCGCCCGCCAGAATTAGAATCACCCCCTATGTTTGGTAGTAACACACTAGTTTATGAATGTAATTTTCCATATAGCAATGTTGTTTTCACAACACTGTCCTCCCACAAGTTGTAACAAAAATCACAAAAAATATACCTAAAATGTCCATGGTTCTATGGAAACAAAAAAGAAGGAGAAAAATGTATGAGAATTTGGCACAGGGCGGTGCAGCAAGTCATCTTGCTGTGCTGCCCTGCGTCAAAAGGAAAGGGCAAGAATGTGCCGTATCAATGCATTATGGTACATTCCTGTCCCCTCCAACTGCACTGGTGCCATTTTGACTGCATGGGTGTCTGTGTTGATGGCAGGATTGTTTTTGTCCTGGAAGAACACCTTCCGGGACCAAAACCAAACTGAGAGGTTTTCTCTTCTTTCTGTGTGTGCTGCAGAATGCAGCACACATAAAGGAAAAACCGAGGAGAAATGAAGATATTTCTCCTCGTTGCACCTTCCTTGGGGAGGCATAATGTTTTTGCACATCCCCAGGTTTACAAGGCATCAAAATCCATCGGTGTTGCGTGGCAACACCCACCTCAGTGCCTGTGGAATGCCTCCCTGGCGTAGAGTAAGGCAATGCAGTGATTTACACTGCTTTGCCTTAATCCATATCTATGAGGCCATTCAAAGGCACACAGTGGCTTTGCAGGGCCTCATAGATATGGTTGAAAGGTTTGTGCCACTGCTACATCACTAAAAGTGACAACACCACTGCAAGCCTCACATTAATATGCCTCAAAGTTTAGAACAAGTACCAAAACACTTTCATTTTTCATAGATCATACCATCATTTAAGTGAAAGAGAAAAATAGGTGCTAGATGGGATGGGGGCAGCCGCACAACACATCTCTGAGCTTTGTCAAGGTCACTGGATATGCTGTACAAGCTGTTTTTATTGCTATGTGAAACAATTTGTTGGTCCTTCCCCCCCAATTTAAAGTGACAACATGAAAACCAGTTACTCAGTTTGTATATTTTGTATTTATATAATGAGAAAGAGAAAACACATCTTTGATATTACTACCACTAGTGTCATCCACTTATTATAGCTGTACAAACAACAAAGGTGTGGGTTTCCATAAAGTGTAAATCGAAGTGAAATTTCCTGTTGATGCTCATCTCCTAAAACCAGGATTATCTTAATGTTATATCACTGTTGGAAATCAGGCTATTAGTTGTGTGGTCAGCACAAGTAATAGTTCCTCAATTGTCCACAGTGGAAACCAAACACCGAATTGCAGCGCTTTACTCTCACAGGGTAGTGAGGCGGAGCAGTCTAAGGCCTACTCAAGGGAGGTGGTGTGGACTAGGAATCACCAATCACTGGCACAAAATAATGACAATAAATGATTGCCTAGTCTAATTTTTCTTTAGAAAAGGAGAAGCTCATACTACTACATACCATACAATACTTTACAATTATACATTGGCAACTGGAACATACCACAGCTGACATTGTGCAACCACTGGTGAACCACCCCCAGAGGGATCACCCAAACCTATTAAGTGAGCTCCAAAAATCATTGTGTAATAATAAAATTACTTTGCCATGAATCCTTGTAATAATGTTATGAATCAATAACCATGCAATCAGGACAATCCAATAAAACATTTATCAGAAATGAACTTTGTGTTGGTGCATTTTTTCATATATTTGGCAGTAGACTGTAATGGTCGGAATGGCCCTAGAGGGCACCACAATAAAAAAAGCATATTGGAAAAGAATTGTAGTGTAAAAATACTATTAGCCCCTAGAGGGCATAACACATGAAATAGCACAGCAGTAGAATCACATTAAAAGCATTACAATGTACCCATACATTTAACTCCTAGAGTACACAGTGCATTGCACATTTGTAGGCCTTCTAAAATGTTATCATACACAAGGTCCCTAAATGACAAACTAGTCCCAGCTGTAGAGCTAAGGCTCTAGCCAGGGGTGACCTTAAAAAACATGTAAATCCAGGGTAGATGCTGATTTTGACACTCCCCCCACCCCCTCAACTTAGGGTGAGGACTCAACAGATCATTCAAGGAGCAAGAGCTCGCCATGCTGGGTAATTTGGTAGTGGTCCGTCCATCCTAGGACCACCACAAGCGAATATATGGGCAAAGATGTTTTGAAAAAATGCTTGCAAAGCATTATGTAGTGAGTTTCCGTAGTGCAGTAGTGCTCCCCGCTCCAGCAACACGTACGCATGCTGCTGCGGCACCTGCATATGGGTCTGTTTACTCCAGTGTGCAGATGCGCTTCCATTGGGTGTCACCTACTGCTCCCTCCGGACGTGATAGCACAGACCACGGGGTGGGGAGGGTGATAGCACTCCCCCATCCTCCTATTCTTTAGCAGGAGCCAAGGATGGGGTCGCAGCCCCCACATTGAATTTCACTTGGGGTATCGGATTCCAGGGCGAGGTAGAACGGGGAGGTTGCCCCACGCACACCGGCTCCCTTAACCTGATGAACCCCAGCATCTTGGCACCATCTCCTGGGCCCCGGTCCACCCTGGGGGAGATTATTGGAGCTGCAGTGGAGCCCCATGTGCTCCGAGGCAGGAAAGTGGGTCAGAGGTCACCAAACTTTAAAATGCTTTTACTCTGGCCCTGTTGGGCCGATTTAGGCGATCCTGGGCTCATTTTACTCCTGATGGCATGTATTATCCACCAGGGACAGTGTCAACAACCTTCCACACCTCAAAATCGGTGCAGCCCTCCAGAAGCTGGATCTCCTGGTGCCCTGAGCCAGTTCTCCTTTGTAGCATTGTTGGTGGGCGCAGAAAAGTCCAGGGCTTCCCCCAACTGGTCCTCAGGGCGATTAAGGGGACTAGCGTCACTGTCTAGTTAACCCCAGGATCAGTGGGTCTCCCTAAGGGCCAGAGTCCTGGGTCCTGAGTTCTCTGGGTCCTCTTGCACAGCATGTTGGGACAATCCAAAATGGTGTCATCAAGGTGCCACTGGTCCCATCAGCTCCTGGAGTCTCAGATCCACCCCTCGCTGACATCACTGCCACAGTCATGCACACTAGAATTTGAAAGGTGGCCCCCGTGATTTGGTTACAGTTGTCTGGGCACTCCACTTTGTTAAGTGGGCTTGAGCAGGCCCATCCCTGGCGCAGTGTCCCAGCTGGGTGATTGATACAGAGCATTTTGCTCTGCCCCACCCCCTTTCCTCAGGAGCAAGGAGAAGTAGTGCTAATTGCTCCTTTTATGTGGGGGTGGCCTTTGTTCCTGCTGCTAGGGAAAATGTAATTACTGGACACAGCAGGATGACAACAGGTCTGGGCTCTGATCCTGAGTTAAGCCAGGAAAATATGAAACTCTGAATGACCCACAAGATTTATTGCTATTAATTTGGAAGTTGCATATTTGGATTTCCCGCACAGGTTACACTCTAACTCAAGACGTCAATGGGCTCTACAGGCCAAGAAGAAGGAAACTACACTCTAAGGCAGTCCCTCCCATTGTGTATAATGGGGTGTCACTATAGTTAAAACAATAAAGCACACTGACTTTCCCTAATAGTGTACACTACCCTCATGAGGACTACCCCAGGTGAATACCTATCTCTACAGAGTCCACTTTACACCAAACTACCTGTGCCCTGTTGCTGGGCTGTGCACAACAGTAGTCCCCCCACACGCAGCCCACACACGTGTGTGTACCTTTGTTCCTGTGTAACCAGCCAAGTGCCCACCTTACCCTGGCTGCATCGCAGAAGCCTTATCTTAAAAGGCGGACACTGGTGGTAAACATGTGCAGTCCGTATACCATTTGATTACTGTGGGTGGCACAACGGTAGTGAGTCTCACCCACAGTAAAAAGTCCAAAAACTGCTTGATCAAAAACAGTAAAACAAATACGGGCGTACTGCTGGGGCAGAACCCAGTGCAACAATCACGAACTGCGGCCCATATTTATACTTTTTGACACACAACTGCGCCAACGCAGTTGTGCGTCAAACATTTTACCGCCGGCTAACGCCATTCCAAAGCGCCATGCGGGCGCCTTATTTATTGAATGACGTTAGCCGGCGCTGCGGACTGGTGTGCGTAAAAAAAAAGACTCACACCAGGCAGCGCCAGCGTAGGGGAAAATGGAGGTTGGGCGTCAAAAAATGGGGCAAGTCAGGTCTGAGGCAAAATTCAGGCCTCAACCCGATTTGCGCCATTTCTTTTGACGCCCAACCTCCATTGACATGACTCCTGTCTTAGCAAAGACAGGAGTCATGCCCCCTTGCCCAATGGCCATGCCCACGGGACTTATTGCCCCTGGGCATGGTAATTGGGCATAGTGGCATGTAGGGGGGGCCCAAATCAGGCCCCCCATGCCACACAAAAAAAAAACGCAAAAAAATACTTACCCCAACTTACCTCAACTTCCCTGGGATGGGTCCCTCCATCCTTGGGTGGGCAAGGGTGGCAGGGGGTGTCCCTGGGGGCATGGGAGGGCACCACTGGGCTCCTTCTGAGCCCACAGGTCCCTTAACGCCTGCCCTGACCCAGGCGTTAAAAAAAACGGCACCCATCAGGCTGGGCGCCGTTTTTTAAGGCCTGCCCCCTCCGGTGCGTCAAAATGACGTCAGAGTATAAATATGGGGCACAGGCCTTAAAGTCATTTTTTGGAAGGGAATGCCTACCTTGCATATAATTAACGCAAGGCTGGTTCCCCGTTCCAAAAAATGACGAACATGGTGGAACTTTGACGCCCGCGGGGTCGGACGTCAAAGTATAAATATGGGGCAGGGTTTGCGCCGCTTGTGCGTCAAAAATTTTGACGCACATTCGGCGCAAACAGAGTATAAATATGCCCCTGCATGTCTGAGCAAAACGAATCAATTCAGCTCAGCAATTAAAAGGAATGGAGTTTATGTGGCAGCATCAGCCAAACAGGTCTGCACATAGTAGAGGGATTTGACTTCCAGTTCAGAGGTAGAGTCATTGAAAATCATCTGGTAAGATCAGTGAGACCTGCCTTCAAAGTTGTATTAGAAGCCCTCTGTAAGCAGGAGACAATGATTCTGTCATTCACCAGCTGACCAGAGGTCCTCATTATTACTGTGTAACAACAATAAGTACAATGTAAATGAACAAATGACACACTATGTCACTTTGGTGGGTGGGGAAGTGGGTGGTAACCTAGTCCATGTCTATGGAACATATCCTCAGTCTCAGAAATCATAGATGTAATACCTTCAAAAGTGTCTACTTTTCTGCAACAGTTCCTGCTTGCAGGTTCACATATCCTGAAACATGTGCCCATACTATGAGAGTGCTCCTGTCGAAATATAATATTTGTGACAATGGCAAATTAGACATTTAAGTGTGAAAATACATTGCGTCCCTTGCAAGTATCGTAAAGCATAGACCTCTCATTTTGGTTTGAAAATTTCACTGCCCCATTAGCACTCCCCAGGTCACCTGTCATGTATGGCTTATAGCATCCCCATCTACCACAAGCTTGTGGTTCAACAAGCACCTGTCTCGTTAGTTACACTTGGCTGGGAGAAAAGCCTGCGGATAACAAACCAAAAACTGAGGTCAAATGCAATACCAGGAGAAAACCTCTGGAAGGCAGCCATCTCATAAATTTGTGAAGCATGAGAACATTGTTGGTCCAAAGCAGGATGATTCTACTACCTCTGATTTCCCACTCGCCCCTGACCCAACACATCATTGCAGGTTACCAGTCCCCCATGTTTGGAAATCTTCTGGATTGCAGGTTCCAGGTGCATGGACCAAGGCTACAAGTGCTTGCCCATACAGGACTCACCCACACCCATTACCCACTTTGCAAATTGCTTTTGTGCAGCTTCAGTTTTCTCTTTAACATTGCAGGCGTAGTATTGCCCAGATGAGCAACTTCTGCTGATGAGTATCTGCCCTTCAGTTCAGCTGCCCCTTTGGGAGGACCCCGCTTGCAGAATTGGATCCTGCACCTGAATCTGCACAACCTATATCTCCATATGTGAAGATTAAACGGTGACCGTTCATAGCTTTTGACCTCCCTCCCAACGTGGTTGTCATTCTGGCAGCCAGGCTATGGCTGGCGTTTTTATGGTGCTGACCAATGTTTGATTGGTTGGTAGTATTGTGAGAACCTGATTATTTTGGGGTCACACCTGGGTAGATTTCCTTGGACCCCAAACTAAACTGTACCTACTGTTTAGAAAAGGAAAGGTGACAGGTGATGCTCACCCCCTGACCTTCCTCCCTAGAGGTGCACTAACAGGAAGAAGGGTGGGAGGTGGAGTGGTGCTTGGAATCTGACAGATTTGTCAAAGCCTCTCTTGGTTTTATAGGTGAAAGATAAGGGAACCCAGAATGGATAAAATCAGTGTACTCGTGCACTGTGGTATTTTAGAATAAGTAATATTTATTATCTTCTGTTCTACAAATATGTGTAAAACGTAACATCATAATAATGAATATCTCAGCAATTTAAAATAGTATTACTTATTAAAAGATACACCTCAAACACTGTTCATCACATATCCCTAACAAATTAGTATACAACTACTTAGTGGCCTTGCATCATTATATTATTATAGCATTATATTATTATATATCATCCAGTTTGTTACGTTACAAAGCCATCTAATACTCCCTGTATCTCTGTAAACCAGTGTTTCCCAAACCGTGGGTTACAAGCTGATTTTTAGTGGGTAGTGAAAGTCCAAGCACTAAATAAAGATGTTTTTTTCATTCTGTATGTATCCTATCACATTTGCTGTGTTTCAAAGACAGCGGTAAAATGTCAGGCTATGTCTTTTCACAAATTTCTGCCTATGTTTTTTTGGTTGGAATTGGTGTTTACAAACTTCTCTCACTTTGCAGTAAAGTAAAGCAAATTAGGTGCAATCCATGGTACATATTTACAAGGAGCTTGTGCTGCAGTTACGTCATTTTTTTTTAATGCTCCGGCAGCACTATGTTAGCTCTAAATTAACAAGGCAACACATTTGGCCTGATGTGTCAGTTTTTCAAGGCCTGCGTCAGAAAAGGACTGCGCGGGATCTGACTGCTCACAGTTTATAATGTATGCAGGGTGGGTGTTCCATTGGAAAAACTCACAACTGCTGCAGTGATATTTAACAGTTTTTCATTATGTGACGCTTATTCCAGATGCATCTCGCAAAGCCTGAAATATGTCAGAGTTCCTACACCTCTATATCTTGGGGTAGGAACTGACAGTGATTTTGTAACAGGAATCTCTCCATTCAAAGCCACTTTACACACTGGAATATGTCTGTATTTCAGATCCCCTCTACTAGTAGTGGGTCTACACATGTGATAATCATGTTGTAGGACCCCTTGTCCTCCCTGCGACCATGGCATCTATGAAATCATCGTCCACTGCAGCAAGGCTATGTGACATTGTGTACTCCTTGTAAGGGATAGGCCAGGATTGTCACTTCTCCATGGAGGAATGGGTCCCCAGGTAAAGCCCAGCGTACTCCAAAGGATAACCGGTAAGTACACTTCTAAGGCGGGTAATATATGTAATGCCACTTAACAATACAATATAACAATATATACTTGTATTCACTGACTTTACACTGTCACTCAGTATGTCACACATACTCAGTTCTCCACATACACATAAGTAGACTGTGCCCATTGTAATGCGACACATAATCATACTGCTTACACTACATCCAGGACCAATGCTTTTCCATCATTTTACAATCTTTTACATTGGTCCCCACACTAGACTACTTTCGTCAGTCAGAACTGACGCATCCCCTCCGATTTTTGACGCATTGCTGAAATTGTGTGAGTTGTAAGGCTAACTTCAACAATGTGCCAGTTTGGAGGCTCATGCGTTGCGGCAGAGTTCCCACTCATGCGTTATAATTTCTGACGCATTCTTGGGTTGTTGAGCCATAGTTTCTCATTTTGTAAAAATGACACATCCATGGCCTTCTCACTTGTAATGATGCATTGCAAGTATGTTTGATGCATTGCTGCCACAACGCAGCAATATGTCAATCCTTGTAAATATGCCTCCATGTTTGAGAACATAAAATGGCACACTCACTGTGTGCCATGCGCAAGTCACTGCATATAATATATGTAAGGAACCTCTACATCAGGCATTATATTACATGTGAGAGCATAACTGCACGAGCAGATATGCCCCTGTGATGTCTAGTTCAATTACTAGATGGTGCAAGTGAACAGGGAAACCATCTTAAGTATATGTACTCAGCTCTGGCCATTATGAGTTACCCAACTACATGATGGCTTTAGTGAAACCTATGGCGTTTGGTATCAAATACCTTGTCTTAATAAATCCATGCTGATGCCAGTATTGAATTTATGATGACATGCATCCAGAAGGCATCTTAGAGGTGTGCCCTGAAACTTACTAGTCCTTTAGTGTACTGGCTAACTGGTCTTGACCAGCTTGTTAACACCTCCTCCAGCAGGATGGAGAGTGAATATGCATACCAAGGCCCGCAGTTTCATAGCTACTGTTGCTTTGACATGCAACCCCAGTTTCCTTCACACCAGTAGAATGCCATCACCCCCCTGCTCCCGCCCTGAGGGCGATTTAGCACCAGGACAGGAGGGAAATTAGGGCCCATATTTATAATATGTTTGTACAGGATGTGCGTCATTTTTTACGCAAATCAGGCGCAAACTTAACTCCATATTTATATTTTGGCGCTAGACATGTGTAGCGCCCAAATATTGGAGTTAACGTCATTTTTTGCCTGTGGAAACCTACCTTGCGTCAATGAGATGCAAGGTAGGCATTCCCGGGCAAAAAATGTCTCAAAGGCCCTAGCGCCTTATTTATCCTCCCGTGCAAAAATCATGCACGGGAGGAGGAGGAGGGCCTTAAATAATGGCTCTAAGCCTGCTTAGTGCCATTATTTAATGCCTGGGTATGGGCAGGCGTAAGGGGACCTGAAAGCAGATTTCCATGGTCAGAGACCATGGAAATTGCCCACAGGTGCCCTTCCCTGTCCCCATGGACACCCCTACCCACACTAGGAGGGGACCCATCCGGTAAGATGGGTGAGTAATTTGTTTTTCCTGTACAGCGCCGCTCGGGGGGCCCTGACTTGGGGCCCACTGCACAACGCAGGCCCCAATGGCCATCGAGAGGGGACATTTGGGGACACATGGTGGTGGGCATGGCTCCTGTCTTTACTAAGACAGGAGCCATGTCCATGGGGCTTGTGCACCAGAAAATGGCGCTACACTGCTTAGAGGCAATTTTTTTTGCATCTAAACAGTGTAGTGCCATAATTTGGTGCACAAGCCCCGGTTCCCCCTAATCCTCCGAGGCTCTGTGTGCGTCCTTTACAAGGACGATAACTTGGCCTTAGCGCTGGCTAGTGCCATTTCATAAATCTGGAGCCCATCCGGTGTCATGGAATGGCGCTAGCCGGCCCTATACTTTTTGCCACAAACCTGTGCTAATGCAGGTTTGCGGCAAAAACTATAAATCTGCTCCTAGGTATACAAGTAGGTGTGTTGCACCTCCAGGCTAGTCCCACCCCTAAGGTGGGCTACCTGATGTGCTCCATGAAGAAAGGGTTCCACCGTCTCGGTTTTGGTGGAACTGGGAACTCTGGGTCAGCAAATATGCCCTCTCCTCACATGAAGTGGTAGTATAGGGGGTATAGTCACCTCAGGGGTAAGTAGTCCATTGTCTACTACCCTATACTCCCCTTAACACCCCTAAATTCAGTATTTAGGTAGCCCCCCCTGACACCAGGAACTTACATTCACCAGACTAAAAGAAAAAGGACAAAGAAGAGCCGACGAGCGTGAGAACTGTGGACTAGCTGTGAACTTTGTGCCATACCCTGGCTGCCTACCTGCTCCTGTCCCGACAAATGCAAAGACCCAACTCGTCCTGCAGCTGTGCATCCTCCCAAAGCCTTTGAGGCCTGCCAGCACTTTGCCAACCAGCCAGCATCTCCCTTGAAGTGGAGCTGCAAAGTATGGTTAACCAATCTGCTGACCACCGGTCCCATGAATGAGCAGCAGCCCAGAAGAAGGTTCTTATGGCTCCCAGAAGTCAGCCCTGTCTCTTTAGGGAGTTTAGAGATGCTACACCCTTCAGGAGCCCTCCAGCACCAATACCCCGGGACACAGAGCTCTTGCAGCAGCCAAGGCTTGTTACGTGTCCAGCCTGGACGACAACAACAACGCTAAGACAGATCTTGGCCCTGCTGTCCTGTTTTGGAGCCATCTCCAGATTGACTTAAAAAGTGAGAGCCTCCAGCACAAGCAACCCACCGGACAAACCACATCCCGGGACCGAGCCTACTGACATTGCAACCTTGTTCCAGAGACCCTAAAGAGCCGAGCGCCTCCTCTGGGTTCCGCTGGACTGGTCCCTCGGTCCCCATCTGCAGCCTTTCCCCTGATACAGGCTTCTCCATCGACTTCAGTGGTATGTTTGAGACTACCCTTGCAAACAGCACCTCTGCACCCGGAGACACCAGGGCAGGTAAATTGAAACCACTGGTAGTTCTAAGGACCTTGGCCCCTACTTACCTTAAGTCCAGAAGAGCAATCTAGTAACTTGATTGCAAGTATACCTATGCAGTGTATGTTTCTCACATGGGATAACATTCACGTGTGCGAGGCTCATGTTTCAAATCTGACAGCTGTATTTTCTGTATTTTTAAATATGGCTAACTTGAAAAGTACTTACCTGATCTCGAAGAGCCTGGTGTCAACATTTAATATAAAATTCTATGTTATTTTTCTAAATTGGTTTTGCTTTAATTAGTGAGTGTGTATCTCATTTATTGGCTCTTTGTACAACAAATGCTTAACACTGTCCTCTGATAAGCCTAAACTGCTTGGCCACACTACCACAGAGAGCATTTGGGATTATTAATTTAAACCGTGTTAGCCAATAACAATCGTCTCGATTTTCTACATAGTGTACCACATTTTGGTACACTACATAAAAAGCTAGCTTCCTACACTCACTGAAACCTGATTTCCACACCTTTTCATTTGTGTGCAATATACTTTTACCAGTAGAACTGAGTATATGTGCAAATGTATTGCCCATTTCAATGGAAAAGTTGATGTCTGTAAGGATCAGTGACATAATATTGATAACAATATCAATTATCAAAAATATTGAAAAATATTGTTCTCAAAAAGTTCACCCCGTACTTAACTGATAAAATTATTGATAACCAAAATACCGCTGTTAACAATATCTATACTTACATCGATAACACAAATATTAGAAACAAAAATGTTGTTACTTTTAAATACAAATGTAGACTGGGTTCTCCCTAGTGTAGACTGGAAGGCATGGTGCCATCCTTCTACTGCGGTGTTATTTTTGGCTTTTCGAGTCATGGTGCTGTTGTAGACATTCCATCATGGTATGTGGAATTCGGATTGGCGTCTGTGTCCAAATACAAATTATTGAAGCCCTACAAAAAGAGCAAAGCTACTAACAACTAAGAATAGAGCAATTAGTAAACCAAATTAAACCTAAAATTAGCACACAAATCAACCTGCTGCAGTGTAAGTAAAACTCTTTATTGACAACAAAGGAGTATACTACTTAGAATAAATAGCAAAAACCCTATTATAAAATAACAATCTACATACTAACCAATAAACCTTAAAGGTGCACAGCAGCATCTAAATATTTTTTAACAAAATATTAAACAATATATTGTTTTACATCAGTCAAACCAACATAAAAAGTAATATAGTAAAAAAGACTGATAAATAAAAATCATATGTTTATTAATTAGAAAAAAACCTGAAGCACATAAAAATAAAATAAAATCAAATGGAATCAATTAAATACAACACATAAAATAACACCTAAAAGATATTTCAAATACACATATAAACATTTAACATTTCCAACCCCAAAATAATAACATAAATAAAACGCATTATTCTGTCTTTATTGTATACCATAAGGGGACAGCGAGAAGTAATACCAGTGCCATGTGGGCCCTTTGAACATTGGACTGGGCAGTGTCCCTTTGTGTACATGTGTACATATCTGTTTCATTGACAGATCGATAATTTTTTTAGATGTTGATTTGAATACAATCACTTTTGTCCATTCCGGTTGTCCTTGCATTATTCTGCCATGTATCGGGTGCAAATTGTTTTTGTGTGCAGCTGGTTGCGTGTATGGTGTGTGTCAGGTGTGTGTTGTGCGTGTGTGTCACTCATTTTCCTCCCTCCCTCTCGTGTGCTAGACGGCTATACTCGTCGTCTTCATCGACATTTGTGTCCCAGGTGGAACATAACGTAGAAGATCATCGGGAAAACTTGCAGTTCGGGTTCCATGGCGATGGCGTTCTCCCCTGTGTCTCCAATGGTGAGTCCTTTCTCTTCTGTGATGTGTTTCTGCCAGGATTTTGATGACATTGGAACCGCCCTGGAAAAGGTGGCGGTTTGCAGTGTCTTAATATGGTGGGCGGTACTTTGTCTCCTACCTGGCTGTTGGTGGCTACTGCTGTGGTGGGTATTGTTTCCGCCCTGGCGATTGGTGTGGTCATTGGCTGTCTATGGGAGTTCTCACCGCCATGGTCATAATTTGGCGGTAATTACTGCCAGCCTGTTGGCTGTATTACTGCCACTTTATCACTCACCACCAGGGCCGTAATGAGGGCCACAGTGTGCCATAGGAAAGGTCATACAGATGGCATTTCACCCAGAGACACAGCCTGATCAAGGCGCAAGGGACATCCAGAGGCCAACAACAATGGCAGGGTAACTGCAACTGAAAAATAAGAAAAAGTACCAAGGGAAGTACAATCCTGAGTCCCAAGGTACTAGACAGCATGCATCGTCCAACTTAAACCATGGCACAACAACTTAGTAACCACAGAAAACCACCATCAGAAAGGCCAGAAGGCCCACTTGAAGTAACCTGGAAGAGATACCAAGAGTCTTGTAAGGGCTTAAACAGTGCAAATGGGCCTGGAGCAAGAGTACTATCAAATCTACCTCCAAAGAAAAGCACAGTTTTACCCTGGGACAAATGTCACCACAACTGAAGGTGAACAAAGCTAGTAGGGTTCTAAGCAAGTAAACAAGCAGAAACACAACAAAGTGGCAACCAACATCAGCATGGCAAAATTGGACAGACACACCACCCATTCTAGAAAATCGACATGATGGATATCTGCAATTACAGGGTCATCAAGACAATGTTAGAATCTCTACGCCAAAGACTGGTGGTGCCTCAACAGCCAAGGATCCAGCAGTCCACAAAATTTGTGAACCAGGAATGCGTGGACGAGAAGAACCAACAGAAAGCGGAGCGTGGTCAGACTGTTCAGAATCAAGGTCACCCAAGAAGTCAAGTAGCAGCCAAATGGGGACACAGCAGCAGCTTGCATATACAAGCAAATAGGCTTCATGATTAAAGGGCAGCCAGTCTCGAAGGACAAAAAGACACCTGCAAGAACGCCAAGATGCCCTAAGGGCACAGGACTAGGAGGCCTGCATACCGCTTTGCATGGAAAACCAATAATATGGACAAAAAGCACCAAGGCCAACCATCCACAGATCATCAAACAAGGGAAAAGCACAAAACCAATCAGCCAACCACCAATGTAAGAGCAAGAAAAGTGTGCTGGAGGACCAGCAATCAACAAGGTCCATGGCTACAAACATACCTGAGAAAGCCAGGACCTTCCTCGGAGGGGAATCTCATTATCCAGAGTCTACTGTTCACTAAGACAACAGAACACAAACTGTGAGTGCTCGGGCTGCACCGGCTTAGGTCTCAAAAGCAGTGCACAGCAAGCAGACGTAGCAAAGAATGATTAACCCAGACTCTGCCACATCAACAAGGTCCCTCAGGTCTAGCGTGATCATCCACAGCACAGAAACAGTTCTAAAATGAAGACAGCCCCCAAAGTGGCCAGAGCATAGAGATAACCAGGAAGGTCTGATGCCCAAGAAAACAGAAAAGAGTCAACAGGGCTCTAGAAAAGGGTGGAAAACAGCTCTGACAGATTGACGGTGGAATATCTCCCTCCAAGCACACAGTCATCACCAACTAAGACGCCTGCAGGAAAGGGACCTTGAACCATAGTTACTCCGCCAGTCAAGATGAGATGGAAAATGGTCTGAGAAATGACAAATTGCTGTGCAGTGACAATACTCAAATGTAACCCTCTTCACAACAGGTGGCAATAAAGCAATATCAGTGTCAAGGAAGCTGTAGCACCCCTCCAGTATATTTAAGGGGTGTAACAAGGGCTAACACGAAAAACAAAATGCCAGTGTGGCATACAGGATAAGAAGGAAAATACCCAAGGAACAGGTCAGCGTCCACCTTCCCAACACACGAAGGGATCTTAATTGGGCATACCCAAAGCAAATGTAGATAGGGTCAAAAACAAAACAGGACCCCAATGACTGGAACCCCTTCAGCTGCAGCAAGGAGGATTGTACATCACCCTTAAGTGGAATCACATTGGGAACTGAAAAAGCTAGGTCAACAACTTGTATTCAGACCAGAGAGCAAGCACAGTTGTGAGGAAACATTAAGGAAAAGGCCAACAGAACAAACAATCCGGCCAACTAGAGGGAGCAGAAGGAAAAACCAAAGGCACCACATCTACAACTTGAGGGGAGAATCTGAAAAGTTCAAACCTGCCCTTCACAATTGTGTCCTCGGTAGGGCCTTGCCATTGAGCAAACATCAAAAACCCTCCCTGTGGTCCACAAGCAGAAGGCCTCTCTTCCAGAAGGGCTGGACGTTCTTCCCAGCTCGAATGTCCCCAGATACACAGCAGTACTTGCACCAAAAAGGTGCGTCTCATCAAAGGGCTAATCTGATATGACATTCTAAATCTCCATAGGCAGGTCAGAGCAGCACAGGCAGCCCAAGCGACACAGATACAAACATGGGGGCATAGACCTGGTAATTGTGTTCTCAGATTTGTGTGGTGGCGAGAAACCCATCACAAATCACCTCCGTAAAGGGGCCACTGACATGATTTGGAAAGTACTGAACCACCATCTCCGAAAGTGTAAGGAGCAAATTGTCAAACAAGCACATATTGCAAGACAGACGGCTAAGCCCCATGGCAAGAATACTTTCTTCTCCAATGAATCAACAGGACTGCACTCAGGCATTGGAGAGGAAGAAGAAGTAAACAAAACACAGCTGGGCCAAGGGACTAAAGAGGGAGGCCACTCCAAATCATTTAGTAGAGGCACAAAGGACAAAAAGGCTTTTCAATCCTCTTCTGGGCGATACCTGTACATAATCTAAGCACTAACAGCCAGACCTAAGTTAGACCTACTGAATACTGCCCAAATGGGGACAGGACCCAGAGTGTTTTTAGGAACAGAAACAATGGTTCTGAGGAAGAGGGACATGGCTTAAGGATCTCAGTCAATAAGGCTTCATTTACACCACAGGTAATTGAAGAATAAAGCAACAAAGTAGGGAAAAGAAATAGCCCTCCCCTCTCAAACAGCGGTGCCAGAATACAACACAGTGATGAGCAATGCTTCAAAGCGAACACCTGTGGCAAAAGGACAGCCAGAGTTGTGGAACCTGGCCAGCATGTCTAATCCAGACATCTCATCAACATAAACCTTCACAGACCACTTGGCATCAATCAGGACAGCCTCCCAGCACTAACGAAAAGTGAAAACAAGTACAGTGCCAGTGCCAATGTCAGTGTCAAAGCTGAACAGATGGGCAAATTCCCTGGTGGCATAACTGGAGATTTAGAGGTTAAACCGATGCCAACAAGACCAGAGAGGTCAATCGTTACATGTATAAAAGCCACCGACAGAGAGGTGGTCGAAAGACCTGAAGGCACTCTAGTGTTCCGAAGCACATTAAAGATGCCAAAGACATGCCAAAATGGGGCTGACTGTTGCCAGCAAGGACTGAGTGAATGCTGCTACATGCATCGGGTGAGCACCAGTGGCTGTGAAGGCCAGAACATTGGCAGCAGTACCAGGCACAGACACTAACACAGTGAATACACTACAAAATGGACCCTACTCTAGTCTAGAAAAATAGCCAATATTATCTAAATCAAACAAGACCAAAACAACAAAACTCCAACATACACAAGTAAAGTTATGAATTTTTAAAATAATGGAATCTTACTCCATAGAAAAAAATGGAAACGTTGTTATACAAATTACCTGGTTTGCGTCAAAAATAAAGACGCACAGGCAGGTGTGCATCGGAAAAGCCAGCGATGTGTTGATTCCTTACTTGCAAGTGAGACCGCCTGTCGTTCCTTCTCTGGTCAGGTAGGTGCTGCGTCGTTTTTCTTTCCCACAAATGAGTGATTCCAGATGGGCACCTCGGGACCGCGCAGTTTAACGTTGATTTTGACACCCATCGATGAGGAGTGCAAAATCTGGCCGCATGAGAATCCGTGCTGCGTGGGGTTTGCGTCGATTTTAGCAGCCGCAAGCGGGTTTCTCCAGCTGCAATGCAGGTGATGCGTCAATTTCAGCTGCGAGGCAGGTGGAGTATCATTTTTACATCCGTGGTGCAGTTGGTGCGTCAAACGTTTCCCCGCATGACTCTGGTGCGTGGATTTCCACCTTGGTTCCACCATCTTCACCTTTCAAGGGCCCAGTGAATGGATAAGGCACCACTTGGAAGGGTAGGAGTCTCAGCAGAGAGTCCAGGTGCTGGCAGAGGAAGTCTTTGATGGCCGTGAGACTTCAAAACAAGAGGGAAGCTCGGTCCAAGCCCTTGGAGACACTTCACAAGCAGGAATATACCATAAAGTCCAGTCTTTGCCCTCTTTCAGGCAGAAGCAGGTACTGCAGGCCAACCCAGCAAAGCACAGTCGCATGCAAAGGGGAAGTACTTCTTCTCCAGCTCTTCTCCTTGGCAGAGGTTCCTCTTGGTTTCAGAAGTAATTTAAAAATCTGAGGTTTGGGGTACACTACTTATAGCCCTTTCTGCCTTTGAAGTAGATAAACTTTAAAGGAAAGTCTATGTTGTTCACAAGATCCCACCTTGCTCAGGCCTGGCTCCAGACTCACACCAGGGGTTGGAGATTGCATTGTGTGAGGGCAGGCACACCCCTTTCAGGTGTGAGTGACCACACCTCACTGCACTCTAGCCCATCAGGATATGCAAGCTACACCCCAGCTCCCTCTGTGTCACTGTGTAGTGAAGATTCACAAACAGCCCAACTGTCAGTTTGACCTAGGCAATGAATACACAAGCAGGCAGAGTCACAGAATGGTTTAAGCAAGAAAATGCCCACTTTCTAAAAGTGGCATTTTCAAACTGACAATCTAAAAACCAACTTTACTAAAATATGTATTTTTAAATTGTGAGTTCAGAGACCCCAAACTCCACATCTCTATCTGCTCCCAAAGGGAAACTGCACTTAAAAGTTATGTAAAGGCAGCCCCATGTTAAGATATGAGAGAGAGATGGGCCTTGCAACTGCGAAAACCACATTAAAGCAGTGTTTCACTGTTAGGTCATGTAAATACTCACCAGTATATGTCTTAACATACACTGCATCCTGCCCATGGGACTACATAGGGCCTACCTTAGGGGTTCCTAACTTACATAAAAAGGTAATGTTTGGGTGGGCCTAGTAAGTGGGTACATCTGTTCGTGGCATGTAGTGCTGCAGATTCACATGCTATGCATTGCTCTTCTTACATCTAGTGGTGGGCTTGGAGTGTTACAAGCTGTTTTTCTTCGAAGAAGTATTTTCGGAGTCACGGGATCGAGTGACTCCTCCTATCGGTTACAGTGCGCATGGGCAACGACTCCACTGTTAGATTGTTTTCCTGCAAAGGGTGAAGGAAGGAGTGATAGAGTATAAGAATATAAATAGATGTCCATGCAAATGTAAATGTATCTACATATGTACAAATTATAAACTTTAATGACTACAGGCTTCTGGGGAGGAGGAAGGGTGCATGTGAATCTGCAGCATTACATGCCACGAACAGATGTACACTGGGTAAGTGACATTTTCCGTTCGATGGCATGTGTAGCTGCAGATACACATACTATGCATAGACTACAAAGCAGTTAACCCTCCCAAAATAAAATAGCGATGACTAGCCTGTAGGAGTTGAAGTTGTTTGAAATAGTGTCCTTAAGACAGCTTGGCCAACATTGGCCTGCTGTTTTCAAAATATATCTACACAATAATGTTTTGTAAATGTATGAGGAGTAGACCATGTGGCAGCTTTACATATATCAGCCACTGGTATGTTTCCTAAGAATGCCATAGACGCACCTTTCTTTCTTGTAGAATGTGCTCTAGGTGTGATCAAAAGTTGTCTGTTTGCCTTAATGTAACATGTTTGTATGCATCTAACAATCCATCTTGCTAATCCCTGCTTAGAGATAGGATTGCCTTTATGTGGTTGCTGAAAAACAATGAAAAGTTGTTTTGTTTTTCTAAAATCTTTAGTTCTATCTATATAGTACATAAGAGCTCTTATGAGATCAAGAGTATGAAGGGCTGTTTCTGCAACTGAGTCTGGCTGTGGAAAGAAGACTGGCAATTCCACTGTTTGGTTGATGTGAAAAAGAGCTACTACTTTTGGTAGAAATTTGGGATTTGTCCTAAGTACAACTTTGTTTGTGTACTTGGAAAAAAGGTTCCTCAAGAGTGAATGCTTGTATTTCACTAACTCTTCGTAATGAAGTAATAGCTACCAGGAAGGCAACCTTCAATGTAAAAAATTGAATTTGGCAAGAGTGCATGGGTTCAAAAGGTGGGCCCATGAGTCTGGTAAGTACGATATTTAGATTCCAAGTAGGAACAGGTGGTATTCTAGGTGGAATAATGTGTTTTAATCCTTCAATGAAGGCTTTTATAACAGGAACTCTAAATCGAGAAGTGTGTTGAATAGTCTGTAAGTAAGCTGATATTGCAGTAAGATGAATTTAAATGGATGAGAAAGCTAAATTTGATTTCTGCAAATGAAGTAGGTAGCATACAATATCTTGTATTGATACTGTAAGTGGATCAGTGTTTTTACATTGACAGTAGTAAACACATCTTTTCCATTTGTTAGCATAACATTGTCTAGTATTAGGTTTACGTGCCTGTTTACGCACCGACATACAGTCTAATGGAAGTTTTAAGTATCCAAATTCTATGATTTCAGGAGCCAAATCGCTAAATTAAGAGCACTGGGATTTGGGTGCCTGATTTGACCTTTGTTTTGTGTTCATAAATCGGGTCTGTTTGGGAGTTTAGAATGAGGTACTACCGACAGGTCTAGGAGTGTTGTGTACCAATGTTGAAGTGCCCATGCTGGGGCTATGAGTATCATGGCCATAGATGTCTGACATAGTTTGTTGACCAGAAAGGGAGGGAGTGGGAGAGGGTGAAAAGCATAAGCAAATATCCCTGACCAACTGATCCACAGAGCATTGCCCTTGGATAGGGGATGTGGGTGTCTGGATGCAAAGTTTTGGCATTTCACATTTTTGCTTGTTGCGAATAAGTCTATTTCTGGTGTTCTTCACTTTTGAAGTACCTGAAAGTGAATCTCCCATTCGTGTGTCTGTTGGTGGTTCCTGCTTAGGAGATCCGACAGCTGATTGTGTGTTCCTAGAATGTATTCTGCTAACAGATGAATGTGATTGTGAATTGCCCATTTCCATATTGTCTGGGCTAGAAGGGACAGTTGAGATGAACGTGTCTGCCTTGTTTTTTAAGGTAATACATGGTTGTCATATTGTCTGTTGAAATGCTTTTAGGGCAAGGAACACAGCTAATAATTCTAAATGGTTTATGTGAAATTCTGTCTGTTTAGAATCCCATTTCCCTTCAATGGTGAGGTTGTCTAGATGAGCTTCCCAAACTATCATTGATGCGTCTGTTGTTATTGTGGTCTTAGGCACAGGGTCTTGAAATGACCCCCCCATCATTAGATTGCTGAGATTCCACGATTGAAGGGACGTATGCGTTTGGCGGTCCATCAACACTAGATCTTGCAATTGACCTTGTGCCCGAGACCATTGTTGTGAGAGGCATTGTTGTAAAGGCCTCATGTTGAGTCTTGCATGTGGTACTATCACTATGCAAGATGCCATCAATTCTAGAATCTTCATGATAAATCTTACAGTGTATTGTTGATTTGGCTGTATGTGTGGTATGAGATTTTTGAAAGCCTGTATCCTTTGTGTATTTGGATATGCTAGGGCTTTTTGTGTATTTAGAATAGCACCTAGGTAAGGTTGTACTTGTGCTGGTTGAAGGTGAGATTTCTGGTAATTTAGAGTGAACCCTAGTGTATGTAGGGTTTCTGTTATGTACTGAGTATGTTGTCGGCATTGTGTAAAATTGCTTGATTTTATTAGCCAATCGTCAAGATATGGAAAGACGTGAATGTGTTGCCTTCCTAAGTAGGCTGCTACTACTGCTAGACATTTTGTGAACACTCTTGGAGCTGTTGTTATGCCGAATGGCAGAACTTTGAACTGATAATGTTTTCATGCTATGACGAACCATAGGTATTTTCTGTGAGCTGGGTGGATGGGTATATGGAAATACACATCTTTGAGGTCTAAAGCAGTCATATAATCTTGTTTTTGTAGTAGTGGAATGACGTCCTACAGAGTTACCACGTGAAAGTGTTCTGACATGATGTATACATTGAGAGACCTGAGGTCTAGGATAGGCCTTAAAGTGACATCTTTTTTGGGAATGAGGAGGTATAGTGAGTATACTCCTGTTCCTTGTTGAGAATGTGGGACCAATTCTATAGCTTGTTTTAGTAGTAGCGATTGTACCTCTTGTTGTAATAGAACATTGTGTTCTGGGGACAATTTGTGGTAACGTGGTGGAATGTTTGGACGGGTGGAGATCAATTCTAGACAACAGCCATTGCGGATAATTGATAACACCCAATGGTCTGTGGTGATGAGAGTGGAATTGCTGTAGTCTTCCCCCCACAGGAGATGTGTGGGGTGGAGGAGTGGGAAATAAGTCACTGTTTGGATGGTGCAGTGGCTTGTTTTGAGGTATGGAACTTGCCTCTGTTTCTAAAATATTTGGCCTCTATAAGACCCTCTAAATCCCCCTCTCCGATATTGTTGCTGCTGTTTTCCCTGCTTTGCCTGGGAGGTAGAAGCTTCAGAGGATTGTGATTTGAATCCTCCCCTAAATTGTGGCCTGCGAAAGGAGCCTCTATATGGTGTTGTGTATAATGCTCTCATTGCTTTGGCAGCGTCTGAGTCTTTTCTCCGCTGTTCTATGGTCGTATAGACCTCAGGCCCAAATAAGTGTTTTTTGTCAAAAGGCATGTTGAGTACTGCCTGTTGGATTTCTGGTTTAAAGCCAGAAGAATGTAGCCATGCAAGCCTTCTTATAATAATGGCAGTATTGATACTTCTGGCTGCTGTATCTGCAGCATCGAGGGCGGACCTTATCTGATTGTTGCTTATGGCCTTTTCCCTCTTCTACAATCTGCTGTGCCCTCTTTTGATATTCCTTTGGGAGGTGCTGTAGGAGTTCTTGTGTCTCATCCCAGTGGGCTCTAGCGTATCTGGCCAGAAGTGCTTGCGAATTTGCGATTTGCCATTGGTTGGCCACTTGTGTGGCCTCTCTCTTGCCAGCAGCATCAAATTTCCTACTCTCCTTATCAGGTGGAGGAGCATCCCCTGAGGATTGGCTATTAGCCCTTTTTCTAGCCGCACTCACTACCACTGAATCTGGAGGAATTTGGTGTGTGATGTGGTCTGGGTCTGTAGGAGCAGGTTTGTACTTCTTGTCAATACGCAGAGTAATTTCTCTAGCTTTGACTGGCTCACTAAAAATGTTTGACCATTCCAGGCAACATGGGAAGGCACTGATATCTAGAGTGAGTGGAGGACAGAGTGTTAAAAATCCTCCTCTAGGGGCTCAGTATGCCTAAGCACCCCATGATAAGTAGCTTGTGGAGAAAGCTTGGAGGGGTATAAGTCAGGATTGTTATCTGGAATAGAATCCAGGTCATATAGATCCCAAGGATCCACTGTATCCCCATGACAGTACTGTGAATGCATTGGTGAAGGCAACGGTGGTGGACTAGTGTGTGGAGGTGAAAAAGAAAGCTGTGGTGAATGAGGAGGAGAAGTAGGGGCAGGTACTGGCTTCTCCGTTTGCTTATACATTATTGCTGGTGGTTGAACAGTGTCTAATTCTTCCTGAAAAGCCAGCTCTCTTTTAGTTTTCAAAGGAGGTACAGTAACAATTCTGCCAGTCTCTTTTTTCATGTGGATTCTGGATTGTCTTTCATCCATAACCTCCAGGATATGCTGAATCTCAGTGTCCTCATCAGAAGGTCTGTAAGATTCCTGCATTGATTTCGAACTCTGTTTGAGATGGCTTGAAAGTTCATGTTCTTCTGTGTAAGAAGATTTCTTGGGTTCCGAAGTTTGGATCTTTTTCGGTCCCGAAAAGGGAGTCAGCTGTTTCGGCTCCGAAGCAGGGCGTCGAAGCTTCGACTCCGAGGAGTGAGTATGCTTACTGGAGTCTGAGGCAGAGCTTTTTACAGATTTACTCAACTCCGAAGTCGACGGAATAGACTTTTTCGGCGCCGAACCTGAAGGTTGGTCAACAACAGTCTTTTTTCGTGTCGAACCATGGCCTTCTGGCAGTGGTGTACCCTAGGCCTTCGGGGTTTTTTTGTATATGGGAGTAGGGGCAGATGTACTCACGTGCTGGCCAGCAGTGATAGGCCTATCTTCTTTTGATTCTTGCTCTGGGTCGGTGTCTTGGATGGAGACCGCTGTCTGCGCCTGTTCTTCTACCATGACGTTGAGATGTTCTGTACTCTCTAACCTTCCGGTTCTCCGATCATGCAAGGTATTCTTGGATGGAAACAATTAACAGGCCTCACAATCCTCTTCTTGGTGGTCCGAAGAAAGACACAGATAACAAACCTGGTGTTGGTCTGTATAGGGAAACTTTGCTGGCACCGAGGGCAGAATCGAAATGGGGTCCAATCCATCAGGCTTCCACGCGGTAGGCTCGAACAGGACAGAGTCGGGCACACATGCCCAAAAGGACGAAGTCTATAATCCGACGGTACTATCGGTTCGAGGCTAGATGGAACGCAATTGAAACAATACCGATGATTACATTAGTTTTCTAAGGTTTCCAATTCGAAATCTCAGAGCGAGAGGAAACACGTCCGAACCCGACAGCACAAAGTAAACAATCTAACAATGTAGTCGATGCCCATGCGCACTGTAACCGAGAGGAGTAGTCACTCGATCCCGTGCCTCTGAAAAGACTTAGAAGAAAAACAACTTGTAACACTCCGAGCCCAACACTAGATGCCGGAAGAGCTATGCATAGCATGTGTAACTGCAGCTACACATGCCATCGAACATATAGTTACACTGTAACCATTTATTCATAAAATGTGGTGCAGTAGATTCACATGCTCTACATACACTACCCTCTAGAGTTGGGCCTGAATGTTTGCAACTTGGTTTTCTTAGAAGAAGTTTGAGTCACAAGACCTGTTGTGACTCCACACTTGTTTCAGAATGTATCAGTTCAATGCCTCCACCTCAGATTGTTTTCCCGATCATGGGCAAATAAATTAAATAGAACGCTTAGGGCCATATTTATACTTTTCGACGCACAACTGCGCCAACGCAGTTGTGCGTCGAAAAAGTTAACGCCGGCTAACGCCATTCTGAAGCGCCATGCGGGCGCCGTATTTATACAATGATGTTAGCCGGCGCCGCTGCCTGGTGTGCGTGAAAAAAAATGACGTACACCAGGCAGCGCCGGCGTAGGGGAATATGGAGCTTGGGCGCCAAAAAATGGGGCAAGTCAGGCTGAGGCAAAATTATCGCCTCAACCCGATTTGCGCCATTTTTTTCGACTCCCAACCCCCATTGAAATGACCCCTGTCTTAGCAAAGACAGGAGTCATGCCCCCTTGCCCAATGGCCATGCCCAGGGGACTTCTGTCCCCTGGGCATGGTCATTGGGCATAGTGGAATGTAGGGGGGCACAAATCAGGCCCCCCTATGCCACAAAAAAAATAAAAGAATTACTTACCTGAACTTACCTTATGTTCCCTGGGATGGGTCCCTCCATCCTTAGGCGTCCTCCTGGGGTGGGCAAGGGTGACAGAGGGGGTCCCTGGGGGCATGGGAGGGCACCTCTGGGCTCCTTCCGAGCCCACAGGTCCCTTAACGCCTGCCCTGACCAGGCGCTAAAACAACGACGCAAAAGTGGCTGGACGTCATTTTTTTTGACCCGCCCACTCCCGGGCGTGATTTTTGCCCGGGAGTGTAAATACGGCGCACATGCCTCGGAGTCAATTTTTTAGACGGGAACGCCTACCTTGCATATCATTAACGCAAAGTAGGTGTCCACGCTAAAAAGTGACGCAAACTCCATGGACTTTGGCGCTAGACGCGTCTAACGCCAGAGTATAAATATGGAGTTAGTTTTGCGTCAAATTTGCGTAAAAAAAACGACGCAAATCCGGCGCAAACGGAGTATAAATATGCCCCTTAGACTCGGAGATTGTGCTGATGCTTAAGAAATGAAGGGCATGAGAAATATATGAAACATGCCATTCATTGCTAATTTCTGTTGCAGGTGAATCTACAGTACTACACGCTACAAACAGATGGTTATAGGGTAAGTAACATTTTCTGTTTGTAGCATGTGTGGCTGTTGACACACATGCTCTACATAGACTGTAAGGCAGCCCCCTCACAAAGCAGTGACTAACTAGCAGATGATACAGATGTTAGGAAGAGGGTTCTTAAAGTTGCTTAGCCAACTAGAGCTTGGTGACGTGCAAGCATATCTACACAGTAATGCTTTGTGAATGTTTGTGATGTTGAGTACCAGCCTTATTTATGTCCATGGTACGGATATTTCCTAGAAAGGCTAGTGTGCCCCCCTTTTTTCATGCAGAGTGCACTCTTGGGGGCACTGGTAGTTTACACTTAGCCTTGGCATAACCTTTTTGGATACATTTAACTATTCATCTTATAATGTCAGCGTTGGAAATAGCAGATCCTTTATGAGGTTTGGTAAAGGCTAGAAAAAGTTAAAAGATTTTCTGAATGGCTTAGTTTTGTAAGTATATTGCATGAGGTCTCATTTAACATCAATAGTTTGAAGCCCTCTTTCAGCTATCGGCTCTTTGTGTGGTGAAAAAAACAGGTTGCTCAATGGCTTGGTTGATATGAAAAGATGAGAAAATCATAAGTAGCATTTAGGGTTAACGTGAAGAACCACCTTATCTCTATAAACCTGGACATATGGTTCCTGAATTGTAAGAAATTCGAACTCTCTAATGGGCCTAAGTGAAGTAATTGCTATGGGAAGAGCCACCTTAAAAGATAAATACTGTAATGCACACAAATGATGAGTCTCAAAGCGAAGGCCCATAAGTTGTGGGTGTAGCATACGTAAGAGTTTATATAGGTGCAGGAGGCGTTTTGGAGGGATAATTATTTTTAAGCCTTCCACGAAGGCTTTAATGACCATGTGAAGGGTCGACTGTGACGGGGTCGATCCTGCAGTAACCCTGGGGCACCGTTGCATCCGGCTTCCCCGACCTGGATGCAGTCCTGTCGGAAACCAATCAGAATCGACGTCCGGGTGATGTAACCCCCTTCTCAGTGTAGCCCGAGGAGGGTCAGGAGAAATGAGAGCGACCAGACAGACATGAGCAACAGGGAAAATGGAAGAAACTGCGGCAGCACAGGAGACGGTGGCAGCACCGGAAGCCACACCTGTTACAACACCAGGAGCAGTGATCCGAGGAGTAACGCTCCGAGACGTTGAACAAACTGTCCAGATTCCAGCCTGCCCAGCAGACACCGAGCTACGCCCAATGACGGCGGATTTTCCTCCACTGCAGCATCTGAAGGGTCAGGAGGCAGAAAACCCTGAGAACCGGCCATGCTCTGGGGAGAGCGTGGCCTTGGCAGACCTCATCTGCAAAAGAGAGAGACAGAAGAAGATGAACAACCTGTGAACCCAAGAGGCAGAGAAACGAAACACAAGAAACTCTAAACTATACAATGATAGCACCTCTAATAAAGACATTTTCCACCTTATATCGCTGGCTACGAGTCGTCATTACGGTATCCCTGTCACAGTGGTGCCAGAAGTGGGACTGAAGAAGCCCCAACAGAAAAGGGACCATAATGGAAGATACACCATCCCTCGTCGATATGATAGCCCAATTGGCAGAAGGACAGAGGCATCTCCAGTTGGTCTGGGAGCAGCAATTGAAAGAGGCGAAGGAAGAACGAGAAGCGCTGCAGACTGCTTTAAAGAGCCAGGCCACAATGATTGCAAATCACCAACTGGTACATGAAACCGCTCTGGGAAAACTGACAGAAACCATAGCTAATACTAGGGTATACACCAATGTTCCGAGCAGTGTCCTTCAAAAATATAAAGATAATGAGGACCCGGATTCGTTCTTTATGAATTTCGAGAGGGTCGCCAGCTCAGCCAATTGGCCGACAGGGAAATAGGGCCATTACATTGCCCTATTATCAACAGGCAATTTACAGGCAGCTTATCAGGTCGTCAACCCGGGAGGAGTAACTCCCTACAGCGAAATCAAGAAAGCTATACTTAAAAGAATTGGGTTGGACCAGGAAAGCTATCGTGTTCAGTTCTGCCAAACAAAATGGATACCACAGGAAAATCCCCGTACTCTATATTACAGGGTATACCATGCGGGAGGGAAATGGCTAAACCCAACTGAGACTTCTAAAGATGCGATGTTTGAAGCCATTATTTTGGAACATCTAGATGCCCTCCCTCCCACCACCAGAAATTGGATCAGAGAGCATCCTGACCTCAGTAATCGTACCACAATAGATCTCTCCTGTGCTTTTTATCGAGCTCCTGAATTCAGAGGTGCTCATCCGAAAATTACTCCTACAACCCCACGAGTCACCACTCCCAAGCCCCTCAATACCAAACCGATAGTGAATCCTATTAGTGACAGGTCCAGTATCCCTCATCCGACCCATCAAAATAATTCATGACAGGACCACAATGCTTTCATTGCGCAGAGTGGGGCCATATAGCCAGGCACTGTCCTTTAAAAAAAGAACAGGAAGAGCCAATGGAGATAGGGATGACGAAGGGTCATGTCTTATGGCTAGGACACAACATGGCAAAATACACCACCTCTATGTGGATAAAAAAAAGAAAAGGGGAGTGTTCTTATTGACTCCGGATGCAGCCAAAGTGTCATAAAACAGAGCTATGTACAACCAGATCAGTGGGTCCCCAATACCCAAGTGTTAATTACATGTGTACATGGAGACAGGAAGACGTACCCTGTGGCCACTATCACGATTAATTGGAGGGGGCAAGAGGAGGTACCAGTGCTTAATTTGTGCTTGTTGTTTCCGTTGCTGAGCACCGGCACTTATTTTTGCGGGCAGGGCTTATTCTTCTGCCTAAAGCATTTGCTGCGAGTTTGGGAAAGATGGAGGGAGAGATAAAACTAAAAAACGTGACAAAGTTAGAAAGCAGAAAGCTGCAAGAGTGAGCTGAGGGGGCAGGAAGTGGATGTAAATAGATGAAAGAGGCCCGAGATGGCTTCAGTATTATGCTGCCTCTGTATTCCGTGCTGGCACATTTAATTGCAGCAGCCGCGTGTGTCAGAGGAGAGCTTTGAGCACCAGCACGTTTCTATTGACAAATTAAGAACTGGGAGGTACTAAGAGTAGGTGTAATTCCAGATTTAGGGGAAGATATGATCATAGGAACTGATTATGACGCTTTTTCCCAGCTACTAAACTAAGCTACTGAGGACCAGATAGCAGACTCTTGGTGGAAGGAGGCCCCTTTTGTATCCTCCAACATAGAGGAAAAAAGTCCCAGAAGGAAACTCAGTAAAAACCAAAAACACGAACAAAAGCAGTTATATCAGAAAGAGATTGTTTCTACCACAACCCTGCTTCTGCCTCTCCCAAAACTATACTGTCCATAGCAGGAAGATTCCGGCAGGCCCAAAGAGAAGATCCGACCCTGAAGAATGCGTGGCAAATCGCATTAACAACTGATAATTCGTCAGTAGGTCCTACTTTTACACTCACCGATGAGTTATTGTATAGGATATGCCCAGACGTCCCCAAGAAAAAAAACCATCTGGTGGTGCCCCTAACCTACTGAGATTAAGTCCTCCACTTAGCGCATGGGGACAATGGGGAAGGTCACCTAGGTAGGGAAAAAACAGAGGAAGCTATTCTAAAACGGTTCTATTGGCCAGGCGTATACAGTGATATTAGAAAACATTGCCAGGTATGCCCAAAATGTCAACTAATAAACCCATCTCACGATCGCACCGTTCCCGTACAACCGCTACCTATAATTGATGTCCCATTTACCAGGGTAGGGATGGATTTAGTGGGTCCACTAACACCATCCGTAAAGGGACACCAATATTTGTTAGTGATAGTAGACTATGCTACAAGGTATCCTGAGGCCATTCCGCTAGCCAGCATGACCAGCAAAACCATAGCCCAGGCCATGTTCGAGTTTTTCGCAAAGACTCGTTTTCCCAAAGAGATCCTCACAGATCAGGGTACTCCCTTCATGTCTAAACTGATGTCCGAAATATGTCAAACACTCGGGGTGAAACAAATTCGGACATCCGCCTATCACCCCCAAACAGATGGTTTAGTGGAACAATACAATAAGACTATTATAACACTGTTGAGGAAAGTCATAAGTGACTCAGGAAGGGATTGGGAGAAAAAATTACCCTTAGTTCCTATATTCGCTTCGAACCCATATACAGTCCTCTACCGGACACAGTCCCTTTGAACTTTTGTTTTTATAGACAGCCGCGTACTTTATTAGAAATGTTGGCTGAGCAATGGGAGGAGTCAGAGGATGATCTAAAAGACATCCTCCCTTATACGAGGGTCCTCAAAGAAAACTTACACAAAATATGGGAAGAAGCTCATAAAACATTGAGAGAAGCCCAAGAGAAACAAAAAGCTCATTATGATGCGCACAGTAGCCCACTTAGCCTGACAGCAGGACAAAAAGTATTAGTATTATTACCTTCTACCGAGAATAAACTACTAGCACGTTGACAGGGACCATATACGGTCCTAGAACAAATCACGCCTACAACCTATAAGATTGAAATACCCCACGGTGTGGTAGGGAACAAATATATCAATCTGCTTAAGAAATGGTATGAGAACAATGAGTCCACTACGGATATGTATATAACCACTGGAGGTGAAGGTGAAATTCCGGTATATCCCACAGAAGTATTTACCGAAACTGAGATGATAATGCCCCAAATGAGTGAGACACTCTTGGTAGAACAAAGGACCCAACTAAGGGACTTAGGGCCTGATTCCAACTTTGGAGGACGGTGTTAAACCGTCCCAAAAGTGGCGGATATACCACCTACCGTATTACGAGTCCATTATATCCTATGGAACTCGTAATACGGTAGGTGGTATATCCGTCACTTTTGGGACGGTTTAACACCGTCCTCCAAAGTTGGAATCAGGCCCTTAGTCCAGGAAAGCTTAGATGTTTTTTCCAAGACACCAGGCAGAACACACGATTCAGCACCACATACGTACCATTTGGGATAGAGTGATCCAACAACGACCATATAGAATACCAGAAGCCAAACGACAGGTAGTAGAACAGGAAGTTAGGGATATGTTACAAGCTGGTATTATCGAACTATCCTCCAGCCCTTGGTGTTCCCCCATAGTCTTAATGCCGAAGCCGAACGGGACCACCAGATTTTGCATTGATTTTAGACAGGTGAATGCTCTGTCTCATTTTGATTCTTATCCAATGCCCCGGATTGATGAGTTACTGGAACGTTTAGGGCAAGCTAAATATATGTCAACCCTGGATTTAACGAAGGGTCATTGGCAAATTCCCCTTAAAGAAGAAGATAGAGAGAAAACGGCTTTCGCCACCTCCTCAGGTCATCATCAGTTTACGGTCCTACTGTTTGGTCTCCATGGGGAACCGGCTACTTTCCAGCGCCTTATAGATATGGTCCTACGACCCTTTCAGGCATATGCAGCCACTTATTTGGATGATATAGTCATCTATAGTCCTACATGAGAAGAGCATATCGTACATTTAAAACAAGTATTGCAAGCCCTCAACACAGCCAAACTCACGGCCAATCCTGAGAAATGTAAGTTAGGCCACAAGTCCATTAAGTACCTAGGGTAGGTTATAGGGGATTGGAGAGTATGGCCCCAAGTGGAGAAAGTACAAGCTATCACGCAAATTCCCACTCCACGTCGGAAGAAAGACATCAGGGCTTTCCTTGGAATGGAACGATATCACAGGCAATTTATACCCCATTTCTCAGAGATTGCTGCCCCTCTCACTGATTTGTTGGGGAAAAACAAACCCAACCATATCTCCTCCCTCTCCGATGGTGAAAGACGCAGTTTTGAGCAGCTGAAGAACCTTTTGACCACCGAACCAGTACTCTGTTGTCCTGATTTCAGTAAACCGTTCCAGGTTCAGACGGATGCCTCTGATCTGGGGTTGGGTGCGGTATCATCACAGACGGATGAGGATGGCGTTTATCATCCCATTGTCTATTTAATCCACAAACTGTTACCCCATGAGCGCCATTATTCCACTCTTGAAAAAGAGTGTCTGGCAATCAAATGGGCTGTCGAGTCCCTACGGTATTATTTGCCTGGGCGCCCCTTCACCTTGCTTACTGATCACACCCCCTTGGCCTGGTTGGCTCGTCATAGGGATACTAAAGCTTGTGTCCTCTGGTGGTTTCTGTCATTGCAATCTTTCTCCTTTCAGCTTTACCATTCTCTGGGTTCACAGCAGGCTAATGCTGATTTTCTATCCCGGTATCCTTTGGCTATGTGGCTCTATCAGCCACACACTAGGGGAAGTGAATGTGACGGGTCGACTGTGACAGGGTCGATCCTGCAGTACCCCTGGGGCACCGCTGCATCCGGCTTCCCCGACCCGGATGCAGTCCTGTCGGGAACCAATCAGAATCGACGTCCGGGTGACGAAGGGGTTTGTAACCCTCTTCTCAGCGTAGCCCGAGGAGGGACAGGAGAAACGAGAGCGACCAGAGAGACAGGAGCAACAGGGAAAACAGAAGAAATGACGGCAGCACGGGAGATGGCGGCGGCACCTGAAGCCACAACCGTGACAACACCAGGAGCAGTAATCCGAGGAGAAACGCTCCGAGACGTTGAACGAACCGTCCAGACTCCAGCCTGCCCAGCAGACACCGAGCTACGCCCAACGACGGCGGATTTTCCTCCGCTGCAGCAACCGAAGGGTCAGGGGGCAGAAAACCCCGAGAACCTACCACTCTCTGGGGAGATCGTGGCCTTGCCAGACCCCATCTGCAAAAGAGAGACAGAAGAAGATGATCAACGTGTGAACCCAAGAGGCAGAGAAGCGAAACACAAGAAACTCTAAATTATACAATAATAGCACCTCTAATAAAGACGTTTTCCAACGTATATCGCTGGCTACGAGTCATCATTACGGTATCCCTGTCACAGACCAGTACTCTGAAAATGGAGGAATGTTGTCTGTTTTGAAGGTATGCTGCAACTGTACTGTAATGTAGTTGTACGAAAAGGCACGTTAGGCCTGCGTAATAAAGGTGCAGTAGGTAGGGGATGACGTTCAGCACAGAAACCGCAAAGGGCGCTATCAGTTTAGAGAAACAATAGTACATAATACTTTTCAACTTAGATACCTACTACTCAATCTTGGGATGCCACTAAGCACTCAAGTGCCAAACTGCTAGATTGAGTTGTTTGGAATAAGGGTGTCTCAGACGCCCCTGATGCTGGGTGAGAAGGTCCGGCCATAGTGAAAGCTTCTTATAGGGGATGATTGACATTTCTGGCTGCATTGAATACCCTGAACTAGTGTCATGGGCACCTCCCTCATCTTCCTGATGGTAAATGGAATGAGGGGAGAGGTAGAAACACATAAGCAGATATCCCTGACCAACTGATCCATAATACTATGCGCCTGGACTGGGGATGTGGCTATTCAGTGCAAAGTTGTGGCATTTTGCATTTTCAGGAGTGACAAACCAGTCAACTTTGGGGAGTCCACCAGTAGTGGAAGTACTTTTGGAGAACTTGCGAGTGGAGTTCCCCCTCCTGCACTTGTTGAAGAATCCTGCTGAGCAGGCCTACAAAGTTGTTGTCCACTCTGTCAAGAGGTGAATTTTGTGACAGACTGCCCAGTGCCAAATCTCCTGTACTATTTGAGAAAGCTGGGGGAAGTAGATCCCTCCCTGCTTTTCAATGTAAAAATGGCCGCCATGTTGTCTGTCCTTATGAGTGCAGTTTTCTCCTGGAAAACATTCTGAGGGCTAGTCAGATGGCTATTAGCTCCAAGTGGTTGGTGTGGAGTCTTGTTGCTGCAAGTGCCTTAGACTGTCATGTGGTGAAGATGTGCATGCCACCTTATGAGTGAACATCTGTGATGATGGTCACCTGCAGAAGGGAGTTTAGAAGAACAAGTAACTTACCTTCAGTAACGCTCAGTCTGGTAGAGACTATCTAAACAGATTCCTCACATTTTGAATACTTTCCCAGGCATCACGAATGGCAGGAGGTGGCATAAGGTTTTTTTCTGTGATTGGGGAGAACCGTGGTTCAATCTTTTCGCCACCACCCAGAACGTGCAATGTCAGCACTTTTTTGGGTTGGAGATGAACTCAGGACCCCTGCACACCTTTCCGCTGAAACCTCTAGTGCCGTGGGTTCTGAAGGTCAGGATAGACTGCACCAAGGTAATCCTACTGGCCCCGGATTGGTCAAGGAGAGTATGGTATCCTATCCTGTACTCCTAGGTATGAGCATCTGTTCTCCAGTGAGAGTGCCCCTTCAGGAGAATCACCTGTTGCAGAAGCAGGGCAGGGTTCTGCACCAAATCTTGTGCATCCTACACCTCTATGGTTTGAGATTGAGCAGCAAAGGTTAAGTGCTTTTCACCTTTCTCCCAAAGTTGTTGATGTCATCTTGGCAGCTAGGTGTCCCTCTACAAATTCTGTATAGACCTGCCTTTGTGATAGGTTTGTGGCCTGGTGTGTTTCTAAACAGATCGATCCACTTCGTGCAAAGCTGTCTGAAGTTTTGTAGTCTTGTCTCTCGCCTGGCAAGGTCTTGCTTTAATCACAGCTGAAGGGTACCTGTCAGCACTTTCGTTCTTTTTATGGCTGCTGGATAAACCCTAGCTGTTCGAATCACCATTTGGGGTGTGTTTCCTGAAAGGGTTACAAAGATACTACCCTCTTCATGAGACCAAATTCTAGTCCTCACATTCCTCAAGTGTGCACCTTTTCAGCCTCTACACAGCTCCTCAGACTTCTTACCCTCCAGACAGTCTTTCTTGTCACAGTAACATCAAGTGGTAGGTGAGCAGGTTATAGATGTCAACCTTCTACCCACACAAGCTACATTCTCCTTCCTTACGAAGGTTGTGACACCCTTTCTTATTGGTCAGAACATCACTCTCCCAAATTGCATTGCTCTGCCTCACCCTGCTAAGGAGCAGGAGAGAATCCAGCAGCTTGATCTGAAAATGTCTCTCAGCTTCTGTATTGATCACACCAGAGAACACCACTTCTCGACCAGCTCTTTCTCTGAACCACTGCAGCAAAGAAAGGTAAGAATGCGCAGAGGAGGACCATCTCTTGCTGGATTGTACTCTGCATTAGGATCTGTTATGCACTTGCAAAAAAGCTACCCCCTGAAGGCTTGTGGGCTCGTTCTGCCAGAACCAAGGATGCTACCACTGCTTTGGCTTGTGGGGTACGTCTCCTGGACATTTGCTAGATTATTATGTGGACATCACTGCATACGTTCATGAAGCAATACTCTGGTCAACCAGGCCTTTCAACAAGGGCATTTTATGCACTCGGTCCTGCATGACTTTTTTGTTTGAGTCGGTTAACAGACCCACCACCTGAGAGCTACTGCTTGGGTATCTATTCAAAACAAAATGAGGAACTTGCAGTTAGAAGTCTCATTCACAAGAACAAGTTTCTTAGCTTTGGTAATGCTCTTTCTGGCAGAGACTATCTAACCACATATTCCTCATCAACTATCCTGCCTCACCTTTCTGTGAACTGTGCTCTTTCGTCTAAAAAGATTACACTTCTGTGCAATGGTCACGATTGATCAGATTTTGACTCCAAAAGCAACTGATGCTAGCGTGCATGGGTGGCGCCTATATAGACCTGTGCATGTCATGTCCAACGATGAATGATGTAGATGCAGAGTCATCTGTGCGCAGGAGTACTGCTGAAGATTTTCTGGATCCCGTCTGACGTCTGGGGGAATAGTCAAATGATGAGGAATCTGCAGTTAGAAGTCTGTAGGAGAAAGGGAATGCAATTACACAGGCTGTTGCTGTTTCACCAGCAGAGAATATGATTGGCCCTTGTTGGTACAAACACTAGTTCCTCCCATTGCCCTTTCGGCTTGTACTCATTGTCTTGACAGACATTCCTGGTTTGCATGCGGGACTATTGCTACGCAGGAAATCTTCAGGGCCAACAGTTTCATCACAGAGCAGACAGTGATGGGACGGTGTGTTTGAAAAAGAGGGAGCAGTTGTTGGACTGCCATCACCTGTTGGTTTGGGTTAGCCTGTCTCTGCATTGAGGATTAATTCAGGGAAGTACTGGATTTTCTGGGATTGGTGAGCAGTAGAGATATTGCTTTTTGAGTGTGACCTAGAGATTGGTCTTTGCTGCTGCTCTTTACCAGCCATTCGTGTAGGTATGGAAACACAGGAATAGCATGTCTGCGTCAACGTGCTGCCACGAATGCTAGACACATTGTAAATACAGTTGGAATTGTAATAACCCAGGAGGAAAGAATCTTGAACTTGCAGATTTTGTTAGTCAGCATGAACCATGAGTACAAATGCAATGAATGCATGGGGATGTGGAATTATGCATCTTTCAGATTTAACACTGCTATGACGACTCCTTGTTGTAGCAATGGAATAATGTCTTGCATATGGCCATGTGAAACTGTAGGGAGGAGATGAACCTGTTTGACGGATGGAGGTTAAAGATCAGCTGAAGCATGCCATTCTTTTGAGGAACAGGAATGGGTTCTACAGTCTGAACTCAGTACAACGGCGGGTGGAGGGGCAAGGGTGGAATTCAAAGCAGTAAAGCAGTACCCTTTCCATACAATGAAAAGGGCTCCATGGGCAAACGTGATGTTTCCTAGTGTGACAGAAATTGTGTTATCCTTCCTTCAACAGGTTTAATGTGATTGGAGGATGTACGGGTGGAGGGGGGGGTCACTGTTTGGTAGCAAAGGAGCCCTTGGTGGAGCCACTTCCACCATTGCATCTGCAGGCACCTCTATGAAGCGGCTTACCCTTGAGAGTGTTATGAAGAGACCTGATATTGTTGGGGGGGGGGGGCTTTTTGTAGACCTCTCCTCTTGTCTGTTGTCTGTTGCCATTTGGGAGAGTGATGTTCTGACCAACAGGTCTTGGTGTGTGGGATAGTATGGCATCTTTTGACATGCTGTTGTCTGTGTCTTTATTTTGTTTTAAGCATCTGACTGACCTGTGGGCCAAAACAATGCTCACCACTAAAGGGTACATCCGGAAGGTGCAGCTGCACCTCTGCCTTAAATCCCGAAACCCTACTAGGATGATGTTAATGACCATAGGTGTTGTGCCTGCTGCATTAAGGGTACGCCCGGTGTTTGATGTTGCGGATGGTCTTACCATCTGCAACTAGTTCTTCTTCCCTCTTACAATGAGCCTCAAAAAGGTGCTTGATGAACTGTTCCATAGCGTTCGAATGATACCTGCTGTATCTGAAGAGAGAAGGTCCAGCAAATTTGCAGTTCTCCAATGAATGGCCCCCCCAAAAGCTACCCTTTTCCCTGCTATACCAATCTTTCTTAACTCTAAATGGGGGAGGAACATCCAGTAAAGCTGAGCAGAGGCCCACTTACAGGCTGTATACACCATCAGTGAGTTGAGGATAATAACCAATGATAGAATAATCTGATGTAAGGTAGATCCTTTGGGGCTTGCTTGTATTTCTTTCCAATACAGGGGGTTACATCCCTAGCCCTTACAGGGGGTCCTTGAAAGTTTCTGTTGTGGGTTTAGGCATGTCCTTAAGGTAAATGACAGACCTCACAGTTTTTCGAGGTGGAAATCGTCCTCATCCTCTACTGAGTGCACCTGGACCTGGTGATGCTTAACTGCCTGCTGTATGACCGCATGATACGCCGTGGTATCATCTGGTGGGGGCAGCTTGATCAAGTATGACTCAAGATCTGGGTCATCCCATGGATCAACTGTATAGTCTTCCCAAGGAGCTTCCCACCCTTGTGGTCCAAAGGGCTCGTTCCCTGTGTACTGAGGTTAGTTTCCCTGGGTACTGACCTTAGTAAGGGCTCCCTGTTTTGTAGTCTGTGTCCTATGTGTCAAGTGATGGGGAGTGTGAAGGCAGAGGAGGTGTTGGTAGAGGTGTGGAAGATAGTAGTGGTAAGTAATGAGGACTGCTAGCCATATGACTTTCATAAGGCTTGGTGGGATAGAGAACGAGGTGATAGTGTTTTTTCCTCAAAATCAAGGCGTATGGGTTCAGATGCTAGGGACGCTGCTTCAAAGTCAAAGCGTTAAATCACAATGGGATACCTCGGTTCTGTTCCATTTTGGGTTTAGCAACTCTATTTTCTCTGCCCCAGAGAAGAAAACAGTCCTGTTGCATCGAACATCTTTGATTCTTTTTAGCCTTCTGGAATCCAATCACACTTCCTGTAACATCGACTCAAAATTTCCCCATTGAGGCCTCTTAAGACTACTCCCAAGAATGCACCTAGGTCTTAGCCACGGTGCTTTCAATTTTTGGCCAATTAAAATGCAAAGTACACTTGGTCTGGTCACCAGGAAGCCTGTAATTTCTTGGCTCTCCCTGAGCGAAGAGCAAGAGTTGTAAGAAAACACTCAGATATAAGAAGGAGAGGTGGTGGGTGCACCAAAACATGCAGCATAAGGGTCTATCAGACATGTCTGACATCTTTGGAGCTGAAGATATCCACAAAGCCAAAGTGGAAGAGGCTGGTCATTCACACACCCTTATTGGTTAAGAACAGGAAGAGGGAGAGGTTGAGTTCCTTGAATCATCACTGCACTAGGCACCAGCTTGAGGACCCAAGACCAAGTCAATACCAGCATGCCTCATTGGTGCCTACAGGTTTCCCCAAAGATGCACAGTTATTGAAGCAGGGCCCGCTTCCGGGGAGTCTGGCATCGAGCCCAGAGCCGGAACAAAAGAAAACAAAGCCCTCAAGGAATATTTCTTTAGAGGCCGGTTCGACGTCAGACAATACAAAGGGCACCAACCCCTACCATGCTGCAACATTGACAAGCCATCCAGACACAGAGGAGTCATTGACAAAGCTGCATCCCACTGAGAAAGAGTCAAGTGTGACTTTGAAACGTTGATAGAGAACCCCAAAGATGACAGTCATCACCGTAGTCTGGAAGTCATTGTCAAATGCCTGGTGTGAGGGTGCCTTCAACAGCTAGTCGCTGAGGAATGGGAAGAATGGGATCCCCGAACTCTGAAGAGGTGCTCCCTCTACTGCTATCACTTTTGTGAACACCTAAGGGGCAATGGCTAGACAAAAGAGGAGAAGAGCGAACTGAAAATGCTCTTATCCCACCACAAACCACAGGTAGTGCTTGTGGGCCTGCAGGACAGGTGTATGGAAATAGATGTCCTGCAGACCCAACACCACTATCAAGTCTCCAGGGATGAGGTTCGACAAGACTTTGGCAAAGGCAAGCATCTTGAATACCTCCAATCAGAAAAAGGCGCTGACAAGGTGCAGGCCACCATCTTCCTTTGCAACAGGAAGTAGATGAGAGTAACAACCACAACCTTGACTGACTGGCGTGGTGTCCCTGACCGCAGGGTTGGTGAATGCCATGGCCTCAGACATGAAAAGGCTGGGTACTCTGAGGAGGTTGAAGGGCTGGCGGTAAGAATAGCTCTGCTTAAGCTATGAAAAGATTGATGAAGTTGGTGTGGCCGAGCAGACAGGCCTAAAGAGCACACTGTGGCCTGAGCGGAGTTGGCCTGGTCCCCAAAAAGACTGGCCTTCTCAACGGTCATGTCCACAAGGGATGACTGAACATTGCCCGAAAAGCCTGTCAACCGTAGACAGGCATGGAGCCATGTGGCAACACCAGCGCTAATTGCTCGACTATGGTGTCCAGACCACAGCAGATTGTGAATGTGGCAGCATCAAAGCCACTGTGAATGTTCTGATTCAGTTTAGTACAAAGGTCTTCTGGTATACAAGGGAGATTTGAGCAACTGAATCCCAGAAGACATGGGAACATTGAGCAAGAAGGCAACCAGCATTAACGGACCAGAGGGCCAAACTGGAAGAGGATCATACCAAAGGTTTCCACTCTTCTTGACTCCCTAGCCAGGGGAGTAGTCGGAAACCGTTTAGGGTTTGTCAGACTAGTGGCATCTTGCACTACTAAGCTCTACGGAGATGGTTGCGGAGACAAAAATGCAAAAGTCTCCTGGGCAGGGTGGTGGTGGTGGGGTCTCACAATCTGGCGATATACTGTGGGACCAGAACAAGGGTTGGCCTAGGTCCTTAAGAGGGTGTTGGTCAGTACCTCACTAATAGGCAGCAGTGGCTCAGTATTGGTCTGCCTTGACTTCAGGAATTTGCAAGGAGGACATTAACTTTGACCTCTAAACAATGTTCCCTCTAATTTATTTTCTTCTGTGTGTGGCGGTGCAAGTTCTTTGTGCACTTCAACCTAGGCTTTGTGCACCAAGCAACAAAAGTATGATGGACGTAGTGCAGAAACTTTTCAAACTCTCATCCCCAGTCACAGATCTGAGTTAAATCCATTGTTCTTTTGCTCACCAGGCCACCCCAGTTTGGAACCAGCCATCAGTCTTGACCCTGCTCCCCATGGGAACAGTCCAGCACAAACTGCCACGTCAGGTCCTCACTGAACTGGAAACATGCATCCTGGACCGGTTTTGTTGTATCAACCCTCATCATCCAAGCTAGCTTAAATCCAGTGGCACAGTGAGCAAGGGACCCACGTCTGGGCACACCCTGGCCACCTAGGGTGACTTTAGCAACACAAAAGGATGATGGATGGAGTGCTGAAACCCTTCAAATACTCACCCCCAGTCACAGATCTGGGTTAAATCCATTGTTCTTTTGCTCACCATGCCACCCCAGTTTGGACCCAGCCATATGCAAATCAGTCTTGACCCTGCTACCTATGGCCTTGTATGGCCTTCAGGTTCATCAACGCACATTCACTGAAGGCAGAGGAGCAGTGACTCAACCCCGGGAACTACAGGCTAACCTGATGCAGATCTGTCACAGACATCTGTTTGTGAACAATTCAGCCCTTATTAATCACAATAATCTCATGATGGAGAGCCTATGGTTTGTTGTGTTGACTCAAGACCAGACTTTGGGGGCAAGACCTAACTCCTTTACCCTTAGTGGCTGCTGGCCATTTCCAACCAGATGGGTAGCTGGGCAAAATGGGTGGGTACTTTTGGTTTCCCCTTAGCAAATGACCCCCTTGTTTTTGAGTAGCCCAGAGGAGAGGAAGATTATAGGCTGGCAATTGGGCAGGCCGTCCACCTATGCTGGTCTGCTAGGAAGTGTCCCGGCCCCTTTAGACCCTTAAATGAGAACCTGCACAGAGTTAGTAGCTGTGAGAAACCCAGTACTTAATTTGAGTCGGTGGTTTCAGATGCTCAGCACCGGCAATTGACAGTCTGTCATATGGTGGCGCTGTCTGTCTAATTTAGAGATAATCACAACAACAGATGTTTATTAATTGAATATACATTAAAATTAATAATATCTGCTGCCCAAGCAATTTGTATAGCTTTGGGGCCATGGAATAGTCTGAACTGCCACACTCGTAGGATTGGATGGTCAGTGTTTGTGTTGGTACTGTTATTGTTAGCCCTGGCAGGCAGGGTAATGTCTTGTGCATGCTACAGTGGCCTCCTGAGGACGTTCCTGGATATATATATATATATGTATATATATATATATATATGTTCACTTACAAAAAAAACAAAGGTTACGGAACATTATAGTTAGGCTCACATTTTAAATATACAAAACCACAGAAATTAACCAGTTATAATTAGTTACCTCCTGTAACTATGACTCCTGGCCGAAGATAACTATAACTCGCACCCTCACCATCCACTACTAATTACCCCACAAATTATAGCACTCATGCCATCTTTCATAACATCATTGATAATATCAATGTAATATTTGCAGGAAAACTTTTGAACTATGCATGGCGGGGGTGCGAGTTATAGTTATCACAGGCCACGAGTTCTAGTTACTTGAAGTAACTAACTATAACTGATGAATTTCTATGGTTTTGTGCGTTTAAAATGTGAGCCTAACTATAGCGTCTCTGTAACCATTGACCCACCGTGTATACATTTCAAGCCCTGGGGAGGTGTGGGGCTTCGGGGGAGGGAGGCAGGAGACCCCACCCCCTGCATTTCTAAATAAAAGCCTCCAGGACTTGGCCCACCTGGGGCTTTATGTTAACAAAGCGCAGGCTTCCGTGCTTTTTAAAAAATTACACCACGAATCCTTCTTGTTCCTATATACAAATTTTAATTTTCTTGAATTTCTCAAAAAACACTGAACAGATTTACATCAAATAGCAAATAGGGCTCTTTCTGGACCAAAAACGACCTTTCTGCCAAATGTGGTATAATTCCATCCGGTGTATTTTGCGCTATCGCTTTTTAATTTTTCCTATGGGAATTAACATTGGAAACGCTCTAAATTTCAAACCGCCCCCCTTATCTCGGCTCCCGCTTGACGGATCACTCCGAAATGTTTCAGACAGCAGCAATCGTGTCTGTCTAATTTTTGGGGAAAAGTTCATGAAGATTCATCAAGTGGCACCAAACCAAACGAAAAACTGCTTTTTCTATAGAAACTAGGTCCTAACTATAACCACCTGCCGTCAACCGTCAGTAGAATGAAGCAATATATACAAACATATTTATATATATCTCACTGGAGAAACCTTATATTTATACTTATATTTAACCAAAAGGTCAAATTCCTTACAGCTGTGTATGCCTAGAGGACTTGGTGGGGTGGGGGGAGGAAAATAATTTCAAAAGATATACAGATTCAGGAGGGATACTGGGCAGAAGAGGCAGGTGGAGTGGGTGGCTGGCCGGCTAGACCACTCTGCCTTGGAAGACCTCCATTTCAAACAGTAAAATACACCAGAGATAGGTTTATCAATAATTCTCTTTATTTAACAATATAAAACAAAAAATAACGGGTACAGTAAAAGACCAGGATATTTCTAACCGAGCGAGTTTTGTGAGGTGGAGTTTTTAGCCCTTATTACATATTGGTGTTTTACAGATTATAGGTTTGAAACTAACTGGTTGGTGCGATTTGTTCATAAAACAGAAGCAAGTGTTGATCTCAGCAGCAAAACAAACTGATCTGCGACCGAAAAGATTTAAAAAACATGGTAGCCAAGATTTCACATCTTCATTTATAATAACAAAAGTAACGCTCACAGCATATGAAGCATTATTAAAATGCTCAGTCACATGAACAAAGAGACTTTAACTTGGAACTAGCTAAACAGCTATTCATAAAGTATTTCACTCATGAAGAAAATATTGTATTTTAAAATCCAAAACAGCGCGGACAGAAATGTGAGGCAATTAAAAAACTTTATTTTTAGTGGGTATCGGGAAGTCGTTCAAATGCAAACCAGAAACCACAGAATAATAATGGCAATAAGGTGATAAATTCATTAGAAATGACAAACTGGTTCTATAATTTCATTCATTATACCTCTACGCCATTCTGCTTTGGAAATCGTCCCAGCAAATAATCTTGTTTCCTTAACTGTGAAAAGCAAACTAAAATCCACATTACATTGGTCTAAAACCTGTATTTTAGAAAGTACAGATGGGCCCACACTTGCTGCAATAAAGAACAGTTTGAAGAAATGTTTGACAAGCCAACCCTGGCTGATGTACTCTTACTCATACATTTGCTTTTTTCTTTCTTTTTTTCAGTCCTGTGTGGTGTTTCCATTACAATACAAGAAGTACACTATCTCCCAAAGAGGTTGGAATTGTGTTCCCACCTTAATCATATTCAAATGAAATGCCTAAAAAAAGTTTTTGGACTGCAGGATGAAAAACAAATATGGCGGCACCACGTCGACGGAATGTTGTCTAGGAGAATGGTAAAGGGAAATCTCTATTCTGAAAAATAAAAAAATATATATTTAAATAACCCTAAGGGCATATGCTGAAAGTTGGTATTTGTTAATGTATGGGTGAGTGATACCTCAATGTCGCTCATACCTCTGCATTCAGCTTGAAGTTGATGTTAAGTACAGGAAAAGTAAGAAACAGCTGAGAGAATTATTGAGCTGTGTAGACCTACCTAGTGAATTCTCTGAACAATCAATAAATACCTCTCAATCTACTACACAAAATTCTAATTTTGCCTTCTCCTGTCCACTCGCTACTTCCAGATTCCAAACAAATGTTCATCCCTTCAATTTATGATACACATGCAGAGGACCAGAGACTTTTAGTACTGCTCCATAAGGTTACCTAAGAGCAGCATCCGGTTTTGGAGAGGAGGGAAAACCTTGACTTTACATTAGATTTCAATTCCAAAATAGGTCTTCGAAAATTAGCTGAGTGAGGACAAGAATTTTCTTTAATTCAAAGTCTAAACTTTGCATCCCCGAACAGCAGACCACACTGCTTGAGAAAAAATGTATAGATGGTATCACTTTTGTCAAGGAAGGCTTGGTTTGGGACTCTTATTTACCACCGACTCCATCACACACTTGGGAAGATGTGCCAGTGTTTCTCACAAGCTTCTTCAATGAAGACATTCAAAGTAGCAGATCTGGACCCGCAAAGGGCAAAAAGACAAAGGGCTGAAGGACTATTCATGGAAATTGCAATTGAGTCTGCCTTACCCTTTCACGAATACATGCACCATTAACAAACCCTGTGTAGCACATAAGAGATTTCCGAAAACTAGCTGGATAAAAGGTGTGCACTTGCTAGTCACCATAAATATACAACCCTAAAATGAAGTTGTATTTAAACCACGAATAAGATGGCTACCTCCCCTGATAAAATCAAAGGCGAGATTCGTTGAGCACTGAATTGTCCTTTCGGGTTTTGGACCATGCGATGAAGCATAAACTGCAGCAACCTCTTGAACCTGATAAAACATAAATTTGAGATTTAACACGTAAAACAAAGAAACTAGAGACAAACCAAAATGGTCTCAAAAAGACTATAAATCATCCAAAATCTGGTTATCTGCTAGCTCTGTCTCTTGTTCATCATGGCATTCCACCAAGGGGACGTCTTCTGCAGGCTGTGTTTCTTCAGTGGCCTGCACTCCAGGCACAGGCGTATTTGGTGCAGAGCTATGCAGCTGCAAAACGGACTTGAACTTTGCGAGAGTTGCGTTTGTGCGAACGCCTAAAGGATCAAAATGAGTGCGGCTCACAAGGAATCCAGCTTGCGCCAGATACTGCAAAAACTTGTTCAATCTGCAGCAAGACACAAATTGCAAAATATGTTATTGACTTTGAGGATAACCACTGCCTAAAGGTATGAAGACTGGTATCAAATTTAAGATGTCGGAGTCCTTACTTTGGTGAGTTCATTCCTCGAATGCTGTGTCTGTGGATGCTGTAATAAAAGCAGGGGTGCTCAGTGCGTGCTTCAAACTTCGGACGTTTTGCTACCGTCTTAAGGATTTCAATGTTTTTCCTCTTGCCTAAAACATAGCAAACGTCAACACGCTTAAAAAAAAGTTTCAAACTAACAGCCGCTGTGATAAATAAATTCGAACTATGTCCTTCTATGTTAACCTAGCCTTTTTCCCTCGATATAACCAAACAGAAATAGACTAGGGGTCAGCAACTTTTTTCCTCCACAAACCTGAAGATGCTTCGTTCAAAACGTTGCAATCACGGCGAAAATTGCAAATTTCAAAAGCTCTGTGAGAAACAGAACTACAAAAGCAGGCTTTGTAGAACAAGACCGCAACAAAAAATACTTAATAGGAACATTCTCTCGAAAAATGTATATGCGGGTATATTCTTCAATCAAAGAAAACTTATTGTAAAGACATGCAGGCTTTTTTGCATCGATTATACAATTTAACAACTTTTGAAACATAAGCAAACTTTATGGAAGAAATTGAAATTTTGCTTACCGGTAGTAAGGACTCCGCATCTTAAGCATACGGAAGGACTCGTCTTGCATATAAACAAGAAACACATTGACCCAGACTGGCTTTGATGACAGGAGAGTAAGATAGTTTGTGGAGTAACAACAATTGGAACAGAAAGAACACAGGGAGAAATGGTTACTTTACAGTTGTGGCTGTGTGAAGGAAATAATCTAAAAGACAGAAGGAGCTCTCGGCTATCAGCTCAGAGGTAGAGCGTGGATTCAAAAGTTCAGAGACCTGGGGGAGATGGAGCGTGATGGGCTCTAGTAAGGGCTTCTTTCTGTGGTATTCCACATCAGCTCCCACTGTCCAACTGGGGGTGGTAGCTTCACCCAAAAGGAGTCACAAAGACCATCCAAAGTTAGTGGAACTCTTAAGGTGGTATATGCTCCAATCTTTAAACCCCTTTTAAATGCATGTATGCCTCAATATTAAAGGTTATCCTGTCACCGGTGTCAAGAAGATGAAAATTAGGATGGCGCCTCTGTGTATGCAGCACCTGAAGGACAGCAAGATGTGTCATGGCACAGAGAGGAAGGGTAGCCAATACAGGCACAGATTTTGCCTCGTAAGGAATTCAGGCAACCACATCAACCCAAGGGTACTCTGAAGATCCAGATGTGGGCAGGACAATAACCTAGCTTCTGACTCAGGTTGGCAACAAAGTGAGCACAGGGAGGGAAGGGGCATGTTGAAATAGGATTAAGTGTGACAGTCACCTAAGCAACTTTTTATGGGTCTACCCCATGATAAGCTAGGGTGCTGCCTTCTAAGGGTTGTTCTCGATTTGTCCATTGAAAGGGTCCTGGGATGCCTGTATGCACCGGCTGCCAAAAGAGTTTCAAATAAGAACACCAGAGGCAGTGGTATTTGAGTGCTTGAACAGGGTTTTGAAGTAGGTAAGGCGGAAAGGAAGGATTACATGGGAAACTCCATTATTACAGGGAATGTGGACAAAATAAGTTAGCAGCATTGTAGGATTCACACAACGGAACATTATAGTCATCTCCAGCGTGGAGACACATGGAATGGGTCATATGAAGACCTTCAAAGAATTGGCAGAAAACTTTGAACTGCACAATTCAGAATTTTATACATTTCTTCACTAGAGACACCCTATTGTGGTAATCCTGGAGTGGAGTCCAATAGAAGATAAAATCAGAAATGGGTCCCATTGAAGGAGCGAACAATATTTCACAAATACATCACACCCTGGCAAATAGCAGCACAGATAAAATGGTTGAAATTAAAACAGCATAGAAAGCAGATATTCAACCACTGGATGAACATGACGAGTGGAAGGTCAAGGCATAGGCTTGAAAAATGGCAATATTAGCTAAACATAGATTGATCAATTTCAAATACATGCGGATTGTACTGCACGCGAGAAAGACTCTGGAATATGGGTTCCCACCTCTCCACACAGTGCCTGAGCAAACAATGGCAAAGTGAGAGGCTCCTAATATAAACGCAGGAAAATATGGAATCCTTGAGTTACACACTGCAACTTTGACAATTAAAACAAAATGCAAAAGGTGACAGAGGACCATTTACTCAGTGATAAATTGATGCCATAGCAAGTTGTGACGATGACACCATGTTAGAAACATATGCGATCTTCATTATTGTTATGTAACAATGTGTTGAAATTAATACAAAGAGTTATTTAAAAAAAAGTAGGAGACAAGAAAAACGTTTTGTACTCTCCATCAGACAGCATCCTCTCCATAAGAACATAAAGGAGTTGGACAAGAAGACCTGCATGCTGCCCATATCACCCAAAGGAGAAAATCAATGACTTGTTTAAGGACGGGACAGAAGAGAGTGTGAATAACGACTACAAACTTGTTGCGATTTAAGCATGTCCAGAGGATCTCAAAGCGGGTCGGTCCTAATATAGTGAGGGAGGGAGTGACTAAACCAGAGTCTGTTAAAGATAGGATTTTTGTTGCATGATCAGACAAGAACATTGGAGTGTGCTAAGGATTGTAACAGATGAGTAATTTCAGCCATGATCGGTGTGGAGGGTGAGGTACTGTACAAGACAGCGAAGGCCATTTGCTTGAGGAAAAAGTTACCTTTGGTAACAATCTTTCTGGTGAATCTCAATCTAACTGCAGATTCCTCACCTTGTGAAGATCCCCAAACTCCAGACTGGATCGGGAAAATTCAAACAGTAATCCTGAGCTACAACAGGGGCCACTGTGTGACTCTGTGTCAATGCCATTACGCTCCGGAAGTGAAAGAGCTGCATATAAGCGCCACCCATGCGTGCTGACATCAGTTTCTTTCTTTAATCTGTCCATGCCATCAGACGTGGAGCCTTCTGACCAATGCAAAAAGCAATGTGAAGATACCTAAATTGGTATCTGTTTCAGAATGAAGAGACCATACTACAGAACGAGAAGGTTGAAGGGTGGTGAGAAGTCTGCACGGGAACAGGTCCGTTACTACTTCTTACACACGGCGACAGAGTTTTACACCCTGGTCCTCCATTGCCTTCGGGTGCAGCACAGAACACATCACACAACAGAGTTGTGCACAGACCCTAAGCACCACAGACCTTGTGAGGGTCAGTCAGTGCTTCCTACAGTTTCAGCACAGCTTGAATCCTGTTGTTTTTGGTATGGACATTCTTCCTTAGCACATTGCCTAAAACGTTTCGGAAGTTCTTGGAAGAATATCAAGAGGGAGAAGGGCCTGGATCCACATCAAACCACCAGAAAGAAAGGAACTGACATCAGTGCATGAGGTGGCACTTTTATGCTCTGTGCCCGGCAGGCCTGTATAATACCACCTTCAGGGGCGCTGGAGTACTCCTGGAGAACTGTCTGGATCGAGTGTGGTACTTGGGGGTATTCTGAAGGTGAGGAACCTTTGGTTAGAAATATTTATCAGACCCTTTGGGAAAAAAGATGCACAGCGTCATCCACTCTAGCAAGAAACTGCTGCACCAGCAAGGTGGCAGAGTTGACATTATAATCGTCCATTCAAGATTGAATTATGGTTTTGAAGGCACTTTCACCATCATAGCGGGCTGCTATAGCTCCCCCTCTTATATTCAGGAATCAGTTCAAGATAGGGAGCTATGTCATTGCAAAGCTGACAGTCATACTGACCTATCACCAGGGAGCTCGCCTCGGACAACAGTGGCTGCCAGAGAAGAAACTCACTGTCCAAATGCATTCTTTCACCACCCATTTCTATTTGTTGGGGTAGTTCATGGAGACATCAGACTATGGGTGCAATGTTTGTGCTGCTGAACCACCATGGAATCTGTTTTGGGCTCTTCTAGGAGGACCTCTAAAGATATATAGAAAACAGTCTTCAAGTTGAAATGCTAAAATGTTGACAAATCTCTTAGGTGGCCTCGAAACTGAGAGCAAAATTTGGCTATATCTAGTGGAAAATTGATTGCTGGAGCATCTTTCTTTTCATTCTATCTGTAATGTAGACATCACATTCTTGCGAGTCATGGGTTGGGGCAGCATCAGAGACTTAACCTTCTTCCTTCTCTGCACACATCTTCATCTTCAGCACCAGGTCAGGTCTGAAACACAGGAGTCCCAGGCAGAGAAAATTGAGATGGAACCAGGTGTGGTGGCGGCAAAGGTTGCTGCTGTTGTAGTAGTGTTGGCAGCACAATATGGGGTGGAAGATAATGTTGTTGCTTTTGCGGAACCTGGGGTTGATGAACAGAAGGAAACCTCACAAAAAACAAATAATCATTAAGGACTATAAAACTGAGTATCAAGTTAACAGGAACCTTACCATAGTTACCATAGTTAGCCAATGGTAACTGGCCTCATCATATATGACCTCTTCAGAGCACTGATCATAATGTCTATTTTAGTATGGATGATACTACTACCAACCATCATGATGATCATCATTTTCATGGTACAGTGGTATATGACCTGGGAAAATGTTGGAAACTTCCTGATTTGGACCATCATTATCTTGCAATTTTACGTTTAGAACATCTGGGCTATAAGCTGGCTACAGGGACAATGAACTCAAAATCTTCTTCATCCCATTCAATATGACTATCCAGAGTCTTTGCCACATGGGTAGGAAATACTTTGCTAGGGGATGTACACCATTTCAGTAGTGCAGGAGGTAGGCATAGTAGGAATCGATTTCGCCATCTGCAAGGATTTTACTATGCCGAAGTCATAGTGCCTTGCTGACTGGTTATTCACTGATGAGATGATCATCAGTGGAAAAGCGTTGATGTGAATGCAGTCGGTGGGATAGTGATTGATAAAGATGTTGGAGATGAAGCCGTCATGGACACCGTAGACAAGATAATACTGAATTTCTTATATGGAGTGGCCACTGGTGTGGTCCTCATTGAAGGGAGTTTCATTGAGGGAGCCTCGGACGGTGACTGGAACTTCTCCATCATGAGAGGGGTGCAGCTTTCGTCTTGGGAGGTGAGGCCACAGCCATCGTTAATGGAGCCTGGCTCATCCAGGATCAACCCATACAGTGAAACAAACATAACTGATACTTGATCTATTAGAATTTCCACAAAGACCCATCTCCCAACTTCTTCTGAAAATGAAGAAACTATGCTACCCATGAACCTTTTGCTGGCCAATATAGCCATCCCTCTAAGGGCTGCCAAAGCACAGGGAAGTTGCAACAGTTGGATGGGGTCCCATGTAAAAAACTTGCCCTTGCTAATGTGATTCAACTGAAGAAACACTATAGATGGCATTTGTTCTTCCAGCCAGCTCAAGATTGTTTTTCGATTCCTTGAATTATTGAGAAAATTAACATTCATAGTTACAAAACTGAATTTAAACATGCTTGCAGAATTCAATTTCTAATGGGATATTCCTGATCCCTCCTGTGATTTATCTTTCTCAGCCTGCTTATACATCAACCTCCCTTTAAAGAAAGTTAATTTATCTTTCTGGAATCATGACGTTTCTACCCCAGCCTGCCATTCTGCCCGACAATCAAGCTCCTCCCAACCCACCTACCTCTTCCTACTATCACCTGTCACCCCCTTCACCAAGCCCTGCCAAACCCCCAGCTCCTTCCCCCCTTATATCCTTTCTGCTAGCCACCTCCCCTTAGTGAAGACCCACCCTAGCCTCACCAAGGACACCCCCCTTCCCATATGTGGTGAGCTGGAATGCACCCTGTGGTTAGCAATGCGTGGAGTTCCAATGTCCTACCTTTTTACGTTTTACCTTTACCATGAGCCTTACTACAATCCTTAGAGAGCGCTATATAACATATCTGAGATTCCTGTGCAAATAGCTTCTGTTCAAGTGTGGTTAAGTTCAGTTCTAATACTTATGATAACATTATTTAAGTAATCCTATAGATCATAGAACATTCTCCCATTCAAATCCAGGTCAAATCTACCGCAATCATTTCTGACAACTCCAATATTAGCGTTATTACAAATGTATAATGAGATTTGTTTACTTCTGCATCTCCATCATTTCCCCTGAAAACATTTCTGCAATTATTTGACGAAAAAGCTGACCCGTATCAATGGTTGTTAAGGCTTTGACTGTTCCTTTTGCAAGTATTTTTAATGTAGCAAGCTGGACCAGGCTCGCCTGAGCACCCATAGACTAAAAAGTGGGAATCATCTATTTAAATGGTCTCTATTTCCTAGATGACTTGTACAACATGTCCGAGAAGATATGGAAGATGAACCTATTCAGGGCCTAATATTCCTTGTGTTTTACAGATTTTGTCAATATTTTCTCCTTTACCCTATAGTTTCAGATTTCATCTCAAATTTGATTGCTGTTACTTATTTTCCTGGTTCTCTGGTCGAACTTGAAGCAATTTCTTTTGGAAATGAGGGGTTTGTTGTACCAATGTGCACGTGTACCTTTCCAGTATGAATTCCTTTGTTGAAGGTCAAGTATTTGGTTTGCCAAGATATAAATTTTTTCTTCGAGGCCTGGGAGCTGTACACCCATGGCTATTGAGAATACTGCTTGGCTTGCTTTCAAATCTTTTAACTCCATCATGTTTGCTTGAAATAAAGAGATAGTTTGATTAGCAGTGGTCTGTGTTACATTATCCAGCATCTCATCTTGGCTTTGATTGTGCCCTTGGTTAGCTTCATGAAATGTTATAATGCTGGATATTTTTGCAACATTAGGCTGCCCAGGACTATTCTGATTGAGAGTCTGCAAAGTAGGCTCAAGCATGTGAAGGTTCCAAGAGCCATTTCCTGTTTGAGTTTGTGTTGTTGCAGATGTCCCTCCAGGCTTTTTCCGTGTTCATATTAACTGTGAGGAAACAGGCTTTTTTCAGGTTTACCGCCCACTTTTTGCCCCCATTTAGACAAGTAGGTACTGGTGTAATGGTTCTGAAATGCCATGAGCCCTGCTAAACAGGACTCAGTGCATGTGCTCTGACCCTTAAAATGGATACTGTTTGATTTGCTTATCCCCAGTTGACATAACCTGATTTACTTGTAAGTCCCTAGTATATGGTGCCATGGCTAACTAGGGCCTGTGAGTTGAGATGTCTTGTGTGGACTGCAGCACCAGTTGTGTACCCACGAATATGACAAGGAAAAACATGGCTTCTAGACGGCCACTGCATATTGGAAGGGCAGTTTAAAACTGCTTTCTCAACTTTGCCATTAAAGTAATGGTAAAGCACAAACCTTACTTTTTAATGCATGCTTGTCATCCCTATGGCAGGCTTAACAGGCCCTAATGCAGGATGCTGCATGTTGAAAAGTGGAACCTGTACTTTTACATGTTCACATTTACACACCTTTATTCGGGTATCAGCCATAAAAGGATAAAACATCGAAATAATCATCGTCATAAAATATTAAATAATTGTACAAATACTATAAAAAAAAGTAAAAAAAATTACATGAGTAATAAATAGTACTTCTAAAAAAATCTGAAAATACATCAGTTAACAACAGTCCTAGCGCTAAGAAGCCAATTGTTTCTATAGTTTGTGTCCTGCCCAAGCATTATCAATATCCCATGGGCTATCAGTAGAGGCTAGATAACCATTTTATAACAGTTAGCGACTGTAAAAAAAAAAAAAAAAAGGGAATGAAAAACTCAGTGAGTGGAAAAAAAAGGTCATTTAAGCTCTCACTTTGTGTAAATTAGCTGAAGATATATCCTAGGCATAATGTATATCCGGAGTCCATTAACTTGCAAGAGAGAGCTCCCATTTGCCATTTCAGGCACCATAAATTTAACTGTAGGGGTTTATCTGGGTTAGAACACCTAGAGCCTCAGGCCCGCCTTGTCTCTGATAAATGGAATTGCTTAAAGAAACCGGCTTATACCAAAAACAACAAATGGAATAGTACTAGATCTCAAGAATCTAGCCGCTTCGTTATAGTTTCTGATTCCTACGTTCCTGCAAATAGGTCGAATCCATTTTCTCCTTAGTTTGTCATAAGCTTTGCAGATTAAGAGAACGTGATCCGCCGTTTCAGAGGTCTCCATATTACACAACCCACATGTCGCCTCGTGTCGTTTCCCACTCTGGGGGCCCCATTTAGAAGTAAAAGCCCTGACCTGGAGAATCCCATATCGAAACTTCATAAATAGTACTTTTGCTCGCCTGGGTTGGATAGTATCTATCCATTCCTCAGCTCTCGGTATTGGTTTAATATCCAGGAAACTTGAGGTCAGTCTACCTAGGTCCTTGCTGTGGAGGGGGCTGATTAGAGAGAAGTCCCAATATGCTTGCTTTAATCGAATCTTAGATTGTGTTGTGAGTGTATGCGGTTCTTCCCAATAGGATTTCAGCCCTAAATTGTAGAACCAACACCTTATGTGGTGGAGCCACGGATGGAGATGGTCTTGTCCAGGTCCATGATCTCGATTAGTACTTGCCTATATTGGATCAGTTCAGGAGTTGTCCAAAGTCTACACCAGTAAAGCAATGGCCTCAGGGCTGCCAATTTACTTATTTGTTTCATATTAATATCATAAGTTAGAGGAATCAATGGAGTAGATGGAGCCAATCCCAATACCCCCCTCATGAAATTGTTTTCCTGGGTTACCAGCGGGGTTAAGTTTGTGATTCCCCAGAGCTCGGCACCATATAAGGCAGCAGCCTGTGCTTTGTACCTATAGATCTCAAATACTGGTGAAACTATCCTGGATCTTGAGCTTTTGTAATTTTTACTAATCGCCATGGAACTGTGGACTAAGGAGATTTCAGCTTTATTAACGTGCAGCGCCCATGACAGCTTGGCGTCCAACAATATCCCTAGATAGTTAAAGTTTTTTACTCGTTCCAATTCCTGCACTCTAGTCAGAATGTTTCTCTTGAATGCTTTATGGGGGTTGACGGTCAGATATTTAGTCTTATTTGTGTTTATTTCTAGTCCCTTCGAGCCACATTACTCACTAAATTTCCCTAGTAGCGTTTGCAAGCCCATGGGAGTTTGAGATATTAAGATGGTATTGTCTGCAAAAAGGAGGGCAGGAACTGGATCACCATTCAGTCTTGGAGAGTCATGGTTACTCTGTTTTAGGAACTCAACCAGATCATTAATATATAATGAAAAGAGAGTTGGGGCAAGCACACAACCCTGCCTCACCCCCCCTCTTGATGGGTACTGGGTCTGTCAACTCTCCCTTTGGACCCCACTGAACCTTTGCAAATGTGTTTTCGTGCAACCTCTCTAACTGGCACAGGAGACTCCCCGGCATGCCCTGTTTCTCTAAAGCAGCCCATAATGAGTCTCTTGGCACCAAATCAAAGGCCGCACGCAAATCCACGAAACAATATAGAGGTGGCCCTTCATTAATTTAGTGTATTTCCACATTATTGCCAGTAGCCTAAGGCCTGATCGATTGTACTTGCCTGCTGTCTAAATCCTGCTTGATATATAGTCAATATGCTGTTTTCTTCTATCCAGCAGCTCATTCTATTCAGCAACTGCCTAGCATAGATTTTTTTGCATAACATCAATGAGTCCGATTGGCCTATAATTCCCATGATCTTCCCTAGATCCTTTTTTATAGACTGGGATTATTTCTGCCCCTTTCCATGTCTCAGGCACTGGACCTCCCCTTGCTATAGCGTTGCTTAGTAGATTTATATAGGGTGCCCAAGTTTCTATACTATGTTTGAACAGATCCCCAGGGATCTTATCCAAACTGGGGGCTTTTCCTGGCTTGATCACTTTAATGGCAGTCACCGTCTCCTCCAGGCTGAATTGTATATCAGGTAGAATGCCCCAAGTAGCTAGAATTTTGTTGGTGGAGGAATAAAAGTCAAGGTTGGGGGGATCAGAATAAAGGTATGTAAAATGGTTAAACCCACGCTTTGGAGTCTATATGATGTTCTGTATTGAATATCCCCACTTTACTGCCGTGAGTAACTATTTTCCAGAAGGTCATTGCGTCATTACGTTTGGCTGCTTCCAGCAGATCTTGCCATTTTTGATCCTCCCAATTACTTTAGGCTGTAGCCAGTATTTTCTTATAGCTAGTCCTTGCCTGTTGTACAGCTAGTGGATTTTTTTGTTTTAGGGTCTCTATCAATATTGTTTTCCCCTCCCTGCATTTGATGGTATACCATGGACTGGATGGGGTGGTTTGCACCTTCTCCTTTTTATGCTTTTGCTGTATCTGTTTGGTTAGGTAAGGTCTTAGTGCAGTGCTCATTGACTGATGGATTGCCATAATGGGGATATCAATACAATTTTTATGAGCATGAGGCTCCAAAAGATCAGCATATATATTATAGATATTTGTCATAACACCCAAGTTGCCTAATATTGCTGGCCATTTTACAACCCTTCTATTATTGCTAAGAGTGGGTTGTAACTCCACCTTATCATGTTCTATATGTTCCAGATCCAGGAGGTGGCCCCTGAGTTCGATTATTAGCGGAAAATCCTTTTGTCTATTTTAAAAGCCACCAGTCTTTCCTTTGTACTTATGCTATGCATAATATAGTCTATTTTCGAGGTTGAATTGCCTCTCTGGAATGTATCCATATTAAGGCCTCCTTCACCCACTCTGCCATTACACGCCCTCAGTCCGTGCTTTATTGTGAGGCCCATAAGTTGCAGGGCGGCCACAGTACCAGGGACAGTTTTTTCTATTGTTAGATGGGGGATTGCTCTCGTTCGGTTTTAGTCTTCTGCTAAATGTTCAAGTCCAATTATAGGTTCATAGTTACAATTAAAATCGCCCCCTATCATAATAGTCTCTCCTACTGGAATCTTTTTGAGCAAGCCATCTAATAATTCTACTTCAGGTGACTCCAGATTTGTCCTTCTAGGCCTTATATACACATTGAACAGGTGGGATATCACCTTATTTTTATTTCCCAATACCAACTACAAAATATCCTCTGACTCTATGACTTGTGTACGTATCTCGATATTTAGTGAAATTTTCACCCATGCAACCAACCCCCCAGACGGCCTCCCTCTGGCTGCTGAAGTTGCTCTAATAAAAAAGGTTTTATATCCCAATTTGTGTGGTGGGTCCTTAAGCCAGGTCTCTTGGAAGAGACAAACATGATAATGATCGATGTAGTCCTGCCATTCAGGATTTATGAGCTTACTTTTAAGGCCCGCTACATTCCAGGAGATCATAGTGACTATTCCCCTTCCATTTAAGGTCGTGACGTTAGAAGTGGGGCTCAGGGATGTGGTCAATTCCTTCCTACGGGGCAAATACTCCCCTATACTCCCTACCCCGCTAGCATGATATTTATTCCCTTCATGGGGCTCAGCTACTGTTGAGTCCCCAATTGGTCCCACATGTGCCTGATCTAACTGGGTTAGTCAATCTACTGTTTCAAGATTGGAATCTCCATTTCTCATTTGCATTCCCCCATTATTATGTTTGACCCTCTGGACTATGGCTTTGGTAATGAATGGGTCCGGGCTAAATCTCATAACATTAATTTTGGGGGCAGTGGTTCTCTGTTCCATATCAATCATACCTTCAGTTAATCTTCCATCCCTAAATGTCAGTGCAAGAACGTCCTGCTTCCCCGTCTCTCCTGGCATTCTTTCTGCCCTCGTAATATCTGAGCGGATTATAGATAGGCAGTGTCTTTTGGACCTGATCCAGTGTATAAGCTTATTCTTTAAGGAATCCTCATCTTCTATGCTATTTTGGGCCAATTTCGGAACATTTAACAGATAAACAACATTGGTCCTAGTAGGACTCTTTCCCCCCTCAAAATAACGGCTCCATGTGGTGGGAGGGATACGATCATTATGTGCTAGGGAATAGGGCTTCGAGGTAGGTACCGCCTTTTCTTTTTGTAGCCCTGCTTCCAGGCGGGGTTCTCTTCGAAAGTTCCCTGTTTCTTGGCATAGAACTCCAGCCTTGCTTATAGAGTATTTCCCTCATTTACCCCTCTCATGCATCCCTGTGATCGATGTAAAATCTTGGCTATAACTGGCATAGGGATGGGGTGGGCATTCAAACTTTGAGGACGTGTGGATCTACCTTGTGCATGTAGTGGTGCTAAGGGGTTCTCCTTTTCACTCTGAGCTCTGTGGGTTCCCCTGTCCCCCCCCTTTTCCACAATATCTGATAAGGTTCTTACTTCGTGTTTTAACTCCCTAACTTCCTGGATTAAGCCAGAAAGTAGATCATAGAGATCTACTAGAGTTCTTGTTTTGTGCTTTAAATAATTCTCTAGTTCTTGATTGGGTAATGATATCTTCTCTCTAGCTGACTGTATTATTGGGATGATTTGATCTAGCTCATCCACAGATCCCCCCTCCTGTGCATTCTGTACTTTATTAGTAACGAGTTCTGCCAAGACTGCGTACTTGTTGGAGCACACAGCATCACTCTTCTGCATGTGGCCCTTCTTCCTGATACTATCTATGGTGCTTGGGTGTATGGCTCGAGTTATGGCATCTTTGGGGCTACCTGTCCTAATATCGGGCGATACCTTCCCCTCTTGCTGGCTAACACTCTCAGTCAGTTTATCTTTCTCTATTTCAGCTTTCTTTGTGTAGTAGGAGGTAATCTTTTTATCAGGACCTTCCCGGGGGGTAGCCCTATTGCTTAATAATGAGCTATAGTACAGTTCTCGCCTGCATTCCTAAGTTTTTTTGTGGATTTCTCCTTCCCCCTTGGGTTTTCTGATGCCTTGCGTTTTCCCATGTCTTTAGTCACCTATTTAATGCTTCGGCTCTACTGGAACCAGTTCCAGGCCTCAGGATTCTTGCCCTGATGGTGTTGGTTGAAGTGGCCTAAAGTGCCAGGCACGGATTACTTAATCCCTGAGGAGACTAGGAGGTAAAGTCCTTTTGAATACAGGTAGGTACTTTTGTTATTTTTGATTAAAGGGCCCGCCTCGAGAATGTCTGGTCCTGCTTGTCAATCTCCGCTGTGGGGTGGGAGTATCCCACGCGCTGGCTGTAAACTTGTTGAGTGAAGCCCTCCAAGTTATATCCAATTAGCTTTTGTGATAGAAAAATTTGGAGGAAGGTCTAGTGAAGGTAGGGCTGAATAACGAGTATTGGCTTCTCAGATTAAATGTGACAAATGTTAAGATTTAAGCTTTACTCTCTTAAATACAAGCAGGTCTCTTGCTGGAAAAGAGAAGGGGGGGCCCAGCCCAGCCTCCTCCGGGCTCTGGCGGGCAATATCGAGCACACTACATTATTAAAGGGGGACTTAGCCCCCACCCCGTCAGTATGGCTGGAATCCTCAGTAAAGTCCTTTTTTAGAAATAAGCGCCGACACAGTACCTTCAGGCAGCCATGGACTTATGAGCTGCCTAATCCAGACGTCTTTGGATGGATGTCAGGGGGGTGGCCCTGCCCTGCCTCTTCCTGGCAATGACGGGCAAGAACGGGCAAGGACGGGCAAGAACGGGCCCGCCCTTTGCCCGGGCGCCGCCCGCGCGCGTCCAGCGACTTCGGGAGCACAATTTAATTTTTAAAGGGCTCCTGCCCCAGAAAGCTGTTCCCCGGCACCTCCAACGCGCTTCCCGACATGGCGGGAGCGCAATTTAATTTTTAAAGGGCTCCTGCCCCAGAAAGCTGCTCCCCGGCACCTCCAACGCGCTTCCCGCGACGGCGGGAGAGCGATTTAATTTTTAAAGGGCTCCTGCCCTAGAAAGCTGCTCCCCGGCACCTCCAACGCGCTTCCCTTTTACATGTTCCACCAGTAAAACCCCTAAATTGTCATTTTTACAGTGGAAACGCTAGTAGCCTCTTTGGGAAGTACAGAGTTACAGGCTGCTACCCCAGCCTTGCTAACTTTCGAATAGGACTACTAAGGCTAGTACTGTTTAGTATCAAAACAATCAGTGCATTAAATCAGATTTAATGGTTAAATCAAATTTAATGTCACTGGTGGACAATGTGCAACTTTAGTAGTTGCTACTTCAGTTGCCCAAGGTTTCCAGTGCCAGTTTAGTGGTGTATACGGGGTTTTACCTGTAGACAGCTTACTGCCCTTCTGAGGAAACATGCTAATGACTCCCAGGAAAGGACACAATAGGGGCCTGCATGAGAGGGAGATGTTACCTCCCTCCTGCAGAAAGCCACACAGGTGTTAGCCCAAAAGGCAAACTTCGAAGGAGAAGCTGCCTTTGAGGGGCACGTGGCTAACACTGGAGAGAAAGGGGCCACCCTACTATATAGGCAGACAGGCTGGCACTGGGGAGAGGAGAAGCCAGTTGTCAAAGTGGTCTTTCCAGGGGTGTGTATCCCCTTGTTAGCCACGTTTGGGGTTTGGCTTGGGAGCTCTGTGTGTCGAAAGAGGGATCGCTCCTTGTTGGGAGTGGACACAATGGCACATCCTCGGGTAGCCAGATGCCACACTTCACAGGAATTGGTCATTATCAGAAGGGAGGGAGCATGGTAGCCCATTGGCTACCAACCACATCCTAGCTTGAGGGCATTTTCTGAAGATAAATATGGCACCCCTGACACCTACAACTCAGATCTTGACAAACTTAGAAGAAGAATCGAAGAAGGACTGTCCTGCAGCACTGAGGGACCAGCAAAGAGAGGTTGCACCAATGAGGACTGGACCTGCTGGCTAGCAAAGAGAGGGACTGTGCCTGCTGTGCCCTGCTGAAAGAGATGTCTCCAGAGCCGTTCAAGCCAAGAGAACTCCAAGGGTTAGCTTACTGGCTTCCTGATCACAGCACAGGGACATAACAGCTGAAGAAGCCTGCTGGGGCAAATTGGTAGCCCAACTTCTTCAATCTGCCACCACTGCCGCTGTGCAGCACTGAGGACTAGATTCCGATGCACAGAGTTGCACCCAAGTTTGCAGAGCCTGGGAGTGCTGTTGGAGAGTTGCTGGGACCTTCAGAAGGTGAGTTATTGACGCAGGAAGGCCTGGCTTGTGACCACGACAACAGACGACTGGTAGCCCACTGGCAAATGGACTAGCTAGATCTGAGAGGATTTTGTGGGGCAACCATGCAACCAGCACCCCCTCACCTTCTTCATGGACCACGGAATCCCTCCAAAAAGACCTCAGTTGACCTTATCAAAATCACAGCATCCTGACAGCATCTTCAGCAGGGCCGGCTGTAGCGCTGCAATCTTTTTTGCCCTCCGCCCCTTGACCTCCTCCTTGGACTCCGTCAGTACCACCCAGCAAAAGTAACCCTCATCCCTCCATAGCCCCTCTCTCTGGATTAGTAAAGCTGGCTTTACTAATCCACTCAACTAACCACCTAAAATACAGATCTGTTCTTTGCAGGAAGCACATTAACCCTCTCTGCTACTTTATGGCAAGTCAAAACTGCCACTGGACAGAACTCCCTTCTCTCTCGCAGGAACAATCACAAGAGGTATTGTGACATTTTAATTGCTGCCTGAAAGCCGGACGCACAAGGAACTTTGAAGCATGTGCTTTTACTTCGTATGTTAGTTGCTAAGTCCTTGCTAAACACAGCACCCTTCACCACCTCTCTGAGGTCAGTGCCACTCTTCTAGATTAGCAACAAAGTGCGCCTGCACCGGTTGCAGGTCCTGATCGTCAGCATCCTTCATCCCTTTCATCAGGAGCACTCCTTAGCAATTGATTGCAATGCGGATAAAATGTGTGGATCAGCTGAAGGACTGCGTTCCCTGTGAAGGTAACTGTTCTTGAGGGCCTTTCTGGTCCCCACGACTAGCTCCCTGCTGAAGTTAGTCACCCAAGTACTTCTAACCGACCGCTTTGACACTTACCTAAGCTTTCTTTGAAAAGGTTTCCAAATGTCCCACTCGTTGACTTTGCCAAGACTTGTTTGCAATTGAGTGAATTTGTTTGGAATCATTATTGAGTGTAAAATCTTTATCTCTAGCACCCTTTGGTGGATATTTTTAATTCTAGTGTTCTTATAGAAATAGTCTATTTTTCTTCATTGGTGTCAAATTTGAGTGCTGTGTCAACTTCTTCTTCAATTGTTTTGGTGCTTTACACTTGTTACTCTGTGTAAACCTTACTGCTAAGTGTCACAGCTACCCAGGAATGAATGGAGGGCGTGCCAAACCACAAAGAAGGGTCCTGAAGGGGTTGGTAAGGGTATTACATGGTGAGGTTGCACAACCACACCATGTAATACACCCCATTTCCTGACATTAAACCTCATATTAATACTGTTAACTTGATCATTGCTGCAATTCAACCTTGTGTCCAGGGTGGGGCTTAAGCTTGGCTATGAAGGATAGCTCTTAATTGTTGAGCTTGCCCATTCTATATTGGTCATCCAATGAAGCAGTTTGTATTCCCTATGCTAGATCTTCTCAACTCTGCTTCTGAGCAGATTACGGAATTTCTATTGCTACTTTCACCGTGTTGCTGAGAAATATTTTCAGGGGCCCTGCCGGGCTCCCATGCTTGGATTGTTTCCCCAGCCAAAATTTACTTTCTTGTCCCTTCCGAATTGTTCAACAAACTTACCAAGCATATTGCTAAAGCTCCTGGACCCCCTTTAGACACTGCAGATAGATTTCACCTACGGCTTAGTATTTTGATTGGGTTCTGCTCAAGAGCTGAAAGTTCTAGTCCCACTGCCCACCCACTTTGTTTTGAGTCTGAAAATTAATAACTGAATCTATGACATTAGCAGAGAATGCATCTTTCTCCTTAGGTTTCGCAACAAGGGCCTGTCTGAACCTCAGGAGGTGCAATCTTCTTAAAAGAAAGTTGGAGTTGGCCATTTTTAGGGTCGAGCGCGGGCAAGTGTTCTGGACCATGTTGTAATCTCTCTGTGGGCTTCTAACCACACCTATGTCATACCTGTCACTTTCAATAGTTCGTGGGCTTGCCTTTTAAAAATCAGTTGATTCCATTTGTGAAAGGAATGCATAGGTTATGCCTTTCCCATTGTTCAGCCCTCCTTGAGCGCACCGGTAAACTACTGAAAACACGAGGCTCTGTGTTTTCATCTGGTTTCTGGACTACTTTATCTTGTCATTTCCTGCGCAGTGCGATCTCGCTGGGCAGAAGTCGAGCGCTTTGCATGACATGGACCCTATTACATGGATAATTGCACTTTTGATGGTTACATGGATAATTGCACTTTTGCCGGTTACATGGATAATTGCACTTTTGCTGATAAGTTCGCTGTAAGCGAACCTCTGTTTCCTTTTCTGTGTCTTCTTCACGATCATGGCGACCATCGGCTCGCATATGTCAAACTGCTTTACTTTTGCATTATTAGTTTATGTGGCAAGAAAAGTCCAGTTAGGAGTTTACAACGCTAATAGCTCTAACGTGAGCAAACGCGAGACCCGTCGCATTGCAAATGCTTGTTGCTTTTTGTTGCTGGATAGCCAAGCCATTTCCTAAAGGCAGACGGGGTAGCTTTGGCCTTCACTTTCAGCATCAGTTAACGTTGATTAAACTCTGAATCAATAACAGTTAAAGGTTGTTACCAAAAAGATGCTATCGCCGGGTGGTTGTGTACTGTGAGCTCTTATCAAGCGTATTCAACTTTCCTTTTTCCCTTATGACTTTCAAAATTCATAATCCGAATCGCATTTAAAAATACCCATGAGCTCTAGCGCTTTCACCCCCTCCTGCTGCCTCTTACCTGAAGGCTTTTGAAATTTCAGTTTCTGGCACCATAGTTGTGATGACAGTGGAGCTATATATAGCAAGCCGGCTTTTACCCGCTAAATAAAAATAGATGGGCTAGGCTGTGCAGGCAGTATTTGTGCCTTAAATACCGGGTTTTGGGTGCGGACATTCCTGCGTCATCCCTATTCCTGCCGTGGGTTGTCCCTTCTGTTGATCTTTTGTCCTGGAATGCTCTAGCCGCTTCCTCCACTGAGAGCCTCAACACATTAGGCATGCTCCTTAAAGGCCCACGCAATTGTAAGTAAGCGTCAGGCACCAGTCTGTTTTAATGAATCTCTTGCCTCTGGTCACATGCCATAAACCTGGTCAGGTGCAGGAGCTGGAAGAGGCTGATCTCAACAGAAAAAAAAAACGTCGGGTCAAGGTGGGCCTCTGTCACTTGCACAAAGGCGTGGCCTCCCCACACGCAATGCATCATATGGCTGCGTTCGTCACTGCCCTTCCCTCCATATCTGTACCTATCAAGAAATTGTTGGAACTCACCTTCCTGACAGGCAGTGCTTAATTTGTAAATAAAGAGTTGCCGGTGCTCAAAGCCTTTCTCTTAAACACGAGACTGCTGTAATTAAATGTGCCAGCACTGAATAATGAGGCAGCATAATCCTGAAGCCATCTCGGGCCTCTTCAATCCATTTACGGCCACCCCCGCCCCTTCAGCAATTAAAATGTGGGCCGTGTTTATTGATAGAGTGAATAAAGTAGTATGATTTCTCTTGCTACTGTCCAAAGGAAGAGAAAGAAAGGTGTAAATGTAGTGTCGCCAAATCTTAAAGGAAGATTGTAAAGGACTGTGTGTGTAGACATGCTTAGTTCAACATTCTGAAAGTATAAACATGGCACACTTGGTGCACATGTGCTTCAAATGATCTGATGGTAGATGGTGTCCTCAAATCTAAACAAGTTTTCTTTTAATGTTATTGCCACACACTCCATAATGAAAGATAATGGGATCATATATTCATCTTCGTGCTGGTACATTTTGCACAGCTCATAAGGTTGTTTTCTGTGGGACGCTCGTGTAGAGATTTTACATTTGAGCTCATCATCAACTCCGTATACATGGTCAAAATATAAGTATTTTAGTAGATTAAGGACTGCTTTGGTATGAGGTATAAAGGTATCTTGGTTACTCGAAACCAAAAAAACAAAATCACTCTAAATAGAAATAGGTTCCAAAATAGTCCCAAACATAGAAACTGTAGGTCTGCCCAGAGAAGGTCATCTTGATTTACATATTTTTGTAGTGTATGTAATCAGAGAATCTTTGGGTATCCGTGACTACAAATTCTGCCATATGTTTTGTAATTCAACTCTAATTTTTCTGCCTTAACTAAAATAGATCTGATATTTGTATAGATTCTGTTGCTAGGGTCTTGAGTTAATACATTAGCACTCGCCTGGAACCACAACAGTGTCCCCTATGCCAGGAGAGTTAAAGATCATTGTGGTAAATTGTTAAAATGTGGGTGGATTAGTGTTCAATTTCCCCAAGGTCTTTTAGGAGCACCTGTTTAACTATCTGTGGCAACCCTGAAACATTATCTTATCTTTCTGTGACCTGAGCTCTGATTCACTGTTATTTCACCTCCTCCCAACAAATGATGAAAAAAGGAAGCATCAAGAATGAGTCAATCAACAAAGGCGTCTAACATTGCTGGAGAACGCTAGAGAGAAGTGTGCACGAACCAATCCCTTATCTAGCAAGACAGATCTTAGAACTGTGATCAATTCATTCTTTCTGCATGGAGTCATACAAGAACCCTAAAAACGTGCCACATGTACACCACTTGTTAAAAACAAATAAATCACACCTAAAAATCTTGACAAGTACTAGCCTATCTCCAACCTACAATACCCTATCAAGACCATGGTAAGAAAGGATACAAGACCGATTTAAGAATACATTGAAATGAATATCATCATTCTTAACAACCTACCTGAATTCAGGCTAGCAGTAGGTGCCACAAGAACCCTAGCCAATATCAGAGAAAAGCTGAGGGGCATCCATTCTGTTGAGCAGACTCAAATATTTGACCTGAATGGCTCGCTCTTCTTTGGACTGGATCTCATCAGTCCCCAAATAAACCAGTAAGTTCAAATTAGGACCATGGAACATTTACCTCAGAAAGTGTCATAGGTCGTATGCGCCATGGGTCATTCCTATCACATCCTGCCCCTGAACATATATTAGCAAGCAGCGAATCTGAATGACACAGTTTCCCGTACCCGAATAAAAGCCAAAACAGAAAGGATGACATTGAATAGACATCTCACTGCCATTTCAGTGGCTGTTGAATTAGAAGAATTAGAATTGCAATGCACTGAAATTTAGAACATGGGAGACATATTATACTCTGAACTCTTCTTCGCTCCTCGGGTCAATGCAGTGATTAAGTGCATCAATGTGCAACTCTCTCAACTCTGGAAAATCCTTCCAAGTGCTGAAATGACCAACAGGTGGAATTGACAGGCGCCTGTGCTGCAGCCTGCTTAAACTACCGTCATATAATTGAAAGGGAGCACCCACATAAATGTGGCTGGGTCTGCAGTAGTGCAAGAATCTTAAACCAGCCTTGAAACCTTACACTAGCAAGCAGTAGATGCAAAAACAAAGTTCAATGTACCATATACAAGGCTTATTGGGGCACAGGCCCAGGATACTTGGACACTGGCCATACAGTATGAAGGCCATGATGTTTTCATATTTACTGAGGGTTATGTTTAGTTTTTCAGACTTAATATGTAAGGTTCAACAGGTAAAACCTTTTTATTGACGATTTATGAACTGCTATGAAGTTGAGAGATGTATTTCTTTTGATTGTTTTTAGCTATCTATTATTATGTTATGTTTTCTTGCTTTGTCTTTTATGATCATCTTAGAAATGATCGAATAAAGAGTAATTAACTGATTGATTGAACCCAAAGTTAACATAATTTACCTTAGGTAATAATATTTCCCATATATACATACTCTTCCCACAAACTTCTGACCTTATGACTACTTCTTCAAGGCTTCAGGCTGACCTGCAAACCTTTTATCCCCAGTAATGACTTCAGTGCTGCCAGGTAGCTCCAAATGGCTCCTGGTGCAGCTCTGCTTCCAGACACAACTTCACCAGGCTGCTCTGGGTGCCAAACCGGGTGCTGACGTGAGTCCCAGAAATCTTTTAAGCTTCTCATTGAGATGTGCATAGAGGTGCTGAGACACTACAGTACACCACTGCAGCGACAAACAGCACACAGAGTACATGGGGATCTTATTAATCACAATACTTTATCAAAGAGGAGAGGGGCAGAGAGAAATCTGCAGAAAGATTATGTACCCAATTCAAATATAAGTGATGAATGTAAGTAACTTTGTTCTGAGGTATACATCTCTGTGCATATTTCTCAATTTATAAGTGAGTCCCAAAGCAGTACCTCCCTTTTAGGTGGAAATGAGTAGTACCATCCCACCTGGCTGTCTGGCAGATATCCACAACTGGGACATCTCTAGAAAAAGCCTTAGAAACAGCCATGAACTTGGTGGAATGACAAAGAAGGCCTTCTGGAGGGTCTTTATAAGCTAAACCATAGCAGAATATGAATTGGAGGACAGCCTAACATGAGATGGTGGCTCTAGTCACCACCTTAACCCTTCTTTGCTCTAGCAAGCTCATAAAAAGCTGATCAGCCACTTGGTGCTATCAACTGCGGTCAATGTAGTAGGATATCAGATGCTTTTTGTCTAGTTAATACAGTTCATTCTCCTTGGGTAGATGTGAGGGTGAAGAAAGCAGGAAGAGTGATAGACTGGGCCGTATGAAAGTCTGAAAACATATTGGGTAAGAATGATGAGTAGGTGCAAAAGCCAAATTATCTGGATAGAAAACGTATAAGGAAAGGTGAACTGGAAGGATTCAAAGTTCTTCAATCCTGTGAGCAGACGCAATTGACACTAGCGGAGCTGTTTTTGAAGTTGAAATGCAATCAAGAAAGTCAAAACAGGTTCAAATCCCACTGAGGTACAATAAACAGAACATTGGAACAAGTACAGCAAATCTTTCAGAAAACGCATCACCAGAAGCGATTTAAACAGGTAACAATAATCCGTAAGGAGCTTAAGCGCAGACAGAATGGCTATGTAGACCTTAACCATTGCTAGGGTGATCAGATTTTGAGAACCAAAAACTGGGACATTTTGTAAAAACAGAAGGAGGACTACAATTTTACATCAACAGAGTGGCGTGGAATGACAGCTCTCGTCAACAAAGGAACACAGAAGAGGCAGTAATAGAATAAATAAAATGTATTTTTTTAAACAAGCATCACAACTGTTAATTATTATAACAGCTGCTACCAGCAAAGCGTTAGAACATCCAAAAAAGTGCTTCTCACAGTCTTCTGTCGACCCCCTCTAGAAACTGGGACATGAGCCAAATCTGCTCAAATATGCCGGGTCAGCTGGTGAAAAATAGGGACTGTCCCGGCAAATCCAGGACACCCAGTCACCCTAACCACTGCCCCCTCCTGACCCTGAATGCAAGGGACAATGCAAATCCAAAGACATAGTCCTGGTGAGACTTAAAAAGATCAATGCCTTCCGACTCGCACCATTTTAAACATCTGTTACAGCGGCCTATGCAGATAGATTTGGTGGCAGGAGTCTAGCAGATAGCCCAATGTTTGAAATCCTATGTGGAGGAGGTCTTCACAAGGGAGTATACAGCACCATCTGCAATAAAAGCCATACTATTGGTGGAAGTTAGATAGTAGTTATTGACCTTGATGGTAAAGTCTAGGTCATAAAGAAGAGGAGTCGTCCACTGAAAATATTCCTGGACCAGCATTGGGGATTCTGCTTTCACCAGTCAACTGACCAAGTCTGGAAATAAATGGACTCCTGACATCTACATCTGGATTGCTGTGTTGGGGGTTAGACTCAGAGTTCAGACAGTATCCATCCTTTACTTGAAGCATTCCAAGGAACAAACTGCTTTCTCTACAAATATCTGTTGTGCATCACAGGGCATGTCCATAACATTAGCTTAGGAATCCCCCACAAATCCAGTGGAACGCTTCCAAGTATGTCGCAATAGCATGACCGCCACACTCAAGTATGGGGCCCTGTGTCTGCAGGGTCAAAACCACATTTAGTAACTGTTTAAATGCAGCCAGTTCATCACTCACCAGGTCTGAGAATGGCTTCTTCGTGTCCGCTGGCAGGCTGATGAACATTACATATACCCCATAAACCATAGCAACACAAACAAAGACGCTGGCAGCTTGGCTTTCAGCTTAGCTAATGCCAACAGAGGTACACACATTGATATCCAAAGAATCAAGTTGCTTGGACTCTCTGTATGGAACAGGTTTCTGAAAAAAAAACATGTGGGTTCTGCTTTGAGGTCAATGTCAGAACCACAAGATGGATGGGAGGACAAAATGACTGGATCACTCAGAGCCAGCCTATGGTACCTTGTGATATGTTCATGGACTAATGAGGACGAAAAAGGTTTTCTTTCTTTCTTTCTTTCTTTCTTTCTTTCTTTCTTTCATGAAGCCATTAATGGGGTCTAGGATAGCCTTTTGTAACGAAATAAGGGTTCTGCAGAAACTGTGGTATCTTGCAGAGTTTCATTCAGAATGTTTGACCTCAGATCTGCATAAGGCAAAGTCAGTCACCCGAAAAACTATTTTGAAAGACAAGACCTCATCCAAGGCTGGGCCAGAGGCATAGGAAATGCCCCCTTCTGGAGAAGTATACAGGCCACTGGCTCAGTGTAAAGTCAAATAACTGCAGTATTATAGGGAGCTGGGGGTAATTTGCTAAGTCATCATCCTCTGTACATCTGCAGTGCAATTCATCACTAAGGCAGCAGAACAAAAAATCCTCTCAAAGAGGGCAAACCACTGAGTCTTAGGTAAAGGTTCCCATAGTGGCATATCCTTGAAGTTAGCACTAACTTATTTCCTTGCCACATGGGTGATGCTTTCCACTATCAACTTTATGGCTAGTGCCAGAGCTGACTAGGTGGGCGGTGACACTATCAATTTCAGGGCTGGAGCTGAGGAAGGCCATGAATTAATGGCAGAGAGTGCGTTGTTTAGTTTTGGCTTTGCCTTAGATGCCAGGTCTAAAGCTCGTGAAAGCACAATTTGGGGAGGCATCTGAGCTGCTGGAGCCAACAAATCCTCAGGAAAGGCATGCTCTCTTGCGTAGTAGCCAGGTGTGTCTTGTGGGCTTTCAGAAACGTTCTAGCACAGCTAGCCTGAAGGCCTCAATCTGCACAAGGATGGTCAAAGCACTGGGAAACTCTTGGCTTTGCTTCTTGTGCACCGGGATTCTCCTGATACAGAAGAGAGTCTGACATCAGCGAATGGCATTATGACTCCAAACGATCCCTTCAGCTTGAACTCTTCAGCGAGGAAGAAAAACACTGAACATTCTCTGAAGGTCATTTACCTTTTAGAGAGGAAGTACACTTGAGGAGGTGGTGGGGACTAGCTGGGAGTCTTCCTGCAAGCCTTAGACAAAAATAACTTGGTCTCCTGCTCCCGAATGGTCTTTAGGTGCATGGAGGTGCACGAGTTATAGGCCATTGCATATCACATGTAGTCAAAGTAGAGATCCGAAAGATCATCATCTCGCTCCATCCTTTCCAAGGCTAAAAACCTGGAGATGCAATTGGAGCTACACGACTTTAGAGATTCATTGCTGAGAAAAAAGGTTTTCCTGGCCATTCTGAAACCTGGAAGGAGTATTCATAAAGTGAGGAATCTGCAGGAAGATGTAGGAATCCGAAAAAGACCTGTGATCAGCATGACTAGCATTATCTCAAATCACAATCATAAACATTCTCTGTGGGATTCAATGAATCCAGGCATTCAGGGAGGAACAAAACAGCAACCTATGCGAGACAGGCTGGCTGAAAAACGCATGGTTCTAGCAGGCATTCAACTAAATATCCCACCACAGAGGGTAGGTGAAAGAAGAATATTGGACTGAGACTGTTCCTATGCCAAGAAGTAACAGGAAGGAGGTGCACACCTCTACAAACATTCTAAATAAATACAAATTGGTAGATTAAGTAACAGGAGCCTGCTTGACTAAACCTTCAGCTATATGCAAATTATGGAAAGAATGCACAGCTAGACCCAACGTAGCAGCTTTAAACTGCAAGCCAACCACAATTCTTAATGAAGGGAAACAAGACTACTCATTGAGATTTCAACACCTGGCTGAATATATGAGAGCCAGGAGTGATTGAAATAAATGTCAAGGTCCTTGAAAGATGACAGGACCTCCTGCTTGGTTAAGTTATGTTAGTCCAGGCAGAGAATTTGGATACTCATTCTAAATTAGGTTGACCAACTGATATTCATGTCTAAAGGTCGTATTATCAGATGACTATACTAGTATATACTTAAACAGGGCATGGGTTTTCCCCTTTTTAAAATGTCAAATGATTGGCATTCAAAAGGCATTTATCTATTGTAGAGGTCTGATAATGCATTTAGTGAATAATGAGGGGCTGCCCTGCAACCAATGAGTAGGAATGGTTGTGGTTACTGGATCTTGAGGGCTCTAATGCAGGTAATGTCTGTGGCTCAACAGGACATCTTTTAGGATAGGCATACTTCCAGACATGGTGTATAATGGAAGCAGACTGTCCTTGGGCATCCTGATTTTGTAATATGCTGAGACCTGTTGAATCTTCATCTACACGTTCTATGGCAAGACGTTTTTTTAATCAATAAATTCTTGCCTTTAGCATTAATCTCTGCAAAGGAAATCCCAAATTAACATTGACTAACACCAATGTTTTCTCTCTTTTTTCTTCTTTTAAACTGTTTTTTTTTTTAGTATAAAACCTTTCCTTTGAAGGTGCTTAGTGAAATGGTGTAAGCACTGCAGCAAGAGACTTGCACGCATGTGTTTACTAGAAATAACTCATAATATAACCCAAGTCAACTCTGTGGGCCAATTCTTCATCAAATCCCTTGGTCCATTTAACCGTATCAGCCCTCCCAAGCTTTTATGTTTAAAGTTGCGATGGGTGTCTCTTTACTGCATGTTCCTTTTTCCTCACGAGCCACAAGGTGTAGCCTGAGTTTCTGGCACCTCATTAATCCATGTGGCTTTTGAGTACACAAGTCTTGCGGAGACAAGGTTGACTTCTGCCATTTAGCGACATACTGGTTAGATTTTAATTGGTTTCTGATGTTATGGCCCTCTGGTGCCTGGCCTACTGAAGGATTAGCTTGTGGTGTGATGTGATGTGATTTGCAACTGGCCCACCCTTTGGGCCTTCTAGTGCTGCAGGCCTTCACAGCTCAGTCAATTTCTACCCTCACACCATTTGTTCAAGATAAGTTAGCCGTTGGGGTAGAAGTCTCTCCTTTGCAGGTCCTTTCGATGTCTATTTTAGAGAGCGGCTAACCCCAGCTAAACCGCCAAGCCTGGCCAACCTTTGATATTTGAGCCTATATTTGAGTAGCATGACGCGGCCTATAGGAAATCTTTAGCCCCCAGCCCAAACAGTGTGAAAGCAGCACATGATTAAGCAGCTCCTTCAAGGATCAATCATTACCACAATAACATCACTGTGATGGGCACAAATATCACATCACCACAGTGTATTTTGGTATAGTACAGTGACTTATGGGTCCAATATCCTGGACTTAAGGTAAGTACTTGGCAAGGTTCAGGACCACACCAACAGGTCACACCGGGCGGCACTGGGGCTGCCGGGTGCAGAGGTGTAGTATGGCGTAGGGCGCCCAATGTTACTCAATGGGGATCGGTCCAGTTGAAGAGAGACTGCAGGTGTGGACTGGGAGTCCAGTCGGGGTGAACCAACAAGTGGGATAAAATCTTGAGATGCTCAGGGTGGTGGGGACACCTTAAGGTCCTCTTCTACACGGGCCAAGGGCATCGGATGCAGAGGTGTCTTGAGGTGTTTGGTTTTTCTCAATCAGAGGACTCGCAGTTGAAAGAGGCCTGCAGGCTGAGGATGCATCGTTGAGTCCTCTGAGGACAAGTCCAAGGAGGGCTTTGTCTTTGGAAGGCAGGGGGCCACGCAGATGCCGTTGGTCCACTTCAACTTGGACTAGGCAGCACGAGTACAGTGGTGCTCTCAGGTGTCGGGTTTTTAGTGGTCCAGAGTCCTAGCAGTTCTTTTGGGGTGCCTGCAAGATTCCTGGGACTTTGTTGAAGGCAGACTGTCCGCCAAAGCTTTTGGAGGCACAACAGCTTGCAGGATGAGTCAACTTTGGCGCAAATCAGCAGGAACATCAGGCTGGCTGTAGGAGGCTGGCCCAGTTTATGGTGCACACCTATGGCTGGCACCCTATACTGAGCCCAAGCAATCCTTTAGTGATAATGAAAAGGTGTCTAGATAGCAGAAGCTCTCCAGGGTAGCAGAGGCGAGCAGCTAAAGCTTATCCAGCAGGAATGTAAAGCACTTCCAATACCGCAGTAGTCAGACAGTAACTTACTGACAAGAAAGAACCATACAAGTGTTGCATAAATAAAAGACACTTTATTACAGCACTAGTACTAAACTGGCATTGGTATTACACACAATACACACATAAAATAACCATCAGAAATGGCTTAAATATATACAGGGGTTGTGTTCTCCTGTCTTGGTCTTGTCGCCACTTTTTTTGTTGAGGCTGGTAACAGGAGTGTGGCCCTGTGGTGAATTCTGTAGGTTTGTACGTGCATCTGGGAGCAGAACTCCTATAAAAAGATGGCTGTTCAATGATGCCACAAGGATGCCAATGGGAAGTGCCTGGCTTTGGCAGTCTTTGTCACTTCATGGGCCTTGCCTGTCTGTGCGATTTTGATTTTACTATGCTGTGGTCTTGGGTATAACACCACAAGGCATGGGTTGGGCTCGAGCCTGAGTGCCCTTGTAGCTTGAGTGATGTACAGAGGTCTTGGATGAGAGGCAGCCTGTCACAAATTGATTCTGCAGTCTATGATTTCTCTTGTAAATGGGTTTACATGTCACGCACAAGAGCGATGACAACCGATTTACAGATAGACAAAAATACACTTGGACTGCTTATCACCCCATCAACGTTTATACCACATGTGGAAAAGTTCAAAAGGGTATCTTTCCGCAACCACGTTAATATATATGATGCAGCACAAATCCAGAAAAAACCCAATGGAGGAAACACTTAAGACAAGAAAGACTAACCCAAATGTTCTACAGTGTTCTCGGGTCAAGTGGAAAATGAAAATTTGGGACTGGGCTTTTACAGGGCATTGAAGGTGCTGAAAGGGTGATGGTCTTAAACTTAAGCACCCACATGCACGTGTAGTCTCTGCATTTTGTAAATGCCTTAATTTCTTTTTCTAATTTGAAAACACTAGTTTCCTAAATAGGCCTTAAAGAATTCCGGGAGACCACTGGATCCATGTGAATTTCCCATCGATGATTCATTGCTGTGAAGGTTACAAAATGGCCAAAATAGGATTAAGTCAAAAAGAACCTTTTTATTTTAACTCGCAAATACCTTGAACTAATAAATAATCAATGATGATTTACTCTGAGAGCTAAGTATTCCCACCAGTAACTTAAATTCTTTGGTGTCCCGAACCTCGCTAGGAGAAAAATCTCAATGGGTCGCTATAGGAGCACACGCATGTGCAAAGACTTCGTATTTGACACTAGGATAAACCATCTGCAAAGCACTTCCACAAACTGTAACAAGAAATTTACTAAAGTAATTCAAAAATGTCAACAAAAACAAACTCCAAATAGTGAAGCAATGAGGTGACCTACCTTGTATGCTGGGCTGGTCTCCTTGACCGTCAGGATCGGGCGTTTTGATAATTACACCAGTTTCCTCTGCAAGAAATAAAAGTTTCAATATATTTTGCACACAATGTCGTATGACTACACCAAACACAAACCTCACTGATAAATCTTTTAGTAAACAATCCTCAGCCCACTTAGTCATAACACACTCACTCCTGCATCAAACCTTCAAACATCCCCCCATCCGATCCCTTGATTAGCTCAAAACAAAATACTAGTAATTCCTCCTTTAATAGACGTAAACAAGAGCATTAACAAGCATTGTATTTGTCTCTGTGGAAGAGTAGTGGTGGAGCTAATCAGCCCCCTCCTGGCATCCCATGTTCAACGATCCTCGCCTCCTACAGAAACTTCAGCTACATAATATTTAGAAGAATAAGAGATGTCGATAGTACATCAAATGTCTGTGCAAACACAGGCCTGATTTCTAATCACACAAAACCATAACTCAACCACAGATTAAAGCCTTTGTGGAAAAACATGTAATTCATGGAAATTAAGCATCGGAACACTCGGATTACTGAGTGGCTTTGTAATGAATCTCCCAATTCGAGGGGCACAGATTTCTTTGGCCCCAAGAATATTTGACTAATTGCACCGCTACTGCGATCAGCAAAAAGAACAAGCATTTGCAATGCAATGGGTCTAGCATTTGCTTGAGTTAGAGTTATTGGTCGTTGTAAGTGTATAACTGGACTTTTTTTGCCTAGTAAATAGGTCAACTCTGCCTCATAATTTGGACTTTTCCTGCCACATAATTCCAGTGGCCCTGCATATGACTAAAGCACTTCCATTTACGTTCTTCCTCTATCTGCAGCCAAATGTTGTCATTTAGCATCCTAATTTAAATCTGCCATGATAATTTCAACAGAATACCACTTTCACCACCCCACCATCAGAGTTGCTGGCTAGCTAACACAATTCTCAATAACAGCACAAGACAGCCACGGAGGAGTAACTAGAGAAATAAACTAGAAGGGTCACCCAAACATATTAAGAGTGTTCAACCAGTCATAGTGTAATAAGGATGTTAAGTTGACTTGAATCATGGTCATACTTGCAATAACGAGAGATTAATAAAACATATGCAATTATCATATAAAACCAATAAAAACCTTTATCAGAAATTAACTTTTGGCATTTGACTGTAATGCTCAGAGCAGTCCCTACAGGACAGCACAATGAAAATAGCATTTGTAAGAAATATGGTCTTGTAACCATATAGTTTGCCGCTAGAGGGCATAACCACATGAAAATAAAACAGCAGAAAATAATGCAGTGTAACCATATATTTAGCCCCTGGAGGGCATAGCGTATTACACATTCGTAGGGCTAGCAGGCCTACTGTAATTAAATTACAAATAAGGCCTTTAAAACTCAAACTACTCCCAGCTGTGAAACAAAAGTTATATTTTTGCCCTCACCATCAGGGTGCAAAAAAAATCCTAACTCTTCTGCAGCACCACCCTTCAGTGCCTTTGAAGTAACTTCAAAGAGACTCATTATAGTTCTTTCTGTCTCATTTCAGAACTGAAGCAATTTCATTATTATATACAATGAAGCCATTACTGTTGCTTATTTGTCTTAGGAAACTAACAACCATTTAAACAGTCAAGGGTACTCCTGGCTTCCTGTACTTGTAATTGTACTTGTAATGTTGCTTGTTGTATTATACATATATCTGGAAGCAACGACAGAAAGAAGCAGCAAAATACCAGTGCGGCGGCACACTATGCTAAGCACTGCCCTTCATTACATCAGCCACGCCCCTTTAAGTGACCCCCAGTTTTGTTTTGATAAACTTCTTTATTGATTTTATTACTGCAACAACATGTCACATCTATGCCACTGATATACCACGATTGCACTATTCTCAGCAAAACTTCAACAGTTCATTCCCTTAACATATTACACACTCCCAGGAGTGGAGTAGGCGTCACAAAACCCCTCCATTTACCCCACACTTTATTATACTTGGCTGGGCACCCCGTCGGCTCTTAGATCAGCTTCTCCTGCTGGGTGCACCAGTCCACCCCCATCTCCACCAGATCAGTGTAGGGGTTTTCGGCGCTCTCCAATTAACAGCAATATCACACTTTGCTATCAGAAACGCTGTCCCCAGGAAGGTGCGGTCAGCCCTGTTGCTCCCCACTCCCTCAAGGACACCCAACAGAATTGGCATTGGGGCCATCTCCTCCTCCACGATCAACACAATGGAGAGTTCAGCGGTCGCCGCCTGCCAGTAACCCTCTACAAAGGGGCAAGCCCACACCATGTGGTAAATAATCTGCACTGAGCCGTGAACAGCGGGGCAGGTAGAGTGGGCCTGAAGACCCGCATTCTGCATTCTGTCAGGGGTAAGGTATGTAGTCTGTAAATAGTATGTCTGAACCAAACGAAGGCAAGAGCCTACAGTTTGGTTCCTCGAGGTCATCAAGGCATCCCATCAATCGTCCTCCTCCATCCCTCCCAGCTAACCCTTGCATCGCTCTCAGGCTCGTAAGCGGCCCCATTGTGTTAATGATCAGGGTACAATATATTTGGGACACCCCGCCCTTGCCCAGCCACTGGGCTAAACTTAGGGAAGACTGTGCCAGCCTGAATGTGGACCCCGAAGGTGTGTCAAAGTTGTAGGTATTTGTGGAATTGAGCATTTGGGAGAGAATACTTTTTTTGCAAGTCCTGAAAGGATAACATATAAGGGACCCCCCCCAGGCATCCCCCAGAAGCGAAATGTCTATGGTATCTGATTTATGAAAATTCTCCAGGGCGGAGAACTCCTGGAGCCATGTTCCCTGCCGCAGGGGGGCCTGCTGGGTGAGGTTTGCCCACCAGCCCGTTTCACGCTGAGCCGCTCTCCACCCTGCAAAACAGCATCCTTGTTACTTCAAGAATCTCTTTGGGAAGAGGAGCACCATATAACAGCTCTAGGAGCTTGGCAAAACCCAAGGTCAGGAGTTCATGCTGGTACGCTGGGTCTGACCATCCACCTCCCAACCAGTCATGAAGTACCAGCAGTTGTGTGGCTAGATAATAAAGGTATAAATGTGACATCCCAAGTCCACCCCCATAAATGTTGCGTGGACAGATGTGAAATGCAATTCAGGGGCACAAGTTGCACCACAGAAATTGCCTTGCCACTGAGTCCATCTCTCCAAACCATTGTTTGGAGAGCTACTAGGGGAAGATCTGGAGAAGTTAAAGAAGGTACGGCAGTATCATTATCTTGTATAGGGCTATTCTCCCAAAAACATTAAGGGGCAGGGTTTGCCATCTCTTAAGGTCAACCCTAATATTCTGGTTGAGCGACATGATGTTGAGGGACCACGCCAGCTCAGGCAGCAGGGCAACAGTGATGCCCAGATACCGGAAGCTGTTGCGCTGAATGGGGATATTGTCTTGCCAGCCATAGCTGTCCCTCGCATGGTGCAACGGAACCAGCACAGATTTGACAGGGTTAAGCGTCAGGCCCAAGGCTTCAGAGAACAGATTCATGTGTTATAAACACCACGGTCCTCCACTGGCCGGATTGGCCAAATAGAGGAGCACATCATCAGCCTATAAGGTGATGCGGTCTTCCTTCCCAGTGGGTCAGGCCCAACCTCTAACCAGCAGATCGTCTCTTGTAATCTTTACCAGTAGTTCGATCACTAATGCAAAAAGGAGCAGGGATAACGGACACCGCTGACGGGTCCAGTGCAGGATGGGGAAGGGGTCTGAAACTACTCCGTTCACCTCCACCTGGGCAGACGGATTGAAGGAGAAGTTGTACCACCCTCCGATATTTAGGGCCAATCTCTGTTTTCGTTAGTACCTGAAAAAGATACAGCCAATCGACCGCATCAACTGTCTTTTCGAAGTCTGTGAGAAGCAGTGCCAAATGCGGGGGCAAAGAACGGCGATAGGCCAAAGCCGCATGAAACCTTTGGAGGCAGTGTAGGGTGCTTCTGGTGGGTATGAACCAGCATTGATCTGGGTGGATTAGGGAATGGAGCACACTGCGCAACCAGATGGCCAGTATAGTGAAGAAAATCTTTAATTCAATGTTGAGGAGTGAGATGGGGTGAAGTCAGGAATCCCCAAGGTGCCTCCTGAGTTATCTCAGCATCCCCAGGGATTAGGGTTAAATCATATCTGTTCTTGGTTAAACCTTCATGTTTCTAAGTAAACATAATGTGCTGTGTTACACAATTGGTTTCATCAATGCTTGTTTTACCAATGCTTGTTTGCTAATGTGAGTAGGTGTAGACATGTGCTTCTAATTGGATGTGGTGTAGACATGTGCTTCTAATTGGGTATGGTGACTCATCCACATGTGGAAACTCAACTGCTTTCCTGATAGGCTATAAATAGAGTGAAGGATGCCTCCCTGCTTGGCTTTGTTTTGCTTCCTGATCTCAGCATCTGATTTGGCAGTCCAGCCCCTGCTGTCATCCTCGTATTCAGGACTTTTGAGGCAATTCTTTTCTTTGTTCCTGTACCAGCTGACTCCAGGCATTCCTCCAGCACTCCGGAAAAGACTGCAGCTAAGTGACTAGTATTCTCCAGGGAGTTTGTTCTTCGAGCGCCGCGCTTTCCTAGAACAGCTGGTGTATTTCAGACCTTGTATTTTGGCACAGTGCTTATCTTGAAGAGACAAATGCTTTTCTGAGCATTCGACATTATTATTGTAGTTACTTGCTTAAATGTGCTTCAGGAAATCTGCTTGAGCTCAAGTACTACAAAAAGTGACAGTACAATTTCAAAAGAACATTTACGTGCCTTTTCTTTCTCTAATAGCATAACTCTTGGATTTACATTGTGTCATTCATACCCGTGTTTCAGGTTTGAGGAATTTGCTTTTGAAGGGTTTTTCACACACACAGTGAAACCAAACCAAACTGTGCCACCCTAACTGTTTAAACCCAGACTGGACATTTGCATTTCTTGGATTGTTTTTGTTCCTTCTAGTTTAACCCTATGCGTGCAGGAAAGTTATACATGATATAATTAATGCCCTTGTTTGTCTTTCTTGTGCATAATAAGTGCAACCACAGTTCTAATTGTAGTGTGCAACAGTGAATCTCTGTGAAGCCAGCCATAGTGTCGCAGTACTCATTGTTATGGTACTCAGTTTAGGTTTTTGGTAATGCAGTGTTAGTAATTGTGCCAACAGTTATTATCCAAGAAAAGTGCTGGAGCATCCCGTGTTCTTCTACCGCTTCCGTGCCCATATCAGAAAGAGAGATTCAGTTTCAAGGAAGTTGAGTGCACTAACTCTACTATCACTCTGTCAACAACGACCTGTCCCCACGAAGATACCTGGTGCCCGGCTGGACCGGCAAGACGTGGCAGTGTTTTGTCTCTTTCTCTTCCACTCCCCCTTTCCTTTTGGGACACCTGACGGGGTTTCTGTGTCCACCAGGAAGTGCTGAGAGGTGTTCCAGGAAGTCGGGGGCATACCATCGCCCCTGCAGACAGCCTGCTTTTCAGATGAGTGGCCCTGTCTCGATGGGTGATGGGCAGGGCAGCACACTGGGGGTGGTCAGGACTTTGGAATCATTACAATCACGGCTTGGTCGAGTTCCAAAGAGAAAATTCATGCTGGCTCTGCTTCGGCATATAAATTTAACAAAATGCGGGGCTAGCTGATCCTTTTATTTATCATAGAGTTCCCCCTGGAAACCATCGGAGGCCAGTGTTGAGATAGCCGCATTAATTTCATTGAGTGTAATGGCTTCATCAAGGTTTTTCCGCTCGGCGGCAGAGATTCGGGAGAGGGACACATCACATAGAAGTGGGGCCTCCTGCTCCGATCGGGGTCGCGCCCGATCTGCATAAAGCTTAGCATAATAGGCAGTAAAGCCCCAGGCAATAGACTGGGGCGTCCTACAGCAGCTTCCCGACTCATCAATGATTTCTGGGATGATTCTGCCAACTAGGGGTCAGGATGCCACCCAGAACAGCAGTTTACAATTTTTGTACCTCCCCCTCCCATCCATATAACTGGATGGTCGAAGCTCGCCACATGTGCTTCACAGATTCAAGAGTAAGACAGATTTCTTCTCTGATCAACCCCAGCTTCCTGGTGATAATTACATGGTTAGTAGGAGAGAGCTACATCTCTAGGCATAATGCTCGGGCCTAGAGTCCCACCACCTGCTGGCTCTTAGCGCATTCCCTCACCCTGGGAAGGTGCCTATCATGTCCTCGAAGGGTGGCACCCCCAGTTTTTTAAAGCCCTGGGTACACTTTTATACCTGTCAGTCTGTTGACTACTGAATGAAGGTGAGACAAGATGTTTAGAATCTCAATAAAGTAAAGGAGACTATTCTTTTTGGCAGGGTTTGTGGGGGGGATGTGCAGAAGTGTGACCCCATAGAAGTTTTTTTTGGTGGCAAAAATCATTAAAAAGCAGGCAACATTCACCAAATTAAGGCAAGTTTGTAGGTATGCATTTACAGCATTTTGATAGGGCTGTAAGACATTATCCGACTTTTGGGTTAATGGTAGCCTTAATGTCACCTTAGCAAAGCTCCATTACATCCATAGGTATGTAACTTCGGTGTTGGGTGCTACACGGAAATCAAATACCCAAAAGTGAAACGAATGATGGCAGTGAATCAGAAGAGAGCAAAATGCATATAGTAGAAAAGTGCCAGATAATTAAGCCACAATAAATACAATTCTTACACGGAAGTGACAGTAATAAGATAAATTTCAAAATGTATAACCTGTTTCTTGGCTCCATTCCAATTGATACTTTATTTGCCTTTATTCTATGTATTTTGCTAAGAAAGTATTATAGTGAATTGTATATGCCTTTCCCTTTTTTTTAATCTGTCATCAGCGTGCTACTTAATGTGTCTGCTGTGTGTTACTATCATCAAATGATCTTTCTAGTAAACGTCCGCATTACTCATACTGTGAGAATCGGCCTGCCTGTGTGATGTACAGTAATACATTATCTTAATGTCAAATGAGTCAGAGCAGTGGTTCCCAACCTTTTGACTTCTGTGGACCCCCACTTTTCACAGCACTTAAACCCGGGGACCCCCACATGATCATTATTAGAATCTGGGGACCCACCAATGAGTCATTACTGAAAGATGGGGATCTAATCTGTTGATATTATTACATTTTGTAAGCAACCGCAGACCCCCTGAGGAGGCCTTTGACACCCTGAAACAAGCAATGTGCACAGCACCAGTTCTAAAAGCTCCAGATTACTCCAAGCAGTTCATTGTGCAGACAGATGCCTCTGAACATGGGATAGGGGCAGTTTTGTCCCAAACAAATGATGATGGCCTTGACCAGCCTGTTGCTTTCATTAGCAGGAGGTTACTCCCCAGGGAGCAGCGTTGGGAGTGCCATTGAGAGGGAGGCCTTTGCTGTGGTTTTGTCCCTGAAGAAGCTGAGACCATACCTCTTTGGTACTCACTTTATAGTTCAAACTAACCACAGACCTCTCAGATGGCTGATGCAAATGAAAGGTGAAAATCCAAAACTGTTGAGGTGGTCCATCTCCCTACAGGGAATGGACTTTATAGTGGAACACAGACCTGGGCCTGCCAAGGGCCCTGATGCCAGGGAAGGTCTCTAAGGGCTGCAGCATATCTTATGCCACCCTGGGGACCCCTCACTCAGCACTGACACACTGCTTGCCAGCTTGTGTGTGCTGGTGAGGACCAAACGAGTAAGTCGACATGGCACTCCCCTCAGGGTGCCATGCCAACCTCACACTGCCTATGCAGTATAGATAAGTCACCCCTCTAGCAGGCCTTACAGCCCTAAGGCAGGGTGCACTATACCATAGGTGAGGGCATAAGTGCATGAGCACTATGCCCCTACAGTGTCTAAGCAAAACCTTAGACATTGTAAGTGCCCGACATGTTGCTGGCCACATGGGGAGAGTGCCTTTGTCACTCTGTGGCTAGTAACAAAGCCTGTACTGGGTGGAGGTGCTTCACACCTCCCCCTGCAGGAACTGTAACACCTGGCTCAAAGGCTCACCCCCTTTGTTACAGCACCACAGGGCACTCCAGCTAGTGGAGTTGCCCGCCCCCTCTGGTCACAGCCCCACTTTTGGCGGCAAGGCCGGAGGAGATAATGAGAAAAACAAGGGGGGGTCACTGGCCAGTCAGGACAGCCCCTAAGGTGTCCTGAGCTGAAGTGACTGACTTTTAGAAATCCTCCATCTTGCAGATGGAGGATTCCCCCAATAGGGATAGGAATGTCCCCCCTCCCCTTGGGAGGAGGCACAAAGAGGGTGTACCCACCCTCAGGGCTAGTAGCCATTGGCTACTAACCCCCCAGACCTAAACACGCCCTTAAATTTAGTATTTAAGGGCTCCCCAGAACCTAGGAACTTGGATTCCTGCAACCTAAGAAGAAGAGGACTGCTAAGTTGAAAAACCCTGCAGAGAAGACGGAAACACCAACTACTTTGGCCCCAGCTCTACCGGCCTGTCTCCCCACTTCTAAAGACACTGCTCCAGCGACGCTTTCCCCAGGGACCAGCGACCTCTGAATCCTCAGAGGACTGCCCTGCTCTAGAAGGACCAAGAACTCCCGAGGACAGCAGCCCTGTTCACCAAAGACTGCAACTTTGAAACAACTTGCGTTTCCCGCCGGAAGCGTGAGACTTGACACTCTGCACCCGACGCCCCCGGCTCGACTTGTAGAGAACAACCACTTCAGGGAGGACTCCCCGGCGACTGCGAGACCGTGAGTAGCCAGAGTTGCCCCACCCCAGAGCCCCCACAGCGACGCCTGAAGAGGGAATCCCGAGGCTCCCCCTGACCGCGACTGTCTGCTCCTCAGATCCTGACGCCTGGTAAAGACTCTGCACCCGCAGCCCCCAGGACCTGAAGGATCCGAAGTCCAGTGCAGGAGTGACCCCCAGGAGGCCCTCTCCCTTGCCCAGGTGGTGGCTGCCCCGAGGAGCCCCCCCCCCCCCCCCCCCTGCATCGCTGAAGAGACCCCTTGGTCTCCCATTGAAACCTATTGAAAACCCGACACGTGTTTGCACACGGCACCCGGCCGCCCCCGCGCTGCTGAGGGTGTACTTTCTGTGTGGACTTGTGTCCCCCCGGTGCCCTACAAAACCCCCCTGGTCTGCCCTCCGAAGATGCGGGTACTTACCTGCTGGCAGACTGGAACCGGGGCACCCCTTTCTCCATTGAAGCCTATGCGTTTTGGGCACCACTTTGACCTCTGCACCTGACCGGCCCTGAGCTGCTGGTGTGGTAACTTTGGGGTTGCTCTGAACCCCCAACGGTGGGCTACCTTGGACCCAAACTTGAACCCCGTAGGTGGTTTACTTACCTGCAAAAACTAACAAACTCTTACTCCCCCAGGAACTGTTGAAAATTGCACTGTGTCTAGTTTTAAAATAGCTATATGTGATTTATGTGAAAACTGTATATGCTATTTTGCTAATTCAAAGTTCCTAAAGTACCTACCTGCAATACCTTTCATTTGAAGTATAACATGTAAATCTTGAACCTGTGGTTCTTAAAATAAACTAAGAAAATATATTTTTCTATACAAAAACCTATTGGCCTTGAATTGTCTTTGAGTGTGTGTTCCTCATTTATTGCTGGTGTTTGTACAACAAATGCTTAACACTACTCCTTTGATAAGCCTACTGCTCGACCACACTACCACAAAATAGAGCATTAGTATTATCTCTTTTTGCCACTATCCTACCTCTAAGGGGAACCCTTGGACTCTGTGCATACTATTCCTTACTTTGAAATAGTGCATACAGAGCCAACTTCCTACAGTATTTATAAAAAAAAGTTTAATATAATTTCAACCGAAAGGTTCCACCAATGAGAGCACTTAAAAAGACGCTGCGTGGTGTGATGGGTTATTATTTTGGGGTCTCCACTAACCTAGTGTGAGGACCCAGATATGACAGACAGAAAGAGCAAGTCTTGGTGAAGGCTGCAAAACGTGGCCAACATGTTTTGTAAAAAAAAAATGCCCTGTAAGCATCATAGAGCAAATGCAATGAATATTGTAGTATCTGCTCTCCCGCTGTGTTGGGAGAGCCGCTTTCAGGATTTCTCGGTTTGTAACATAACGCATTTACCAATCATTAGTGTTTTTTTTTAAGTTATGGAGCGCAAAGGGGAAAGCCAAAAGCAAAACTGAAATGTATTTGATTAGGTGACAGTGTGAACAATGTGACCAACGCTCCAATACAGATGACCGAGTTTGCAATGTTTTGCGCTGTGAGCCCCAGCACCATGGAGCATGAAGGGGAGAGGCAATCGCCAAAGCTGGAGTATATCAGAAATAGTGCAATTATCCATGTAATATGTAAGGCAGTAACAAAATTGCCCAAAGGCAGGACAAATGTAAAGCATTTACCAATGATAACAAGGGATTTTTGAAAGGCAATCCCAAGAACGAATGAAAGTGATGGGTGTGAGAGATGGGCATGGTGAAAGTCCACAGGTTGCGCTGATATGCTTGACCTAAAAATGAACAGGTGTTACTCACTCTTCTCTATGACAAGATTGTCTAATCTAGATTCAGAGTGTTCTATAGCAGACAATTTTGACAGACAAATTATCTGCAAATTCTGACAGGCAAATTCTTATCTCCAGGGGTTATATGTATATAAGTGAACCCTCACCTTGGCTTCAAAAACACACACATTTTGTAATAAAAGGTTGTTTATTTAATACAGTCTGCACGTAAACCTTGGGCATCAGAATGATGGAAACTATCTTAGTAGCCATTATATGAAATAAAATGAACCTTAGGGAAACCTAAAACACTTTACATCAAACATCTATAAATTCAGTAATAAATCAGTTCGAAATAGGGGTCTTCAACCTTTTCTGTAATAAGAGCTACTTGTGTTCAACAAAAGTCATCCTGAGCTACTAACCAATACTGCCGTTGTTGAAATAGTGACAACATCAGACAAAATAACATTAGTAGATGCTTTGTGCAAGATTGCCAGTACCAAGGGCCTCAGTGCCTCTCTAGTAATGTAAAAAAATGCCACTTCTTGGGTAACACAAAATAACCACAGATGCAATTCCCTTATCAACAATGCAGTCATTTTAGCAATAAGTCTCCCTAATGCAGAATAATTTATCAGTGTTGAGTATTTTTCAGAAATTCAAATATTTTCTACAAATAACAGCCTATGAGTTCTGAAATTACACAAATTTTCAAATGTTGTATACATATCTTAGTTAAAACAAGCAAAAGCTTATATTTTAATAGGTTGGGCTGCACAGAGAGGAGCTGCTTTCTGGTAGCTGGCAAGCTACTGGTTAGAGAAACCTAGTCTAAAACCTACCTAATGCTTTATAACATCAGCCTCATGGTTATTGGATTGGGTGAGTGATGAACAAGTTACTTAACTTTGGTGACGCCTTTTCTGGAAGAAACCCTAACAGCAGATTCCTCCGGACAGGTGGTGTCATGTGGTTCTTCATCGAGTCCACACCGCAACGAATGTGAAGTCGGGTTACTATATCTAAGCCACATCTGTGTGCTAACGTCAGGAAACTCATCCTTAAGTCAAGGATTAACTATCTCCCCTTTTTTCTTGTGCAATTTTCTCATCTGCCGAAGTGGCATGTCAGAAAGTAGCTATTTCTTTTCCTTAAAATCTCGAAACAGTGAAATTGTGAGTATTAAAACAGATAATCAGGTGTGATGGCTTGGGGTAATAATATGATTGGATTTACAGATTTTTCATTTTATTAACTATTATGGTCCATTAGAGGACTACACTTAATCTCTACAACAGATGGCTTTGATAGAAAGGCTTAAAAAAGATTATGGTCTGTTGGATCCTTGGTGTACCAAGAAACCAGATTCTAGACATTTTCAAATCAGCCTGAGGGATTGATTTTTTTAGTCTCTGTCTCCATTACTAGTCTAGGCTCTGATATTTTTGGAAATTAGTTTTCTTATCATTCAATAGTTTCTGTTCATTTTGGGATTAGCTCAACTAAAGGTAGAAACAACAGATTAAACTTCAATAAGTGTTTTTTTCTGATGAGAGATGGAAAAGTGTTATTTGGGTATTTATTGAAGAATTTTTTTAGGTTCAATTATAAGCTTGCCCCTATGCTAACTATTTGGGAAGCTTTCAAGGACTATTTTAGGGGTCAGAGTTATTGCCTTGAAGGCAAGTCAAGCTAATTCCCATAGAGTACAGATCAAGGAGCTACAAGAGAAAGTTGGAAAGGAAATCAGATTTAGCTTAAGATCTTACTCTTCTTTTCCTAGTGAGCTATTACAGAGAAAAGCTTTGTGAATTTTTATTAAAAGAAGAATTGGTCAATGAACAAACCACATTCCAGAGAGTGTATGAAGAGTGTGAACATGTGTGATGCTATTAATTGTGTTTGACCAATGACTTTGTGTTTCACCACTGCGCATATTAGTTGCTCAATGTTAACCAGTAGCACATTACATGTTGTGTTCAGTTTAGCTGCCTATTGGCTTTAACGTGGCATTAGACATTACATTTGGTATTCTGGTTAGCTGCCTATTAGCTTTGACATGGCATTAGACATTACATTCTGTATTCAGTTTAGCTGCCTATTGGCTTTGACATGGCATTAGACATTACATTTGATATTTAGGTTAGCTGCCCATTGGCTTTAACGTGGAGTTAGACATTGCAGATGAGCTGTGTTTTTCCAAGCTGTGTTCTTCCACATGATAGACCAAGCTGTGTTTTTCACACCAGACTATAGCTGATAAGAGAGAGTACATTTGGTGTTTTCCTTTCTGCTCAGCCTTGGGAAGAGGAGGGGTGTAGGAGATCTGGCCAGTCTCCAAAGGCTTCCTTAGTTTTCCCGAGTCTGAGAGGAGGTGGCACGTTTTTGGAACGATGGCTCTGGTCAACGGCAGAGTTAGTTAGTTTGAAACTATCTTGACTTCAGACAGTAACGGAGACGTCAGTTGCCTGCCCCCCGTTTGGGTAGAAATTCTTTTTCTCGCAGTTGAACCAGAGTCATCAACTTGCAGGTCCCAGAAAGATGAAGCTAAGTTATAGGCCCTACGGTGATGCAATTTTGACTTTTACGCTTTGCTTTGAAGTTAAGCTATAATATAAATGTCACATGTATTTGCTGTGTACATTGCAACTGAGAAGTACTTTGATATATCTTACTTTCATTACTGCGACTACTTTTGAACGTGTGCTGCCAATCTACTAATTTTGTCTCTCAGGAACCTCGTGGTGAAGTAATAATAACAATAAATGTCTTCTTTAAACTAAGAAGTGCATTCCAGATAAGTTCTGTAAGCTCGGTCATGAGATAAGAGCAGGAAAGCAGAACATTTTGGCGAAGTCGTCAGTTTTGAAAGTCAAATTGGAATTTGGAAGTGCACGATTTAAAAGTGTAATTGTTTTTTGTTGTTTAGAGAATTAAAGAAGCATGGCAGACCATGTTTGAAAATGCATGTGAAGTTAAACCGCCTTATGGTGCTTTCTTCATGTTCATCTTTCTAACATGTTTTCTTGTTTATAAGGACTGTGTGAGTCTTGGGATGAGTGCTGTGATAAAGCATATTTAGAAAATGTGCCTTTTGAAAGAAATAATGTTCCTTTTGTTCTTGACAGAAGGGTTTGGATACTTTTATCTGCTTACAGAAAAATGCAGGAGATATGTAGGCAGTTAGAACACAAAAATAAGAATTTACGTGAGCAAATTAGCCAAAACACATTAATGCAAGATAATGCTGAAATCTATAAAACTGCTGTTTTAGAAGAATCTGGCTTTTCCCATTCCAGTAATGATGGGGTTAAAACAGCTGTGCGCCAGTCTGAGCCTCAGTGTGAGCAAAACACCCCACAGTTTTTGGCAGTTGAAGTGCATTCCTTAACAGATAACACTGAGAACAGAGCTCAGAATGTTATTTACAGACTGCTTTTGCAAAGTAAAATTAATTCAGACAAGGCAGAAGTACTGTCGCAAAATGTGCAGTTACTGGGAATTCAGTGGAACCCAGAAAACAGACAGATGTTGTCACAAGTAAAACAAAAGATTTTAGAGTTTCTTACTATTTGTACTAAGCAAGAGACACCGAGTTTCATGAGCTTGTTTGATTTTTGGAAACAGTATAGCCCTTATCTGAGTGAAACCTTAACACTTTGGTACAAAGTAATTAGGAAAAAACATGAGCAGCTGCGCGCTTTTGATTTGGCAAATGAAATAATTCAGACTTTAGGTTTCTGCGCAGTGCAAGAGAGAAACACTGATTTACATGTAAATCAGGAACAGGGGAGGAACAAGAGTGCCCCTGGAACTTTGGAGTAAGCTTTTGACTTGTTATCAGTGGGTGATGAGTCCGCCTAACTCTCACAGTATAGGACAGGCACAGGAGGCTAGTAACATACACTGGATCTGGTACGTGCAAGACAGGGCTAGAGTCACTGCAGCCCTACATGAACAGGTGTCACAAGCCCCTTTTCAGGATGTGGAGAGGGTGCAGGGAGTATCACAGGTAAAAGAGTCACCAGTGAAATTTAGTGCACCATTTTAATTTGTGTCCCCTGAGGATTAAAAACATGTTTGTCTGACTAATGATTAATTGACTGAATAGTTGTTGTCTAGCACAGGAGAAGGAACAGTGTTGTACAATGTGTGTCAGACTTTAAAGCAAGAGCTGTTTGAGATGTGTCATTTTTACACTGATTCTTGGTTCACTGCCAATGGTTTAGCCATTTGGTTTTCCACATGGCTTGTACATAACTGGTTCAATTCCCTTGCAGATGTTAAAGAGAAAAAGTCAGAGTCTGAAGTGTCCACCCAGAATTCTGACTTAGTGGGGATGGCTAAGTGGGTGCACCAGAAATGTGGACATCTGGGAGAAAAAGCCACTTACAGGTGGGCAGAGATTAGAGAGATGCACATTCCCCTAGATTTGATAAAAACTGTGATTCCTATTTGTCAGCACGCACAACAGCAATCTGTCCCACAAACAGTCACAGAGCAGTTGGGGAGAGGAAAGTTACCAGGACAGATATGGCAAACTGATCAGGTTTTAGGGGAGTGATTGCTGCAGATTACCATGGAGAAATCAAAATTATGCTGATAACTCGAAAATAATCTGATTCATTCATACAAATTGGAGACAAAATGGCCCAACTTGTCAAAAGTGCAGTGAATGGAGGTTTGGTAAAGAAGGAGTCTGCCGCAGCCCTTCTGACAGTGCAAGAAAAGGGAAGCTGTGGTGCAGCAGATAAAAACCTCAGTGCTGAGGTGTGGGTTGAAGCCCCAAATGACCCTCCAGAACCTGCAGAAATTATAACAGAGGGCCCCAAAAACGTCCTGCTGATTATAACACAGGGAAAGGAAAAAGAAGGGCACATTTCAGATGACAAATGTTATTTGCAAGAAAAGTCATACACTTTTCTTTTGCAGATTCTACCACGTCTCGACACTGTCCCTGAGTGTGCTGTGTGGTCCCCCTTCAGGTGTGTGTGTGTGTGTGGGGTCGGGGAAGGGACCGAACCCCCAACCTGAACCTGACTGATTAAAGTACAAACACCATGGATCCATTTTGCGCAACTGGCGCCTTCAGTTCAAGTTCAACTTGTTTGATTACATTCTTCCACTGGAACAAAGCAACCTTACCAGTTAACTGTCTGTGTTTTTTCGGGTGGAACTCTGACTTTCGCTTACATTCCAGCAAACCTTTCAGATGGACAGTGTACCTTTACATGAGTAAAACTCATGCTACATCCACTTGCTATTTTAGAGACACTATTATCTCAATCAGAGTATATAAACTTCAGTCTTTTCATTGTAGATGTATCTGATGTGAAAGGTTATGAGATCAATATGTTAATCCACTTCCATTGCTTTACAGTGATTGCTTTGATCATTCAAATCTGATTTCCTTATAATGTTTTTTGTGTTGATGTTTTTGTTTGAAATAAGAGGCATGTAAACAAAAATTCATTGGTCACAGGGTGGAATGTGATGCTATTAATTGTGTTTGACCAATGACTTTGTGTTTCACCACTGCGCATATTAGTTGCTCAATGTTCACCAGTAGCACATTACATGTTGTGTTCAGTTTAGCTGCCTATTGGCTTTAACGCGGCATTAGACATTACATTTGGTATTCAGGTTAGCTGCCTATTGGCTTTAACGCGGCATTAGACATTACATTTGGTATTCAGGTTAGCTGCCTATTGGCTTTGACATGGCATTAGACATTACATTTGATATTTAGGTTAGCTGCCTATTGGCTTTAACGTGGAGTTAGACATTGTAGTTGAGACATTGCAGATGAGCTGTGTTTTTCCACATGACAGACCAAGCTGTGTTTTTCACACCAGACTATAGCTGATAAGAGAGAGTACATATGGTGTTTTCCTTTCTGCTCAGCCTTGGGAAGAGGAGGGGTCTAGGAGATCTGGCCAGTCTCCAAAGGCTTGCTTAGTTTTCCCGAGTCTGAAAGGAGGGGGCACCTTTTTGGAACGATTGCTCTGGGCAACGGCAGACTTAGTTAGATTGAAACTATCTTGACTTCAGACAGGAACGGAGATGTCAGTTGCCTGTCCCCCGCTTGGGTAGAAAATCTCTTTCTCGTAGTTGAACCGGAGTCATCAACTTGCAGGTCCCAGAAAGATGAAGCTGAGTTATAGGCCCTATGGTGATGCAATTTGGACTTTTATGCTTTGCTTTGAAGTTATGCTATAATATAAATGTCACATGTATTTGCTGTGTACATTGCAACTGAGAAGTACTTTGATATATCTTGCTTTCATTGCTGCGACTACTTTTGAACGTGTGCTGCCAATCTACTAATTTCGTCTCTCGGGATCCTCGTGGTGAAGTAATAATATCAATAAATGTCTTCTTTAAACTAAGAAGTGCATTCCAGAGAAGTTCTGTAAGCTCGGTCATGAGATAAGAGCAGGAAAGCAGAACAACATGTCAGTTGAGTTTTGGCATGGTCTGTAAATACAAGAGCAAATGCAAATATGACACTGGAGGTAATTGTATCACCACATGTAACAATGCCATTCGAGGGATCTTCTTTAAGCACAATTTTGCTCTTTATGAGGCTCCAGGAGAGGCTTCGAAGGATGCCATTTCAAAATTCCTTGTCTCAATTTTCTTTCCTAAACTTTTGGTGGAACAACAAGACAGTATTATTAAACCCATTTCTGTGGCAGAAATTCTAGAGGCCCTGGCCTCCATAGCTAATGCCAAGGCAGCAGGTATTGATGGTGTCCTGATTGAGGCATACAAGGCAGTTGCTCCGCTCCTTCAAGATTTTATGATTATACTTTTTAATGAAATAATGTCCAGTGGGGTTATTTCATCTTCTTTCATAGAGCCTTTAAGGTTTTATTAAAAAAAAAAAAAAACATAAACCGTCTTTTAATCCCAATTCATACAGACCCATCCGTTTGCTAAATGTAGAGTATATACTGCTCATGAAAATTGTAACTAACTGTATAGCTCTTGTGGCTCAAAAACTTATTCATAGTGAGAAGAATGGTTTAATTCCCCATATATAAATGGCGAGTAATACTATTTGATGGAGGCGATAGATTACCTTGTGGTGAATAGAACTAAAGTGGCTATAATAATGGTCGACGTGGAGAAAGGGTTCAAGTTAGTAAGTTGGGCAGCACTATTTCAGACTCTGAGTAAGTTTGGCTTTCCTGAAGAATTTGTACATATTTTAAGGAATTTGTATTCTGGGGCGGCAGCCCAAATTATCATTCATCGATGTATTATTATTATTTTTTCTAAATAAATTATTTATGTGAATTTATCAACAAAACTATGCAGCAGTGGCAAACATATCCCACCATCCCTCCAAATCCATCTGTATTTGCCATTGTTAGGTATCATTGCCTCTGTTAGCCCCAATGTATTTGTCATTCCTAGTATGTGTAATGCTTCAAGGTGGAAGTATGGGATTTCTGTAGGCCCTTTTCAGTCGCTGCAGTGTAAACAAGAAACAGAACCTTTATGTCCAGTGTTTGTGACTATTCCTCCCATAATTTCCAAATCTTCTGTTTCTGCGGACAGTTGCTAAACTTGTAGACTTTTGTTCCATGATGAAGCAATGGTCCATTCCATTTCACCATTTGCAGAAAGAGAGGGTCACATTTGCACTTCAGCATTATGCAATGTCTCTTCTCGCCAATGTACATCCCATCCAAAGGAGTAGGCGATGGCCCCAGGGGCCTCCCCATTCCTCCAACAATGCAGGTAGATCCATCTTGGAAAATTGTGTGTTGCGTCTTCCCAAAGCTCCTGGCAGTGCCTGCTACACTGGAGACCAGAGTTTTTGAATTTCGGAACATTGCCATATCATGTGGAAGAACATGCCTATTGTATTGACGCAGACGAAGCAGTCTGCGCTAGGCCTGCTGCACATCTGCCAAAGTCTCTCTGGGGTGTAGTACATTCAATATAGGTAATTGAACAGGTTCAGACAAACTCAAGGTGATCCAGCTAGCATTCATGGGGACATCCTCACCTCTCTCCATTTATCGTAGTATAATGCCTGACGTATGTCTGCTATTTAGTATGTAACATGATGCACAGGGTTTGCTATATTGGTTGTGAGAGAACAGTAAAGCCTGGAAATACCCCTAGCCTCAATCAGCTCTATGATCAGTCTGGCCTGTAGTGGGTAAAATTCCAAGATGGATTATGTGGGGCTTGAGAATATGTCTCAGTTTTAGATAAATCAAATTCCCTTTGAGTTCTTCAAAGTGCTTCATGTGTATTCCATGGGGAGTAGGGTCAATACTGATTTTCACATGGCTGGGTCCAAACTGGGGTGGCGTGGTGAGCAAAAGAATTGATAGATTAAACCAAGATCTGTGACTGGGGGTGATTGTTTGACTAGTTCTGCATTCGGTCCATCTTTTGTGTTTGTTTGCTTCATGTTTGCCATGTATGCCCAGATGTGGGTCCCAGGCTCACTACGCTATTGGATTCAAGTTTGCCTGTCTGATGAAGGGTGATACCCTCAAACCAGTCCCAGGATGCTTGTTTCCAATCCAGGGAGGACCAGGCCTAGCAGTTCGGCTGGACTGTTCCCATGGGAAGCAGGGTCGAGACTGATTAGCATTTGGCTGGTTCCAAACTGGAGTGGAATGGTGAGCTAAAGAATTGATGGATTGAACCCAGATCTGTGACTGGGGTTGAATTTTTGATTGGTTCTGCATTCCGTCCATTATTTGTGTTTGTTTACTGCTGTATTAATTTAACCCCTTGGGTGGCGAGGACGAGGTGGTTATATCCGGTGGCACGGCGCTCAGGCGCCACGGACGTAAAAACCTTGTCCTGGACCCAGCCCACAGGGGGGGCACTAGCGCCCCGTGGGCCTCCCACCCCTTCCATGGACAGGGATGGAAGGGCAATTGTTTCCCCTTTCACCCCCGACCCCATTCCCCACCCCCCCAGTGACGTCTGATGATGTCAGCACGCGATTGCGGGCATTGGTGTGTGTGTGTGTATGTATGTGTTTTGTTTAGGGGGGCAGCCCCTTGGGCAAGGGTCACTCCCCATGGGGGCACATTACCTTTGGCCATATCTCTCCTCCTTGGGGGCAGACCGGCCTATTTTTGGAAGGCACATCGGCCCCTAAGGGGGGGCAGAAAGCCCACCAGAGACCAGGGAAGATTTTGTTTCTCCAAAATAAGAGGGTGGCCATACTCCCACCCCAAATAAATGGGGCCATTGTTCTTTTACCCCCAATTCACACCTCGGTGGGGGTTGGTCATGGGAAGGCAGAAAGTCTACTAGATGCCAGGGAATTAAAAAAATATATATAGTGTGGTGGTGGCTATCAACCAGTATGGGTATGCCCCCACCCCAAATGAAGGGGGTAACAGTCTTTCACCTCTCCCCCCCACACACTAAAACATCTTATCCTACGGCAAGCAAGAGGACATTTAATTATTCTGTGTTTTGGTTTTACATTTGGGCCATGAGAGCTTGGATAACTCCGAAAAATCGCCCCACTTGGAATGGTGAGGGCTCCACTTTTTGGACTTTGGGACGCTGCCATGTAGAAAAATCCACAAGATGTAGACACATCTGAAAACTAAACATCTGGGTGAGTCCAGGGTGGTGTGCTTCACATGCACCCCGTACCATTTTCTTACCCACAATGCCCTGCAAGCCTCCTACTTTGCCGGAAATCACACATTTTTTCCACATTTTTGTGATGAAACCTTTTGGAATCTGCAGGAATCCACAAAATTCCTACCACCCAGCATTGTCTCATCTATACCCATGCATAGTCTGCCCCACTTGTCAGCTTAAAAATGTTTTTTTCAAACTGCCCTTTTGGACCCGCTTTGGTTCTTCCTCAATTTCGACATGTTTTTGGCTCTTCCCTGTCACAGGCACTTGACCCACCTACACACAAGTGAGGTATCATTTTTACCGTGAGACTGAGGGGAATGTTGGATGGTAGGAAATTTGCCCCGGTGCTGTGATCCCCCACGCAAATAAATTTGTGGTTTGCTGAGGATTCTGGGTAAGAAAACACTGGGCGTTCCACGTAAATCACACCTCCCTGGACTCCCTTGGGTGTCTAGTTTTCAGAAATGTCTGGGTTTGGTAGGTTTTCCTGTATGGCTGCTGAGCCCAGGACCAAAAACACAGGTGCCCCGCCCTCCCCAAAAAACAGGTAGTTTTGTATTTGATCATTTTGATGTGTCCATGTTGTGTTTTGGGGCATTTCCTGTCACAGGTGCTAGGCCTACCCACACAAGTGAGGTACCATTTTTTATCGGGAGACTTGGGGGAACGCTGGGTGGAAGGAAATTTGTGGCTCCTCTCAGATTCCAGAACTTTCTGTCAACAAAATGTGAGGATAAAGTGTTTTTTTGGCCAGATTTTGAGGTGTGCAAAGGATTCTGGGTAACAGAACTTGGTGAGAGCCCCACAAGTCACCCCCATCCTAGATTCCCCTAGGTGTCTAGTTTTCAGAAATGCACAGGTTTGGTAGGTTTCCCCAGGTGCCGGCTCAGCTAGAGGCCAAAATCCACAGCTAGGCACTTTCCAAAAAACACGTCAGATTTCAATGTAAAAATGTGATGTGTCCATGTTGTGTTTCCTGTCGCGAGCATTATGTCTACCCACGCATGTGAGGTACCATTTTTATCGGGAGACTTGGGGGAACACAGAATAGCAAAACATGTGTTACTGCTCCTTGTCTTTCTCTACATGTTTTCCTTCTAAATGTAAGACAGTGTGTAATAAAGACATCAATTTGAAAAATGCCCTGTAATTCACATGCTAGTATGGGGACCAGAGAATTCAGGGTTGTGCAAATCACCACTGCTTCTCAACACCTTATTTTGTGCCCATTTTGGAAATACGAAAGCTTTCTTGATACCTATTTTTCACTCTTTATATTTCACCAAATGATTTGCTGTATTCCTGGTAGGTGCAGCTCATTTATTGGCCCTGGGAACTTACAAGCCCTATATATCCCTGCAACCAGAAGAGTCCAGCAGACGTAACGGTATATTGCTTTCAAATATCTTAAATCACAGGAAAAAGTTAGAGTAAAACGTGGAGAAAAATTGCTGTTTTTTTCACCTCAATTTTGAATATTTGTTTATTTCAGCTGTTATTTTCTGTAGGAAAACCTTGTAGGATCTACACAAGTTATCCCTTGCTAAATTCAGAATGTTGTCTACTTTTCAGAAATGTTTAGCTTTCTGAGATCCAGCATTGGTTTCACACCCATTTCTGTCACTAACTGGAAGGAGGCTGAAAGCACACAAAAAATAGTAAAAATGGGGTATGTCCCAGTAAAATGCCGAAATTGTGTTGAAAAATGTGGTTTTCTGATTCAAGTCTGCCTGTTCCTGAAAGCTGGGAAGATGGTGATTTTAGCAACGCAAACCCTTTGTTGATGCCATTTTCAGGCGAAAAAATCACAAGCCTTCTATGCAGCCCTTTTCCCCCATTTTTTTTAAAACCTAAATTTCTGCTGTATTTTGGCTAATTTCTTGGTCTCCTTCAGGGGAACCCACAAACTCTGGGTACCTCTAGACTTTCTAGGATGATGGAAAAAAGGACGCAAATTTGGCATGGGTAGCTTATGTGGACAACAAGTTATGAGGGCCTAAGCACGAACTGCCCCAGATAGCCAAAAAAAGGCCTGGCACCTGAGGGGGGAAAAGGCCTGGCAGCGAAGGGGTTAAACCATTGTCTTGAATTAATGACAGCCCTCGGCTCAGGATTGGACTCTGTAGAACAGATACATGTACCTGAATCTCCTGGACCTTCACAGTGCCTTTTCTGTGCATACATTTGTGCATTGGCTGATGGTTTTGAAGTCAGAATCATCTCTGCTGGGGTGGCTACTCAAAATTTGAAGTCTTGGCCTTGCCATCTGGACCACTCAGAGTAGAGCGAAAAGTCTGGGTTTGGGCTATAGAGTTTTTTTTCACCTAGACCACTGGTGCCCATGGTAGGTCCAAAACCATGTCAGAGTTTCATGATGTTCACAAAAGATAAAGTATGGAAAATTAATTTACATGGAACTTATTTACACAGTAGTTACCCTGCATGGTTGGCATGGATATTGCCTGTTTGTTGTCTTATACAAAAAAAGACTTCAGTCACAGCGACACATTTGGGTTACATAAGTACAAGCAGTGGTTGGTCCTTGTGGCCACAGTTTGTGAAACAACACTTTTCCTGTTTAAAACATCTCCCCCCACGGAGTGTTTACTGTTACTATCCAGGATTGACTTTGAGATGTAGTACTTTGGGTTTGTACCCATATGTTGAAAGATGGGGAGGCGTGGTGAAGCACTGAGAGGAACACCAGAAGAAGCAGGAGTGAGAAAAGGGACACTTGATAGGGTCAGAAAGATATTTTCTTGACATTGATTTTCCCTGCTCCTAAAGAGAAAAGGGAGGGGAAAAGAGGCATGACTGACCACTAGCAAGCATGGATTTTTAAATGACACTGAAACAAACAAATTAAATGGTTTTAAGCCCACAGAAGTAGGTATACTAAAAGTATACATGAGGTGGTACGCTTACGCTCAAAAATAAGGGCCTTTCTTCAAATGAAGGGATGAACAGCATGCAATTTGAGTGCAGGGGTTTCTAGGAACGTAGTAGCAGTTTAGATGATTGAGTGGACAGTTTTCAATACAGATACAGATTGCTCTACCACTGTTTTTTTTTCCTGGATACTTTAAAGGGTCATGTCTTGGAAAGTATTGCTTGGATTTTTATTGTTTCTATTTTATTTCGTGCAAAAACATTCTCTATTTTTCTAAACTTGCGTGGAGTCTTTTTGTGGTGTTCATTGTTTTACTGTGTTCGTTGCACAAATACTTTACACATTGCCTCTTTAGATAAGCCTGACTGCTCAAGCTACCAGTGAGCACAGGTTCTCTTTTAGTGTATACTTTCGCACCCCCACTAGAGTGGGTTCCTGCCTGGCCTAAGTGCATTCCTTAGCCAACCAGGAATCCCATTTCAAATATGAATGAGGCAGCTTTACTGTGTCTACTGACAACAGTCATGATCTCCGTCTGGGCAATGGTGGTAGTATCACCATTCTTGTTGCTTTAGTTCCCAGCACCGGTACTGGAGCTAAATAGGTTGGACTCAATTCTTCCTTCAATGCCAATCTCTCTAACACAAGCTCACAAACTTTCAGTAACTAGCCAGCCACCAGATATGACACTGGAGTTGCAGTCTGACTTAGACCATCCCAGGGTTACATCAAACGCTGCAATTGATCGTGAGGATCCTCCCATCCCATATATACATTGTGGCTTTGAAGAACATCTTTTAAGGCAAGCAATTAGACAGTACACATTCTGGCACATTATTAATTGCTCTCTGTGCACCTAAAAGATTCTGGAGGCATAGACCCACAATTGTCGAAGACCCTCTGTGTTGAGGTTTGTTTTAACATACTGTTAGCTTTCTCTATAGCACTCTTTGAAAGTGGCCTAAAGGGATATGTACAGTGGAGACTTACTCCCACTGTAACAAATGCCTCGGTTATTGCTTAAGACGTAAAAGCTGGTCACTGATCAGAATGAAATGTACAAACTCCGCCCATACTAAGCCGAACAAGTCTTTTATGACTGTATGAGACAAAGCCTGTTATTGGGACCATACCCACATGATTCAAGTGCAAGAGTTCACTGGTATCACTACATAGTTATTCCGGTCTATAAACTGAAATGGAACAACATGATTCAGGTACATGATTTAAAGAGATGAGCTGCCTTTTCCAATGGAGCTTGTGCGAGTTTATTAAACAAATTTCATATTACAGCACTTTTCTTTTTTTTGGGCATCAGCAGCCACCAGTAGCACTCTGGCGGGATGTGTAACGCCACATACACCCCAGCATAAGCAGAGCCTATTTGTTCTTCTATTTTGGGTATATTTAAATCAGGGAGTCCTTTTTGCTCCACTAAGTAAACATACTTCTCAGAAAAGCGAGAAGGTGGGGCTTTTTATCATGAGATGATTAGACAGCTGAGTTATGTCTCAGTTGATCATGTTTTTCGACTGGGGGCATGCCTGCTACTTTACCTACACCAATATGAAAATTGTGCAGCCTGATCTGCAACAGAATTGTCATTAGAGAGAACTCCTATGCTTTGGTGTTCCAGTGGGTGTTCGACTTTCACCAATGGAAGCTATTGTCAGAGGGCAGATATCCAAACCCAAAAATGTTTTGCTTTTATCATTTTTCCCCAGCAAGTCTTTGTAAACATTGGTCACAATGTTGCAAATCAATATTGTATTCCTGCACGCAAAGGATGAGTCTGGCATCATTGAGGTAGGAACAAATCTTTCAGTTATCTGCAAAGCTAAGAGGAGTGTATTTAATGCTATTATAATTTGGGATCGAGTCACCCAAGGACCTCACTTGTATGCTTTAGATTTTAAGTTCTGAACCCTCGATTATCCCTTGCACTGATGCATAAGCTGCAGAATACAGCTGTTTCGTGACGGTTGCCCAATGGGCTGATCCATCAGTATAAAAAAACTATGATATTTATTCACTGTCTTGCCCAAGATGCTTCAGGAAATGCCTGTTGATGTTGTAAGAACTTGATTCTTTAGTCTAGGATCATACTCTAATTACATATCAGCACTAGCCTGACCTGTGGCCTGTGGCACACAGCAGATGTTTAGGTGCATGTGGCACTGTTTGCTTTAGTGGCAGCTTCCAAGAGTGGCAGTAGTGTTACTATAACTACTCTAATTACCAAAGTAAGTGGGTTATCTGGAGTTTGTAAATGTGCTGTGGTAAGCAGGTCTCCATTGGTAAGCAAGTATTTCTGTATGTTCCTGCTTTCAGTTTTACCTAGTAAATGTAGGTGTGATCAGCTGATATAAGATTCCCACTTTCTCAGCACAGTGTGGCAAATATGTTGAGCAGATATTCATGAATTTCATTAAAGCTTGCAATTTCCTTGGCGATTTGGGGCTCAAGCGTCCCAAATTTCCCTATGATCCCAGGAGTCCCAGACATTTTGTTTTCTTGCTGCAGCTACCATTTTCCTCTCAAAAGGTGGTTTTAAGGGCCTTGGCCCTCGGTGAGCCCCTCTATTCTGCTGACAGGAATGTCCTTTGCCTGGTCACAGGGAAGAAAGGGCACTTTTGCTTTAGTTTGAGTTATCTCCATATCCTCTGAAGAACAACAATAGTGCTTTTCAGAGGACTGATTTCTCTCTGGCGCTCTTATTTCTCCCCTATTTCTCAGATACTCCCTCATCTTTACAATAAAACTGTGGCTTCTTTTTAAATCTATCCCGGAAGTTCATACTCTCCCCTCTGATTTTTGTGGTTCTGGCTTCCTTTCATTTGGTAGACTTACATTCTCTGCTTTGCTTTAATTGTGGTCTCTATGGTCTGGTCTAAAGTATCTCTCCCCTGGAGACAACTGAGGTATTAATTTATACAACTGGGCCTCTTTCTGATCTTGTGTAGATGCAGCAAATCTTTGGTGAATAGCCAAGTGTGCTGGGTTACTTTTAATATTACCAAGAGCGTTCTCAGCTACTGTATCGATGTTACCTTGTTATGTTAAGCTTCATTGCTAAATTTCATGCAGGTGAAGGTCAATGCTCTTCCTATATGTGTTTCAATACTTTGGCAACATTGTAATCGAAGGCACATAGGGGGTCATTCTGACCCCGGCGGGTCGGCGGGAGCACCGCCGACAGGCCGGCGGTGCCCCGCAGGGCATTCTGACCGCGGCGGTTCGGCCGCGGTCAGAAGAGGCAAACCGGCGGTCTCCCGCCGGTTTACCGCTGCCCTTAGAATCCCCCATGGCGGCGCAGCCATGGGGGATTCTGACACCCCCTACCGCCATCCTGTTCCTGGCGGTTCGCCCGCCAGGAACAGGATGGCGGTAGGGGGGGCCCCTGCCATGCCCATGCCAATGGCATGGGCACGGCAGGGGCCCCCGTAAGAGGGCCCCGAAAAGTATTTCAGTGTCTGCTAAGCAGACACTGAAATACGCGACGGGTGCAACTGCACCCGTCGCACCCCTGCAACTACGCCGGCTCAATTCTGAGCCGGTGTCCTCGTTGCAGGGGCATTTCCTCTGGGCCGGCGGGCGCTCTTTTGGAGAGCGCCCGCCGGCCCAGAGGAAATGTCTGAATGGCCGCCGCGGTCTTTTGACCGCGGTGCGGTCATTCAGCGGCGGTACCCTGGCGGACGGCCTCCGCCGTCCGCCAGGGTCAGAATGAGGCCCATAATGTGTACTCATGTATAAGTTTGCAAACACATTTCACTAAGGCTGACAATGTTACAGATTGGGTACCATATATAGTTAATATTCAGTGTCTTAACCATGTGGATTAGAATTTGTGAATACCTCTTCCAATTGATAAATGTTTCTTGCTAATCAAAACGGTATTTCATTTCAACACCCCATTACAGCATTTATTGTCTGTGGATTATCAGCCGTAACCTTTATCTGTGTAAGTGTTTTCCAAGCCCTTACTATTGAAGTACATCAATGCTGTAGTATGGACTGTTGCAGCTACCTATATCAGTTTATAGTCTCAGAGAGTATCTTTCTAGTTTCTGCTGTAGGGAGGTGGTCCATGTCTGAATGTGGTGTGCATGTAGCAAGTACTGGCCAAGTCCTCCCTGGCATCATAAGTGTCTTAAGAGTACCTTTTGTATTACACATGGGGCTTTCCCTGAAACAACATTAAGAGGTTAATATAAGTCAAAGGAACTTCAATATGCACAAATGTTAAACCTATAATGTATTTCATTATCAACATTTTACAGGGTGGAGAACATAGGCTGAGCTCAGTAGGGGAAGAAGAAAGAAGGTGGTGTTTGCCTTTCATATGAAATGCCCTGTCTCTCCACCTTGAGTAATGCGACAGTCTTTTTTACCCGCTTCTTGTTTTTCTTCCAACAATAACTATATTCTTGGTGACCTCTGAAATTGGCCTTTAAAATAATCATCTCTTTAAAGTCTGTTTTGGGGCACGTTTCACAACTTTCCTAAAAGCCATTTTTACCCTTTAAGAATACCAGTTGGAGCATGGAAAGTTGTGTTAGAAATATTAATTGAGATGCCAACTAAATGGGCATATAGTCTCAAGCATTTGACCTCATCTGAGTGAAGAGATTATTTCTTCAGTGTAAAATCTATTTATTACATATAGCTTTAAGAGGCCTTGTCACCTGCAGGTATCGGTCAGTGTTGTTCATCTTCTGGGCTGCTGCTTTCACATTTTACTTTATCTGTAGGCTTGTGTGCTTGATAGTCCCCTTGTATCATAGTGAGATGGTGTTTCTGCTTCTATTTCTACCATACGTTTACGAGCCAGGCATGTCAGAAAATACAAACTAATCAATACATTGCCTTGGCTTCAGCATCCACTAAGTCTTAGTTAGTTGCAACCTGCTGAAGAGCAGTTTATTCATCTTCAGAAACCTTGAAAATAAATTCTGCATATGATTCTGGAAGAAAAAGCCTGTAAACTCTTCAATGCTGACTCCACTTTGCAAACTGTCGCATCACGACATAGCACCGGGAGAACATACTTGCCTTGTGGAAAGAGCAACATTAACCAACATTATGATTTTACACGAGTGCACCTCATGAAACTGTCTCCGCTGACCAAAGGGAAAGTTCCACTAGTTTGTAGGGTGGGTCTGGAGTACACCCTACAGTTGAAGTGTACCTAGGTTTGTTTGTTAAGATATTTTAAAAAGGCATTGAAATTACAGATTTTATGACCAAATCAATGATCTCTTTTGCTATGTTTAGTTCCACTGCCCGGAACAGAGTCCTATTAAACCGCATTAGGTATTGTAAATGAATGATGTGGACAACTACAGCTGGCAAACGAAGCAAAGAGTGAGCAGCAGGCACAGCGGATTACAAATATGGAGCACCACAAGCATAGAGGCCAGGACTTTGGTTAAAAATATTGGCAGAGGAAAAAAGAGAAGGAATAGGCTGTGTGAATGTTTCTGGAGAGCCCAATCTTATGAAGTATAGAAAGAGGATTAAACCTGCGGATTTTTCAGAAGTTGAGAATAACATCTTGAGTAGACAAAAATGAAATGAAAAGGCAGACACCCCGGCGACAACAGAGGAAGTAAAGGACCTATACTGGCAGTTTGCTGTGCAGGATGAACGTCAGTCTTCGTTACTAGAGGAGATGAAAAGACCTTTATGGTACCATAACCGAAACAAGTGAATAACTGTCCTTAACTTTTTTCTTGTTTGATATATGATTTATGTAATGGACAGAAGAGAGAGAACAACCAAAGAAAAGACTACTACAGAATTCTGTAGAAGAGAATGAAAATCCCTTTCCTCTCTCATTGGATGACGTCGTTTTAAAGTACTTAATAAAAGGATGGATCATTTTGGACTATCTCATGCAAATACACTGGATACCAGACAACCAGGACGCTGGAGGGAGAAAGACTTCACTTCAACTCAAGAGATTTTTATTTAGGGGGGTCTGTTTGGTCGTATTCCAAAGCAGGAACTAAGTACTGTAAAGATCGTAGCAGATTTCAACAGCAAACCCAAGGCTTCAGAATGCTTTCCTAGCAAGAGTTATTTGCAGATGCCTAGTTTCAGAATGCTTACTTACTTAATGAGTGATTGAGAACCCCAAACTGGGGTGGCAAACACCAACACAGATAAATGTCAGTGATGCCTGAAAACATACCTCCCCAAGACCCAAATCACACAAACCTAAATGCGATGGCTGTCAACTTTCTTATGGCCTCCTGTGCTATACTTCGTATCTTTGTCATTAAGAGATGACTCATACTCTGTTCTAATCTGGAATTCCACAATAAATAGGCAGGGCAAAAGTGCACTGTGCGTATCATTCACTGAAGAGAAATTTTTCCATCAGATACATTGCCTGAAGACTTCAACGGGATGCAGTGAAGAGGCTGGTATCCCTTTGATAGCCAAACCAAAAAATTAAAGTTTTCAAGAAATAAAGGAAAATTGAGTAAATGTCTAAAAATAAATGGATCATCACAATAAGCCCTTCCCTTTAGCCTTCCATTAAGTGGGCTACTTAAATACAATATGTTCAGGAGTCAATCAGGCAACATTTAGCAGTGCCAGCATCTTTTGGAGAAGCAGTTTGGCGCAGACTCTGGTGTAAGCAGCCCCAATCAGTTGGGAAGGTAGGAGAACAAAATATCAATACTACACATCAAATGCAATCATGGGGCCAGATGTATGAAGAAGTGTTACCAATCGAAAATAGCCAAGCGGGCCGTTTGCAACCAGTAAAAGGCTTCTGGCCATGTACCATCCCTACTTTGCAAGTTGGTAACCTGTTACCGACTTGCAGATTAGGGATTGTGACTCACTATTAGGAAGGGGCGTGTCAAGGGAGTCCCTTCCTAATAGCAACTCGAAGGGCCATGTATGATTGTTATGCATCCAGAAATGCGGTTGCAAAACAATCGCAGTTACCACCAACTTTAAGTTGGTGGTAACCAATTTGCAAATGGGAAGGGGCCTCCAAGGGACCTCTTTCCCCTTTGTGAATGCGGGTGCAAACATTATTTTAAGAGCAGGCAGTAGTCCCACAGACCACTGCCTACTCTTAAAAAAACAAAACTTTGCAGTTTTCTTTTTGTAATGCAGCCCGTTTTCCTTCAAGGAAAACAGGCTGCATTATAATAAAAAGATTGCTTTATTAAAAAAGCAATCACAGACATGGTGGTCTGCTGACCCCAGTGCGCCACCATCTCTGGGATTGTGGCCATTTACAAAAGGGTCGCAAATTGCTACCTGCCTCATGAATATTAATGAGGCAGATCTCTTTCGACCCATTTGGGAATCGAAAACAGTGTTAAACACACAGTAATACAGAGCAGTTTGTGATTTCCGAAGAGCAAAGCGCAAAAATTTGCTATTAGGAACCCGCTAACCTCCAGGTACATACATCTGGCCTATGGTGATTAAAGAACAAATCAAAAGAAGATCCGGACTTGTGAACCAATCAGCCAACAAGAAGACATTATACTGCCCAGAAACAGCCATGAAAAATATTAATACATCTTTGTACCTTTACATAACTTGTGCCTTCACTCTGCATAGTAAGAAACGTATATCAATATTGCAAAGAGAAAGGCAGTGCTCCCCACTCGGAACATTATAGCATTACAATGGCAACATGCAGCTTCTAAAGCGCATCAAGCATTCGTCAGACTTTTGGCAGGGATAATAAATTAGACTACAAGTCCTCACAGCACACCATAAATAAAAGAGATGAGTGACTTAGGAGTTGCTCTATCAGCTAAACAACATAGCGCCCCAGTCAAATCAAAATCACTTAATCCTATTAAATCCAATATAATATTAGGAGAAACTAAGAAGCCCTAACATATCTATTTTCATAAACATATATTAGCAATAGAGGAAGAAACAGTTCTCCCACAAACTAACCTGCTACGGCACTACAGGGGTTTCAAGCACACAAGCCTGAAAATAAAGATTTCTCACATTGTGAGTACTCCCAAACGCCAGACTGGATCAGGAGATTTTTCTCAGCATTGTCCCCACGCATCAGCAGGTGGCATCGTGTAGCTCCACCTCGACTATGCACTGCCTGGGAGTGATATCAGAGCCACACATATGTGCCACCCATGCGTGTTGAGGTCAGATTTTTTCTGGACTCTGTCGGACACAGAGCTTAATAACTGACCATATGTCACAGTGTGCAGAACTCTAAAAGGGGGACCTTTTTATAGATGGATAAGAGAGTCCATTTTACAAAGTGGGGAGCTTGGTGAGGAATCTGCAGGTAGAGTATTCACCACAAAGAACTACCAAAGTACCTTCCAAGGTGTTTGGTCTGTGGAATGGCTCAAATCAGAAAGTCTCAAAAAAAGTTAACAGGCAAAGTGTTCTTTTCTGCACTGCCTTAACCTTCTTTGTCTCTGCAAACCGCAAGAAGAGAAGATGGTCCACATGATGGACCTTTGTGCAATCAATGTAAAAACTGAAAACTCTCTGGTGATCCAAGTGATAGTCTCTTTGATTCTATTCCTCCTATTTTAAGGGATGAGGTGGAGCAAAGAATGCCAGAAGAGTGAAGCATTGTCCAACATGAAAAGGAGTCACAATCTTTGGCAGAAATGTCACCCTAGTCTGCAACCCCAATTTATCCATGGAAACAAACTGTGTATGGTGGATGCACAAATAGAACTTGTAGCTCACTCTTGCAGAGAGCTATAGTTATTGCTATACGATAGACAGTTTTGAGAGTCAGCAGATGCAAAGCACAGCTGTACATCAGCTCAAAATAGGTATACATAAGTATTGTGAGAACACAATTAAACCACTGTGGCATCAGAAAACACTTGCATGGCAACATATGGACTGTGCCTTAAAGAACTGCACCAGAACAGGTGATTTGAACAAGGACAGTTAGCCTGTTCAGCACAAACAGGGCCAACAAGTAACCTTTAAGAGTACACAGAGCAAGTCCTTACAGAGCTAAAGACAGTACAAAAAGCAAAACATCTGACAACTTTGCCTGTAATGGGCATGCAGGTGGGAATTACACCAGATGAGGATCTGTCACAGACATCTGCTTGTGGCAGCCCCTATAGTTTTGACCCTGTAGTCTTCAGAGGGAAAATGTTTCCTTGCATTTTCTAGAAAACATTCTGAGTAAAAAGTGTGTGAAAAGCAGAGAAACATTGGATGGAGCAAGCTCTGGATCTGCTTGCGAAGACACAGAAAGAAAGGAACTGACATCAGGGCGCAGGGGTGAGACAAAGATGCGGAACCGCACAATGCCACCTGCTAGCACGAAGGAGCAATGCTGAGAAAAATCTCCAGATCTAGTGTGGCTTCTGGAAGTATTCACAAGTGGGCAATCTGCAGTTACAGTATCCATCAAAATAGATGTTACACTGAAGAAATAATCTCTTCACTCAGATGAGGTCAAATGCATGGGAAATATTAAGGTTACCTTTCTGAGACTCTATATGCCTAACCCATTGACACCCCAATGAAAATGTCTGGCACAAACTGCTGCAAATGGTATTTTGAAAAGGCTAAAATGGCACTTTGGAAAAATTGTGAAACGAGCCACAAAATAGACTACAAAGAAATCACCATTTCGAAGATCAATTTCAGAGGCTGCAAATAGAGATGTTATGTTTTTAAAGCAAATAAACCGAAAACAAGACTCTAGCACTGCTCGGGGTGAAGACGCAGGGCTTTTCATAGGAAGAGCAACACCACCTTTTTTCTCTTTCTACTGTTGAGCTCAGCTTACGTGCTCTACCAAATAAAACATTAATATCGAGAAAACAGGAACACATCCTAAATTGTACTGTCAGGTGGCAATAACTGGAGAGAATAGTCTACCATTCTTCAAGAAAAAGAAAAAACAGACATGAAAGTTGACTGAGAGGAGTTACCTTCCAGATAAGAGGCTAGGCTAACTCACCCTGATTGACGTGGCTCAAAGTAATGAACTGTTGTTTGTGAGTAGTGCACTCGGCTTCACATATTAGCGTCTTCAACAATTGCTGAATATCATCGATTCCATGCTGTACACTTTCATACAGCATTCTTCGGAGGTATCCAGTGTTGAATATGGTCCCTGACCTGAAAGAGAAAATAACAATGACATCTTAGTACCAATGATTGTAGTTTTCAGATGAGGACAAGTAGCTCTTTCAATCAGAGGTACAACCTTAATCACAAATCGTTACTTAGCGACCTATTTGAGGTTGAAATACATTTTTATTCTGATTGCGGAGTAAACAAAACTACCTGCAAGGTGCAAAGCTATATGTTAACGGAAACCCGTAACTAGAGCCTTCACCAACATCAATTTACGCAAATGTATCTCTAGGTGTCCTTTACTCCAGTAAAGGCATCCATGCTGCCCCCCAATCTCTAAGTGACTTATATTATTCTTAATGCCCACACAAGGACCTGGGGCAACTGAGAGGTCTTGTTTTAGAGAAATAAAAAGCAAACAGGGTAGGCCACTGTGATTCATAATGTTTTGCTCTGCCTGCAAGATTGTTAGACATCTTTCCATTCCTAGAATGTGCCAGAGCTGGGGTGGGATTGTCGTTGCCCCAGAGTGCAGTTATCACTAGGTTCACTGCACACAGAAGAAAGGACATCAACTTGCCCTTCTTTGAGTATTAAGGGTATGTTGGGGGGTTAGCATCACCCAAGAGCACATATGCTGGTTATCAAGTGATCTGAACCTGTAAGATTACCTCAGGCATCAAAAACACCTTTCCAACACAACTGCAACTTAGGGCAAGGTGGATTAACATACCATCAGCATCACATCCTCTCCAGCATTTCTGGGGGCCTCTTCCCACTTACTCTGTTGTATATGATACAGCTGTGTTGCTATTTTATGCAGTGTTCCTTGTGTTGTGGTTGTTCTAGCTGTGTTAGGGGATCTAGCAAAGACCTCCCCATATTCTGTCTTGAACAGATTCCTGTACTGTTTTTCATAATTTTTGCCCTGTAGACTAAGAAACAACTTCTCCTTGAGATGGCAAGCTATAGATGTCAGATAGCAATTTCTTGTTATTTTCTTGAGACAGCAAAGCAGCCACTCTTCAAATCTGGTGACGGAACTGCACGCCTGTGGTTTAATGGTGGGTTCACGATCAGTGCCTGATTTTGGTATATCTGACCTTTCTGATTCCAGCATGTAATAATGGGAATGAATGTCCATAAAGGTTCTTTAAGGGCACAGTTGAAGTCTGGATTTCCCAAAATCGGGGGAAGGGGGTGGGGAAGTGACACGTTTCCCTTTCTCTGCTAATCTATTCCAGACCCTTATGGTCACACTTGTAGCTAGAGAGGAGTGTACCCCCTCATGCTCTGTCTTTTTTGTATTCAACTATGGGACCTGCTCTAGCTTTATCTATATGCCCAGTATAGTCTAGTCTACGAAGCATCAATATTTGCCTGACTCTTGACTGGATCCACTCCGCCATGTACCTTAATTGGTAAGCTTGGTAATATCTTTTGATACTGGGTAGTCCAGCCCCACATTCTTTGTTGAGTTGTTGAAGTGTCAGCGATGCTATCCTATGTTTTTTTTGTTCTTGCTCACACAAGTTGTCCTAAAGGGCCTGTATCTTTTGCAATGTTGAAACCTTAGCTGGGATTGGGAGGACAGAAAATGTATAGTGTATGCATGGAATGAAGTTATCTTTGTAGCAGCTATGCGTCCTCCCAGGTGCCATGTCATTATGGAGTGCTTTTAAGCAGGATATTATAATTCAATTGTGTTTGGACGGAAAAGTCCTCGCATAGTGACTGAGGTGCAACCATGACCTGAGTGCCACAGCTGCATGACTACCTGGGTCTCTGGTTCTGATTTCTGGTCATGGGTGAGAACATGGATCATGCTTGTGGGCCATGACCTTCGCCTGTCTCAGGGTGATGCAGTTTTGTCAGACAGGAGGGGTGAACCAAGGGCTACTCTCAGAGTAGTAGAGGGATACTACCCTTGTCAGGAGTTAAATGGCAAGCACAGTGGTGGCATCGTACCAGTTTTGTGCTTACTAAGAATCAGTATTGTGAACAAGCATTTTAACTGTGTTATGGGAGAGACCCCTACCAGCCCACTCATGCAAAGTCCTGCTGATGTGTACTTAACTCACCCTTGGCCTTCATGATTACTGTGTGTAGTGCCGGGCAGTATGTAATACTTGTGTGAGTATGCTGGGATGTATGTGTGCCCGTGCATGGTATATAACATGTAGATCTGTGGGTTACATTTTGGAAGGCCAGGGCCTGGAAAGGCTAGTGGAGGTGGGGAATGCAACCCCTAGACATGAGATGTGGGTTGCTGACATTCCTGAGGGCTGGCGTGGTAACACTTGCACTGGAGGAAGGGTAGCAGAGCATCCTATGTCCACATCAAAATCTCTTTGATTCCAGGAACGTTTATAGGTCAGTAGGGCCAGGGCTCACTGTAAGGCAGGATGGTGGATCTGTTAAGGTTGGCACCGCAGGACCAGGGAATCATGATAGAGGGGAAGGCTTAGGCTTTTGAGACTTTGTGAAGAATATTTCAGTGGAGTTTCACTGCCAGGTGTGATCCCTGGTTACTCCCTTCACTTATGTTGTGGATTAATCAAAACTGTAGTCACTCTTGCGGTGGCAGACTGTCTCTTAGACAAAGGAAAGGGCAAGGAAGAGATCACTTCAAAGTGGTTGCCACCCACAACAGGAATATCAGACATTAAATCATATCAGTGCCTGGATTTGGACTACAAAGGTGGGAGTCTGAGTGCAACAAGTTGTTTAACTGTCAACAGGAGAGAAGATCACCAAAACTTCAAGCTGCTGGAACCAGGATTATGGGCCAAGGCCTGCTGGACTCCCTGTTTGCCAAAGGGCCATCATCCAGGAAGTCAAGAACACTTGCCATGAGCCTGGAGCACCAGCCTTCTGCCCGTCTGTCAAGACAAATGGAACACCTGGAGGGAGCAAGGTCCAGAGGGTATCCTGCAAAGTGGATCCTTGTGAGCAAATTGGAAGACGCCTAGACCAGTTGGAACAGCTGCAAGATTGCAGGCCACCTGCCCGTTCTTGAAAAGTCGGCCACCACGCATATGCCTGGAGGAGAAGAAGATGAAGCAAGAGCTGTCGCCCTTACGCAAGTGAAATCAACAACCCCGTATGCCTCTAGGACCGTCCCCCTTGTGCAAGCAAATTTGGAAAACCCCATATGCCAGGAAAGGGGCCATGGTGAAACTAGGGCGGTCGCTGTGGATTGTTTTACCAAGGCTGTAGTGAAGAATGCTTTCCTATTGCCGAAAGAGCTATGGAGCGGAAGTCTGACACCAACGTGGGCAGTTCAAAGACTGAGGAGGCTCAACGTGTTATCAGAAAAACACCGCAAGTGGTCACGGACTCTTAGCATTGGGGAGCCTGAGCCCAAGAAAATGCACTCTGGCCTTCCTGCACTTGCAGGGTGCCATTGAGTCAGGTAAGTCTGTTCGAAATACTCAGGTCTATGGTGAATTGCAGGAACTTAGCTCACAGTGCTGGAGAAGCTGACTCTTAAGGCCAAGCTAGACTTTATTGTGTGGGAACTAGAAACGGCCACATCTAAAAGTTGTCTCAATTTTTTAACGGAGAATAATCAGCCCCAATAAAATGGATAAAGGGACTTGGGGATACTGCCCAGTACAACGCTAGTGCCCTGACCTTCAAGGAATGTGGATATTATTCAGTGTGTTGCCTCTATGCTCTTGTAGTACAAGTTACTTACCTGAGGTAACGAGATATCTGGTAGAGACATATTCTAGTTGCAGATTCCTTACCTTAGAATTTCCCCCATGCGCCAGACTGGATCCGGAGATTGTTCTTCGAGCAATACCCTTGCGTGTCGGTAGGTGGCGTCGGTCGACTCCACAGGAGTCGTTGGCGTCGTCGTGACGACGTCAGGATTAGTACATAGATGCCGCCTTCGTGCAGTGACGTCGGTCTCTTCTAACGACTTTCCACGCCAAAGCGCAGAGCCGCTAAGAACACTGAGATTGGTGCACCAGAGCTAAGGACCTGAAGGGGGAATCCCTGTCCCTAGAAATCAGTTTGCAAGCGGGGAGGATGGGTCGGCGGTAAGGAACCTGCAACTAGAATATGTCTCTACTGGATATTTCGTTACCGAAGGTAAGTAACTTGTACATCTGATAGAGACTTCTAGTTGCAGATTCCTTACCTTAGAACAGATACCCAAGCAATGCCATCCTCGGAGTTAGGCTGCGAACCAAGTTCATACTAGAAAGTCCTGCAGGACTGAATGACCAAATTAGCCATCCTGACGGACCTGACTGTCCAGGCAGTAGTGTTAACAAACGTGTGCAGGGACACCCACGTAGCTGCCTGGTAGATATCCAGGGCAGAAATTCTGCATGCTAACACAGTGGAAGCAGCAGTTGCTCTGGTGGAATGAGCACACAAGCCCCCAGGGGGTTGCATCTTGGCCAAAGCGTAGCACATTTTGATGCAAAGAAGTACCCATCGAGAGATGGTGAGTTTTTGCACCGCCTTCCCTTTTTTCGCACCCACATACCCAACAAAAAGTTGATCGTCCACCCGGAAATCTTTAGTACGATTAAGATAGAACGCCAATGCTTTTTTTGGGTCCAGACGGTGGAGTCTCTCCTCCTCATGAGAAGGATGTTGGGGTGCGTAGGAAGTAGGCAGGGTGATGGACTGCCCTACATGAAAAGGCGTAACCACCTTTGGAAGGAAGGAAGCTTTATTGTGCAACACTACTTTCTCAGGGTGCACAGACAAGTATGGAGGTTTAGACGAAAAGGCCTGAAGCTCACTCACAGTGCGAGCAGAAATTATAGCAACAAGAAAGACAGTTTTGAAAGTGAGGAGTCGTAAGGGACAATGGTGCATCGGCTCAAAGGGAGTACACATTAAATAAGTAAGGACAAGATTGAGGTCCCACTGAGGCATGATAAATGGAGTGGGTGGAAATAAATGGATGAGGCCTTTTAGGAATCTACTCACAATAGGAGATTTAAAAAGTGAGGGCTTATCAGGTAACCTAAGGAAAGCCGAAATGGCAGATAAATACCCTTTAAGGGTGCCCAAAGCAGAGCCCTGCTGGACCAAAGAAAGAATGAACAAAAGAACCTCGGATAGAGGGGCAGAGAAGGGATCAACAGATTTGTTGGTGCACCGTGCTACAAATGTATTCCAATGACAGGCGTATACAGTTTTGGTGGAGGGACGCCTGGCTGCCAAGATAACATTGCATACTTCGGGTGGAAGATCAAAAGTCACCAACTGTCGCTGCTCAATCTCCATGCAAGGAGGAGGAGGTTGGACAGGTTTGGGTGAAGAACCGTCCCCTGTTGCTACGACAGAAATTCTGCCCGAAGAGGCAGTCTGAGTGGAGGATCGATGGACATGCTCAGTAACTCTGGATACCAGACTCTCCGTGCCCAGTCTGAAGCCACCAAGATGACTTGGGCCCAGTCGTTCCTGATCTTCTTGAGAACTATGGGCAGAAGTGGGATAGGCGGAAAGTCGGCCGGAGTTCGGCTCGAGACGAAAAGCATCTCCGAGCTAGTGCCGTCTTGGAAACTCCAACACGCAAAACAGCTGACATTGCGCGTCCTCTGCGGAGGCAAACAGATCTAACCAAGGCGCTCCCCATTGCTGAAAGAGACCTTGTGCCACCTTCAGATGGAGACGCCATTCGTGATCGGCTGTGCATCAACAGCTGAGTTCGTCCGTTCTGGCTTTGGGAGAACCTGCCAGATGTTGAACCACCAGGGTAATGCCCTGATGTTCCAGCCATGTCCAGAGGCGTAGTGCCTCCTGACAAAGGGTCTAGGAACCTACTCCGCCCTGTTTGTGCAGTACCACATGGCAGTAGTATGGTCTGTGAACACCTGCACTACTTTCTCTTTGAGAGAGGGAAGAAATTCTTTCAACGCAAGCCTTATTGCCCGGAGCTCCAGAAGACTGACATGGAGCCCAGCCTCCGCAGGAGACCAGAGCCCTCTGATCTCTGCCTCTCCTAGGTGGCCACTCCAACCCAGAAGTGACGCATCTGTAACTATAGATAGATCTAGTTGGGGAAGGGAGAGGGATCGGCTGTGGACCTAATGCGGATTCGAAAGCCACCACTGCAGGTCTTTCGCAGTCCCTTCCGAGATCTGGACCATGTCAGAGAGATTCCCATGATGCTGCCCCACCCGAACTTCAAGTCCCAGTGCAGAGCCCACATATGCCATCTGGCATGCGTCACTAGCAGGATGCAGGAGGCCAGGAGGCCTAGCAGCCTCAGAGTCAGTTTCACCGAAACCCAAGATAGAGTCTGAAAGATCGGAATCATAGCCTGACTATCTGGGACTTGCTTTTCGGGAGAATAAGCCCGATACTGCACTGTGTCCAGAACAGCTCTGATGAAGGGAAGGATCTGAGAAGGAGTCAGGTGTGACTCCCAGCGTGTGTAGGAGGTTCGCTGTAGTCTGAAGGTGGGAGACGACTTTCTGGGGAGAGTCCGCCTTCAACAGCCAGTCGTTGAGGTAGGGGAAGACTGATACCCCTAAACTGCACAGATGAATTGCAACCACCACCATCACTTTCGTGAATACCCGAGGGTCGCTGCTAAGGCCGAAGAGGAGCACGGTAAACTGAAAGTGCTTGTGACCTACCACGAATCATAGGTAACGTCTGTGGGCAGGCAGGATGGGGATGTGGAAATAAGCATCCTGCAAGTCCAACGCTACCATCCAGTCTCCTGGGTCCAAAGCAGACAGAACCTGAGCCAGGGTGAGCATTTTGAAATTCTCCTTCTTGAGGAAGCAGTTTATGTCCCGAAGGTCTAGGATCGGATGTAAGCCCTTGTCCTTTTTCGGCACCAAAAAGTAGCGGGAATAACAACCACGACCTACTTCGGGCACAGGGACCTTCTCTATAGCTCCCTTTTCCAAGAGAGCTGCGACTTTCTAGCGGAGAAGCACCAAATGATCCTCTGGGAGGTGGCTGAGGGATGGAGGCATGGCTGGTGGAGCAGATTCGAAAGGGAGGGAGTAGCCCTTTTGAACGATCTGCAAAACCCACCTGTCCGTAGTGATGTATCCCTAGTGGGGCAGGAGATGGCAAATCCTGCCGCCAACTGGATGGGACTAGAAGGGTTTGGAGGCTGCAGCGGGGGCAGAGGTGGACTGGGCAGACCTCTGGTTCCCTGTCCCACACCCACGTGGGATTCCGCGTCCCAGGCCACGCAGCGGCAGGACACCATGGGTGGCAAGGTGGCTGGGCAGAGGACGCGATAGGAGCCCCTTCCATGGCTACGAAAGGGGCAAAAAGCAGACTGTGGGGGGTGATGGGCAGAGTAAAGACCAAGGGAACGAGCAGTAGCCCGGGAATCCTAGAATCTCTCCAAGGCCGGGTCCGATTTGTCTCCAAAGAGACGGGAGCCATCAAAGGGCATGTCCATGAGGTACTGTTGGACATCCCCAGAAAAACCAGAAGTACGCAACCAGGCGTGGCATCTCAAGGCCACCGTCGTAGCAACCGGTCTGCCTAGAGAGTCATTTGTGTCCAGCCCACAACTGATTGTGAACTTCACCGCATCTCTCCCATCGCTGACAGCTTGGGAGACGATAGCACGGGCCTCCTCCGGTATCTGCAGAAGGACTTGCACAACCGTATCCCACAAAGAGTGGGTATAGTGGCCCAAAAGGCATGCAGTGTTCACAGACCTCAGCGCGAGACTGGAGGAAGAAAACAAATTCTTACCAAATTGTTCCAGCCTTTTTGATTCCTTATTCAGGGGTGCGGAAGGGAAAGCGACTGAAGAAGAGGAAGCCTGGATGACATGAGACTCAGGCATGGGGTGTTAGGACTGGAATTTAGGGTAGTTTGGAGCGGGCCGATGGAGGCATGCAATAGTCCTATTCACAGGAGCCCCTGTGTTGGGTTTGGACCAAGTACCCAAAAGGTCATCGGTGAGGGTTTTATTAAACGGCAAAAGGGGTTCGGATGTGGAAGCCCCTGCCTGAAGCACCTCTGTCAGGAGATTGGACCTGACCTCTACAGTAGGAAGCTCAAGGCCAAGGACCTCAGCTGCCCTACTGGCCACCATACCATAAGTTGCTCCCACCGCCGTAGCCACGTTAGAAGGAGACAGCATGCCAGTGTCTGGGACTACCCGGAGTCGAGTGCTGGACCCGCCATGAGTTTGAGGGACCGCCCTCTCAAGGTCTTTGGGTGCATGGCCTGGCACTAGGAGCACGACTTCGGGTCGTGGTCGCTCGAGACACCACATACAAACCTGATGCGGATCCGTCACCGACATCATACGGTGACAGTCCTCGCACGGCTTGAAACCAGCCTTCGGGAACATCCTCGACGCATCAAATATCTCACTAGAAAACTTGACAAAATGGTCGAAGTGGGTCAAAAAGAGACCAGGGTAGCTCTCTCCGGATCAGCGCGTGGCGCGGAAAGAAAAGAACTGACGTCACTGCGTGAGGGAGGTGTCTATGTACTACTCACAATGTCATCACGGCGACGACGCCAACGATGGCCGCGGAGTCAACCGACACCACCTACCAACGCGCATGGGTATTGCTCGAAGAAAAATCTCCAGATCCAGGCTGACGCCTGAGGGAAATTCCAAGGTAAAGAATTTGCAACTAGAAGTCTCTATCAGATTTAAAGTACTACTTTTTTCATAAGCAAGTATTTGACTGGACAATCGGCTTTTTGCAGTTACTGTTTGGACTACGAGTCTTGCACCAGTGTATGCCTCACACATCCTTGCCCTCAAAGAGCCTTGGACTGCTCAACCCGCACTACCACAAAGTCAAGTGCTGAAATGGGTATTAGTACTTTGCCCTGTTACCCAGGACCCATTATAGATTGGGCCCCGGGACAGCAGGAGTAAAAGGCCACAATCCCCAAGTGGGGCCCAGTAACCCCTGCTTGCCTCGTGGCCCTCTAAAGGGGTTTTTGACATCTTGTATAGTATGGGCTAGCACTGGCACAATTTGTAACCCCATAAATCAGATGGAATTATGTGACCACTGAAATGAAAGTTGCTGTTTAAGCTCTGAAACCTCTGCTTGGGAAAGTGTGATATTTAAGGCTTGCGATTTAAAGTTCAATACAAAATCTGCCACTTTTCCACATGCTTCTAATTCAGCCATAAGGGCCAGTTTAGTGATTTGTGATTATGGATGGATTGCTGTCACCATGAGGTCATTGCCATGCATGGCTAATACTGTGTAAATCCAGTGGAATGGGAACCTCTGCCTTGTTCCTCTGCTAATAGTAAAGCAGTTTGGAATGCATACATTAGCCCCCCACCGTCACTGTGGGATTTAAGTAACAGGAAGCCACTCATTCCCTAAACAGGTGACGAAGACCAACTGCAATCAGTGCCCTGTTTTGCAAGGGCCACATGACCTAGTCAAACACATTTTAAGTATTGCGGGATAATAGGAAGGCCTTTCTCCAAGGCCTGTGTACATTATTAACAAGATGCATCAGGGTCTTGGCACTGTTGCCATTATTGTGCCCTCTGATAAATCCTACCCGACGCAGCTCTATTAAGCCCAACATGATTTTCCACAACCTATCCACCAGTATTCCCGTGAAGAGTTTAATATCTACATTGAGCACAGATATTGGCTGATAAGAGCCGGATAAGAGCCTTTCCACACCAAGGTTTAGAATGAATGATACCCAGACTTATGACAGATTTCGCAACACCGTTAGTTGTAAAAAAGGTAATGTATAGACAAGAAAGCACAGGAGTGAGCTACTTGGCAAATGTTTGATAGAACAGAGGTGTAAGCAGTTATTCATCGGGCCTTAGTTAACTTCAGCTTACTAATGCCTAGAAGAACCTCACTAGTCTGTAATGGATCATCTGAAATTAGCAGGCTGAATCAACTATCTTGTGGTTCAATGTTTTAACAAGGCTTTCTCTGTTGCAAATACTAGCAGTTGTCTCATGGACTCTACTAGTCTTTAGTGCGCAGGCCAGTACCTTGCCAGCTTGATTACTACCATTGGAATAGCATTCGTTTTTTTTTTTTTTAAGAGCAGATTTCTCTCCCTGTGAGTGTCTAATGCTTTAACAAACCCGCAAGGCAATCACTTTATGTCATGCCTTTGGGAGCCAGATCCTCTGTGGGTATACGTCTTTTAACTGTTGCTCTAGATGGGTGCATTTTGTTCCTCATTCTCTAATCAATCTCGCTGTATGTGATATGAATTGTCCCCTGACTACTGCCTTTTAGCACGTCCTAAGTTATACTTCAAATGATATCAGTATCTTTGTTATCTCCTAGAAAGTTTGGAATAGTCTGTCATATATCATCAATTATTTCTTTACTTTAAAGAGTAGCATCTCAATCTCCATTTCAAATAATAACGTTCCCGCGTTTAGGAAGGATGACAGTCATGTAAACAAGACCATGGTCTGATAGGGAGATTTGTCCGACCTTTGTCAGATCTATTCTGTCTGATATGGAGTGCAATATGAGGAAATGGTTGGTGTAGGTATACATTTTATAATCTGCTGGATAGTGTGTAAAGTGTCTCAGTCCGATGCTGATCTGCCACATGTCCACAACACCTATGTGGTGTAGCCTGAGGTCTCTGCAGAAACTGAACCTGTTTCGCCAACTATGTGCTAATTTATCCTGTAATCTCCCATAACAACATGCCGTTGATACTCTTGGATTGTCTCTTCAAGGCAGTTTTCAGATATTTTTTAGGGATCAAGTTGGGGACATATAAGGAGATAACTGTATATATGTGCTGGCCCTGCTTGACAGAGGACGAGCAGCCTTCCATAACACCTACTTACATCATTTGAAAACTTCACTCTGAAAGTCCCTACCCATAGGGATGGCCACATATTTTATTATCGTTAAGGAAACAGACCGTAAGCCTATACCAGTCCTTCTTAAGCAGGTGTGTTTCTTGCAGCAGACCTCTCCTCTTTGAGGAAATGTAAGTCGTTCAGGTTAGCTAGCCACTTCGGCAGGGAATTTAGATGTCTAACACTAAAGTTAATTAACTTAACCAGGGTTGTAGACCACCGGTTCCTGTGTAACAAACATAAAAACAGTTGGTGACCCCAGCCCCAAAAACCCCAATAACAACCTTATCTATAACAAACACAGGACAACTTAAAACAATTTATTACACCAACTCTGATTAATCCTACTGGAGTCTGGGGGGTTACACTACACTGCACCATGGGGAATTCTACTCAATTTCCCTCTCTACCTTGGCCCACGGAACTGCATCAAACACTTCCCCACCTATATTTACCAGCTTGTAGTCTTGTGTCCAAAGATCTTTGTTGTTGGGTAGTTTTTCACAGTAAATTGTCTGTGGCGGAGGTTATTCTAGAGCCCTTGTTGATTCTTAACATGTGTGAATGAGTTTCACCAATCAGAGTAAACACCTCTATGTCTAAGTAGCCCTTTAAACTCTTCAATGAAGACAAATGATCAGTTGGAAGATAACTTGAAAGCTTTGAGATGCGTGAAGGGCATCTGAAGAAGAGGTTGAGCTCTGTTTATTCTTAAACAGCACTTTTCAGTCTTTTTCAATAGCAGCTGCAGTGGGTTTGATGCTTGACTTAGTTCTTTTAGTTGTGACTTTTTCCACACTCAAGTCTGTTGACTGTAGTGAGTAAGTCAATTAACAGCATCTATGATTATTTTCTGTCAGCTTCCCCCCCTCTGTGATTGCAGGGTACGTTTTGTCTGTTCTGAGAAAGAGACCTGCCCAGAATGATTCTTCCAGTCACAAAATTAGGTGGAACGTGTCCCCCATTTAAAGGGGCTATGGTTATCTTGCTGGATGTCAAGAACTAAGTAAAGCTATCTCCTTTTCAGTAATATTGCATGGGATAGAGGTCATGGAATAACTTGACTGATGGTTGTGCTAAGGAGAAGATCTATGTTTGCTGAGCAGCTGCCAGAATTTCCTTTTTCTGCTGGAAAAAGTGAACTTGTGTGAGAATACTAGATGGCAGTGTGGGCCTCTTTGCAGGCCTCTTGGTTCTATGTATTCTATCTAGTAATATCTCTCTAGAATCTGGATTTTCTAGAAAAGACTTGAACAACTTCTGTTGACAACATCTTCATATCTGCACATTCAGTGCTAGTCGGGACCCCATGATTCTGATATTATGCGTACAAAGCCTGCTCTCAAGGTCTTCGAGGTGAGTATGAAAGCAAAATATTTTGGTCTTTAAGGTCCAGTATCTTCTGGTGAAGGAATTCCTGTTCTTCTTCCCTTGTATTGCGTTTCTTCCAGTGAAAGGACTCTTTTTCCAAAGTAATTCATATCTCGTTTAACTTCCACAAGTCCCTTAGTGAGATCTTTTTTCAGTGTTGAAATGTCCTGTTTAAGGTCTCTAAGAAGGTCAGTAAGGAACTACTTGTTGCACCCACATCTGTCAAGCAAGAGATGTCTTTAGGTGCACTGCGCTTTGCCTTGGAGGGTTTTAGAAACAGGTCTTGCACTGTTTAGTCTTTTTTTTGGTTTTGTTGTCACCATCTTGCAGTGGTTGTGCTGTGCTTTGTACCATATTGTGCCATATTGTGCAGGGATCTGCCCTGGTAGTGCCAACCTCCATATAGCTCCCATGACAAATTTAGCCTGTGTACTTTACAATTGCTTGTGACCCTTAACTTAAGATGTGAAATGAAAGCCAGCCTATTCAAATCTAAGGCTGCAGAGAGTAAACATGAGGATGTCCGCTGTTGTAGAACCATTCATGTGTTGCAGGAGAGATTACCATTGCGCATAAACATATCAAGTGGCATCATTAATATGCCCACAGAGCATGTTGCAGGATTTTGGGCCAGGCAGGATCTCCTCTCAAGACAGTCATCAGCAAGTCTTGACCGTTGCAATCACACCCTTCACAGAGTTTGCAAAAGGACAGCTTCTGAAGTAGCTGGTTGTCACTATAGGGGCTGCAAGAGCAAAACACATTAGGGAATTAAGAACAGCAGGTCCCCAAGCCTGATGACTCGTCTCTTTTCTTAGGGCCCCAGTAACGCCCTCTAGATCCCAATATACCATGATGCCACACACTGTTAAAGATTGTTGTGGAGTAGTGGTTGTGGGGTCGTAGTAGTCCAGTGCGATGTAACTTGATAACCGCGGTCTCTTCTCTAGGCTCAATAGTCCACCTTCTCACCCCTGATGGAACCATTCTCTCTTCATCAGAGGGACCTGTAATCAGTGTTTGCTTCTAAGGTTCCTGGAGGGCGTGTAGTCTGCTTGATTGCGAAGTCCGCTGGGACTTCCCTTGAAGGAGTGATATATCCGGTTTATCTTGATGTGGGTGCCACCATATTGGAGTTTGCTCATTAGTCATGGACAGGCTCTAAAGAATGCAACTCTCTCCCCCCTGGTGGGCCTGCTAGTAGATTTCAGTGGGCCAGAGCACAGTTGTGAAGGACCGGTTCACTCATCCGCCATCTTCGACACATCCCCATCACCTAAGTCCTTGAGTGGTATAGTGCTAAAGTCGATTCAAGCAACTTTTGTATGCATTATTACGCTGGTGCAAATTATGAGTCAAATATTAATCTCACCCAATTGCTCGGGGTTCACACTCTTACCACCAGGCTAGCGGTTAATCATAAAGCTAAACATGGCTCTAACAAGTGCAAAAATGTAATTTCCCCCATTATGCATCATTCTAACTACACAATGCTAAATGGGACTGTAGGAAAGTGCCCCTTTTTGGCATGGTTACCCCTCCCCCACTTTTTGCCTGTTATTGATGGTAACTTGACAGTGTGTGCTGGGATCCTGCTAATCAGGCCCCAGCACAAGTGTTCTTTCGCAAAACTGTACCATTGTTCCCACAACTGGCACACCCCTGGCACACAGCTAAGTCCCTTGCAAAAGGTACCAAGGGCCGTGTGGCCAGAGAAGGTACCCAAGAGCTGCAGCATGTATTATGCCACCCTTGGGGACCCCTCTGCAAGCACATGCACACTGCCATTGCAGCTTGTGTGTGCTGGTGGGGAGAAAAAGACAAAGTCGACATGGCACCCTTCGCAGGATGCCATGCCCTCAAACCACTGCCTGTGGCATTGGTAAGTGACCCCTCTAGCAGGCCTTACATCCCTAAGGCAGGGTGCACTATACCACAGGTGAGGGCATAGCTGCATGAGCAATATGCTCCTACAGTGTCTAAGTCCATTCTTGCAGTGCAGTCCAAAATGGCCCTACTGAGTACGGCCTGGGAGTTTGTCATTAGGAACTCCACAGCTCCATGATGGCTTCACTGAAGTCTGAGAAGTTTGGTATCAAACTTCTCAGCACAATAAACCCACACTGATGCCAGTGTTGGGTTTATTGAAAAATGCACCCAGAACCATCCTAGAGCTGACCCCTGTATTTTAGCCAAATGCCTAGTGCACTACTGACCGGTCTCTGCCAGCCTGCCACTTCCAGACAAGTTTCTGACCTCATGAGGTGAGAGCCTCTGTGTTCTCTGAGGCCAGAAACAAAGCCTGCACTGGTTGGAAGTGCTTCACTCCCCCCCCACCCCTCCACCTCCCCTTTCAGGAACTGTAACACCTGGCGGCGAGCCACAAAGGCTCGGGCCTCCTGTTACAAGGTCCAAGGGCACTCCAGCTAGTGGAATGCTTGCCCAACGGACAAAGCCCCACTTTTGACGGCAAGTGCGGTGGGACAATTAGGAAAAATAAGGAGTGACCACTTCAGCTAGAGTACTCCTAAGGTGCCCAGAGCTGAAGTTACCCCCTTCCTGCAGAATCCTCCATCTTGGCTTGGAGGACAGGGACAATAGGGTTAGGTTAGTGTCACTCTCCCCAAAGGACGTTGACACTAGAAAGGTGTAGTCACCCTCAGGGACAGTAGCCATTGGCTACCGACCCCTGTAATGGCCCTAAATCCAGGATTTAGAGCTCCCCTGAACCTATCTCACCAGATTCCTGGTGATCTCAAGAACACAACACAAAGAAAGAAGGACTGCTAAGCTGTCCCCCAGCAGAGAAGAATGAAGACACCAACTGCTTTGGCTCTGGCCCTACTGGCCTGTCTCCAGCTCTTGAAGCCTCCATTACAAAACAGTGATGCATCCTGCAGGACCAGCAACCTCTTAAAAGCCCCAGAAGGACTGCCAGCCTTTTAGAGGGCCAAGATCCCCCTGACGACAGCAGCCCTGTCCACAAAGAAACCACAGCAAGGACTCCAGAAGTGGCCCGGATCCGCGAGCACCCAACGCCCATGGCACGTATTCAAGTAGCCCAACGGTCTAGATCCGGTCCCCAGGCGATTCTGACCTAGTGTCCATCCTGGTTGACCCCTCCTGACTAACACAATGACGCCTGTAGACTAAATCCAGAGGACCTCCCTGCCTGTGAAGAATCCAGATGAAGATACCAGACGCCAAAAGGTACCCTGCACCTGCAGCCCCCTGGCCTTGGGGAACTCGTCATCCAGTGCAGCAACAGGCATCCCTCCTCTTTGTCCAGCCTGTGGTTTCCCTGAACCTACCTCCTGGACCCAGCCTGCATCCTACTTGTGACCCCCGGGGTCCCCCTAATCAAAAGCATTGGGAGCCAATGCAGAGTTTGCACCTTGAACCCGGCCGTTCCAGTGCCTTCGAGGGTGTGTGTTTGGTGCTGACCTGTGTGCCCCCCGGGTTTTTTCCTAATCTGCTCAGGTCTGCTCCCCAAAGACGCAGGTACTTATCTGCCGGCAGATCTATTTCCGAGTGACCCCCGTCTCCATCGGAAACCATTTTACATTTTGCAGCAACTTTGACCTCTGCACCCGGCTGGCCCTGCGTTGCTGGTGGCGGGTGTTTGGGGTTAACTTGAACCCCAGCCTGTGGACATCCTAAACTCCAGAGACTCGAACTGTACTAAATTTTCTTCCCACCAGGACTGTGTTTTAAAATTGCACTGTGTCAACTTTTAAAACAGATTATTATTTACTTGAAGATAGTTTACTTGCCAATTTGAAACAAAGTGGTGTTGATACATATGCTTACTACTTACTTGTAAATGCACTTACCGGCAAACTGAATCTTTTGGTTCTAGAAATAAAGTAACAAAATATATTTTTACTATATAAAAACAATTGGCCTGGAGTTCGTCACTGAGTGTGTGCTTCATTTGTTGCCTATGTGTGTGCAACAAATACTTTGCACTACCCTCTGATAAGCATAACTGCTAGACCACCCTACCACATAAGAGAGCATTAGTATTATCTACTTTAACCTCTGTTAAGCCTCTGAGGAACCCCTGGACTCTGTGCACACAATATCTAATTTTGATATAGTATATACAGAGCCAGCTTCCTAAAGGGGCATAAAAACTCAGCTGTAAATTCCAGATGTGCCGATAGTATGGTTGGAATTCTGACCGGCCCTTTAAGATTTGGTTAAGGGGGATCAAATAAAATCTCATTAGCAAGTGAGGACATTAAGAAAAGGCATGAGTATGGGAAAAACAAAGACACAGTTGAAATTAAAATACAAATCTGAGAGCTGTGATTTGTGGGATGACCAAGGAAAAGAAGACCAGGGTCTCAAACTACTATGGTTAGTTGAGAAATCGATAGACAAGAGGGACGTGGAGGTTTGTCTGTCATAGCTTTGGATGTCTTTCTTTGGTCTCACAATATTTTAAACATAGTAATCAACAGTAAGTTTCCTTTTAGGCATGCAGCGCAACAGAGGCACAATGGTCTCAAAACATGGTGGATCAGGTCCAAGCAAAAGCTTCATAGTAGACCTGTACACTATAACTATAATGCGATAAAATACTCAAAAGGAACAGCCACAAAACATATAAATAAACATTTGTGCACGACATACCACATAGGTCCAAGTTCTATTGCGGATTTTCCAGGCATGCTTTCGTGACAATTACAAGGAAGTTGTTGGTAAGGGTTTTCTAGAGAAGGAACAGTAGAAATAATTTTAATTTTTCTTTTTTGTAAAAATATATATATAAACTGTAAAATGCTGCACCTATTCAAGGCCTGAGTAAACATCCATGTCCAAGCAATCCTGAAAACTACAGACAGTAGTAAAACTACAGACAGTTCTGAAAAGGCAGAAAGGGAAACATCCATACGATCCTCTTATGTTTTAAAGCATTTCAACTCCACATCAATGCTTGTTTCATTGTTTCATGTTTTTTAGACAGGGGCCATCTAGTTCATCTCAACTGTGCTTCCTCTGTACTTCTAGTGCTCTACATTTCTTATGTACAGGAACATTACAAAGAAGGAAAGACATGTTTGAAGTTTCATCCTAAGCACAACCACTAGTTCCCTGTATACACACACATATATATATATATATATATATATATATATATATATATATAGAGAGAGAGAGAGAGAACCGGATGATGAGAACATCGTATAGCAGACCAATCAACGACGTGTGAAGGATGAAATATTAGAATTCACAGATTTGGTATATAAACCTATTGGGTAGAGTAATAATGTACAATTTACTGACTAATTGGGAATTAGGGGATAGTTTGGGTGACTTTGATTTAACAACGCGACAGAGGGAACTTAGGCAGATTGCGAGACTAGAGATATAGAGTGACAAAGCGAGAAGAAGAGATTTGAGATTCTGTCGTTGGGCTCATACTTTCTGACTGAGAGCCTGATGTGTTGCTGATCGATTGATGACCTGAGGATGAAGACTGATTCTGTTTGCTGACCCATACCGTGGATAGGTAGATATGAAAATATGACTGAATTGCATTTTTATGCCTTTTCTTTCTAGGTACCAACTGCACTGTCTTAATTAGTGTTCCTTAGTTTAGATATTTTATATATTCATGTTCTAAATTGTTTTGCATGAAGCCGCACATGCTGATGCTAATCTGGGTTAGTTGAGGTCATTATTGTGACCCTCACACAGTTATCACAACTAACAACACACCTGCTACAAGCTCAAAATATACTGCTCACTCTTCTAAACAAAACAACACCGCCACTACTGTACTAAACTGCCAGCTCATAAATGCTCGGTCACTCTAAAAAAACAAGCACCACATCTACGACTTGCTCACAGACATACAACCTGACTTACTATTCATAACAGAATCATGGTTGGGAGATGACATGGCCCCAGTGTTGCATGAAGCCCTTGCTCCAGACTATCAAACCATCACACAAAACTGTATAGGGAAGAGAGGAGGCAGACTAGCTATTATATTCAAACAGGCAATAAATCTCAGTAAAATAGACAACATTTCCATACAGGGTTGTGAAGCCCTCCTCACCAGATGCCACCCTACTCCAACTTCCTCCTGTAATGTTCTCCTCCTTTACAGACCTCCTCCTAACAACTCTACATTCCCAGACGCTTTGCTAGAGGCAGTCTCAAACTTTATTACATTATACTCAAACCTATGCATTCTTGGGGACCTAAACATTTGGTTTGACAAACCCAATATGCCCCATCCAAAAGCTATCACCACTGGCCTAGTCGCATTGAACCTGCATCAGATTGTACACAATCCCACACATCGCTGGACACATCCCAGATGTCATTTTTGCTAAGCCTGAACTAGTTACCGTTCATAGCATCACGCCAATCACATGGTCAGACCACCATTTGATAACTTTCTGACATAAAACACCACAAATCAACACACCTCACAACTACTTACATACATGCACCTATCGACCTTGGAGCAAACTCAATTTTGATGACTTAGAAACAAAACTAACAGCCAACATAGATCTAGATACAGTTAGTTCTGTTCCAAAACTGAGTGGATGCAGGAAGCTTTAGGTATCCTAATACCACTCTGAAAAACTAAACAGGACAAAAGAAAACCAACACCTTGGAAAAACATAGAGCTTAAAAAGATAAAGCAACACATCAGAAAGTTGCAGCAGACCTGGCTCAAAACAAACAACAGTCAAGACAAACTGCAGCTACAAAAACTTAACAGAATATACAAATCATCAATCAAAAAAGCTAATTAAAAAAAGGTACTACTCAGACAGAATTAAAAATGTTAAATCTGCAGCCAAATAATTTTATAAAATTCTCAATTAATTTGGAAAAGCTTCATGCATGGAAGGAAGTAATTCCACTACTCAAGATTTCACAAACAAACTGGCAACTCATTACACAACCAAGGCAGACACATTGGCCTCCTATTTAAAACGGAAGAAAACCATCAGCACCAACCCCTTTCCTAAAATACCCTCTAAAAATGAACCAACCCAGCTTCTACAGTCCTTCAAACAAATATCACAAGGTGAATTTATGGATTTAGTCAAAGCAAGCAGGCCTTCCGGTTGCCCTTCTGACCCTTGCCCACCACACATCTTCAAGAACATTCTTTTATCTACTTCTGCTGCCACACCTGTAAGAAGAATGCTCAGCAACTCTTTAACTACAAGAACTTTTCTTGTAGACCTGAAAAAGGCATACATACGACCGTTATTAAAGAAAACAAACCTAGATCCGCAAGACCCCAACAACTACAGACCAATCACAAATGGACCTTTCCTGGGCAAACTGATAGAAAGAGCAGCATTCACCCAGATGTCAAAATTCATTGAAGACAATTCTATACTTTCAGACTTCCAAACTGGATTCCGCCCAGGAAGAGGTGCTGAATCAGCGCTCATAGCAATCTGGGATGATCTTAAAAACACAGTCGACCGCAATGGAGTTGCTGCACTACTTCTCTTGGACCTCTCGGCTGCCTTTGATACTGTTGACCATGACACCCTAATTTAAAGACTCCACGAAGCCGGCATAGAAGGGACTGCTCTCGACTGGATTACATCCTACCTTCAAAAAAGAACTATCATCATCTATTCTCCCCCTTTCTCGTCCAAACCCTACCTCACAAATGCAGGGGTCCCCCAAAGATCAATCATCTCACCTTGGCTTTTCAACATCTACATGATATCATTACCAGAAGTGATAAATGATTTTGATCTCACATGCTACAACAATGCAGATGACACCCAAATACTACTTTAATTAGAATGCCCCAAAAACATTGAAAACTCACTAATCTTCAGTTGCATCAGAGCCATTGATCAGTGGATGACTTGGAGCCACCTCAAACTAAATGCCTCCAAAACAGAAATACTCATATGTTGTGACTGGGAACAATTATGACCCACTGTGCGCCTGGCCTGACCATCTCGGACCACCTCCTCAATTATCCAAGGAAGTTAAAAACCTTGGAATCACCATGGACTCCAAGTTAACTATAAATGCCCAAGTGGACAAATTAGCATTAACATGCTTCATCACCTTGAAGACTCTATGATGCATCTTCCCCCACCTCGGATTTCCACACAAGGTGCAAGCTACTATCTCACTTGTACTATCCAAACTGGATTATGCCAATGGCTTCTACCATGGATCATCTTTCTCTATTATGAAAAAACTACAACGTATTCAGAACTACGCAGCTAGGCTACTATTACATGTAAAGCCACAAGCCCACATCTCCCCTGCCTTGAGAGCACTACACTGGTTATCCATTGCCAGAAGATGCACCTTCAAGCTGCTTTGTATCACACACAAAGCTATACATGGAACAGGACCGCTTTTTATCAGAAACAAAATAACCAAATACGTTGAACAAAGAAACCTCCGCTCAAGATTGGCACACCGCCTTAGAACACCACCATACAAGAAAAAGATTATAGGCGGTACATCCTTCTCCGTTCAAGCAGCCAAACATTACCCCCAACTATAAGAACCACAGATAACTATCTTGTCTTCAGAAAACTACTCAAGAGTTGGCTCTTTCCTTCATAACCAATATATTCAAACAGCTATGCACTGCATATGCCTATGTTGATACATATTTTTATCTGATTATGTGTATATTCTAGTTATATATAGTTCTATAGAAAATATGTATTGGTACTATGTCATAACAATAAACTACACACATACTCTTTAAACCTGTTTATTGTATATTTACACATGGTTTAAATATGTATATGTATGCACATATATGTGTGCATGTGTGTGTGTATTCATGTGTGTGTGTATATATTATTCTATGCTTAACATGTTCATAGGTCATTGCATAGCTCCTAGATAAGTTGTTATATTAGATACTTATGAATCCCTGCTCTCATTTCATATCACACTTTATCTACCCATCACCATATGTCATGTCTCTATCAATCTATCCTCCATTCCCACTCTGACTCATCCCAAATCCATTCTACTACATTCATCTCCTCAATAACCCTGCCAAAGCTCTTCCCTCCTCTTCCACATCTAACTCACCCAAACCTCACTTGACTACCATGATCTCCCAAACAACCCTACTAAATCATCCCTCATTTATCTCACCTTTAACTCATCCAAATCCCTCCTGCTACTATGATCTCACTAACCCTTTCCACAGACTCTTCCCTCCTCCATACCCCATTTACTCATCTCAAGTCTAAATCCTATTACCATAAACTCCCAATTAACACTTCTGGATTCTTCCCTCCTCTACCCCCCTCCATCACCCCAGCCAATCCAACTAACACTCACATATCCGCGGCTCAAATTAACTCATAATAATACTAAAACTGTACTCATTTTACCCTATACTAATCCACCACTAATTCCTTTTGGGTTCCGGAGTAGCGTGCTACTCGCCAAAAAGCGCTTTGACGCCTCAACAGGGGTAGTAAGCGCTATAGAAATACTATTACAATACAATATAGGAAGAATATGATGATGCCAGGGTTGTCTGTGGGAAAAATGGATGAACATGTAGCGCTGCAATTCAATGTATGCTGAATCAACTATCTAGCAGATGGATGGGAAAATTCCAAACAATGCCCAAATCAAAATGCAGAGTGGGAGCTTGGGTTCAGAATAGGAAAGGAATGCAAGCCTACTTGTCTGTTTAGAGACCTAAGTATGTATATATTCTTGAGAAGGAGATGGCCAATCTAAGCAGAGATCTAGAATCAATGACCAGGTTGTAGTGTGTATGGAGAAGGAAGGGCACCATCAATGGTATAACACTCAAAGAAACCTCGGACTACTTAAGTATGTCTTGCGTAGTTGTATGCCTGGATAAGGGCCACCATATGCATCTATTGCACTGTGTGAGGACTTGAAAACTGTACTATATAAATATAACTTGAGGGCCTCTTTGCACAAATAAAGGGTATGACATCCCCAGGGTCGAGTCCAGGAAGGGTAGTGTTTGAGCGTGTGGTATGTGTGTCAATGCTTTGTCCAAATACAGTAGGTACTATAAATACCTAACCGCTTCAAAGGTAATATTGCAGTGCTCCCCGCTTGGATGAATGGATGGCACCCTGACCTCTAATTCTCAGACCGCACTTTGTAGCTTCATTGGCTCTCTGGTGGTAACTGTAGATGAGCAGTCAAACCTAGGCCTGGTAAAAGTGGAATTAATGTTGGTGCCCAATAGAATGTAACACAGGCATCATCGAGGCCAATAAAGATGATTAGAACGCTGAAATGTTGAGAGCTCCAGGGAAGACAGCGAAGTGGCTCAGGGCTTATAATGGCTTGTATAAGCCTTCTGCTCCAACATCCCAATGTGTGTGTATGTGTTTCTCTTTTTTTATTTTATTCAGAACATACTAAGGTCAGTGTGTGTGAAAAGATCTAATAACCGTATAACCCTTCTGCCTCGTGCTATACCTGTTGTTAAAGACCCTCACCCTCATTATAGGCCTGAGCTGAAGGTTCAGAGCATTTAACAACTGGTATAGCTCTCAGCAGCAGACTATAAGACTATAATATGCATTCAGAGGTATTACTTTGGAAATGGAAATATCCCTGTAATGCACACTAAAATGCAAGTGCAAACTGAGCTATTACAGGGGACCATTCAATCTGTGGCATATATTTTTCTGCATAAAATTGCAATTTATTACATACCGTCAACTATCTATTATGTTACAAATTCTACACATTTGTTAAATATTTTGTAAACTTCCTGTAAAATGCATTTCTTTGTCTAAAGTACAAAGAAAAATGCAGCAGAAACATCAGAAAGGAAGGAGAATTGTAATAGGATCGAAGCATCTACTAATAATGTAGAATGGCTGACACTGCTCTTATTAATCAATTTAATGCAATGACATCCCGCAGAGAAATGTATCTAGGTATCTAAGTCTTTTGAGAGAAACACCTGTCAAAATCCTGTAAGCTAGAGGGTCTTTCTCTGCTAGCAGTTTATCAATGAGATGATGGCCACAACTCAGTGCAAGCAATAACTCTAATGTATTTCCTGAGTTCTTTGATGAATGAGTTGCCAACAAGGATGCTTTCTGGATCACGGCAGACTTTGAACAAGCAACTCTGCTTTCAGCCAGTCATAATTGTCATGTTGGCAATGCTCAGTATACAAAGGTTCTTTGGGCAACCCCAAAGGAAGGGGAAATTCACCAACACATTCACCTTGGCTGCCTGTTCAACCATGTCATGAATATGTGGCACATGGCTTGTCCTGGCAAGCTTTCCAAAAGCAATCTATGCCTTTGTATGAGCCACTCCTAGAACTGGAATGAAAGCAGAGGAAAGAGGGGAGCATATGTGAGGCCACACAGGCCTACCAATTCACAGACAGGCAGGAGCATCGAGCCCTAATGAAATTACAGGGAGGCTTCTCAAAAGGAAATCTTACCTATGGCACGTGTCATCAGCCACATGTTGGGAGTACAGCCAGCTCGAGGTTCAGCGTGTTCAATACTACTTGGATCGACATTAAGATAATCTGAGAATGTGAAACTGGGTAAGGTCTGGAAGGACATTTGGGGAGAAAGCAACAAACTCAAACAGGACAAGGATGTAGGTCAAATCATGCTTTTTGTCTAACCAATTAGCCACATTCTATTTGTAATTCTGGTAACACATATGTTTGCCCTCAGGGGTCAATGAAAGACCACAGAGTGTACGATTCCTAACAGCGTCTACAGGGACTTACGATTTGTTAAACGTGAACTCATTTGAGGCTAGGGTGACAAAGCATGTTGCAGTCAGAAAAGGGGAGGCTCATTTCGCATATGATTCTTCGCAATTGCAGAGACCTTGGCCATAGCCTGAGCTTGGAAGGGTCCTTCACATTAAGGAAGCTTTTCTAGCCTCTTGATGGTGGAATTCTCATAGCTCAACAGAGTCAGAAATGTACTCAGATGGTATGAAGGGATACTTAGCTTTATGGACTTTACATTAGTGGCAAAACTTCCAAGCATGTCACATCTAAGGTAGTGGTTTATCATGGATTTTATGGAGCCATGCACAACAGTAGGGGTTAGCCACAGATGACGTGGTTGTGCCCAGGAAAGGGTTAGTGGTAGAAGAATTCAGAATAACATGCTAACCTACCTCAAAAATCCCACTCACTGCTCCTTCTTTCATCAGTGCTTATTTATTCTTTTTTTAAACTGGTGTAGGAAGCTGTCTCTTTATATGATATATCAAAATGAGATATCTGTACGAAGAGTCCAGGGGTTCTCTTACCAGTGGGCAGGGGCTTGCTCTAGCAATCCCAATGTGCTCTTTTTAGGGGTGTAGTGTGATCGAGCAGCCTTAGGCTTATCAGAGAGGACTGTGAGACATCTGCAAAAACACACACAATTAATAAATGAGACACATGACTCAAGACGATGCACCCCAATTTATAAAAATAACAAGTGTCTTTATATATTTTAAGGCTCCATATTTAATACGTTCAGGTTAGTACATTTTTCATGTTTCAAGATGGTTCAAGAGAAATCTTTACAGTTTTGAAAAGTCGACAGTGCCGTTTTTGGAAGCTGAAATGTTATTCTATGGAGGAAAAACAAATACAGCAAACAGGTACAGTTCAGCGACTTATGGGACCAATCTCCTGGTGAGCACTGGGCAAGGGTCAGGACTACACCCACCGGTCACACCGGGTGCCACTGGGGCGGACGGGTGCAGAGGTGTAGAATGGAGTCGGGTACCCAATGGTAGACAAATGGGATCGGTCTGGTTGAAACGAGGCTGCAGGTATGGACAGGGAGTCCAGTCAAAGAAAACCAACAGGTGGGTTTGAGTCTTGAGATGCTCAGGGATGTGGGGACACTGTGTCCTCTTCTCCAAGGGCCCGGTGCAGAGGTGCTTTAAGGCATCTGTTTTTCTCCATCAGAGCACTCACGTTTGAGGGGGCCTGCGTGCAAATACTGCAGGTGGAGGTGGTGAGTCCACAGTAGGCAAGTCCAATGTGGGCTATGTCTCTGGGGGACCACATTGGCACCGTTAATCCACTTAAACTCAAGCTGGGCAGCACAGGTGCAGCAGTGCTTTCAGGTGTCAGGTTTGCAGTGGTCCAGAGACCTCTCAGTTCTTCTTGGGGCGCCTGCAAGATGTAGGGAAGCAGCTTTGCTGCTCCATGGGAGTTCCTCGCTCTTTACTGAAGACAGACAGTCCTCCCAGGCTTTTGGAGGTGCAACAGCTTGCAGGACGAGTCGACTTTGTTGCAAATCGGCAGGAACAGCAGACAGGCCAGCAGGACTGGGGTCAAGTCAGATGCTTCTTCCTCAGTTTTTGCCTTCGCGGCTTGTGTGCCCTTCTTCATAGGGCAGCAGGAATCTGCTTTCCTGGTGCCAAGAGCTCCCCTAAACACTGAGGTTAGGGGCATTTAAGGGAGTGTAGGGTGACAGCCAATGGGCTACTTACCCCTGGGGTCACTACCCATATATCTGACCACTTTCTGTGGAAATAACCCTATCCCAGAGTTCCTACTCCTGCCAAAACCAAGATGACAGATTTCTAAATATGGTATCCACATCAGGCAGCTCAGGAGAGGGTTGGCATCTCTCCTTTGAGTGAAGCCAGATCTGCATACCAAGGGCGGTCATCTTCTTTGAAGCCCCCTGCCTTAGAATGCAGATTTGCAGGTCATCCTGTAGGGTGGAGTGTGTAAACACCTCACCTAGAGCAAGCTTGCTTGCTGACCACCGGAGAGCAAATGCTCTCACCCTACGGGCCAGAAACTTGTCTGGTGGTGGCAGGCTGGCTAAAACTAGTCGGTCCCCACATTGGTAGCTGGTAGGTTTTCAGGGTGCTCCTCTAAGGTGCCCTCTGGGTGCATGTATTAATAAATCCATCAATGACATGAGGGAGGTTTTTATTAATATGAGATGTTTGATACCAAAATCCCTATTTTCAGTGAAGCCAACATGTAGATTGGGAACTCGTATTGACCAATGTCAAGCACATGTACTTAAAATCGCTTCTCTGTTCACTCACTATGGCTAAGAATCGACAAAGACATAGCAGGGGCATATCTGCTCTTGCAGATATGTCCTCACATGTAAAGTAATGCACCCTGCCTTAGGGCTGTAAGGCATGCTGTAGGGGTGACTTACATATAACGCATGCAGTGTTAGGGGACATGGCACATAGGCTGTGTACCATGTTGTGTTTTCACAGCATGTGCTAGGTAAGGGGCCCAATCTATGCTGCAGCCCTTGAGACCCTCTTTGGTACCATGGCATAGGTACCAGGGGTACCATTTACTAGGGACTTACGGTGGGGATCAAAGGTATTGCCAATTGGGGAACAATTGCACAGTAGGGAAAGAGCTGGCACTGGGGACCTGGTTGGCAGGGATCCAGTGCATCTTCATTCAAAATTGCAGCGAATACCAGGCAAAAAGTGGGGGTTACCATGTAAAGAAGGGGCGCTTTCTACAACTGGTAAAAGTGAAAACAGAAGTACTTATCCCATTAAGAGATACCCTTGGGTTTGGCAGCAAGTATGACCTCTTATTTCCTTTCCACTTCCCTCCTGCCACCCTCATTATATCTACTCCTTTTCTCTGTCGTAGCAGGTTAACACAGGGCACGGAAAAAAGGTTTCCTCATGTAAAGCAATACAAAAAGACTGCTTTAATAAAGATGACCACCCATGCATTTTACACAACCACATGTGACATGCACATAGAAAAATTTCCAATTTGGTGAAACATCTGAGTCTTGGTGTCAGAGCAGAATGGAAGGGTAGATAGGTGCACTACTGTGCTCTAGAAATAGGACTTTTTTTGGTAAAGCCAAAAAAAGGTTAAAATAAGAGGATGAATTAGAGGTGGAAAGCAAGCCAATCCTTTGGGGAATAAACGGCTGAGTCAATAATACAAAGAAAAAATAAATACATATAGGGATAATACATTACTTCGTTATCAATAACAATAACTATGTACCTCAGAAAAATAAATTAGTCAAGCAGGAGAGCAGTTAAGGACCATGACTTCTCTCTGAATAAGCAGATTGCAACAGCGGTTGATCTGAGAGTAGATGCTCATAAATTAATGTTCAACACTAGCATTCTTGTTTCCTGGCAATGTTGTAGTGCAATGTTTGTTTGTGATTGTTGTTACCCTGTTGCCAAAAATGTTGGCAAAAAAGAAAAATTCAGTAAAATGATCCTCCTTGGGTTTTAACAGAATATTGATGTTCTGGTCAAATATTCAAGGAAAATCCTAATTTACAGTAACAACAGCTCAATGGATTTGCTCAGTGGGCTAGGCACAGACATCGCTTGCTTAGTGAGTCTTTTCCTGTCCACTAGGAGAGACAATCATGCGCTTGCTATTAGATACAGAACGGTAAAGCAGAGTGAGTGTGAAGCAGCAGAGCATCGGGCGTATGGCTTGGAGAGGCGAAACAATATACATATTTACTAGTGAAACACATACTGACATCAGGGAGCACCATAAAACATTTGAGAGGGGGACAAAGTATAACATATTTTAGTTACTTTACTTTCTAAACATGCACGGATACTGAAAATAAACTCTGAACGTTGTCTGAGGTATGTTGTTTCATTAGTTTTTGGTATAAATTTAAAAAAAATAAGTTGCATCTCCCCATTATATCCACAAATGTTGGAGATTGCCCCCCTGCAGATTTTACATTTACTTATCCCCCTCACAGAAATTAATGAACACAGATGTTAACACGTTTTGCCAAAAACGTTGACTGTCTCTAGCTAAGGCCTTAAACAGCATTCACATAATGGTGGGAGACAGTGCACCTACATATTGTAGTTGATGTTAATAAGCAGACCAATGAGAGTCAATGGCCCGATGTTATGCAAAGGCAGTTCAGTGCCATGGCTAGCTTAGGATTTGACTGAGGTGCTGAAGTATCTCTCCATATTAAGTCCACGGAAGGACTTCCTGGTCTCCTGGTCAGAAAAACAAAGCATTTATGTTCCGTTTTTCTTTTGACTCTGATCTGCATGGCAAAACCATGCAATCAGGTGGAAAAAGTAGTGTGGTATCTAATAAGGAAACCTCTTGGTTTTGTTCAGTTGTGACCAAGCCTTTCTGGCTTTTTAACTAGAAAACAGCAGACCACATGTGTATGTGTGTCTGTAGGGGTAGTGACAAACTGAAAATGGTCCTATGTCTCATTTTGGACTGCCACAGCAGGGATTCTTGGGTTATCTAACAGCACCAATTCATACTTAGGACTGCTGGGAAAGAGCACTGTTGACTGGGGTTAGAACACAGATAACAAAGGAGGTAATCCTGTATGCTGAAGCAGCGGTTTATGTAATGGGGTGCATTGAGGATCTATAGTACAACAAGAATAGGTGCTATTCTCTGTAGTTCCAAACAGAATACCTCTTGTTTAGGGGCCTTTGAAGGATTCCTTGGTAGCAGAAAGGGGCACCTGCACAGGTTCCCCCAGAGAAGAGGGAAGTTCATCAGAAATGCTAACACAAAACTGGTCTGCCAATTCTAGGGACAGAGCCTAAGAAATATTCTCACTGAGTTAAGATGTCAATCTGTGTGGCTGAACTATAATTAAATAGGAAATCTCTGTTAAGAATTTAAATCTGTTGCAATGAGATAACATATGAGTGCACAAACATGTCTATAGTCCTGTAAACCGAGGCACTGCCGTGGAGTAAAGATTACTCACCAGCACCTGGGAAGGATGCTGTCCTCAATCCATCACCAGTCTCTATTGCTGAACAGATTCTCACTTTGAGAGGGCAGCTCCATGCACACTGTAAGCTGTTGGCTCTCTGTTCTAAGGCTGGCCACAGTACAAGACCAAAGCAGGTCCATGGGCCAAAGAATAATTTCACCCTGCCTATCCCTGGTAGTGGGCACTATCAGGTCTAGGATCTGAAAGTCACCAGGTAGATCCATCTTGATTCCTGGGTATAGTTTGAAATCTAGGCTTAAGATTAAATCATTTAGAGCTCCCTCAGAAACTCGAAAAGTGTGGGAACGAGTGCCTTTTGAGCGGCTTTCTGGGCAGAAATGAGAGGCTGGCTTGGTAGAAATTTTATTTTTGTAACCTACTGACAACTAGTGTAGGTCTTTACTTTTTAATTTTGCTAGATCTGCAGGCTTAAGTGTTTGTCTGAAGGATGTAAGCTGGTTGTACGAACTGGAACACCAGATCCTGGAACGTCAATGGTAAACATGAGCACTCACCATTGCTAGTGCCTAGAAACCCTGAGCTTAAAGACAATGCCTCACAAGAAGGACCAGGGAGAGTAATTTACTTAACTTTTAAATGTCAGGAAAGAGCTAAATATGATACACTTCTTTACTTACCGCCCACCATGTGACCATCTTTCTGGAAGATCCTCTCTTCGCACCACTGGCAATGGATGAGTGTGCGAATTTTCTTTGCACTTTCATCAGCCTCAGTAGGTCCTCTCAAAACTCTCACCACCACCAGGATGAAATGCTCCACTGCTACACACAGCAGTACGTCAATGCCCTTGTTACAACGGCCAGCAGCTCTGAGAATTGCAACAGTACATTAGTCAGATACAATTCTAAAATCACTTCAGTGGTCTTGACATTTTCATTTTTACTGCAAAGAAAAATATGCAATTTATTTACGAAGCTTATTCAAACATTTGTGTAAGTGTCCTTATTAATTAATTCACAGCAGTTAGAAGAAAAATCAAATATGTGTCATCTAACCACTAGAGAACAATTAAAAGAAAACACCTGCACAATACAACATTGCCAATATTCACTGAATAGTGTTTCATAAAATCAGGTTAATCACAGCATACTGGCCAAGGAGTCAAATTAACCTAAACAAGTGCTTGATACTGAGCTGGATCCTAGACTACAAATCACCTCAAGTGCATAGCATTCAGTAGACCATAGTCCAAACATCATCTCAAATCCACAACAATCAGCAGCATCAAAGATCATGGATCATCCTCACAGCATAAAATTCAGCATCATCCAGTGCCAGGCAGAATAGCATACTCACAGCATTCAGTATTGCCCAGGGACAGGCACTGCTCATGTACAAGGCCTCAGTCAGGCACCATTTTAAGTACCTGGTATTCATTAGCATCAGAATCCAGGCAAAACTTCAAAGATTGGCAGTTCAGCAGCAACTGAGTCTAAAGATCGCTTCATTTGTACGAGCATTCAGTAGCATTCAAGGTCCAGCACGGCACATGTAAAGGGTATCTTAGGACAGGCATCGCATAAGCATACCATCAGCAGCATCACTGACCAGATAGTACTGAGTGTTTAGAATATTCAGGAGTAACACTGACCCACCATCCTTAAATTACTTAGGATTCAGCTGTATCTGAGGCCAGGTAGCAACTTATAGTAACACCAGTAAGAAGCACCCAAGGTTGAGTATAGCTAATCTACAGGGCTGCAGGCAATGTTCTAAAGCCAGACATCTCTTTCAGTAAGAAGCGGTCAGCAACACCTAGGGCCACGTATAACATTTTGCACACTGTGATTATTAGCACTCGAAGTCAAATATTGCCTTGAACACAGCATTGTGCTAAGAACTTGAAATTAATTCATGAAAAAGTGATCATGCAACCACCATTGCATTTCATCTTTTATCTTGTGGTAACTTCTACCAAGCTGAAACACTCTAATTCCTTCAAGAGGCAAAACAAATAACTGTTTCCTTGCAGTGTGTGAATGGAAACATTACTTTTATTTGCAATCATCAAGCTTAATTTGAACACAAGAGAGATCTTAAAACAATTACCTGGCCACAGCACCAACCACAATTCTAGCTGCCATCTCCCTGAAGTACTCAGTCCGGACGATGTTAACTCCATAATGGCGTTTGGCCACATGTAGAGCTTTACCATACAAGCTGCTGATATCTGTAGAGGTCAACGACACTACTCCAAGATTTCTGACATTTCTGAAGGCAGCATCGAGGAAGTTTACATTTGTCCCAAAAGGATCTAAGTGTCTGAAATAAAAAATATTGATGTACAGAAGTCACTAAAGAAAATATTTTACCCCTCTCCAACTTTGCGCTGCAAGTCTTCACCCTTATGCTGCATACAGTAGAGTTAAATATCATAGGTTTGAACATTCTCACATGTGACTTTACACCCCCTTGAATTATGTATTAGAAAGCAAAATTAACATGGTAACCCCCTCAACAGTACGGGAATAAGGCAATGTCAGTTGAATCTCTTTTTCAGCAATCGCGCCCTGTAGCTATTCCCCTGATCTATATCACTCAGTCCTGATCCACATCACCTATGTCACCCCCCCCGCACCCCAAATGTCCCCTAAAGTTCCACTGTCCTATTTCCTGCCTTTGTAACATTACCAATCCTTGAAATGGCCCCAACTCACAACTCAAAAGTAAAGATCTAGGCCTATGGTGGGATAGCAGGCAACACTGAGAGTTCAAAGTGTCACAACAGGAAACACTCTTGTGATTTGGATTGTGGTTACTATCCCTTATACACCTCAGTTGTCTTCATAAACCAGATATGGTGACCGAAGCTGCACAAAGTACCAGTACGTGTCAGAGCAAAGTTGATGAAGTGAGGAGGTACTTGTAACAGAGGTCCTGATTTCAGAATAGCTAGTGAGTGATGCTAATAGAACTGCAGAAAGCGACAGTGGGCGTCACTGGTAGTAAAGAAGATGGGTTAATGACAGCTAATGGGCTTTGAAAACAGACACTGAGTTAATGGTACATGCTAGTCATTAAGCAGTCCAGTTAGGGGTAATGTTTGGGCTTTTGTAATCGTGACCTAAAAGAACCCCACATCAGCACAGGTGACTTAATCTTTCATAGCACTCTGGTCCACGTACTCCAAACACTCATATTGTAAAGGAAGGAAAGTAGCTTAAAATAATGCAACCACCTTTGTACAGCAAGCCGCACAGCAGCAAGAAACTCATGGCCGCTAAAGAATTCTACACTGTGTTCACATCAACTCCCAAAACACCAAACCCTTGAGTTTTAACATGCTCCATACTTTCTTGTAGGTCGCTATAACATTCACACCCTTTTGTTGTGGTTATGTGTGCATATTTCTGGATAAAGTTTTCAGTTAACGGTTGAATGATTTTTCCTTTATGGGTATTTTACAAAAGTCGTAATTGGTATTAGTGGAATGAATACAGTGAACAATGTGAGAAGGATTCAAATTTAATCTGCAGGTGAGTGCCTGCCTTGACGACTGGACCAAACATACATTTACTCATTCTTGCAGTAGGCGCACACCACAATGTTATTTAGGGAAGCATACACTTGTATATAGAGGCATAAACAGAACCTCTGTAGTTAGAACATCTTACTTTATAAAGGAAAATCATGTTAATATTTGAGAACTTTGGAGTAACTTCACAAATTTGCACAAAGGCTTATACAAAAACTCCTCACGTGCATTTGATTGGAGAGAGTTTCACGCTCAATGATCAAGGGAATTACCATTAATCGGGTTAAGGGTTCCAAAACAGAACCATAGAAAACCGCTTGAAGGAATGACACAGAATTAGTTATTTACACAGCCCAATTCTTTCTGTTTGATTTTTCAAATTTGGTGTTAATCCATTCAGTAATGTCTCTCATTTCAAATAAAAACTATTGAGGTATGTGGTCCACAGGCTTCAAATATCACGAAGGAAGTGGATTCTGAGTTACTGACAGGAATAGATAATTTTGATTAGTCAGCAGCTTAGTAAAGTTTCAAGACACACTGTGGTCTTTATTGGGAACACATTATATGGCCATGAAGGTTTGTGGTGGGCACACACCACCTTAAGGGCTGACAGAAGCACACCCCAGAGTAACAAACTGTTTTTGAACAAAAAGTGCATTTTCATTCTTTGGTAAGCAGAGTTAAAACGATGTCCAAGGTACAAAAGTGCTAAAATTAAATATCCTTTTCAACGTAATTAAGGGCAAAACCAAAAATAAATAAGTGTGTGACTTGAGAGCTGGAAATACCAATTTGTGAGCTCGAGTGGAAATGATGCTCCCCTTTGAGGTAGGAAGGGTAAAACTCCGGACTTAAAACAGCAACAATACCACCCAGGGATCGAGAATGTCCTAGCAGAAGAGCCCCTCACGTATCCCCATCACCCACAACCATACCAGGACGGAACAAAATCAGAGACTCAAAAAGACATGCTGCCCCTTCTCCCTCACTGGCCTGATCAAAATCAGGTTGGTGGGTGCTTATAACATTTTGCCCAAAGTACATTGCGCCTTCTCTTCCTCTAGCCTGCCAAAAATAAACAAATCACTTACCTTTGGCAGTTCTCTTTCTAGGTGGTGCAATCCTCCGTGTTCAGGATTGGCCCTATAAAGAGAATCCTCTGTTGCAGAACAAGGTGAGATTTCAGCTAATTGATAGAAAACTCCAGGGGGACAATAATGTAATAGTGTGGAGGTGATCCACAACTGAAAGGAGTGAGCCTGACTTCAGCCCATCACAGAGGTAAGGGAACACATGTATCTAGGGCCTGCGAATAAGGGCTGCAACCACACTCATCACCTTTTTGAACACACAGGGAACTGAGACAAGGCCAAAGGGCAGGACTGTGAATTGACAGTGTTTCAAAACCAGAACAAACTGGAGGAAATGCCTGTGGGACTGCAGAACAGGATATGGAAGAACAAGGACATCATCCCAATACCCCCGTCCAGGTCAAAAAGGACCTGGGCTAAAGTCAGCATCTTGAACTTGTACTTCCAAAAGAAGGTGCTCAGAAACCTGAGGTCTAAGATTGGTCTCAATCCTCTGTCCATCCGTGGCACTAAGAATTAGCAGCAATAACTCCACATGTCTATCTCTGTGCCTGGTGCTCTCCCTACTGAACCTCTGGCAAGGACAGCCTGAACTTCCTTGACCTGAATAGTGGCATGGCCCTCAGAAAAAAGAAAAATCTGTAGGAAAGTGGGGAGGGCTTAACAAATAAATGGAGATAACTGCACTCTAGCCAGGCAAATAAAGGTGAATCCTACCGTTACCCACCTCAAATGAACACAGGAGGGGAATTAAAGTGGCATGGCTACAGCTGCAGTAGGCGAAGAGTAGGAGGAGGATTCGCCACATCTGTTGGTGGCCCACAACCTCTGTCACTAGGGGGTTGCCTCTGTTGCTAGGCAATGCCCCAAGAGTATTGGTACTGTTGATGGAATGGGTTGGTGAGGGAAATCAATCTTCAAGGAGTGTACAGATGCCTGGCTGTCCTTAAAGAGCTACGAAGCAGTCAGATCTGCCTCCAAAATGTTTGGAGCCATCAAACAGTATGCCCATCAGAGACACCTGAATGATCCCCGATAAGCCTGAAAGTATATAGCTTGGCATGGTGAAGGACTGCACCACTAGTGCTCAGCCATGCATAACCTGCACAAAGGTACTATGAAACTATTTTGGAAAATGTTACTTGCTATGTCCCAGAGGACATGTGAATAACATCCCAAAAGACATACTGCATTTAAGTTAGCCAAAGACAAAGCTGGGAAAGAAACCCCTGTTTCCAAAGGCATAAATGAATTCTGATTCCATGTCCAAGCTCTGGGACTTACTTTACTGGCAAGCACCTGTACAACAAGGCCTTCAGGTGTTGGAATCTGTTTCAAGAAGGTCAGATCCCCAGACGCAGGCCTATGGCATCTATCATTTGGAGAGCTTAAAGTTGGTGTTGAGAAAGGCTTGACCCAAGTTACCAAGAGAGCTGCCATCAGGACCTCAGGAAAAAGCAAAGATTCCAAGGTGGAAAGACCTAGCTGTTAAGTTTCAGTGACCAAATTTGCCTAGTCTCCACAGTAAGGAAATACAGCTCCAAGGCCCTTGTGGTGGAGACTTCTGGGGCCCTACGAACCACCACCTGAAGTAGGTGTTCTCCTAAATAAATAAATACGAAGGCCCAAGGGCGAGTCTAATTACATCTCAGGCAAAGTATCTGGACCACTAGCATTTTGAAAGTCAAGATATTGCCCAGCATAATGAGGAGGGTGCAGATCCTGCAGATGACGATCCTCCTCCTCCTCCTCCTCCTGATACACCGCCTGATCCTCCTCATCCTCCTCCTGATCCTCCTACTGATCCTCCACCTCCTCCTCATCCTCCTCCTCCTGATCCTACTGATCCTCCTCCTCCTGATCCTGATCCTACTGATCCTCCTCCTCCTCCTCCTTCTCCTCATCCTCCTGATCCTTATCCTACTCCTCCTCATACTACTCCTCCTACTACTATTCCTGATCCTCCTCCTCTTCCTCCTGATCCTCTTCCTCCTGATCCTCCTCCTCCTGATCCTCCTGATCCTCTTCCTCCTGAATCCCCTCCTCTTGATCCTCCTCCTCATCCTCCTGGTCCTGATCCTCCTCATCCTCCTCCTGATCCTCTTCCTCCTCATCCTACTCCTGATCCTCTTCCTCCTCATCCTACTCCTGATCCTCCTCCTCCTCCTGATCCCGATCCTACTGATCCTCTTCCTCCTGATCCTCCTCCACATCCTCCTGAACCCCATCCTCCTCCTCATCTTCCTCATCCTCCTCATTCTCCTCCTGGTCCTCCTCCTGATCCTCTTCCTCCTCCTCCTGAGCCCATCCTCCTCCTGATCTGATCCTCATCCTCATCCTCCTCCTGATCCTCCTCCTCCTGATCCTCCTCCTCCCCCTGATCCTCATCCTTCTCAACATCCTCCTCCTCCTCATCTTCCTCCTCATCGTCATCCTCCTCCTCCTGATCCTCATCCTCCTCCTCCTGATCCTCATCATCCTCCTCCTGATCCTCCTCATCCTCTTCCTCATCCTCCTCCTGATCCTCATCATCTTCCTCCTCCTTCTGATCCTCTTCATCATCCTCCTCCTGATCCTCATCATCCTCATGATCCTACTCCTCCTGATCCTCCTCCTCATCATCCTATTCCTCCTGATCCTCCTCCTCCTGAGGCTCCTCCTCCTCCTGATCCTCATCCTCACCCTCCTCCTCCTCCTCCTGTTCCTCCTCCTCCTCCTGATCCTCCTCCTCCTGAGCCTCATCCTCCTCCTGGTCCTCATCTTCCTCCACCTCCTCTTCCTCCTCCTGATCCTCATCATCATCCTCCTCTTCGTGATCCTCCTCCTGATCCTCATCCTCCTCCTCCTCCTCCTCCTCCTCCTCCTCATCCTCCTACTGATCCTCCTCCTCCTCTTCACTGATCCTCCTCCTCCTCCTACTGATCCTCCTCCTCCTCATCCTGATCCTCATCCTCCTGATCCTCCTCATCCTCATCATACTCCTCCTGATCCTCCTCCTCCTCTTCATCCTCCTCCTGATCCTCCTCCTCATTCTCATCCTCCTGATCCTCCTCATCATCCTCCTGACCCTCCTCCTCATTATCCTGCTCATCCTCCTCCTGATCCTCCTCCTCCTCATCCTCCTCCTGATCCTCCTCCTCGTCCTCCTCCTCCTGATCCTTCACCTCATCATCCTCCTGATCCACTTCCTCGTCATCCTCCTGATCCTCCTCCTCATCCTCCTCCTGATCCTCATCCTCCTCCTGATCCTCATCCTCCTCCTGATCCTTCTCATCATCCTCCTCCTCCTCCTTTTCCTCCTGATCCAAATCATCCTCCTGATCCTCCTCTTCATCTTCCTCCTGATCCTCATCATCCTCCTAATCATCCTCCTCCTGATCCTCCTCCTCCTCCTCATCCTCCTCCTCCTCTTCCTCCTGATCCAAATCATCCTCCTCATCCTCCTGATCCTCATCATCCTCCTGATCCTCCTCCTCCTGATCCTCCTCCTCCACCACCTGATCCTCCTCCTCCTCCTGATCCTCCTCCTCCTCCTCCTGATCATCCTCCTCCTCCTGATCCTCCTCATCCTACTCCTGATCCTCATCCTACTCCTGATCCTCCTCAACCTCCTGATCCTCCTCCTCATCATCATCTTCCTCCTCCTCATCCTGCTCCTCCTCATCATCCTCCTGATCCTCCTCATCATCCTCCTGTTCCTCCTCCTCCTCATCATCCTGATCCTCATCCTCCTCCTGATCCTCATCCTCCTCCTGATCCTCATCCTCCTCCTCATCCTGATCCTCCTCCTCATCCTTCTCATCATCCTCCTCCTCCTCATCCTCCTTTTCCTCCTGATCCAAATCATCCTCCTGATCCTCCTCTTCATCTTCCTCCTGATCCTCATCATCCTCCTAATCATCCTCCTCCTGATCCTCCTCCTGATCCTCCTCCTCCTCCTCCTCCTCCTGATCCTCCTCCTCCTCATCCTCCTCTTCCTCCTGATCCAAATCATCCTCCTCATCCTCCTGATCCTCATCATCCTCCTGATCCTCCTCCTCCTGATCCTCCTCCTCCTCCTGATCCTCCTCCTCCACCTGATCCTCCTCCTCCTCCTGATCCTCCTCCTCCTCCTGATCCTCCTCATCCTCCTCCTCCTCCTCTTTCTCCTGATCCAAATCATCCTCCTCATCCTCCTCCTCCTGATCCTCCTCCTCCACCTGATCCTCCTCCTCCTCCTGATCCTCCTCCTCCTCCTCCTGATCCTCCTCCTCCTCCTGATCCTCCTCATCCTACTCCTGATCCTCATCCTACTCCTGATCCTCCTCAACCTCCTGATCCTCCTCCTCATCATCTTCCTCCTCCTCATCCTGCTCCTCCTCATCATCCTCCTGATCCTCCTCATCATCCTCCTGTTCCTCCTCCTCCTCATCATCCTGATCCTCTTACTCATCATCCTCTTCCTCCTCATCCTGATCCTCCTCCTCATCACCCTCCTCCTCCACATCATCATCTTCCTCCTCATCCTGATCCTCCTCCTGATCCTCATCATCATCCTCCTCCTCATCCTCATCACCCTCATCCTCATCATCACTCTCCTCATCATCATCCTCATCCTCCTCATCTTCCACGTGATCCTCATCATTCTCCTGATCCTCCCATCCTCCTGATCCTCATCATCCTCATGATCCTCCTCCTCCTCCTCCTGATCCTCATCATCCTCCTCCTCATCCTGATCCTCCTCCTCATCCTTCTCATCATCCTCCTCCTCCTCCTCATCCTCCTTTTCCTCCTGATCCAAATCATCCTCCTGATCCTCCTCTTCATCTTCCTCCTGATCCTCATCATCCTCCTAATCATCCTCTTCCTGATCCTCCTCCTCCTCATCCTCCTGATCCTCCTCCTCCTCCTCTTCCTCCTGATCCAAATCATCCTCCTCATCCTCCTGATCCTCATCATCCTCCTGATCCTCCTCCTCCTGATCCTCCACCTGATCCTCCTCCTCCTCCTCCTGATCCTCCTCCTCCTGATCCTCCTCCTCCTTCTCATCATCCTCCTCCTCCTGATCCTCCTCATCCTACTCCTGATCCTCATCCTACTCCTGATCCTCCTCAACCTCCTGATCCTCCTCCTCATCATCATCTTCCTCCTCCTCCTCATCCTGCTCCTCCTCATCATCCTCCTGATCCTCCTCATCATCCTCCTGTTCCTCCTCCTCCTCATCATCCTGATCCTCTTACTCATCATCCTCTTCCTCCTCATCCTGATCCTCCTCCTCATCACCCTCCTCCTCCACATCATCATCTTCCTCCTCATCCTGATCCTCCTCCTGATCCTCATCCTCCTCATCATCATCCTCATCACCCTCCTCTCATCATCATCACCCTCATCATCATCCTCATCTTCATCCTCCTCATCTTCCACGTGATCCTCATCATTCTCCTGATCCTCCCATCCTCCTGATCCTCATCATCCTCATGATCCTCCTCCTCCTCCTCCTGATCCTCATCATCCTCCTCCTGATCCTCATCATCATCCTCATCATCATCCTCCTCCTCCTGTTCCTCATCATCCTCCTGATCCTCCACCACCTCCTCATCATCCTCCTGATCCTCATCATCCTCCTGATGCTCCTGATCCTCCTCCTGATCCTCATCCTGATCCTCATCATCCTCCACCTCCTCATCATGCTCCTGATCCTCGTCCTCCTCCTGACCCTCGTCCTCCTCCTGATCCTCCTCCTACTCATCATCCTCCTCCTACTCATCATCCTCCTCCTACTCATCATCCTCCTGATCCTTCTCCTACTCATCATCCTCCTCCTCCTCCTGATCCTCCTCATCTTCCTCCTCCTGATCCTCCTCCTCATCCTGATACTCATCATCCTCATCCTCCTGATTCTAATCATCTTCCTGATCTTCCTCCTCCTCTTGATCCTCCTCCTCTGATCCTCCTGATCCTCATCCTCTTCCTCATCATCCTCCTCCTGATCCTCATCATCCTCCTGATCCTCATCCTCCTGATCCTCATCCTGATCCTCATCATCATCCTCCTCATCCTCCTCCTCTTCGTGATCCTCCTCCTGATCCTCATCCTCCTCCTCCTCATCATCCTCCTACTGATCCTCCTCCTCCTCTTCCTGATCCTCCTCCTCCTCCTCATCCTCATCCTCATCCTCCTACTGATCCTCCTACTGATCCTCCTCCTCCTCCTCATCCTCATCCTGATCCTCATCCTCCTGATCCTCCTGATCCTCATCATACTCCTCCTGATCCTCCTCCTCCTCTTCATCCTCCTCCTCCTGATCCTCCTCCTCATTCTCATCCTCCTGATCCTCATCATCCTCCTGACCCTCCTCCTCATTATCCTGCTCATCCTCCTCCTGATCCTCCTCCTCCTCATCCTCCTCCTGATCCTCCTCCTTGTCCTCCTCCTCCTGATCCTTCACCTCATCATCCTCCTGATCCTCTTCCTCGTCATCCTCCTGATCCTCCTCCTCATCCTGATCCTCATCCTCCTCCTGATCCTGATCCTCCTCCTCATCCTGATCCTCCTCCTCATCCTGATCCTCCTCCTCATCCTTATCATCCTCCTCCTCCTCCTTTTCCTCCTGATCCAAATCATCCTCCTGATCCTCCTCTTCATCTTCCTCCTGATCCTCATCATCCTCCTAATCATCCTCCTCCTGATCTTCCTCCTCCTCATCCTCCTGATCCTCCTTCTCCTCATCCTCCTCTTCCTCCTGATCCAAATCATCCTCCTCATCCTCCTCTTCCTCCTGATCCTCCTCCTCCTCCTGATCCTCCTCCTCCTCCTGATCCTCCTCCTCCTCCTCCTGATCATCCTCCTCCTCCTGATCCTCCTCATCCTACTCCTGATCCTCATCCTACTCCTGATCCTCCTCAACCTCCTGATCCTCCTCATCATCTTCCTCCTCCTCATCCTGCTCCTCCTCATCATCCTCCTGATCCTCCTCATCATCCTCCTGTTCCTCCTCATCATCCTCCTGTTCCTCCTCCTCCTCATCATCCTGATCCTCATCCTCCTCCTGATCCTCATCCTCCTCCTGATCCTCATCCTCCTCCTCCTCCTCCTCCTCATCCTGATCCTCCTCCTCATCCTTCTCATCATCCTCCTCCTCCTCATCCTCCTTTTCCTCCTGATCCAAATCATCCTCCTGATCCTCCTCTTCATCTTCCTCCTGATCCTCATCATCCTCCTAATCATCCTCCTCCTGATCCTCCTCCTCCTCATCCTCCTGATCCTCCTCCTCCTCATCCTCCTCTTTCTCCTCTTTCTCCTGATCCAAATCATCCTCCTCATCCTCCTCCTCCTGATCCTCCTCCTCCACCTGATCCTCCTCCTCCTCATCATCATCCTCCTCCTCCTGATCCTCCTCATCCTACTCCTGATCCTCATCCTACTCCTGATCCTCCTCAACCTCCTGATCCTCCTCCTCCTCATCATCATCTTCCTCCTCCTCATCCTGCTCCTCCTCATCATCCTCCTGATCCTCCTCATCATCCTCCTGTTCCTCCTCCTCCTCATCATCCTGATCCTCTTACTCATCATCCTCTTCCTCCTCATCCTGATCCTCCTCCTCATCACCCTCCTCCTCCACATCATCATCTTCCTCCTCATCCTGATCCTCCTCCTGATCCTCATCATCATCCTCCTCCTGATCCTCATCATCATCCTCCTCCTGATCCTCATCATCATCCTCCTCCTCCTCATCATCACCCTCCTCATCATCATCATCCTCATCTTCATCCTCCTCATCTTCCACGTGATCCTCATCATTCTCCTGATCCTCCCATCCTCCTGATCCTCATCATCCTCATGATCCTCATGATCCTCCTCCTCCTCCTCCTGATCCTCATCATCCTCCTCCTCATCCTGATCCTCCTCCTCCTCCTCATCCTCCTTTTCCTCCTGATCCAAATCATCCTCCTGATCCTCCTCTTCATCTTCCTCCTGATCCTCATCATCCTCCTAATCATCCTCCTCCTGATCCTCCTCATCCTCCTGATCCTCCTCCTCCTCATCCTCCTCTTCCTCCTGATCCAAATCATCCTCCTCATCCTCCTCTTCCTCCTGATCCTCATCATCCTCCTGATCCTCCTCCTCCTGATCCTCCTTCTCCTCCTGATCCTACTCCTCCACCTGATCCTCCTCCTCCTCCTCCTCCTCCTCCTGATCCTCCTCCTCCTCCTGATCCTCCTCATCCTACTCCTGATCCTCATCCTACTCCTGATCCTCCTCAACCTCCTGATCCTCCTCCTCATCATCTTCCTCCTCCTCCTCATCCTGCTCCTCCTCATCATCCTCCTGATCCTCCTCATCATCCTGATCCTCTTACTCATCATCCTCTTCCTCCTCATCCTGATCCTCCTCCTCATCACCCTCCTCCTCCACATCATCTTCCTCCTCATCCTGATCCTCCTCCTGATCCTCATCATCATCCTCCTCATCATCCTCATCACCCTCCTCATCATCATCCTCATCTTCATCCTCCTCATCTTCCACGTGATCCTCATCATTCTCCTGATCCTCCCATCCTCCTGATCCTCATCATCCTCATGATCCTCCTCCTCCTCCTCCTCCTGATCCTCATCATCCTCCTCCTGATCCTCATCATCATCCTCATCATCATCCTCCTCCTCCTGTTCCTCATCATCCTCCTGATCCTCCACCACCTCCTCATCATCCTCCTGATCCTCATCATCCTCCTGATCCTCCTCCTGATCCTCATCCTGATCCTCATCATCCTCCACCTCCTCATCATGCTCCTGATCCTCGTCGTCCTCCTGATCCTCCTCCTACTCATCATCCTCCTCCTACTCATCATCCTCCTGATCCTTCTCCTACTCATCATCCTCCTCCTCCTCCTGATCCTCCTCATCTTCCTCCTCCTGATCCTCCTCCTCATCCTGATACTCATCATCCTCATCCTCCTGATTCTAATCATCTTCCTGATCTTCCTCCTCCTCTTGATCCTCCTCCTCTGATCCTCCTGATCCTCATCCTCTTCCTCCTCCTGATCCTCATCCTCCTCTTCCTCCTCCTGATCCTTCTCCTCCTCCTCATCCTCCTTCTGATCCTCCTCCTCCTCCTGATCCACATCCTCCTCCTCCTCCTGATCCTCATCATCCTCCTGATCCTCATCATCCTGATCCTCCTGATCCGCCTCCTCCTCCTGATCCTTTTCATCTTCCTCCTCCTGATCCTCATCCTCCTCCTCATCATCCTCCTGATCCTCCTCCCCATCATCCTCCTGATCCTCTTCCTGATCCTCCTCCCGATCCTCTTGATCCTTATCATCCTCATCATCCTGATGATCATCCTCCTCCTGATCCTCCTCCTGATCCTCCTCCTCCTTCTGATCCACATCCTCCTCCTGATCCACATCCTCCTCATCCTGATCCTCCTGATCCTGATCCTCCTGATCTTCCTCCTCCTCCTCCTGATCCTCCTCCTCCTCCTCATCATCATCATCATCCTCCTGATCTTTTTCCTGATCCTCCTCCTCCTGATCCTCTTGATCCTTCTCATCATCCTGATGATCATCATCCTCCTGATCCTCATCATCCTCCTGATCCTCATCATCCTCATCATCCTCCTGATCCTCATCATCCTCCTGATCCTCATCATCCTTATCTTCCTCCTGATCCTCATCATCCTCTTGATCCTCATCATCCTCTTGATCCTCATCATCCTCCTGATCCTCATCATCCTCCTGATCCTCATCATCCTCCTGATCCTCATCATCCTCCTGATCCTCCTCATCATCCTCCTGATCCTCCTCATCATCCTCCTGATCCTCCACCTCCACCTCCTCCTGATCCTCATCATTCTCCTGATCCTCCACCTCCACCTCCTCCTGATCCTCATCATTCTCCTGATCCTCCTCACCATCCTGATCCTCCTCACCATCCTCCTGATCCTCCTCACCATCCTCCTGATCCTCATCCTCTTCCAGATCCTCATCATCCTCCTCCTCCTGATCCTCATCCTCCTGATCCTCATCATCCTCCTGATCCTCACCCTCCTCCTCACCCTCCTCCTCACCCTCCTCCTCCTCCTCCTCCTCATCCTCCTCCTCATCCTCCTCCTCATCCTCCTGATCCTCATCCTCCTCATCATCCGCCTGATCCTCATCATCCTCATCCTGATCCTCCTCATCCTGATCCTCCTCCTCCTGATCCTCATCATCCTCCTCATCCTGATCCTCCCCCTCATCCTCCTCCTAGATGGGCGGGTGGGTGGGCGGGTAGATGGGCAGAAGAACTTGAGTTCCTGAGATATCCACAGTCCAATCCATATTCCATAATCCATGCAGCCCCCAAGCACAAAATTAAATTCAAAACACCATTTGAAGATGACTAAAATTATTCTCCAAAAGTCAGTGGAGCAAACTTATCCACTTGCTTCGTTCGGTAGTGCCTCGTCAGAAATCTTTTTTTTTTCTCTTTAGTGTTGCTCAACTACTTAAGCTAATCTTTCTAAAAGCCAAGCTCTTAAGTTGCAGGGAATGAGTCAAAAATCAACCCTCTTTGCTAAATTAAAATCTATAACTGGGGGACACAAGATAGTAGTTCTAGAAGAGGATTTATGAGAAGCTCATTCTGTATGTCCAAAATGAGACTAAAAGGCTAATCCTGGAGATATACGTTCTCTTTTGAAGAGTCGGACAAAACAGGGTAAATAAATTAAGCCTGCTGTCCAACCTAAAAGAAAAGCATCTAACTGGAATTTCTCAGTCCCACATAACATTTACAGTTCAGGCTCTGAGTACCATTCACCATGACAAACAGGTCTATTTGCAATGTCAGGCACTGATTCTCATTCACCATGGCAAACAGGTCTATTTGCCCCATCAGCAAGCTGGATCCTAGTATCCAGCTATGAGCATAATTGAAAACTTGCTGGTAAAAGTAATGTGGGTCACGAGCCTGAGATGATGTTGCAGAATTAACATCTGAAGTTAAGCTAATAGGAACCAGAACACTATATAAGCAATTAGCCCAAGGAGAGTTTGGAACTGACACTCCGAAGTAATAAGATGGCTGGAACAATTTTCCACTACATTTTTAAAGGATGTTATCCACCTTTGAGGTGAAATGCTGGACCTACACTGAAGTTCATCACCGCTCCTAGCAAATTAAGACTCTACTGTCAGTTTACATAAGACTTTCTCCGACTGATGAAAAAACACCCCAGGACAAAGGGATAATTGTAGACTAGTTAAGATTTGTTTGGTTAGCAGCGAAATACTGGAAACTGGCCATCCAATCACCTACATAATCAGGGCTCGAAAAATATACTCGACCACTTGCTATGAAAGTTTTATTTTATGAGGTTGAGCTATTTTTAGAATCCACTCGACCCTTCTGGTGAGTGGACAAAGAACAGGTGTTCTGTTCAGTCAGAATCTGAATTAACAATTAAGATACCTTTAAATCTTATTCTTGTCACATTTGCTCTGTGTTCAGACAGAGGTCAAAAGTCAGTTTGTCTTCTTCCAATGCAAATACTTTTCCTTGTGACTGCAGAGTTTCAGGATTTTGTAAGGTGAACTGTCTGACCTATGTGAAATCAAAGGCTTTTGGTATCAGGTTTTTCCTAACACACAACATTTATATAACTAAGTTAACTTTACAAACATTTAAAAATATATTTCAGTAGCTGTGAAAGACCAGGTTTTCTACTTCTGTTTGATGAAAAAAATATTTTATGAGAAAAGTCAGAACACTTTACTTGGTGATGTGCAAATGATAAATGTTTTCTGAAACACAATTTTCACAGATTATTGTTAATACACTATATAGTTTCATCAGTAAAGCTGCAGATTAGTGGGAAGATTTTTTAGACATTTCCTGGAGATTTACTGTCTGTAAATGACAGTACGCTACCAACATCATGCATTAGTAATATATTTATTAAAAGTGAGTATTTAAACATATACTAAGAAAAACTCCTACCCTGATGGCAAAGCTATTAGTAAACTTAAAGGCAATTCAAACATGGATCATGTGTACCCTATATGTGGGCTAGATTTATTATACATGGAACAAACGTTTAGTGTATTTAATCAAACAAAAGAGGGTTGTTTTTTTACAGCAGAAATGCTGAACACACATATTTGAAGGTGCACTCATACATGAGAATGAACAAAAAGGTGACTGTAAAATTCAATAATTGCCTAGTATCACACAATGTAAAGCCTGTTTCCGGGTCAAGTACATTTGTTAGTTTGAGTAGATTATTCAAGTTACTCAACCTGCAGGTCTAGTAACATTTTTATGATTTTTTGAGGCCTGATAATGTACGAATGGAATCTTAAAGATGACAATGGATTACCACTTCCAAAATAAGCTTTATGAACAACTTTGAAGCAGAGTTCAGACAAAGAGTGGACATCTGCACTGATAGTGTTGATCTCAGATTATAAATCCCAGAAAAAGAGAATCTTTTAAAATCAGCATATGAAAGTATCACCACATAAATCAATATCTCAAGTCTCTAATCTGCATGGCTTCCAGTATATAAACGATTTCACCAGGAGACCCTTATTTAAGTACTAAAGGCCTAATATAACCTGATGTCACCATTTCTCTTAGGTTCAGTAAAGCCACTTGCCATTTTCATTCTGTAGAATCAGCTCTCAACCCTCAGAAATATACGTTTTTGTATCTCTTGTATTGACTTTTGAAATCTTGCAAGACATAGGGGTAAGTGAGGCAAGTTAACAGCATTTTAGTCTATGATATTTAGTAACTATGCAATGAACTAAAAAGGATGACCATTTTTCTCCTAGTGGGTCAAAAGACCCTCTCACATCCCCAAGGGAGAGGGCCACCCTGAAGTCTTGGAAAAATATAAGTGTGTGTTGCATTAGGGCTTGGGACTAGTTTTACCTTAGAACTAGACCTCTACTTTTCATTGGATACTTATGATTTGGATTGGGGAAAAACAAAAAAAAAGGCCAACTGGTTATTTCAAACTAAAGTCTGAATGGACTTTAGTCAAACTTCAGGTTGGTTCAAAGGATTAACTTAATTTTGGTAAATCAAGGAACATTTGTACGGTCTTCCAAGAGATACATTTTAGGTGTACCTTATGAATCTGTTTAACAGGAGGCAGCATGAGTTGATTCAGAACCGTGTTCAGTTTCCCACATCGCTGAAGGGCTTCACACAGACAGGAAGGCTCTCAAAATCCCTTCTATGAACTGCTTTATAATCTGTTGTGAAAACAAAAATGATGAACCTTGAAACTGATGCAAGGCGCATTCTCACTGAAAGGTATTGAAGACCACTGTGACCAGATTCAGACAATATGGTAGCACTTGACTGGGTTACATGGAGACATGGTTCAAGACCCTGTCTCGGCCCCAGGTGCAGAAACACTTCCATTTGGTGCTGTAGGTCTTTGCCATCTTTGGTTCAAATGCCTGTGACATAGTTTTTCTGCATTCTACTGGAATGTCCAAATGGCCACATTCTATACGATCAGGTACAAGGTTGCAGGCTCACTGATGAGGTGAAGACGGAAGATCTTTCCAGGGTGTCTGGAGATGAGCCTGCGATGCATCTTTAGTAGTATTGCTGCATATGTGGACTGTCTCAGGAGTTTACTGTGCAAGTACTGGCAAGGCCACTCACTCTGGGTCAATGAGGGTCAGCGGAAGAGTAATCCACCTTTGGTTTTCTCAGTACCCTGGGGATCAGAAGAAATGGACTGAAGACATGTTCAAACACATTCCACAGTGTTATTGAAAAGGCAGGTACCCAGAGACTGCTGGCGTAGTACTGGCGTTTTTTGTGCTGTAGAGTTACGAGCAGATATAATGTGGGGCAACCCCATCTGTGAAAGATTTAAGCCACTTGGTCGTGGTGAAGCTAACATTCATGGCAGTTTGAAAGAATGCGGTTGGCACCCTGGAGGATGTTCCACTGTGAAGTCCACCTTGTTGTAGATAGCCCAAGTTTGTCTGTGCTTATTTTGATAAAAAAATTAGACTTTTTTTCTCCTTGTTTTGAGATGTAATACATCGAGGTTGGGTTGTCTGTTCTGATCAGAAAGGGTTAACCGGCGAGCCCGAGGAGGAATGACTGCAGGCTCAGTCATATGGCACACAGCTCCAAGATGTTGATGTGCAGCTCGTCTCAGAGTCCAATCAGAAGCCTCTGTTCGTCAGTTTCTGCAAGTGGGCTCAACAGCACTCCATAGATGTGTTCGTTGTCATTACCATTCTGTCTGTTAAAGGATAGAACAGTGATTGCCTCTACACTTGATGGAGCTTTGAGGAGCCAGTTGTTGAGGTATGGGCATACCTAGTAACCCTGCTGCAAGAAGGCAGTCAACAGCGCCAAGCACTTGGGGTGCAGAGCTCAGTCCAAAGGAGAGCACTCTGAATTAGTAGTGCTGACCCACCACTAAAAAGAGGAGGTATTTCCTGTGGTTCCATTGTATGTCTCCTACAGGCTATTGAGCAGTCAGCCTCCAAGATGTGACCACCATTTGTTGCAGCTTTAGCCTATTATTCCTCTTCTTCATCATAAGTCGTCTTGTCAAATTCCAGTATACAGAACACATCCAGTTGTGCAGGACTATACGCTCTGTCCGAGGTGTTCGCCTGGTCGCTGACGTCAGCCTCCATTTTGGACTCTGAAGTCTGAGTAGGCTGGGGTGCTGTCACTTTCAACGGCAAAGAGGAACTGTAAAGGGCATTTATGATGCTGTTAGTCGATAAAGAGGAGGCAGCAGTTAGTGCTACTGTTGACGGTCTGGGAAGGTCTGCCATATGACAGAATCATGGTGTGGTAGTCTATGGGGTCATCGTTATTGACCGCTCTGAAATGGATGGAACAGATGTTGATGAGGTCCTCCTGCTTGCCATCGACAAGGCCTGTACCTAGGCTTAAATGAACGAGTGGTCTTTGGAGAGGTGGTCGGCAACTAAGAAATCTTTATCAATAATTATGAAGATGGCAGGCCTGATGAGGCTTCTGTGGATAAGGATTTTCAAGACATTTTTCACAAAGGTTGATCTTCGATTTTTTTTAAAGAATTGGACGTACCTCTAACAGCTGAAGTTATGGCTGGTTGAATTTAAGGGCAGACCAGAAAAGTATCAGGATAAGGTCAAACTCAGGTGAGTGTAGACTGTATCGAAGACTCGCTCGCACACAACGCACAATGGAAATCTGAGCTACAATGGCCCCTTTTTCAAAAGAGAGCTCAGCACTTACATCTCAATGGCTGAAGTTTGAGTTGTTTCAAATAATGTGGGTGTGCTACAAACTCTGTTGTTGAGGCACATGGTTATTTTAGCACTCTTTACTACTATTTTAAAGTTACTGGGTATTCCTAGCCAGGCAGAGTGAGTCAAGTATACATTTATAAAATATATGAAAGACAGAAAGCTGGATAAGGATTTCTTCTGTAACACTCTACAGAAAGCTGCCAAACTGCCTAGTTTATCCCAGTGTTTTCAGCTGTGAGCAGCCACAACAGGGGCTTCATAAATTTAGCTAAGCACAAGGCAGGAATGATGATGATATTCTTTACCTCGGCTTGTCCACATCTTTATTTCTTCATCAGATTGTCCACATCTTTATTTCTTTATCAAGGTCTGATGAAGGCAGAGCAAATGGGCCTTTTCCCTTCACTGATGCTGCAGTAACTGCTGAAGCCATGGAATATAGGTTATGGGATCTAGATCAGACAGCCATAGACTAATTAGTAAAGTCAAGACTGATTTCCATATGGCTGGGTGTAGAAAGATGGCCCTTTATATAGTATATAACAATGAGATATATTGTGCAAAGAGTCCAGGGGTTCCCTTACTAGTGGGCAGGGACTTGCTCAAGCAATCCCAAGTTGCTCTTTTAGGGTGTAGTGTGGTCAAGCAGCCTTAGGCTTATCAGAGAGGAGTGTGAGACAACTGCAAATATACAGTCAATAAATGAGACACAACTCAATCCACACCAATTTCCAAAAAAACACAAGTATCTTTATATATTTTTAGGCATCAGAATCAATCTGATCAGGTAAGTGCTTTTTGCAAGAAAAATCTTCACAGTTTTGAAAAGTCTAAAGTGCAATTTTTGGAAGCTGCAATGTTATACTAAGGGTGAAAAACACATAAGGCAAACAGGTACAGGACAGTGACTTATGGGACCAATCTGCTGGACAAGGGTCAGAACTACACCAACAGGTCACACCAGGCGGCACTGAGGCGCCGGGTGCAGAGGTGTAGTATGGCATTGGGTGCCCTATGTTAGTCAATGGGGATCAGCCTGGTTGAAAAGAGGATGCAGGTCTGAACAGGGAGTCCAGACGAGGGGAACCAACAAGTGGGTTCAAGTCTTGAGATGCTCGGGGAAGGAGGGACACCTTCGGCCCACTTCTCCATGGGCCAGGGGTGATTGGTGCAGAGGTATCCTGAGTTGTCAGGTTTTCTCCATCTGGAGCACTCACAGTTGACGGGGCATGCGGGCAGAGGCTGCAGGCGACGTCAGTGAGTGGGCAAGTCCAAGGTAGGCTTTGTCTCTGGAGGACTACGTTGGCACTGTTGCCCACTTCAGCTCGGGTACAGCAGTTCTCAGAGCTCCTGAGTCCTCTCAGTTCTTCTGATATGAGAATCCAAATACTACTTACTCAGTATCAATGACGGACACCATAAACTATAGGTATCATCTTATGACACCACATTAGTAAGGTGAATTGCACCATATCACAGAGCATGTATTATTTATGCTTTCATTAGAGTCAGTCAAACAAGGAGTGGCACCAGGGAGTCCACCTTGGTCCTGAAGAGGAGCCTAGGGGTAAGGCTCCGAAACATGTAGACTAGGAAGTCAGGTGCATTACATCCCCCACTCCTGCATCCCCTTTTTAATCACACCGCCTCCAAGAGATCTATTAAATCATTGGAATTACTAGGAGACAGGTATTTTTAACTCACCCGAGACCCCACCACTCCTATCCCTCCTGTGATTCACATTGACAAGACTATATTAGTACTCTGACGTATCCCGTAGGGCGTAGCACGCCCCGCCCCGTAGCGGAACGGGAAGAGACCCAATGATGAACCATGCCACCAAGGGTTAACCCTGGTGAGTGAGAGTTTTTCTAACGGGAAATACTTTTTCCTGTCCAACCTGTGTTAGATCTTATAGCTGCGCCTCTTTTGTAATGTTATATGGGCTATTAGGACAGCCCCAGCCCCACAACCTCCTTCTCCCTCTTTGTTTTTGTAGTACTGAATCAACAACTGCATCAGGTATTGAGTCACTTATAGTGAAACAGAATATCCATCCTTCCCCAAAAAGGAGATGGTTGAAAATAAATGTATATTGGAGCACTCTTATCAGTTGATACGGGAATCAAACAGTCCACAAGTTTTACTCAGTTGAACATTTAATGCCGGTTTGGTTTTTTATGGTAATTAGATGGAAAAACATACATTGCTACAGCCAACAAACGTTTCGTCCCAAATGACTTTCTCAAGGCTCATATGGAAAGGTGGAGAACAACAGACAGTAAGATTGTTGTGGACGTTAAGGTGCGGATTGTCATAAGACATAATGGTAATAACTGTTGCTGGGGTAAGCAGCTTGGCTAAAGGTAGATCATGCAGCATGACAATGATCTAAAACACACCAGTAATCATAACAGTGAATGACTGAAAAAATAATAATAACCTGGATTTTGGAATGGCCAATTTATTTAAAGTCCACATTTTAACTCCACTGAAATGCTGTATTGGGAACCAAAGAGAACTGTGCATAAATGAACGCCCTCAAACATCACTGAGCTTATGCAGCTTTGGGAGGAGGAACAGACCAGGATTTCTCCCAGCCAATATGTGAGACTGACACACTTTTAAAGGAAAAACTTCAAGTTATTTCTCCTAAACAGATTTCCACACACAGCTCAATGAATCATGAGAAGCAATGTGCTTCTGAATGGTGGCTATTGTTTTTTAATAAATGGTGACAAAGTGTAATTTGTGTGCATTATTTTATCACAGGGTTATATTTATCTAATACAAGGACATGGTGAGGGCTGGATGAAGGTCAAACATGCCTTGATGTGTAAAAGAAGACATTTGAGAGGGTTTTTTTTCACAGCTCTATAGACAATAAATGTGATAGAAGATGTAAACAGTGTAAAAAGAGCGAGCAGCTCTGTATAGACAAGCTGGACCCCACAGAACAGCTCACACAAAATCTTTGGAATAATTCTCAGCTACCAACATAAGCACTAGAATTAGATAAATGTAAATACTGGGACAGCTGGCATGCAATGCATAGTAAGTGGCAGAATATCAATGTGTGATATGTACTGACAATGCCCTTGGGCAAACTACTCTTCATTCAGTGCCCCCTCACACCTTGGCGCTGGGAAGCAGCATGACAAGCATAAGAAGCAAACAATGTACATAATAAAATAATGCTTCAGCAGGAAAATGAAGACTTGATGTAGATGAAGCATCGCACTACGTGAAGCAGCATGCTGAACCTCTGCACGTATGCTGCACTATAGACACTCAATCACTCTTTGGAGCCCAAACTTGCATAAAGGGGGGCAGAGGCAAGGTCTGTGAAATGCAGAGAAGTCAGAATCATGATAGTGATAAAAAGAGGTGTTTTTTGTTGAGACAAGTGTCTTAACATGAAGCCACACAAATGAGTGCAGAGGAGAGTTTCGGCTGCCAGTTTTGTGAGGTACAAAAAAGGTATACTCACATGAAATCAAATGCTCTCAGATGCATTAGCACATTGGCGTCCATCATAGTGATCTCCACCGAACCCACGGGTTCCTCAGTGTCGTCTGCAGTGCAATCACCATCTTCTTCCTCGTAGTCCTGGTTATTTAGTACCTTCATATGGTTTAGATGACAGTTTTCCCAGATCATTTCCACTGACTTTTCATTAATGTCATTGATAGTGACTTTGACAGAGCTCCCAAGGTTTTTGGCCCACTGGAGTCCCATTATCCCTAAAAGGAAGACCATTCCATGTTAGAAATCTGTAAACAATAGTGAAGTTTATTAATAACTGAATGAAATGCTATGTCAAAAATGTTTTTAGAGTACCTTCCAGAGAAAGTGGCAAAAATGTCAAAAATGTACCTGGTAATAGAGTAACCATTCATAATGAGTAGTATTAAAATGCTAACCCCCTGCCCCCCACATTAAAATGGCATAAAGTTAACCAGTTTTAAGCCTGTACACCTACTTTCCAAAAACGTTTGCATAACAGGAACAAACCCCCAAGAAACGACATAGTGAGAGGGCTAAGGTGCACCTCATCTGTTTTTTTCTTCTGTTAGTATTAACAGAAATTAGCATGAAAATATAATCTTTCCAATGCCAAACCAAATCCAATTCTAAACTACGCAAAATTATTAAGGAACCAGTTGGATAGATGTTCATACGTGGCGTGCTAGATACCTCGGAATACAGCTTATGCAAGCTGCCTGCATTTTGAGAAAAAAAGAGTACCAGTGAGCTAACAGAACAGAAACATTTTGATGTTTCTTTGCTTTTATCCACAAGTAGGATGCATTTGTTTCTGTCCTTCGCAGCAACAACTGTTGTGAAATGTAAAATGGCAGGTCCAAGCGTCTGTGCCTCAAAACCACCTAGATGCCTCCTGTACTCATGACCCACGCATGAAGGCTGATTCATACAGCATCCGAGTTATTTACACATCCCTGAGGTAGTGACTTACATGAAGGTGGCTTGGTGTGCCCTGCATCTGCAGTTGTAACATTCCACTTACAATGCATATCTGCCATTTCAGGCCAAAAATGTCCACTCTCAAAATGTAGGGAGAGGGTGCGAAGACCAGAAGGTGCATGTTGAGCCCAACAAAAATAGAAACAGTTTGCTACTGTATGAATGTTTGGAGAACAGGAATACAATATCAAGACCTGTCTGGGTAAAGAACATCTTGTTACAGTTTAGCTCCTGCAACAAAGAGAACCAAAATGGACTGTTAGAAATAAGAGTCTCTAGTTGGCATGGGTATACACCCAGTCCACAAAGGGACCACCACTCTAGTCACGGTTAGTCAGATACACACTGAAAGATCACCTTTGCTCACCATGTAGTACCTTAGCACCGACTAGGCAGGCTTGTCTAAAGAGGCAATGTAAAGTATTTGGGCACAACAACACACAGTAACACAATGAAAACACCACAAAGGAGACCTCACACAAGATTAGGAATATAGACAAAGTTGTATACATAAATCAAGCCCAAAACTACAAAAATCCAATAAGCAGAAGTCGAGTTATGAATTTTTAAAGAATAAAAAGAGTTCTTGAGGGTAAAAGCAGTAAGCGCCAATGGGGGTTATCTGGTCGTGCTGGACCGGTGCAAAGTCAACAGTTCAGGCCAACCGCGATGGAGTGCAGGCTGGGGACAAGAGCAATGCAGGTTGAGGGCATGAGCCACGCAGGCCCTGTGAACTGAGTACCTTGATCCTGTTTGCAACAGCAAGATATTGGGTGCAGACGAGCTATGTGTCGAAGGATGCATTGATGTCAGGCCTGCAGTCGAGGTGACGCGTTGATTTTTTTTCACACAGTAGTGGCAATGCGTCAGTTCCAAAGTCGAAGTGCTGAGTTGAGATTTGTTGGTTCTGAAGTGAAATGCGCCAGGTTTCTCCATGCGGTCGAGGGTCTACGTCAATCTCTCCAAGCTGCTGCAACGGTTATGCGCGGTTCCAAGCGTTAGGCACTCAAGGCGATGCACTGGTTCAGAGAGCAATGGACTGGTTCTACTCCCGCAATATGATCGATGCTTGGTTCTACCCCAAGCAGCCTGGAGATGCGTTGATTTTCCTGGGGCAAGTATCTGGGTTAAAACCAGGTACAGGAGCAGGGGTAGAGATTTTGATATCCCTTAGTTTCAAGCAACAGTAAGCAAGGCAACAATAATATGAAACATGACATAGCTACTTCTTCTGAATCGGAAATGACACCCTAAAAGTGTAATAACATATTTCCAATGTTAACCCATCAGAGGAGTAGACCTCCTAATAGTGAAAAAACAAATATAGGTGTTTTTAATTACTAGGACATGCAAAACTTAAAAGTACATGTCCTACCTTTACTTGCACAGCACCCTGCCCTATGGGCTACCTAGGGCCTACCTTATGGATGACTCCTGTGTCATAAAAGGGGAGTGTACGCAAAGGGTCTTAAGTACCAAGTCGAAATGGCAGGAAAAAAACTGCACACATGCTCTGCAGTGGCATGCTTGAGCCATTTTTAAAGGGCTACTTGTGTGGGTGGCACAAGCAGTGCTGCAGGCCCACTTGTAGCATTTAATTTACAGGCCCTGGGTACATGGTATACCGCTTTACGCGGGACTTACAAGTAAATTAAATATGCCATTCGCAGCGGCGGCGGCTCCTCCGTTAGGGTGGAGAAACGTCAGCCCCCTCCTCCCCCTGCCAGCAGTAGAAGCTGCAAAACCTTTAACAAACTAAATGATAAATTGTTCCGTTTCTTAAAGGAGCGGTGAGGGGAGTGCACTGTGCAGTCTCCTCAGTGCACATGTATGTTTGGCCGGCCAAACACATACACAGTAGGCTCTCTCCAGCCCAGCAACACAGTTGCCTGCCTGGGAGCGCCATGGATGGGCACTCCCAGCCAATCCTAATACTGCTCTTAGCAGCATCAGGATTGGCCGCAGGGCAGGCTGGGAACCTGTGCCTGCAGCAATGGGAGATAGAGGAGCGGCGCAGCAGATCAAGTATGTTTTTATTTATTTTTTATGAATCTTACCCCCTCCCACCTCAACATACACCCCCAACACTCCACGCCCTCGCACCACACCCAATCCTTGTGAGCAAAGCGAGCCACAACTGGCTAATTGTATATACACCAATGTTATCAGGTTTAGGGGAGAAGCACATGCACATGCACTTTCCACTGTTCAGCAGTGGTTAAGTGTTCAGGGTCCTAAGGCCAACAAAAATAATCAGCAAAAACTTGAGGCAATTAGGAAATTAGGCAAAATGTTTGGGGGAGATTAGTCTCACAGGTCTAACAGATTCCAATGCTGCAACCAAGGTGTACACCACAATTTTTCTGTGGTGAGCATGAGTGAGAGACACATGAAGGCGAAGCCAACTCCTGTCCCTAAGGCTCGATTCCATGAAGGTGCAAGATCACAATTTGGCACCAAAATCACTGGTAATTATTGCAGTGTGTCATTTCCCTAAAAAAACAACTGTTGATTTAAGTTGTTGAGCACAGTAGGATCATAGAAGTGATCCACTGCAGTCTAGATTACTGTTGAATTATACAAGTGTATGTGAAGGTCTCTGCACATTTTTGAACTGTCACTGCAAGTTCATTTGTATTTATTACAAGTGGTTATTGTTGGCAGACTCCTTTTAGAGGTACATGACTATCAGTCCCATAGCTCCTAGCCATCCTGCCTATGACAAAATGTCACAGTGACTGCAGTGACCCCACTGCGCCCCTAAGTCACATGACATGAGGTCTCCTCTGCATCCCTCGAAACGCTTGGTGTAGACTACTACATCTACTTATATTCGCTTTGCACAGCATCCACGTTTAAAGTATGAACAGGTTAAGGATGTATTCCTGAAGTTTCATCCTGTGGCATCTACTGTTCCGCCTGCCAGGACCGGAAATCCTGCCCTCTTTGCCCCTTATCCTACTTTACACTCCCTTGCTCTTCCACTGAGGTGTTTGTGAACCTCCTTGACTTGTACCTTAACCATTTCTGGGTGGATACAATAAATCCTCTACTGAGGTGTATTAGGTAACCTCAACTGTAACAGGTGGCGCAGAACCGAGCGCAAACTGAGTTGTCTTATGGAGGTCTTTGTGGCTTGCGCTTTCATTGCTTCTGCGTGGATCCCCTAAGGGTTACACCTCTACTACGTCTGCATAGTATATCAGCGAACTGCTGCTGAGGTGTCTGTGAATCTCTCTGGGTTGGATCTTTACCACTACTGGGTAAACCTCACACAGGATCCAGAGGTGTCTGTCGAAAGTGCTGGGTTCTGCATCCCACCTTCCCACCTCCCTTTCTATTTAATCTAAATGCATTCCTTCCATATGTTTCCTGAATTCCACCCACAGAGATGGCCTGCACCTACTATCTGTTTTGGGTGCATCCCAGCAATCTTTTTCCAGAGATATCTGTAGGCACCTACAGCGTGGTACACCATAGACCCTATACTAAGGTTTTCTGTCTATACCCGTGAGTTGCATCTTATTCGTATAAACTGGGCATCTGGCCATAGCCTCCCTAACTTGCACAGGTTTGTCTCAATTCCTGATTTGTGGGCTTGCATACCTGACGTAACCTAGCGGTCTTGGCTCCCTCCAACCAGCCCACATCTGCAGATTACCACTTCATCCTCTTTGGGAGCTTCTAAAGAGCATATGTTGGGATGGAAGCTTCTCGTGCGTGCCCTCTGTCTTGTTATACTGCTCATAAAGCCACAATATATATCTATAGGTTTTTGCCTCAGTGAATACACTAATCTTGCATGGTTATTAAGGAACTCCTTTTTAAAGGGTTGAGCCACTGAGAAAACGAAGTGTGGCTCTGAGGTCAGGAGGGTCACCCAAAGTAACCCTCCAGAGGCCCACTTTAGAAAGTGACTACTGTCCTGTTACCAGGATGAGACAGAACTGCAGTAGTGGCAGTATTTATTCATAGTGGAAAGGACAGACCTTTAATGTCTGTTGCCATCAGGAGAGCAATGTCTGCATGTCTTAAAGTCTGCTCATCTTTTGCTTCGGCCCCTTGGCTCCATACGTGTGGAACATAGATGAGAGGTTTGAATGTCCATGTGCGTATTTGTAATCATGGAGTGGGCACTTTCCTCCGTAAGAACAGGGATCCATCTTGAGACTCTATTGTAGCGACACAAAGGGGGTCATTACGAACCATGCTGGGCCTCAGTGGCGTTCCGACCGTCACATTAGGACCGTGGCGGTTGCACCAAGATCGGAGCGCCAGCACTGCAAGTTTACCTCCACAGGAGGGGCACGCAGTGCTGGCGGTCCTAATCCACCTGGGCAGCGCTGCAAGCAGCGCAGTCCTGGGAATTACGACCCCCTGCCAGTGGTTACATGGGGGTAGCACTGCCATGTAAAGGCTGGCAGAGACCAGGTGCAGGGTGCCCCAGGAGGGCCCCTGCACTGCACATGCACTTTGCATGGGCAGCGTACTGGCCCCCCTGGCCCACCCCGTCACAATGTTTACTGTCTGCTTTGCAGATAGTGAGGATCGTGACGGGGGCTGCTGCACCCAACACACTATGGAGGGACCCGCAGGAAGCAGGAGCAACACTCTAGTCTTCCCGCGGGCCATTTCGGGAAGGAAGTGACGGCGCGGGACAGGGATTGGGGGAAAAGTAAGTGGGGGTGGGTTTAAGGGGTGGGAATAAAAGGGGTTGGGGGTGGAGGGACCGGCCTCTTTCCGCGCTGCCCATTGCGCGGTTAGTTTGGCCGGTCCCTAGGGATTTTTCAGTTAAGAAAATCAGGTAGTGTGGGTGCGCGGGCAGGGTGGTATCCTGAGTGCATTTTGTAAGCCGCTCGCCGGTGCATGCGCGTCCTCCTTCCCGCGCGGGGCTTGGTCTAAATTTTAATGGGCGGCAACTCGCTCATTCGAGCGGCCGCACCAGTTTCCTTTTGCTGCCACGTGTTTTTGCCCCACCCTGCGCGAGTCCGCATACCTTTACTGGGTGCGGCAGCGCTCTCCCAGCGTGCCGCTCCCCCCCTTTGGAGCACACGTGTTTTTTCGGCCGCGGCTCCGCAGTGACAGTGGGGGGCTTTTGGATCCTGCCGGCCGCGGTGCGCTGGGCCCCGCCCAACGGCCTTCAGGCCTATTTTGAGGAGCTTCTAACGGCGGTTCCAGTTCGTGAATTCACCGGCCGCGCGCCCGGGGGGGGGGGGGGGGGGGGGGTCAATTAACGGAGTGTAGCAACTAACAGACAAATAAATAAATAAAAGAGGGGAAATATATCATTAAAAAAAAAATTATAATAATTTGAGGAGAGATATATATATATATATATATCAAAAACATCCAAAAAAACAAAAAACCTTTTGTTCTGGATCAAGGCACGGTCTATGGGAGGCTGAGAGCCAGCCACGCGTGAGCGGCGGCGTGTTGCGCGCAAGCAAGCCGCAGGGCCTCCGCAGACTTTCCGGTCAGGTTTTTTCAGCCCACAGCAAGGGGGCGGTCAATAAAGGGCGGAAGGACTTTCCAACCCGACGCCATGGCAACCAGCCATGACGCAGAGGCGGTACAGGCCGCGCTCCGCATACTAGGCGCAGCTGGCCAGGCCGACCTCCTCAGGCCTGGGGTTCTGGAGCAGGCCTGGGTGGGGATGGTGCGGCCGACGCGCATTGCGTCCGGCCGGGTAGCGGCGGTGGTAGCCACCTGCACATCCCCGGAGAGGGCAAAAAAGCCCAAAAAAGCAGCGGTGGCAAAGGTGCGTGGCACACCCTCCCCCCACCAGTCAACTGGGAGACGGGGAGGGACCCTCGAGTGAGCCAGGGCCCGCAGGGGACGTGCCAGAGCCAAATCAGCAGGCAGGGGATATTGAGTTACCCCACGAGGACAACTCAGTGGACGGGCCCCCGCGCAAGAAATTGTGGTACAGGAGCTCCCCGCACCCAGCATAGACATGATGCCCATGGACCTGTCGCTACCCAGGGGCGGAGCCAACCCGGCTGGGGTCAATAATAACGCAAAAAAGAAAGGCAAGGGCCCCAGACAGACAGCCGGCCAGGGCAAGGCCAACAAGGGGCAGCCCAAGGTAGACGGGGGGGGGGGAGCAGAGCTTTTCACAAGCACGGGCCAGGGTGTCCCCTGGGCGGGTAGGTTAGACGTGGGCGAAGCATGGGATTTAGAGGCCAGGATTCGGGAGCAACGCCGCATAGTGGCGGAAACAGAGGATAGGTGGGCCCAATTGTGCATGGAGCGTGAGATGGCCGAGCCATACGGCCGGCAGCTAAAGAGGCCAGCAGAAAATCTAGGGAATGCAGGAAATATGTCACAAGAAGCCGGAAAAGGTAGTTGGGTGTGGGTTCCGAGCGGTAGGGGTCAGGAGGCTGGTGCGGCCGTTGGGTTAGGTAGCGCAATGGGGATCAGTGGTGCACACGGCCACGCAGGGCGCGGAAGGTCAATGCCAACACAAGAGGTCGGCAGAAAGAAGGTGATGCCAATGGGGCGCAACACGGCCTCTGCACGTTGGTCTGAAGCGCTAGAGGGGTCTTCGGCGGCCTTCCCTACTCTGCACGATCGGGGACAACACAGAGATGGTGGGTGCCATGAGGGTCATGATGAGATCACAGCAAACCACACGATGATGAGTGGAAGTGTGGATAAGAGAATGGATGTGTGTGAAGAAGATGTTCTTGAACTGGACTATGAAGAGGAGCTTGACGAGTGGGAAGAAGGGGAGATTAGGGAGACAGAGGTACACAGAATGAGGGTGAGGGGAAGAGGGCGCAGGAGCAGCGCAACCCCTCTTTCCGCTTCTATTTTTCAGGATCAGGATACCAGCGGAGGTTCACATGAAAGGAGGCAAGAACAAGCACGTGGGCGTGGGGCCCGGAAGGTTTTGCGACCCGTGGGAACACAAGCAAGAGGTAAAGGGCAATGGTGGTCGGTTTGGGAGGATGGCGCAGGGGTGGGGGACGCTCCGGTTTGTAGATCTGTGGGGGTAGGTGACGGTTCAATACTTGACCCATTATCAACTAAGGACACACAGGGCAGTGAGACAGGTAAAGAGCCACAATGTAGAGCTTCAGCCGAAGGTGAGAGCGGGGACAAGGTGACGGGAGAGAAGTCAGGGACGGAAGAGAAAGAAGGGGGAGATCACAAAAAGAGGCTTCCCTACATGGGTTTGGCTATGCCATTGGGCTCACACGTAGCAGAAAAAACAAATGCCAGAATATGGAGACACGAGTATGTAGATGTTTTTAAACTCTTACATAGGGACATACAAGCCAAGGAAGGGTCTAAGGAGGAAGAATGGGAATTGTCCCGAAGGCCGAGGGTGCCAATTAATATGGATAATTGGACATGAGCGTTTTTGATTTTCGCGAGCATTTATTGCGAAAAATACCCAGACAGGGCCATAGCGCTATTTAAATATATGGACATTATCCGGAAAGCGCAGATGCACTTCGGGGGTTTGCCTGGTTGAGTTATGATGAGGAGTTCAGAGCCCGAGTGAGTATCAACCCGGAGAAGCCGTGGGGGGGATGTAGACCCAGAGTTATGGATGCAATGGATGGCGTTGTCGCAGTCCACGGCATCTACCCACACGGCCAGCGGTTTCCTGGTGGTTTATAAGCCGTTTCAGGCAAGTCCCGCCCCGGGAGGGGCGGCCGTTGGACAGAGAACAACTGCTAACACGACAGGAGCTTGCTGGAACTTTAACAAAGAGTTCGGTTCCAGACATCCCTGCAAATTTAAACACGATTGCTCCAAATGCGGGGGCCGTCACCCGGTCACGCAATGTTTTTCGCTTTCCAGTCCAGCCGAACAATGGAGAGCAACGAAAGGTAGAGGGACTCAGGGGGCTCCTGCTCCAAAGGGGGCCTACGCCAGTTAGGCTAGACTTCATTCTACCATGGCTGCACAAATACCCGGATAGGGCAGCAGCGATTAAGTTAGCGGAGGGTTTTCGAGAGGGTTTCAGGGTCAGCTACCAAGGTCCACGGGAAAGGCGCTGGGCAGACAATTTGCGGTCTGCAAAGGAACTACCACAGGTGGTGAGAAAAAAGCTGGATAAGGAATTGTCCTTGGCAGAATTGCGGGCCCATTTTATGAGTGGCCGAGCCAAAATTTGATGATATCCCCACTGGGAGTCGTGCCGAAGAAGGCCCCGGGTGAGTTTAGGCTGATACATCACCTGTCATGGCCGGAGGGCACATCTGTCAACGATTTCATTGTGGCAGAGGACACCAGGGTAGTTTATGCATCGGTGGATGATGCTATAAAATTGGTTAGGTTGTGTGGTTACAGGGCAGAACTGGCACAATCAGCCTTCAGACTGTTGTCAATACACCCTGGGGATTTTGATTTCCTGGGGATGCAGTTTGAAGGGGCAATCTATGTGGACAGGGTCCTGCCCATGGGTTGCGCGATTTCATGCGCTCTGTTCGAGGCTTTTAGCACTTTCATGCAGTGGGTTTTTGTCAAGATCAGTGGGCATTACGCGGTGACCCATTATTTGGATGATTTCCTGTTTGTAGGGAATAAGGAGTCCGGGGATTGCGCAAAGGCTTTAGCAACCTTTCAGGGCATGGCACACCAGATGGGGGTCCCGCTGGCACCCGAAAAGGCTGAAGGCCCCGCGTCGGTTCTCACCTTTCTGGGCATTGAGTTGGATGCCATTACACTGATAGCCAGATTGCCGGAACAAAAAGTAAAAGACATGCTGGAATTTTTGGGAACTGTGAAGGAGGCACGAGAAATTGATCTGCGAACAGCTCAGAAGCTGTTGGGGTACCTGAACTTTGCTTGTAGGGCAGTCAGAGGGGGGAGGACTTTTTGCAGGAGGTTGGGGTTGGCTATGTCAGGAGCGGTGTTGCCACATCATAGAATAAGAGTTTCAATGGGCCTTAGAGAAGACGTTAGGGTGTGGGAAACATTTCTGAGACATTTCAATGGGGTATCCATGTTTTTCTGCGAGGAAGAGACAGTATGGCAGGTACAGATATTTTCAGATGCAGCAGGAGCTCATGGTTTTGGGATCTTTTGGGACGGCAGGTGGTGCGCAGAGGCGTGGCCAGCATATTGGTTACAACAAGGGAGGAGTATTGCCTTTCTAGAATTTTTTCCCCTTCTGGTAGCCATGGCAGTATGGGGGCAGGAGTTAGCGAATAGGACAGTTTTGTTCAGAATCGACAATATGACAGTCGTTGAGCTGGTTAATAGACAGAAGGCAAGGGACCTGAGGGTTTTGCGCTTGTTGCGCCGTTTTATGCCGCAGTGTTTATCTTTGAATGTGATCTTTAAAGCTGTACATATACCAGGTGTTTTCAATGAGATTGCGGATTCCCTGTCTCGTTCACAGTGGCAGCGTTTTCGCAACCTGGCGCCAGGAGCAGAACAGTCCAAGACAGCGGTCCCAGCAGACATTTGGGAATGGGGGGCATGATGATCACGGGGCTTGTGGAGATGTCTTTAGCGGATTCCACTCGGCGAAGTTACCGGCTGGCCTGGTTGGATTTTCAATCCTTTGAGCGGTTTGCAGGAAACTTTTGGGAACAGAGGGAAAAGCAGCTAGAGCATCGTGCTTTGCGCTTCGTGCTGTACATGATACGGAGAGGTTTATCAGCGGCAACTATCGGGGGAAAACTGGCAGGTGTATCATTTTACGGGAAATTGTTTTTTGATCACGACCCGGCTAGGAATGATTTGTTGGGGAGAATGTTAAAGGGTTGGGGTAGGATTAGAGCAGCAGAGGGTAGGTCGGCCAGAGAACCCATTGACTTTGATTTGTTATTAGAATTGTTGCATGTACTGCCGGTGTGTTGCGCAGACGGATACGAGCTAGCACTGTTCCGGTTATGTATGGTATGGATGTTTTTTGGAGCATTTTGTGTGTCGGAGTTGTTGGGCGTTGGGGCAGCTGTTGGTATACGCTATAGGGAGGTGTGCGTACATGGTGATCGATTGGGCATCTGGCTTAGACGATCAAAAACTGACCAGCTAGGCACGGGAAAGTGGGTATGGTTAGATAAAGGTGGCAATGTGTTGGCTTGCCCGGTGACGGAATGGAGGAATTTTCAAGCTACATGTAGAGCAAGCAGGGACGCCGGGGTTTTTGTGCACAGTTCAGGGTCTAAGCTCACCAGTTTTCAGCTTTTACGCGTGCTGAGGTTGGCGCTGGGACGGACGGGCCGCCGGGCCATGGGTTTTGGCACACATTCCTTCAGAATTGGGGCAGCTACGGCCACGGCGCATTTGGGATGGGATTGGGCGAAGATCAGGGCGATAGGCCGCTGGAAATCAAGGTGTTGTGAACGATATGTGAGGCCCTGAGAGGCAGGGAATGACAGCCGAAGAGTTTTGAAAAGGGGGTGGGTGGGGGGGGGGTTTACATGATGAATACACGTTACAGTTATTTTTCCATTGCAGGAGATACGTTTGCCCCGTCGCAGGGCAAGATGGTGACATGGCTGGTAGGCCATTCCTTTATCCACTGGGCAGCGAAGTTCGCAGAAAGACTGATATATGGTCGGGCCCTGGGACTGTCCAGCAGGCAACACGAGGTGTTAAGGGAAAGAGCGGCATGCGGCGGGGTAACCTGCTTCCTTTCATCACATCTAACTTATTGAACTGGGGATGTCCGGATTTGTTGATCATCCACTTGGGGGAGAATGATCTGGTGAAATTGTCGGGACTCACGCTCCTGCAACACATGCAGAGAGACTTGGAGATTATCAAACAAAAACTGCATGGTACATGTTTGGTGTGGACAGAATTCGTTCCCCGTAGAGTGTGGAGAGGGGCAGTCAAATATGGAGCCATGGAACGGGCTCGCAGGAAGCTTAACAGAGCAATGAGGGTTTTTTGCTGGGCACAGGGGATAAAAATACTGAAACATGAGGACATTACAGAACGCCATATGGGTTTGTGCTGGTTGGCAGTAGATGGGGGAGGGTGGTGAGTCAGATGCGGGCTTGGCCACCCTTCCAGGGAATAAACAAGCAGGTGAAGGCTCTGAGTGGGGGTATGCACGAACCAAATGGGGCATGAAAGGAAAAGGGGAGTGCGTAGGGGAATGGAAACGAAATAAGGGTTTGAAGGGGAAGGATGAGCGAGGAGATGTTAAAGGGAGGGCGTTATTAAAGTTACGGTTTACGTTTAAAAGTTAAGGTTATGTTGCTTATGCAATCCTGTCCTAATAAATGACCTTTTACACTAAAACAGCTGTCACTGAATTATTTCCCGATGGAGGGGCCCGCGGGAAGCAGGAGCAACGCTCTAGTCTTCCCGCAGGCCATTTCGGGAAGGAAGTGATGGCGCGGGACAGGGATTGGGGGGAAAGTAAGTGGGGGTGGGTTTAAGGGGTGGGAATAAAAGGGGTTGGGGGTGGAGGGAGCGGCCTCTTTCCGCGCTGCCGATCGCGCGGTTAGTTTGGCCTCCCACCCACCCGGCAATTAGAAGAGAGATTGAAAGGATGGAAGTTAGAGTTGAATAGCAAAAGGGGGAGGGTAATTGTCAGTTAGGGCAGGTTGCCGGAGAGAGCGAGCAGTAGATCGGGGAGGGTGGTGAGTCAGATGCGGGCTTGGCCACCCTTCCAGGGAATAAACAAGCAGGTGAAGGCTCTGAGTGGGGGTACGCACGAACCAAATGGGGCATGAAAGGAAAATGGGAGTGCGTAGGGGAATGGAAACGAAATAAGGGTTTAAAGGGGAAGGATGAGCGAGGAGATGTTTTTAAAGTTACGGTTTACGTTTAAAAGTTAAGGTTATGTTGCTTATGCAATCCTGTCCTAATAAATGACCTTTTACACTAAAACAGCTGTCACTGAATTAGTTCCCGATAGCATTGCTGACAGCTCTATTATGAGCTGGAGACAATGCTGTAGGCCATTTTCCGCTAGGTAAGCGGACGGGAACACCATTTCTGCCCTCTGACCCAGCAGGAAACTCTTAACGGGCCCACCAGAAGGCGGCCGCACTGGCCGCAACCTGCCCGTCGGGACTTCGGCAGACGGCCTTTTCCGTCTGTTGAAGTCGTAATGACCCCCAAAATGTAGGGCTTCAGTGAGGCTCTCAAGATGCCTACCCTGCTGGCATGATTTCTGAACATTTTCCCAGAGATGATCAATACAGATGGGATCTGGTGGCTGGTGATGACATACCCTTCTCCCCATCTCACTTGGCAGAGAACCCTTGAAACTTCCTGTCCTCATCCTCAGGACTGCCACTTTGGTCAGGTTTTACTAGTTTTTGAGTTAGTTAACATCTTTTCCTTCACTTTGAAATGAAGCAACCTGTTTCCACAAAGGGCACTTCTGGTTACACCCTATCCTCCTGGTGAATTTGGGTGACAATGGCTAAAAAGGTATGTCTAAAACAAAACCATATGAAAGGAATATCAAGGAACCAGCTTCAGAGAGGGTCTTATGGAAATCACATCCACATCTGAAAGTCTTGATTGGAGAAGCCCTAGTACTTCTACTATTTTAACATAGCAAAGAACAGATTGGTCAAACAGCAAATAAATACAAGAAGTCTGATGCTGTGCTCAGGGTGCCAGGGATTCATTCCCATGAGTAAGGATAGGACTTACAGGGCAAATCTGAAAAGGCAACAGTGTATCAGAGCTGTGATGCTGAATTGCTAGCTTTCTTATCAGGCAGGGACAAACAAAGGAGTTAGCAAGGAGGGCTGAGAACTTCCCAGAGGGTGGTCTGCTGGACTGCATTCAGCATAGGAGATTATGTGGAGTTATAAATCCAGCTGTCTGTCATCTACAGACTTGCATGTGACTTGGTGCAACTGACTAGAGGAAAGAAGCCAACTAGCTCTGAGAGGTGCTGCAAATTTCACCATATAGGAAGACATTGTCTAGAAGAGACCACAGCTGCAGAGTTATAAAAATAAATAAATAAAATGAAAAAAAGAAACATAGGCGCCGATGACCAAATGTTTTCTCAGGAAACTACCCCACTTCCAGCAATGACATTGCTGACTTCAATCACCAGTGCCTGCATTGATCCAGGACAAAGTCTTAGGTGTACTCTGTATTCATGCAGAAAGCTCTTGGTTGAAGGGAGGCATATAACCACACTAGATAGCCGATGTTTCCCAAATGATGTGCTATCCTGCCCTCTGTTGTCTAGCAACACACACTCAAAGCAGTTGTATAGTAGAACATGCACAGGCTGTGCCCTTACAACATGCACAGTTCGAATCAGGAGTACTTTTTCTCAGCACCATTGGTGTTCCTATTATTGACCTCAGTGGAATAGGTTAGAAGTCAACACCCCCTTAAATATTTACTTCTGCCTCTGTCATGTCTGCCTCTGTAATATCTTCTCAGCCCTCCAGATACATAGTGAAGATCAATAACACGAACCAGATCTCCATCCACCTTGTCTGGATTGACTCAAAGATGGGGACAAGCATGGTATACCTGTAGAGGGTGGTGAGGGGGGAGTGGGGGTTGGCGGCTGCAAATGATATACCCAACTTCACTAGCTCTGGTGACTTCCGTCCTGTGCGGGTACTAATACACAAACACTCACAAATAGGGGCGGAGAAGCCAGCTAATATTATTATTAGTTGGAATATGGCAGACTTGAAGCTAAAATGTCCATCCCAGAATGGGGGAGTTTCATAGATGGAATATATGATGTATGTGTTCCAGAAAACGTGGTCCATGGAACCTAAGTATAGGCCAGGGTACAAGAGCTACTGGGTCCCAGAGAACAGGGTGACCTCTGGTAGACCCTCATGGGGCCTGCTAATTTGGATCAGCAGCTCCCTTAAATGTCAAGTGAATGAACTGTAGATGGGGTGTCCCGATTTACAGGGCCTAGTTCTGTCTACCCACAAACAGCATTCGCTACTACTGGTAAATATCTACAGCAGGAGCAATGGAAGTTGTAGTGAATCAGAAGCTTTAAGTGCCCTGGATAATCTGCTAGTTAATAGAAATAACATCCATTACCTTTTGATTTTGGGGGATTTCAATCCCACATTTGAGCCCTATTCACTGGCACAGGGGCTATATCTGGAAGAGGTTAGTTTCTGGGGTATCCCACAACTACTGAAGAGCAATGCACTCCAACATCACACTTGCCCATGGCCTCTGAGCATGCAATGGGCGTTCCCGATCTGATGCAAATCCCTTTCTAACATTCATAGGAGGGACTTGTAGGAGTTACATCGATTATCTTTTATTAGATATATGCCTTTGGGGACATATGGTATGGATGGCAGTGGTAGAGCATGAGGAAAGTGACCACGACCCACTGGTACTTGTTACTAGGGGTCTATCTGTAATCGGGCCCCAGTTTCCAGTGAACTGAATCAGCATATCATTATGACAAACAATAGACAGAACGTTAGGTGGGAAACCATCAATTCCTCCATGTGCGCAATTGCAACTATGTACAGTCTACTGGCAAATCAAACGGAACTTATGCTCCAATTTAGACAGGATGGGGGAGGAATTCTGGCTGAACACCTAAAATTATTTTACTAATTGGGGAGCCCTTTATTAAGTAGTCTATGAGCAACTTGGGAAACAATCAAAAAGAAAGGTGGTATAACAAATCTTGCAGAGAAGCTAAAATTAGGTTACTGAGGGATCTCAGAAGGGGAGGAACAGAGATTTAATTAACCAAGCAAGGAAAATGTACTGGCTGGAGCTGGCCAAGGCCCGAAGAAGTTGGGAAGAGAAGTGCTAGATAGCCCTTCTGGAGGCAGACAAAGTGTTGAGGTTTATGGCAATCAGATGGAAGACGGTGGATATCGGTGGAGGGAACTTATATGTTGCCTTCATCGATCTACGAGCAGCATTTGATCTGGTCCCCAGACATAAGCTCCGGAACATGATTACATGGGAGTTCCAAATGGACTCCTGGACCTGTGCAGCTCCACAAAGGGACCTTTGCCAGAATCAGATGTGGCAGGGACGGTGAACTGACAGATCCAGTCACTATTGAGAAGGTTGTGCAGCAAGGTTGTGTCCTTGACCCTACCCTCTTTCTCTTATTGTAGGATAGTACCATCTTTCTTGGCATGTTACCCCCATTTTTACCTGTATGTCAGTATGTTTTTGCCTGTCTCACTGGGATCCTGCCGGTCAGGACCCCAGTGCTCATAATTTGTGGCCTAATGTGTGTGTTGTCAGTAGTGCTTAACTGTTTCACTGAGGCTATGCTAACTAGAACCTCAGTGCTTATGCTCTCTCTGCTTCCAAATTTGTCATTATAGGCTAGTGACTTCATTTACCAATTCCAATTGGCACACTGGAATCCCCTTATAAGTTCCTAATATATGGTACCTAGGTACCCAGGGCATTGAGGTTCCAGGAGATCCTTATGGGCTGCAGCATTTCTTTTGCCACCCATAAGGAGCTCAGACAAACCCTTTCACAGGACTGCCATTACTGCACACACTATTTCACAGCCATTTTCACTGCACTTAAATAACTTCTAAGTCACCCATATGTCTAACCTTCATTTACTGAAGGCTAGGTGCAAAGTTACTAAGTGTGAGGGCACCCTTGCACTAGCAAAGGTGCCCCCACGCTGTCCAGGGCCAAATTCCCGGACTTCGTGAGTGCGGGAACCCCATTACATGCGTGCACTACATATAGGTCAATACCTATATGTAGCTTCACAATTGTAACTCCAAATATGGCCATGTAAGGTGTCTAAGATCATGGAATTGCCACCCATTCTAAATCTGGTATTGGGGAGCCAATTCCATGCATCCTGGGGCCTCCACCGTGGACCCCCAAGTACTGCCAAACCAGCTCTCTGAGGCTTGCACTGCAGCTACAGCTGCTGCCACCTCACAGACAGGGTTCTGCCCTCCTGGGGTCTGAGCAGCTCAGTCCCAGGAAGGCAGAACAAAGCATTTCCTTTGGGAGGAGGGTGTTACACCCTCTCCTTTTGGAAATAGTTGTTACATGCTTGGGAGGGGTAGTCTCCCAGAGCCTCTGGAAATGCTTTGAAGGGCACAGATGGTGCCCTCCTTGCATAAGCCAATCTACACCGGTTCAGAGACCCCCAGTCCCTGCTCTGGCATGAAAACGGACAAAGGAAAGGGTAGTGACCACTCCCCTGTTCATCACCACCACAGTGCTCCTCCAGTGTGTCCCAGATTTCAGCCATCTTGTTTTCCAATGTGTGGGGACACTCTGGAGGCCTCTGAGAGGCCAGTGCCAGCAGGTGACGTAAGATATCCCTCCTGATGGGTGCCCACCTGGTTAGGTAGCCAATTCCCCTCTCAGGGCTATTTAGGGTCTCACCTGTTGGTTTCTCTTCAGATTCTGCTTGCAAGTTTCCATCAGGAATCCTCTTCAACTTCTACTTCTACTTCTACTTCAACCTCTGACCTCAGATCGACCGCAGACTGCTCCAGGAAATGCTGTAACTGCAACAAAGTATCCAGAAGGGCTACTTCGACTCTGCAACTTCAGCTCCAGCCAGCAACTGCAACAGTTTCCACGGTGTGCACGCTCTGGAGACTCCCTGTCTTCACCCTGCACCAGAAGGACCGAAGAAATCTCCTGTGGAGTGACGTAGTCACTTCCATTCTCCAGCAGGCACCTTCTAAGACAGCGACCGGTTCTCTTGGACTCTTCTCCTGGCGACGAGTGTGCTCCCTGGAACACAGGTGGTGGACCCCTTCGACACAGACTGTCCTAAGGTCCTGCTGTCCAAATTTGGAGGAGGTAAGAGCTTGCCTTCCCCGTTTGCATCAGTACCCCTGTGCACCACATCATCTTCACCTCCTGAGGCCTCTTGTGCACTATTTGCACAGCCTGGCCCAGGTCCCCAGGCCTCTATCCTGCGACGCTCAACTCGCTGAGTTGTTCTCCGGCAGTGTGGGACCTTCTTTTGTAGTGCTGCAGCAACCGCAATTTGCACCTTCTTTGTCCCCGTGTCCTGGGACCTCCGTGGGTGCTGCCTGGTCATCTGTGGGTTCACTCCATTGTTGGGAGCCCCCTCTGCCTCCTCAGTCCGAGTTGAGGCCCCCAGGTCCCTCCTGGGTCCAGGCAGCGCCATTTTGACACAATCCGTGACATTCCTTGAACCAAGGCTTGTTGGACGAATCCAGCTCTGCAACACGCCTGCATCCATCCTTTCCATCACACAGGAACCCACAGCCATCTTCTTTGGTGCTCTACTGCAGACTTCTTTCAACTGGAGAATCCTCTTTTGCACTATCTTCTAGGTTGCCAGGGGCTCCTGTCCTTCCAGGAATCTTCTGCAAATTCTTGTTCTCCTCTCTTTACAGGTCTTCAGGTCCAAGAATCCACCATTTGTTGCTTGCAGTCTTGCTTGGTTCTTGCAATAACTCTAATCATGACTTGTAGTGTGTCCTAAGGAAACTTGCAGTACTTTACACCTACTTTCCTGGGCTCTGGGGTGGGGTATTTTACTCTCCTTTGTGGTTTTCTTCCTTTCCCAGCGATTCTTTACACACTACACTTGTCTAGGGGGAATTCGTGATTCACATTCCACTTTCTTAGTATATGGCTTTTGTTGGCCCTAGACCTATTTCTGCCTATTGCATTCTATGGTATTTTCTATTGTTTGCACTATCCTATGACTTTTTACTTACCTTATTATGGTGTCTAGTGTATATATTGTCTTTAATACTTACCTCCAGAAGGAGTATTGCCTCTAAGATATTTTTGTCCTTGTGTCACTAAAATACAGCACCTTTATTTTTGGTAACACTGAGTTTTGTCTTTTATTGTGTGCAAGTACTGTGTAACTATAGTGGTATTGCAGGTGCTTTGCATGTCTCCTAGTTTAGCCTAAGTTGCTCTGCTACAGCTACCTCTATCAGCCTAAGCTGCTAGGACACTACTACATTTCACTAATAAGGGATAACTGGACCTGATATAAGATGTAAGTACTAGCTGCTAGGACACTACTACATTTCACTAATAAGGGATAACTGGACCTGATATAAGATGTAAGTACCTAAGGTACCCACTAGAAACCATGCCAGCGTCCTACACTTATATATAAACAACTGCATTAAGAACCTAAACAACTGTATAAATGATTCATCATAGTTGACTGGTCGGAAAATCCCAGGACTGTTCCATGCTGACGACACCATCATCTTATCAAAATCCCCCATGGGACTCCAAAATCTTGTCGATCTGCAAAGACTTTAACCTCGAGGTAAACGTTGGAAAAAACAAAATATATGATTTGTTTTCAGAAGAAGAAAAAGATGAGAGCTAGCTTAAGAATGGATTCTATTATTTTAGACAGAGTTAATGAAATCGATTATCTGAGGGTGAGGCTGATGGACTCTGGCAAATGCGATGCACACATTAACAAAAGCGCACACGTAATTTGTCATAGAAGAGGGGCCTTGGGCCCTAAAGCTAAATCAGCCGCAAGTCCTCCGTTGAACCCCATAGTGGAAATATAGAAGGCCCAGGTTAGGGGTGCCGCCCTATATGGGGCAGAAGTGTGGGGTTTTGATAGCCAGTTGAATATATCACAAACTAACAAAAATAACTTTATTAGCTACATAGGTAGGCTAGGGGAGGGCACTCCACTAGTACCTCTAAGACTAGATCCTGGGTAAATAAGATTGTTGACACTGTCAATTTGAAACCACTTTTATGGATCCGACTCTGGAAGATGTAGGAACTGGAGCCCGTTAGGAAGGGTATAAGAGATTTGCTTAAGTGTGTGAATTGCCTGTTCAGGGTCAAAATGGCTGCAGGAAATGAAATCGGACCGATTTAGGTCTCCCCTAGTTCTGGGGGGACCATGAATTGATCCTGGCTAATGCGGCCAAGCTTGTTAAACATAGTTACTGGAGGAAGGTAAATGATCTGATCTCCCAGAGTAGTGGTGTGGGTCATTTAATGTCAGAATTTTTATCTGTCAAACAGGAGCTGTTGGCTGAACACTTTTTTCACCTGACCATACCTGCCCATTCTTCAGTTCAGATATAGCACCCTTCCAGTCAATGTATTTACTGCGTGGTGTTCGATAAACAGCTCTGACGATAACAAATGTAAACTGTGCCAGGAAGGAGTGGAATCAATTGAATACTCTCCTTTTTTGCCCCACGTACAAGATTCCCTGGATTATTCCACTTTGTAAATTGTTACTCTAGCATGACCGTGTCAATGCATACAGAATCTGTAAAAGTGATACTTCCACAGTAGTTGTAAATGGCATTTCAAAGGTTTTGTCGGCTGCCTGGTCCATCTGCTGTAGAGCCCTTAAAATACTTGGATGGGATAGCCCAAACTGGAACCCCTTGGTCACGATGGGTTAGAACCCCAAAATACCTAGTGGGGGTTGCACAGAAAAAGAGCACAAATTGCATATTTTGCACAAAGCATTCAGCCTAGCCTTAAAGTGTGGCACTTCAAAGTATACAGCGGAGACGGATCGCAAAATTAAGAACTGATGTCCTCACAAAGTCTTGTACTTAGTTATTAGCTCTGCCCTGCATCTGAAATGGTTTTATCCGGTCTTTGATTAAACTGTACTTTTAGACTATAATAACCATAGCACACACCAAACGCTGAGTATCTATATTTATATGTCTATCGATTTTAAAGGGTTGTGTACTCTGATTCTTTTTACTTTTATCACTGCAGTTTTCAACTTGTTTGTAACTTTTTAGGATTTCTTTAACTAGAGAAGCTACTAAAGTACCAAGTAAAATATCCTCAAGAAGTATCTTAAGATGGAACTTTTTCTAATGTTTTTTTCTTGTTATTACTTTCGCTTCACTATGAGATTTTATGCTTTGATATGTCACTAAACAATAAAATATCGCTGTAGTTTCTACACACTTGATGCTTGGAACACAGACATCGCTCACAGCATAAACAGGTACCTTCACAGGCCACTCAATCATAACAGGTACAGTAGCTAATTGGCAAAGTCAGTTGTCTGTTTCCCTATATGGATAAACCAGTCCATGTCCAAAATGGGGGCGTCACAGGACTACTGTCAGAACATAAGGAAGATCATTCTTGTGGAAGGGGATGCCCCAAACGCATATTTGTGTCATGCTTCAACACTGGCAACTTCTCCCCACACAGGCAGGACAGTGCCACGAGGGCAGTCTTGAACTCCTGACGGACCCTGATGGGAGGGAATTCTTAAATAAAAACTACTGGACAAAGTACGGGATCCAGGGATCCAGATTGATTAAAAATACCTTGCGGTGTCTCGGTGTGTCACTGTCACTTTCAATGGTGGAAACCTCAGGTATATCTAAAAATCGAGTTGAGTCGGTACTTTTGAGGTCAATGGCTCAACCCATCTCCTATAGAAAACATGTTTTTGCCCTACTAAGTAACTGCAGGTCTGGGGCATTCTTCAGGGCTGTGGATCTCTAACTCAGACGTTCTAATCACCAAGTAATATCTCTTATTAACCTGGAAAAAAAAAACACAGGTGAGTCTTACCCTAGTGTAGATCTGGGTATAGTAACGTGTTGAAGAACTAGAAAAAAGATTTAGCTAAATTGCATTGGAAAAAGCAAGCTTCCCTATATGAATTTATTATTTCAAGACATGCTGTGGACATGCCAGTGACATCCCAAAGGAAGTCACTGCAAAACAACACACTTGAAAAGTGAAATAATCTGTCTACATAACATGCACATGCATTAAAAACCTCCAACTAGAGTAATTCCATCTGAATGTGCAACTGCTTCCTTTAGAGCTACAGTCTATCTCTCACCCTGGATTTTAGGGGATATCAGCCCCTGGTCTGGGAGGGGAATTACATTCTTTGTAGTCACACACTGGTGTAGAGTGATGAAAATTAAAAAACATTTTTTAGTAGAGACAGCTTATGCCAAGAGTGGTATAACTATGGACTATTAGTTGCTGGTGTTCTCGTTATTTGGAAAATGACATAACAGTTGCTGGGATGTGAAGGTAATGTTTTCAATAGTAGAGCGTGGATCCTAGTGGGATCCTTGATATAGAGGGAGCACATACATGTGCTTCACTTACTCCATAGTAAAAAATACTCATATCTCTGTGTCATTCTTATCAGGCTCAGGTATATGTGGTAGTTAATATTTAGTCATTAACAATTATTATTGGGGCCAGGACAACGTGCACATGTTGGTAGATGTAAGCACAAAGAATTGATGCGCAACTCCAATGGTATGCGTCATGGAGCATGCAAACACTCCACTCAAACATTCAGCTATGGTGTCCACTGTAATTAATCAGTAATGTTCTATTAGGCAGTACATACAAACACATTCACCCCGTTGGAAGCCACCTTCAAAAATTGTATCCAGACATGGAAGATGTACACATACACCCTCTCACCTTCACTAACTTAGTCAAAAGGCCCACCGTGCATTACCACCTGAGCGATTCCGCTCCCAGCCAGAGGTACCATGTGCTAGTGTGGCTGCACTGTTTTTGAAGCCATCAGGTATGTTGACCTCACGGAGAGAGTCAGTGCGCCTTGAGCACACTGCATCGGCATCACATGTTGGTGACATGCGGGTGCTGGGGTATCTAGTCCTCATTACGAGGATTAGCACCAGGGCAGTATTATCACCATTTCTTTTGTGGAATTATTGGCGGGACTGAATTCCCATAATTACATGGTAAACCTGCCAAAGCTCATAATACTCAAAAGTGGGAGATATAAATATTGTAATTATTGGTTTATCAAGGAAGCAGCAGGTGCTGGGATATGTAGTCTTATTTTCTAGAATAATCCCTGGGCAGAGTTGTCACCATTCCTTTTTCCGAATTATTGGCGGGGCAGAATTTCTGAGCTTACATGGAAAGCCTGCCAAAACTCTTATTGGTTTAACATGGGATTTACTAGTATTGTAGTCACTAATTGTTAGACGACACAGTAACTAAGCATGCGTACATTTTAAATCATCACAAATAATTCACACCCATGTTCCAAATATATTCCAATACAGAATGAGGGCATTCATGTACAGCACGTGTTGGTGCCGTGTGGGCGCTGTGATATGCAGTCTTCATTACAAGGATTAACACCAGGGAAGAGTTGTCATATAATTATATGGTAACCCAGCCGGTGCTCATAATACTCAAACATGGGAAATTACAGTATTGTAATTGCATGTTTATAGAAGACATAGTCATATTTACTAGGATTAACACCATGGCAGTGTTATCACTGTTTCTTTTTCCAAATTATTGGTGGGACAGAATTTCCGGTTTTCATGGGAACCCTGCCAAAGCTCCTATTGGTCAACATGGGAATTAGTGGTAATGTAGTCACTGTAAAAAAGCATACGGGTAAACTTGACATCATCACAAATGATTCACGCCCATGTTCTAAATCTATTTCAATACAGGAAAAATCTGTGACAAGGGATTCATGTAGATCACCATGAAGATTTTCTCAATACATATCAGTAGAGATAGCCAAGGAAACAAGGGAGGAAAAAAAGGGGACTCTGTCTCAATGGATTGTTTTGTCTCAGTACTTTTATAACTGGTGGCCATCTGTTGATACTACTCTATGACATCTCATTGTTAAGCCCATGCAGGTCTGTCCGGAGCCTGAAAATCCATCTCTGTTCGAAGGTTAGGAGGGGTTTTGCCAAATCTTTATGTGTCTGTGTCAATTTTTCAAAAACACACCACTCCATCTCACCTTCACTGTGCCCAGTCTTCATGTAGTGGTTAGTTAGTTTTGTAGAGTCATGTTTGCACCTAATGGTGCTCCAGTGTTCAGTGGTGCGAGTTCGCACGCACCTGGTCATCATCCCAATGTACAATCATTTACATGGTAATGTAGACCCCATTTTTAGTATTACAGTTCATCAGACTTTTGGGGTTCCAGTGTGTTTTTAGGCCATGGTCCAGTTCTTCAGTCCTTTTTGTCACTTGGCATAGGCTAGACTTCCCAAGGGGGTGCCCTGTGTGGGATGTAAGGTTCGACAAGGTCATCTGGTCAGTTTGTTAAACATTTATTTTCAGGTGTGTGTGCACTACTATATCCTTGCAGTTTTGAACAAGGGCATAGTTTTTTCTAGATGCAGTCCACCAGACTAAGATCTTCCATTTTTTTTTTTTTTATAATTCTCTGAAAATCATTCGAAAGGGAGCGTAAAGTGGTTACAGAAATTAGTCTGTTGTTCTATTTCCTGCATGTCATTATCTGTTGGTCCCTATTGTTTTTCAGGACCCTTTTGTTTGCCCTCCTAATCGGGGGTGGGGTGTTCTTCTCTGAGAGTTTCAAGGAGAGTTTTTTTGCAAGTGACTTGTAGTCCCTTACCTCTGAGCAGTTGCGTCTTATGGGCAGAAATTGTCCAACTGGTAATTTTTCCTGCAATGGTCATGGGCAGAAACGCTCAGAACGGTGCAAACTGTTCTGATCTGTTGATTTTTGAAAGGCCGCAGTTTTCAGACGTCCCTTATTCTCTTTGATTAGGAGTTACAGAAAAGGAAGTTTTTTCGCCTACTATAGTGATTGTAAAGCACAAGAAGGGATTAAGCGCTTTTAACCACTTTTCGAATTCAAGGGCCTCATTTTTGGTGCCTGTTCAGATCAACAATACTTCATTTATGTAACGTTTATACAGTCATATCTTATCCAAAAAAGGATTAGGGTGGTGCAGGACGTATTCCGATTCAAAGAAGTGGACATATAGACATGCCCGACATGGGGCAAATGTGCTCTCCACAGAAGTCCCGTGCACCTGGAGGAAATACTCTCAAACATGAAAAAAAATTAAGTGTTAGTGCTAAATGAACTAAGTTGAGTACAAACTCATGGGGGTGATGTATATATAAAGGGCTCGAAAAATCTACTTTAGAACTTGCTATGGTGAGTCATATTTTATGAGGTCGAGCTATTTTTAGAACCTACTCACCCCTTCTGGTGAGTGGACAAAGAACACCTGTGCTTTTCAGTCAGAAACTGAATTAGCAATTAAGATGCCTTTAAATCTTATTCTTGTCACATTTGCTCTGTGTTCAGAGACAGAGGTCAAAAGTCAGTTTGTCTTCTTGCAATGCAAATACTTTTCCTTGTGACTGCAGAGTCCCAGGATTTTGAGGGTGAACTGTCTGACCTATGTGAAATGAAAGGCTGTCGGAATCAGGTATTTCCTAACACACAACATTTATATAACTAAGTCAACTTTACAAACATTTCAAAATATGTTTCAGTAGCTGTGAAAGACCGTTTTTTGTACTTCTGTGTGATAAATTGTTTTTTAATAGGCTAAAAAAACAGTCACAACACTTTACTTGGTGATGTGCAAATGCTAAATATGTTTTCTGAAACCCAATTTCCACAGATTATTGTTAATACACTATATAGTTTTATCAGTAAGCTGCAAGTTAGTGGGAAGGTTTTTGGACATGTCTTCGAAATTTACTGTCTATAAATGACAGTGCACCACCACATCATGCTTTAGTTATATACTTATTAAAAGTGAGTGTTTAAACATAAACTTAGAAAACAATCTTGCCCTGATGGCAAAGCTATTAGTAAACCAAGTGGCAACTCATGCATGGATCACGTGTACCGTACATGTGGGCTAGATTTATTATACATGGAGCAAACGTTTAGTGTATTTAATCAAACAAAAGAGGATTTTTTTTTTTTGTTACAGCAGAAATGCTGAACTCACAAATTTGAAGGAGCACTCACAAGCAAGAATGAAGAAACAGGTGAAAAAAAAAATACAATATTTGCCTAGGATCACACAATTTGAGACTTGTTTCCGGGTTAAGTACATTACAGTTAGGTCGAGTAGATTATTCAAGCTACTCGATCTGAAAGTCTAGTAACGTTTTTAGGATTTTTGAGGTGTATTATATAGCCAGTAGGTAGTTATAGCTAGGACCAAGTTCTCATAGGAAAAGCATTTTTTGTTTTGCCAAAAACTTTGGCGTTGTTTGACAAATCTTCATGAAATTTTCAAAGGTAGTACGCACCTGAGTTCAGCTGCTGTGATGAAAGTTTCAGGTGATTCTTCAAGTGGGGGCCGAGAAAAAAGGGGAGTTCCAAAACACGTTTTCCCCATGCAATTTCCCTTAGGCATTTTAGACACGACTACAGCACGAATTGCTGGACAGAATTACACCAAATTTGGCAGAAAGCTAATTTCCAGAAAGAGCCCTTTTTGTGATCTGGTGTAAATCTGTTCAGTAGTTGAGTTATTAAAGAAAAACATTTGTATGTTATCTAGGGACACGGATCCTCTGCGGATCCAACAGATCCCATGCTGAGATCTGATTGGCTGCCAACACTACGACCAGGAATTGTTGGCAGCAATTTTGCCTCATAGCCGAGCCCCACAGAAAAAAGAGGGTAGGAAAACCCTGACTCTCTAGGCCTGATGGTGGGGTTCCCGCTCCCCTGAGCCACTAATGTGGAGTAGGAAAACTGGTCTCGCCCCGTGGGAGCCGACTTTTCACCTGTTTTCCTGCCCTCGGTCATCGAGCAAGAAATCAGATGATAAAATTGCTCTGGCATGGAGGAAGCAACAGTTTTTGTTATAGTTATAATTATCCTAAGAAACTATAACTCATGCCCTGAGGTAACTATAACTCTCGCACTCGCTACGCACTGCTACTTATCCCACATATTACATCAGTAATGACATCTTCTATAACATCATTCATAATATAACTGCAACATTTGCAATAAAATTATTGATGAGAAAACTGTGCATGGCAGGGGTGCGAGTGATAGTTACCCTAGGGCATAAGCTATAATGTCTTGAGATATGTATAACTGTTGAATTTCTATGGTTCTGTGTGTGTAAATTCTGGACCTAACTATAATGCTTCTGGAAACATTTGTTTTTTTAGTGAATATAGATATACATAGCACTTCACCACACCACTTCTGAGCTTAGTTATAAACACCATATTAATCAGACACAGGTGGTTGAGGAATCATTTTATTCATGATCACATTAGCCTGGCCTATCAATGCCAGGATTAGAACTTGATCTACTGGTTCCACATTCACTAGACCAGATCATCACACAGAAACTCAATAATTCACAGTTAGAATCACAGACAAAAGCACTGTTGCTTTGCAGGAATTCTACATTTTGCAACACTAAGACTTTGCACAAAACAAGGCATCTTTGCAGAAAGATTCAAGTGGGACACGTTGCAGGTGAAGTTACAAACATAACTGATTTTGTTTGCATTGCAAGATTTCTGAATGGAAAGATGAGATTTTTTTAAATGTTTAAAACCACAGCAGAAACAAGGAGGTATCGCAATCATCTCAATATTACAAATGTAAATTATGAATGTAAACTTATCACCCACATGGTTAAAGGCTTCAAACTAGATTTCCTCATCAGACCTAACAGAGCACAACTCAAAGTGAATTGTTTCAGAACACTGAAATACAATCATTTTGAGGACCTGGATTATCAACTTTCCCAACTCACTTGTCACCACTATATATGTGTCTTTGAAATACTGTGGCCAAATAGGGCATTACAAACGTAATTGCCACATGGCCTTAGGTCTTGTGGGACATCTTCAGTCACTCTGGTCATTTTAGCCAATAACCTGCTGCAGGCCAGGACTTTTAGTGTTGATTTAAACTTCAAAGTATGTGCTAAAAAAAATCCAGTTAGTTAAGAGCTTGGCTTAAACAGTCAGAACAGTCTGATGGAGCCACACAGATGAGGGCTATTTGAAACTAATGTAACAAAATGTTTTACAAAAGTCTGTTTCATAAATCTTTCACATCTACCTTTTTTTCCAAATTAACCAAGAAACTGGTTAACAAAAATGAACTCATTTTTTGTAACCCCACCAACTACACCTCATAATCATGTTTCCGAAGGGCCTCTGTTCCAAAGCAGTCATGACCAAAATTGCAAATAGCCTATGGTTTACTTTTGATGATGGAGGAGTGTCAGATCTGATTTTATTAGATTTGTCAGTGGTGTTTGACTCCATTTCACGCTCTATTTTGTTACAACGTCAAACTCCTGCAGGGATTATGGGAACAGCCATGGGTGGTTTCTCAGACTGTCTTTCGCTAACTACAGATCTGCAGCCAGGACAATTTCTACTGGTGTTCCTCACGGCTCTCTTCTGGTTCCCACACTTTTCAAATGTACATGGCCCCTCTTGCCTGCTTGATTAGCTCTTTTGGCATTTTCTTCCGCAACTATACCAACGACAACCAGATTGTAATGCTGGATGGACATTCTAGAGTGGATGCACTTAGCTCCCATCTCAATTAAGTTCACAAATGGATGAACTCCAACTCACAGACTTCTTAACAATAACAAACAAAGGTTATTGTTTTTCATGTTTTTGGCTCTTCTGCTGCTTGAACAAATAACTAGTGACCGGAAAGCTTGAGAGCTTTAACCTCTTTCACACCAAGCTAGAAATCTGGAAGTTATAATCAACTCTAAACTATCTTTTGAGAAACATCAAAACATTTCTGGAATTTGCTTTTGTCTAGTAACAATCATCAGAAAAATCCTTTCTTGTTTACCACTGTCATCCAAAAAGCATTCAACTTTCTGTTGGTGGGCCTGCCAAAATATCTTCTGCAAAAGTTGCAGATAGTTAAGAATGCAACAGACGGAGTGATTTTAGGGACTAAAGAGTGGTTCCTCCATAAAAAATCATCTGCATAAACTTCCTTGGCTGCCTCTTTAAAGCCCTGTGTTTGTGTCACAAGGTTATCTGCAAGTCAGGTGCATATGAAGTGGTTATCACCTCTTAGGCCTGGAATTCTTTGGCTGTAGCTCTTTGGGCCCAACCCAATCTTATCTTTAAGGAAGCAACTCAAGGATCACCTATTAGACAATTCGGTTTAACTCTGGCTCGCCCCCATAGCAGCTCTTTCTCACTGAATTTTGTTTCTTGGGTCTACTCACCTAACTGGCATCAGGACACTTATTTCTGAAGTAGCTGCTTTTGCTCTATAAAATCTCTTATTCCATCAGTAAGTAGAAATAAGTGCTGGAGGAGTTCATCAGTACAAATTAATTACTAACAGGAAGGACAAAAGACTGAAATTAATGTTACATGTGCCCCCCAGGAGATGGTCAGTTCACCAGGACACCCCTCCCACCAACAGGACCTGGAGCTTGCTCGGTACTCCTCCCTGGCTTGTAAATGGTCAGTGGGGTTGTGAGATAAGGTTCAACAATTTCAGAAATATAAGCCTTTGCTGCTAAAAGCCCTGTGAAGTATACTAATTGGGAAAAAATCTTACCCTCACTCAGTTTTTTTCAAAAATATCTGCTTTCTATTAATTATCTCCCCTTTCACACACAGAAACAGTGATTCCGATGAGTGGGCACCAAGGAAAATCTTTTGTCCCCTTCCAGGATTCCTACTCATCTTGGTAGATACCCTGCCCTTTCTTTTTTTGAGTATCAACATTGCTGCTAAGGTGAGCTCTTTACTTTTTTCACTTGGTAGGTGGCCACAGGGCCATATGCAGAGGCAGCGTCTCTGCGTCCCACCGGATACACAGTCTGGATGTGTACTATAAATATGCTCCAAATTCTACATAAACCGAATGATTCTCATTGGCAATAGGCATGGGTAGCAGAGCAATCTTCTGAGAACAACCCAACAATAATAATGTCAAAGAAATAAAAGAACTATCATGTGCATACCAAGTTTAGTAAAAATATAAAAATTCTATTAGAACATGATGAAAATAGAAAATTACTGAAAAAGTAGCTAATGCCTCAGTTATTTGGACTCATTAATAGTAAATATGAAAATTTTACTTAAAGGCAGGGTAGCTAACATTATGCAGTAAGCAATAACTGTCAAGAATAACTGATAAAGTCATAAATAAATTATATAGATTTTCAGGTGCTTATACGACTGTCCACTAGGAAAAGGTCTAATTCTTTCTTGCTGTTCAATAGATAAAATCTAGCATTTCTGAAGAGTTTATTCAAGTTGATTGTCTTAATTTGCTCTATCAAGCCATTTCATCTAAATCTATATCTTGGGCAGCATACCAGCAACCCTACATGACTTTTTCTCTGCTCTCTACTGATGAAGGGCTAAACCCAGAAACATGTGCCTAGAAAGAACAGCACTACCTGCACCAACTTTGGTGAAAAACTACAGCTAGAGATAACAGCACTACCTGCATCAACTTTGGTGAAAACCTAAAGCAACTTTGAAGTAGGAGTACCTCATTTACCAGGATGTGATGTTGTGAACTGTGCTGGGATGAGAGGCAGTGTGCTCCTCCCCTCCCCTTGTGTATCTATATCTGAGACTGAAATAATGCATCTATGGAGGACCAAATTAACACAGCAGGGAAAACTACATTTTTAACCATAAAAAAGGCAAATTATGCATCTTATTATACGATTAAAGGCAATCTTTACAATTTCAGTGATATAAAAATGCATTGGTCCCTTTTATCCAGCAGATCCCATTCAATAATATTCACCAACAATGAATCATTCTATCCTGCATGGAAGCACACGAAAGTCACTTCATGAACACCGATCATGAGTGAAAACATACACTCTTGCAATTTGAACAAATCAAGCCATTATGAAGCCTCATATTTTAATCAGTGGTATGCCTGCTTTGCTCTGCACAACCAACCTTTAAGGGTTCGCCCTGCGTTCACCCTCAAAAGTGCCCTCTAGAAACCTTTATTATAAGCACATTATTATTATAATAATTATTATTACTATTGTTTTTATTATACAGCCCTGTAAAACATTATATTACAAGTCATATTCATTATGTACATGTCTTACAAGGAGGCAGTCTGCCGTTTAGAAATATGGGCGATGCAATGTGTTTTGGATTCTTTGAAGCCCGAGAGCCCACTGAAAATCAAATGAAATGTTTACAGTATCTTACCAATAAAGTCACTACTTTGAATGCCAGATTGTATTCTTCAAAACCTGAATATGCCCAGTCTACTCTTACACAGTGTCAGTCACGGCACCCAGCGAGTAATAATTTTAGTAGCTTTGGATCAGTTTGAGCTAGAAACAATACTTTTTTTATTACTATCTGTAAATACACAGTAGAAGATGAATTATGAATTGTTTTGCAGGGGCATTATCCATAAATGCATCCTTTTGTTTCTAGTATACATTCTGCATTAGCGTTTTATTTCAAACATTATGGTCTCGTCCTCTCACTAGCACTCTCTAGAAGACTCTACAGGCAAAAACATTTTTGATACCCTGGAATCTTACATCCTTACTATCTCCCGAATAGTTATTTTCATCTCACATTTTTGACTACTTAAAGAGGAGACATCCACATTGACATGCAATCTAAAAGTTCTTACAAGGACCTCTGAGTCCAGGGACGTGCAACTCCCAAATTATACACTAAAATCATTTCCTCCCAATAAATTTGGCAAATATAATAAAAAATACTCTGGATAAAAGCCTCTTCTTCAGCTAGTGGACCAATACAAACGCAGCTACTCCAGATGCCTTCAAAACGCAAGGGAGTGCTCTACCCATGTTTTCCTCCCTTCGCCATGATTCTTTGTCTAGTCACCCTGGATAAGGTTGCTTGAATTATTCTCTGTCGTCTCTAGCTTGGCTCTTTCCTGAACCTAAATTATTGACAAACCCATCCACTTTCCCATTTACCTGACTGTTATGCCAAGGTCAAAAGGGGAAGCCCATCACCTGGTGCTCCAGAGCAAAATAGAAATAGTGGTTTGTGCAACTTTACGCTCAGATATTCTTTAACATTGTTGTACATTAGCTTGGATCTGTTGGATTTACTTAGGAATGGTAAGAGGTTTGCATCCCCTTACATCTCCTTTTGTATCAGTGGCCAATGTTTTATTATCACCCTCTTCAATGAGGGCAAAGCCTACAGACCTACTAACCTTTATATGTCAGCACCAACTGCCTTCCAGTTTTTGGTAAATAAGTAGGTAGGAAGTAGTTTATTGATGTTAAAACCTTTACAAAACGTATCTCAGTAGTGCAAAATCAAACAAGCAGTTTTCAGCAGAACATGTGAATACATTGTAAAAACTTTCAAATAGGCCACAGAGACCTTAATCAGGGCCTTTAAAAGAATGAAGTGCATCTCATAGTCAAAAATCCCGTCTTCCAGTTGACAGGGTGACCCTAATTTGTCACCTTCTGAAAAAAATGTATTTACAACAACCACCTTTTCAAGGATACAGCTTCATGTGGGGTGGGAATATAGTACTTTGTTTAATCTGGTTAGCCTCCTAATGACATTGTAGAACTTAAAGGCCCTCTCTCAAGCTTGCAACCTTATTTCAACTTACTGGCTTCCTTATGGTGCAATGTGTTCACCATGGAAAGTACAGTTAGGGCCTTAACCCCAGATGGCATTGCTTAACTCTTGAGATGGACCAAAACACTACCTTCATCTATTTTGTTATCTAGGGTTTCCTGACAGTCTTACCTTTAGTTTAGTCCAGTATCTCCAAATCTTCAAACAAGTGACATTCATGTCCTCCCCAAAGTTATTAATCTCCTTTTAAACCCTCTTGTCATCTTCTTTATTGACAACACTGACATGCTGGAAGTGTATGATCATTTAAGTGCCCAGTAACGACATAGGTAAGTATGTTGCACAAACCTCCTGTGGCACTATGGCTTCCGAGGTATTCATTTTAGGCAGCAGTTGTAGGAAAGTACCATATTTCTTGGCATGTTACCCCCAATTTCTGCCTGTTTGTCAGTGTGTTTTGCCTGCCTCACTGGGGTGCTGTTAGACAGGACCCCAGTACTCATAGTTTGTGGCCTATGTGTGTTGTCAGTATGCTTAACTGTGTCACTGAAGTTCTGCTAACCAGAACTCCAGTGCTTATGCTCGCTCTACTTACCAAATTTGTCACTACACTTTAGTGACTCCATATTCCAATTCTAATTGGTACACTGGACCCCCCCTTATAAGTCCCTCGTATATGGCACCCAGGTACCCAGGGCATTGGGGTTCCAGGAGATCCTTATGGGCTGCAGTATTTCTTTTGCCACCCATTAGGAGCTCATACAAACCTTGCATTAGGACTGCCACTGCAGCCTGAGTGAAATAGTGCACACACTATTTCACAGTCATTTTCACTGCACTAAGGTAACTTATAAGTCACTTATATGTTTAACCTTCATTTACTGAAGGCTAGGTGCAAAGTTACTGTGTGTGAGGGCACCTTTGCACTAGCAAAGATGCCCCCACATTGTCCAGAGCCAATCTTGCAACAAGAGGCTTTAAGGAACCAACAGATCTATTGTTAATTTGGATGACACCCTTCTCTCTTATCTTATATGTAATACCATTACTTTTGATAAAGTCACCCTTCTCTCCAAGTGATTTTAAAATACACTGAAGTTAAATCTCCATTTATTTGTACTACGTTATTGCAATTCCTTCAGTGTCCTTCACTGGGCCTAATCTGTTTTGTTTTGCTTGGAGCAGTTGGTCGTCAACCTTTGCATTCCTAAGGTTAACTTTCCAACAGTCCACCCAGAGTGATTCTGCAGGCCACAAACGAGACAGCAGAATAGCTGAAACTGCAGTATTTATGGTTGGATTTGACTTCTGAACTTCTCATAATACCTAAAGGCTTGTTAAGTCTCAAGGCCTCTAAGAGATGTCTTACAAGTGGTTCAACTGATTAATTACACAGCACTCACCTACTGACTGCAGAAGGATGAAACACTGTATAGATTGGTGGAATCTGAAAACAAGACCTTCATGTTACATAAAGGGATCCTGCAGTGAATACATTACTCCACTAAAATATCTTAAGATTGAAATAAGGTTAGCTTTTGTTCTGGAGTGTTATGAAAAATAAGATGTCTGAAGGATGCAAACAGGAGATTTAGTGAAATAATATATGTCTCTTGCAGGCTACTAACGCTGCCCAGTCACAGACTAGAACACATCCTAAGTTTACATGCAATTATTTAAAAATAATATTTATAAAGGGCAGTGAACATACTAAGTGCTCTATTAGTCATGTGATTCTACAAGATACAATACGCCAAATTCAAATTACTACATCAATAACCTCAAAGGTTTAAGTATGCGTTATGGAGGCACTCTAGAGCCTCTTTCTAAGAGATAAACTGTCATTAACACAATTTTCAAACACCTAGAAATGGGATACAGATGTCTAATTTGTCAAATAACTGCACTATTGGAATCTGAAGGTTTTGTGGAAGAAAACAACTTAAACAATAAGAGTGAAGGTGGTCAAACTCATTCCGCAAAAAAGGAGCAGAGCAATGGATGGACTGGGTGCAGGTGCTATAAAGTAAGTTAAACTTAAGAATAGGTGGGAAAAGAAGATAAGGAGATGTACAATTGGAGGCTGAGGTGGCTTTTACAGAGGACATATGCTGAGTGATATTAGGACACCCACAGGAGGGGTCTTTGTAGGGCATCATGGTTATCTGGTACTGGAAACAGAGCCCCAAAGGGTGAGATTGGAAGATGACATTGTTTCGGCACAGCTGAATCAATTACAGTGTTTTCTTACCAGTTGACCCAAAAGCATCCAGGCATTCTAAGGGCATTCGTTCTTGTGCCAAGACGGCTAAAGCACAGAATATCAGCTGCCTGTAAAACAAAATTAAAATCACAAATGAAAATATGGAGCAAGCATGTTCTTAACTTCATACAAACCGGGTGTCTTAAAAAAACACGTCATTTCCTATTAGCTGCAAAGTCGATAAGTGCTCATGAACAGTGTGCAAAGTTCCCATCTGAAACCTATAGCCTAGCAGTATTGGCTGTCCTGTAAAGGACAGCTGACTACTATGAGCCACTAAATGAAATACTGTGAAACGGAGGTCTAAAACCTTGAACCAAGACTGCCTCTAGTGTTTTTTTCCCTTACCAAAGTGGAGAAACTGGCAGAAACACCCTCTTGTAGGGATGAATACAAAATCTTCAGATTTAGAATACATTTTGGGGGGAATTTTGGTTAAGGATTGGCCAAAGAAATTTGACATTATGGTACGCCTAATATTTACTTAAAGGATACCCCGACACAACTATTCGAAGATTATGTTTTTATTGTAGAAAGAGGATCCCAAACAGAGGACAGTACGTGGAAGAGTAGAAACAGTGACTGAATGAGTAAATGTGACAGAATGGAATAGGGATATTGAGTGTTGGGCTGAGAAGGGAAATCTAGTTGAGAACACATAACAGAAACCAATTTTGACAGATGGGAACGTGACAATTAGGACACTTTTGTACCAGACACAATAGAGTCTGCTTCTGCATGATTCCACGCACACTTGCACAAAGACACATTGGTATGTTTCACATTTTAAGGTGCTACTCTTAAGAATTCCTTCTCGGGCCTGTCCATCAGTCAGTAAAATGACTTCAGAAAGTGTTGTTAACACTTAAGATCCACCTCATCAGTGAAGCCCAAACCTTGAAAAAGGATCCATTTATTCTTCTCATCTCTCATCCTTTCCCTGTTCTGCTACTGTTCTAAAGCATCTCTTTGTGCTTCTACTATACAGAATGTTACAAAAATCATTTAAATCACAGGGAAATAAAGTGATATGCACAGATTAACACAAAGAATATGGGGGTCATTACAACATTGGCGGTAAAAGCCGCTTACCGCCGTGCAGAAGACCGCCAACACACCGCCGTGGCCACGGAAATCCGCCACAGCTATTATGACACATCCCGAAATCCGACAAAATTCAGATACCCACACAAGTTCGCCACACCAAAGGTCAGTGATAAACTGGCGAAAAAAAAACCTCCACGTCACACCAACAGAAATACGCCCATGCTATCACGACCCACGAGTCCACGCGGCGGTCTTTCAACCGCGGTATTCCATTGGCGGTACACACGGCCGCGCTCAAAATACACACACATCTCCAAAACACCACCACATTGGACAATTCGAAATACACACACCTGATACACATACACACACCACTCCCACACAATCAATACTATATAAAACACACACCCACATCACCCACAAACCCCTACGACAAACAATTTAGACGAAGGCCAGAGAGACAGCACAGCATAGACAACCCCACCATACAGAGGCACACAACACCATCACCCACACTACTTCCACGCACAAAACACCACACACCACTACATATCACCACACTTATCACCACATACACCACCCCACACATCACCTACACCACCCCATGGCACAGCAAAGACACCCCAGGTTCTCGGAGGAGCTCAGGGTCATGGTGGAGGAAATCGTACGGGTAGAGCCACAGCTATTTGGATCACAGGTGCAGCACACCTCCATAGCTAGGAAGATGGAGCTATGGCGAAGAATAGTCGACAGGGTCAACGCAGTGGGACAGCACCCAAGAAATCGGGACGGCATCAGGAAGAGGTGGAATGACCTACGGGGGAAGGTGCGTTCCGTGGTCTCCAGACACAACATCGCGGTACAGCGGACTGGCGGCGGACCCCCACCTCCTCCCCCACAACTAACAACATGGGAGGAGCAGGTCTTGACCATTATGCATCCTGAGGGCCTCGCAGGAGTTGGTGGAGGAATGGACTCTGGTAAGTCAAATCTTAACTATCATCTCCCCCACCCTACCTGCATGCTATCACAGACCCCCACCCTCACCCCCTCCCCTATCACTCCAACTCCTCACATATGTACTACTAACACAAACCACCCATCCCAACACCAAGCCCTGCATGACACAACTAAGCATGGACACCCATCACTAAAGCATGCCCACTGCACATACCCATAACACCTCCCCTCACCCATAATCACACAAGCCCCCACACAGGAATGTTAGCACTGGGGTACACGGTCACCCACCCATTGCACACCATGACACACACAGATGCAATAATCATGCTTTTACACCCCTGCAGGACCACTACCCAACGTCACCAGACAGGAGGGTCCAGACATCTCCATCCCACCCACAGAAGAGGCCCACAGTGATGACAGCAGCTCTGTCCAACTGGATCCAGATGACCAGCCTGGACCATCGTGGGCCTCGGGACAGTCGGTTCCCCACACCCAGTCACAGGCCACCACAGACCTTCCACCCTCTGGCAACACCAGCACAGCACTCACCCAGCGGGCCCATACCTCCGTACCCAGGACACGTCAATCAGCTGTGTGCCCACCACTACAGGGAACCCAGGATAACCCACCACCCCAACAACAACAGGGACCTGGGGCAGTGGCAGTGGGCACACGGTCCAGGGGACGGAGGCCCAGGAACACAGGGGAACTGGGAGGGCTGCTGTGCGACAGGGGGCAGACAGGCCTAGGGAACCCACTCTACACGAGGCCCTCTCCTCCATCATGGGAGCATACCACCACTCCCAGGAGACGATGGCAACGGTCCTGGCCAAGTTTCAGGAGACCCAGCGGCTGCAGGAGGAACAGTATTTGGGGTTCAGGGAGGAACTCAGAACCATCAGCACCGCCCTGGGCACCATCGTAGGGGTGCTGAAGGAGATACAACACACCAGGAAGGACACTGTGGCACTCCAAGGGGCCCCTGACACTAGCATGGGCGAAGAACTGCCCACAACCTATGCCGGCACTAGTGGACAGGAGGCACCGCCACAGGACCACCACACCAGCACCCCACCCCCTGCAGATGGAGAACCACCCCGCAAGCGGTCCCTGAGATCCAGGAATAGGACAGAGCACGATGCCAAGACCCCTGCCAAGAAATGAGACCACCCTGATTGTCATCCCACTGTCCCACTTTGTAACCCTGTCCATATTGGAACTGCCCCAGCTCCACTTCCTATGCCCATATGCGCAGTGCACCTGTGAGACTAATAGACTGGACTCTGCCATGGACATTCCTCCACCATCAACCCTCACCATTTTAGCACTCCCCTCCAATATTTAGCACTTCAATAAACACCCTTGAAGCACAAAACAATCTGGAATCAGTGTGTGATTTTGAAAATTTGTATTAGCAGTGACAGTGACAAAATGCTGTTTCAAATGGAATGTCAACATACCTATGTCACACATCTCAAGTCCATGAGGAATGTAAGCAGATGACACACGTTGGTAACCACACCTGTGAAACCGTAATGGAAATGTACAACTCAGTTACCATATACTGGTTGAAATCGACAGACAGGATAGAGGTAGAAGTGTGAAAGTACTTGTAGTAGGCAGGAATGTGTTCTCACCTGTGTGTCACTGGAAATATTGCTGGATAACCGAGTCCCTGTTGTCAATGCCTTCTTCCTCTGCTTCCTCCTCATCACTGTCCACAGGCTCCACAGCTGGCACAACACCATCATCTAGACCATCCTCCTGCAGAAAAGGCACCTGTCGTCGCAAAGCCAGATTGTGAAGCATACAGCAGGCCACGATGATCTGGCACACCTTCTTTGGTGAGTAGAATAGGGAACCACCTGTCATATGGAGGCACCCGAACCTGGCCTTCAGGAGACCGAAGGTGCGTTCGATCACCCTCCTAGTCCGCCCATGGGCCTCATTGTAGCGTCCCTCTGCCCTGGTCCTGGGATTCCTCACTGGGGTCAGTAGCCATGACAGGTTGGGGTAACCAGAGTCCCCTAATAGCCACACCGGTGCCTCTGGAGTTGACCCATCACATAAGGGATGCTGCTATTCCGCAGGATGTAGGCGGCATGCACAGAGCCAGGGAACATAGCATTTACCTGGGAGATGTACTGGTCTGCCAAACATACCATCTGTACATTCATGGAATGATAACTCTTCCGGTTCCTGTACACCTGTTCACTCCTGTGGGGGGGGACCAGAGCTACATGGGTCCCATCAATGGCACCTATGATGTTGGGGATATGTCCAAGGGCATAGAAGTCACCTTTAACTGTAGCCAAATCCTCCAAATGAGGGAAAACGATGTAGCTCCGCATGTGTTTCAGAAGGGCAGACAACACTCTGGACAACATTGGGACATCCCTGATGCCATGGCCACTGTTGTTTGAAATGACCCACTTGCAAGGAAATGGAGCACTGATAGCACCTGCACTTGAGGGGGGATCCCTGTGGGATGGCGGATTGCTGACATCAGGTCTGGCTCCAACTGGGTACACAGTTCCTGGATTGTGGCACGGTCAAACCTGTAGGTGATGATCAAATGTCGCTCCTCCATTGTCAACAGGTCCACCAGCGGTCGGTACACCGGAGGATTCCGCCATCTCCTCCCATGTCCCATCGGACGGTGCCTAGGAAGGACAACAGCGACCACAGAGTCAAACAACTCAGAGGTATGTACCCACAGTCTACATAGAACACCATTCCTACACAGAATCTGGCCAGTATTTGTGTTGTGCGACAAGGCCTAAGTCTGTGTGACGCAGTTGTGAATCAGGCCATGTGGGCCCCTGAAATGGTGGCTGCCTGACCTCTAAAGTGGGACAATGGGATGTGAGCTAACAGCGCTGGCGTTGTACACCATCGCGGTAGGCGGTCGGAGACCGCGGCGCAATGCTGCATTGGTTAAAATTGGATCCTATGGGTCCCAGGAGCCAATGACATTGTACGCCGGCGGTGATGGTACGCACCGCCGCGGACGTGACCGCCATTTTCTAACTGTTTAATCACTCGATACCTGATCTTCAACAGGAGAGGACCTACACTGCAAGTGCTGCTGTGACCTCGGTCTGGAAGAGACAATGGCTCGTACGTCTGGGGAAAGGGGCCCTGCCTTCACTGCAGAGGAGTTGGAGAAGCTCGTGGACGGGGTCCTCCCCCAGTACACGCTACTCTACGGTCCTCCAGACCAACAGGTAAGTACACAGGGAGCACGTTGTATGGGCTATGCCTGTGTGGAGAGGGCTGGTTGTAAGAAGAGAGGGGACACAGTTCTGCGTGCATGAAGGACTGTGAATGCATGTGCCACATGGCAAGGGTAGGGATGTGGGCCACTCACTTCGACGGTGCAGTTGGTAATGACTTCTCTTCTTCCCCTGTACATTTCATGTAGGTCAGCACCCACCAGAAGAAGGATATTTGGCGTGCCATCGCCAAGGACGTCCGGACCCTGGGGGTCCACCACAGACAGAGCACCCACTGCCGGAAAAGATGGGAGGACATTCGCCGCTGGAGCAAGAAGACGGCGGAGGTTCAGCTGGGGATGGCCTCCCAACGTGGGAGGGGTGCCCGTCGAACCATGACCCCCCTGATGTTCCGGATCCTGGCGGTGGCCTACCTGGAGTTGGATGGCCACTTGAGGGCTTCACAGCAGACACAAGGGGGTGAGTACAACAACACTCAGCAGACTTTGCGCGCAGTGAAGGTGTCTGGGTGAGGGAGGAGGGCTGTGGGTTTCCCTAGGCCAGGGCGAGTTACGTAGGCTAGGCCCCTCCGTAATGCAGGCCATGTGGCACCCCGCCCCACCTCTGTAGAGTGCAAAGTACAGGTATACATGCCCCTGTGTCATCTATGTGTGCAGATGTCGACTATAGCCATGTAGGAAATACCCCAGGAATTGCATCTGTAGAGCCCAACAGCGCGACGTAGTGCAGGGGGCTTCTGTGTCTGTATTGTCCACCAACGGTAGCGGTAAGCCATGCACTCAACCTGTCTTTCTACTGTCATCCCCCCCCTTTTTGTGGTCTCCCTGTTCTTGTGTGCATCAGCATCATCAGGTGGAGGTACAGTGGCACCGGAGCACGAGGGAGCTGCATCCCACATGGCCTTGGAGGGCCACACCATGGACTCGGAATACACCAGTGGGACGGAGGGCGAGGGGAGCTTCACGGCGGTCACAGGATCAGTAACCAGCGACACGGACTCGTCCTCCGATGGGAGCTCCCTTGTGGTGGTGGCAAAATCTGTGCCCCCCACTTCTACAGGTACAGCCGCCACCCCCCCTACCAGCACCGCCCTCCCAGCAGCCCCTCAGCCTTTGCCCCGTGCCCGCTCACCCAGGAGGGTGGGCATCACCTCAGCCCCTGCCTCTGTCACCTCTGCTGCCCTCAGTGAGGAGGCCATTGACCTCCTCAGGTCACTCACTGTTGGGCAGTCTACCATTTTCAATGCTATCCAGGGTGTAGAAAGGGAATTGCAACACACAAATGCATTCCTGGAGGGCATTCATTCTGGTCAGGCTGCCCTTCATCGAACCCTGCAAACTCTGGCCTCAGCACTGATGGCAGCCATTGTCCGTGTGTCTAGCCTCCCCCCTCCAACTTCCTCCACCCAGACCCAATCCCCTGTACCAAAGCCTATCCCAAGCACACCATCAGACCAGCATGCACACACGTCAACACACAAAGGGAGCTCAGGCAAACATAAGCACCACACATCCCACAGGCACTCACGCAAGCATCACACACATGCAGACACACCAACATCCACTGCCTCCACTGTGTCCCCCTCCTCCTCGTCTCCCTCCTCCCTCCCAGTGTCGTCTACACTCTCACCTGCATGCACTACCACTACAGCCACTACGTCCCGCACCAGCACACCCACCACCACACCACACTCGCGTGCCCTCACCACCCCCACTCCCATTTACACGTCCCCTGTGTCCTCTCCCAGTGTGTCTGTAACGCCCCCTCCCAAGAAACACAAACGCAGGCACACACCCACCCAACAGCCATCCACCTCACGACAGCCTCCAGCGCATGCACCTTCATCCAAAGTCACCAAACGTACACCTCCTACAACCACTACCTCTTCCTCCACTCCCAAACCCCCTCCACCTGCCCGCCCCAGTGTTCCTAAGAAACTTTTCCTGACCAAGCTTGACCTCTTTCCCACCCCCTCTACCCCTCCAATTAATAGGTCCCGTACTGGCACCTCAGCCAAAAAATCTCCGGGACCAGTGGTGCCTATTGTTACAGGTATGTGGAGTGCACCGGCCACCGGGACAGCCAGTGTGACACGGAGCCACAGCACAGCCAGTCCCCCCCCGTGAAGCACCAGAAGTTGGACAGTGCCCGGCGGGAGAGGGTGAAGACTCCAGCCAGCAAAGCCACTCACAAGGGTCCCGGGGGGAGTGTCGACTCAGCTGTGACTCCTCCCGAGGTGGGGAAGGGGCAGAAGAAATCTCCAAAGTCTGGGAGGAGCAGCACGGCGGAGAAGACCGCCATCATCCCCGCTGCCCAGGAGGCCACCGCCAGCCCAATTGTCACTGGCCAGGAGGCCACAGTCTGTGCCCAGGAGGGCACCGCCAGAGTCAGTGCCCAGGATGCCACCGCCAGCCACATCCCAGCTGCCCAGGAGGGCCCCACCAGCCACAGGCCAGCTGCCCAATGAAGGACCGCCAGACCCAGCCCAGCTGGGCAATGAAGGACCGCCATGGCAAGCACCGCTGAACAGGGCAAGCACCGCTGAACAGGTCAGAAACTGCCAACTCGAGCACGGCTGAACAGGGCAAAGTCCGCCATGGCAAGCACCGCTGAACAGGGCAAGCACCGCTGAACAGGTCAGAAACTGCAAACTCAAGCACCGCTGAACAGGGCAAAGACCGCCAACGCAAGCACCGCTAGCCCATGGGCGGCAGGGGCAGTGACGCAACTGGGATGTCACGGGGTGAGTGATGCACTCTGGGCACCAGTCCCCCTCCAGAACCAGTGGAGACATGCATCCACTCCATCTGTCCTTCATAGGATGAAGCACTCTGGGCACCAGTCCCCCTCCAGAACCAGTGGAGACATGCATCCACTCCATCTGTCCTTCACAGGATGAAGCACTCTGGGCACCAGTCCCCCTCCAGAACCTGTGGAGACTGTTATCCACTTGAGAGACTGTGGCTTTGCACTCCCCAGGATGGTACAGTGGGCAAACCACCCACTGTAGAGACTTGAGAGACTGTGGCTTTACACTCCCCAGGATGGTACAGTGGGCAAACCACCCACTGTAGAGGCTTGAGAGACCGTGGCTTTGCACTCCCCAGGATGGTACAGTGGGCAAACCACCCACTTGTGAGACTTGAGAGACCGTGGCTTTGCAATCCCCAGGATGGTACAGTGGGCAAAACACCCACTTGTAGAGACTTGAGAGACCGTGGCTTTGCACTCCCCAGGATGGTACAGTGGGCAAACCACCCACTGTAGAGACTTGAGAGACCGTGGCTTTGCACTCCCCAGGATGGTACAGTGGGCAAACCACCCACTGTAGAGACTTGAGAGACTGTGGCTTTGCACTCCCCAGGATACATCAATGGGCATGGAGCCCCCTCGTGGATCTGGCGTGGTGCACTCATCCGGCTGAGGTGCCCCCCTTCCCTTCCCCCTGAGGTGCCTGTTGTATTTCTATCTGATGCCCCGGCAGTCTTCTCTCCATTTTGATCAGGTATCTGGTGTGGGCCTCGCCCATGCATTTTGGGCTCAGTGGTCCACAGACAATGAATGGTGCATTACCTGCACTACTAATCGTGATGTATATTTTGTTGAATGTGTATATATATATATATATATGTATATATTTGCTTACTGTATTTTGATATATTACAATGGTTGAACTCATTTCGTTTTGTCTTTGCATTCTTCCGGGGAGCTAGGGGGTTGTTACTGTAATGTTTGGATATGCATTGGTGTGTGTGTTGTAGTGGGTGAGGGTCGGGGTGTTGCGTGTGTGTGTGTCCCTGTCTTTTGCCTCCCACTCCCCTATGTCGTAGGTGCAGTACTCACCGTTGTCTTCGCCGCCGGCGTTGATGATCGTCGTATAGGAGCAGGAAGACTATCGCAGGGAGAATTTGGAGTTCCGGCTCCATGGTGTCGTTGTTCCTCGTGGAGTGTGTAGAGGTGAGCGTTTTCCCTTTGAAATGGCTTTTTCTGTTGTGTTTTTATCCACGGTGAATCCGCCCCGGAAAAGGTGGCGGATTGGTAGGTTGTGATACTGTGGGCCGTACATTGTCTCCCACCTGTCTGTTGCCGGTGACCACTCCGCTGTTTGTCAGTACCGCTGTGGCGGTCGGAGTGTTAAAGTGGCTGTCTTTGTTGGCGGTTTCCACCACGGTCATAATTCCCATTTTTTTACCGCCGGCCTATTGGCGGTCTTACCGCCGCTTTAACACCATCCGCCAGGGTTGTAATGACCCCCTATGTTTGATAGCAGCTTTTAGTAGAATAATCTGTAACTGTCTCTCTTACTTTTTGATGCATTTGAATGGTTACGTATCCGGTCAGCTCACTGTAAAGGAAATAGTTACCCCCTCCACAGTGGAAACTAACTTGAGTTTAGAAGATGTCCAGATGGACCTGGTCTACTTTTTCTTCCTGAGGTATTCCTCAGATTTTCACCTTATGATTGCTAAACTCAAGAGTGAATTGGAGATTCTGGGTAGTTTGGATGTAGCCTACAGGAGTCTTGCCTACTGTACTGTTTTCTTTAGTAAAAAGGATCACCTTGTTACACTTTTTATATCTACGGGAATGAACTGTGTAAAAATTGTCATTTTACAGAATACTTTACAATCAACTTACAGCCTGGATGGGAGATTCTTAGCCAAGACTGCTTACCAAAGCAAGAAGCCAGAGTACAGTCTTGCCTTTGAAGCTTTTTTTTTGTTGTTTTTTACTTTCCACATTAAACAAAAAACTTTTGTCACAGTTTTACTTTTCTTTTTTGCAGTTCTCCTTGTTGCCTTGCTGTAACTACAGCCCCCAATTCTAAAACCTCGCAAAGGTTACTTCTTAAGGGGTTCTAATTGCTTTCTATACGCAGAAGTAAAAGGAACATACTTCTAAACATATTTATTGACTTTGCTGCAAGCAGCAATATATAAAGGATATGTGTTCTTTGGAGTCCCACTACATTAACCTTCCTAATCAACGTATTCTTAGTTCATCCAGTAGGTATTCAATCCTTCTTACAGAAGACCTCCATTATGGATACTCCTCTATTATGTTATGTTTGCTGAAAACTGTAACCAATAAGTACTTCCAACCTGGTGTGCTCATGTTCACATAGTAATTGCAAGGCTTCTATGTTAAATTTTCCCTCACCCTGAAAGACTAGAATCTTATAAATACACATCTTGCAAGAACCTAGTACATAGTCATGCCTTTTTTGCAGTGAAGGAATGATTTGAGGTAGCTCCAACATTCTTACCTTCTCTGTATTTACCCAGTCGGTTTGTTGTCCGGTCCAAAATGGGTCTGAATACTGGCTTCAGAACACTTTTTCTTGCCAATAAATACCTTGAGTTAATACCTTTACTTTGCCTTTGTGTCACTCTCTTTGGGTTGTTTTGTTTTGTAAAAGGTGTACTTCCTGTCAGAATTGAAGTGGGTGGGTGGTGGGGGAGAGATGCTGGCATGAAGTAGGAAAATTAAAGTTTAGTGAAAAGTTTAGAACAGGGTGTTTCCCTCCTGCTAAGGACTGTTGTTCACGTTTTTACCTCAAAGGTTGATATTAATGATAATGTGACCTTTGATGATTCTGTTCTTCCAAACCATGTTGGGAGCAAGGTTGGTGAACAAGCTGGAGGAATCAACAAAGAATTTGCATTGTAAGTGAGTTAAATCTAGTTCTACTGTTGCTGTCATTCTGTACACCGCTAAGTCAAATTTAAAAAGTCTGTGATCTACTGACTTGAAGAGATGCAATTTGTTTGCTGGATATCTGGATTTAACTCTGTGAGAGGCAGCCATGGTAAACAGTTCATTGAGAGCCCAAAGCAGTATTCATAGGTTGCTAGGTCTGATACATCTGCTGATAAGCTGGTATCTTGTTTGAAGGCAATTTTTTCCCCAAGATTTATTGTCAAGCCTCCTTGAAAAGAGACTCTGAGGCCAGTTGACTGTATCCCATATTTAATGGATGCATCTGCCTAGCCAGACAGGCAAACTAGTAGCTTTGATTATAGTTGAAAATGCTTAGCATATTTGTTTTCTACTCCATAAATTCTATAGGTTTCTTTTTCAGTGGAAAATTATTATACCTATGCATGTATTTCCCACATCTTTTCCATATCACTGAAACAACCATACGGACATGATGGACCGGGGGAAAAAAAGAGCAATCCGGATATTTGATGAGACCTACGTAAGGAACTCTTTATTGTGTAAATAAGATTGGAGCTCTATGAGCCCTTTAATTAATAGTATTCGGTTCATAATTATTGCCTCTCCTGGGATGGCTATAAACATATGAATGATATGTGCCCTGAAGAAGGTGAGTGACCCTTTGTGGCCACTTTCCACCGAAAGGCTTGTTGGCACTACTGACCTGGACAAAGACGTTTCCTTGGACTTTTTCTCCTTGTTATCTTCTGCTTTGGGAATCATGGCCAATTAAGTATAATTTACATCAACTAGTAAGAAACGTTTTGACAAATATAAATATTATAACAAAAATAGAGGACTTCTTCAACAATAAGTCCCAATGGGAGAGCATTATATGTTTATTTTTGTATATGTTATGATTATTTATTGTTTTGTCCAGGTTGTATTTTATTCGGTATGTTTGAGATTGTGTGATTGCAAGCTATTTTACCTGTATTTTCTGTCCCAGGGAATAAAGGACTTTTTTGTATTATACAAATCTTTTTTCTACAATCATACCAATGAATATATTGGGTGTTCAATAAAATAAGATACCTTCTGCTATATTTGGAACCCTGGTCTGAAGGTGGGTTTTGCTTTAGTTTGTTATATTTTTCCCTGTCCCACTTCAGCCTGTTGTATTTTGGGGATCCCTTGCTTGTTTTGAGTTTGTGAAAGCAGTATTCATTATTTATCTTGTTGGATTTTCCTTAGCACGATCCAAGGTATTTTGAGACGGAAGAAAGAGCTCCTGAAAACTTCTCTTCCTGCTATTTCTTCAGCTGTGGCACAGCACAATTGGATTCAGACAAGGATCAAGAAGGTTCCTTCACAGACCCTTTAAAGTTGTTTTTTATTCATTGGCAAATTAAACACGCTTGGAGTCTATGGGAGTTTGGTAGCCAGAGGATGAAGATGACATGACACATTTTCAGGTTTGATTTTGACATGATGGGCTGGTAATGAAAACTAAAGGCTTTATGGGTGAAGAGAAATACAAAATGTAGGAAAATGCAAAAATCTCTTAAAAGAAGAGAAATGAAAATAAATCTCTGATCAGACATGCAGTAAACAACCAGTAAATGGGCAGATATAATTTTTTTTACAGTTCTTACAAAACAGTAGAAAGACAAGCTTGGAGGCAAATGCCAAAGCTGTGAGCTCTGGGATAGCAGTCAACATGGTAATTCGAAGGCATCATGTAGATTTGTCCATTTACAGATGCCCAACCTACCTGTACATTTTTTAACTTTTCCAGTTATAAACGTGTAATTTCAGTGACATACATCTAGCTCATGGAGAAGTGGCACAAACAACAATGGAAGTGCCTTTCCAATATTTGTACAGGGTTTATACAAGGTTTGTGCAAACATTTTCAGGTGTAACTGGGAAACAAAATGTGCTGACAGTCGAGCACTCAAGGGTTTACCTTGATATCTTCTATGAAATTAGATTCTCCTAGAAAAGGTATTTTTGCATCCTGCCAAAAACATAAGTTAAGATCCCATTATCGAGAAGTTGTTAGTCACAATTAATAGCTATTCCAATGCTCAGATATGTCTCAAGCAGTAAAACTGTACCACTGGCGAATTATAGGATGGAAAGACTTGGAAGAGCAATTTCTTTTTTTAACTGGGTGCAGCAGAGCTTAGCCTGGCAAGCTATATCCTGGATTCTGCCTCTAAAATATTTGTTTTTAAACTCAGACTCCATAATTGTGCAGTCTCCACTGACCTCATTTTTCAGGTAGGTGTGCATGAATCAAAATACTCATGGGGGTGGGACTTAAACTAAGCTTCTTTAAAAATTACTCTTTTTATCAATAGGAGTCAGTGTAGAAACTTTGGGGTGGGGGGTATTATATGATCGGTGTTTCAGGAGTATAACTTACTTGGCTCCTCTGCTCTTGTGAGGGCTTAAGTACATATTCTTATCTGATGGATAGTACTATCACATGCACAAAGTTTACAGTGTGTCTGAACAGCAAAATGCAACTACAATGGCAGATAAGAAGGGGTGACACAACACATTTCACACAGGTTTATATTTCGGTTCACACAATTCAGTGGAGTGCCCAGATAAGCCACCAAGTGAAAAGGTTGACTGGGCTGACCTTACTGAGCAGTAGGACTTATTTCCTGAATCTGTTAATGTATAAACAACTCTCCCACATTCATTCCTCTAGCTTGGGTCAACAGTTTATTCCACTGTGGTTCTCAATTAAGTGGAGAGAAGTCTACATGCTAGCAGTATACATTTGAAACAGCACTTCATAGTACTTTAATTGAGCAGATGGTGCATACAGACACTGACAAGTCGCAGGAGAACTACTGAGACTTGGAGGGCACTGCCGTTAACCACAAGAGTTTTTGTTATGACCATCTTTGAGGAAGATCAAAACCACAGAACTATACTGTCTGTAATCCCCATAACTGGGTCAAGATGTTTGGTTTGCAGTTGAAGCTGCTGAGAGGGTGGAAAATATCACACCTATGTGTAGGTCATAACCAGGGTCACTAGGATTATGTAGCAGTGAGGACCAAATTATGCATCAAGGAAAAGCAAAATATGGGGCAATCATACAATGCATCTTACCATTAAAAAGGACTACCAGAAAATATATTACATTTTATACGTAATATGTACATGCTTCACTAACGGGTACTCTAGGATTGAAGACCTGGGACCATAAGAGAGATGCAATATATTTGTGGCTTCTAATGTCTGAGAGAATACCCTGATAAAAAAAGTGCAGGTTTAATAACATAATTTTTTATGTGAACATTGAATTTGCATTAATAGTGAAATTAAGTTAAATAAAGTGTTGAAAAAGGATCAATCTATCCACTCTCTTTCAATTACACATAAGTATTGAAGGCTTTTGTCTCATACTGCAAACAGAAGTACTTGCCCCATTTCAATGTTTATACTATCCATGCAACACTATCACCTCTGACAATGGATAACTAAAGTTAAATTCTGTAAAACATCTGGCATGGCAATACAAACCACAAGCAGCAGTTTCACTAACCTTTTAATTATTTACGCTAATAACAAAACATTTCTGTGCTTCAAATCTGCCAAATGATGTACCAAACAATAGATTATTAGGCAGAAAATCCATATTTTTGCAGAAAACTCATCTTCCACACAATGACTTTTTTAGCATACATTCCATTCTTCTGAGAGGGCCTTCCCTCATCATACTGTTAAAACTGGTTAACTAACACCTCTCAAAAACCTTAACTTTACCTACAAGGCTGTAAATGGGGTATTAGCTACAAATATCAGTAATGCCACTTCATGGGCAAGTAATTCCTCTTTAGAGGGACCAGCAAAGTGGTACCACTCTGATAAAACATCAGTGATGGTGCTACTGAGAGTGAGGAAAATAAATGGTCTTTCATAAAGGTGGCTTGACAAGAGTAAGTTGTAACCAATAATGTACTGAGACAGTAAACAATCAAATTAGAATTATATAGAATACTCATTCTGGATTCCATGCAAGAGCAGCTCATCTAGTGCAGGCTTTATTTACATTTACATTTTGGTACAAGCTGTCAAGAATTTATAAGGGCTACATAATGCCAAAAGCTCAGCTATGTAGAGCTTTGGGTGAAAAGAAGGAAAAAGTAAACTGAAAAAACGGACTCAAACATGATATAACCTACAGATTAAGGTACTGGTATGACAATGTAATTACTTGTACTAAAGTTGTATAATGGATGAAGGGGAGGAGGTAACTTGCTAAGTAGAATAGTGTGCAATGTCTGCTTTTATGTTTCCAGTTTGTATGTAGCTGAGTAGAAACCTTAGCTGATTCACTTGTCTGGACACTGAACAATCGGCTGAGGTAGTTGAAATGGATTCCCATGGCTCAGGGTATTTGATAAGTTTGTTCCGACCACCTTAGTAAATAAGTAAGGTATTAGGTTGAAAAGAGATTCACTAAGACTCTGTCTGGAGATTTTAAGTTAAATTATACAATTTAATTTGTGTCAAACATTTTCTTAGTAGTCCCTGAAAAATCGTTTTTCTGGGATCGCTGCATGATAACACCCTGTACTGAGAATTCCAGAAGCTTTGTCAATGCCATTAACTAGACTCTGAGCAAACTCAATTCTTACTTAAACTATAATTTTCTTGTATAGCTGTTTGTAACTCTCACATCTGAAGTCAATGTCTAGCCAAAACAGCCAGCACAATAAATTAGATTAGGCCAAGGCCAGGTATAGGTTAGAATTCTCTTCCTATATGTGTCTACTGTATAAAGGTACTCTCTTTGTCCGATGCTATTTCTGCAATAACAGGAGTTCTGCTCTTTCCCACTGTCACCGATGTACACCACATAGAGGCCAAAGGATCAGAGAAGACACAAACATACTCCCAAGATGTTTTGAATGTACTGTTAGAATGCTTATTAGCTGTTGGGGTGGAACTGTTTCTTTGACATTGTCTTCAAAGGTTCTGTGCTTTAGGGATCAGCAATGCTGTCCATTATCTTCAACATCTTCACTTACCAAAATTATGCAATACAACAATTTAGAATTCCACATATACACTGACATTAGCCAAAGGAAAATCAGGACTCCAATAAATTAAGTGAAATGGCTTTACTCACATGCAGAAGTGACAGTTGGAGAGCTAAATTTGCTATAAAGTGCTTTTACAGCCAGGTTCTACTGGCCAACCCCTAAATGTCCTAATCCAGGGACATTAATACATGCTTTGTTTGTGGCTTGCTATCCAGGAGCGATGTATGCCAGTCAAGCAAATGTCGTAGATAGCCATGTTTCTACACTCTATGTCACTTCCCATGACCTTCCATTGCTAGTGAGATCAATGTGGTAATATTCTGTTTCTGCAGTGGTGAAAGCAACTACCTGAGGTCTCTCTTCAAAGATGTTGACAAAACTATAAGTAAACACAACAGTATGTAACCCACCTGATCAGTGAACTGTAAAAAGTCCATCACCCACAACGAAGTGTTACCAATACACTACTAAAATCAAAGCCATCTTGCTGGAACATGAGGTCACTACTGGTTTAGCTTCAAGCTAGAAATATAATATTGTTTTACCGACTGTAAGCTGTCATATAATAATATCTCAGATCAACATCCCAATCCAATTTATCCTTACATCCAGTGAAATACAATATATGGATGATCACACGAGGCTCATAGTTGTGTAACTGGCACGCACCAACCTGAATCTGAACTATTTCAACCTGAAAATAACTGTGTAGGCGCTAAGCAGCAGTTGAACATTTTCACAGCTTTCTAATTACACAACAGCAGGCCGCTTTTGAAATCTTGCAACTCTGAGCTCAAGCCATTTTTAGGGTCGAGCCTGCGTCGCATGCACTTGCGCATGCTTTCGCTAAGTGAGACACTTTAGGAATTGAAAAGGGCTCGGAGCCCTGTCCACGTCACGTCAGTGTCTTTTATTGGCTCGTGGACTTGCCTGTTAGAATCTGCTTGATTTAATTAGTGGAAGGCATGCATAGGTCATGCCTTTTCCGGTGGATAGCCCTCCTCGAGCGCATCGACCAAGTACAGAAAACATACGAGGCTCACTGTTTTCCATCCGGCTCGTGGACTACTTTTTCTCTATTTTCCCAGCGCGATCTCGCTTGGCACAAGTCGAGCGTTTTACATAATATCGACCCTGTTACACAGTTAAGTGCACTTTTTCCGGTTACGTACATAATTGCTCTTTTGCCGATAGGTATCATCACCAGTGAAAAGTCCGGTTAGGAGTTTACAACGCTATCAGCTCTAACACGAGGAAACGCGAGAGCCGTTGCATTCCAAATGCTTGTTTTTAAAGTTCCTATGTTTCAGATGAAATGGCGTAGCACGGTCTTCCGCGTCCATGATCTTAATATGTTTCTCACACCTGCATGTTTACAGTGCACTTTGCACCAGCGTCTTTTGAAGAATTTTTTCAGTCTTCACAAGGTAAATAAAAAACTTTGTTCACTATCTACTGAACCCAGAAGCATAGTGAGGTCTAACCTCTGCAGTTCCGATACATCTGAGGTGCCAAGGCATGGAGCAGTCACATCATAAAATAACATAATGTCACTTACTAACCACTTGTAAATATTGAAAAATGCATCAGAACTCACACTGTTATTGAGTCTTTTTTTAAATCTATGAGGATTACCATATGAATTCTGGTACTTCAATAGTTTTGTTTTAGTAGGAATGCCTAACAAATCCACAGAGTGCAAAAAATATAAAATCAATTTATTTCAACATGAACTAATGGGATTAGTGACTTTGAAATTCTCAGGCTGCGTCACAGAGATATGTTTCAGTATACCGTGAACAGGAAACTTGGCAATTATTGCATGTTAATTCCTGGTGGGAGGGGGTTGCCAAATGTCAACAATCTTGTTTCCTCTGACTATCTGAAAAAATAATTATCACATTTGTCTACCTAATCTGAAAACCCACAACAAGAAAGTAGAATAAAAGCTGAAATTTGGGAAATAATGATTATTAAACAGATAATTCCATAAAACAGATTTAAACAGCAGAAGGAAAAAAAAGAAAAGAAGACAATCTAAAACAAAAGATTGGTGCAGAAAAAAATGTTAAATTGAAGGCAATGACCTAGGTTAGAATTCTGTAGGAGATTATTAAAGTGTGCGAAATAACCTCTTCTGAGATTATATGTTTAAAAGAGCTAGGTACCTCGTCTAGTGCCTACTCTTGGATGGCAAAATTTACACACACTGAATAAAGTGGAATGCAAGAGTAAAAATAGAAGGAGCAATAAAACTGGGTTCAACAATGTTGCGTACAAGAAGTAGTTCAGATAAAATCAACTCTCATGTGGCAGGCACCTTAGTACTACGTATACTGTTCATGCTTGTTGGGATTGAAATCTTTTTTATAAAAAGCAGATCCTCTACTGGAGGATTCACTAGCACCATTCAATATTTCCCTGTGGAAAGTTTCACACAGCCCATACTCATCACCGGTAAGCTTTTTATTCAACAACTGCTCTCACCTATTAGTCTTCATTTTTGGATTAAAAAAAGAGTCCGACTTCCAGGGCGTGCTGTAGTTTTGCAAAACCTGGACATTGGTATCAGTTTCCTTCAGTACTTCATCAGAAGATCGCACAGAATAAGCATGGCTAGGAGTTGCATAAGGGTGCCCTACAAAAATTAAGTACAATGAAGGTTTAGAAAATTCTTATCTTTTCATTTTGCCAAAATTGCACTTGTTTAATCCCATCAAAATCTACACACAATTCCAACATAAATATCTGAAGTAAAAAAAAAGGCTAAGAACACACACCAAGATAATAAAGGCAGCATTTCTATGACAGAATGGGGTTAAAGTGAAGGCCAGAGGATAAATAACTCAAAGCAAAGTAATGTCATGTAACACCGACTAAATAAAGGCCGTAACAGAAAAAGCGGATTTATGGCAGTATGTCAAAAAAAAATTATGTTCATGCATTCAATAGATTTGCCTAGCCTCTGGCAGCAACCCAAATTGGCAAATTACTACAGCAATGCCCAGATTGCCCTTCTTGCTGCAACAGTGCTGTTTTGTTGCACTGAGTACCATTGTACAAAAGTAGTAGGAAACTAAATATACCATGTAAAGCGACTCAACTACGGTGGACTGAGGGTCTAGGCAAAACTGAGATTGTCTCAAGAGGACTAAGGACAGTAAAGCACAGTGACTGCGGACTGAAGCGGTTTCCTGCAGAGATATTAGACACTGGGAATGAGGACTGTTCAGTAAAAGATGCAAAGAGAATGAGGAATGAAAAATAAATCACCCAGTCTTGCATTCAATGATCGTGGACAGTTGAAGATTCATGTATTTAGTTCAACAATTGATCTGGTAACGGGTACACAGTAATGAATAAAAGCTATGATAACTTCACCTGCATAAAATGTTAAAGCTGTCCATCAGATGTATCATTTCCAAGACACCAGCTCTCTATGTTGGACATCATTATGCTGTACATGTTTAATGCTATTTAAAAAAAAAAATCAATAAAAAATATTCCAAACAAAGAATGAGGACTGAACCAATGCTCTTGAAGCAGCAGTGAGGCGTTTTGATCTAGGACTTTGTTAATGAGACATTATGATATAGCATTAAGCTGTTGCCCTGGGACAGTGACAGTGTAACTGCGGACTCGCCTGGCCATTGTTATGGACATGGTAATGAGGCACAGCACTGTACCGAAATGTGCACTCTAAGTAAAGTGATAATTATTATAGATAAGAGTAAGCAACATATTAGAGCTGTATGACACATATGGTACTCTGACATTACTAACCTGTCAAGAATACGATTTTTGTTTCTCCTTTATTCAAGTGACGCTTCAAATGACTGATCATTTCGGTCCTCCTGGAAACAGTAGAGCCACAGATAATGCAGTGGTAATGAGCTGTCATCTTTGTATTGGACTGAAACACAATTTTTGATAGAAGGTCACAATAGGTAAGTAATTGTTTCCAAAGACGCAGGCAGGTACAGAATCAGTTCTCAAGAACCAAGCACTGCAAAAACCCCACTGAGATCAATTAATTACTTGTCCTTTTTAATGGGCCCCAAATCCTTTAACCTTCCCATCCAGCCTCGATTGGTCAAAAACCTTTAGGGTCATTCCAACAACAACAAGCATTTGCAATGCAGTGGCTCTCACATTTGCTCGAGTTAGAGATATTAGCATTGTAAATTCCTTACTTGACTTTTCTTGCCACATAAACTGAAAAGTAAAACAGTTGACATAAGCAAGCCAATTCAAAGCACCATGGCCGCCATGAACATGAGTGCGAAGGAGAGACACTAAATGAAAAAAAGGTTTGCTCACAGTCAAACGTATCGCAATTGTGCAATTATCCATGTAACAGGGTCGATGGCCAAGGCGGTAACAAAACTGCCCCAAGGAGGGACAAACGTAAAGCATTTACCAATGATAACAAAGGATTTTTGAAATACAAGCCTATGAACGAGTAATAGTGCTGGGCGTGCGGTGGGCATGGTTAAAAGCCCACAGATAGGTCACAACAGGTCAGAGCGCTTGCGTGCTCGACCTCAGAAGGACGACTTGCATTCATCTCAACTGTAAATGCTTATGGCTCAGAAGACACAAAACAAGCTCCAAACTCACGCACCAATTTGCCCCATGTCCTGTTACTGCTCTAACTCTTAGATAGATGAATTACAATAAGATGCCTGCTAGTCCCCTTCACCCCCACTGTTCCTTTGCAAGCCTCCACAAAAGTATGTAACTTTAAATGAGTATGGTAGCCACCCACTTTGAAGCTCATCTGAAGAAGCATCCCCCTTATATTTCCATGCCCAACCCTACCTCGCAGTGCTCTGCACTCTCTCCTTGCCATCTCCTTCCACTTTTATCTATGCCACCAGTGCCCCGCTAAGTTATTTCTGCACTCTAAAACCCTCTGCTCTTTTGTATGCAAACTCTACTTTAACATCTCTATAAATAGAAGAATACTTAAATTCCATTTCTGTATAGAGCTCCTATGCACGTTGCTAGGTCTGCACTCTATAAATCACTTACATATATGAGACCAGATTTTACCCTCCAGGATCATCCCTGCCTAATGTCAGAGATGCTATATGAATGTATTTCATGCTACACCTTACTCATTTCAGCAGTAGAATTCATCCATGACCAGCGCTTCCTCACAAATCTTGTACAGACTGCCACTCTATACACATCTACCACTCTCAACTGCAAACACAACACATTGCAGACCTGCCACCTCAAACTAAGCAAATCCCAAATCCTGGCAAAGCAGTGCTAGAATGCACTTCCTGTATGTATAAAAAGTGCAACAACACTGGCACATCAAAACCAAAGTTTGATAACTAGAACACCATCTCCATATCTGTTAGCCGCCTCGATCCATGCCAAGTTCTGAGTCCATCAAGGTAACTCATAGGCACTTCAATGTTAATTTTAACTGCCATAAAAATCTCATTAACACACATGTTAAACCATCTCCTAAATATTATGGTGTGTAGAATTATACGGACGATTCATATTGTGCCTGTACTGATCAACTTGTTTGACTAATGGAAATAGTGGGTTCTGAGCTAATAAGTCATCAGGAATTTGTTTGCCAACAGACGGCTGGCTTTATCTTTATTTGATAAAGAGTGAACACAGGCAAAGTCTGCTCTCCTTAAATAGGCCAGATAGAAAGCAGTTTCTCTGACCATTGCTTCTGCTTAGGGTGGAAAATAGGAATAAACAAAAAGAAAGCATACCAGCTTGCAGAAGAGAGATATGTTCCATGAAGCTACAAAAAAAACATCTGAGTTTTGGAGACTGATTTATACTGAACTACAAGTAACTTAAGTAACCCAGTGTCAAACCAAATCTGGATATGCCATTCCTCTGGCTTCCATCAGGATTCTATACCCAGAACACAAGTGAATTACCTGACACACGGTGGCCAGCATGCTCTCTAATTTAATGTTTAGACCACTCTAAACAGATATCCATGTTTTGGTTTTTCCTACTTCCCTCTTTGTTGCAGTTTTCTTATTTTCAATGTTTCTGTACCCTCAATATCTTCAGTTCTCCGCTTATCCATTTGTCATCTTTGTCCATTGCTCTCATTCTGCAGTTTTCAATCTTCTCTCCTGCTTCAACCTTGTTTATTTCAACATAAGTTGCTTTATTAGTCATTTTAGATATTTACCTATCTCAGTCCTTTTTCTAATAGAGATTGATTAACTTGAACCAGTCATCACCTTTTAAGCATTCCGTTTGAACTATTTCCTCATTGCCTTGCTGGTACTACACTTTATGATGCAATACTATCTGACTGTATTATCTATCTACTTTTCCACAGCACTGTTTCTGTGGTTTCTCTATACCTCTCTTCTCATTTACATGTTTACCTGCATTTTTATTTTGACGTGCCTATTTTTTTCTCATTAATATCTCCAATTCTAAATGTTCAATATTTTTTGCATTCTAACTCGCATTACTATGTGTAGTGCCTCTCACTTTCTGTTTTTGTGTTCATCCCTTTTTGTATTGTAGATACATAGAGGTGCTAAAATAGCATATGTATCCCTTGTTGTGGTACTCAATACAGTGCAAGTGGACTGCAAAGTTATCAAAGGTCATGAAGTGCTGGCATCGTACATGGGACCGCTAAAAATGACATACCTCATGCATTTATGGGTAGCTATTACCCCCATGATTCACAATCTGCTCAAAAGCAGTGGAGAGGTAGGTATTTTGTTTTACTTCCGTTATATCTGCAGGGAAGACAGAACCCATTCTCTCCAGCTGGAGGTACCTTAGCTTCTCATCGATATCTCTAATAAGGAACACCAATGCACAAAACCAATGATTGCAGTAATACTTTTAAATTGATATGCCAAAAATCCCATCTTGCAAAATGTGTCACACCCCCATGGCAATGGAATACATTTGGAGAGGAATGACCAGGTTCTGAAATAAGCCAGTGCCTTAAATGTTTGAAGAACAGATGGTAAAGTCACTGAATGGACTAAAAGCTCGGTAACGAATTGACGTTTCCAGCTTAAAAATAATATTTATGCAAGTTTCAAAAGGTCAGTCATTTTCTTCATTTTGGCAACGTATGGAAACTTTAAAAACAAACAAAAAAAACCTGACAATTACCAGCAAAGCAAATCCTCTCTTCTTTTTTGCTTTCCGTACTTCACAACTGGTTACAAGTTGCCTGTGCAGTTAGATAGGACAAGAAATACCTCCTCAAAAGACTGTGGTCTCATTAAAAAAAACTTGGAATTTTAAATGTGCAAGGATTATTTTGTGTGTGTAGCATACCACCCAGTTGAATTGCCAAGTTCCTACACTTTTTTTCTGAAATGCATCTGTCACTTCAGCGCACAGAAGCCACTGCAAAAATAATCAAAATGCACACATTACTGCTACTGGCAGACACTGATGACTCTGACCTCCATGCGTGGTACTGAAGGACTCTACTATAGCCTTGTAGCTGCCAAAGCGGGCTTTACTGGCTTTTAAAGACCCGCTCCAGTGTTAAAGGCCCGATCCGAAACCCTTTAATAAGGGAGCGGGACTTTAATGTCGGTATAGTCCAGCTATGGAGGGCCCAGCTACAGAGGGAAACAGCTGTGAACAAAAACATTGGAATGGTGGAGCTCCGGGCTTCTACTGACCACTAGAAGCCCAGAGCAATCCATTGTTTTCAGTGGCACTCCCAACATCCCAATGTTCTAATAAGTGTGAAAACTTCTGTCCCGCCACCAAATCCATAGAGTTTATCGAACCAATTCATTCTAGGTCACTGACAGAACTCAACAAATGACTGTTCCAGCACAAGACTTGTGCAGGTCAGTGACAGAATTGTTTGCCACAAGGTGCAAAATTTAAAGCACTTTATACGTGCATGTGTGGCATAGAAATGAACAAAATGAATAAAGCTTATAAAGAGGTTGAATACTCGAAGGCAAGGCAAGCATTTCAAGGATCAAATGAAAATAAAAATTTCAATTGTAAGAAATGGGTTATTATTTAGGGTGTATGGCTACTTTCTCAATGAATTATCACAGCCTTTGTCAGTTCGAACCCTCAAAGTCGCTAAATAAACCTGAGTTCAACCTCCTGTTAACTTTTGGCATAGAGCATGCAAGCTTAATTCAGAACAGTGTATATATTCAATGCCAAAACAGTTTCAAAGTCAAAATGCTAAATAGTAAAAATCCCAAACCGTATTAGAAAAAATGAGTAAAATTTAATAAACACACCAAAATGACAAATGTCCAAAATGGGTGCCAAAGATAAGAATTTTTAAAGATTATGGAAAGGAAAATGGCCCAATAAAAGTCAGTGGTCACAGTCGACTGGGATCTAGACAGAATTTTCGGTTGACCACGATAGGGTTGGATTTACCAACCAGGTTCATCCTGGTCAAAGGTTTTACCTTCTGACATAATCCTTTAAGTCTCAATCCACTATATGAGTATACCCCTAATGTTCCATAAAAGACCTAAGTGGAGCACTGTAGTAAAGTGCCCCTTTTGGTCACGGTCACCCCCACTTTTCTGCCACTGGTACTGATGTATTTTGACTGATGTGCACTGGGTCCCTGCTAACCAGGCCCCAGTGCCAGTGCTCTTTCCCTAAAAATAAGGGGATATGGTCCAATTGTAATCCAACTGGCACACACTTTAGCACCCCTGTAAGTCCCTAATAAATGTACCCCTGGTACCTAGGACATGGATACTAAAGAGGGTCCCCCTAAGGGCTGCAGCATGTATTGTGCCCCCTCTAAGGGACCCCCTACAAATTGCACACAGCCTGCCATTGCAGACTGAAGGTCATGGTGCAAACCATGAGTGAAAACACGACATGGCACACTTCCTGTGTGCCATGCCAAAGTCATTGCCTACAATATATGCAAGTTACCCCTAAAGCAGGCCTTTAAGCCCTAAGGCAGGGTGCATTATATTTAATGTGAGGACTTATCTGACTGTGATGTTTAGTTCCATCACTAGATATTGCAAGCGATCGGGCAGCCATCTTAAAGACATGTACTGGGCAATTGTCACCCCAACTATATCATGGATGAACAGAAAATAATGGGGTTTGGTATCAAACACCCAGTCTTAATAAATCCATACTGATCCCAGTATTGGATTTATTATGACTTGATTTATTATGACTTGCTTCCAGAGGGCACCTTAAAGGTGCCCCCTGAAACCAACTAGACCTGAATAAGGTGTTCACACACCCTCCAGCAGGATGACTAGTAAATCTGCATACCAAGGACAGGGACTTCAAAGTTCCAGCCTCCTTTGATATGTGAACCTGACTTCACCCAGACCTGGGAGATACCACCCCTACGCTAAGGCCCTTTCGTCACCAGGACAGGTGGGAAATTAGCTATACAAGCAGGCGTGATGCATCACCAGGCTAGTCACACCCCCAGTGTGGGCTGCCAGATGTGCTCCATGATGGAAAGGTTTCACCATCTTGTTTTTAGTGGAACTAGGAACTCTGGGTCTGTGTTTCTTTCCCCTCTACGGCAGGTACCTCAAAAGCTGTGAGAGCCTCTAACTGTCGACATTCGAGACAAAATACCTATGCACCCAAGTCCCCCAGCCTGGGGTCACTGAAACCGACTGTCTCTCTGCGGAGCTGAGACCCTCAAGAACCGAGTCCCCCTGTTGGTTCAGCCTGACTGTCCACCCAGTCTCCCACTTGCTGCTTTTCTCCTACTGGTACTGCTCCCATTGACTTCAAAATGTAGCATCTGAGGGTACCACCGCTAGGAGCACCACTGCACTCGAATACACCAGGCCAGGTAACTTGAACCTGCTGAGACCAGATACTCTGATTCGACTGACTAAAGAAGAAAAAGGACAAAGAAGAGCTGATCAGTGCAAAAACTGTGGACTAGTTAAGGATTTTGGCCCCACCTGCTCAAGTCCCAAAAATTGCAAAGACCTGACTCATCCTGCAGCTGTTCATCCTCCAAAAGCTTCAGATGCCTGCCAGCACTTCACCAACTAACCAGCATCTTTCTAGGAGTGGAGGAGCCACTTCCCTGCACAAGCAGGCACCAACTGCAACTGTTCGGTTACTCATTTTTCTGACCATCGAGTCCACGAGGAAGCATCTCACCAGGAAGAGGATCCAGAGTGTCCAGGAGTGCAGTCTTGTTAACCTATCTACTCTTCGAGATGCTGAGCCTCCTTGCACCAATACTTAGGGTACTGATACCAGCTGCAAGTGCCAAGGCTTGTTTGTGTTCAGCCGGAACACCACCTTCACAAAAATGTACCTGCATGTTGACGGACTTCACAGAGGCCAGCTCCACGCCAGAAGTGGTTCTGCTGTGTTTCTTTCCCCTCTTCTGCAGGTACCTCAAAAACCTTGAGCCTCTAACTTGTTGACATTTGGGAAAAAACACCTAAGCACCCAAGTCCCCCAGCCTGGGGACACTGAAACCGACTGTCTCTGCGGAGCTGAGACCCTCAAAAACCGAGTCCCCCTATTAGTTCAGCCTGACAGTTCACCTAGTCTCCCACTTGCTGTGTTTTTTCTTACAGGTACTGCTCCCATTGACTTCAAAATGTAGCGTCTGAGGCTACCACCGCTAGGAGCACCACTGCACTTGAATACACCAGGGCAGGTAAATTGAACCTGCTGAAGGTTCTAAGGACCTTACCTTACGTCCAGAAGTACAGTATTGTAAGCCATTTGCAAGTTACCATGTGCAGTGTATGTTTTCCCCATAGGATAACATTACCGCATTCAAAGTTCATGCTTCAAATCTGACAGCTGTATTTTCTGCATTTCTGGAAAATTCACAAACACAAAAAGTCACTTACCTGATCCTGTAGATCTTGGTCTAAATTTATATAAAAATCGGTGCTATATTTCTAAATTGGTCTCAAGTTTCTTTATGAGTGTGTGTTATTGACTATGTTCAACAAATACTTAACACCATCCTGTGATAAGCCTAAACTGCTCACCCACGCTACCACAAAAAGAGCATTTGGGATTATTAATTTAAGCCCTGTAAAGCAATAAAGATCAACTGAACTATCTACATGGTGTACCCCGACAGTGCTACACTACATTGATAGCCAGCTTCCTACAGGCGCTTAGAGACTCAGTGTGTCAGGCAGAGGCCACCAGCAAGGTCTAATTCAGGTAATCCAAGCCCAGTATCCATCCACAGGTCAGCAGTACCTCAAAGAAAAGTCCTCTTCCAGCTTGTTGTCTCTCTGTAGCCACCCAGGAGGTCAGCCTACTGACCCTTGGAGTCAACTTCTTTGTCCTGGGTACAAGAGGGAGCACATCTAGTCCTTCAGGGCTCGTCCCAGGTCAAAGAGAGTGGGTCCAGTCCTCTTCTGTTCCTCTACAGGTCTAAAAAGTGTTCTGATGTAGGTGTCTGGAGGTGCCATATTTATTCCTGGCACTAGCTAGTGGGTGGGAATGATTCCTGGGCATACCCTAACACCAATGGGATAAAAGTTCCTGGGAAAAGCCATCCTAATTTGGGCATCTCCAAGATGGCAAAAGTCTTCTGCCACACTAAACTAGTACTCTGAGGGGTGTGGGTGTGCTTGAGATTAAATCTAAATCCAGAGACAGAAGTCTGGTAGGACAAAAGTAGAGTGCTTTAGCATCCATACAATAGACCCACTAGTCTTGGCATCCTATTCTCTAACTTTTCAAATGTGCCCCAAGTCTTCTATGTGAACTATTCTGTGGAGTTCAGAGCAGTCGCCTCTGCCCATTTGGGTCAGCCTATTATTTTCTTCTGGTAGGCATTTCACATCTATTCACACCTATGCAAGGCTAAGAGAAGCTGGTAAGACAGTGCAAATAAGCCCCCAGGAACTTGAAGCAAAACACAAATGATGGACGGAATGCGGAACCAATCAAAGATTCACCCCCAGTCACAGATCTGGGTTTAATCCATTGTTCTTTTGCTCACCATGCCCCCACAGTTTAGACCCAGACATTTGCAAATCAGTCTGGACCCTGTTCCTCATGGGAACAGTCCAGCCCGAACTGCCAGGCCAGGTCCTCCCTGGACCGGAAACAAGCATCCTGGGACCGGTCTCAGGGTTTCACCGGTCATCAGCCAGGCTAGCTTGAATCCAGTGGCATAGTGAGCCCGGGACCCACGTCTGGGTATACCCGGCGCACTTATGGCAGCAAAAGCAAAGCAAAACCCAAATGATGGACGGAATGGGGAACCAATCAAACATTCACCCCAGTCACAGATCTGGGTTTAATCCATTGTTCTTTTGCTCACTATACCCCCTAGTTTAGACCCAGCCATATGCAAATCAGTCTTCACCCTGTTCCTCATGGGAACAGTCCAGCCCGAACTGCCAGGCCAGGTCCTCCCTGGACCAGAAACAAGCATCCTGGGACCGGTTTCAGGGCTTCACCCTTCATCAGCCAGGCTAGCTTGAATCCAGTGGCATAGTGAGCCCGAGACCCACGTCTGGGCATACCCGGCGCACTTATGGCGGCAAAAGCAAAGCAATCCACAAATGATGGACAGAATGGGGAACCAATCAAACATTCACCCCAGTCACAGATCTGGGTTTAATCCATTGTTCTTTTGCTCACCATACCCCCCTAGTTTAGACCCAGCCATATGCAAATCAGTCTTGACCCTGTTCCTCATGGGAACAGTCCAGCCCAGAACTGCAAGGCCAGGTCCTCCCTGGACCGGAAACAAGCATCCTGGGACCGGTTTCAGGGCTTCACCCTTCATCAGCCAGGATAGCTTGAATCCAGTGGCATAGTGAGCCCGGGACCCACGTCTGGGCATACCCGGCGCACTTATGGCGGCAAAAGCAAAGCAAAACAGAAATGATGGAACTTGAGGCATTGGAACGGTAAACGTCCAAAAGTTATGTTTCCTTAATATCTATTAATATTCTGATGTCACCATTGAATTGGATTTTTAATAACTCTTAAAAATAGTTGTATCATTAATTTTCGCGCTTGCCCCTTTCCAGAGATAAAGTATTAGTATTTATAATCGCTTCCCAGTGTTTTTCTACAGTGGAAATAACTTTTGGCTGCTAGTCACAGTTAGGACAAATTAACAAATTTCTACGTGTTCTGCTTTTAAATACTATGCAACTTGCATTGTGTGCTGCAATACTTATTAATATCTAACCTGATATTTTGACCTGTTAAAGGGGTTTATTCTGACAGGTTGAGTGGCAGGTTTTACACAGTGACAGTCAGTTTACAGTGGTATGACTGATGCAGTGATTGCACTGGCATTGCAGTAGATAGCATAATAGGTGCTGCAATCCATTAGCTTCCAGGCAATGGGTACACTTTGTACCAAATACTAAGGACTTTTAGATAAGTTGAATGGATATGCCAATTGGGGGTATGTTAATTCAGCCATGTTTAATAGGTGAACACAGGAACCCTACTACCAGTTAGTGGAGGTAAAGAACACAGAGTCCTAAGGCCAGCAAAACAGATACAGCACAAATCAAGGGGGGGGGGGAGGCATCATGCAAAAGATGGTAATCTTCCTACAGCAATTAAAAATATATATTTTTCTGGAAGAACAGAATTGCCCTAAAAGGGAACACACTCGAAAGACTGTAAGACATGTGGGAAATGAAGAGCTGGGTACAAATGGTAGCCACCCAGCGTTTGAAGTTTATGCATGTGGTAGAATGATTGCACCAGTAAAAGTCAGCATTTTTTAAGGAGTAGTACCATTTTTAAAAGGGTTTGGGGCCTGCTCGTCAAATTCTCAACAACTATGAAGGAGGGAAAGCAGGATGACAAAATAACAGGTTATACAAATCTCTCTCTCCCTCTATAAATACACATATGCTACAGTGAGACTGTGCTGAAATGGGCCAGGGGGACGCAGCAACATATCACTCTATAATGTACAGACTTGGATATGCCCTGTTATTTCGAAATTATTTTTGTGTACTACAAGCTACTGAAACACTTCCAACCAAGGAAATAAACTCTCTCCCCTATACCTGTGATTTAAGAAGTATGTTGCCTTTGCTCATCAGCTCTTGTAGGTAGAAGCTTGACATCAGAGGAGCATGATCAAATCCAGTACCCAATACAAGCACACTGGTTAATCCTAGGACACAGGGAGATGGACAAAATCTCTGAGACTCTATGTATGTTATCGCTGTTAGCAGGACAGAGGGTGAGAAAGAAGACTGGTCAACTCCCCTTATTTGAAAAAGATAAATACAATTTGAAAACTTTCAAAAAATTATCTTTGCAATTTTTAATCCATTTCTCCTATTTGATAGCCATCAATGCTCCTTGAAGTGAGTAACGTTTCCACCCAAACCTGCATTAAGATGCAAGCAGCAATACCATATTCAGTATTACAATGTTGATTTCTAGGGGTGCCAATCCTCCAGGGTCAACTCAAGAGGAAGAACTCCCAGAAAAAGTTCTGGAACTATTAGGTAGAATGTGGAAACCAGTGTAGTAGTAACAGTAGTGTCTGTATTTTTATTCTCCAAACCCTACAGATCCTGCAGGCGGATAATTTATTACTTTGCGGCAACTAGGGCAAGCCTTCGAATGGAGGATTGTATTTTTTTTTTTTAATGTATATTTCTGCTCCCCGATGGCTGAAGTATATTGAGCACCAAAATCTACTCACATCAAGCACATACTGCTACAGTACAGTGGACAACACTTGCTACCATATAAAACATGTTGTTGAAATGTCTCATATTACAGTATTACCAACTAAAGTGCTAATCAATAACTCGATTTAAAAAAAGAGAAAAAAAATACCTGCCCATTGACGTCTGCTCTTGCTGGGCTACAGTGTAAGTGACAGACACACATTCGATACCCTACAGGTTAAAGAACATAGCAGACGTAGATTACAGAACAGAATACAGAAAACAAAGAAGTGCATTAATCTCATTTACTGTGCTTTTCAACAAATCACAAAACCTGGAAAATAAAGTTCTCAACCAACAAGCTATCTGACATGCACTTCTACCAGGAGACAAGATGACCAATAAGGTCTAGATAAAGTAATTAGCTCGATCTTGTCCTCATTGCAACATAATTGTTCTAGCCTCTATTATCAATACCTCAACCACATTCTCATATTTTCTTGTGACCAGTACATTCATTAGTAGACATTTTTCATTACTATAGTTTTGGTTCTATTGAGAAGCATAAGTATCTAAGCATCAAGGATATATAAATGTTCAGGGCACCCAGGTCCACAAGATGATTAAGATAATACAGAAGTCACTCTTCCAAGGGCACAGTGAATATCAGGAATTCTTGTGAGTGCCATAGCCAGCACCACTTCATGTAGTAAAGATACACTGTTTGTTGATCCAGGTCGTGATAGGTTTAAGTTTTAAACATATGAGTAATGAAACCTTTTATGACACTAAGAGATTTCAGAGAATGCTGTAGTCTAGACTGTGACCACTTACGTGAGCAGAGGGGATCTGCAAGGGAATGACACTGCCACCGGTCTGTGATCCACTTATAGATGTGAAATCATGGACCTGGTATTATGTGGAGGCCTTTTCTGTGACATTTTTATCACAGGGGTACACGTGTATTCACACAGAAAACGTTTTGCACTGTACAACTAAATGACAATACAAAATATATTTTAGACTACAGCAACTGTACTAAGTTTGAAGAGGCTGTTTAGCCAAAATTGAACTTAAAAATGATGTTTTCAATTATTGTGAAACTCAAGTCAATCTATTTGAATTAGGAAATTAATTTGATTTTTGTGGGGGGGTGAATGGACATGGCATTATTATTAGCAATGAACTTGCAAACCTTAGGGATCTCAATACAACTTTTAACTTGAAACTCAGAAGGCACCTGGTGATGAATGTTGACAAGATATGCAGAACTATGCCCAACAATTGCCTTACATATTATACTGGCTAGTTTTAAAGACATTTGTATCTAAAAAGCAGTAAGATGATTATCCTTTCTGATACCCACTATGTACCACACATCGGTCTAAAGTGTCAACTTTAATAGGAACCAGATTCTAAAAAATGTACAAACAAGGCAATGTCATTATCAGTATGCAATAGAAATAATTCTTGGCAAACTGATCTAAACTTCCTTTTTAGAATGCAGCCTCACAACCTATTGAGTTTCAAAGGAGGGTGAAGTAATATGTATGATGATGATCTAATTTACGTCAAATAAAGGTGAACACTTTTTACAAGGCTGAGGAGACTCTGCGAGCTGATGACCACACTGAAATCTATGTAAAACATTTTGCATGCTAGGAAGGTGAAGGGCAATGAAACACAAGTAACACCCTTTTTGCGACAATTAATTGTGAGGCATTGAAATGTTTTAACTTTTTTAGTTGTGACATGTTACAACAAAGAGAATACTTCATAAAAAGTCTTCATATGCTCACCAAGTAATTATTTAGCTCCATAGGGAACAGAAAAAATGGCGGGGAGAAAAAAGGAGAGCATGCCACATCGAATATCTACATAGGGAATTTATTATTTTCTTGGTGTGAAAGATGAGGTAGTGTTCTATGCTCATGTATGTACATACTTCAGCTTTTCACTTTCATTGCTTCTGCAATTTTCTAAGTAACCCACATTTGTTCACACAGGAGTGGTGTAGCCATTTTGTATAACATTCTTGGGTGCCAGGAGAATTTGTTGAGAGATACAGCTAAGCATAAAACTACATACTATTAGCTAGAGGTAGTACTGTGAACTGTTTGCATCCTTTACAATTACATATTTCAAATGATCTGTTTGCGAACATATTAATGAGCATACCTTCATATTCAACAGAGATTTTCCAGTGCAAATTCTGAAGATGGCGAAAAAGCTTGTTGGCGTGGCACGCTCTGAAGTATTCTTCAGGACACAAAGGACAAGACTTCCGTATTGCTGGAAAAAAAAAGACAGGCTAAACTTAATGAAATGGTTTGCTTTTACAAAGATACGCATTCAGGTTTATCTACTACATATTGGAACATTTCAATCTAGAGGATCAGTAAACAAGCTTCAGACCCAAAAAGCTTTAGTCACCACAGAAGCATCATTCCTAAACACAGGAATTTGATAACTGAATCACAAGGATGCAGTTTAAGGATCTTGAAAATTCATGTAGTTTGAGTTCTTTAAATTCATAATCATTCATTCAAACACAACACATTCCCTTAACTGTGATGCATCCCCTTAAAGAGAAAGACCCTTACATCTTAGCAGATCAGGTTTCTGTGCAGGGATACACCATTAAAATTTCAGTCACGACAACACAAGTTGCTGGAGTAAACAGTGCACATTGCGTATCAAGGGAGCTAGGTAGGGATCAAAAGGCAGAAGCCTCAATGGTACTCAGAAGAGTTCTCTATTAAGCAAGGTCAAAAAGGAACACAAATGCCAGAGACGCAGCACTTGCCATTTTTGTGGAGAGTGCAATAGCTGTATTTGGTCTCCACATAAACTCTGTTTGTCCCAACTCCTGCTGATCCTCGAAAACATAAGCTTATTTTCTGGTGCCCATCTTCCTTCCTACACTGTGGCATGCATGGGCATTTGCTTATTTCCAATTTGAATGTTGCTCACTACACCCTTGTTTGTTCAGATTTCACCAGGTAGACCCATTAACTGGGGGCAGGCCTACTACTCAAGGGCCTATAGGTATGCAGATGTCCTGGACACAGCAACATTCTGGATGAATGTCTACAATTGACAACACCCTTGTTTGCACAGTATAGGAAAATAAAGCAGGGGTATACTTTGAGCTATCCCAGATTCAAAGATACTCATCTGAGATCAAATTAAAGAAAATAAATCTACTGTATTCATTTACAGAGTCTGTAGTAATTCTGGAATCAACCATAAGTATGGTATAAGAGAACCAATACTAAATCTTGATTATAAAGAAATCCAAAAGCCTGAACAAAGATGAAAGTGTACGCCAAGATTAAAACTGAAAAAACATAAAAAGGATCCATATAATAGGAATGGAGAGGCACAGCATGATCACAAGGAAAGAGTAACAAACACTAATAAAGAGTTAAGGGATAAAAACTGTTCTACTCCGCCTGCAGAACCATGTGGCAGTGGAAGGAAAGGTTGGGTTATTTGTAATTCTAGTTCTTGATGATGGGTATTTTCTTTAAATTTATCAGCAGTAGAAAATCTCTGCTCCTGCAAGGGATCCTAGGACAATTTGTTTAACTTGTAAACATTTCAACTTTGAAAGCATACTTGTAAATAAAACATGCCTACCTTTCTGTTCTTATCTTTCAAATCAATATTAATGTGAAATCTACATGTTATAATTGTTTGAGAAAAAAGAAAAAAAACATTTATCAAACCAGGAACTAGTGCCATAAGCATAGAATATTAAATGTTGAGAAACTTTGAACCTGCCCATTAAAGGTTCCAGAGCTTGCACTAATCCATTGTGATATGCCCTGTCAATTCACTTTGATGTAAGAGACGGGACAAAAATCTGATCATCTACCTCTCAAAAAGTGGCTTGGAGAACGCATAGCCACTATGGCGGCACTAGTAGCCAAGGGTTGTTTTCATTTACAATTCTATTTCACCTTCCGGATATCTTTTTATTGCAGGGAATAGACCCTTGGACAAGGGTCACTCGTCATTCTTTAGGCACATGTTTTGGATGTTTTCTGTCCCTCCGGGGGCAGACTGGACATTTTGTAGGATGACCTGACATCCTCCCTCCCCCCCGGAGAGAAGAAAGCCACTTGACACCACAGTTAATGTAGGAACGTGCCATTTTGACATGGTCACCCCTACTTTTTGTCTGGTATTCAATGCAATTTTGACAGAAAGTGCACTGGGTTCCTGCTAACCAGGTCCCCATTGCCAGATTGCTTTCTCTAAAACTGTGCAACTGCTTCTTAAATGGCAATACCTTTGGCCCTCCCCTGTAAGTCCCTAGTAAATTATACCACTGGTACCTACAGTACGGGTACCAATGAGGGTCCCCAAGGGCTGCAGCATGTATTGTGCTACCCTCCGAGACCCCTCACCTAGCTCATGCAGGCTTTCATTGCAGGGTCCGTGTCTTGATGCAGCTAACAATGAAACACAACATTGCACACAGGTCGTGTGCCATGACCCCTAACGCTGCATGCAATATATGTAAGTCACCCCCACAGCAGTCCTTACAACCCTAAGGCAGGGTGCATTATATTACATGAAAGAGCAGATATGCCCCTGCTATGTCTCTGTCGATTCTTAGACATAGTGATTGAACAGGGATTCCATCTTAAGTATGTGTGCTGGACACTGGTCACTACGAGTTACATGATGGCTTTACTGAAAATAGGGATGTTTGGAATCAAACATTTCATAGTAACAAACCCTCACTGATGCCAGTGATGGATTTATTAATACATGCACCCAGAAGGCCCCTTGGAGGTGCCCTCTGAAAACCTACTATCTACCCGTGTGCAGACTGACTGGTTTCAGCCAGCCTGCCAACACCAGACACAAGTCTGACCTCCTAAGAGTGAGAGCCTTTGCTCTTGGGGCAGTCATAAACCATGCCTACTCTGAGAAAGGTGTTTACACACCTCACCCAACAGGATGATCTGCAAAACTGCAATCCAAGGCAGGGGGCTTCAAAGAACCCCACCACCTGTCCTATGCAGATCTGGCTTCGCTCAAAGGAGTGTCTAAACCCCTCAGGTCAGTTCCACCTCTAAGATGAGCTGCCTTATGTGGAAACCACATTTAGAAATCTGCCATCTTGGTGTTGGCAAATTTAGGAATTCTCGGACAGGGTTATGCCCACTCCCCACAGGAAGTGGACAAATAGGGGGTGTTGTGACTCCCAGGGGTAAGTAGTCCATTGGCTACTACCCTACACTCCCCAAAATGCCTCTATATTCAGTATTTAGGGGAGCCCATGGCACTAGGAAAGCAGATTCCTGCTGGCCTACAAAGATGGACACTCAGGAGCCACAAAAGCAAAGCCCGAGTAGGAAGCACCTGACATGGGCTCCAGCACTGCCGGCCTGTCTGCTGTTTCTGCTGATTTGTGCCAAAGTCGACTCATCCTGCAAGCTGCTGTGCCTCCAAAAGCCTGGGAGGCCTGCCTGCCTTCAACAAAGACTCAGGAACTCCTGTGGAGCAGCAGAGCTGTTTCTCTGCATTTTCCAAACACCCCAAGAGACCCGAGAGGACTTTGGACTGCAAAAACCAGACACCTAAATGCACCACTGCACCCCTGGCGCCTAGTCCAAGCTGAAGTGGGTCAGCAGTGCCAACGCAGTCCCCCAACCCCCCGGAGACAAAGCCCACCTTGGACTTGCCCACTGCGGACCCTCCGACGTATCCTGCAGCCTCTGCATGCAGGCCCCATCAACCGCGAGTGCTCCGGTGGAGAAAACCACAATGCTTCGGGACACCTCTGCACCCGCTGCCCCTAGCCTGAGGAGAAGAGGACTGATGGTGTTGTGTAGCCATTCTAGTTATAGCTCCATATACGTTATTTTAGAAAACTAGGTCTGGCACTGTGCACTTTAACCTAAATATATTTCATTCAGTTCTGTTTATTATTTTAACAATAGCCACATTTTGGGGTCTTGTTTTATTTCTCTCTATCTAGCTGTTCTTTGCCTAGGTCAGCACTGTGTTCTTAAAAAAATAAATTGATTTAATTGTGCTTTTCTCAAGGCTGCAGTAAGACAGGTTGCCGGTAAAGGTGGTAACGCTTTGTCTCTAGTGCTCATAGAAACATACACATCCTTATGTAGGGACATTTTCTCAGAACATCAGCTGTTTTATTATAAAAACACTTTTCTGTCCCATACACGTAACAGGGAGATTCCAGTCAGATGACCACGACTCTATACTGACTGTTGTACGCTTCGCTACAGGTGCTTATGTAGACTACAGACCTCTTGCTCAGGTATGAGGGATGATGTCTTTCCAGGGGAACCTGAAGGGCAGAACTAGAGCTTAACATGCTGTGCTTTAACTTAGCCTAGGTAGGAATTATTTTGATGATTCTAGTGACAATATGGCAGCGTTATTTTTATGCTTTACTCTCCTCACAATTTTAATCCTGTCATGCTTCATCGTCCTGGTTATTGCAGTACATGCTTTATTATCTAAGATGCAGTTGCTTCATTAAAACCTTATTGAAACATTTACTGCCTCGGATTTTCCTTGTATATGTGAGACTAATGTAACTGAGAGAAATTGATGCAATGTCAGTGACCACGATTTCCCTGAGGAGTCAATTGCGTCATGCGCTCGGCTGCCCAATCATCCCTGCTCTTGGGTAGAGATGAGGTACTGCTAGTTAGCCAGAGCAAAACCAGGATTACGCCGACAGGTGTCACCTGTAGTGGGTTCAGAATCAGTTGCCCACAGTGCAGGTGATGCTGATGCTCAAATCCAGTAGCCTCATTAGAATAATGAGAGCCTACGCGACAATGGTGTTCCTTCCTCCCAGACTTCTCAAGGTTGGAACCCACTTGTTGGTTCAGCATCTTTTCAACCAAACCGATTCCCATAGAGTAACATTGAGCACCCAATGCCATACTACACCTGATTGCCCCAGTGCTGCCTGGTGTGATCTGTTGGGTGTGGTCCTGACCCTTGCTCAATACTTACCTAAAGTCCAGGAGATTGGCCTCGTAAGTCGCTGTACTGTACCTGTTTTGCCACCTTTGTTTTTCTTCAACAGAATAACACTGTAGCTTCCAGAAATTGCACTAAGTGTAGACTTTTTAAAACTGTAAAGATTTTTCTTGCAAAACATAGTTACCTAATCGCATTGATCCGGGTGCCAGAACATATATAAAGATACTTGTTATTTTTGTTAATTGGTGTGGATCTCCTTCTGTTGTGTTTTATTTATTGACTGTGTGTGTATTTGCAGATGTCTAACACTCCTCTCTGATAAGCCTAAGGCTGCTCAACCACACTAACTCCTAAAAAGAGCACATTGGGATTGCTAGAACAAGCCCCTGTCCACTCGTAAGGGAACCCCTGAATTCACAATATATATTATTTTGATATATAAAGAGCTAGCCTTCTACAGTGTACTGGAGAGTGGCCCTTTGGGCAAGGGCTGCTCACCATTTTTAGGGACATGTTTTGCCTGTTTTCTGCCTCCTCTGGGGCAGACCAGCCATTTATTAGGCTGATCTACACCCAAGGGGAAAGGAAGACCACTAGGCACCAGGGAGAATATAGTTTATGAATGCTGGGGAGCAGCCCCTTGGTCAAGGGTTGCTCTCCATTTTTGGACACATATTTTGCCTGCCCCTGCCCCCCCCCCTCCCCCCCCCCGCCCGCCCACCCCTTTGGGCAAGGGTTGCACTCTATTATTGAGGACACGTTTAGGCCGCTTTCTGCCCCTACTGGGGGAAGGCCATCCATTTTTTAGGCTGATCTAGACACCAGGGATTTTATTGTTTAAGTACGTTGGGGAGTGCCCCCCATGGGCAAGGGCCGCTCCCCATTTTGGAAACCTGTTTTGGCTGTTTTACACCCACCCCTCTATCCAAGGGAGCAGATCGCACATTTTTTGGGCCGATCTGCCTTTTTCTTTTGAGCGGGGGAGGGGACAGTGCAAAATAACCTCTTAACACCAGGGATTTGTTTTGTATGTATGTTAGCCAAAGGTCACTTCCCAGTACTACCCACACATACCCTTTTTGTTTTCTGCTCTCCATGGGGAGTATAGGAAGCTAGTCTAGTGTGTGGTGGGTAACTAAGGTACTTACACCTTATACCATGTCCAGGTGTCCCCTATTAGTGTAGTGTAGGCAGTGTCTAGAAGACATGTTCTCTAGAGGTAGCTGTGGATGAGCAGCCAAGTCTTATCTAGGAGACATGCAAAGCTCATGCAATACCTCTGTAGTCACACACCACTTACACACATGAAAAAAAAACACTCAGTGTTACAAAAATAAAGGTAATTTATTTTAGTGACAATTACCAGAAGGTACTAGAGAGGTAACCCTCCAATAGCAGATAAGTAACACACTAGATATGTACACTAGTAATCAGAAACAGGCATACATAGGGGAGCTGGGGGAACTAGGAAAACCCCGAAGGTAAGTACCAAAGGGCCCCCCAAGCGACCAGGAAGAAAGGAGTAAGTTACTGAATTTTCCTCAAACCACCCGAAAGGACTAAAATGAAGAAAATGCAACACCCAGACAAGAATGCAAAAAAACAGCGGTGGATTCCTGAAGAGGAAGAAGGGAACCAAGTCCAGAAGTTGCAGGAGTGTCAGGTGGTGGCAGGAGCCACTACCCACCCGTCTGTGATTGCAGGAATTGGAATTGGTTGATGGTAGGACAAAGACGGTCAAGCAATGCAGTCCTGGAGTCAGAGAACAGTCCCTGGAGGATGCAGTCGACATCCCACGCCGGATTGATGATTGTAGTCGGTCAGTGGTGTGGAAAAGCCACCAACAAGCCTTGGCAACGGCAGAAGTCGTAGGGAAGCAAAAGTGGAGCTGCCGGGGACCAGCAAGGTCCAAGAGGACTCAACCCATGGGGCAGTCCTGGGGGGACCTTCAGCAAGGCAGAGAGTTCACAGAAGAAAAGGCAGCCCCCACTGGATGAGGAGCCAGGAGTCGCATAGGAGCCCACAATGGCACAACTGGCGAAGTGAAGTGTTCCACGCTGCAGGAGAAGCACGCAGAGGGCTGTGAGTCACAAGGGAGAGTGCAGGTGGCTGGGCCTACATGGAGTCTGAAGATCCCTTGGAGGAGATGCCAACAAGCCTTGGTAGCTGCAAGAGAAGCAGTGCAAGGGGGGGAGGGGGAGGTACTGTCCTGCGTAGGAAGGCAAGGGCTTACTTCCACCAAAGTGGGACAGCTGGTAGAGAGGATCAAGGGGACCAGACCACCATCCGTGATGCAGGATGCAGAATCCACGCAGCTCAGGATGAGAGGAGGTCAATGCAGCCGGTCATCGTTGTAGTTGGTGCCTGCGGATGCAGGTGGGTGACTCCTTAACTCCAAGGGAGCTTCCTTCTTCCTTCTCTTGCAGGCTAAAGACGTGCTGCCATCAGAGGATGCATAACCAAAGAAATGTTGCAGAAGCTGTAAGGAGCCGTGGAAACAATGCTGCAAGCAGAGACTTTGTTGTGGATGCAGATTGTTGGTTCCTGGAGGGTCCAGTCGCAGTTCCAGTGTCCAGAAGTCGAAGTAGAGGATGCAGAGGAGTCCTGTTGGAATCTTGCAAGCCGAATCTGAGGACCCACCCCAGAGGAAGACCCTAAATAGCTCTGAAAGGGGGATTGATCACCTAGCCAGGTGACCACCTATTAGGAGGGGGCTCTGACATCACCTGCCTGATCTGGCAACTCATATGCTGCCAGAGGCCTCTGCCCACCTTGGATTCAAGAAGGCAGAATCAAGGGACCCTCTGAGGGAGCTATGGACAACACCCCTGGGGTGGTGATGGACAGGGGAGTGGTCTCTCCATTGTCCAGTTTCGTGCCAGAGCAGGGCCTGGGATCCCTGAACCGGTGTAGGCTGGTTTATGCAGAGGGCACCAAATGTGCCCTTCAAAGCATACCAGTGGCTTGGGGAGGTTACCCCTCCCAAGCCATGTAACACCTATTTCCAAAAGGAGAGGGTGTTAACCCCCCCTCCCCACACCCTCCCCCCCTCCCATGGAAATCCTTTGTTCTGCCTTCCTGGACTTGAGCTGTTCAAGCAGCAAGAGGGGAGAAACCTGTCTGAGGGGTGCCAGCAGATTGGGCTGCCTGGAAAACCCCAGAAGGCAGGTAGGAGCAATGCTGAGGGTCCACTATGGAGCCCCCAGAGTACGTTCAATCATACTCGCAATACTGGCAACAGTATTGGGGTATGATTCCGGCATGTTTGATACCAAACGTGCCTAGGTTCGAAGTTACCATTGAGCAGATGGACATAGGTAGTGACATATGTCCAGTACACGCGAAAAATGGCATCCTCGCACTCACATAGTCCATGAAAATGGAGCTGGAATCCGTGGGAGCACCTCTGCTCATGCGGCAGTGCCCACACACTCAGGTCATTGCACCCTGCTCTCTGGGCTAGGAGGGCCTACCATAGGGGTAACTTACAGGGACCTGGTGCAGTGACCTGTAGTGAAAAGAGTGCATGCACCTTTTCACGCACGCTGCAATGACAGGCCTACATATACACTTTGCATGGGCTCCCCATGGGTAGCATAATACATGCTGCAGCCCATGGGGATCCCCTGGATGCCCTGGGTACCATATAATAGGGACTTACATGGGGGGGGGACCAGTATGCCAAATGTGGGGTGGTTGTGGTTCAAGTAACCAAGTTTAAAGGAAGAGACCTTAATCACTGGGGTCCTGGTTATCAGGATCCCAGCGAACACAGTCAAACACATTGACAACAGGCAGAAAATGGAATAACAATGCCAAGAAAAAAGGGTAGTTTCCTATACCACACTCCCACCCCACCCCAAACAAAGGACAATAAGGCTAACCTTGCCTAGATGAGTCTACATTGTTTAAATGGAAATATCTGGAGAGTCCATCTGCATTGCAGTGATTACTCCCAGGTAAATGTTCCACTGCAAAGTCTATTTCCTGTAGGGATATGGACCACCTGAAAAGTTTGGGATTTTCGCCTTTTATCCGTTTTAACCATAGAAGGGGCTTGTGGTCTGTTTGAACAAGGAATTGAGTGCCAAACAAGTATGGCCTCAGCTTCTTCAAAGCCCAAACCACAGCAAAGGCCTCCCTTTCTATGGCCGACCATCGGTTATAAAAGCTACAGGTTGGCCCTGGCCCTCTGTGTTAAGCTATGACCAAACTGCCCCAACCCCTACCTCAGAATCATCTGTTCGAACTATGAACTGCTTGGAGTAGTTAGGGCTTATTAAAATAAGTGCAGAGCACATGGCCTGTTTGAGATCTTCACAAGCTTTTTGACAGCTAGCTGTCGATAAATCTTTCTTGGGCATTCTCTTCGAGGCGAGGTCATTAAGAGGGGCAGCAATGAAGCCATAGTTCTTAATGAACCTCCTGTAACACCCGGTGAGGCCTAAAAAGGCTCTCACCTGAGTATGAGTGGTAGGCGAAGTCCATCCAAAATGGTTTGGATCTTCCACTGCAGTGGTTGAATCTTGCCTCCACCTTCCAGGTCGCCCAGATATACAACCTTCCCCTGCCCTATCTGGCACTTAGAAGCCTTGATAGTGAGGCCTGCTTTCTGCAGAGCCTCCATAACATTCCAAAGGTAGACTAGGTGATCCTCCCAGGTGGAGCTGAAGACAGCTATATCATCCAGATAAGCTGCACTATAGGCTTCCAATCCTTGGAGGACTATATTCACCGGCCTCTGAAATGTGGAAGGGGAATTTTTCAATCCAAAGGGCATCACTTTAAAGTGATAATGCCCTCCAATGGTTGAAAATGCTGTCTTGGGTTTGACATCATTTGATAACTTGATGTGCTAATATCCAGCAGTCAGAGCAAATGGGCTCAGATACTTGGCAGATGCCAGTGTATCTATTAGCTCATCTGCTCTAGGGATAGGACGGGCATCTGTCTTTGTGACAGTGTTGAGACCTCTATAGTCAACACAAAACCTAATTTCTCTCTTCCCATTCTGGGAGTGAGGTTTTTGGGACCAGGGGCACTGGGCTAGCCCAGGGGCTGTCTGAGTGCTCAATTACTCCTAGGTCCAGCATCTTTTGCATTTCTGCTTTGATGCAGTTTCTAACATGGTCAGGTTGCCTATAGATTTTACATTTTATGGGCAAACTGTCCCCTAGATCAATGGTGTGTTCACACAATAAGGTTTGTCCAGGTGTTAGAGAGAACAGTTCTGAGATGTGCCCGAGGAGGTTCCTGCAGTCTTCTCTCTGTGACCCAGAGAAGCAGTCAGCAAGGACTACCCCATTAACTGAGCCGTCAAGCGCAGTGTTGGAGAAGAGGTCAGGGGGGAGGGTCACTTTCCTCTTCCTGCCCATCATCAGTGGCCAAGAGCAGGGTCATATCAGCCCTGTCATAGTAGAGCTTCAGGAGGTTCACATGAAGCACCCTGAGGGGGCTTCTGGGAGTGCCTGGGTCTACCAGGTAGGTGACCTCACCCTTCTTTTCTTGGGGTAACCATGCCAAGAAAGAAGGTACTTTCCTACAGGGAGATCAGCCTTTTCTTAGGCCAATCTTCCCACAGGGGGGGTGGGGGAAGGGGGATGTTTGGAAAACTACTAGACACCAGGGAGTACATTTCTGTGAGAGTGAACTGGCATTTGGACAGCAGTGTGCATGCATTAGCATTTGGCTGGCGGTGTGTGGCTTATGGCTGGTGATGAGTGGCTGCCATTTGGATGGTGATGAGTATGAACTGGTATTTGTGCTCCCCTCGGGATGTGGATTTGAAGTCTGTGGTCTGCCTCACAAGTCAGACTTCATAGTATTTTATTATGTTAACTGTTTTGTTTCTTTACATCATTTACATTTTTTATTTCATTTTTTTTAACCTCTTTATTGTAGTGCAAGGCTTTTGATTTTCCTGGTGGCAACTCCAGCTTGAGGTTTCGGCAGTGGTAGGTCTGCAGTTTGTGTAGTTGCATGCATTTGGTGAGGAAACTTTCTTGTAATGTTTACTTCAAATGAGTATCATTGCCCTGCTTGAATGTTTTTTTAAAGGCTGTAATAACTACAGAATATTTAGCTAATGATTTTGATATTCAAATTCACGTTTGGTATTGGGCACAACCTGTATTGTGTTATCTTATGTGTAGTTTTTTTTTTCCCCTTTATAGTGAAATTACCTTGGTGCTTACTGTGTCTGAGCTGAGTAGGGGCAGTTGATCCTCAGCTTAACTGTCTGTGGCAAGTAAGAGGTATCTTGTTAGAGTATAAACTTCATTGTGTGGATTGAATTGATAGCTTTTTTTTCGAGATCATTGTATGTCAATAGCTATATTTACTGTCTTATACAGCCGAGTTTGTTAAGTTCTAATTTGACATAGTGTTGGTTATTGTTGTCTTGTCTGATGCGTTAGTTTCATAAGTAAGCATTATGGCTGTCTGCAAGCTGACCACCCAGCAAGGTGTAGGTTTGCTTTTTGAATCTGCCTCTGAACAGGAGACAGCCTCTGCATCTGAGGCAGAAGACCAAATTGAAGATTATGGCAGTAAATTGTCTGTTCAAGAGCAGTTATCTGTTGATAAATCCACTATTAGTACTGTTGAAGTGCCTCTTTTAGAGGAGGTCAGTGATACACCAGTAATGCAGCAAGAGAAAGTTGGATTCCAGCCAGGAGCAAGGAGAGCTGAACCCTGGGTTGCCCCTAACATGGTGCAGGCTGTTTTGCCCGCATGTAGTGGTGTTTCATGGTGTAGAGTCAATAGAGAACTTCTTGCCTATCGATTTCTTCCAGCTGTTTACTGATTAAGTTTTTGGATGATACTGTTGATCTCGGAGGGACAACAGTCTCACACTTAAGACCCACTCCGGAGCTACCTGGTGGATTCCCTCAAATCTTCATAAGATTAAGCAGCTCTGGGGTTCAATTTCCTGATGGGACTGATAAGGGCTGATAAGGAAGGCATCACAGTCTTTATATTGGTCTACTAGTCCCTTGTTGGCAACTGCTATATTTCCAGCAACTATGAGTCGAGATCAGCATTTGCTTCTACAGCGGTTGCTGCATTATACGATAATGTTATAGCACTGCCACAAGATCACCCCAATTGTGACCATCTCTTTAAGATTCGGCCTGTCCTTGACTATATAGTAGATAATTTCTCCGAGATATATCTTTTCTTAGAACATACATTTGTGGCTGAGTGTCTGGTCTTGTTCAAAGGCGGTTTGATTTTCGGAAAATACATTCCTAGCAAGAGAGCATGTTATGGTATTAGGCTGTGTATGCTGTTAGAAAGTGCCACTGGATATGCATATAATTTCAGGGTGTACACTGGTAGGGATTCTTCAGTTGACCACCCCCTGGTTGTCCTTCCACTTTTGGAGTCAGTGAGAAAAATGTGTGGGAACTCAGTAGAGCACTTTTTCACAAAGGTCTACATTTATATGTGGACAACTTCTACATAGGTGTGCAATTATTTAAAGAATTGTTCAAAGTGGGCACTGTGGAACGTGGCACAATCCGCTCTAAGTGTAAAGATTACCTTAAAGAGCTTGTGTGTAAGAAACTTCAGAGGGGATAAGGCTGTGCACTGCATGGTAATAAACTACTTGCATTGAACTTTTCAGACAGAAGAGATGTGCACATGCTCACAACTATTCATGATGAAAGTACTGCATATGTGACTGTTTGGAGGCAGGTTGCAGAAGTGTGCAAACCAGTATAAATTCTAGACTACAATAAGCACACAGGAAGTTTAGATAGAGTAGATCAAAGACTGGAGCCCTATAATTTTGTTCGAAAGTCCTATATCTGGTACAAGAAGTGAGCTGTCTATTTAATTTAGCATTCTTCAATGCTTATGTTATTTTCAAAGATCATTCTCCAGAATCCAAGATGAGTTCTGAACAGTTTCAGCAGTCTGTAATAGGCAGCCTTGTTTTAGTTGAGCAGGCAAGTGTTACTCAAGCTGAAGTGGTGGAGGATGTGGCTAGATTGAAAGATCTCCACTTTCCTGAATATATTCCTCTGACACCCCAAAAAAAGACTTTCCTTGTTGGAGATGCAGAGTGTTTTTGAAGAGGCGAACGAAACGAGAGTCTGATGTACTGCCCCAAGCATCCTTCTAATCCTGGCCCACGTGTGCCCATTTTACCATACACAACTCAAGAATTGGGAGCAACCATGACAGTAAAAGGGAACAGGTGGTCTGTATTGATGTAGATTTTATGTTTAGATACCTAGCTGGCAGTAGTTTGATGCGCTCATTTATACCTGTTGCGTATGCAGTCATAGTTGGTATATAATCTTCTACTAATAGGTTGGTTCCTTCTATTTGAAATTTTTTTTTTGCTTTTTAGCTGGATGATTTTTTTTTTTTCATTACTGTGCTTTGTATGTTTAATCTGTTAGTTGTGGGAGCGTTTTAGAAATAAAAGTCGTGTGGAGATTCATGGTGATGTCCGAGTGGCGTTTGGCTGGTGGGGTCTGTGGACTGGCATTTGGCTGTCAGTATGTGTGGTGATCAGCAGCAAGTCACTACACTCCAACTGACTGCCGCTGGTCACTACACACACACACACACTGGCAGCCAATCGCCAATCCACACACACAGCCAGCCAAATGCCAGTCCACACACACTGCCAGGCGGTGTGATTACTTTGTCAGCCCAGTGGGCATATGGAAGTGATGGGCCCTTGAATGGCACAGTTTTGATATGAGTGTTGTAATGTGCTGGGACCACGGCTGGTAGTGTGAATGGATTTGTGTGCCTGACACATCTAAGGTGTGTGAATGGCATGTAAAGGGGTTGGTGCCTTGTTGTGGCTTTACAGCTCATACGTTGCGAGTCACTGGTACAGTCTTACTAACTTTAAATGTCCTTACTAACAGTGATTTCTACATTTTACTTTTTGGTGAACTTTTATTTTGAACTTTATACTCACCCTCATGCCAAATGGTGGTGCAATAATATTTGTCTTTTCTGTCTTTTTCCTGCTAGAGTGTACATTGGCTCCGGGAAAATCTACCAACTCCAGATAATTTTGTAAACTAGACAATAGAGGGACTCCAGGGTGGTGTGTCTCACATGTAGGGCACACAGCTCCAATACCCAGAAGCCCTTGCAATCCATAAACACACTTTAAAAGCAACACCTATTCTTCATATTTCTGTGACTCAAAGTACTGGAATCTGCAGGGAGCCACATGTTTCCTGCTGCAGAATTCCCACATGACTCCAGATAAAAATGCTACCTCACATCTGTGTGGGTGAACCTAGTGTCTGCATATACGTGGGGTTAAAGACGTAATGTGGCAATATCATGAAAAGGGGTAGCTGCCGTTTCTGGGGCCTGGTCTCGGCAGGTACCCAAGGAAACCTACCAAACCCAGACATTCCTGAAAACTAGAAACCCAGGGGAGTACAGGGTGGTGTGCCATTCGTGAATCCCACAAAATGTTCTTCGCCACAATGCCCTGCAAACCTCAAAATGTGCATAAAATCGCACATTTTCCTTGCACTACTGTGACGTATTCTTCCAGCATCAGAAGGAGTCCACAAAATTCCTACCACCAAGTGTTTCCCCACTTATCCCAATAAAAATACTTCCCCACTTGTGAGGCTGGGGCTAGTGCCTGCGACAAGAACAGATCAAACGAAGGACAATGTGAGTCCACGCACATGGATACGCCTTTAACCTTGGTTTGATATGTTTCTGTCATGGGCACTAGTCCCATCAACACAACTGAGGTACAATTTTTATCAGAAGACTTGGTGGAATGGTAGATAGGAAATTTGTTGCTCCCTCCAGATTCTAGAACTTTCCATTGCGGAAATGTGTGCTCTTTAATCAAAGTTTGAGGTTTGCAAGAGCTTCGGGGTAAGAAAACATGGTTAGAGACACGTTAGTCACCCCATACTGAATTCTCCCTGGTTTAAAAAAAAATAAAGAAATTGCAGGTTTGCTATGTTTTCCTAGGTATTGGCTAAGTTAGGGCCTAAAACCCACAGCCAACCACTTTGCAAAAAACTAAAGGGTCAATTTGCAGTGAAAAAATCTGATGTCCTTGTTGCATTTTGGCACATTTCCTGTTGTGGCCACTGGCCCCAACCCACACAAATGAGGGACCATTTTTATATCAGGAGACTTTGGGCGATGGTAGGAAATGTGTTGCTCCCTGTAGATTCCAGAACTTTCCATCACAGCAATGTGAGGAAAATATTTTCTTAATCAACGTTTAAGGTTTGCAAGAGTTTCTAGGCAAGAAAACGTGGTGACAGCCAAGCACATCATGTCACCCTGGATCTCCACAAGTGTCAAGTTTTCGAAAATGTGCAGGTTTGCTAGGTTTCCATAGATGCTAACGGAGCTGGGCCCAAAATCCACAGAGAGTCACAATGCAAAAAAAGGGTCTGTTTTCAGTGGAAAAACGGCATGTGTCCATTTTATGTTTTTGGGTCTTTCCTGTTGTGGGCACATGCCCTACCCACTCAAGTGAGCTACCAATTTTATCATGAGATGTGGGAGAATGCTGGGTGGTAGGAAATGTAAGTCTCCCCAGAGATTCCAGATGTTTTCCTCACAGAAACGTGAGGAAAATGTGCTTACTTGTTCAAACATTGAGGTCTGCAAGGGCTTCTGAGCAGAAAAACCTGGTGGGAGCCAAACAAGTCACCCCATCTTGGGTTCCTCTAGGTATCTACTTTAAAAAGAAAAAGAAAAAAGCACAGGTTTGCTAGGTTTCCCTAGGTGTCGGCTGAGCTAGGGCCCACAATCCACAGCTACCTCCATTGGGAGGGGTGGGGGTGGCGAGGAGGGCGGGGAGGGGCAAGTCAGTTTTCAATTGAAAAAATTTGATGTGTCCATGGTGCATTTTGGGTCCTTTCCTCTAGAAGGCACTAAGCCTACCCACACACGTCAGGTACCATTTTTATTGGCAGCCATGTGGGAATATAAAATAGTAGAACGTCTGCTATTACCAATAGTATTTCTCTGCATTCACACCTTCCAATTGTAAGCAAGTGTGTAAGAAATAAGGTACCTTTGGAATCCCTAGGATGTTGGGGGAAGAAAAAAAAACAGGTCGCAAATTTGGCAAGGAGACTGTTAGAAATGGGGTCTCTAGTAGGCAGTCGATTTGCACCATATCCAAGTAGGGACCCTCACTCTAGTAATGATAAAGGAGATACGCAGCTTAGATAACCCCTGCTCACCCCCTTGGTAGCTTGGCACGAGCAGTCAGGCTTATCTCAGAAGCAATGTGTAAAGCATTTGCACATAAAACACAGTAAAAGAGTGAAAACACTACAAAAGGACACCACACCAGTTTTATAAAAATAGCCATTATTTATCTGTGTAAAACAAGACCAAAACAAGAAAACTCCAACATACAATAATAAAGATATGAATTTTGCAAGAATTACTTAAAAATACAGTTCCTTGAAGTCAATAGCTCGGTCTTGGATGACATGGAGCACAGCTACCTGTGGCCTTGTCAGGTCACGGTGCAGGTAACGGCGTCATTGACGACATCACAGTGTTTTTTCTTCTGTTGAAACACAAAACACACAGTTCCAAGTGCTGTAGGCAGAAGAAGCTGAAGTCTTTGATATTCCTGAGACTTTCAAGCAGGGTACATAGCAAAGAACAGTCTTTGCCCTCTTTAAGGCAGAAGCAGCAACTCCAAGCCAACCCGGCAAAGCACACACAGCAAAGAGGCAGTACTCCTCTGCCAGCTCTTCTCCTTGGCAGAGGTTCCTCTTGATTCCAGAAAGATTCTAAAAGTCTGGGGTTTTGGGTCCACTACGTATACCCTTTTCAACCTTTGAAGTAGGCAAACTTCAAAGGAAAGTCTCTGTTATTGACAAGATACTGCATTGCCCATGCCGGGCCCCAGACACACACAAGGGGGTCGGAGACTGCATTGTGCGAGGGCAGGCACAGCCCTTTCAGGTGTAAGTGCCAGTCCTCTCTCCACTCTAGCCCAGATGGCCCATCAGGATATGCAGGCTACAACCCAGCTCCCTTTGTGTTTATTCCCAGATTTAGGTACTTTCCTCCGGTCAGGCACAGTCCAGCCCTCCATGTAGAAGTTAGGTCTTCCTTCTCTTCCAGGTCAAGCAGCATATTGACTTTGCTTGATTCGCAGACATGGGCCAAGCCTTTAGGGAGTATGGTTACCACAAAGAGATTACAACTCTTATACCCTGTCTTCCTTTCTACATAGTTGTACAAGCTTACCCAGTGTCCGGGTGACCGAGGTGAAACCATGGCTGGCAGGGTGGTGGGGTGCACTCATTCTCTGCTGATAGGCAAGTCGAACTGTCAGAACCCATTAGAAGATCTGCACATTTTTAAAATCAATTCCAGCTCTTGCTGGCCAAATTTGCTGAATCCCTCCCCTTCACTGAAGTAGGTTCAGCTGACCCAGGCATTATGTACAATGGCCTCCATTATGCAGTGATTTCATCCGGATAAATTACAACAACACGGGAAGCATGGAGAAGGGGGTCACGATAGCGTGGAAACTTGTACTAAGACAAAGCTTAAAAGAAGTGGCAACCTCCACCACCCAACAGGCACACCAATTTCGAAAAGGGGGACAAGTCAGTATGTAAGTGTAGGCTAGAATGTCCCAGATAGATAATTCCAGTCCAGTACAAGAAGTCCATTTTGTACAGCATACCAGTGTGTTGTTCAAAGGACGCCTGAACTCACCAATCTAGTCTTACACTTCCAAACCAAAACATAGACACACACACACACCCAAACACAACACACATCCTTCGTTAATGACCCAGAGATGGTACGTACATACACAACACACAACATATATCCTTCATTTATGATCCAGATGTTAAAAAGCCAGGGACCCCACATATAGTGACTAAACAGAACTGTCCAAGTGGAAAGCAGATATGCTGCTTCCTCAACAGGGTATTGGTAAAAAACATATTTAACCCTGGAATATCAGATCTCTGTCAGCAACCACAGCCTGGGTTGAGAGGGTAGCAGCCATTCTCCCTCAAACGTGTGTATGTGCACTTTGGGTGTCCTCCTAGTAGCAGAGTCCATTACAGTAAAGAAGCACCTCCAGTGGGATTGCAAGAAGAAAATGCACAGAACTGTAAAGAATAGTTCAAGGGCAGGACAGCACAGCTTAATCATAGACACTCAGAAGACTTATCTCAACAGTCGGTAATGGTGGTTTCAGACTGAAATAGACTTGCTCCTCTGGCACCACAAAGTAGCTGACATCATGGCTACTTGGGAGAGTTAGCTTATCCTCTTGATTGCCTGTCACCACGGGACCACCCTAACCCAAGCACGTCTGCAACATTCTCACATGAAGCACAGCACTGTGCACAGGAAGATGCACCAAGCCTTGGAGCCTAGCAGCGATGATACTTCCCCGACATCCAGATCAGGAGCTGTCCAGTTTTGTCTGTATTTGACCACTATGAATAGGCTGCCCTCTGAAGAGAACACTTCTGCAGATTTTTTGTCCTGAAGCACTACTATGTAACAGATAAACTGAAGCTGACAGGAATTAGTGGTGATTTTTTTGTAATTGAGGTCTAGTTCAAATTAATTAGGACTTCTCTGGTAGGCAGAAGATTTTGCAGGACTTTCGGTTAAGATGAGGCTATCTAACCTTAAAAAAAATTCTATGTTACCTTAGGATTTGTATTTTACTAATTGCCATATGGAGGTGTACCATTTCTCTTCAGATGCGGGAAGATGGAAGTGCTCATCTGTGGTCACCTATGTAATTCTTGGTCATAATGTTGGAGATCCTATGAGTTAGGTTACTCTTCAGTACCGTATGACTTTGCAAGCAATTTGGGATTCATTTTTCGTAAGAAGAACTCTTTTGAGCTCTACATTGATAAAATTGTGCCCACGTTTTTCTTTTTATCCAAAGTTTTCAGAAAGGTTCATCTTCGTCAACCTTCTATGCCTGGGAAAACAGTGATCGATCGAGGCCACTATTTTGTTGCACTTAAAATAGTGAAACTATACTCTGCATGGAGTTCCACTTATACTGCTAAGATACTGAGAGTACAAAAAGCAGCTGTACTGCATGTTAGTTCTTAGCAAACGACCTTGCATTTCTGCCCACTTGACGGCACTTTACTGTCTGCATCTTTGCCCTTTGTCAGCATAATGTATTCTCCCCAATATAGCAATACACATGGAAAATAGTCGATGGGCAGAATTAATAAACTGCAAGATGTTTAGTTTAGAGAATTTGTAACCTACACAAAAGATAACAAAGGTCATGTGTTTCTTTATTACTGGAGAAAACTGATGAAGTGCGTGTACTCTGAATTTTTTTTGCCCAATATAGTGGGTGGAAATGTTGAGGTTCTATGAGGTAAAAGTGTTTTTTTTGTTTCCTTTATCCTCATGAGGAAGTAAATACTCCTGATGTGTTGGAAATTTTCTTATCACATTCTTTTGAGAATAGTACTGCAACTTCCAGACTAGCTATTGAAGGAGATGCTTCCTGGCTTGCGATGAGCATGTGGTTTCGACAACTCAATCTGTGCGTGTCCATTTGCAACAATACTGAGCCGTCTTTTGGAATACTCTGGAAGATGTGGTGGTAGCCTTCTCCCACTGATGTGCGCAAATCTAGGGGCAGACTCAGGACGACAGTGGCAGCCCTGCTAGGGATGGGTTTAATCAGTCACCAGTGCAACTGGTTTCTCTCACTCAGTTTAACTGCTTTTCCTTTGATGCTGCTTGATTGGTCCTCTTGTTTCTTACAGTAAGGTATACTATCATGATGTTGGCGTTTGTTTCTCCCAAAGGACTTCAGGCGAATCCTTGGCAAATGCCCTATACTTTTCCAAGCTAAGTGTTTTGAATGTTTTTGCATCTTCTGTTTTAATAGCTAGTCATCTGCTTGAGGAACAGTGAAGACCTTAAAAATTGGGAGAGCTATAATCCGTGGCTAAACACTGGGATTGAGGCAATTTAGGTCATCATACAAAGTCATATGTAGCTCCAGACCATTGCAATATTAATGTCCCCCCAAAAACCCCTGTATCAACAACACTGACAATATAGTATGTAGTAATCATCCCTCTTTTAGGATCTTGAGGAAGTCCTCTCTCCGACTTCTCAGGATAAGTTCCGTAAATTTCTCTAATAAATCCCACATTGCTATATCTTATTGGTCCCAGAAGGCATATGAAGTGGACGCTCACAGACATGTGCCTGCATCATGCAGACCGTTTTTCCTATATTATCAATACATCGACTTATTTCAAAGCACAGATTCAGAATCTCCTCAGGGTAAGTTCTTTCTAATAGAAATAGCTTCTTCTCTTGCTTCTTTTCATGGGATTCACCTAAGCTATATCAAGACGGGTTTCTATAGTTGTCTGGAGTTTGTCTGGCACCAGAGGATGTATAGACCTCCCTAGCAGTCTGGGTTGAGGACCACAGATATTAGTGAAGTTCCTTTTGAGGTACTACCATACTAATGTTCAACTTCCTTGCAAATCTATTTCTGACCTCATGGGCTGCCACAATATTGTGGAGAATGAACAGAACCCATAAGGAGCAGACCAAATGAGTACTGAGACCTTAAGCTGCCAATATCTAGAGTCACAGTGCACAGAGGAGAACAAAACATTCTGGAATGTATTTGATGTTTGGTCCTGTGCAGTGTTCAATTACACCCTTCATCAATCTCTTTGACACCGACATTGCAGTCAGTTGAGGGCAGACAAGCCACATGCAATTGCAGACTATCTGTTCAGAAAATGTTAACTTCTCTTTCAAACGGAGATGCCGAGGGACAGGTGAAAGCAGCAACACAACTTTCTGGGTGAGGTGACTGAAGCTCAGAATTGCACATACCTTCTGACAGCACTCAACACGCATGTCTACTAACTGAGCAATATCTCTTCACTCCATCTATGGAATATCTTCTCTTCTCTTTTTCAGGCTGGGCTAGGGAGTCAAGAGCCAACTGACTGATGGTGTCAATGTGTATGGATGCGTATCATGAAAGCTTCTATGGTTTGAGATTCTACACTCTTTTTATCACCACAGACTATATGGAGTCTTACATTAGCCATCTGAAGTTCTTAAGGACAGGACCCAAAGGACTGTAAGCTTCATGAAGCCACAGGCTGTCATGAATGAATATGAAATCCCCCCACTCAGGCTAGAGAGATAGAGTAAAGTAGGATGTGTCACAAGATAACAGATGTAGCAACACTCAACTAGTAAGGAATTTCCCATCTAAGCATGCAGCAAGAGTGCATGGAATGAGATCTGTTCACTGGATGGGAACTAAACTTGTGTTCCAAATAATTCCAGGCTATTGGTACCCATAATGCAAACTGCATTCCAAGAACTTGCAAGCGCTCATCTTTGAAGAGGATACCAATGCTCCAAAATGCACAAAAAAAAAAAAGATAAAGAAAAGTCTGTTTACAGCCCTGCTTATGTTCCACCTAGGAACTGTTTTACTAAGTTAGCTTGCCCTTTTTAGGCAATTTATTTATTGGTATGCATCTGCAAATGATGAGCACGCTCTCATACAGGTTAAAATGGGCTATCCCACTAGCAGAAAGAAAAGTGTAACAGAACCCTAGAAGATGATATGAGGCGTATAGATAGGCCCTGAGGTCCTAATCTGTCATTACCCATTTTCACTGTCCAACTCAGGGTGAAGAATGAAGTATGCAACACTGTTACTATGCTGCTTTTCACACTGCAATTATTGTACATACACTTTGTGAAATTATCTGTACTTTTTTTTTTTTACAGCAACCACTTTTTCCATTTTCATGCACGTATTACGTATGTAATAATATAAAAATGTACAACAATATCAATAAATATAAATGTGATACAGTGAACAAATAGAAAACTGCATGTACCTGGCCCATGATCTTGTCCACTGTCACCAGATAGTAATTCTGAAAGCAAGAAAAGCAACATTAGTTTCTGACTTTTAAAGACTTAACGTATACCTATTTAGTATCACCAGTGCTACAGTAATGTATTTTCTTTTACTTGAGGCAATTAATTTTGTCTGAGAATACCAAATTCAGGAATTAAATTAGTACTTACAGTCACTGTCTGTGTAGCACCTGACCATCAATCTGGGCTGCTGTACACCTTGTGGGACAAAGACAATGATGAAATGGTGCAGCACGGCTGGACCCTGCTGCATATTTTTAAAAGGGGGTTGCAGCACTGGCTCACTTGTTTGTACAGCATCTACTTTTATTGTGAATGGGTGCACATACATCCTGAAAAAGTGCACATTGTTACTGATGCCACCAGCTGGCCCATGTTCACAGTGAGCATAGGAGACAGTCCTCTTAGTTTGCTGCACAGAAAGTAATGGGAATAGTGGAGATGGGGCGGTGTGCATTGCCAAGTCACAGATAGTGCGGTCTGTCTCAATACCATGCAGTAATGGCAAATTCCCTAGTACTGTTAGGGCCTATCAAGCAATTCCTTTACTTGGAGGCCTGACACTAAGCTAAACACTCGCTCGTTGTCTTCTCTTCACAAAGATTCATGTTATTGCAGATTTCTGTTTGAAGATACTTGAGGTTGATAATGAAACCTAGCCAAAGACAAGTAAAGGGTAATCAAGTAATACGAAAGGTTGCTGTGTTGTGGGAGCAAGAGGTTACTTCAGTGTAGGATTCAAGGTCCAAGTCCCCGACTTTTGGGTGTTCTAACAATTGGTTATAGTACAGCACAGGCCGTAAAACCACTTTTAGTCTTAAAAGATGAATACACAGGTGTGGAATTCCTATCACCCAGGACATATTGTTTGGGGCAAATACAAGCTTTCATGACCAGTAGGCCTAACACACTGCAGCCCAAACGATTTGGCTGCCAAGATAGAACCCCACATGTATAAGAAAAAAAAATAAGTAACTATAACTCGAGCCCTCACCATGCAGTTTTCTCAACAATAACTATATTGCAAATGTTACACTGATGATATCAATGATGATATAGATGATGTCATGAGTGATGTAAAATCTGGGGTAATTAGCAGTACATGGAGAGGGCGCGAGTTATAGTTACTTGAACTAACTAACTATAACAGCTGAATTTCTAAGGTTGTGTTCGTGTAAATTCAGACCCTAAGTCCCTGTAACCTTATTTTTGTTTCAGTGATTTCCTATGTTTTTTTTAATGCTACTTCTGAACTATAACACCCCTGTAACATTTGTTTTTTTCTGGGAATTTCAATTTTTTTTTATGTTAAGTAATATTCAATTATTTTACGTTAATCCAACCTCAGCCAGACCCTGCAGGCCAACCCCGGTAGGCTTCTGTTAGAAATGGGATTCCTGGTTGGCTAGGGTATGTACCTCAGCCAGGCAGGGTCCGCCACTCTAGTCAGGGCCAGGTAGTTAGAGACCCAAGATAACCCCTGCTCATCCCCTTGATAGCTTGGCACGAACAGTCAGTCTTATCCCAGAGGCAATGTGTAAAGCGTTTGCACGCACACAACAAACGTGACACAATAAAAACACCAAAAGGAGACACAAGTTATATAAAAATGCACTGTATTGCATAAAGCATCATTAGACCAAACACAACATGTATAGGTAATACCCAGCTACACAAGCAGTTGCCAGAACATCACCCAGGTTACTAGTACTCTACGAAAGCTAGAACTAGCCAGGTAAACATATAGGTTACTGGTATTCTGCAACACAAGCAGTAGTAAGGCTGTCATTACCACCTAAAAGGCACATGTCAGAATAAACATAGTATCAGAAATGCCAAGACATCATCATGAATTAGGGTGACCAGACGTCCCGGATTTCCCCAGACAGTCCCGGTTTTTAGAGAGCTGTCCCAGTGTCCCGACGCTTCTCTTAATTTTAAATAAATGTCCCGGTTTTGGGGACAAAGGTCAGATTTGCTAAGGAAGCATAAGTTAAAGGTATGCTCTCCTTTAACAGAGGCCTACAAAGTATGAAATAATTAAAGTAATTTATCTGTTACTGTCAGGCAACACAGTCCCCTGCCTGCTCCCAGCAGGGGATGGAGTGGGGAGCAGAGAGAGGTGGGTGGGGGCAGTTGGGGGGTACAGGGTGGGAGGTCAAGCCATAACTAATTTTGTATATATGTAGTCTTGTAAACGTGTGCGTGTGTGTGTGTATATATATATATATATATGCAAAAAAGAGAATAGAGAACTCTGGGTAGTTCCCAAGTTTAGGTGGAGAGCAGCTCTAGTAAGGAGCACCCTGCAACACCAGCGACACTCTAGATTTGCTCACCTCAAATGTCTGTTTATCTAGCAAAGTTTTTAAGCATTGGATCAGCACAGTGCTATCCACGCCGAGCTAGATAGACTTTGCTGTACAAATGGCAAAAGACTTTGTCACTATCTAGCTCGGCGTGGATAGCACTGTGCTGATCCAATGCTTAAAAACTTTGCTAGATAAACAGACATTTGAGGTGAGCAAATCTAGAGTGTTGCTGGTGTTGCAGGGTGCTCCTTACTAGAGCTGCTCTCCACCTAAACTTGGGAACTACCCAGTGTTCTCTATTCTCTTTTTTGCATAATCTATGCGGCACTCTAACCCTGAAAGGGATTTGTTTTGATATATATATATATATATATACACACACACACTTGTAAATGCACACACTCACAAAGTTACGCAAAAAAACCAGGAGAGGCCAGAAATAAAAGTGAGAGTAAAGTCTTTAGTCCTTCTTTTATGTCTTACCTGTCCCGGTTTTTGATGCTCAAAATCTGGTCAACCTATTATTAATGCACATAAAATGAAACCTTCCCAACTGGCACACGTCGGGCACCAGAAATGCACGCTACCCTTATCACATTATCATGAATATCAAGGCATAATCATGGATGCAAACATAAGAAGAAGCTACAACTCCAAACTTCATAGCACCAACATTTCCCTCCCAATACAAATCATACATGCCTTTAGACTATGCTGGCTACTCCCAACATGGCAGGTAGGACACATAAACAGGACATGGAGGATGTAACATACACAATGGGGGAAGAAATATCATGGGACAGGGCAAGTATGGCAAGAATCACCAACAAACTCTCCTTATATGAGGTCCCAGAGCTCCTGCGCTTATTTTACAGGTTATATGGTAATAGTACCCAATCCACTGTGATGGATACCAGGGCTCCTGCACTCCTATTAGAGGATATAAGGTATGATATTCCACCTCAGCTTTGGTAGGAGCTCCCGTGCACCTACTCCAATGCCTGCGGTGACCAAAGGAGGCTCGGCAGGGATGGGACTGCTGTTGAGGGTTTCTCCTCCCCCCCTGCGAGCCAGGCTTGTAAAGCTCCTCCATTCAGGTAAAACCAAGCTGGGCTGCAGGGAGGAAAGCCCACACACCTTCCTTCTCGGAGGGAAGATCTCTTCTGATCTCCCTGCTTGGAAGACTATGACAAGGTTGCTGGGGCTACTGCAGGCTCCCCCACTAGAGGTGACACGATATTCTCCAGCCCTAGCGCTCAAGCCGGACCTGGCAGGATCTTGGGTCGATAGGGTGGCGTCCCGCGTCCACCCTGGGCAGCCACTTACTTCTGTAGCTTTTTCTCCAGCCGCTTATGCTTGGGGAGCGCACCCGGAGCCATCCTGGCCTCTGCTCAGTTTCCCAGAAGTGCTGCGTTCAACCCAGCAGAAGAGCAACTCCGGGCCACGGTGGCAGCTTTTCCCTTTGTTTTTTTTGTTTTGCCCGCACTGTGGCGGCACACAGGCAAGAGGAGGTGTCGGCTCGAGCTCGAGGGGCACCAAGGGATGCGCGAGGAGTCCGCCTCTGTTCAAAGCAGCCGACAGGCTTCGCTCAGCTCTTCCAGCCTTAGGGACCCCCTCCCACCACAGTGAAACGGGATGATTTCTTGCACTCGGGGCAAGCCTGGAAAGTGAAAGCGCTCTCAATGCATTACTAGTGTCAGGGAGAAGGCTCAGCCTGCAGCATGTGAGGCAATCCCCAATGCTGACCAACCGCTTCAATAAAGATAATAGCACTTTGCTAAGCGCTACAACAGCAGGACCAGGGGCGACACTGGTAAAAGGGGCAATCCTCTGCTGACCCATGGAGGAGCACTGGTAGGGCGTATACAAGGCAGGCAACCGTAGACAGAGGCCAGCGCCCTAAATGCAGGTAGGGGCGGTTCATCCTGGCAGTCCAGCAGTACCCAGGGGAGCCCAAGTCAGGGAGCAGCTGGCAGCAGGGCAACAAGCAGAAAAGCAATCCAGAGGAGTCCATTGTGCCACCCAGCAGACACCAGGCAGCAAGGCAACTAACAGAAGGGCAGTCTAGATGAGTCCTTTGGTGCCGTCCAGCAGTCCTTCTGACAGAGGTTAAGGCCCAGTTCCAAAAGTACTCTAAAGGTGTGGGCGACAACCCCCTGTACTTATACTAATTTTGTGCAGCTTTCACAAAGGGAGAGGGGGTGACAACCAGCACTAACCAATTCCAACGATGTCCACTTTTTCCTCCTGCACTGGCTCCAGAAATCAGTGAGGGGAAAACTAGCCCTCTGTGTAAGGCCAGGTACAGCCTTTACAGATGCAGGCCTCTACCTTTCCCAGCCCAGGAGGACCATTCGGTATGTAGATGCATGACACCTCCACCCTCCCTGTGTACAGGTGGTCTCAGAAGTATGTGCAAATCCCAGCTGTCACTCTGACCCTGGCATGGATTGGAGTCAAGAAGCAAAACACCAGAGTCAAAGGCACACACCAGTAAGCAGCATTTCTCACTACCATTCCAACCACACCAAACATGCCTACGCCACCCCCTCAGATTAGACAACACCACTTAGATATGTTCGGGCATTTTCCAATTCAATCCTATGAGAGGGCAGCGCTAACAGCAGTGAGAAACTACATGGGCTGTTTATCACTACTAGGACATGTAGTACATAAAGACAAACGTCCTACCTTTTACATACACCCTGCCCATAGGGATAGCTAGGGCTTACCTTAGGGGTGAGATATCTAGTAAAAGAGGAGTTCCAGGCCAGGCAAGTAAATTTAGATGCCAGGTCCCTGTGGCAGTAAACTGCGCTTGCAGGCTCTGCAGTAGCAGGCCAGAGACAGGTTTGAAAGACTACTTCTGTGGGTGACACAAGCTGTACTACAGGCCCACTAGTAGCATTTAATTTACAGTCCCTGGGTATAGGAATACCACTGTACAAGGGACTTGCAGGTAAATTAAATGTGCCACTTAGGTATAAGCCAATCATACCAAGATTAGAAGGGAGATCACATGCACTTTAGCACTGATCAGTAAAGTGGTCAGAGTCCTAACGTCAACAAATAGAGGTCGGAAAAATAGGAGGAGGAAGGTAAAAACTTTGGGGATGACCCTGTAAAAAGGGCCATGTCAGCATCCAACCCCGTGCTGGGCCTGGCCTGCGCCAACCTCTTGCACGCATCCCCTTGGGTGGAGGGGTTTGAGGTAGAATATCTGTGAAATGAACATTGGTGCCACAATGCATCCTGACATGCTAATTTATCCAAGAAGAGGTCACAGTTTTGCACAAAACGTCTACCCACCTGGAGAACTTTCTACTGGCTAATTAGTAAGTGCCAACTCGTTTGGTAAATATACAGTGCATATTCCATACTACAGCTTTGTAATGGATCCCAAGGTAATGTCTCCAGTGACCTTGGAAATGTGATTGTTCCTCGAGCATCTTCATACTGATAACATGAATCCTGGTGTGGAAAAGACGGTGAGACTGCAATGAGATGAATCTATCCCAAACAAGGATACTTAAACTGGTTAATGTGATTGTTCCTGGAGCGTCTTAACACTCATACCTTAAATCCTCTTGTAGAGAATTCAACAACACTATAAAGAGTTGAATCATTTATTTGGACCGTAGGGGGGAGCCTCAAGGCCCCTGCAGTCCATTGTGGCTCACAGCCCCCTGTGGGAGCAATCCTTTCATGCCCCTTGACAGTGGGCAGAAAAACAGATAAATAGTCTGCTCCCAGCAAGCAGGAGCAATTTCCTTGCTCTCGCCTGCTGGGAGAAGACTTAAAAGGAGTCTTCCCTTGGGTGTAGCAGTCCCCAGGGACACTAATGGCTCCAGACGGGGGGTGCGTGGCCCCGCCTTTTTAAAATAAATATCTGCATGCCCCAGGGAGCTGGCCCACCAGGTGGCTAAACTGTAAACAAAAAGCGGGAAAACAAGACAAGAGCGGGAGACTACGCTTGCTTTTTTTATTCTTTTTTTCCTTTTCAGTTGGATTCACAGCTCCTCTGCGAATTTCAGTGAATTTTTTAATGCTTATTTTGTTCTGACGGAGTCCCCGAGGAGACCCCAGCACCTGCGCTAAGGAGTCAGGGTTTTTGTACCCTGCCCCTTTTCATTTTTTACTTTAACTTTTTTTTGGGACTCCGCCGAGTAGAATCTCAAAACGGCTGCCAACAATTCCTGGTTGAAGGGATGGCAACCAACAAGGTTGCTGCACGAGAGCAGAGCTATTTGTGAATTTGTAGCGACCTTGAATATACAAATTTGGATTTCCTTTAAGTTCTCGAAAACTACTGAACGGATTTACACCAAATAACAAAAAGCGTGCTTTCAGGTCCAAAAGCAAGCTTTCTGACAACTTTGGTGTAATTCTGTCCAACAGTTCAGGCTGTAGTCATGTAGACGAGATTTTCACAAAATTTTCAAAACTAGTTTGACACTCACTACAGCCGCTGTCTTGAACGTTTCGGGGTGATTCGGCAAGTGGGGTCTGAGAAAAAGGAGGAGGGCGGGTTCCCAAAAGCATTTTCCCATGCAGTTTCCCATAAGGATTTTGAACACAACTACATCTCGAGCCACTGGACGGAATTACACCAAATTTGGCAGAAAGGTAGCCCTTGGTCCAGAAGGAGCCCTTTTTGTTATATCTATTAGCCTCTCCGGGGCATGGCTAAATGTTAAGTGAGCAGGGCTGGACCTGTGCAAAATAAAGGAGGCTGGTCCCGCTGCCTCTCTCCTGGAGTCCTTATTAGCCCTGGGGGCCGCCACCCTCTTATCCCCCGAGGTGCCCACCCTCAGAAGATAGCAGTTTGCTGTAGCTTGAAGGGGGGGAGGGGGGGGGCTTTGACAGCTCCCGCCAAGTGAGAGCAAACAGTAAATCCGCTCCCAGTGGACAGGAGCTGGAAAACTGCTCCTGCTTGTCGGGAGCAGACTTTTAATCTGTTTTCCTTCCCACTATCAAGCAGGCAGGCAAACAGATGAAAGGATTGCTCCTGCACACAGGGAGCAGCACTTTTAGCATGTATTACTTGAAATAACTTTAACAGCTGAATTTCTATGGTTTTCTGCAAGTAAATTCAGAGCGTAACTATAACATCCCTGTAACCCTAGGTTTTTTCAGGGAATTTCTAAGTTTTTTTTTTATGCTAATCTCCAACTGAACGTCCCTGTAACCTTTGTTTTTTTGTAGTGAAGTGAAAAAATATATATCTTACAGATGATTAATTATGAGGGCTTTTACTATTAAAGAGAGTGCTCTAAGGAACTGCAGACAGCTGTGAGTTCAGCTTACATCAGTAACAGTGGTTACACTATAAACACGAGCAAACAAGTTCGCACCATGTAACAATTTGAAGCTACTTATACTGCTCCCAGATTGCTCAGTGATTACAAACAAATGCATTCAGAAGCATGAAATTATTATTGTTGATTATATTCACACAAAAACTATAACTTGAAAAAAGGTCTCGGTTAACTATTGTGGTGAAACTAAAAATACAATTTCTCTAAGGCATCATTTAATAGAACGTGTTTGATGCATACCACAATTTTTTTTTAATTTTTTTTAAATGAAAGTGACCCAAGTGCACTCCCTGGTATACGTCCTTGCATTAGTGCAGATTTATTACATCAGGAACTCACAATAGTTTACAGAAGTAGGTCTGGAAACCGTACTCCTAGGAAATTGCAGTAATGTAAATTTTCTCATGAGCAATTATGCACAGGTATATTTGTTTTATGGGAAAATCTGCAAATAGTAAATTCACCTTCCCTACGCCTTCCTCCCCCCGCCTCCCCATGTAAGAAAAAAATGTTTTACTCCTGTCTTTGTCAGGAGTACATTTCCAGCTTTTTTTAATATGGAGATTTCAGAATCATTGGTGAATATCTATACAAATCTAAGTTCCAACCCTAAAACTTTCACTTCTTGGGAGGGAATGCAGAATCAGCTTCTTCTTAAATATTCAAAAAGTTTGCAAAACTATGCAAAATTCTAATACATCATCTATAGTAATTGTTGCAAAAAAACAAAAGAACTGCGAACAACAGCTGCTTAATTTGTTGTTCCTGTGCATTTGCTGTAACTTTTTACTGTGGGTGGCAGGTTTGTTGTAAATTTTACTGCTTATGGTATCTAATTATGCAAAGTGGCATAATGGTGTAATTTTGGGAATTTCATGTAACAAGTGTAACCCGAAGTTCTCAAAATTAATCAAACATAATTTGAATGTTGTCCAGGCCCAGTAATTATCAGCTAGTCCCCATAGGGAATACTGATGCCGATCTGGTTTCACCAAAGCAGAAATACACAAAGTGTATCCTTTTGTGTGGATATTATTGCTCACATTCACCACACGCTCAGGCAGGTAATTGGCGTGAGCGGGGGACTGCTGTGTGGCGAGGGGTGGGACAATGGTGGGGGACGGCAAGGGAGTCTGTAGTCTGCCAGCGGGAGCCTTAAATGTCATATATGCGCCAAGGCTAAGGGCTGGGTAGGAGTATGAAAAAGGGTCCAGGTTGCAATGGGGCCGGTAAACACAGACATCTTCTCGGCTGTGTGGGAACAACCCCTTACGACTGAAAAGCGCACAGAAAGGGGGCAAAATCAGAACCTTGATAGAAACTCTGATATAGATTGAGCTAAGGCATAATTTAAGAAACTATTATCAGAGGTTTTATATAATGAAGACGCTGCCATCATTTGTCACCTCTTTGCATGGCACCGAAACAGATTTTTTTACAGGACAAGTAGCTCTTTCTGAAGCATCCCGTTCGTCGAGCAAGTAGATATTTTATAGCTATATTATGAAATCTCACTCCCGTGTTAATATTTTTTAAGTTGGTGGTGGCAAGTGAGTAGACTGCCATGAGAAATGAGGTTTTTGAACTGCTGCCAATATGTAACGGCACAAAGATAATTTTTATTGACAACAAAATCACACATGTATTCTTTTAAAAACATGTTTTGCAGACAAAAAAGAAAACAAACTTTTATGATTAAACCATGAACTGACACAAAGTTTTTCCTTCGCTGCCTGTAAGAGTGGTATCGCACAGCGAAAAAATATTTTGTACCATAAACTCTGCCTCTTGAATAGCAAAGAGTGGAACGGAAATACTGTTTGCCCCACAAATTGGAAGCTGGGACTTTATGTGAGGCTTAGATAACACTCTAGCGGTTTGTGAAGCTCAGTGTCTAGGCCATGGTGGGACAAGCTCTTTGAAAGAGCAGGCTCGAGAGTAGGCTGGTACTGCAAGGGGCCTACGAGTAGGCAATCTGGGAACTAAGAAACTGGGTAAGGTAGGTCTTGTGGACAATATGCACTAGGTGCTGCAGATCTTTTGGCATTATAGGCATCATAGGCTTTGTGATAAGTAATGTGCATGAACTTTGAATTGTATAATTCCCTTCAACTGCCTGTAAACCCACAGCTTTGTAGCCAAGATAACTGAGAATTTGTGCTGGAAACTGGAAAGGGTCAGGCACACTAAGGGGGTCATTCTGACCCCGGCGGTCATGGACCGCCGGGGCCAGGGTTGGCGGGAGCACCGCCAACAGGCTGGCGGTGCCCCGCAGGGCATTCTGACGGCGGCGGTTTGGCCACGGTCAGAAGAGGAAAACCGGCGGTCTCCCGCCGGTTTTCCGCTGCCCAAAAGAATCCTCCATGGCGGCGCAGCTCGCTGCGCCGCCATGGGGATTCTGACACCCCATACCGCCATCCTGGGCACTGCAGGGGCCCCCGTAAGAGGGCCACACTTTGAATTTCACTGTCTGCATTGCAGACAGTGAAATTCGCGACGGGTGCAACTGCACCCGTCGCACCTTCCCACTCCGCCGGCTCCATTCAGAGCCGGCGTCCTCGTGGGAAGGTTGTTTTCCACTGGGCTGGCGGGCGGCCTTTTGGCGGTCACCCGCCAGCCCAGTGGAAAACCCAGAATCACCGCAGCGGTCTTACGACCGCGGTGCGGTATTCTGGAGGGGGGGAACTCTGGCGGGCGGCCTCCGCCGCCCGCCAGAGTTAGAATCACCCCCTAAGTATGCTAGCTAGTCGATGTAGTTAGAGGTTGGTTTGAAAAATATTGGGTAGGATGACTACTGGTTCCCAGTCTGGTGAAATGTACATGTGCAAAAACAAACACGACCTGGGGCACCTGAGAAAGTTAAAGTTGAATGGCGAAGGCACATCACTGACCTGTTGGTCATGCCCCTACTGAACTCAGCTGCAGCAAGAATCACACAATTCTCTCACAGTTGTCTTGCTGCCAGAAGTCCAGTTACTCTCGGACATTGACAGAAGACACTCTCAGCCCTTAGGGTCAATGCTGGAGGAAGTTCATTCCACCCAGCTTGTGACAGACGAATCTCACACACTGAAAAAAGCAGGTCACAGCCCGCAAAAATTCATTCTCTGCCAACTCTGACACAAGCATATAGTGAGTATTGCAGTACTGATGGCATATATAGGAGATGCAGATCTCCTACGCTATCAATCTTGAAGTGGTCAAGACATACATTTTATTGACTAATTCACTGAGTTGGGATGCAAGAATATATCCAAGTGCTCTATCCTCCATCATGGATGTGTGGAACCACCATGCTGGAATAGACAAGGAGGGTCTGCCCTAACCCATATTTGACAGCAGTGGGTGGTGGTCTGATATAGCTTTACCCTTGCAGGCAAAGCATTGTAATGTTAACCACCCTATCCGGGAGCAAGTAGAGATTGTGGAGCCTCTATACATCCGGTGGCACCCAGAGGCAAAGGCATTGCAAAGATATTTCAGCATTTTGTGCAGTCTTGGAAGTGGAGGATGGGATCTGTCAAGAACTGCATCAAGAACACTATTAGGATCATGACCCGAGAGCCAAGGTTATGCGTTTACCCTGCCAGATGCATAGATAGATGGTCTAGAAAGGCTTGTTGATCGGTATGAGAAGCATAAATATTGCCTATAACCAAAGGATCTCTGTCAAGCCTACCTTCAAGCAGTAGCAATCTCCCCTCCAGGTACAAGATTGAGTTGTGCACCACAAAGAGGGTCTCCGCCCTATCCGAAACCAAACATCCTCTGGCATATGTAGAGTCATTTCTGATAAATGTATGACCCCACCACCTTCCTCTGTTGTCTTATTCCCTCACCCTGGGTTGTACTGGATTTCTTCAGGAAAGCTAATTGCCCCAGCATTTAAGCAGTGAATGAACCCTATAGTGTTTCATCAGGTTATTTATTCTCCTTGTGTTCCAGGTAATAATGGTATAGTTAGTTAATACAGGCATTGCGATTGTAAGTGACGGGAAGTGAAAAAGAGATCCCACAGTGATCCTGACTGCCCCACCGGTATTGTGTCCCTCACCACCTAAAAAGAAATGTAGTAATGCATGCACAACTAGACTAATGGAACAACAGAAGAGCTAAAAACAAAACATAATAAACAATTTTTGAAAATCATAATTATATTCATTACATCCAATAATAGTTCTTCTTTACATACATAGTTTATGTTGTTTGAACTAAAATGCAGTAACATAATTTGAACAGTAAAATCTAATAATTAATATGAGCTTCTCAAACTAGCCTCCTATGAGGATAAAAACAATTGCAGACAGAGCACTAAGCCACAGTCAGGGGAAAGGTTCCACTGATCAGGAAACCAGGGATCAGACCCACTTCCAAACCCACAGACCAGAGTAATTAAGGGCTACAGCATAAAGAAGCACCTTGTGGCAGTGGTTTACATCAACAGAGGGTCCGGTGCATACAATTGTTGGAATGCTATATTTAGTCTTTAGATCCGAATGATAAGCAAGTTGTGAGAAGAAACATATAACCCCTAGTATGAAAGGTATGGGCTAAAGTAATACATCCTTCACAAAAGAGCAGTCATCTTCCCATTAATCGGAAGAAAATGTCTCTACATCTGCTAGGATACAGACACTTTCAAGTTTCATCTTTTCACCTATTCCATAAACTGAGATTAGATTAAATGACCACTTACCGTTGGTGATGTTAGCCAGTTCCTCGAGTTCCCCAAAAGTTTGCACTATAGATATGTGTTTCTCTGTTTAAAAACAATACAAAGCACAATGAAACTGGAACTTAAGACGGTATGCAATAGTATACATGGCTGTGTGCTACAACTGCTCAGCTCAACTAAACAAAACAACCTAACTTAATTCACTAGTGAACTAGGAAAAAAGAAAAGCTTCAGTCAGTCAATATTCTTTATTTCAGCATTACACCACAAAAGACAAAGTAGCTACAACTATAAAACATGTAAAAAAAATAAAATAAAAAAAACAAGTATCACGAAATAAAACATTTACAGTTAAACAACCAAAGCAAAGTTAGCAGCAGCCTCCTTAATATTAATAAACTCCTGTCGCGCACTTGCACTAGAATAATACAGCACCAGAGTGGTATAAACAGTCAATCGATGTATTAGATTAAAGGGGGACGATTACCAGTGCTAGCTTCCTTCCCGTGTACCACATTACATATAAAAATTTAGAAAACGCACAAACAATAGGTTAGCTAGTGTCCATTTAAAAAAATCGATAGGCCTCTAAATGCTCGCGTATCTCTAGATTTCTAAACACAGGAAGACTACACTTTCCTCCGGACTTACTACAAGTGTGGCAGAGGAAAAGAACGTGGGCTTCAGTTTCAGTGGGTCCACCATACGAGGGGTGGCCTGGTTGTCAGTTAACTTTGCATTTGCCCTTTTAGAGGTATAGGAAAATAAGGGCAGAGTGCCAACCCTGAACTGCACATCCAATTTCCTGGCCAAACTTGGTTCAATTTCATCCATTAAATGTTCTAGGTTATAAAAATCTTTATTAGATATAAAATTGTTACTCAGTGGTCCTAATGAGGAACTAGACCGTGTTAAATGTAAAACATAAGGTTTATAATCTTTCATAAAATTGGCTTTGGAAACACTGGGGCATGCCCTACTAGGATCGTCCCACAGACTGCCTCTCCCCATATTCCTCATTGTGGATCCAACATGTCTTAGTCAGGGTAGACTGCCTGCACCCTGCGTACAGAGGATTTCTTCCAGGGCTAACCTGTAGGGGGATAGTTCTAGTGTAGCCCAAACTCTCCTCCTGACATTGGCCTAAAGGCTATCTCCTTCGAAATTGGTCCTACCCCCATATCAAACCTGATTGGAACAACTGGTGTATTAACAGGAAGATTCAGCAATTGTCTCAAAAAGGGATTCTCTAGTCGACTGAGGGAATATGCAGATTTCTGGCCCCATAATTCAGCCCTATAAAGTACCGCCTCCAAGGCTTGAGCAGTATAGATCATAACAGCAGGGGAAATGGGCTTAAAAAAGACCCCTTGATGTACCTTAAAGTTCCCACCAATATGATATTCCAAGCTGAAACTTTGCTTAGAAACGTGGGTGGCCCAATCCATCTGTTCACTGAGGGTAATGCCTAAGTACTCAAATGTATGGACCTGTTCTAGACGAGTACTATTTATACTGGGGTTTAATCGTGAGGGTTTACATGGATTGAAAAACATTTTTAATTCCCTTGCCTTACAAAACCTGCTAAAATTATATAAGGTTTTCTGTAGCCCTATGGGGGTTTTGCAAAGAAGGAGGTTGTTGTTCGCAAACATAAGAGCCGACACTTTATAAGACAATATCCTGGGAGTATCACTATCAAACAAATTTAAATGTTCCACCAGGCCATTTATATATAGTGAAAAAGGTGTAGGGTTTAAAACACATCCCTGCCTTACTCCTCTGTTGACCACGAAAGGTTTGGACTACTACACCAACTTGTCAAAACGCACTTGTGCACAATTGTGCTCATATAGTCCTATTATAATGGCAAGAAGATAGGATGGAACCCCCATATCATACAGAACTCGCCACAGTGTTCTCCTGGGAACCAGGTCAAAGGCGCTCTTTACATCTACAAAGACCATGTACAGTCTGCCCCCTCCAACACTACAGTGGAGCAACTGCAGCCTAAACACCTGGTCAATCAGTGAATTTTTATATCGGAAGCCAGATTGAAAAGGGGGTAAAATCGCATTGGCCTCCATCCATTCATTCATGCAATTTATCCAGGATAACTCTAGCAAATATCTCCTCAGTGGTGTCAATCAAACTGATTGGTCTGTAATTTGTGGGCAAAAAGGGCGAGCCTTTTTTAACGATAGGAATTAATTGAGCTCCCGCACATGAGTGGGGAATGGGCATCCCTTTCATGATCACATTAAAAAGAAAAGTAAGATAAGGGCCCCAAGACCCCAGGCACAGACAAGAATAAGTCCCTAGGAATTTTATCTAGTCCTGGGGCTTTATTTGGCCCTCTCTTTTTTAATGCCTTGCTCACTTCATCCAGTGCCAAGGTGTGTTGCCCCACACCATTCTCAACCTCTCCTCACTCAAAATATCGTTAGCGTTAGGCTTACTGACAGGAACTTGCTCCACTAGATTATCATCATACAGACTAAAAAAGTGCTTTATTCAAGCTTATTCAAGGGTCAGCAGAAATATTGCTAGCTACCTTCCCAGCATGCTCATGGGTCCCCTGAATTGACCAAGTTCCAAAATGCCACATGATCTTTACGTTGGGCTGCACTGAGTAATTCTGCCCATCTTCTCTGTTCGCTTTCTTTCTTAGCATATTGAGTACTCTTTTATAGACTACCCTTTGTTGCCCAATGAGATTTTTATTCTCGGCTTTGATCACATTAAGTAGCGACAATTTTGCTTCCCGACACTTGCCATTAAACCAAGAAGGGACATGCTTCCTTTGTCCCCCACACGACTGACCTCAGTACAAAGGACATTCTTTAATGCGCTATATAGCTGGAAGGGTATGTCACCAAACTTTAATAAGGAATCAGGATTGCCTAATGTGAGAGGCAGATTGAGAACTACATCAATGCTCTTCCCGAAAGAGCTGCCTCAGTAGAGTTTGAGACCGCTGGACCATACACCATTTTTCTCTATGTTTACTGGCTGTCACTAGCAGTCTATCATCAAGGGGATCACGTCTAATTGCTGTAGTACTACATGCCAGAAGGGCAAGATCTAAATGCTAGGGCGTTGTGATCACTATCAGGTCTTATATTAATTGCCATGTCTTCCACGTACACCCACAATCTGAGATCTAACAGTATGTATTCAATCAAACTGGTACACCCCACCCTATTAAAGGTGTGTATCCCCTTCCTATCGGACTTTGATCTCTCATTGCAGGCTTGCAGTGAATGACTTAATACAAAAGCATAAATTTGCAAAGCCAGCACGTCTTTTTTTTAATAGGGGGATACTCATGGTCTGAATCGACCAGAGATTATTTTCTGCAGTTGAGATAGTCTCACAATCATTTTCACTAACTAAAGGTTTGAATCGGCAATTAAAATCCCCACCGATAATTTTTAATGTTGACCCAGGGAGAGTGGCCAAATAGGCAGAGAGTCTCCACAAATATTGATTCCTGTCCACATCCTACAGATCTCGAGTATAAATTATATACATAAACATTTAGGAAGGTTGAAAAGGGCAGGCAAATACAGAGGCTATCGTCAGACGCTATCTCAACTGGCTTAATAGTACAACCAAGATGGACAACAACCCATATGGTCAAACCACCAGAAGGTCTACCTCTTCCCCCTAGTTGCTTTTTTACAGTATGCGGCAAATCCCATGGCAGTCACATTTAGCAGCTAGACCAGCAACATTCCAAGACAGCAATCTGACTGCTGTGTTGGCCTGCCCCTTGGCTACAGTAATCTTGGGGCCAGTATAATCAGCCATAACGGAAGGACTTGGTAGAGGATCTCCATCAGGGTTGTCGGGGCACTCGTCCCTATCTCCCTGGGGCCTGCAAAGCTGGTTTGGTATAGAGCTTGACCTCTCCATACCCCAGAATGAGGTAACAATTGTGTAGTAGAATAAGAGACCCAAATATCACAGTCCACTGGAAGTGGATCCCATCAGAGCCTCACAGATAACTCCCCAGTTGCGCTCCATGGGGCCACATAATTGGTCTTGCCGTGGTCACTTGGAGGCGCAGTCTTCCTCTCCACTGCTTGTGATCCGACACTTCTTGGAACTACCAGCCTCCGCCGCCAGAGAATACTTTGGGAGGGAGGGGGGCATGATTTAATGAGTCAATCATCATCCAGGGCTTCATATCTGTTAGCAACTGGAATGTTGTATAGCCTCTGTAAAACACACCCATGTGGAGGCCCCAATGTACTAAGAGGGCTCCCCCTAACTCATTTCATATGTTCCCTTCCAGGTTGAGAGGGGGGTTTCTAAAAATACCCCAAAGGGAGGAGAGTGATATCTGTACCCTTGACCCCTTCCACCAGGAGCCTTCTGACCAAGTCCGAGTTTCTATATTTGTAATGACACAGTCCCCTGGGCGATCAATCCGACCATTACCAATCCACCTTACCCTACATGTCAGTACAATTTGGATGCTGCTGAGATGGGGAAATTTGCGTACTTTAATAACCAATGGAGGCACTTATTGGCCAATTCCTCCTGCAACTTTTTCTGGCCTTTGTCCAATGGCCGGACTCCTGTCATTATTACTATGAACGGACAGCATGCATGTGGTAAGTTAACTTTAAGCAACAGGGAAGTTTCCCCGGTCAATTGGCTAAACGCCAAACCAGGTTGCAGGGGCTGATTGCTCTTTCTTTGGACGAATTCATGGACTGGTCCGGGAGTGAGAAGTTGGGAAGCTGTCCAGTATGAATCAAGTTTTCAGTGACTGGCAGCCTGTCATTCTCACAAATACCAGCACTTAAGACCTGAGTGGTGATTAGGTCCCCACTTCCAACCTGAGATGTATCCAGAGGTTTGTCTCCGTTAACAGCATTTTCCAGAAACTTTATTTGCTTCTCAATCTTCTCCAAACAGGTCAACATTGGCTTCAGGAGTCCTTAATATACATGCCAATCTATTTCCCAATATTCAGGAGAAACTCCTCCTCCATAAGCGGCTTCCCTCCAGCAACTAACTCCAGGAATCGCTTTACTGACAACCAGGTCCTATCTCTGGGCTGCAACCCTCTGCCTCTTAGGTCTCTTGTTACAGAACTCTGGTCTTTTCCTTTTTTCCAATATTATGTTCACTGGATTTAGGGGCTATTCTCTCCCCCACAAAATTGCCCCAGAGGGAAGCAAGGAGGATTAGCAGATTCTACAATAGGATCGTTGTAACTCACTGCTAAGAAACGAGGAACAACTAGGCAAACAGTCTGAGCAGCCTGGCCAGTATCTCCCTAATATGCCTCCTGTGACTCATCTTGGGCTGGAGCTAGGTCATGGAAAGGGAGGGAAGGGGGGGATGATGGCAAGGAAGAAAGAGACAGCCTTCTCTTGCCCAACTAGATCTCCTTGTAAAGGGCAGCCACAGATCTTTGCAAGAAGCCAATCAACGTGGAGTTTACGGGGGGTTGGAGACAGATATGGCCTTCCATTTGCCCTTGCTGGAGATTCCAGAGATTGCTAAACCAATCAGTCAGGCCAACAGCACTTATATATGGGGCCACTCCAGCTCTACATGGCACAAGGTGGAGAAAATAGGCACAAAATAACCACAGTACCTTAATGGGAGCCAATTACACCACCACATGGGTATCTGCTGGACCTCCATTGATTAGAATCGACAGGCCAAGAGATAGGGCCCAGCCCGGCCTCGCACAGCGGGTGCTTGCCCCAATTAAGTACAGCAACTTCGAGTGTGAACACTAGTGTGGGCGTGGCCATAAGGGGGAGTGTGGTCCTGTTTTGCGGACCGGCTTCAGCCCGCTGCTACTCCAAAACGCAGTCCACAAAACAGATGCTTGCCCTAATTAAGTAGAGTGTCTCCAGGTGCGAACACCAGTGTGGGCGTGGCTGTAAGGGAGAGTGTGGACCTAGTAGTCCTATTTTGTAGACCACCCCCCCCCCACTGCTACTCTAAGACACCGTCCACAAAGCAGGTGCTTGCCCCAATTAAGTAGAGCGGAGAGAGTGGGTCTGGTAGTTTTGTGTTGTGGAACAGCCCCCTCCTCTCGCCCGCTACTCCAAAAAGTTGGAAATGTTTCCCTTTACAGCTGGTACTCAAGATCTATTATAAAACACCTAGGAAGAGCAACTCAGAAATAGGAAGTTCGGGATAACAACATAGTGTATTCGGGGACGTTCTCCTTGGCAAATCCCAGTGAGTGGTGGGTATTCAGCAGAAGTAAAAGAAACTAAATAGTGCTAGAATTAACATAGTTAAACTAAAATAGAAAAACCTGATATTCAATATAATTAAAAATAAAATTTGAAGGAAAATATGACATGCCTTTATTCTTTTCTCTTTAAAAAATACAAAAGGCTTTTTCTACAATTTTTACATCCAGGTTCTGTTCCAACACATGTAGGCTCTTGTGTTGCTCACAGCTATACTACTCATCATCAGCAAATAAAAATAAAATACAAAAGAATTTCTTCAGACAAGCTACAGCTCCAACTAAAGTTGTAGCAAATATAAACATAATATAACCAACAGAAACACTTGCTAATTGCATAGCATCCATGAATAGAACTTCCTCTGTCTCTTTTCTTTGATGCTCATCAGTGAAATAAGTACTGTGTGCATGCCTTTCTTGGTCTTCCAGATTATTTATCTTAACTATTGCCAAAAGTGATGTGCCTTTCAGTACATCAGGAAGCCTTGCAGAAGGTGCCTGAACTTCTCACTTCGGGGTACTGCCAGCAGAGATATCCATAATGGCTCACTCCTGGGGGCACATCGTGCCTTAACAAGGTGTGGAGGTGTCAAGTTAAAGAACTGTGATACGAATGGGCCTACCTGGAGTTGTGAAAGGCAGTCCTCCCTCCTCCTCCCCACCCCCTCCTAGCAACTGGGTACCCTGGGGCTTTCAGAAACTGTATGCAGAGCAAGCACAAGGCTCTGCTCTCGGAAACACAGGTCATTAAAATTAGGAGACAACTTTCACCAGACCACTGATAAGCCACAGACAACACAAAGGTGGGACTGTAGCTTAGTTGGTTGAATACCTGTTTAGTTAAACAAGCAATCGAGAGCTCAAATCTCTAATGCAGTCGAACTCACAAAACGGGGCCAGGACCACTTCAATAAAGAGTTCAGTCATTTAGTACAGAGATACCTCATCGTTTGAGGACAAATAGGGCTACTGGCCATGGCATAATGGACAGGAGTCAACCTGGAAGAGTGGGATCTCTGTTATGATTCCAAGGAGGGGCATCTGGCAGAAGCAAGTACCTCATAACCCAAAGATTCAAGTAGGATGTGGGGATATAGGTGGATGATTGCATGCACTAAGTGGTATAAGAAGGCCAAGGTTACTCCAGGGCAGTGTTTCCCAATCTGTGGGTCACAAGTTGATTTTGAGTGGGTCGCAAAAATTCCATTAAATAAAAAAGATGCCTTTAAACTCTGTATTAAATTTGTCACATTTGCTGCATTTCAAAGACAGAGTTCAAATGTCAGGCTATGTCTTCTGACAAATTGACGCATATATATTTTTTTTACCACCGGATTGACGTTTACAAACTTCGCTCACTTTACAGTCAGAGAAAGAATACTAAAGTGAATAATGAAATAATCTTGCTGGGGTACAGACAGCGCAAATGGAAAGGGTGCAGGATGTCACTTTTTGTAACACACAAGAAAAAGAAATTATCTGTAAATACACTGTATACATTCAGCAGTTTTTTATAATTCTGAAGTGTAATGGAAGCCAAGAGTTTAGTAGGATCAAAAGAGATCAAGACACTGCTTGGTGATGCTCAAATGATAAATATTCACTGAAACCCGATTTACGCACATTACTTTTGTGGGCAATATAGTTTTATCAGTAAAACTGTATGTCTGGGCAAATTTAGTGGCCATTTGAATGAAAAATGTGCTGTCTGTAGATAACAGAGTGCTACCAAACAATGTTTTAATTAAAAATTTTTCAGAAAATTCACCGGCTTCATGTCTATTAAAGCTAGGTGGGTTGTGAAAGTTTGTCATTCTAAAAAGTGTGCCGGAAGCACTGTTTTAGAGCATTTATCAAAACAAATGCCATGCCACATCTGATAGGTCGCTCTGGGAGGGCACCCAGGTGAAACCAAGGGGAAAAGGATCAGATGAAAAGAGTGCACACGGGAACCGTGTTCACTATGAGAACATGCATTGGCAATGGGTCTCATGTTTGCTCGAGTTAGAGCTATTAGCGTTGTAAATTCCTAACTGGACTTTGCTTAAACTGAAAGTGAAAAGGAAAACAGTTGACCTAAGCGAGACGATTCAAAGCACCATTGCTGCAATGAGCATGAAGGAGAGACTCAAAAAGAAGTTTGCAGTCAAACGTATCGGCAATCATGCAATTATCCATGTAGCATGGGCAGTCTGCAAGGCAGTAACAAAACCTCCCCAAGGAGGAACAAACGTAAATCATTTACCAATGATAAAGGATTTTTGAAAGGCAAGCCCACAAAGGAGTGAAAGTGATGGGAATACAATGGGCACAGTTAAAAGCCCACAATGCTTACTACAGATCAAAGCGCATTCGCGCTCGACCTAAAAAGGATGACAATGGATCACTTAGGGAAGAGCTGGGCCACCGGCTTAAGATAGCACTAAGGGCATAAGGTAAAGAGAATCGGGAGAACCCTCAAGTAGCACCCTCTGATGCCAAAGATCAATTTGATGAAGAATGGGAATTATTCCTGGGACACAGCGTTGACCTGTGTAGTGAGTTTCCCACGGGAGGTGGGAAGATTCAGCATCAGGTGAGCAATGCCTAGATCTTGTCCCAGGGCAATAAAGATGAAAGAAATATCGGGAATCCTTAAGGAGGACACAGACACAGAATCTAAAAGGCAAAGGTTTGCCATTGTCAAAAGAGCAAGATCACCATGGGAAACCCACAGAGAAGTTGAATACTAAGGATGATTTCATCCTAAAATGGAAGGTGCATCCTAGATCTTTATACTGGGTGCCCCCGGACAACGTGAGCAGACACCTCATGGAATGGCTTAAGACACATCCTTAAACAGAGAGGCCTGCAATAAATACAGGGCAAAGTGCCCTTGGCCACATACTGAGGACAAAGGGGCAGTCACCCCTGAAGTAGACACAACATTTATGAAAGACCTGCAGTCCGGATCATTAGCTAGATTTCTGAAGACTGCTTGCAAATATCTTAGATTTGGCTGAAGAGGCTAAGACTACGAGAATTCCAATGGACCCAGATGTTTCAAGAAGTTGGGCCAAAAGACCTGCATGCTCTCTGAGTAGCACAAATTGTACAATAGCAGCAGAGAGACGAAAGGGCTTTTTTTAAATTAAAAATCAACTTTAAGTTGGAGGAGCTTGCAGTGAGTGAAGATGGGGCAATCGCACAAGGATAAACGTTCAAAGACTCTTCAATAAAAGAAGTAACTAAGTTTTACGGGCAACTATACCATGCTTGAGAAGGTGTCATTGTTCCTAAAAAAAAGGTGTTTGGCCACAGGTGTTTTGGCATGGCTAGTTGAGGCAGGTGCCACTTGGCCAGCCACAGCTCCTTGAACAATTTAACTGGGTACAGATACAGCCAACAATGGCAATACAGAGAGAGGTCATCCTCTTCTTCCTATCCAGGGTCGAAAGAGGTTGAGGTAGGCGTTGGAGAGTCTGTCAGAAGTTCCACAATGATAATTACTGAGCTGAGAAAGATTCATGCTGAAGATGTGGCTCTGGGGACAATATTAGCATACTTTGTGGGTTTGTAGCGAAAATTCTGCCACGACGCCTGGTCTTCCAAATGGTGGAAGGTTTTTCAGTAGAGTGTGTATAAGAACGTTTCCAAGGTGTACTGCCACATCCAATCATTTTTTCCAGAGCAGAACAACTTCTGCTAGACAGACAGGCCAAGACGTTATTGCACAAAAGTACCATTCACCCAGCAGATACACTGGTCCTTGGTTTTATGAGCAATTTGTTTTTTGATTGCTAAAAGGAATCATTACAGTTGAATCCAGTTATAAATCTCAGACAGCTGAATCCTCCCTGGCGGTGAAGCTTTAACAGCATTGGGGATAGTTTAGCTCCAGGCTAAATTTCCAAACAGATTGCTATTTCAGCTGGAGATGCAATTCAGCAGCAGTGGCAACAGACATATTTCTCCAGGCCTGGAGCCCTCAGCTCAATTATGCTTTCCCACTTTTTCAGATTATTCTGAGAATGGCCTTATATCTTCATGCAGCGGATCTGATCCTGATCATGCCATGCAAGCCGACTCACATTTGAAGCCTGCATCTCCCGAAATTGTTAGTTCAAGCACCATGGCTAATGCTCTGGAACAGTGCTATACTGACTAATTAATCAAAGGACACTCATCCCTTAGTAGGAGACGGCCTTCTCAAATTGACGGTGCATAGGAATTCTGGAAAATATAGGACATCAGCTTACTTTTCAGAGCAAGCTGAGTAGTTCATTAAGAAATTCTGGGCTCTGGGTACACTAAAAAGTTAACAAGACTTTGTAGGGCTAGATAGCCTGGCTCGTGTATGAAACAAAGTTTGCATCTCTCTCCAGCACCTGTAGCTTATATTTTTAATTTTTGAACTAGCCAACAGAGGAACTTGTATGGGAACATTAATTCTTGTAGCTCATCAATTTCAGCAGGTCATGTGTCTGTAAATGGGGCATTGGGAAAACAACATTTCAGGTATAGACTATTGAAGGATATAATGGATGCAAGCTTCCCATCAGCCATTTTATGAACCATTAAGGGACATGAATAAAGTGTTTGATTTGTTACGGTCTTTTTGGCCAGACCAATGAAAATCTGCCTTTTTAAGGTTGTCAGGGAAGCTGGTCCTGCTTTTTATGCTAGTGTCATGCCGTACAGGGTCTGAGTTCCAGGTTTGGATATTGTAGGCAGATCTTTTCACTGAAAGGGGTGATTTGTAATTTCGAGAACTAAAATGAATTCTAGATCCGTTTCTTAGCTTGCTTTTTTTTTTTATTAATTAAATCAACCCCTAAGCTGTGCATGGTTAAATTCTTCAAAGAGGAGCAATGAGACCTAAAAGAGTAAGGCAGTTGATAACACTGAAATCGCAGTTAATAAGCAACGGCTTCTCCCATTTTGACAAGATGGGTCAATTGCGTTTATGCAGTAGACAGGAGTGGATACCTCTATTTGGGGCTAGTTGTGTTATAGAGAAGCGATGGCTTCAAAAGCATTTTAAGTTGCTATGCATTTGGTATATATAATTAAAGCAGCAGCCTGATCTGGAAAGTCAGTCTTTAAGGATTTTTTTTTAAACCTGTGGATAGAGTGGCTTCTTATGTGTCAAGTAAGCTTTGAATTAGCATAATAGGAGCAAATGTGTCTTGACTCGAATGGATATTTTCCAGACAATGCTCAAGAAAGTCTGGATTCTTTAAAAGTCATGGAGGCATGTATTATCCCACCCTTTAGGAAAAAGGATGGAAAACAAGATAGTTGTTTTAGCAGAAAAAGAGAAGAAAGAAAGATTTTTCTTGAGATGTGATGTTTATAATGTTTAGTAGTTGTCTTGGTGATTGCTCTTTTTTTTGTTACTCTGTCAGGATGAATGGTTATATTTTTTGTTAACAGTGGACGTGCAGAAGGAGGAGCGGTGGAATTGTTGGCTGAAGATGGCATGCTGGGTTTTATCTCGGTTAAACAGGATCACAGTATAATGTGTCATGAAGGACCTTTTGCAACAAAGAGAAGAGGCAGATGAAATCATGTTCGTGGATGTTATTTAATGGCGACGTGTTTATATTTAGTACGAAGTGCATTGCGACCGCGAGGAGGAAGCAGATCGGGCAGCACTGGACGCCACGGTCTGATCCGAACATCCCCACGAAGGGCTCACACAGCCTCCATGACCCCCACACCCCCTAGCCTCCCCAGCCTCTCCGGCCCCCCCTCCCTCACAGCAGAACACAGAGGAAGCAGGAGGAGGAAGGGAGAGTGAGAGGGAAGGCAAGTGAGGCGAAGCAGGTGAGGCACAGCGCGAGTGCGGCAGCCGGTATGCGGTTGCCGGTAAGAGAGAGCCCAGCCCTCTTCGGAAGTGGCCCAGCCAGGCCTGGGTGCGGCTTGTTGGGAGGCTGGTGAGACCCACTCGCCAGCTGCACTCTCCTGGGGGAGGTCCACGCAAGGCACCCCTGCCTCAGCCACAGAGTAAGGCCAGGACGAGGACCAGTAGGAGCCAACTGGCCCCTCCAGGCCCCCAAAGCTCATGCCAGGACCAACCGGGCCAACCAGGGTTATGGCAGGATCCCAGGGCAATCAGCAGGGCTCAGCAGGATCCGGGAGGGCTCAGACAGCACCATCACCAACAGCAGCAGGAGCCAGCAAGCTGGCCACCCCAGGCCACCAAGCTTCCACCAGGACCAACCAGGGCTACAGCAGGATCACAGCAGGGCTACAGCAGGGCCACAGCAGGGCAACCAGCAGGGCTCAGCAGGACTCAGCAGGACTCAGCTGGATCGGGAGGCACAGATGGCCCCATTAGCAGCTCAGCAGCCCAGAGGGGGCACACTCCAGGAATCAAGGTACATGCGCCGCCACACTACCAAATACAATTTTCCCAATCAGCAGCGATATTATCAGCCACAACCAACAGACTCCTAGAGTGGGTGGGAGCAATAAGTGACTATGAGAACACGCAGCTCCCTCCTCCTGAGTGCCCACGACAGGATCCAAAACCTAACGAAAAAAGGGAAAGCAGCACCAAACAAGCAGGGTGGGGGAAAGATGAAGCGCGCTTGCAGGCATCAAAACACAATAGAGGCAGACCCCCAGAAGGCCAACTAGCTCGAGGAGCCAGAGGTGTGTACCCCCGGAGAACATAAGCAGGGACAAGGAGGGAGTCAAAGCACCAGGGGTCAAGGAATCGACAAGAATTTCATAACACTGGGGAAAAAAAGTCTGCTGCAAACCTCCTCAGGAGGAACATTCCCAAGACCACAGCCAAACGGGAGATCCTTCAGTGAAAGCGCCATTACAATCGGCACCTCCTGGGAGACCGCTCCCCCCAAGTAAAGCAGCACAAGAATCCATGCCGGACCTGTCCATCCCAAGTGCACCAAGCACTCAACCCTTCCATTTAACTTATGACAATTCATTCGAGCACACCATCGAACCCCAAAAGTGGGAACCCCCTGTATCTCCAATCATAGTGATAAAAGGCAGGGGTGGGGGCGGAACACCCAGAAACCACAATCCCAATGAAAACAGCATATATAATAACCAGGAAGAACTGGGTCCACCATCACCAGCACCAGTGTCAGCAAAACACTCTAACTCCCCCCGCTGGGAGGCCTCACTTACACAGGAAGAATCAGAGGAAGTCTTCAACAAAGGAGCGGAGCAGTGTGCAGAGGAAGGGGGACAGAACGCCCTCCTCAAACACACAGAAAAGAGCGTTTAACACCCCAGCACTACAGGGGAACAGGAACTTGAAACATCACAAATCCACAACCCCACGGACACGAAGGACGCACTGCGGACCGGTTGGGAAGCCCTAAACAACACACTAACGGCCATAACCAATGCAACAATCTTTAATACAGACAAACTAGACATCCAAATTGAAATTCTGCTAAATTTGGCAACCACCACAATTGGAATAGACATTAAGCTGGACAAGTTAAATGCACACATTCGAAGAGCACAGTCCCACACGGAGGCCGACAAGGGCAAGGTAAATCGGATATACCAGTGTCACTGTAGCCCAATTATAGATAAACTCCAAGAACTACCATCAGTCATGTCCATATTAGTGACAGATCTAAAACAGGAATTGTTCCAGCGAGGAAACATCAAGCAGCCCCCACAGTGCTCACAAGACACAAACAATCCACAAAAAAGAACATCTACCCAGTCCACCCAGGATGCTGCAAGTCCCACACAGGTTTTAGGATCTTCAGTCACGGGCGCTAACCAGGAACGCACAGCCACAAATGGACCCTTTATCCCTGTCCTTTCCTGGAAAAACAAAAAACGCCTCAGGAAAATGCTCAATAAAACGGCAACGGAGACGGAAAGTAAATATTCATGCCCCCCCCCCAGCCACTGCAATCATGGCTCACCAGGAGGAAAATCCAGGGCAAATGAAAAGCAATCCACAGCCGCCCAACTGTGTGACTCAAAGTCACCACCCACAACAGTTCAGCGGATGCCCCCATTGCCCAGGAACAATCCTACAAGGCTGTAAGAAGAAGGAAAAACAGGATAAACCGGACAGAAAATTACAATAGGAGACTCAAACGGATTAGAATTCAATCATTCAGGACCCAAAACCGAGACACAATCCGAAACCCCAGAAGCAACCACACAGCTTCCATCAATGAAGACGACGGATGGTCCCGGATCAAATCATAGATCTATCCCTAGCCCAATGACACACCAGAAAAGAATAAGTGAACAAGAACACAGTAAGAACCAGCTCTACTCAGACCAATGCAAGGCTATCACACAGGAATCATTCCTTGGAAGGGCTTCAGAGGGCACCAGCAAACGGATCGGTGATCCCAACCAAGAGGGGTCAACACACTGTACTTCAAAGCCAATAATGTCCTATCCAAACCCTCCATACCACCAGCAACACACAAATATCATGAATCAGGCGACAGCCGAATCAGAAGAAAAGGCAACCATAGACGCAGTTACATCAGCCATGCACACCACAAATGGCGTGAAATCAACAATCAAGCTGACTCCCCCAAAAGTCGTAGGCATTAACACCCTTACTTTTTGCCCTTCCTACAAATCTCAGGGCCCTTAGGACATCCTTAATCGAGCCAATCTTCTGAGAATTTGAGGCGCAATCCAAGGACTAGAAACAATAAGTAGTAAAGATCTGCAATACGTGGCCCTCATAACACCAAAAAAAGGCGACAGAATTGAAAGTACCGAAGTCTGCTTTAACAGCATAGAAATAGTACAGTTAGTGCGGTCCAATTCAAAGACATTTGAAGAATGGAGCATAGAGCTAAAGGAAGCGTGCAAAGTAAAATACCCCTCCTTTCTAATTCTGCAAGAAAAGACCAATAAAAGGGACAACTTCAGGGCAGCGAATCAGCAATCTGTTTTGCAACACGCTAAAGGGGCTACCTCTACCTTCACCGAGAGCCCAAGAGAGAGCACTATATCCATCGCCCACGGCATCTCACAGATAAGGCATTGTCAGGAAGGAGGACAGCAAGATGAGGGTTGCTGTAGGTACAGATCCACTTATCGATCCTGACGGAACCCTGGAGCACAATGACAGATCCGGACGTTGCCCTGCCAAAACTCACCCAAATGGCCCAATGCTGTCCAAAAGCAAATTGTGGGTCACTAATATATTATCCTGGAACACTGCAGGGGGCAGTAAAATCAGCCAAATTTGGAAGCCTTCTTGAACGACTTCAACATCATCTGCCTAAGGACACCCAAAAGGCGGCCTCTCAATCTACATAACCACACGCAAATCTTTCAATACCAAGAGCATAGACCTGAAGTCAGCTCATATGTTAGCTATTATTATCGAAAACTGGATGTTGGAGCCAACACCGACGCCCATAATAATAACAAATATTTACATCATCCCTAACATGACTCGTAATCAACACCTGCTAGATACAACCGAAAAAGATTTGCTAGCTCTAAAAACGGCATTTGGAAACACCCCCTGGATCATCACAGGTGATTTTAACCTCAACATGGCCAATCATGGCAAAAGAAGCTCCCAGGAAGGCACCCTGGACCAGTGCCTGGGCGAAAGTGACCACCACCCACAAACAATGAAAATAGAGAATAATATCGCTCTCGCTGCTCCACTACAGAGGATTGGCGAACAAGGCCCAGGAAGCCACCTTCATCGCATAAGATGGTCCAACAAGTACATGGAGAATAACGAAGTATGGAAAGCCAACTTAACGTCGGATAAAATGGAACAGGTGGACATAATTTCAAAATGGGAGGCCACATTAACTTCATTAAGGAATCAGCTGGAGCCCAATCAACAATCCAATGCCGGCCCACTACTGAGCAGAAATGGCTGGTTCACGCAGACATTAAAGCAACAAAGGCAACAGCTGAATAAAATTGCCAGACACCTAAAGAACCATCCACCAGGCAACAGCTACCAGAGTACCTTTCAGGAATTAAGAAAGGAATATAAAAAGGCAATATGGGAAGCAAAGCAAGCGCAAATTGATCAGGAATGGATCAAAATTGTGGAAGCCACTAAAGAAAAGAACAGACGGTCACTGTGGTTTATAGTCAATCAGCTGGAGCGCAGGACAACCAGCACCCAAAGTAACCTGATCCCGGAGAGAAAGTGGATAGAACAGATCTCCAACCTCTACGGTAGCCCCAACATAGTGGAGCCATCTTCCACCACAAGCAGTGAGGCAAAGCCATTATCTATCCAAATAAGAAACGTCGAGGAACAACTACGGTGCTGCAGACAGAGTGGGTCTCCTGCCAAATGGTCTCCCGGCAGGAATACTAAAACACGACCTTGCCCTTTGGACCGGCCTGCTCTGCAACCTTTATAATGCCAGCAGCAGGGAAAACAAAATTCCAGATTCCTGGAAAGGGGCAATTTTCCATCCAATCTACAAGAAGGGCCCCTACGGGAACCCAGACAGCTATTGACTATTGACTATTGACGCAAAAATATTTGAGGGTCTCCTGCTGGAGGCTCTCAAAGAATGGGCGAGCAAATTCAATCTAATACCTCTGAATCAAACCAGCTTCCGGCCTTCGGCAAGCACTTCAGACAACCTGATAACGCTAGCCATGCTCCCTGAAAAATATACAAACAAAAAAATGCCTCTTTACACCTGCTTTGTGGACTTGTCCAAAGCCATCGATTCAGTGGACCGGAACAAGCTGTGGTGGAAACTAGCAAACCTTAATATCCCACCAGAGCTGTTAAAAGGAATACAGCTTCTGTTCTCAGAAAATTGGGCAAGGGTGAAAGTGGGAAACAACGGAAGAGTGTCGGCCAGAATTCAGATAGACAGAGGTGTTAAGCAGGGCTGTGTTTTGGCACCAATGCTTTTCAACCTTTACGTGGCAGATCTGTGCTCACAGCTAAGCATCACTGGCTCCCATTCTCCCAAACTGAGCAACCATCCCGTAACAGCATTACTATATGCAGACGACATCGTCTTACTGAATCTCTCAGGTACAGGACTCCAAAAAGTGCTAAACACCTTCAATCAATATTGCACAACTAATGAGTTAGTGGTATACATCGAGAAAACCAAGGTAATCATTTTTGGGAAACGGATAATCAAGAAAACTAAATGGTTCTGTGGGAATCAATTAGTCAAAAGAAGTGGAAGCTACAAATACCTCGGCGTCTGGCTACAGGGGCGCTGGTCGCATCACCTGCACCTAAACACCCTGAAAGTAAGGTTGGCATCACTGCTTGCATCAGTCCTAGCCCTGGCCTCAAAATTACAAACTCCAATCTGGTGTCCACTACTTACAGTGATAAAAGCTAAATTCCTGCCAACCCTAACATACCGTTTGGAAATATATCCAAGCAAACTGAACGACTTTATGAACACTGCACAAAGCAAGGTGTTTCGCCTTCTCTTCCTCCTCCCACACAGCTCCTCGCCTGCGCAGATTAGGCTGGAAATTGAATTACAAGATCAAACATTAGTTCAAGACGGGGCATTACTCAAATATGCATCCATGCTAAGACTGGCCCAACCAAATACTCTAAAGGCACTGATTTGGGAGGAAATCAACATAAACCAGGCAGAATTCCCAAATCCCTGGCTAAAGAGGGCTCTCGCCATAAAGCATCTGCAGGCAGAGGAGTTATGGCAAAAGTCCTTACCCCATAAAAATGTCAAACAACTTTTAAACAAACAAATCAAGATGCTTTCCTGGCGCATGGACAAAGATAAGTTCAGACTTCGATCTCACGCTTGGATGACAATTAACACATACAAGGCTCCAACAGCTCAACCTTATATGGCAGAAATATTAAAAACGTCACTAAAAATAAAGGTGCTACATGCCAGACTCGGACTACTACCCGCATTAATGAACAAACTAAAATGGCTTAGACCCACAAACAACAGTCGATGCAGACTTTGCGCACATCATCGGGAAGACTTCATACACATCCTTTGTATTTGCCCCGCTCTATTGCCCTGGAGAAAGATGTATCTGAAAAACATTTTTAACACCAATGGTATCAGAACATGCTGGCAGGCTATCCTGTTTAGTCTGAAAGGTTTGACTCCACAACACATGGCCTGCTTTGCAAAATTTATTTTAAAAACAGAACATTCCTTAAAACATGCCACAACAAACCATGATGAGAAAACTAGCCTTCAACTGGCATAGAAAAGGAACACTGTCAGCCCCAGGCTTATGAGTAATGGCCGCAGCATCAACACCAACGGCACTCTACCTACTCAACCTGTGAACTGAACTTTTATCTTTTTATCAGGAAAAAAAAAAGGCTTTCTGATGTTTTGCTCCTAGATTCCCTTCGAGTAACGTCTAATGTAACAGTCAGTAACTCAGTGTTGTCCAGTAAGTAAGACTATACATTTCAAGACAATCAACACATGAACAGGGCTTAACTGGACTAAAAACCACAAGGAAAGCAAGAATGTATTAATTGTTTTATGGTTTTTAAAGTCTCCGCTTGTACGGTTGCAATGATTTTAAGTAATTACGCAATAAGGCATAAACTCCCAAAACTCCCTTAGCATGTTGTTTGTATTTATTACATCAGTCATCGGTGCTGTGGTTTATTTAAATAACTATTGTGGTGAATTCTTTGCGTCTGATGCGTTGTAAGGTTGAGAGAACTATATAATACCCACCTCTGTCTCTTTAATATATTGCGGACATTTTTAACGTTGCCTACAAAATCTCCATTTTGCTAAATTTTCTACCTAATGCCCAGACTATGCCACTTGGAAAAAACAGAAGGAAAAAATAAATTATACAGCTAGCAGATCGCCAGAGGAACAATCCAACCAAAAGAGACCTTTTTTCCCCATAGCAGTCTGGCTTATTAATCGAAATGTGAAATGAAGGTGTTGTTACAAGGCAAATATGGTCTGTCAACAGAGGTTAGAAAGTGGCAAGTCAAGGTTATCAGTAGGTGAAAGCAGCACCCCCTAAAGCCCTGTTTCATTATAGTGCATGGCATCCAGAGGAGGACGTTTTTCAGCAGAACACATTATGGCCCTCATTACAACCCTGGCGGTCGGTGTTAAAGCGGCGGTAAAACCGCCAAAAGGCCGGCGGAAAAAAAATGGGATCACAACCGGGGCGGAAACTGCCAACACAGACCGCCACGGCGGTACAAACAAACAGCCTGGCGGAAGACAATGTACCGCCCACTGTATCATGAGAGGCCAATCCGCCACCTTTTCCGGTGCGGATTCACCGCGAACAAAAACACGGCGGAAACAGGACTTGGAAGGAAAACCGCTCACCTCTACACACACCACGAGGAACCAGGACGTCATAGAGCCGGAACTCCATATTCTACCAGCCATTGTCTTCCTGCTCCTCTACCAGGAGCATGAACGCCGGCGGCGAAGACCACGGTGAGTCCTGCACCTACAACACAGGCGAGGGGGAGGGAAAAGAGAGTGACACACAACACGCAACACCCTCACCCACTACAACACACACACAAATACATGTTGACACATTACATTTACACCCCCCCGGAACAATGCAAGGACAAAAGGAAATGATTGTAACGATTGTAATCAATAAAAATCCAGTACTTAAAAATATATATACACTATTAAAAAATATATACACCAAGAATTCAAGTCCATGTACTGCACATGCATAGTCCGTGGACCAGTGGGCCCAAAATGCATGGGCGAAGCCCTCACTCAATACCCGATCAAAACGAAGAGAACACTTCAGGGGCATCAGATAGAAATAAAACAAGCACCTCAGGGGGAAGTGAAGGGGGCGGGGCACCTCAGCCAGATGAGTGCATGACGCCAGATCTAAGAGGGGACTCCATGCCCATTGATGTATCCTGGGGAGTGCAAAGCCACAGTCTCACAAGTCTTTCCAGTGGGTGGTTTGCCCACTGCTGCTTCCTGGGGAGTGCAAAGCCACAGTCTCACAAGTCTTTCCAGTGGGTGGTTTGCCCACTGCTGCTTCCTAGGGAGTGCAAAGCCACAGTCTCACAAGTCTTTCCAGTGGGTGGTTTGCCCACTGCTGCTTCCTGGGGAGTGCAAAGCCACAGTATTACAAGTCTCTACAGTGGGTGGTTTGCCCACTGCTGCATCCTGTGGAGTGCAAAGCCACAGTCTCACAAGTGAATAACAGTCTCCACTGGTTCTGGAGGAGGCTTTGTGCCCAGAGTGCTTCTTCCTGTCAAGGACAGAGGTAGTGGATGCCTTTCTCCACTGGTTCTGGAGGGGGCTTTGTGCCCAGAGTGCTTCCTCCTGCCAAGGACTCAGGTAGTGGATGCCTTTCTCCACTGGTTCTGAAGGGGGCTTTGTGCCCAGACTGCTTCATCCTGCCAAGGACAGAGGTAGTTGATGCCTTTCTCCACTGGTTCTGGAGGGGGCTTTGTGCCCAGAGTGCTTCATCCTGCTTGTGGTGGCCTCAGTAGCGGCGGTGCTTGCGGCGCTCATTGGCCTGCGTGCTGGTGGGTGGCTCAGTGAGCGTGCAGATGGCAGCGGTGTCCTTGGCAGCGGTGCTGGTGGCGGCGGTGTCCATGTCAGCGGGGCTGGTGGGGGCGGTGTCCTAGGCAGCGGGGCTGGTGGGGGCGGTGTCCTGGGACACGAGGGTGGTGGCGGCGGTGTCCTGGGACGCAAGATTGGTGGCGGTCTTGTCCGCTGTGCAGGTTGGTGGCGACTTCCCTTTCTTTCTGTGCCCCTTCCCCACCTTGGATGGTGGCGCAGCTGTCTTCCCACTCCCAAATGTAGTCCTGGGAGAGGCCTTGGTGGCAGGTGTTTTGGCCTTCTCCCTCCGGGCAGTGGCCAACTTCCTATGTTTCTGAGGTGGGGGACTGTCCGTGTTCTGGCTCCTTGGCACACTGGCTGCCCTGCTGCTTGGCGCACTCCAGAAGCCGGTTACTGCTGGCACCACTGTTCCCGGTGATTTGGTGGCTGAGGTGCTGGGTTGGGACTTGGAAAGGCGTGCCCTAGGGGACGGAAGGGGTGGGGGAGGTGAGGGGAAGAGGTCAAGGTTTGACAGGAAAAGTTTTTTAGACACACTGGGACGGGTAGATAGAGGGGGTTTGGGAGTGGAGGAAGAGGTAGTGGTTGTAGGAGGTGTACGTTTGCTGACTTTGTGTGAAGGTGCATGGGTCGTGCGGTGGATGGCTGTTGGGTGGGTGTGTGACTGCGTTTGTGTACCTTGGGAGGTGGGTTCACAGACACACTGGGAGAGGACACAGGGGATGTGTGAATGGTAGTGGGGGTGGTGAGTGCACGTGAGCGGTGTGTGGTGATGGGTGTGTTGGTGATGGACGTAGTGGCTGAAGATGTAGTGCATGCAGGTGTGAGTGGAGACGTGACAGGGAGGGAAGGAGGGAGACGAGGAGGAGGGGGACACAGTAGAGGCAGTGGATGTTGGTATGTCTGCATGGGTATGATGCTTGTGTGAATGCCTGGGGATGTGTGGTGCTTATGTTTGCCAGAGCTACCCTTGTGTGTTGAGGTGTGTGCATGCTGGTCTGAGGGTGTGCTTGGGATAGGCTGAGGTACAAGGGTTTGGGTCTGGGTGGAGGAAGTTGGATGGGGGAGGCTGGACACAGGGACAATGGCTGCCATCAGTGCTGAGGCCAGAGTCTGAAAAGCTCGCTGTTGGGCTGTCTGACCAGAATGAATGCCCTCCAGGTATGCATTCGTCTGTTGCAACTGCCTCTCTACACCCTGGATGGCATTCAGAATGGTAGACTGCCCAACAGTGAGGGATCTGAGGAAGTCAATGGTCTCTTCACTGAGGGCAACAGGGCTGACGGGGGCCTGGGGCGAAGGAGATGCCCACCCTCCTGGGTGAGAGGCCACGGGGCACACGCTGAGGGGCTGCTGGGAGGGCGGTGCTGGTAGGGGGGGTGGCGGCTGTACCTGTAGATGCGGGGGCACAGAGGGGCCTGCCATCGCAAGGGAGCTCCCATCAGATGAGGAGACCGTGTCTCTGGTCTCAGCTCCTGTCCCCGCCGTGGAGCTCCCCTTGCCCTCCGTCCCACTGGTGGCTTCAGACTCTGTTGTCTCGCCCTCCAGGGCCATGTGGGATGCAGCTCCCTCCTGCTTTGGTGCCACTGCTCCTCCGCCTGATGATGCTATTGCATACAAGAACAGGTAGACCACAAAAAGGGGGGGGGAGGGGAGAGACAGAAGAAAGACATGTTCAGTGCATGCAATACCGCAACCGTTGGCAGACACAGCAGCCCTCTGCACTACGCCGTGCACTTAGAGTTCCTTAATTAATCACAGGGCCATGGGGTACAAGGCCTATGCCCGATTGCTGCACACATAGAAGTCACAGGAGCCTGACTAGGTGTAGTTGGCTCTTAACACTGGTGGGGGGGGTGCCACATGTCCTGCCTTACGAAGGGACCTTGCCAACAAAACTCGCCCTGGCCTAGGGGAACCCACTGCCAACCTCCCCCACCCAAATACCTCCAATGCACACAGATTCAGCTGAATGATAGTGTACTCAACCCCTTGTGGCTGTTGTGATGCTCTCAAGCGCCCATCCAACTCCAGATACACCATCGCCAGGATCCGGAACATCAGGGGGGTCATGGCGCGACGGGCACCCCTCCCATGTTGGGAGGCCATCCCCAGCTGGGCCTCTGCCGTCTTCTTGCTCCAGTGGCGAATGTCCTCCCATCTTTTCTGGCAGTGGGTGCTCTGTCTGTGGTGGACCCCCAGGGTCCAGACTTCCTTGGCGATGGCACGCAAAATATCCCTCTTCTGGTGGGCACTGACCTACAGGAATAGTACAGGGGAAAAGGAGAAGATATAACCGTCCACACCGTCACAGTCATTGGCCCGCGTTCCTACCCTTGCCATGACGCACATGCACTCACCGTCGTTTCATGCACGCCTCATTCTCCACCCCTATCTTCCATCCACACCACTCCACACAGGCATTGCCCATACAGCATGCTCACAGTGTACTTACCTGTTTGTCTGGAGGACCGTAGAGTAGCGTGTTCTGGGGGAGGACACCATCCAATGGTTTCTCCAACTTCTCCGTGGTGAAGGCAGGGGCCCTTTCCCCACACACATGAGCCATTGTCTCTTCCAGACTGAGGTCACAGCAGCACTTGAAGTGTAGGTCCTCGCCTGTCGAAGATCAGGTATCAAGTGAGTGAACAGATAGAAAATGGCAGTCACATCCGCGGCGGTGCGTACCGTCACCGCCGGCGTACATCGTCATTGGCTCCTGGGACCCATAGGGCCCACTGTTAACCAATGCAGGATTGCGCCAAGGTCTTCGACCGCCTACCGCGATGGTGTACAACGCCAGTGCAGTTACCTCATATCCCATTCTCCCACCTCACAGGTCAGGCAGCTGCCATTTCAGGGGGCCACATGGTATTATTTTTAAATGCGTCACACATATCTAGGCCTTGCATACACACTAAGATAGGCACATAGCGGATTGAAAAATGTGTGCAATAAAGTTGTGTTTTCGTACCTCATTGTTGGCTGACCCCCTGGTCGCTGTTCTCCTCCACAGAGCACGTCCGCTGGGGCAGGTGGGGAGATGGCGGCATCCTCCAGTGTACAGACCACTGGTGGACCTGTCGACAATGGAAGAGCGACATGTAATTGTCACCTACAGACTGGACCGTGCCACAATCCATGAACTACGTGTGCCCAGTTGGAGCCGGACCTGATGTCAGCTATCCGCCATCCCACAGGTATCCCCCCTCTAGTGCAGGTGCTATAGGAACTCAATTTCCTGGCAAGTGGGTCTTTTTAGACGACAGTGGCCACAGCATCAGGGATGTCCCAGCCTATGTTCTCCAACGTTTTGTCCAGAGTGTTGTCTGCCCTGCTGAAACACATGCGCAGATACATCGTGTTTCCTCAGGTGGAGGATTTGCCTACAGTGAAAGGTGACTTCTATGCCCTGGGAAATATCCCCAACATCATAGGTGCCATTGATGGGACACATGTGGCCTTGGTACCCCCCGCAGGAGTGAACAGGTGTACAGAAACCGGAAGAGTTACCATTCAATGAAAGCGCAGATGGTGTGTTTGGCAGACCAGTACATCTCCCATGTGAACGCCAAGTTTCCTGGCTCAGTGCAGGACGCTTGCATTCTGAGGAATAGCAGCATCCCTTATGTGATGGGGCAACTCCAGAGGCACCGTGTGTGGCTATTAGGTGAGGACATGGACCCTATACAGTGTGACTAGGTGTCTGGGTCTGGGGTTGTCCCTAAGGGTTAGTGTGTGTCTAACAGTTGTCCCTCGACATTTGCAGGTGACTCTGGCTACCCCAACCTGTCATGGCTACTGACCCCAGTGAGGAATCCCAGGACAAGGGCAGAGGAACGCTACAATGAGGCACATGGGCGAACTAGGAGGGTTAAAGAGAGGACCTTCAGCCTCCTGAAGGCCAGGTTCAGGTGCCTCGATAAGACGGGTGGTTCCCTATTCTACTCACCAAAGAAGGTGTGCCAGATCATCGTGGCCTGCTGTATGCTGCACAACTTAGCTTTGCGACAACAGGTGCCTTTTCTGCAGGACGATGGTCCTGAAGGAGGTCTTGTGGCAGCTGTGGAGCCTGTGGACAGTGAAGACGAGGAAGCAGAAGAAGAGGATATCAACAACAGAAACACGGTGATTCATCAATACTTCCAGTGAGACACAGGTAAGAAGACATCACTGCCTGCTACATCTGATACAGTTGTTCTACCTCTCATCTGTCTGTCACTTTCACCCAGTGTATGGACCCTGATTTGTCCCTTTCCCTTTCGATTTCACAGATGTGGGTCCCACTGTGTGACCTCTGCTATGTTTCCTCATGGACTAGAACTGTGTGACATAGGTATGTTGACAATAAAATGGATATTGCCGTTTTCCTCAGTTATTGCAAATACCCATTTGTGAAAGCACAGACGGACTCCAGATAGTTTTGTGATTTAAGGGTGTTTATTTATGTGCTAAATAGTGGAGGGGGTTGTAAAATGGTCAGGGGTGATGGTGGAGGAATGCCCATGGCAGAGTCCAGTCTATTTGTTTCACAGGTGCATTGTCCAAAGGGGCATAGGAAGTGGAGCTGGGGCAGTTGATGGATGGACAGGGTGACAAAGTGGGACAGAAGAATGGCATTCAGGGTGGTCTCATTTCTTGGTGGGGGTCTTGGCATTGTTCTCTGTCTTTGTCCTGGATCTCAGGGACAGCTTGCGGGGTGGTTCTCCATCTGCAGGGGGTGGGGTGCTGGTGTCGAGGTCCTGTGGCGGTGCCTCCTGTCCACTAGCGCCGGCGGAGGTGGTGGGCAGTTCATCGTCCAGGCTAGTGTCAGGGGCCCCTTGTTGTGCCACAGTATCCCTCCTGGTGTTCACGAGTTCCTTCAGCACCCCTACAATGGTGCCCAGGGTAGTATTGATGGATTTGAGTTCCTCCCTGAATCCCATATACTGTTACTCCTGCAGCCGCTGGGTCTCCTGAAACTTGGCCAGTACCACTGCCATTGTCTCCTGGGAATGGTGGTAGGCTCCCATGATGTTGGAGAGGGCCTTGTGGAGAGTGGGTTCCCTGGGCCTGTCCTCACCCTGTCGCACAGCAGCCCTCCCAGTTTCCCCTGTGTTCCTGGGCCTCTGTCCCTTGAACTGTGTGCCCACTGCCACTGCCCCCAGGTCCCTGTTGTTCTTGGGGTGGTGGGTTAGCCTGGGTTCCCTGTAGTGGTGGACAAACTGCTGCTTGACGTGTCCTGGGCACAGAGGTATGGGCCCGCTGGGTGGGTGCTGTGCTTGTGTTTCCAGAGGGGGAGGCTCTGTTATGGCTTGTGCCAGTGTGAGGGGAACCAACTGTCCCGAGGTCCCAGATGGGCTGGGCTGGTCATCTAGATCCAGTTGGACAGAGCTGCTGTCATCACTGTGGGCCTCTTCTGTGGGTGGAGTGGACATGTCTGGAACCTCCTGTCCTGTGACGTTGGGTAGGGGTCCTGCAGGGGTGTAAAGGCATAGTTTTAGTATCTGTGTGTGCCATGGTGTGCAATGGGTGGGGGACCCTGTACCCCAGTGCTTGCATTCCTGTGTAGGACCTTGTGTGCTAATTGTTTAGGGGTCTGTGTGGGTATGTGCAGTGGACATGCATTGGTGATGGGTGTCCATGCTTTGTTGTTGCATGCAGGGCTTGGTGTTGAGATGTGTGGTTTGTGATAGTGGGACATCTGTGAGGAGTTGGAGTGATGGGGGTGAGGGCAAGGGTGGGGGTATGTGATAGCATGCAGGTAGGGTGGGGGATGAAGTAGTGAAAGATTTGACTTACCAGAGTCCATTCCTCCAGCTACTCCTGCGAGGCCCTCAGGATGCAGTATAGCCAAGACCTGCTCCTCCCATGTTGTTAGTTGTGGGGGAGGAGGTGGGGGTCCGCCGCCAGTCCTCTGAAACGCGATGTGGTGCCTTGAGACCACGGAACGTACCTTCCCCCGTAGGTCGTTCCACCTCTTCCTGATGTCATCCAGTGTTCTTGGGTGCTGTCCCATTGCGTTGATCCTGTCCACGATTCTGCGCCATAGCTCCATCTTCCTAGCTATGGTGGTGTGCTGCACCTGTGATCCGAATAGCTGTGGCTCTACCCAGATGATTTCCTTCACCATGACCCTGAGCTCCTCCTCAGAAAACCTGGGGTGTCTTTGCGGTGCCATGGGGTGGTGTGGGTGAGGTGGTGTGTGTTGTGATGTGTGGGGTGATGTCTAGGGGTGTGTGGTGTTTTGTGCATGGATGTGTATGTGTGATGGTGTTGTGTGCCTCTGTATGGTGGTGTTGTCTTTGCTGTGCTGTCTCTCTGGCCTTCGTCAAAATTTCTGGTAGTAAGGGTTTGTGGGTGATGTGGCGGGTGATTTATATTGTATTGGGTGTGTGGGAGTGGTGTGTGTATGTGTATCAGGTGTGTGTATTTGGAATTGTCCAATTTGGTAGTGTTTTGTAAATGTGTGTGTATTTTGAGCGCTGCGATGTGTACTGCCAATGACTTACCGCGGTTAAAAGACCGCTGCGTGGATTCATGGGTCGTGATAGTGTGGGCGTATTCCTGTTGGCGTGACGGTGTCGGTTTTGTTATCGCCAGTTTATCACTGACCTTTGGTGTGGCGGACTTGTGTGGGGGTCTGGATTTTGGCGGATTCTGAGCTGTGGGTCGTAATAGCTGTGGCTCTACCCAGATGATTTCCTTCACCATGACCCTGAGATCCTCCTCAGATAACCTGGGGTGTCTTTGCGGTGCCATGGGGTGGTGTGGGTGAGGTGGTGTGTGTTGTGATGTGTGGGGTGATGTTTAGGGGTGTGTGGTGTTTTGTACATGGATGTGTATGTGTGATGGTGTTGTGTGCCTCTGTATGGTGGTGTTGTCTTTGCTGTGCTGTCTCTCTGGCCTTCGTCAACATTTCAGGTAGTAAGGGTTTGTGGGTGATGTGGTGGGTGATTTATATTGTATTGGGTGTGTGGGAGTGGTGTGTGTATGTGTATCAGGTGTGTGTATTTGGAATTGTCCAATTTGGTAGTGTTTTGTAAATGTGTGTGTATTTTGAGCGCTGCGATGTGTACTGCCAATGATTTACTGCGGTTAAAAGACCGCTGCGTGGATTCATGGGTCGTGATAGTGTGGGCGTATTCCTGTTGGCGTGACGGTGTCGGTTTTGTTATCACCAGTTTATCACTGACCTTTGGTGTGGCGGACTTGTGTGGGGGTCTGGATTTTGGCGGATTCTGAGCTGTGGGTCGTAATAGCTGTGGCGGAATTCCACGGCGGTGTGTTGGCGGTATTCTGCACAGCGGTAAGCGGGATTTACCACCGATGTTGTAATGAGGGCCTATATGTTTTATTTTTAACGTCTGCAACTGTCTTGCTTTTAACTTTGTTTCAAATTCTGAACACTATAGTGTAGTAAGAGGAATATCTTTAACAGAAGAGTGTAACTGAATATACAACTCTCTGATATTATCGCTTTATACAAATAGTACATATAGTTACTTTCCATTGACTCCGGAGATCAACCACTGGGTCTGGGACTTATTATAAAAACTAATACTGTAATTTTTAAGTGACAACACTGAGCTTTATGAATTAAGAGTGCTGTAAGAACCTAAGACACTTACAGACTAAAGGATATATGTGCTTTCACCAAGATGATGATCTGTTATATACACAGAATGCAAGAAACGGCCTCAGACTAAAGGATATATGTGCTTTCACCAAGATGATGATCTATTATATACACAGAATGCAAGAAACGGCCTCGAACCCATGACTGATTTTCATGGCTTCATATTAACTGGAGAAGATCCTATTTCTTCCCACTGGGTTCTCAAGCTGCAGTGAAATGAGTAGGAAAAGGTGGAGAAGCCATTCGGTGGTAGTGCACACCTCTAATTACCTTAGGGTACAGATATATCAAGAGGAAGCTGACCTTCTACTGGGCAACGGAGGGCGAGACATTTGGCCCTCTGTAACCCATGTACCTTTTTGGAGGACTCTACCACTTACAGTTGCAGGAAGAATAGCCCTATCTAAAATGATTATGCTGCCCTGCCTCTTGTACTACTTCAAGAACCTACCTCTAGTAATTCTCAGATGTTATTTCCTAGATCTTGATGGTCTTCTGAACTAATAGGGGATGCAAGACATCGCAGAATTGCCCTAGGAAGTTTGTAAAGGCAGGCTGGACCTTGAGGCTTCAGGTCTCTGACTTCAAACTGTATTACTTGGCAGCACAAAACAAATGGATTTGCACATGAAAAGTGGGGCGCATCCCCTAGAGTTGTGTGCTGAAGAACGATCAGATGGCGGTTCCCAGATCCTGGGGCACCTGGTGCCCTGTTCCAAGCCACGACTGCCCCTACCATGTGCTAGCGGACCTGAGACTGTGGAATGTACACCCAATATCCCTTTTAATGCAGTTCTGACTTGCTTAGAACTGCTAAGCAGCCAGAGGATGGAAAATTGGGTGCAAATTGGAACAGCTACAGTGCGAGGGGTGCTATTATAATTTGACGCTTTAGCGGGCACATCTGGGCTCACCCTTGGTCAATTCCTGCAATATAGATCCAAAATGGCAGGAATGTGCAATAAGTATGACATTACAGATACAGAGCTGCACACCAATGACTTCTTGCAAGCACTATTTACCATGATCTGTGGATGGAGTCTTCTCACCTGGTTATATAGACTACACTTAGGCAGGCCCTCATAAATAAGATATAGGTGGGGAAATGATATTGGTAGAGTTTCAAATAAAAGAGAGATATAACATATTAGAATACCCCAAAAATGTTCTAGGAAAACCAGACTCCAGTACCTTCAATATAACCAGATGCATAAGGCCTTTATGACCCCACACAATATCTGTAAACTGTATCCAAATTGGGCAGCATGTATCCCTCACTGTCAAAAGGACCAAGCTGGATTCCTCCACATGTTGTGGGAGTGTCCCCTCATACAGTAGGTCTGGTGTGGAGTTGGGGAACACACTGAGAACAATAGTGAGTAGGTACTACACAACTATAAAGGCTTCTATACTGGGTCTTGCTCTCTGTTCAAAGGTGGGAAAGGCCAAGGCGAAATTTGCAGATCTATTATTAAAGCAGGCCAAGCAGACCATCGCCATGCTCTGGAAAGCGAGCGCACCCCTCCTACAGGCAGTGGTGCATGACTGCTGCAAAATTTGCAGATAGCAATGGCGATGACTGCATAGGGAGTTTGTCAGTGGTGTAAAGAAAATCCCAACTGCCAAGGAGTGAGACAAGCTGTATCTTACTTCTCCTGCAGGATCAGAAATAAAGACAAACCACTTTAGGAGAATCATGTTCAGTTAACACCAGTGACTTGGATGCAGGTGACTATGTGGAGAAGTGAGCACAAGATACGTATGCACCATAGGCTCAGCTCTACTGCACTGACATACATCATGCAGTTCAGGACAAACTAGCATCACAACTCCTTTATCCACCCTCCCCTACTCATTGAACGTGCAAAGTTCTTCATCACACTGGCTCACCTCGCAGGCAGCGTAGCCTCATCAACAATACCTCTCTAGCATAAGCACCATGCGCTTGCAACTTGGCCCATGTCCAGCTCAGATTCTGTGGGAACTTAGACATCTCCAGGGGATATGTTTAAAAAAAGCATTAATGAGCTATTTTGAGTACACTTTGAGAGCAGTATTAATATGTCCAAGCCTGGATTACATAAAGGGGAATCATCCTGGCGTTCAGACTCTGACTATACAACCTAACACATGTGTTAGCCTTAGGGTGGTATTCCCCCAAACATTTTGCCTGCTTGCCTCCATCTTGTCTGTGTTTTTGCTCTGTTGGATTTAAGACTGTGCACTTCATTACTGCTAAGCAGTGCTGAAGTGCATGTACTCACTCCCCTAACCATGGTTTGATTGGCATATTTAATTTACATGTAAGTCCCTCGTAGATTGGTATATCATATACCCAGGGCCTGTACATTAAATGCTACGAGTGGGCCTGAAGCACTTATTGTGCCACCCACTTAAGTAGCACCTTACAACTTGTCCGAGGCTTGCCATTGCAGTCTGAAGGAAGTGTCCCATTGCCATGTCGACTTCGCATTTAAACCCCTTTGCCAAGTATTAAACTCCCCCTTTATTACAGATAAGTCACCCCTAAGGTAGGCCATAGGGCACGGTGCTGTGTTATTAAAAGGTAGGACATGTGCTTTTTAGAGCTACATGTCCTAGTAGTGAAAAACTCCCACATTTGTTTTCTCACTACTGAGAAGCCTACCCCTCCCACCTAGTAACACTGGGGAATCCTTATTAAAATTAATAAGCTGTAATTCCTAAACCAGAGGTTGTAGATATAATGTGTTTGGTATCTATGAACTTGTAATGATGAACCCTCTTTAATGGTAAAATTGGATTTATCATTACAAGTTTGAACATGTCACTTTTGGAAAGTTGGCATTTTCCTGCTGTTAGCCCTCTGTGCCTGCATCCTGCCTTAGTACACATGAATGGGTGTAACCAACAGTTGAGACTTTGTGAATTCACCCAAGACAGTCACACAATAGTGGGATTAGCAGAACCAGAGTGAGTCATTAGCTGACTTGACGGAGCTAAGCTCAGCCCCACTTGCAGCTGAAAAGGCTGTGCTCTTCCACCACACAATAGGCATAATGACTCTATATTGTCAGTGCAGCGAGCTAAGAGACAGCGCAGGGGAGGCAGGGAATTCCTGGAACTTCAGAGCACTCTTCTGGAAACTTCACCCTGCTTCTAGGAGCAGGGAATAAAACATAGGGATCTCAGACCTCCTCCTCACTTCACCAATGGACCTGGGGAAGGACTCTTAGAGAATTGCCTGTTGCTGTGCACTCTGCCAGACTGCTGCTGTACCTGGAAGACTGCTTTGTTGCATGGAGCCTGCTTGGAACTTTCAGAAGCCAGCCCTGCTGTAGAGCCCTGCTTCACCACCTGCACCAGGACTTCAGAAGTGACTCCAAAGGCTAGTTTAGCTGGACTCCTGTTCAGAGCCACAGGAACATGAAAGGCTACCACCATCTTACCCCTGCACCTGGACCCAGACTGAGTGAGTCTTGAACCCCCCTCAAAAATCTCCATCCATTTCTGGACTCTTGGTTGTGGTGCTAAAGGTGCCCAGGTGGCCACTTTCCAAAACTGATGACTTGTTATTTTGAACCTTAAACTTTAAAAATTCAGAACTCTGGCTCTACTAATTGGATTTTCATAGTTTGGTGTCAAGTAATGTATTACAATGTTCTCTATTTTTGCGTTTTCACTGTGCTGCTGTTTGTGTACTGTATAAATACTTAACACATTGCTTCTAAGTTTAGCCTGACTGCTTTTTGAGGCAAGCTACCCAGGGATAAACACAGGTTAAATTAGTGACTTTTTGTGGTTCATCCTGCAAGGGATTGTGGCTGTTGCTTGACCAGGGCTCATACCCCAGCCAACCAACAACCCAATTTCTCACATACAATGATCCAACTGATAGTGTAAATGTACAGGGGTCACATTGTCTGAGGGAACTCTTGATGTACACACTTGAAATGTATCACAATATTATGTTTGAAATGACAATAAAAAACAGTTAAAAAATAAGTAGTGGTGCAGTGGATAGAAGTGAATTAATAGATGCTCTTTGCCATTTCTAAGCTGTAGCACAGGAACATATGCTGGGGATGCCTTTGCATAGGAGGGTAGTTTGCAACTTAAATGCAATTAATGCAAGAACTTTGCAAGATGTTGCTCATTAACTGAACATGTTATTGGCTCATAGGCTGCATCAGTCATGCAAGGTTGTTTATTTGAAACGCCCTGAGGTATGGTAACTATTGACACACTACAGTATTTCTTTGGTATTTGGATAAACATTATAAAAACAAAGGGACCATTTCTGGGGTTATGCCCAGACTACTTAAGCACCAGGTATATGCCTTTTACAAATGCCTTCCTGGTCAATACTGTAGGAGCCTAGACGTGTAGGAACTGCAAAAAGTGTTAGGAAAAGGAGCTTGGTTCAACATTATTTCCCAAGTGCTTTCTTTCTAATTAGACCAGATACCACCAGTGAGTTTAAGATAAATGTTTTTTTCTGGCTAGTTGTGGGTATGCATAGTCAGAATGACTGTGCTGCCTTAGGCAAGCCAATACTTTTCTGAAACGCTTGTACAGCATCCCTAGAAAATGTGTATATCTTTCTATTACTGAGGAAGGCACTTCGCAGTAATGTACATAGTGGTAATTACAGTTTTTCCTTAGGAAGCGGGTTTGAAGGACGAAGAAATTGGGTTTCCTAAGTGTATTTTCCATAGCCAGTGCAGTGTGGAGATGTCCTAGAAGTGGCACTCACTATGTATTGCCTTTTTACCCGTTTGCTAGCAAAGGTGTTATGCCATGTCACATGCTTCAGTGGCTAGGCACTGCTCGGAGACACACTTGCTCTCCTTATGTTACCACCGTCATGAAGAGGCACTGTATTTAAGAACCCAGTGTACCACTGCCCTTCTACGATAAGGTCTCGATGTTTGGAAGATTGTTAGAAACACTTACACGAATGTCTCCCTGTTGATTTACTTCCCTGCAGGCACTTCCTTAAAAGAAGCCCAATGATGCTTATCCAGTCTCTGGGGTAGATTCTGCCAGCCTCGGGAAATATGGACATACAGAAAGAAGGGGTTTGGTAGGCTCCGAAATGACAGACCACCTCACAAAGAAAACATCTCAAGACCAACTCTCGCTTCACAAATACGCAGAACCCTCCTATTGCGCTACAAGACTTGCACACGGATCCTTTTCTTCTGACCTCACTTTCTCCAGTGTACCTACATGAAGAACAGTGAAACAGCTTGCTGCTCTTGAGATCAATTCAAGCACAAGTCATGGCTGGTATCATTTACCTGGGGCTCTAGCTCTTCCATCGCAGGAGGGGACAAGCTTATCAGAGAGAGAGAAAATGAGAGCGAGAGAAAGACAGAGAGAGGCCTATTGATCATAGAGGCACTCCTCTATCAATGACACCATCATCATCACAGCAGTATCTTTTCAAACTACTAAGGAAGCTGTCATGCTGCTGTGCTGACCCTTTTAGTATACTTAAGGCTTGGATTTTGCTTACCATTTGGATTGAATTAAGTCCTTGGAAGTACACCTTCCTTTATTTTGCTCTACAGATGCTTCACCCCTTTAGTGATGGTTGGGGGTAATTCACCTTCTGTGCCTTGAAGGGTGCCACTCTCTCCTACACTTAGGAGGTGCCTTGTTTCTATGCATCGCAACCGATGTGCCTCCTCTTTTGTCCCTTGTTACATAGGCAGCCAACTGTGGCAGGTTTCACTTGACTATGGGTCTTGCCATCTGCTGGGTCGTCAAGCATGACAAACATCTCATTTTGAGTTTAGACAAAGAGTTTTAGTGGATTCTGCAGGGCTCTGCATAATCAATCTATTTTAGATGGACTCAGAATATACAAGACTCTGCATAATTATACACATTCTGAGTATATCAAAAGGCGAGTTCATGAAATACAAGGCTATGAACAATTAAACGGCCTCTTGTGGTAAAAGGAGATATTTAAAGAATCTGCATTAGACACAAATTATCAAAACTTGACTAAAGAGATTCACTGCAACTACACAGCTAAGTGCTATTGAGCACAAAGGGGGCACTGAAATTACAATGATGTGCGTAACCACACATCCTTCTTAAGTTTACATGAACAGTCTGTCTTGAATGCTGCACACTGCTAAATTCATCTACAGTCCAGTTTAAGGCCTGCAAAAAGCTAGGATCCCATCTAAGACACAAAGCAGAAAGTAATGTACACTTACAGACACACGAGAATGGATGATAAACTTGGTGCGGTTACAAAGGGAAGCGAGACCACTCTGTTCGGTAAAGAGTGACAACTGTGGTGAAACACACAAGAAGATGAAATGGTATAGTATCTGGAATCTGTAGGCAGTCAAATGGATGCTTTTCCTAAGTGGGTACTGTTTGTAGTTTATGGAGCTCTCATGTTCTTCAATGTCAGGTGTGATTTCAGAGGCACGCCCAGTCTATTCTTTGCTTTAAAAAAAGTTGAACATAATGCCACAAGTAACAATACAAAGAACGATTATAGATTTAACGTTTGGGAACCAGTGTTCTTAAAACTCACTCTGTCTCTGACGAAAGAAACACGCAGAACTCAGGCTTTTTCAAAATATATACTGAACATCTAGCTCAACCATAATCAATAGTCCACAGCTAGCCCTTTATTATCCCACTAACACCACATAACTATGTTGTTTGTCCAGCCTCAGAATCCAATGCCAGTGCTGAAGCGAGTGAGCACAATAAAAGGATTCAGTCAGATAACCGATGGCTGCTCAGCTTACAGCGTGAAAGACTTCACTACCATACTCACCCCGGCTATCACAGCCCTGGCTCAATACTGAAGTGTAACAAGTGATCTCGGATGCAAATGGTCTAAAGCCGCTGGAATATACTATAATTATTGTCTCCTCTTAAAATGTACTGCCCCATGCCTTACACTGTGCTACTAGAGCAAGGTCTTCAAAAGTGAGGTCACAACAGGTTTGGGAATAAGTTATATCTCATACCACCATCCAGTTTCAGAAACACATGGGGAATCAAGTGTGCACCAGAAGACTTCTCAGAGGACCACACGTGCCACTGTAGATAAGACCTGTCTTTCTCTAATTCACTGTGCACATTATTCACCCATTACCCCCCACACGCAAACACACACAGAGCCTGAATATATGCATTAAGCTCAAAAGCAACATCTACCATAGTAAGAATAAACTTAAATACAGTGGCCCAGACGTCGAGGTGTGGGTTCACCTGTGCAACAAATGAACTACCTGCATCTCACAAATGAATGGAAACCACTTTATAACTCCCCAACTCCATGAAAAGACTTGGCCCTGCCTCCTAAAAATTATAGGATGCCACCACCCATCAAAGTGTAGTAGAATATCCACAGGGGTATACCTAGCCCACATATCAAAGGCAACATAAAAATGAATTTCTCCATTTATATACTTACAAAGACACTGCAACAGAGAGAATCTCCACATTAGCAGAGAACCACCTGCAAAACTGCTAATCACTAATCATCATATAAAGAATGACAAAGTACTGCAGAAGTATAATACACAAGCAAACAGAACCTTATAATTTTAATGAAGAAATGCTAAACATTAGAACATCAGCGGTACATAGCAGATGGAAGATGAGACAATTAAAAAAAAAAAACTAGGCAACTGAGGTATGAATGCTGCATGCTTTTGAATGAAAAGATAACTCATATACGTAATAGGAGAAAGGCTGAGAAGGTTAGAAACGACAAGGCGTACACTTTGTGTGCATAAAGATGGATTGGGGAGCCAAACTAGGAAAAATATTGTTAAGGAGCGAGGCAAAGCATTGTGGAAGGGTCTACGAATTAATTTGAAAAAATATGCTAACTGTATTTTTTCTGTGTCTGAAAAAGCAGGACACCCAGTAACAGAAAGTGAAAGAACAGACAGGACTGGATGATAAACTCATGATTGACTGAAACAGCTTCACATCGAGGACACGATAAATGTCACCTGAATAAAAAAATGCAAACACATCCCACTCAGCTATAAACACCACAGAGTACCACTGTGCTGTCACATCACATAATGGTAAACAAGACAGACAAATTAAACAATAAATAAACTGGAACTATTACAAGGTTCTTTACTCATCTGAAGACTGGATACAAACTAACTGCACTGAAAAGAGGTATAACCACTACTGTGGTGTGACTTATGCAGGCTGTTTTTTATTAAAGAGGTATTGGTAAAGCTTTCTAAAAGACAACAAAGTTTTAAAAAATAGGAATTCTAACGGCAGCACATAAAGGCACACATTCACACATAAAGAAAGCAGAATAAACCTGCTACTGTCTTCCTCGCCAGGTAACCTATGTGCTACTTCAAGTCCTGCAACACAAGCAGCACTTTATGGGTGTCTGTCAAAATGAAGAAGTTTTACTCTCGAGACAAAGTCAGACTACAGAGTAGCTGATGTTTGTGGCAATAAAACAAAAGTCAGGTGTGCATTAACTCACCTATCAGTGGTGACTCGTCTGTGGGAACATCCCCTTCCGCCTTTATGTCCTCGCTCAGAGATGACATTTCTTCCACAATCGAAGTGTCGCATGCAGCTGTGTAATCTGAGGGAAGATATGAAGAGGTAATAACTATGTGCTGCCATTGTTTGTTTCACCACCTGCATGCCTCAACTATGACACGATAAAAAGTACAAAGGAGTGTCTTACGTGTTTGATATGTTTATATGGATGCGTGAGATGTGTATGATACACATTAGACTTGGGAAAAGGGGCAGAATGTCTACCACTACATGTACACCCCCCTCTTAACCAACAGGGATAGAAGCTACATATTTCTATAACGCAAGGATATTTCAAGGGAATGTACAGTAGAAGGAAGGAGGGTATTGTGACCAGGAAGACAACAAGGATGAAAAATGTTCTAGCTTTTGCATCTAGAATTTTCAATTCCATTAACGACACAGAGGCGAGGATTATGCTTCTCTTTCTATGCTTTATTTTTTACAGCAGCCAATTAGAAAGAACTTTTAAAAAATATTACATATCCCATGAACCCTTGGCAATTTCCATCCGTAATTTGGATTGCGTCCCTCCCAGCTTGTTCACAAAGCGAACCACCGAAATACTGTCCATGCGGAGGAGGATGCAGCATTTCGCTGTGCTTTCCGCAAAGCTGCGAACTGCAAAGGAACCCGTTAAGAGCTCCAGGCAATTGATATGAAGAGACAACTCCCTCCGGGACCAGTGGCTCCCTGTGGAGATCTGACCGCAATGGGCACCCCAACCCCAAAGTCTGATATCTGCCTCTACGACCATCTCCGGTGAGAAGGGAAATATGGCCCTGCCGTTCCATGAACCCACAAGGATATCTCTGTTCTTGCGTCCACGGACAGGGGAATTAGTTGCGAATACGACAGGCCCTTGTTCAGATGCATGATCTTCCAATGTTGGAGGACCCTGTACTGTAGAGGACCCAAGAAAATCACCTGAATGGAGGAGGCCAGAAGCCCCACCTGGTGGGCCAGAGATCTCAATGATATATTCCTCTTGGATAAGGCTAATCTCAACTCTCTCGATGTGCTTCACCTTCAAGGAAGGTAGAACTAATTGGGTCGACTGGGATTTCACTAGGAAATTCAGGAGTTCTATAGATTGTGTAGGAATCAGGATAGATTTTTGGAAGTTGATGACAAACCCCAACTCCTGAAGAAGAGAGATCGCCCCCCCTCAAAAGTAACCTTTGCCCAAGGAATTTATCTAGGTTTGAAATAAGTAGTGACGAATCTAGAGAGTACTTTAAGGAAAAGAGACCCAAATAATAAGCCTAGGTCAGTCTTGGAAGAAGCAAGATCCACCAGTTTAGGGTCTAGCTTCATCAGAATCGAGCAGTCTCTCTCATTATAAATTGCACAGGTATTGTTGCCTAAGTGACACATCGCACGTTGGGCCCATCCCAATAGGATCTCTTTATCAACCAGGATATTAGATTTCTTTGCCCGATAGGCTAATTCGAGAATTTTGGTCAAGGGGCCTGACATGTCCAGTAGCTTATCCTGGCAAGCCTTCCAAGCTCTATCAATCCCTTTTTTTGGGGTCTTTAGTATACTTCCCGAGGTAGGTTACCATAGAGTGATCTACCTCAGGAGTTTCTGCCACTTTGTCTGGAAGGTCAGGTCTGGGGCACTCCGAGCGTAGGCGAGCTCGTACTTCGTTATCAAAATCTTGTCTGATATGAGATTTGACATAGTCAACTACTTCTGGAGGGGGCACCCATGCTGTTGACTTGGGATGGATGAAGTCCCCTGGTTCGAAAGTTAAGAGCTTTGGTTGTTTACTGGAGGAGGTGTGATGGGTTTTCGCTATACACCTGCATGGATGTTGTGCGCCTTCCAGTGAAGAGCTGTGTGAGGAAGCTGTGTCAGATTCCTCTGCGATTGCTTCCAATTGGGGTTCTGATGGAAAACTGTAGGGGCGTTCATTAGATAGGGAGGCTGCGAGCTTCTTTATTCGGCATGGTCAAGGGTTTGCCTTTGGTCCCTTTGGTCCATGCCAGCAGAGGAAGGTATCCAGCTCTGCTGCTGAGCAAACCCATAAAGGGGAGTTTTTTTGGCTAAGGCTTAATTAACAGTCTGGCACACTCCTGTGTCCAGAGCTTGCACTAGATTTTTCTCAAACGAGCTTGATTGCCCATCATCATATTGATAACTCTCCTCACCTTCCTGGTATTCGTCATACATGGAGGTATATGAAACACAGAAATTATGCAAAATGAATAAATGTTGCCAGGACCCCAAAAGATCATCAACCAAAATCAGAGAGCCCCCCATAGGGGAGTCAAGGGGGAGCCAGGCAGAGCACACGGAATAAAACCCCTAAATCAGTTCAGATATAATATTTCAAGTGTGGAGGGAGCACCTGATAAACATCTCTGGGCAAAGCCTATGGTGAATGTTTAAACCCCTGGCAGAACACAGTCTACCAGGGCGTTCACAGGGAGCAGAAGGGCCTTGGAGGAGCCTCAGCATACAAACACATGCGACTCGATGAGCAGAAACGCATGAACGTCTCGCATGTCCAAAGGCTCAAAATAGAAAAGGGCCTGCGCAGCAGAAACCCGCGCTTTCCTCGCTCCTAAACTCCTGCTCCACAAACACAGGGCAGCACGCCTTTCCTGGCACAGATTAATAAAAAAAATTACCATAGAAGTACAGTTGTAAATGCACAGTCACACATAAATGCGCTTGCATAGCGGTAAACCAATTATACAATAAGAATTTAAATCAGCCATAAAGAGAGAAGGGGACTTAACTGGCTGCGGGGCAGCAAAAAAAATAATTGTGTTGTTATCCTCAGTGTTTATAGGGCTTGTCTCTATGGTTGGTCATGTGATGTACATGGGTTCATGGGATATGTAGTATTTAAAAAAAGTTCTTTCTAATTGGCTGCTGTAAAAAATAATGCATAGAAGGAGAAGCATAATCGGAGCCTCCGGTCCTGACGTAGAATACACATTATGTTGAGAACCAAGTGCACAGCTACAAAGGTAGGAGCTAAAGCAACAGGAGGAAGGCCCAGAGAATAAATGCTTGAGAATTAACAAACAGCAGTATGTTGCTCTGAAAAAAGGAAGCATGGCACCAGAGTCAGGCGATGGCAAGAAGATGAACTGGTACTGCCCTCTGAAGAGCACTTGGTCTCCACATGTCACATCCACAGCACTGACAAGGGCCAACTCCTCTCTTGACGAAGGGAGATTCCATCTGTGAGACAGCCATTTGCAATGCTGCTTTGTTGTTGAGGTGACCTGCATGCCATATGCCCAACTTTTCACCTGACAACATTTGCAAACAGTGTGCCACTGCTGCACATTGGAGGAATGGAAAGGCATGCAGCGCAATTTGGGAACTCCGAGGCTAACAGTAAGTTGGAGACACTGACGACTAATTTACTTCCTCGTCTCATAATAACCTATTGTATATAAGCGGTCTTGAAGAGCGATAACAAAAAATGCATTCAGGAATACGTGGAGAAACAAACTCTTTCACGACCACCTGTGAAGCTTCAAGCATGCACCGGAAGCGAGAAGACATTGGCAGACATTAGGCAGGATTGTCAAGTGGCCGTATGCAACTCCCAATCTTAGGAAGTCATGAGTAAAGTGACTGTTTATGTAGTGTATTTTAACCAGGTATAAAATGTATTAAATATTAAATCAGGTGTATTTTGTGCTGAAATATACTTTTCACCATAAAAGTCACACCAAGCAACGATAACAGTAGAGCAACGTCTTAAGGTATATCGCTATTAATCACGTATATATGGAAATCTCACCAAGTAAGTGCAGATGGAAACTTTGGCAGAACCCTCTCCTGCTGTAAATCCCTATTTTACCAATGGTACCGCGTGTTTCATAGAGTGAAAAAAAAGCTAGTGCATAGATTTCATGGTGTTTGTGTGATACCTTTTTTTTTTTTTTTTTTTTTTACAGAGAATGACACCGTAGTTGAAATACTAGAACTAGATAACGGTTAGCCAGACAAGGACATAACACTTCTCAGCAACGTTGCTTTCATGTCATGAGGGCCATCCCGTTTCAGGAGATATGTGGATTCTGGTCTACAGCATATGGGAAACATTGAACAAACATGACAGAAAATGTTAATTTATCTCACACGAGTTTGGCCCGTCCTATGGTTCTTTTTGCCAGTGAAGGGGCATCCCTCTCTCGTCATCTGTCTGGCCCAAGGAAGCACAAGCCCCCTCTTATGCCGCATCAGACCAGAGAATATGGGGGACAACAAGTTGTGCTTTTCACTTTTATCGCTCCCTGTGAGTGAAATGTCACCTCTCTACGTGAAACGAAGGGTTCCAACCCACATCCGATTCTCGCCCGTGAATCTTCCCTCCCTCACCATCTTCGGCCATGAATGTGCAGTCCTCCATCACGGACACCAGTCAGACTCACAGATATAAGCACTTAACAGACTTCCAATATCTCCAACCACCAGAGTGAAAAATTTGCTAGCATTCGCGCCAAGAATTTTCAATTCTATTAAGGACATGGAGGCGAGGATTATGCTTCCCTTTCTTTACTACTCAAAATGTCAGCAGCCAATCAAAACACGTAAAAACAAACTACATTTCCCAAAAGTCATTGCAGAAAATGTCCACCAATCAACAACTCCTTAACCATATTAGAGTCCACAAACATTCTGGAACCTCCTCTTTCTTTGCTTCACGAACTGCTTAATAAGAATTCATAACCAAAAACTTGAAAGAATGCCCAGGAAATAACAGCTGACTGAAGACAAACATTCCTCTAGCAAAACGACCAATCAAAATGCTTCATGCGGGAACTCTGCGTTACTCCGCTTTCTGCTCCGATCCTAGTCAGAAAAGAAAAAAAAAAAAATAACAATAATAATAATAACAATAATAATAATAATAATAGTAGCAATAACATGCTCATCTATATAGCAGCAGTATAATTCAGGAGGGAACATTAAAACATATCCCAAAAGAGACTGCACTTAACAAAATGGTTGCCCAAACAAACACAATCCTTGGGAGGGATAATCCTCGCCTCCGTATCCTTAATAGAATTCAAAATTCTTGGCGCGAATGCTAGCAAATCTTTCATTCTATGGCAGGACCGGAGGCTCAGATTATGCTAGTTCAAAGCTGCTCGAAACACTCTAGATGCAAAATCACCCACTGGTTTGTATTAGGACTGCTTGAAAGTGGAATCTGAGGACCAATCTGCTGATTTCATAATATCCAGCACTGACAGACCCAAAACCACAATGCCCCGAACCGAGTGCACACAAAAAACCTGCGTAACAATTCCCGCTTCAGCCATTACAAAACGCAACCATCGGGAAATGTTAGCCACAAAAACAGGCTTAAAAGGTTTGCAAAGAGAAATCAACAATTGGACCGTCAGACTCTGCCTAAGAGATCTAGTACATTGCTCATATTCCTTCAAACAAGCAACAACACACAACTTTTTAGAAAATGGAAAAGCAAAGTATTCAATACTGGTAGACATTGTTTTAGTTCTTTTAGATATAGAAAAGGAAACACCTTCAAGATCCAAGGCCATCACATCTGAAGATCGTCGACAAGCCGCTAGGCATAGCGGCATGGATAGCTTTGCCAATAACTGTTTCCTAGATAGATCAGAGTTATCCGGCCATCTCTCAAACAAATGGAGAACCAAGTTCACACCCCAAAGGAACGTATACCTGGAAGAAGGAGGGTTAGAAGCCCACACACCCTTTAAAAGCTTAACCACTACCGGACGCATACCTACCGAACCTCCTTCCACCTTGACATGGCCTGCAGAAATAGCTGAACGAAAATTATTTACACACCTGTACGACAATCCTTCGTCAGCTTTCTACGATAAAAAATTCACAATTTGGACAAGGTCGGCTACCACGGGATCCAAACACCGTTCCAGGCACCAACTGCTCCATATTCTCCAAGCGAAGAGATACCTCTTTCTAGTGGAGGGCACCCACGCTCAACTGATAAACCTCTGAGCCGATCGCGAAATGCCTGGCAAGTGCCACTGTTGCCTGAAAGCCTCCAGGCCATCAGCTGCAACTGTCTCTTCAGAACCAGAGGGTGTTTCTCGCCCTGCGAACCCCAAAGCATGTCCGGCGACCAAGGAAAAAGAAGAGGAGAGTCGCACGCCAACTCCGACAGCAACGGGAACCACAGCTGCACCCTCCAGAGAGGAGTAATCAATATCACTTCCGCTTTCTACCGTTTGATCTGCGTCGCCACCCTCGGGATCATGGCGAATGGAGGAAAGGCATAATTGAGGGACCCTGCCCAATCCTGAAGGAACGCATCCGTTGCTCTCGACAATGTATCCGGCCTCCAACTGAAAAACTCTTGTAACTGTTTGTTCAGGCGGAGGCAAACAGATCTATTCTGCATTGACCCCACAGTTGCTGAGTCAGCAGAAATAACGGAGGCAGAAGCCTCCAGTCGCTGTAATCCCTGAGATAACGGGAATTCCAATCCGCTATCACATTGATCTGACCCGGAAGATACTCCACCGTCACCTGCAGACAGTGCTCCAAACAGTAATGCCAAAAATCCTTGGCTATCTCCGCTAGGACAGGCGACCGAATGCCCCCCAGCTTGTTGATATATCTGATTGCCGCCACATTGTCCATCCGAAGCAGAATGGAACACGAGACTCTCTTGGGCGACAGAGTCCTTATTGCAAAAGAACCCGCTAATAACTCCAGACAATTGATGTGCAACTGAAGTTCCTGCGAGGACCATCTCAAGTCGAGATGTCCCTGCATCTCGCGCCCCAGCCCCAAAGACTGGCAACTGACTATCACAGTCTCGGGCTGGGAGCTGAAGATGGCTCCGCCATTCCACATGTCGACTTGGGACAACCACCAATTGAGCTCCGAACAAACTTCCTCCGTCAGAGGAACCAAGTCCGAATAGGTCATGCCCCGCTGGAGATGATGTATTTTGAGCCTCTGTAACGCTCTGTAATGGAGGGGTCCTGGAAAAATCGCTTGGATTGAGGATGCCAGAAGCCACACAATCCGAGCGATCTTCCTCAGGAACAATGACGTCCTGGGTAAACCACCTGAAGCTCCTTCTTGATGGCCCGAAGCTTGGCCTTGGGAAGAACCGAAAGCGATCTGTCGGAATCTATCAGAAAACCTAAGAATTCTATAGTCTTGGAAGGTACCAAGACCGACTTCTTGTCGTTTATGACAAACCCGAGATCCTGAAGAAGGGCTACGGTTGTGAGCCCGTGCTGCCTCAGCAACTCTTGGGATTGCGCCATGATCAGAATATCGTCTAGATAAACAATCAAGCGAATCCCTTTCTCCCTCAGAAACGCCACTACCGGCTTGAGCAGCTTGGTAAAACACAAAGGCGCCGAGGAGAGCCCGAAGGGAAGGACCAAATACTCCATCCAAGCGTCCCTCCACCTGAACTGGAGGAAACGCCTGTGAGGATGCCAGATGGGAATCGTTAGATAGGCATCTTTGAGATCCAGACGCAGCAGCCAGTCTCCCGGCTGAAGATGAAGACCCTCCATTTTGAAATGCCGGTAAACGATAAAAGCGTTGAAGTCTCGAAGATTTAAGACCAAACTGTGACCTCCTTCTCTTTTCTGAACTAGAAACATATTGCTGCAGAACCCCCAAGGATGGGGATCACAAAAAGTGATGGCTCTCTTCTCGAGCAGCTCCCGAATCTCGGAGTCTATGACGCTGGTGTCTTGTCGGGAAAAATGGAGAGGTGGAGGAATACTCCCCTGAAGCGGAGTCTGATAAATCTCCAGACGAAAACCCTGGACTGTTTGCAACACCCATGCATCCTGAGTCACACAAGACCAATTGTGGAGGAAAAACTGTACACGACCCCCCAATTGAATGAAAAAACCGTCTTGAATTCTCACCTGCAGACAAACTTGACTGGGAGTTAGATCTGGAGCCGCCTCGCCGACGAATGAATCGGGAGCGTGAGGGGAAGAAAGCACCTCCTCTGCCATAGTCTTGGCCCCTAAAGGAGCCACGCTGGGAGCCTTGGAAGTTTGGACGGCCTGATGAGCGGCCCCTGCCTCGCCCGGCCAAAAAGGCCAGATTGAAAAACCTTTTTAAGATTCGCCTGCGCCTTATCCAGGGTCATGAACGTAGTGACATACTTGGCAATATCTTTGACGAATTTGTCACCAAAAAGACGACCGTCCGCCAAGGGACCTGCATCCGCCGCCAACTCCCTCAAGGTCGAATCAATCCTCATTAGAAGGGACTTACGCCACTCCGTTGAAATAGCGCAATTAGCATTCCCAAACAAACATATCGCCCTCTGAGTCCACTCAGCCAGGGTGTGAGGATCAATAGGCTCACCAGACTCTTTAGCCCTCAAGACCATTTCCAATATTTTGGCTAAGGGGCCCGAGAGGTCCAAAAGCTTGTCCTGGAACGAGCGCCAGGCCCTATCAATACCTTTCTTGTGGTCCTTGGCGAATTTCTTAAGGAAAGTCAGCCTGCTGGGATCTATGTCTGGCGTCTCCGCCACCTTATCCGAAATCTCGGCCTAGGGCACTTAGCCCGCAATCTATTCCGGACCTCCTTGTCGAACCCCTTCCTTAGCTTGTCATGGAGGTAATCTGCCACGGCCTGCGCCGGGCCCAATCCGCTGAACGAGGATGAATAATGTCCTCGCGATTGAATTGGAATGGGTTAGAGGGCGACTGAGACCTCTCCTTGACCTGAGAAAAGACGGATTTTCGAGCTCTCTTGCGTTTACCCAAGGGACTGCTAGAATGAGAGGACTCAGAGGAGGCCGAGTCCGTGCCAGACGAATCTGCTGCTTCCAGAGAAGATCCCTTGGATGTAGACGGAAGGGAACAATACACGTGATCAGAAGAAGCCTTAGCCAACGCTGACAAGGCGCCATCATGCGGCCATGAAGAGGTCTGCGGAGCAGCTGCTGCCACGGGGCCTTCTTCCATCACCTTATCATCTGGCAAGGGAGCCAACCCTTGTTTTTTTGACAAAAGTTTCAAATTGCTGAGTGATGGGCTTGAGAGCTGCAAGAACAGCATGGTTGATCCTCTGCGGTACGGACACCGCCAGCGCCCTGCTCAGAGACTGCTGTACCGAGGAATTAATTACCTCAGACAAGCCTGCTCCCAACTGAGGACCGAGGGCCTCCTCAAAACCATGCCCAATCTCCTCCTCCTCGAAGGGCAGCCACTCGGTCATGATCACACAACAAATTGCCACGGCAAAACTCCGAAAAAACAGTCTGGACACTGAGATTAAAGGAGTGGGGAGCCACCCCAGGTGCAAGAGGGAAAAGTCTGATAAGGCTTCTCGACTCAGCCGTATAATAATTATTGGAGCCCCTCCAAATATAACAAGGGGCGTAAGTGAGAGCCAAAACAACAATTCACCAGCGTGCACACCGCTATTATGCAGGGCAAAGCTCAATTCTTGCTGCCAGAGCCAGGCGTGGAATGCCGATGACAAACACGTCAGGAATGCCAGAAACGTGGGATTCCTACATGCTGTCAACAGCTGGAGGAGGAGAAATTGACGATGGAATGCACGTAGCCCAACTAGTAGATCTAGTAGGATTTGGGCTTTGTGCACCGTCGCACTCTCTCCAACTCGGGCCGCACTAGTGAAAGGCACCGGTCGAGCACAGATGCCCTATTCAGCTGCAGGGGACAAAAACCTGTAAAGTAAAATTCACAGAAAACAGATGCGAGAGCGGAAGCTCCCGAAAACGGAGTTCCACTCAGATCGGCGAATCGATAAAGCCACTGAATGCGAGTGTGTAAAGCCGGCGCCACAGCAAACAAGCATGCGCGCCCCCAAATAATGGCAAACCTCCCAGATTAAGGAGGTAAGCAAAAAGCACTTAACTCGTCGAGGAGCAGCAAAGAAAGAGGAGGTTCCAGAATGTTTGTAGACTCTAATATGGTTAAGGAGCTGTTGATTGGTGGACATTTTCTGCAATGACTTTTGGGAAATGTAGTTTATGTTTTTAAGTGTTTTGATTGGCTGCTGAAATTTTGAGTAGTAAAGAAAGAAGCATAATCTGAGCCTCCTGGCCTGCCACAGAATTCTAAACTAGAACGCACAAAGATTACGTCACAATCGTTGGAACTCGGGAAAAGGTTTCATGTAAGTTACGCCACTATTGCTGCCAGCCGCCATACTGAAACAATGTGGAGCTGTTTTTACAATTTCCACGTTTGCTATTAGAAAACTAGCTGAACGTTTGCATACCTATAAAGGTTAGGCGTGTCGAGCCCATACTAAACGGCAAGAAGATGCTATTATATTAATTATGCCGTAGTCATGTTGTACATCTTTGGTATTTAGCTATATTTTCATGAAACTTGCGTTTAATTGTTGGGATAAGTTACGAATAATGATGTTTCCTCTGCTTCATATAAGATTAAATACTGATGAAGTTTGTCGATAACATTGTAAGCGTAGGGCCAACACTTTTCTAATTATGTTAAACTAATATTCTGAGCGAACTTCTTTTCAGTGACACTACTTCCACTCCAAGATGGCCGTCTCGCAACATCTTCTACAGCTCCTTTCACACGACGCGGGCACATAGGGGAAATATTTCGACCAAAAAAAATCTCATACTAGACAGTGTTTCATGTTCATGAGCGGGCACTTTTAGGGAGAGAGGCTTTGGCTCCGCCCACATGTTGAAGATCATCATGACAGGGTTTTGTTAGGCAGCAGGCTTGTGTTCGTACGCAAGATTAGTTGTTGCAGTGGTATTCTATGTCAGGACTCGGGCAAGGACTATGTATGTCTTTCCTCACTTTTATGTCAACAGCAAGTTTTTACGGAGAACATTTCCCTAATGAAAAACGACAACATGTCCCAAGAACAGAGGGAAATAGCCATGGGAGTAGGAACCTTGGGGGACGCAGGGAATTTATTCCCCCCCCCCCAGATTTTGGGAGTGAGGGGACATGGGGGACAAGGGTGGGGGGGCAGGGGACAGAGAACCCTGAAGTTTAAAAAGAGACAGTAATGCTGTCCCTGTTTAAACATCATTCGTTTTTTCACTGCGTTAAAAGCAATAGAACAGAAAGTGAATGAAGTTTAAACCGGGCTGTTTTTCGGAATCCAAGCTCCCAAAGGGTTGCCCAGGCTGCTGCAGCTTCCATGACACAGAGGTTTATCTGATCTGTTTGCTCCACACTGGTACTTTACAGGTCATTCAAAGACCTTTCAAATGTAAAGGAGATTTTGTTTTTCTAATTGCTTCTTGTGCCCCCTGCAGGATCACCTCTCTTCAGCCCACTTGCAAAGTGTCATTTAAAGACTTGGGGCATATTTATACTTCATTTGCACCAGAATCTGCATCATTTTTTCTGACGCAAATTCAGCGCAAAACTAACTCCATATTTATATATACCTGTCTACGGTAAAAATAATGGAGGTCGCACCATTTTTTAGATGCATGAACCTACCTTGCATCAATGGGATAGATGCAAGGTAGGTGTTCCCATCTAAAAAATGGTGCAAACCCCATAACCCCATATTTATCCCCCCATGATAAAATGACGCACAGGTGGGAGGAGGGGTATGCTTTGCACCATTATTAAATGACTGGGTCAGACCAGACGTTATTTGACCTGTGGATCCATTTCCATGGTGAAGCACCATTGAATGGGCCCACGGGTGCCCACCCGAAGCCCCCGGAATGCCCCCACCCACAGTATAGGGACACCGGAGGATGGGGGACCCCATCCCAGGTAAGTAGGGTAAGTATAGGTAAGTATTTATATTTTTTAATTAAAGTGCCAACTTCGGGCACCCTGCATGGCACAGGGTGCAATGACCATGCCCAGGGGGACACTAGTCCCCTGTGCAGGCCATTAGGGTGGTGGGCGACTCCTGTATTTTCGAAGACAGGAGTCATATGGTATGGAGGGTTTTGCATCAGAAAATGACGCTAGGCTGGTTAGAGGCACTTTTTTGCCTCTAACCAGCCTAACGTAATTTTTTGGTGCAAAACCCCTTCTCCCATACCACCACCCCCAACTGGCTAACGGAATTTTTTTTTACACTAGCCCACCCTTTGCACCAGCTTGCGGCATTCCATAAATTTGTCACCCGGCTGGCGCTCTGGAATGACTTAAGCTGGCGCTATACTTTTTGACGCAAAACTGCTATTGCACATATTTTCGTCAAAAAGTATAAATATGGGCCTTGGTGAGGGCAGATAAACAGGGATTAATGGCTTCATTAACATATCTCTCCCCGTTGACAAATATACAGTAGTAATAACTTGTCACACTCTAATCTTCTACAAAGAAGAGGTCATGTAAGTTTCCTTGTAATCTGAACTCACATATATGAACGTGCCCTCATTGGCATAATGAAGGAAAAAGAGATTTGGTGAAATTATTTGCCTAAGATCACACAATTTAAGTAGGGAAGCCATGATTAATTCAAGTTAGTAAATGGATATCTATTTGTTCATCCTTATGTTGAGGCTTTATTTTGACCTCTCAATGCATTTTTCTGCAGTTTTTGAAGTATAGCGCAAACTCAACCCAAAGGTATTTGAGCGCTTTATATGAGCACCAGTTACATTATAAAAGATCACATGCATTGTTTACTGTCATGGGCAGATTAAGGGATTGGCCCAGAATCAAAGGATGTTGAGCCGATGCAACACTTGAACCAGGGGCCAAATATACTCCGCTTTTTTCTGTGCGCAAATGGCCCGATTCGCAGAATCATGCCGTTTGCAAACAGAAACAAGCACTTTAGGATGGATAAATGCTGTTTTGTGATTCTGTAATCTATTACTGAATTGCATAATAGGTCTGCAAGTCAATATTAGGAAGGGGCATGTCAAGGATGTCCCTACCTAATAGCGAGTTGCGACTGGGATTGCGGTCGCAAAACATTCACAGTTACCACCAACTTCAACTTGGTGGTAACCCATTCACAAGCGGGAAGGGCTACCCAAGGGACCTCTTCCCTTTGCAAATGGGGGTGCCTCAAACAACAGGGCAGTCCTCCGGAGAACAAGGAAGGCCTCAAGCAGCAGGTACCCTAGAGTACAAGGAAGTCCTTCTGTAGTCTTCCACAGTTCCAGGAGTGTATTGAAGAGTTAATCTGAGGGTCCAGTATTTATAGCTGGTGCCAGCCTTTGAAGTGGGAGAACCTTCTACATCTGGTTCTGGAACCCCTACATCTGGTTCGGGAATTTCCTTAATTTCCCTGCCATTCTGTAAGGGATCTGGGGTGGCAATAGACTGGTGTCAAGTTTTTTGTGAGTGTGCTGAGACAAACGCTTTGAAATGTAATTGTGGCAAGGAACAGCTCCGTCCCTCCGATCCTGCCAAAACCGAATCCTCTTTTGAATTTCTGTCTGGGAGGAAAACACAAAGGCAAACTGCCAACTACATCCAGTCATGTGAACCAAGACACAGGCCACAGACACCAAATGGCTAGAGCAAGAAAATGCCAACTTTCTAGAAGTGATATTTTCAGGATTGTGGCTTTAAATCCAACATTAAAGAGGGGTTTAAATTACAGTTTTTTAGACACCAACCCGATCCTCCTACCTGTTACCAATTGAAGTTATCACTTACTAAATGTAATAAGGTAACCCAATGTTATCCTATGAGAGAGGCAGATCTTGCAGTACTGAAATATGAATTTAAGAGGTTTTCACTGCCAGGACGTGCAAAACTTGAAACCACATGGCCAACATTTTAAATATGCTCCACCCAGCCCTATTGACTGTTTAGGGCCTACCCTAAAGGGTGACATATGCATTACAAGCATGTGCAATGCAACAGGTGGCGCACATTTCAAACAAGTTAATTGTCATTTTTTGACAACAGTGCCCACAAGAAAAAACAAGAAAAAAACAAGTGGAAATTGAGAAAAGAGGCTTAACAAAATAAAATAAAGTTAGCTTTGTTGTTTGTCCTGCTGGGCACGTTTTTTCCAGTCACAAGTCTTCTGTTTGCGGGGCACTGGGAGTTAGAAAAAAAATAGTACCTAGATCATGTTGGGAGCAGCGGATGGGCACTAATTAAGTTTAAATCAATTAGTGCTTGATCCCTGCTCCACACAGAGGAATGGAAATGATGCCAGACATGCCTTGATGAATTACGAGGCTGTAAAGAAGAGTGCCACGCAAACCATCAAATGGTGAGCGACAGGCAGGCTCCAAACCCTTTACTGAAAATAACAGAGTCTATCATGTGAGACGAATGCGCAAGTGCATGCACTCTCAGGATCAACCCTAAAAATGAAGGTTTAGGCTTGGCAAAAGTCTTATTCTGCCAGGTTGAAATGTCAGTTTAAAACTATACTATAGGCTGCAGTGGCTGGCATGAGACATGTCTGAAAGGGCTACCTGAGTGGGTGGCACAATTACTGCTGCAGGCCCTCTAGTGGAGCGAGGCAAAGCATTGTGGGAGGGTCTACAAATTAATTTTAAAAAATATGCTAACTGTATTTTTTCTGCCGCTGAAAAAGCAGGACACCCAGTAACAGAAAGAGAAAGAACAGACAGGACTGGATGATAAACTTATGATTGACTGAAACAGTTTCACATCGAGGACACGATAAATGTCACCTGAATAAAAAAAAATGCAACCACATCCCACTCAGCTATAAACACCACAGAGTACCACTGTGCTGTCACATCACATAACGGCAAACAAGACAGACATATTAAAAAAAAAAAAAAATTGAATTATTACAAGGTTCTTTACTCATCTGAAGACTGGATACAAACTAAATGCACTGAAAAGAGGTATAACCACTACTGTGGTGTGACTTTTGGTAAAGCTTTCTAAAAGACAACAGAGTTTAACAAAATAGGAATTCTAACGGCAGCACATAAAGGCACACATTCACACATAAAGAAAGCAGTATAAACCTGCTACTGTCTTCCTCGCCAGGTAACCTATGTGCTACTTCAAGTCCTGCAACACAAGCAGCACTTTATGGGTGTCTGTCAAAATCAACAAGTTTTACTCTCGAGACAAAGTCAGACTACAGAGTAGCTGATGTTTGTGGCAATAAAACAAAAGTCAGGTGTGCATTAACTCACCTATCAGTGGTGACTCGTCTGTGGGAACATCCTCTTCCACCTTTATGTCCTCGCTCAGGGATGACATTTCTCCCACAATCGAAGTGTTGCATGTAGCTGTGCAATCTGAAGGAAGATATGAAGAGGTAATAACTATGTGCTGCCATTGTTTGTTTTACCACCTGCATGCCTGAACTATGGCACGATAAAAAGTACAAAGGAGTGTCTTACGTGTTTGATATGTTTATATGGATATGTGAGATGTGTATGCTGCACATTAGACTTGGGGAAAGGGGCAGAATGTCTACCATTACATGTACACCCCCCTCTTAACCAACAGGGATAGAAGCTACATATTTCTATAACGCAAGGAGATTTCAAGGGAATGTACAGTAGAAGGAAGGAGGGTATTGTGACCAGGAAGACAACAAGGATGAAAAATGTTCTAGCTTTTGCATCTAGAATTTTCAATTCTATTAAGGACACAGAGGCGAGGATTATGCTTCTCTTTCTATGCTTTATTTTTTACAGCAGCCAATTAGAAAGAACTTTTAAAAAATACTACTTATCCCATGAACCCTTGGCAATTTCCATCAGTAATTTGGATTGCGTCCCTCCCAGCTTGTTCACATAGCGAACCGCCAAAATACTGCCTATGCGGAGGAAGATGCAGCATTTCGCTGTGCTTTCCGCAAAGCTGCGAATTACAAAGGAACCCGTTTAGAGCTCCAGGCAATTGATATGAAGAGACAACTCTCTCCGGGACCAGTGGCCCCCTGTGGAGATCTGACCGCAATGGGCACCCCAACCCCAAAGTCTGGTATCTGCCTCTACGACAATCTCCGGTGAGGAGGGAAATATGGCCCTGTCGTTCCATGAACCCACAAGGATATCTCTGTTCTTGTGTCCTCGGAAGGGGGAATTGGTTGCGAATACGACAGGCCCTTGTTCAGATGCATGATCTTCAAAATGTTGGAGGACCCTGTAATGTAGAGGACCCGAGAAAATCACCTGAATGGAGGAGGCCAGAAGCCCCACCTGGTGGGCCAGAGATCTCAATGATATATTCCTCTTGGATAAGGCTAATCTCAACTCTCTTGATGTTCTTCACCTTCAAGGAAGGTAGAACTAATTGGATCGACTGGGATTTCACTAGGAATTCCAGGAATTCTCTAGATTGTGTAGGAGTCAGGATAGATTTTTGGACGTTGATGACAAACCCCAACTCCTGAAGAAGAGAGATCGCCCATTCTAGAAGGAGAGCTGTTGTCTGAGAGGATTGGGACAAAATGATTATGTCGTCCAGGTATATGATAAGACGAACGCCCCTGGATCTTAGAGATTCCACAACCGGTTTCATCAGCTTCACGAAGCACCACGGAGCTGAAGACAGGCCGAAAGGAAGAACTTTGAACTCGTAAGACGTGCCTGCCAATAGAAACTGAAGAAAGCGTCTGTGGAGTGGAAAGATGGGAATGGAAAGGTAGGCGTCCTTCAAATCTAAATCTATCATCCAAGCTCCCACTTGAAGAATGCCTCGTAACAAATGGATCCCCTCCATCTTGAAATGACGGTAAAGGATCCATTGGCTGAATTCTTTTAGGTTGAGGACTAACCAGGAACCGCCTCACTTCTTGTCGACTAGAAAAATTGGACTTACAAACCCCCAGGGATGAAGATCAGCCTCCTCTATCGCATTTTTTTGACAGAAGAGATTGAATTTTGGCTTGATTGAAATTCTGATCTAGTTGGGAATAATGCATTGTCAGGGGAGTCAGGAAAAATTATATCTTGAAACCTTGAACCGATTCCAGAACCCAAGGGTTGTTGGAAATCTTTTGTCAATCGTGAGGAAAGAGTTGGGTACGCCCCCCCCCAAAGTAACCTCTGCCCAAGGAATTTATCCAGGTTGGAATAAGTAGTGATGAATCTACGGAGTTCTTTAAGGAAAGGAGACCCAAATAATAAGCCTAGGTCAGTCTCGGAAGAAGCAAGATCCGCCAGTTTAGGGTCTAGCTTCAACAGAATTGAGCAGTGTCTCCCATTATAAATTGCACAGGTATTGTTGCCTAAGTGACAAATCGCACGTTGGGCCCATCCCAATAGGATCTCTGTATCAACCAGGATATTAGATTTCTTTGCCCGATAGGCTAATTCGAGAATTTTGGTCAAGGGGCCTGACATGTCCAGTAGCTTATCCTGGCAAGCCTTTCCAAGCTCTATCAATCCCTTTTTGGGGGTATTTAGTATATTTCCTGAGGTAGGTTACCATAGAGGGATCTACCTCAGGAGTTTCTGCCACTTTGTCTGGAAGGTCAAGTCTGGGGCACTCCGAGCGTAGGCTCGTACTTCTTTATCAAAGTCTTGTCTGATATGAGATTTGACATAGTCAACTACTTCTGGAGGGGGCACCCATGCTGTTGACCTGGGACGGATGAAGTCCCCTGGTTCGAAAGTTAAGAGCTTTGGTTGTTTAGTGGAGGAGGTGTGATGGGTTTTCGCTATACACCTGCGTGGACGTTGTGTGCCTTCCAGTGAAGAGCTCTGTGAGGAAGCTGTGTCAGATTCCTCTGCGATTGGTTCCAATTGGGGTTCTGATGGAAAACTGTAGGGGTATTTATTAGATAGGGAGGCTGCAAGCTTCTTTATGCAGCATGGTCAAGGGTTTGCCTTTGGTCCATGCCCGCAGAGGAAGGTATCCAGCTCTGCTGCTGAGCAAACCCATAAAGGTGATTTTTTTTAAAAGGAGTAATAGCCTTGGCTAAGGCTTCATTAACAGTCTGGCACACTCCTGTGTCCAGAGCTTGCACTAGATTTTTCTCAAACAAGCTTGATTGTCCATCATCATATTGATAACTCTCCTCACCTACCTGGTATTCGTCATACATGGAGGTATATGAAACACAGAAATTATGCAAAATGAATAAATGTTGCCAGGACCCCAAAAGGTCATCAACCAAAATCAGAGAGCCCCCCACAGGGGAGTCAGGCAGAGCACACGGAATAAAACCCCTAAATCAGGTCAGATATAATATTTCAAGTGTGGAGGGAGCACCTGATAAACAGCTCTGGGCAAAGCCTATGGTGAATTTTTAAACCCCTGGCAGAACACAGTCTACCAGGGCGTTCACAGGGAGCAGAAGGGCCTCGGGGAGCCTCAGCATACAAACACACGCGACTTGATGAGCAGAAACGCATGAACGTCTCGCGTGTCCAAAGGCTCAAAATAGAAAAGGCCCTACGCAGCAGAAAGCCGCGTTGTCCTCGCTCCCAAACTCCTGCTCCACAAACACAGGGCGGCACGCCTTTCCTGGCACAGATGAATAAAAAAAATTACCATAGAAGTACAGTTGTAAATGCACAGTCACACATAAATGCGCTCGCATAGCGGTACACCAATTATACAATAAGAATTTAAATCAGCCATAAAGAGAGAAGGGGACTTAACTGGCTGCGGGGCAGCAAAAAAAATAAAAATTGTGTTGTTATCCTCAGTGTTTATAGGGCTTGTCTCTATGGTTGGTCATGTGATGTACATGGGTTCATGGGATATGTAGTATTTTAAAAGTTATTTCTAATTGGCTGCTGTAAAAAATAATGCATAGAAAGAGAAGCATAATCAGAGCCTCCGGTCCCGACGTAGAATACACATTATGTTGAGAACCAAGTGCACAGCTACAAAGGTAGGAGCTAAAGCAACAGGAGGAAGGCCCAGAGAATAAATGCTTGAGAGTTAACAAACAGCAGTATGTAGCTCTGAAAACAGGAAGCATGGCACCAGAGTCAGGCGATGGCAAGAAGATGAACTGGTACTGCCCTCTGAAGAGCACTTGGTCCCCACATGTCATATCCACAACACTGACAAGGATCAACTCCTCTCTTGAAGAAGGGAGATTCCATCTGTGAGACAGCCATTTGCAATGCTGCTTTGTTGTTGAGGTGGCCTGCATGCCATATGCCCAACTTTTCACCTGACATCATTCGCAAACAGTGTGCCACTGCTGCACAGTGGAGGAATGGAAAGGAATGCAGCGCAATTTGGGAACTCCGAGGCTAACAGTAAGTTGGAGACACTGACGACAAATTTACTTCCTCGTCACATAATAACCTATTGTATATAAGCGGTCTTGAAGAGCGATAACAAAAAATGCATTCAGGAATACGTGGAGAATCAAACACTTTCACGACCACCTGCGAAGCTTCAAGCATGCTCCGGAAGCGAGAAGACATTGGCAGACATTAGGCAGGATTGTCAAGTGGCCGTATGCCACTCCCAATCTTAGGAAGTCGTGAGTAAAGTGACTGTTTATGTAGTAAAAAATAAGTTCTCATTCTTGGTGTATTTTAACCAGGTATAAAATGTACGAAATATGAAATCAGGTGTATTTTGTGCTGAAATATACTTTTCACCATAAAAGTCACGCCAAGCGACGATAACAGTAGACCAACGTCTTGAGGTATATCACTATTAATCACGTATATATGGAAATCTCACCAGGTAAGTGCAGATGGAAACTATGGCAGAACCCACTCCTGCTGTAAATCCCTATTTTACCAATGGTTCCGCGTGTTTCATAGAGTGAAAACCTAGTGTGTCGATTTCATGGTGTTTGTGCGATACATTTTTTTTTGTTTTTTGTTTTACAGAGAATGACACTGCAGTTAAAGTACTAGAACTAGATAATGGTTAGCCAGACGAGGACATAACACTTTTCTCAGCAACGTTGCTTTCAGGGCATAAGGGCCATCTCGTTTCAGGAGATATTTGGATTCTGGTCTACAGCATATGGGAAACACTGAACAAACATGACATAAAATGTTAATTTATCTCACACGAGTTTGGCCCGTCCTATGGTTCTTTGAGCAAGTGAAGGAGCATCCCTCCCTCGTCGTCTGTCTGGCCTCAAGGAAGCACAAGCCCCCTTTCATGCCGCAACAGACCACAGAATATGGGGGACAACAAGTTGTGCTTATCATTTTTATCGCTCCCTGTGAGTGAAATGTCACCTCTCTACGTGAAACGAAGGGGTACCAACCCACATCCGATTCTCTCCCGTGGATCTTCCCTCCCTCACCATCTTCGGCCATGAATGTGCAGTCCTCCATCGCGGACACCAGTCAGACTCACAGATATAAGCACTTAGCAGACTCTTACAATATCTCCAACCACCAGAGTTCTAAGCTAGAACGCACAAAGATTACGTCACAATCGTTGAAACTCGGGAAAGGGTTTAATGTAAGTTACGCCACTATTGCTGCCAGCCGCCATATTGGAACAATGTGGAGCTGTTTTTACTATTTCCACGTTTGCTATTAGAAAACTAGCTGAACGTTTGCATACCTATAAAGGTATGGAGCCCATACTCAACGACAAGAAGATGCTATTATATTAATTATGCCGTAGTCATGTTGTACATCTTTGGTATTTAGCTATATTTTCATGAATCGCGTTTAATTGTTGGGATAAGTTACGAATAATGATGTTTCCTCTGCTTCATATAAGATTAAATACTGATGAAGTTTGTCGATAAAATTGTAAGAGTAGGGCCCACACTTTTCTAATCATGTTAAACTAATGTTCTGAGCTAACTTCTTTTCAGTGACACTACTTCCACTCCAAGATGGCCGTTTCGCAACATCTTCTACAGCTCCTTTCACTCGACGCCGGGCGCATAGGGGAAATATTTCGACCAAAAAAAATGTCATACTAGACAGCGTTTCGTGTTCATGAGCGTGCACTTTCAGGGAGAGAGGCTTTTGGGGTTTGTTGGACAGCAGGCTTGTGTTCGTACGCAAGATTAGGTGTGCAGTGGTATTCTATGTCAGGACTCGGGCAAGGATTATGTATGTCTTTCCTCACTTTTATATCAACAGCACGTTTTTACCGAGAACGTTTCCCTAGTGAAAAACAACAACATGTCCCAAGAACAGAGGGAAATAGCCATGGGTGTAGGAACTGTGGGAGACACAGAGAATTTATCCCCCGCCCCAAGAGATTTTGGGAGTGAGGGGACATGGGGGACAAGGGTAGGGGGACAGAGAACCCTGAAGTTTAAAAAAAGACAGTGATGCAGTCCCTGTTTAAACATCATTTTTTTTTCACTGCGTTAAAAGCAATATAACTGAAAGCGAATGAAGTTTAAACCGGGCTGTTTTTCGGAATCCAAGCTCCCAAAATGTTGCCCAGGCTGCTGCAGCTTCCATGACACAGATGTTTATCTGATCTGTCTGATCCATGCTGGTACTTTACAGGTCATTCAAAGGCCTTTCAAATGTAAAGGAGATTTTGTTTTTCTAATTGCTTCTTGTGCCCCCTGCAGTATCACCTCTCTTCAGCCCACTTGCAAAGTGTCGTTTATAGACTTGGGGCATATTTATACTTCATTTGAGCCAAAATTTGCATCATATTTTTTGACGCACGTTCGGCGCAAAACTAACTCCATATTTATATATACCCGTCTAAGGTAAAACTATTGGAGTTTGCACCATTTTTTAGATGCATGAACCTACCTTGTGTCAATGAGATAGATGCAAGGTAGGCGTTCCCATCTAAAAAATGGTGCAAACCCCATAGCCCCATATTTATCCCCCATGATAAAATGACGCACGGGTGGGAGGAGGGGCTAAATAATGGTGCAAAGCTTGCTTTGCACCATTATTTAACGATTGGGTCAGACCAGGCGTTAGTTGACCTGTAGATCCATTTCCATGGTGAAACACCATGGAATGGGCCCACGGGTGCCCACCCCAAGGCAGAGGGACACCGGAGGATCGGGGACCCCATCCCAGGTAAGTATAGGTAAGTATTTATATTTTTAAATTAAAGTGACAACTTGGGGCCACCTGCATGGCACAGGGTGCAATGACCATGCCCAGGGGACACTAGTCCCCTGTGCAGGCCATTAGGGTGGTGGGCATGACTCCTGTCTTTTCTAAGACAGGAGTCATATGGTATGGAGGGTTTTGCATCAGAAAATGACGCTAGGCTGGTTAGAGGCACTTTTTTGCCTCTAACCAGCCTAACGTAATTCTTTGGTGCAAAACCCCCTTCTCCCATACCGCCACGCCCAACTGGCTAACATAATTTTTTTTACGCTAGCCCACTGTAGGAAGTTGGCTCTGTATATACTATTTCAAAGTAAGAAAGTAAGAAATAGTGTGCACAGAGTAAAAGGGTTCCCCTTAGAGGTAAGATAGTGGCAAAAAGAGATAATTCTAATGCTCTATTTTGTGGTAGTGTGGTCGAGCAGTAGGCTTATCAGAGGGTAGTGTTAAGCATTTCTTGTACACCCACAGGCATTAAATGAGGAACACACACTCAAAACTTACTTCAGGCCAATAGGTTTTTATTTAGAAAAAAATATTTTCTTAGTTTATTTTAAGAACCACAGGTTCAAGATTTACAAGTAATACTTCAAATGAAAGGTATTTCACTTAGGTATTTTAGGAACTTTAAATAATTACAATAGCATGTACAGTTTTGACAAAAATGTCAATAAGCTATTTTAAAAGTGGACACAGTGCAAAAATCAACAGTTCCTGGGGGAGGTAAGTAAATGTTAAGTTCACAGGTAAGTAAAACACTTACAGGGTTCAAAGTTGGGTCCAAGGTAGCCCACTGTTGGGGGTTCAAGGCAACCCCAAAGTTACTACACCAGCAGCTCAGGGCCCGGGTAGGTGCAGAGGTCAAAGAGGTGCCCAAAACACATAGGCTTCAATGGAGAAGGGGGTACCCCGGTTCCAGTCTGCCAGCAGGTAAGTACCCATGTCCTCGGAGGGCAGACCAAGGGGGTTGTGTAGGGCACCGGCGGGGGGGACACAAGTAGGCACAGAAAGTACACCCTCAGCAGCACAGGGGCGGCCGGGTGCAGAGTGCAAACGGGCGTCGGGTTTTGTATTGAAAGCAATGGGGAGACCCAGGGGTCTCTTCAACGATGCTGCCAGGCACGGGGGGCTCCTTGGGGTAGCCACCACCTGGGATAGGTAGAGGGTCGCCTGGGGGTTGCTCCTGCACTGGAGTTCAGTTCCTTCCCGTCCTGGGGGCTGCGGGTGCAGTTTTGGTTCCAGGCGTCGGGTCCCTTGTTACAGGCAGTCGCGGTCAGTGGGAGCCTCTGGATTTCCTCTCCACGCGTCACTGTAGGGGCTCAGGGGGGTCCACTCTGGCTACTCGCTGGCTCACAGTCGCCGGGGAGTCCTCCCTGTAGAGTTGGTTTTCCGCAGGTCGAGCCAGGGGCGTCGGGTGCAGAGTGGAAAGTCTCACGCTTCCGGCGGGAAACGTGAAGTCCTTGAAGTTGTTTCTTTGTTGCAAGAAAGTTGCAGATGGTTGAACAGAGCCGCTGTTCACAGGAGTTTCTTGGTCCTTGGGTGCAGGGCAGTCCTCTGAGGCTTCAGAGGTCACTGGTCCCTGTTGGATGCGTTGCTGCTGCAGTTTTCTTCGAAGTTGGGAGACAGGCCGGTAGGGCTGGGGCCAAAGCAGTTTTCATCTCCATTGTCACTGCAGGGATTCAGGTCAGCAGTCCTTCTTCTTCTTTAGGTTGCAGGAATCTAGTTTCCTAAGTTCTGGGGAGCCCCTAAATACTGAATTTAGGGGTGTGTTTAGGTCTGGGAGGGCAGTAGCCAATGGCTACTGTCCTTGATGGTGGCTACACCCTCTTTGTGCCTCCTCCCTGTGGGGAGGGGGGCACATCCCTAATCCTGCTGGTGGAATCCTCCATCCACAAGATGGAGGATTTCTAAAAGTAAGAGCCACCTCAGCTCAGGACACCTTAGGGGCTGTCCTGACTGGGGGGTGACTCCTCCTTGTTTTTCTCATTATCTCCTCCAGCCTTGCCGCCAAAAGTGGGGGCAGTGGCCGGAGGGACGGGCATCTCCACTAGCTGGGATGCCCTGGGGGGCTGCAACAAAAGGGGTGAGCTTTTGAGGCTCACCACCAGGTGTTACAGTTCCTGCAGGGGCACCCAGTACAGGATTTGTTCCTGGCCACAGAGTGACAAAGGCACTCTCCCCATGTGCCCAGCAACATGTCTGGTGTGTGGCAGGCTGGCAAAAACTAGTCAGCCCACACTGGAAGTCGGGTATGTTTTCAGGGGGCATCTCTAAGATGCCCTCTGGGTGTCCTCTACAATAAATTGCACACTGGCATCAGTGTGCATTTATTGTGCTGGAAGTTTGATACCAAACTTCCCAGTTTTCAGTGTAGCCATTATGGTACTGTGGAGTTCGTGTTTGACAGACTCCCAGACCATATATTCTTATGGCTACCCTGCACTTACAATGTCTAAGGTTTTGCTTAGACACTGTAGGGGCATAGTGCTCATGCACATATGCCCTCACCTGTGGTATAGTGCACCCTGCCTTAGGGCTGTAAGGCCTACTAGAGGGGTGACTTACCTATGCCACAGGCAGTGTGAGGTTGGCATGGCACTCTGAGGGGAGTGCCATGTCGACTTAGTAATTTTCTCCCCACCAGCACACACCAGCTGTGAAACAGTGTGCATGTGCTGAATGAGGGGTTCCCGGGGTGGCATAAGACATGCTGCAGCCCTTAGAGTCCTTTCCTGGCATCAGGGCCCTTGGTACCAGGGGTACCAGTTACAAGGGACTTATCTGAGTGCCAGGGTTGTGCCAATTGTGGAGACAAAGGTACAGTTTAGGGAAAGAACACTGGTGCTGGGGCCTGGTTAGCAGGGTCCCAGCACACTTTCAAATCATAACTTAGCATCAGCAAAGGCAAAAAGTCAGGGGGTAACCATGCCAAGGAGGCATTTCCTTACATAACCCCCCCACCCCCTAACGAAAGAGGATGAGACTAACCTTTCCCAAGAGAGTCTTCATTTTCTAAGTGGAAGAACCTGGAAAGGCCATCTGCATTGGCATGGGCAGTCCCAGGTCTGTGTTCCACTATAAAGTCCATTCCCTGTAGGGATATGGACCACCTCAACAGTTTAGGGTTTTTTCCTTTCATTTGCATGAGCCATCTGAGAGGTCTGTGGTCAGTCTGAACTACAAAGTGAGTACCAAAGAGGTATGGTCTCAGCTTCTTCAGGAACCAGACCACAGCAAAGGCCTCCCTCTCAATGGCACTCCAACGCTGCTCCCTGGGGAGTAACCTCCTGCTAATGAAAGCAACAGGCTGGTCTCTCTCTAGCCATCTTTTGTGTGAGGTTTGGGAACTAAGACCACTGGGCTAGCCCAGGGGCTGTCAGAGTGCTCACTCACTCCCAATTCCAGCATCTTGTGGACTTCCACTTTGATGCTTTCCTTAACTTGATCAGACTGTCTAAACATTTTGTTTTTGACAGGCATGCTGTCTCCTGTGTCCACATCATGGGTACACAGGTATGTCTGACCAGGGGTTAGGGAAAAGAGCTCAGCAAACTGCTGGATGACTTGCCTGCAGTCAGCTTGCTGTTGGCCAGAGAGTGTGTCTGAATAGATCACTCCATCTACTGTGCCATCTTTAGGGTCACTGGAGAGGAGGTCTCATCTGTAACCATGAGGTGCACATCTGCCCTGTCATGGAAGAGTTTCAGGCGATTAACATGGATCACCCTCTTGGGGGTCCTGCTAGTGCCTAGCTCCACCAGGTAGGTGACCTCACTCTTCTTCTCTAGCACTGGGTAAGGGCCACTCCATCTGTCCTGAAGTGCCCTGGGAGCCACAGGCTCCAGAACCCAGACTTTCTGCCCTGACTGAAATTCAAACATAGCAGCCTTTTGGTCATACCACATCTTCTGGAGCTGTTGGCTGGCCTCAAGGTTTTTGCTTGCCTTTTCCATGTACTCTGCCATCCTGGAACGTAGGCCTAGTACATAGTCCACTATATCTTGCTTAGGCTCATGAAGAGGTCTCTCCCAGCCTTCTTTCACAAGAGCTAGTGGTCCCCTAACAGGATGGCCAAACACAAGTTCAAAGGGGGAAAACCCAACTCCCTTCTGAGGCACCTCTCTGTAGGCGAAAAGCAGACATGGCAAGAGGATATCCCATCTCCTTTTGAGCTTTTCAGGGAGTCCCATGATCATGCCCTTCAATGTCTTGTTGAATCTTTCCACAAGACCATTGGTTTGTGGATGGTATGGTGTGGTGAATTAGTAAGTCACCCCACACTCATTCCACATATGTTTCAGGTAAGCTGACATGAAGTTGGTACCTCTGTCAGAAACCACTCCTTAGGAAATCCCACTCTGGTAAAGATACCAATGAGTGTTTTGGCTACTGCAGGGGCAGTAGTGGACCTAAGGGGAATTGCTTCAGGGTACCTAGTAGCATGATCCACTACTACTAGGATGTACTGATTCCCTGAGGCTGTGGGAGGTTCAAGTGGACCCACTATATCCACTCCCACTTTTTCAAAGGCGACCCCCACCACTGGAAGTGGAATGAGGGGGGCCTTTGTGTGGCCACCTGTCTTACCACTGGCTTGACAGGTGGCACATGAGGCACAAAACTCCTTTACTTTCTGGGACATGTTGGGCCAATAGAAATGGTTGACTAAGCTCTCCCAAGTCTTGGTTTGTCCCAAATGCCCAGCAAGTGGAATGTCATGGGCGAAGGTCAGAATGAACTCCCTAAACCCCTGAGCCACCGCCACTCTCTTAGTGGCACCAGGTTTTGGATCTCTTGCCTCAGTGTAAAGGAGCCCATCTTCCCAATAGTCCCTGTGGGTTCCACTGACATTTCCTTTTGTTTCCTCAGCAGCTTGCTGCCTAAGGCCTTCAAGAGAGGGACATGTTTCTTGCCCCTTGCACAGTTGTTCCCTTGTGGGTCCCCCTGGGCCTAAGAGCTCAACCTGATAAGGTTCCAACTCTATAGGCTCAGTTCCCTCAGGGGATGGAACCTCTTCCTGAGAAGAGAGGTTCTTTTTCTTTGTCTGTGCTGAAGCTTGTTCCCCAGTCTTCTTTCCTTTTCTCTTGGAGGGTTGGGCCATTATTCCAGACTCCAACACCTCTTTTTTCACCCTGAGCCTTGCACTGTGCCCTTGTCTTGACACACACCAGTTGAGGGATACCCAGCATGGCTGCATGGGTTTTGAGTTCTACCTCAGCCCATGCTGAGGACTCCAGATCATTTCCAAGCAGACATTCAACTGGTATAGCAGAAGAGACTACCACCTGTTTCAGGCCAGTGACCCATCCCCATTCTAAAGTTACCATAGCCATGGGATGTACTTTAGACTGATTGTCAGCGTTGGTGACTGGGTAAGTTTGTCTAGTCAGGTATTGTCCTGGGGAAACCAGTTTGTCTGTCACCATAGTGACACTGGCACCTGTATCCCTCAGGGCTTCTACACTAGTCCCATTAATAAAGAGCTGCTGCCTGTATTTGTTCATGTTAGGAGGCCAGGCAGCTAGTGTGGCTAGGTCCACCCCACCCTCAGAGACTAATGTAGCTTCAGTGTGGACCCTGATTTGCTCTGGGCACACTGTTGATCCCACCTGGAGACTGGCTATTCCAGTGCCAACTGGAGTAGTAGTAGAAGTGGAACCTTTCTTGGGACAGGCCTTGTCTCCAGTTTGGTGTCCCTGCTGATTACTGCTACGACACCAGGCCTTTTTGGGATCAAAGTTTTTACCCTTGTACCCAAATGAGGATTGTGAAGAGGCTTTGGACCCTCCCTCCTGAGCAGGTTTTTGGGGCCCTGTAGAAGACTCTTTACTTTTTTCCCTTGGATGTCTCAACACTCTTCCCCTGGGGAGTCTTTGTGACCCCTTTCTTTTGGTCACCCCCTGTGGAAGTCTTGGTCACGCTAGTCTTGACCCAATGGTCTACCTTCTTTCCCAATTCTTGGGGAGAAATTGGACCTAGGTCTACCAGATGCTGATGCAGTTTATAATTGAAACAATTACTTAAAAGGTGTTCCTTCATAAACAAATTATACAGCCCTTCATAATCATTTACACCACTGCCATTAATCCAACCATCCAGTGTTTTGACTGAGAAGTCAACAAAATCAACCCAGGTCTGGCTCGAGGATTTTTGAGCCCCCCTGAACCTAATCCTGTACTCCTCAGTTGAGAATCCAAAGCCCTCAATCAGGGTAGCCTTCATGAGGTCATAGAATTCTGCGTCTTTTCCAGAGAGTGTGAGGAGTCTATCCCTACACTTTCCAGTGAACATTTCCCAAAGGAGAGCACCCCAGTGAGATTTGTTTACTTTTCTGGTTGCACAAGCCCTTTCAAAAGCTGTGAACCACTTGGTGATGTCATCACCATCTTCATATTTTGTTACAATCCCTTTGTTTTTTTTTAACATGTCAATAGTTTCTCTGACCCTATTTAAGTTGCTGCCACCATTCATGGGAGCTAAGCCCATCTCTTGTCTTTCCCTTTCTATGGCTAGGAGCTGTTTCTCCAAAGCCAATCTTTTGGCCATCCTGGCTAGCAGGAGGTCATCTTCATGGAGGTTACCCTCAATGCTTCCAGAGCTGTTGGACTCCCCTGTGGGAGAAGCAGCATCCCTGACTATCACTTGTGGAGTCAGGGTTTGAGAAACCCTGGTCTCCCTAACTAGGACAGGAGGGGGGAAATTGTCCTCCAGGTCACTAGCTTCCCCCTCTGTAAGGTTGTCTTCAGACGGGTTGTCTCTAGCAAACTCTGCCAAAAGCTTCTGGAGCTGTACTTTGGTAGGGTTTGATCCAGTTTTTATCTTTTTAATTTTACAGAGAGTCCTTAACTCTGACATCCTAAGATGCAGGTAAGGGGTGAGGTTGAGCTCCACCACCATCTCATCTGTACTAGACATTATTTCTCTAAAAGTTGGGATACTTTTTAAGAATCTAAAACTATCTCTAGAACTTAATCCAAACTTTTACAAAACTTTTAAACTCTAAAAGGAATGCTAATCGGGACTAACACAAGGCCCTAGCAGGACTTTTAAAAATTTAGAAAAAGAGCTCAAATTTCAAAAATCGTTTTCTAATGACAAATTTTGGAATTTAGTCGTGTGATCAGGTATTGGCTGAGTAGTCCATCAAATGCAAAGTCTTGTACCCCACCGCTGATCCACCAATGTAGGAAGTTGGCTCTGTATATACTATTTCAAAGTAAGAAATAGTGTGCATAGAGTCCAAGGGTTCCCCTTAGAGGTAAGATAGTGGCAAAAAGAGATCATTCTAATGCTCTATTTTGTGGTAGTGTGGTCGAGCAGCAGGCTTATCAGAGGGTAGTGTTAAGCATTTGTTGTACACACACAGGCAATAAATGAGGAACACACACTCAAAGACTTACTCCAGGCCAATAGGTTTTTATATAGAAAAATATCTTTTCTTAGTTTATTTTAAGAGCCACAGGTTCAAGATTTACAAGTAATACTTCAAATAAAAGGTATTTCACTTAGGTATTCCAGGAACTTTGAATAATCACAATAGCATGTACAGTTTTGACAAAAATAGCAATAAGCTATTTTAAAAGTGGACACTGCAAAAATCAACAGTTCCTGGGGGAGGTAAGTAAATGTTAAGTTCACAGGTAAGTAAAACACTTACAGGGTTTAAAGTTGGGTGCAAGGTAGCCCACCTTTGGGGGTTCAAGGCAACCCTAAAGTTACCACACCAGCATCTCAGGGCCAGTCAGGTGCAGAGGTCAAAGAGGTGCCCAAAACACATAGGCTTCAATGGAGAACAGGGGTGCCCCGGTTTCAGTCTGCCAGAAGGTAAGTACTCGCATCCTCGGAGGGCAGACCAGGGTTTTTTTGTAGGGCACGGGGGGACACAAGCAGGCACAGAAAGTACACCCTCAGCGGCACAGGGGCGGCCGGGTGCAGAGTGCAAACAGGCGTCGGGTTTTGTATTGAAAGCAATGGGGAGACCCAGGGGTCTCTTCAACGATGCAGACAGACACAGGGGGGGCTCCTCGGGCTAGCCACCACCTGGGCTAGGCAGAGGGTCGCCTGGGGGACGCTCCTGCACTAAAGTTCGCTTCCTTACAGTCCTGGGGGCTGCGTGTGCAGTGTTGGTTCCAGGAGTCGGGTCCCTTGTTACAGGCAGTCGCGGTCAGGGGGAGCCTCTGGCTTTCCTCTGCAGGCATCGCTGTGGGGCTCAGGGGGGGTCAACTCTGGCTACTCACAGGCTCGCAGTCGCCGGGGAGTCCTCCCTGTAGTGTTGGTTTTCCGCAGGTCGAGCCGGGGGCGTCGGTTGCAGAGTAGAAAGTCTCACGCTTCTGGCGGGAAACGTGAAGTCCTTGAAGTTGTTTCTTTGTTGCAAGAAAGTTGCAGATGGTTGAACAGAGCCGCTGTTCACAGGAGTTTCTTGGTCATTGAGTGCAGGGCAGTCCTCTGAGGCTTCAGAGGTCGCTGGTCCCTGTTGGATGCGTCGCTGTTGCAGTTTTCTTCGAAGTTGGGAGACAGGCCGGTAGGGCTGGGGCCAAAGCAGTTGTCGTCTCCGTCTTCACTGCAGGGCTCCAGGTCAGCAGTCCTTCTTCTTCTTTAGGTTGCAGGAATCTAGTTTCCTAAGTTCTGGGGAGCCCCTAAATACTGAATTTAGGGGTGTGTTTAGGTCTGGGAGGGCAGTAGCCAATGGCTACTGTCCTTAAGGGTGGCTACATCCTCTTTGTGCCTCCTCCCTGTGGGGAGGGGGGCACATCCCTAACCTATTGGGGGAATCCTCCATCCACAAGATGGAGGATTTCTAAAAGTAAGAGTCACCTCAGCTCAGGACACCTTAGGGGCTGTCCTGACTGGTGGGTGACTCCTCCTTGTTTTTCTCATTATCTCCTCCAGCCTTGCCGCCAAAAGTGGGGGCAGTGGCCGGAGAGGTGGGCATCTCCACTAGCTGGGATGCCCTGGGGTGCAGTAATAAAAGGGGTTTAATAAAAGGGGTGAGCCTTTGAGGCTCACCGCCAGGTGTTACAGTTCCTGCAGGGGGAGGTGAGAAGCACCTCCACCCAGTACAGGCTTTGTTCCTGGCCACAGAGTGACAAAGGCACTCTTCCCATGTGGCCAGAAACATGTCTGGTGTGTGTCAGGCTGGCAAAATTTAGTCAGCCCACACTGGGAGTCGGGTATGTTTTCAGGGGGCATCTCTAAGATGCCCTCTGGGTGTATTTTACAATAGATTGCACAATGGCATCAATGTGCATTTATTGTGCTGAGAAGTTTGATACCAAACTTCCCTGTTTTCAGTGTAGCCATTATGGTACTGTGGAGTTCGTGTTTGACAGACTCCCAGACCATATACTCTTATGGCTACCCTGCACTTACAATGTCTGAGGTTTTGCTTAGACACTGTAGGGGCATAGTGCTCACGCACATATGCCCTCACTGTGGTATAGTGCACCCTGCCTTAGGGCTGTAAGGCCTGCTAGAGGGGTGACTTAACTATGCAACACGCAGTGTGAGGTTGGCATGGCACTCTGAGGGGAGTGCCATGTCGACTTAGTCATTTTCTCACCACCAGCACACACAAGCTGTGAAGCAGTGTGCATGTGCTGAGTGAGGGGTCCCCAGGGTGGCATAAGACATGCTGCAGCCCTTAGAGACCTTCCCTGGCATCAGGGCCCTTGGTACCAGGGGTACCAGTTACAAGGGACTTATCTGAGTGCCAGGGTTGTGCCAATTGTGGAGACAAAGGTACAGTTTAGGGAAAGAACACTAGTGCTGAGGCCTGGTTAGCAGGGTCCCAGCACACTTTCAAATCATAACTTAGGATCAGCAAACGGAAAAAGTCAGGGGTAACCATGCCAAGGAGGCATTTCCTTACACCCACCCTTTGCACCGGCTTGCGGGATTCCATAAATTTGGCATCTGGCTGGCGTTCTGGAATGACGTAAGCTGGTGCTATACTTTTTTACGCAAAACTGCAGTTGCACAGTTTTGCGTCAAAAAGTATAAATATGGGCCTTGGTGAGGGCAGATAAACAGGGATAAATGGCTTCATTAGCATATCTCTCCCCATTGACAAATATACTGCAGTACTAACTTGTCACACTCTAATCTTCTACAAAGGAAAGGTCATGTAAGTTTCCTTGTAATCTGAACTCACATATTTGAATGTGCCCTCATTGGCATAATGAAGGAAACAGAGATTCAGTGAAATTATTTGCCTAAGATCACACAATTTAAGTAGGGAAGCCATGATTAATTCAAGTTAGTAAATGGATATCTATTTGTTCATCCTTAAGTTGAGGCCTTATTTTGACCTCTCAATGGATTTTTCTGCAGTTGTTGAAGTATTGCACAAACTCAACCCAAAGGTATTTGAGCGCTTTATATGAGAACCAGTTTCATTATAAAAGATCACATGCATTTTTTACTGTCATGGGGAGATTAAGGGATTGGCCCAGAATCACAGGATGTTGAGCTGATGCAACACTTGAACCGGGGGCCAAATATACTCACATTTTTTCTGTGCGCAAATGGCCCGATTCGCAGAATCATGCTGTTTTCAAACAGAAACAAGCACTTTAGGATGGATAAATGCTGTTTTGTGATTCTGTAATCTATTACTGAATTGCATAATAGGTGTGCAAGTCAATATTAGGAGGGGGCATGTCAAGGATGTCCCTACCTAACAGCGAGTTGCAGGGGGATCTAAGAATGTTTTGCGACTGGGATTGCAGTCGCAAAACATTCACAGTTACCACCAACTTCAACTTGGTGGTAACCCATTGACAAGCGGGAAGGGCTACCCAAGGGACCTCTTCCCCTTTGCGAATGGGGGTGCAAACATTTTTCAAGATCAGGCAGTGGTCATATGGACCACTGTCTACTCCTAAAAAATGAAAAGAAAGATTTTCAGTTTTCTTTTTGTAATGTAGCCCATTTTCCTTTAAGGAAAGTGGGCTGCATTACAAAAAAATGCTTTATTTAAAAATGAATCACAGACATGGTGGTCTGCTGACCTAAGCAGGCCACCATCCCTGTGATTGTAGCCATTCACGGTAGGTCGAAAGTTGCGACCTGGCTCATGAATATTGATGAGGCAGGTCTACTTTCGACCCACTGCAAATCGCTAACAGTGTTAAACACACTGTTGTACATTGTATTTTGGGATTTCCTAATAGCTAATTGTTAAAAAAATTTATTAGAAAATCACAAACCCTAAATATTGTACATCTAGCTCCTAGTTCCCTAGTTCTACAACCAGCAGGTCTGACTGTAACAACTCATCCTGGCAGAAGCCAATTCTCAACTCATTATGGCCTCAAGGTCCCAGCAGGGCCCCGAGCTGAGCAAGAACCAGGCTTCCAGCTCGAGCCTGACTTGAGCTTTCAGTGGGTCGACCACCTCTAATTTCCATACAAGCATCCACGGTTTTTAATGCAAAGCCTTATTTGCTAAAAAAAAAAAAAGGTAGATAAGACCTTGTGCCAAAAATGTGCACCTCCTCGAGGCAGGGATGAAGAATGAGAAAAGTTTTATTTTCTCAAAACGTTTGAAACGTTATAAATATACAGCACTTTAAAGCATACATACAGTGGCCAAAATATTAAAGAGTTAAAGCATAGTTTTCTTACAGAAGGGTACCCTTCCACTACAAAAACCTATGCTTGTCATCAAATACAAACACCCGTGCACTGGCGCAAGGCAGACAAATGTGCGCCAGCACAGGGAGAGAGAAAACTGGTGTCATATTTTAGTAGATATGGTGCTGTTCTACTCTCTCCTATGGATGCAGCAAAGTAACTTTGTTTACTGTGCTATTTCATATCAAAATTTACAAATTTGCCCCTCAATGTTCAATTGCTTACAGTGCTTTAAACAATATTATTTTAGCACAACACATTCAAATTGTACCTAGTGCGCACTTTTCCTGAACTGGTAATAATCTTAAAGTGCCTTTCAAAAAAGAATAACTATCTGACACCATGAAGCTGCAAACACTTCTATGAATTAAAGCCTGTACTGGCTCCAAAGATGACCTTAGATTTGATTATGAACGAAGCATCACCCACACTCATCCCGTTTAGCATATTTTACTATACTGTTTTTCTGTGAGCATCTCACAAGCCAGTACCACATTTCTCATTGCTTTCAAACATCTCACGAAGTATGGTACACTGTGTCTCAGACAGCAAGCATTATCTGTTTGCATGACCAGTCTCTCACACACACTGCATCTCGTTTTTGCGAACGTATTACACATGCATACACACACACAAACAAACAGAGCAGTGTCTTGTTTTTGAAGGCATCTCACGTACTAGGTTTTATGTAACTCTTTCTTTCTCTTCAGGCTTTTAAAATTTGTAAAGCATCTATTTCCAGTACACACACACTGTAATTTTGCGTGCATCTCATACAGAAGGCATATATCATGTCACATTTACCTGCATCATCAGCTTTTTAGTTTGTGAACACTCTACACTCATGGCATCCATTGGCACTAATTCTTACAGCAGATTAGACAGCAAAAGAGTAAAGTTTTTTATTGTGTTTTATATTTTGTGCTGAGTTAAGTGCATGCAGTGGTTTGATCTCCACCCTGAGGCCTCAAGAGAGCATGTGCTGCAGTTCAGCTATCTTTGATGGTATTCTTGCCCCCTCCTGTGAAATGGTAAAGCAAATGGTAGCAGAGTCATATGTTGAAAATATGATTGACCATGAGCACACCATTTTTTAGTGGGGAGGCTAGGAGTAATAATCATTTTTCCTTGTTCCACATTCCTCACAGCACTTAGTTATGGTGTGGTAGGTTCTGATGAAAATGCCCAGATATCCCTTCTGGACAAATGCTGCTGTTGGGAACCTTGTGCAGATTTTAGTGCAGTGCTTATTAGATCATACTTTAAAAAAAAAAAGAAGAAGCTGGAATTAGAAATCTTAAAGTTATTTGGTTAAACATACACACAGGACCACATCTAACGGAGTGGTGGTGTCTGCTAATGCTAGTGAATTGCCAACTGGAGGTCTGGTCAAGGATTTTTTACTAGCATTGTTTCAAAGTGCTTTTATTCTTTGATATGCCTCTTCTAGAGGACTGGGGTAGTAGGTGGTTATTGAATGATGTCTACCATAAGAAATCGGGCTTTTTGATTAAGTGTGGGTGAAAATTCTTCTCAAGCAACAACGACAATCTTGGTCAGGGTGAACCACAGAAGTCACTAAATTAACCTGTGTTTAACAATCTGGTAGCTTGACACAAAAGCAGTCAGGCTTAACTCTGAGGCACTGTGTTAAGTATTTATGCAGCACTCAAACTGTAGTAAAGTGAAAACACAATACAAGGAAAACACCACCCAATTCAGAAAACAGAGTAAAATGTAATAAATAGAATGAAACAAAAATGGCAAAATCCTATCAGTAGCACTGAAGATATGCAATTATAAAGGTTTAAGTAAAAATACCACCAAGAAGCAGAAATCCCTAATTGCGGCTATCTGGTCGGTAGACCGGGATAAAGTCATACATTCAAACTCAACACGATGGAGTATGGGCCCCATACAGGGACAAGTTTAGTCTCACTGAAAACGTTATGCGCATAGAGTTCAAAGAATCAGGATTTCATAGGAGGAGCTCAAATAATGCCAGACAAGGGTCCAGGACCTAGGGTGAGAGGGGTAAGGGGGCACTTCTTGGGGATCAGGAACTCATTCTAGTAAAGACCAGCAGGGCTCAGGCAGATCGAGTTGCAGGTCCAGGAAGTGCCAGTTGCAGCAGGTCAGCTGGACAGGTGCAATGAGGCACCTAGAGCCTGATGTGTCCCTGTAGCCCCGCAAAATTGATTTGGGAACCCAGAGTACGGCAAATAAAAGGGGCCGATAGTTAGACCATGCATGAAAATAGAAAGGGGACAGGGCATAAATCATCTCTCTCGGTCCGAAGGGAGGTATTGGACTTAATAAACAGAATTCCTAGCAGTACCCCTTTGATTGACCAAATTTCCTAGGAGCCATGTATGATTAGAACCCTCCCTTTCTTTGTTGTATTCCACAATTTATGTACATACACTAATTGAGATAAGCCATATGGTTAGGCTTCATTGACTGCATTCAAGATGGCTGCCACCCTGGGAGGGATCCTTAGCCCCTTTTCTATGTTTATACATTCTCCTAGACTCCACTTTAAGATGGCCGCCACTGTTTTATGCCCTTTCTATTTTCATGCATGGTCTAACCATCAGCCGCTTTTATTTGCCGTACTCCGGGTTCCCGATTCACTTTTCTGGGAGCACGGAGCAGGAGTAGGTGCATACCGCCTCGTGGATCCGAACAGCGGGGTAAGATATCTAACCTTGTTCTTCCCCCCACCTTCGTTACCACGATAGGAGCAACAATAGAGGAGCTCCCGATTATAGGGAGAGCTTTATACTCTGTTTTCGCGTACCGTTTGGCGCGACTTATCAGCGTACCGTTATTTTAGCTTTAACATATTGATGCTTGGTGGGAACTGTCATTATATTGAAATAGGTATATACAGGCATATATAACCAATGACATGTCGCAACTAGTACATGACGATTTCTAGTGCTCTTCCATATGAGCTGTTTTGATTTGTGAGTGATTGAATACATGACACCAATGGGACTGCATCTTCCTTTACATATTTTGTAAGCTTCGTGCTATCTGATGCCAGTACCATCCGGTTGACTTTCAACTGAGTTGGACTGCAACTACTACCGGATGGACACTGTGGTTTCTCTAACTAGTATTATTATGACATCTTAGGATACTTTTGGCCCTGATCACTACTCTGAGCATGACTTTATCGAGACAAATTGTTTTTGTCATTATGTTTATATATAATCATTATGCATAACATGCCATTAATTGTCTATATTTGTATACGCACCTAGATATTTAGACCAGTTTGGACCACTGTTGCTTGTTGCTATATCGATGGGGCCCATCCTTTAATACAAGGAGGGTAAGGACATATCCTCTTAATGTAGAGGATTGTATGTACTGTCTATGTGTGTTTCACTGTGTGATACACTTCACACAAGGGAAAAGTCACCTGTGTGGGCTCACAGTGCACATTACTTTACCTGTGACATAAGTTTATGTGTTCCTTTTTTCTTCTCTAGATTCCTGTGAGATGACTTGATTACAAACTAAATATAGCATGTGGATTAGGTACGTTTTGGTTCTGACGAATCGCAGTGATCTTTAACAACTTTAAATGCGAGAAACATGTTGACCATTCTAGTAGCAGTATGGGGATTTCTCTACTGACATTCCTAACACTCTCTGAATTTAGGGACTGTAGACTAAACTTTATTTTTTCCTTTTGAGGGTGGATTAGACATTACTACTAATCCTTCCCCCACACCACTGTTGTTAATCATGACAGGGGTCTGATCTTGATTAAATATGAGTTTTGTAGACCTCTAGCCATTTTTAACCTCACACACTTACATCTTTCTATACCAATCCCACATCCCAGCACTCAACGACCGGCATTTCTATATCAAAAAGATCTCCGGCAAAGAGCCCCCATGAGGGGCCCTTCAGGCATTGCAGTGCCGGCCTGACGAGGAGCAAAAGCCCGATGATGAAGCATGTCACCAATTGGTGAGTGAGGGCTCTTGTTCTAATCAGAGCAGACTCACAGGTTCCATTGTCTACTCACTGTATTTATATATATAATTTTTTGGATGGAACTGTGTACCTTTTTGTTCTTTTGAAGTTTGATGGGAATACCGTACACTGGACCAGTTATTCCTTAAAACTCCCAACGGATTAGCCCTCCCCTGTTTGTTTTTGATAATAGAAATAGCATACATTTAGATTCAGCAAAGAAATTACATCAAATGTTGTTAATAGTTAGAAAACATCTTCTGTGATTCTCCTGGCTAACCTTCTGATTAGAATAGTATGTTTGGGCTCATCAGTTAACAATTTTGTCTCTCCATATCCCTCAGTCAGTGCATCCATTGTTAGCTCCTGGGAACATCGCTTTCACACACACTAAATTTTACAATGTATCAATAGCTAATACAGCATATTCTAGCAAGCAGTTCTCTTAGGAAAAAAAAGCCATCTACTAGCGTTTGGTCAACTAAGTGAAACAATGCAAGTATTCATTCTCTAAACAGCCATTTTATTTGAATTATTTAAACAGTGGAACTTAACTTGAGGCCATACAACTAGGTCCAAGACCTCGCTAACTTAAGGCCTACTATTAATAAAGCAAATATATAATAAGTAATCATTAATATAACATACTACTATATTAATCTAAACATGAGCACATCATTTCATATTAATAAGCAATTAATAAGGACACTGCGTGATTACTTACGGCCACTCAAGTAGGCACATTTTTAAAGTTGTGCATTATTTTCTATATTAATTCAAATTCTATGCAGATTCAACATTCAGAGTAAATTAATACTTATGAGTAAGAATTCAGCATTCACTAGATTTACAAAAGGGTCTTTCAGTTACCTCAATCCGCATCTCCTGTGCAGGTGCGGTTAGAACTTGGTCTGTTAGACCAGCAAGCAGTAGGTGCAGGCACCTTCTTGAAACTCTGCCATTAGTTGTGCAGGGCCAAGGCAGGTAGTTTGGACTCAATCTTGTGGCGCCAAATTAGTGCGACAGTGATGAAAGGGTCCTTCTACTGCTTTTTGACTGACTGTAAATAGCTACTAAGTGCTGACGATCTTTGGGCTAATAATCTTTCTCAATTCCTTTTTAAATTGGGATTTAAAGAGAGCACTCAGCTTTGGTCTTATCATTCTAATCAAACCTTGTTTGCTAAACGTAAGCATGCCTAGGCGGTCATCAATTCATTTCAGCCTGTTACCCCAGACGGATATCTCTCTTGTTCTTATGGCATCCATTTGAAAGAGAGATGTATGGCTTTAAGGATGGGTGACTGGGCTTTTTTGAAGCATTTACACCTAGGGCGGTTAGTACCCGGGGAGGGTGTCACGTGTAGGAGCTGTGGCAGTGGGGAAGAATCTCTTGAACATGTGGTCTGCCTGTGTCCTTCTCTGCTTCAGGAGCTCAGATCCTTGTTGCGGAACAAGTGGAATGAACTGGGGGCCCGTTCTTGTCGACAGGCTGTCATTATGTCTCTGGACCACAGGAATACAATGTTCAATGTTCTGCTGACTAAATGTATTAGGACCGCTCAGGTTAAATTTCTTCAGGGCACTGCGAGCAGGGGTTAACGATGTGTGGAAATCCTCTCTGCTCTTGCTCTGTCGGGTTTTAACATCCGTTGGGTGTCACCTCATGGCTAACTAATCAACGCACGTAAGCACTTTAAGGATCCTGACATTTGTTGATTTTATGTTTATCATGTATTAGGTGGGCGTTAGGCCTGATGCGGGACTAGAAGTAAATTTAATTAGAATTATATGCAATGTCATACTTCCTAAATTTGGACCCCCGGTAATCATGGGGGTTGTTTTTAAATGGGTGTTAAATTAGACAAATCAACTAAGTACTTGTTATATATTTTTGGTCGGATTTTAACATTATTTTACCATCTTAGCTGAATAAAGGAAGTAAGGAAGATCAGGAAGAGTAGGTTAACATAACAGAAACCTACAAGAAGTGATGGCAAAGCAGAGGCTCAAAAAGTGAAGATGTGCAGAAGAAAATCTTTTAGATTAAACGTTGATGGTCCAGAAGAAGTGAGTGAACGCACCATAACTACAGTCTACCTCCAAAGAGATCCGATCCCATGAGATTTAGAATGCCATTTAACAATAATTTCAAGATGAGACCTCTCAACAAGAGGCCACCTTTCATTCCAGACAGTCCTAAAGCTGGTTGTGAGCACCATAGTTGACGGCGATCACATTCATGGTAGCTCACGCTAGCTCACTCTATTAGTGCAACTACACAAAACACTTTGAACTGAGGCTGGCTGTGGATAAGAGCCAACAGCAACTCATCACCACGAGCACCAGGCCACAACTGGCTCACAGAACGGCCTACATCAACTTTAGGGTGTTTGCCTCTTTCACATTAGTTGGTTGCCACTTGCTGCTGGAGGTGGAATCTTCTAGATTTGAGTGATCATCCCAGTATACATCAGTATACAGTTACATACAAATGGTGACCACTGATATTGCATTAACTGATCTGTGCATTTACAACAATCAAAGTCCAAAAAAGCTGATCATAGCTTGTCTGTTCTACTGATGACTGTGCGTCAAACTGTTCATTACAAAAGTCATATTTTCCTTTTGCAATTTAAACTTGAGAGCTGTGTCCCAGACCACCAAAACTGTTCATGTTTTTACGCTGGTTATCAGTGGTAGCTGGAGCATTTTAAAATTGGTGGAGCAGAAAGCCATCAGATGAATATAAAATGTGAGCTTGAATCACATATGCAGAGGGACAGTGAGTTTTTTTTTTCCGTTGCAAGAAAATGCAAGCGAAACTGGTGCAGATGATGCATTTTCAGCATATATTTTGAGGAAACCTGGAAAAAAATGTAAATGGACTCAGAAAGACTCCACTCTCCCTGCACTCATGCACTCATTGATCTGTTTAGCCAGCAATCACTCACGCAAGCTGCTTTACTCACCCTACATTTACACAAGCATACCACCCACAAGGGCACACCTCTCATCAAGTGCATTCACACCACTCACCCTGCACTCATGAAGGCATATTACTGTGTTCCTACAGCCACACAACCCACTGTTCGCTCAGACAAGCACACCATTCACAACACTCAAAAGGCATATTCTTCAACCTTACAATCTTACCACTCACTGAGGGGCCTCTCATTACTCACCTGTACACATACATACCGCTCTCCCTCACCCATTCAATCACACACCTCACTCTGCAGTCATGCAGGTGCATCCCTCACTGTCCACCCTGCATGCACACACACCCCAAGCTGCAGCTGCACTAAACACTCTCTGCCCCTCACCCACTCAAGCAGAGTCAATTAGAAGTACTCCTAGGAACCGAGATGTGTTGGGGAAGGGTATTTTTAATGGAGCACATGCAGAAGAACAAGTCCTGTGAACAACAAGGCTGCAGGAGGTCACAAGGACACGCTAATGACGACCCCTTCGGAAGTGCCAGTTGAGGGTAGAACAGGAATGTTTTGTGCTCTGGCATCCTACCACCCCTTCTGGCACTGCAGGAATGTGAGCTCTTTTAATGATAAATGATCACTGACTAAGTAAATGAAGCAGCACAGTCATGTCGCAAATTAATAAAAGTGCTCTTCAAGTACATTGTCTGGGCCCTTGTAGCCTCCTTGAAGGAACAAATGGCCTAGATTTTTACATACCTGATGGTAAGGGGAGATGTTAATAATCACGAAAGTGTGCTTCTACAATGCTAATAAATATCAGCTTCTAGGCACTATGGCCCTCATTACAACCATGGTGGTAAATCCCGCTGACCGCCGTGCCGACGGCCGCCAATATACTGTGTCCGCGGCGGAAATCCGCTACGGGTATTATGACCCACAGTTAGAAATCCTCCACTGTACAGACAACCACACAAGTCCACCACACCAAAGGTCAGTGATAAACTGGCGGTACCAAAACCCACGCAGTTACGCCAACAAGAATACGCCCACACTATCACGACCCACGAATCAACGCGGTGGTCTTTCAACCGCGGTAAACCATTGGCGGTACACACCGCCGTGCTCAAAATACACACACACTTACAAAACACAACCACATTAGACAATTCAAAATACACACACCTGACACACATACACACACCACACCCACACACTCACACCACTATAAAACACACACTCACATTACCCACAACCCTTTACAACATTTTTGGAAGAAGCGGAGAGACAGAAAAGCTAAGACAACACCAGCATCCAGAGGCACACAACACCATCAATCATACACCATCCACGCACATCACACCACACACCCTAACACATTACCCCACACATCACATCAACCATCACCTTACACATCCCCCACACCACATCTTGGCACCTCAAAGACACCTCAGGTTTTCTGAGGAGGAGCTCAGGGTCATGGTGGAGGAAATCATCCGGGTAGAGCCACAGCTATTCGGATCACGGGTGCAGCAGACGTCCATTGCTAGGAAGATGGAGCTATGGCGGAGAATTTTCGACAGTTTCAATGCAGTGGGACATCATCCAAGAACCCGGGAGGACATCAGGAAGAGGTGGAGGGTATGTCCCATGGTATCCAGACACCAGGTAGCCGTACAGAGGACTGGCGGTGGACCCCCACCTCCTCCCCCATAACTAAAAACATGGAAGGAGCAAGTCTTGGCGATCATGCATCCTGAGGGCCTCGCAGGAGTAGCAGGAGGACTAGACTCTGGTAAGTCAAATCTGTACTATTATATCCCCCCACCCTACCTGCATGCCATCACAAACCCCAACCCCTACCCTCACACCCATCAGCCCAACACCTCACATATACCCCACTATCACAACCCACACATCCCAATACCAAGCCCTGCATGTGACAACAATGCATGGACTCCCATCACAGACCTGCATAGACACTCATCACCAAAGCATGTCCAAGGGAGAGACTCACCCAGGGCACACAATCACCACTCACACAAGGGCCAAGGCGATAATGCAAGCACAGTAGTAGAGGGAAACAAACCCATTGCACAAGATTGCACACACAGATACAATAACAATGCATTTACACCCCAACAGGACCCCTACCCAACATCACCGGACAGGAGGTGCCAGCCATATCCAGTCCCCCCACAGAAGAGCCCCACAGTGACGACCGCAGCTATGCACGCCTGGCTCAAGATGACCAGCCCGGCCCATCAGGGACCTCTGAACAGTCAGTTCCCCTGCCACAGTCCCAAACCACCACAGAACCTCCCCCCTCAGGAAACACCACCACAACACCCACCCAGCGGGCCCATGCCACTGTCGCCAGGACACGTCAATCAGCAGTGTGTCCACCACTACAGGGACCCCAGGCAATCCCACTAACACAGGACGATCAGGGACCTGGGGTCAGTGGCAGTGGGCACACGGTTAAGGGGACAGAGGCACAGGACAACAGGGAAGCTGGGAGGACTGCTGTGCGACAGGGGGAGGACAGGCCCAGTGAACCCACTCTCCACAAGGCACTCTCCAACATCATGGGAGCATACCACCATTCCCAGGAGACCATAGGCAGGGTACTGGCCAAGTTTCAGGAGACCCAGCGGCTGCAGGAGGAACAGTACCTGGGGATCTGGGAGGGCTTGAAGTCCATTAACACCACCCTGGTCACCATTGCAGGGGTGCTGGCAGACATGGCCAACACCACGAGGCAGACAGTGCCATCCCGCCGTGCCCCTGACACCAGCCCAAACGATGAACAGCCTTCTACGTCCGCCGGTGCTAGTGGACAGGAGGTCCCGCCACAGGACCAACAGGCCACCAGCACCCCACCCCCTGCAGAAGGAGAACCACCCCGCAATCGGTCCCTGCGATCCAGGTGCTAGACATATACCATTGCCAAGACCCCCGCCAGGAAATAAGACTCTCCTGATTGTCACCCTTCTGTCCCACTATGTCACCCTGTCCACCATGAACTGCCATTGCTCCCCTTCCTATGCCCCATTGGCCAATGCAACTGTGATACAAAGAGACTGGACTCTACCCTGGACTTTCCTCCACCATCACCCCAGCCCATTGCACGTCCCCCACTACTTATTAGTACTTAAATAAACACCCTTGAATCACAAAACAATCTGGAGTCAGTCTGTACTTTCACCAATGTATTATTACAACCTCTTTGACAAATACCAATGTAAATGTTCATTTGCACATACCAAAGTATGACAGTTGTTGGGCATAAGTAAACATGGCAGAAGGCAAAATGTGGTACCCACATCTGTGAAAAGGGAAAGCCAAAGTGAACTGTCAGGGTCCATACACAGAGGTCAAAAAGGATGACTTTTACAATGTCCTACAGTAGTCAGATATGAGATGAGCTGTGCCAGTCTCCTACCTGTGTCTCACTGGAAGTACTGCATGATGATGTTGTTTCGGTTGTCATTATCGTCTTCCTCTGCCTCCTCTTCCTCACTGTCCACAGGCTCAACAGCTGCCACAAGACCAACATCAGGCCCATCCTCCTGCAGAAAAGGCACCTGGCGTCGCAATGCCAGGTTGTGCAACATGCAGCATGCCACGATTATCTGGCACACCTTCTTCGGTGAGTAGTATAGGGAGCCACCTGTTAGATGGAGGCACTGGAATCTGGCCTTCAGGAGGCCGAAAGCCCGCTCAATAATACGCCTAGTTCACCCATGTGCCTCACTGTAGCGTGAGTCTGCTCTTGTCCTGGCATTCCTCACTGGGGTCAGTAGCGATGAGAGGTTGGGGTAACCAGAGTCACCTGTAAATGTTGAGGGATATCTGTTAGACATACACCAACCCTTAGGGACTACCCCATACCCAGACACCTATTCATACTGTGTGGGGACCTTCGGCTCACCTATTAGCCACACACCGTGCCTCTGGAGTTGGCCCATCACATAAGGGATGCTGCTATTCCTCAAAATGTAAGCGTCATGCACAGAGCCAGGATACTTGGCATTCACATGAGAGATGTACTGGTCTGCCAAACACACCATCTTCACATTCATTGAATGGTAGCTTTTTCGATTTCTGTACACCTGTTCATTCCTGTGGGGGTGGGGGGGTACACATGCCACATGTGTACCATCAATGGCACCAATGATGTTGGGGATGTGTCCCAGGGCATAGAAGTTGGCTTTCACTGTGGGTAAATCCTCCACCTGGGGGAAAACGAGAGGGAGGATACCTGTGGGATGGCGGATAGCTGACATGAGGTCTGGCTCCAATTGGGCACACAGTTCTTGGATTGTGGCACGATCAAGTCTGTAGGTGTTAATGATGTGTCTGTCTTCCATTGTCGACAGGTCCACCAGGGGTCTGTACACTGTAGGATGACGCCATCTCATCAGTTGCCCCAGCGGATGGGCCCTATGAAGGAGAATGGTGAGCAGAGGGTCATGTACCACAGAGGTTGCACAGGTGTTTTTGCACTAATGTGAGGAAATCCGTGTGTGGCGTTGTCTGTCCGAATTGCTGCCCAAATGTGCTGTGATGCAGTTAGGTGCCATGCCATGTGCCACCCTGAAATGGCAGCTGCCTGACCTGTAAGGAGGGACAAGGGGAAATGAGGTAACTGCGCTGGCTTTGTGCAGCGTCGTCGTAGGCGGTCGAAGACCGCCGCGCAATTCAGCATAGGTTATCATTGGGTCCTATGGGTTCCAGGTCCAATGACGATGTATGCCCATGGTGACGGTACGCACCGCCGCGGACGTGACCGCCATTTTATATCTGTTCACTCACTTGGTACCTGACCTTCAACAGGAGAGGACGTACACTGCAAGTGCTGCTGTGACCTGAGTCTGGAAGCGACAATGGCTACAGTGTCTGGGGAAAGGGCCCCTGCCTTTCCTTCTGAGAAGTTGGAGAGACTAGTGGATGGGGTCCTCCCCCAGTACACGCTACTCCATGGTCCTACAGACAAACAGGTGAGTACACTGTGAGCATGATGTGTGGGACATGAATGTATGGAGTGGTGTGGATATAAGAGACATGTTGGGGGCGGGGCTGAGGCCTGCATGTGAGGATGGTGAGTGTATGTGCGTCAGGGCATAGGTGGGAACTGGTGGGCAATGAGTATGATGGGCCGGCCGAGAGAGTAAATTCCTTTCCTCCTTTACCTTTCCTCTAGGTCAGCGCCCACCAGAAGAAGGGTATTTGGCGTGCCATCGCCAAGGAAGTGCGGACCCTGGGGGTCTATCATAGACGGAGCACCCTCTGCCGCAAGAGATGGGAGGACCTGCGCCACTGGAGCAAGAAGACAGAAGAGGCCCAGCTGGGGATGGCCTCCCAACGTGGAAGGGGTGCCTGTCGCACCATGACCCCCCTGATGTTCCGGAACCTGGTGGTGGCATATCCGGAGTTGGATGGGCGCTTGAGGGCATCACAGCAGCCACAAGGGGATGAGTACAGTCTCATTCAGCTGACTCTGCGCGCTTTACAAGGTGTCTGGGTGGGGGATGTGGGCTGTGGGTTCCCGCAGGCCAGGGCGAAATTGCTAGGGTATGTCCCTTGTTAGGCTGGCTCTGTGGCACTCCAACCCCAAAAGTGGTAGTGGCCATCAACAACTAGTAAGGCTCCTGTGGGTTCCAGGTGTGCAGCTAATGGGGTTAGGCATATTCCCCCATGGGCAAGTGATTTTCCTAAGAACTGTTACTGCATGGCCTAGTGCATAGGGCTGCTCCCTGTGTGTTGTGTCCTCCAACGGTAGTGGTGTTGCTAGCATTGACCATGTGTGTCCTCTGTCTTCCCCCCCTTCTTGTTTTGTCACCCTGTCCTTGTGTGCATTAGCATCATCTGGCGGAGGAGCAGTGGCACTGGAGCAAGAGGGAGCTGCAACCCACTTGGCCCAGGAGGGTGAATGTACGGAGTCTGAAGGCACCAGTGGGATGGAGGGCGAGGGGAGCTCCACGACGGGGACAGGAGGGGACACCAGCGACAGCGACGACTCCTCTGATGGGAGCTCCCTTGTGGTGGTGGGCACCTCTGTGCCCACCGCAACAACAGGTACAGCCACCACCCCCCCTATCAGCACCGCCCTCCCAGCAGCCCCTCCGTGTGTTTCCCGTGCCCGCTCACCCAGGACGGTGGGCATCTCCTTCACCCCAGGCACCTCAGGCCCTGCCCCAGTCAACCCTGCTGCCCTCAGTGAGGAGGCTATTGACCTCCTGAGATCCCTCACTGTTGGGCAGTCAACCATTTTGAATGCCATCCAGGGTGTCGAGAGGCATTTTCAGCAAACAAATGCATACCTGGAGGGCATTCATTCTGGCGTGGCAACCCAACAGAGAGCATTTCAGGCTCTGGCCTCAGCACTGATGGCAGTCATTGTCCCTGTGTCCAGCCTCCCCCCTCCAACTTCCACTACCCAGACCCAATCCCCTGTACCTCAGCCTATCCCAAGCACACCTACATAACAGCATGCACACACATCAACACACAAAAAGTGGCTCAGGCAAACATAAGAACCACACATACCACAGGCACTCACACAAGCACCATACCCATGCAGACACACCAACATCCACTGCCTCCACTGTGTCCCCCTCCTCCACGTCCTCCACCTCCCTCCCAGTCTCGTCTCCACTCACACCTGCATGCACTACATCCTCAGCCACTACCTCCATCACCAGCACGCCCATCACTACACACCACTCACGTGCAATCACCACCCCCACTACCATTCACACGTCCCCTGTGTCCTCTCCCAGTGTGTCGGCACACACCCACTCAAAAGCCATCCACCTCACAACAGCTTCAACCCATGCACCTTCACCCAAACTTAGCAGACGTACACCTCCTACAACCACTACCTCTTCCTCCACTCCCAAACCCCCTCCATCTTCCCGTCCCAGTGTGTACAAAAACCTTTTCCTGGCTACCATTGACCTCTTTCCTAAACCCCCCCGTCCTTCCCCTATGGCCAGGTTGTCTAGAGGACAGGCCAGCACCTCAGCCACCAAATCGTCATCCACTGTGGTCCCTGCAAGTCCAGGAGGATCGCAGGGGGCACCCATCAGGGCTGCCAATGTGCCCTCTACTGAAGCCAAGGACCACCCTATTCCGCCACCTGCCAAGGTAAAGAAGGGGCCAGCATGCAGGAGAGAAAAGCCACACTACCCACCCAGCAAGGCCTCATCCAGAACCACAGAGGACAGTGCCAAGGTCCCAGCAGCAACTGCCAAGTCGGTGAAGGGACACAAAAGCAAAGGAAAGTCACCTCAGGGAACGGAGCCTCCAGGTGAGGAACTGGTGACCCCCATTCCTCCAGATAGGCCAGCAACCTCTACCGTTGTGGGCACCGCCGGAACAACCGCCACACGGCAGCTGCCACAACTACAGTCACCAGTATCATTCCCAGTGGGCAGCCTTCGGAGGCTGCAGGAGACAACCTGGGGTCTCCCTCCACTACTACAGACACCTGAGGCACCACCACCAGCACTGGCACTACCAGCAGTTTGCAGCCTAAGTCGTCGCAAGGTGGAGTGTGGCTCTGCCTCCATTGAGTATCATACTACCTGTTACCGGAAAATCTTGTGGCTCAGACACCCAGGTGAGAGAATGGGAACTGACACACCCCTGGTGCTGCAACACTGGGCACAAAGCCCCCTCCAGAACCAGTGGAGAAAAGCATCCACTAACACAGTCCTTGGCAGGATGAAGCACTCTGGGCACAAAGCCCCCTCCAGAGCCAGTGGAGAAAAGCATCCACTAACAGTCCTTGGCAGGATGAAGCACTCTGGGCACCAAGCCCCCTCTAGAACCAGTGGAGAAAAGCATCCACTAACACAGTCCTTGGCAGGATGGAGCACTCTGGGCACCAAGCCCCCTCCAGAACCAGTGGAGAAAAGCATCCACTAACACAGTCCTTGGCAAGATAAAGCACTCTGGGCACAAAGCCCCCTCCAGAACCAGTGGAGAAGCCACCCACTTGAGAGACTGTGGCTTTGCACTCCCCAGGACCAAGCAGTGGGCAGACCACCCACTTGAGAGACTTGAGAGACTGTGGCTTTGCACTCCCCAGGACCAAGCAGTGGGCAACCCACCCACTTGAGAGACTCAACAGACTGTGGCTTTGCACTCCCCAGGACCAGGCAGTGGGCAACCCACCCACTTGAGAGACTTGAGAGACTGTGGCTTTGCACTCCCCAGGACCAAGCAGTGGGCAGACCACCCACTTGAGAGACTTGAGAGACTGTGGCTTTGCACTCCCCAGGACCAAGCAGTTGGCAACCCACCCAATTGAGAGACTTGAGAGACTGTGGCTTTGCACTCCCCAGGACCAGGCAGTGGGCAACCCACCCACTAGAGAGACTTGAGACTGTGGCTTTGCACTCCCCAGGACCAGGCAGTGGGCATTGAGCCCCCTCCTTGAGCTGCGGCGTTGTCCCATTATCCGGCTGAGGTGCCCCCCCCTCCCCTTCCCCCTGAGGTGCCTGTTTTTTTTCAACCTGATGCCCCTGCAGTGTTCTCTCCGTTTTGAGGCAGGTGTCATGTGTGGGCTTCGCCCATGCTTTTTGGGACCAATGGTCCACGGACATTTAATGGGACAGTGTACGGACTTGTGTACTTGCTGTTAATAATTGTATATTCTGATGATTTAAATTTAGCTTGGCCTATATGATTGTTCGATTATTATACTCGTTAGACTCATTTCATTTGGTCCTTGACTTCTTCCAGGGGGTGACTGGGTGTATCTGTGATGTGACTGCATATGTGTGTGTGTGTGTTATTGTGGGTGGGGGGTGGGTGGTGTGGGTGTTGCGTGCGTGTGTCACTCTATTTTCCCTCCTCCCCTCCCCGGTGTGCTAGGTGCAGTACTCACCGTCGTCGTCGCCGCCGTCTTTGATGTTCCTGGTAGATGAGGAGGTAGACCAGCATTGGCAGGACCTGTAACTGCGGCTACATGACGTCGTGCTTCCTCGTTGAGTGTAGAGAGGTGAGTGGTTTCCCTTCTGTGTACTGTTTCCGCCGTGCTTTTGATGGCGTTGGTACCACCCCGGAAAAGCTGGCGGATTGGTGCCTTGTAATAGTGTGGGCAGTACATTGTCTTCCGCCTATCTGTTGGCAGTTACCGCTGCGGTGTTTGTTTCTACCGCCGTGGGAGTGTTAAAGTGCCTGTCTGTGTTGGCGGTTTCTGCCATGACCGTAATTCCATTTTTGTTACCGCCAGCCTGTTGCCGGTATTACCGCCGCTTTATCACCAACGCCGGGGTTGTAATGAGGGCCTATGTTAGCAAGCTGCACTATTACCAGTCTAAATGGTAGTCATTTGTCTGAAGTATGATTGGCGATGTAAGCCCATGGTATACAGACCCTTAATTGTGTTTACCCAACTTAATGGTCCTCATGTTACCTGCATCAAGAAGGATGAAAGGTTGAGTCGGCTCATCCATGATTCAAACTTATGACCAGCCACAGGCCGTTTCTTGTGCGCAATAGAGCTGTAAATGAACAGCCACACCGCTTTTGCCTCAGAAACATCTTTTTATTTACATTCATGTCTCAGTTGGTTTTTCCAAAGTTTTACTCCAAATTCACGCCAATTTCAGCAGGAGCTGCAAAACTCTCTTTGTAGTTTTCTGGCTGGGGAAAGAAAAAATCTAGGAACGGTCCAGACGTAGGAAACTCACCAGGCAGCGGCCATCTGTAAAGCACAGGTTGTTGCAGAGACCAATGAGAGTTAAATGAAGCTGTCAGTTGTAATGACCATTATATCATAACAACTTTGTATTTGCATGGCCCATACAGCACCTGGTTGTAGACTGCAGCTTCGAAGCGCTATAGAGAGCAGCTATTTCTCTGAAGTGTACTTCACGACTTGGGGTGTGCCATGTAGCTCAGGCATCTTAGGGTGGGGGAGTCACTTACCTAAGCGGAACTTTCTGCATATCAGCATGGGATGCTCCGAGGGAAACAGCATCATCGTGGCCAGTATTCCAAGCACACTGCGGGAGAGCACGCCATGGAGACAATGTGACAGCAGCCCCTCGGGTGGGGAGTACACCCAGTGCCCTCGTGGAGAAAAATATTGAAAGAAACTAAATCTAAATTAAAAGATTCTACTTCGTTGTGCTGCCTGGTTTGATAGAGTGACCTTTTAAGAGCGGCTTGGTTTTAGGGGCTGGGGTGCTCTGTCTCTTCCCTCCTGGTATGTGCCAAGTGCACTGTTGGCCCCTCCCCAGCTTGTTCTCTTCCAAACTAAAGTTCAAATCCGTACCGGCATTGGCTGTAGGAGGGGCTCGCACTTTTGCTCTCTGTTCACGGATCTGTACGGACCCACTGTGCCGGACCTCACAACTAAAGGCCCAGATTGAAGCAAATACACTGGCATTACAAAATGCCATGCCTACCACACTGACGTCGCTATGCAACCTTGTACCTCCAATGCCAGAAAACCCTTGCCCAGCAAAGGCACATATGCAACTGCATACCCTCGAGTTCCAGATTACTGCCCAAATCTCAGCATCTCCTAGGCCTGTGTTAAGGCAGCTTGGTGGATTTTTTCTCTGTTTTTGCTAGTGGGGAAATGCCCACTCTGCCTCTTACTACCGGCCGCTCTTGCTGGTTATAGCTTAGAAGAGAATGCTAAAGGGTATAACTCTGCCTTCTTTCAGTGCAGGTGTGCCCCAACCCTCTATGGGCCCCTCAACCCTTCAGAGGACCCCTTTGATTTCAGCACCATTGAATATCTGAGATATGGGCCACTCAGCCCCCCCACCCCCCATCACTTTCTGCAGGGGGGACCCATGATTTAAAGTTATGCCACTGGGAATGATAGCTCCATCAGGGTCCAGGTGATCCCGTCATGCCAGTCTGCCGACCCCACTGTGGTACTGAGAAAGGTGCTCTGTGTTTCATGTCGCAAGAGCTTCAGTAGTTGAAGAAGAAGTTACAGTGTTCAGCTATAATTATAAACTTGAAACAAATGTACAAAGCCTCACTTCCAGGAGTCTTCATTTCTGGCAGCTGTTGGTGGCATAGCCAGTGTGTCATGGGCCCTAGGGCAAGAGGGAACGTGGGTCCCCTATCTGAACGTTGATCAGAGTTCAGTGACTCCCCCCACCCAGCCTTCGGGCCCTGGTGCCACAGGACCTGCTGCACCCTGGTATCTCCTGCCTTCTGCTTACCAGAGTACCTGTCCTACCCTCACCCTAACACCCCTAGCTTCCACCCAAAGTATCCAATCTCTCTAAAATAGATCACTGCTTTGGTCCATATCCTACAGATCAATAATCAAACATCTGGGGGGTGCTACATCCCACACATAGGGTTGCCACACAGCCATTTCAGGCAGCCCTGACTGACATTTTACTGTCCCAGCGAGTACAAACATTAGTACAATCATATAAGGTTGGTATCGTTTTGCCTTTCATACTTCAAAAGTAAATATAACACAAATGCAATTTAAAATGTGTTCACTGTTACACTTATTACCAGAGTGATAATTAAAGTAAACCAAATCAGAAATTCATGTTTAAAATGAAAATAAACAATTTTACATTAGGTTCTGTTTATAGATAATGTCTAAGCCTTTTCATAATCTCAAAAACGTGAACAACTAATCAGTATTTTTGAGTGGGAAATGTGTCAGCCCGCCCACACACCCATGTAGTTATGCCCCCGCAACATGTTCTTACCTGCTTTGAAGTTTACAATCTTTGTCACACAGCATGATCCAATAAAACAATAGCTGCGGGGCTGACGAAAGGTGCAGTGCTATAACAGGTTTAATTTCTGTTCACAGGATCTGGAGAGCAAAGGTGAGATCCACAAAGTAGCAGGTACGGCTGGCTTTTGGCACGGACGAGCTGGGCCCAAGCCCTGGGCACCAATCTTCATAGGGATGAAAAGAACTGTTTGCATAAAGGCCCTGCAAACAGCAACACCATTCACATTGGCTCCATTAATTCCATGTAAAGTGATTTAAACTATTCTTAAGGTGCTGCAATAGATGTTTTTAGCAACCTATCAGCCCTTGCACTCCCATCTACCTCTCACCCCTGCCGCCACACATCAACACCCCCTCCACTTCCTAACAAACAACTTGGAACCCGCCTGAGGAAGCAAAGTTTGGGGTCATCAAGGTTAGCTGAGGAGGGTGCGCAAATGTGTGTTCTGAGGCAAATCGCTCCTTTGATGTAGCCAGGCAAGGAATGACATGTGAAAAGGGCATGCTGCCTCATTTTGTTCAACAACAGCAGGGATATTTTAAGGATTGTGGGGGGCCTGGGTCGAACGTATTTTGGGGGGCCCTGTTCAGAACAGCTTTGAATTTAGGAATACATTTCAGCTTTTTCATGCCCTCTTTGGCCAGGTCACTGGCTGTAAACAGCCACACTCGTCCAATTCTAAATGTGTTTACATCTAATATTCAGGGATAGTTATGTGTGTTTTCAATAATGTAACACAGCAGCAGTTCACTAAATTTACTGCAAATAATCTCTGCAATGCCCTCCCATTTCTCATATGGGAGGTCCTATTTTGATCTAAAATGCATTTTTATGGCAGCTGCTTGAAGCATAAGCACAGCATTTCTCTGCAAACTGTCCTTAATAGACTCTCACACATCACCCACATTAAAATAACTATAACTTAAAGAGAAACAGTGTTTAAAATAATCTGTTTAAGAATTATTTAAGGTCACCAGGACAAGACTTTCTGCCGAAAAGAGCTGGATCTATCTGGGGCCCCCTGAAAGGCTGGGGCCCTGGACCAGAGTCCACTTTGCCCTTGCCTCGAAACGTTCCTGACCAGCAGTAAGTAGCAAGGGCGGCACATTTATTTGGGGCAATATTGGAGTGAGGGCCGTCCCTGGTAGCAGACACAGCAGGATGGAGCCCCCTAACAGCAGTAAAAGTTTCTCTGGAGAAAGAAAAAGACAGAGCAGTTGTAAATCAAAATCACGGGGCACGAAGAGAGGAAAGTATTTATTTCCCTCCCCATGTCCCTAATGTACCTGCACTTTTAGGTGGAGAAAAAGCCCACCTCTCTAAAAGGAGATGCGTGACTGGGTCTCCTTTGAGAGAGAGACCCTGGCCTAATCATGCATCTCAGGTACCAGTAAAGAAGAGCTGTGAAAACACCACAAAGTTTGGTTGACAGCACAGAGAAAATTAGAGGAATTTAACATGCGTGTTTTGCCTTTTATGCCGTGACTGGGAGAGCAAAGGGTCATGTTTGGGTGGGCCAGGCCCACCTGCTAGAACCAGGCCTGGTGTATGCTAGAGTGCACTGCTATGACATGTTCAGGCTTACTGCACCTAACAATGTGCATTCTCAGACGGAGACAGCTGGAGAGAATCCCATTCAGGCCTTTGGAGGTCCGCAGATTCATGTCCCCTTAACAAATGTCACTGGGCCTGCCCACTCTAGTCACCCTCACCTACTCACACAACACCTTAGAGGCAGTAAGAAGACCCATCTGGGCCGTATCCACAGTTTTTTGTAGTGGGGGTACCCAATTTCTTGTGTGAGGACCACTCCCATTTCTTGTGGTCTTGCTGGTCTTGCCTCCTTGCCAAATCAGTTGACATATTGTCTATCATACAGCTGGAGAGAGGTATCATTGAAGCAATAAAGATGACTTAAACTTTGTTTTTATCTTGTTGAATCTGCTTTGCCTTCTCGTCTTCTCCCCTTAAAGTTCTCAGATGAAGAAATGAGCCTCATTGACAAAGATGTGAAGGAGATAGAAGCCAAAGGTGCAATTCATTAGCTGGTAGTAAACCCAAGAGGGTTCCTGAGCAATATCTTCTTGCACAGGAAGAAAGACAAAGATTTCTGACTAGTAATAAATCTAAAGAATTCAATGAGTGGCTGGTTTACCACCCCTTCAATATAGATAGTCTCCATCTATTGGAGACACGCTCATCATGGGAGACTGTATGGTCAGTCTTGGCCTGAGGGTCGCCTACCTAACAGTTCCTCAAACAACTCGCCAGAATTCTGTCATCATGGACTTAGGCCATTTTCTCAGCCCCTTTCACTACATAAAACTTCAGAGATTGAAGACAAGTCACCTCAGGAGAGGTGTGAAGTTCTCTGACCTCATACAGAATCAACAGAAGCCATAATGGAGGTCCAGTGGTGTCTAGATCATATAGAAGAATGGAATGGGAGAGCAGTTTTCGGAGCCTCCCATCCAGTAAATGGTTATAGAATCAGATGCAAGCCGATGGGGCTGAGGAGGCAAGTAAGGCGTCATTTCCAGGGGAAACATATGGATGGATAATAAACTGAAATCCCACATGAATTGTCTGAAATTTCTAGCTGTCTTTTTCATTATTATGTCCATCACAAAGGACAAGGTATTCTGCTGCGTATTCCTGAAAATGAATAATGTGTCAGCTGTGAGATAGATCAATGGTCTGGGGGGGGGCACAAAGTACAGGAACGTGGTGGAAATTATGAAAGACTTCTGGCACGTTTATACTGAGAGAAAAATATCAGTGACTGTAGAATACTTACCCAGAAAACAAAATGAAGTAGCAGACTGGAACTTAATATTCTAATGGGACTCCTGGGATTGGAAACTTAAGCGTCAATTCTTCAAGAAACTGATGGTCCAATGGTGTCCTTGCAAAACAGACCTATTCCACAACTAGGATCAGCAATCAACATCTGTACTAATTCAGCTGGAAACTGGATCCAAAGGGGGCAGTGGTGGCTGCCTTCCTGCAAGATTGGTCGAGCAACCAGGATTAAACATTTCCACCGCTCACCAGGATTGACACTGTCTCAGCCCAAGTGAGAAGACAGGCAGAGGATATGATTCTATTGACTCCTATTTGGAGAACTCAAGCATAGATCCCAAGTCTACTAGAACTATCTTATGACACCTCTGTAGCACTATCAGGCACCTCAGATATTCTGTTGGATTTCAGGGGTCAGCCTCACCCTCTGGTTCTACAGGGTTACCTCAGAATAATGGCATGAAGGATTTCTGGAGACATTGATGAATCAAGGAATTTTGGAAGATGTTGCAGACTTCATACACAAGAGAAACAAATGGACACATATCACAACTGTCCAAACCAATAGCGTAATGTAAACAGTGGTGCTGCCAACACATTGTTTCCTGATATAGAGTTCATTTTTTTCATACACTAAACCTGAGCTGGTAGCACAATCAAGACATATCACTGTGCCTGAAGGAAGTGATTTAGTTGGTGCATAAATAACCATCTGGATAGCCCGAGGGCAGGAATTATGCTTGCCATAAATTTGCTGTCAGAAACAGTGGCAACAGGACTGGCCTACAGAACAGAGAATCCCTTCAGATCAGAGATCTCTGAAGGACACTGAGGGGTGAACAAGTCCCCAGTGGGAGAACACCTTGGGTGTGCAAGTTAAGGAGAGGAATAAGGCTATCTAAACCTTCAGAAACCTAGGTGTTCCAACCTATGGGATGTAGATAAAGTTTTAAATCTTCCTTTAGCCTAGCTGGACAACTAATTCTTATCTAGAAAGGAGTTATCATTGAAACCAGTTGTGTTATTATATCTTGTGTCACACTGTACGATCTCTGATGTCAAAGCACTAGATATTTCAGGGCATATGATTGTGCTGGATGGGAATCCCTTTACCATCCCTAGAAGGACCAAGACTAACACCAGATCCATCTCCTACCCAGCTCATCTAGATAAACTATCTGTGTGTGGTACAGATGTGAAAGCCTATGGATCAAAACGGTGGAACTCAGACCACTGGGTAAGAGAGAACTCCCAATTGCACTAAAAGAAACCTTTCAAGGTAATTTCATGCAGGGCGTGCGTATAAAAGATGTCTATTTTGGAGCACATTCAACGCAAGAAGGTACGGCCTTCAAAGCAGTCACAGTAAGCGGACAACTGGAACATAATATGAATGCAGCAAACTATTCTTCAGAATCAACCTTTAAGCAGTTGTATTTGAAGCAATTTCTGAAGAGATATCCTTGGTGGTGAATATACTGTGAACGTGCATTTCCTAGCTATTGAGAAAGAAAGTGTCAATTCTATTTAGGATGCGGAGGCCAGGATTACCCCACATAGGAATCTTACAGAAAGATTCTCCTCTCCAATGAGTTATTTCCTTAGTAGTATACAAACAGATTTTAATTTACTGATGGTATTGTTGCAGTAGATGCCCATTGATAATATCATGCTGTTTTATGATGGCCAATGTTATTTAGCGTCAAAACTAGTTTCTTAAATACATGTGGTGATTTTTGCTGGATGTGTTAAGATGACAATTAATCCATTATACGTTTAATGAAAGAACAGAATAATGATTTGCAGTATTTTACTAGGACTGAATCAGAAAAACGAATATTCAGTCAATCAATCAATCTGTCATTTGTAGAGTGCACTACTCACCCGCTAGTGTCTCAAGGCGGTGGGGGGTGATGATGGGGGAGGTGCTACTGCTTGAACAGCCAGGTCTTGAGGTGTTTCCTGAAGGTCAGCAGGCCCTCGGTCTGTCGTAGGTGAACGAGGAGGGAGTTCCAGGTCCTGCCGGCGGGGTGGGAGAACGATCTGCCACCGGCTGTGGTTCCGTGGATGCGAGGAACAGTGGCGAGGGCGAGGTTGGCGGAGCGGAGTTGACGGTTTGGAGTGTAGAAGGTGAGTTTCTCGTTGAGGTAAGCAGGGCTGGCGTTGTGAAGTGCTTTTTGGGCGTGGGTGAGGAGCTCGAAGGTGATCCTCTTGTTGACGGGGAGCCAGTGTAGATCTCTCAGGTGGAGATGTGGTTGCGGCTTGGGATGTCAAGGATGAGGCGTTCTGTATACGTTGCAGTCTTTTCTGGAGCTTGCCCGTGGTTCCCGTGTAGAGAGCGTTGCCGTAGTCCAGTCTGCTGCTGACGAGGGCCTGAGTGACTGTCCTTCTGCTTTCAGTGGGGATCCACCTGAAGATCCTGCGGAGGGTATTGAAGCAGGAAGATGAGACGGCGTTGACTTGCTGGGCCATGGGGAGTGATGAGTCCAGGATGAATCCTAGGTTGCGTGCGTGGGTGGTGGGCATCGGTGCTGTTCCTAGAGTGGCCGGTCTCCAGGAGTTGTCCCAGGCGGAGGGTTTGGAGCCGAGGATGAGGATCTCCGTCTTGTCTGAGTTCATTTTCAGATGGCTGCTCTCCATCCAATTGGCGATGGCCTTTATTCCGTTGTGGAGGTTGAATTTGGCGGTGGCGGGGTCCTTGGTGAGTGAGAGGATCAGCTGGGTGTCATCGGCGTAGATGATGTTGAGGTTGTGGGGTCGGACGATGTTGGCGAGCGGTGCCATGTAGATGTTGAAGAGGGTCGGGCTGAGTGAGGATCCTTGGGGAACGCCGCAGATGGTCTCAGTGGCTTCAGATAGGAAGGGAGGGAGGCGGACTCTCAGGGCTTTGTGGTGGATCCCAGCGTCGTGGAGGCACTTGCGAAGGGTGTGATGGCAGATGGTGTCGAAGGCAGTCGAAAGGTCTAGGAGGATGAGGGCCACAGTTTTGCTTTTGTCTAGCATGGTCCTAATATCGTCGGTGGCAGCGATGAGGGCGGTCTCGGTGCTGTGGTTGCTATGGAAACCAGATTAAGATGTGTCCAGCGTGTTGTTGTCTTCAAAGAAGCGAGTCAGTTGGCCTTTAACGGTCTTCTTGATGAGGGAGATATTGAGTCAAAGAGAGTATTGGAATTCCTTGCAAGAAGAAAGACGATGTTAGGAATTGGACAGAGGATTTTATTATGGTGGAACACATGGTTACCTTGTTTTCTTTGGGTAATGTTGTTGTTTTGACATTACAAATCCTCTTGATAATGACTTCTTTTGAATAAAAGTGAAGGAGGACATGCGTAAGCCTTGCCTCTGTGTCATTAATAAACGTAAACTTTTCATCTGGGTAGCTAGGAAATTCTACACTAGCTCATAGCAAATTTTATGTCACCCATTAAACCCGCAGTGCTCAAATGTAGTGACGCAGCAGCATCCTAGAAGAAACACATAATTGCATGATGCATATTTTTTAAACATGAAAATATTGAATTTCCATGTTACTGCTTCCACCTGGTGCAGTCTTGTAGCTAAAGCAGAACGGTCAGGGTGAGCAGTGGGGCCAACCTCCAACAGCAGGGGTGTTGTTACTCCATTCTGTGAGCAGAGACAGAGAGCATGAGGATGGCCACACAAGTGGCAGCCACAACGAGTACAAAAGGACATGTTGCAAATATGTGGGCCGTAATAGCATCTAAACTATTACATCAAAAGTACCTTGATGTGCCTTTGAGGGCACATTTAAAGAATCAACGTGGGTGGGGATTTTAATATTTAAAAATGTTGTTTTAGTGCCCAGCATGTTTGCGGTCTAGTAGACAGGCAAGGAGAGGATATTTCACACTTTAAGCACTCCTCATATGCAGATGTGCGTAATAATCACATTTTAGTAACTCACATTTTGACCTCCCTGTTTGTGGATTTTAAAGTTATATCAAATTGTATAAGTGATTACAACCCATTATTATTTTGTTTTGGATCTAAACATACTAGGGAAAACTAACTGCTGTGAAGTATTGTACATGGATCACTCCAAAAATAGTGGTTTGAGAATTAAGGGCCAGATGTAGCAAATAACCAATTTGCGACTTGCAAATTGCGAGTCCCTGCGACTCGCAATTTGCAAGTTGCAAATTGGTATGCAGTACGGTGTCTCAGACACCGTCTGCGACTCGCTATGGGGTCGCAATGACCCACCTCATGAATATTCATGAGGTGGGTCGCAAATTGCGGCCCCATAGTGAGTCAAGGCACTCGCAAACATGGAGGCCTGCTGTAGTCAGCAGACCTCCATGTTCGTGACTGCTTTAAATAAAGCATTTTTTTTTTTTTTTAAGTGTAGCCCGTTTTCCTTAAAGGAAAACGAGCTGCACTTTAAAAAAAAAAACGAAACCTTTAGTTTCGTTTTTTTTTTCAGGGCAGGCAGTGGTCCCTTGGACCACTACCTGCCCTGAAAAAAATGTTTTGGGTCCATTCACAAACTGGAAGGGGTCCCATGGGGACCCCTTCCAATTTGCGAGTGGGTTACCATCCACTTGAAGTGGATGGTAACTGCGATACCCTTTGCGACCGCATATGCGGTCGCAAATGGTATTGCATTCCACTCCGAATCGCAAATAGGAAGGGAACACCCCTTCCTATTTGCGATTCTGAAATGCATATTGCGAGTCGGTCCCGACTCGCAATATGCATTTCTGCATAGCAAAGTGGCATTTGCGCCTTGCAAACGCCGATTTTCGCCGTTTGCGACGCGCAAATCCTTTGCTACATCTGGCCCTAAATGTGATAATGCTTATACAGCAAATTTGATGAATTATTTAATTTAAAAAAAAATGAAGAATGCATTAGGCCATGCCTTCCTCTAGAAGGAAATCCTGTATCTATTTTGGATAATTATAGTGTTATGTGTAAATATATGTAAAAGAAATTATTTGCGAGGAATCGAGTAAAAACTTTCCCTATACACAGATGGTTTCATGCAACATGTTCAAAATCTCATAGGCAAATAAAGCAGCAATTAAAGCAGCTCTCCAAAATCCTATCAATATTAGGGAAGGTAGGAAGACATATAAGTCAGTCCTTGAGTATAGGAAACAAGAAATTAGAATATCTGCCTGGGACTGCAGAAAGTTCTGGGAATTCATAAACTGTCCCCTTTTCACAGAAGATAGTATCCCAAGTGCTGAATGCCACATAACAACAGTTTCAAGAGTAGGGCATTCTGAAAAAGTATTTGCCTCACATAAAAGTTTTGATTTTTTTGATAAAGAGAATAGTCTACTTAAGATTACTGAGGACAAAGTTAAAAAGCTAAGTGATTCTATTGAAATTGCCGAAGTTACAAATGCTATTAATAAGAGGGTTGCAGGTGCAGGTACAGCTCCAGGGCCCGGGGTGTTCCATTGGATGTTTTTAAACATAATGTAACTTTCTGCGCTGCACTGCTTGCAAACATCTTTCGAGCAGCGATTAGGAAGGAAAAACCTGTTTCCTGGCATGAGGCAATAATAGTCCCAGTTTTTAAAAGGCGACAGGAACTTGCCAAGTTGTTTTTGACCAATTTAATTGATTGGTTCAAACACGAAAATACTAGGCAGAATCCTAGTCATGTACAATATGGTTTTCAACCCGGCCTGGGTACAGTAGAGCAGTCATTAAACGTATCCCTGTTGGTGGGAAAATATGTCAAAGCCAGGAGAGGCTCACTGCACATGGCCTTCATGGACCTTTCCCGTGCTACAGTCTTTGTTGGAGAAAATGGGAGTTGAAGCTGCATTGGTAGACTTACTGAAACATTTGTACTAAGATGCAACGGTAAACGTATGCTATGCACCAGGTGGGGAGTGTTATTCCCAATATCTTCTAAAAGAGGAGTTAGACAAGGTTCCATACTAGCTCCATTTTTGTTTCTGATTTATATAAAGGATTAAAAGAAAATACCTAATGAACAGAGGGAAAGGCTTGCCACAGGTCAATACCTATTCTTTTATATGCAGATGATGCAATTCTTCTGGCAAGAGCTGCAAATGGATTGCAAACTATCTTAGACCCTTTTAATGATTTTTTATGAAAAACCTTGACTCAAAAGTTAATTTGTTTAAGTTGTTTGTAATGATTAGTGTCCAAAAACACAAAATCAAGGGTGCACACCTTAAGGTGAATACTTGTAATTATTTAGGTGTTGCCTTTGACTGTGATATGAGATGGGGATGTCTAATAAATCAGACATCTCAATCGCTTGCATGTGCTAATGAGGCAATCTTTAGGTTTGCTACAAAACAAGGCCATAAACCTATAAAGGAAATGTTGAAACTATACACATGCAAAAGTATCCCAACGGGCACTGATGGAGCAGGAGTTTGGGGACATACACGTTTAGTTAAAATACAGAGGACTGAAAATTGATTTTAAGTAGGTTTCTTTCTGTCTCTAAGAGCAGCTCAACCAACATTTACATTAGCAAACTAGGGTTGAGTTATATTGAGGACACCGTTAAAAGAGTCTTTTTATTGCTTTGGCTTAAGATCTGGTATTCACCTGAGACATCCTTTTCCAGGCTTATTCTGAAGGATTGCCTTGCCCTTGATAATATGTATATGGCTTTATTATGTGAACACACCGTTATCGACTTAGGAGTGTCAGAATATTTCACTATCCCAGACTCTATTACGGCTAGTTCTAAAGTTAATTTTTGCAACCTATTCCTTGATGTTAGTTATAACGTTAAAAAATTGCAGTCAGAGTCTATGGAGACAATTGAACATTATAATGCTTTTATCACCACTCTGGGAATGAAACTGTACTTAACTTGGATCTGTTCACCCCAGCAGAGATTTTATCTCACTCGCCCTCGTTTACGTATTGTGCATTTCCTTGTGACTTTTCCACAACAGGGGAGTTGGTTTTCCAAGCTTCCAAAATGCCCTTGTGACAATATTTCCACTCCAAGCACTGTGCACTTTATGTTATTTTGCACACTATGTAAGTCAGCACGCCTACAGTTTTTACCCCTGATTTTTTGATCAGAAGGTATTAGAAGGTACAAAGATGGTATTAAGTGTCAGCAGAGATTAGAGCCTCAAATTACTTGCTTTGCAGCCTTAAAGTTTACACTAAAGTCCTTGACAATTAGGAAACTGTATTACATTTTATTGTATTGCCTTACGATTTGTGTTTTAGTTTCTTTGCTTTTTGTCCAGCAATATTTTGATAAGGCATTTTATTAGGAATTTTTACCTGTAACTTTATATCATGAATTTAGAATTTACACGTTATTTACGATATATGCTTTTATGGTGAAAAGCTGAATAAGGTTATTGACTGACTGAATGATTCAATGAGGTCAAGCAAGATACTAAAAAGATGAACTCTGAGACAAAAATATTCAGAAACTTATGACCTATTTGGTTACTTAAAAATGTCATTATCAGAAATATTATGTGCTACATTTCTTGCTCATTTATTAGCCAAGTGTCAATATTATGCCCTTGAGTGTTTAAGAGGAGCTGAGGTGATATGTTTTTAACCCACCACCTGGGGATGTTAATGAATAAATCCATAATCCCAATCTGAGCAAAATATAAAATCCTTAGTGGTAAGAAATAACCTCTTATCTGGAGGTAGTTAATAAATCAGTCTTTGGGAACGTTATATTGATTCTGTTCAAATGTAAGAAAAACCCAGTTCTTTTATAACTGTCCTGCCATGTTCACTGACGAGGTGTATCAATTATGTAAATGTACACTGTGTGAGAAATCTGGTAAATTAGAATTGAACCATAACGTTGTGCAAGCATTAACTTGAGAGATATCAAACCAAATTCTAGTGGCATCCAGTATTCAATAGCACAATGCCAACATCTTGAATCTTGTCCATTTGAAAAAGACAGGCTCAGGCACTCCTATCAGGAGGTTATTTCAATGATGGTAATAGGGATATAAGTGCTTCAAGACCCATATTTTATTGCTAGCACCTATGACCATAGACATCCATCATTTAAAAGCTGCCATAAAGTACAACCACAGCAATGTAAATGCCCAACCTTTCTTGTTAACAAGGAACTGAGGATAGTGACTAGCTCATCGCAGTTTCCTATATTGCTAAATGAAACGTTGCCATTCTGCCTCAATCTTTTTAAAACATATGTTGGAAAGTGAAAGTGATATAGCGTGAAAAAACATACAGGGAAGAATAATCATCATGATACAGCTATGTCAGTGTTGGAAATGGCCCTCTCTATAGGGTCACACTCACATTTTTTGCTGTCCTCCTATTTTTTGCTGTATTTTTGCTTGTTGACGTAAGGACTCTGTGAACTTTACGCCTGCTAACCAGTGCTAACGTGCTTGTGCTCACTTCCCTAAATATGGTTTGATTGGCATATACCTGATTGGCATATTTAACTTACATGTGAGTCCCTTGTAGAGTGGTATACCATATGCCCAGGGCCTGTAGATTCAATGCTGCCAGTGGACCTGCAGCACTTATTGTGCCATCCACTTAAATACCACTTTAAAACATGTCCCAGATCTGCCATTGCAGCCTGAATGCCATGTCCTAGTTGGCTTTTAAAACCCCTTGCCAAGCCTAAAAGTCACTCCTAAAGTAGGCACTATGTAGCCCATAGGGCATGGTGCTGGGTAATTAAAAGGTAAGACATATATGTTTAAGTTTTACATGTCCTAGTAGTGCAAAGCTCCCAAATTCATTTTTCACTACTGTGAGGCCTACCCCTCCCATAAGGTAACATTGGAAATTCATTATTACATTTAATAAGCTGTAATTCCTAAATGTGAGTAGGTAGATATGGTATGTTTGGTACCTATGAACTTGTAATGATAAACCCTCTTTAATGGTAAAATTGAATTAAACATTACAAGTTTGAAAATGCCACATTTAGAAAGTTAGCATTTTCCTGCCCTTAGCCCTTTGTGCCTGCAACTTGCCTTAGTTCACATGACTGGGTGTAACTGACAGATAGGACTTTTTAAATTCACCCAGAAAGTCACACAATAAGGGGATTAGCAGAGCCTGAAGGTCCATCAAGTGGCAGGATGGGCGGGGGCAGGCAGAGATGAGCATAGCTCCACTTGCACCTGAATAGGTTTGCTCTGGCTCCTGACAATAGGCATATTGTCAGTAGAGCCAGCTTGGAGCCAAGGCAGGGGAGGCAGGAAAATCCTAAAATGCCAAAGGACCTTTCCAGAAACATCTCCCACCTTCTAGGATTAGGCCACCAGGGTATAAAAAGAGGGGTCTCAAACCCCTCTCTTCAGTCCACGGCTGGACCAGCATAAGGACTCTCAGAGGACTGCCTGCTGCTGTGACCTGCTGTGCACTCTTTGAGACTGCTGTAGTATTTGGAAGTACTGCTTTGATGGCTGGAGCTTGCATTGAACCCTCAGAGGCCTGCCCTGCATCTTCACCTGCACCATGAACTTCCAGAAGTGACTTCAAGGGCTATTCTGCTGGTCTCCTGTTCAGAGTCACAGGGACATGCGAGGCTCCTACCATCTTCAACCCGCATCTGGACCCAGCCTGAGTGAGGACTGGACCCCTAAATGGTCTCCATCCACTCCTGGACACTTGAATGTGGTGCTAAAGGGGCCCAGAGGGCCAATGGCCAAAAATCAGCACTTAGACAAAATGTGGCCAAAAAGTGATTTGAGAATCTGGAGGAAACTGGGACCAACCTGCTCTCCTATCTGCTCGAGGTGTATCACTGGTTGGATTGACTTTGAGGCTTCTCTAGCTACATTCTTCTATTTTATGTAGTTTAAGAGGAGGGATAGCACATTAAGTTTTAAGAAACTGAAAGTAGGGCTCTTGATACAAAGCAAAAGGCTGCCAGAACAGGGAATACTATTACCTTGTCTCTCATTTAATTAACAGTATCTGTGATAGTCACCCCAATCCATGATATATACTGACTGTCAAATTGTAGTAAAGAATTTAGACCCTGGAAAGAAAGCGAGGACCAAAGTCCATAGTGGACATAGCCCACAGGTACTGCCAGGATACTGTTTCAAATGCTTTCCCAGTATCCATCAAGATCATCCTGGCAAGTTGGGTGAGTACCCTTGCAGCATCACAATCAGATATGGCAGCGGTTAGTGGCTAGGCAATTTGACAGAACGTTTGTGAATCTCTTGGAGTTGCAGTTCATCAACAACATAGATCGATAAGAGCCTCAGATCATTTGATCCTTACCCCCCTTTTAAAAAAACTGAGATGAATGTTTTTTCCATGAATTGTGTGCTTTTCCACCTGAATCAAAAGAATTAAAGGTTTGCTCATAAAGGATACCATGCTCTTAAAAAGTCCTATATAAGTCAATAGGTAACATATGCCAGCCTGCTGCCTTCCCTGATGCAATTTCAGAAAATGCAGTTTCCATTTCGAGTTGATTGATAAAATCCAAAACTATTCTTCATTGTTCAGTTGAATTACTAAGAAGGAGTCCATAGAGATACATGTTAATTTGCTCTTGCATACCTTCAAAGTAATTTTCATATTATGAAATATATAAGGATTGAAAAGCTTGATGGAGAAGATTAGGTTTTATCTAGTTTTTTCTCTCCCTGCAAAGCTAGTAGGCACCCCATATCCTCGCTATCCACAAAACAGCTGCTCTGTTTCTTATAAGAGCTATGACTTTCCTTATCCTAGATCTTCTTTTTAAAAATATTTCCTATAGAAATGAACTCCACAAAAATAGATGTTTAACTATATGCTGGCCAGCTTACTTTAATAACTTGATCATGAAATATATCCGAATGAAGCAAGAGCACTCATAAGGATGCACCAGCTGTCTTGTCGGCCCTGACTTGTTGAATATGTAGTTCAAAGTGAACTTATAAATGAAGGCCTTCATTGCATTCCACATAACCAAAATCAGAGTTGAATCTACATTGTTTTCAATAAATTACTTGCGATTCCTACTTAAATAATGTTTATATTTTAAATCCAATAAAACCATTATTTTGTGGTCACATGTCCAATGGCATGTGGTTACAGATGATCTGAAATAACTTTATTTGATCAAAAGAGAAATGGCATTATAATCTGATATAATTCTAAGATTTAATTTATTGGAGCTATGTAGTAATAAAGTATGATTAAAAATATATCTATCATGGAAAAGGGCAATGTGGAAAACTACAAAAAATGTGTATCTGGATTCATCAGGACAACAGAATTGACACGCATCTGACAATAAGCCATCTCCCTGAACTATCAGTTTTAACTCTGGTGACTGCTCAGTTCTATTGTTTTGCTAGTAATACCACACCTCAATGTGGTGCATCAGAGCAAGATATGGCTAATATCTTCTAACCAAGACCCTTTAATTTGTTTCTTTCATTATGTTTTATTATGTATGTACAGAGTCTTTGCTGGAGATCTCATTCCCATTATATTCCATGTATGTTCATTATTGTCTTGGGTAAAAGGTTGATAATAGTCAGTAACATGCATTAAATACTAGTGTTTCCTAAATTATCAATGCCGCAAATATACCAAAGTAATGAATTGTCCAAATTGTCTTATTTTTCCCTGCCAATCAAAGATAAATGAAACTCTCAGGTTCACCACCAGCAATCCGTCATTCTCTTATCCCCCTCCCTCCTAAGTATTCAACACACACCTGACCCCCTCCCAACTTAGTCATATAATAACAAAGGGAGTGGTAGGATTTAGAAATCACTCCTAGCCCCTTAGAACGAGAGAGGCAAGTCAGCCTAACCTGCAGGGGCTGCTCCTCTGCAATGCCAAAGAGCGTTGCTCCACTGGCTAAGATCCAGCAGCTGAAAAATAAAACAACATTTCATGGGACGGACACGGCTGTGCCATGGGAGGGGGTTGTTGGGGAGGGTGAGTGGAGTGCACTGAAGTGTGCATGTCAGTTTGGCCGGCTGTCTTAGGCTGGCCAACGCACTTAGGTTTCTCCAACCCGACTTTGTTGCACAGTCGGGTTGGAGAAACTGCACTAACCCCCATGCAGTGTCAGAGTGGCAGACTAAGCTGCTCAGACCATTCCTGGTGCTGCTGTCATGCTAGGTATAGCATGAGAGCAGTGCCAGGATTGTATGGGGGAGCCTGTGCTGGTGTCCCAGGGACTGCTGGGACACTATCAGGAGAGCAGAGTAGCGAGGCGGGCGTTGTCAGCATCAGAAATGGTAGTTTAAGTATTTCCTCCGTCGTCCCCCTGTTGAGATTTGCGGCAGCGGCCGCTGCTAGCATATGGGCGCGCCAAGTAGAGAGCATAAACAGGCAAAAAAACATTTTGAAAGATAAGGAAGAAAACGAGATGAAAACATCAACAATTGTTTTCTTAAATCTCAAGAAATTTGAAGAAGAAAGTGTGTGCTGGACATTAGAATACTGCAACCTGACAAAAAGAGTCCCAGTCGATATCTGTTTATTTGTTTAGTCATTATCGGCGGTATTGTCAGTGTTCCACCGAGACAGTAACTGCTGAATATTTGCATCTTCCTGACAGTGAATGATTTTCCTGTGTATTACAAGGTGTTAGTGTCCCAAAGGATGCACATCCTTCTAACAATGAGTATGATTCAGAAATCAGATGTCCATAGGAATGGGAAGAACCCCTAACCCATTCAAACATTGGAATATTTAAGGGGAAGAACCCGTAACCCATTCAAACTTTGGAACTTTTAAAGTGTGTAGGACAGACCTGAGCTATTTTCTAGTAACTGTATCGCTGAATATTCAACAAAGTAGTCCCATGTGGTCCTGGTTAATAGTACAGCATCCCAAGCCCAACAGTGATTACCGTCCGGCCGGAGCGTGCCTAGGACCATGTTACAATTATATGAAGAAACCAGTATGTAATATCAACTAACATAAATCTTACTACAATAATTACAAATACACCTTGAAAAGGCTGCAGGCTTGCAGGCTGCAGGGGGCGAAACATGTGTTGGCTGGATTTATGAACCCCTAGGTTTCTTTTATGGAAGTTGACAGAAATAAATATTCTATATATCTACATGATTCTTACATTTTTGACTTTTCAATTGATTGGGGCTAGCCCTGTATCAACTGGAAATTATCTCAGTTCTTTCCTAAGTGATTGATTTTCCACCTATAATTTATCTTAAGTTTGGCATGTTCTAGCAGAAAAACTATTGTATCAGCCCATTGGATAGAAATATCTGGGAATACCCTAATCCGCAAAAGCCATCCCTCAGAAAAAATGTGACACCACAGGATTTAATTGGCTTCATATGAAAATATAGATATCACTATAGCCCTTGGACATTGCCTGCCACTCTCATTGCTAGGTTTCCTAAATGGAAAGCGATGGGCTCTTTACATTTGACAGTCTAAAATCCCACAAGGCCAATGAGGAAATGCCTGTTGAAAGTGATGCACAAGCACAGTTTATGCTCCAGGATCATCCCCTATTCTTTCCCTCGAGGATCCCTATCACTTATACTTTATTGCAACTCATCCTATTTTTCTTGGTTGTTCATCTTTAAAGCTAGATGTTTTATTCTGGCCTCATGTTGCCCAGTGTCCTTTTATGTATGTATGGTGACTACATTTTAAAATGTGAAACCAGATAACCAGGATTCAATACTGGCTTCTCCACTTGCCCAAATTGTGTGATCTTGCACAAATATTTTATTTCACAGAGCCTCCTTTTTCTTTATTAACACATATGAGAGCACTTTTAAATACCTGAGCTTACAATGTGCGCTGTACATGTACACTATATATTTGATTTAGTAAACTATAATGTTGCTTCATCTATAATAAGAATCTAGGCCACGTTTAGGGTTTACCTGGCAATGACTTGCCTTTTAGTTGACTAATGGCATTTACGTTGTGGTGAGAAACATGAATGTTTCTCTGTTCATGTTTAAAAACTATGGGCCTGATTACAACTTTGGAGGAGGGTGTTAATCCGTCCCAAATGTGACGGATATACCACCCGCCGTATTACGAGTCCATTATATCCTATGGAATTCGTAAGACGGTGGACAGAACACATTTGGGACGGATTAACACCCTCCTCCAAAGTTGTAATCAGGCCCACTTTGGCGGACAGATTAAGTGCCCTCACCATGGTGGAGTAATTCACTCCTGCCATGGTGAGGGTACTCTGCCCTCCAAATTTAGGGCCTGATTTAGAACCTGGCAGACGGGTTACTCTGTCACAACGGTGATGGATGTCCTGTCCGTCGGAATCTAAATCTCATTGATATAAAGGGATTTAGAATACAGCGGATGGGACATCCATCACTATTGTGACGGAGTAACCCGTCCGCCAAGTTCTAAATCAGGCCCTTTGAGATGTCTGCTGACCCAACGGACATCTCTTGTATTTCCAGGAACCCCATCTGCAGTCCCTGTAAAACCTGTAAAAGCATGTTAAACCACTCTGTCAATATAATGGAGCCGTCCATCAAACTTTCAACTTTTTGGATTTTGAAAACACAAACTCCCCAAGCTGGACTTTGCTTTAAAAATAAGAAAAGCAATGACTTCCTCATTATGGGAGTTTTCTCCTGTGGGGGTCATTTTGTAGTTTTCACTGGCCCTTACCGCCAGGTTTTACCTGGCAGTAACGGACATTGAAAACTTGCCATTTGTCCCCGACTCAAGATAGGGACAAATGGCAAAACCTCTGACAACCATTACTCTGTTGGGCTGTTAGAGATATATGTCAGCAGTGGAGACACAGTAGTCTGTTGCTGACACTAAAGGTCTGCCATATCTAAATGAGGCAGGCAAATCTTTAGTTTAGTGATGATAGTACATCATCCTAATGGTGATGGAGAACCCTCTCTACCAAACTTTAAATCGGGCCCTATCATTTTTAATAAATACCTGTCTATTCAGTGATATAATCTGATGTACCAAGGTGAAACACAACCGCATACTAAAGAAAAACATTTTGTGAATTTTGAAGAGATTGTATCATGTTTTTACATGAAGTTTGTAGCACAATATACATGCCAAATATTTTTATGGCTCGACTCGCCCACAGATTCTTAAAGCCAAGCCATATTCATGTCTCAACTCGCCATAACAATTTGCTTGCACCTCAACCTCTATTTGAGACTTGGGCTTTCAGTCACTTGATAAAATAATTTGTAAAAGTGAAGACTAGATACATGGAGCCCTTCACACATGCACTGATTTGACATCTTCACCATCTAGGGCTCTTGTAACAAAAACAAAGAGGAGTGTCCGAAGTGAAAATACATTCAAAATAAGTAATCCCATGGCAGGGACTCCAGACTTTTGTGTTGGATGTGACCGTAGTCATGCGTTCCTAGGGAAAATTACCATTACCAGGTGGTGCTTTAAAGCAAACAACAGATCCCACTCTCTCAAATTGCGTGCCACCCATCAGTTAGAAATGTTTACTGGTACTTTTTTTATGGCAACCAAATAAGATACCATTTGGTTAAAAGCCTCAGGATGAAATTCTCTGCCACTCCTCTTTTCTCAGATTCAAAAAATCTCTGTTCGCCTCTTATCGCCAATTGCCCATGCCCATGCCCAAAATAGTATGGGTAGTATGGGCAGGCAGGTGAACAAATCCGATTTTTATGTACATAAAACGGTTGGAACAGCAGTTTCTCGTTTGAGGATATGGAATGTGGAGGTCACTGAAATCTCACTTTAAACTGGTAAGTTTTGATGAAGACCCTTTTTGAGGTTAGACCAATGTTTAATACACGGTGGGGTTGTTTATTTGTAATTGAGGTGGATAGTGTCAGGCATTTTGCAGTGTAATGTGAGTGTTTGATTTCACATTTTGACTTGTCTGTGCCTTGCTTTTGTAGATTGCATGTATTGATGTTTTTGGAGAACATCAGATATAGGCTTCATGGTGAATTATTGTCTCCTTTTGGAATCTTTCTTAAATATCTAGCTTTTTTGTCACATAGCACAAGTCTTGTTTTAAACTGTTGTTTTTCCTGGCAAGGCAGACTGCAATTGTATGTGTGACACTTCTAGAAACACTTTGAATATATCAGAGTTTTTGTTTGAGGGTTCTTTGAATTATGGGATGTTAGAGGGACTAATGTACTGGTGTGTTGCCACAGGAATGGAAGCAATACACTACCAATGTCTGGGGAAGCTGTTCTCACCCCCATTTTGTGCTGTGCAAATCCAGGGGCACCCCAGAATGGATGCCTCTTTGTTTTTGTAATGAATACTGTGAGCCAAACTTTAAGGGTGAGAGGAGAAGACAACTGTTCCAGCATTTGCAGTATCTCCTTTTTCAATATTTGGATTATTCGCTCTGTATATTCTCTCCCGCTACTGCCTCCTTTGAGCACAGCTTAAACATTTTGCTTCCCTATGTATGTGTTTAGCCATTACCTAATGCTTCAAACCTCTGAACTGATAACTGTCCTTTCTGAAGAAGTGGTCTAGGGATAGCTCAGCAGTGGACAAGCTATTCGCCTGGTTCTAGTGCCTACTAATAGAATGTGATATAGAACTATCTCAAATGCAAATTATGTAATTTTTCTACAGTTTTCTTAGATTGTGTGGTATCTCAAAAAGCCTCCTCCATATTCCTAAAAGCCTGCATGAAAACTGACTCTGATTTAAAACTGTCATTGTCGCCTCTCCTTTGTTTTCGTTCCAATTAAACTCTCCTTACTTTCTATCATGTGAATGCCTCCTCTCTTAAACAGAGCCTTTCTAAGTCACATGCATGCTTGCATTATTCACTAGTATTACATTTCTGCAAACTGCCCACACCTTATTTCAAAGATCGCCATCTCTCCTCCCTTGAAAGTCATACCCCTGCAAACTAACAATACCTAATCTCCTGTATCTCACCTATTGACCCCACCAGCCAATTGCATGAACTCATTCTTTCCATTAATTATGACATTAAACTCCTAATAGCTTAGCATACCATAAATAAAATGGAGTAAATGCATAGAATGGTTTCCTTGAAAGCACAAGGCTGAGAGCAATAACCAACAATAACTAATAACCATTGGCATAAGCACTAACCTTGTGTTCCCAGAGCAGCTTGCTTCAGCACCTTGACAGGGTGATAAGCGCTGTAGAAATGTAATTACAGTACAATACAAAGACAGTTATCAAGAACAGGATTCCTGAGCGGGGCCAGAACTGAATGCAAATATTAGTTAAAATAAACCCCAGTAATAAAAATAAAATAAGAAGCGGCTTTTTATCTAGCTGCAGCCAAATTATACATAATCTCTGGTATTTACCCAGCAACTTGCTAAATAGTATTTAATTCCTGCAATTTAACCAGCAGTCGCCAAAATGTCTGAAACCTAACTGTTTATCCCACCACAGGCTCAATAGTAGAGGTCATATACTCTTTGACCGACAGCCAGATAAATAGGGCTTGATTCATAAAGGAAAACTTCGGCCTGAAATTTATGTTTTGACCTGAAGTCTACGTTTAAATTTCAGGTCTGAAGTTGGACTTCATGTCGAACTAAAGACTTCAGGTCTAAACTTACACTTCAGGTCTAAACTTAGACTTCATATCTAAACTTAGACTTCAAGTCTAAATTCAACTTTGTGAATCGGGCCCTTAGACTTCAGGTCTAAACTCAAGGTTTAAACACATACTTCAGATTTAAGTTTACCATTGTGAACTGGGCCCCTGGTGTGAAAGAGGTTTTCATTTAGCTGGACACAAAGAAAAAAGTGACTGCAGGCAATGGAAGGGTGGTGACCAGCTTGTAATGAAAATGTGTGAAGCATTTGAAAGTAAGTGCAAATACAATTGTACAAACATATGTCCATAGGTAAATGCATAAATTAAGCTAAATTGCTGACAAATTGGAAGAAATAGTAAACTTACTTTTAAATAAAACGGTTCTGTTAATATATTATTAAACAAAGAAATGTAGGAATCAAACTTCTCTTTCTGGAGAATCAGCAGGGGTGGCTCCTCCGCAATGGCGAAGGAGCGTTGCCCCACTGGCTAACAGCCAGCAGCAGAAAAATAAAACAATATTTGAATGTCATTTTATTTTTCTGCTGCTGGCTCAGCCAGCAGGTGCAGGGAGGGGTGGGGCTGGGGCACTGGAGGTGGGATGAGGAATTCTGTGCACTAAGGGCCATATGTACGAACACTTTTTCCCATAGACACAGAATGGGTAAAAACCTTTGCTACATCTGGCCCTAAGTGTGCATGTGTGTTTGGATGGCCTAAGATGACTGTCCAAACACACATGCACACTTAGGTTTCTCCAGCCCAGCTATTTTGAACAGCTAGCTTTAGCATGTAAGCAGTGCCAGGATTGCTGGGGAGCCTCTTCTGGTGTCCTAGCAAATGCTGGGGCACCAGTACAGGAAAGGAGGATGAGCGAGGCGTCGGGAGAGAATGGCGCCTGCGACGAACAGTAAGATTTAAAAAAAGTAATAATTTATACCCTCTCCCCTTGATATCTGCGGCAGTTGCCACTGAGAATCAGGATATCACATACAGATATTTTGTGCTGCAGTTTATGAGTATTTGGCTGTCTGCAAAGAATAATGAGTATGATTTTAATGCATGTTACATAAATGTTTTCATGCTCCTCCTCTAGACGATTCAGAGAGCTAGACTCATTTTGGGCTTCATACAGAAGGCTTTGTGTAAGTTTTGAGCTTCTATTGAAGAGTGATTTTCCTTGCATAGTTTGTTTAGTTTTTCAGAAGGGGCAGCACAACAGCAGCTGATAAGCAGCACCAAACAGGGAACACAGAAAGATAGGTGGTATCTGGGCCAGGTTTGACCTAAGCAAGAGGGGACCAGGAAACGAGGAGGAACAGGACCAGGAGAAACAAGACTAAGGGACCTGGGGCCAGGGTGAGAAGGATCAGGAGGATAGGGAGGAATCAGGACCCAGTAGACCAGGATCTGATGGAAAAGAGGGCGAGGGGAAGACGGAACAGAAGGCCCTGGACCAGTAAGATGAGGATGTCTAAAAGGGTCCAAGAGCACTGATCAGGACCAGAGGGGCAAGAAGGACCAGGAGTAGCAGACCCAAGTGGACAGGCCCACGAGATCCAGTGCTAGGAGAAAAATGTTAATGAAGGCCAGGGACAGGAGTAGTAGGACCACAGAGATCAGATCAAGCAGAACCAAGGGGCTAGAAGCAGAATGTTTAGAACCGGGAAGACTAAGACCAGGAAGGACCAGGGCTAACAGCATTAGGAGTCCCTGTATCAGCAGGACCAGGAGAAATAGAAAGGACCAGGAAGTCCAGTCTCAGTCGGACCAAGTTTAGAATAACAAGCACTACATAGATCAGGATGACCTGCAACGAGGGAACTAGGAGTACCAGAAGCAGGGGGGCAAGGACAGGGAAGACCAAACTAGGAGGTTCATTATGAGAAGGACTATTTCAGAGGGGGCCAGGGCAGAAGAACAAGAACAAAGTGGAACAGCCAAACCAGGAGACCAGGATGATTAGTAAGACTAGGATGGGGCAGGAGAAAAGGTGGCCAGGAGGGCTAGGGAACCAAGGCCAGTGGAATAGCAGCAGAGGATAAAACAAAGAAGTACTAGAACTAAGACCAGAACTACATGGGCGGGGAGCAGGAGAATAATAATTAGGGACTGACAAACTGGATGAACGAGATATACTAGAGGAGCAGCACCTGCCAGTAGGACAGAGAGACGAGAATTAGGATGAGGAGTATAAAAAGGGCCAGGGGCGGGAGTCTGTTACACAGGAAAACAATGATCAATGCGGCCAGGGGCAGGAGCACATGGTGATGATAATCAGATGGACCAGGAAGGCCAAGTCTAGGAAGTCCTGGATCATCAGAACTAGGATAGGTTAGGATGGTCAGTGGTGGTCCAGCACAAATTATTCAAGACCATGAGGATAAGGAGGGCTAAGGCAAAGAGGATCGGGACCAGACTGAGGAGGACTATGAAGATCAATAACAGGGGGACAATGGTCAGGAAGACCCAGAGACCATGATAATCAGGGCAGGAAATAGCAAGACTCAGGGAATCAGTAACAAAAACCCCAGGTGGACCAGAGTAAAGAGGACTAGGTAGATTGAAAGGATCATGACCAGGAGAACCAGAAACAAGGCCAAGAGGTCAATGAAGATCAGGAACTAGAGGAACATGGCATAGAGTACCATCTGGAGCAAATTGACTTGATCATGTTGGTAGAAGGAACAGGTTGAAGACAATCAGATGTAAAAAGGTATGCCAAAGTCAGACCAGGATCAGGAAGGGCAGGACCAGGAAGTCCTGGATGATCAGATCTAAGAAAGGCTAGGATGATCAATAGTGAGCTAACACAAATTATTGCAGACCCTGAGGACAACGAGCAGGAGGACTAGGACAAGAAGGAGCAGGCCCAGATTGAGGAGGACATTGAAGCTCAGGGCTAGGACGACAATGGCCAGTATGAGCAGGAGGCCAGTATAAGCAGGAGAGGAACTAGGAAGACCAGAGAGAGCAGAACCAAGGCCACTAAGGAGGAACAGAGCAAAGACGACTACATAGACTAAAAGGATCATGGCCACGAGCACCGGAAAAGTGCTAATAGGGCAATGAAGATCAGGATCTAGGTTACCAGGGCACAGGATACCATGTGGAGCAGAATGATCATAGTGAAGAAGACCAGGTCGGATAGGGAGGGGCATTCAGGAAGACCAAGAACAAAGTTATCAGGTTCAGGAGAACCTGAACAAGTAGGACCATGATCAAGAGGGGCAGGACCAGAAAGTGACATACCAGGATACCAGGATGACTAAGAAAACAAGAAACAGAGCCAGGAGGAACAGGAAAACCTAAACCTGAACCACGAAGACTCAGCGTGCCAGGACACAAAAGGCCAGATGGACTTAGAAGACCATCAGGACCTGAGATACCAGTACTAGAACATACACGGTGAGGAGAACCATGACAAGGGGACCAGAGCTAAGCGGACCAGAAAGGAATTTGGCCAAGCGGGGCCAAGACTGGGGGAACTAGGAAGAACTAGGATGTACAGAAGGCAAGGTTTATGATGTCCTGCACAAGAAGACAAGAACAAGAAGGACCAAATGAACAGGACCATGGAGATCAGGACTAGGATGGTTAAATGGACCAGGTCCAGTAGACCTACGCCCTGTAGAACTCAAAGTATAAGGACCAGGGCAAAGAAGATCATGTCCAGTGGCAAAGAATCACACGAAGAATGAGGACTATGAAAACCAAGAATAGGAGAACGAGGGGCAGGGTAGGGGCGCAAATGACCAGAGCCAGAAGGACATGCTGTAAGAAAACCAGAAATAGAGGACCAGGGGACTAGTATCATGCGTACAGGGGAGATCAGGGCAAAGAGGACCCGAGCGGGCATAACAAGACAAGGAAGACCAGGGTGAGGAGGTAAAGGAGGATCAGGACCAGGGAGGTCAGTATCAGACTGACCACAGCAAGGAGGAGCAGGATGGAGTGCTAGCAACAGGATGGCCAGGGGGGATAAGGAACAAGATGGAAAGGTCCAGGAGAACCACAGCACAGCAAGTTGACTTAGAACCACGAGAACAAGGGGCAAGAGAATAAGTACCAAATCTAAACTCAGAATTACTATAAAGGGCAAGATGATGAAGACTATTGCCAGTGAGACCAGGGGACAGAATAAGCAAGGAAGATGAAGTGGCAATAGAAAGGATACCGGGTGGAACAGGACTAGAGCAAGGAGGACTAGAAAGATTGAGTCAAGGGTGCTGCGGACAGGCCTAGGAGTGCCGGGGCGGGGGCAGGACCTCAGTACCAAGTCCAAGAGTGCCAAGTTGATCAGAAAGATCAGGTTTTGGGGTAGTAGGCCCAGAGTGAGGAGGATCAGTGAGACAAAGACCGACTGAGCCAGAGCAACCTGGGTGGCCAGGAGGAGCAAATGGCTAGGTTCAGAAAGACCCAAAAAAAGAGAACCAGGACCAAGAGAGCCTCAGCCAGTGGATACAGTGCCAGACACCTCATGAGGACAAGTAACACTGCCAGGAGGGCCAGAACAATCCAGAGCAAAAGGTCAGTGACTAAAAAATTCTGAACATGAAAAAACGTAAAAAGAGGATCAAGTCCATTGGGCATAAAATTAAAAAGACAACAAGGGCTGTGAGGACTAGGAATAGGAAAATTAGTGCTAGGCAGACTGGACTTAGGGCAAGAAGGACTAGATGAACAGGACCTGGAGGTTCAAGAGCAGATGCAAAGGCAACAATTGCCAGAAGGACAAGCACTAAGAGAACCAGGGTAAAGAGGCACATTGGGATCACAACCTTGAAGAGGAAGAACATCAGGGCAAAGTGGCCCAGGAGGGTCAGGTCAAGGCATACGAAGACCAGGAGGGGGACTTAAAGGAGGACCAGGAGAAGGGGAGCAAAATAACAGGAAGCAAGATCATAAAGCCTGATCCCTAGAACATGGTGGCCTGAAAAAAGAACATCACAACCAAGAAGGTGAGTTAGTGCAGAACCAGGATGACAAACTGTAAGAGGACTTGGAGGACTAGGGCCAAGAGTATCATGGCCAGATGGAGGAGGAGCAGGAGAACTAATCAGATCAGGTGCAGGTACACTAGAGCCCAGGAACTCAATGAAGGAGGATTACGTGGACTAGAAGGATCAGGATTAGTCAGGTTGGAAGGACCATAGAACAGAACCAAGGGGATCAGAACCTGGAGTACCAAGTGTATCAGAAGGACCAGGACCTGGCTAAGCAGAATCAGGGGGACTAGGACAATCTGAGCCAAGGGGACCAGACCATAAACAAGATGACCAGGTCCACTCCAAGATGACCCAGTAAGGAGGACTAGTGGATGTAATACCAGGTGGACCAAGAGGACATGGAATAGGGCCAGGAGCATCAGAATGACCTAAACCAGGAGGACTAGGACAAGAGGCATAGGTGGAGAAGGACTCAGCAGACGAGCAGGATCATGCTGGTCATGATAAATAGGACCACAATAAGGAGGTCGAAAAAGGGCAAATATAAGGAAACAACAGGTCCAAGAAGCACCAAGAAGGTGTAGGGCCAGGAAGGACTAGAATCACTACCAACAGATTCAGGAAACCAGTACCATAAGGGGCCTAGAAGTTTAGGACTGGGAAGAGAACCAGGAGTACCAAAACAATTCAGAAAAGTAGACCTCGAACAGGACCAGGAGGAGGACCAACACCGAAGGAATAGAAAGATCAGGAGGATAAAGTAGAAGACTGGGAAAAGGAAGAGGACACCTATGTGGTCCTAGAACATATAAATTAAGATATACCTTTTGTAAATGGTTCTAATCAATGCTTCTTATGCTGTCAACCCCTAGAAGCCCCAATATGTTTCAGAAAACTGGTGGTAAGTATTTGCTGAAATACCAGACAATGTAAAGTGAGTAAAAATCCTGGACTGTTATCCTCAGAGCACTAATTGGCAGATGCTGTCTTATGCCGGTGCAGTGGTGTGTGGATGAAACAGAGCACAGGGGGACACAAATTTGGCAGAGGGGTCTAAAAGTAGATGGGTGATATAGTGAAATGGTGAAAAGTATTGTGATCTGTGAAAGATAGCAAAAAAGTGTTTGAGAATATCAAACTGGTAAATGGCTAACAAGTGGGCCAAAGGACAATGGAGATTGGCAAATGTGAGCAGAGGGTCATAAGAAGTCTTTGATGAGCAGAAGACGGGTCAGGTAGGGTGCAGATAGATGTGGTAAGTTGGTTGACAGGTGGACTCTTAGTAATAAAGTTCTCTGATTGCCAGCTGTAATAGCACTGACAACTAAGACCATCAGTGGTAGCTTCAACATGAGATGAGTGCTTCTTTTGCAACACTTTGTGGGCACATTGAAGGTGTAGTGTGGTCAGTTTTATGAATCCTTTGCGCGTTAGCTTCAGGCTTTAGGCCTTTGTGCACTTTGCCCTGGATGTATTTTATTCCTTTGCCTGCAGCTTAGAGCCTCTGTGCACTTTGCTCTAAATGCTTTTTATTCGGCTTCGTACTGTTATTTTTCAAATAACCAGTTCTACAGTCTTGTTTTATTTTTTATATCACACTGTTTAGCCTACTTCAGCACTGCAGTTCTCAATAACACATTCTTGTTCACTCTGTGCTTCAGTCAAGGATACAGTCTGGTACATTGCCGATAGACGTGGTAGGAGTTTAGTCTTTGGCATTCTTGCGTAGGGACATTTTGTGATCACACTGACATGTTAGTTATAAAAACACTTCCTTGTCCCAATACACGCGAGAGGGAGATTCCGACCAGGGAACCACAACTAGACGCTGACTGCCTTGTTGCAGATGCTGAACCAGATCACAGGCCTTTGCTCAGGTATGAGGGTTGATGGCTTCCCAGGGAATCTGAAAGGCAAGTTAGAAGTTTAACATGCTGTGCTCGAAATAGAACTTGCTGAGAGAGAGTAGAAATTGTTAACACCATGATAGCGTTATTCTTATGTTTCACTCTCCTCGTGACTATTTCAATCCTACTGTGTTGTATGGTTCTGGTTATTGCGGCTCACGCCTTAATATCTAAAATGCAGTCGTTTTATTAAAACAATATATAAAACTTCAACTGCCTTTGTCATTTGTATATGAGATCATACTGTAAATAAGAGAGCTGGTTTGGATCTGAGTGACCACGACTTCCCTGAGAAGTTCCAAAGATGTCATGCGCTCGGCTGCCCAATCATCCCTTCCCCTTAGGAAAGATGAGGCACTGCTAGTTAGCCGGAGCAAAACTGGATTTAGGGTGACAGAGGTCCTTCCAAGTGGGTCAGACTCAGTCCCCCACACCGTGACCGATCCTGCTACCTAGAAATCCAGTAGTCTCATTTAGGATAATGAGAGCCAACGCGACATGGCGTCGCCAACGATTGGTATGGCTCTAATTTTCGGATCCGGCTGACTCTCTCGGTCTCATATATATATTGACTACTCGGTTCCGTTAACGGAGACGTCCGTGGGGCTGAGGATTTCCGTCACCACAAGATAGGTACATCCTATTACTTAGTGGTCGGTTGTTCAAGCTTGAACTTTGAAAGGAAAACCCCGATATTGGTGTGCCTTCTCTGACCTAGTGTTGTTTTTATAATGGCGAATCCTAATGTAGTGAATATAGAGCTTAATATGCGCCAACTGCTCACAGGACATCTGATAGCACATGGTCTGACGAACGAGGGGGGCCAGTCACGTTTGTGGTGGACGCCCATGCAGCCTACAGAACAGAACTTTTATATTCTTGGGTAGTAGTTGATGGGAATACACACACATTTCACGATTACACTCTTGCAAATGTCCCTGGACAATACAGGGCATATGCATACTTAGAGATGCCTATATCTTATCAAGAACACCATAATTGGCTTGATGGCGCCCTCCCACACACCATAGCACAAGTTAGGTTAGGTCCACTGAGTAATGATGGTCCTACCTGGCCTTTATTGGCTACATATACACCACATCCTGCGGTTGCTCAATTGGCAGTGGCTGAAGTTCGTCGCTTATATACGGAATTAACGGCTACATATAGACGTTTAGTTCAATTTGTGATGCAGACACTTAACACAAACCCAGCGCGTGCTGCTCCGGCGCAACCACATGGAGTGGTTCCGGGTATCAATCTGGCCACTATACACTCAGTTATGGGTAAAGTACCGGCAAAACGAGAGGAAACTCCATTTTGGCTGGCGCAAAAAATTAATACGCTGGAAGCAGTATTTCCCCATACGGGACCTCAGGATAAACATAGAATATTGACAATGTGTTTACCGTTTGGTATGGTTCCTACTGTGGACCTTTGTAATACATGGGGCACGGTGTTTGCCGCGCTCTACACTACAGCACACGGTACACCGACACTGGCTAATTTACCGGAAGTGCTTAAACAAATTCAAGATGAATATGGGGCTGCCCCAGCCTTAGATCTAGGGATGCAACTGATTGGCAATTTTGCCACAGTTTCTTCCATCATACTGAGTAATCTAAAAGGGGAGGCAGTGGCACTAGCGGTGCGTATGCGTCTTTGTGACGTCCCGCAACTTGATCAGGAGCGGGAACTGCCGAGAATAATAGTGGAAACATATTTGAGTATCAGTCGTGATAGCCTAGGGCAGGGGTGTCAAACTCAAATTCATCAGGGGCCGCATCAGCAGTTTGGTCACCCTCAAAGGGCCGGTTGTATCTGTAGGACTATGTGTCCACTCTTTATTATCATAAATTATTGTCACTGCATTCAATTATTACTGTTTTTTGTAATAATGTAAGTAATAACTAGCTCTGAAAGCCGAAACATAGTCAGAATAATGGCAAGTAGATATTCAAATGTACAATTATTGTACAATTTATTGAAAAATGATTTTTGGTAACAGACAGTAATTTTTTTTTTAAACATACACATATTGGCAAACACTGTTTATTACACATATGGCAAACACAAGGCATTAACTTTTTTTTAACTTTTCTGACTAGATGGCTGACATCGTTTTCCTGAGGTCAGTCCATCGATGTCTGGCGTTAGGTCTTGTGCTGTAGCAATCCGCAAAACAGCATGGAGGTTATCATCAGTGATGCGTGATCTGAGCTTGGTCTTGTTCAGATTCATGACTGAAAACATCTGTTCACATAGATAGGTGCTCCCAAACATGGACAGAACACGTGCAGCTTGAAGTCGGAGCTGTGGCATCAAAGCAGGGGGGAGGAGACGGTAAAAGTCGTCGACTGTCGCATCCTGGAACTTCGCTTTCAGGCTGCTGTTACACTGAAGTTCTATTAATTCCATTTGAAGGTGATGTGGTGCACTGTCAACATCGATGTTGAAGGGATTGGCAAAGCTGGTAAAGGTTAAGTTTTGTTCTTTAAAGTCAGAAAAGCGTTGATTGAATTCATCAATCAGCCGATTCACTTTGGTACCCAATCGAGCACATGAAAAAGTACCTGGGAATGAGGTTGAGATGCTCTGGCAGATATGAAAGTGGGCAAGACTGTCTTTTTCAAGCTGTGACTTCCATAGGCACAGTTTCTCCTGGAAAGCTGTTATTGCCTCATACATTGAGGTTATGACTTGTTTGCGGCCCTGCAGCCTCAGATTCAGTTGGGCGAGATGCTCTGTTATGTCACACAACATGGCAAAATAGCACAGCCAGTTTGGATCTGACAGTTCTAACCAGGGCTTCCCTTTACTTTGCATAAAAAGAGTAATTTCTTCCAAAAGATCAAAAAATCTCTTGAGAACGGTGCTCCTACTCAGCCACCTTACTTCTGTATGGTATGGCACATCTGTATGTTCCATGCCCACCTCCTTCAAAAATTGTTGGAACTGACGATGATTCAGACCCCGTGCACGCAGAAAATTCACTGTTTTCGTGACTGTGGACATTATGTTATCCAGTTGCAGAACCTTGCCACACAGAGCTTCTTGGTGGATAATGCAGTGATAAGTTATCAGCGGCGTGTGGCAATTACTTTTTTTCATTTTCTCTTTTAACAGTCCAACCAAGCCATTTCTCTCTCCACACATTGCTGGAGCGCCATCAGTAGTAAGTCCCACCAACTTTTCCCAAGGTAATTTCATTTTATTTTTGGATTCCTCCACTGCATTGAAGATGTCCCTCCCAGTTGTTGTCCAATACATGGCGACCACATCCAAGAGCTCCTCACTGACAGACAAGTCTTCCTTCACACCTCTTACAAAAATAGCTAGATGAGCTGTATCAGTATTGTCAGTGCTTTCATCAACAGCTAATGAAAATGCCAGATAACTGCATGCCTCTTCAGCCAACTTTGTTTTAAGATTACAGGCTAGGTCCCTGACTCGGTCTGTGATGGTGTTTCTTGACAAGCTGACATTGTTAAAAGCCTGTCTCTGCTCAGGGCACACCTGTTCACATACCTTCAGCATACACTGCTTTACAAATGCACCTTCTGAAAAGCACTTTGAAGCTCGCGCAATTTCTTCAGCCACAAGATAGCTGGCTTTCACTGCTGCATCATTTTTTGCTGTCATTTTTGCAAAAATATTCCGTTGAGAATGCAGGCTACCTTTTAATTCTTGGACTTTTTGTTGCTTTTCCTGGTGGCTAAGGTTAGCAAATTTGGCTCCATGGTTGGTCTCAAAGTGCCGGCGTAAATTGTATTCCTTCATCACTGCCACTGCCTCATAGCAAATAAGACATACCGGCTTGTCTCCATTAATCACAAACATGTATTCACTTTCCCATCTCTCCTGAAATTGCCTTCCCTCTGCATCAACTTTTCTTTTCTTGGACATTTTTGGGTTATTTGATTGTAGTTTATGGTCCCTATACCACTGTAAAGTGACACGGAAGTGGTCAGTATATCCAAAGTTTACCGCTCAGACTTTTAAGCAGAATAATAAGCAGACCCCTCCTCCCCCCACATACATCATATGTACTTACAGTACAGGAGAGAAGGGTTCAGGCAGCCGTTGGATCTGTCACATCACAGGATGGCATGCGCTCAATATAAAAACAAGTGGAGGTTTCCTGAATGCATGTAAAGTGGAGGTTTCCTGTGTAGAACGGCCGGCGCCGCTAGAGGGCAGACGTTCTCTGGCTTGTAGGCTGCCGCGCATGCGCTGAAGAGGCGGCTTTCTTGTGTAAAAAAAAAAAAAAAAGCGAGAATAAAAGGTGAAGGCTGGCGGCCGGCGGCGGCTACACGGGCCACATGACGAGGTCTGGCGGGCTGGATTCGGCCCGTGGGCCTTGTGTTTGACACCCGTGGCCTAGGGGCTAGACCGCAAAAACCTCAGTTTCAGAGTAAGAATTGTAAGGATACTACTAACCAGCAGCAACCTGAGGGTACTAAAAAGCGCTGGGAGAAAAAACAACAAACACCTAAAAAAGAAAGGGGAGAATCTCTGCAACCAGAGACCCCGCAGACTAGGTATAATCTCAGAAATAGGGATAATTTGAAGACGCCTGATAGATATCAATATACTGATACACGCCAATCTCGTTCCTTTCAGGACTCATTGGAAAAGAGAAATGAGAGAGGTGGGTGGTCAGAGCGGAGACCAGAGTACGTGAAACCGAGAAAGGAATCACAACGCTCAATGGAGGTTTCTGTCAAGAAAGAAGAGAAACCGATCCAACAAAAGCAGCAATTTAAAAAGAAGAAGGTGGCGGCAGTCTCAGTTAGACATGCCACTCAAGAAGAGAGTTCTCTTGAAGAACAAGACATGGGCGTTAGCACTGTTAGACAGCGCGGCAGAGGTCACAATAGTTCGCCGGAATCTTCTAGAGCATCTGGAGGTGAAAGCAACTGATGACTTCATGCAAGTCGAAACAGCAGATATGCGTGTCTCTGATCCCAATAGAGTTTATACAGTAACTTTAAAATTAGAAGGGGACGTTGAGCGCACTATACACGCCATCTTTTGGGACCGTGTGGTCAAATTGTATGACATTCTGCTGGCCGAACAGGATTGGCCCCCTGACTTTGTTCGTGACTGTCCAGTTGGGGAGGAGGTTATTACACCTTCATTCTCACCACTTGTTCTGGGAGAACTAGCAGAGTCCTATAGTAAAACATGGGCTCTGGCACAGGCTCCCGCCTTATATAGAAATAATGTGGGGTGGGATAGGGATTCACCTTATCATGTAATTCCGATAAAGGGCGAACCTCAGCCGCAACCGCAATATCCTATAAAATTTGAAGCGAGGGCATCGGTAAGGAAAATACTTACACAATTGGAGTACCAGGGAGTAATTGAATCCTGTGTCTCGCCGATGAATAATCCCTTATTTCCAGTAGCTAAACCGGACCATTCTTATAGAATAGTAGTGGATTACAGACATTTAAATGGACATACACGCACGTATGCAATACAAAATTCACACAGCACAGCGCTCATGAATAATATAGTGCGTAAGAAACACAAAATGACGTTGGATATCTCGAATGGATTCTTCTGCCAAAATATAGCACCCGAAAGTAGGGACTATACGAGCTTTAGTGCGTTTGGCTCTCAAAAAAAGTTTTGTTGTCTGCCTCAGGGGTATAAGAATAGCCCAGGACTATTTTCGGCTGTTGTAACTGAAATTCTACACGAGTTGGACCCTGAAGCTTTATCATATGTTGATGATATCTATCTGACAGACGACGAGTTACTGCAACATTTAAGGCGGGTAGCGCGCATTGTTGTGGGATTTGCTGAAATAGGCTACAAATTTAATTTAAAAAAATCGAAGATTGCCTTCCTCAGCGTCATTTTCCTGGGATATGAGTTGTCGAATGAGGGCAAGAGCTTAGCGCCACACTTTTTGGAAAAATGTGCTCAGTTGCAACCTCCTAATACGGTTTGGAAACTCCAGTCGTTATTGGGGTTTCTAAATTTTGGCAGAACTTACATCCCTGATTACGCTACACGTATAAAACCATTATACAAGTTGATTCGCCCAAATTTTTCGAGTAGATTTTGGACGAATGAGCATACACATATTCTTCGAGATTTGCAAACTGATCTCTTAGCAGTAAAGCATTTACACACTCGGGACAATAAAACGCATCTGGTCATCAGGGTTATACCTGGTGCCGTTGGGTTTACATATGTCACCTTTAATGAGGGTGAGACAGTCCCGATAGCATACAAGTCGCACTTGTATTCTGCTGCAGAACAACGTTTTGCACAAACTGAGAAAATTCTCACTGCTGTACAGATGGTTGTGATTTAAGAACGACCTCTTGCCCAGGGCCAACGCATCATTGTCGTTTCCCCGATTCCAGCCTTAGAGGCTGTTACAAAAGCGAGTGTTCCTAATTCGAAAGCTTTACACCCGCGATGGATACAATGGGCAACGTCTTTGACAGCCACTGATGTAGATTACATATTTGACCCTAAACTGCAGACTCAAGAATTTCTTCATCATGAAATGGAGTACCCAGTTCCCGCTGGCACATTGCCTATTGACCAATATCAGGTGGTCATATATACCGATGGCTCTGCGCAACCAGCGGTTGGGACTAAACAACAGTATTCTGCTGCATGTGCGGTGGTGAGCGGCTATATGGAGGGGGAGGAGTTCTGCCCCCAACATACTTATACACAGACCTTGGGAGACTGTACGGCACAGTTGGCTGAGCTGAAAGCTCTGTTGTTAGCCTTGGAACATGCGGATCCTGCAATATTTACATTGCTGGTTTCTGATTCCTATTACTGTGTTCAGTCTTTCAATGAATATTTGCACTACTGGAGGTTGAATGGGTTCAGAGATTCCAAAGGTAACACCATTAAGCACAAATTGCTGTGGGGGAAGGTTGCGGATCTGAAGTCCATGTTGTGCATACACTTGGACACCAGCGCGTTGGAATACACGTTGCTGGTAACACTTTGGCTGATGAAGCCGCAAAATCGGCAGTGGCAGTTGCCACTGTGGATGCAGTAACTCGTTCGAGTTCCAAATCAGACACAGAGATTTTGGCTGCCATAAAGACTACGGCTGATGGCACGCCATTTCCGAAAGGATTCCCTTCTAAATATAGTTACTGCATGGGTGGTATGCTAAACGCTGTAGTTAAAATACCAGGCGTTGGTGTACGTGAAATGCCCAATAAAATTGAGCGACCTCGATTGATTTCTGCAGCACATGAGGGGGCGGCATCTGCACATGCCGGCGTGGCTGCCACCATTTCAGTGTTACAGGCTCGTTATTGGTGGCCTGGTCTCTATAAAGAGACAAAGCAGTATGTCCTTTGTTGTGATGTCTGCCAGCAAATTAAAGTTTCCACGGCTAGACGCCCGCAGCAGACGCCCCTTCTAATATGAACTAAACCTTTGCAGTGTGTGTACTTGGATCATTGTGGTCCGCTGACACCTGATAGTGCATACAAATATATATTGGTTGCTGTAGATTCTTGCTCCAGATTTGTGTGGGTCTGGCCACAGCGCTCGGCTGACGCTCGAACTGTTAATAAAGATTTGCGCATCTTTGTCGATACATATGCGGTTGCGGCTTTTCATTCGGACCAGGGCCCTGCTTTTGCCTCTAAGGCATTCAGGGACACCATGGCTTCGTTGGGGGTCCAGCTCCAGTTCTCGTCTCCATTCCATCCCGAGGGAAATTCTGTCGTGGAGCGTTTAAATCGCGATTTAAAGCAATCCTTAATGGCCAGAGTTATAGGTATGGGTCGTAGTTGGCTAGCCCACCTATATGGAGTACAGATAGCACTTAATACCTTGCCTAGAAGGTCCCTGGGGGGTCGTACTTCATATGAGTGCCTGTTTGGAACACAAATGTATGTTCCTGATCTAGATGGTCCTGGTGTGGAGACGGCAGATACGCCCTTTGACATAAATGATCGTGTCACTGTTTTGCAGGATTTACAACACTTCGTGAAGAGAACTCTTCTGCCAGTGCTGCCTCCACAGGAATTAAGGATGAACCAGTAATGCCTACTGGTTGGATTCCCAGGATTGGGAATCTTGTGCGTGAAAAGGTCGCAGTGAAAAAAGAGTTTGGTCCTTCCTATCGGGTGCCTGTCCCTGTGCTAAGGATCCAAGGCACAAGAACTGTAATTTTGCCACCGTTGCAAGGGGCCAAAGGAAATCGCTTTGTTTCCATTGACAATGTCAAGTTACAACATGTGGCCGATTCTGCACAGCAGACCAAGAGGGACACCCAGTAGTTCCGGAATCCCTCTCACTACTGGGGAAGAAGTCCCGCTGCAGGTGATTTGCACCGACGCTATTTCCTCTCCGAGCTTGGGGAGGGTGGAAGCTGATCTTGCGATTGTTCCACTGACGGCGAATATTTGGAATCTTTTGATCAAGTTGCTGTAAGTTCTACTGATATTACTGAAAATTTGGTTTATAGCGTGCCAAGGCGAGAGCCACCATCTACTTCTTTGTTTACGGTTGCACCTTTTGCGAGAACTGCCTCGGGCTGCTTCAACACCACTGATGATACGGTGTCGGACTCCTCGTCCTCTTCAACACCAGCCCTGGGTCCACATAGGCTGCTGTGTTGGCTCAAAAACACATATTTTATTGTTCCTTGGAACTATCTGTGGCTTTTTTTGACTGTAATGACTCTTTTCTTATGGCTGGGGTTTGTAGTTACCTTTTTTCTGGTGATGCATGGTCATTTTCTTCCTGAACGATCTGACATTGAGCACGTGGAGACGGTGTTGGAACCACATTTTTCGTCACATATGGTTCGAAGGGACTTGTCCTTTGTGAACATTTCTGCAGTGCCGATTCCAGATGGGATTGTGGGGGATAGAGTGATGTTTGATATATATGGTCCCACTGAAATAATTCAAATACCGTATGTTCTCAAATTGTCAATGAATGATATCGTTATGCCAGGCATTGTTTCTGATGATTGGGACGTAAAGACAGTGGATTCTATGTTGACGGAATTGCAATATTATACTGTTTATGAATATGAAGATGCTTACCTATTTAGAGATAATTATGGTGACATGTTTTGCTACAATTATTATGGACACCACTTTATTCATAAAGCTAGTAGCCCTAAATCGATATTTGAGTATATGCAATGGGAACATTGCCCGACTCCTCCACAGGGGAGTTCTAAAACGTATTCTGATAAATTTGCATATTTTTCTGGGCATCATCAACAGGGTGCTAAGTCTTACTATTATAAGGTTACTCCGCATACTAATAAGCAAATGTTATTGACGGATACTAAATTACTGTATTCAAATTTGTTTGTATCCAAACTTTCAGTTTGAGGGGTATGAATACTGGTCCAAAACTGTTGATTTGAAAAGTGTCTGGGGAATGAAAAATTGGCAAATGCGGGGTAGGGACACATTGTTTAGGGCATGTATTATTCCTGTCCAAATGATTTTCCTGAATGACACTGCACAACAGACTAGCTGTTTGGGCTTAGCAACAATTAGAGACTTGAATTTACCTGGCATACCTGTCCCTTCCAAATTGAAAAAGTGGCAGCAATATCTTAATGCCACGTTTAGTGAGCTTACAGACTGGGTCCAGAATGGTGCGCTTAACACTTCATTGATACGTCCGGGTGGGTGGTCATTGTGGCCCATAGACACTACTGGGTGTCATCAGCGTTTTGTCACCTCTTCGGGGGGGTTCAGGACTAGTAGGGCAGACCCTCGCTACATATCACCAGAACATGCTGATATCATTACTACATACAGCGTGGGGAAACTTTGTCAACAATGGTTGAAGTCATCCACGCTGGATGCAGTTAAGACACATCTCACGTTACTGTCTAATGATACTGACTTGCAAGAATTTTTGTCAGGACCAAGAATACCACGAAAGAAATGTTTTTTGTATGAAGTATATAATGAGATTTGGAAGCTTTCACAACAAAAGGCAGCGGCCCGGTTGAGGCAGATTGATCAGGAAAATTTGATACAGGCTTTGTCTGTTGTGGATAATGGGATGCATACCCTTTCAGACCGTGTATACACAATTGACAACATTGTTTCCTCTGCGATAGACATTATTAAATCTGATATGTCTTCTTTATATCATGGGCAGAGTCAAACGCGGTCCATCATGCAGTTGGGTTGGACTCTACAGACCTTGAAGGCAGGTCGCGTTCCGTGGCAGCACATTCGTGCCAGGGAGATATGTATTTCCTTTAATTTGACACGTCAACAACAGCTGATGGCTAAGAAGGAAGCGACATATGTTATGTTAAATATTGAAAAGTTGGAGAAATTGCCTTTTACTGTGGCTGAGATTCCGTCAGCTGAGTGGTTGATTCACGGGGTTATTAATTTGCCTATCTCCACTCTGCAATTTACTTCTTGTTTAAAGCACATTCCGGTGGGTAGATATGAACGGTTGGGAGACAGTTCATACATGAGGTGTGGGAGCTTCCCTTTCTATACAGATGTCTTAATGGTATGAGGGAAGTTTTTCTTAGCGGTAGCGAATGCAAAACTTCTGTCAGCCATTCGATGGTTTGTAAACAGCTGTCTTTGCACGGGGCGTGTAATACCTCGATTGCTAACTTAGCTTGTTATCTTAAGGGAGTTCCAGTCCCGGTAATTAAAAACACTTTCCAGGTGCTTTCAAACGGCAGCTACGTCCTTCTTAACAGTGAACCCTGTTGTGGCATGTGTGCCGGAATAGTTTACGTGGTCGTTGTCACCAAGGCCGTTACGTGCTGCGGGAATGTGTTGTTTCCCCCCACTCAAATTAGGGAGGTAGCGGACATCTGGAATCATATTGCTACTTCCAAGGTGAATTTCGACAAGTTGAGTCGACTGAAAGCTCTATTGTTTCAAAAGCATGTGGCCCTTACATCTGCTAGCGAGACCTACGCACTTTAGGTGGCAAGGTCATCAGCGGAAATACAGTCCCTTTTAAATACTAACTTTCCGAGTCACTTTGGTGAACTCGTGGGACGTATATTTAATGCGTCCAGCACTGCTGGAATTGCACATTTTTTCAAAGCCGTTGGTGTTGGTTTTGCTCATACCTTCTCTTCCATATTCGGTTTAATACCTTCGGCTATTCATTCTATTTTTGGAAGCATTTTTTGGGGATTTCCGATTACTTTGGCTTTGTTGGCTGGTGTTTTGCTGTTGCTGTTGTTCTTCCGCAATGGCTGTCCCACTGCGACGAGATCCCATATTGGTGCTCCCGTCAGCGCAGCTGTGTCGTGAACGCATGATGCAGCATTTTGGAGCAACACTCCTGGGACAATTGGAGTGTGACTGGTCTCTGTCATTCTGACCGGTTTTGGATTGTGTGCAACCCGTGTTTCGGTGCCTTTGGTGCTCATTTGAACATGCACTGGCTCTCTATCTCTCACTGCAGCGCCCCCCAGTGGTCGATACTGATCTGTTGATGTTCCCGATTAGGGCTCATTCCCAGACTTGTGCACTACGGTTGCATTTGCTTCGTGAGGCAATTTATGAGATTCCCTTCCTGGAGGAAGATGGTATTGTCTCATTCATAGGCCCTGCACGGGGTGCCGCCTTGGATGGTTCTGGGGCTTTGGAACACACCTGCTCCATGATAGTTTTTGGCGTGGATTTTCCGATATTGACATCTGTCAAAGTGGAGGATCTCCTGCTTTCCGTGGCTTCTGTCTAGGAATTGGATTTTTTTTTGTTAAAATTGACATTGTATCAAATTTGGCTTTAACGTCACATGCTTCCCAATTTAAATTAGTTTTCTGCTTTGCTGTCCTCTGAACTTGTCGAAATATATTTGATGTATTTTTTGTATCTGGGGCATATTTTTATATTATTAGAACCACTTGCTACCGACAAGGGGAGGGTGTAGTGTGGTCAGTTTTATGTATCCTTTGCACGTTAGCTTCAGGCTTTAGGCCTTTGTGCACTTTGCCCTGGATGTATTTTATTCCTTTGCTCGCAGCTTAGAGCCTCTGTGCACTTTGCTCTAAATGCTTTTTATTCGGCTTCGTACTGTTATTTTTCAAATAACCAGTTCTACGGTCTTGTTTTATTTTTTATATCACACTGTTTAGCCTACTTCAGCACTGGAGTTCTCAATAACACATTCTTGTTCACTCTGTGCTTCAGTCAAGGATTCAGTCTGGTACATTGCCGATAGACGTGGTAGGAGTTTAGTCTTTGGCATTCTTGCGTAGGGACATTTTGTGATCACGCTGACATGTTAGTTAGAAAAACACTTCCTTGTCCCAATACACGCGAGAGGGAGATTCCGACCAGGGAACCACAACTAGATGCTGACTGCCTCGTTGCAGATGCTGAACCAGATCACAGGCCTTTGCTCATGTATGAGGGTTGATGGCTTCCCAGGGAATCTGAAAGGCAAGTTAGAAGTTTAACATGCTGTGCTTGAAATAGAACTTGCTGAGAGAGAGTAGAAATTGTTAACACCATGATAGCGTTATTCTTATGTTTCACTCTCCTCGTGACTATTTCAATCCTACTATGTTGTATGGTTCTGGTTATTGTGGCTCACGCCTTAATATCTAAAATGCAGTCGTTTTATTAAAACAATATATAAAACTTCAACTGCCTTTGTCATTTGTAAATGAGATCATACTGTAAATAAGAGAGCTGGTTTGGATCTGAGTGACCACAACTTCCCTGAGAAGTTCCAAAGATGTCAAGCTCTCGGCTGCCCAATCATCCCTTCCCCTTGGGAGAGATGAGGCACTGCTAGTTAGCCGGAGCAAACCGGATTTAGGGTGACAGAGGTCCTTCCAAGTGGGTCAGACTCAGTCCCCCACACCGTGAACGATCCTGCTACCTAGAAATCCAGTAGTCTCATTTAGGATAATGAGAGCCAACGCGCAAAGGGTGGTTGAGGTATGCGGAAGAAGTGTTTGGAAGGGGAGAAAAGAGACTCCTCACAAAGATTGGTAGAGTAGTTTGTATGGTTGCCAGACCTTTGTGCTGGCATTCCATTTGTAAGTTGGGTGCGTGTATGTGCAGTGAGCATGTTGCAAGTTTGGAGTAATAAGGCGTTCTGTGTGTAGAAAGCCGGCATGGTGGGACCTGTGGAATGCATTTTGGTGGTCTCCAGACACTGGGATTGTATTTGTTGCATTTCTGTGACTGGAGGATGGAGACTCAGACACTGAAGTGAAGGGGGCAGAATAAGGGATACCCACGGATGTTCAATGATGTCCTTGTTAACGAAGGACTGCTGATTAGTTAGTTCTTCCTGAGCTATGTCCTTTGGTAGATGATATGAGTGAGGTGTAGGTCAGCAGTTTCTGTTGTTAAAGGTGAGGACATTTCTGTGCCTTTTTGTCTATCCCTGATCACTGCTTCAGGAAGTCTGATGACAGCCAAATGCAGAACTCTCACACTTAATTGAGCCCTTGGGCAGCAGCATTTTTACCTGCTATAAAAGTCTTTACCTTGCGCAAAGGCTGTGTCTAAGCTACAGGCAGAACCTGCTCTGACACTTGTCAGAGGAACACAAACCACAACACTTTGTTCAGGTCTGTCATGACTGATAAAATTAGTGCTCTGAAGAGTACTCAAAAATCTGTAGTGTGACCAGGGCTGGTGTCTGTATGACAGCCTGTCTTCCGGACGTGAGAGGGCATCACTTGAAGTCTGCACGTCTTGTTGGAGGAGCTGAAGGTTTGCCTAGTACCTAGAAGCCTGCCTGAGAATAGACTGCCAAGGAGAAGAATTACAAAATTACAAAATGTTCCTGTCATGAGAAACACTCACAGAAGCTGATTGGCAGAGAGTGCGAAGCCAGAAGTCAAGCCGTGATGTGAGGGGTCTCTCCATCAACAAATTCAACTAAAGCGCAATGTCATTTTGTCTAGCATCCATGCCATGCTCTAAGAGACTGGTGCTCTGCTGCCTGCTGTTGGGGCTGCCACACAGGAAGACCCTTTGTGGCCACAATGCAAAAACCCTGACCTGGCCTGGGGCAGCAACTGTTGAGACCAAGTACCCATCTGCGTCCAGTCTGGAAGGCTGAAGATGAGCACCTGCCTTGCAAATCTGCAACGCTAATCCTCACACAGCAGTCCTTGTGCTAACTGCCACTGCCTCCATTGTCCCATGCTGTAAACATTAGGAGAACTCCTAGAGCTGGGGGAGGGTACCATAGGGGGAGGGTAGTGCTTCACTGAGATATTAAGAGTGTGGTAACTGGGGGAATAGCTGAGTCTGTGAGATTTGCCAACAATGTAATTGGTTTTGGATTAGGCTACTTTGCCACATATTGCATTAGATGTATTTATATATTGTGCCTGAGTCATAGGGAGGGTATTGTAAGTTAATTAGTGACATTTTCTGCTGTTGATGACTCTATGTTTTATGTCTACAGTAAAGGATTCTATAGTATTACATGGAGTAGCTACAGTTATTATTGGAGGAATTACCCTGGCTTTCCCCACACAGATATCTTGCATACGTCACATCAGAAGATGGTGGTACGTATCCATACATTTGATGCTATTCACTGTACATTTTCCTGCCAACTCCATGCATAAGCGCAATTTCAAGATTGTTGTCTCATAAATGGTGCATTCTTTTGATGTTTGAATTTGATACCTAAACCTTTTCATATAGCCTAGACTACAAACCTACAACCTACAAACCAAGCACAACCAACAAGAAGATTGTGTGTGTCTGAAAATGCAACTCTGTCTTTTTATTATCATCAAAGAACTTTATTTCGGTCACAAGGACCATAAAAACACATAGAAACTACAAAATAAATACATAGTAAATATATAAAATATATACAGTATATATAACAGAATAAAACCTAAGTGCTCTTCCAGAGCAATTTGATACATTATTACTAAAACCATCATTCAGGTAAAACATATTCTCTAAGAAATCCAACTTGCCCCAAGGAACTTGGCAACAGCGATTACCAGAGTCGAACGAGTGTCTGATCTATGAATTTGAAGGGCTGCATTGGACCTACGGACACCCAACAATCTACAGGCAGGGGCCAACCATTTCTAATGAGAGGCAGCATAGGCAGGGCAAACAAATAAAATATGAGGGAAGTTTTCAATAGGTCTTTCTAAAAATTCTCTGCTTCATCCACAAGATTGCTATAACCCTTACGCGTGATACTCAGTGTTTTCCACACAGCCCACACACATCACCATGCACAACAAACAATGGGCCATATTTATACTTTTTGACGCAAAACTGCGCTAAAGCAGTTTTGCGTAAAAAAAATTTGCGCCGGCTAACGCCATTCTGAAGCACCATGCGGGCGCCGTATTTAATCAATGACGTTAGCCGGCGTTAGCCGCCGGCGCTGCCTGGTGTGCGTGAAAAAAAACGACGTACACCAGGCAGCGCCGGCGTAGGGGGATATGGAGCTTGGGCACCAAAAAATGGGGCAAGTCAGGCTGAGGCAAATTTTTTGCCTCAACCCGATTTGCGCCATTTTTTCCGACTCCCAACCCCCATAGAAATGACTCCTGTCTTAGCAAAGACAGGAGTCATGCCCCCTTGCCCAATGGCCATGCCCAGGGGACTTCTGTCCCCTGGGCATGGTCATTGGGCATAGTGGCATGTAGGGGGGCACAAATCAGGCCCCCCTATGCCACAAAAAAAACAAATAATAATACTTACCGGAACTTACCTTAATGTCCCTGAAATGGGTCCCTCCAGCCTTGGGTGTCCTCCTGGGGTGGGCAAGGGTGACAGGGGGTGTCCCTGGGGGCATGGGAGGGCACCTCTGGGCTCCTTCCGAGCCCACAGGTCCCTTAACGCCTGCCTTGTCCAGGCGCTAAAAAACGGCGCAAAAGCGGGCGTACGTCATTTTTTTGACCCGCCCACTCCCGGGCGTGAATTTTGCCCGGGAGTGTAAATACAGTGCACATGCCTCGGAGTAAATTTTTTAGACGGGAAGGCCTACCTTGCATATCATTAACGCAAAGTAGGTGTCCACGCTAAAAAATGACGCAAACGCCATGGACTTTGGCGCTAGACGCGTCTAACGCCAAAGTATAAATATGGAGTTTGTTTTGCGTTGGAATTGCGTCAAAAAAAACAACGCAATTCCGGCGCAAACAGAGTATAAATATGCCCCAATGTTTCTTTTTAGCTGATAACCTAGAAGTGCTTCAGGTCTTTTTCATGGGCAGGAATCACTATGGAAATCTTGCAATATAAACTAATAAGCTCCTGGAGAAGTGTTTTTTTCCTTTAGTAGTCCAACCTTTCCTGGATTCCTAAGCCAGGGATCAATAGTCAGGCCAGTATGGACTGGTTAAAGTTGTTTTGTTGATTCCAGGCTACAGAGCACTCTGCATTTGGCCTCTTGCCTCAGAGACTAATAGCAACACAGGAACGGAGGATATGTAGGTTTATTAGAGAAGGAGGAAATCTAATGTGACAAAGGAAATAAGACAGCAGCTTCTCCTCAGCCAACTACAACTGAGTTCAGGGAGAAGGGCTTAGGAAGAGGTGTATGCATGCTTGGGAGTGCAATTAAATAATCACATTAATTTAACCTCTCAGCCTCTTGTGATGATTATTCTGATAACATTTCAAATGATTCTATAAATTTCTCCAAATCATTCTTAGTTAATCCCACAAGTACCACAACACTGGCAGAGAAGGAAGAAGCATTTCTTTGCGAATCTACAGAACACAGACCATGGCCTCTTGAAACACTGCATGAATCTTATTTACATACAAAAAATATGAAAGGCACTGAAACTCAACCACAGCACACCTACGTGACTATGGGGGTGATTCTAACTTTGGAGGAGTGTTAATCCGTCCCAAAAGTGACGGTAAAGTGACGGATATACCACCAGCCGTATTACGAGTTCCATAGGATATAATGGACTCGTAATACGGCTGGTGGTAAATCCGTCACTTTTCCGTCACTTTTGGGACGGATTAACACCTCCTCCAAAGTTAGAATAACCCCCTATATTTGTTGACACTGTAGTCCGAGTACTGGCTGTATAAAATCAGAGCTACAGTATTTTTTCAAAAAACTATAAAGCATTTAAGAAGAGTATAATCAATAGTCATGAGTTTGAAACATCAACTGTGTCAGCAGGTCTATAAAGGCAATATGAAGAGGCAGTCTTTTAATCACAATTCGGATTGCACAGCATGTATCATTCATAAACTGTCTCTGTTACTTCTTTTTAAAGAAATTAGACTCAAATGACAGAGCCCTTACCAACCATACAGCTGTTTCATCATATTTAGTATTTACTTAACGAACTTAACTACGAAGGCATCTGACGAAAACGTTGGCATCTCACGAAAACATTGACTGGCATTTGGTTAGTTACATAGATTGATTTTTTTTAAAGATATATAGCTTTGATTCATTCTGTCATGAGATTAAAACGATGCCTCTCAATCATATGGCGTTGACTAGAATAATGGGTCTTATGCAATTATTTTCATTTTGAAAAGACCACCCTTCAGATGGCACAAAGTCACTGACATACAGCTTTTCCAGTTCTGGACTTTGATTTTACAAAATCATTGTTGCCAGGTGTCATAGTCTGATTTGTTTATTTAATCTGAACCAGAATTACTAATTCCAAAGCAAATGCATTTTTTGCATGAAAAGTCAAGGCAGAAAAAGGGATGTTATGGTAACATGTAGGCTTTGGGAATTTTATAGCTAGCACTGGTACATTCCTGTGACTTTGTGAGAAAGAGTGAATACATAGCTGTAGAAGAGTAAGTAGTTGCACCTAGTCTTGCAAAGGACCTGATCTTCTTTTTCATTAGGTACGTCTTCAGGTAAACAATAATGTAACAGCTCCATAACCGGCCCCTCAAGTCAAGTCGTTGTGTCTAGGCCCTTGGTATAATGGAGTGGCATTCTATGCCATGTTTTCCAAATTAACTTGGAAATATTTAGACATTCTCTTAAATGGCTATTGGGTCCGCCTTTAGACTATGAGATACTGCTGTTTTGTTGCAAATTGCACTTAAGTCGATTTTAGCACTAACTTCCATAAGGATATCGGTGCCAATTGCCAATTGTATTCACTGCTTAGTTACAGTTCTACCTGGTAGTCAGTGCCTGTTTAAATCTGAGCTAGGCATATTAATACCTCATTTCAGCTGGTTAGACAGCAGCTGGGTAAATAGTGAAATGTCTTTACTATTTGCACATATACTGGCCACATTGTGAACAAAGTCTACTATTTAGACAGCCACCAGGTGAAAAATTAAGTTTCTTACCTATTGCATGGCCTCTGGTCAAACAGTACATAGTGGGCCTGATTACGACCTTTACGGATGGGATAGTCTATCACAAACGTGATGCATATCCTGATCACCGTATTACAAGTTCCATTATCTCCTATGAAACTTGTAAAATGGTGGCCGGGATATCCGTCGCGTTTGTGACAGAGTAGCCCATCCGCCAAGGTCTAGTCAGGCATAGGGGGTTATTCCAACTTTGGAGGAGGTGGTAATCCGTCCCAAATGTGACGGATTTACCACCAGCCGTATTACGAGTTCCATAGGATATAATGGACTCGTAATACGGCTGGTGGTATATCCGTCACTTTACCGTCACTTTTGGGACGGATTACCACTTCCTCCAAAGTTGGAATAACCCCCATAGTGTCTTTGATATAGTCGACAGCCAGGTAAGTAGTGAAGGTTTTTTTGCTATTTTCAAGGCCATCACCTAAATAGTACATAATGACTACTATGTGGCCAGCAGCTAGGTAAATAGTGACATTTCTTCGCTATTTCCAAGGCCACCAGTCAAATAGTACATAATGGCAGCTGTTTTGCCAGCAGTCAGGTAAATAATCAAGTTTATTTACTATATACTGGCCAAATTGTACATAATGTCTGCTATTTTGCCAGCATCCAGGTAAAGAGTGAAATTTCTTGACAATTTTCCGCTGGACAAATAATGCATAATGTTTGCTATTTAGCCACTGGTTGGGTGAATACTGAAGTTTCTTTGTTATTTGCTCAACCTCTGGCCTAACAGTACATATTCACTGTTAAGTAGTCACAGGCCAGGTAAATAGTAGGCCCTGGCACAGAACTCCACTCCACTGGCAGAGTTTTTTGGAATTCGGTCACTTTGCGATACGCGGAGGAGCGCAGAGTTACCAATTCCGCTATTCAGATGTGGAGCGGAGTTCGTTCAAGAGTGCGAGATTTGATTTTGGTGCTCATGCTGCTAGCGGGCACACATGAGACTTAGCGCCCACTAGTGTGACTTTTGCTGCGATGGGAGCAAAAACAGTGCCGCCTGCGAGCCTACTGCACCGTGAGTGGATTTTATACTCGAGGTGCACCTAAAATTTCAAAATCTAGTGTAAAAGAGGTTTCTGAGTGGATTTTCTTCGCCAATGGACCTTTCAAGTTTTTTAGTGTGAGAAGCCTTTTTTTTACAAACAGGAAGGAATTGACCCAGAGACTCCAGCCTCCCATTCCTGTCCAGCAGGCTCTTACCAGTGCTTTGTTTTTGTGATACCACACAAGTAAGTAAAAAACTATTATATAAGGGCATTGTTTGTTTTGCTTGGGCATGCACCAGTATTTCTTCTTTGTACTTTAATTAGATTTTTACATTTTATTGTGGCGGGTGTCCTGGAGTTTAGGTAGAGACCTAGGGCCATATGGACGAAAACATTTTTCCATAGACATAGAGGGGTCATTCTGACCCTGGCGGTCACCGACCGCCAGGGCCAACGACCGCGGAAGCACCGCCAACAGGCTGGCGGTGCTTCCTGGGCCATTCTGATCGCGGCGGTAAAGCCGCGGTCAGAAAAGGGGAACCGGTGGTTTCCCGCTGGTTTCCCGCTGGTTTCCCGCTGGTTTTCCCCTGGCCCAGGGAATCCTCCATGGCGGCGCTGCTTGCAGCGCCGCCATGGGGATTCCGACCCCCTTCCCGCCATCCCGTTCCTGGCGGTTTTTACCGCCAGGAACAGGATGGCGGGAACGGGTGTCGTGGGGCCCCTGGGGGCCCCTGCACTGCCCATGCCACTGGCATGGGCAGTGCAGGGGCCCCCTAACAGGGCCCCATAATGATTTTCAGTGTCTGCTTTGCAGACACTGAAAATCGCGACGGGTGCCACTGCACCCGTCGCACCCCAGCAACTCCGCCGGCTCCATTCGGAGCCGGCTTCATCGTTGCTGGGTCTTTCCTGTTGGGCCGGTGGGCGGCCTTTTGGCGGGCGCCCGCCGGCCCAGCGGGAAAGCCAGAATGGCCGCCGCGGTCTTTTGACTGCGGTGCGGTCATTCGACGGTTCCCGCCAGGCGGGCGGCTACCGCCGCCCGCCGCGGTTGGAATGACCGCCAGAATGGGTAAAACCCTTTGATTCATCTGGCCCCTAGTTATTTATTTTGCACTTCAATGATTTTTCATCTTTTTAAAGGGAAATTGTTGCACAGCTCAGTACCTTTTCGCCAGGTTTGTTATATTTGCAATATTATTTTACTATATGGCCTAGACTTCCAACGGGCCATCTAACCAGAAGGCCCGGTACTAGTAGTCGTCAGTTCATAAAATAAATGTTACTGTGGTATACAGTTTAAAAACTTCATTTATAGCAGGGATGGCATCGGATTAAATTAAAAATGTTGGCTATTGTTTTCAATAGCATTTCATTTTCTTTTGCAAAAAGTGTATATGTTGTGGGGTAATACTTGATGACATAGGAGGATGTGTATTATTGTAAAATTTGAAATATCTCACTTAATTTTTGTGTTTTGCATTGCTAAATTAATGTTAGTGTTTTCTTAAGTGTTACCACCATGCCCTCTTTTTAAGGCCAGTGTGTGCGTGTTTGTCATCGTCCACCATTTGTCTTTGTTCTCCATGCCGTGTGGCCAGGGGCCATTTTGTGTAGTCTATATCCATAGGCTTGCATGTGTTCTTGATTCTTCATGCCTCCTTGCTCTTTGTTGTTGTTTGACCATGTTGCTGGCAGCCATTTTGTGCATCTGGCCAGTGTGTTTTTGCCATAGGATTGAATGTGTTCTTTGTTCCTCATGCCTCCTTGCTCGCTGTTGTTGCTTGACCATGTGGCTGGCAGCCATTTTGTGCATCCAGCCACTGTGTTTTTGCCATAGGCTTACATGTATTCTTTGTCCCCTATGCCTTCTTGTTCGCTGTTGTTACTTGACCATGTGGCTGGTGACCACTTTATGCATCCAGCCAGTGTGTTTTTACTATAGGCTTGCATGTGTTCTTTGTCCTCTTTGCCTCCTTGCTCTCTGATATTGTTTGACCATGTGGCTGGTGTCCATTTTGTGCATCCAGCCAGTCTGCCTTTGCCATAGCCTTGCATGTGTTCTTTGTTCCCCATGCCTCCTTGTTCTCTATTGTTGTTTGACCATGTGGCTGACAGCCATTTTGTGCACCTAGCCAGTGTGCCTTTGTCATAGATTTGCTTTTGTTCTTTGTTCTCCATGCCTCCTTGCTCTCTGTTGTGTTTAACCATGTGGCTGGCAGCTATTTTGTGCATCCAGCCAGTGTTTAATAATATGCTTAGGGATCATTGTAGTATATATATACTAAAATAATCTGATTCTGATTAACATTGCTAATATTAGTTTCTTCCTTTTTTTGCATGTTTTATTTTGCCCTTCCTTTCCACACAACAGATTTCTTTCTCCGTGTCCTCTTATACAAAAATTGGCAATTACTGATTGTTTGTTTAATTTAAGTTTTTATTCAACATTTTTATTTTATTTTTTAACTTTCATTTTTAATTTATACTTATCATATTTTTTTTACTCTTAATTTTATTTATTGTTTTAATTTTCAATGTTTTCACTTTTCAAGAATTAAAACTTATATTAATTATTTTAATTGTTTCTTTAATTCTGCATTTTGCCTCAGTCCATCCATCCACCATAGGCGCATAGCTGTGCTACAGCATTTATCATCTTCAGGTGTATAGTTCAATCTCCCTAATTTTTGTGCACTGCAGACACATCAGCAGCATCATTCATTTATTTAATGATTATTCAATTTCTCCTCGACCTCCTTGCCGCCATTGGTTTTTTAAGGATTGTTCCATTTACCCATGCACCTCTCTGACTACCACGGGTGTCTCCTTTAGCATAGATAGAGATAAAGCAAAGGGCTATTTCTGCATGTTGTGTTTTCTGATTCAACATGAAATTTTATGGTGTGGTGGTGTGGTCTGACTTTACAAAGTTTGGATAAATGAGTATTTACTACGTAAATAACCAACCACACTAATATTGCATTTGTCTGTGCTATTTCAACCTGCAACAATGCCACGTTTCACTAACTACATGTTTTTCTTGCTTAGTTGCTTTTAGATGCACAAGAGAAGAAGAGATATCACCCGCAGTACTGCCAAAGAGAAGGCCTGTACAGGGATTTCAGGCCTCCAATCTCTTCCGCTTGTGCAGCTTACTGTCACTACCATCTGAGAGATTTAAGCTGGCCCCAAGGAAAGTTGCTCTCAAGAAAGAGGTCAGTGAGAAGAAGCAGCATTCCACCAGTCGCATGCCATCCGCAATCTTTTTCAGGAGACGTGTGTCTGCCACACCGGCCTCCGTGAAGGAAACTGTGAGCAGCGCTCCTGCATAAACAGCAGTGCCACCCCAACCTAAGCCCAAGACCATGTCTGTCAGTGAGGCATCCACTGCAATCATGGCAAAGCCAGTGAGCAGTGATGCTGAATTGGATTTGCCCCTTTTGCAAAGGAGTACCCAGTTGTTTCAGGAAACAGAGCAATGTGGTCAGCAGCTGCAGCCAGCAATAGTAGATCCTCCCTAAGTTGGAGCAGAATGGGAGGTCGAGCTACCTGCCAAGCAAGAACCTCCTCTAGAATCAATGGCTCCGAGATTTCCAGCAAAAAAAGAAGGGTACTACTCCACCATCTTCTCCAGGCACCACTTCTGATGGCGATGATGGGGACATGGAGCAGACCCCGGCAGAGTCCAGGAGAAGCCAGGAGATGCAAGGGAAAAGAAAAGTTCATGAAAGCCTTAGAATGATGGAAGGGGATGATGAGGATGACAACAATGAGCCAGCCATTGTGGAAGCAGATACAGAGGAGTCTGATATTACTATTCAACCTGCTTCGAGGGATGTGGCACAGGTAGCACCACCACCTCCCATATTTGAATACCCCCAGCTGAGACCTACATCAACCCCTACCTCAGGAGAAGTATGCACTGCAGAGAGGCAATCAATGACACACCACCGCCGTACCTCCAGTTCTTGTTCATGCATTGGCAGTGGCCCACTAAAAAGGTACTCCTCCCCAGTTTGGGACTTCTTTATGCTTAGCAAATGCAGGGAAGATTGCAATATGTTCATTTTGCCACATGAGTGTTTGTCAGGGTAAGCCTGGTACACATTATGGTACTGGAGGCCAAACAACCCATATGAAGGAACATCATGCAATCTGGTGGGAGAAGCACCTTTAAAAAATTGCTGAACGTGGTCATGAAGGTGAGGAGAGCTGGGAAACATCAGCCATAACTGGTCCAATCATGGTGGGAGGTGAGGAAGAAGACTGAAATCCTCACAGAAAGCAGGCTTGACTCCAGCAGTGTGCCTAAATCACCCACCTCAGTGACCTCACAATGGCGCAAGTAGACTCAGAGTCAGATGGAGATACCACGGCATTCAGTAACTGTCCCACAACGCACTTTGAATCTACCACCGCCTACTTCTCAAAAGTCACCTGGGTCAGTGGCCCCATAAAAGAAGAAAATCCATTCTACTATTATGGGCATGTTTAGGCAGAAGAGGCCCTATGACTGCAATCACCCAATGATATGTTTGTACACTGGGAAGATGGCAAAAATGTTAGAGCTGGACCTCCTCCCTTTTTCTTTTGTGGAAGGAGTGGTATTCTTAGAATTTGTGGCAGGTATCTGCCCGAAACTGGTTCCATGTTGGACCTATTTTGCCAGAGTTGTTGTTCCAGTGCTAAATCACGATGTGCTGTAAATGTTTGGGCAAGTTTTGCAGCAAAGTTTTGTCCAGACTCTCCACCAGACGATAGATATGTGGACCAGTTGTCAGGCGACTCATTACATGTGTGTCACTGCACACTGGATCTCTTTTGCGGGGGTAAAGCAAAAGTTATCTACAGATCTTGGCCCTGAAGAAACTTTGAAGAGCATTAGACGGCACACAACAGTAGCCATGTTCACCATGGAGAAATCACATACAGCTGCAAACAACTTGGACAAATTTAATGGCAAGGTGTCTGAATGGCTGCAACCCAGAGGTCTCCAAATTGGATTTGTGGCCACGGACAATGGCAGTAACATAGTCAAGGCCATGTCAGACAGTGGCTATTTCGGGGACCTGTGTTTGGCGTACTGCATCAACTTGGTTGTTCACGAGTTTCTCAAGAAAGAAGACATAGGTGGTCATTACGACATTGGCGGTATAAGGCGCTTACCACCGTGCAGAAGACCGCCAATACACCGCCGCGGCCGCGGTAGACCGCCACAGCTATTATGACACACATCTCGGAATCCGCCGAAATTCAGACACCCACACAAGTCCGCCACACCAAAGGTCAGCGAGAAACATGCGGAAACAAATCCTCCACCTCCACGCCAACAGAAACACGCCCATGCTATTACGACCCACGAATCCACGCGGCGGTCTTTCAACCGCGGTATTCCATTGGCGGTACACACCGCCACGCTCAAAATACACACACACTTACAAAACACAGCCACATTGGACATTTCGAAATACACACACCTGATACACATACACACACCACTCCCACACACCCAATACAATATAAAACACACACCCACATCACACACAAACCCCTACGACCAGAATTTCTGAGAGAAGGCCAGAGAGAGACAGCACAGAATAGAGAACCCCATCACACAGAGGCACACTACACCATCACCCACACAACACCCACACACAAAACACCACATACCACTACACTCACCACACTCATAAACACATACACCACCCCACACATCACACACACCACCCCATGGCACGCCAAAGACACCCCCGCTTCTCCGAGGAAGAGCTCAGGGTCGAGGAAATCGTCCGGGTAGAGCCACAGCTATTTGGCTCACAGGTACAGCACACATCAATAGCCAGGAAGATGGAGCTATGGCAAAGAATAGTCGACAGGGTCAACGCTGTGGGACAGCACCCAAGAAATAGGGAGGACATCAGGAAGAGGTGGAACGACCTACGGGGGAAGGTGCGTTCCACGGTATCCATGCACCACATCGCGGTACAGCGGACTTGCGGCGGACCCCCACCTCCTCCCCCACAACTAACAACATGGGAGGAGCAAGTCTTGTCCATCTTGCATCCTGAGGGCCTCGCAGGAGTCATTGGAGGAACGGACACTGGTAAGTCAAATTTCAACTATCATATCCCCCACCCTACCTGCATGCTATCACACACCCCCACCCTCACACCCTCCCCTATCACTCCAAATCCTCACCTATCTACCCATGACACCAATCATCCATCTCAACCCCAAAACCTGCATGACCTAACTAAGCATGGATACCCATCACTAAAGCATGCCCACTGCACAGACCCACAACACCCCCCAACTATCAGCACACAAGCCCCCACACAGGAATGCCTGCACTGGGGTACACGCACACCCAAACATTGCACATCATGAAACACACACATGCAATAATCATGTACTCATACCCCCGCAGGAACCCGAAGGAACGTCACCACACCAGAGGGTCCAGACAACACCACTCCACCCCCAGAAGAGGCCCACAGTGACGACAGCAGCTCTGCCCCACTGGATCTTGATGACCAGCCCGGAACATCGTGGGCCTCAGGACAGCCGGTTCCCCTTGCCCAGCCACAGCCCAACACCGAACTGCCACCCTCTGGGAACACCAGCACAGCACCCACCCAGCGGGCCCAAACCTCCCTACCCAGGACAGGTCAATCAGCGTTGTGTCCACCACTACAGGGCACCCAGGCGAACCCACCACCCCAACAACAACAGGGACCTGGGGGCAGTGGTAGTGGGCACACGGTCCAGGGGACGGAGGCACAGGAACACAGGGGAACTGGGAGGGCTGCTGTGCGACAGAGGGAGGACAGGCCAAGGGAACCTACTCGCAACGAGGCCCTCTCCTCCATCATGGGAGCATACCACCACTCCCAGGAGACGATGGCAACGGTACTGGCCAAGTTGCAGGAGACCCTGCGTCTGCAGGAGGAACAGTATTTGGGGTTCAGGGAGGAGCTCAGGACCATTGGCTCTGCCCTGGGCAACATTGTAGGGGTGCTGAAGGACATTCAAAAGACCTTGAGGGACACCGTGGCACTCCAAGGGGCCCCTGACACTAGCCACGACGATGAAATGCCCACCACCTCCGCCGGCGCTAGTGGACAGGAGGCACCACCACAGGACCAACCCACCAGCACCCCATCCCCTGCAGACGGACCACCACCATGCAAGCGGGCCCTGAGATCCAGGAACAGGACAGAGCAAGATGGCAAGACCCCGCCAGGAAATAAGACCACCCTGATCGTTCTCCCACTGTCCCACTTTGTTACCCTGTCCAAATCAGAACTGCCCCAGCTCCACTTCCAATGGCCAGATGTGCAATGTACCTGTGAGACTAATAGACTGGACTCTGCCATGGACATTACTCCACCATCACCCATCCCCATTTCACAACCCCCCTTCATTGTTATGCACTTAAATAAACACCCTTGAAACACTAATAAAACTGGAGTCAGTCAATGATTGTGAACTTTGTATTGTCAATTACAGTGTTAAAAAAGGTTACCCATTGGAAGGCCAACATACCAATGTCACACATCACAAGCCTTTCAAGGGTGCAAGCTGTTGACACGTAGGTTACCACAATAGTGAAACTGAAATGGAAGGGGACAACTCAGTTAACAAATAGGGAGTGAAATGTAGGTACAGGATAGAGGTAGACGTGTGAAAGTTAATAATATGTGAAACATGAAAATGTACTCACCTGTGTCTCACTGAAAATATTGCTGTATGACTGACTCCCTGTTGTCGTTTTCATCTTCATCAGCTTCCTCCTCATCACTGTCCACAGGCTCCCCAGACTCCCCCGCTGCAACAACACCGTCATCTGGGTCATCCTCCTGCAGAAAAGGCACCTGGCGTCGCAATGCCAAGTTATGGAGCATGGAGCAGGCGATGATGATGTCGCACACCTTCTTCGGTGAGTAGAATAGGGATCCACCAGTCATATGGAGGCACCTGAACCTGGCCTTCAGGAGGCCGAAGGTCCGCTCGATCACCCTCCTAGTCCGCCCATGGGCCTCATTGTACCGTTCCTCTGCCCTGGTCCTGGGATTCCTCACTTGGGTCAATAGCCAGGACAGGTTGGGGTAACCAGAGTCCCCTAATAGCCATACACGGTGCCTCTGGAGTAGACCCATCATATCAGGGATGCTGCTATTCCGCAGGATGTGCACAGAGCCAGGGAACATAGCATTTACCTGCGAGATGTACTGGTCTGCCAAACAGACCATCTGGGCATTCATGGAATGATAACTCTTCCTGTTCCTGTATACCTGTTCATTCCTGCGGGGGGGACCAGAGCTACATGGGTCCCATCAATGGCACCTATGACGTTGGGGATATGTCCAAGGGCATAGAAATCACCTTTCACTGTAGGCAAATCCTCCACCTCAGGGAAAATGATGTATCTCCTTACGTGTTTCAGCAGGGCAGACAACACTCTGGACAAGACGTTGGAAAACATAGACTGGGACATCCCTGATGCCATGGCCACTGTTGTCTGAAAAGACCCACTTGCAAGGAAATGCAGCACTGACAGCACCTGCACGTCAGGGGGGATTCCAGTCGGATTGCCGATTGGTGACATCAGGTCTGGCTCCAACTGGGTACATAGTTCCTGGATTGTGGCACGGTCAAACCGGTAGGTCACGATGACATGTCGCTCTTCCATTGTCAACAGGTCCACCAGAGGTCGGTACACCGGCGGATTCCGCCATCTTCCAATATGGCCCAACTGACGGTGCCTAGGAAGGACAACAGCGAAGAAACTGTCAGCATTCCTCCAGGTATGTACCCACAGTCACACACAAGACTACAACAGACAATTAACCCATCCGGGAAAGGTTTTGAGTGTAGGCCTCGGTATGTGTGACGCAGTAGTAATTGAAGCCATGTGGGCCCCTGAAATGGCGGCTGCCTGACCTCTAAACTGGGACAATGGGATTGTGGGGTAACTGCGCTGGCGTTGGACACCGTAGCGGTAGGCGGTCGTAGAGCGCGGCGCAATGCTGCATTGGTTAACATTGGACCATATGGGTCCCAGGAGCCAATGAACAGGTGCCCCGCCGGTGATGATGCGCACCGCCGCGGACGTCACCGCCGCGGACGTCACCACCATTTTCTATCTCTTCAATCACTAGATACCTGACCTTCGACAGGAGAGGACCTACACTGCTAGTGCTGCTGTGACCTCGGTCTGGAAGCGACGATGGCTGCTGCGTCTGGGGAAAGGGCCCCTGCCTTCACTGCACAGGAGTTGGAGAAACTTGTGGATGGGGTCCTCCCCCAGTACACGCTACTCTACGGTCCTCCAGACCAACAGGTTAGTACACGGGGAGCACGTTTGATGGGCTAGGCTTGGGTGGAGCGGGCTGGGTGGATGAGGGAAGGGGGCAGAGTACATAGAACAGTTATGCATGGGGATGAATGGGCCACAGGGATAGAGTTGGGAGGGGGCCAATCACAACGACGGTGCAGTAGGTAATGACTGTCCTCTTTCCTTGTGCATGTCATGTAGGTCAGCGCCCACCAGAAGAGGGACATTTGGCGTGCCATTGCCCAGGAAGTCCGGACCCTGGGGGCCCACCAGAGATGGGGCACCCACTGCCGTAAGAGATGGGAGGACATTCGTCGCTGCAGCAAGAAGACGGCGGAGGCTCAGCTGGGGATGGCCTCCCAACGTGGGAGGGGTGCCCGTTGCACCATGACCCCCCTGATGTTCCGGATCCTGTCGGTGGCCTACCCGGAGTTGGATGGGCGCTTAAGGACATCACAGCAGACACAAGGGGGTGAGTACTACCTCATCATATGGACTTTGCGTGCAGTGGATGTGTCTGGGTGGGGGTGGTGGGTTGTGGGTGTCCCTAGGCCAGGGCGAGTTAGGTAGGCAAGGCCCCTTTATTATGTAGGCCATGTGGCACTCTACCCCAGCTCAAAACAGAGGGAAGTTGATGCATAGTTGCCCCTTTGCCATCCATGTGGGAAGATTACTACCATTGCCATGTAGGCCATATCCCAGAAATAGCATGTGCAGAGGTCAGGAGCACGGTGTAATGCATGGGGCTGCTGCATCTGTCTTGTCCGCCAATGGTAGCGGTATGCCATGCACTAAAACTCTCTTTCTTCTGTCTCCCCCCTTTTCCTGCTCTCCCTGTCCTTTTGTACATCAGCATCAACAGGCGGAAGTACAGTGGCACCGGAGCACGAGGGAGCTGCATCCCACATGGCCATGGAGAGCCACACCACAGACTCTGAATTCACCAGTGGGACGGAGGGCGAGGGGAGCTTCACGTCGGCCACCAGATCACCAACCAGCGACACGGACTCGTCCGCCGATGGGAGCTCCCCTGTGGTGGCGGCACCATCTGTGCGCCCCACTTCTACAGGTACAGCCGCCACCTCCCCTACCAGCACCGCCCTCCCAGCAGCCCCTCAGCGTGTGTCCCGTGCCCGCTCACCCAGGAGGGTGGGCATCACCTTCGCCCCAGGCACCTCAGGCCCTGCCCCAGTCACCCCTGCTGCCCTCAGTGAGGAGGCCATTGACCTCCTCAGGTCACTCACTGTTGGGCAGTCTACCATTGTGAATGCCATCCAGGGTGTAGAACGAGAGTTGAAACACGGTAATGCATTCCTGGAAGGCATTCATTCTGGTCAGGCTGTCCTTCAGTGAACCCTGCAATCTCTGGCTTCAGCACTGATGGCAGCCATTGTCCCTGTGTCCAGCCTCCCCCCTCCAACCTCCTCCACCCAGACCCAATCCCCTGTACCCCAGCCCATCCCAAGCACACCTACAGACCAGCAGGCACACAAGTCAACACACACAAGTAGCTCAAGCAAACATAGGCACCACACACACCACAGGCACTCACACAAGCATCACACCCATACAGACACAGCAACATCCACTGTCTCCACTGTGTCCCCCTCCTTCTCTTCTCCCTCCTCCCTCCCAGTGTCGTCTACACACACACCTGCATGCACCACATCTACAGGCACTAGGACTCGCACCAGAACACCCAGCACCACAAGCCGCTCACCTGCACTCACCGCCTCCACTGCCATTTACACGTCCCCTGTGTCCTCTCCCAGTGTGTCTGTGACGCCCCCTCCCAAAGTACACAAACGCCGGCAATCACTCACCCAACATCCATCCACCTCACGACAACCTCCAGTACCTACTCCTGCACCCAAAACACCTAAAGTGACACCTCCTACAACCACCTCCTCTACTTCCACTCCCAGACCCCCTCCAACTACCCATCCCAGTGTCCGTCAGAAACTGTCCCTCTGTCAAAATGACCTGTTTGCCCCCACCCCCCCCTCCAGTTCATCAGTCCTGTCGTAGCGCCTCAGCCAAAAAGCCTTCAGTACCAGTGGTGCGTGTTCCAGGTTTTTGGAGTGCACCGTCCACCAGGGCAGGCAGTAGGACCCGGAGCCAAGGCACTGTCAGCCCACCGAAATTGGAGAGTGGACGACGGGACCGTGTCAAGACTCCTGATGGGACAACAAGTGAAATGGGATCGAAGGCGATTGGTGAGTCAGCTGTAACTCCAAAGAAGGTGGGGAAGGTTCCGAGGTAGTCTGCCCAGCCTGTTGTGAGTGTCACGGCGGAGAAGTGCGCCATCATTTCTGGCGGTCCAGACACAACAGCCAGCACCGTCGTTACTGGTCAGGAGACCACCGCCAGAGTCAGTGCCCAGGAGGGCCCAAGTATTGTTACTGGTCAGGAGACCACCGCCAGAGTCCGTGCCCAGGAGGGCACAAGTATCGTTACTGGTCAGGGACCACCACCAGAGTCATTGCCCAGGAGGGCCCAAGTATCATTACTGGTCAGGAGACCACCCCCAGAGTCATTGCCCAGGAGGGCCCAAGTATCGTTACTGGTCAGGAGACCACCGCCAGAGTCAGTGCCCAGGAGGGCCCGAGTATCGTCACTGGTCAGGAGACCACCGCCGGAGTCAGTGCCCAGGAGGGACCAGGATCCCACAGCCCCGCTGGGCGATGATGGAACGTCATGCCACACCCCAATGTCCAGTGTGGAGTTCGTCATGCCACACCCCAATGTCCAGTGTGGAGTTCGTCATGCCACACACCAATGTCCAGTGTGGAGTTCATCATGCCACACACCAATGTCAGTATCTGAACCGTCATCTCAGGCTACCGCTGAACAGTCCATAGCCAGCCATGGCAAAGCACCGCTGAACAAGGGCAAGACCGCCATGGTGAAGACCGCTGAACAGTCCATAGCCAGCCTTGGCAAAGCACCGCTGAACAAGGCCAAGACCACCATGGTGAAGACCGCTGATCAGGGCAAACACTGTGTGGGTATGAATAGGCCGCCACATCAGGCATCCTTCTCCCATGTGCAGCTGGGACAGTGACAGGACAGGAACTTTCACGGGGAGACTCATCCAGTCTGGCCACCAGTCCCACCCAGTACCAGTTGAGAACTGCATCTACTTGCGTCAATGTGGCTTTGCACTCCCCAGGATGGTCCAGTGGGCAACCCACCCACTGTAAATACTTGAGAGACTGTGGCTTTGCACTCCCCAGGATGGCACAGTGGGCAAGCCACCCACTGTAGAGACTTGAGAGACTGTGGCTTTGCACTCCCCAGGATGGTCCAGTGGGCAACCCACCCACTTGGGAGACTTGAGAGACTGTGACTTTGCACTCCCCAGGATGGCACAGTGGGCAAGCCACCCACTGTAGAGACTTGAGAGACTGTGGCTTTGCACTCTCCAGGATGGTCCAGTGGGCAACCCACCCACTGTAAAGACTTGAGAGACTGTGGCTTTGCACTCCCCAGGATACATCAATGGGTATGGAGCCCCGTCGTGGATCTGGCTTTGCAGTCATGTGGCTGAGGTGCCCCCCCTTCCCTTCCCCCAGAGGTGCCTGTAGTATTTCAATCTGATGCCCCGGCAGTGTTCTCTCGGATTTTGGTCAGGTATCTATTGTGGGCCTCGCCCATGCATTTTTGGACTGTTGGTGCACGGACATTGTTAAGTACATATCTGCACTACTTCTGTATTGTATATATAAATATGACAGATTTCGAGATATGATTCAGTATATTTTTATATGACATGTATATTGGCACATTACAATATTTGAACGGATCTCGCTTTGTCTTTGCATTCTTCCGGGGGGATTGTGGGTTGTTAATGTGATATTTTTGACTGCATTGGTGTGTATGTTGTAATATGCAAGGGTGGGGGTAGGGGTGTTTGGTGGGTGTCCCCCTAACTTTTGCCTCCCCCTCCCCGTGTCATAGATGCAGTACTCACCGGTATGTTCTGCGCCTACGTCGCTGTTGTTCGTACAGGAGCAGAAAGACAAGGGCAGGTAGTATTTGGAGTTCCGGCTCCATGGAGTCGTCGTTCCTCGTGGAGTGTGTTGAGGTGAGTGTTTTCCCATAGCAAAGGCTGTTTCTGCTGTGTTTTTATCCACGGTGAATCCGCCCCGGAAAAGGTGGCGGATTGGTGTGTTGTAATAGTGTGGGCGGTACTTTGTCTCCCGCCTGTCTGTTGGCGGTGACCGCCACGCTGTTTGTCTGTACCGCCGTGGCGGGTGAAGTGTTAAAGTGGCTGTCTTTGTTGGCGGTTACCGCCAGGGTCGTAATTCCCTTTTTTTTTCACCAGCCTGTTTGCGGTATTACCCCACCTTTTACACCGTCCGCCAGGGTCGTAATGACCCCCATAGTCAGCAACATACTGAACACCTGCAGATAAATCTGCACTCATTTCAGCCATTCCTTTAAAGACTGGAAGCAGTTGTGGATTATTCAGTGTGCTAATAGAGTACCAGTTATAGCCCTGATGCGTGAGGTGCCAACATGTTGGAAATCAACATATGTTGCAACGTCTGTTTGAGCAGTACAGACAGATCAATGACTATGTCAATCAAAGAGGAGGGGGTGAAATTGGAAAACCTATGACCATGGATGCGGAGAAATAGGGCCTAGTCAAAAGTCTGACACAGATGCTGCTCCCTTTTGAGGTTTTCACGCAGGAAGTTAGCAAGGAGGACAGTACAATGGGCCAGTCTATCCCGTCGTTGCATCTGCTACAGCAACAGCTGCACAAGGTGTCTGAAAGGTTCCCCCTTGGAGGTGTGAAGGAAAACCCAGAAGCGCATGCCATGGTTGAGAGCTTAAGTTATCCCTTGACTTGTAATGCAAGGCTACAAAATGACATTATCTCATCCAAAGAATACACTGTGCCACCCTAGTTAATTTACTCTACAAAAATATTCTTTCCACTTTCATTCCTTTTTCTGAATGGGATGTCTCAAAATACAAGAGGTGGGTTGTTGAGCAAGCCGGAGAACTGGATGAAGAACAGCTGGAACGTAGAGTCTGACTCCGAAGTGCTACCTTCAACTTCCAGAGAGAGCAGTCTTGTCTCACAGCAGCCAACACCAGCAACATGAACACCAGCAGCAACAGCAACAGAAGAATCAGTCCCAACCTCTGCGGTGGCTTGGTGTCAAGTGGCGGGTCTTCGGTCCAGTGCAGAGGTGAAGGCAAAAGAGGTCAAGCAAGTGGCAGCACCAGTGAACATACAGAGGAAGTTCTAGGAGTATCTGATGACCCAAAATAGGTGTTTTTTGGAGCAAAACTCATTAGTGTATTGGCATGGGAAGATGTCCCAACTGACAGAGTCCAGCACACTGGCAATAAGGTATCTGGCTTGTCCTGTAGCCAATTTGTCTGCTAAACTTGTGTTCAGTGCAGCTGGCTCAGTTGTTACAGTGAGAAGAACCAGTCTCTCACCTCAAAACGTGGAGAGATTAACCATGATCAAAATTAACCAACATTTTATACCACCTGATTACACCATTCCTAAAACACCACTGAAGGAGGAAGAGGATGATTGGACAGAATCAAGTGTGCTAGCTGACCAACTTCTAGGGGAACCATCTGAGTTTGAGGATGACTCTACTTCCTGGACTGAGTATGCCAGTGCCACCATGGAAGTTTTTAATTATTTCTTGTTGACCTTCTTTCTTTTTTCTGTGCAAAACAAAAAAAAGCTAGTGGAACATTATGGCCCCCATTACAACCCTGGCGGACAGCGGTATAAAGGAGAAAAGTACTGCCAACAGGCTGGTGGTACTATTCCCCATAATATGACATTGGTGGTTTGGCTCAAGCCAAACTGCCAATATACCACACCGTCCGCCACGGCGGTAAGAGCTGCTGGGCAGGAGACTTCAGTCTCTAGCCAGGCGGCTGTCACTAGCCCGCCAGCGGGCTTATGACCTCTCTACCGCCATGGTTTTCATAGCTTCCTTCCCTGTCACTGATAGGGGTCTTCCCGACCCTCCTCCCCCTCCCCAGATGTCCCCCCCAGACCACTACCCCAGACCCACCGGCCAACATACACGCACCTTCACGCACCATCGTACATACTCATATACACACTCATACCCACATTCGCCCACGCATGCATACATCCATTCACACACACATCCAAACACACTTACATACATATAGGCACACACACATTCACATAACACAACATACATGCACTCACACATCCACACATGCACACACATACAACACGCAACACCCCCCGCATTCAAGCACTCACAAACATACACCCCCCCCACACACACATCAACCCCCACCCCCTCCCCTGTCAGAGCACCCAACTTACCTGATTTCAGGGGGTCCTCAGGCAGGAGATGGGGCGCTGCTTCCAGCAGCAGCGTCCGCTAGCAGAACACCGCCAAGCCATATCATGTGTCATGATATTGTTTGCGACTGTCTACTGACGTGGTGCTGCTGCTGGCAGCAGTGCCACCTTACCTCCATCTGCCGCCATGGCCGCAGACGGAATTCAGCCATCCTTCTGGCAGAATGCCGGCTATGGTTATAATATGGCGGACGGCTGGTAGCCGTGGCGATGGTATTTTGGCAGCTGTTGCAGTGGTGGTAAGCGGTTTTTACAGCCAATGCTATAATGAGGGCCAATGTTTGTGTCAGATTTATGCTGCCTCACCATTTCTTTGTCACGCATATGGCTAGACTGGAGTTGGATCTGTGTGCAGTAGGCAGCCCCCACATTCCTTCAGGACACTGGAGGCAATGCCTGCCTTCCTCACATTCCATTGCCTATCCTTATTTACCATCATCTAGCAGGGTTGCCTCAGAGGATCATTAATTAAAAGACTGTCAGTGGCAATGCCAAATTCAAATGTGTCGCTACCATCAAAGAGGAGATAATATTATGCATCTACCATTGTTCTTGGATTGGAAAAGGTAACTACTAACTATTGGACCAATGAACGGTGATATATTGAGTGATTATGAGTGATGATTATGTATGTAGTGGCTGACAGCGAGGGAGGGAGTTCCTTGAATTCAATGATTTGTAATGTTTGGGGGCTGATGGGTAATCATTTTTTCCTGAAAGTGATTGGCCTTTCAAACGTGGTGAAATTTACCTGCAGGGTCAAATCCTTTTTTTCTGATTTCTCAGAGACCAAACCAGTCACTTTAGTTATCAAACACAAATCTACACAAAATACTCCACTTCTGTTTCTCTATTTGTTCTTCAACAGGTCTACCTCACTCGGTTTGGGACTGGAAGGAGTACTCAGTCAGGAGGAGGAGGATGAAAGGACTCAGGGCAGGACTATATCACCACGATGATGGCAAAGACTCTGAGGCCTAGTACACACTCAGCTCTGTGGACTGGAGAGAGGTGCGTTGATTTGGGAAGTGCTGCTAAGTGTGTGTTTGCTGCATTGCAGTTTCAAACGTGTAGCTTCTCTTTATGTTCTTGCTCTGCTTCTGCAGGGCTGGACTAGGAACCCAAGGCAGCCCTGGCAAACTTTGTCAGACCAGCCACCATAGGGTACACAGTGACCACTACAAAGTGGTTTTGGAGTGGGGTTTTCCCCGCAACAAAAAAATGGAAAATGGCCAAAAACTGTGCATTCTATAAAACATTTTTCAAAATATGTTCAATTGTATTTGTTTTTAAAGCATAGTACATGCTTACAGAGCACCAGGATACGGCAAATCTTTATTGGGGTACTTCAATCATTCCCTCACTATCACCCTCTTACTGTGCCTCTCATCTCTCCATAGCCCCTCTCTCACATTTATTTAATTTGTTTCATAGTGCCTCTCTTACCAGTGTAGGGTGTTGAAGCACTTTATAACACGCACACATAGCGAGAGAATGAATCACATGTATAAATCAGTGTATAGAAAATGTTATATAAAACAAAAGGACTACAAGGTGTAGGATTCATACTGGCAGGCATGTGTAAGAGTGCTTGGTCTGGGGAAGCATAAACTCAGCATTCAAATTGTAACACAGTGGTTATGATTGACCTTTGACCCTTTTTAGCAAAATTAGGATAATTAAAGACTGGGAAAAAACATATCTTTCTAAAATGTACCATGCAGATTGCATGCAGCTCTTTGATGACACTTCATAGCTTACTGTGCTAGATTATGATTGCAACTTTTGATTTTCACTGTACCAAAAGGATCTCTATGACAAAAGCAGTATTCTACGGAGCTATGCACATATAATACTGTTCTGTAATCTTCATAGTAAGCGTTCTTTGCAACCAGCATATTAATCTCTTGCACTAACTTAGATGAGTCAAAACTAACACTAGATAAAACTCTGATCTCTCTCCAGCAGGTACATTAATCACCGGAGTTATCTTGGCACATGTATTATTGCCTGAAAACTGCTGGACATACACGGAACTCTGCAGTGTGTCCACAACTGATGCACTGCTACAAAACTGCCTCCCTAGTAACAAAGTCAGCCCCACCACCGTTCAAGCCTCCCAGGAACAAGTCTGATGCCCAGTACGGCCAGTCCGGTCTTGGAAGAATGGAAATGCACCAATTTGGCAATACAGTATAATTTTCCTTTTAACAATCATACATTTTAGATCTGGGTGGGTTAACTTCACTCCTACATAATTTAAACCTAGAAGACAGAACATATAATAGATATACTATCTTGAGTCTCTCAGGAGCTGAAGGACTGTTTGCAATGCATTTAACAGAACTGTGTCAGACCTATCCCATCATCATTTTCTTCCACAACAGATTGACAGTGGTGTGCTGCTTAGTGCCCCAATGAATACTGTTGTTGTTTCTTCCCCCGGGGTGTGTGATTTATTGAGGTGTGACTTAATTTTACATCAAAAATGGATCACACACTTGATGAGGTAGATGTGGTAAAAGCGACACCAACTCACTGCATGGCCTTCTATTATCTAGCATTATTCTACACTAGCCCCATCAGCATCATCATTCAGGCCTTGTGTTGTGTGTTGTGTAAAGGCTTAACCTTGTCCAACCACCCCTGACTCTGAGTCATTGAAGTGCAATAAAGGGGTGGAATACTTTGGTCAATCCTGGAGAACCTATGGTGAGGTCTTGGATGGCAAATGCAATGTGTTAGAAATGAGGTTTTGGTTAGCAGGCAGGTTCCCCCCTGTCCAAGCAAGGACATTCACTACAGTCAGGGCAAGTCACACACAATCCAAATTATCCTGTGCCCACCCTCTGGTAGCTTGGCATGAGCAGTCAGGCTTAACTTAGAAGGCAATGTGTAAAGTATTTGTGCAATAAATCATGCAATAACACAGTAGAGCACCACAAAAATACACCAGACAGTGTTTAGAAAAATATATAATATTTATCTGGTGAAATGTAGGTCAAAATACGATTAAAATACAATAAGTATGTGTTGAGATATCACTGTAAAAATGATTTAAAGTGTCTTTAGTCTTTTAAAAGCATTAAATGTTTCTTTCAAGCCCAAAGTACCTGGTTTGCGTTCAAAATCTCTGCAAAGAACCGCAGAGGAGGAGATGCGTGGGAAATAGGGAGGTGTGCGTTGATTTCTCGGGCCGCACACAGCGATGCATCATGGAAGAGGACTGCCCTAATATATACGAATTGCAGGTGGGAACAGCAGCCAACGGGTGTTTGGTAACATTTCATGAACCTGGATATTACAAGAAAGCTCGATACAAGGTACTGGAGGCGGCCTATAAATGTTGCCGATCGTGGCAAAAAAAGAAAGGACTCGGCAGATATAACTATTATACCATAATTGAGAATAATCCATTGCTCCCGAAATATTTAAGGATAGTTATATGGCAAATTGGGCCTCCTTAGGCATAGATAGGTTAGGGAACCTCTTTGACAATTTTGGGGTTAAGGCGTTTGGGGATCTACAGGAGCAGTATGGCTTGGAGTGAAGGGACTTTTTAAAATATTTACAGATACAAGATTTCATGGCAAGAAAAACAGGGGGTGTGCAGCGATTTGGAAGTAATCAATTGCTGAATGACATCTTGGCCAACCCCAACATAGCAATCAGGTCGATTTATCCATTATTGTTGGTAGAACAGCCCGACGACTTAGAGAAGTATAGTGAGAGGTGGAGAGAGAAGCTAGCGGATGGGAGCAATAACTTTATAAGGTCACTAGAGTTGGGACATACTATCTTACTCTCCTCTTCACTGCAAGCACAGCATTATAAGACCATGTTTGACCTGTATCATACCCCAGCTCATCTCGTCAAATGGGGGTGTTTATCAGGAATAAACTGTCCGGGATGTGGGATGTATGGAACAGACATTGTACATATGATGGCTACATGTGGGGAACTAACGGCTTTGAGAGATGGTATTCAATCTGTTTTGAAAGGGGTCTTGGGATATGATTTGGCTCTTACCCCCGAGATCATGGTCCTAGAGGTCGCTGGAGAAGTAGGTGGTCCTCATAGAGCATTTATCTTTGTGGCCATGGCAGTGTATCGAATATGCATATCGTCTGCATGGTTGAATGTACGACCTCTGTCTTGGCAGCAATGGCTGGGTAGATTGTTGTCTGTATATCATTTGGAAATGGCACTGTACGAACGCAAAGGGAGACGTGCTAGGAAGAAAGGGAAGGCAATATGGGGGTCATTCCAGGACTGGATCCTGGCTCATTAATGATTAATGTTCAAACTAAACCCAGACTCTCCTCCCCCAACCTAACCTAATCATCTGGAAGTCTCCCCCAGTCTGGATTAGTTGGGCTGTTGAGCTTCTCATTATCTAGGTTGTATTTTTTTTTTTTTCTTTGGTTTGAATTCCTTCTATTTGGTGTAAAGTGATCTATGAGTACAATTGCTGTATGATTCCTTTCCAATTAAAAAAATAAAATAAAAATCTCCGCAAAGAACCGCAGAGGAGGAGATGCGTGGAAAATAGGGAGGTGTGCGTTAATTTCTCGGGCCGCACACAGCGATGCATCATGGAAGAGGACTGCCCTAATATATACGAATTGCAGGTGGGAACAGCAGCCAACGGGTGTTTGGTAACATTTCATGAACCTGGATATTACAAGAAAACTCGATACAAGGTACTGGAGGCGGCCTATAAATGTTGCCGATCGTGGCAAAAAAAGAAAGGACTCGGCAGATATAACTATTATACCATAATTGAGAATAATCCATTGCTCCCGAAATATTTAAGGATAGTTATATGGCAAATTGGGCCTCCTTAGGCATAGAGAGGTTAGGGAACCTCTTTGACAATTTTGGGGTTAAGGCGTTTGGGGATCTACAGGAGCAGTATGGCTTGGAGCGAAGGGACTTTTTAAAATATTTACAGATACGAGATTTCATGGCAAGAAAAACAGGGGGTGTGCAGCGATTTGGAAGTAATCAATTGCTGAATGACATATTGGCCAACCCCAACATAGCAATCAGGTCGATTTATCCATTATTGTTGGTAGAACAGCCCGACGACTTAGAGAAGTATAGTGAGAGGTGGAGAGAGAAGCTAGCGGATGGGAGCAATAACTTTATAAGGTCACTAGAGTTGGGACATACTATCTTACTCTCCACTTCACTGCAAGCACAGCATTATAAGACCATGTTTGACCTGTATCATACCCCAGCTCATCTCGTCAAATGGGGGTGCTTATCAGGAATAAACTGTCCGGGATGTGGGATGTATGGAACAGACATTGTACATATGATGGCTACATGTGGGGAACTAACGGCTTTGAGAGATGGTATTCAATCTGTTTTGAAAGGGGTCTTGGGATATGATTTGGCTCTTACCCCCGAGATCATGGTCCTAGAGGTCGCTGGAGAAGTAGGTGGTCTCATAGAGCATTTATCTTTGTGGCCATGGCAGTGTATCGAATATGCATATCGTCTGCGTGGTTGAATGTACGACCTCTGTCTTGGCAGCAATGGCTGGGTAGATTGTTGTCTGTATATCATTTGGAAATGGCACTGTACGAACGCAAAGGGAGACGTGCTAGGAAGAAAGGGAAGGCAATATGGGGGTCATTCCAGGACTGGATCCTGGCTCATTAATGACTAATGTTCAAACTAAACCCAGACTCTCCTCCCCCAACCTAACCTAATCATCTGGAAGTCTCCCCCAGTCTGGATTAGTTGGGCTGTTGAGCTTCTCATTATCTAGGTTGTATTTTTTTTTCTTTCTTTGGTTTGAATTCCTTCTATTTGGTGTAAAGTGATCTATGAGTACAATTGCTGTATGATTCCTTTCCAATTAAAAAAATAAAATAAAAATCTCCGCAAAGAACCGCAGAGGAGGAGATGCATGGAAAATAGGGAGGTGTGCGTTAATTTCTCGGGCCGCACACAGCGATGCATCATTTAGTTTTCACGCAGGGACCGCTTTGCGTCGATTTCCGGTGCTCGGTCATGCATCCCTTTTCGGGTTGCAGGGTTTTCGGACGATGCGTGGATTTCCGGCGCTGACTGGACGAAGTCACAGGGGCTGCGTCTATCTGGTGGGCGCTGTGTGGAAATTTCTACTGCACAGCCGGCGCTGCATTGATTCCTCTCTGGAAGTCGAGCTACGTCGTTCCGGCTTGGCTGTGCGTCGATCCAGTGGCCTGTGTGTCGAATTTCCGGTCGCTATGCTGGTGCTGCGTCGATCTTCTCATTGCAAAGTCGGGCTGCGTCGTTCCGGTTTGGCGTACGGTTAATTTTTCACCACGATGCAGGCTGTGCGTAGTTTCTGCCAGGCTGTGCATCGCTTTTCGCCGCACATGGAGTCCTTCTTGTAGAGATGAAGTCTTTTTGGTCCTGAGACTTCAGGGAACAGGAAGCAAGCTCTAGCAAAGCCCTTGGAGAGCACTTCTCAGCACAGCCAGACAGTAAGAAGGCAGCAGGGCAACAGCAAGGCAGCAGTCCTTCACAGAAAGCAGCCAGGTAGTTCTTCTTGGCAGGATGCAGGTTCTGGTTCAGGTTCTCTTCTCCAGGAAGTGTCTTGTCAGGTAGAGTGTCTACCTCAGAAGTGTCTGAGTTGGTAGGGTCAGAGACGCTGCTTAAATACCCAAATGTGCCTTTGAATTGGGAGAGACTTCAAAGAGTGGCTTAAAAGTGCACAAGGTCCCCTTTCAGTTCCATCCTGTCTGCCAGGGTCCCAGTAGGGGGTGTGGCAGTCCTCTGTGTGAGGGCAGGCTATTGTCCTTTGACATGTAAGCGTCAGGCCCTTCACCCTCCCCGCCCAGGAAGACCCATTCAATATGCAGATGTATGCAAGTGTGACTGAGCATCCTGTGTTTGGGGTTTGTCTGAGTGAATGCACAAGGGAGCTGTCAACTAAACCTAGCCAGACGTGGATTGGAAGGCACAGAAGGATTTAAGTGTAGAGAAATGCTCACTTTCTAAAAGTAGCATTTCTAAAATAGTAATATAAAATCCATCTCCACCATTAAGAAGGATTTTGTTTCACCATTCTGGCCATACTAAATATGACCTGGCTACTCTCTTCAGTTCAGGATCTACCACTCACACAGTATATGAGGGTAGTCCTAATGCTATCCTATGAAAGAGGCAGGCCTCACAGCAGTGTAAAAACGAATTTAGGTGTTTTACACTACCAGGACATATAGAACACACATGTCCATGTCCTGCCTTTTACCTACATATCACCCTGCCCTATTGGCTACCTAGGGCCTACCTTAGGGGTGATTTATATGTAGAAAAGGGGAAGTTTAAGCCTTGGCAAGTACTTTTAAATGCCAAGTCGAAGTGGCAGTGAAACTGCACACAAAGGCACCGCATAGCCAGGCCTGAGACATGGTTAGGGGGCTACTTATGTGGGTGGCACAACCAGTGCTGCAGTCCACTTGTAGCATTTCATTTACAGGCCCTGGGCACATGTAGTGCACTTGACTAGGGACTTACAAGTAAATTAAATAAGCTAATTGGGTATGAGCCAATGTCACTCTGTTTTAAGGAGAGAGCATATGCACTTTAACACTGGTTAGCACTGGTTAGCAGTGGTGAAGTGTGCAGAGTCTAAAGTCAGCAAACATGAGGTCAGAAAAAGAGAAGAAGGAAGGCAAACATGTTGGGGGTGACCCTGCAGAAAGGCCATTTCCAACAAAATGGGCACAAGCAACACAAAGAAAACCTTTACCAACATGCATAGAAAATCAGACTTGGACAAGCAATCTTGTCGGTAGAGTACCTGTCCTAAAAATCTGTCCTCTTAGTTCTAAAGTACCAGTCTGCAAGATATATCAGGGGAGAAGGGAAAGCTAAACTTAGTAACAAAGCAAAAGAAAGCTAGTACAGACAGGAGAAAGTCAGGTATTGAAACATGAAAAATAAATAAATGCAGGGATAACAAGAATTGAACAAAGATTAGATAAAACAAAAATAAGTACAAAAAAGGTAGACAAGACACAGTTAAAACTAAAGAAAAAATATTTGAAACGCGGCCAGCAGATCCGCCAGCATCCGCACTGTTGGTGGCACTGGCACCCTCGTCCCCTCCTGGATCCACCTTGGATGTTGTCCTCTCCTTCCCCTGGGATGCTGATGTAAGAAATAAAGAAGATAAATAAAAGGATTAGTGGTACAGTTAATCTTCCCAAAAATAATTTGGAGGCAAACACAGTAACATTGTACTTTTCTAAATCAGATTGCCTAGTATCGATGGATTCGAGTTGAGTTATTACTTTTACTTTTCTAATTCTTGCACCTAAGCCCTACTGCAAATTTCCTACACAATGGGCCATATTTGCAAACATTTGACACAGGGCAGTGCCGCAAGTCTTCTTGCGGCACTGCCCTTCGTCAAAAGAAACCAGGAGGAATGCACCGTATCTGCAAGGTACGGTGCATTTCTGTCATTGCCCATGCCCTGGTGCATAATGAGCTGCCATGCGTCAATGCAGGCACCCTCGCACCATCTTGCAAGGGTGCCTGCGTTGTAGTGATGATTGTTTTTGTGCAGGAAGTGACAACTTTCTGCACAAAAACAATCCCAAGAGGAGTTTCCCTTTTTCTATGTGTGCTACAGAATGCAGTGCACATAGAAAAAGGGAAAAAAGAGGAGAAATAAAGGTATTGCTCCTCGTTGTGTCTCCTTTATGCCTCCCCTCAGGAGGCACAGGCTTTTGATAAATTCCCACATTTACAAAACTTTGTAAATGTGGGAATGTGTCAAATGCCATGGGTGTTACATGGGAACCACCACCAAAACACCCATGGCACGCCTCCCTGTTGCAGGGTAAGTCAATGCTGCGACTTGCGCTGCTTTGACTCAGTCCATATTAAAAAAAGCCATAAACAGTCACACTGGGTGGCTTTACGTGACCTTGTGAACATGGCCCTGCAGTGCGCGCCACCAGATTGTCACTAAATGGTGCAAAGAGCCTTGTAAATATGGCTCTACATTCACAAGTATGTGCCACTAGCAATGCATTCATTTTGCATTGAATGATCTTTGCTTCTCAACCACCTTTGATGAGGCAACTCAGGCTCTGCTTTTTTTCAATGCATAGATGCATACTATGATGTTATCATACTACACATCACCAGGAGATTGTGATTGGGAGGGACTGCATAAGCTACATAAAGAAAGGCACTGAGAAGGGAATGCTAATTCACTGATATTACTTATTTCTGCTACTACTATATTATTCTTGGTGACAGGAGGAGTCTCAGTCTGGTTGGCTTCCTAAATAATCAGCCCAAACGCATGCCGACAAGTACAATTAGGGAGCGCTGACTGAGCACCTGGCTAGCTCAAGCTGGATCACATAATAAATATTAATCGTAATGTAAACATAACTTACCTCTGAGAGTCAGCACTGCTATTAGAAAAAAAATAGCATTGTGGAACACACATAACAAATAAATAACTATTACTCACCAAGCCTCGACACTGCGATGCCCAGCTGATCAAGAGGGTCCTGTTCATGGTCCATTATTTCCACCCAACGGTGCGTCAACTACTGCTGGGTGCGCTGGACCCCAGTGTGACCACAAACCAATTGGTGCACCCTCCCCCACAGCCGCCGATGGTGCCAAGGTGTGTAAATGCTTCCAGGCCTGCTGCCTGCTGCCAGCCTGGAGGGGAGGTGGTGCTGCACAAAAAAGACAAGTGCTGCCACCTCTGCTTATTGAAAATTGGGCAGAGCTGCACCCCTTGGCGGCACCAATGCCCACAAAGTAAGCGGCTAGCAGCCACACCCGCCTGCCACTCTCTCTAACGCCCTCTGCCATGGCACAGGGTGGGGAAAAAGAAAGGGGAAGAACTAGAAGGAAGGAAGAAAAAAAAACATAAAGAAGTAAAGGGAAAAGCAAAACATAAAAGTATTCAAAAAGTCACAAACAAACACAAAAAATTACAGAAATATAAAATACACAAACACAAAGGCACACACTGATGAAATAAAGGGAAATGAGGGGTGGATAATTTAGAAAAGGGTGGGATTGAAAAAATGATGGGTAGATTAAAGTTAGACTCAGCACCATGCACAGGGAGACAGAGAAAACAAAATGGCAACAACCATGCGAACCATTTGGTGCGGTTCGCGGGATATTTCTAGAGTGCACTGCAGATTGTGAAAAATGTAGCGCAAGTGGGCGCACTGAGCAACTCCTCCCGCTGGTGGAATTCCACAGAGCTCGCAGAGTTTCTCAAACACTTTGGGGAATTCCGCGTAGTGGGACTCCGCGAACTCCGCCCACCCCTATTAAATAATGCAGTCTCTTTGCTGTTTACATGGCTGCCAGCTAAATAGTATAAAATCTCTGCTATTTAGCCAATAGCGAGGTAATCAGTGAAATTTCCTAGCTATTTGCATGGTTGCTGGACAAACAGAGCAGAATCTCGACTATTTAGCCAGTAACTGGATAAATAGCAGAAACAAAATTACTATTTACACGGCAGGCTGTTAAGTAGTTGCTACCAAAGCTCCCATTAACGATTTTCACCTCTCTACCAAATTTGCTTGCCTTCCAATTTGAATGCATCACTGTCCCTATTTAATTGCATATGCAACAACTGGGCATACCAAGGCATCCATTGTCAGTCTTTGCTCAACTAAATTTGCTTGACTTCTATTTTGTTTGCAGCATTGTCCCTACTTAAATGCATGCTCAACAACTGGGCGACCGACCACACTCCCTTACTACCAATGAGCTCTAAACAAGATAGGACTAAGTACACTGTTCTTATATTTTAGGTCAGATATGACTCAACTGGGGTGTATTTTTGTGGCAGCTCCTTTGTTTGAATAAAACGAGAAAACACAGATTTCAGCCTAGAACAATAAGGCCCATATTTATACTTTTTGTACGCCGCATTTGCGCTGCTTTTTGACGCAAACGAGGCGCAAACTTACAAAATACAACTGTATTTTGTACGTTTGTGCCACTTTTGCGTCACAAAATGACGCAAATGCGGCGCTAAAAAAGTATAAATATGGGCTTAAGTGCTACAGCCTTGCTTAAATGCTGTGAAAGGTAGTTGGAATTGGTAATGCAGCCACTGGAGGGAGCCAGAGCACAATAGAGCCAAACAGAATTCTATAGTTTAGTTTATTTGCAGACAAGATTTAAAAAATCAAGCAGCAGACCTAACACACCGTAGCAACCAAAGTTGCAGCACTGCATTACATGAGAGAGCAGGACATCGCCACATCTAAGATATGGTGCTCCTGCTCGCTTACCTGAAAGTGGTGCAAATTCAGGCTGCCCAACACCACGCATACACTTTTGCACCTTAGTGCGATATCTAGCATAGGTTTTGTACTGGAAAAGTACCATTCTGGTACAAAACACCATGGCGGTCATTCTGACTCTGGCGGGCGGCGGTTGCCGCCAGGTGGGAACCGCCATTTGGCCGCTACGCGGTCAAAAGACCGCTGCCGGCATTCCAACCTTCCCGCTGGGCCGGCGGGCGCTAACCATGTTCCCAGCGGGAAGGAGGCCTGCAACACAGAAGCCGGCTCCGAATGGAGCCGGCGGTGTTGCGGGCGTGCGACAGGTGCAGTTGCACCCGTCGCGCTTTTCACTGTCTGCTAACCAGACAGTGAAAACCTTCATGGGGCCCTGTTAGGGGGCCCCAGGACACCCGTTCCCGCCAGCCTCTTCCTGGCGGTGAAAACCGCCAGAAACAGGCTGGCGGGAAGGGGGTCAGAATCCCGAGGACAGCGCTGCTTGCAGCGCTGCCCTGGCGGATTCGCCCAGCCGGGGGAAAAACGGCGGGAAACCGCCGGCCCCGGTTTTCTGACCGCGGCTTTAACGGCTTGGAAGCACCGCCAGCCTGTTGGCGGTGCTTCCGTCATTCGCGACCCTGACGGTCAAAGACCGCCAGGGTCAGAATGACCCCCATGACTACTCAAATGTTAGTAGACAGAGCTTTGCATCAAAAACCATGGCTGGTTGCATGGGAACACCCAGGGATTACCCATGATGCTCCCCCTTGACATCACTTATGTCACTTTTGTAACACAATCCGGGCATAAAATGTTAGTAAAGCTGCTTTGTAGTGTTTTTGGCATTCATCTTTTACATTTATATGTTTGCTGTTCACTGTTAGGCTGCTAAAAAGAAAAGCAAGATTTTATCTCTACACTGAAAATTTCATATTGGCTCAAAATGTAGGGCCTCACTACAAGGCTGGTGGTCTTGAGACCGCCAGCCCCGCAGTGGCGGTCAAACCGCCACATTACGACCCTGGTTCCCGGCAGGCTGATGGCGGTCGTGGTCAGCCACTGTGGCACTCACTTCAGCACCGCTGCGCTGATCATGAGTCCCCTTTCCACCAGCCTTTTCATGGCGGTTTAACTGAAAAGGCTGTTGGAAAAGAAGTGTTGGGGGCCACAAGGGGACCCCTGCACTGCCCACGACCTTGTTGTGGGCAGTGTAAGGCCCCCCACCCAGCACCCTCAGAATGCGCAGTATCTGCTTTGCAGACAATGCACATTCCAAGGGTGCTTTTGTGCTATAGTACTGGCCTTGGCTCTGTTAAGGGAGCCAATACCATAGCACTGTTCCCACCAGGCTGACCGGCAGAAACATCATAATACGATGGGGGTGAGGCAGCCGGGTTAACCGCCACCTCATCCCCGTAAGTTTGGCGGTTGGCTCATCTGACCGCCAAACTCATAATGAGCCCCATAGTCTCCATTCATGCTCCCCTGTGGAGGCATTACATTTGGGCATCGCTATCACAAGGACTCTTTTACAGGGAGTGCAGAATTATTAGGCAAATTAGTATTTTGACCACATCATCCTCTTTATGCATGTTGTCTTACTCCAAGCTGTATAGGCTCGAAAGCCTACTACCAATTAAGCATATTAGGTGATGTGCATCTCTGTAATGAGAAGGGGTGTGGTCTAATGACATCACCACCCTATATCAGGTGTGCATAATTATTAGGCAACTTCCTTTCCTTTGGCAAAATGGGTCAAAAGAAGGACTTGACAGGCTCAGAAAAGTCAAAAATAGTGAGATATCTTGCAGAGGGATGCAGCACTCTTAAAATTGCAAAGCTTCTGAAGCGTGATCATCGAACAATCAAGCGTTTCATTCAAAATAGTCAACAGGGACGCAAGAAGCGTGTGGAAAAACCAAGGCGCAAAATAACTGCCCATGAACTGAGAAAAGTCAAGCGTGCAGCTGCCACGATGCCACTTGCCACCAGTTTGGCCATATTTCAGAGCTGCAACATCACTGGAGTGCCCAAAAGCACAAGGTGTGCAATACTCAGAGACATGGCCAAGGTAAGAAAGGCTGAAAGACGACCACCACTGAACAAGACACACAAGCTGAAACGTCAAGACTGGGCCAAGAAATATCTCAAGACTGATTTTCTAAGGTTTTATGGACTGATGAAATGAGAGTGAGTCTTGATGGGCCAGATGGATGGGCCCGTGGCTGGATTGGTAAAGGGCAGAGAGCTCCAGTCCGACTCAGACGCCAGCAAGGTGGAGGTGGAGTACTGGTTTGGGCTGGTATCATCAAAGATGAGCTTGTGGGGCCTTTTCGGGTTGAGGATGGAGTCAAGCTCAACTCCCAGTCCTACTGCCAGTTCCTGGTAGACACCTTCTTCAAGCAGTGGTACAGGAAGAAGTCTGCATCCTTCAAGAAAAACATGATTTTCATGCAGGACAATGCTCCATCACACGCGTCCAAGTACTCCACAGCGTGGCTGGCAAGAAAGGGTATAAAAGAAGGAAATCTAATGACATGGCCTCCTTGTTCACCTGATCTGAACCCCATTGAGAACCTGTGGTCCATCATCAAATGTGAGATTTACAAGGAGGGAAAACAGTACACCTCTCTGAACAGTGTCTGGGAGGCTGTGGTTGCTGCTGCACGCAATGTTGATGGTGAACAGATCAAAACACTGACAGAATCCATGGATGGCAGGCTTTTGAGTGTCCTTGCAAAGAAAGGTGGCTATATTGGTCACTGATTTGTTTTTGTTTTGTTTTTGAATGTCAGAAATGTATATTTGTGAATGTTGAGATGTTATATTGGTTTCACTGGTAACAATAAATAATTGAAATGGGTATATATATTTTTTTGTTAAGTTGCCTAATAATTATGCACAGTAATAGTCACCTGCACACCCAGATATCCCCCTAACATAGCTAAAACTAAAAACAAACTAAAAACTACTTCCAAAAATATTCAGCTTTGATATTAATGAGTTTTTTGGGTTCATTGAGAACATGGTTGTTGTTCAATAATAAAATTAATCCTCAAAAATACAACTTGCCTAATAATTCTGCACTCCCTGTAATTTGCACATGGACAGCGTGTACATCTGATGGAGGAAAAAAACAGGCCCTCCACCCACCAGTCTCTTTCAGGCTGCAGTTTGTCACAGCACATTAGCACATTGATGGTGCCTCGCATGAGGCACTTTGAAGAAATAGAAAATGGGTTCCTGCCAAAAACATGATGTTATGTTCTGTTAAACGCCCCTGGGATAATAACGGCACTAAAACGTTTGAAGCAATATTCATTTCAGTTCTGGGCCCCTGGTAGATCCGCGAGCTGTCAAATCCCCATGAGGTGTTGTTATGCTTTGGGAAAAGAGAGAAGACTGTGTTTATCATCCGTTGATCTATTTTGCAGAAAGTATTCCCAGTTTTTTTCTTCAGTTTCATATAGCACAAACGTGGCCCAACGAAATTGGAGCGCTTTATTTGAGCACCAGATTACATTACAAGATGTCTGGCTCATTTTTTTTTTAGAAACGGTGAAATTGAGGGCCTGATTTTGAGTCCGGCAGTCCGGTTAGCCCATCACAAACATGCCATTTGAAATAATGAACTTGTAACGACCCAAATCTAAATCGGGCCCTAACTGATTTGCCCAGAGTCACAGGATGCTGAGGAGACGCCGGTACTCAAACCCAGTCTCCCACTTGTGAAGTCTGCAGGTCCGCTATCAGGCCACATATGAAGAACTGAGTCCCCCTAGCCAAGAATCAGATGCATGTCCTTATGCCAAGAAACCATTTATTTGGGACTGGAAACGTGTACTGCAGTGGAGCGAGCTTTGTTGCCACTAAGCGGCGTAGCCCGCTCTTTCACAGACTTCCCTTTGGAACGGGATGGAGGGCAAGGGACGAAGGAGTCATCCAACCACTGCACTACCAAAACTTCTAATTGAAATTAATAGCTCGCGCCGTCTTTCCTGTACAGAAATCCTAAACCCGTTTTCTTCGGAACACATATTAGCGGGTAATTGCAGCTGCAGATTGGCTTTGAATACTTACGGCACAATCAGCTTTTCAACCATCAGATGGAAAATAGTTACTTGACAAAAGTAATACCGATTACTAGTGGCAGAAGCATTCTTGTTTTAGTGTGTCAGTACAGGTGTTCATTATAATTACTAGTGCAATCATCCTAGCGTATAGGTCTTGCCTTGGCAGGCTGGTGGGACAGTTAAAATGTTTTCTATGCAATCCTAGGATATATGAATAAAAAGAAGAAAACAAAAATAAAATGTGTTGCCAAAGTATGGTAGTTGAATCCTTGCAGTAAAAAAATATATTTTTTAAAAATAATCATCAAATGTAATTTTAATCGCCCTGCACGGGTGGGTACGAGCAGACACGTTTCTAGGCCAGGTACATACATTTTTTTTAGTTTTAATACTCATCACAAGAAAGCGTGTTTCTTACTGGTGCAAAAAGATATTATTACCTTTCAACTACTTTGCACTGATGCTTGTTTTCTTAGTAACAGCTGGCCTTAAGAGTTACCATGGCCCTGGTCTCCTGTCCAGCCCTTGGTAGTGTCCCGACCTGGGTTTTACTACAGCAGTATCCAACAGCCCTCTTGGCAGACTACTCTCCCTTCCTGCTCTCCATAAGTATTCAAGGGCTTCAGACACTTACAGGGTGTCTGTGTCCAGCAGAAACCTGTAGAACCCAACCTTAGGGCACCCACAAACAGGATCAGTCCACAGAAGTCCAATGGGACCCACCTCCTTTAGGGTTCTCAGCAAATCCAAACTCTATTGTCCCTGAGAGAAGTTTGGAAGCTAGTGTCCCTTGCTGTAGGGACAGAGACCAGCAAATGTCCAAGAATTACAAGTCTACATTTATTCTCCTTCAGACAGGTGCTCATCAGGGTGTGGGTCTGTCAGAATAACAAAAGTTGCAGCAAGAAGGGACATTGTAGCAAACCTCTCCTCCGACTCAGGCTCCCTTACTTGGGTCTAGTTTCTTCCCTCCAATGACCTTACAATGAGCCAGTCACAGTTGAATTACCATGTGGAATTTCACTCTGCCTGATCATGACTTGTCTGGTGTTAACACATCTGATTTTCCTGGGTTTGGGACACCAGACCGAATATTACCTGCCATTAATTCCAACCTGTAAAACCAAATGAGGCTTTGGCTGCAACACCAGCCAAGTCTTGTCCCTTGCATCACACCATCCTTTTCTCATGCAAGGGGGAATCATACAATGCTCCCCTGTGGTAAACCTAATCTTCCCTTTCCATCTCCTACCTCTCTTAACCCCCTTCATTTAACCCCACACCACACAGAGCTTGCCTGAGGCAAGAGAGGCCTTAGGAACTTCTGCGGATGAGATTTTGGGCTCTGGCTCTAGCTGCTGAGGGAGTGGTGGCTGGCGGTGGGTTGTGGGATACTGGAGTGATGGGGCATCATCTGCCTGCTGGAGAACCCACATGGCCTAGAAAATGGTCAAGCATATTGGAGACGCTCTTTGCCCCTGTGCTCCCACGAGAAGAACAGGGCACAGAGAGGAGAACTACCCACTTTGTGGTCCTGACAAAGGGATGCTTGATGGGTTAAATGCTAGTAAGGCCTCTGTGGCACAGCACTAGATTGACTGATAGTGAGGAAGGAGACACGTAAGTGCTGTTACAGGTCACAGTATCTGCTAACGTCCTGTGTGGCTTAGAAGATCATCATTACAGGCAGGCACTGGGAAATTACTGTTCCCTCCAACTCCTTACACAGGAACTGAGTTGAGGAGCAAGATTAAGATAGTGTGTGGCTCCTGCTGGGATATGAGCAAGAGGCAGGGCTGATGGACCCGTATTTGATGTGGGCCACTTCGATGACTGGATTTTTATCACCCCCATTAGCCATGTGCTTCTGTGTGGACAGGTAAGTCCTTGGACCTGAGCCTGTGCGTTGGTCCTACTGACTGGTGCCCTGCATTCGTGAGGGGCACTACAGGGGGAGCTGTGGAGTTGCTGACAGGCCGTGGGACTCCAGGGGGCTGAGATAGATGCTGCGGGGTGCAGCTGACCGCCTTTGGGTCCCTGGCAGGCAGCCTTTCTTCTGGCACCACCTAGGTATTTCCCAGCATCAACATTAGCAGTGGACTCCTGTGACTGTCAAGCAGGGTGTGCAGGACAGCGGCTACTGTGCTGCAAAGGATCAGGGGTGCTTGGGAGACTCTGCCCAGATCGCTGTGTGTGTTTGATCCCTAAGTGGATATGAAGTAGGGTCACTAAAGGGCTGACATCCCTATTCATGTACCCTGGAAAAATATCTGCATAGAGTGATCAGGGATCCTCTCAACAGGGAGTAACTAGAGCCCCATGAGCACACAAGAAGGGAATAGATAGGTACAACTCAGCTAGAGACAGCCTTGATAAGATGCTATGTGAAACAAAATTGTATTCATTACACCAAAATCACCAGGAGTAGTACGCATTCCTGAAACCTGCAGGCTGGGAGATGGTCTTCTTCTACTTCTGTGATGCTGATGGTGGGCGCTCTGTTGAACACTAATGAGCCTTTACTGGGGGCAGTTCTTGCTGCTGTATGCAAATCGAGGACTGCACTAGAGCATACAGTTGACACAATGGCAATTGACTACAATCTTATCCAAGCGGACCTTCTGGCATTGATGTGGTAGAAAAAAAGTTTATCAGGCAACTCTGCATGCACATGCCTGGACACATGGTATGAGCAGGGGGACACTGAACTGCCACTGGTGGAATATGGAGTACTCTGTTGGTCTACATGATGGTAGTATAAGATTGAACAGACATCAAAGCCATATGGACTCCAAGAGAAGACTGGGCTGGCTGAGGAGTCTTCTTCCTAACAAAAGCTTCTGCTCATGTATGTGGTGTGTGATGTAGCTGAAATTTTAGTGCTGTCCCTCATGTCAAAGAAGTCAACTATATGTGACAGTTTATGCATTATGTTAGACAAAGCAATGATAGTTTTGAAGGTAGAAGTTGAACTGGCACATTTTTATTAATGTGCATTTGTTTATAATGTAGAGTTCGACATAGGTGGTATTTGAATTAAATCAAATGTTAGAAGGATTAAAATTATAATATGGTGTAATTTAGACTCTAGACTAACAAAATATATTGTAACAATAATGAATTTCTAATGATTAATGATTTAAATATGTGGGCATAAGTAGAGGAATTGTAGGTCCACGTTACATGAATTGAAATGCATTAACAGAGTCTTTCCGTTTAAAGTTAATGTAACACGCATATTAATGAAATATTGTTAATATTGAATTCATAAGTTTGTATATTAATTGTGTTTATTAAAACATATTAATTGCATGTATTGCTATAATTCACTTGCGTTAGCCTATGTGAGTCCTGTTGATTTTGTATCTCATGACTGTGCAGGAAATGCTGATTTGTTTCTTAATGTAAGCTTTCTTTCAGATTGTGTTCCCATGAGAAGAATTGCTTTGGTAATAAACTTGTATTGTTTAAGACAGAGAGAGAAATGCAACAGTGTCCTTGCGTTTAGAACATACTGAGCAATAGACTAACAAATTATACAAATGGTTCAAACTTGTGTAAAGCTACATGGATGGATGAAGTTCCCATGACAGACCTAGGAAGAAATGTTGATGTGACAAACTTGAGTGGTGTGTTCGATTTCTATTTTAATGATGACCTTAAACGTAATATGGTGAATCAGAATGTTGTATGAACTTTAATATACCGATGACCAGCTGGACTTTGGTCAGAAGATTTCCCTTGGTCAGATCGAGATGCACGAAGATGAGATGCTGAGCCCTTTTTCCTGAAACATGCATGCTACTCCCCTTGGAAAGGTGTCTTCCTCTATACCTTTGCCCCTCTCAGATGCCTTATTGAGACTTAGAGACCTTTCTTTCCATCCCCTGCAGAAGACTCTTGATCGAGCTTCTGACATGCTGATGCTTTCCCTATTTACTTGTCTTTTGCCCACCTTAGCTAGTAGCTTGTTGCCAGAGATGACCTTTTTACAAATTCTTTTTGCCCTTTTTGTGCTTTTTGTCTTTTGTCCGCATGTGTTCGCCCCACACATGTATTTTCCTGATTCGGTCGACTGTAGGGATTCCCCTGTACCAAGCTAAATTTGTAACTCTGCTAAACTGAAGTGACTGATGCTTGATGAGCCTAAGCAATGCTTGATTTCTGTCTCTCAAATATTTTTGTTAATGATTTATACTATTCTCCTTGAATGCTTAGGTTTGTTAATGCTAGACTGCCTGAACTTATTTTGTTGCCTTGGACAACCCTTGGTGATACTGTATCTTTATAACCTTGTTTTGAAAATTGTCTACATGACTTTGAGCTTGAGTTTGTAATAAATTCCTAACTTTTTTCCTGACTGGAGTTTTCCTTCCATGGCCACATTGGTCATGGTGTGTAATTTGATTGGGTTTGCATTGAAATTGTGTTAGTGGTTAAACCACACCTTGTTGCAGAGTCAGTCCAGAGATCCATCAACTTCGAAGTCCAGTGATTCCTACGAAGGATGAATTTGCTCTAGCATGTATGTTTTCGGTTGTTATAAGATTTAACCCCCTACTTTTTCTTCTCTCTCTTTCACTGCTCAGACCCCTTAGTGTAATGAGAGAGGAGTGCTTATTGCATGATGATAGTGAAAAGATCAGCACACTGTAATTCTAGGACCCTGTCCACTAAACAGCCTGGTGAAGGGGGAGTGGAGGTCCAGAGTGAGATGATATGAGCCAGGAAGTGCATATCCTTCAGTTCCCTTGTAGAGTAGGATGCATACCGTGGGCGACTTTCCAAAGTTTGGGTATGTGCAAATTGGGGTTGTGCGTAGTTTGACAACCTAAGGGGCATTGTTGCTTTGTGGGGGATGAGTGGGATGTAAGTTGCTTCACATTCTTCACAGACAGGTGGTGGAGAGCTAAAGACACACCAAGGTGCTCCAGTAGGGTTCACCATTGGAACATAGGTTGCCATCTGAAGTGTTGGAAAGTAAGGCCATCTTGATGACTCATAAAATGCAACTTAATAATGGCAATTATAAAGTCTGCAATGTGAATTCTCCCTTGATATGGAGGCACTGATTAAGGCTAACTAAGAGGAGGCCCTGCTGCGGTACCCTACAGAAGTTGCTATAAAAGTTGGGTTCTATTTAGTGCAACTAAAAATCATACACAGAGTGTACTATTCGCGATTCCAACTGCAAATGTTTGGGATACCAGGTGGTGCTTGTTAGTAGACAGATGAAGACTTTTTATTGCATGTTCATGAAGCACTCAAAACTGCATCTATCCTGGCAAAGCATGGCTGATAAAATGGCCACAGTCACTAAGACAATCTTTGAAGAAAAGGCTTGTATCATAATATTGGGGGGTTTGAAGTGAGAAGGCTCCCCAAGTTATTCTATGGGATCGCACGACCGGGACCTGAAGGCCGTACACTACAATGTGGCCAGGAAACGAGATGGTGCCGAGGTGTTACTAGTTGTGGAGTGGTGTGCTATTATGGACTGGTGCATGCTACCAGATAAGCGTTTGTAAGAAGCACAGGGCAGCCCTAAGACGTTAAAAAAAGAGCTGGGTCCCTGGATGAGGCACCAAGGGCTCTCTGAAGCTGTGTAGGCGCTCCTCCTCTCTGCCATTGTCCCCTTTCTCTAATCACCACCTTTTTCTCCTTTTGATAACTTGCTGAGACATGTTTGGTTGTTCCGAAACCGGGTGAGAGACAAGTTTCTGTTAGCTGTTGCTGGTATTGATGCCAATGTACATGAACATCTATGGCTGTCAGCGTTGTTGGTGTCACAATGTTAGTAATGCCTGTGTGGGAAATAACTTGTGTTCATATCGCCCATTAAAGCATTTTAATACTAATGAAGAACATGCTGAATGATGTGCCCTTTCTTATTGCATAGTTTAATCACCATACTACATAATGTGTATATTCACTACAGAATAATTCCAGTGACCCTGACTTTAGCGATACATGCCACCAGCTGGTACTGTCGTAGACTGTCTTACTTTTTTGTATGTACTTTGTTTTCGTTACAAGCACATAACAGAGGGTGAGCTATTTTACAGAAAAGACCTATTGGTGCAAAATACATTGGAAAAATACAATTGCTAACTTTTTATAGGTCCTGATATAAGGAATGGTGTGAAAATGTATCTTGTCCACTTTGTATTACTATGTGATGTCTGGGAGTTTGCTTGAGACAAAATCAGTGTATTAGATTTTCTATTATCCATACAGGAACCAAAGGAAAGCGCCCTATATTTTTTAAAGGGCTCTGCGTGTAAATGTTTTTTTAATCCATCAAAAAATGTGTTCTACCCGTTTAAGAGTGTTGTTAAAATTGGTTCCTTCAAGATTACCCCGGTGTCCTGGTGCAAAAAACTTTCTGTACTGTGGGCCTGAGCAAAGTTTGTTTCTCCATTAACTATTACACAGACAGCAAAAAAGATGGAATTTATATGCACAGATGACAACTAGCTCTTTTTTTAAAACTATTTTCTTTATATGTTTGCTGTATGGATTTAAGTTTCAAAAGACCAAAAATATCGGATTCCACTGCAGTTCCCAATGTTTTTTTACTAGTATAGAAATAAAAATACAGATCAGGCCGATAAAAAAATGGCGAGGTGGCAGCCCTCATTTTGCTACATATGGAAAATCATTGTCTTTCATTTAACAGATCAGTGCATTCTTGGACTAGTTATCTTTGTTCGCCGACCATTGAAACAGTTTGACAAACAATGATATGCAAAATGAAATCCCATGACAGTACACTTAGTAAGGGGGCAGCAACCTTCGAGGACCAAAACTTACGTTTTGTTGCTATTATCTCGCTTGCAATTAAAAATGTTTTTACTCACAATACAAGGGGCCAATTCTGGGTTGTCTAGCACAGGGCAACACTGGAATATGGACCTGGAATTGACATTGTGCCCAGTATTCTGGGCAATGATGACTTTTCAGGCCCAGAATGCGGAATAACATGCTGGTCCCGGAATTTGTTCCTGGTTTAGTTCCTGGTGGAAGGGAATACTCTGTCACAAAGGTGACGGATATCCCGTCTGCTGTATTACGATCCCATTATTTCCTACGGGGATCGTAAAGGCGAGCGGGATATCTGTCACCCTTTGTGACGGAGTATGACATCCCCCAAAATCTAAATTGGGCCCTAAGGGCCGGATGTATCAAAGGTTTTTACCCATTCTATGTCTATGGGAAAATGTGTTCATACATATGGCCCTTCGTCTTTTCTGCATGTTTTTGGTGACTTCCAGGCCCCTTTCCGTGCTGAGCAGGTAGAATTTGTGAGTGAAAACAATGGAGTGTTTACAGGTGTGTTGTGAAATGCCCTCGCATCCCCTTCCACGCCCATCCGTTTTAGCACCTACAGAGGGGGCTGGAGTTCTTGATGGGCCTCTTCTGTCTGCAACTCGGCAGACAAAGGCACATAAACAATGTGAATGGGTGAGTGGGTCTCTGAGTGATTGAGAGTATGGATGGATGGATGGAGGTGAATGTGAGTGAAAGGGTGGATGTAAGGACGGATGAGTGAAAGAATCAATAGATTAGTGAAAGAGGGTGGGTGGATGGATAAGTGAAAGAAGTGATGGATGAATGAAATGGAGGGTGGGTGAATGGATGGATGAAAGGATGGATGGATGGGTGAATGAAAGGGTAAATGGATGGCTGGAGTAACAGGGTGGAAGAAAGGACGAAGTGAAATAAGTGAGCCAAAGGATGGATGAATGGATGAGTAAAAGGATGGATGCTGAGCCATCATGAACCCCCAATGTTAGCAGCTACAGCAGGGGTGAAGTTCTTGATGGACCCCTTCTGTCTTCAATTTGGCAGACAAAAGTGAGTGATAGGATGGATGAAAGGGTGGATTGATGGATTAGTGAAATGGTGGATGGCTGGAGGGCTGAGTGGAAGAATGACTGGATGGGATAAGTGAAAGGGAAGATGGAGAGATGGATGGAGTGAAAGGGTGGATGAACAGATGAGAGAAAGAATGGATAGACAGGTGAATGGATGGATAGATGAGGGAAAGGATGGATGAGTGAAAGAATGGATGGATGAGTGAATAGGAGGGTGAATGGACAGACTGATGGGAAAAGCATGGCTGGAGAAGTGAAAGGATGGGTGGGTGAGTGGAAGGGTAAATGGATGGATGAGTGGATGAATGGATGGAAGGGTGGATGAATTTGTAAAAGGTTGGATGGCTGAGTGAAAAGGTGGGTGGGTGGATGGATGACTAAAAGGGAGAATGGATGGATGGATGGAGTGAAAGGGCTGGATGGCTGGATGAGCGAAAGGATGAATGAATGACTGAAAGGATGGATGAGTAAAAAGGTGGATGGAGAGATGGATGGGTGAAAGGATGGATGTATGGGTGAATGGATGGATGGATATGTTTTATGGATAGGTATGGAGAAGGATGAATAGGTTTGGGTGTAGATGGGAGGATGGACAGAATGGTGAAAAGCTGAATGATGGGTGTAGGAATGAATGGATAACAGAATGTAAAGGTGAAATGGTAGAAATCAGCAGGTGGATGGAAGGATGAAAGGATGAATGGGTAGATGCTTGGATGAAAGCGACAAAACAGCTCTCCTGGCGGGATTGTAATGACTTGCTACGTTTGATTGGTGCCATAAGAGCTTTGGTTTGAAGTGGGGGAATTTTAATTTTCTGGCAACTCCGTTGAGTACTTATCATGTCATGTAAATTTATAACAGTGTGAGGTGGTGTCTGAAGAACTTGCGTTGGCTCCATGAGACATTTTCCCTATGATCATGATGGTTATCATATATCACTTGTGTGTATTTGCTTTACAACAGCAATGTGACATCCTGTTAAAAATGTCCCTAAAGATCTTTGGCCCTATTCACAAAGGTATTTCCTCTGTAAACATAAGTTTATGGAAAAAACCACCCATTTGCACCAGACAGGAACTTACAAAGGGATTCCTAACAGATTCGAATGTGTTTGCTACAGAGGATGTTTCCGACACAAGTGCGGGGAATCTGCAATAGTAAATCCGGCTCAAGCGGTGGGAAGTGGGAGTTCTAAGACGTGGTTTGCCTGGGAAATACTGGGAAAACCCACAGACATATAGACTTTTGTAAGCATTCCCAAACCAGGATCTGACATCTTCTCACATTGGGAGTGGTTGGAGATTTACTCCAACCAATGACTGGGCAAGCTCACCTTCCATGGTGGAAAGGGGCACAGATTAACCCCAGATTTGTTGAAAGTGTAGGGAAAAAGCATTCTTGACTAGGAAAATGTAATCCTCATAGAGAAAAACTATGTACATTTACACAAGAGCCCCCTTCTCCCTGTGTGGAATTCTGTGCAGCAGGAATAGGACCCCATGGGAGATGTGCCATAAAACTCCCAGTAGTGTGCCTGTCGTACCTTTCCAGGTGTACTACTAAGAATTATTGTGATTAGAAAAAAACTAAAAATACTTTCAGTTTGAGATGTAAATCTCCATCAGTGCTTTTACGTTGTTCCCTGAAAAGCACCAAAAGAGTTCATAGCTCTGCTGAAGATTCACATTTTATGTATAGTGCTACATAAAACATATAAATGTATTTGTTTTATCACTGACACCACATGAGGGGAAAACATTAAAATGAAACCCCTTTAAGGCTACTATTTTAAGAAGGGTTTTCCGATTAAACGTTGGTGGCACGGTGCATGGAATCTCTCGAACAAAGTGCTTGATTACTAAACTGCGAGAATGGATGCCTGCTGCTGGGAAAATTAAAACATGGCCACCGTAAGAGAGCGCTCAACGGTCTTTCTACGTTCTCTATGCGCATATTTTGCGTTCTGTGGTACCGTGAAATGAATCTTTGAGGAGCATGTGCCAGCGCAGGCCTCATCTGCCAGACAGGCTTAGCTGCGGGGAGCTAATGAGGCTCTAGAAGACAGGCGGCCATTTCATTGGCATTGCACACTGCCAACAGCGCCTGGTCAGCAGAAGGGCTGCTGTTCAGGTATTTCCAAACTAATAATTGGGTTATTACTGCCGTGCTGTTTGGCTGCCTCAATAGCTTCCTGATTTGTTGGCTTTTTTCACTTCTGTGAAATCCCACGTGTGGACGCCGGCTCTTAAATCCCAGAAAAAATGTTGTCGGTGAAGCAATTTTAAGGCACTCCCTAATATAGTTCTAGAAATTGCGTCAATGAATATATTCTTAAAGGCGCTGCGCACCTCAGTTGACTGAGTACGCGCTCAAAGCTGTGGCACGTCACAGACCGAATCCCAAGCCTGTGGTAAATCAAAGTTGCGCGTCCTCACATCTCATCGAGCCATGTACAGTTTTGGACATCTGCATTTTTTTATACGTCCTTCTCGAATATTTTATATAATGGAATTCAAATTTCTAAGCGCCAAGACAGATTTTGATGCAAGATCTACACGAAATACAACTTCTTAATTACTTCTATGTTTATTTTCCCCAAAAGGGAAATAATCATAATCTGAATAAGGTACAACAAATGCGACCACTGCCGGGATTTTACCGTCCAGCTGTCAAAGCTGCCAGAAGGTTCCACAGAACTCAGAGATTGCAAACAGGAACCAGGCACTGGACTATGTAATACAAGAGAGAAGTTTTTATGAAATATAGATCCTCAATTATGCATTCGCCCATCGACTGAGGTCATATGTTGGAAGCACAGATGTAGCTGCTTCTGGTTAAAGTTTTGCGGCTCAGACAGCTCTCACCACAAACTCAGGATTTCTTCTGGGTGCATTCAGCATGTATTTAAAAAATCCATGTCACCAGATAAGGGCTAACTAGTTTGGAATGATGGAATTATTAAAAACGTGTGGACTGTGGTGCTGAGGCAAATTAGGGGGTACGGTCCTCACTCCTCCCCCTCCATTGCTTCTTGTTCCTCATCACCATTCCTCATTCCTGCCATCATCTTCCGGATTCCTCATATTCACTCCTCATTCCTTCTCCTCCTCCCTCTTCTGCCTTATTCATCATAGTTCTGCCAACTCTTCAGTCCTCACTTCTCACACCTCCACTTTCTTACGTCTTGAGTAATGATTGAGGCGTTTTAAACTTTTTGAGTGAGTATTCAAGAGATTTAAGAATGATACACCATCTTCTCATTTTCCCTTTCTGACCTTCTTTTCTTGACATCATAACGATGAATGGGGTAGACAAATAACTGTCTTAGAATATACACTACAAAAACGAATGTACATAATGATCAATCCCCACCTATTGTTCCCCACACTTTCTCCTCAATCTCTTCTCCTTTGTGGCGAGGAGGGAGAAGGAGTGTCCTCCGGTACAGCAGCGTTGGATGCCTTGTACCTGTGCGAGGGTGAGGTGAGCAGAGTAGATGTTCCTGGGAGGCAGGAGGAAATTCAGGCGGTGGTTCAGGTAGGTAGGTCCTATGTCGTGGAGGACTTTGTAGGCGCGGGTCAGAAGCTTGAATTGGCATCTTTTCTTGATGGGGAGCCTGTGGAGGTCTCTCAGATGCTGGGTGATGTGAGTCCTCTTTGGCAGGTTGAGGATCAGTCTGGCTGCTGCATCCTGGATCGTCTGGAGTCTCCTCATGATTTCAGTGGTGGTGCCTATGTAGAGTGCGTAGAAAAGATGTAAATTTTAGGTCTACTCCCAATGGTATCTTGTTGGCACTCCAAAGGTGAGATCCGAGATGAAATGCAAGGGTTTCAGAAATGCAAACACATCGAAATATACTGGGTCACAGACTGTCACGTTTTGTGCTGTCTATGCTGGTGTCCATCATAATATACACTTGCCCATCATTCTTTTAGGGCACAAAGGCCTTGGAGGTTTACAACTGTTATTTTTTCTATATAATGATTATTATTGTATGTTAATGTGTTTTATATGCATTATAAGATTAGATATGGTGCTTTTACTTTCATGCTCATGCACTGCTATTTTTCCTAGTGCTTATATATCAGTATATGGAGACTATTTGTGTAAAATGGGGAAATAATTTTTAGTCCCGTAAAGTTCCACTTCTTGCGGCATTCAGGCTTGGATCCGACATCCTGTGTGTATGTTGAGTTTCTGTGTGTGTGAAGTGTGTGTAGGTACCGGACTTAATGTTGTAGTGAGTGTACGGTTGCGGAGAACAGCAGGATATATTTTGGATTAGCCCTGGTTTTACGTCGAAACCTGAAAGGAGGAGCCCCAAATACTGAAGTTTGGGAGGATGAAAACTGAACTGACTTTATAAATTATATAATGACCTTTTAGCAACGAGCATTACTGATTAGACCTTCATGCGCACTGCCATTTGTTAATGGTAGAGTTTTGGGGTGAGAAAGCAGATTCTGTTGTTAGAGGGAGGGGAGAATCTAGACATCCACACTCCCTTTGTCTCTCTTTGGTTACTACTTCAGAAATGCTGGTGCAGAGATTTCAAACCATTGATCTAATGGTTTGGAAAGCCCTGGTTGGTGCCAGCTTAGTCACTACCTGCACTGCAGCCAGAAACCACATTTTGAAAAGGAACCATCCCAAACTGGTTCCCAGATGTTGGACAATGGATCAACATCCCCTGTCTAGAAAATCAGTTTAAGGTGCCACCCAAACCACCCAACTTCGCTACAGTTCCAAGTTCTCTTCACTCAATGAAGGGAGTGCGCCGACGGGAAGAGAGAACTTCAAGAGATATTGTGATCCAGGAGTGGTGGCTGTTTGATAACCAGTCTCTGAGAGGTGAGGGATCATTGCCTGTGCAACTTGCTGGAGACATCACCAGAAGTCTGTGCAGTTTGCTGGAGAGCTACGTGTTTCCTAGCACCTAGCAGCTTGTCTGCCTGCTCAAACACGGTACAAGTGTCCCTGGCCCTGTAGGAGGAAAGACTGTTCAAACTGTTTTCCCAGATTGTGGGGCACCCAGAATAACATGCTTGCTAACACAATAGTAACCAGCACCAACTCGAGCTAGGAGGGATCTCTCATCCTACATATGTGGTTTATATGGCAAACTATGTAAAGCATCACCATCCTCAAGCAACACCATTCTATCCGGCATAACTGTGAGGGACCTGTTCTGCCGCTGCCACTGTCATGCTGCACGTCCTGTGACAATCTTGCCCCACCCTGAGACCAGGCATGGCCCATCCTTTAGGGCAGAGGGGCCAACCCCCCCCCCCCCCCCTCACCTTTTGCCCCTGATGAAGAGTGCCTGTCAGGCTGAACACTCTTCATTTTCAGCACAGACAGTCAGGAGTGAGACATGCGTGATTTGCGCAGACTCCTGGTAGCCTGAGATGAACTTTGCTGGGCTGAAGAGGTCACAGCTCCTATGGGCGTGACCTCGGCTCAGCAAAAGTGCCTCAAGGCTCTTCCCCTCTGTGACGAGGGGAAGCGTCACCCATTGACTCTGACCTAGGCACTTCAGGTTTAAGCCCTGAAGCGCCCAGGGCGAGTGTCAATCAGTGACACCTCATCACAGAGTGGGGTGGAGTCAGCACCCTCACTGACCCCATCCCACTCTGTGACGAAGTTGGGAGTGCTGCCTTCTCTTATTGGCTGACCCAATGTCAGCCAGTGAGGAAAGGCAGCAGTCCCAACCCTCCTGGGACCTCCGAGCTGAAGGTAAGTGTGTGTGTGTGTGATTTTTTTAAATGAATGTTTGGTGCATGCGTGTATGTTTGAATGTTGATGAGTGTTGTGAATGGATGTGCATGCATGTGTGTGTGAATGAATGAGTGTGAGTGTGCTTCCCGCCCGCCCCCCCCCCTAAAACTGCCGCCCGCCACTGCCTGAGACTGTGACTAACAAAGATAAGTAACCATTTGAAAGGCCTGCTAAGATCCCAAAGACGGGGCTACTTCCTACAATCCTGCATCTACTGATGGGCATTAGCTATGTGACTGCCGATGGTGAACCTCTAACTCGTGGGAGACCACATGCAAGTGGACAGGTAACACAAGTCTTTAATCTAGAAACTGAAAGTGTCCTGGAGTTAGAAAATTAGCTGTGAAGGTTAGATAGAAAAACAATTCCCATTGAGAACTCTTTTTGCTAAAGTTACAATGCGAACTGACCTATAGGTTATAGAATAGAGCAGGTGGTGGCACAGCCCAATTTTGAGCAGGCACATGTACTTGAGACCTGTCTAGCATAATCTTTTTCCTTGCTACAAGTACTACATAGACAGGTGTAAGATTCTTGTTGAGCTTGGATAGTGCCTTATAGTGTATTTTTCAGTACCTCTTAGTTGACAACCCATTAATGTGTGTTGTACTATATTTTGCTATGCGATAAAAGTACTTCTCTTTTTAATAAGACAAGCACTGCCCTGGACAGTGAAACATTGTGCCTGTTGCTTGACTGCTTGAGTTCTGAGTCCTTTGCCGTCACACCACCTACCCAAGAAGCCTTTGATTGCTCACCTTTGCTACCCTTAGTGTTAAGTGCACAGGAATGTAATGGCCAAGTGTAAAAAAGTAGAACAGACCCGAGGACACCAGGGACAAATCACCCCAACTACCACAGTTGTGGCACAGTAGCCCCTGCTTGCCCTTTGTCCCCAAAATAGATCTGATACCTGTGCTTATTTCAGGACCAAGGGAAATGTACAGTGTGTGGCCAGGCTTGACCCCTGATGTACAGCAAAACTCTGGTTGGAAATTATGATGATTCGTCATGCAAAGTTATAGGCAAATCAGTCAATAGCACACGTTAGTATTAATGCCGTAATGGAGACATTGAATTGAATTGAATTAGTCATTTGTAGCACGTGACTGTCACTCCCAGCTTCCACGTCGCAATATGCCCCCTGTGCTTCTATGTTTTTAACTTTTTTTTATTGGAGGAGACTTCAACCATCAAACTGATGTCCTTTGGTTTTATTAGAACCAGGGCAACCAATATATATATATATAACACTTTTATGCAGTTTTTGGAGCACAGTTGTAGTGTAGTAAGGGGCGTATGAGGGGTGATGAGTTTGCTTTGGCAAAGACTAAGCAGTACAAAAACAGAATAATATCATTATTATAAACGTGTCTTTCATAGTTATTTGATATTTCAATTTTTTCTTTGTCCTAGTACAGATAGTTAACAGATCCTAAATTATTTAGATACAATAGCCCAGATTTACGACAAAGTGGTGCAGCAACAAAAATAGCAGTGCGTCACTGCGCCACTTTTGAAACGCAGGGATGCCCTGTGTTCACAGGAATACGGTGCAGCCCTGTGTTTCCCCCTGCACCGGCGCTGAATTAAGATGGCTGCCCCAACGCAGGCATCCTTGTACCATAGTGCAAGGGTGTCTGCATTAAGGGGATTGATTATGTGCAGAAAGGTGTACCTTCCTGCACATAAATAATCTACAATGGCGATTTGGCACTTCTATGTGTGCTGCAAAATGCTGCACATACAGAAGTACCATAGCATAATTTTGGAATGATTGTTTATGTGCAGGAAGGGACACCTTCCTTCACATAAACAATCATTCATGGCCTTTTGCTTCTTCTATGTGTGCTGCAGAATGCAGCACACATAGAAAGAGCAAAAAATGAGGAGGAATAAAAGTATTCCTCCTTGTTGCGCCATGCTAACGCCACCCATGTGGTGGCGTTAGTTTTGGCATTGCCTCAGATTTACACCTTCTTGTAAATCTGGGGTAGCATCAAAAGCAATGAGTGTTGCGGTGGAATGCCCACATAATACCCATTGCATGCCCCTCTGCCGCAGAAAACTGCATCTGGGGGGCCATGCTTACAAGGAGGCCTTAAGCCACAAAAAGTGGCTTAACACCTCCTTGTAAATATGGTGCTTTGAAAAGTGCCACCGAAACGTCACTGAAAGTGATGTCCCGGTGGAACTAGGGCCTTGTAAATCTGACCCAATGTTTTTAACTTTAGGGATCCTCAAACATAAGGACTAGTTGTTTTACAATGAGTTCACAAAACCTTTTTATTTTCCACCTGGTCAGCAGATTCTTCAAAATATCCAGTGCAGCCCTCTCTAAAAAGCAATATTCTCAAAATCTGTACTTTGTGCTTGCTTTGTAAAGCCTCAAAACATTTTGATCCCATTACGGTTCCATTTGAGTATGGTTATACCTTCTTGGCAGCGTACAGAATTCCAGGACCTGCAAACATGATGCTCCTTTGGGAATGCAATTTTTTCAAATAAAAAGTGAGTGCTCTATGGATCTTGATTCATTTTTTATAAATGTATTCGTCAAAGGTTTGGGAATAGATGCTAGGTTGGCTTCAGCATTAGCTCTGGCATCCTTGGTTAGGGTCTCATTTGCCACTGTTGAGAACTCGTATACTGTTTGCTTTTTCACACTGATTATCAAATTCACCAGGGTCTGCGGCCTATATGCGATCCTAATTCCCCCAGTACTTTGGCAAATTATCCTTCCCTGCTATACAAATTGCACTGGTGACAGCAATAGGGGGTACAAAAAGGGTGGTTTGCGTATAGTTCATTCAGTGAGATTTGGGGTGTGTGTAAATCTTACATTTCCCAACTAAAAAGCTAAAGATTTCCCACCTGGGTCGCAGGGTGAATAGATGGTATGACCAAGGTTAAGGATGGTCTGTTTCCATGAAGAGCAGGGTCGGTATTCACTTGCATTAAGAGGGCCTATAGAGTTTATTGACAGTTTGGCAGACAGGGTACTCCATCTCAATGGCATCAGAGTACCCTGGCTGCCAAAATTTACTTTGTAAGTCTAAAACTTCTTCCACTGGTCAGGCATAGCAGAGGCCATTGGAGGTAAGCAATCCAACTATCTGCCATATTTAGATATTGAGATATCTGTAGATGGTCAGATGCACATTTTTTAATTGTCCGTCACCTCCAGGTATATTCATCACTTTGGATCTTTCCAATGTGAAGAGATGTCTGTGGAGCTAGTGGGCATCTCTAAATGTCATGGAGGGAGTAAAGACAGAGTGGCTTACATAAAGTCCTACGCCACCCTGGCTACCTTTCCTTTATCCACCAAACCCGATATTAGGCCCTCTGTGTAGACTGGCACAGTGGATGTGGGTTGGAATGCTGCCCTGAACGATTACCAGTGGTTAGACTAATTACAAGCATTCATCCCATCACCTTTGGGTGTTTGATTGCCAGTGTGTACCTGGAAACCTCAGTCTGGTGCAGCTTTCTATGCCTACTACTATGCCTACTACCAGTGGCGTAGCGTGGGTTGTCAGCACCCGGGGCAAGGCAAGTAATTTGCGCCCCCTAACCCGGGGCAAGGCAAGTAATTTGCGCCCCCTAACCCGTGGATTTAGTTTCTTCCAAGATGTTGCGCCCCATGCGGCCGGCCCCCCCTGCACCCCCCACGCTACGCCACTGCCTACTACTTCCAATGTTTGTGAATTCCAATAAGTAGTAAAACTGCATCCACTGAAGTAATACTCATATGGGTGTCGATTTACTGCTATTTTTGGTAAACCGCTCACTATATATATTTAAGCTTGTGATCTAAAAAGTAAGCAGGCCCGACTCAGAGCCCCTAAATCCAACTACTAAGGGGGTCATTCCGACCCAGGCGGTCATAGACCGCCAGGGCCGGGGACCGCGGATGCACCGCCAACAGGCTGGCGGTGCATCCAGGCCAATTCTAACCGCGGCGGTAAAGCTGCGGTCAGAAAAGGGAAACCGGCGGTTTCCCGCCGGTTTTCCCCTGGCCTGAAGAATACTCCATGGCGGCGCTGCAGGCAGCGCCGCCATGGGGATTCCGACCCCCTTCCCGCCAGCCTGGTTCTGGCGGTTTTGACCGCCAGAACCAGGCTGGCGGGAACGGGTGTTGTGGGGCCCCTGGGGGCCCCTGCAGTGCCCATGCCAATGGCATGGGCACTGCAGGGGCCCCCTAACAGGGCCCCACAAAGATTTCAGTGTCTGCATAGCAGACACTGAAAATCGCGACGGGTGCAACTGCACCCGTCGCACCCTTTCCACTCCGCCGGCTCCATTCGGAGCCGGCATCCTCGTGGAAGGGGGTTTCCCGCTGGGCGGGCGGGCGGCCTTCTGTCGGTCGCCCGCCAGCCCAGCGGGAAACTCAGAATGACCGCCGCGGTCTTTTGACCGCGGTACGGTCTTCTGGCGGTTTCCGCTTGGCGGGCGGCTCCCGCCGCCCGCCGCCCGCCAAGATTAGAATGACCCCCTAAGTCACAAATTAATTAATTTGGGGTGTCATAACCCAATCCCCCGTGAAGCTACGTCCTGTAAACACCCATAAACCTGTGAGCTGTTGAGCATCCACAAGCTTCTCTCTGACTTTCCCAATCTTGTAAATGGTCAGAGATTTGCTGCTGCAAAGAGCTGGAGTAAATCCCTTTCCAGATTTAGAAAGGAAAAGGAACAGGTTGAAACCCTCCCCAAAACACATATACCGTTACGCATTGGTGCTGCATTTCCCTAATACTGTTTTTTACCCTGTAAACACATACCAAATGACAATCCAGTGGTATTTATAACAGAGCTGCAGAAATCTGAACAGCACGCCTGTGAAAATAATTGCACTTTCTTTCAATGTATGTAGAGGATATGTAGAATTTTTTACCAGTCACATGTGACACAAAGGATGGATAATGAAATGTTTTGACTTTCTCTAATGCATTGATTTAAGCTACTATATGCTTAACTGTGTTTGAATTGTTAATCCTGGCTTACTTTGGAGGTGTTTTAATGTGAAGCTCTTGGAAAAGCAGCACACAAACGCATAAAATAGTGATTGATTGATTTACCAATGAAGATTCAAATTCAAATTTATGACATTGTTTTGTTTGATTCCTAAACAAAAAATACATTGGATTGTATCAATAAAAAAGGCTGAGTTACACAAACTGATCTACAAATTTTGTAGCCAGCAGCTAAATAGTCATCTGATTTGGTCAATCAGGTTATTTATTGCATTCCCAGTAGTATTCTAGGAAATCTGTGATTGGCACAGCTTTTTGGGTGTACCACTGGAAATGTTTGTGACTAAGGAAAGATTGTAAATTGGTACCCATGAACAAGAGTACCTTTATGGGTGCAGATGTATGACTCATAAACCCATTTTACTTCCAATTCTGGTTTGTGTGTGCATGGCTGAATTTACAGCTGCTAGGCATTTCCAAAAGGTGGCGAAGCAGCCATAAACCCATTTAATTCTACTCTGTGTACCATGACTACATGTGAGACGACAAGGCGTGGTTGTTAAACATTTACAAACTCCTCTCTGACCTGTTCCCTCCTTGAGAATGTCAGAGATTTGGGCCCATATTTATATTTTTTTAGCGCTGCATTTGCAACGTTTTTTTTTTTTTTGGCAAAATCGGCGCAAACGTACAAAATACAATTGGGGCATATTTATACTCTGTTTGCGTCAGATTTGCGTCGTTTTTTTTTTTACGCAAATCCGACGCAAAACGAACTCCATATTTATACTTTGGCGTTAGACCCGTCTAGCGCCAAAGATCTTGGAGTTTGCGGCATTTTTTTGTGTGGACACCTTCCTTGCGTTAATGACATGCAAGGTAGGCGTTCCCTTCTAAAAAATGACTCCGAGGCATGTGCGCCGTATTTATACTCCCGGGCAAAAATGACGCCCGGGAGTGGGCGGGTAAAAAAAAATGACGTCCAGCCGCTTTTGCGTCATTTCTTAACTCCTGGTCAGGGCAGGCGTTAAGGGACCTGTGGGCTCGGAAGGAGCCCAGAGGTGCCCTCCCATGCCCCCAGGGACACCCCCTGCCACCCTTGCCCACCCCAGGAGGACGCCCAAGGATGGAGGGACCCATCCCAGTGAACTTAAGGTAAGTTCAGGTAAGTCTTTTTTTATATTTTTTTGTGGCATAGGGGGGCCTGATTTGTGCCCCCCTACATGCCACTATGCCCAATGACCATGCCCAGGGGACAGAAGTCCCCTGGGCATGGCCATTGGGCAAGTGGGCATGACTCCTGTCTTTGCTAAGACAGGAGTCATGTCAATGGAGGGTGGGAGTCAAAAAAAATGGCGCTAATCGGGTTGAGGCAGATTTTTTGCCTCAGACCGACTTGCCCCATTCTTTGACGCCCAAGCTCCATTTTCCCCTACGCCGGCGCTGCCTGGTGTGGGTCATTTTTTTGGACGCACACCAGTCAGCTCCGCCGGCTAACGTCATTCCATAAATACGGCGCCCGCATGGCGCTTTGGAATGGCGTTAGCCGGCGTTAAATTTTTTGACGCACAACTGCGTTGGTGCAGTTGTGCGCCAAAAAGTATAAATACGGCCCAATTGTATTTTGTAAGTTTGCGCCGATTTTGCGTCAAAAAACGACGCAAATGCGGTGCTAAAGAAGTATAAATATGGGCCTTGGTTTCTCAAAGAGTGGGTATGGAGACAAAGTACCCCGAGTCATGACAGGAATGCAGGGGAAGAGGCTCATCCACAAGGAAAAATATGGAGGGAAAAACACATAAAACTATTGCGTGCCAGGACAGCATTTCCGTTATGTAGAACTGTATCCTGCGCACAATACCACAATGGGGAAAGAGCAACTCCAGAAATGTTCTGTGATTGATACTCCCAGCAGTACACTTGGAAAATTGGGAATATCTACTGCCAGGGTTACCACTAGGAATGTTCACGAATAGGAAATAGTCAGAAATCTGCACCTTTATGCAAGAGCACTATCAAAGGTGGAGGTTTATGATTCCGTTTGCAAATCAGGCCCACAGTGCTTTTACTTCTGTGTCTCTCCTACGAATACTCTAGCAATAATGTGCACAATGCCCTAAATTCACTCTGTAGCTGGCTGCTGCAATGAAAATATGCAAACAGCACACCGGAGATAAAATGGCGACCAGGTGATAAAGGATACCTCTGCCAAACACACACTTGGCACAGATCATTTAGAAACACATAAAGGCTAAACTCAGTAAAAGTGGATCTTTCCTGACAGCCATCACAGTTTGTCTCGTTTTGACTTCAGGTTTTTAGTTTGTGGAGGGGGGATTAATTAGTGGTTTGTTATGCAATAGTATCTCAACATCTGCTATGCTCCACACCCACCAATTGACAGCAGGATTCCGCCAGCAGAAGGTCACCCTCAACTCGATACCTAATCTGCTGTGACAAGTATGCCAGCTGTTCCAAGACATTCTGTTACCTTTTTTTACAAAACGTGAGGGCTTGTGAACAGGCAGAGAAATACTGTATTCAGCATCCACCCACTTATCACTGAGGAAATCTTGGTGAGCATTCCTTTTGAGATACGAGTCAGTGAAAGTTTCATTTGTTCAAAACTAATGATGAAAGATTTTTTTTTCTCTGATCTGTGTTCCCGCAGTCAGTATAATCTTGGACTGCAGCTAATTTGGTGGCACTGGGCATTAGCTGAGGTGGGTGCTGGGCTAGCACCATTGTGAGCTCATCTCCGTCTGATTTGCACCCTAGGGGCTGTGTTTTAAAGTTATTGAAGGAAAGAGTACCTCAAGCGTGTGCTTGCACGTCCTCAAGTAGGCACTCGTAGGCCCAGTGTTCGTGTGCATCATGTTTTTGCACCCTAGTGCACTTTGGTGCAGATTATGTAGGCACACATTTAGCACTGATGTGATCTCAAGAGGGCTTTCTGTCACTTGCATGGGGGCGTACTCCCATGTCCATGAGGAAACACTTTGCTTCTGAGCCCATACTGTATTATAGATGTAGGTGCAGAGGAAAAGAGGCCATCAGGAGATCCACAATCTGTTCACCGTGAAGATGTGGCTTACAGTGTGCCTGCCCAGGGTGCCCATTAGAAGAGGGGAAAGGTGGTCGTATAGACCTCTACAGATCCCCCTCCAGGCTGGCACAGCCAAGTCAGTCTTCCACCTTCAAATGCAGGCTTGGTTGCCTCCTGCACAGTTAAACACCAAACAGCACTTTCAAACAGCCTGTTCACCTTTCACTAATGCGCTGCCTCCAGTGCCGGCGCGAGCTTGCGGCTGTGTTGAGGACAGTGCATTCGTTGTCATATGGTGCAATGACCAGGTCTGTGCACAGTGCTCATAGTTAAATATGCGCTGGGTGCAGACCTGAGCAGTGAACCCTACCTGTAATACCGGCTCGAATGTCCTGTTTCCTTGTAATGGAGAACAATGCAGGCTAGGTATGTTCAAAGCCCAGAATAGGATTCATCTGCTGAATGTGGGTTGCCATTTAGTAACGTGACACAAATGGTCAGGCTGGTATGCCTCGACCAGTAGTCGGTGGATGTCCATCTCACAGCTCTGTAGACTGAGAACAAAGTTATTCAGAAGTGCCCATGAGGGACCAGTATGTTTTTTATCTTGTAACAGGGAGTGAAGAGCTGAATCTCAAAAAATGTCGTGCACAGAACAGTTTTACAAACACAGTTATACTTAGAGTTGCTAGTAAGGAATAATAAGGCACCTACTGCACAACAAGGCCCAGCATCAGCAGGGGAGTGGCCCTAAACCAGTAGGGCTGCATTAGACCACTGGAAAGTCATTTCGTTAGTCAAATTGAGATAATGGCTAATCCACCCTTGGAGACAAATGTAGCCTGGCAGCCCCCACCCAGCAGAGGAAAGAGTTTGAGCATTTTTGTATGCAAAATGGAAAATACAAATTTGTAACTTCAAGCATCTTTGAAATCTATATACTACACACATTGGGTGTGTTGGAAACTCTTTACTTCTGCATGGCTCTTTTGTAATCAAATCATAATAGCAAAAACAACACTTGAGGCTTGATCGAACATTTAGTAAACTGGCAGAGAAAGGACATGATTTGCCCAAGATCAAACAGTTTAATTTAGTGAAGTAGGAGAATGAACATAGCAACACAAAACTACGTGTTTAGAGGCCTAAACGTTATTCAGAGATGAGGTCCACTGTGCTTGGTTCAAGTCCATCTTTATCACATACTTTCACGGTTTAGCATGATTCTACGTGCTAGCTATCTTTGCCTAAAAAACAAGAGCAGAGTAACACATTGAAAAAGTGACTGTCCAAGAGTACACAATTTTGTCACATGTTGTGGTTGGGAAGGGCCTACCATGCTTCCTCGTTTCACAGTTTACAAATTGCCCACTACACCTCAAACGGAGTGGGAGTGGTTCTAATGGTGATGCCCATGGACTGTTATCCCCAGTAACTTTCTACTATAGTTAGAACTCTGTCCATGTTTCGAATACATTGTTTATTACCAGCATACCTGGTAAAATAGTAAAGCTAGTTTTAGATATCAAGTCTTCTTATGCCATGCCTAAACTTAACCCACTGGAGAACATCATGCCATGGTGCTGTCTGTCTCTTAGTGATTTGGCAACCTTATTGTGGGTCATGTCAGTCTTTTATAACATCTACTGTGTTGTGCTTGTTTTTAAGCTCTCCCAGTGTTGGCAGGTAAGGGGGATAAAGGCAGAAAGAGACCGTGAGATCGCTGCTCTGGGCACTGGGAATGCGGTTGCTAAGCAGTGTCCGCAGTGACTACTGTTATGTGCCATTGGTGTACCCTGTCCTAGGATACTATTTTATTACAATTGGATACCTAACTTACTTTTGTGCCACTGGCTCTCCTATTGTAGTGTTAGTAAGCAATCGGGGCTAACTATAGGAGATACAAGATGGACTGCAACGTAGACACAGCGTGACACACTAATCGCTCTCAATAAAGTTAATATCTAGTCAGAGCTAACCCTTTAAAGAATATACAGGCTGGATTTGGAGGTGGGGAATATGTAATGAAACTCCAAACGTACTTCGCTCAAAGCCACCTTTAAAATAAATATCTTCTTCAGGCTCCACGCACTGAATTTGTTTTACGAAGTGCTAATGGAAAGCTGACCATCTTAGTCACCTTGGGCCAGATGTAGCAAGATACGTTTTTGTGAATCGGAAATTGCGAGTCGGTGCGACTCGCAATTTCTGATTTGCAAAATCGTATGCAGAATGGTGTCTCAGACACCTTCTGCGAGTCGCTATGGGGTCGCAAAGACCCACCTCATTAATATTTATGAGGTGGGTCGCAATTTGCGACCCCCTTGCGATTCCTTGCACTAACAGGGATGGTGGCCTGCTGGAGACAGCAGACCTCCATGTCTGTGACTGCTTTTTCAATAAAGCAGTTTTTTTTTTTTGTAATGCAGCCCGTTTTCCTTAAAGGAAAACGAGTTGCATTACAAAAGAAAAGATGAAACCATTTGGTTTCGTTTTTCAGAGTAGGCAGTGGTCCATTGGACCACTGCCTGCTCTGAAAAAATATTTTGGGCGACATTCACAAAAGGGAAGGGGTCCCATGGGGACCCCTTCCCTTTTGGGAATGAGTTAGCACCCACTTGAAATGGGTGCTAACTGCGAATTGCTTTGCGTCCGCAGTCACAAAGCAATTCTGCATTGCAGTGCGAATCGCAAATAGGAAGGGAACACCCCTTCCTATTTGCGAGTCGCATTCCCATTTTGCGAGTCAGTATCGCAAAATGGGAATGTGCATCGCAATGGCCGTTTTGCATGGCGCAAACTGCGAATTTCGCAGTTTGCGCCATGCAAAACGGTTTGTACATCTGGCCCCTTGTCACTTAGGTCACTGGGTAAGACCAGAACTTTGTGTCGTCTGCAGCGCCAGAGGGTGCATGCCTCCCAAATGTACTTTTAACATTGCCTCTATCCTCAGCATAGTAAAAGTTGGCCGTGAAGTGTATCTTGAAGGTTTTGTGCTTCCAACTTTACATACACCATCATCAAATTGTGTTATTTCTTGTGCCTTGTCTCGTTCAGGTTTAATTCAGGCCAATTTTTTTTCATGCTTTCAGTTTGAAGAAACTAAATGTATGAACTATGGAAAAGGAAGAAAGAAATATGGAATAATAACCCACATAAAGCATGCAGAGGAAAAACACTGCATGACAAATAAAGTTCGATTATAGTAGGGTGTATGGGGGCTCGGAGTTTTATGTATGCATTTATATGTGTGACTATGTATGTTTGTATGTGTACATATAAAACAAAAACAAGCTGCACTGTGGTATTGTAGAGGGCAGGCAAGAGGCAGTGTGCAAACACAGTTTTAAAGTAGGGGCATGATATACATATCTGCAAGAGGAGTTGTAGTCCCACTTATTGCTTACAGGTATTCCATGATAAGTTGCATCTTCAATTTGTTCCAGAACTGGACTTGAACTGAGCAGAGGGACCATGGTGCAAGGGTGCCTGCATTGGCACTAGGCAGCAAGTTGTGCACCAGTGCAGGTAAAAGCAACAAATATGCCATGCAATGTTAGATACGGTTCATTCCTGCCCTTTCCCTGTCACACAGCGCAACAAGGTGACTTGCTGGGCTGCATGATTTTTTTTTATAAATCTGTCCCTATGCCTTTTATCTGGAAGAAAGACATAGTTAAGAATCAGTATGTATTAGTGATGCTCTTGCAGAACAATCACTGACTGTAATCTGCAATATCATTGTGACAGCATATGTGCGGTCATGAGCAATGTATTGAATAATGGGGAGGCATCACGCTCACCATAACTTAGGAATTTCAGTATTTTTTAGGTTTTGTATTATAAATTTTCGATCAATTAAAGTTTTCGGAGGAATTTCTGTATTGTTTTATAACACGTCTTATTCTGTGATTTGATTGCGAAACAAACATTATTTATAACAAATGAGTGGTACTGAATTTACTTTGTTTTTGTCTGGTATAAGTTAGCACGGGACAAAAATAGCCACTGTCCTATTTAAGCATTGGACAGTACACAGGGCATGACTGATAGCCATATCCTTTAACCAGTGCACAGTGGCTATTTTTGGTTCGTGCTAACTTATACCAGACAAAAACAAAGTAAATTCAGTACCACTAATTTTATGACAAGACCGGAGGCTCCTATTATGCGTTTCTTTTCTTGCTTTAATTAAACAGCAGCAAGTGAAGAAAACTACAAATCCCAGAAGCAAAGAGAAAACGAGCCAATGGGAAACAAGGTGTAGTACATTTACAACAACCAATCAGCACAAATATATGCTATTATTACGTAACTTGACTGCGAACAGCCCTCTTTTCTTGCTGCTCGCAGCCAAGTTAAGTACTTTCATCTTATACTACTGTTAATATTTAATATTTTTGTTATGTAATGTGTGTTTTTCCTTAAAACATGTTTGCGCTTACGCGCGCTGTTTATTTTGCTGTGTTGTACCTTCCTTCTATATTAGACGGCAAGTTGCCGCATATGTATATTCCTCTTTCATATTCCCCTGTGCGCATTGCCTCGTGCGCGCTCTCTCAACAAACGGCTTCAGCCGTTCCTCAGGCGACGGGCCACCATTTTGACCCGCGCTTCAGGAACTAAGGATTCAAACAATTAAGTTTGCTTACCGGAGATGCCATGTTTTCCTCATGAAGCATTTCCTACATTCCTCCCGACAGTAGGACAATTTTTGTACACGCCCAGGGGCGGGGTCTTCTGTTTCCCTTAAAAATTAACCTTGTAACGCCCAGTTTTTCTGTCAACTGTTGTTGCTCCTGGTTATATTAGGCAGTATGGAATCTAGCAACTCTACTTCTCTTCAGGTTGACCCTAACGAAGTATCTGCAATAAAACAGGACATTAATGTGTTTATTCAGAACTCTGTTCAACAGGCAGTGAACAGCTCCATGAAAAAGTTGTCAAAGAATCTGGAATCTTCAGTTTTAAAAATGTTTAATAAGACCATTTCGGCCCAGTCTGCGGGGGAATGCAGACAGCGCCTTTCACCTATTTCTCAGTCAAAAAATGCTCAAAAACTGGTGCTAAAGATTTGTGAGGTTTCCTCACCCATGGCAGAGGACGCGGTTCCTCAAAAGGCTTCAACTAAGGAGAATAAAAATCCAGATAATTTAAATCCTTCTCAAAAACGTAAATCTAAAACCAAACATAATTTCTTCCGTACCAGACACTGACGATGATATGCCTGATGCAGATTCAGACGTTTACCTATCTGACCAGGATGATTTTCATTCTTCCCCTATTTCAAAGAAACCTAAATTATCCTCCTCTGAGTCTTTCACTCCCAAAACGCTCCTAGATTGCGATGGTTTACCAATGTTTGATCCCTCCTTCATTCTACACCCCAATTTGACTGAATGGTTTCCAGCCTCTCATGTAGGTGATTATGTGTCTGCTAAGCTATTCTGTCCGTTAGATAAACAAACACGAGCCAAGCTCAAATCGGAGTGTCCACGCCCTTCTCTTTCCCACAAATCTTCCATTACGCCTTCCATCGTCCAACCCATTTTAAACATTTTCACCAAATTCAGCAAAGATCCTCAGAAAGGAATTGAGAAAGCCTGGTCCTCTTGCCAGGATAAACTGTTAGATGTCATTGGCCCACTCACTCGAATTTTCAATATGGCTGAGTCGGCCAGAATCGTTGGCTCTTTTATTGATCCGGAAGAACTTTCCTTATGGGTTCAGAGGACTGTCTACCTCCTCGGGAATGCTTATGCTGCTCTTTCACAGGAATGGCGCAAAGGACTTCTGCTCAAATTAGACCCAGAACTTGTCAATCTGGCAACAATTCAATCTCAAACTAAAACGGAGTGTTTACTCTTTGGCGACTCCTTTATCAAAGATCTGGGCAAGTATGTAGTTACTTTTACCTCTCTGGACAAGGCTCAACAGTCCTTTAATCAGTGGGTTTTTGCCAGGGCCAGCAGAGGCAGGAGCCACTTTGCCGGCCGCGCATACTACAATCAAGGCTCCCATGGCACCTACAACTCATCATATCAGGAATTCAGGCCACAGTTTTATCCACAAAGGGCCAGAGGCTTTCGCTCCAGAGGCTCCAGGAATTCCAGGACTCCCAATCAAACAGGTAAATCCATCCTTTTGTCATATCTCCGTGGGCTGTCGTCTTTGTCATTTTTTCCCAAATTGGTTATCAACCACCTCAGATCCTTGGGTTCTAAACACAATTTAAGGCTATACAATTGAATTCTACTCAACCCCAGTTCAAGTTCTTATTTCCCCTCCTCCACGTTTCTCTACAGATATGTCTGCTCTTATTTCTTCGGAAGTTCATTCCCTTCTGCAAAAACAAGCCATAGCAGTTACACATCTAGATTCTTCTGGTTTCACCAGCTCCGTTTTCTTGGTTCAAAAGAAGAACAAGAAAATGCGACCAGTTACCAACCTCAAGTTCTTCAACCAGTTGTCGTTTACCACCATTTCAAGATGGAACCTATCCTCCATCTCAGAGACTCTCTTCTCCAGAACGACTGGATGGTTCGGTTGGATTTACAGGACGCATATCTGGTCATCCCAATCCACCCAGAACACAGGAAGTTTCTCCCATTCCAGTAGCGCAACCAATTCTTTCACTTTACATCTCTACCTTTCGGTTTCTCATCAGCTCCATGGTGTTTCACCAAGCTCATGAAACCAGTGGTAGCGCGCCTCAGGGCTCAGGGCGTAAGACTGCTCGTTTATCTGGATGATATTCTCCTGATGAGCCAATGCCGCAATCTCTTATGACTCACCTAAACTTAACCTGTTCTCTTCTATCAGACTTGGGTTTCATCATCAACAAAGAAAAATCTCTTCTTCTTCCTACCAAAATTATAGAATTCTTAGGTTTCCAAATCAATTCAGTTTCGGCCACTCTGCTTCTTCCTTCCGCAAAAATAAAAATTTATAAAGTCAGAGATTCTTCAGGTATTACGTCACTCTTCCATTTCCCTAAGAGCCCTCGCCCGCGTCGTCGGTCTTCTTTCCTTTTCCATATAGGCCATATTTCCAGGTTCCTTACATTACCGGGCCCTTCAGCGATGAAAGGTGCAACATTTATGCAAAGGTCTTTCATACGCAGACATTATACCTCAAGATCATGATTCTCGTACAGAGCTGCAATGGTGGATAGACCATTTAGATGCCTGGAACGGAAGAACTATCTTTGCATCAACCCCAGATCTTGTATTAGAGTCAGATGCAAGCCTAACAGGCTGGGGGGCCCATTGTGGTCCAATCTTGACTGCAGGTACATGGTTGTTAGAGGAGTCCAGATTGCATATCAATTGTTTAGAGATGCTTGCAGGCTCCTTTGCAATCAGAAGCCTGGCAAAGAACAAAGGGCCTGATTACAACTTTGGAGGAGGTGTTAATCCGTCCCAAATGTGACGGATATACCACCAGCCGTATTACGAGTTCCATAGGATATAATGGACTCGTAATACAGCTGGTGGTAAATCCGTCACTTTACCGTCACTTTTGGGACGGATTAACACCTCCTCCAAAGTTGTAATCAGGCCCAAAGTTTGTTGTGCTATTCTACTCAGAATGGACAATATGTTTGCAGTTCGCTACATAAACCATCTTGGAGGCACAAGATCCAAACCTCTAGCAGAATTAGCAAAAGGTTTTTGGGAATTCTGCCTTGCAAACCAAATTTCGGTTCATGCAGAGTATCTTCCAGGAACCCTCAACTCCATCGCCGACTGGCATTCTCGTCATCTCCGCGACTCAAGCGACTGGAAACTCCATCCTGCAATCTTTCAATTAGTACAGAACAACTAGGGCCCCTTGACGATTGATTTGTTTGCGTCTCGCCTCAATTCGCAGCTTCCTCAATTTTACAGTTGGCATCCGGAGCCTTTGGCATTGACCGCCAATGCATTTCTTTAAGATTGGTCCAAGTCCCTCTCTTACGCTTTCCCCCCCTTTGTTATGATCAGCAGGGTATTAGCCCAAGTTCGACGTCAACAAGCCACTTTAGTTCTCATTGCTCCATTCTGGCAGTCCCAGATTTGGTTTCCGATGCTTTTGGAACTTTCCATAGATTTTCCTTTCCTCATTCCTCCTTTTCCAGATCTCCTCTTGGACCCTCTACTACGTCCTCAAAATCTTGTTTTGGACAACCTTCTTTCTCTTTCGACATGGAAAATTTCGGGAATTCCCAACATTTCCCTGTCATTTTGTCACAAGCTTCGGAATATATCAGACAGTCCTGGGCACCTGGGACAAGAAAGGCCTACAAGTCAGCTTGGCCTTTATGGCACAGCTGGTGTCTGGGAAAACACATTGACTCCCTTTCAGCAGATGTCACCTTTATCGTGAATTTTCTTGCCGCCGAGGCTAGTAAGGACAAAGCCTTCCGTACTATTAATTTGTACAGATCAGCCATCTCTTCTAATCATGTGTTCGTCAACGGAAAGCCTGTGGGTGAACACCCGCTTATTTGCCGTCTTTTAAAGGGAGTAAAATTTTCTAATCCACCATTACCTAAATATAGAATCTTGTGGGATGTTAATGTAGTTTTAAATTTCTTTCTCTCATGGACTGATAATTCTTCCCTTACTTTGAAGATGGTATCAGCCAAACTTACTATGCTGTTGTGTCTTATTTCTATTAAACGTCTTTCCGATGTCAACGTTTTAGATATTTCCTCTTGACAGTTTACTCCTTCTGGTGTGTTATTTACTGTGTCTCGTAGAACAAAAACAAATCTACAATCTGTTTTTTACCCATATTTTCCGGATCACCCCAAACTATGTGTCGCACAATGTTTGAAAGTTTACGAGCAGATGACTGCTCATCTAAGAACGTCCTCAACTCCCCAACTCCTTATTTCTTTCAAGAAGCCTTACAAACCTGTGTCTTCGGCTACTTTAGCCCTCTGGGTTAAATGGATTATGTCATTGGCAGGGATCGACACCTCCAGGTTTGGAGCATACTCTTCCAGAGGTGCTATGGCATCTAAAGCCTTTTGGACGGGTTCCCGTCTTGAGGACATTCTTAGATCTGCAGATTGGTCTAATGATAATGTGTTTAGAGTTTTTTTTATTGTAAACCTGTTGATAATGTTTCTATGAATGTCATTAATTTGCTTTAAACAAGCATAATAGGAGCCTCCGGTCTTGTCATAAAATGTAGATTTTCCTAGTTTTAATGACGGAAAGTCTTAATTTTATTAAAGACACAGAGGCGAGTATTATCCCACCTCTTATATTAGTAACTGTTTGTTTTCTTTTTCTCCCATCCTTTCAGTGTCAACATCGTCTGTTCAACCTGCCACGTAGAACATCACCTCATGGTTTGGATGCTCCACCAGCGTCTCGCCTTTCTCCTTCTCCACTCCTTGGATTGGCGGACCATGAGTGTGCTTCTCTTCATCTTCAGTTTCCTGGACTTATGAACTTTTGTTCGGACTTGTTATCCTTTATTATGGCAGTTCTTATTTTGGCTTCTATTTTTCCCTTATTTAGTACTAGCTGATTCATAAGCGCAAGAAAAGAGGGCTGTTCGCAGTCAAGTTATGTAATAATAGCATACGTTTGTGCTGATTGGTTGTTGTAAATGTACTACACCTTGTTTCCCATTGGCTCGTTTTCTCTTCGCTTCTGGGATTTGTAGTTTTCTTCACTTGCTGCTGTTTAATTAAAGCAAGAAAAGAAACGCATAATACTCGCCTCCGTGTCTTTAATAAAATTAAGACTTTCCGTCATTAAAACTAGGAAAATCTAACTTCCTTTGACATAATAGAGCTTGGAATGTGTCAAATTGAAGTTAAAGCCCTTGATACACTATATAAAATGGATTCACAAGTGTAAGTTCTTACAATTCTGAAAGCAAATTCATATTGGTAGACCCCTAGATGTCTGCAAATTGGAACAATCCATTTCTTGCGGGCAGCAGAATACGAACTAGAAAGAAATAATAAATGAACTACTGTCTCAGAATCAAGAGTTACAAGACAGACAAGTGACTTTTACTACCAATGTATTTATGGCCAAAGTTCCATCTTTGAACTTCTGGTACAGGAATTTGGCCAACGGTAAAGTAATACAGTCTAAAAAAAAAAATCTCACATTTCACATTTCATTTGTGGTTTAAAAATTCAGAGGCCGATGAGCCATATCCCCGATTTAGCAGATCTTGATCTTGTTTATATGCCCAGTACTTTCCTTTAATCTGTGCTTTCAAAATTAGATAAGCCTCTCTGAGACTTCCACAAATCACCCAAGCTAAGCATAAGTAATTTGGCTCGTATGTATATCAACCAGGATATGCTACCATGCACATCCAGGCTCAAAACTTCTTCCAAAGCCTTGCCATGCATAGTTAGCTTCTCTGTGTACCCCAGTCATCTCCATAATAACAATGGTCTAAGCTTTGCTCTCTTTAGGATTGGGTTTTCCCCATATCTGGAAGTGACGGTGTGATGGAGAACTCTGGGGTAACTTAGAAAGAGCTCTTAGAAATCTCCTTACCAATTTAGTCAACGTTGGCGTCTTCAGATGACCCCACAATTCTGCATCATATAAAGCAGCCCCCTCAGATTCCGTATGATATATCTGTAAAACTGGTATTACAGACAGGGTAGCTCTGTGGTCCTTAGTATCTATAGAGTCATAATGGGACAGCTTTAGCACACTTTTTTTAATCTGCATATTCCATGTCATGTTGTCAATGTAATACCGAAGTAATCAAAGGTCTTCACATCACCCTGCCTAGTTTAACCAAATCCAAAGTAAGTAAACCTTGGTAACCCCCATGTGGGTTGAATGCCATAAATCTTGTTTTGGCAACATTGATTTTAAATACCCTCTGAACGCAAAATACATTGAAGTAATCTAGCAGAGTCTATAGGACCATAGGTGTCTTGGAGATCAGTAACGAGTTGTCTACAAACAGAAGCGTCCGAACCTCAGATTTGCGTAATTTTTCCAAATCATTAGAGCAATCACTTAAGACATCCACTATTCCATTTAGAAATGATGTAAACAACATTGGAGCAAGTACACAATCTTGGAGTACATCCTTCGAAATAAGGATACTCTGAGTAAGCTCCCCCTGGGGTCCTCCCCTTACTTGTCCACATGATTTTTCATGCAGTTTTATCAAATGGATAACACATTTTCCAGAACCCCCATTTCCCTGAGGACAGACCAAAGCTTGGTATGAGGTACTAGGTCAAAAGCTGACCTAAGATTGACAAAGATGACATATCATTGATCATTCCTTAGAACAGCAGTCTTCCAATATATTAAAGAAAATCGAAAAACCTGATCAACAGTGCTGACCCTTTTTTCACACCAGCTTGAAGTTGAGATAGAAAATGCATCCCATCATGTAGCTTTGGGAGACTTTGTTGACTAAAGATTTTCTGAGTGCTCTTGATGAGGCTTCTGTAATTACGCTGACATTGCCTCAATCCCTTTTCAAAATGTTGAATTATTTCAGCTCCTGCCCAAGTGGCATGTAACTATCATTGGAAGGTGTCAGCACGTCAGGTGGCTCATCTGAATTGTGTTATCCATAGAATTTGAATACAAGTTGGTAAAATGGTCAACCCACGTTTGTGACTGAATGAAAAAATCCATGGTGGTGTGATCATAGTGGCTACCATGGGCCACTATATACCAGAATAGTCTGGCATCTTTAGCATTCACTGGATTGGTCAGATCAACCCGCCTATTATCATTTCACTATCCTTTAGCATTATCTAGACCCCTCTTGTATTTTTTTCCTGGCAACCCTTATCCTATCACTGTTTTTTCAGTAGATTGCAGAACTTAGGTCCCTCTTTGTCACCTTACAGTCCTCGTTGAACCAAGAACTAGACGTTGAGTTAAGGTGAACTGGTCTTATTTTTCTACTGAAAATGTTTCCCAATGATTTAAACAGATCAACAAGTGCTAGAGCAATATTGTTAGAATGTGTACGTGCTATGTAAACTAGACTGCCAGCCACTTCCATATATATATTGCCTAACAGATCAGGTTGTGGCATACCTGAGCTCCATTTTACATTGTGTCTTTCATTTGAAACAATCACCTCTGGAAGAGTTGGTTTTACCCCAGTTCCAGACACAGAGGGCAACAAGGAATTCTTAGTCAGATGGATAACATTGTGATTGCTATCATTGGGTTCTACAAGTGCCATTTCTATTGGTGCCTTCCAGACCCTAAGGTCCTAAGTTTACTTACTACTATATAGGATGGGATTGGAGGTAAGGAGTGGCCTAGCAAGGGGGAAGGAGGGGTCTAGGTAAACAAAGGAGGGATTTAGTGAGGGAAATGCAAATACAAAAACCCACCCATAAAAGAGTAAGCCCACTGTTATTCACAAACTGCAATTCTGAAGTTACTGCATCCAAAAAGGACCCAAAACAGTAATTCATTTCCACTCCCAGTCACTGCAACAGAATAAATATATATAACTCACTATATCACTGTAAAAACAAAAGGCTCAAGGGACGTTGTAGTTAGGTTCTGAATTTACTTGTACAAACCATAGGAATTCAGCAGTTATAGTTAGAGTTCTTTCAAGTAACTAAAACTTGCACCCTAAGGTAACTATAACTCGCGCTTCACCATGCCCAGTTGTCTTATCAATAATTTTATTGCAAACGTTGCTGTCTGAATCTGAAAGATGGTATAGATTATGTCATCAATGATATAATATGTGGAGTAATTAGCTGTGCATGGCGAAGGTGTGAGTTATAGTTACCTCGGGGAGCGAGTTTTAGTTACTTGAAAGAACTCTAACTATAACTGCTGAATTTCTATGGTTTTGTATGAGTAAATTCAGAACCTAACTGTAAAGCCCCTGTAACCTTTATTTTTTTCAGTGAATTTGTATAGTTTTTTTAACGTATAGTAATTTTCATTGGTATATGTGAATCCACAACAGCTGCGCATGGCTGCAGTTGGCCACAGAGCCTGGCCTGCGGCTAACCCCCTATAAGCACCCAACTGTGCACCATGCATGGCCTTCTCCCGGGCTTGCCCTCAAGGGCTGGCCTGCAGCCCATCCTTGCGGCCAACCCCCCTAACCACCCAACCAGATGCTGTGCACAGCCCTTTGTGAAAAAAAAAATGGAAATGGGTCCACCTGGATTTGAACCCCCAAAGCTCAATGTGAAGGTCACAGACCTTCACACTGAACTATGGTTTTTAATTTTTTTTTAGCCCTTTATGGGCTTCTGTGACCGCAAGGGAACCCTTAGGGGCTCCTCTGTGATCCCTACCTATTTTAATTTTTTTTTTTGTTACCAAAAAAAACCTTTACAGGCTACTTGGCACTGCAGGGGAAGCCTTAATGCTTTCGTGGTGGTGCCAATGCTTCAGCAAGCAGGGAGCTGCTTTGACAGCAGCTCCCTGCTTGCTGAAGCATTTTATTTTTGTCCTCTGCGCGTGTGCTTTACTGGTCCCACTGTCGAAAACCGAAGTGTTTGCTGTCCTGGGATTAGCACCCCGGTACATAGCCGGAGCCGACCCTAGTGGGGGGTGGTCCCCAGGGCCATCAGTGGCCCACCTCCAACTAGGCCATAACCCTGGGGGGTGGTGGTCCCCAGGGCTTGGGGGTCCCAAAGGGACCGCCTTTCTTTTTAAAATACTTGTCCTAGGGGGTGGTGATCCCTTGGTCAGTGTGGGCCGCGGCCCCACATATTTTAAAAGGAAAGCCCTGGGAAGTGGCAGTCCCCAGAGCAGCAGGTGGGCCATGGGCCCCCATGCATATAAAAAAATGAAAGCTCCAGGGATTTTGTCAAACAGTGCCAAAGATATAGGCAAGTCAGTAAAGGCTTTTTCTGTGGAAACATGGACCATACACACACACACACACATATTTCTGTTAGACTTGTCATCCTTGGCTTGGTCTTCCCTAACTTTTTGCTTCCGCTTACCAGGTTGTTGATATGTGCTGGACTCTGCTTTTGATACTCTGGGTACTGTACCACTGCTAACCAGTGCTAAACTGCAAGTGCCCCTATGTAAAATGCATGTGCAATTGGCTTATCCATGATTGGCATTAGTAAGTCTCTGATAGAGTACACTAGAAGTGCCCAGGGCTTGTAAATCAAAAGCTACTAGTGGCCCTGCAGCACTGGTTGTGCCACCCACATAAGTAGCCCTGTGAACATGGCTCAGACGTGCCACTGCAGTGTCTGTTTGTCCAGTTTCAAACTACTAAGTAGACTTGGCAGGTGTACCCACTTGCCAGGCCTAAACCTTCCTTTTTCATACATGTAAGGCACCTCTAAGGTAGGCCCTAGGTAGCCCCATGGGCAGGGTGCAGTGTATGTGAAAGGTGGGACATGTACTGATGTGTGTTACATGTCCTAACAGTGAAATACTGCTAAATTCAGTCTTCACTGTTGCAAGGCCTGTCTCTCTTATAGGTTAACATGGGGGCTGCCTTTAAATATTATTAAAGTGCAGATTCCTTTTGAGAGCAGATAGAAAAATGGAGTTTGGGATCTCAGCACTCACAATTTAAAAATACATCTTTTAGAGAAGTTGGTTTTTAGATTGTTAGTTTGAAAATGCCACTTTTAGAAAGTAGGCAGTTTCTTGCTTAAACCATTCTGTGACTCTGCCTGGTTGTGGACTGCCTGTCTGGGTCAGTTTGTGAATCCCCTCTAGACAGTGAAACAAAGGGAGCTGGGGTGTAGTCTGCATATCCTGATGAGCCATCTGTGCTAGAGTGCAGGGAGGAGTGGTCACGTACACCTGAATGGGCTGTGCCGGCCCTCTCACAATGTAGTCTCCAAACCCCTGCTGTGTGTCTGGAGCCTGGTCTGGTCATGGCAGCATCTTGTGAACAACAAAGACTTTCCTTTGAAGTAGGCCTACTTCAAAGGCAGAAAGGGGTATATGTATTGGACCCAAAAGCCCTGAAAATTATATCGCTTCTGGAACCAAGAGGAACCTCTGCCAAGGAGAAGAGCTGAAGAGCTGAGGAAGAATGCTGCCCCTGCCTGTGACTGTGCTTTGTTGGGCTATCCTGCAGTTGCTGCTTCTGCCTGTGAAAGGGGACAAAGACTGGACTTTGTGTTATATTCCTGCTTGTGAAGAATCTCCAAGGGCTTCAACTGAGCTTGCCTCCTGTTTTGAAGTCTCAGGTCCATCAAAGATTTCCTCTGCTAACATTTGGACTCTCTGCTGAGACTCCTGCCCTGACAAGTGGTGTCCTATCCAGTCCCTGGGATCTTGAAAGGTGAAGTTGGCAGACAAGAGCTGAAAATCCATGCACAGAATGCTGTGCAGGGAAATTTTCGACGCACCATCTGCAACCCGACTGATAAATGATGCACTGCCACCTTTGCGGCTAAATTTGATGCTCCACCTGCATCGCGGCTGGGAGATCGACGCAAACCCCATGCAGCGTGGTTTTCTAGCACCGTGCAAAAGGATTTTCCACGCATTGTCCCTGGGTGTCAAAGTCAGCCCAACTCTGCGCGGTCCCAAGGTACCCCCTCTGGAAAACGACCCATCGCTCTTTTGCGAGGGAGAAAAATGATGTATCGCTGACCTGACCGGTAAAGAAATGACGCAAGGCCTCCCTTGCGAGGAAGGAATCGTCGCATCGCTGCCTTTTCCAATGCACGCTCTCCTGTGTGGCTTTCATTTTTTTATGCTAACCAGGTACTTTGTGCAAAATCAACGTTTCCATTGTTTCCTATGGAGTAAGACTCTTATTCTTTTGAAAAAAAATCCATATTTTAATTTGTGTATGTTTGATTTTTGTCATTTTGGTCTTGTTTGAATTAGGTATATATCATCTATTTTTCTAAACTGGTGTGGTATCCATTTTGTAGTGTATTCACTGTATTACTGTGTGTGTTGGTACAACTACTTTACACATTCCTTCTGAGTTAAGCCTGCCTGCCTGCTCGTGCCAAGCTACCAAGGGGGTGAGTGGGGGTTAACCAGGTGTGTTTCTCCTTTGCCCTGACTAGAGTGAGGGTTCTTGCTTCGACAGGGTGTAACTTGACTGCCAACCAAAGACCCATTTCTAACAATATCCTCCTGGCGGTTGCCACTAGGTAGTTATAGTTAGGACTTCGTTTTTTTAAAAAAGTTTTTCATATTTTACTAATAATTTTTGCACCATTTGATGAATCCTCACAAAATTTTCCAATAAAACGCAACGCTCACTTCAGCGTCTGGCTTGAAAGTTTTGGGTTGATCCGTCAAGTGGGGGCCAAGGAAAAGGGGGGGAGTCCTAAAATGCTTTTTTCCCCATTTATTTTTCCATAGGGAATTTTGAACAGCGATAGCTCCCAAATCACTGGAAGGAATTACACCAAATGTGGCAGAAAGGTAACTCTTGGTCTAGAAAGAGACCTTTATGTTATTTGGTGAAAATCCATTTGGTCGTTCCTGAGAAAGTAAAGAAAATCCAAATTTGTACATATATGGATGCGAAAGCTCTGCTAACCCTCCAGATATCGTGCTGAGATCTGATTAGCTCCCAGCACTTCAACAAGGAAGTGTTGGCAGCCATGTTGAGACTCAGATTCAGCCGATTCCCAAGAAAAAAGCTGAAAAAAAGAAAAGGGGCCAGGATAGGGACACCCTGATCCCTTAGGTCTGGTGCTGGGGTCCCAGAGGGACACACCCAGAGCAAAAAAGCATTTTTTTAAATGTTTTGACGCAATCCTGGGGGTCAAAGTCTCAGGGGCATTGTTATTTTTAATGTGGGTGGGCCTCCTGGTCCCATGCAGCCCTGGGGTATGCCACATCCCTGGGGCTAATGATCAAATTAAGCAGGGGGACGCCCGCCTACCCCCTGCATCCACAGGTACTGCCACCTCCCCGGGGCCATAATAAATCTAATGCTGGCTGCCAGGCACCTCTTGGTGAATCTTCATGAAATATTCAAAACTAATACGACAGTCGGTTCAGCTGCTTACTAAAACATTGTTCATAATGGTTATGGACACACACAAGAAATCTCTTTTACTGTGGTGTATTGTATGTGTAAATTTTAATTTGCTGTGGGTGCCCCGGTGCCCACCTGGGGCACCCATATATATTTTTTTCTTAAGGGAGGGGGCATGCGGCCCAGCAAAGTAATTCAAGGCTCTGGAGACCCCATCCCCTGGGGCTTCTTTTAAAGTAAGTTGAGGGGGTGCAAGGCCCCCCTCTCCAAGCCGGCAAGTGCTCTGGAACCCCATCCCCCACGGTCTTTTTCAATAAATTAAGGGGATAGTGGGTGCAGTCCCCCTCCCTAAGCCTTTTTGGACTTTCCTCACCCAGGGACATTTTTTTTTTATGGGGGGAGGGGCATGTGGCTTCCTACCTAAGCCAGCAAGGTCCTTCGGGACCTTACCCCCCTTTTTCTTACAGTTAAGGGATGGGGCGAGCAGCCCCCTTCCCCACACCTTAATGGCCCCCAGGGACCCCATCCTCCGGGGCCTCTAGTAAATTCTCCGGTGGCCACCTGGGGCAATCACAAAGCCGTACAATTGAATGCTGCAGGGGGAACCACTGGCCCCTCAGCCCCAGCTGGCTCCCCAACCAGCACCATACCAGGTGCAACTGGGAGCGGCACTTTGTCTTTCCTTCTGCCTGGCAGAGCAGCTCTTTTCAAAGTCTCTCCCTGGACGGGAGTAAAGTTAAATTCTCTGCCTGGGTAGGATATACCCGCACTCCCTGGCATGGGAATCGCAGTATCCTGGGGGCGAGCTCCCCAGTACAGTGTGTTATATCACACCCTGGGGTGTTGGGTTCCCTTGAGCAGATACCAGTATGGGGAGGGAGATGCGTGGCCTCCTTCCTTTTTCTACTTGTTTTGGCCTCGAGGATGGTGTCCCTGGGGCCAAGTTGAGGCCCGGGGAGGGGGCTGTGTGCCCCTTTCCCTTTCTTAGTACATTTGGTCCATAGGAAGGGGCCTCCAGGGCCCATAAGTGGGTTGGCCCCAGGGGATGGGGTCCCTGGGGAACAGCCTGGAACGGGGAAGGGGGCCACACTCATACCCATTCAGCTATATTTTATAATTTATTTAAACAAAAACACCAGCAGGCGTGTTCTTTATTTTTAAAAAGAAATCATGATCCCATGGGAGTCCTGTTGGATCACAACATTTAAAAAGATATATATTTGGGCCCTGGGAGTCCCCCACAAGGGTCAGAGGGAAAAGGCATTGCTATCCTACCATCTTATATATTTTTTTAAATCTCAGGGAACTGAGTCCCTGAGGCCTGTAATAGCTGCCTGCAACATTTTTCTTCATGTTGCAGGCAGTCAATCAGAGTGCTCGCTCCTGCGGGAGCCTGACATTCATTTCTCAGGTTAATCTACACAGGAAACTTTATTCTTCTATGAAGTAAAAGGGTTGAATGGAATTACATCAAATTTGCAAAAGTTAGATATTTTGTCAGAGAGCATGCTGTTCATTATTTTGAGAAATTCTAATTTAAATATATGGTTGTGAAGGAGTTATAAAGCTAAGTATATAGTGCTGGTCTTTTGGGAGTCTTGTGGGATCGATTTTTTTTTTTTTAAAGTTAGTTTCTCCCATTGACCTTTTCAATACAGTGGGACTATTACCAGTCCCACAATACTGAGCAATCTGATTGGGTGGTTGAAACCCAGAGACAAATGTTGCGTCCGCCATTACAGAATTTGAGGACTTGTCGTCATGTCCTAAAATAGTAAACAAAATAAGGAGCAGGATAGGGACATCCAGAGCACTTGGCACTTCTGGGGGGACCCAGAGGGTGACACCTAGGAGCCAAAATGTAAAAAAGAAAAAAAAAAGAAAAAAGGTTTTGTGGGTACCGCTGTACTCCTGCGGGAGGCACTGCTCACGCTTCATCATCCATGGTACTGCGAGAGTAAGGCACTACCCACAAAAAATGTTTACAATTTTTTTTTTATATGGGTTGGGGGTACACGGCAGCTGGGTATCCATGGCCAGGGCTAGACTTTCATCAAACCCCTATTACGCATGGCAAAAGAGGGCCACCAGTGTGGAATGTTGAAATAATTCAAGACTGCAAACCCTACAGGGCTCTGTAACAATGACTATTTGAATGAATTAATGTTATTTGAGATGTCATGAGTGATGTCATTAATGATGTTAACATGTCATGAGTGATGCAATATGTGCGATGATAGGCAGTGGATAGCAGTGGCACAAGTTATAGTTACCTCAGTAAAATCTAACTCCAGTGAACGACTCCAGGGGAGTGTTGGATCGTCCTTTCTGTAAGCTGTGTAACTAGTGAACACACCAGACGAGAAACACCACAACTACTCACTGTTCCAGAGCATATGAGTCAAATGTGCTGATGTTGAATAGCATCAGGGGCAGTTTGGAGAGACTATAGGTAAACGCACATGTATCTTCAGAGGAGTAAGATAAGCCCAGTGAAGGACACAAGCTTGTGTAAATTTAAAGCAAGCATTGCAGAAAACCTGAAAGGGATTTTGTAATATAGTTTGCCATATCTTGTTGTTGAAAGCAGCTTGGAGCTCATCTTCCCAGCTACACTTAAGGGTTTGTAAGAAAACACCTGCGTGATCTCAGGACCTGTGCTGAGTGCCTGTAGTGCAGCATGTGTGGGAGGTCCTTGAAGAAGAGTTTGCCAGGTTTGGTGCATTGCAAGCTTCACTTAGCCATAAGTAATGAGCTTCCCTGTGGTGAGTTTGCATCTATCAGTTACGGTTGCAAAGTCTAGAAAGATGCTATCTTTAAACAAATCTCCCAAGGAAGCAAGACCAAAGGGCTCCCAGAAGGTGGTCAGCCAGGCTTTTGCTCAGGATCTTATATATCCTGTATTTAGAATGCAAAACCGGCAATAAGAGGTGATGTTTGTAGGGTCACGATTGAGTTTACGTATGGATTTCACAATCATTTTGCTAGTGGTAGAAGGGAGGTTGCCCAGCTGAAGGGCTTCAGCAAATACCATACCAAACTATAACATCACTTTAAGTTTTGTTTCTTTCTGTGATTATGTTTTTTTAATGTAAAGAAAGATCTTATTATCATACCTCAGTATAACATGATTTTCACCTTTGTCTTTTTTTCCAGTAAAACCAAACGTTAAGGTGATGTTGTAGTTAGGTGAGTAAGTGACACAAGAACTAATATTTAAAACCAAAACTCCACAGAAATTTGCAAGTAATTATAGCTCGTGCCCCTCTCTTGCACTGTTTATGACCTCACATACTACATCACTTATGAAATGGTAAGCAACCTAATTTATGGCAACACTGATGACATCTCAAATGTCATTGATGATATCACTGATAACATCATCCATATCACTGCTATTCTCATTACTCGATAAACCTTTACATCAATTCAAAAATAAAAAGATAGTAGTAAAGGGGTATAATCATATACAGCATACATTTACAGTGTGCATAGAATGGAAATAGTGAGTGTCCTGGAGCCAAATCTACCTCTGCATAGCAAAAGTTATATGTTTCACAGCTGTTTTTTGTGTCAAAAAGTTGAAGAGCTAAGTGGGATAAAGTTGTATTCTGCAGATGTTGAGATTGCTCTGCCTCTTGGATGGATTTGCTGCCTCTCCACGGTTTTATTCTCAGACTTAGCTACTTTCTTGGTTAATAAAATCTACCAGTGGGGCCTGGCTGTAAGCTGTAGTTGGGCACGGTTCCAAGAGACTGGATACCTTTCTTGTGAGGTCCCAGTGAACCAATTTTCAGCGTAGAAAAAGGATTTAAGTGAGCCAAATCTGCTTTTCTTCCTTGCTGAGGGTACAGTTTCCCTGGGCAAGCCTCAGCATCTTATCTCAGTACACCGCAGGTGGAAAGAAATCACTAAGTTCCACTTTCCTCCAAATGCTGGAAAAGTTATTTCTGGTCACTCCTGCAGCACCCAGGTCCTCATTGCAGATTTCTAGACACCAGGTCTCTCTTCACCTAGGACTCCTGCAGAGTCCATTCCTCTGTGGGCAGCTGGGTCCTCTTGTAGTCAGACATCCTTCTACTTTTTGTGTCTCCATAGCAGGCAAACAGGGGTCAATCACTTGACCCTAGAAGAGCAGATCTAGTCCCTGACTCTCGGAAGGAATCACTCTGCTTAAGTCATTTTCTTCCAGCAAAGTCTTCATTTATCAGACTTTATCTTGAGAAGTCCAGGAATGTTCTGAAGATGTAGAGTGTGGTGCCAGTCTATTGAGCACTGGACAGTGATTGGAAAATTCACCACAGTCAATCCTGATTAATCGCATGCCTTATCCCCAAATCCTTTCTACAGCACTTTGGGGGTGATTCTGACCGCCGGGGCCAGGGTCGGCGGGAGCACCGCCAACAGGCTGGCGGTGCCCCGCAGGGCATTCTGACCGCGGCGGTTTGGCCGCGGTCAGATGCGCAAAACCGGCGGTCTCCCGCCGGTTTTCCGCTGCCCTTAAGAATCCTCCATGGCGGCGCAGCTCGCTGCGCCGCCATGGGGATTCTGACAGCCCATACCGCCATCCTGTTCCTGGCGGTTCTCCCGCCAGGAACAGGATGGCGGTATGGGTTGTCGTGGGGCCCCTGGGGGCCCCTGCAGTGCCCATGCCAATGGCATGGGCACTGCAGGGGCCCCCGTAAGAGGGCCCCACTTTGTATTTCAGTGTCTGCATTGCAATCCTGCATTGCAGACACTGAAATATGCGACGGGTGCCACTGCACCCGTCGCACCTTCCCACTCCGCCGGCTCAATTCTGAGCCGGCGTCCTCGTGGGAAGGGTCTTTTGCACTGGGCTAGCGGGCGGCCTTTTGGCGGTCGCCCGCCAGCCCAGTGCAAAAGCCAAAATACCCTCAGCGGTCTTTCGACCGCTGAGCGGTATTTTGGAGGGGGGAAGTCTGGCGGGCGGCCTCTGCCGCCCGCCAGACTCAGAATGACCCCCTTTATCTTTGATTTATCACAAACAGTCACAGAAGCTCTGAATCCAGGAGGGCTAAACCATCTCTCTGGCTCGCCCCTATCTACTTCATGCTCGAATTTGATGCCCTCCTCTATTCCAGGTCAAAAAATAGCAAAATATAAAGTATGACTTGTGTGAAGCACATTAGAAATGCTGGTGATGAAAAGAAATGGGGCAAAGAATGTAAACCTTTTCTATTTGTAATAGGTACTTAATAATACCTGTTTAGAATTCACTTTTTATATAACACAGCCCTGCCCAATTTAGGACTGAACTCTTGAGTATGCACCACCTCAAAGAAGCGAAAGACATTTACTAGGTATGAGCTGTCTTTTCGGCCCCAAGTGTTGACAGTTATTGGCCCATGTTTTCCTATTCTGAAAGATTAAAAAAAAATCTCCCAGACATTCTGCTACATGCTTTAATTACTTGCAGACTTGATTACGCGAATAGCCAGTATTTAGGTCTTCCTAAACATGTGTTAAATCAACTTCAGGTGACAGATTGTCTGATTCTTGGACTACCTTGGTGCTGCTCTATGTCGCATCATCTCAGACAGCTGCACTGGTTGCCAATAGTGAAACTGATTCAGTGTAAGGCTCTGGTTTAAAGAGCCTTCTATTGTATTGTATCGGTCCTACTGACCACCAGGGTTGGCTTTCGCCTTATTCTCGTAGCAGACTTTTGAGATAAAGCATGGCTTTATTATTTAAAATTCCAAAGTTCGAACAGAAAAGAAGGGAAGAATGGCATTTTCCTTCCTAGCGGCTAAAGCGTGGAATAAACCCCAAGTTCGAGAATCATTTTAAGAAGCTCCTGAAGGCCTGGCTGTTCACGGCAGTGTAAATGTGTGCTCCTATAGTGCCGTGAGTTATCTGGCTAGCGCCACGACGCCCTTGGGGGCAGCTGCTTGCCCTTTAAAAATACGTTTATTCATTAATTCGGAGAACATATTCTAATAAAAGATACACTGCGGTGAACTCTATATTAGTTTCAAATGTCACTGTGTCATTCTAGCAAATTAATCTGGTGGATTCATAAACCTTGTTTCTCACTACTTAAGGTTATTTTAAGTCCCAAGAGGTCAATTAGACCTGAAAGCTAACAGTGAAAGAGATGTAAAGACAATCTCCGAGTTTTTTGGCACTAGTACTGTTTAAGAGTTGTGTTCAAGTTGTACTCCTCTTGTGTTTACACGGGCAGGCAAAACTAAGACACTGATTACTACTACGAGGCTTATTATATATTTCGAGCAGTATTTGTCCAAGCGCTATTTGTAATTTTTGTATTTTCCCATGTACAAATTGTGCTTACCCTGCTATTTCACCATCATGTACGGGAGGTAAAAGCTGGCAAGAATCTTGTTGTCATGTAGTGTGAAATTGGGATTTGCACAACCTAGAACAGTGGTTCCCAACCTGTGGTCCGGGGACTCCTAGGGGTCCGCAAAGCCTTCTCAGGGGGTCCGCGACTGCTTACAAAATTAAATAATAATAACATATTAGGTCCCCAGCTTTCAGTAATGAGTCAGTGGGGGGTCCCTGGATTACAATTATGATTCATTGGGGTCCCCGGGTTCCAGTAATGATAAAGTGGGCAGCACCATAAAGCTAGCAATACTGATACCTTGCAGTGCAATTAAAATGTCGTTAAGAGTCAAGGAAAAAGTTCATTACCCATGGCAATAATGCCCATTGTATCCTCCGGGCGGATGCATTCATCTGTTGAGTCCCATTAATTTTGGTAATACTAACACCTATTATTTACAACGCTTAGAAACAGCATACGTGCGGTTAAAGTGCTATATGCTTTTAATGATGTATAACACTTCTTCACCGAAATTGCATTTAAGAGACTTTGCCTCTTTTTTTTTTAATATTTCGAATATTGTAATTAATTGCGTTAGAATTTTTGTAATACGAAACCATTTTTGCAATTTTGCTATGACAAATGGGTGTTTCTTTGTATAATTTATGATAGCACGATGTATTTTCTAAAAATACACTTTTACACTTTAAAAAAAGCTACATGTAAAAAAGTTATCATTATTATTTTTTGTCCCTTATGTAATAGTGGATGGATACAGCCCTCAGGCAGAGTCACTGCATCTGTGCAAATAATTCCAAGCGAGTCCGGCCTACTCCTGCAGTGCTTTTCTGACCTCGAAAAGACGTGCTATGACATTTCAGTAACATCTGCCGCTCGATGCCAGTCAAAGAGGAGACGCGACAAACACCTTGGCATTTGCACCCTGGTATGTCATTTCTGAGGAGTTGCTCTACTCCAGCTTTCCGCCAGCTGAAATTGAGTGACAGCGAAATGAATGCGCCTGCAAGCTTCATAAATAAAATTGCCCACTTTCCTACTGTCCCCTTTGGCCCTCAGCAAACTGGCACATGTCAGTCCCGCCCTGTCAGAGAAACATACACTTATAGCCATACAAATATATCCGCTCGCTCAGTTTACAGAGTACAGTGTGTCCTTGCTCACAAAGCAGCATATGGTATGAAAAGAAATGCATTGCCAATTTGACAAGGGGTTCTCGGTTAATCAGTTTTCAGTTTATGCGTGCAATTGGTGATGCTTTGTGCTGTCGTGGTTTCACTGTTGCTCCAAAAGTGACCCTTCCGTTCTAAGTTTTCTGCAGTCTGGCTAATAATGATCTCCTTACAATTAACAGGAGAACATGTAAATAAAAAAAAATGAAATAGCTTGATAGAACAATACAAAGACTACAGCTATTAGAAAGATCAAAAGTGGGTAGCCTTCGGGGATGTCAATAATACGGGTCCCGAGATCACTATAAAGCTTGAAGGTGACCTATTACTATATTTTTTTAACCACTTTTTATTATATGCACAGTAATAAATCCGTGCTAGCCATTGTGATAAAAGCTTAGTTAACATGGACAAGGCAAATTTTGGTAGCAGAATTAACGTCCTAAGGGGCATATTTATACTCTGTTTGCGCCGGAATTGCGTTGTTTTTTTTTACGCAATTCCAACGCAAAACTAACTCCATATTTATACTTTGGCGTTAGACGCGTCTAGCGCCAAAGTCCATGGAGTTTGCGTCATTTTTTAGCGTGGACACCTACTTTGCGTTAATGATATGCAAGGTAGGCGTTCCCGCCTAAAAAATTGACTCCGAGGCATGTGCGCCGTATTTACACTCCAGGGCAAAATTCATGCCCGGGAGTGGGCGGGTCAAAAAAAATGACGTACGGCCGCTTTTGCGCCGTTTTTTAGCGCCTGGAAAAGGCAGGCGTTAAGGGACCTGTGGGCTCTGAAGGAGCCCAGAGGTGCCCTCCCATGCCCCCAGGGACACCCCCTGTCACCCTTGCCCACCCCAGGAGGACACCCAAGGCTGGAGGGACCCATCCCAGGGACATTTAGGTAAGTTCCGGTAAGTATATATATATTTTTTTTTGTGGCATAGGGGGGCCTGATTTGTGCCCCCCTACATGCCACTATGCCCAATGACCATGCCCAGGGGACAGAAGTCCCCTGGGCATGGCCATTGGGCAAGGGGGCATGACTCCTGTCTTTGCTAAGACAGGAGTCATTTCTATGGGGGTTGGGAGTCGAAAAAAATGGCGCAAATCGGGTTGAGGCGAAAAATTTGCCTCAGCCTGACTTGCCCCATTTTTTGGCGCCCAAGCTCCATATCCCCCTACGCCGGCGCTGCCTGGTGTATGTCGTTTTTTTCCACGCACACCAGGCAGCGCCGCCGGCTAACGCCGGCTAACGTCATTGATTAAATACGGCGCCCGCATGGCGCTTCAGAATGGCGTTAGCCGGCGCTAATTTTTTTGACGCAAAACTGCGTTAGCGCAGTTTTGCGTCGAAAAGTATAAATATGGCCCTAAGTATATTCACAATAGTAAGTAGGAGTCATCAGTTCTCACAAATAATTAAACAGTAGAACATCAACAAAAGAGTCGATAACAATTGTCCTGCAACAATTAATTAAGTGCACTTAGATATAAAAATGGAACAGCATATAAGCGGTAATCACAGGTATGGGGAAATCAAGGGAATTCCGGGGAGCATCTGGGTATCTGACCAGGGGCGTTCTTCAACAGAAAGGCCAGTCGGGAGGGGGGTGGTGGGTCAATCAAGAAGCTCATTCTTGAACACTTGCATTATCCTATAAAAACTACCCAGTTCCTCTAGAAGATGCTCCGTCAGCCAGTGGGCTCGCCATTGTAGCTGGTCTGCAAGGTAGTGGTGCTCGAATTTCGGGACCCCAAGACCCCCTCTTTCGACCAGAAATTGCTTGGGCCGTGAGCTCCAGCGTCCGAAGTTTAGTCTTGGTAAACGTAAGCTTGGCATGCAATTCTGCACGAACTTCCACTGTGGTGCGGATACAGTGCCCTCGTATAATGGCTTTTAAGGCCTCCAAATCCACCACATAGGAGGTGGCTGGTCCTCAGTTTTCAGACAAGTAGTGTGTCACGGCTTCTAATATGGTCTCCCTGAACAATAGATCCTCCAGAAAAGAGGGTTTGCGGGCGCCAGGTGGGGACTGTTCCCCAGTTAAAGTGCAGCAGGAGGGGATTATGATCTGAAAAAGTCTTCTCTAAATATACGGTCGATGTGACTTGTAGTTGGCAGGAGTGGTGGCAGAATATATAGTCGAAGCTAACATATAGGTCGTGTGGAGAGGAATAATAAGAGTATTCCTACGTAGAGGGAATTGCCGTAGTTCAGTCGTCTGGTGAAGAGGGCCTGTGTCACGGTTTGTCTTATGTTTAGGGGTTGCCGCTTGAAGATCTTACATAGCATGTGTAAAGTGAGGAGACAGGTGGAGGAGACGGTGTTGATCTGTGATTTCACAGTGAGCTTGTTGTCAATGATGATCCTGAGGTTGCTGGCATGGTCAGAGGGAGTGGGTGCCGGTCCTAGGTCTGATGGTCAACAGGATTTGCTCCATGTGTTGCTGCAATTGCTAACGATCAGTACTTCCATCTTGGCTGTGTTCAGTTGCAGGCAGTTGTTCTTTATCCAGTCAGTGACGCTTGTCATGCATCTGTGGAAGTTGGTTCTGGTTGTGCAGGGTCATTGGTGAGTGAGAAGATGAGTTGAGTGTTGCCTGCATAGGAAATTATGTTGAAACCATGGGATCTGACGATGTTGGCCAGTGGGGTCATGTATCAGTTGAAGAGCATGGGGGTGAGGGATAAGCCCTGGGGGTCACCGCAGGTGATCTCCTTGGGTTAGGAGGTGAAAGGTGGATCCTCTGGGTTTTTCCGGTGTGGAAGGAGGTGATCCATCTGAGTGTGTCCCCTTGTTTAAGAACTGCCTCTGAGATTCAATGCCATTGGCGAGTGCTATGTATAAATGGAGTAACTTGGTTATCCAAATAAAGAGCAGTAACAGTAAATTAAATGTATTATGTGAAGTAACCTCTGATTGCAACAGGATCCAGAGAACAGACCCCTAAAGCATTGAGACTGATATCTTAAAGAGAAAAAAACATTGCAGCAAGAGGGTTAGTTTAGTTTAGTTTATCTGTCTTAAGTAGTGCGTAGCTACCAGAAGGCCTCCCAGCGCTAGGTAGACAATGCAGGCTACCAGTCACCCCCCTGAACTAAGTCCTAAACAGCCAAGTTTTCAAGACCTTACGAAAAGGCAATTCGTGGCCAGATGGACGCAGCTCCGGTGGAAGAATATTCTAAAGTTTAGGAGCCCTTTAGGCCACGGAACGGCCTCCCCATCGAGACCTATGAATTTTAGAGGCATTTAACAAAGAGGCTGTAGAGGATCCGAGGGATGTAGTAGGAGGTCAAAGATCTTAATAGAGCTGGATCCCTGTTGTGAAGTGCTCTGTGTGTGATGTAGAGGGCCTTGAACTGAACTTGTTGCTCTACCGGAAGCCAGTGGAGGACTATTAGAGCTTTTTTGGCAGACTGATGTCTAGGGATATTTATTAAGAAAGTGAGCTGCAGCATTGTGAAACACCTGCAGCCTATTCACCACAAACGGAGGTGAGAAATAAATGACATTGTCATAATCAAACCGTGAGATTACAATGGCCTGGGCAATCAATTTTTTGGCTAGGAAAGTAAGAAGATTCAACATTTTACTCACAGCTCAGTGCTCTGAAACTGGAGTCTAACCATATCCCAAGACTTTTTATTGGACTTTTCGGTGGTGGAAGGCTCCTCAGACAATCCAGTACAGGGGTCAAAGTCTTGTTATGAAAATTGCTACCCAGTAACATGACCTCTGTTTTGTCCTCATTAAGTTTTAATCTACAGTTGGCTATCCATGTGGCCACTTACTGGAGACAAGAAGTTAGTTCAGGATGACCTATGCTTGGATCTGAGGAGATTGACATGACCAGCTGGGTGTCATCAGCATAGGAAACCAATGACAACCCATAAGAGCACACAATCTCTGCCAGTGGGTACATATAAATATTGAAAAGCGTGTGGCTTATAGAAGACCCCTATGGTACCCTGCAATTCAAATGTAAACTCTCTGAGGAGCTTGCACAATCTAGCAACTGAAAGGTACGGTTCTCTAGAAAGGAGGTGAGCCATTTTAGTGCCAAGGCATCGATACCTGCATTTGATGTTCTTTGAATAAGAATAGTATGATCTACAGTGCTGAATGCTGCACTAGGTTATAGGAGAATAATGGTAGCTGAAACTCTTAGATCAAAACGCCGTCTGAGCTCTTCCACTACTGCCAGCAAGGCTGTTTCAGTACTGTGCTTAGTTCTAAACCCCATTTCAGTGAGGTGAATAATCTCATGGGCTTCAAGGAAACAAGAGAGATATTTATTGACATGCTTCTCTAGGAGCTTGGAGGCTCCTGGTAACAGAGAGATCGGCCTGTAATTATTCAGACAAATGAGGTCAACGCTGTTTTTTTTTTTAACAATGGTTTGACTACAGCATGTTTCCACTGGGGAGGGACCTGTCCGCTTTTAAGTGATAGATTCAATAAGTCAGTTAAAACAGGGGCAATACTGTCCAACTCTTGACAAAGGACATAAGGATGTGCAGGATCTAATGGAGATCCAGATTTTACCACCTGCAGGAGATCTGTCAGGGTTTTGACAGTGAGCACAGGAAAGGCAAGAAGTTTTGCACCTGGTTGTTGTAAAAGGGACTGTCTGATGTGACTTACTTTCTGATTCAGCCCATCAGGAAAGGTGGAGTATATATCCATAATCTTCTTTTAAAAGAAACGTGTCAGATTGTTACTATGCTTAACTGAAGCTTCTAAAAGAGTATTGGATGGTACAGGCTCAATAATTTGTTTTAAGAATCTGGAAGATCCCTATAGGGGATTTAGAGAAGCTTTCAATTTTTGTCAAATAATAGGAAGCTTGGGTAGCTCTTATTCCCCAGGATAATTTCTGATGGCTCTCCTATGATCAATTTTCATGGTCTTACCATAGAACCTCCTCCACCCTCTCTCCAGGCATTTACATTGTTTTTATAAAGCTCAATAGGTGTGAGTTGAACCACGGGGATTTCCTATTGCGATGTACATTGATATGTGCTTTCGCCTGCAGAACTATATCTAGTGAGTTGGAAATCCACTCATTGAACTTACAGGAGGATGAAACAAATTGATCCGAAAGACCAGGTCTGGAATTATCCAATGCGATGGACCAGTCCAACTTAGGCCAGCAATGGCACACCTGCCTTATTGGGAAAAAGGAGGTAGAAGTAAAATGAATGTGTGAGGTCCAGCGAGGCAAGATCAGATAAAACATTCCTAACTGAGGCATTATTGGTGTCATCAGCATGAATGTTAAAGTCTCCAGGCAGAACGAAATTGGGTCTATTAAGGGTCAGGCCTGCTACTAAGTCAGGAAGAGCCTTAATAAAACCATCATGGGGCCCGGCAGTCTATTATTAAATATTCCAGAAAATGTAAAGGTAGAATTTAGTGTTAAAGAAAAGGACAAACTTTCACAAGCTGGAATATTGAAGGGCACAGAGGAGCATTTAATTGACTCCTTGTAGATAATGGCTATACCACCACCTCTTTTGTCCGCCCGGTCTAACCTACTTATGAGGTATCTGGGTGGCAAAGCTTGAGCTACATCCAGAGAGGATTCCTCATGCAGCCAAGTTTCAGTTACAAATAAGGGATCAGGTAACAAGTTACTTATAAGGCAGTGAATGTCTAATTTATGAGCTGCTAAGGACCAGCAATTAAGTAGGTACACCCGTCTAGTTGGTGCCTACAATTTCCCTGAGGCTGGTTCAATCCAAGCTGGAGAGGTCGCAGCTTTTGCAAATTAGTGTTGATGGACTAGGATCAATAGGATGGCAACAGGAGTAGGTTAAGGTGGTTTAAAAGGACTGTAGTTTGCTGGAAGTGTAATTTATCTTACCTTTTGTGAGACCGAGATAATCCCTGGCCCCAGCTGGACGCAGACAGGTGCAGACGGGCTTGCCTTTGGTGCACCTTTGCAGCACCAACGGCGAACCCGCTGCATGTCCGCTGCATAGTCTCCCTTATATGGGAGTGGGGGAAGCTGAATGAAAGATGCTGCTAGAGCGCTAACCAAAATGGCAGCTCCAGAGGTCACTTGGAGCAGGGGAAATAAGGGTGCCTGCTCTTACCAATTCAATTTAAAACAATGCTTCCATCAGGCTAAAGCTCTCCCTCAATGGCCCCGGACCTGCCCCCAAACAATCGAAAAGAGCAGGGGTTACTATAAAGTATAAATGGAAGTGGACAAAGAAGTCAGCCTTATGAAACAGAATAGTGGAAAAATGTACATTAAAAAGACCCTTTCCATAAGACAGAGAAAACATGGAAGAGCAAGTAAGAGATAAATCACTGTAGGGGTCTCCTTGTAATGCTCAACACAGAGGTGAAGTAAATGTGTATTATCTATGGCATTAGCTGCTAAAGAGACATCTGAAAGAACTGTTCCAGAAGAAATTATATATTTGTGGCCTTAACAAAAAGAGTTAGAAATAGAGGTGGAGTGATTATAATTGAATTATCGAGTTTAAATCCAAGCTTGTAGTAAGGTATGTGTATGGAAGAGGGCCCAGCATGCTGCAAATATTGTAAACGTTTGGAAAGATTATGAAGGAGAGGAGTATACTTTCAACTGGATGATTGGGAAGGATCCAGAAAGGTCTTAGCTAAGAGAGGAATGCGAAGTAAACATGCAAATACTGGGAAGCACACAATTAGCACTGAAGAGCTAGATGAAAGGAAGATAGGAAATTTAGAGCAGATACATGTCGTTAGATTTGCTTAGAATATTAAATGAGAAATTTCAGACACAGAATGCATTCGAATGGTAGAAAGGGAAGCATTATAGATTGATGGCACCTTACTGGTAGTAATTTTCTAAATGAAAGAGAATGTAAAAACAGGGTTCTTAAACAATGCCCAAATAGCCATCTCACTGACTATATCACCTATTTATTGTTTCTTTTCATTACTTCATACAGTGTGTTTACACCTTGGAAACTGACTCTCTGCTTCCTACCTAGAGGAAATAAATACTTAAATTCCCCCCACTCAAGTGTATCAATAATTTCCCACCTATACCCTGTTTCCACTTATTTTGTCTGTGTCAGAGTCTACTTGCCTGAACTATAAGACTTCTGCAGCGGTGACATAAGTCTGACAAACTTCCCAAAGTGTAATTCCCAGCATACAGTTATATTGTGTATGCTGACAATTGTTCTGTAGGGGATGGATGTTACAGAGAGAAAGAGAGAGGGAGGGAGAGAGAGAGTGAGAGAGAAGGAGAGAGAGATGTGACCAAGTAAAGAATGTAGACATGACACAGCGCTGTTTGGGCGCTCAAAGTCCCAGGCTTGGATTGTGGGAGGATAAGAAGGAGGACCCATGACCAAGCCAGCACTATATAGCAACATCAATGGTCCGGCTGCACAGGAGGCAACAACGCTGTTTAGGGGCTCAAAGGCCCAGGGCCTTTTGCTCTGTCTGCAGAAGGGGAAGGAAGTGGGTCCAAGACCTCCCATCAATATATAGCGCCATCAACTGGGCCCCTCTGTGGCCATTAACGACAGGAAGAGGCAGGGCAGAGCCACCCCTCTTAGTTTTGCTCTTTGCCCATCCCTCATTGCCCTCCCCGTTTAGGATTACCACTTGGTCACAATGCAACAGAAAATTGGCACGATTTGCAATCTTATTTTTCCTTAGGGCACTTTTATTAATCAAGGCTGGATTGATTAGTCAGCCCGCACTTTGCAGTTTCTTTGAACCACTGAATACCCTTGTTATTTATTTCCTCTTCCAGGGTTAGATTAATATGGTAGTTGTAGATCTTACTGGGGTCCTCTAACCCCACTACACACCATGCCGGGAGGAGCAGGAGCCTTTCACAATGAGGGGAGGAGAAAGTGGGGTTCATCTAGGGCTACAAAATACACCAGGCTAGCGGTGTGGATTTGTTGGAAATGGCCCTTTTTGCAGGCTTAGCCCCAAACTTTTTGCCTTCTTCCTCCTATTTTTTTAGGTCTGTTTTTGCTGGTTTATTGTCTCTGTGCACTTTACCACTGCTAATCAGTGCTAAAGTGCAAGTGCTCCCCATAGAAATTGTACTGTTGATTGGTTTATCCATGATTGGCATATTTGATTTACTCGTAAAGTGCACTAGAGGTGCCCAGGGCCTGTAAATCAAATGCTACTAGTGGGCCTTAATGCTACTAGTGGGCCTGCAGCACTGGTTGTGCCACCTACATTAGCAGCCCTGTAAACATGACTCAGACCTGCCATTGCAGTGTCTGTGCGTGCAGTTTTAAACTGCCAATTCGACTTGGCAAGTGTACCCACTTGCCAGGCCTCAACCTTCCCTTTTACTACATGTAAGACACCCCTAAGTTAGGCCCTAGGTAGCCCTATGGGCAGGGTGCAGTGTATGTTTAAGGTAGGACATATACTAGTGTGTTTTATATGTCCTAACAGTGAAATACTGCCAAATTCGGTTTTCACTGTGCAAGGCCTATCTCTCTCATAGGTTAACATGGGGGCTGCCTTTAAATATCCTTAAAGCGCAGATTCTCTTTGAGAGCAGATAAAATGTGGAGTTTAGGGTCTCTGAGCTCACAATTTAAAAATACATATTTTAGTGAAGTTGGTTTTTAGATTGTTAGTTTGAAAATGCCACTTTTAGAAAGTAGGCATTTTCTTGCTTAATCCATTCTGTGACTCTGCATGTTTGTGGATTCCCCGTCTGGGTCAGTTTGACAGTTGGGCTGTTCACACCTCTCCTCTAGACAGTGACACAAAGGGGGCTGGGGTGTAGCCTGCATATCTTGATTAGCCATCTGTGCTGGAGGGGAGGGGAGGAGTGGTCACTCACACCTTATAGGACTGTGCCTGCCCTCACACAATGCCGTCTCCGACCCCCTAGTGAGTGTCTGGGGCCTGGCCTGGACAAGGAAGAATCTTGCAAACACTTGAGACCTTGCTTTGAAGTTTGCCAACTTCAAAGACAGAACTGGGTAAAAGAAGAAGACCCAAAACCCCAGACTTTTAGAATCTTTCTGGAATCAAGAGGAACCTCTGCCCAGGAGAAGAGCTGAAGAACTGAAGGAGGAGTACTGTCCCTTTGCTGTGTTGCTTTGCTGGACTGGCCTGAAGTTGCTGCTTCTGCCTGAAAAGAGTGCAAAGGGTGAACTTTGCTGTGTGTCCTGCTTGAGAAAATTCTGCAAGGGCTTGGAGTAGAGCTTGCCTCCGGTTGGAAGTCTCAGGGGCACCAAAGACTTCAGTTTCCTCGACCTGCAGCACTGGGAACTGTGTGTTTTGTGCTGTTCAAGGGGAGAAACCACTGCGACGCCGCCAACGACGCCGCTGGCCTGCACCGTGACCTGCCGACGCCACACTGAGTCACATTGCCCCACTTCACACCGCGACCCTGGTCTCCCCGATGCCATCATCGGACGACTTCACTGAGCAGCTGCTCGCACCGCGACCTGTGGGCCCCGCACTCCGGCATCGCCTGCTCACACCGCAGCCTGGGCATCCCCGACGACGCTGCTCTTGCTGACACTGGCGCAGCTGCCTGCACTGTGGCCTGTGGACACTGCTCGTGAGGTACACAAAGCACCGTCCCATCCCGCACCACAGCCCCAGTCCACCGACGTCAAAACCATCGACTCCTGTGTCGTCACCAGGCATCCTGCCTGCACCGTGGCCTATGGGCCTACAGACGACAGTGCTTCAGCAATGACGATGCACCGTGAACTGTGGACACCGCGCCGCATGTCGCACCGCACCGCACCGCTTCACACCGCAGCCCTGGTCTCACCGACGCTGCTGGACGCCGTCACCGAGCCGCTGCCTGCACCGTGACCTGTGGACACCACATGTCGCATCGTCCCGCTTCGCACCGCAACCTCGACACCATCCACGCCAGCGCACCGGACTTCATCAGCCTGGAGCTTGATCTGCAACTCGTGTGACCTCAAGGGCCCGACGACTCCTGCACTGGAACCGACACCGCAAAGTCAGTGACGCTGCTCTCCGGAGCTCACCGCGAGGATCACAACACCCTGAAAATCCAAGGTACTGTTTGCGGGTCTTCCCGACACCGTAGCTGGTCCGCAACACCGCGGCCAGCCTGAACTGTTGGTTTTGTTGATCACGATGCCGTGATAGCCCCAGGTGGAGCTATCGACTTCAAGGGACTGTAGTTTTGAGTAACTCTTGCAGAATTCATATTTTTCTTACTGTATGTTGGATTTTTATCGTATTTGGTCTTGTTTTCTTTAGATAAATATTGGCTATTTTTCTAAAACTGGTGTGGTGTCCTTTTGTAGTGTTTTCACTTAGTACTGTGTGTTATGTGCAAAAGCTTTACACATTGATTCTGAGATAAGCCTGACTGCTCGTGCCAAGCTACCAAGGGGGTGAGTAGGGGTTATCTGAGCAGGTATCTCCCTTATCCTGACTAGAGTGAGGGTCTCTACTTGGACAGGGTGCAAACCGACTGCCAACTAGAGACCCCATTTCTAACAGGATTGTCCTAGAATACACTTGGGGGCGCAAAGAGATACCCTGTGCCAGGCGGAGTAGGGGCTGTTCATTATGTGGGGAGGAGGAGATTGGCCCTTTTAGTGACAAAAGCACTGACATTAGTCCTGTCTCGCATGTTCTATTCTATTCTATGTGGCATTTATAAAGTGCGTAGCTACCCGTGGGCATTCCAGTACCAGTAGAGTGACACAGACTGACCGGAGTATTCTAGAGGTGACTCCTCTTAAATACCCAGGTCTTTCAGAGTTTCCAGAAGGGTAATTCCTTATCGGCTATCTGCAGAGTGCAGGTGAGGGAGTTCCATAGTTTGGCCACATTATGGCCAAAGGACTGTTCTCCGCTTCTCTCCCTTCTGAGGTAGGAACCACAGCTCAGAGGGCACTGTTGAATCAAAGGGTTCTGCTTGGGGTATAGTGGGAGACCAAGGATCAAGAAATCAAGGGGCCTTTGTCTAACAGAGCCCTATGAGCAATACCAAGGACTTTAAATGTAATCCTCTGAACAACTGGGAACCAGTGGAGGAATTCCACAGCCTGTCAGGCTGACTTATGTCTGGTATTATTAAGCAGAATCCGAGCTGCAGAATTCTGCACCACTTGCAGTTTCCTGATCACAGTTTTGGGTGCTCCCAGGTAAAGTGAATTTCAGTAGTTGAGGTGTGATAGGATTAGTGCCTGGACCACTAGCCTTCTTGAGGGCGGAGGGAGCAGATGTTGAATTTCTCAGAGCATCCTGAGAATGCCATGGCAGATTACCAAATGTTTTGTTTCCTGGGTATCCATGGTCAAGGTTTTGTCCAGCTATACCCCCAGACTCTTTATAGCTGTCTTGGGGCGGGAGGCCTGCCCAGGCAGTTCAGGTAGCCAAGGCTCATATGGGGATTGATATTATTGCCTAGCATCATGAGCTCCATTTTACCCCATGTTATTTGAGACACGAGTGGTTCATCAAGCTGTGTTGTTCTATAGCCTTTCTGGGGACTCCCTTGTTTTTAGATTGGGGGCCATTAACTTATAACAAATGTTAATATATAAATATCCAATTAACAGATTATCTCAAGCAATATTGCCGTTGGCATGCTTCTCAATTGTTTTTTTCGCTCAGTAATAGCACTGAGGTGGTCATTACAACCCTGGCGGTCGGTGATAAAGTGGAGATAATACTGCCAACTGGCTGGCGGTAACTACTGCCAAATTATGACCACGGTGGTGAGAACTCAGATAGAAAGCCACTTTACCACACCGACCAACAGGGCGGAAACAACAGCCACCACGGCGGTAGCAGCCTACAGCCAGGCGGAATGTTCCGTCCACCCTATTAAGACTCTGCAATCTGCCACCTTTTCTGAGGCGGTACCAATGACATCAAAAGCCTGGCGAAAGCATTGCACAGAAGGGAAACGACTCACCTGTGGAGACCCAGGGAAGAACCACGCTGCCATGGAGCCTGAACTGCATATATTCTTAATGCTGTTCTACGTCCTGCTTCACCACGAACACCAATGACAACGAAGACGACCACGGTGAGTACAGCCACCTAGCACACAGGGGAGGAAAAAGAGAGTGACACACACATGCAACACCCCCGCCCCCAACACCATACACACAAGCAGATGCAGTAACATAACAAATACACCCCGTACCTCTCTGGAAAAATGCAAGGACAACACAAATAGATAAAAGCGAGTGTAATAAGATAAATAAAGTAGTAATAAGTGCATCCAATCTAAAAGTATATACATATTTACAAATCAAGGGACACTACCCAGTCCTCAATATTTGTGGACCACAGGGCCACATCACAAAGTCCAAGGCCCCACTTGACTCCTGCAACAACACAGAGAGAACACTGCAGGGGCATCAGTTCGAAAATAGGCAGGGACCTCAGGGGGATGGGGCACCTCAGCCGGGAGATGGATCAACACCACTGGTCCTGGAGGAGGCAACATGCCCAGTGCTTGGTCCTGGGGAGTGCAAGGCCACAGTCTCTGGAGTGGGTGACTTGCCCACTGGCTCTGGGGGGTGCAACATGCCCTGTGCTCTTCATCCTGGGGAGGATGGGGTGAGTGGATGGCTTCTCCAATGGTTCTGGAGGGGGGCATCGTGCACTGTGCTCTTCATCCTGGGGAGGATGGGGTGAGTGGATGGCTTCTCCACTGGTTCTGGTGGGGGCATTGTGCCCTGTGATCTTTATCCTTGGGAGGATGGGGTGAGTGAATGGCTTCTCCACTGGTTCTGGATGGGGCATCGTGCCCTGTGATCTTCATCCTGGGGAGGATGGGGTGAGTGGATGACTTCTCCACTGGTTCTGGAGGGGGCATCGTGCCCTGTGATGCAGGTTTTGGGGAGTGCAAGGTCACAGTCTCTCAGCTGGGTGTCAATCCCACAGGATTTGCAGGGGCAGCCCGCACAACAGTCCATGGACGCAGGACTACACACTGTCCACCAGTGGTGACGACTGCTCAGTGGTGGTGATGGTGATGTTGCTGCTGGTGGTGGGGGGAAGCTCCAGCCCATCCCCTACAGCCTCGGACGGCTGCCCACTGCTGGTGCTGATGGTGCTGCTGCTGGTGCTGGTGGTGGTAGTGGGGGGGAGCTCCTGTTCATCCCCTAGAGCCTCACATGGCTGCACCACCATGATTGGTGGTGGGGGCTCAGACTGAGTCCCAGCACCAGGACCCTTGTCCTTTCTGCCTGCGGGTGCAGGCCCCTTGCCCTTCCTGGCAGCAGCTGGGGATGGCTCCTTGCTCCTCTTGGCAGCAGCTAGGGATGGCTCCTTTACTTTCACGGTAGCAGCTGGGGGTGGCACCTTGACCTTCCTGGCAGCACTTGGGGCAGGCACTCTTTCCGTGCAGCTGCCTGGTGCCCGGGATCACTTCCCACCACGAGTGGGTGTGGACACTACTGGGCCCGTGGAATGGGTGGCTGAGGTGATTGGCTGGGCTTTACACACCCAGGCCAGACGTGGAGGACCTGGGGGGGAGGGTTAGGAAAGAGGTCAGTGGTGGAGAGGAAAAGCTTCTGAGAGACATTGGGGCAGGAAGAGGGAGAAGGTCTGGGAGTGGAGGAAGAGGGAGTGGTTGTAAGAGGTTTCTGTCTGCTATGTTTGGGTGCAGGTGCATGGGCTGGATGCTGTTGTGAGGTGGATAGCTGTTGGGTGTCTGAGTGCTTGTGTTTGTGTTCTTTGGGAGGAGGTGGCACAGACACAGTGGGAGAGGACACGGGACGTGTGCATGGCTGTTAGGGTGGTGACTGCCAGTGAGGTGTGTGTTCTGATAGGTGTGCTGTTGATGGCGGTAGTGGATGAGGATGTAGTGCACGCAACTGGAAGGGAGGTTGAGGAGGAGGAGGAGAGGGACACAGTGGAGGCAGTGGATGTTGCTATGTCTGCATCTGGATGGTGTTTGTGTGAGTGCCTGTGGGATGATGTGTGGTGCCTGTGTTTGCCTGTGCCACTCTCGTATGTTGTCTTGTGTGCATGCTGGTCTGCTTGTGTGCTTGGAATAGGTTGGGGTTGAGGGGAATGGGATTGGGTAGAGGAAGTTGGAGGGGGAGGGTGGAAACAGGGACAATGGCTGCTATCAGAGAGGAGGCCAGAGCCTGGATTGATCTCTGTTGGGCCGCCAAGCCAGTGTGAATGCCCTCCAGAAATGCATTTGTCTGTTGCATTTGGGCTGCCAGCCCCTGGATGGCATTCACAATGATTGATTGCCCAACAGAGATGGATCGCAGGAGGTCAATAGCCTCCTCACTCAGGGCAGCAGGGCTAACTGGGGCAGGGCCTGAGGTGCCTGGGGCAAAGGAGATGCCCACCCTCCTGGGTGAGCAGGCAGGGGCTACTCGCTGAGGGGCTGCTGGAAGGACGGTGCTGGTATGGGGGGTGGAGGCTGTACCTGTAGCTGTGGTGGTCACAGAGGTGTCTGCCACCACCAGGGAGCTTCCATCAGAGGAGGTATCTGTGTCAGAACTGTCCCCTCCAGTCTCCGCCGTGGTGCCCCCCTCGCCCTACGTCCCACTGGTGCCCTCTGCATCGGTGGACTCTGCCTCCTGGGTCCTGTGGGATGCAGCTCCCTCCGTCGCCTCTGCTCCTCCGCCAGATGATTATAATGCACATAAGGACAGGATGACAAAACAAGAAAGGGGGGGAGAGACGAAGGATACACTTGGTCAATGGCTGCACCAACACTACTGTTGATGTACACACCACCCTCACAAACAGGGAACAGCCCTACGCAATATGCATGGCACTACCAGTAACAATGCATGGAGAGGGACACATACTTCCCACTGCAGTATACCTGGGACCCACACACCCCTGCCCAGTAGTGGATGCCTACTAGCTAGGTTGGAGGAATATCACATCAGAACCCTGCCCAACATGGGACCTACACTGCAATGTCAGCCCTGCCTAGGGGCACCCACAGGCACACTTCCCCCACCCGGATACCACCCCACCAGGTGTAAGTAGTAATGATGGGCACTGTACTCACCCCCTTGTTGCTGCTGTGATGCCCCCAAGTGCCCATCCAGCTCGGGATAGGCCACCACCAGTATGCGGGCCATCAGGGGGGTCAGGGTTCGACGGGCACCCCTTCCTCGTTGGGAAGCCATCCCCAGCTAGGCCTCTGCCATCTTCTGTGCCCAGCGTCTCAGGTCCTCACACTGTTTCCGACAGTGGGTGCTCCGCCTGCCGTAGACCCCCAGGGTCCGCACGTCCTTGGCGATGGCACGCCATACACCCTTCTTTTAATGGGTGCTGACCTACAGAGGAAAAATACACAGGAATTAGTTAGACCGTCCTGCCTGTTACACTCATGGCCCACCATAGCCCTCACATTCCCTTACGCACAGACATGGCCCAGCATACATGCTGCACACTGCCCAGGGCCCATCCACCCTGGCCCCCTACACGAGGCCTTCACACACAGCACTCCATCCATTCATGCCCCATGCATCGTGCTCACAGTGTACTCACCTGTTGGTCTGGAGGCCCATACAGCAGTCCGTACTGGGGTAGGACCCCATCCACTAGTCTCTCCAACTCCGCTGAGGTGAAGGCAGGGTCCGTTTCCCCAGTCACACGGGCCATGGTAGGTTCCAGACACAGGTCACTGCAGCACATGCAGTGTAGGTCCTCTCCTGTTGAAGGTCAGGTAGCAAGTGAGTGAACAGATAGAAAATGGCGGTGACGTCTGCCGAGGTGCATACCGTCACCACCGGCGTACATCATCATTGGCCACTGAACTCCATAGGGTCCAATAATAACCAATGAGGAGTTGCACGGCGGTTTCCGACCGCCTCCCGCAACTTCGCACAACGTCAGCGGAATTACCTCACTTCCACCTGCCCCTCCATACAGGACAGGTGGATGCCATTTTGGGGGGGGAGGGTAGACCATGGATCCTAACTGCGTCACAGAGCAAAATTGTACATTCAAGACGAATGCCACAAATACATTAATAAATCAGATCATGCCTTGAACTGTAGTGGCTACAATGTAGAGATTATGACCGTCTCCTCACTCTTTTGCCCCATAGATTGCAACTGCTGCAGATGAATAGGAGATGGAGACATCCCCCCATGTACAGACCTCTTGGCAACAATGGAAGACAGGCACCTTATACTCACCTACAAACTTGACAGGGCCGCAATCACAGAGATGTGTGCCCAATTGGATCCTGACCTGATATCTGCTATCCATCACCCCACTGGGACCCCGCCTCTTGTGCAAGTGCTATCAGTGCTCCATTTCTAGGCAACTGGTTCTTTCCAAGTGACAGTGGGCTTGGCAGCAGGAATGTCACAGCCAATGTTCTCAATAGTGCTGACCAGAGTGTTGTCTGCCCTGATTAAACACATGTGCAGCTACATTGTTTTCCCCCAAGTGGAGGACTTGGCCACAGTGTAGGCTGACTTCTATGCAATGGGACATATCTCCAGCATCATTGGTGCGATTGATGGGACACATATTGCATTTGCCCCCCCGCCAGAATGAACAGGTCTTCCGAAATCGTAAAAGTAAAAGTTTTCACTCTATGAATATGCAGATGGTGTATTTGGCGGACCAGTACATCTCCCATGTCAATGCTTAGTATCCAGGCTCGGTGCATGATGCTTTTATCCTGAGGAATAGCAGCATCCCAAATGTGATGGCCCAACTACAGAGGCACAGGGTGCGGCTAATAGGTGAGCCCTGGTTCCCACCCAGTGGATGTTGATGTATGGGTATGGTGTGGGCCATATGGGATAGTGTGTGGCTAACAGTTGTCCCACGATATTTGCAGGTGACTCTGGTTACCTCAACCTCTCATGGCTATTGACCCCTGTGAGGAATCCCAGGACAAGGGCTGAGGAACGTTATAGTGGGGCACATGGGCGAACAAGAAGGATAATAGAATGTACCTTCGACCTTCTGAAGGCCAGGTTTCTGTGCCTCCATCTCACAGGTAGATCCATGTGCTACTCACCCAAGAACAGTCTGCCCGATAATCGTGGCATACTGTATGTTGCACAACCTCGCCTTGAGATGCCATGTGCCTTTTCTTCAGGAGGCGGAGGCTGGAGATGGCCGTGTAGCAGCAGTGGACCCTGTGGACAGTGAAGATGAGGAGACAGAGGATGAGGACAACTGAACTGCAGTGGTACGTCAATACTTTCAATGACACAAAGGTAAGACAGTGTAACTTCACATTTCATTGACAGTGTTGTGTTTGACATTGTCACTGGCAGGCTGTGAATTTCTACTTCTATGGCCACTCACTGTACGCTTTGGCAACTCTTTTTGCAGATGTTGGTACCCCACTATCACTCCTGGTGTGTTCACTGCAGCCAACCACAGGTCTTTCCTATGTGTACATTACTGTACAGTTGAATTGCAATGTTTAAACCTTGTTAAATGAATACATACTTAAATCATTTGAAATACGCCATACTTGTTTTTTTTCAAAGTGTGTTTATTGCAGTGCTCTGAAGAAAAGTGGAAAGTGCAATGGGTCGGAGTGATGATGTAGGAAAGTCCAGGGTAGAGTCCAGTCTATTTGTAGCACAGGTGCATTGTCCAAGGGGGCATAGGAAGGGGAGCAATGGCAGTTCAAGGTGGACAGGGTAACTGAATGGGACACAAGGGTGACAATCAGCAGAATCTTATTTCCTGGCAGGGGTCTTGGCAATAGTCTCTGGCTTCTGCCTGGATCACAGGGAACGTTTGCGGGATGGTTCTCCTTCGGCAGGCGGAGGGGTGCTGGTGGCCTGTTGGTCCTGTGGCTGGGCCTCCTGGCCACTAGCGGCAGCAGAGGTGGAGGGCTGTTCAGTAGTCTGGCTAGTGGCAGGGGCCCGCTGGTGTGACACTGCCTTCCTCATAATGTTGGCCCTGTCTGCCAGCACCCTTGCAATGGAGACCAGGGTGGTGTTAATGGACTTCAAGTCCTCCCTGATCCCCTGGTACTGTCCCTCCTGCAGCCGCATGTTCTCCTGCAACTTGTCCATGATCTGCCCCAGCGTATCCTGGGAATGTTGGTATGCTCCCAGGATCGGGATGAGTGCCTCCTGGAGAGTCGGTTCCCTGAGCCTGTCCTCTCCCTGGCACACAGCAGTCCTCCCAGCTTCCCTGTTGTCCTGTGCCTCTGTCCCCTGAACCGTGTGCCCACTGCCACTGACCCCAGGTCCCTGATTGCCTTGGGTATGGGGGGTGCCCTGTGGTCCCTGTAGTGGTGGACACACTGCTGATTGACGTGTCCTGGGGACAGAGGTATGGGCATGCTGGGTGGGTGCAGTGGTGGTGTTTCCTGAGGGGGGAGGCTCTGTGGTGGTGTGGGACTGTGCCTGGGTAACCAACTGTACAGATGTCCCTGATGGGCCATGTTGGTCATCCAGATCCAGATGAGCAGAATTGCTGTCATCACTGTAGGCCTCTTCTGTGGGGGGACTGGATGTTGCTGGCACCTCTTCTCTGGTGACATTGGCTGGGATACCTGTTGGGATGTATATGCAGTGTTATTATTTCTGTGTGTGATATATTGTGCATGGGTGGGTTGCCCTCTACGGTTGTTATTGCCCTGGCAGCTTTTCCTTGTGTGAGTTGTTATGTGGTGGGCTAGGTGATTCTCTAGTGTGCATGCTTTAGTGATAGGTGTCCATGCAGGGCTATGAGCGGTGTCCATGCATTGGTATGGCATGCAGGGCTTGGCAGTAGGAGGAGTGGGTTGTGATGGTGGGGTGTGTGGGAGGTGGTGGAGTGATGGGAGTGAGGGTGAGGTGGGGGTATGTGATGGCATACAGGTAGGGGGGTGAAAGTAGTAAAGAGTTGACTTACCAGAGCCCAGTACTCCTCCTACTCCGGCCAGGCCCTCAGGATGCATGATTGCCAAGACTTGCTCCTCCCATGTTGTTAGTTGTGGGGGGAGGAGGTGGGGGTCCTCCGCCAGTCCTCTGTACTGCGAGCTGGTGTTTTGCTGCAATGGAACGCACCTTCCCCCGTAGTTCGTTCCACCTCCTCCTGATGTCATCCCTTGTTCTTGGTTGCTGTACCATGGCGTTGAACCTGTCCACGATCCTCCGCCATAGCTCCATCTTCCTAGCAATAGATATCTGCTGCACCTGTGCTCCAAATAGCTGTGGCTCTACCCAGATGATTTCCTCCACCATGACCCTTAGCTCCTTCTCAGAGAATCTGGGGTTTCGTTGTTGTGCAATGGGTGTTGTGTGAGTGGTGTGGGTGAGGGTGTGTAGGGTGATATATTGGGGTGTGTGATGTAAGGTGTGTGGGTGGTGTATAGGTGAGGGTGGTATGTGGCTCTGGTTGTGTGAGTGCTATTGCTGTCTCTTTCTGGTGGTAATTGTTTGTAGTCGTAAAGGGATGTTGGTAATGTGGGTACGTGTTTTATAGTGGTGTGGGTGTGGTGTGTGTATGTGTGTCAGGTGTGTGTTGTTTGAATTGTCCAATGTGGTGTTGTTTTGTTTGAGTGTGTGTATTTTGAGCACAGCGGTATGTACCACCAATGGTTAACCGCCATTGAATGTCCGCCGTGGTGGTTCGTGGATCATAATGTTTTGGGCGTTGTTCTGTTGGTGTAACGGTGTGGGTTTGGATACCGCCAGTTTATCACTGACCTTTGGTGTGGCGGACTTGTGTGTGTGGCTGTGTAGTGACGGATTGGTGTGTGTGTGTCATAATATGGTGAATGGATATCCGCTGCGGCGGCGGTATGTTGGCGGCAGTCAGCGTGGCGGTAGGTGGGATTTACTGCCAATGTCATAATGAGGGCCTGAGTTTGTTCTCTTTGAGGTGACTGTAGAACTTAAAGTCACTCTTTATCAGAGGTGGACATGGACCTTGATCCTTTTGAACCTGAATGCAGCCTTTGACACTGTGTCCCACCAGATGCTACTCAGGAGATTAGGAGAGTGAGGGACTTAAAGCCTCCTTCTTGGGTGATCACTCTTTCCAGGAATCTTCTAGACCAGTGGATCTTAAGCTTTTGACACCTGCGGAGTCCCACTTATTCATTAATTGAAGCCTGGTACCCCAACTGAATTACTATTGGATTCCAGGGACCCCACTGAGTCATTACTGGACATCGGGAACCTTCGCCTAAGCATTTTTGATGAACGTAAAATAAACAAAAAAGAAAGAAAAAAGCATTTGCTTAAAGAAATACAGAGATTATGAAATATTAATTTACAAATATTAAAAAAACTATATTTTAATTTTAATAGGAAGCTTGCAGCTTTTCTAGATTTAATTGAGGCCCCTCATCATTCATTTCATACTATAGTTTGATTGATGCACTTGCATTGCTCGCATAAATCAATCTGAAAATTCGAACTTGTCTCCAATTTCAAATTCCTTCAAATTTACAGAATGTTTTAAATTTCTCAATTTTACGGGTTGCTTCTTTATATACACTTTATTACTCTGTTATGTTTCCCTTGCACTGTGTGTTGTTTCTTTTTGGATCTGCCTCACCCCTCTCCATTCTGGTGCAGGCTGTGTTTAAGTGTTCTCACTCTGCTCCTTTTCATGCTTGGATCTTTGACTACCTTTGTTATGTGTTGCCTATTATTATGTCCCTTTTTCTTGGGACTTTGTGTTCCCTCTTGCCCTACCCTACTTTTGTATGTGACCAGTATATATATTGTACCATGTGCTCTCGACTGGGGGTAGGAAGAGAGCTGAATCTGGTCATGGCTGGGGTCCCTTGATTCTGGTTCTTTGGTGTTTCTCTCCCTGCATCATTTGTCATCAGGGGTGCTGCACTTGACTTGCCTTACCTGAGATCAAGTTTTAGAAGGCAAACCTTGGTGTTTGTCACCAACACCTGGTCCTATCTCTTGTGGCTTTCCTGTATCAGCTATTTTCTGTCTACATCAGGCTTCTCCGAGTAGCTCTCCACCTACATGTAAGTAGCTCTCCTGTGTGCAGCCTATTCTACCAAATTACAGGTTTTTGTTCGGTTTAGTTAATATGTGTTGACTAAAATTCAATAATGTGAATTTGAGACAAAAAAGTGTACTTTCAGACCTCATAATTTCAAAAATATATTTAAAGCTGATATTTAGAGTGATAAATCTTCTGCCATTAGGGAGACATACTACTAATATTGTGAACTTGGTACCAGAGGAATTGCTGCTGTAGCTATGTATTTCCCATGGAGAGGTATTCTAAATTGATAAAGCCTTTTTATACTATAGCTGGCAACCCTACCAGATGCACTAAAGAGATCACTGCTAGTAATCTTGCCTACGGTGACGAGTAAGAAAATCTTGTCTGATATGGTCGCTATTACATTAATAATATTAGCAGCTCTGGATAATTCATTGAACATAAGTAGCTTTTATTACTGAAAAGGTTGGAGACCCCTGATCTATGTCGTATCCTTCTCACTCTCTCCCAACCCCCATTTAATCCCCTGTTCTCTCTATCATTTTTCTCCCTTTCTTTCGCATCTGTATCTTGTCTTCGTTTCACTCTCATCTTCCTCCCCTTGTTCTCTCAGACACCCATTTCACTGCCCCTGTCTTTCTCTGCTCTATTACCTTTTTCTTGTTCTTATCTCTTCCCCCCTCTATTATCCTTACCTCCTTGCCTCTTCTCCTACTTTTTGCATTGAGCGCTTCTCTTCTTAACTCCTTTTCCTACATGCTCTCCATTTCTCATTTGTCCTCTTCTCCCAGTTTCTTTTTTCCTTCTTCCTGCCTTCTCTCATTGACATAGTTTGTCTTCTTTTTCCTTCCCTTTCTCTCTCTCTGATCTTCCTTTCTCTTCATAAACTCAGCCTCCCATCTGTCTTTTTCTTTCTACCTCCTATCTCTTTCTTTCCACTTTATTATTGTTTTCTTTTCTCATTTCCTTTCCCAATCACTCTCTTTCCATTTGCTTTTCTTACTGTTTTCTTTTTCATGTTCTCTCTTCTGGACTCACCCTTTGCTCTCCTACACCACTCACCCCTTTACGCCCCACAGCCCACTTCAGTTTCATCACAGACTTAAGCCCCAGATAGCGCCTTTTAAAAAAACTTGATCAGGCCTTCTAAGTAAACTTCAGCTGGGGGGGAGGTAGGGAGGGGGAATGTCTAAGACGGGGCGGTACCCTGAATGCGAGCTCTGACCCTTTGCCACATTTATCCACCGAAATCCACTCCGGTACATATACCCTCGGTCAGTGGTCTCCAAACTTTATTATGCCGCGCCCCGTTGAAAAATAAAAATCATTGGGCCCCCTTAGAATTTTTCCCAATTATGTTATAAAGATGGCAATGTTTAAATATGTCTAGACGTATTTAAATATTGCAGTTAAGTAATGTTACCTTTTTATTAGTGCAGTAACATGTTTCTGCTTAAAACAAAACACTGTTATCTGTGTAATGCTTCTTTTGGCTATAGCCTGGCGCCCCCCCAGGGATCCATTGAGGCCCCCCTAGGGGGGCCCGCCCCCCAGTTTGAAGACCCCTGCCCTAGGTGGAACGCCAACAGCCTTGCATACAGTGAGTGCATGGGTACCTGCTGACAGTAATCTGGAGATGAGTGGGGCTCACACGGATAGAGAGCGCCCAGGCGATTGCACTGTTGAGGCCGTAACAGTGCAGAGATTGGGAGCACAAAGGACCTATGAGAATGGAGGTCTGGCTCTGCCCACACGCACTCCGGTGAGCAATATGCCACTACATGTGCCCGGTGTTTGCCTCAATGCCCCCCACCTGACACTGCGGTGCATTGAGTGCTCTGCGGGCTAAGACTACAGGGATCTAGCTTAGCCTACGATGCACCCAGCGCAGCCACATAGGCCCTGACAAACAGATGGCCACTGCGTGTACCTGACGTTTACCCCACCTCCCCGCCTGTGCCTGCTACACATCGGCAACCTCGACCCCTGAACTTTGACAGTGGCTGCGCAAGTACTAAGGTGAATTTTCTGGCTCAGGGGGATGAGGGTATACATGACTCGAGTGGCCCTGCTCCAACTGTGAGTACAGTAATCAAGGCATCCCCCCAGGCCTGCTCGTAATTACTGGCAGCGTGCACTTGACAATAACCTTCTACACACAGGGGACTACCACTCTACTTTAGGAGGAACCGGACCACCGCGGCTGAGGATCTGACAACTGTCCCGCTGTACTATATGATCCCAGGGCTAGAGGGGCCCAACCATCTAACATTACAGCATATTAGCTATTGATGCCCTTTGCTTTGAGTACGGTGTATTGGTGCATTCTAAATGAGCCCTCCCCCTATTACGACCATACCATCTCTGCGTCATATTTCAGCATATGACAGTGCATAGGTTGGACTCGACCACTCGAGATGGACTGCCTGATCATCTTTTGTGACCTTTGGTTCTTTTTAGCCCCCAATGACTATGGCATGAGGCTGACTGAAAGCCTCCTTCACAGTGCATTTTTCAGGGCAGGGCAGTGTTTGCCAGAACACAGGCCTACGTGTAGGCTGGTGAGGGGGTCCTTTTTGAAGGAAGATGACACAACAAATCGCCTCTGCCTCTGCCCAAAGTAGGAACTCTAGGGTGCTCCACATTATCGCTGGTGCCCCCACTCCTTTGTAAGTGGAATATTCATCTCAGCAGCATTGAAACACTTCATTGGCTCCCCCGCTGCGCTCTTCCTTGACCCTGTACGGAGCAAACACAAGCTTCGTGGAAGTGTACCAGAATGTCCAAAATGAGGGCAGGAAAAGGAGGAGATGGACCCAAAGTATGGATCACCTTAGACCTGAATTCTTTGACGCACAAGTCGACTGTAGAGCTCCACTTGCAGGCCCAAATGGAGCAGTTTATTGAACTGTTGGTAGCTGTCAACAATCTTAAATCCTCTCTGGAACCTAAACTGGATGTCCTAATGATAGATATGTGGTTCCTTTGTGAAGACTACAAGAAACTAAAGGACAGAGTAAAAGGCACAGGAACAGAACTAGTGATGGTTCTGGCATCAGTGACGAAGCACCAACAAAAAACGAAACTCTACAAAGGCAAGTGGCACAACTCCGGGCCAGCGTAGAGGACGCCGGAGGGCACTCACGCTCAAACAATATTAGAGTAGTGGGCCTCCCTGGGGCACATAGGGATGAGTATGAATCAATTCTTGGAGACATCGCTGACGGAGAAAGCACTGGCCAGGAGGATTTCCAAGTTATTTTCCATAGAACGTGCACATAGGGTGCCGGGACGTCGTAGCACCCCCCCGACCAGTGGTGGCGAGACTATTCAACTACAGGAATAGGGACAATATCCTACTGATCGCTAGGACCAAGGGACCCTTGACAGTGGAGAATAGCACTGTAACAAACTTCTCGGATTACACAGCTGAGGTACAAACTATGCAAGATTCATTCCGGAAGGTGAAACAATGCTTGTGCGCCCTGGATATCAAATATGCACTGTTATTTCCTGCAAGCTAAGGGTCGTGTCAGACAATAAAACACTCTTCTTTCTAATGCATCAGGAAGTGTGGACCGAAGGTGACCATCAGTGCTCCGATCAGTCAGCCCTAGTTGGGACTTGGAAGACTCAAAGATACAGACAGTGTCCTACTAGAAATATTTGTGGGAAACCATTGAAATTGCAAACAGCACTGAGTAGAGCAGGGGCACTGGCAACAGCAGAGCAGGCATCCTTATCCATAACTAATAGTGTAGCTTTTGAGGATGAGACTAGAGCATCACATGATGATATGCCTAACATTGACCTACCAGAGGAACTGTGTGGTGGCCCCCTTGCCACCCCAATGACTGTGGACCTGTTATAGAATGTCTGAGCACAGACCATATATCCTTTTGATGTTACTTCTTTCAGGGCTAAGGCCACTTGAGAAGGCAGAAGAGAACTGAGTACTGTATTACTACCGTGAGGGGAGGAAAGGGCATTCTTTCTCCTGCACTCTCACAGGGACATCAGATTGGGAAACTCTAAAATAACTATCTTGGACCCCCTCACCTCCGGATAGACTTGATTATGGTTGCCCAATCATTGTTGGCCATATCTGGCCGTAACCGATTGAGGGTGCTGCTTGGGCTAGGGGTTTATCGAGGATAGTTATTGATGTTTTTTTCTTTTTCTTTACTGATTGATATTTTTTTCTTTTTCTTGCCCAACTTCACTGCCACTGTGCCTCCTCCTCCTCACAATATAGATTATAGTTGGGATCTCTTCTCACACGAGACTCATGATTACATGTGAATATAACATACTCACATGGAATGTGAGAGGCATGAGCATTTATGGCAAGCAACATAACATTCATTCTTAACTCCAAGGGAGATCCTGAAATTACAAAAACAATGGCGGGCCTTGTAGTGGGCGCTGCCTACTCTGCTTATGCTAGAGGGAGTCCTGCTCTACGTAGCCCCAGGAGTTCTGTTTGTCCCAAACTACACCTAGGGTTACTGCCAGCAGCCACGGCTGGACTCTATCACTCTTGTGGTGCTTTATGCTCCCATTGTGTGCCAATCCCATTTTGTATCCTCAATAACGCCTGCCCTTTTCCATCTAGCACATTGCCCCACGTTCTGATGTGGTGTCTTTTATTGTGTTCCATATCAGTCACACTATGCTACCAAACAATTGCAGCAATGGACCTGCTATGCCCACAACAACAGGAATACCCTAATTCTTAGCAGCAGGTCGATTCGTTCAAACCCGGTGTAAAACCTCACCAGATGTCTTGGGAAGATCAGTGGAGGAGCTAATTGATCCAGCATGCACCTGAGTGCCAGTAGCCCCCCGGGGACCCTTTACAAAATCAGTAGACTGAGCTATGTGCGGCCTCCCTAGTTCACAAGTATTCCTATCCTTAAAACCAGAATTAAGCTTCCGGCTAGCAATTGCTGACTCAACCGGATGAATCTCTGTACAAATTACAGACGGGCTTCCAGGAGGAACAATAGAAATAAGGCCTGGAGGAGGCCTGTCCATTTGAACAGAGGTTTCTATTGCAAGGGGGACAGTGAGCAACCCCCCTGAAGTAGGTGTAGACCCACCCCCACTGGCGTTCTGACAGTTACACACGTCCCTCTGTACCGGTTCTCTCAAAAATGTGTTCAGCACTAGTAACACCAAGCTCTTTAGATCATCCAATTTCTGGGAAATAGAGGCCAAATCAAGTTCCCCACATGGCCGTGCTTGTCTATCCTGATTCAAAGACAAGTTAGATGCAACATTTCCTCCTTTGCGATCTTCAGAGTGTAAGTGTAAATCGCTGGCTAGTGGCTCCCCAATTTCTGACAAAGGGTCATGATGATTAAAACATAGAATGTCAGATCACACCAGGGCCTCAGGGCTTATAGGGAAATGGGGGGCCTTTCCCTCAATTGGAAGGCACCCGACTGACTCACCAGACAGGGGAATACTCAACGTGGGGGGAGAAATTGGTCTCAAAACTTGAGGTGCCATATGTAGTTCATCCTCTATGGGAAGATCAGGCAACTGAGGCCTTTTCCTAAAAATATCAGGAATGTTTTTGGAGGAAGTAATGCCATGTCGTATAGAGGGAGGAATCAAATTGCTTCTCAGAATGGCTTCCACCTCTTCAAATAAAGTATCTATTTCTTCTAGAAGAGTACTACCTTTATTTGGATGGCCAATCGTTTTGCTGTTGGACCGTTTTTTTGATTTCTTGGTGCCACTGGGGTGCGCAGGTAGGTCCACTCCCTTCCGTTTCCCCATGCCTGTTCAATCAAATATTGAGGTGAAATACAAAACCAAAGCAACTTCCTAAGCAAAAACTTACTTCCCAGGGCTTAAGGTATGTGCCCAGACTCTGTCAGGCGATGACGGGCAAAGACGGGCCTGTCCCGGGAGCATCCTGCGCGCGTCCCATGCTGCGCAAGTTCAGAACCCTTTAAAAAGCACCCAGGAATGCAGAGAATGCTGGGGGATGTAGACCCACCCCAGGTGCCGGTGTAGAGTATCTTGCCAAAACAGCGTGCCCTGTGCTGTGTGAGTTCAGAACCCATTAAAAAGCACCAAGGAATGAAGAGATTGCTGCTGGATGTAGTCCCACCCCAGGTGCCAGTGCCGGTGTAGAGTGTCTTGCCAAAACAGCGCTTTTTGAGCACTCATTTGATGTGGGGGTTGTATTTACATCAGTGCTTAACTTGCGCAACTGGTTGGAGGTGATGGGCACTGCACTCATTTTTGGGACCAGACTCTTTTTTTATCAGCAGACTCTGACTTGACTTAAAGTGTGAGAGAGAGCAAGGCAGCAGAACGAACAAGCATTTGCAATGCAACGGGTCTCGCGTTTGCTCATGTTAGAGCTGATCGCGTTGTAAACTCCTAACCCGACTTTTCACCTATCGGGCAAAAGTGCATTTATGTACATAACCCGAAAAAGTGAAATTAATTATGTAAAGCGCTCGACTTCTGCCAAGCGAGATCGCGCTCGTAAATGAGAGAAAAAGAAGTCCACGAGCCAGATGGAAAACAGCGAGCCTCGCATGTTTTCTGTACTTGGTCGCTGCGCTGGAGGAGGGCTAGCCACCGGAAAAGGCATGACGTATGCGTGCCTTCGACTAATGAAAGCAAGCAGATTTTATTAGGCAAGCCCACGAACCAATAAAAAACACTGACATCACGTTGACAGGGCTCCGAGCCCTTTTCTAAACACTAAAGCGTCTCGCTGCGATACGCATGCGCGAGCGCATGCAACGCAGGCTCGACCCTAAAAGTGAGGAAGAGAAAGGAAAGGGAAGAGACATAAAGGGTGATGTACTTTCCTCCCAGCACAGCTAGTAAAACACGTCCGGATTGCAGAGGCTTAACAGTTGAAATATTTATTGAGTTCGTGTTTAGATGGTTCAAAAATCTACAAAGGTAGTGCCTGTCAATGAAGAGGAACGTGTGGTATTTTTAGTTTTTAAATAAACTGAAACTAGGCCCATATTCATACTTTTTTAGCGCTGCAAAGCGGCACAAACTTGGAAAATACAATTGTATTTTGTAAGTTTGCGCCGTTTTTGCTTCAAAATGAGGCGCAAATGCGGCGCTAAAAAAGTATAAATATGGGCCTAAGACTCTCATTACAAGTTTGGCGGGCTAGAGTGAGGTATTTTCCATCGGTAGTAGATACCAATATTATTTCAGTGTTGGCGATGCTGTGGTACTGTTCATATTTTTCATGCCTTTATGTCACATTGTTTCTATATGGAAAAATAACTAAATTTCCAATATTCCGAAGTAGGAATTTTTGAATCTGAGGTTAAACCAGATTTCCACTTTTTTGAAGTTCTGTATATTGCGCAGTCGTTTCAACTGGTACAATATGGCATAAATATAAAAAGCCACTCTTGTAGGACAGAGGAAGTTATAGCAGGTCATGTGGTGACACTTATTGGTGACGTTTAAAAACTCAGAGCCGGATCACTAAACATTTTTGACTGTCGGTAATACTTCTCCTTGGTTGTACGTAAATCCATGCTTGGTGCAAACATCTTTTACAAAGGTATTATGAAAGTAGATTTGTAGGTGGTAGTAATGTGTAACTTCAATTTTTGCGCACCTATTTGGTGGTGATGTGTTTTGTTACTTTCAGAGTTGTGGTGTTGCATAATTGCATTGTGTATTGTTATGTTGTTGTGTTGTACTGCGTTTGCTGTGCTACATCTGTTCAGACCGTTTTGCTATGTTGTACCCTATGTTTCTGTTGTATTGTTATTTTAGTTTGTGTTATTTTCTGTGTTCCGTGGCCAACAAATGTTCCCAATCAAAAGCAGCACATTTGATTAGAATTTCAGTGACAAAAAAACATTTACTTCTGTCGACGGAGGTAAAATACCGCTGCTCCATCTCTTTATCAGCCAAAACTGTGCCAGAGACCTGTCTTAAATTAGTACTTTCAGAGCTGATTTGGAGTTGTACCACATGAAGTGGTCATTTAATATAGGGTCCCCGCAACGTTTGTGTGCTTACTGGTGTCTAAAGGAGTTGAAAAGCTGGAGCAGCACTATTTTACCACCTGAGGCATTGGTAAATGGTTGCTTCTAAATTGAATTTTAAAGGCATGTAGTTCTTTTGATTGTAAATGTGGCAGCATTTGTTGATATATCTAAAGTAAACAGAACTTAGCACAATAACATACACAAAGAAACATATGAACGCATTTGAACCATACGAGGGCTCAACACAACAAACGGGCAAAACCGAATGCAACACAATAACCACAGTAGCACACAGTATCATCACATTGGATAATGCACAACATACGTTTTTTGAGTAGCACTCCGGTTGTGCTGCCGAATGCTGCAGTTGCTGAATAGGAAAGCTGACTGTTTTTTATTCCACCTTATATTTCCGCCTTCCACCCCCTACACTTCATATCTATCTGCTTCATCCTAGCAGATTCTTTACCTCACTGCTGTCTCCTTTCATCACTATGGTTCTATTTTTCTATTCATCCTTCTTTACCTTCTTGCTGACTTAATCTTGCTCCAGGACAAAATCTGATGATGAAAAATAATTCCTGGTCCCAAAAATGAGTGCTGGTGCCCCCCACCTGCAATCATCGGCACAAATTAAGCACTGGATGTTAGCAGTATAACACATCAAATATTTGCTATGGGTACTGGGCTAACCAACGTGAAAATGCTTTGTATAAAAAGCCGTTGGCTGTGCACTGCGTGCACTTGGCCATAGGGCCTGGTCTGCGGTCAGTCCCTATGCACACCCTCTAAGGGAGGCCAACCCCCTTAAGGCAGCCAATTCCTGCCACAAAAGGAATGGAGCTGACCACAGGGCCTTGCCTGGCCCAAAGGACAGCCAGTCCACTTGTGTTTTTTTTAAATTTGTAATTCAATTCCGCAGGAGTAAGGGGGAGGTCATGCTTCGGATTGCGGCAATCCAAAATGTTTTTTTAATTTAGCCTCGGAGGGGGAAGCAGGGGGTCTGGGTCCCCTTATATATTTTAAAAATGTTCAGGTCACAGGTGCCGCGTTCCACTGTCCTGTAATGGCAGCTCCCACATTTCTCTTCATGTTGCATCCAGCCTATCAGAGCACAAGCTCTTGTGGGAGTGAGCCGGCTGACAGGAAAAATGCCCCTTGGCAAATCAGATCACACTTATACTCGAAGTTGCATGCCCATGGAACTTTTGCGAAGTTCTGCGTACCCAACCGTCCAGATAGTAATACATTTTGAATTTTAATTTCTTACGTAATACTGAATGGATTTATACCAAGTCACAAATTGCACACTTTCTGGGTCAAGACCCAGTTATTCGCCAAATGTGTGATTCTGGTCACCAAATTTGGCTGTAGTGCTGTTCAAAAATCCCTATGTAAATTGCATGGGGAAATTGTTTTGGGACCCTCCCTTTTTCTCAGCCATCATAAAGTGAAGTTATTGTTATGTTAAAATGTTAGTTAAAATGTAATGTTCAAAACAAAAAAACAAAAAAAGCACTGAAATTCACCAGTTATAGGTAAATCTATCTATACCTTGCACATTTGCCATGCACTGCTAAAGACCTCACATATGATATCATAAATTACATAAATCACTCATAAAGTTTTCTATGATATCATTGATAACATCACTGATGATAACTGAAATGACATAATTAATTATTGGTCAGATGATCTATCTATCTATCTATCTATCTATCTATCTATCTATCTATCTATCTATCTATCTATCTATCTATCTATCCATATATATGTGACCTACTGGCGGTCACCCGTAGGTAGTTATAGTTAGGACCGTGTTTCCATTGAAAAAGCATTTTTTGACTTGTCTATATCTGTGGCACCATTTGACAAATCTTCATGGAATTTCCCCCCAAAAGTGTGCTGGTGATTCTTGTTGCGCACCGAACATTTGGAGGTGATCAGTCAAGCAGGGGCCATGAAAAAAGGGGTGGGGGTAAAAAAACAGTGTTTCCCATGTTAATTCCCATAGGACCTTTGAACCCGACTAGAACCCGAACCAGTGTACAGAATTACCCCAAATTTGGCAGAAAGCTAGCTTTCGGTACACAGATTGTACTTTTGGTTATTTGATGTAAATCTATTCAGTAGTTTAGAGAAATAAAAGAAAATCCAAATTTGTATATCTGAGGTTACGAAGACTTTGCGAATCATAACAAGCTTGTGCAGGGAAATGCAGAGTTCTGATTGGCTGCCAACACTTCAACCGGGAACAAAACGTAAAAAAAGGAAAAGTGGTCGGGGTAGGGATGCCCGACCCCTTAGCTCTGGTGTAGGGGTCCCAAAGGGACCAAGCCAGGGCAAAAAAGCACTTTAAAAAAAAAATTACTACTAATTTGTGACATCGATGTGAACTTGTGGCGGAAACACTTGTTTGATTAAAGCCCCTAGTTGGGCCAGACCCTAAGGGCATGTTTAAAATAAAGGAGGAGGCACTTGGGCCTCCCCTCCTGAGCTTATCTCTGCCCCAGACACCGCCACCTCCCTGGGGCTTAATGCTAATTCTATATGGGACAAGCCCTGTGGCCAAACACCGCCACACAAGGCCAAAGGCCATACGCAGCAGTGGTTGCATTAACGTATTGTAATGAGGATTACTTGAATTTAAAAAGCCATAGAAATGTATTGAAAAAATCAAAGGTTACAGAGACGTTATAGTTAGGAAATAGAGTTAAAAAAACATAGAAATTCACTTAAAAAAACAAAGGCTCCAGGGATGTTATATTTAGACTCATATTTTAAATGTACAAAACCATAGAAATTAAGCTGTTAGAGTTATCTCAAGTAAGTATAACTTGTGCCCTTAAGTAACTATAAGTTGTGCCCTCGCCATGCACTGAAAATTACCCCCAACATCATTGATAATATCAATCTAATATTTCCAGTAAACTGTTTGACGAAAAAACTGTGCATGGCTAGGGCATTAATATATGTTATATTCATAAAAAAAACAAAGGGTACAGGGACGTTATAATTAGACTCATATTTTAAACGTACAAAACCAAAGAAATTCAGCTGTTTCAGCTAGAGTTATCTCAATTAACTATAACTCATGCTCTAAGGGAAGCCCCCCTCAGTGGCTGCGGGGTGCCAGGTGCCCCCCCCACATTACATTTGATTAAAGCCCTGGTAAGGTGGTGGTGGTCCCTGGGGTGGCAGGCACCCCCGCATTTAATTACACATAAGCCCCGTGGAGGTGGCGGTCCCCTGGGCTGTGGGCGGGCCCGGGCAGTCCTCCACATTCAAAATTTGACATGCCTGCAGGACCTGGCCCACCTGGCAACTGCATTTAAACAAGTGCGGGAACCCACACTTTTTTTTTTTAAACAAATTCGGCAGATCTGCGGCCCCACAGTATCTCCCACCACAATTTAAAAGAATACAAAGGTTTCAGGGACGTTATAGTTAGGCTCATATTCTAAACGTACAGCACCAATGAAAATGCCATCAACAAAGGGTTTGCAGTGCTAAAATCACCATCTTCCCAGCTTTCAGGAACAGGCAGACTTGAATCAGAAAACCACATTTTTCAACACAATTTTGCCATTTTACTGGGACATACCCCATTTTTACTATTTTTTGTGCTTTTAGCCTCCTTCCAGTTAGTGACAAAAATGGGTGTGAAACCAATGCTGGATCCCGGACAGCTAAACATTTCTAAAAAGTAGACAAAATTCTCAATTCAGCAAGGGGTCATTTGTGTAGATCCTACAAGGGTTTCCTACAGAAAATAACAGCTGAAATAAAAAATATTGAAATTGAGTTGGAAAAAAACAGCTATTTTTCTCCACGTTTTACTCTGTACCTTTTTCCTGCCATGTCAGATTTTTTAAAGCAATATACTGTTACATCTGCTGGACTGTTCCGGTTGCAGGGAGATACAGGGCTTGTAGGTTCATCAAGAACCCTAGGTACCCAGAGCCAATAAATGAGCTGCACCTTGCAATGAGTTTTCATTCTATACCGGGTATACAGCAATTCATTTGCTGAAATTTGAAGAGTGAAAAATAAGTATCAAGGAAACCTTTGTGTTTCCAAAATGAGGACAAGATAAGGTGTTGAGAAGCAGTGGTTATTGTCACATCTCTGAATTCAGGGGTGTCCATATTAGCATGTGAAGTACAGTGCATTTGTTAAATAGACGTCTTTTTTACACACTGTCTTACATTTGGAAGCAAAAAAAGGGGCAATAACACTTGTTCTTCTATTCTGTGTTCCCGCAAGTCTCCCGATAAAAATGGTACCTCACTTGTGTGGGTAGGCCTAGTGCCTGCGACAGGAAATACAACATGGACACATCAAATTTTCCCAAAGAAAACAGAGCTGTTTTTTGCAAAGTGCCTAGCAGTGGATTTTGGCCTCTAGCTCAGCCGACACCTAGGGAAACCTACCAAACCTGTGCATTGTTTAAAACTAGACACCTAGGGGAATTCAGGATGGGGTGACTTGTGGGGCTCTCACCAGGTTCTGTTACCCAGAAACCTTTGCAAACCTTAAAATTTGGCAAAACAAACACTTTTTCCTCACATTTCGGTGATAGAAAGTTCTGGAATCTATGAGGAGCCACACATTTCCTTCCACCCAGCATTCCCCCAAGTCTCCCAATAAAAATCGTACCTCACTTGTGTGAGTTTCCTAGTGCCCGTGAAAGGAAATGCCCCCAAAACACTATGTGGACACATCAAAATTATCAAATACAAAACTACCTGTTTTTGTGGGGGGGGGGGGGGGCACCTGCGTTTTTGGTACTGGGCTCAGCAGCCATATAGAGAAACCTACCAAACCCAAACATTTCTGAAAACTCGACACCCGAGCGAGTCTATGGAGGTGTGACTTGCGTGGATCCCCCAGTGTTTTCTTGCCCAGAATCCTCAGCAAACCTCAAATTTAGCTAAAAAATAAAAAAATTCTCACATTTCTGTGTGGGATCACCGCACCCGGACAAATTTCCTACCACTCAATGTTCCCCTCAATTTATATCTCACTTGTAGGTAGGTCAAGTGCCCATGACAGGAAAGAGCCAAAAACATGTTGAAATTGAGGGGGAACCAAAGCGGGTCCAAAAGGGGAGTTTGAAAAGAAAACAAAGTGGGGCAGAATTTTTATTGGTATAGATGCGACAATGCTGGGTGGTAGGAATTTTGTGGATTCCTGTAGATTTCGGATGGTTCCATCACAATAATGTGGGAAAAATGTGTGATTTCCAGCAAAGTTGGAGGTTTGCAGGACATTGTGGGTAAGGAAATGGTGTGGGGTACATGTGAAGCACACCACCCTGGACTCACCCAGATGTTTAGTTTTCAGATGTGTCTAGTTCTTGTGGATTTTTCTACATGGCAGCGTCCCAAAATCCAAAAAGTGCAGCCCTCACCATTCCAAGTGTGACGATTTTGAGAGTTAGACAAGCTCTTAAGGCCCAACTGTAAAACGAAAACCAAAATAATCAAATGCCCTCTTGCTTGCTCTGGGATAAGATGTTTTAGTGTGCGGGGAAGAGCTGAAAGACTGTTACCCCCTCCAGTTGGAATGGGGGCACACCCATGCCCATACTGGTTGGTAGCCACCACCCCACAATTTTTTTTTTTTTTATTCCCTGGCATCTAGTAGGCTTTCTGCCCATTACCCCCAGGGTGTGGATTGGGGGTAATTGCCCCATCTGCCCAGTGGTGGGCAGGACAATTTTGGCCCCATTTATTTGGGGTGGCGGTATGGCTATACCACCACCCTCTTTTTTTAAAAACTAAAATCTTCCCTGGTCTCTGGTGGGCTTTCTGCCCCCCCCTTTGGGGCAGATGGGCCTTCCAAAAGTAGGACGATCTGCCCCAAAGGGGGGCAGATATGGCCAACAGTAATGAGCCACCATGGGGAGCGACCCTTGCCCAAGGGGCTGCCTCTCCAAACAAAACACACACCCCCCCCAATCCCTCGTGCCTAAGTGGTTTCTGCCCCCCCTGGGGGCAGATCAGCCTAATAGAAATAGGCATGGCGTAAAATAAATTTGCCCTCCCAGGGGAGCGACACTGGCATGAGGGGTCGCTCCCCTTGCGTGAAATTGGCACAACCAAAAAATCCCTGGTGCCTAGTGCTTCCTGCCCCCCTTGGGGACAGATCGGACTAATAAAAATGGGCTGATCTGCCCCCAAGGGGGCATAAATGGCCTAAAATACATTTGCCCCCCCCCAAGGGGAGCGACCCTTGCTTAGGGGGTCACTCCCCGTGCATGAAATTGAAGCAAACAAATACAAATCCCTGGTGTCTAGTGGTTTCTGCCCCCCTAGGGGACAGACTGGCCTAATAAAAATAGGCTGATCTGCCCCCAAGGGGGGTAGAAATGGGCTAAAATAAAATTGTCCACCAGGGGAGTGACCCCTGCCTAAGGGGTCGCTTTCCACGTCTAAAAAAATAAAACAAAAAATAAAAAACGATCCCTGGTGCCTAGAGTTTGCCTAGTTACAGTAGGCTGATCTGCCCCCAAGGGGGGAAGAAATGGCCTAAAACAAATCCCCCCCACCCCCCCTCACCACCCCCCCCCAGAGGAGCAAAGCTTGCCCAAGGGGTCGTTCCCCTTGCATGAAATTGACAAAAACAAAAACCCTGGTGTCTAATGGTTTCTGCCCCCCTTGGGGGCAGATAGGCCTAATAAAAATAGGCCGATCTGCCCAAGTGGGGCAGAAATGGCCTAAAAACAATTTGCTCCCCAGGGGAGCGTCCTTTGCCTAAGAGGTCACTCCCCACATGTAAACAATAAAAAAGGGAAACAAATGGTCCCTGGTGTGTAGAGGTTTCTGCCCACCCCCCCCCCCCGGGGGCAGATCGGCCTAATTTAAATGTGCCACCATGGGGAGCAACCCTTGCCCAAGGGGCTGCCACTCCAAACAAAACACCCACACACCCCAATCCCTGGTGCCTAAGTGGTTTCCGCCCCCCCTGGGGGCAGATCAGCCTAATAGAAATAGGCCGATCTGCGGGGGCAGAAATGGCCTAACATAAATTTGCCCCCCCAGGGAAGCGTCACTGGCATAAGGGGTCGCTCCTCTTGCGTGAGATTGGCACAAAAACAATCCCTGGTGCCTAGTGGTTCCTGCCCCACTTGGGGACAGATCGGCCTAATAAAAATAGGCTGATCTGCACCCAAGGGGGGCATACATGGCCTAAAATACATTTCCCCCCCCAGGGGAGCGATCCTTGCTTGGGGGTCACTCCCCTTGCATGAAATTGAAGTAAAAAAATAAAAATCCCTGGTGTCTAGTGGTTTCTGCCCCCCATGGGGACAGACTGGTCTAATAGAAAATAGGCTGATCTGCCCCCAAGGGGGGTAGAAATGGCCTAAAATAAAATTGTCCACCAGGGGAGTGACCCTTGCCTAAGGGGTCGCTTCCCACGTCTAAAAAAAATGAAACAAAAAATAAAAAATTATCCCTGGTGCCTAGAGGTTGCCTAATTACAATAGGCTGATCTGCCACCAAGGGGGGAGGAAATGGCCTAAAACAACCCCCCCCCAGAGCCCAAGGGATCGCTGTCCTTGCATGAAATTGACTAAAACAAAAACCCTGGTGTCTAGTGGTTTCTGCCCCCCTTGGGGGCAGATTGGCCTAATAAAAATAGGCCGATCTGCTCCCAAGAGGGGCAGAAATGGCCTAAAAACAATTTGCCCCCCAGGGGAGCGTCCCTTGCCTAAGGGGTCGCTCCCCACATGTAAACAATAAAAAAAGAAAAAAAATGATCCAGGTGTCTAGAGGTTTCTGCCCCTCCTAGGGGCAGATCGGCCTAATTTAAATATGCCGATCTGCCCCTAGAGGGCGCAGAAATGGCCATAAAATAATTTGTCCCGCAGGGAGTGACTCTTGCCCAAGGGGTCACTCCCCTTATAAGTATAAACAATAACAACAAACATCCCTGGTGTCTAGTGGGTATTTCTGTTGCCCGATCACTTTGCTGAGAGAGACATCAAAGGAAAGGAAAGCCCTTTCCTTTCCTTTGATGCCTCTCTTGCTCTCTCCACATGATTGAAAGAGAAATGCTTTTGCATAAATACCCTCACCCCTCTAACCTTAGTCCTGGGTCCCTTTGGCACCCCGCCAAGGCAAAAAAGCATTTTTTTTAAAATGTTTGCTGCATATTCGCAGCAAAGTCGCAAAAAAAAAAAAAGCAAGGGCTGGGTATTTGAAAAAAAGCCCCTTGGTGGGCCAGGTCCCGGGGGCATGCACAAAGATGAAAAAAAGGGCCCTTAGTAACACCACATCCTAGGGCCTGCTCCTGCAATCTCCTGAGGCGCCCACCCTTGGGAGATAGCTGTTTGCAAGCAACAGCAAACATAACTCGGCTTCCAGCAAGCAGGAGCTCTCAAACTTGCCCCGCTTGCTGGAAACAGGTGAAATGATTGCTCCCACACACTGGGAGCTGCATTTCTCGTAGCTCTCTGCCAGCTGGAGCAATGCCTGGTCCCGTACAAGGTGGGGAGCCAGCTGGGACCACAGGGGCCTTGAGGCTCCCCGCGGTCCTCAACGTTACACATTGAGTGCCCTGGGAGGGGGCAGGGCACCTAGGCACTCGTGGATTGGCCCCAGGGGATAAGGTCCCTGGGGCCAAATGTAGGCTGGGAGGGGGGGCCGCGTGGCCACCCTCCCACTTTAAATAAAGTATTGGCCCTGGGGAGGTGACGGTCCCCAGGGCCTGGGGGTCATAATTTTTAAGTTAACCCCAGGGAGGTGATGGTCCCTGGGGCATATCTAAGCCGCAGGAGGTGGGGTCCATGATGCCCCCCTCCTTTGCTTTACATAAAGCACCAGGAGGTGGCGGTCCCCGGGGCTCTGGGCCGCAGGGACCCCCATCCTTAAAATCAGTAAAGCCCTGGGGAAGTGGTGGTCCCTAGGGGTCATAAGAGGCTCAGGTGGTGGTGGGAGGGAGGGCGTGCACCCTCTTCCTTTTTTTATAAATCTGTGCGAATGCCCCTAGGACCTGGCCCACTTGGGGCTTTTTTTACTACAAGTGTGGGAATTGCGCTTGTTTTATTTTTTTATTTTTTCAAATTAGCGGATCCAATGTGAATTTGCAGAAAAACTATTTTAAAAAGTGCTTTTTTGCCTTGGCTGGGTCGCAGGGGGAACCCAGCACCAAGACCAGGGATCAGGGTATTTATACACTGGCCCCTTTGGCAAAGCCGTGTGTGGCGTCGTGTTGACTGTATAGTGGGGTATTGGCCGCAGGGCCTGGCTGCGGTCTAGGCCCTGCAGCTAACCCGTCAGACATGGCTGAAGGGCATACGTGGCACGCATTTGGGTGTCTATAGGGGATGGCTCTGTTGCCAATCCCAGCCGTGCCTGGCCAAAGGCCATGCATGGTGCGAAGTTGGGTGTGTATAGGGGTAGGCCACAGGGCCTTGTAATGGAGCGGGGTTTGGTGCTTATAGGGGGTAGACTGTGGGCCTGGCAGCAGGCCATGCACGGCCGAAAGTAACTATAACTCACCCCTTGCCATGCACTGCTAATTACTCCATATATAGCATCACTGATGCTATATATGTGACAGGATTGATAATATCACTGTAGCTTTGGAGTAAAATTATTGAGGAGGTAACGGTGCTTTACAGGAGAGCGAGTTACAATTACCTTAGGGGACGAGTTATAGTTATTTGAAATAACCATAACTATAACTGCTGAATTTCTATGTGCAAGTAAAATGTGAGCCTAACTATAACGTCCATGTTACCTTTAGTTTTTTAAGTGAATTTCTAAGGTTTTTTAATTCTATTTCCTAACTATAACATCCCTGTAACTTTTTTTCACATATATATACATATATATACATATATATATATATCTATGCAAAAAAGGAAGCATATATAGATATATATGCAAAAAGGTAGCAGGGAACTCTGGGTAGATCCAAGTTTAGGCAGAGAACAGCTCCTTTATATGGCGCTCCCTACAACACCACTGATACTCGGAATCTGCACACTTCAAATGTCTGTTTCTCTACCAGAATTTTTTAATTATAAGGATAGCAAAGTGCAATCTGTGTCACCCATGCCAAGCTAGAGAGTGACAAAGCCATTTGCCAGTCCAGGCCAGCAGCGGTTTCTGGCCTAGGGCATCAGGGCCCTGCCCACCCAGTTTTCTAGGTTATGTGGATGGCATTAGCAAAAAGACCATCCACTTAACACTTACTCAATATTTGAAGACTGTGCCACCCTCAGTGCCAGATAGACGTGCGCTAATGCACATGGCCAAATTGACTTTACTTTAAATGTAATCACTGCAGACTACAGGGTGGCCTAGCACCAGCCCTGACCTACAGTTCTCGGAGGTCTATACAGACCACTCACTTATGAAGTGAGGCAGCGTCCTATTTTGAAAGCAACCCCGGGCGTGTAGGGCACCAGCCGTCTATTTACCAGGGCTGCTTGTCAATCACGACACAGGGTAGCAACACCCTTTTCCAACTCGTCACAGCCTGTGAGTGATCTTGTGGAGGTGAATAGTCCCTGTTGCTTCCTGTTATGGAGCTTACGCCTTTAGTACATAAAAGGTAAGTGGTAGGTGAAATGAAAGCTGAAGGTGGTTTTAAAACAAACAAGCATTTTACATCTGCGGGAAGAGCACAATGAAGTTCTAATAAATCGGTGTGCTGATCCATAACTGAGAGATAATTCTATGAGGCCCGGGTGACAAGGATTAGTTTCTTACTAATGTAACCCACCCCCCAGGAGCCCCATTGTTTTATGGTGAGTCAGTGGCCAAATTGGGTTTAGCATGAGAGAAGAGGACGAATCCAAAAAGGCATTGTGGCTTGCTGGAAGTGAACGCAGGTTCAACAGAAAGCATTGAAAGTCTGCAGGGCAATTTAACTGCTTACGGCACAGAAATAAAAGAGCAGCATATGCACATGATACACTCAGGTCAACTGCAGATATATGACACGAATACTGACATAAACCAAACATCAGCCGGCACTATTGGCTTTAGTCAGTGGTTGTTAATTGTGTAAGATACATTTGTTGATCATATTTAATATTGAAAATGTTTTCTGAAATGGTCAGGCTGTAAATTAAATATTAATGAGGCTTGTGGGACAGGTAGTGATTTTCAGAATGTCTCAATCACTCTTGTTATGTTCACTTTGTATGATGCCCTTTTTCTCGCCACATCTCGTCCATCTACATGTCATCTCTTTATTCTTCAGCATCCTCGTTTCACTCTCTCGTGAATTCACTCCCTCGCATGTCCTTCACTTCACCACTCGCCAAAAATGCAACGCACCCACTCGCCTCTAAGTACTACATTTACTTTTTCTTTCACCTTGTTAATATTTTGGCAGTTGTATACTTCCTTCGTGCACATTTTCACAGAAACACAATTGAAACTAGATTATGTGACCATTGCTCTGTGCGCTCAGCAAATAGGGCAACGATTGGATGAGTATGTATTCTTAACGCATTTCCGTCCCACTCACAGGCACTGTTAAAAACTCGCACTACCTTCAACCTCAACTCCACAGCTCAACCAATCAGTCGTGGCACCTTATATAAACCTCCAAGAATAATATGCTACACAAACAAAAGGTAAAAAATGAGGTTTCCTTCATAAATGCATCTAAGAACAGTATTTTTGGTCCATTATCACAGAAATACACATCAGTAATTTTCTCAGAGGAAGTAATGCCACCTCCCAACCCTTCTAAGAAATATTGAACTTTCTTGTTTCGCTTGTGTGTGCATAAAGAAATGATTTGGACTGATGCCCCACAACTTTCAAATTTCACCGGCCGCCATTGGTTCAGGCACAGTTTTACAGCTTTGGATTCGTAAAATACCATCCAAGCAAACAACTCCTCCGCCTCATGACCATGGAAAGAAGAAAACACAGAGGATGCAGACTGGTGCAATTTTTTTCAAAATGTAGAATTCCAGCATCTGGGCCCAAAACTTTTCAGTATAAAGCATTGCTTACAGGGCACTCTTCACATCACTCTACTTTTGCTGCCATTGGGTGGTTTCTTTATTGTGGAACTGCTATCGCTAAGTTGAGTGTGTGCAGATACCTGGACCTGCACTGGGGACCTTACAACTCTCTACAATTTTGTTGCAGTTGAGATGTCATTTAATTGATAGTTGTTGATTGTGGACCGTAGTGCTCGTACATTTGAGTGGGGAGTGTGCAGAAAACTGGAACCTTATTGGGCATCAGCCACCTCATCCACCTTTGATAGGGATGGTGTGCTTCCACAAATCCCTGATTGTAGACTGGAATGCTCTTGTGGGTGAGTCTGTCTGGGTGCACACTAGGCTAGTGTGAAGTCCTTTGTGTGTGAGCTGGGTCAGTGCTTTTAAAGGGCACGTTTGGTAGGTGACAGCTCGATACCCCTTCTCACCCCCATCAACCCACCATGGCCTATCCTGCCAAAACTCAGATCCACTATAGTGATGCTGCCTGAGACAAACACACAAAAGCCAAATGCCAACAACACCTAGTCATGTGACTCAGGAAGGACCAGACTGTAGGCACTAAATGGTTGGGACAGTATAATGCCAACTTTCTAAAAGTGTCATTTTCAGAATTGTGATTTAAAATCCAACTTTACCACTAAGGAGGGTTTTAAATTACAATTCATCAGTCACCAAAAATGACATTCCTACCTGTTATCATACAAAAGGTATCACTTATGAAACGTGATAAGGTAACCTAATGTTATCCTATGGGAGTGGTAGGCCCTGCAGTAGTGAAAAATGAATTTAGGAATTTTCACTACCAGACCATAAAAAAACTCAAAAGTACATGTTCAACCTTTTAAATACTGTGCTCCCTGCCCTAACGGCTGTATATGGCCTGACTTAGAGGTAAAAAGGAAGGTTTGGGCTGGGCAAAAGGTTTATTTTGCCAGGTAAAAATGACAGTTTAAAACTGCACACACAGGATGCAATAGCAGCCATGGGACATGATTAATGAGCTACCTAAGTGGGTATTGCAGGACCACAAGAAGCATTTCATTTACAGGCTTTAGGTACATGCACTACCACTTTACTAGGGATGTAATAGTAAACAAAATGTGCCAATTGGGAGTAAGCCAACTTTACCATGTTTAATGGAGAGAGCACAAGCAGTTTAGCACTGGTTAGGTGTGGTAAAGTGGACAGAGTGCTCAAAGCCAGCAAAACAGGTTTAAAAAACAGTAGGGGTGAGGCTAGACGTTTTGCTGGTGACCCTGCAGAGAGGGCCAGGTCCAACAAGCACCCTCTGCCCTACCTTACTCCATTTTTGCTGACTGTGGGGTGACTCGCCAAATCCCTTTTGTGGCCCAGAGTCCTGAGAAGGGTGAGCAGAGTGTATGTAAATCTGGGCCTGGGACACACTTCTCATAACTCAACTTTTGCTGCTGTTGCAGTGTTTCCCAGATCCCTTATTGTGCCCCAGATCGATGGTTTTGCTGTTTAAAGTAAGTGGAAACCTGGACCTATGTTGAAAACCGTCCGACTTACTTCACTTTTGCTGCTGTTGGATGCTCCTCTAATTCCTGACTGTGGCCTGGAATGCTGTTATGATTAAGTCAGGGTGAGTGGAAACTTGAACCTGCATAAGAATACTCCAAATTTGCTTGTGTTGGGGAGCTTCTCCAAATCCCTAGTTTTTTGCCAGAGTTATTTTGCCGTTGAAGGAAAAGTGTGCAGAAAGCTGAACCCACGTTAGACACTGTCTGTCTCAATGCACTTTTGGTGGAAAATGGGGTGCTCCCCCTATTTCCCAGTTGTAGACTGAACTACTGATGTGGATGAAAGGAGTGTGTGAGGCAACCTGGACCTGCGTGGGCACTCTACAACTCACTATTGCTACCATTGGGATGTTCCTCAAACTGTGATGCTAATCTAGAGCACTTATGATTGAATGGGCAGTGTGCGGCATTCTAGATCTGCGTTGGTCATCACCTGCTCTCACTCCACATTTTGAGGTGAGGAGGCGATCCTCCAAATCATTTATTGAGGACCGGAGTGCTGTTTTTGGTGAGTTTAGTGTGTGGGTGATCTTTGACCTGTGTGAGCAAACTCTGCCTAATTTGGCTTATGCTCGTATTTGGGAGACATCCCTGAATGTTTCCTGAAGTGCTGGGATTGGTGAGTGGTGTGTGTGGTAAGCAGGACCTGCGTTGGTCACTTTGAACTGTAATACAGTTTACCTGCTGATGAGGCGCTCATCCAAATCCCTGATTGTATCCCGGTCTGCTGGTATGGGGAAGTGGGGTGTGTGGGGATGCCAGCTCCGCTGTTAAGCTACACTTTGCTTATATTGCCCTCTGCATGTGCTCCCAAATTTATTATTGCTCCCAAAAGTGCTGGTATGGTAAGAGAGGTGTGTGAGTATACTTTAACCTCCATTGGGAATCTTCCACACTAATCCACTTTTTCTGGCGATGGGGCACTCACCAAGTCCCTGATTGTGTCGCGCCGCGTGGTGCGGCGCGAGCCGAATGTTCGGCACAAGCCGGGCGTTCGGCTGGGGCCGCACAGCGCGTTTCTAAAACGCGGCGCGCCCCCAGCCTTTCATGCACTTTTCGAGGCCCCAGGCATTGCATGGGGCCTCGCTCTATCGTTTTCCACCGCCTTGCTGGGGTCTCCTGACCCCCCTTACCTGTTCTTCTTTCTTCCTTCTTGTCCTCTTTCTTTTCTTCTTTCTGGGGTCTTTTTGTTGTACTTTTTTTATGTCTTCTTCCCTTCCCAGGTTACCTTTCTCTTCCCAGCATTCATTGTTCCCTATTCTCTATGGTTTCTATTCTGTTTTGTTCTATGTACCTCTCCCTGTCTAATATGGTGTCCTTTTACTTCCTGTGGGTCACTTCCTGTCTTTTGGTATATAAGGGCTGTGTTTTCTTCATTTCCTTGCGCTGCAACACTTTCTGCTCAGTTAGTGTCTTCGCTCCTGATTTCCTCCCCTTTTGGTTCTGGATTTCAGCATTCTGTGTTTCCTGACCTTTGCTCCTTTTGGATTCCTGTTTGTTTGTTCTTGTTTTTTCCAGGAATCTTCCTGTTTGGAGGTTTTTCCCCTTTTCCTAAGGGGTTTTTTCCCTCTGGCGCTATTTTCTGAAGGGCACGGTCTGTTCTTGGCGTCTCCATTGCCTACAGCACCGTGGCTACCAGAAAGAGTCGCCCCTTTTTGGGCCAAAGTCGAACATTGAAGATCCACGCCACCAGATCTGCAAATTCCAGGCGCAAGCAGCACGTGAGTCGTGACAGATTGCAGCGCCCAACCATTCCGACGTCCTCAAACACCATGGATGACTCAGTGGCGGCTGCTGCAGATCCGGAACAATCTCTTTTGACCACGATTCAGCAACAAGCTCAGGAATTGCAACAACTACGCAATGAAAATGTTGCGTTACGACAGGCTTTGGCTCTCCGCACCAGTGATGTTCCAACTATCTCCGCTTCCACCCCTTGTTTCTCTGGTGAACCAACCAAGCTTCGTGAGTTCCTGGATGCATTAACAGTGTACTTCGCCTTCCGACCTACCCAATTCTCCCACGACAGGACCAAGGTGGGTTATCTTATCAGTGCCTTATCCGGTCCAGCCTTGGCCTGGGCAACCCCGATGGTGTCCTCCAACGACCCGGTATTGTCAGACTATTCCACCTTTGTGAGTCGCTTCAAACAGATGTTTAGCCGTCCTGGATTGGAAGCCTCTGCTGAAGAAGCCCTATGTGACATCCAACAAGGCTCGCAAGACGTCCTGCAATATATAACCCGTTTTCGTCAGCTGGCGGCAGAGACCACTTGGGTGGAACGTACTCTGGTAACTTTATTTCGTAGAGGACTCAAAGAAGAAATAAAGGATGAACTAGTACATTCTACCAGAGCAGAAGAGCTTCGTGGCCTGATGGATCAAGCACTGTCCATCGAATATCGTCTTCAGGAACGGAGATCGGAAAAGAAAAGGAGTAGAGGGTTTTCCCAGCCAAGTAGCTCACGAGCTTGCCTACAGCGTTTCGAGGAACCTCGCACTCCTGCTAGAGACATCGAAGGGGAACCCATGCAGGTGGATACTACCCGAGGTCCGCTCTCTGCTAGTGAACGAGAAGACAGACGCAAGAGAGGGTTGTGCCTGTACTGTGGTTCTGCTGGTCACATGCTTCGTACCTGTCCTGTACGTCCGCCCAGGCCTTCGGGAAACGCCACCTCCCGTCCTCTGTAAGAAGGGAGGGGACGGGATCTACAGCTATACCTTCCATCAGCTCCTTTAATGACAATACAACCGCCTTGTTCATTTTTTCTGTCCTGTTACAACTCCCTGACGGTCGTCAAGAAAAGACTATGGCATTACTAGATTGTGGTGCTAGTGGTATATACATGGACAAGACGTGGGCTGCTGCTCACCAAGTTCCTACACAAGCAAAAGAAGTACCCGAACAGGTACACACCGTGGATGGATCCTTGATATCCTCGGGTCCTGTAGACACCACTACCCTGATGTTAAGTCTACAGGTGGGAAACCATCAAGAACACATTTCCTTCGATCTTATCACGTCCCCCAACCATACCATCATTCTTGGAATTCCGTGGTTCATCAGACATAACCCGTATATAAATTGGGTAACCCGGACAGTTTCTTTGTCTTCGCAATTTTGTCATGAGAACTGTTTTACTTCCGACAAGTATTGGTCTCCGAAAAGATCCTTAGATACTGAAGGTGCCACTGGTATGTCCATTAATACGGTCCAAGGGGTCCCAGACCACTATTTGGAGTTTCAGGATGTTTTCCAAAAACCGTCGAAACCTGTGCTACCTCCACATCGAGAATATGATTGTGCTATTCCATTGGAACCCGGCACAATTGTTCCTTTTGGGAGGATGTACTCTCTCACGGAACCCGAAAGAGAAGTTCTAAAAGAGTATCTGGACGAAAATATACAGAGTGGTCTTATTGTTCCATCGTCGTCTCCGGCTGGGGCTCCTCTCTTTTTTGTGCCCAAGAAGACAAAGGATCTTCGTCCTTGCCTGGATTTTCGAGGTCTGAATAAAATAACAATTAAAGATCGTTATCCTTTGCCTCTCATCAGGGACATACTAGAAGCTATCAGAGGGGCTCAACGTTTTACTAAATTAGATTTACGAGGAGCTTACCACCTTTTACGCATAAAAGAAGGCGACGAATGGAAGACAGCTTTCAGGACTCCATTTGGCCATTTTGAATATAGGGTTATGCCGTTTGGCCTCACTAACGCCCCCGCAATCTTCCAGAGATTTATGGACTCAGTGTTTTCAGACCTTCTGAATCAGACAGTCGTGATCTACCTAGATGATATTCTTATTTATTCTAGAAATCCTGAACTCCATTCTTCCCATGTGAAACAAGTTCTTCAAAGACTTCGTGCTCATCAACTATTTTGCAAACCAGAAAAATGTGAGTTCGACATGACGGAAGTCAAATATCTGGGCTATCATTTAAGTCCCACTGGCATAGCTATGGATCAAGAAAAGGTACAAGCTATCCTAGAGTGGCCTTCTCCTTCTTCCATAAAAGAAACACAATGTTTCCTAGGGTTAGCAAACTTCTATCGACAATTCATTCTAGACTTTGCCAGACTGACTAGCCACATAACTCACACCTTAAAAAAGGAAAATTTAAAGAAAGGGTTTGTCTGGACTGAGGCGGCTGAAGCAGCCTTTCAAGAATTAAAGAGAGTCTTCACCCAAGCCCCCATCTTGAGACATCCAGATACCACCAAACAATTTATAGTCGTTACTGATGCTTCTGAGAGAGCCATCGGAGCTGTCTTACTCCAACGACAAGAGGATGATGGTCTTGAACATCCTGTTTTCTACTTGTCTCATATCCTTTCCACAGCTGAACAACACTATTCTGTACTGGAAAGGGAATTATTGGCTCTGAAAACAGCCTGCCTTGAGTGGAGACAGTTTCTGATGGGTTCCAAGGAACCATTTGAGGTGAGGACAGACCACCGTAACCTACAATGTTTACGAAATTTTGTATGCCAGAATAGTCGTCAGGCCCGCTGGGCCTTTTTCTTCAGTCAGTACGATTTTTTTATCACATATATTCCTGGATCTCAAAACATTCTGGCTGATGCTCTGTCTCGCCGATATCCAGAGTGTACTCCTTCCTCATCTCAGTATCTTCTGGAACCCCGTAAGATCATTGGAGTGGCTCAGTCTTTCCTGGAAGAAGTACAACTGGAATACGCCAACCTATCGGACCACGACATTGAAGAACTAAGACCATTAATACATAAGAAACAAGGATATTTTTATTATCAAAACCTGATATTCCTCCCCACTAACAAGGTGCAAGAAAAGGCATTACAAATGTGCCATGATTCACCTGTAGCTGGTCATAGAGGCATCAAGGCCACACAAGAACTTCTTTCACGATTTTTCTGGTGGCCTACCTGGAAGCTGGATGTGGAAAGATACGTTCAGGCCTGTCCCATATGTGCCCAAATCAAGATACCCCATACCAGACCGGCAGGATTACTACAGCCTTTGCCTGTTCCACATGGCCCCATGGCATACCATCTCTACTGATTTTATGTGTTCACTCCCACCATCAGCAGGAAACCGGGTCATCATGGTCACGGTGGATTCTTTCACGAAGATGGCTCATTTCACTGCCCTGAAAAGGCTACCCACTTCTCAAGAACTAAGTCAAATATTCATTGATCATATCTTCCGTCTCCATGGACTTCCACATACCATAATATCTGATAGAGGACCTCAGTACATTTCCCGATTTTGGAGGCATTTTTGTAAAACACTAAATATTAATAGAGCCCTGTCTTCAGGATTCCATCCTCAGACCAACGGCCAGACCGAGCGTCTGAACCAAGGACTAGAGCAATATCTTTGATGCTTTTGCAATTCTACCCAAAGTAACTGGAACACTTACCTCTCTATAGCAGAATTTTCCTACAATAACTCAGTCCATAGTGCCTCCAAGGTCACTCCCTTTTTCTGTTCATATGGTTTTCATCCTACCTCTTTTCCTACTTCTCCACAATCCAACTCTCCTCTACCCGCTATTACCTATTTCTCCAAACGCCTTCTCCAAATCCATAGACTAATTCGATCTAATTTGTTACATACCAAGAGATATATGAAGAAGGCTGCTGACAAGAGACGTGCTACCAATCCAGACTATCATCCGCAAGATAAAGTCTGGCTCTCCTCCAAATTCTTACCCTCACGTCTTTCTCAAAATAAGTTCACACCTCGTTACTATGGGCCTTTCCGTATTCTTCAGTTGGTCAATCCTGTCACTGTCCGTCTTCACTTCCCTCATACATGGAAGATTCATCCGGTCTTTCATGTTTCTCAGCTTAAACCTTATGTGCCTGACCCTTACTCACGTCAGTTTCCTTGTCCACCTCCTGTACTCGTGGATGATGTTCCTGAATATGAAGTACAGGAAATTTGTGACTCTCGTCTTTTTCACAAACGCCTTCAGTATCTGATTCATTGGAAGGGTTATCCTCTCAGTGAATGCTCTTGGGAAGATGCATCTTCTGTTCACGCTCCTCGCCTGATTCAACGCTTTCACCGTTTATTTCCTCTCAAACCTGGCCCTTCGGGAGGGGGACCTACTGTCGCGCCGCGTGGTGCGGCGCGAGCCGAATGTTCGGCACAAGCCGGGCGTTCGGCTGGGGCCGCACAGCGCGTTTCTAAAACGCGGCGCGCCCCCAGCCTTTCATGCACTTTTCGAGGCCCCAGGCATTGCATGGGGCCTCGCTCTATCGTTTTCCACCGCCTTGCTGGGGTCTCCTGACCCCCCTTACCTGTTCTTCTTTCTTCCTTCTTGTCCTCTTTCTTTTCTTCTTTCTGGGGTCTTTTTGTTGTACTTTTTTTATGTCTTCTTCCCTTCCCAGGTTACCTTTCTCTTCCCAGCATTCATTGTTCCCTATTCTCTATGGTTTCTATTCTGTTTTGTTCTATGTACCTCTCCCTGTCTAATATGGTGTCCTTTTACTTCCTGTGGGTCACTTCCTGTCTTTTGGTATATAAGGGCTGTGTTTTCTTCATTTCCTTGCGCTGCAACACTTTCTGCTCAGTTAGTGTCTTCGCTCCTGATTTCCTCCCCTTTTGGTTCTGGATTTCAGCATTCTGTGTTACCTGACCTTTGCTCCTTTTGGATTCCTGTTTGTTTGTTCTTGTTTTTTCCAGGAATCTTCCTGTTTGGAGGTTTTTCCCCTTTTCCTAAGGGTTTTTTTCCCTCTGGCGCTATTTTCTGAAGGGCACGGTCTGTTCTTGGCGTCTCCATTGCCTACAGCACCGTGGCTACCAGAAAGAGTCGCCCCTTTTTGGGCCAAAGTCGAACATTGAAGATCCACGCCACCAGATCTGCAAATTCCAGGCGCAAGCAGCACGTGAGTCGTGACAGATTGTGGCCATGACTACAGATATGGGTGAGTGGGGTGTGTGCGTAAACCTAGATCTGCATAGGGCACCCTTGACTTTCCTTCATTTGTGACTGTAGGGGCTTTACCCCAAATGCCCGATTGCAGTCTGGAATGCTGGTATGTGTGACTGGGGTTTGTAAAGGAACCTGAGCCTTCATGGGGCACCTTTTGCCTTACCCCACTGTGATTTCTTTTGAGCTCTCCCCAAATCCCGGACTGTGGCCTGGAGAGCTGGTATTGCTGTGTGGAGGGAGTGGAAACCTGGACCTGTGATTGGAACCCTCAGGCTCACTTCACTTTTTCTGCCTGTTGAAATCTCCCCTAATTCCTGATTGCGGCTCAGAGTGATGGAATGAGTGAGCAGGGAGTGTGTGGAACTTGGACCTGCACTGTACACCATCAACTTCATTTCTCTGTTTGGTGGCAATGGGCACTCCCCCAGTTCGCCCAATTGTGGATCAAAGTGCTGGTGTTGGGAAGAGGAGTGTGTGTGGCAACCTGGACCAGAGCTTTGCACTTGATGAACTACTCTATTTCTGCTTTTAATTAGATGGCCCTATAATTCCTGACTGTGGGCTGGAATGGTGATATCGCTGTGGGAGAGTGTGCAAAGACCTGAACCTGCATTGAGAACCATCTGACTGACTCCACCCTTTTCAGTGAAGAGGTTCTCCTCCAAATTCTTGATTGAGAATTAGAATGCTGTTGAGGATAAGTGCAGTGTATGTGTGAACTTCCACCTATGAACAGCACACTCTGCCTCGCTCTTCTTTTACTGGCTTTGGGGTGTGTCCCACATCCCTGAGTGTGGCCCTTAGTGCTAGGATGGCTGAGTGGGGTGTGCGTAAACATGGGCTTATATTGAACACCCTCAACCTTGGTCCACTTTTTATGTCATAGGTAATCTTCCTCACATGTCTAATTGTAGACCGTGGTGCTGATATGGGTGAGTAGGGTATCTGCAGAGACCTCGACCTGCATTAGGCAACCGGCTAGTCACAATACTTTTGATGACATTAGAGTGCTCCCAAAATCCCTGATAGTAGCCAGGAGAGCTGGCATGGCTGAATTGAGTATGCATGCACCTCTGACCTGCGCTTGGCACTCACAAACTCATTAAAATGTTACTGCTATTGAGAAACTTCTCTAATTCGTGATTATGGAACATAATACTGATATCTTAGAGAAGGGAGTGTGCGGAAACCTGTATGTGTGTTGGGCACTATCCGCCTCACTCCAACGTTTATGGCATAGTGGCTCTCCCCCAAATCATCGACTGAAGACCATAGTGCTGTTGTAGCTGAATATGGTATGAGTGACAACTTTGATGTGTTTGGGGCACATTCTGCCTTGCACCACTTAAGCTGGGAATGAGCATGTCCTCTTATACTATATTGTGACCTGGAGTGCTGGGAAGGATGAGTGGGGTGTGTTCGCAAACCTGGACCTCTATTGGGCACAATTAACCTAGATACACGTTGACTACTGCTGGGATGCCCGCTCAGTTCCCTGATTGTAGCAGAATCTGCTGGTATAGATGAGTAGGGAGTGCAGGGAAACCAGGACCTGTGTTTGGCACTCTCAGCCATGATCTGCATTGCTGGCTTTGGTGTGGTCCCTCAAATCGCTGATTGTTTCCAGGAGTACTGGTATGGTGACTAGGGAGTGTGCATATACCTGGAGCTCCACTTGGAATCCTCAACCTCATTTCACTTTTGCTAGCAATGGGGCACTCCCATAAGTCCCCGATTGTGGGCCTTGGGTTAGTATGGATGGGTTAGTAAGGTGTGTGAAAACCTGGACTTCCATTGGAACACGGACCCTCCCTCCATTTTGATGGCATTGGGGTGCTCACCCAAATCGCTGATTGAGGCATGGAGTGAGGGAATATATGAGTAGGATATGTAAAGAACCTGGACCTGCATTGGCCACCCTCCACTTCACTCAGTTTTGCTAGCATTGACAAGTTCCACCAAATGTTTGATTGTGGCCCAGAGAACTGGTGTGGGTGAGTGGGTTGTGAACAAAAACAAAGACGTGCATTGGGCACCATCTGTCTCACTCAATTTTTGTTGGGCTTGAGGAGATTCCTCAAATTCCTGAATGTGACCATGCATAATAATATGGCTGAGAGGTTTGTGTGCAGAAACCTGGACTTAAGTTGGGCTCCATCCTCCACACTCTACTATTACTAGAGTTGGGACACTGCCCCATATGTCAGATTGTGGCCTGAAGTACTAGTATAGGTGAGTGGCTTGTGTGCGTAAACATGGACCTGCTTTGAGCACCCTTTGACTCACTCTACTTTTGATGGAGTTGGAATGCTACCCCAAGCACTGATAGGAGCACAGAGTCGCAGTATGGTTAAGTGGGGTGGGGGCAGAAAAGTGGCCCTGCTTGGAGCACTCTGTTTTCACTGTTGTTGGGGCGCACCCCAAAATCCTTTATACGGCCAGGAGTGCTGGTAAGGGTGAATGGGGTGGGGTGAAAACCTGGATTTGAGTTGGGCACCCTCAGACTCAGTACACTTTTGTTGACTCTGGGGCACACCTCCACCCCTAATTCTAGATTTGGGCCTGGGAAGCTGGTATCTGTGAGTTTGGTGTGTGTGTAAGCCTGGACCTGCGAGGGGCACCGACCCTTGCTCAACTTTTGATGGCACAGGAGCACGTTTCCAAATCCCTGATTGTGGCCTAAATTGCTGGGATGAGTTAGAAGGGTGTGTGTAAATCTGGATTTGCATCGAACACTCTCAGCTTTGGAATACTTTTTCCTGCTGTTGGAGTGCCGCCCAAAGAATTGATTGTAGTCCAGAGAGCTCATATGGTTGAGTGGGATTTGTGCAGAAACCTGGACCTGCGTTGGGCACTTTTCAGATCACCCCACTTTTTCAGATATTTGGTTGCTTCTCTAATTCCTGATTATGGGCTGGAATGCTGGTATAGCATTGGAAGTGTGGGAAAAACTGAACCTGAGTTGGTGAAGAGGCTGTATACAGAAACCTCGACTGAGGGCTTGAATGCTGTTGCGGGTGAGTGTGGTGTGTGCATGAACTTTCACCAGCACGGAGCATACTCTGCCTTGCTCCACTTTTGCTAGCATTGGGGTATGTCCACATATTCCCAATTGTGGCACAAAAGTGCTGGGAGTGGTAAGTGGGACTTGGGCATAAACCTGGGCCTGCATTGGGCACCCTCAATCTCAATCGATGTTAACTGGTGTTGGGACGCTTCCCAGACCCTGATGGTAGCCCAGTGTTCTGTTATGGTAGAGTGGGTATGTGGGGTACGTGGAGCTGCATTGAGCACTCTCAGCCATGCTTTGCTTTTGCTGGGTTTTGCGCTCCCACACATTTTTGATTGTTTCTAGAAGTGCTGGTATGGTGAGTGGCATCTGTGCTTATACCTGGACCACTATAGGACATCCTCAACCTTACCCCACTTTTCTGGCATCGGGGCGCTATCTCAGATTCCTGGGTGTAGCCCGCAGAACTGTTATGGGTGAGAGAGGCGTGAATGGAAAGCTAAACCTTCATTCGGCACACTCAGTTCACTCCACTTTTGCTAGCATTGGGGCACGTCCCCACATCCCTGATTGTGGACTGGAATACTGGTATGTGCACATGAATTGTGTGCAGAAACTGGGACCTGCTTTCAACATCTCTCCACCTCACTCCAATTTGGTGCTGCTGGGGTGCTCCCACAAATCCCTGATTGTGGTCCAGAGAACTTGTATGAGTTAGTTGGATGTGAATGTAATTCTGGACCTGCATTGGCCACTGTTCATCTCATTCCAGATTTTATGATAGTGGGGTGGTCCCCCAAGTTCCTGACTGAGACCCAGCATACTCATTTGGATGAGTAAGGTGTTTAATGAAACCTGGAGATGCCTTGGGCAGGTCTAGCAGGTCCAGGATGAAGATATTTCTCCTCATTGTGCCTCCCCTGGGAGGCGTAAGATTTTGACGCATTCCGAGGTTTACAATGCCTTGTAAATCTGGGAAATTGACAAAACACATGGGTGTTGCATGGGAAAACCCACTGCAACGCCCGTGGAATGCCTCCCTGATGCAGTGTAAGGCAACGCAGTGAATTACCTTACACTATATTCACAAGGTCATGAAAAGCCATGCAAAGTGACTTTGAGTGGCTTTGTAGATATGGGTCTACACAAAGTGCTGCTGGTGCATCAGAAAAAGTGACGTCGGACAAAAGTGGCTTGGAGACCAAGTATGGTTGAGTGGGCATTGGGTGTAAACCTGAAACTACATGGGGCACCCTCTGCCTAGATTTAAATTTGTTAGAGTTAGGGCACCCACCTAAATTCCTGATTGTGGCACAGAGTGCTGATATGGGTGTGTTGGATGTGTGGTAAGCTGAACTTGTTTTGTGCATTACCTGCCTCACTGTACTTTTGAGGTGTTGGTCTATTCCCACAAGTCACTGATGGTGGCGCTGAGCGTTGGTACGGGTGTCTCAGGTATGTACATATACCTGGACTTGCTCCCCAGAGTCTGGCTGCGATGCTGATGTGGCGTATGTGAAAACCTAGTCCTGTGTTGGCAACCCTCCATCTCACCCCTCCTTTGCAATGGGAATGTTTCTCTAATTCCTGATTGTGGCCCTGATTTCTATGATGGGTGAGTGGGGTCTGTGAGAAAAACTATACATGCATTAGGCACATTCTGTACCACGTTTGGTGATGACAGAATGCTAACCCAAATCTCTGATTGTGGCACAGATTGCTCAGATGGATGAGTTGGGTATGTGCATAATTCTGAACCTATGTTGGGCACCCTCTGCCTCACTTTGAGTTTGTTGTCATTGTGGTGGTCCTCCAAAAGTATGGCCAGAGATCGGGTATCGGTCAATGTAGTGTGTGTGTTAACTTGAACTTGCATTGGGCACTCTCAGACTTATTCGTCTTTTGCTATGTGCTCCCTTAAATTGCTGATTGTAGCCCGAAAAGCTGTTTACGGGTGAGTGGGATGTGCATGTCAACCTGGACCTATGTTGTGTTACTTCCGCCTCGCTCCACATTTATTGGCATTTGGGCACTCCCATAAAACATTAATTCTGGCCCAGAATGCTTGAATGGGTGAGTGGGATGAGTGAAACCTGGACCTGCATTAGGCACTTCCCTACTTGCTCTCATTTTGTTGTCATTGGGGTGCTCCCCCAAATCCCATATTGTGGCCTGCTAATCTGGTATGGGTGTGAGTTGGGTGTGTGCATAAGCATGGAAATGCACTGGGCAGCCTCTGACTCACTCCACTTTTGCTGGCATCGGGTAGTTCCCCTATAGCCATGATTGCGGCATAGAGTGTAGGAATTGGAGAGTGGCGTATATACCAGGAGTTGGGTCGGGCACTCTCCATCTAGCTCCTCTTTTGTTGGTGATTAGGCTGTCCCCCAAGTCCCAGATTGGGGCCTAGAGTGCAGGACTGGGTGAGTGGGGTGTGTGCATAAACCTAGACTGCTTAGGGCACCCTCCACCTAGCTCCACGTTTGATTGCTTTGGTGCCCCCCCAATCTGAAATTGGGACTCAGAGTGCTGGAATGGGTGAGTGGAATGTCTGCATAAATGTGGACCGGTGTGGGGCATCTTCAGCCTCTGTCTAATGTTGCTGTTATTGAGCCACTCCCCCAATTATAATACTGTAGTGAGGTATGATAGTATGAGTGAGTGGGTAGTGTTGGTAAACCAGGAGATTCAATGGGTACCACCTCGCTCCACTCTGCTAGTGTTGGGTTCCTGATTAAAGTTGGGGGTGCATTTATGGGTGAATGAGGTGTTTACCTGAGGTGGCCACCCTCTGCCTTACCCCTAATTTGAGGGTGATGGGGTTCTCCCTCAATTCCCTGCCTGTGGCTCTGACTGTTTGGATTGGGGATTGGGAAGTGTGTGTAAAACTAGACCTGGTGTGCCACCCTCTCCTTTAGTCCACTTCCGCTGGGAATGTAACATTCTCTCAAATTCTGATTGTGAGTCAGATTGCTGGTATGGGTGAGTGGGGAGTGTGCGCAAACCTAATCTTGCACTGGGGCACCCTCCTCCTTGCTCCACTTTTGGCAACTGTGGTGTGCTTCCCCAAATCCAAGACTGTGGCTTGGAGTGCTAGGATGGGTGAGTGGGATGTCTGCATAAATCTGCACTATGTGGAAAACCTTAAGCCTCCTTGCAATTTTGCTCTCTTTGGGGCGCTGCTCCAATTACACTATTATGGCAGCAAATAATGGTGTAAGTGATTGGGATGTGTATCAGGCACCCTCCACCTCACTCTACTTTTGCTGGGATTGGGATGCTCCCTCACTTCCTGACTGTGGCCTGGTGTGCTGGTATGGGTGTGTGTGGTGAGTGAGGAAATCTGTGTTGGGCACCCTCTACCTCACTGCATTTTAGCTGCATTTGGAGCACTCCCTAGGTCCTTGATTGTGGCCCTGGAATGCTGATATGAGTGCGTAGGGTGTGCAGAAATATGGACATGCACTGGGCACTCTTCGCATGCCATCACTTTCGATGGCATTGAGAAGCTTCTCCAAATGCCTGATTATGGCCTGTGGTGCTAATATGGATGAATGTGGTGTGTTCAGAAACCTGGACATGCATTGAGCACCTCTACCTTGCTCCAGTTTTGAGTGTGTTAAAACACTCTCTCAAATCTATGATTATGCCCTAGAGTGCTGCTATGATTGGCTGTGTGTGGAAACCTGCACCTGTGTGTGGCACCCACCCTCAGTCCACTTTTGCTGGCGATGGTGCATCCCCCTAAATCCTTGATGGTGGTCTAGAATGCAGGTATGACTGAATGGGATGTGAATGGAAACCTAGACCTTTGTTTACCAAGCTTCCCCTCACTTCATTTTTGTTGACATGGGGATGCTCCCCAATCCCTGTTTGTGACCCTGAGTGCCGGTATGGGCTGCGTTCAGTTTGTGCAGGAACCTGGGCATGTGTTGGGCAACGTTCTCCTCAATCCACTTTTGCTGGCAATGGACCACTCCCCCAAATACTCAATTGAAGCTTAGAGTGCTTGGATGGATGAGTGGGATGCGCATGCCAAGCTTGTCCAGCGTTGTGCACTCTTTTCCTCGCTCAGTATTATTGGCATTGTGTGAGCTCTCCCAAATACCTTATTGTGGCCTGGAGCGCTGGTATCACTGAGTGGGGTGTGTGCAGAAAGTTTGACCTATGGTGAGCATCACTGCCTTTTTGCTGCTGTTGGGATGCTCCCCTAACTCTGAATGTGAACTGTAGTGTTGGTATGGGTAAATGGGTTGTATGTGGGAACCTGGACCTTTGTTGATCAACCTCTGCCTGTAGGAGGCTGGCCTGGTTTGTAGTGGGTACCTTGGGTACTTACACCTTACGCCAGGTTCAGTTATTCCTTACTAGTGAAATGTAGTAGTGTTCTAGCAGCTTAGGCTGATAGAGGTAGCTATCCCAGAAGTGCGTGAAAAAGAAGAGTCCCCACTTGGACGAAGACTGCAGAAATGCACCCAAGGAAGATGTCAGCGGGTTCCTGCATGATGCAATGGATGTCCCATGAAGAGATGTTGGATGCAGGTGAGTTTTAGAGCTGGATTCATCAAACATGGTTCTGGCAAAGTCGCGCTTTACATCAAAATGGTGTTGTCTGGGCCCAAGAGGGACCTGGGGGCTTCAACTCTGTGTGAGGAGGAAGAGGGGGCCCTCAGCACTTTACAGAGCCCTCAGAACACCAGACACCACCCACAGGAGTCCCAGGACACAGGGACAAAGGAGGTGCAAAATGCGGTTGGTGCAGCACTACAAAGGAAGGTCCCACGCCACCGGAGGTCAACTCAGCGAGTTGAGCATCGCAGGATAGAGTGCTGGGGACCTGGGCCAGGCTGTGCATGAAGGAATTGAGCAAATAGTGCACAGAGGCCTCAGGAGGTGAAGAAGACGCAGTGCACAGGGGTACTGTCGTACTTAGGGAACGCAAGGTCTTACCTCCTCCAAATTGGGACAGCAGGACCTCAGGACAGTCTGTGTCGAAGGGGTCCACCACCTGTGTTCCAAGGAGCACGCTCGTCACCAGGAGAGGAGTCCAAGAGAACCGGTCATCGACTTAGAAGGTGCCTGCGTGAGCAGGGAAGTGACTCTGTCACTCCACTGGAGATTTCTGTCCTTCTGGGGCAGGGTGAAGACAGGGAGTCCCCAGAGCGTGCACACCATGGAAACTGTTGCAGTTACTGGCTGGAGCTGAAGTTGGAGAGGAAAAGTAGCCCTCTGGATACTTTGTTGCTGTTACAGCGGTTTCTGGAGCAGTCTGCGGTCGATCCGAGGTCAGAGGATGAAGTAGTATTTGCAGAGGATTCCTGCTGGAAACTTGCAAGTAGAATCTGAAGAGAAACCCACAGGAGTGACCCTAAATAGCCCTGAGAGGGGGATTGGCTGCATTATCAGGTATGGACCTATCAGGAGGGGTCTCTGACATCACCTGCTGGCACTGACCACTCAGAGGCCTTCACAGTGTCCCCACACCTTGTAAAACAAGATGGATGAAGTCTGGGACACACTGGAGGAGCTCTGGGAACCTCCACTGGGGTGGTGATGTACAGGGGAGTGGTCACTCCCCTTTCCTTTGTCCAGTTCGTGCCAGAGCAGGGTCTGGGGGTCCCTGAATCGGTTTAGACTGGCTTATGCAAGGAGGGCACCATCTGTGCCCTTCAAAGAATGTTCAGAGGCTGGGGGAGGCTACTCCCCCCAGCCTGTAACACCTATTTCCAAAGGTAGAGGGTGTATCATCCTTCTCCCAAAGGCAATGCTTTGTTTTGCCTTCCTGGGACTGAGCTGTTCAGACCCCAGGAGGGAAGAACCCTGTCTGTGAGGTGGCAGCAGCTGTAGCTGCACTGCAAGCCTCAGAGAGCTAGCTAGTTTGGCAGTACTGGGGGTCCATGGTGGAGCCCCCAGGATGCATGGAATTGGCTCCCCAATACCAGATTTGGAATGGGGGGAGAATTCCATGATCTTAGACACCTTACATGGCCATACTCGGAGTTACCATTGTGAAGCTACATACAGGCATCAACCTATATGTAGTGCATGCATGTAATGGCGTCCCTGCACTCACAAAGTCCTGGGAATTGGCCCTGAACTATGTGGGGGCACCTTTGCTACTGCAAGGGTGCCCTCACACTTAGTAACTTTGCACCTAACCTTCAGTAAATGAAGGTTAGACATATAGGTGACTTATAAGTTACTTAAGTGAGGTGACAATGGCTGTGAAATAGTGTGTGCACTATTTCACGCAGGCTGCAATGGCAGGCCTGTGGAAGGGTTTGTCTGAGCTCCCTATGGGTGGCAAAAGAAATGCTGCAGCCCATAAGGATCTCCTTGAATGCCCTGGGTACCTAGGCACCATATACTGGGTACTTATAAGGGGGTCCAGTGTGCCAATTGAAATTGGTAAATGAAGTCACTAGCCTATAGTGACGAATTTAAAAGCAGAGAGAGCATAAGCATTGAGGTTCTGGTTAGCAGAGCCTCCGTGACACAGTCAAGGACTACTGACAACACACACATTAGGCCATAAATTATGAGCACTGGGGTCCTGCCCAGCAGGATCCCAGTGAGACAGGCCAAAACATACTGACATACAGGTAAAAATGGGGGTAACATGCCAAGAAAGATGGTACTTTCCTACACTGCCTCACTCCAATTTGCTGTTGGTCGGGTGCTCTCCAGAATAACTGATTATGGCCCGGAGTGCTGGGATGAGCGAGGAGAGTGTGTGTGTGAACTGAGAGCTGTATCTGGCAGCCTGTTCCTCATTCCACTTTTGTTTGTATTGTGGCACTGTAGGAAGTTGGCTCTGTATGTGCTATTTCAAAGTAAGGAATAGCATGCACAGAGTCCAAGGGTTCCCCTTAGAGGTAAAATAGTGGTAAAAATAGATAATACTAATGCTCTATTTTGTGGTAGTGTGGTCGAGCAGTAGGCTTATCCAAGGAGTAGTGTTAAGCATTTGTTGTACATACACATAGACAATAAATGAGGTACACACACTCAGAGACAAATCCAGCCAATAGGTTTTTATATAGAAAAATATCTTTTCTTAGTTTATTTTAAGAACCACAGGTTCAAATTCTACATGTAATATCTCATTCGAAAGGTATTTCAGGTAAGTACTTTAGGAACTTCAAATCATCAAAATTGCATGTATACTTTTCAAGTTATTCACAAATAGCTGTTTTAAAAGTGGACACTTAGTGCAATTTTCACAGTTCCTAGGGGAGGTAAGTATTTGTTAGGTTAACCAGGTAAGTAAGACACTTACAGGGCTTAGTTCTTGGTCCAAGGTAGCCCACCGTTGGGGGTTCAGAGCAACCCCAAAGTCACCACACCAGCAGCTCAGGGCCGGTCAGGTGCAGAGTTCAAAGTGGTGCCCAAAACACATAGGCTAGAATGGAGAGAAGGGGGTGCCCCGGTTCCGGTCTGCTTGCAGGTAAGTACCCGCGTCTTCGGAGGGCAGACCAGGGGGGTTTTGTAGGGCACCGGGGGGGACACAAGTCCACACAGAAATTTCACCCTCAGCAGCGCGGGGGCGGCCGGGTGCAGTGTAGAAACAAGCGTCGGGTTCGCAATGTTAGTCTATGAGAGATCTCGGGATCTCTTCAGCGCTGCAGGCAGGCAAGGGGGGGATTCCTCGGGGAAACCTCCACTTAGGCAAGGGAGAGGGACTCCTGGGGGTCACTTCTCCAGTGAAAGTCCGGTCCTTCAGGTCCTGGGGGCTGCGGGTGCAGGGTCTCTCCCAGGCGTCGGGACTTTAGGTTCAAAGAGTCGCGGTCAGGGGAAGCCTCGGGATTCCCTCTGCAGGCGGCGCTGTGGGGGCTCAGGGGGGACAGGTTTTGGTACTCACAGTATCAGAGTAGTCCTGGGGTCCCTCCTGAGGTGTCGGGTCTCCACCAGCCGAGTCGGGGTCGCCGGGTGCAGTGTTGCAAGTCTCACGCTTCTTGCGGGGAGCTTGCAGGGTTCTTTAAAGCTGCTGGAAACAAAGTTGCAGCTTTTCTTGGAGCAGGTCCGCTGTCCTCGGGAGTTTCTTGTCTTTTCGAAGCCGGGGCAGTCCTCAGAGGATGTCGAGGTCGCTGGTCCCTTTGGAAGGCGTCGCTGGAGCAGGATCTTTGGAAGGCAGGAGACAGGCCGGTGAGTTTCTGGAGCCAAGGCAGTTGTCGTCTTCTGGTCTTCCTCTGCAGGGGTTTTCAGCTAGGCAGTCCTTCTTCTTGTAGTTGCAGGAATCTAATTTTCTAGGGTTCAGGGTAGCCCTTAAATACTAAATTTAAGGGCGTGTTTAGGTCTGGGGGGTTAGTAGCCAATGGCTACTAGCCCTGAGGGTGGGTACACCCTCTTTGTGCCTCCTCCCAAGGGGAGGGGGTCACAATCCTAACCCTATTGGGGGAATCCTCCATCTGCGAGATGGAGGATTTCTAAAAGTTAGAGTCACCTCAGCTCAGGACACCTTAGGGGCTGTCCTGACTGGCCAGTGACTCCTCCTTGTTTTTCTCATTATTTTCTCCGGCCTTGCCGCCAAAAGTGGGGCCTGGCCGGAGGGGGCGGGCAACTCCACTAGCTGGAGTGTCCTGCTGGGTTGGCACAAAGGAGGTGAGCCTTTGAGGCTCACCGCCAGGTGTGACAATTCCTGCCTGGGGGAGGTGTTAGCATCTCCACCCAGTGCAGGCTTTGTTACTGGCCTCAGAGTGACAAAGGCACTCTCCCCATGGGGCCAGCAACATGTCTCGGTTTGTGGCAGGCTGCTAAAACTAGTCAGCCTACACAGATAGTCGGTTAAGTTTCAGGGGGCACCTCTAAGGTGCCCTTTGGGGTGTATTTTACAATAAAATGTACACTGGCATCAGTGTGCATTTATTGTGCTGAGAAGTTTGATACCAAACTTCCCAGTTTTCAGTGTAGCCATTATGGTGCTGTGGAGTTCGTGTTTGACAGACTCCCAGACCATATACTCTTATGGCTACCCTGCACTTACAATGTCTAAGGTTTTGTTTAGACACTGTAGGGGTACCATGCTCATGCACTGGTACCCTCACCTATGGTATAGTGCACCCTGCCTTAGGGCTGTAAGGCCTGCTAGAGGGGTGTCTTACCTATACTGCATAGGCAGTGAGAGGCTGGCATGGCACCCTGAGGGGAGTGCCATGTCGACTTACTCGTTTTGTCCTCACTAGCACACACAAGCTGGCAAGCAGTGTGTCTGTGCTGAGTGAGAGGTCTCCAGGGTGGCATAAGACATGCTGCAGCCCTTAGAGACCTTCCTTGGCATCAGGGCCCTTGGTACTAGAAGTACCAGTTACAAGGGACTTATCTGGATGCCAGGGTCTGCCAATTGTGGATACAAAAGTACAGGTTAGGGAAAGAACACTGGTGCTGGGGCCTGGTTAGCAGGCCTCAGCACACTTTCAATTGTAAACATAGCATCAGCAAAGGCAAAAAGTCAGGGGGCAACCATGCCAAGGAGGCATTTCCTTACACAACCCCCCCCCAAACGAAAGAGGATGAGACTAACCTTTCCCAAGAGAGTCTTCATTTTCTAAGTGGAAGAACCTGGAAAGGCCATCTGCATTGGCATGGGCAGTCCCAGGTCTGTGTTCCACTATAAAGTCCATTCCCTGTAGGGAGATGGACCACCTCAACAGTTTAGGATTTTCACCTTTCATTTGCATCAGCCATTTGAGAGGTCTGTGGTCGGTTTGAACTAGGAAGTGAGTCCCAAAGAGGTATGGTCTCAGCTTCTTCAGGGACCAAACCACAGCAAAGGCCTCCCTCTCAATGGCACTCCAACGCTGCTCCCTGGGGAGTAACCTCCTGCTAATGAAAGCAACAGGCTGGTCAAGGCCATCATCATTTGTTTGGGACAAAACTGCCCCTATCCCATGTTCAGAGGCATCAGTCTGCACAATGAACTGCTTAGAATAATCTGGAGCTTTTAGAACTGGTGTTGAGCACATTGCCTGTTTCAGGGTGTCAAAGGCCTGTTGGCATTCTACAGTCCAGTTCACTTTCTTGGGCATTTTCTTGGAGGTGAGTTCAGTGAGGGCTGTCACAATGGATCCATATCCCTTCACAAACCTCCTGTAATACCCAGTCAAGCCAAGGAATGCCCTGACTTGAGTCTGGGTTTTTGGAGCTACCCAGTCCAGAATAGTCTGGATCTTGGGTTGGAGTGGCTGAACTTGGCCTCCACCTACAAGGTGGCCCAAGTAAACCACAGTTCCCTGCTCTATCTGGCATTTGGATGCCTTGATAGAGAGGCCTGCAGATTGCAGAGCCTTCAAAACCTTCCTCAGGTGGACCAGGTGATCCTGCCAGGTGGAGCTAAAGACAGCAATATCATCAAGATAAGCTGTGCTAAAGGACTCCAAGCCAGCAAGGACTTGATTCACCAACCTTTGGAAGGTGGCAGGGGCATTCTTTAAACCAAAGGGCATAACAGTAAACTGATAATGCCCATCAGGTGTGGAGAATGCTGTCTTTTCTTTTGCTCCAGGTGCCATTTTTATTTGCCAGTACCCTGCTGTCAAGTCAAAGGTACTTAGAAATTTGGCAGCACCTAATTTATCAATGAGCTCATCAGCTCTTGGAATTGGATGGGCATCTGTCTTGGTGACAGAATTGAGCCCTCTGTAGTCCACACAAAACCTCATCTCTTTCTTTCCATCTTTGGTGTGAGGTTTGGGGACTAAGACCACTGGGCTAGCCCAGGGGCTGTCAGAGCGCTCAATCACTCCCAACTCCAGCATCTTGTGGACTTCCACCTTGATGCTTTCCTTAACCTGGTCAGACTGTCTGAAGATTTTGTTCTTGACAGGCATGCTGTCTCCTGTGTCCACATCATGGGTACACAGGTGTGTCTGACCAGGGGTTAGGGAGAAAAGCTCAGGAAACTGTTGTAGGACTCTCCTACAATCAGCCTGCTGTTGGCCAGAGAGGGTGTCTGAGTAGATCACTCCATCTACTGTGCCATCTTTTGGGTCTGATGACAGAAGATCAGGGAGAGGTTCACTCTCTGCCTCCTGATCCTCATCTGTTACCATCAACAGATTCACATCAGCCCTGTCATGGAAGAGCTTAAGGCGGTTCACATGGATCACCCTCTTGGGGCTTCTGCTTGTGCCCAGGTCCACCAGGTAGGTGACCTGACTCTTCCTTTCTAGTACTGGGTAAGGGCCACTCCATTTGTCCTGGAGTGCCCTGGGAGCCACAGGCTCCAGAACCCAGACTTTCTGCCCTGGTTGGAACTCAACCAGTGCAGCCTTTTGGTCATACCAAAACTTCTGGAGTTGTTGGCTGGCCTCAAGGTTTTTGGTTGCCTTTTCCATGTACTCTGCCATTCTAGAGCGAAGGCCAAGTACATAGTCCACTATGTCCTGTTTAGGCTCATGGAGAGGTCTCTCCCAGCCTTCTTTAACAAGGGCAAGTGGTCCCCTTACAGGATGACCAAACAGAAGTTCAAAGGGTGAGAACCCTACTCCCTTCTGTGGTACCTCCCTGTAAGCGAAAAGCAGACATGGCAGGAGGACATCCCATCTCCTTTTGAGTTTTTCTGGGAGCCCCATGATCATGCCCTTTAATGTCTTGTTGAATCTCTCAACTAAGCCATTAGTTTGTGGATGGTAAGGTGTAGTGAATTTATAAGTCACTCCACACTCATTCCACATGTGCTTTAGATATGCTGACATGAAGTTGGTACCTCTGTCAGACACCACCTCCTTAGGGAAACCCACTCTGGTAAAGATACCAATGAGGGCCTTGGCTACTGCAGGGGCAGTAGTCGACCTAAGGGGAATAGCTTCAGGATACCTGGTAGCATGATCCACTACTACCAGGATATACATATTTCCTGAGGCTGTGGGAGGTTCTAGTGGACCAACTATGTCCACACCCACTCTTTCAAAGGGCACCCCCACCACTGGAAGTGGAATGAGGGGGGCCTTTGGATGCCCACCTGTCTTACCACTGGCTTGACAGGTGGGGCAGGAGAGGCAAAACTCCTTAACCATGTTGGACATATTGGGCCAGTAGAAGTGGTTGACTAACCTCTCCCACGTCTTGGTTTGTCCCAAATGTCCAGCAAGGGGAATGTCATGGGCCAATGTTAGGATGAACTTCCTGAACAGCTGAGGCACTACCACTCTCCTAGTGGCACCAGGTTTGGGGTCTCTGGCCTCAGTGTACAGGAGTCCATCTTCCCAATAGACCCTATGTGTTCCATTTTTCTTGCCTTTGGACTCTTCAGCAGCTTGCTGCCTAAGGCCTTCAAGAGAGGGACAGGTTTCTTGTCCCTTACACAGCTCCTCCCTTGAGGGTCCCCCTGGGCCTAAGAGCTCAACCTGGTAAGGTTCAAGCTCCAAAGGCTCAGTTCCCTCAGAGGGCAGAACTTCTTCCTGAGAAGAGAGGTTCCCTTTCTTTTGCTGTGTTGCAGTTGGTTTCCCAACTGATTTTCCTGTTCTCTTGGTAGGCTGGGCCATTTTTCCAGACTCCAGCTCTACTTTTTCACCCTGTGCCTTGCATTGTGCTCTTGTTTTCACACACACCAGTTCAGGGATACCCAGCATTGCTGCATGGGTTTTTAGTTCTACCTCAGCCCATGCTGAGGACTCCAGGTCATTTCCAAGCAGACAGTCCACTGGGATATTTGAGGAGACCACCACCTGTTTCAGGCCATTGACCCCTCCCCATTCTAAAGTAACCATTGCCATGGGATGTACTTTTCTCTGATTGTCAGCGTTGGTGACTGTGTAAGTTTTTCCAGTCAGGTATTGGCCAGGGGAAACCAGTTTCTCTGTCACCATGGTGACACTGGCACCTGTATCCCTCAGGCCCTCTATTCTAGTCCCATTAATTAAGAGTTGCTGTCTGTATTTTTGCATGTTAGGCGGCCAGACAGCTAGTGTGGCTAAATCCACCCCACCCTCAGAAACTAGAGTAGCTTCAGTGTGGACCCTGATTTGCTCTGGGCACACTGTTGATCCCACTTGGAGACTAGCCATACCAGTGTTACCTGGATGGGAGTTTGGAGTGGAACCTTTCTTGGGACAGGCCTTGTCTCCAGTTTGGTGTCCATGCTGTTTACAGCTATGACACCAGGCCTTTTTGGGATCAAAGTTTTTACCCTTGTACCCATTGTTTTGTGAAGAGGCTCTGGGCCCACCCTCCTGTGCAGGTTTTTGGGGGCCTGTAGAAGACTCTTTACTATTTTTAGTTTTGGTTGTCTCATCACCCTTCCCCTGGGGAGTCTTTGTGACCCCTTTCTTTTGGTCACCCCCTGTTGAAGTCTTGGACACCCTTGTCTTGACCCAATGGTCCGCCTTCTTTCCCAATTCTTGGGGAGAAATTGGTCCTAGGTCTACCAGATGCTGATGCAGTTTATCATTGAAACAATTACTCAACAGGTGTTCTTTCACAAATAAATTGTACAGCCCATCATAATTACTTACACCACTGCCTTGAATCCAACCATCTAGTGTTTTCACTGAGTAGTCTACAAAGTCAACCCAGGTCTGGCTCGAGGATTTTTGAGCCCCCCTGAATCTAATCCTATACTCCTCAGTGGAGAATCCAAAGCCCTCAATCAGGGTACCCTTCATGAGGTCATAAGATTCTGCATCTTTTCCAGAGAGTGTGAGGAGTCTATCCCTACACTTTCCAGTGAACATTTCCCAAAGGAGAGCACCCCAGTGAGATCTGTTCACTTTTCTGGTTACACAAGCCCTCTCAAAAGCTGTGAACCATTTGGTGATGTCATCACCATCTTCATATTTTGTCACAATCCCTTTGGGGATTTTTAACATGTCAGGAGAATCTCTGACCCTATTTATATTGCTGCCACCATTGATGGGTCCTAGGCCCATCTCTTGTCTTTCCCTTTCTATGGCTAGGAGCTGTCTCTCTAAAGCCAATCTTTTGGCCATCCTGGCTAACAGGAGGTCATCTTCACTGAGAGCATCCTCAGTGATTTCAGAAATGTGGGACCCTCCTGTGAGGGACTCACTAGTTCTGACTAACACAGTTGGAGATAGGACTTGAGGGGTCCTGTTCTCCCTATTTAGGACTGGAGGAGGGACATTGGCCTCCAAGTCACTAATTTCTTCCTCTGTGAGGTCATCATCAGAGGGGTTGGCTTTTTCAAACTCTGCCAACAGCTCCTGGAGCTGAATTTTGGTAGGTCTGGAGCCAATGGTTATTTTCTTTATATTACAGAGAGACCTTAGCTCCCTCATCTTAAGATGGAGGCAAGGTGTGGTGTCGAGTTCCACCACCTGCATCTCTGTATCAGACATTATTCTGCTAAGAGTTGGAATACTTTTTTAAGAATCTAAAACTGTTTCTAGAATCTAATTCAAACTTTTAACAAACTTTTAAACTCTAAAAGAAAATGCTAAACAGGGACTTAACACACAAGGCCCTAGCAGGACTTTTAAGAATTTAGAAAAATTTCAAATTGCAAAAATGAATTTTAATGACAATTTTGGAATTTGTCGTGTGATCAGGTATTGGCTGAGTAGTCCAGCAAATGCAAAGTCTTGTACCCCACCGCTGATCCACCAATGTAGGAAGTTGGCTCTGTATGTGCTATTTCAAAGTAAGGAATAGCATGCACAGAGTCCAAGGGTTCCCCTTAGAGGTAAAATAGTGGTAAAAATAGATAATACTAATGCTCTATTTTGTGGTAGTGTGGTCGAGCAGTAGGCTTATCCAAGGAGTAGTGTTAAGCATTTGTTGTACATACACATAGACAATAAATGAGGTACACACACTCAGAGACAAATCCAGCCAATAGGTTTTTATATAGAAAAATATCTTTTCTTAGTTTATTTTAAGAACCACAGGTTCAAATTCTACATGTAATATCTCATTCGAAAGGTATTTCAGGTAAGTACTTTAGGAACTTCAAATCATCAAAATTGCATGTATACTTTTCAAGTTATTCACAAATAGCTGTTTTAAAAGTGGACACTTAGTGCAATTTTCACAGTTCCTAGGGGAGGTAAGTATTTGTTAGGTTAACCAGGTAAGTAAGACACTTACAGGGCTTAGTTCTTGGTCCAAGGTAGCCCACCGTTGGGGGTTCAGAGCAACCCCAAAGTCACCACACCAGCAGCTCAGGGCCGGTCAGGTGCAGAGTTCAAAGTGGTGCCCAAAACACATAGGCTAGAATGGAGAGAAGGGGGTGCCCCGGTTCCGGTCTGCTTGCAGGTAAGTACCCGCGTCTTCGGAGGGCAGACCAGGGGGGTTTTGTAGGGCACCGGGGGGGACACAAGTCCACACAGAAATTTCACCCTCAGCAGCGCGGGGGCGGCCGGGTGCAGTGTAGAAACAAGCGTCGGGTTCGCAATGTTAGTCTATGAGAGATCTCGGGATCTCTTCAGCGCTGCAGGCAGGCAAGGGGGGGATTCCTCGGGGAAACCTCCACTTAGGCAAGGGAGAGGGACTCCTGGGGGTCACTTCTCCAGTGAAAGTCCGGTCCTTCAGGTCCTGGGGGCTGCGGGTGCAGGGTCTCTCCCAGGCGTCGGGACTTTAGGTTCAAAGAGTCGCGGTCAGGGGAAGCCTCGGGATTCCCTCTGCAGGCGGCGCTGTGGGGGCTCAGGGGGGACAGGTTTTGGTACTCACAGTATCAGAGTAGTCCTGGGGTCCCTCCTGAGGTGTCGGGTCTCCACCAGCCGAGTCGGGGTCGCCGGGTGCAGTGTTGCAAGTCTCACGCTTCTTGCGGGGAGCTTGCAGGGTTCTTTAAAGCTGCTGGAAACAAAGTTGCAGCTTTTCTTGGAGCAGGTCCGCTGTCCTCGGGAGTTTCTTGTCTTTTCGAAGCCGGGGCAGTCCTCAGAGGATGTCGAGGTCGCTGGTCCCTTTGGAAGGCGTCGCTGGAGCAGGATCTTTGGAAGGCAGGAGACAGGCCGGTGAGTTTCTGGAGCCAAGGCAGTTGTCGTCTTCTGGTCTTCCTCTGCAGGGGTTTTCAGCTAGGCAGTCCTTCTTCTTGTAGTTGCAGGAATCTAATTTTCTAGGGTTCAGGGTAGCCCTTAAATACTAAATTTAAGGGCGTGTTTAGGTCTGGGGGGTTAGTAGCCAATGGCTACTAGCCCTGAGGGTGGGTACACCCTCTTTGTGCCTCCTCCCAAGGGGAGGGGGTCACAATCCTAACCCTATTGGGGGAATCCTCCATCTGCAAGATGGAGGATTTCTAAAAGTTAGAGTCACCTCAGCTCAGGACACCTTAGGGGCTGTCCTGACTGGCCAGTGACTCCTCCTTGTTTTTCTCATTATTTTCTCCGGCCTTGCCGCCAAAAGTGGGGCCTGGCCGGAGGGGGCGGGCAACTCCACTAGCTGGAGTGTCCTGCTGGGTTGGCACAAAGGAGGTGAGCCTTTGAGGCTCACCGCCAGGTGTGACAATTCCTGCCTGGGGGAGGTGTTAGCATCTCCACCCAGTGCAGGCTTTGTTACTGGCCTCAGAGTGACAAAGGCACTCTCCCCATGGGGCCAGCAACATGTCTCGGTTTGTGGCAGGCTGCTAAAACTAGTCAGCCTACACAGATAGTCGGTTAAGTTTCAGGGGGCACCTCTAAGGTGCCCTTTGGGGTGTATTTTACAATAAAATGTACACTGGCATCAGTGTGCATTTATTGTGCTGAGAAGTTTGATACCAAACTTCCCAGTTTTCAGTGTAGCCATTATGGTGCTGTGGAGTTCGTGTTTGACAGACTCCCAGACCATATACTCTTATGGCTACCCTGCACTTACAATGTCTAAGGTTTTGTTTAGACACTGTAGGGGTACCATGCTCATGCACTGGTACCCTCACCTATGGTATAGTGCACCCTGCCTTAGGGCTGTAAGGCCTGCTAGAGGGGTGTCTTACCTATACTGCATAGGCAGTGAGAGGCTGGCATGGCACCCTGAGGGGAGTGCCATGTCGACTTACTCGTTTTGTCCTCACTAGCACACACAAGCTGGCAAGCAGTGTGTCTGTGCTGAGTGAGAGGTCTCCAGGGTGGCATAAGACATGCTGCAGCCCTTAGAGACCTTCCTTGGCATCAGGGCCCTTGGTACTAGAAGTACCAGTTACAAGGGACTTATCTGGATGCCAGGGTCTGCCAATTGTGGATACAAAAGTACAGGTTAGGGAAAGAACACTGGTGCTGGGGCCTGGTTAGCAGGCCTCAGCACACTTTCAATTGTAAACATAGCATCAGCAAAGGCAAAAAGTCAGGGGGCAACCATGCCAAGGAGGCATTTCCTTACAGGCACTCTCCCAAGTCCATGATTTTGGATGGGATAGGTGAGTGGGTTTGTGCATAAACCTGGCTCTTTTGTGGGAAACACTCTACCTCGCTCTACTTTTGCTTGAATTGGGACACTTCCAAATCTCCGATTGTGGCTCAGAGAGCTGATGTTTGGAAGTAGGGTGTGTGCAGAAACCTGGTCCTGGGCAGGACACTGCCTCAATCCACTTTTGTTGGTATTGGGCCACTCCTCCAAATCCCTGAATGTGTCACAGAGTGCTGGTATGGGTGAATAGGGTGAGGACAGAAAACTGGATCTGTGTCAAACATGGTTCACTTAATTGTATATTTCCTACTATTGGGGCAGTCCCTCAAACCTTTGATTGTGGCTTGGAGTGCTGGCACTCATGAATGGGATAGGGCAGAATCTTAGACCTCTCTTCCTCACTCCACATTTTCTGGACCGGAGCCTTTGCCAAATCAATGATTCTGTCCAGAAGTGGTGCTTGGTGGAGAAAGCTGTGTCAGGGAAACCTATACCTGCTTTGGTCACCCCTCCTTTGACTCCACATTTGCTGGCCATAGAGTGCTCCTCCAAATCTATGATTGTGGTCTGGACTGCCAAAATGAGAGGTGCTGTAATGACCAGACTTTTGCTGGTTTTGGTTTCTCCCAAAAATCCCTGATTAAGGCCTGGAGTGATGCTATGGGGGGAGTGGAGATGAGCGGAAACCTGGACCCGAACGCTCTCTCTCACCCACTTTTTCTGGCATTAGGATGCTACTCTAATTCCTGAATGTGTCCAAGAATGCTAGTATGGGTGATTGGGGTATGTTTTTAAACTTGGACCTTGTGTGAAGCTCTCTCCACCTCACTCCACTATAGCTGGCATTAGGGCACTTCCCTAAACTCTGATTGTGGTTCAGTGTGCTGATAATGGTGAGGGGTGTGTGAGTAAACGTGGACCTGCGTTGGGCACCCTCCACCTTGCTCCACTTTTTCTAGCATTAGGGTGTCCCCCAAATCTTTGATTAATGGATGGAGTGCTGTTATGAGTGACTGAGGTGCTTGTGTGTAAACCTGGACATGAATGGGGCACCATCCACCTCATTTCACGTTTGCTGGCATTGGATCGATCCCTGAAATCTCACATTATGCCTAGACTGTTACTATGGGTGCATGTAGAGTGTGGGGAACCTGGGACTGCGTGGATTATCATACACATCGCTCCACTGGTGCTTCTATAGTGTCCCCCCCCTAATCTCGGATTGTGGCTCTGAATGCGGGTCAAGTGTGCAGAAACCTGCATGGGGTACCTTTGAACTCACTCCACTTTGCTGTCACTGGAGCCCTGATTAAAAGTCCCTGATTGTTACTGAGGGTGCTGGGATGGGAGAGTTGGGTATGAGCAGGATGGGGATCTTTCTGTCTCTCTCCCTGACTGTGGCTTTAATTACTTGTATGGGTGATCACGGTGGGTGCACAAATCTGGACCTGCTACTGGCACCCTCCACCTAATGCACTTTTTCTGGCATTGTAATGGTCACCCAAAAACCTGATTATAGCCCAGGGTGCTGGTTTGGGTGAGTGGGGTATGCACATTAACCTGGACTTGCGTTGGGCACGCTCCACCTCACCCTACATTTGATGGCTGTGGGACACTCCTCCATGATGCATGATTGTTGCTGAAAGTGCAAGTATGGGTAAGTGCAGTGTGTTTGGAAACCTGCACATCCGTTGGGTACTCTTTGGCTTACTCCACTTTTGCAGGGTGTTGGTGCACTCCCCCAAATCCCTGATTGTGGCCCGAGCGGTGGTGTGGCTGTGTGGAGTGTGTGCTGAAACCCGAACCTCTGTTGAGCAACTTTCACCTCGCTCTATTTTTGCTGCCTTTGGGATCCCCCCTCCTAGTATCAAAATGTGGCCAGTAATGCTGGACCTTTGTTGGACACCCTCCACCTCACTCGACATTGCTGGCAACTGTGTGTGCCCCAAAACCCTTGATTGTGGCCTAGAATACTGTTATAGATAAGTGAGGTGAGTGTGAAAACTTGGATCTATTGGAAGCAACATCCACCTCTCTTCATTTTTACTGCAGTTAGGATGCTCCCTTAACTCTGATTGTGGTGTGGACTGTTTTCTGTAGATGAGTGTAATGTGTACGGACCTGTGTTGGGCAATGTACACCTCTCTCAACTTTTGCTGACGACGGGGTGCTCCCTGAAATGTCTCACTGTGGCCTGGAGTGCTGTGATGGGTGAGTGTGGAGTGTTTAAACCTAGTGCTGTCAGGGGCAAGCTCTTCCTCACTCCACTTTTGTTTGCGTAGCTGCACTCGCCCATATTGTGGCCCGTAGTGCTGGGATGGGTGAGTGGGGTGTGTGCGTAAACCTAAACCTGTGTGAGGCAGCCTCGTCATTATTCAACTTTTACTGACTGAAGCACTCCTCTAAATCTTTGATTGTGACCCTGAGTGCTTCCAGCCAATCATATTGTGGAAACAAAATTGTCAATTACAGCAAATATAAGGAATACATATAAAAATGGTAACCCCTTCAATCCCGACGGGTAGCTTTCAAATGCAAATACCTCAAAAACTACTAGACCAAATGACTTACTCCAAGACTGGGCTGGAGTACATTTGCTACTGTCTTGTCACATTTTGGGTTATAGTAACTTTAGAAGTGTACTTTGTGCAAGGGCTTACTCTTTTGTGGGTAGGTGTTTGAAGTAGACTGCCTCTTCCTAAACCCCTCTGCTTTACTTTTCCCTAACCCCCTCCAAGTCGTAGTAATTATCCCCCAGTTTGCTGCACCTTCCCCTCCCCCTTTGCCTGCCATGTTTATTACTAAAACGTAGCCTTACGAGCCTTTGTACCGTAGTAAAGCTCTCTTCGCAGAAAATATAGGAAAGGCAGAAGTCTGAGCCCTAGGTTGATGACTAGTATTTTATAGTAGGCATGCAGTATAACTGCAGTATTACGTAACGTACTACAAAATGTAATGTGTAATTAGGCCCTCTAGATTTTAACAATGGTGGAGAGGAAGTAAAGCATCCCTAGGAACTGTGTCTAGACCAGTCCTTATTGTACCAGGTGAGTGTAGCCAGTGAAGTTGACCGAGTAGGGCAGGTTTGGAGGGATGGAGTAAGAAAGTTGTGTGCATTTCATGAGGGCTGTTTGCCGGCCTGGATGGCTAGTGACCTCTCCACCCATCACCTAATAACAGAGCGAGGGCCTCCGACTACCAAGGCTTTCAGTTCTATATGGCCAGACCAGTCTTGGAAAGAGACCGCCTGCCCTTTTCAGTACTACAGAGTGTTTATATATAGTGGGAGCTTCATAGCGCACCGTTGAGGTCCAGCTGGGCGAAAACTTGGTATCCTTAAAGGTTAGTGTGGAGTACGAGACTTCCTAAGACAGAGTTTGAGTCTGGTGTGTGGGTTTTTTGTAATTTTCATACAATAACAAACGCAGCGGTGTCTGGACCCCTCTAACCCACTTGGGTAGAAAAATCCGTTAATAGGGTGCAGATGCCCCCCTCACACCGGTGAGCTCAATGTCACTGCACCCGCTGCACACTACATAGCTACACCCTTGACTGAACTGACTACTGACATGGAGCCGATTTATCAAAAGCTTTTCTTATGAATCTAAAGTGCGGAAACAGTTCAATCACTTTTGCAAAATTGCTAAATATTTCGAGAACACAAATGAGAATGCCCCGCATGTTATAATCTGGAAAGTTATGGCACAATAAAATACAGTCATTTTCTTGTTTACCATTTTTGTAGTCAGGCTTTCAGCAATGCACATCTTTCTGTCCCGCGCCAGCCTCTCGTCTGTACTCCGCTGTCGTGCCTCATCCGGGACCTCCTTTCCTACACCTCTCTCCTGCTCCAATCCAGCTCCATTTTCTCTTCAGTGCGTTCTGTTATCGTTTTTTAGAGATTTCGAGCTGGAAAACATGGAGTGAAGATGAACCTCAAAAGAAAGACTGAAAATAAGGGAGTACATCCCGTCACTTAAAACTCACGGCAAAGAAAAGAGCGGGAATCCTCAAAGCTTACCTCACAGGGAAGTAACCAGAGTCACAAGAGTCACCTCTTCTGAACACTTTAGCTGAAAAAAGCCAAGAATAACTGCTCGTGCGTGTTTTCAACAAGTGCAGTGATTATGACGCCACCTGTGATGTCAGCCCCCTGGGATACTCCCCGTCTGTGCCTGACGCCAGTGAACTCAGAACAGAATTTTACTTTAAGGTAAAGCCATGGTGTCTTTGTGACGTAGCAGTGAGCGTGGTATCCAAGGGACAGACCGACATTTAGATGGCCTTAGAAGTAAAGGGACGAGTCCTATTCTACTTTTACATATATTCTGATAAATTTAAAAACATATTTATTTTCAGATTCATTGTTGTTAGATTTGACAATATAAAATGAATTTACCAATTAAAAAAGCATTTTTCCACATACACCACCATAACAACACGCTTTCAGAACACTGCAATAATATTATGTTTTCATCCACGCAGTCCCTTTACGGGTATTTTGAACACTGCGCCACCCCACCCAAAATAGATTATTTAAGTACATAGGATATCACCCACTCCAATTTAACTGTCAACATTGTGGGCCTCATTTACAAACATTTGGCGTAGGGCAGCGCGGCAAGCCTTTTAGTTGCGCTGCACTATGCCAAATCGAACCTTGTTTATGTTATACGGCACATTCCTGAACTTTCAGCAAGCGCCGGCGCAGAAATTGCTGCAGTGCGCCAACGCAGGCACCCATGCACTATGGTGCAAGGGTGCCTGCAATGCTGCACAATTGTTTTTGTGCAGGAAGAAAAACCTTCCTGTACAAAAACAATCAATAGAGGTGTTTTCCTCATTTTATGTGTGCTTCAGAATGCAACACACATAGAAGAGGAAACAAGCATTTGCAGTGCAATAGTGTAGGAGGCTGGCCTGGCTTGTAGTGGGTACCAAGGGGTACTTACACCTTGCACCAGGTCCAGTTATCCCTTATTAGTGTAGAGGGGTGTCTAGCAGCTTAGGCTGATAGATAATGGTAGCTTAGCAGAGCAGCTTAGGCTGAACTAGGAGACGAGTGAAGCTCCTACAGTACCACTAGTGTCATATGCACAATATCATAAGAAAACACAATACACAGATATACTAAAAATAAAGGTACTTTATTTTTATGACAATATGCCAAAGTATCTCAGTGAGTACCCTCAGTATGAGGATAGCAAATATACACAAGATATATGTACACAATACCAAAATATGCAGTAATAGCAATAGAAAACAGTGCAAACAATGTATAGTCACAATAGAATGCAATGGGAGCACATAGGGTTAGGGGTAACACAAACCATATACTCTAGAAGTGGAATGCGAACCACGAATGGACCCCAAACCTATGTGAGCTCGTAGAGGGTCGCTGGGACTGTAAGAAAACAGTGAGGGTTAGAAAAATAGCCCACCCCAAGACCCTGAAAAGTGGGTGCAAAGTGCACCTAAGTTCCCCAAAGAGCACAGAAGTCGTGATAGGGGAAATCTGCCAGAAACAACAACACCAGCAATGCAACAACAATGGATTTCCTGACGAGAGTACCTATGGAACAAGGGGACCAAGTCCAAGAGTCACGATCAAGTCGGGAGTGGGCAGATGCCCAGGAAATGCCAGCTGTGGGTGCAAAGAAGCTGCCACCGGATGGTAGAAGCTGTGGATTCTGCAAGAACGACAAGGGCTAGAAACTTCCCCTTTGGAGGATGGATGTCCCACGTCGTGAAGAGTCGTGCAGAAGTGTTTCCATGCAGAAAGACCGAAAAACAAGCCCTGCTAGCTGCAAGGGTCGCTGTTACGGTTTTTGGATGCTGCTGTGGCCCAGGAGGGACCAGGATGTCGCCAATTGCGTGAGGAGACAGAGGGGGCGTCCAGCAAGACAAAGAGCACACTCAGAAGCAAGCAGCACCCGCAGACGTGCCGGAACAGGCACTATGAAGTGGAGTGAACCGGAGCTCACCCGAAGTCACGAAAGAGGGTCCCATGACGCCGGAGGACAACTCAGGAGGTCATGCACTGCAGGTTAGAGTGCCGTGGACCCAGGCTTGGCTGTGCACAAAGGAAATCCCGGAAGAGTGCACAGAAGCCGGAGTAGCTGCAAAACACGCGGTTCCCAGCAATGCAGTCTAGCGTGGGGAGGCAAGGACTTACCTCCACCAAACTTGGACTGAAGAGTCACTGGACTGTGGGAGTCACTTGGACAGAGTTGCTGAGTTCAAGGGACCTCGCTCGTCGTGCTGAGAGGAGACCCAGAGGACCGGTAAAGCAGTTCTTTGGTGCCTGCGGTTGCAGGGGGAAGATTCCATCGACCCACGGGAGATTTCTTCGGAGCTTCTAGTGCAGAGAGGAGGCAGAATATCCCCACAGCATGCACCACCAGGAAAACAGTTGAGAAGGCGGAAGGATCAGCGTTACAAGGTCGCAGTAGTCGTCTTTGCTACTTTGTTGCAGTTTTGGAGGCTTCCAGCGCGGTCAGCAGTCGATTCCTTGGCAGAAGGTGAAGAGAGAGATGCAGAGGAACTCTGATGAGCTCTTGCATTCGTTATCTAAAGATTTCCCCAAAGCAGAGACCCTAAATAGCCAGAAAAGGAGGTTTGGCTACCTAGGTGAGAGGATAGGCTAGCAACACAGGTAAGAGCCTATCAGAAGGAGTCTCTGACGTCACCTGCTGGCCCTGGCCACTCAGAGCAGTCCAGTGTGCCAGCAGCACCTCTGTTTCCAAGATGGCAGAGGTCTGGAGCACACTGGAGGAGCTCTGGGCACCTCCCAGGGGAGGTGCAGGTCAGGGGAGTGGTCACTCCCCTTCCCTTTGTCCAGTTTCGCGCCAGAGCAGGGCTGGGGGATCCCTGAACCGGTGTAGACTGGCTTATGCAGAAATGGGCACCATCTGTGCCCATGAAAGCATTTCCAGAGGCTGGGGGAGGCTACTCCTGCCCTGCCTTAACACCTTTTTCCAAAGGGAGAGGGTGTAACACCCTCTCTCTGAGGAAGACCTTTGTTCTGCCTTCCTGGGCCAAGCCTGGCTGGACCCCAGGAGGGCAGAAACCTGTCTGAGGGGTTGGCAGCAGCAGCTGCAGTGAAACCCCTGAAAAGGCAGTTTGGCAGTACCCGGGTATGTGCTAGAGACCCGGGGAATCATGGGATTGTCTCCCCAATATCAGGATGGCATTGGGGGGGGGGGCAATTCCATGATCTTAGACATGTTACATGGCCATGTTCGGAGTTACCATTGTGAAGCTACACATAGGTAGTGACCTATGTGTAGTGCACGCGTGTAATGGTGTCCCCGCACTCACAAAGTCCGGGGAATTTGCCCTGAAAAATGTGGGGGCACCTTGGCTAGTGCCAGGGTGCCCACACAATAAGTAACTTAGCACCCAACCTTTACCAGGTAAAGGTTGGACATATAGGTGACTTATAAGTTACTTAAGTGCAGTGGCAAATGGCTGTGAAATAACGTGGACGCTATTTCACTCAGGCTGCAGTGGCAGGCCTGTGTAAGAATTGTCAGAGCTCCCTATGGGTGGCAAAAGAAATGCTGCAGCCCATAGGGATCTCCTGGAACCCCAATACCCTGGGTACCTCAGTACCATATACTAGGGAATTATAAGGGTGTTCCAGTATGCCAATGTAAATTGGTGAAAATGGTCACTAGCCTGTTAGTGACAATTTGTACAGAGAGAGCATAACCACTGAGGTTCTGGTTAGCAGAGCCTCAGTGAGACAGTTAGGCATCACACAGGGAACACATACATATAGGCCACAAGCTTATGAGCACTGGGGTCCTGGCTAGCAGGGTCCCAGTGACACATAACAAACATACTGAAAACATAGGGTTTTCACTATGAGCATTGGGCCCTGGCTAGCAGGATCCCAGTGAGACAGTGAAAACACCCTGACATACACTCACAAACAGGCCAAAAGTGGGGGTAACAAGGCTAGAAAGAGGCTACTTTCTCACAAATAGGTCTTGCATTTCCTTGAGTCAGAGCTACTGGCAATGTAAATTCATAACCCAACTCATCTTCCACATAAATTGGTCAAGTCTGCATCATAATTTAGTCTTTTCCTACCATATAATTCCAGTGGCCCTGCATAAAACTAAAGCATTTCCATGTACCTTCTCCCTCTATCTACAGCAAAAAATGAAAATGTTGCTTTTTAGCAGTGAATTGGGCAAAGCTTAATTGAAGCACACTAACGTGTTTATTGAAGGCAAATATGCGCTTACAAAATACACGATTTCCACTGAAAAACTATAGTCGAACCACGGAACACATTGGGCACACGGAAAATAAATATTTTTTAAAAGCTAATGCCTGCATATCAATCCAATTGTATGTTTTAATTTTTATGTTTATGTGTTGTTTTACTGGTGTGTCCCATATGATGTCTGGCTGCAAATTACATGTTTTGATGTGATTCACTCCACAAAGTTTTATAGCATCTGATAACATTGCTGCTGTCTACAGAGCAAGCCAGCCAGCCAGTCATTTACACTCTTTCAAATGGGTGATGCTGCCCTTTCAGGAACACATGCTAATGTTTCTGCTTTGTGTTTTTGGTTTTCATGTTAAACCTTCGTCTCCCTAGCAGTCTTTTTTTACCTTAATTTAAGTTTATGAGTAAAGGGTGATTCATGTCTTTGTGTTCAAAATATTTTCTACAACATGATAACATCTTGCTGTTTAAACTTCAAGCCTGGCAGCTTGTTTATAGTTTGGAGCAAAACGACCTTTTCATATGTTAGAGTTTACATTTCTAATAAATTATTCTTTATTTTGTCCACAGTAAATCAGTGAGGCAGAAAAATAACTCATGGCACCTTTAACAAAAATTGTATGTGCACTGTATCGAAACACACTGGCTCAAATGAGGCACTGCGAACATAATAAGTGTGCCTTCTTTGGATTCAGCTGTTACTCTACACAGAAGGCTGATTTATTTTTCCTTGATAGCAAAGCCATAAGCTTTATATTTTTAGCTTACGAGACCCACAATTGCCATGTTAGCATACACGAAAGGTATGTTTTTTCTAGGTCCAGCTGTCACTTTACACGCACGCTAATAACTGCTGTATATACTTTTACAAGTACTGAATGCTAAAGTAGGCTAATTTGAAATTGCAAGGAAGCAAAATTTCGGTTCTTTGTGTTGCGCTTTCATTTTGGTTTTGTTATGACTTTCCCAAGTGTCTCTTTTGGTCATCCCAAATGCAGCGCTGTAAGCAAGAGATGAAGCTTGGAATCATTATAAGGCAGTGCAGAGGGTTAATGTGGCTGCTGCAGAGAACGTGTTGTAGGCAGATCACAGACGGCATTAAATCTTCAGATGTTAAAATAACTCTGGTGATTAATGTTATCTCTAGAGAGAGAACTTACTTTTCTCTAGTGGAAGCTTAGACGAATTATAAGGTAGTGCAGAAGGTTAATGTGCCTGCTGTGATGAACATAAACTAGGCAGATCAGAACTAGCAACTAATGTAACAAGCTCACACGAAAGGCGATATTTACGGGCTGCTGACAAGCAGCGGAAACTTTTCTGAAAGCGATTGAAACCAGGGGCTGGCTCAGCCCCTTCGCTCCTGATAGCTGGGGCGGATTTTGGTTTGTGCGCCGTTTCTAAGCTGTACCGTAGTACCCCCATAGTGAAAAACAAAAACATGAGCTGCTTAGAATGAAATATTTGAAAAACACAGGCTGATCGGCCCATGCCCTTAAAACCGAGGCTGTTGTGAGAGGAAGAATTGGCATAAAAGAGAAATAAGTACAACACACACCAAAGACGTGATCAGCAAACAACTAATAAAAAAATGAAAGTAATACAGTTTCACATAAGTGAGACGATGGCCGCCATGATCTTCATTGTGAAGAGACACAAAAGAAAAAAGAAGTTCGCTCGCAGTCAAACATATCAACAAAAGTGCAATTATCCATGTAATAGGGGCGATAGCCAAGGATGTAACAAAACCGCCCTAAGGAGGGACAAACGTAAAGCAGTTACCAACGAAAAGAAGGGATTTTTGAAAGGCAAGCCCATGAACGAGTGATAGTGAAGGGCGTGCAGTGGGAGTGGTTAGAAGCTCAGATACATACCAACTCGTCGAAAAAGCAGCGCTTGCGCGCTGCTATGTTCAATTTAAAAACAAGAGGAAATAAAGGTATTGCTCCTAATTACGCCTCCCCTGGGGATGCACACAGTTTTGATGCATTCCCAGGTTTACAGATTGTTGAGAACCTGGGAATGTGTCAAAACCCATGGGTGTTGCGTGAGGAAATCCACTGCAACGCCCATGGAATGCCTCTTAGACAGAGAGTAAGGCAACGCAGCGCTTTGCACTGCCTTGCCTTACTCCACATCTATGAAGCCATGCAAACCCATGCAGGGTGGCTTTGCATCGCCTCATAGATGTGATTGAGAGGCCTGCGCCACCAGAGCATCATAAAAAGTGACTCTCCTGCGGCGCAAGGCCTCTTATAAATAAGGCCCCTTATATTTTGAACAACTTCACCAAAGATGCCCAAGGATTTCTAATGTGTGTACAAGTACCACAGTGGTTGCCTTCAGTACTATTGGAATAATTGCCTATCATTGCATTTGGAGTGCTCCGGTTCTGAGGCAATTTATTTCATAAAAATATGAATAAGGATAACTATTTTAAGGTATAACTTACACAGTCTCTGTCAGGCCCACTGCCACAGACCATACATTTGGCTCAGATGAATAAGAAAGTGGGTAGTTGCTTCCTGGTTGCAGTGTCTGAATACTGAGCACAAAACTATTGTGCTTCTGAAACATACCCAGAACATTGACTAACAAAGTATTGAAACAGAACAGCGGTTCCCAACATGTGGTCCATGGCCCCAACAGTCCATGACACATTCCCAGGGGGTCCGGAGGCTTGGGCTGGCAGGAAGGCACTTCGCCAGCTGGGGTCTCTGACAGAAAAATGTGTGTTTTTATATTTATTGCTTCCTTTGTGCAGCAGTTTTAAAAGTTTTCTGTGCTCACTGTGCCACTGGATTCAAGCTAGCCTGGCTGATGAAGGGTGATACCCTGAAACCTGTCCCAGGATGCTTGTTTCCAGTCCACGGAGGACCTGGTCTGGCAGTTCGGGCTGGACTGTTCCCATGAGGAACAGGGTCAAGACTGATTTGCATATGGCTGGGTCGAAACTAGAATGGCATGGTGAGCAAATGAACAATGGATTAAATCAAGATCTGTGACTTGGGGTGAGTGTTTGCATTGTTCAGCACTCCGTCCATTATCCTTTTGTGTTACCATCTGGATTAAACCAAAGCTGTATCCTGTAGTCCAATGTTCTGAGGAGGGTGTGAGAAGAAACAGTGTACTTACCCAGCATAATATGAAGAAGCAAGATTGGAATAGCTTGGGGAAAGCAAATTAGAGAATTTGTTTTCATCCAAGGTGAAAAATGCAATTTAGTCTGACTCCAAAGTTCTGCACCATTGACAGAACTACTCAGATGTCTTGCATTGTAAGCTGCTGAAAAGATGCTCAACGTTAATGTGTCAAAAATGTCTTCTGAAACAAATATTGTCAAAAATTATTGTATTGACAAGAATATTGTTAAACTGAATCTAGCAGGCAAGAATATCATGTTGTTAAGTGTTTACTATTGCTTTCTTAACCCCTCGGGTGCCCGGGACGGGGTGGTTACGTCTGCTGCCGTGGTGCTCAGGTACCAGGGACGTAACCACCTCGCCCACATATAGGCCCTCGGGGAAGCACTAGCACTCCCTCTGAGGGCCTGGCACCCTCTCCCATGGGCAGGGGTGGAAGGGGAATTGCTTCCCCTTCCACCCCTGCCCCCCCCAATCCCACCATTGAGGTCTGATGACATCAGCGTGCATTCGCGTGCTGATCTCACCAGGGGCCGCCCCCACCACGCTTGAAGCTCAGCTTCTAGAGTGGATCATAAGAGGAATGCAAAAGCATTTCTCTTCCAATCACGGGCTGGGGGCAGGAGAGGCATCAAAGGAAAGGAAATGCCTTTCCTTTCCTTTGATGTCTCTCTGAGCATTTCTGCAGCCCGATCGTGAAGCGATCTGGCTGCAGAAATGCCCACTAGACACCAGGGAGTTTGTTATTTTTATTATAAACAATAAAGGGGAGAGACCCCTTTGGCAAGGGTTGTTTCCCTGGGGGGAATTTTTTAATGCCTTTTCTGCCCCCCCCCGGGTGCAGATCAGCCTATTGTTATTAAAGCGATCTGCCCCCGGGGGGGGGCAGAAACCTCTAGACACCAGGGATCTTTTTTTTGTTTGTTTAGTGTTTTTACACATGGGGAGTGACCTCTTGGGTAAGGGTCACTCCCCGGGGGGGGGGGGGGGAGGCAAATTGTCTTTAGGCCATTTCTGCTCCCCTTGGGGGTAGAAACCACTAGACTCATGGGATTTTTTTTTTTTAAGTTCAATTTCACGCAAGGGGAGCGACCTATTATGCAAAGGTCACTCACCTGGGGAGGACAAATTTATTTTAGGCCATTTATGTACCCCTTCTGGGCAGATCAGCCTAATTTAATTAGGCTGATCTGCCCCCAAGGGGGGCAGAAACCACTAGGCACCAGGGATTTAAAAAAAAAAAGTTTTTACAGATGGGGAACAACCCCTTAGGCAAGGTTCGTTCCCCTGGGGGGCAATTTTATTTTACGCCATTTCTACTCCCCTTGGGGGCAGATCGGCCTATTTTACTTAGGCCAATCTGCCCCCGAGGGGGGCAGAAACTACTACACACCAGGGATTTTTTATTTTGCGCCCTTTTTACGCAAGGGGAGCGACCCCTTAAGAAAGGGTCACTCCCCTGGGGGGAAGTTGTTTTTAGGGCTTTTGTGCCCCCCTTGGGAGCCGATTGGTCTATTTTTGTAAGGCCCATCTGCCCCTAAGGGAGGCAAAAAGCCCACCAGAAACCAGGGAGGATTTGTTTTAAAAAAAGAGGGTGGGGGTATTACCATACCCGCACCCCAAATAAATGGGGACAAAGTTGTTCTGCCCACCGGTGGGCTGATGGGGCAATTACCCCGATCCACTCCCTAGGGGGGTAGAAAGCCTACTAGATGCCAGGGAATTAAAAAAAATAGTGGGGTGGTGGCTACCAACCAGTATGGGCATGGTTATGCCCCCACCCGAACTGAAGGGGGTAACAGTCTTTCAGCTCTCGCCCCACACACTAAAACATCTTATGCCACAGCAAGCAAGAGGACATTTGATTAGTTTGGGTTTTGGTTTTACATTTGGGCCATGGGAGCTTGTCTAACTCTCAAAATTGTCCCACTTGGAATGGTGAGGGCTGCACTTTTTGGACTTCTGGGACGCTGCCATGTAGAAAAATCAACGAGACCTAGACACATCTGAAAACTAAACATCTGGGTGAGTCCAGGGTGGTGGCTTCACATGCACCTGCACCATTTTCTTACCCACAATGCCCTGCAAACCTCCAACTTTGCTGGAAATCACACATTTTCCCATATTTTTGGGATGTAACCTTCCGGACTCTGCAGGAATCCACAAAATTCCTACCATCCAGCATTGTCACATCTATGCAGATAAAAATTCTGCCCCACTTGTCAGACTAATTTTCTTTTTTTCAAACTGCCCTTTTCGACCCGCTTTGGTTTCCCCTCATTTTCAACATGGTTTTGGCTCTTCCCTGTCACATGCACTTGGCCCACCTACACAAGTGAGGTATCATTTTTATTGGGAGACTGAGGGAAACGTTGGGTTGTAGGAAATTTGTGCTGGGGCAGTGATCCCACACAGAAATGTGAAGTTTGCTGAGGACTCTGTGTGAACAACACTGGGGGTTCCATGCAAGTCACACCTCCCTGGACTTCCTCAGGTGTCTAGTTTTCAGAAATGTTTGGGTTTGGTAGGTTTCCCTAGATGGCTGCTGAGCCCAGGACCAAAAACGCAGGTGCTCACCCCGCAACAACAGGTTGTTTTGTATTTGATAATTTTGATGTGTCCACATAGTGTTTTGGGGCATATCCTTTTGCGGGTACTAGGCCTACCCACACAAGTGAGGTACCATTTTATCGGGAGACCTGGGGGAACACTGGGTAGAAGAAAGTTTGTGGCTCTCCTCAGATTCCAGAACTTTGCAGCACCGAAATGTGTTTTTTTTTGCCAAATGTTTAGGTTTGCTAAGGATTCTGGGTAACAGAACCTGGTGAGAGTACTACAAGTTACCCCATCCTGGTTTCCCCTAGTTGTCTAGTTTTCAGGAATGTCCAGGTTTGCTAGGTTTTCCTAGGGGCCAGCTGAGCTAGAGGCCAAAATCCACAGCTTGGCACTGTGCAAAAAACAGGTCAGTTTTCTTTGGGAAAATGTGTTGTGTCAACGTTGTGGTTTGGGGCTTTCCTGTCCCGGACACTAAGCCTACCCACACAAGTGAGGTAGTGCTTTTATCGGAAGACTTTGAGGAATGCTGGATGGAAGGAAATTTGTGGCTCATCTCAGATTCCAGAACTTTTGTCATGGAAATGTGAGGAAAAAGTGTTTTTTTGCCAGGTTTTGAGGTTTGCTAAGGATTCTGGGTAACATAACCTGATGAGAGCCCCACAAGTCACCCCATCTTCGATTCCCCTAGGTGTCTCCTTTTAAAAAATGTATAGGTTTGCTAGGCTTCCCCAGGTGCTGACTGAGCTAGAGGTCAAAATCCACAGCTAGGCACTTTGCAAAAAAACAGGTCAGTTTTCTTAGGGAAAATGTGATGTGTCAACGTTGTGTTTTGGGGCATTTCCTGTCGCGGGCACTAGGCCTACCCACACAAGTGAGGTACCATTTTTATCGGGAGTCTTGGGGGAATGCTGAGTAGAAGGAAATTTGTGGCTGCTCTTAGATTCCAGAACGTTCTGTCACCGAAATGTGAGGAAAAAGTGTTTTTTCTTGCCAGATTTCGAGGTTTGCAAAAGATTCTGGGTAACAGAACCTGGTGAGAGCCCCACAACTCATCCCATCTTGAATTCCCCTAGGTGTCTCCTTTTCAAAAATGTATAGGTTTGCTAGGCTTCCCTAGGTGCTAACTGAGCTAGAGGTCAAAATCCACAGCTAGGCACTTTGCAAAAAAACAGGTCAGTTTTCTTAGGGAAAATGTGATGTGTCAACGTTGTGTTTTGGGGCATTTCCTGCCGCGGGCACTAGGCCTACCCACACAAGTGAGGTACCATTTTTATCGGGAGTCTTGGGGAAATGCTGAGTAAAAGGAAATGTGTGGCTGCTCTCAGATTCCAGAACTTTCTGTCACCGAAATGTGAGGAAAAAGTGTTTTTTATTGCCAGATTTCGAGGTTTGCAAAAGATTCTGGGTAACAGAACCTGGTGAGAGCCCCACAACTCATCCCATCTTGAATTCCCCTAGGTGTCTCCTTTTAAAAAATGTATAGGTTTGCTAGGCTTCCCTAGGTGCTGACTGAGCTAGAGGTCAAAATCCACAGCTAGGCACTTTGCAAAAAAACAGGTCAGTTTTCTTAGGGAAAATGTGATGTGTCAACGTTGTGTTTTGGGGCATTTCCTGCCGCGGGCACTAGGCCTACCCACACAAGTGAGGTACCATTTTTATCGGGAGTCTTGGGGGAATGCTGAGTAGAAGGAAATTTGTGGCTGCTCTTAGATTCCAGAACGTTCTGTCACCGAAATGTGAGGAAAAAGTGTTTTTTCTTGCCAGATTTCGAGGTTTGCAAAAGATTCTGGGTAACAGAACCTGGTGAGAGCCCCACAACTCATCCCATCTTGAATTCCCCTAGGTGTCTCCTTTTCAAAAATGTATAGGTTTGCTAGGCTTCCCTAGGTGCTGACTGAGCTAGAGGTCAAAATCCACAGCTAGGCACTTTGCAAAAAAACAGGTCAGTTTTCTTAGGGAAAATGTGATGTGTCAACGTTGTGTTTTGGGGCATTTCCTGCCGCGGGCACTAGGCCTACCCACACAAGTGAGGTACCATTTTTATCGGGAGTCTTGGGGAAATGCTGAGTAAAAGGAAATGTGTGGCTGCTCTCAGATTCCAGAACTTTCTGTCACCGAAATGTGAGGAAAAAGTGTTTTTTATTGCCAGATTTCGAGGTTTGCAAAGGATTCTGGGTAACAGAACCTGGTGAGAGCATCCCATCTTGAATTCCCCTAGGTGCTTAGTTTAAAAAAATGCACAGGTTTGGTAGGTTTCCGTAGGTGCCGGCCGAACTGAAGACCAAAATCCACAGCTAGGCACTTTCCCAAAAACACATTAGATTTCAATGTAAAAATGTGATGTGTCCATGTTGTGTTTCCTGTCACGGGCATTAGGCCTACCCACACAAGTGAGGTACCATTTTTAACAGGAGACTTGGGGTAACACAGAGTAGCAGAACAAGTGTTATTCCTTTTACTTTAATGTTATATGCAGACACCACTCCAAAAGACACACACACATCCACCACACCTGTAGACACCACCCCAACAGACACACACACATCCATCACTACAAGCATACCTGCAGACAACACCCCAACAGACACACACACACATCCACCACTCCATCACCCAGCACCTCCTCCTCCCAATCACCAAGACATGCAAACGCCCACAGTCACACATGAAATATACACCACTCAAACAGAAGTATACCTCACACATGCACACACGTAAGACATCGACACCGATATACCAGGCAACCATTCCCTCGACCTCCAAATCCCCAACACCTTCTGATGACCGTCCCCATGTTCCTAAGGAATTTTCTTTTTAAATTGCCCTTTCCCCTGTTTGCTTCACATCCTGTCCCTAACCCAAGAAGCCCGACCCACTTCCCAACCCATCCCTTCCACCTCTAAGTCCTCCCCTGTCACACCTACGCCCCTGCAAGCACCCATACCTCTTCACCCCCAAGAAACCCACCCCTCCTAAGAAAGAGTCCACCCGCCCAAACCCACCCATCCCAAATCTGACCCACCCCCCAAGGATGATCCACCCCCCAAGGATGATCCTTGAGGTGTCCGGGTGTCAACTTGATGCCCTTTCCTGTGGAGGTACCCAGGTAGTAATAGAAGTCAAGTGTTGGCACAGTACTGTGAAGTGAAAGACTACTGGACTGGCCAATCGCATTGGACATGTTGCCATTGCTTTGTTAATAAACCCAAACAGTTTTTATTTTGGGTACACATTTGTCCTGCAATCCCTTTTTTACTTTTATGTTGTTCCCGAGTAACTTGTGTTGTCTGCCTACAGTTGTGTGTGTTTCAGCCTGCTTGCTGATTTGCTGATCCATTTGCTGGTGTTTGCAAATTCTGACTTTGTGGACAGTGCTGGTGTACACCAAGACAAAGGTAGATTTTGACTGCATGGATATGTGTTTGTCAATGCAAGTGTGGTGTCATAGCATTGTGTTCTGTTTGGTATGGTAAGTATTTCATCTTGTGTCGTCCAGTGTCAGCATGTATGGTGTTAGACTTGTCCCCCTGATATCGAATGTACATCTGTTTCATGTGTGTGAGCTCAAGTTTTATTTGTGCAAGCATGGATGGCGTTCAATTGTGCTAGCTTCCTTACCATTTGACTGTGCATGTGTTCATTTTGCTGTGTGTACCCTGCAGCTACTTCATCTAGATGTCTGGCCCATGCTGTTGCAGTTGTATGTGCTTTCTTGACTTGCACTTTCACATTATGCAGATAGGCATTTCACTTGGCTCTAGTATTGTTTAACCCTGAGATACCTGAAGGGCCAGTTCCTGTGCAAATGTTGTTTTAGGGGCATGTGCAAAGTAATATATGTCCAAGTTCGGCATCCTTCCCTGAGTACTCCTGATGCTGCCATCCCTATTGTGTAGGTATTGTTTGCATAGTGAGCTTTGTATATTTGCCTCTCTGTGTATTGTGCATCCCATTGTCCTTCCATTGTGCTGCAATATGGGTGATGTGTGGGTCCATTGCAGGGCTGTTTAATGGGAGTGGTGGTGTCCCATGACATATCCATACATATGTGTGTTGAATGTGACAGCGGTCCATGGCATGTGAGGGATGAGAGTTGTCAGTTGTTTTTGTGGGTGTGATGTTGTTGTGTTGTTGATGAGACACAATGTTGTGTACACTTCTCTGTCCCTGTGCCTGAGATGGTCAGTCGTGTGTTTTTGTGTTGTGTTGCGATGCAGTGGGAGTGACCTGCCCAAAGGGGGCGTTTTGTGGCTGTGAATGTGTCCTTCTTTGAGAATGACTCAGTCTGTGTACACAATGGCACATGTACTTGGTGCCCGTAGCGTGAACTCATATCATGTGGATGAAGGCGCAATGATCTGTTTTTGAGCGTAAAGTCACAGGTAGGTGTGTGTCCTTACTGTTGGTTGTGTCCATGGTGGTGTGGATTTTGGGCCCCTTTGATGATCAGCAGCGGTGGCAGGATATGTGTGATGGGCTCCATGGTAGCACCAGATGTGTTTGACTGCCTGCAGATGACTTTCTCCCTTTACCCTTTATACTCTCCGTTTCCACCTGCTGAGATGTGGTGGTTGGACCACCACGGTCACATTGGTGGTGTGCAACCTCATAATGTGTCTGGAGGAAAAACAGGATCCACTGGCCTCTTTGTGCTGCCTCGTGTCTGCGGCACTCTCTGCTGCCTGGTAGTGCCGGCGGGAACGCAGAGGTCTTTGCTCCATAGGCCCGCATGACTCATAATGCAGTGGTCCGACCGTCAAGCCGATGGCGGCCCAACCGCCATCACCGCCATGGCAGTGCATAGACCGCCAAACTCATAAAGAGGCCCTAAGTAACTGTAAGGAAAGTATTGGACTTTGGAGGGGTCTGATTTACTACTATCACTCGAATCTAAGCAACAGTAAGGAAAGCTCTTGACTTTTAGGGTGATGGGGGTGATTAGATTTACTATTTCCACTTCAACCTAAGCAACATTGATAAAAGTATTGGACTTTGGTCAGTTCACCTTTACTGTTCCCACACAAACCATATGAACAGTAAGGAAAGCAATGGATTTTGGAGGGGTCAGCTTTACTATTCCCGCTACAATCTAAGCAACAGTAAGGAAAGCGTTGAAGTTTGGATGGATCATATTCAATATTCCCACTTCAACCTAAGCAAAAGTTGGGAAAGCATTAGATTTCAGAGGGTTCCGACTTAATGCTCCCATTCCAAATCAAGCAACACTAGGGAAAGCGTTGGACATTGAGGCGATAAATTCAATATTGCCACCCCAATCTAAAAAACAGTAGGCAGAGTGTTGGAATTTGGACGAGGGTCCAATCTACTATTCCCACTCCAACCTAAGCAGCATTGGCAAAAGTATTGGACATTTGTGGGTTTAGATTTACTATTCCGACTCTAACATAAGCAACAGTACTAAAAACATTGGACTGTGGAGGGGCCATATATAGTAATCCCACTTCAAGCTAAGCACTGGACTTCTGAGGGATCCGATTTACTATTCCCACTTAAGGAGACAACAATAAGGAAAGCGTTGAACTTTACAGGTGTGATATTTAGTATTCCAACTCCAGTCTAAACAATAGTAGTGAAAGTGTTGGACTTTGGACGGGGTCAGACTTACTATACCTACTCCAGTCTAAGCAACATTACAGAAAGAAATGGACTTTGGGAAGGGGAGGTATGTCTACTATTCCAACCTCCAACCTAATCAGCATTGGTGAAAGTATTGCACTGTGGCGGGTTCACATTTACAATTCCCACTCCATGCTCAGCAACAGTAGGGAAAGCATTGCATTTTGAAGAGTAGGGTTTTCTATTCCCACTCCAACCTAAGCAAAAATTGGGAAAGAGTTGAACATTGGAGGGAACACATCTATTATGTCAGTATGCAAACTAACCAACTGTAGGGAAAGTTGCTTAGGGAAAGCAAAGAACTTTGGTGGGGTCAGATGTACTATTCCCACACCAATCTAAGCAGCATTAGTGATTCTATTGGACTTTGGAGAGGTAAGATTTACTATTCTGACTCCACCCTAATCAATAGTAGGCAAAGCAATGGTTTTTGGAAAGGGCATATTTAGGGCCGTATTTATACTCCGTTTGCGCCGAATTTGCGTCGTTTTTTTCGACGCAAATTCGACGCTAAACTAACGCCAACTAACGCCATATTTATACTATGGCGTTAGAGGCGAATAGCGCCAAAGTTCCCGGAATGTGCGTCATTTTTTAGCGTGAACCCCTTCCTTGCGTTAATGATATGCAAGGGAGGCGTTCCCGTCTAAAAAATGACTCCCAGGCCTTTACGTGGTATTTATACTCCCGGGCAAAAGTGACGCCCGGGAGTGGGCGTGGCTAAAAACGGCGCATTTGCGCCGCTTTTTAACGCCTGGGTCAGGCATGGCGTTAAGGGACAAGTGGGCTCAAAATGAGCCCAGAGTGCCCTCCCCTGCCCCCAGGGACCCCCCCTGCCACCCTTGCCCACCCCAGGAGGACACCCAAGGCTGGAGGGACCCACCCCAGGGACATTCAGGTAAGTTCAGGTAAGTTTTTTTTTTTTTTTTTTTTTATAATATTTTGTGGCATAGGGGGGCCTGATTTGTGCCCCCCTACATGCCACTATGCCCAATGACCATGCCCAGGGGACAGAAGTCCCCTGGGCATGGCCATTGGGCAAGGGGGCATGACTCCTATCTTTACAATGATAGGAGTCATGTTGATGGGGGATGGGCGTCGTTAAAAAATGGCGCAAGTCGGGTTAAGACGATTTTTTCGACGTAACCTGACTTGCCCCATTTTAAGACGCCCATGCGCCATTTTCCCCCTACGCCGGCGCTGTCTGGTCTACGTGGTTTTTTCCCACGCAAACCAGGCAGCGCCGGTCTGATTGCGCCGTCTAACGCCATTCCATAAATACGGCGCCCGCATGGCGCTTCAGAATGGCGTTAGACGGCGCAAAACTTTTTGACGCTAAACTGCGTTAGCGCAGTTTAGCGTCAAAAAGTATAAATATGGGCCTTAATACTCCAACTCTAACTTAGGAAACAGTAGAGAAAGTGTTGGACTTTTTTGGAGGAGGGAGGGTCAGATTTACTATTACCACTCCAAACTAAACAACAGTATGGCAAATTTAGATTTGAGGGGATGGAGGAGAGGGGGTCAGATTTACCATTCCCCTCCAACCTAAGCAATGGTATGAAAAGTGATGGACTTTCGAAGGGTCAGATTTACGATTCCCACTTCAAGCTAAGCAACACTAGGTAAACAATTGTATTTTTATGGATGGAGGAGGGTAGTGAGATATACTATACCCAATTTAACCTACACAATAGTAGAGAAAGCACAGGAGTTTTGGGGTTGGGTTAAATTTACAATTTCCACTGCAACATATCAAAAAATATTGGACTTTGGAGCAGCCAGATTTATATTCCCACTCAAACTAAGCAATGGTAGAGAACGTGTTTGTAAATATATCTAGTAATTATTATAAAGTATTCTTAACATATCACTATATTACAAATTACAATAAAAACTAGCAAGTAAAGTATTAGTTAAAAAATATAATTAAAAAAATAATCAATTTCGATAAACAACCTCAAACTCTTAAAATATACTAGAAGAAATTACTTAAGAAATTACTTATTAAATTGCCTATGAAATCAAAATTAACAATTTAAACAATATTTACTAATTAAAAACACAAAAAACCTCCAAAACAAACCCACAAAAAATGAAATGATACTAAAAAATTAAGTACTAACAACAAATACAAATGATCAAAAATAAATATAAAAGCTTAAAAAATACAAAAATATAACATTAAAGTAAAAGGAATAACACTTGTTCTGCTACTCTGTGTTACCCCAAGTCACCTGCTAAAAATGGTACCTCACTTGTGTGGGTAGGCCTAATGCCCGTGACAGGAAACACAACATGGACACATCACATTTTTACATTGAAATCTGATGTGTTTTTGGGAAAGTGCCTAGCTGTGGATTTTGGTCTTCAGTTCGGCCGGCACCTACGGAAACCTACCAAACCTTTGCATTTTTTAAAACTAAGCACCTAGGGGAATTCAAGATGGGATGCTCTCACCAGGTTCTGTTACCCAGAATCCTTTGCAAACCTCGAAATCTGGCAATAAAAAACACTTTTTCCTCACATTTCGGTGACAGAAAGTTCTGGAATCTGAGAGGAGCCACAAATTTCCTTCTACTCAGCATTCCCCCAAGACTCCCGATAAAAATGGTACCTCACTTGTGTGGGTAGGCCTAGTGCCCGCGGCAGGAAATGCCCCAAAACACAACGTTGACACATCACATTTTCCCTAAGAAAACTGACCTGTTTTTTTGCAAAGTGCCTAGCTGTGGATTTTGACCTCTAGCTCAGTCAGCACCTTGGGAAGCCTAGCAAACCTATACATTTTTGAAAAGGAGACACCAAGGGGAATTCAAGATGGGATGAGTTGTGGGGCTCTCACCAGGTTCTGTTACTTTCATTTTTTGTGGGTTTGTTTTGGAGGTTTTTTGTGTTTTTAATTAGTAAATATTGTTTAAATTGTTAATTTTGATTTCATAGGCAATTTAATAAGTAATTTCTTCTAGTATATTTTAAGAGTTTGAGGTTGTTTATCGAAATTGATTATTTTTTTAATTATATTTTTTAACTAATACTTTACTTGCTAGTTTTTATTGTAATTTGTAATATAGTGATATGTTAAGAATACTTTATAATAATTACTAGATATATTTACAAACACGTTCTCTACCATTGCTTAGTTTGAGTGGGAATAATAAATCTGGCTGCTCCAAAGTCCAATATTTTTTGATATGTTGCAGTGGAAATTGTAAATTTAACCCAACCCCAAAACTCCTGTGCTTTCTCTACTATTGTGTAGGTTAAAATGGGTATAGTATATCTCACTACCCTCCTCCATCCATAAAAATACAATTGTTTACCTAGTGTTGCTTAGCTTGAAGTGGGAATCGTAAATCTGACCCTTCGAAAGTCCATCACTTTTCATACCATTGCTTAGGTTGGAGGGGAATGGTAAATCTGACCCCCTCTCCTCCATCCCCTCAAATCTAAATTTGCCATACTGTTGTTTAGTTTGGAGTGGTAATAGTAAATCTGACCCTCCCTCCTCCAAAAAAGTCCAACACTTTCTCTACTGTTTCCTAAGTTAGAGTTGGAGTATTAAATATGCCCTTTCCAAAAACCATTGCTTTGCCTACTATTGATTAGGGTGGAGTCAGAATAGTAAATCTTACCTCTCCAAAGTCCAATAGAATCACTAATGCTGCTTAGATTGGTGTGGGAATAGTACATCTGACCCACCAAAGTTCTTTGCTTTCCCTAAGCAACTTTCCCTACAGTTGGTTAGTTTGCATACTGACATAATAGATGTGTTCCCTCCAATGTTCAACTCTTTCCCAATTTTTGCTTAGGTTGGAGTGGGAATAGAAAACCCCACTCTTCAAAATGCAATGCTTTCCCTACTGTTGCTGAGCATGGAGTGGGAATTGTAAATGTGAACCCGCCACAGTGCAATACTTTCACCAATGCTGATTAGGTTGGAGGTTGGAATAGTAGACATACCTCCCCTTCCCAAAGTCCATTTCTTTCTGTAATGTTGCTTAGACTGGAGTAGGTATAGTAAGTCTGACCCCGTCCAAAGTCCAACACTTTCACTACTATTGTTTAGACTGGAGTTGGAATACTAAATATCACACCTGTAAAGTTCAACGCTTTCCTTATTGTTGTCTCCTTAAGTGGGAATAGTAAATCGGATCCCTCAGAAGTCCAGTGCTTAGCTTGAAGTGGGATTACTATATATGGCCCCTCCACAGTCCAATGTTTTTAGTACTGTTGCTTATGTTAGAGTCGGAATAGTAGATCTAAACCCACAAATGTCCAATACTTTTGCCAATGCTGCTTAGGTTGGAGTGGGAATAGTAGATTGGACCCTCGTCCAAATTCCAACACTCTGCCTACTGTTTCTTATATTGGGGTGGCAATATTGAATTTATCGCCTCAATGTCCAACGCTTTCCCTAGTGTTGCTTGATTTGGAATGGGAGCATTAAGTCGGAACCCTCTGAAATCTAATGCTTTCCCAACTTTTGCTTAGGTTGAAGTGGGAATATTGAATATGATCCATCCAAACTTCAACGCTTTCCTTACTGTTGCTTAGATTGTAGTGGGAATAGTAAAGCTGATCCCTCCAAAATCCATTGCTTTCCTTACTGTTCATATGGTTTGTGTGGGAACAGTAAAGGTGAACTGACCAAAGTCCAATACTTTTATCAATGTTGCTTAGGTTGAAGTGGAAATAGTAAATCTAATCACCCCCATCACCCTAAAAGTCCAGAGCTTTCCTTACTGTTGCTTAGATTCGAGTGATAGTAGTAAATCAGACCCCTCCAAAGTCCAATGCTTTCCATACAGTTACTTAGGGCCTCTTTATGAGTTTGGCGGTCTATGCACTGCCATGGCGGTGATGGCGGTTGGGCCGCCATCGGCTTGACGGTCGGACCACTGCATATGAGTCATGCGGGCCTATGGAGCAAAGACCTCTGCGTTCCCGCCGGCACTACCAGGCAGCAGAGAGTGCCGCAGACACGAGGCAGCACAAAGAGGCCAGTGGATCCTGTTTTTCCTCCAGACACATTATGAGGTTGCACACCACCAATGTGACCGTGGTGGTCCAACCACCACATCTCAGCAGGTGGAAACGGAGAGTATAAAGGGTAAAGGGAGAAAGTCATCTGCAGGCAGTCAAACACATCTGGTGCTACCATGGAGCCCATCACACATATCCTGCCACCGCTGCTGATCATCAAAGGGGCCCAAAATCCACACCACCATGGACACAACCAACAGTAAGGACATACACCTACCTGTGACTTTACGCTCAAAAACAGATCATTGCGCCTTCATCCACATGATATGAGTTCACGCTACGGGCACCAAGTACATGTGCCATTGTGTACACAGACTGAGTCATTCTCAAAGAAGGACACATTCACAGGCACAAAGGCCCTCATTCTAAGTCTGGCGGGCGGCGGAGGCCGCCCGCCAGACTTCCTCTCTCCAGAATACCGCACCGCGGTCGTTAGATCGCTGCGGCTATTCTTAGTTTTACACTGGGCTGGCGGGCGACCGCCAAAAGGCCGCCCGCCAGCCCAGTGTAAAACCCCCTTCCCACGAGGACGCCGGCTCAGAATTGAGCCGGCGGAGTGGGAAGGTGCGACGGGTGCAGTGGCACCCGTCGCGTATTTCAGTGTCTGCAATGCAGACACTGAAATACAAAGTGGGGCCCTCTTACGGGGGCCCCTGCAGTGCCCATGCCATTGGCATGGGCACTGCAGGGGCCCCCAGGGGCCCCACGACAACCCATACCGCCATCCTGTTCCTGGCTGGAGAACCGCCAGGAACAGGATGGCGGTATCGGAAAACCAGCGGGAGACCGCCGGTTTTCCGCATCTGACTGCGGCCAAACCGCCGCCGTCAGAATGCCCTGCGGGGCACCGCCAGCCTGTTGGCGGTGCTCCCGCCGACCCTGGCCCGGGGTCAGAATCACCCCCAAAATGCCCCATTTGGGCAGGTCACTCACACTGCATCGCAACACAACACAAAAACACACGACTGACCATCTCAGGCACAGGGACAGAGAAGTGTACACAACATTGTGTCTCATCAACAACACAACAACATCACACCCACAAAAACAACTGACAACTCTCATCCCTCACATGCCATGGACCGCTGTCACATTCAACACACATATGTATGGATATATCATGGGACACCACCACTCCCATTAAACAGCCCTGCAATGGACCCACACATCACCCATATTGCAGCACAATGGAAGGACAATGGGATGCACAATACACAGAGAGGCAAATATACAAAGCTCACTATGCAAACAATACCTACACAATAGGGATGGCAGCATCAGGAGTACTCAGGGAAGGATGCCGAACTTGGACATATATTACTTTGCACATGCCCCTAAAACAACATTTGCACAGGAACTGGCCCTTCAGGTATCTCAGGGTTAAACAATACTAGAGCCAAGTGAAATGCCTATCTGCATAATGTGAAAGTGCAAGTCAAGAAAGCACATACAACTGCAACAGCATGGGCCAGACATCTAGATGAAGTAGCTGCAGGGTACACACAGCAAAATGGACACATGCACAGTCAAATGGTAAGGAAGCTAGCACAATTGAACGACATCCATGCATGCACAAATAAAACTTGAGCTCACACACATGAAACAGATGTACATTCGATATCAGGGGGACAAGTCTAACACCATACATGCTGACACTGGACGACACAAGATGAAATACTTACCATACCAAACAGAACACAATGCTATGACACCACACTTGCATTGACAAACACATATCCATGCTGTCAAAATCTACCTTTGTCTTGGTGTACACCAGCACTGTCCACAAAGTCAGAATTTGCAAACACCAGCAAATGGATCAGCAAATCAGCAAGCAGGCTGAAACACACACAACTGTAGGCAGACAACACAAGTTACTCGGGAACAACATAAAAGTAAATAAGGAATTGCAGGACAAATGTGTACCCAAAATAAAAACTGTTTGGGTTTATTAACAAAGCAATGGCAACATGTCCAATGCCATTGGCCAGTCCAGTAGTCTTTCACTTCACAGTACTGTGCCAACACTTGACTTCTATTACTACCTGGGTACCTCCACAGGAAGGGGCATCAAGTTGACACCCGGACACCTCAAGGATCATCCTTGGGGGGTGGATCATCCTTGGGGGGTGGGCCAGATTTGGGATGGGTGGGTTTGGGCGGGGTGGACTCTCTCTTAGGAGGGGTGGGTTTCTTGGGGGTGAAGAGGTATGGGTGCTTGCAGGGGTGTAGGTGTGACAGGGGAGGACTTAGAGGTGGAAGGGATGGGTTGGGAAGTGGGTCGGGCCTCTTGGGTTAGGGACAGGATGTGAAGCAAACAGGGGAAAGGGCAATTTAAAAAGAAAATTCCTTAGGAACATGGGGACGGTCATCAGAAGGTGTTGGGGATTTGGAGGTTGAGGGAATGGTTGCCTGGTATATCGGTGTCGATGTCTTACGTGTGTGCATGTGTGAGGTATACTTCTGTTTGAGTGGTGTATATTTCATGTGTGACTGTGGGCGTTTGCATGTCTTGGTGATTGGGAGAAGGAGGTGCTGGGTGATGGAGTGGTGGATGTGTGTGTGTCTGTTGGGGTGTTGTCTGCAGGTATGCTTGTAGTGATGGATGTGTGTGTGTCTGTTGGGGTGGTGTCTACAGGTGTGGTGGATGTGTGTGTGTCTTTTGGAGTGGTGTCTGTGAGTACGGTGAGCGAGGTGGATATCTGTGTGTCTGTTGGGGTAGTGTCTGCAGGTGTGGTGGGTGTGTCACTGACTGTTGTAGTGGTGCCTGTGGATATGTTTGATGTGGTGTGTGAGCCGGTGGGGGTGGCTGGGAGGTGGTGGCTTATGTGTGTATTGGTGTATGTTGAGTGCTTGCATGCTGTGTGTTTTGTGGTGTTTCTGTTTATGTGTCCTGCTTTTGTGTGTTTAGGTGGGTGCATGCGGACCTGTCTGTGTGCTTGGGATAGCTAGGGGAATGGGGGATTTGTATTGGGAAGTGCGAGGTGGGGGATGACTTGCTGCCATCAATGAGGAGGCTGTATTCTGAAAATATCTCTGTAGGCAGACATGGCACTATGAATACTTTCCAGGTAAGAATTGGTCTGCTGATGTTGGCAGGCCAATCTCTGGATGCTGTTAGAAGGTCATTAGCCTCCTCAGCCAGGGCAGCAGTGGGGATGGGGGCTGGGGCAGAGGTGCCTTCGGCAAAGGAAACGCCCACCCTCTTGGGTGAGCGGGCCCGGCCATCTGGATTGGGAGCTACAGAGAGGGTGACGATAGAACTGGAGGTGGTGGACAAAGATGGTACTGTAGTATGTCCCAATGGGACCACTACGGATGGGCCACTGGAGGACGAATCTGATGATAATGATGATGATGCTGTAGATCCGGTCAACTGTGACACTGCCCTCACTCTCCAGGCCACTGGTTCCCTCTGTTTCTGTAGTGTCTTGACCTGAGGTCCCATGGCCAGATGCTTCCCCACTTGGCTGTGCCCTGTTTCCTTCGCTTGCCTAGGCTGATGCTGAAAATACAAAGGGAAATAGGGTCACAACATGTTCCTGATCACACTTGAACAACCGCTCTGATTAGCAAACATTAACATGATGTCAAGTATGCCCCTGCAACAAACTCCACCTAAGTGGACCATACATTACGATTCCATTTGAATGCATGCCAAGTGAACTGTGAACAGTCACCTAACGGAAAATCGGGATCTCAGACAACTACAATTGCATAGCTGAAGATGTGCAATCACAGTAACCATTGAACAAGTAGGAGATCACATCACCTTCAATGCTTTGCCTCATGAAGCATGCATCACTTACCTGTTGTCATACAATAGTAGTGCAATGCCAACTCCATTCCAACAGATCCCACACAAGGTCAGGCAGACATATATTTGTCACATATACAATACCACAACAATAAGAAATGATGCTTCCAGAACATGACATGTTTTTGACAACAGTACAATAGCCTGGTGAAGGTGACAATGAAATACTCATGTCACACTAGAAACATATCCACAATGCACACTTCACCCAGTGAAATTTGTCCCAATGGAGTCATGAAGGTAGTACCAATGTTGCTCTGATAAGCCACACATTTGGCATAGAAATGTACAATGTAGATATCATGTGCAAATTGTCAGGAAGATACGTCTGTAAAAACCACAACACAATGAATCAGCAAGCACCATTGAAATCACAACTGTCTTGCTCCCTTACAATTACATACTTTGATTGCATCCGTAGAAGCTATTAGTCCTTTGTATGTTGGAGAGACATAAAGATTTGCAAGTACCTGTAGGGGGCCGTCAACATGTTGCCTAATGGGAAGCTACAGCACTGTCTCCATTTTGGTCATGCAAATCCAGATGTCTGTGGATGAATATTTGTATCCAAACACATGTGAATTCAACATAACTGCAAGACATTCCATTATGCGTATCAAAAGTCAGGTAAAAAACCTTCCCCATTACACATGTGCAGTGCACTTTGGTACATGATGCCACATCAGTGGCCTGGAAATACACATTGTGGCTACAAAATCTAGTCATACACATCTTGTACATTATTGCTACTGCGGTTGTACATGCCAAATGACATGCAATGATGGCTGAGGGTATGTGTGAGCCAACAATCAATTGTGACACACTCCTGTTTGTGGCACCACATGAATTGTACTCCCATTGCAAATGTCCTATTCCAAACTGAGGTTGGCACGCACATATGTGTGAGGGAATACAGGAATCATCCCATGAAGACAGGTAGACCATGCATGAATCACCAGCGAACACATTTTGTCAAAAGAGAAAAAGACACATGTTAACATGTAGGCACAAGGAATGTTGGCAACAGTGATGACACACAAATCATCCTGATGTACATTCCTCACTTACCAAGGGAAGATATAGATCTGTAGCTGCACCAAAGATAAATGTATGCTGTGTCACATATATGATCGCCATCTTCACATTACAGACAGTAGTGACGCACCAACACCCATCACACACTGAAGACAAGTAGCCTCTGGGTGGCAGATGCCAGTATACTCATTTAACCAGACATATAACTGAGGACAGTGATCCATCACTTCCTTTTCTTTGGCCTGTAACACGGATAAGTAGTGGTCTGTTGCATACAGTTTATAACCAATACAACAACAAACAGTACTTGATTGATCAATGTACACAGCCATATGTTGTCCCTGGAGAGCACATTGTTTATGGATTTTACACAGTTGTGTCCTAGGTCCCTGGGCCAATAGGCAAGGCAAATCACTATGCACCACATTACATATCTACACAGTCACTCATATACTGTTTCACTCATGGCACATTCCTTTAATCATCAGGGGGAAGATGTCAGAACACATTAACATGGCATTGTGACAGACAGGATTATGCCCTATACTCAGCCCCTTGTTGCAGCTGTGCTCCCCTCAAACGCATATCAAGGTCTGGGTACACGATCGACAGGATGCATGACATTAGGGGGGGTCATGGTCCGACATGCGCCCAATCCACATTTGGAGGACAGCCCCAGCTGGACCTCCACGATCTATGTGATAAGGCTCAAGCTGATGACATCAAGCACTTTGATGTTTGCCTATTCTACAGGACAACGTCTGACAGAGCCCTTCCTAATGTGGTCTGGGGGTCTGTACCACAAAATATGTACTTTGACTCAGTATCCCCAATACTCAATACCCCTCAAAGTCCAATGCTTTCGCAATTGATGCTTAGATTGGAGTGGTAGTTGTAAATCTCACCCTTCGAGATTCAACATTTTTCTATTATTGCTTAGTTTGTTGTGGGACTAATGTGTCTTACCCACCCCCAAAGAATAACACTCTCCCTACTTTTGTTTAGGTTTGAGGGGAATAGTAAATGTGACCCTTCCAAGGGGCAACACTTTCCCTCCTATTGCTTAGGTTAAAGGGGACTAGTAAATCTGACCCCCTCCCCATAAGTCAAATACTTTTCCTACTGTTGCTTGGATTGGAGTGGGAACAGGAGCAACGCCCCTTCGAAAGTCCAATGCTTTACTCTAGCTTAGCGTGGGAATAGTAAATCTGACCCTTCCAAAGTGTAATGCTTTCTCTACTGTAGTATATATATATATATATATATATCTATATATATTTTCACTGAATAACCATAGGTTACAGAGACGTTATAGTTAGGAAATGGAATTATAACAATTTAGAAATTCTTGGGAAAAAAACAAAGGTTACAGGGATAATATAGTTAGGTTAATATCAGTATTGTCACTGACCATCTCATGAGTGATGTAATATGTGAGGTCATAAGCAGAGGTTGCGGTGGAGTAAATTATAGTTAGGTGAGGTAACTATAACTGCTGAATTTCTATGGTTTTTTACATTTTAAATATTAACCTAACTATAACGTCCCTGTAACCTTTGATTTTTCCAATGAATATATATATATATATATATATATATATATATGTAATTTACTGAAAAACTCAAAGGTTACAGAGACGTTATAGTTAGGCTCTGAATGTACTCTTACAAAACCTTACAAATTCAGCACTTATAGTTATTTCAAGTAACTATAACTCATGCCCTAAGTTGGCTATAAATCGTGCTGAAGCAGCTCCCTCTCTGTGAAAGCAATTGTTTTCTCTGTCTCCCTGCCTGCATTTCCATGGGCAGGGAGACAGAGGAAACCTCTGCTCGCAGCAAGGGAGAGCTGTTTGCTGTGACTTGGAGACAGCTGTCAAAAGAGCTGCCAAGCCACAGCAAACAGCTATGTCCCGGGGGTAGGCACCACAGAACATAGCAGGAGCCGGCCCTGGGGGATGGTGGTCCCTAGGGCCATCTGCGGCTCCACGAGGGGGGAGTGCGGCCCCTTCCAATGAGCATTGCCCTGGGTAGTGGTGATCCCCAGGTTTTGGGGTCTGAAACGGACCGTCTTCAGTCTTTTATTCTAGTCCCGAGAGGTGGAGGTTCCCGGGGCTGCGGGGGGGCTGAGTGCCCCCCGCATTTACATTGTGATTAGTCCTGGAGAGGTGGCGGTCCCAGGGGCTGCGGGGTAGGGGTGGGGGCAGATGCCTCCCCCGCATCCTTTAAAACTAAATCCCCAGGGAGGTGGCAGTCCCCAGGGCAGCAGGCGGGCCGGTAGGCCCCTTGCATTTAGATTGTGATTAGCTACAGGGAGGAGGCAGTCCCAGGGGCTACTGGGGGGCCCGGTGCCCCCGTGTCCAGTAAAACTAAAAGCCATTGAGGTGGTGGTCCCCAGGACAGCGGGGGCCCCCTGTGTTTGGACTGTGATTAGCCCCGGGGAGGTGGCGGTCCCCAGGGCTAATGGGGGGCCTAGTGGCCCCCCGCATCCTTTAAAACTAAGGGCCTGGGGAGGTGGTGGACCCCAGGGCAGCGGGGGTGGGCGACCACCATACATTAGATTATGTTGATACCCCAGGGAGGTGACAGTCCCCGGGGCTGCGGGGGGGCTGGGTGCCCCCGTCCCCCCACATGGAAAATATGAATGCCCCCGGGACCTAGCCGACATAGAGCCTCACAGAAACAAGTGCAGGAGCCCATGCTTGTTTGTTTTTTTAAAAATTGACACCGGATTCACAGATCCACTGCGAATCACTGTGAGAATTTTTAAAAATGCTTTTTTAATCTGAGGGGGGTCCGTCTGGGGCCTCAGGGCCACAGCTAAGGGATCAGGGTGATTCTACTCTGGCCCCATTTTCTTATGTTTCTACTTTTTTCCTGGGACTTGGCTAAAGCCGAGTCCGAAGATGGCTGCCAACACTTCCTTGTTAAAGTGTTGGCAGCCAATCAGATTTCAGCACGAGATCGGGAGGGTTCGCTCAGCCTTCTCGTCCCTAAATATACACACATTTGTTTTTTCTTTAATGTTTCAAAAACTACTGAACTGATATACACCAAACAACAAAAAGAGCTCTTTCTGGACCAATAGCTACCTTTTTGCCAAATGTGGTGTCATTCTTTCCAGTGGTTCAGGTGCTATCACTGTTCAAAATCCCTATGGGAATTAACATGGGAAACACACCTTTTTTGACTCCCCCTTTTTCTCTGCCCCTGCTTGATGGATTACCCCAAAACTTTCCAGACAGCAGCTAACGTGACTGTCAAACTCTTTTGGAAAATTTTGTGAATATTCATCCAGCAGTCCCAAAGATATAGGCAAGTCAAAAAATGATTTTTCCACAGAAACTAGGGGGCTGGTTACGACTTTGTCGGTCTGATGGTAAGACCAGTGTAGTGGCAGCCGCCAAAAGACCGCCATGTTGGCAGTCATACAGAACACCGTATTACGAGTCACAGAGCTAACCCGGCCAAAAGACAGCCAGAATTCCCACACGGTCAGCACTCTGGAGGGTGGAAAAGGGGCAGTCCCATCACCAGCACTTCAAGCCTGCCAAAAAATCACTGAACCTATTACGACCTACAAATCACAATAGCGGTTCTTCCATGGCAGAAGACCAATGGCAGTGCAAACCGCGGTGGTCACCACAGTAATACACCACACCACATTGGATGATTTGAAAACCCCACACCTGACACACATCAGACACACCTATGCAATGCCCTATCAAACATACCCCTTCACATCCCACAATCCTTTGCAACCAGAACACCATACACAGCTCAAAAAAGGCCACACTCAAATACCAGTATCCATATAAAAGACACCCCTACACACTTCCCATTGCACACATCACACACCTGCACAACACACCCAACACAACAATAAGTACCTCACACATTAGACACCACTGGTCATCCACTCACATCAGAGTTTCCACACTTCATCACCAATTACATTTCCCTATTTTGTTACATCCTTACTGTCCCATCCACCACCACCATGTCCCCACAAAAACATCCTCGTTTCACAGATGATGAATTGAGGGTCATGGTGGACAAAATCATCAGAGTAGAGCCACAACTCTTTAGAGCACAAGTCCAGCAAATATCTATCGTCAGGAAAATGGAGATCTGGCAAAAAATAGTCGACAGGGTCAATTCTGTAGGCAACTATCCATGCACAAGGGAGAACCTCAGGAAGAGGTAGCGTACAATGGCCAGCCAGACACCAGCTGGCAGTTCGCAAGACTGGCAGTGGGCTCCCACCTCCTTCCCCACAATTCACATCATGGGAGGAGAAGGTCTTGGACATCCTGCATCCTGAGGGCTTGACAGGGATACCTGGGGGAGTGGAGTTTTGACATCATAACTGCCAAAGTACTTACCACCCTTGTGTCCAACTGTCCAGATACCCCTCTCTGCCATCCCACATGTCAACTAAACTCACCTGGAGCCCCAGTGTCTGTGTATAGCATGGGTAGTACAGGGATTGATAACATTACAACTCCCAGCAGGCACTGTTCTACCATAAAGAAAACCAGAACAGTGTACTACAAATAAAATTGCCCTGCATGTTAAACCAACAAACAATTTAACACATGTTAAAACTTCACAATTGACAAGTCTATGGCAATGACAGCAATGCTATGGGCATCTGCCAGTACAATACCATCCAACACACAGCTACAGCTGTGTTCCCTGCTAAACTGATCCTTCAATCTCCATTCAAGCAATTGAATGTGCTCACCTGGTTGACACACACATATAGGAAGCTGAGTGTACCTGGAGTACACCCATACAGAGGATGAGGTATAATGCTTACTCGCATACTGTTGGCCAGCTCTGTTTCCATTGTAGATTGTGCAGCTGAGTTGACTCAATGATGCCATACACCTAACTAGGAGATAATTTTAAAATGTGAAATCATGTAGCAGACAAGATATGAGTCTATGAACAGACATCTAACCACCAAGATACTCCAACATCTTGTAGCACGGTATAGGGAACCTCTGTTTCCCATATAGCACTAACCCAAATTTGGAAGCAGGTGTCAAGGTCATATCAGGGGATCATGTAAAGGCTCTGTGTATGAGTCACATAGCATGTCTACTGGTCAAAGTTTAATGTCACTTGTATAATTTTCAGTAACTGTGTGTTCCACTTCTCCTACAGGTAACATAGCCATTGTGACAATGGAAAGGACATCAGATATAGCCACTTCCCCTCTGGATGAACCCTCTGTGAGGAAATCACCCCTGGATGTGTGGACATTGAGGATGACTCTGGCCCATCTGGGACACCTGGTCAGTGAACAACTGTCAGCCTCACCCTGCTTACATCGATTCCTCCCAGCCCTGTTGCTACAACATGTCAGGCAACGATTTGCCCCAAATCCTGTGTTCCAAGGACAATGTCAACCATCACGTTCCCCCCAGTACAGGTACCCAAATCACCAGTCGTAAACCCAGACAATGATGGACTTGGCACCAGTGGGAGTGGGCAAACAGTACCAGAGGCACATGCACATGGTGGTAGGGTGCATGGGAGGAATGGTGTGGGCTCGAGGATGGAGGCTCCTAGGGATACAAATTGCCAGAACACCATCTCCTAAGTCTTGGGAGCTTACCAACAATCCGTAGGCGTGATGGGCCCAGTATTTACCATGATGAAGGAGATCAAGTAGCTGCAGAGGGACAACCACCAGGAAGTGATGCGCCAGTGGGAGTCCCAAAATGCCCATTTGGCTGCCATTGCAGGGGTGCTGAGAGACATGAATAGCAGCCTGAGTAGGTTATGTCCAAAACAGCTGGCCCTTCCACTAGCAATGTGACATCTACCCCTTTAGCACCTGTGGCAGCCAGTGAAATGGAGGCCCTGCCAGGGGAAGGACATACCTCAGACACTCCTGCTTCTATAGCTGACAAACCCTCCCACCCTCCCCCGCAAACGTGGACGTCCACCTAAACATCCAGGAGGAGCAGATTCCAAGACTTCAACCACTGCCAGGAAGTGAACTCTACTGATTGGTTCCCCTTGTGTGTCACTGATAGACCCTGTTGACTGTCCTACAACCAATCTCCATTTTCCAATGGTATAAGAACACTGGACTTGATATTCCGAATATTGTTGCAGCTACCCTGATGATTTCATCCACCATGACTGAACCCTTCACTGTTTATAAGCATTTGATTTGATCCAATTCCCACATATGAATGTGCACTCCTTATTAAACACCACTAAACCACAGATCATGTGTGACAGTCATTTTTCAGCTATGTGTAACTGTTAACGGTAATACCTCTTGCACATAAAAGATAAGCACAAAAGTGGCAACTTTTTAAAGTCCCATCTCACTTGTACTGTTTAATCATGGTACATTTTGCATTTGATGATACTGATGGACAAATTTGTTACCACTTTCATTGCACTTACCTACATATAGGTTGTGAAAATGCAAATGATCACACAGTAAAGTACTGCTGCTCACTTTAATGACTCAGCATGGGTGTGAATAACTAGCAACTCATGGACCACAGAAGTTAGAGACATGTCAGTCTTTCACTATCCGAATCATCAAACAGATTGGTTCACTGTATCATCACCTAAAGCCTTATGAAATACCCATACAGTACCACCCCAATTATCGTGCCCCATAATATAGACAGTGGGCTGTAGAAATACCCCCAGTAATGGAACCTTCCACTTACCATGGACAGGTATCAGTAGGCATGCTACTCATCTATGTCAGTCTTTATGCACATGCACAGAGGCCTGAAATGAGGAAACACAGTGACAGCTACATACAAATAAGGTATTACCAAAATCAAGCCATTAAGATGGTTGAGGGTATGGATTGCAAAGGATGACACGTGTCAGAGACACAAGATCACACACATGGCACCATTAGGCCCACCTACGTTGGTAGACAGGTCCATAGTGTGGAATAGGACACTACCATCCCACTCTCCTGACAGTCTGGGCATAGAACTCACACACCACAAATCTCATGCCTGACAGCACCTGGTTCAATCCATTTTCACTTCACATCAGTCTGCAAATCCCACCTGCCTGTGACACTGTTATAAATAGCAAAATGAGAATAACCTTGTGAAGTAATCTGCAAAATCATAATGTAATACATAAGGTATAGGCAGGAAATGATTGTAAAACGTCATACAGCTATATCCTATATACAATGGTAACTCTGATTGTGCATTGTGACAAACTTAGACTATGGCGATCAAAAGGCTGCACACTACTTTTTGTAGTATTCTGCATGCGCATCTGATTAATTTGCTTTGAAGCTACTTATGACCTGTCTGACGGTCATACTAAGACCCTTATCAAGCATTCCTAACCCCCCCAATACCTCACTGAGTTAGTAAAATTACAGGATATGACATACCTACAGTCAGGTGAAGTACTGATTGATGAGATCTGCCCGGATGTCTCCAGCTTCATCCTCATCATAGTCATTCTCACTTGGCACATCTGCATTCTTACCCACTGGAACTGCTGGCTCCCCCTCATCTGGTATAAATGGAATTTGATGTCTCAGGGCGAGGTTGTGGGGCATTTAGCAGGCAATAATAATCTGACATACTTTGGTGGGTGAGTAGAGGAGGGCTCCACCAGACTTATCAGTGCTACAGAATCTTGCCTTCAGGAGCCCAAAAGTCCGCTCCACAACACACCTTGTCCTTCCGTGGGCCTCAATGAAGTGCACTTCCTCTGGAGTGATTGGATACCTCATAGGTGTCAACAACCAAGAACGGTTTGAGTAGCCAGAGCCCCCTGTGAGAAATAGTTGCAAAGAGGCAAACTTAAATCTTGGACATCCACATATTTGGTAGCAGATAAAGGTTGCAGACACACATGACATATGACTTACCAATAGCCAGTCCCTCTCTGTGTACTGTTCTGTCATCAGCAGTGGGATATTGCTGTTCCGCATGATGAAGGCAACATGGACTGACCCCAGGTAACCTGTAGAAACTTGTGAAATGTAAAGGGCGGTCAGACTACCTGGACATTGATGGAGTGGTAGTTTTTTGTGTTCCTATACGCCTGTTCATTGGCTTTTGGGGGACCCAAGGCTACATGGGTTCCATAAATGGCACCCACTACATGTGTGCCAAAGCATAAAAATCAGCCTTCACATGGGCCAAATCTACACGTTGTGGAAATCTGGTGTAGCTGTCCAGGTGTTTCTACAACGCAGACAGTACAGCCTTCAAAACCAGACTGAACATAGACTAGACATCCCTGCAGTTACAGCCACTGTATTTTTAAAGGAGCCTGTGGCCAGGAAGTGCAACACTGACATGACTTGTACTATTAGTGGTGGGCTATAGGGATTATGAATGACAGGCATCAGATCTGGCTCCAACTGACAACAGAGATCCATGATTGTATGCCTATCCAGGTGGTAGATTTGGATGGTATATCGATTCTCCATGGTCTGCAGGTCTGTTAGTGGACGGTACACTGGAAGTTCTCTCATTCTTCTCATGCTAGGGTAACTATGTGCGAAAAAACCCAAGATGTATGTGTTTCACTCATTCTGTCAATTGTAAGTGTTATAAGACATATGTTACATATAATGCTCGGACATGCCGCATGAAATTGTAGAAACATTGTACACAGTACAAACCTAGGCAAATAATGGTGTCTTACTGCAATCACATTTCCTTTCCTCAATCATGATTTAGAAATGGAGAGGGATGTCACTAAAAGTCTCTGTGATAATGACGTTCTTACCATGTTTGACATTGATAAGATATAAATGCCATATTTCAGATTGCCGTTGGTGTGCTGACTACGCCACTACAGTTACATTACCATTAACTCATCAAGTTTACACACCTGTACATAAACCCTGCATTTTCCAACATGTTTGCCCAAAGCCAGCAGTGAACGCAAGTTCGTCAATATGTCTCACAGCTTGTGACACAACTTTGATATACATTTACCGATCAGCTATGGGCCTTAAAATGGCAGCTGCCTGACCTACTGTACTGGACATTAGGAAATGACCTAACTACGCCGGTGGAAGTCCTCATGGTGGTATGCGGATACAACTGCAGTGGACATTGCCAATGGAACACATTGCTGCCTTTGGTGGTCTTATGCCAATGGCGATGTCCATCAGTGGTGACAGTGTCTTATGAGGCTGACATGAGCGTCATCTCATACTTCATCTCTTACTTGACTACTGACACTGCTGTCGGCAAGACCTCCACCACCTGAGCTGCTGTGTACTGTTCCTGGGAGCAATCATTCCACATACTACATGTGATAGGGACCCTGCCTTCTCCCCGGAGGAGCTTGATAAGCTGGTGGAGGAGGTCCTACCCCTGTATAGACAGCTCTATGGTGCACCAGAGGAAAAGTTAAGTGTGCCATGTGCACATATATATATATATATTTCCCCATCTTTCCTTTGTTTTGAAAAGCAATGGATGATGGGTAATGTTTGTGATGATGTCCAGGAAATGTGGCAGAATTAAGGGTTGTGATGATATGCGTGGTTAGATGGGCATGTGCACGTCTTTTGATAGATTTTGAGTACTTAGACATAGTAGAGAGTATGTAATGAATGTTCTCTGACCCATCTACTGACTGTAGTACAGGACAGCTGAAGGTGGTATGACAAACTTTGCCAGAAATACCATATTTGCAGATATGCATGTGGTCTGGTCATGTCTAACCAGATGACACCTGTTCTTGGATATGCATGTTGTATGCATGTTCCAACATCACACATGGCCTGACTGCATATGTTCATCTATCATTGAAGGGGATGTTGAAGACAGTCTGTGTATGGCTGTGTGCACTAACTTGTTTTTCACCATGCTTGTTTTGGTGTGGTGCATGTGACATGACATTCTATTCTTGTCTGTGTCCTCTGTGCAGGTCAACCCCCATCAGAAGAAGGGGATATGGTGTGACATCGCCAAGAAAGTGCGGACCCTGGGGGCCCACAGCCGGCAGAGCACCCACTGTAGGAAGAGGTGAGAGGTCCTGAGACGTTAGGCCCAGAAGACCGCAGAGGCCCAGCTGGGGATGTCCTCCCAATGAGGACAGGGTGCCGTTGGACCTTGACCCCCCTAATGGCCCACATATTGGCGCTGGCCTTCCCGAAGTTGAATGGGGGTTTGAGGGCAGCACAGCAGCCACACAGGGGTAAGTACAGACCTAACACAATTTCACCCCTTTAGCAGGTTAGTGTGTGATGTGACAGAATGTTAGCTCTGGCAGTGTGGTAAGTGCAAAGGGTCAAAGATCTCCAGTCTAGACATTGATGTACAGTGTATAGGGACATATTACTCACCTATGTTGATGATGCACATGTGACAGTGTCATATGTGTCATATGTGTACCACTATACAGCTTTTTATACTCTGATGGTTGTTCATTCCCAACTACAGATCAATACTCCCAATATCATGATCGTAAGTTGTCCAGGTCAATGCTCTCTGTCCTTTGCAATGTCCCTTGGTCTATATTTATGTGCAACATTGAGTCCGACAATTTGAAGTCATTCCTACTTTTCAAAAGATTATAGATGAGGGATAGCATCATGTGAGGCTGTGATGTTCATCTGACACTTCACATGACATACTTGCTTCACTTATTCAAACATGTTACAAGGTGATCCCTTGGTAAGAGAGAGATATACATAGACATCTGTATGAGTGGATCATCTACATGTTGGGAACCATGGAGGTATTGCTAGAATCCTATTGGATCACATACATTGGTGTCAGGACAATGAATGTTAGTACCATGTTCATGTTCATTAGGCCTACCCAGCATTTTACTAAGCCATACTGTTGTAGGCATTGTTAATAGTCAAAGAAATCGTATTCACAAATTAAAAATGTTTTTATTGAGGGATATACATTGTATCTTGTTGTGACATGATGTTGGCACTTAGCTAGTACTACCTGGGGGTGTAGGTCAACTGGTTGTAATGTCCCTGATATGTAAAGTGTGATAGAAGTGATATGTAGAGAATGTGATGACCATACCTCACTTTCTGTTTTGCAGCATCGGCAGGAGAAGGAGATGGGGCACATCAGAGTGGGAAAGCTTCCGGCGACGGGACCCAGTGGCTTGGAGAGCAAGGGGAGTGCCATGGGGGTGCCCGGATCCTGTACTTCATCTTTGGAATCCTCCTCCAGTGGCCACTCCCTGGCAGTGGTGGACACATTTGGGACCACCCCAGCACCATCACTGTCTGCCACCCCCCTTCTATCACCGCCCTCCTTGTAGCTCCCCACCCAGTTGGCAGTGCCTGCCCATTCAAGAGGGTGGGGGTCTCCTTCGCGGCAGGCACCTCTGCCCCACCCCTTGTTCACCCTGCTGCCCTCAGTGATAAGGCTATTGACGTCCTGAGGTCAATCTGTGTGGGTCAGTCAACCATCGTGAATGCCATCCAGGGACTGGCAACTCAGATACAACAGAGTAAAGCATACCTGGAGGGCATTCATGGTGCACTGGCTGGCCTACAAACATCCTTTCAGGCTCTGGCCTCCATAATGACGGCAGCCAGTCACTTTTTGTCTACTGTTCCGCCTCCACCTTCCTCTTCCCAATCCAATTCCCCGCACCGAGACCCAGCCAAAGCACACAAATAGACAGTCATGCATCCACCTCAACATTCAAGAGTAGCGCAGACAAGCACCACAAGACACACCACCTGCATACACACAAGCAACATCCACCTGCATACACAGCAACAGTCACTACCTGCTCTGACACCCCCACCACCCCCAGCATCACAGACCCAAAACCTGACACACCTGCAGACACCACACCAACATTCAGTGCTACAGCCACAGCACCTATCCTACCCGCAGACACCAAAACAGCAGACCCTCAGACATCTACCCCTGCCACCACAACCACAGACACACCTACATGCAGCACATCCACCGTACCTGTAGTCACCACCCCAACAGACAGCCCCCACCCACCACGGCATCCCCCAGCACCTCCACCCCCACTCAGCCCAAGACACATAAATGCCCTCACTCACCCATCCAACATACACCCACTACCTGCAAGTATACCTCCCACAAACATGCGCCCAAGACATCCACACCAAACCCTCTTACAACCATTCCCTCTACCTTCACATCCAAACCCTTTTGTTATAATTGTCCCTCTGTGTGTAAGAAAGTTTTCCTCTCAGAGTTTGACCTTTTCCCTACTGTTCCCACCGTGACACCCCTAATAGATCAGTTTCCCTCCCCAAGGACATCCCTTCCACCTCCAAAGCCTTCCCTACCCTCCGCCAGTACCCATGCCCCTCCCCCCACCAAGAAGTTGACCCCTCCCAAGAAGAGCCAACTTCCCCAAAGCCAAAACTTGCAGCTGAGTGTGTGTTTATGTGAGAGAGAGTATGTGTTGTATATTTATTTACATTTTTTTAAAAAAAACAGAAATTCACTGAAAAAAACAAAGGTTACAGGGACATTATAGTTCGGTTCATGTTTTAACCACACAAAACCATCGAAATTCAGCAGTTAATGTTATACTTACATTTATACTTATCTGAAGAAAGTATAACTTGTGCCTGGAAGTAACTCTAGGCCATAAGTTATAGTTTCTTAATATAAGGTTAACTATTTTTTTAAGTTTGATAAGCTTTATTGAAAAGGTTGAGAGAATGCAAACAATGAAATATATATGTAACAATTAAATGTGTTCAAGATATTAAAACACTAAAATGTGTAGGAGAGATAGTTATAGAATGGAAAACACAAATCATGTCTTCACACACTATAATATATATCTTCAAACATAGTAACAAACAAAAGTTTGCAATCTATAAGAAGTAGCATTTTATGTCATTTTTAATATCGAGGGAAGGAGAAGGTGATAGAAAAGAAGGGAGAGGAAACTAAAACTCACGAGTCTTGATACTGGCGTGTGTGCAAAAAAGGTGAAAATATATAGAGGCTTAGAAACTTCAGAATTTCTAATGTTAATTGTATTATGATTAAATAAGTAAGAAGACAAGGGTAGCCATAACAAATCTCTTTTGATGGCTATTTGTCAAGTGGGAGAATGGGCAGAATCCAATCTGTGATTATGACAAATCAAATTCCACCATGTAAGGAATGAGATGTTATTAGAGTTCTTCTAATTAAATATAATGATTTAAAAAGCTACCACTAAAACAGTGCTTAATTTGTGCTTATTGTTTCCGGTGCTGAGCACCGGCACTTTTTTTTTTTAGGGCCGGCGCTTATTCTTCTGCCTCAAGCATTTGCTGTGAGTAAAAGACACACACGGGAAAGATGGAGGAAGAGAAAAACGAAAAAGCGAAAGAAAGGTATAAAGCAGAAAGCTTCCAGAGTGAGCTGAAGGGACGGGGAGTGGCTTCAAATGGATTGAAGAGGCCCGAGATGGCTTCCTGATTCCACTGCCTCAGTATTCTGTGCTCGCACATTTAAATGCAGCAGCCGCATGTTTAAGACGAGGGCTTTGGGCACCGGCACATTGTTATTTACAAATTAAGCACTGCACCAAAAGAAGATCCAGCAATTTCCATTTAGCAGAGTTACCTAACCAAAGCTCAGAGCAGCTGCCTAGAAAGACTTGCAGATTATCAAAAGGGATGTTAATGAAAAAAAAATGGTTATTTTCTGCCATACTTTCTGCCAATAGAAAGAAACCTTAAAGCATAAAAAGAACATATGAAGATAATCTGCTTTTGAGGCATTGCAAGTCCAACAATTATTGGTAGTTAATAGTTTCATTGTGTGTAAAGAACAAGGAGTTAAGAACAATCTGTATAGAAAAAAACAAAGTCTGAGTGGAACTAGCAAAATGAGAGGTATGATGAATTTTGTGAGGGATTATAAATCTAGGTGTAGGAGGCTGGCCTGGCTTATAGTGGGTACCTGATGATACTTACACCTTGTGCCAGGTCCAGTTATCCCTGATTAGTAGATTAGTAGTGTTCTAGCATCTTAGGCTGATAGAGGTAGCTATAGCAGAGCAGCTTAGGCTGAACTAGGAGACGTGCAAAGCTCCTACTATACCACTTATATCAAATAGCAGTATATCATAAGAAACACAATACTCAGAGTTACTAAAAATAAAGGTAGTTTATTTTAGTGACAATGTGCCAAAAGTATCTCAGAGGATATACTCCCTTAGGAGGTAAGTAAAATACACAAAATATACACACAAACCAAATCAAGTAAGTAAACAGTTAGAAAAGTAGTGCAAACACTGTAGAATACAATAGGATGCAATAGGCATAGGGGCAACACAAACCATATACTAAGAAAGTGGAATGCGAACCACTTAGGGGCACCTGGCCTAGTGTAGTGTGTAGAGGGTCGCTGGAAGTGTAAGAAAACACTAAGGCCCATATTTATACTTTTTGACGCACAACTGCGCCAACGCAGTTGTGCGTCAAAAATTTTACCGCCGGCTAACGCCATTCCAACGCGCCATGCGGGCGCCTTATTTATGGAATGACGTTAGCCGGCGCTGCGGACTGGTGTGCGTCAAAACAAATTACTTACACCAGGCAGCGCCGACGTATGGGAAAATGGGGGTTGTGCGTCAAAAAATGGGGCAAGTAAGGTCTGAGGCAAAATTCAGGCCTCAAACCGGATTTGCGCCATTTTTTTTGACGCCCAACCTACATTGACATGACTCCTGTCTTAGCAAAGACAGGAGTCATGCCCCCTTGCCCAATGGCCATGCCCAGGGGACTTATGTCCCCTGGGCATGGCCATTGGGCATAGTGGCATGGAGGGGGGCCCAAATCAGGCCCCCCTATGCCACAAAAAAATTCGGAAAAAAATACTTACACAAACTTACCTTTACTTCCCTGGGATGGGTCCCTCCATCCTTGGGTGTCCTCCTGGGGTGGGCAAGGGTGGCAGAGGGTGTCCCTGGGGGCAGGGGAGGGCACCTCTAGCCTCCTTCTGAGCCCACAGGTCCCTTAACGCCTGCCCTGACCCAGGCGTTAAAAAACGGCACCCATCAGGCTGTGCGTCGTTTTTTAAGGACCACCCCCTCCTGTGCGTCAAAATGACGTCAGAGTATAAATATGGGGCACAGGCCTTAAAGTCATTTTTTGGAAGGGAACGCCTACCTTGCATATAATTAACCCAAGGCTGGTTCCCCCTTCCAAAAAATGACGCACATGGTGGAATTTTGATGCCCGCGGGGTCGGACGTCAAAGTATAAATATGGGGCAGGGTTTGCGCCGATTGTGCGTCAACATTTTTGAAGCACATTCGGCGCAAACAGAGTATAAATATGCCCCTAAGAGTGTCCAAGATACCCCAACCCAAGATCCTGAAAAGTAGGAGTAAAGTGATACTACTTCCCCAGAAACACACTAAAGTCGTGATGGGAGATTCTGCAAAGACCACAACAGACTGAAAAGCACTGAAGGCGTATTCCTGGACCCGAAGACCTGTAAAAGAAGGGGACCAAGTCCAAGAGTCACAAAAGTGTCCAGGGGGGCAGGAGCCCACTAAACCCCGGATGAAGGTGCAAAATAGCTGCCTCCGGATGGAAGAAGCAGAAGATTCTGCAACAACGAAAGGTGCCAGGAACTTCTCCTTGGTACAGAAGATGTCCCACGGAGTGCTGGAGGATGCAGCATTGTTTTTTTGGCGAAAGACTACAAACAAGCCTTGCTAGCTGCAAAGGTCACAGTTGAAGAAAAAGAGTGCTTTCTGGACCCAGGAAGGACCAGGAGGTCGCCACTTGGATGAGGAGACAGAGGGGGCCCTCAGCAACACATAGAGCCCACGCACAAGAAGGCAGCACCCGCAGAAGTACTTGAACACGAGTTCAAGAAAACTGAGCATGGCGGTCATCTCAACACTACAAAAGAGGGTCCCACAAAGCCGGTGGTCAACTCAGCGAGTTGAGCAATGCAGGACGGAGTGCTGGGGGCCTGGGCTAGGCTGTGCACGAAGGATTCCTTGCAAAAGTGCACAGAAGCCCTAGCAGCTGCAGTTCACGGAGTACACAGGATTACTGTCTGGAGAGGGGAGGCAAGGACTTACCTCCTCCAAATTTGGACAGTTGGACCACTGGACAGTTTGGGTCACTTGGGTCCACCACCTGTGCAGAGGCCACACTTGTCAGGATGAGATGGGTCCCAGAGTACAGGTGACACTGAAGTTTGGTGCCTGCTGGAGCAGGGGGAAGATTCCGTCGACCCACAGGAGATTTCTTCTTGGCTTCCAGTGCAGAGTGAAGGCAGACAGCCCCCAGAGCATGCACCACCAGGAAACAGTCGAGAAAGCCAGCAGGATTAGGCGTAACAATGTCGCTGGTAGTCTTCTTGCTACTTTGTTGCAGTTTTGCAGGCGTCCTGGAGCAGTCAGCGGGCGATCCTTGGCAGAAGTCAAAGAGGGAGATGCAGAGGAACTCTGGTGAATTCTTGCATGTCGTTATCTGAGGAAAAGCCCACTGGAGAGACCCTAAATAGCCCTCAGAGGAGGATTGGCCACCTACTCAGGTAAGTACCTATCAGGAGGGGTCTCTGATGTCACCTGCTGGCACTGGCCACTCAGAGGCCTCCATTGTACCCTCACACCTCTGGATTCAAGATGGCGGAGGTCTGGGACACACTGGAGGAGGTCTGGGCACCACCCCTGGGGTGGTGATGGACAGGGGAGTGGTCACTCCATTTCCTTTGTCCAGTTTCATGCCAGAGCACTGACTGGGGGTTCCCTGAACCAGTGTAGACTGGATTATGCAAGGATGGCAACATCTGTGCCCTTCAAAGCATTTCCAGAGGCTGGGGGAGGCTACTTCTCCCCAGCCCTTAAAACCTATTTCTAAAAGGAGAGGGTGTAACACCCTCTCTCAGAGGAAATTCTTTGTTCTGCCTTCCTGGGACTGGGCTGCCCAGACCCCAGGAGGGCAGAACCCTGTCTCTGGGTTGGCAGCAGCGGTAGCTGCAGAAAAAACCCCAGAGAGCTGGTTTGGCAGTACCCGGGGTCCATGGTGGAGCCCCGGGGATGCATGGGATAGGTACCCCAATACCAGATTTGGCATGGGGGGACAACTCCATGATCTTAGACATGTTACATGGCCATATTCGGAGTTACCATTGTGGAGCTACATATAGGTATTGAGCCCACTCACAAAGTCCGGGGAAATTGCCCTGAACTATGTTGGGGCGCCTTGGCTAGTGCCAGGGTGCCCTCACACTTAGTAACTTTGCACCTAACCTTCACTAAGTGAAGGTTAGACATTTAGGTGACTTATAAGTTACTTAAGTGCTGTGTAAAACGGCTGTGAAATAACATGGACGTTATTTCACTCAGGCTGCAGTGGCAGTACTGTATAAGATTTGTCTGAGCTCCCTATGGGTGGCAAAAGAAATGCTGCAGCCCATGGGGATCTCCTGGAACCCAAATACCCTGGGTACCTAGGTACCATATACAAGGGAATTATAAGGGTGTTCCAGTGTGGCAATTAGAATTGGTGAAAATGGTCACTAGCCTATAGTGACAATTTTAAAGGCAGAGAGAGCATAAGCACTGAGGTTCTGGTTAGCAGAGCCTCAGTGACACAGTTAGTCACTACACAGACACACACATCCAGGCCACAAAGTATGAGCCTGGCTAGTAGGATCCCAGTGAGGCAGGCAAAAACAAACTTACATACATGTGAAAAATGGGGGTAACATACCAGGCAAGATGATACTTTCCTACACTTGTTAACAATGTTACTAGAATGTTTTCATAGAGGAGAGGACATAGAGCTAGGTTTCTGGGCTATAAGAGGAAATTGGAGAGAAGAAAAAGGGGAAATTAGCAACAATTCAAGAGTGCGCCAAAGAGGATGAGAAGAAGATGATGAAGAATTTGAGGAAGACCAAGCTTGCTTAAGAGTAAAAGCTGAATTATATTGAGTAAAATTAGGAAAGTTAACCCCTCCTTGTATTTTAGAAACTGTAAGTTGAGAAAAAGAGAGCCGAGCAGTTTGCTTTCTCCACAAGAATTTGGATAGAAGATTCAATAAATCTAAAATAATTGATAGGTAAATGGACAGGGAACATCTGGAGATAAAAATCAATGATAGGCAGAAACATAATTTTAATTGTATCTAATCTACCCCACCAGGACAGAAAGAACGTCAATCAATGAGGTGGAAATCCTTTGTTTTAAAGAGTCCATATTCATTTCAATGGTGTCGTTGATAGAGGAAGAATAAAGAATACCCAAACATTTAATTTTCAAGGAATTCCTTAGAAAACCAGTGTCTTTGAACATATCTTTGAGGCAGCTTAAGTGGCATGACTTCTCAATATTAAGTCAATACCCAGAAACTGCAGAAAAGCGAGATAAAAGTTTGAAGAATGCTGGAACAGGAATATGATGGTTAGAGATATAAAGTAAGATATTGTTAGCATATGCAATAAATTTAATGTGAAGCTTGCCATGGGTAAATCCTGTTAAGATTTGAGACCATCGAATAGATTCTAAAAGAGGTCCCAAAACAAAGATAAAAAGGCATGGAGATAAGGGACATCCCTGTCTGGTTCCTCTAGTGAGGGGAAAATATTGAGATAGTAAATTATTAGCAAACACCGAAGTAAAGGGAGAGGTGTATAGAAGTTTGACAAATTAAAGAAATTTTGTTCTGAAACCATGCCTTTTGAGGGCTTGGAAACATGAAATCCCAGTTTACATGGTCAAAGGGTTTCTCAGCATCCAAGGTGACAGCAGCTAAGGGAGCTTTAATGCGGGAAGCCCCATGAATAATGGTTAGAAAAGTGTGAGAATTATTGGAAATATTACACCCCTTGATGAAGCCAGACTGCTCGATACCAATAAGAGATGGAAGATGATAATTGAAATGAAGAGTAGGAACCTTAGGGAAGATTTTGGGAACTAAACAAATCATAGCATCAGAAAAACAGCAAATTGTATTATCAGAAGTAAATAAATGCTGAATCAGTGTAAGACGTTTGGGAACCAAAAGATTAGAACATTTAGAATAAAATGTGATTGTGTATCCATATGGCCCTGGAGCTTTATCTGTAGGGAATTTGGACATGGCAAGACGAATCTCAGCACAATAAGTATTTGCCTCCAGCGAGGAAAAATCACACTCTGGAGTTTGAGATTTCGGAATAGTATTGAAAAAAGAATGAAGAGATTCTGAAGAGGGAAGGGTGTCTTCAGTATAAAGATTAGAATAGAATTCTGCAAAACGGTTCAGAATATCCTGATCTTTGAACAATTGATTGCCACCAGCATCACAGATAGCTTCTATTTTAGATTTTTGTTTTTTAACTTTCAGATAATTAGCCAACATTTTACCTGCTTTACTAGAAGCGCTATAATATTTTGCATTGACTTTTAAAAGGGTGTTACAAGCTTTATTTATGGAAGTTTTGTTGAAACCAAGTTTGGCTTTAATGAGATTGTCAAGAATGAGAGTGTTGGACGAGGAACAGAATTCATGTTCTAATTTCTTAATATGCTGAAAGATAATAGAAGATTCCTTGGCAGCAGCCCTTTTCTTTTGAGAAACATATTTAATAATATAAGTGTGGGCTTTGAAAGAATCCCAAACATGATGGAATTTGACATCAGGAGTTGTTTTTATGAGAAAAAATTCAGGGCCTTATTACGAGGCTGGCGGTAGGACCACGTGGCTATGTATTTCAACAGTGCAGGTGCACGCTGCATGCAGCAGCATTGCCGCGGCTTCATTCTGAGCCGGGGACAATGGTGCTGCACCTTTCCCACTGGGCTGACGGGTGGGAACCAAGGTTCACGCATGTTAGCCCAGTGAGAAAGTTGTAATAGGGCCAGTGGGGAGACCGCCACCTTGACAGCGGTCTCCTTACCACGGGTCTCACGGTCAGGTTTTCTGACCACCAAACTCGTAATCAGGCCCTCAGTGATAAATTGCTCAAAGCCCACAACAAATTGTGAATCCAACAGCAAATAATTATTAAACTGCCATCTACTAGAGTGGGCAGTAGAATTAGATAATTCAAGGTCAATTATAACTGGAGCATGGTCAGATATCAGTATGGGGCCTAACTCGGCATGAAGACCATTTTGGGTAAGATCTTTATCAAGAAAAATGTAATCTATTCTGGATGAGGAATGGTGAGTAGGGGGAAAAAAGAATATTCAAGGTCAGGATGGTAAAGACACTGAGCATCAACCAGACCTCTATCTGAAATTGTTCTGGAAAAGCTTTTTGCATTTTGTTTGGGATGTACTTAAAAGTTGCTTATCTATCCAGAAATGGGTCCAACTACTGATTACAATCACCTCCTAGAATAAGGTTAACATTTTTAAGAGATAATAATTTGATTGAGAGGGAACCCCAAAAAAGTGGATCAGTACCATAAGGGCCATAAACATTAATAAAAGAGTAAGGGCAACCATTAATAGTAACATCTAAATAGAGGTATATCCCTTCAGCATCCATTTGCTCACTTAAAACATTAACAGATAAGAATTTATTAAATAAAATGATTACACCATTTTGTATGTTGAACAGCAGAGCAACAATAAACAGAACCACCCCAACTTTTCTTAAGCATATGAATTTATTTCACAAGAAGATGGGTCTCTTGCAACAAGGCTACATGACATGAGGATTTGGGGAGATGAGTAAGAACTCTTTGTCCTTTAACAGAGCTACGAAGACCCTTGACGTTCCAAGAAATAGTGTGAAGCTTATCCATGAAAAGATTGTGGTAAAATCAAATATGTAACAACAACCTCATTAATAATAATAGTATAATAGGAGAATAGATCAGTACCAACCAATTTGTTTACAAGGAGATAAATATAAACACAACGCATAAATAAGAAGTGATAAAGGAAAAGCACAGATAATATGGTGAGTGAAGAAAGAAAATAATAAGGGCCCACACAAAAAGATGAAAAAGGGAAAGGAAATCAGGTAGCTAATGTTACATGAAAAGGGAGATGGAAAAAGGAAAAATCTTGATGGGGAAAAGAAAAGGGTGACTGAGGAAGGCCTGAATGAAGAAAAAACAGAGAAGTGTTGTAAGGGGTCTAACACACCCAAACCATTAAAAGAAGAACAGAAATAGATAATAAAATGAAAATGAGCGCTGAGAAACACCATGAGAGATCAGCAAACCGTGATACTCGGTCCAGAAATAAAGAAAAGAATATAGAGAGAAATGACCAGGAAAAAACAAGAACATGAATAAAAAAAAGAAAGAAAAGACAATGCATAGAACAATACAATGAGGACCTATACAATATGTAAAACAAATTTACCAATTAGGAAGGGAAGCTTGGGGGGACAATCCATTAAAGGGGAAGTAAACAACAGCAAAAACACTAAACAGGCAGATAACTTCTACATTGACATACATGTAAACTGGGGAAAGAATGCAATCATACACTAATAGGTGCACAATTAAAGCTAGAAGAAAAAAGACAAGAGAGTAAAAATATTCAGACGGGCACCCCTTCCTCGTTGGGAGGCCTTCCCCAGCTGGGCCTCTCCGGTCTTCCTGGCCCAGCGCCCAAGGTCCTCCCACCGCATCCTGCAGTGGGTGCTCCGCCGGTTGTAGACCCCCAGGGTCCGCACTTCCTTGGCGATGGCTTGCCAGAGGCCTCTCTTTTAATGGGCGCTGACCTGCATGGGATACACAGAGTAAAGAAACAGACATCAGTGTGGGTGTCCCATACACAAATGCCATGCCTGTTCATACTGACATGACACATGGAGACTTCCAAATGATCAAATTACAAGCAGAAAGTGCCAGACAACCTACGGCTGGGCATTCACACAGCAAACACACAAGCATACAGGCATCGGCCACAGTCACACACATCTAAGGATGACAGATAGCAACTCACCTGCTCCTCTGGTCGCCCATACAACTTCGCATACAGGGGTAGGAGCCCGTCCACCAGCTTCTCAAGCTCCTCCACGGTGAAGGGTGGGGCCCGTTCCCTTGTCACACGCGTTTTCTCAGGACCAGAGTCAGGACACAGCAGCACACGCAGTGGAGTTCTACCCTTCACGTGATGCAGGAGTCATGTGTCTGTCAAAATGGCGGTAGATACCGCAGCGGTGTGCACCGTCACCGCCGGCGGCGATCATGATTGGCCCAGGTTCCCCATTGACAACCATGTAATCCAATGAACTGGTGCACGGCGGGGAATACCGCCTACCGCCATGACGACTAACGCCAGCGGAATGAAGTCACTTCTACAATATCATACCTGGATGGCAGGAGGCTGCCATTTTGCTTTCACCACGTCTCCGTAGCCTTGCTGGGGGCCTCATCCATGGCCCCATTCTCTCTCCCCTTCGTTGATTACTGACATGATTCTTTGATCCCCACATGTACTCATGGTTGGAAGTGTGTCTACAATGTGATGCCATTAAGACAAAGAAACCTCAGCACACATTAGCCTGATGGTGTACCTCATTCTATCTGTGTGCATTACCTATGTGTCGCATTTTAGAAAAGTATAGTGACATCATGTGATGCAAATGTATGTTGAAACTCAAAATGTGTTCTTTCGTCACCCAGACCCATGTGGCAAGAGAGGGCTCCATCTGTTTTTAGACCCCTGGTAGATCTGGCCACTATGGAGGAACGTCACATTATTATTACCTATCGACTTAATAGAGCTACAATCCATGACCTCTTCGCATTAATGGATCCTGTTCTGAAGCTGGCCAATCAGAATCAGCAAGCCATCCCTACAACTGTGCAAGTGCTATCTGTGCTCCATTTTTTGGCCACAGGCTCATTTCAGGTGACAGTGGGCATGGCTGCAGGGGTATCACAGCCAATTTTCAGCCACATCCTGTCCAATTTCCTGGATGCATTCGCTCAACATTTGCAAACTTATGTCCAGTTTCCCCAAAGGGCTGAACTCACCATCGTAAAATCTGGATTCTATGCCTTTGCTAAGATCCCCCATGTGATTGGTGCCATTGATGGAACCCACATAGCCCTCATACCCCAAAGAGTGAATGAACAGGTGTGTAGGAATCGTAAGAACTATCACTCAATGAATGTCCAATTGGTGTGTTTTGCTGATCAATACATTTCACATGTCAATGCAAGGTTCCCAGGATCAGTCCATGATTAATTTGTCCTGAGAAACAGCAGTGTGCCACACATGTTGGGACAACTACAAGGGGACAGATCTTGGCTCATAGGTGAGTGCGTATGATACTGGATCAGTTACATAGCTAACAGGCAGGCTCTATGCAAGTAAAATGTGTGTGTTGAAGTCCTCTTTCACCCACTTTTGCAGGTGATTCTGGCTACCCCAACATGCAATGGCTCCTGACACCTGAGAGGAATCCCAGGACAGATACAGAGACGAGTTATAATGAGGCCCATGGTTGTCCTAGGAGGGTGATAGAGCGCACTATAGGACTCCTGAAAGCAAGATGGTGTTACCTCCATCTCTCTGGAGGATCCCTGTGCTATGTCCCTGGCAAGGTGTGTAAGATAGTGGTGGCCTGCTGCATGCTGCACAACTTGGCTGTGAGGAAAGCTTTCCCCCTTCTGGAAGAGGCGAGTGCTGTCCAACCAGCCCTGCAACCTCAGAGGAGGGATGAGAGTGATGGTGAGGAAGAGGAGGAGGAAGATATCAACTCCAGGACCCCGCTAATGCAGCTATACTTCCCGAGACTCTCAGGTACTGTTCAGTGATGCTGATGTCTTAACTGCATTGTTTCAGTCTGACTCATGTAATAAGTACTGTGGTGTCTTTTGTCAGTGACAATGCTAAATCATGACTGAAGTGGCAGGTGCCAGGGAACGCAATTTTATATACAGTGTGACATACTTCAGACACTACAGTGTGTTGGATCCCCTCCTGCAATAAAGGTGGGATTATGATGGTAACTGGCTAATGCATTCACATTTACAATTGATCTCTCATATTGATTAAGGACACATATTTTGAGTGCACTGGTGTATTTATTCAATGTCAATATATACATGAGTGTTGGGACAATGAAAGGGAGTGGGCACATGGTGAACAACATACTCAGGTACATATACTCAGCTGTTGGTTGCACAGGGGTATCGTCCATGGGGCCATTGGAAGATGGTGAGATGGCAGTGGCATGTCAATGAGGTAGCTCAGTGGCACACAAGGGAGACTGTTCAGGGCAGGGTCACTCCCTGGCACTGGGCTTGGTTTTGGCTGGTGTTTCAGTGGCATATCTGGGTCTGAGGGCACGTCTGCGAAGGTGCAGCTGGGATACATGGGTAGGGGTGCTGATGTCCTGTGAGTCCTCTGGCAGTGCCACCAGTCCAGTGGATGCTGCAGATGTAGATGGCAGGGCAGTGTCCTGGGTAGTGGTAGGGGCATGCAGGTGGGTGGAGGACCCAGGCTGGCTGTGGTACTGGCACTGTAGCACCCCTGCAATGAAGGCCATGGTGGCATTGAGCTGTTTCCATTGCTCCATGGTCTTGTGGTGGTGTGCTATCTGCAGCCTCTGATTCTGCTCCAAGATGGCCAGGATCTGGCCCATCCTGTCCTGGGAATGGTGGTATGCTCCCAGGACCTCAGATATCACCTCCTGGGCTGTTGCATCCATCCTTTGGCCACCCCCCTGGGCCACTGATGCTCTCCCACTGACCCTAGCCCCCTGTGCCTGAGTCCCCTGCACAGGTCTAGCTGTCCCACTTGCAGTTGGCCCTTCATCATCCTGCCTGTTGGTGGGTGGAGACTCTGGCCTCTGTACATGTGGGCACCCACTCCATGGCCTCGTGACACTGGTGTGGGGTCTTTTGGCCAGATCTGATGATGGTGGCTGAGTGGTAGGGGTGTCAGTGGTGTCCTTGGTGGGGCTTCTGGAGGGTGACTGTCCAGGGGTGTAGGATGGGCCAGGGATTTCCTCTGTGTCCAGACATCCCTCTGCACTCTCCTGAGTGGGGCTTCTGTCTTCAGGTGGAGGACTGGCACTCCTTGACGTCTCGGTCTGGGTGGCATGGGTGGTGGTGCCTGTGTGTGAGAGAATAGAGATGTGGGTGTCCTGTACATTTTTGTCAATTGCAGCACTGGTCAGCACTAATTGATGGTTATATTCCCATGTAGTGGCATGCAAGGTTCCTTCGTGTACATTTTGGTGCATTTTTGGTGGGGGGTGGAGGTGCATTGTGGGTACCTTCTCCTCCCAGTCTTTGTATTCGGGGGAGGAGGTGGGGGACCACCACCAGTCTTCTGTACGGCAATGTTGTGCCTGGATGCCATGGACCGAACCTTCCCGTGCAGGTCGTCCCATCTCTTCCTGATGTCCTACCTTGTGCGTGGATGGTTTCCCACTGCGTCTTTCATCTTCCTGGCCACGGGTGTCTGCTGCACCTGTGCCCGAATAGGTATGGCTCCACCCTGAGTATTTCGTCCACCATGGTACTTAACTCTCTGTCTGGGAAGCGGGGTAGCTTAGGTGGTGTCATGGTGTGTGTTGTGGGTGGTGTGTTGTAGGTGTATTGGTGAGGGTGCTATTGTGTGGTTGGATGTGTGGCTTGTGATGGTGTTTGAGCAATGTATGGGTTTTGGTGGTGTTTTTGTGTGTGTGACTTCTGTGATGGTTAGTTCAGTGTATGTGTGTTGTGGTGTCAATATCTGTTGTGCTATTGGCATTGCAAAGGATTGTGGGGTGTGTATGTGTGTGTTTTATAGTGTTGTGGATGTGTGTCAGGTGTGTGGGTTTCAAACATGCCAATGTGTGCATTTGTTGTTAGTGGGTCCCATTGCTGGCCGTGGCAGTCCGCATCGCCAATGGTCGTTCGACTTTCACTGTCTGCCAAGCTGATTTGTGCATCATTATTTGGTGGGTGGGGATTAGTCTACATGACGGTGGTGTTGGCCCTGGCGGTGGGTGGAGGTTGAAGGATTTTTGGAGGTTTGACTTCTTGGCATCATTATTTGGCGGTGTGCAGTTCACCGCCACTGGTGGTCTTTTGTTCACCGACAGCACGGCGGTCGGTGGTGATTGCCGCCAAGTTCATAATGAGGGCCCATATCTGGCTCCCATGGCACGTAAAGAAGGACGTAGACTCTGGAACTCCTTGCCATGAGCTGCTGTGACCAATGAAACATCCTGTGGTATATAAATCTGATGATCAGACCACATTTGTTTAGGTTGTTTAGCTGCAGAAAGAATTTGCATTAAATATGTGTATTGGAGAAAAAGGAAGATAGTTCCTCTGAGTCTAGAAGTGGAACTGGCACTAGACATTTTTGGACCAAGATGGTGCACTCTTTGAATATTCAGAGGGGAGATGTTATTGAGACCCATCATGGGTAAGTTCAACTGAAGAAAGGAAATCATATCACCTCTCTCTGTTTCCTCAGGTATTCCATCTACTTGGAGATTATTACGCTGATTGTGATTTTCTCACTCTTCAGGTTGGAGCTTGAGAATTGAAATTTCCTTGTTCATAATGGTCACTTTCGAAAATATTTCGCAGAATTCAGCTGTGTGCAATTCAAGGTCTGAAACCCTTGCATCAAAAGAGGACCATTTATCATCAAGATGCTGAAGAGTAGTGGTGGTTCCAACATGAAAGGCGTCAGCATTTTAAGTTCTTCCATTAAGTCTTCCATTGTGGCAGGGAGAGGTGATTTACTAGGGGAGGCAGGATATTTTTTTAATCGTTTGCTAGCATCACCTATATTGTCCTTATGGATGGTGGAGGATGCATTGTAAAGAGATCAATTTTTCAAAGAAATGCTGCCATCCTCGGCCATACTGAGAAACTGAACTACATTGGTATGAGAGAAAAATAGGCAATTTGTTGAACCAATCCAACAAATAAACTGTCGAAACATAGCTGAGGACACCAATAAGGAAAAATTGTCCAGTACTTATAAAAGTAACTTAAAATGTTAAATGCAGGAACACTTACTAAGAAAGTGAGGTTAAGGTGCCTTAGATGAAAAAACAATGCTTAAATATCAATAATCGGTGAATTCCATCATGTGAAGTCCCAGTTCCACTTTAAAGAAAAGATAAAACCACATTGCGAGTGAGCTTTCAAATTCTTGTCAGGTAAATTAGGCGGGAAGGCTCCATCGCACCCAGTCTCCAGAGGGAATCATAAGGCTGGTAATAAAATGACAAGTGCTTCAAATGTTCAGAGTAAAAAGTCACCGCCTTCGCATCCCTGCATTCATAGAGCATCCGCGCTCATTAGGGAAAGTTTTTAAAGGCTCTGGTTGGAAAAATAAACATTAAACAGGATCGAGGAGCAGGAGTTCTGTTACACGGTGGTCATCTTGTAAGCACCCATCCGCGCGCTCCCCAACAAGTATAACTGTAAGTATAACTATAGCTGCTGAACTGCTATGGTTTTGTTTGGGTAAAATGTGAACCTACTAACTATAACATCCCTGTAACGTTTGTTTTTTCAGTGAACATATATAAACACACACACTCTGAAATAAACAAAGGTTAAATTGCTGTTATAGTTAGGTGAAAATGTCAGCTTAAACACAACATTGCAAACTAAAAAAACACTGAAATTCACCAGTTACAGTTAACTGAAATAACTATGATTCATACCCTCACCATGCACAGTGTAACCCATCAATGATGTCATTTCAGATTTCATGAGTGATGTTATCAAGGATGTCAGAGAACATCATTAGTGATGTACTTTATGAGGTTGTAAGCAGTGCATGGTGAAGATGAGTTGGCCGTGCACAGCGTGGTGTCAGGCCCTGTGCTCAATGTCCCACAGGCAGCCACAACCAGCTCTGTATGCCCTTTGGCATCCATGACAGACACTCACCCAGCTTGGTTTTAAAAATAAAACGGTTTTCTGATCCTGTGGGACTTCTTTTGCGAGAGCCAGCGTAAGCCCCTGTACTCCCTTGGGTCTCTCATGGGAGCAAGTGGGATGTACTGGCTCCTGCCGTTTGGGAGATCGTGACAATCCAGATAAAAAAACATTGCTATGAAATAAAAGGAAAAATGACTAATGCTGCATATAAAATAAAATGCAGCTTCTGTCTCTTTATAAAAGTTAATTTTTACCTATTGATTATTTTATTCAGGCATTATTAAATGTGAGGATTTCATCCAGATTTCGTTTATGTCCTTAATATACAGATTTGGGGAAGTCCTATTGTGTAATACTAGAAACACAACATTGACATATTATAATACTTTTCAAACTGAATGGTAAGAATATTTTTTTAGTGAAAATATTTTGGTATAACAATTTCATACCATAATGCTTGTAAATGAGTGTTGTTAAGTACCAGTCATTTGCAAATGGCTCTTGGAATTCAAGATTTTAGATGGGTCTCAAAACAATGTGCAACTCTTTTATGGTGTAATGTTGTGCATATTAGAGTGCCTTGAGATATATGTATCAAATATACAGGTGAGGTCCCTCTATAGGGCTGCGGGTGTGTTGATCTTCTACTGGGAGCCCCCACACCTGAGGCAAACTCATTATTAACATATTTTCTTTCCTAAATACTTTCCTGTACCGTTATTCATTTTTTTCCATTAGGGGCTTGGCTACAGGCCTGTCTTCATTCATTGTGACGATCATCTGAGGTAATGTTAACTTAACTGTGCGTGTCACATTGGTCTGTGTTTTCACTGTGGCCAGCCTAACATGCTTCCAGTTTCAATGCTACCAGGGAGCTGGATTAGCAGAGGCCCAGCCCCATCGGTCTCCAACGAGCGTTGTGTTTGCCTGCCCCACTCAATCCTGGCACTGCTCTTATGCTGTTTAGTATTATACACAGCATGAGAGCTGTGTTTGGATTGGCTGGGAAGCTTGGGCTTATTTTCTCTGGGACATCATGCACATATTTTACAGCCAGGCAGTGCAACACTGGAGAATTTAACCTCAGTTACTTCAAGCTGAACAGGTGTGAATAAACGTGTTACAGTAAGATTATGTTCATTATGACAGTACACTGTCCTTATAAGGAACAGCTCTGCATTAGGAATTGCATTCTGCAGCTATGCTATGCTTCACAACGGAATTCATATTGCAGATGTGATCAGGGCACATTCTATTTATAAAACCTTTACTGTCTGTTATAAGCATCCTTACCTTTTACACACCAGACCACGTTCAAAGATCATCAGCCGCCACTGCAAATGTGCAGTAGTAAACTGTATTGTTATATAAGGTTGTTGTTATGAAAACTTTGCTTCCAGGACAACCATACTCTATACATTTGTGTCATACTTTTTTAACTCAATGGCTTGTCTGGTTCAGGTATTTGTCTGAATGCCTAACTACCTTGATGAGAGCCATTCCTGTGGGACATAAACATTGAACACAAACGTTCAATTACACGCATAACCATCGAGAGGCAACTGATGCGGTTCCTGATGCAAGTATGTTTTACCACGTGATATGAAAGCAGACTTCTATATGTGGTAGTATGTGACAGGAATATTTGTGCATATTGGCTGTGACACATTTATTGCTGTGAGGTGTTGTGTTGTTTTGGAATTGTTTTTCCCTAGTCCATCGCTGCATTCTGTTATTGGGATGCACTATGCTTGTGTTGCTTTTAGTTTTGGCTGTTTTGTTGTGTCGTGCCCACTTATGTTTTTGTTGTGTCCTTTTTTGATTTGTGTTATGCTCTGTTGTTCTGGTGCTACATTTGCAAGCAAAAAACAATCAAATGCAGCACATTAATTTCGAGTTTGATTGATAAACAATTTACCACTGTCTAAAGAGGTAGCACAGCGTTGGTCCAGTTCCAGTGAACAATAAAAGGAAAAGCACACAACCACATACACAAACAAGTGTCTCAAATAGATCAGGCAGTGGCGTAAGGAAACTTGAGGGCCCCCCTGCAAAGTACCTTGACGGAGCCCTTCACCCCTGGACCGAGTCAGGGTCCTGCCGGCCGCGCATAGTGTACTGTGCTGAGGGGGGCTCTGGAGCTCGTGCCCCTCCCCCTACGCACTGCGGGAGCTCGGGGCCTATGTTACGCCACTGAGATCACGGTTCGTAACCCTCACAAAAAGCAGCTTCAGAGATACCTTTTGTCAAAGTGCAATAATGACTGAATATTTGAAAAAGTGCAATCCCTGTTCTTTCACAGGGCCTGCAGTGGATCATTTGAAGATAACACAAAATAAAGGAAGGGAAAATGAGAGGGGTGGTTTTGCAGTAAGCTTGTCTGTTTGAAAAACAAAACTACTTTACGCTTACCTTTTTTGGGCTGCTTTCAATCTGCAGAATCCAATTACAGAACCCTTGCCAAAGAACCTGAGCCAGCCCCTTCAAATTGTAGTGAATCTGATACCACCGCCTGTGGTCTTGCTGGCCATTGCTCATTTCGTTTTTTAAAACAACATTTCTGAAAATTGTCTTGCTTTTACATGGTTACAAGCATGCCCAAGTTACAAAACCAGCAAATGCCAAAGATGTACGTGTTGTTATAAGATCGTTTTTCAAATAGGCAAAACCTCATGGTTGCAAGAATGTCAACATGGGCGGTCAACAACATGACAGGTTGTAAAGAATTAGAGACTGGAGGGACCTATGCTGCTGCTGGATCTGTCTATGGCATGTTCAGGAAACTAATCGACGTGGCTAGTGGCTCAACACAACATTATATATGGCTGGGCTACCTTGCAGAATGTGATGAGAGGCCCCTGAGCTTCCCATATCTCACAGATATTCATTGGCTGAATGGGGCTCTCCTGAAAAGTTGACCTCTCCCCCGGGGAGTAGGCCCCTCGCCCTGCACCGCAGAGGGCTGCAGGGCTCTGTGTTGCGTACCTGCTGGATCGCTAAATGACACCATCACAGCGTGCCTCAAGCAAAGTGCCACTGAGTTAACAAGCCTTTATTGCTGTCCCCAAAATATGTTTTTTCTGTGGAAATAAAAATGACATACTTTAAAAACACACAGGAAATCATAAAAGATTAGTTAAAGTCAATCTTTTTTAAAACCCTGTTTTGTCATTTTCAAATCATTAAAGAACCCATCAACGCTTGTAACAGTTCATAACTGTAAACGCTAGATGGCACTAAAGTTTCGCCCATCGAATCACACGACAGGCGACATTACATGGTGGAGGAACAAGACGGTCCTTGCGCGCTTCATAATCTTCCCTTTGGAATCGTTTTGATTACCTCGTCGCACAGTTAGCCACGTAGCAAGATTACTTGTGACTATCTCTCACTCAGATTATGCCTGCCTTTGAAACTTCAGGCTTGGCACGCGCGAAGCTCGGTGTCTAAAAATCCTGCAGAGTTAATCTGCTAACCTTCCATCTGACACCGCGCAGTATTGTGTATTGATCCGAGCGTGGGTCTGACTGCTGCAGCTTCGAACCAATTCCAGAGGCTTTGAGACAGGCTCTGTGCGAGAAATTCTAAAGCAGCCTTTGATTGATACACCATAAGCATTTCTAGCCGCAAACTGTACCCACAGATTGTCTATCTGCCTCAATTAAATTTATCATATTCACGCGTTCCACAATCCTCCATTCCCAATACATTTTTAAATTGTTTTATATTCACCTGCAAGGTAGGGGTCATCTTTGTAATTCTATCAGGCATTATTTAAAACAAACATTGGGAAAGCCAATAGGTCTTACCTATACAATGTAATGTGTTTTGCCATGTTGTACACCAGTGTGGGCGCTGTCCAGCATGGCTGAAAGTGAGTGGTGTGCGTTGTCAAAGAGTGGAGTGGGGGAGTAGAGTGTCGTAGAGTGGATTTGTTGGAGTCTCAAAGAATGTTGTGGGGGAGTAGAGTGTCGGAGAGTTGAATAGAGGGGAGTAGAGTTCAGTGGCAGAGACGTTTGTAGAGTGGAGTGGGGTGGAATAAGGTGGAGTGGGTTGGAGTTGATTGAGGTAGTGGAGTGGGATTGGAGTAGAGTGGGGTAGATTGAATTGGGGTAGAGTGGGGTGGATTGAGTGGAGTGGGGTGGATTTAAATGAGGTCGATTGAAATGAAATGAGGTGGATTGGATTGGGGTGGATTCAAGTGAGGTGGAGTAGATTGGATTGGGGTGGGTGTTTTGGATTGGAGTGATAGGGCTTGGTGGAGTGGATCTGGATTTGAGTGGAGTGGGTTGGATTAGATGGACTGGAGTGGAATGGACTGGATTGGAGTGGGTGAATTGGTTTGGAGGGGCGGATTGGATTAAATTGGAGTGGGGTGGGCTGGATGGGTTGTATTGAAGTGGGGTGGATGGAACTGGGGTGGGGTGAATTGGATTGGGATAGAGTGGGGTGGATTGGAGTAGAGTGTGGAGGTTTGGAGAGGGTGGGGTTGACTGGAGTGGGGTGGGTTGGAATGGGGAAGGTAGGGTTTGATGGATTAGAGTGGGGTACAGTGGATTGAAATAGGGTGGGGTGGATTGGACTGGGGTGAGTTGGGTTGCAGTGGGATGGTTTGGTTTGTAGTGGGGTAGGGTAGATTGGATTGGAGTGGGGTGTGGTGGATTGGAGAGAGGTGGATTGGAGTGTGGTGGATTGCATTGAGGTAGGGTGCATTGAGTGGGGTGGATTGGGGTGGGGTGAATTGGAATGGAGTGGGTGGACTTGAGTGTGGTAAATTGAATTGGAGTGGGGTAGATTGGATTGGAATGGGGTGGATTGGACTGGAGTAGGTTGGATTAATATGGACTAGTGTGGGGTAGATTAAAGTGGATTGCATTGGAGTGAAATGGATTGGGGTGGTGTCGGTGGAGTGGATTGGAGTGCAGTGGATTGGGTACTAGTGAACTTGACTGGAGTGGGGTGGATTGGAGTGGGTGGATTGGTTGTATTGGAATGGTGTGGAATGTATTGAAATAGGGTGAGTTGGACTGGAGTGGGGTGGATTGGAGTGGGGTGGGGTGGGGTGAATCGAACAGGAGTGGGGTAGATTATACTGGAGTAGATTAGTGTGACATGCATTGGAGTGGGGTAGATTAGACTGGGTTGGATTGGGGTGGATTTGATTGGTGTGGGGTGGGTTGTTTGGGATGGACTGCATTGTAGTGGGGTGGATGGTGGTGGATAGATGTGGGGTGAATCGGCATGGAGTGGTGTGGATTGGATTGGAATGGCACAAAGTGGAGTGGAGCAGATTGTTTGGGATTGGTGTGGGTTGTTTGGGATTGGAGTGGAGCACATTGCTTTGGATTAAAGTGGGGTAGATTGGAATGGGGCACACTGGAGTGGGTCAGATTGGAGTGGGGCAGTTTGGATTGTGACAGATTCTTTTGGATTGGAGTGGGGCAGATTGTTTTGGATTGGAGTGGGACAGTTTGGAGTGGGGTGGATTGGTGTGGGGCAGATTGTTTCGGATTGGAGTGGGGCTGATTGGAGTGGAACAGATTGTTTTGGATTGGAGTGGGGCAAACTGGAGTGGGGCAGATTAGATTTGGGATGGTTGGGAGGACTGGAGTTGAGTGGGGTGGGTTGGAGTGTATTGGATTGGTGTGGGGTGAGGTGGGGTGGATTGTAATGAGGCAGATTGTAGTGTGGTGGATTGTGGTGAACTGCACAATTATGTGTTAAAGCATCATTCCAGAAATTACACATAATGAAGAAACAATGTTGCGTTGCAATATTTAGAACAAGAAAATTGTCATCTTTTGAGAACAGCACCCACAAGCCAAAAAAAAAACATGATTGCAAAATGAGAAAAAATTACTTGGCAAAATAAAATAAAGTTAGCTATACAAAATAGAAGTTTGCAATTTTGTTTGTCCTGCTGGCCACGTTTTTGACAGTCACACACCTTCTGTTTGCAGGGCACTAGAAGTTAAAAAGAACAAAATAGTACCTCAATCACATAGGGAACAGTGGACGGACATTTATTAAGTTGAATCAATCAGCTCCTGGTCCCTGCTCCAGACAGAGGAATGGAAACTATACCAGACTTGCAGTGACGAATTACGAGGCTATAAAGTAGAGTGCCACGCAAGCCAACAAATAGTAAGCAGCAGGCAGGCTCCAAGCCCTTTACTGTACACCACATAATCTCGCAAGCGATATATGTATGCTAGCACATGCACTTGCAGGCTTGACCCTAATAAAAAATGGCAACAACATTCCTTTTCTATGTTGTGTCAGAATTCATACTACATGGCCTTCAGGAGTGAAACACAGGACTTAAAGCCATCCCTCTTCTCCATTGGTCTGTTGTTCTGTCATTCAATTTTTTCTCCGCCACCTACAGCATTCAGCATGGGCAGTGGGTCAGCTGACTGCAGCCATTGGCTAACTTTACTTGAGCACATCCACTCACAATGTAGGTCCCTTCAGTTCCAGGTCCTACTGTGTCAGTGCGTGATTTCTTAGAGCAAAAATGCTTTGACATTTAAGTTAAATATTGCTGAGGGCCTAGCAGCTCCTGCAACAATGGTTTACAAAAACCATGGGAAAACAAAACAAACATTGAAAATTCAAAGGGCTGGCAGCCAATGGTTGACCTTGTTTTCCTAGGCGGGATTCCACTTCGGTCTGTTCAGAGAGGGGGTGGGTTGAATTATTATCCCCAATCAGGAGGACAGTCTTCTTAGCCATCGCAGGCATACAATCAACATTGGCAGCATCCTGTATGTTTTATATGGATTCTATGACTTCAGGTACACTTAACTGGGGCCATAGTGGAAATGTCAGCTGAGTGGATACAAATGGTTTCTTTTTGACCATCTGGTTCTTTTGTTGGAAACATGCAAGTGTTTTTTTCTAAACAGTTATTTTTATTAGATTATAAAAACAAACAAGATTATGACCTACTTTAATACAATTATGTAATGGAAGATAAATTAACACAGTAAATTAAACTTACATTTCCCCATCTGTTATCAAATTGATAATTCTGATTCTATGAAGATATTAATCTGTACTGGGGGCAGGGGTTCAAGAAAAAAGGCACAGGTTGGGGTAGACTTATTAATATATCTTTCAAAGCAGGGAAGCAAATGGAGTTGTTGAGCTGGTTGCATGAGACGAAGCGATCCGGACAGCGCCATTTATGAAGTCTAGTGCCACTCACACACCTTTGCACAATAGTGTGATATCTACAGGGATGCAGCTTTGGGGGCGTGGGTGTTTAGGGTGAAACACCTTTCAAATAAATGCATTCTTGGCTTGGAAGTTTAGTCTGGGGGCCTTCTGTCGGGTCTGCTATCTCTGTGTTGCTTTTTCTTGTTGTGGAAAGAAAAGACCAAACAGTGACCTTTGATGTAAACAAGAAAGAGAGGGAGACAGAGAAAAAAATATCCATCTGGTGGCAGAGTTTCAAAATGTGAAACCAGATAACTTTGTATCAATACTGGTTTCTCTGCTTGTCCAAATTGTGTGATCCTTGGCAATATTTTATTTCACAAAGCCTCCTTTTCTTTCTGATCACATATAAGTGCACATTTAAATACTTGATTTCATGATGTGCGCTGTACAAGCACCTATTATGTTTAATTTGATAGACTATACTGTCCATCTATATTAAGAATCTAAGCCATGTTTAGGGTTTACATGAATATTGACTTGCCTCTTAGTTCACTAATAGGGCAAGCCGTGAAAGTTTTTAAAATCTATCACTTTTATTAAATGTCTGTCTATGCAGATATATTTGGCCTCATTATGATATTGGCTGATGGAATACCCCGTTACAAATGTGACGGATAAGAGAGTATTCCGCCCGCCGTATTATGACTTCGATAGGATATAATGGAATCGTAGTATGATGGACAGAATATCCGTCTGGTTTGTGATGGAGTAACCCCATCTGCCAAGGTCATAATCAGGCCCATATTCTGATGTTCTAAAGTGCAATGTTAATGCATGTTAAAGAAATACACTTTTTGCATTTTGAAAGTATTGTGTCATTTTTTTACATTATGTTTGGCAAATGCTTTCATGGCACATTTTTAGAGCCCAACCAGACCCATGTCTCGGCTCTGGCTTCGTTCACCATATTGGTTTTCACACCTCCACTATTTGCAACTGAGGCATAGTGCAGGAGGCCATCATTCACCAGAATGATTGGGAAAATGTGACAAATAGAAACAAGGAGTTCCACCCCATGCACTGAGTTGAAAACTCTGCCATCAAAGCTTCTTGTAGAAGAGAGAACCGTTTGTTCAGTTAAAACAGATTTTAAATATGTGATCCCAGGGTAGGGACTTCAGGCCATTTTGTTGTACATAGCCACAGTCATAACGTTCCCAGGGAGAACTACCAGGCCCTGATGAGACATGCAGGGGGTAGTTTCAGCAAGAACATTTATTTTTCAGTTAGGGAGTTTGAGATTCACACCCCTTGAATCTCACTGACTAAGCTACACCCTTGGATGTCTAGCATAGGTTTTGTTCTAGAAGAGTACCCATTGAAACCTTTTTCTTTTTAGATGTGTGCTGTACAATCTAGTAGACATGCAAAGACGGAAACGTTTGAATAAATAAAAACATTTTTGCTCTTTTACAACTGCTGCACAGAGGCATTCTATTTTTGGTGCAAAACCTTGGCTACTATTGTTAGTATATAGGACTTTGCGTCAAAAACAATGAGTGGTTGCAAGGGAATAGCCCGTACCACCCATGTATCGTCCCTTTGATGCAAAGCATTGCAAAGTAGTGCAGAGACCTACTTTGAATTACTTTAAGACATCTTCTCAGCCCAAAACAAGTTTTGCAGTGGAAAGTAAATCTGTAATAAACATTCTACACCAGTTTGAGTCAAGTTTGTTATCCAATCCCAGCACAAAATGTTAGTATATCTGCCTCTGTATATTTAGAAAAACTTCATATACTTATTGATGTAACTCATTGAACTTTCTATATTTTTATCATGTACAGTTATTTGTTAGTACTAAAGAACATTACTTTCTCACATCTAGATATGAGTATCACATCTACAGTCCTTCCTTTAATTTTGAAGGTAATTGTGGTTTTCCATTTTTCTCAGAATTTTTTATCAGCTGCCATGAAAACTCTTAAACCTTTTTTTCCAGCTGAGAAATTTGAAATATCTGCGTAAGGTTGTAACTTCAGCAGTAGTGGGGAGAGTCACAAACTTTTCCCAAGAACCAATTCCACTCCGTCATACATATTACTAGGTTATGATACTACTTTCCAGCATTTTAAAAACATAGGACCCTATGACCCACTTATGCATCCGCACAATTAGCAATTATCTGTTGCCTGTCAAGAAGGGCATATCATTCTGAACTGGCTTCTGATATATGCCAAACATATTTATGTTGAACAACCATTAAATAAAAGTCCTGTTTCATCTTGTTGGATTGAGAACAGATCTTTAATCATATGTTCTCTAGTATGTTCTCTGATAGTTCATCCATAGATTGATTCTCTGCCTTTGAACTGGTAAACACAAAGGGGCATATTTATAAGCCTCTAGTGCTACCTTGCACCACCATAGCCTCACATTTTGTTTTTACGCTTAGGCGGCGCTAAGGTGGCTTTCCCCCACGCCCTATTCACAAAGTGGCGCAAAGCTTGCATTGTGCCCCTTTGCAACCCCTGGCGCCGCATTATGCCTGCGTCAGGCATAATGTGTGCAAGGGGGACATTCCGACGCAGGGAGGCCTGATTAAATGGCACAGTGAAATCTACAGCATTTCACTGGGCCATTTGTTCTGTCATTTTTAATGCCTGCTTGGAGCAGGTGTTAAAATGACGCACCCATTTTAATGAATGGACCTCCCTGTGCTTTGCTGCACTAGCGTCAACGTTTTTGATGCTAGTGCAGCGAAGCGCCACAATAGCGTAAAAAAGTTTGCCGCTATTGTCCTAATGACAGTCACTGTGCGCCGTATTGTAAATATGGCGCAACCATGGTGTCGTTAGGTGGGACAGGGGCGAAGCAAAAAAAGTGGAGCATCAGGACTGATGCGCCACTTTTTTGTAAATATTTCCCAAAATCTTATAAACTGGGAGATAGTTATTTCTGAGTAATAAGCACACATTGGAAAAGTCTAGTGTGTGATCGTTCATCATTCCAGTTCAAGTGGGTGTGTGATTTAAGTAGCATTTTAGAACTTTTAATGTTTTTTAATTGTGTCTCTTGATGGTAAGAAGTAATTGTATTTAATCATAAGCATTCCCTTGTTTCTTCCACGCGCTGTACAGTCCAACATTATTAAACATCATAAATTGCAATACAATCATCAAGAAACCATTTCTCACTGGTCAACTGGAGCATCCACCAAGCTTTGACTTGAACATGTGTTGGTTTTGGATGGTAGACAGAGAATGCATTCCTGAGCCATTTGGACTCTACCCTACCCTTGCCCTAATCCTAAAATGTATGGTTGGGCAGCACTTTGAGTTGCAGGCAAAACGTCCAGTGGGCTGGAAGGCAGAGAACTACTTTCAGGAATGGCTGGGCTGAGCAAACCTCATCCCATCCGGCTCTGACATGAGGCCAAGGGAGCAGCATAGAATTGTTTTACGGACATAGGAATGGTATGCTGCTTTGAAGAGATAATGCTCTTTGCTATGGCTCAAGACCATGAATTATTAGCATGTAGACCAAATCTTGGCTCTTCATCTAGACCTGCTTAAAGTGAGGTGTGTTTGACTGGGTCAGAACTGTGATGCCTCACTCCAAGTAACTCCACTCCACTTAAACCCGCAACACACATTGGACTATGGTGCCTTCTTACATGGCTAAATGCCCTGAATCCTTTCTTAAGAGTCACATCTACCATGGGGGACCCGGCCATCTCATTTCTCGACCTTCTCATAACCAAAAAGAACGGTCTCCTCAAAACCGATGTACATTATAAACCAACTGACAGGAATAACCTGCTGCAATTTTGCAGTTTCCACCCACGTTCCCTCAGAGAGAACCTACCAGTAGGACAGTTCCTACGTCTGCGACGTAATTGTACAGAGCTCACAGACTTCAAGAAACATGCCCAAAAGCTCACTGATAAACTACAAGCGAGAGGATACCCTGCTTACCTCTTGAAGAGAGCTGAAAAACATGGTTGCTTTAGCAACAGAGAGACATTATTACAACCCACCACCAGAACCAATAAGGAAGACACTTTGATCTGTGTAACTACATTTAATCCTGCGTCTAACACTATCAAAAAGATAATAAATGAGGACTGGAAAATTCTTACCTCAGGAGGACTACCCTTCCAACTGCCCCTGAATGCTTTTAAAAAGGCTAAGAGTATCCAGGACATGATTGTCCACACTCGACCATGGGACAATCCCGTTAGAAACAGACAAGGAACCCTATGGGATTTACCACCCCCTAGAGGACATTTCCCTTGTGGCAACTGCAGTGTTTGCTTGTTCACCAAGAAGACCCTTGCAGTGGACCTGGGCCTACAAACACCCTGGGAACTGAGGCAGATTACCAACTTCAACAGCAAGAACGTTATCTATATGACAACATGCCCATGCGATCTGAGGTATATTGGGATGACAACCCGAAGAGTAGGCACACGCATCTGTGAACATAGAAGCACCAATCGCTGCAAGAGAGATGCCACAAAACTGACGGAGCACTATGTCACCGAAAAACCATCATCCCAACCATATGGAATGGGTGGTCATAGACCAACTCAAACCCACAGTAACAAACTTAAAACGAAAGTTACTACTCTACGAACAAAGATGGGTATGGAGGCTTCATACAGACACGAATGGACTCAATGACAACATCCAGAGGTCCACCCTGGGCTAACACCCCTACCATACATTTGTTTGAATATATAGAACACATATATTATTTATTTTTTATCCAGAATCTTTTCCATTTGAACCATCTCACAATCATGCCTTTTTGAGCATAACCCACAATAACAGATACCTCCTGTAGGGTTTCTATTTCATCCACGTGTCCCTCCCACCCTTCCTTTCTTTTTCTTTTTCTCTTTTCACCTCTCTCCTGTCCCTTTGCCCCCACCCCCACCACCCCCCCTCCTCCTTTCTGCTTCCCTCCACCCTCCCCTTCTTCTGCCGCAGTCTGCTTTTAAATTCCCTTTTTTCCTCCCTTCTTTTTCCCTCTTTCTTCTTCCCTTCTTTTCCCTCCCCCTCTTCATTTTCTGACTAATCGGCCCGAGTTACAGCCCTTTCCCTCGGTCGTCCCCGGTGCAGTTACTTTTCCATGCACTCGGACTGCCGGGGTTCTTGGGCGCCGCACCACAGCCCCCAGGGAGACTACAAATCCTGTCATCCCTGGGAGCACCATGATGTGCCGCGGCTCCAGTGGCGCATCATCTCTGCGCGCCCGACCGTGTCTCAACACCTGAGACACGCTCGCAGGCAGCGCTGACGTACACATCGTCAGTCCCCCCGAAGATTCTGGAAGCACATCCTGATGCGCTGCGTCTTTAGCGGCGCATCACCTCAGCACACCCGACCGTGTCCCTGCACCTGAGACACACTATCTGGCAGCGCTGAGGCACACCTTGCCTTCTAACTCTGACGAATTCCGGCAGCGCCGTATACGTTTCCTTGACGCTGGACCCTGCCGGTGTAGCGTTCACGATGCTCCCCACCAACCACCACCTTTTTAAATACCGGGCGCCCTTTCAGCCCGGCAGCAGAGCAGCTGGGCACCGGCATGTAGGTACACCTACCGGTATTTCCCTTTGGAGTGGTAAGTCATTACTCAGGCTTTGCCTGCAACTTGGCTTTTTCTGTTTTGTGTCCTCTCTGGACGGAGGTCTAATCCCCCTTCTCTTTCAGCTCTGTAGGCATCCCCTACCGAGCCAACCATTTGGGCCATCAACTAGACACCGCTGGGCTTGTCCCAATGCCTCTTTTCCTGCTTTACTGCAATTTTCCTTGTCTTTGTTATTGTTCATTCTCCCCTTAGAGTGTGACTACAAGGGATACCTCCCCCGGCATTACCCAGACCAGAGGCTATTCGCCTTTTTTTCCTGGGGTAAGTCACCACTGCATGTAATTGAGAGTGTTTCTATTTTCAGCACTGTTTTTACCACCTTGTTTGCTGTGTTGTGTGCTGTGGTTTGTCACATTGTTTTATCAAATGTATTGTAATCCCCAGTTTTTTAATTCTCTCTATAGACCTACCCTAGTTCAGGTAGGCCTTTTGACCGCCTTTTCATTCACTTAGCGAGCACGCTTAATAGCAGCTGTGCTCTGGGGATCCTAGACCCTGACAAATGCCCCTGACGTTCCAGCACATAGAGAGGGCAGAAACATGTTGGTCCCTGTTTTTTAGACTCTATGAGACATTAGCACTCAACTGAGTCCCACTCCCAATTTTAACCTTACCTGCAAGCACCTTTATTAAAATACCTAATCAATTGAGATAGGTGATATGTACGGTAATTTTATTCTTACCCCATCTGGATCCCTGATAATTATCCAGTAAGATTTATTTCAGCACTCCCTCTGTCGTTCCTTTAACAAAGAGGTTGAGTTCGCCCAGGTAGTAACATCTTACCTGGGTGGGGCTAGGTGGTCAAATGATGAAGCATGACACTATTATGTGTGTGAGACCACCTAGTCTGTAAAAGGAACTCCCCTTTGTAAAATACAGCCACCCTCATAGAGACACTCAACACACACCTCCCCATAGAACTAATCCATGCCTAATCGGTACTATTAGCTGAGGGTACACTAACCCAGTCTCACCCTCACTTCTGACCACCCCACAATTCCAGTGGTATATGGCTTTCTTAAACACCTGGAGGTATTGTTTTATTTGGAATATATAACTTAATTCTAAACTAAACATGAGAATCTTCAAATCAATGCCAACAAAAAAAAACTCAGTCATAAATCCATCCCCAAAGGGTTGTGAATGGAAGCAGCCAAGTCAAATGAGTGTTCAAGGTCCTATCGTAAGTACAGAAGTACATTTTGTGATTTTTTAATTGTTAATATTTATTTCCATTTTTAAGGAAGAAGGGCGAACATGGTGGTCAGAAATATGTGGTCCTTCCTCGAAAGCACAGCCTAGCCACCTGCTGTCTAGGCAATAGCTCAACTGGTCCAGTGAGGGGACGGATTAGGCGCATAGCGAGCGCCTCCTTCGACGCAAGTGTGACTATGAGGGGACACTCCCCCTCCTGGAGTCTGGGGGCAAGTAGCCTTTAGACTTGGGGCCTACGCTAGGTAGTTCCTCGTTTCAGGTAGGCCGCATCATTTCTCACTTTACTGTACCCACTCTCTTACTGAGTGTGGGATGTCCGTCTCTGCAATGCATGACGTTGAGGGATCCTAGGCCCTGAAGAATGCTCCAAGACCTTCCATGGCTCTTTGTAGAGGGCAGAAACATGTCGGCCATTTTTAGATAGGTGACCCAGTGAGTCCTTGTTCTCACTAAGGTGTCCCATCCTTGTTTTTAAACACACCAGCAGACATCATTATTAAAAGTGTAGATTGCACACTGGTAACTGCTTAGGTGTTTTTATATCTTTCCTTAGCTTAGCTGGATCCCACTAATTCCAGAAAATAATAATTTACGCACTCCCTCCCGTTCTTTTAACGGTGAGGTTGAGTCCGCCCAGGTGGCATTGTCCTACTTGGGTGGGGCTAGGTGGTCAAATGATGAAGCATGACACTATATAGTGTGTCAGACCACCTAGTCCGTAAAGGAAACATCCCCCCATCACCACTTCACAGCACTTACACTTCATTCATATACCCAGTGAGGTCAAGGAGCTCCAGGAAAATCTCCCTTGGATGCAGCTCCTCATTATAAGTGAACCCCATACCTTTTTGTGTTTTTTGGCTTTATATGTAGGGAGTTAATATGGGTCGATTCCTTTAAATTTGTTAAAAATTGTTTAGTTCCAATCTCCCTGATTCTCTATTTGTGTTTTAATAACTCAACTGCTCCATTAAGAGAATCCTTAGACTGCCAATAAGCAGAACTAGACTCAAGTATCATCAAGTGTGCTAAGCAAAATCAGCCATAGTAATACAACTTGGTATTTGTTTGTGATTGTTTTTGTGTGTATAAACTTGCAAGTTTGTTATGTTTTCGCACATTTTTAGGTCTGGCATTAGCCAAGACCTTATGATTTATTTTATAGAAAAGTATGCATATAATATAGTTACCTATGGAGTTTTCAGTCACCCTCTTTATCCATTGGTCTGTTGCTGTGTTGTTTATCCCACCCACTTTAGTCTACAGCATGGTGCCGTAGGTCTGCCCACTTCAGTAATTGGCTAATCTTACTGTGAGTGGCATCATTCCTTTCATTCGCAAAAAGCACATCCGCACACAAAATAGTTACCTTCAGTGCTTTTTGAGACCAATAACTATTTTTGCTGTTAGCCAATGTTTTCTTTCTTTACATCGATGAGGATCCAATATTTCCCCCACCAATACATTTAAAATATGACTGAACAAAACATGCCTTGATAAAGCAAAAGGTATCAGGCAACCTCAGAACTAGTGACATTGCACCATGTTGCTGCGTTAATGTTGTTTGCCGTTGCTGTACAATAATGCATATTTTCTGTGCATAGTCGGTTCCTTCTGCAAAACTGTCAAAACAACAAAAACTATGAGTGAGTACAGTGCTGTTTGAAGTAGTCCCAGCCATCAAATGCAAGTTTTTGTCTGCTATCTATGGCAGCTGTACATAAAGGACACTCCAGTAAAAAAAAAAAAGCTGGAACTCACTCACCATGGTAAAAGCAAAGTTTGGTATCAGACTAATGTGGCCTAAGTATCATCTGGCAAAATTATTGTGTCATAAATATTATTTACACAAATATCAACGCACTTGAGTTAATACGAGACAATCTAAACCGAATGGACTAATAGCTAGGCCATAATATTTATGTCAGGCGGTGTATTTGTTATTGATATTCTGTCCCACAACCTAGAGCAATAACAACAAAAATAGTCTTGTCCACAGGGAAATAAGAGACTGTCCGCATGGCGCACTAGCTAGCATCCAAATAGATACACTTTTTTTATTTTCAGTGTGTACATTGAGTTGCCGGTGTATTTTGCAGTGTATAAAGGTTTATTTCACGGGTGAAGTTTTGCAAAGTTCACTGTTTTTGCTTTTTGGGAATTTTGCGGAGTTTATTAGTTGATTTTCACCTTAGGAATAGTTTTTTTCCATACATAGTCAGCCTATATTCACTCTAATCACGCACATCTAAGTAGTTACATTTATGCAGAATTTGCCTCTGTAAATGTAGCTTTTGAGAAGTTTTCACATGAACAAAGGCAAATAATTGTGAATTGTACCCAGTACTGCACATGCAGAGATTGAAGAAAACTGGACCGCGACCCTCCTATCATTGAATGGACCCTAAATCCCCCTTCCTTATAATAATACTAATACTGATGCTATTATTATTATTATTATTATTATTATTATTATAGTAGTTGTTGTTATTCCAAGTTGTATTGCTGCAACAGCAACTGTAGGTTTGTGGTACATCATACTGTCGCAAATTACAGTTGATATTAGCAACAGCATCAGATGTATTAAGCTCAGAAGGCAGATGGATTGATTTGGCCATAATTGATCTCAACGTTTGACCAACACATCTCAGCAACAAATGCACAATTACCTGAACTTTATTAGCAATTTATGAATACATTTTTATGTTAGTATTTCTTACAACCTGTGACTACACTGTCATTCATTCTGTGTTGCAATTAATTCAACATGTAAAACAAAGAAAGAGGACGGGTGTTAAAATCTGACTAAAAAAACAGTTGGCATTATGACTGTAAAATAAAAATTATGCAGGGTGAGATAGAGATCTGTTTGCCCTCTCATCTACCAGACTGAGGCACATTAAACTCCTCATCGTTCCAAAGCAACAGGAGACAAGTGGAGAAAATGGGTGTTGTCAAGGTTTCATATAAGCTTCTGCTGCAGGAGTATTTTAGGGCCAGATGTACGAAGGGATTTTACCCATTCTGTGTCTATGGGAAAAAGCTTTTGTACATATGGCCCTTAGTCTCTGTTTGACCTATCAGCCTTAGGGTAGTCTCCCCCCCTAACTTTTTTCCTTCCTCCTTCATTTTTCTGATCTTATTTGTGCTGGCCTTAGTACTCTGCGCACTTTGCCACTGCTAACTAGTGCTAAAGTACATGTGCTCACTCCTTAAAACATTGAAGCATTGGCTGATCCACAATTTGCATATTTAATTTACTTCTATGATCCTAGTGGAGTGGCACTATATGTGCGGACAGCCTGCAAATTAAAATATACTAGTGGGCCTGCTAAAACATTAACATGGTATCTAATCGGGATAAATTGCGGAATCACTTCTTCCACAATGGAACCTTAATATACCTGCGGGACACCAGCATAAATCATACCAAACAACTTATTCAATAGATTTCTGTGCAGTAATTCTCACCTCATATACAAAGTCCCTGGAGCATGCGTAACAAATAACGTAGGAAAAAATCAAAAAAGACAAATCACCATTATATCCAAAAGCATTCTCAGCATTAGTAAATATTCTGTCTTCAGTATTCCACATATCTTAATAGAGAATGTGGTTTCACCCTTCACTTTTCGTGCAATTCACATAAGAGGTAGCCCGTCACATTAAATAAGCATTCATGCCCTGCCCATTATTTACATATCCGTGTAATTATTTCACCTCAGAAATGTATACAGATGACTCCTCCACAAGGTTTTGTCTGCTGACGCATTTTGGCCCCACGCTACTTATAGGCCTTTTCAGGACTTGGAAAGATCGAAGTATCTATTAATCAATCATTTCATTCAGTGAGTTAAAACTCCAACGTTACCCTTTACAATGCCTTGCATTTACTGTGTAACACCAGGGCTAAAACACTCCATGTGTTGATCATGCAGAACCACTTCTTAAAATCACCAAAACCACAACCACATGCCATTTAATTTTAAGTCCTTCATAGAATAAAGTGACTATCTCAATAGCCACCATTAGTGCACATGCTGTGAATCCTACCATGTCACCATGTGTGCCTTCCCGAAAGTCACATTGCAACTCCTCCAGCCCCCAAAGTGCAAATGCCGTAAATATTACCACAGCCCTACTTTGTGTCTCCGTAGGAGCAAAATGCTCATTCGCGGTACCTAAAATTATCATAAACTTGAATAGTAGATGACAGATAAGTTTCTCTAATCGGGAAATGCCACTGATAATACTAATAAAAAGAATTCAAATCACATTCATCTAAATGCTATCATGAAAGCGGGAGGCAGAGTGAGTGTAGTAACCAAATAAACTTATATATAAAATCCTATGGCCACCAAGCTCAAGTGCCTCCTACACAAAAGGAAAAAAGAAGAAAAATCAACCAAATTCCCTGGCTATGCCAATGGCATAATCGAGCGCCCAGGACATACGGAGACCAGTGTGGTCACTCACCGCCTGGTTAGCGCACTGCTGTACCAAATGTGGTCGAAACGGGCAGCCTCTTTTCGTTCCCATGGTGTTGTTCAGGCTCATACTGGTGGAGGAACTATCCTTCCGCCAAGCCTTTGCAGTGCCAAACCTAGTGCGGTTACTCAGCCAGCCTGCTGGGTACCCACAAGTATCGTGCAGCGCGCCTCCATACTAAGACCCAGAAATAGGTTTTCTGAAGGTCACTAGTGGGCCTGCAGCATGTATTGTGCCACCCACTTAAGTAGCACTTTCAACATGTCTCAGGACTGCCAATGCAGAGCCTGTGTGTGCAGTTTTAAAATGTCATTTTAACCTGCCAAAATAAACCTTTGGCAGGCCCAAAACTTCCTTTTTAATACACAAATCACCCCTATCGCAGGCCCTGGACAGAGCAGAGAGTAGGGTGTAATGTATTTAAAAAGTAGGACATGTATTTTCAAGTTTTATATGTCCTGGTAGTGAAACACTCTTACATTTGTATTTCACTACTGCTAGGCCTATCTCTTCCATAGGATAGCAATGGAGCTTCCTTATTACATTTTAGAAGTGTAATTTCCAAATGGTAAGAGATAACCATTTCATGTCTTTCGAATTACAATTTAAAATCCTAACTTATGATGAAGTTGGATTTTAAATAGTAATTCTGAAAACACTGCTTTTAGGAAGTTGGCATTTTTTTGCCTTAGCCATTTAGGGCCAGATTGAAGAAAAGTGGTGCCGCACCCAGGGCAGCCCCACTTTTCTTGCACTCCTTAGTGCCCCCCTAACACCACCATGTGTGCACTGTATCTAAGATATGATGCACCATGGCGGTAGTTAGGGAACTAGCGTCAACATTTTTGACACTAGTTCGGAGCTTTGCGGGATTAGCGTCAAAAAGGTTGACGCTAATCTGTGAAAGCACATTGAGGCTCATTGTAAAGAATGGTGTGCCTCCTTTTACCACCTGCTTTGAGCAGGCATTAAAAGTGCCAAAGAAAATGACGCAAAGAAATCTCTTAGATTTCTTCGTGCCATTTTTTCGGCCCCTATAACGCTGGAACGCCCCCCTTGCATACATTATGCCTGGTGCAGGCATAATGTGGCGCAAAGGGTTACAAAGTGGTGCAATGTATGCATTGCGCCACTTTGTAAATTTGGTGTGATGATTTTGGCCTCGTTGGGCCACATTAGCGTGAAAAAACAAATGATGCTAATGCGGCGCAAGGAGGCACTAGGGGCTCTTAAATCTGCCCCTTAGTGTCTGAAGCCTGTCCCTGGTCACATGACTGAGTCTTGCTGACAGTTGAGCTTTGTGCATTCTTCCTAGCGAGTCACACACAATAAGGAGCTTAGGTGTGCCTGGATGGCCAACATTGGCAGGATGAAAGATGGAAGCTGGGCACAGCTCCATTTACACCTGAATAGTCTGTGTCCTGCCTCCACTCAAAGGTCTGCATATGCCCTGTAGTTAGTGTGGAGGAATGGCAGGGGAGGCAGGATGCCTGGAGACTTCAAAGAAAAACCTCTAGAAGCTTCTTCCCCACTTCAAAGGCACAAGTGGGCATAAATACTGGACCTCAGACACCTCCACTACAGTAAACTTCTGGACCTGAAGATACTTGATAAGAAGGACTGTTGTGTTGTTTTAAAGACTGCCACTCTGCTGGACTGCTGCTCTGAAGAAACTGCTGCCTTGCTGTGCTGACCAGCTGCCCACTGCCCTCTTGCCTGGGTGAGAAGGACCAGATCTGCATTTCGTGAACCCAGAACCCAGAGTGACTCCAAGGACTTGTTGGCTGACCTTCTAATCTGAAGCCTAAGGGACATAACAGGCTTCCAAAGACCTTGCATCTGCACCTGGACTCTGCCATCTGTGAGTGTACCCTGCCAAGTAGTGCCACTGTAGTCCTGAACCCCTGTCACCAGTCTGCGCTCCATCTTCATTGACCTGAACTTGTGACTTTGGCTTGGTTTGGCATGATCAGACATCCACAGTTGACACTTTGTACTTTTTGGTGATATTTTTACTTAAACCTTTAAAATTAAATATCTCTGTCTCTACTGATTGACTTTTTGACGTTTTGGTTTTGATTTGCAAGCTCTTCAGAACTGAAGCATTACCCTGATTGCATGCTGCATCCTTGATTCCAGATTTAGCATCGCCAACCCTATCAATGGGACCTCAAAAATTGACGCAAGCTCTCCCATCACAGCCTTGCTGCATCTCAGAACCAACACATTGGTTCGGGTAATTGGGCCATTATAACTGGCCCGCACTCCATCACTGATGGCCTGAATTTGTGACTTTGCCCTACTATGGGGGACCAGGGGGCATATTTATACTCCGTTTGCGCCAACTTTGCGTCGTTTTTTCGACGCAAATTCGACGCAAAACTAACTCCTTATTTATACTTTGGCGTTAGACGCGTCTAGCGCCAAAGTTCATGGAGTTAGCGTCATTTTTTTGCATGAACACCTTCCTTGCGTTAATGATATGCAAGGTAGGCGTTCCGTCTTAAAAAATGACTCCGATGCATATGCGTCGGATTTATACACCCGGGCAAAAATGACGCCCGGGAGTGGGCGGGTCTAAAAAACCCGCATTTGCGCCGGAATTTAGCGCCTGGGTCAGGGCAGGCGTTAAGGGACCTGTGGGCTCAGAATGAGCCCAGAGGTGCCCTCCCCTGCCCCCAGGGACACCCCCTGCCACCCTTGCTCACCCCAGGAGGACACCCAAGGATGGAGGGACCCACCCCAGGGACATTAAGGTAAGTCCAGGTAAGTATTTTTTTCCATTTTATTTTGTGGCATAGGGGGGCCTGATTTGTGCCCCCCTACATGCCACTATGCCCAATGACCATGCCCAGGGGACAGAAGTCCCCTGGGCATGGCCATTGGGCAAGGGGGCATGACTCCTGTCTTTGCTAAGACAGGAGTCATTTCAATGGGGGATGGGCGGCGAAAAAAAATGGCGCAAATCGGGTTGTGGCGATTTTTTTGCCTCAGCCTGACTTGCACCATTTGTGGACGCCCATACGCCATTTTCCCCCTACGTCGGCGCTGCCTGGTGTACGTCGTTTTTTTTAACGCACACCAGACAGCGCCGGCGGCTAACGCCGGCTAACGTCATTCAATAAATACGGCGCCCGCATGGCGCTTCAGAATGGCGTTAGCCGGCGCTAATTTTTTTGACGCAAAACTGCGTTGGCGCAGTTTTGCGTCAAAAAGTATAAATATGGGCCCAGATGTCCACAATTGGCACTTAGGCCCTCATTACAATTCTGGCGGTCAGTGATAAAGCGGCAGTAATACTGCCAACTGGCTGGCGGTAACAAAAATGGAATAATGACCACGGCGGAAACCCCTCAGACAGACAACCACTTTAACACACCAACCGCCGCGGCAGTAACAACATGCACCACGGCAGTAACCGCCAACAGCCAGGCGGAAGACAATGTACCGCCCACTGCATTATGACCAGCCTATCAGCCAGCTTTTCCGGGGCAGTACCAACGACATCAAAAGCACGGCGGAAACAGAACACAGAGGTCAAAGGACTCACCTCTGGAGACACAGGGAACAACCACGACGCCATGGACCCCGAGTTGTACATATTTCCCATGCTCGTCTACCTTTTCCTGCATTACGAACACCAACGCCGGTGAAGACGACCACGACCACGGTGAGTACTTCTGCCTAGCACACAAGGGAGGGAGGAGGAAAAAGAGAGTAACACACACACGCAACACACAACACCCCAACACCATACACACAACCAGATGCAGTAACATTACATATCCACCCCGTACCCCTCAGGGATTAATGCAAGGACAAAATTATTTGAAGAAAGTGAGTGTAATACGATTAAAGAACATGAATAAGTGCATTAACTTACAAAAGTATATACATATTTACAAATGGAGGGACACTGCCCAGTCCTCAATGTCCGTGGGCCACAGGGCCACAACACATAGGCCAAGGCCCCACCTCACTCCTGCAACAACACGGAGAGAACACTGCAGGGGCATCAGGTCGAAAATACACAGGTGCCTCAGGGGGACGGGGAATGGGGGGCACCTCAGCCGGAAGATTGTACAACACCACTGGTCCTGGAGGGGGCTACATGCCCTGTGCGATGTCCTGGGGAGTGCAAGGCCACAGTCTCTCAAGTGGGCGGTTTGCCACTGCTTGGTCCTGGCGAGTGGAAGGCCACAGTCTCTCTAGTGGGTGGTTTGCCCACTGCTTGGTCCTGGGGAGTGCAAGGCCACAGTCTCTCTAGTGGATGGCTTCTTCCACTGGTTCTGGAGGGGGCATTGTGCCCTGTGTGCTTCATCCTGGGAAGGATGGGGTGAGTGGATGGCTTTTTCCATTGGTTCTGGAGGGGGCCTTGTGCCCAGTGTGCTTCATCATGGGAAAGATAGGGTGAGTGGATGGCTCCTCCACTGGTCCTGGAGGGGGCATTGTGCCCTGTGATGCAGATGTTGGGGAGTGCAAGGTCACAGTCTCTCACCTGGGTGTCAGACCCACTGGATTTGCAGGGGCCAGGACGCACAACAGCCCATGGAGGCAGGGCTACACACTGTCCACTGGTGGTGACGGCTGCTCAGTGGTGGCAGTGGCGGGGCTAGCAGTGGTGGGGGGAGGCTCCAGCCCATCCCCTGCAGCCTCAGACGGCTTCCCACTGGGGCTGCTTCTGCTGGCGGTGGTGCTGTTGGCGGTGCTGGCAGTGGTGGGGGGAGGCTCCAGCCCATCCCCTGCAGCCTCGGACGGCTGCCCACTGGGGCTGCTGCTGCGGGCGGTGGTGCTGGTGGCGGTGCTGGCAGTGGTGGGGTGAGGCTTCTGCCCATCCCCTGCAGCCTCGGACGGCTGAACCACCATGGTTGGTGGTGGGGGCTCAGAATGAGTCCCAGCACTAGTCCTCCTGCCCTTACTGCCTGCTGGTGCAGGCCCCTTGCTCTTCCTGTCAGCAGCCGGGGATTGCCCCTTGCCCTTCACACCTGCAGCCGGTGGTGCCTCCTTGCCATTCCTAGTCGCAGCTGGTGGTGCCTCCTTGCCCTTCCTAGTCATAGCTGGTGGTGCCTCCTTGCCCTTCCTTGATGTACCTGGTGCAGGCACCCTGTCAGTGTTGCTGCCTGGTGCCCGGGATCCTCTCCCACCTGCAGTAGCTGTCGACACTACTGTGCCCCTGGACTGGGGTGCTTGCCTAAGTTTTCTTGACCTTGGCCTGACGTAAAGGACGGGGGAGAGGAGGGGTAGGGAAGAGGTCAATGGTGGAAAGGAAAAGCTTCTTAGGGACATTGGGGCGGGAAGAGGGTGAAGGTTTGGGAGTGGAGAAAGAGGAAGTGGGGGTGTGGGAGGTATCTGTCTGCTGTGTTTGGGTGCAGGTGCATGGGCTGGATGCTGTTGTGAGGTGAGTGACTGCCAGTGAGGGGCATGTAGTGATAGGTGTGATAGTGGTAGTGGATGAGGATGTAGTGCATGCAGGTGTGAGTGTAGACGTTACTGGGAGGGAGGTGGATGACAAGGAGGAGGGGGACACAATGGAGGCAGTGGATGTTGGTGTGTCTGCATCTGGATGGTGTTTGTGTGAGTGTCTGTGTGATGATGTGTGGTGCTTGTGTATGCCTGAACCACTGCTGTGTGTTGTCCTGGGTGCATGCTGGTCTGCCTGTATGCTTGGGATAGGTTGGGGTTGAGGGGAATGGGATTGGACAGAGGAGGTTGGAGGTGGGAGACTAGAAACAGTGACAATGGCTGCCATCAGGGAGGAGGCCAGAGCCTGGATTAATCTCCGTTGGGCCGCCATGCCAGAGTGAATGCCCTCCAGGAATGCATTTGTTTGTTGCAAATGGGCTGCCAGCCCCTGGATGGCATTCACAATGGTAGACTGCCCAACAGAGATGGATCACAGGAGGTCAATAGCCTCCTCACTCAGGGCAGCAGGGCTAACTGGGGCAGGGCCTGAGGTGCCTGGGGCAAAGGAGATGCACACCCTCCTGCATGAGCGGGCATGGGAAACACGCTGAGGGGCTGCTGGGAGGGCAGTGCTGGTACGGGGGTGGCGGCTGTACCTGTAGTTGGGGTGGGCACAGAGGTGTCCGCCACCACCAGGGAGCTTCCATTGGAGGAGGTATCACTATCAGAACTGTCCCCTCCAGTCTCTGCCGTGGTGCTCCCCTCCATCCCACTGGTGCCCTCACCATCGGTGGATTCGGCCTCTTGGGCCCTGTGGGATGCAGCTCTCCCTGTCGCCGGTGCATCTGCTCCTCCACCAGATGATGCTAATGCACATAAGGACAGGGTGACAAAACAAAAAGGGGGGGACGAGACAAAGGATACCCTTGGTGAATGGCAACAACAACGCCACTGTTGGCGTACACAACACACTCACACACAGGGAACAGCCGTACGCACTAGGCAATGTACTACCAGTCACAATGCTAGTCACCAGCCCATGGACAGGGATACCTAACGCCAATTGCAGCATACCTGAGACCCACAGGCCCCTGCCCAGTAGTGGAGGCCTACTAGCTTGTTTGGAAGAGGTTGACATCAGACCCTGGCCAACATGGGGCCTACCCTGCACTGTCCGGCCTGGCCTAGTGGCACCCACAGGCCCAGATTCCCCACCAGGATGCCACCCCACCACGCGCAAGTAGTATATTGTGGCACTGTACTCACCCCCTTGTGGCTGCTGTGATGCCCCAAGCGCCCATCCAGCTCTGGATAGGCCACCGCATCCATGCCCCCCAATCCCCCTACTCACCTGTACCTCTGGTTGACCATAGAGCTTGGCGTACAGGGGTAGGACGCCGTCCGCAAGCTTGTCCAGTTCCTCGGTGGTGAGGGCCGGGCCCTTTCCCCTGCCACTCGTGCCATTTCCAGGAACAGAGTCAGGACACAGCAGCACAATCAGTGGAGTACCTGCATGCACGTAATCCGGGAGTCAAGTGAAGTTGGGGTGACAAGATGGCGTACGCTCCGCGGCGGTGTGCACCGTCACCGCCGGCGGCGATCATGATACGCTAATATTCCCCATTGACAACCATGTTAACCAATGAATGGTTGCACAGCGGTGAACACCGCCTTACGCTATTATGCCAACCGCTAGCAGTATGAGGTCACTTCCACTGCAACATTTCTGGATTACAGAGTGTAGACAATTTAGCCATTACTACGCAGTTATTAATTTCTCCTTTGCCACATGCAGGCCCTATTGTCCCCAACCCCCATATGCATGAACAAATATACATTTACTCACCACAACAGTTCGGATGTATCATTGAGAACATGTCACTCCAGTTTAACATCCTACTATGTATATGTGTCATCGACTTGTATGTCAGCAGTGCTGAATATTTAACATGTTGGGCAGATGTATGTGCGCTCCTCACATGTGTTCGCAACTCCTCCTACGTATAGACCCATGTGGCGAGGGAGAGCCCCATCGGTGTACAGACCACTTGTTGATTTGGGGACCATGATGGAGCGTCACATCATTATCAATTACAGACTCAACCGTGCTACTATTCATGAACTTTGTGCATTACTGGATCCAGCACTGAGACCGGCTAATCGGAATCAGCATGCCATCCATACTGAAGTGCAAGTGCTCTCTGCACTCCATTTCCTGGCCACGGGCTCATTTCAAGTGACAGTGGGCATGGGTGCAGGTTTCTCACAGCCAATTTTTTGCATTAAACTGTCCAGATTCCTGAATGCATTTGTACGACACCTGCAGTCCTATGTGAGGTTTCCCCAAAGTGCTGACCTCCCTGCCATCAAGTCAGACTTCTATGCCTTTGCCAACATTCCCCATGTGATAGGTGCCATCAATGGAACCCACATAGCTCTCATCCCCCCAAGAGTAAGTGAACAGGTGTACAGAAACAGGAATAACTTTCACTCCATGAACATTCTATTGGTGTGTACTGCAGACCAGTACATCTCACATGTGAATGCCATGTTCCCTGGATCAGTCCATGATTCCTTTGTGCTGAGGAACAGCAGTGTGCCGCACATGATGAAACAACTACAAGGGAACAGAGGATGGACCATAGGTAAGTGTGTCTGACACGTTTTGGCACATAGAAGACAGCCAGGCTGTCTGCAACTGAGGGTTGTCAGTGACAGTCCTGTTTTGCCCCATTTTGCTGGTGATTCTGGCTACCCCAAAATGCATTGGCTCCTGACACCAGTGGGGAATCCTAGGACAGATGCTGAGAGGAATTACAATGAGCCCCATGGACGTACTAGGAGGGTGATAGAGCGCACAATAGGTCTCTTGAAGGCTAGATTTCATTGCCTCCATATCTCTGGGGGATCCCTGGCCTATGAGCCTGAAAAGGTGTGTAGAATACTGGTGGCCTGCTGCTTGCTGCACAATGTGGCTGTGAGGAAATCTATTCCCCTCTTGAAGGAAGAGGGGGCTGTATATCCGGACCAGCTTCCTCAGAGAGGGGATGAGCGTGATGGTGATGATGAGGAGGGGGAAGATGTGCACTCCATGAACCAACTGATCCAACTGTACTTCCAGTAACTACGTGGTTGTGCAGCATACTGTCTGTATGTACTGTCTGTATGCCTTATCCTCAATGGGGGTGTTGGGTCTATAGACATTGTCACTGTGACCAGGTTTGCATGGGACGTGTGACATTATGGACAACTTGTTTGACATTTCTGTTGGCACAACTCCATGTTATGCGTGTTATGCGTGTGGTGCCATTACTGCAATTAAGAAATGAATAAATGATTTCAATGACAATGACAATTGCATGCACACTTCCATTTGATTCAGCACAATGACAGGGGACATTTACATTTGTGAACAGGTGTTTTATTTGGTATCAGGGATGCCATAGTGCTCTTTACAGTAATGGGAGTGGGCTACTGGTGGATGTCCATATTGTTGGCAGTGGTAATATGTCCATCTGTTATTTGCAGTTTTTGGGGTTGTTATTGCACGCTGTGGACGGTGGTTCAGTGGCACACTTGGAGGACAGTTCTTGTCAGAGTCACTTCTTAGAGGGAGCCTTGGTCTTGGCAGGTGTTCCAGTGCCATATCTAGGCCTGAGGGACCATTTGGGTGCCTGGTGTTGGCCTGTATGGGTTGAGGTGCAGGTCTCCTGTGTGTCTTCAGATGGTGGCACAAGTCCAGTTGCTGCTTCTGCTGTTGTTGGCTGGGCTGTATTTTGGCCTGTAGTAGGGGCTTCCTGGTCTGTAGGGGTCTCAGGCTGGGTTGGGACAAGGTGCAGCAGCACACCTGCTATGGTGGCCATGGTGGTATTGTGCAGTTTCCACTGCTTCATGGACTCTTGGTGTTGGGCTCTTTGCAGCCTTTGACTCTGCTCCAGAGTGACCACAATCTGGGCCAATCTGTCCTGGGTATGGTGGTATGCTCCCAGGACCCTTAGAGATGGCGTCCTGGGCTGCAGCATCCATCCTGTGGCCTCCCCTCTGGGCCACTGATGCCGTCCCACTGGCCTAGCTCCATGTGCCTGTGTCCCATGCACAGGTCTGGCGGCGCCACTTGTACTGGGGCCATCGTCTTCCTGCCTATTGGTAGGTGGTGACTGTGGCCTCTGTCCTTGTGTTCCACCAGTCTGTGGCCTGGATACACAGGTGTGGGTCCGGTTGCCGTGGCCTGATATTGGTGGGTGTGTGGTAGGGGTGTCAGTGGTGTCCTGTGTGGGGCTGCTGGATGGTGACAGTCTAGGACTGTGTGAGGGGCCAGGGTATTCCTCACTGTCCAGGGTTCCCTCTCCAACCCAGGGTGGTGCCTCTGTCTCCATGTAGGGCACTGCCACTCCTTGTCCTGTCCGTCAGGTTGGCATGGGTGGTGGTGCCTGTTGGTGTCTGTTACAATTGCATAATTGGATGGGGTGCACAGGGCTGGGCTGTTTTGTGCAGGTTTTACACTTTTGGGCCATGCAGGGTGCCTTTGTGAGATTGCCATTGCATTTTGCTTAGGATGTGGAGGTGCATTGTGGGTGGTAAGGTGCCTTTGTGACTTTGTAATTGCTTGCAGGGGTATGTGGCTGTGCACAGGGGTGGTATGTGGGCCTGTTGGTGGAATTGTGGGCATGCAGGGTGACTGGATGTTGTGAATGTGGCCTGGGTGGGGTAGAGGTCCTGGTGGATGTTGGAGGGGTGAGGTGGTGCATGCATTACAGGTGTGATGGATATGGGGTAATTGTAGATGACTTACCCAAGTCCATTCCTCCAGTAAGTCCAGTGAGCCCCTCATGGTGCAGGATGGCCAGTACCTTTTCCTCCCAGTCAGTGTAGTCGGGTGGTGTTGGTGGAGGTCCTCCCCCAGGCTTCTGGACTGCAATGTTGTGCCGGGATGCCATGGACCTCACATTCCCACGCAGGTCGTTCCATCTCTTGCGGATGTCGTCCCTCGTGCGTGGATGGTGTCCCACTGCATTGACCTTGTTGACAATGGTCTGCCATAACTCCATCTTCCTGGCAATGGGTGTGTGCTGGACCTGTGCCCCTAATAATTGTGGCTCGACCTTCAGTATCTCGTCCACCAGGGTCCTTAGCTCCCTTTCTGTGAAGCGTGGGTGTTTTGTGGGGTGCCATGGTGTGTGTTGTGAGTGGTGTGTTGTGTGGATCTAGGTGAAGGTGCTGTTGTGTGGTTGGGTGTGTGATTTGTGTTTTGTGTTTTGTGGTGTTTAGTGTCTGCTTGTGGAGTTCTTAATCTCAGTTGTCCTATTGGCGATGCAAAGAATTGTGGGGTGTGTCTGTGAGTGTTTTATAGTGTTATGGATGTGTGTCAGGTGTGTGGGTTTCAAACTTGCCAATGTGTGCAATTCTCACTGTTGGGTTCCATTGCTGGCCGTGGCGGTCTGTACCGCCAATGGTCATTCGACTTCCACTGACCGCCGCGGTGATTTGTGCATCATTATTTGGAGGGTGGGGAGTTTGTGTGGTCGGCAGTGGCGGGGTGGAATGTCATGTATTTTCGCCGACAAGGTCCTGGCGGTTACTGGTGGCTGGGAAATTTTTGACGGATTCAGATTTTTGCATCTTTATATGGTGGGTTTCTGTTCACCGCCAATGGCGGGTTTCTGTTCATCGTCGCCATGGTGGGGAATGGTGTTTACCGCCATGTTCATAATGATGACCCCCATAGTAATGTGGTTTATATGTCCTGACAGTGAAATATTGCTAAATTAGTTGTTTATTGTTGCAAGGCCTGTCCATCTTATAGGTTAACATGGGGGCTACCTTTAAAACTGATTAAAGTGTAGATTCCCTTTGGGAGTGGATAGACATGTGGAGTTTGGGGTCTCTGAGCTCACAATTTTAAAATACATCTTTTAGTAAAGTTGGCTTTAAGATTGTGTGTTTGAAAATGCTACTTTTAGAAAGTGGAATTTTCTTGCTTATACCATTTCTGTGACTCTGTCTGTTTGTGGATTCCCTGCCTGGGTCAGTTTGATAGTTGGGCCGGTTGCACCTCACACTAGACAGTGACACAAAGGGAGATGGGGTGTAGTCTGCGTTTCCTGGTGAGCCATCTGTGCCAGGAGGGCGGGGAGGAGTGGCCACTCACACCTGAAAGGGTTGTGCCTACCCTCACACAATGCAGTCTCTAACCACCTGGTGAGTGTCTGGGGCCTAGCCTGGGCAAGGCAGGATTTCACATTCAAGAGAGACTTTGCTTTGAAATATGCCTACATCAAAGGACAAATTTGGTATAAGAAGGGCACCCAAAACCACAGACTTTGGAACACTTCTGGAAACCAAGAGGAACCTCTGCCTGGAGAAGAGCAGAGGAAGAAGAGCTGCCCTGCCTGTGACTGTGCTTTGTGGAACTATCCTGCAGTTGCTGTTGCTGCCAGAGTAAGAGGGAAAAGACTGGACTTTGTGTGCCTTCCATCTTGTGAAGATCTCCAAGGGCTTGATTTAGAGCTTGCCTCCTGTTGTTTGAAGTCTCAGGGACAGCAAAGACTTCTTTCTGCCAGCACCTGGAGTCTCTGGAGAGACTCCTGCTCTGCCTACTGCTCGTGCCAAGCTACCAAGGGGGTAAGCAGGGGTTAGCTGAGGGTGATTCTCTTTTACCCTGACTAGAGTGAGGGTCCTTGCTTGGACAGGGGGTAACCTGACTGCCAACCAAAGTCCCCATTTCTAACATTCCTCTCCTGTTGAAGGTCAGGTAGCAAGTGGGTGAACAGATAGAAAATGGCGGTCACGTCCGCGGCAGTGCGTACCGTCACACCCGGCGTACATCACCATTGGCCACTGTAACCCATAGGGCCCAATGGTATCCAATGAGGAGTTGCACGGCAGTTTTCGACCGCCTCCCGCAACGTCGCACAACGTCAGTGGAATTACCTAATTTCCACCTGTCCCTCCATACAGGACCAGTACATCTCCCATGTCAATGCAAAGTATTCTGGGTCTGTGCATGATGCCTTTATCCTGAGGAATAGCAGCATCCCATATATGATGGCTCAACTCCAGAGGCACCGGGTGTGGCTAATAGGTGAGCCCTGGTTCCCACCCAGGGCTTGTTGGTGTATGGGTATGGTGTGGGCACTAAGGGTTAGTGTGTGTCTAACAGTTGTCCCTCGATATTTGCAGGTGACTCTGGTTACCCCAACCTGTCATGGCTACTGACCCCTGTGAGGAATCCCAGGACAAGGGCAGAGGTACATTACAATGAGGCACATGGGCGAACAAGAAGAATAATAGAAAGGACATTCGGCCTCCTGAAGGCCAGGTTTCGTTGCCTCCATCTAACAGGTGGATCCCTGTACTACTCATCCCAAGAAGGTGTGCCAGATCATCATGGCTTGCTGTATGTTGCACAACCTTGCATTACGTCACCAGGTGCCTTTTCTGCAGGAGGATGAGGCTGGAAATGGACGTGTGGCAGCAGTGGACCCTGTGGACAGTGAAGATGAGGAGGCAGAGGATGAGGATGAGGACAACAGAAGTGCAATAATACTACAGTACTTCCAATGACACACAGGTAAGACACTGTAATTACACTTTACATGGACAGTTTTGTGTTTGACATTGTCACTGGCAGGCTGATTTTCCCACTTCTATGGCCACTTACTGTACCCTTTGGCATCTCTATTTTCAGATATTTGTGCCCCACTATCGCTCCTCTTGTGTTGACTGCAGCCAACTACAGGTCATTCCTTTGTATACATTACTGTACAGTTATATTGCAGTGTTTAAAACTTGTTAAATTAATACATGGTTAAATGATTTGACAGACTCCATACTTGTATTTATTCAAATGGTGTTTATTTAAGTGCTAATCATTAGAGGGGGATGTGCAATGGGCTGGGGTAATGATGGAAGAATGTCCAGGATAGAGCCCAGTCTATTTGTATCACTGGTGCATTGTCCACGAGGGCATAGGAAGGGGAGCAATGGCAGTTCAAGGTGGACAGGGTGACAGAGTAGGACACAAGGGTGACATTCAGGAGAGTCTTATTTCCTGGCGGGGGTCTTGGCAATGTTCTCTGGGTTCTGCCTGGATCGCAGGGACCGTTTGCGGGGTGGTTTTCCTTCTGCAGGGGGTGGGGTTCTGGTCACCTGTTGTTCCTGTGGTGAGGCATCCTGTCCACTAGCGGCAGCGGAGGTGGAAGGCTGTTCATCGGTTTGGCTAGTGTCAGGGGCCTGGTGGTGTGCCACTGCCTCCCTCATGGTGTTGCCCATGTCTGGCAGCACCCCTGCAATGGAGACCAGGGTGGTGTTGATGTCCTTCAAGTCCTCCCTGATCCCCAGGTACTGTCCCTTCTGCAGCTGCTGGGTATCTGCAACTTGCCCATCGTCTCCTGGGAATGGTGTTATGCTCCCAGGATGTTGGTGAGTGCCTCCTAGACAGTCGGTTCCCTGGGCCTGTCCTCCCAGTCGCACAGCAGTCCTCCCAGCTTCCCTGTTGTCCTGTGCCTCTGTCCCCTGAACCATGTGCCCACTGCCACTGACCCCAGGTCCCTGATCGTCCTGTGTTTGTGAGGTGGCCTGGGGTCCCTGCAGTGGTGGTCACACAGCTGATTGACGTGTCCTGGGGACAGAGGCATGGGCCCGCAGGGTGGGTACTGTGCTGGTGTTTCCTGAGGGGGGAGGCTCTGTGGTGGTATGGGACTGTGCCTGGGTTACGGACTGTCCGGAGATCCCTGATGGGCCAAGTTGGTCATCCAGATCCAGGCATCCAGAGCTGCTGTCATCACTGTGGGCCTCTTCTGGGGGGGAGACTGGATGTTGCTGGCACCTCCTCTCCGGTGAATTTGGGTGGGGGACCTGTGGGGATGTAAATGCAGTGTTATTGTTTCTGTGTGTGTCATCTTGTGCATGGGTGTGTTGCCCTGTATGGTTGTTATTGCCCTGGCAGCTTTGCCTTGTGTGAGTAGTGATTTTGTGGGCTAGGTGATTCTCTCTAATGTGCATGCTTTAGTGATGGGTGTCCATGTAGGTCTGTGATGGGGGTCCATGCATTGGATTTACATGCAAGTCTTGGTATTGGGATGAGTGGGTTGTGATGGTGGGGTATGTGGGAGGTGGTGAAGTGATGGGAGTGAGGGTAAGGGGGGGTTGTGATGGCATGCTGGTAGGGGGGGATAGTAATAGAGATTTGACTTACCAGAGTCCAGTCCTCCTACTACTCCTGCCAGGCCCTCAGGATGCATGATTGCCAAGACTTGCTCCTCCCATGTTGTTAGTTGTGGGGGAGGATGTGGGGGTCCACCGCCAGTCCTCTGTACAGCTATTCGGTGTCTTGCTGCTGTGAAATCCACTTTCCGTAGGTCGTTCCACCTCTTCCTGATGTCATTCATACCTTGTTCTGGGGTGCTGTCCCACGGCGTTGACCCTGTCCATGATTCTCCGCCATAGCTCCACCTTCCTAGCAATGGATGTCTGCTGCACCTGTGATCCGAATAGCTGTGGCTCTGCCCAGATGATTTCCTCCACCGTGACCCTTAGCTCCTCCTCAGAGAACCTGGGGTGTCATTGCAGTGCCGTGGGTGTATTGTGAGTGGTGTGGGTGAGGGTGTGTGGGGTGCTGTGTTGGGGTGTGTGATGTAGTGTGCGTGGATGGTATATAGGTGATGGTGGTGTGTGTCTGTGTTCTTGTCTGTGGTCTTGCTATCTCTCTTGTGGCACTTGTTTGTATTGGTAAAGGGTTGTGGGTAATGTGGGTGGGTGTTTTATAGTGGTGTGGGGGTGTGGTGTGTGTATGTGTGTCAGGTGAGTGTAGATTGAATTGTCCAATGTGTTGTAGTTTTGTCAGTGTGTGTGTATTTTGAGCACAGCGGTATGTACCGCCAATGGTTTAGCACCATTGAATGTCCGCCGTGGTGATTCGTGGGTCATAATGCTGTGGGTGTAGTTCTGTTGGCGTAACGGTGTGGGTTTTGCTTCCGCCAGTTTATCACTGACCTTTGGTCTGGCGGACTTGTGTGTGTGGCTGTATAGTGACGGATAGCTATGTGTGGGTCATAATATGGGTGGCGGTAATCTGCTGCGGGGGTGGTATGTTGGCGCCAGTCAGCATGGGGGTAAGCTGTACTTACCGCCAATGTCATAATGTGAGCCTTAGTGCTTTTTGGCACTATTTTTACCTAAATCTTTAAAATTGAATATCTCCAGCTCTACTGATTGGATTTTTGTAATTTTGGTCTTGTTTTCTTTGGAAGTGTGGTTGCTGCTGGAGAAAGGTTTCACCCCCCTCAACCAGTATCCCAATTTCTGAAAGTCTCCATATCTGAACTTGAACGGAATGTGTTGCTTTTGCCTGTAAATGTAGCAGCAGAACAACAGAACATAATACAAATCAAATAACTACACAAGTGAAACCTGAAAGCAATGGACCAACCATGGTACATCTCAACAGCAGAATGTAAGGATGGAGTAGAAAAAACAACAAAAACCCCAAAACAACCAAACACATCATTACCACAACAAAGTGCATAACAACAAATATGCACAAATATTCTTGTCACACATTATCACCTCCAGAAATCTGCTTTTAGATTGCAGTGGCAAATCCTGCTTGGACGAAGGACTGCCTTAGTTACCATTAAGGACATGATAATTTCAATCAAAAAGTTTTGAAGTGGAATAAACTTGAAGTGGTAGTTCGAAGCAAGTAAAACTATATTAACATTTGTAAACATAGGTATTTTAGTCTACCCAAAAAAACGGGTCCTTGCATTCCACTCTTAGGCCCATATTTATACTTTTTGACGCACAACTGCGCCAACGCAGTTGTGCGTCAAAAATATTACCGCCGGCTAACGCCATTCCAAAGCACCATGCGGGCGCCTTATTTATTGAATGACGTTAGCCGGCGGACTGGTGTGTGTCAAAAAAAATGACTCACACCAGGCAGCGCCGGCGTAGGGGAAAATGGAGGTTGGGCGTCAAAAAATGGGGCAAGTCAGGTCTGAGGCAAAATTCAGGCCTCAACCCGATTTGCGCCATTTGTTTGGACGCCCAACCTCCATTGACATGACTCCTGTCTTAGCAAAGATAGGAGTCATGCCCCCTTGCCCAATGGCCATGCCCAGGGGACTTATGTCCCCTGGGCATGGTCATTGGGCATAGTGGCATGTAGGGGGGCCCAAATCAGGCCCCCCTATGCCACAAAAAAAAAAAAAATGAAACGAAACAAAATACTTACCCCAACTTACCTCAACTTCCCTGGGATGGGTCCCTCCATCCTTGGGTGTCCTCCTGGGGTGGGCAAGGGTGGCAGGGGGTGACCCTGGGGGCATGGGAGGGCACCTCTGGGCTCCTTCTGAGCCCACGGGTCCCTTAACGCCTGCCCCCTCCTGTGCGTCAAAATGACGTCAGAGTATAAATATGGGGCACAGGCCTTAAAGTCATTTTTTGGAAGGGAACGCCTACCTTGCATATAATTAACGCAAGGCTAGTTCCCCCTTCCAAAAAATGACGCACATGGTGGAACTTTGACGCCCGCGGGGTCGGACGTCAAAGTATAAATATGGGGCAGGGTTTGCACCGATTGTGCGTCAAAAATGTTGACACACATTCGGCGTAAACAGAGTATAAATATGCGCCTTAGTGGGCTGTATGTTGAAACCTATTGGTGACATGCATCAGCAACTTTAACGAACAAGACCCCACAGCTTACAAAGCCCTTCATCAAGAAGGTATACAAAGACACTTAAATGGAACTTAAATTCCACCTTTCGCTGTCTTCAGAAAGAATCTAGAAATGAGTCCTTGAGAGCGCTGGTATCTACCTCCACACAGGCCTACAGAGGCCACCTATGGACACATCAAAGAGACAAGGCAGCTGTGCTAGCAGTGAAACTCTTGCACACAGTAAAGAAAATCGGCATGCGCAGTTCTGGAGGCTTATAAACAGCCTAAGCTCTGCAACACCCACCCCCCTGGACTAATATCTCTGAGCCAACCTGGTATCAGTATCTCTCATGCTATTTTGGCCTTTCAACCAAGCGCCCTGTAGGTGAGGCAAAAGCATCAGCCTGTACCTCCACCGGCTCGCCAAAACAACGCAGCTGCTTTTCAGTTCCCTCAGAAACAGGGAGGATGAGAATTATTAAGTGCCGGAATGAGGGAGCACTGGGACCCAATGGTATCCTGCCACCCTGTACAAAGAGGACCCAGAGTTTTGGGCAAAATATCTCTCGACACTCTACAATTGCATTCTTGCTACCAACATCATCCAGCAAGCATGGAGAGGCTCAACTATCACCCCTATCTTTAGAGGGAGTGCGACTAATGACCCAGCAAATTACCGATTAATATCATTCCTAGATGTCGAATCAAAACTCTTTGCAGGAATTCTCTTGGAGGAGCTTGAAACCTGGGCCAATGTCAACAACCTGATCCCATTCTCAAAAGGGGTGGGCCCAGACTGCCAATCTTATGGCCGTCGCACTATTATTTGACCAATGCCAACGTGCCAAGAAGTACCTCTTTCTTTCATTTATAGACTATAAAGCTGCATTTGATCGAGTAGAAAGAGGGAAACTCTGGTTTAAACTTGCAAGTTGGGGCATTCCCTCACAGTTGTTGAAAGCAATAGTCCTTCTCCACACAGATACCTGGGTGAGGGTCAAATTGGGTGGTGGGACGCACCTTTCCAGGAAAATTCCCACTCTTCAGGGTCAGCGTCAGGGATGTGTACTTGCACCCCTTCTCTTTAATTGATTTTTGGCTGACCTACCGGCGGAACTGGACAAGGTGAATTCACATTCACCAAAGTTGGGGCAAATTGCCATTACAAGCTTGATATACGCCAAAGATCTCATCCTTTTCAGTCACACTAGAATAGGCCTGCAGAGGCTACTTAACGCAACAGCTGAATTCTCTGAAAGAAATGCTCTCCTCATTAATTTGAATAAATCAAAAATCATGCCCTTTATGAGGACTGGGTGGCTGCAATATCAGTAGTACTTGGATAACAATGAGGTTGAAACAGTGTGTGAGTATAAATACCGAGGGGCTCATCTTGACAGCAATGGCTCCTTCAAACCCCATCTGGAGTCCCTTAGTCGGAAATCCATCTCGCTTGCATTTGCGTTCAACAGCCTTAAAAAAGCAACTGGTTCTTCAACCTATCTGCCGCTATTAAAGGTCATCCAAGCCAAATTAATACCAACAATCACATACGGCAGCGAAGTTCTAAAAGGCCGTGGTGATGACCACTTGGACAAAATGATCACTAAGCTTTTCAAGAGGTTGTTAAGCTTACCAAACTATGTTTCACTGGCCCAAGTTCGCCTAGAATTTGGCCTGTTTAGGCAGCTTAGGCAAGGAAAGAGGCATTTATCAACCTAAGCCATAAGCTTAAGGTAGCAAAAGAAGGCTCCCTAAGCTCTCTTATTTGGATGGAAATGACTTCAGATCTAATCTCCGCCTTCCATCTCTACCTCGAGTCCTCCTTGACAACATTGGACTTGGTAGATCAACTACTCCAAATCAGCTCACATCAGCTTGTCAAACGTGCAATAAAAGTAAGTGTCAAGTCTCTCTCACATCTTCAGGATAAAGAGGCTTTATCGAAACGAAGCCATGCTTGGCTGGTTCTGTCATCATATGGCTCTCTAATCCCTCAACCATATCTGGGAGCAGCAGTTAATCCATGGATTAAAGCAGCCTTCATGAAATATGGAATGGGCTGCCTTCCAACATATGCCCACCCTCCTAGGTGGATGAGAGTCAACACAACGAACACCTGTCGACTATGTGGGCTGGCTCTGGATATGCTGATCCATCAGATATGCCTATGCAAAAGTATTACAACAGATCGTAATAGGCTCCTACGACCAGTTTGGCTTCAAAGGGGGATGCGTAAGTGCAGACCGGCGATATTGGCAGGCTTTAAAGGGGAAGACGTACAGCACAGCTGCAGACTTGCTAAATTCTTGGGTAAATTATGGCGCCTTCTTCAAGAGATTGAACAATTGAGACAAATGCGAACAATCAGCCTGCAAGCAACGTTGTAGCACTCAAGTAATTCAGCTGAACGTTTTAACTCAAATCGATTTTATTACTGTGCTTTATGATTCTTTGGCTTTTTGTTGTTCTTTTTTCCTTTCTTTTCTTTTTCTCTCCTTTCTTCATGTAATGGTGTTTATTGACCGAACACGTGATAAATAAATTACTCAGTACTCAGTATTGGTGACATGTTACATGTGTGCCTGGCATTCACAGAGGGCATCATCTACGCCTGTGTGCAATAATGCCCTATAAAGGCTATGTTCATCCTTGTTTGAACTTCATTTTCTTTGCAAGCTAAGTGTCTGCCACAAAACTCTGCACTATTTTGGAATTGCAGAGATGGGCAAACCTTTTAATGGGAAACTGATGGGAGTCAGGGAATCATTACAAGTGATTCAACAGGTTCCATGGTTCGAACAGGGATGGACGAAGGAAAGTAAACCCTGTTCCTGACAGTCTCTTGGTGAAAGGGTATGCCAATAGGGCTTTGTTCACGCTTGTTTATTTTTTTAAGCCTTACATGGAGAGATGGCCTCAGCTATGCAGAATAGCCCATATTTTTCTGTGAATGCTATAATGAAGGGCAGCTCCCCACTGTGTAGCATTTCATTATAAAAAACATTACTTATATGTATTGCCCTTCCTGGGGCCTGCAAGATTAACTCGGCCCCTAGCTCTCCTCCTCCTCCAGTCAGTGTCCATGATGAGACAGAAATAGTAAACAGATGAACCTCAGGGTCAGAGGACAATTGGAGAACATGCAGGGCCCAGTACTGGTCTTGTGGCAAATCTTCTTTTTTTAAAGTAATGCTTTTTATTTATTAAAATATGAATATACCACTTAATGTCAATCTCAAGTGTGTACTACCATCCTCCTAATTTCTTTTTAGCCAGGTTACCATGTGCAAGTGCTTATTGATATAGTGACCATACTATAGGTGGCTGGAAATGAATGGAGTTGCTGCTGACTTGGCAAATGCATATAATAACATTTTTTAAATGCAGCGTTTGGAAATGACTCATGCTCCCTCAGACTGAGAAAAATCTTAAAGGTTTGTTGCTGGTTGAACCAGTTCAACATTAAGATGATGTGCAATTGGTATGAATCAGTGCACTGAATCATGTCTGGTGGACTGGAATAATTTACATCTTCTACCTTGGTTTCTGCCTACAGAGTACCTGGGCTTCACCGCTAATCTTTATTTATTCTGTTGGATATTGTCTAGCAGTCACAGTTCCTCAGAAGAAGAGGGTGTCTGGGTTCAATTTATGTTTGTCAGTGAGCAGTTGTCGGAAGCCGTCAGCTGTTTCCAAGGGAAAAGGTGAAATGGCCCAGGAGATATCTCCCATTGTGGTCAGAGGAATGTTTGATAATGTATTTCTGTCTTGAGGAACTTTTGGTCCCAAGTTGGTTCCCCTGTTTTTAGATTCATTTCATATTTTACATGTTACACGTTTTAGCTGCATCACTTTTAGCATTGACATTTTACACACTTTCTCTGCATGATATTCTCTTAAGAATATGCTGTACAATGTACTTGTATAGTTAGCCTTTGCAAGACATGCAATCAGTACTTTCTGTTCAAAGCTAGGAGCACTGTACATGATATCTTAGTTATTGTGTTGCTCTTTCAGGACACAGCTTCTAACATCTAGACACGGCATTACATCACAGCTGTGCTTCCCACCCAGTAAAGCTTTATTATATAGCAAGCAACATTACGTATGCAGTTTTATCTGATCTCACTGAGAATGAATGACAGGAAGCGCCCTGGCAGATGGTGGAGCAAGTCTCACTAACCGGGGGCGGCCCTGAGTCTGAGGGCCATATTTATACTCTGTTTGCGCCGGAATTGCGTTGTTTTTTTTTACGCAATTCCGACGCAAAACTAACTCCATATTTATACTTTGGCGTTAGACGCGTCTAGCGCCAAAGTCCATGGAGTTTGCGTCATTTTTTAGCGTGGACACCTGCTTTGCGTTAATGATATGCAAGGTAGGCGTTCCCGTCTAAAAAAGTGACTCCCAGGCATGTGCGCCGTATTTACACCCCCGGGCAAAATTCACGCCCGGGAGTGGGCGGGTCAAAAAAAATGACGTCCAGCCGCTTTTGCGCCGTTTTTTTGCGCCTGGACAAGGCAGGCGTTAAGGGACCTGTGGGCTCGGAAGGAGCCCAGAGGTGCCCTCCCATGCCCCCAGGGACACCCCCTGCCACCCTTGTCCACCCCAGGAGGACACCCAAGGATGGAGGGACCCATCCCAGGGAACTTAAGGTAAGTTCAGGTAAGTATTTTTTTTTTTTTTAATTTGTGGCATAGGGGGGCCTGATTTGTGCCCCCCTACATGCCACTATGCCCAATGACCATGCCCAGGGGACAGAAGTCCCCTGGGCATGGCCATTGGGCAAGGGGGCATGACTCCTGTCTTTGCTAAGACAGGAGTTATTTCAATGGGGGTTGGGAGTCTAAAAAATGGCGCAAATCGGGTTGAGGCGATATTTTTGCCTCAGCCTGACTTGCCCCATTTTTTGGCGCCCAAGCTCCATATTCCCCTACGCCGGCGCTGCCTGGTTTACGTCATTTTTTTTCATGCACACCAGGCAGCGCCGGCGGCTAACGCCGGCTAACGTCATTGAATAAATACGGCGCCCGCATGGCGCTTCAGAATGGCGTTAGCCGGCGCTAATTTTTTTGACACAAAACTGCGTTAGCGCAGTTTTGTGTCAGAAAGTATAAATATGGCCCTGAATGTTTAGTCTCATCTTCATCGACTTCATACTTGGGGAACATTATGCCCTCTGACCCTGCAGGCCTGGCCGAGCTTTCAATGTCCAGTTGTAACTTTGCCATCTCCATGTTTGAGGCATATTTTGTTGACTGACCCCATAAATGTACTTGAGTCCCATGTTTCAGGTTTAATTTACTTCAATTTAATACGACAAACACCTCTTTATAAGATTATTAGGCTGGAATATTGCAGGCCTTTGCTCAAAGATCACACTCCCAGATTGGCAAGCATTCATAAAATCTTATGCTATTGTGCTAATGCAGGAAACCTGTGAGCCACGCCATCTAGTTCAGGCCGAGCAACATTGGGACTAGCAATTTGGATTAATCTGCTACTCGATGGCCACGCAGAACCTTTAAATACCCCAGGCCGTCATTTTCAAGCAGTACTTTTTAAGGGGTTTGTGACTTTATATCTTATGAATTTTTATAATAATGAATTTGTTAACATGCAAAACTTGGGATTCTTTGGTGTTTTTGAATATATCAATTCTATTGTGGAGAGAAAATCAAGCGAAGGGCAGCAAGTTTATTTATGCCTGGCAGGGGATTTCAATGCTAGACTGCCTAATCAAAGAAGTCAAAAAAGAGTTAGGTGCCATTGGGGGCTCTTACCAGACAGGCAAGAAATTGGAGGTCCTGCTTGCTTCTTCTGACCTAATAAATGTGTTAGGGGTAGTTGCTACTGGAGATGTGGAGCTGCCCATATTCAGGGGTAGGAACAGTTCCTTGATCATGGATTATATTTTCGTCTCTCGCTACCTAGTTAATCTTTTGTTATATGGTACTATTATTAGCACAAACTTTGGTGACCCCAACCCCATTGTGACTGCTTTGAATGCCATCTAGAGTGATCTTCCAAGTAGAAGCTGGTCTCAGACATCTAGTACCCTCCTTGGACAATCTTAGGATGTTCTGGAAACTCTCAGACCCCCCAAGCCCTTAGAGAAAACAGTCACTGAGAATCTGGAGTTAGTTATGTGTTTCCTGGAGGACGAAGCTGTTAATGGGGAGGTAGTGAGCAGCTTTGTGGCTTTTTGTTCTAGGATTGAGCAGTCGCTGTCTAAATCCTCAAAATTGTACCACTCGGCCCCAAGGGTGGTTTGTTCACGTGTGCTCACTAGACAACCGCTTTTTCCATAGAGCCTTTAAATAGGAGCCCAAGAGATCCTTTCGCTGTGGCTGCTCTCATGAAAGAATACAAACAAGTAACATCCAAGAGGCGGAAGAAAGTCATCACCCAGCAGTGGGACACCTTAACACACACAACTCAAACTACAGACAGCAAATTTTTCTGGAGAGCAGACTCAAACATGCGAACTGTTAATCAGTTAGTGACTCCTATTAGCTGTCATATAAATGGTAGTCAGTCGATGTTACATTTTACATTTCTTGCGGTTTTTACAAAACAATTACTAAAATGTTTTTAGTCCCTTTCATGAAATCGAGAAACTGTCAGTACTGTATTTAAGCCTACCATCTTCTTCAACATCTATCTGATGATGAGACTTGTTTTTATGTAAGCGCCTTTCTGCATGCAGCAGTGCGATCTTGGGACACAATGCACTTTAACTAAACCTTGGGCCATATTTATACTTTTTGACGCAAAACTGCGCTAATGCAGTTTTGCGTCAAACAAATTAGCGCCGGCTAACGCCATTCTGAAGCGCCATGCGGGCGCCGTATTTATTCAATGACGTTAGCCGGCGTTAGCCGCCAGCGCTGCCTGGTGTGCGTGAAAAAAAATGACGTACACCAGGCAGCGCCGGCGTAGGGGAATATGGAGCTTGGGTGCCAAAAAATGGGGCAAGTCAGGCTGAGGCAAATTTTTCGCATCAACCCGATTTGCGCCATTTTTTTCGACTCCCAACCCCCATTGAAATGACTCCTGTCCTAGCAAAGACAGGAGTCATGCCCCCTTGCCCAATGGCCATGCCCAGGGGACTTCTGTCCCCTGGGCATGGTCATTGGGCATAGTGGCATGTAGGGGGGCACAAATCAGGCCCCCCTATGCCACAAAAAAATAAGAAAAAAAATACTTACCTGAACTTACCTTAATGTCCCTGGGATGGGTCCCTCCAGCCTTGGGCGTCCTCCTGGGGTGGGCAAGGGTGACAGGGGGTGTCCCTGGGGGCATGGGAGGGCACCTCTGGGCTCCTTCCGAGCCCAAAGGTCCCTTAACGCCTGCCCTGACCAGGCGCTAAAAAACGGCGCAAAAGCGGCTGGACGTCATTTTTTTTGACCCGCCCACTCCTGGGCGTGAATTTCGCCCGGGAGTGTAAATACGGCGCACATGCCTCGGAGTCAATTTTTTAGACGGGAACGCCTACCTTGCATATCATTAACGCAAAGTAGGTGTCCACGCTAAAAAATGACGCAAACTCTATGGACTTTGGCGCTAGACGCGTCTAACGCCAAAGTATAAATATGGAGTTAGTTTTGCGTCACAATTGCGTAAAAAAAAACGACGCAATTCCGGCGCAAACAGAGTATAAATATGCCCCCTTGTTTTTAATGTGTCTGGACACTCATTTATGACATTTTTTTTATATATTGTGTTTCATTGCACTTTCACTCTACGACATTCATGGTAATGCAGAAGAGATGTTGGATACTACATGCCTGTTTTATAATGGATTTGTATACTTTTATGACTGTTCAGCAGCCAAATAAAGTTGCTTGATGATGATTGTAGCAGAAAATGTCTCTTAAGCAAGAGTTGTTTTTGCATGACCTGGTGTCCCAAGGCCAAAAAGTGATGCTATTTTGCATAATGTGAAATTTCAGAAAACACTTATAAAGCGAAATTCACAAATTTCATGAATTTCACCATTGTAATTATAATTTGGCACATATCTATTTATGACATGAAACTGTTGATGCTACTGACCTGGAGCATTAACAGAGTAATATAGGAGAAAGAAAAGGGCGCATTCTTACATATACATTGTATTGCTTAGTCTAATTAATAAATAAAAGATTGTTTTGTTTCACATATTGATACGGAAAAAATATCTGTTGGATTCAACAAAGCTCTAGTGCAATATTCCAACAGGTAACAGCAAAGCCATTGACTCTATACAATGTGTAATGCTCAAAAAATGAAATTTAACTTTGGATTCCAGTGCTCCACCCTAACGTAACAAGTCCTGTTGTGTTTGTTTAATATATTATGCTGTGTGACGTAGTTTTCATATGGTGCAGCTTTTACCAATAACTTGGTCTCTTGGCAAAGCCTGGGTGACAGTGGCGGCTCTTGTCTACAAGGGGTGGTCTTGACAATTGCAGTAAATCCCTTAGGCATTAATAGTCTCCTGACCTTCCATTTGTCCTGTGGTGGTGAGTTGTATCATTTTGTTTGCTGTGTGTCATTTCAAGGAAGTCCGTCCCCACAAGAGAAACAAAATAACTTTTTCGAATCTGGCTTAAAGAGTGGGCACATCACCATTGTAGTGCAGTTATGAGCAACAGCAAATAAGGAGCTTTTTGGCCCATCTCACTTGCAATGTAGATTTTCCTAGTAATTTATGACGGAAAGTCTTAGGACTTGGATTATCTGGCCAGGAAAGGAAAAGATTTAACACGAGGGAGACGTCCCAGATATGAGAGTACTTGGCAGAGGGGGGTTTGGAGAGTTTGACCCCTTTGAGAAGACGACAGATCAGAGGATGGGACCCAACCGGGTTGCCATCAATATTTGAGTGGTTCATGGATATAGCTGATCTGTAAAGGTTTATAGTGCGATAGGACTTACCTAGACCCGCCTGTGCGGCTAGGAAATTAATAATTAGGTTCAGATCTGCTGAAAAGGGATTGGAACATTTTCCCAGACACCAGCTTGCCCAAAGAGCCCAGGCTGATTTATAGGCTCGCCTGGTACCGGGTGCCCATGCGTTATTAATGAATTCTGAAGCTTCTGCCAAAATAGAATGGGTCTGCCGGGCAGACCGGAAATGAGCCAGGCTGAGAAAGTTAGAGAATGGTCGAGGATCAGTCTGTGAGGGCAACCGAAAGGATCTTGAATAAGGGACGGAAAAGTCGGGAGTAAGATGGGAAAATCCACTGTGAGCTCTAGAAGGGGAGGGAACCAAACTTGAGATTGCCAAAAGGGGGCCAGCAGGACGATGGAAGCTTTCTGACGTCTGACTTGGTTCAGGACTCTGTTGATGAGGATAAAGGGAGGGAAGGCATAATTGAGGGATCCAGACCAGTCTTGTAGGAAGGCGTCCGTAGCCAACGCTAGAGGGTCCGGGCGCCAACTGAAAAAGAGAGGAAGCTGGGTGTTGAGTCTGGACGCAAAGAGGTCTACGTGAAAAGGACCCCATTTGCGTTCTATCTGATAAAAGACTGACTGATGTAATTTCCAATCGCTGGAATCCGAGAGATGGCGGGAATGCCAGTCTGCATTGGAATTCAGTGAACCCGGAAGATATTCTGCTACAAGGCAAAATTCCCAGAGGCTCTTGGCTAGAAGGGCCAGGGGTCTGGATCTGGTGCCCCCTAAATGGTTGATGTAACGCACAGCTGATATGTTGTCCATACGGAGCAGAATGGAGCATCGTGCCCTGTTTTTTGTGAAGCTTTTGATCGCAAAGGAGCCTGCAACAAGCTCTAAACAGTTTATGTGCAATCTGGACTCCTCTGCGGACCATATACCGCCAGTCGATATTGAACCACAGCGGGCGCCCCAGCCCGTGAGACTTGCATCTGATTCTAACACAAGATCGGGCACAGAGGGGAAGATGGATCTGCCGTTCCAAGCCTCTAAATGGGATATCCACCATTGGATTTCCATCTGGGATTCCTGATCTAGCGAGACGAGGTCGGAAAAGGCCAGACCTTGACGAAGATAAAGGATTTTTAGACACTGGAGAGCGCGATAGTGGAGGGGTGCTGGGAAGATGGCCTGGATAGAGGACGAGAGAAGGCCGACTACCCTTGCGAGGGCCCTGAGAGAAATAGTATCTTTTTGAAGAGTTAAGATTAGTTCCTTTTTTATTGCGGAAACTTTGGAAAGGGGAAGGAAAAGAGCCGCCGAAACGGAATCTATTTGGAAGCCCAGAAATTCTATTTGTTGACAAGGCAGAAGAACTGACTTTTCGTGGTTTATTAGAAAACCAAGATCTGAGAGGAGCGTGGATGTCATCTGGAGATGGGTCAGCAAAGATGATTTGCTCTGGTGCATGATCAGAATGTCGTCGAGGTAGATAATGAGCCTGATGCCTAGGGAGCGAAGGAAGGAGACGACCGGTTTCAAAAGTTTTGTGAAGCACCAGGGAGCGGAGGAGAGACCAAACGGGAGAGAGGAAAAATGATACGTTTTTGAGCTCCAAACGAATTGCAGAAACTTCCTGTGTGAAGGATGAATAGGAATGGTCAGGTATGCATCCTGTAAGTCTAATCTGACTAGCCAGTCGAATTGGAGCAAAATGTCCCTGAGATGGATAATGGTTTCCATCTTGAAGTGTCGATAGATGACAAATTGGTTGAACGATCTCAGGTTGATAACTGGCCTTAACTTTTTGTTCTTTTTGTGAACAAGAAAAATGGAGCTGATGAATCCGGATGGGTCTGGAGAACAAAGGTGAATGGCGCCTTTTTCTAAGAGAGATTGGATCTCTGAAGAAATGAGAGAGGACATTTCTAGAGAAAACTTTGGAGAAGGAGGAAGACAGAGTTGGACGGGAGGAGAAAGGAGTTCGATCTGGTATCCCTGAACAGTGGAAAGAACCCAAGGGTCTGTTGAGATTGACTTCCATTTCTGAAGAAAGAAACGAAGACGCCCTCCCACGGGAGGGCCAGAAGGTTGGCTTACCTGGATTAACGGGCGGTCTGGAGAAACGTTGACCACGGTTGCGGAAACCTCTAGATCGTTGCGGATAAAACTGGGGTTTGAACTCGTGGTAATATGTGTTGAAGGAGGAATTGGCGGATCCTCTAGAGCCTTGGTTCCTGTATGTGCGGCCGGTAAAGCGGCTCCTACCTCTACCGGCCCGGGAAAAAACACGTTGGTTGAAAACCTTTTTGAGATTTTGTTGGGCTTTGTCCAATGAAGAGAATGTTGACACAAAACGACTGATGTCTTTGATGAAATTGTCACCGAAGAGTTTCCCGCCGGCCTGAATGCCAGGGTCTCGAGTGGCGAAGTTGGCTAACTTGGGATCCATTTTGAGCAGAAGGCCCTTACGCCTTTCATGAATAATAGCAGAGTTCGCATTGCCCAAGAAACAAAAGGCTCTTTGAATCCAAAGGGAAAGATCCAAGGGATCAATAGTCCAGTCCTCTAACCTGGCTGATTCGGCTAGATCAAAAATTCTTGCCAGAGGACCCACCACGTCCAAGAGCTTGTCTGACACGTGGTCCAGGCCCTGTCCACTCCTTACGAGGATCCTTACCAAATTTGGTAAAGAAAGTAATAAGAGAGTCATCAATAATTGGGGTTGCAGTAATATTGGAATTTAGCGACGGTCTGGGGCATTCAGATTTTAACTTGGATCTCGTCTGTTTATCTAGAGGAAGACGTAAGCGGGAAGCAATGTAATCCCCTACATGGTCCAAAGGGAGCCATTCCGTCGAGTTCGGGTGGTGTATGAGAGATGGGTCGAACATGGGAACACCCTCCGAGTCGACAACACTAGTAGAGAGGTCACCAACCGAAATCTTTCTACGTTTAGGGGAAGGGGAGGAAGGGGAAAAAACATCATCAGGATTATCGGACTGAGATAAATCATCCATGTCCTCGTCATCTGTGTCCAAAATTTTTGAGATCACAATCTTTTTTGGCGCAGTGATATGTTTTGATTTTGCTTTGCATTTGGATTGTGATGCCGTATTTTTGGTAGAAATCCCCTCCTTAGAAGGAGGCCTGGGAGGAACCAAGTCCTCAGTCTGGTGTGAGGCAACCTCACTTCCTGTTTGTGCACCTTTACTCAGTTTAGAAAAGGATAGTTTTCGTTTTCTGCTTTCCCCCGCAGAATGGGCCATAGATTTGGACACCATGGACATAACAGAGTTTTCAATATTTTTTGACAGTTTGTCCATAGAAGCCTTCATAGCATGTTTGACAGAGGACTGGATAAACTTATTAAGATCCTGTGTAAAGGATCCCTCATCCTCCTCAGAGGCAGACCTTGAAGGGGAACTCCCCAAATCCATAATAAAAAAGGAGATAATGGGCAAACACCAAATAAACAAGCCGAAACGAGTGCTGAGAGCAAAAGCCCCAAAGAAAGGGTATTGAAGGGTTAAATGGAGCAACACGCTCCGAGAGCTGAAATATGGCTCCTCCCCTGGGCGGGGACTAGACGCATATGAGGAACGAAGAGAAACGAAGAGCCGCTGAGGAGCGGTCGCGTGTTACACCGAGCGCGTTGCTGGAGACGCGCAAGGGTGTAAGCAGGAGGCTGGCCACTGGTTTACGCGGCCGGAGACAAACGGAGGAGAGCTGCCCCCACCGGGAGTCGGTAAGATTCCCCCAAGCGACGCGCGAAGAACGCGCTGAGTAGAAACTAGGAAAGAGCGCGGTCGAACGCTCGTGGAAGCACGCAGCACCACGACGGTTGGAGCCCAGGGGGGGGGGGCAGAAAAAAGGGTAAAGAACGGGATAGAACGGCCGCGAAACTAGACAAATTACTCCCCCAAGTTGAAAACAACAAAATATATGCACGAGAAAGATAAATAACAATAAAACAATATGTGCAGACCATTAAGTATCGAGAAGACCAAAAGAGAGTACTTATCTTGACTGCGAGCAGCAAGAAAAGAGGGCTGCTTGCAGTCAAGGGTGCTCTCTATGGTTTATGGCCCGTTCCTATTGGTCTAGTTTTAGTTATTGTTCTGCTCCCATTGGTTAGTCTACGCCTAGCCTTCTTGGGAGTTGTAGTTTCTTGACTGCTGCTGTTAAAATTAAAGCATGAAAAGAACGCATAATAGAGCCTCCGGTCTTGTCATAAAATTCCGTGCCCAGAGTACATTCCAAAAAATACAGGAAGCTGTTTTTAAAACTGGGAAGAAAATACGTGCCATTAAGAAGTATTTTTCTAGGCGAGATTAGCTTCAACCACAGGTTTCTGTTACATTTATAATCCAACCTTCTCAACTCACTTTGCATGATAGTGAACTACATCTGCATGAGTTCAACTAATTGGTCATATGAACAGTTTGACAAACTGTCCTTGCTGATTGTGATAGAGTGATTCCCTCCTTCAAAGAAACCCTCTGGTAGATGTAATGGGCCGTTTCCTTTAAGGAAGGGGAATGGTATTGTACCATGCACATTTTCCACTTTTACCTGACACTCTCAGGCCCGTATTTATACTTTTTTTGCGCCGAGTTTGCGCCGTTTTTTTTACGTAAAATCGGCGCAAACTTACAAAATACAATTGTATTTTGTAAGTTTGCGCCGATTTTGCGTCAAAAAGCGACGTAAATGCGAAGCTAAAAAAGTATAAATATGGGCCTCAGGTTGTTTTGCGAATTAGAGACAGTAACAGAGGAAAAAGGAGAAAAGGGGAACAGCAGTGGGAAATAGAGGAGAGAAGAGCATAATACGTTCCTAGATCATGCTATTGCTTAGCCAAATGGTGTTTAGTGTCAGGATGATCCTAAACACAGTGCAGTAGGATCACATGGGTGAACTAATCACCCCAGGATAGAAGGTTCCTAAAGGGTGACTGTCTATACTGACGGATAACATCTTGTGCCATACCACGCAACTGATAGACAATGTTAGTAATTCAATACTTAAAAGGTTAAGCTTACCAGACTAGTCCCTATGTGTTAACATTTGTGTTGCCTGAAAGAGCAGGCGAAGGCAGCTGTAAATTTTGCAGGATTACAAAATGCTTGCCTCTCCCCAAAATTCATTAATGATAGAGGATTATGTGCTGTCTATTATGGTATATAATAAACTATATGTAAGAAAATGGCGCTATTTTACTGATAAACGGGAAGGAGCTTAGCGGCTTTCCTAGCTAGACTGGCCATGTGCTTATCAAATGGCAGATGGAAATAGGGGAGCCCTGCCACAGTAATATTTGATAATGCATTGGTGAATAGGCACATATTTGACTGGGTAAAAGCTGTTTCAATAATCTAAGCATCAAGAGCGGCCACGGTACCCTGTTCATGAATCTGAAGCTGAAAACCCGTCAATTGACCTATATAGGTACAAGGCTAGCTTTCCTCACTCAGAAAGTCTGAATAAGAAAACGCTTAGGGCTATATTTATACTCTGGTTGCGCCGAATTTGCGTCGTTTTTTTCGACGCAAATTCGACGCAGAACTAACGCCAACTAACGCCATATTTATACTCTGGCGTTAGACGCTTCGGGCGCCAAAGTGCCCGGAGTGTGCGTAATTTTTTAGCGTGAACCCCTTCCTTGCGTTAATGATATGCAAGGGAGGCGTTCCCGTCTTAAAAAATGACTCCCAGGCCTTTACGTGGTATTTATACTCCCGGGCAAAAGAGACGCCCGGGAGTGGGCGTGGCCAAAAACGGCGCATTTGCGCCGCTTTTTAACGCCTGGGTCAGGGATGGCGTTAAGGGACAAGTGGGCTCAAAATGAGCCCAGAGTGCCCTCCCCTGCCCCCAGGGACCCCCCCTGCCACCCTTGCCCACCCCAGGAGGACACCCAAGGACGGAGGGACCCATCCCATGGACATTAAGGTAAGTTCAGGTAAGTATTTTTTTTTTTTTTTTTTGTGGCATAGGGGGGCCTGATTTGTGCCCCCCTACATGCCACTATGCCCAATGACCATGCCCAGGGGACATAAGTCCCCTGGGCATGGCCATTGGGCAAGGGGGCATGACTCCTATCTTTACAATGATAGGAGTCATGTTGATGGGGGATGGGCGTCGAAAAAAAATGGCGCAAGTCGGGTTACGACGATTTTTTCGACGCAACCTGACTTGCCCCATTTTAAGACGCCCATACGCCATTTTCCCCCTACGCCGGCGCTGTCTGGTGTACGTGGTTTTTTTCCACGCACACCAGGCAGCGCCGGTCTGCTAGCGCCGGCTAACGCCATTCAATAAATACGGCGCCTGCATGGCGCTTCAGAATGGCGTTAGCCGGCGCTAATTTTTTTGACGCAAAACTGCGTTAGCGCAGTTTTGCGTCAAAAAGTATAAATACGGCCCTTAGAGTTAACCACAAATTAATAGTCATCTGTGCGTAATAATCAGTTTTGAGCTAAGACCCCAAATCTGTTGAACAGCAAAACACATCATTTGATTTTTAAAATACTTTTTGTCATCTACTATTCAAAGAAGCAGAGAGAGACGGAGTGAAAGAGAGAGAGTTTTGAGTCAGCCCCCACATCTATTGGTTTTCTTGGATTTAATTTTTTCATCACTTGGACAGGATTTCCATAAAAGCATCGGCAGTTTGTGGTTACCTACATTGCCCCATTTGTGTTCCCATTAGGTGTTATTGGTGGGGTTCAGGTAGTCGTTTTGTTTGATTACAACCAGCATATGCTCTTTGATGAGTTTATTGTGCTCATCCAATTACTTTTTAATTGCTGTGTTTTTGCTTTTTGTTTAGGTAGTATTTGCTGTTCTGATGCTTAGTCCTGTTATAATAAAGAAGCCTATTTACTAATCAACACCTTCATGATCAATGTTTTACTATCTTGTCATGGTGCTGTTTGATTTACAGCTTTTTCTTATTGTAAAGTAAAAACATGCACACGCATAGACTTTGTTAAAGAAATAACAAAAATTCTGGTAATTTGTTAAAAGGGTCTACTGTGCAATGCGTGTGTGCCTTTTAAGTCCACCATAATGCAAACATTATTTTCCTACTCCTTTTTAGGGTCGAGAATGCAAATGCATGCACTAGTGCATATGTCTTGATGCGGGACTCTGTTGTGTACTGCAAATGGCTTGGAGCATGCTTGTCACTTACCATTTGTTGGCTTGCATGGCACTCTGCTTTACAGCTTTGTAATTCAGCACTGCAGAGCAAGCATCCTTTCGGTTCCTCTCTGTGGAACAGGGACCAAGCATTGATTGATTCAACTTAATCAGTGCCCATCGGCCTGCTCCTGACGTTACTGAGGTATTTTTTTTGTTCTTTTTAACCTCTATGGCCCTACAAAAAGAAGCCTTGTGACTGGCAAAAAAGTACCCAGCAGGACAAACAAAATTGCAAAGTTTAATTTGTTTTGGCTACCTTACTTTTATTTTGCCGAGTGGTATTTTCTCACTTTCCACTAATGTTTTCTTTTGTTTTTTTTTCTGGTGGACGCCCTTCTCAAAAGATGATGATTATTTTGTCAGAAGTATTTCAAAGTGACATTGTTTCTTTATTGTGTGCAATTTCTGAAATAATGCTTTAACACATAATAATGCAGTACACCCCACTATAATCCACACCATTACAATCCATCCCACTTCAATCCAACCCACTCACCCAAATTCAACCCACTCCAAACACTTCAACCCTCCCACCCCACCCCAATCTAATCTGCCCCACTCTAGTCCAAAACAATCGGCCCCACTCCAAAACAATCGGCCACTCTCCAATCTAAAAAATCTGCCCCTCTCTAATCTACTCCACTCCAATCCAAAACAATATGCCTCACTCCAATCCAGAACAAGATGCCCCACTCCCATCTACCCCACTCCAATCTGCCCCACTTCAATCCAAAACAATTTACCCCATTCCAATCGAAAAATAATATGCCTTCCTGCAATCTGCTGCACTCCAATCCAAAACAATCTGCCACCCTGCAATCCAAAACAATCTGCCCCACTCCAGTCTGCCTCACTCCAATCTGCCCACTCCAGTCTGCCCCACTCTAATCTGCCCCACTCCAAACTAAAACAATCTGTTCCACTCGAATCCACCCTACTCCAATCTGTCCCACTCCAGTCCAAAACAATATGTCCTACTTCAATTCACCCCACTCCAGTCCACCCCACTCCAATCAAAAACAACATGTTCCACTCCAATCTGTCCCACTCCACTCCGCCCCACTCCACTCCACTCCAATCCCCCTCAACCCAATCCAATCTATCCCATTCCAATTCACCCTAATCCAATCCACCCCACTCCCATCCAGTCCAACCCACACCAATCCACCCCACTCTAATCCACCCTAATACACTCTGCCAACTCCAGGATGCCCCACTCATATCCAAAACAATCTGCCCCACTCCAGTCTGTCCCACTCCAATCCAGAAAAATCTGTCCCACTCCAATCTTCCCCATTTCAATACAAAACAATGTGCCCCACACCAATCCACAAAAACTGCCAGACTCCAATCCACCCTAATACAATCTGCCCTGCTCCAATACAAAACAATTTGCCCCTCTCTAATCAGCCCCACTTCAATCCAAAACAACCTGCCCCACCCCATTCTATTTCAACCTGCCCCACTCCAATCTACCCCACTCCACCCTGCCACACTCCAATCCAAAACAATCTGCCCCAACCCAATCCAATCCACCTCACCCAGTTCAATCAACCCTTCCCCACCCCAATTCACCCCACTACAATCCAATCCACCCCACACCAATCCAATCCACCCACTCCACACCAATCCTATCCACCTCAATCTAGCTCAGTCCAATCTACCCCACTCCAATCCAATACACCTCACCCCAATCCACACCAATCCACTCCAGTCCAATCCACCCCGTTCCAGTCAAATCCACTCCACCCACCCCACCCCATTCAAATCAACCCCACTCCAGTCCAATCCACTCCACTTCACTCCTCAATTCACCCCACTCTACCCCAACCTAATCCACCCCACTACCTCAATCCACTCAAACCCATTCCACTCATTCCACCCCACTCCACTCTATGACACTCTTTGCCACTAAACCACTGAACTCTACTCAACTTTACGATGCTCTACTCCTCCTATTCCACTCTACGACATTTCAACAAATCCACTCTATTACACTCTACTCCCCACTCCACTCTGACACACCATGCCACTAACTCCTGTCCAACCCACTCGAACCCAACCCACCCAACTCTAATCCATCCCAGCCCAGCCCAGCCCACTCCAATCCAACCTACCCTACTCCAATCCAACCCACCCACTCCACTCCAATCCAGACCACCCCACTCCAATAAAGTCCATCGCCACCCAATCCACCTGACTCCAATCCACTCCACCCACACCTCCACAGTTCATCCCACTCCATTATAATCCACTTTAATCCACCCCACTTCACTCCAATCCAGTCCACATTAATCAAACCTACTCCAGTCCAATCCATCACACTCCAAACCACCTTAATGTAATCCACTTCACTACTCTCCAATCAATCGACCCCACACAATCCAATCCACCTGACATCCAATCCAATCTACCCCAGTCAATCCAATCCACCCCCCCTATTTGAATCCACCCCACTCCAATCCAATCCACCTCACACCACTCCAATCTAGTCCACTCCTCCAGCCCATCACACACTACTCCAGTCGGCCCGTTCTATCCCAATCCAATCCACCCCACCACATCCCAGTTCAGTCCACCCCACTTGAATCCATCGAGCCCACTCCATTTCAATCTAGCCAGCCAACCCCACCCATTCCAATCCACCCTACTCCAATCCAATCCACCCCACTCCAATACTACCGACCCAGGTCCAATCTTATCCAGCCCATTACAATCCATTCTATCCCACTCCAGTCCACGAAATCCAATCCACCCCACTCCAAACCAATCTAATCCAATCCAACCCACTCCAGTACAATCTACTCCACCCCACTACAATCCAATCCACCTCCAATCCAATCCACCCCATCGCAATCCACCCCACCCCATCACTTCAATCCAAACCACCCACCTCAATCCAATCTAATCCACCCCACTCAAATCCACCCCAACTCCACCCCTCACCTCTTTTCAATCCACCCCACGCCAGTACAGTCCAATCCACCCCACTTCACTCCTCAATTCACCCCACTCTACCCCAACCTAATCCACCCCACTACCTCAGTCCACTTAAACCAATTCCACCCCACTCCACTCCACTCTATGACACTTTGCCACTAAACCACTGAACTCTACTCAACTCTACGATGCTCTACTTCTCCTATTCCACTATACGAAATGTCAACAAATCCACTATATGACACTCTACTCCCCCACTCCACTCGGACACACCTTGCCACTAACTTTAAACCATGCTGAACAGCAGCCACACTAGTATAAAACATGGCAAAATACTGCCAAAGCCAATTGCTCTTGTAAAGGCAAGACTTATTGGCTTCGCCAATGCTTCTTAAAGTAATCTTCACTGAGGGTAAAACTTACCTTTACTAATGCAGTGTGTTCTGAAAAGGGGCCCTGCTACTCATTTCTGTATTGGTGAAGCCTAGATGTTGCTTTATTAGAACAGAAACCCAGACATGTGGGTGGCTTTGGCACTGCTTTTTGTATTAGCCATCTAAGAATAAGAATGCTAATTGGGCAAGTATATTCTCTGATAATTTGCTCTATTGAAAATGGTCTGCACAGTATTTTATGTTCTAAACTAGTTTTTTGCATTTTCTTTCCGTGGATATTGCTACTCAAATAATACTTATAAAAATATTACAAATGAAACGCATGACCATACAGAAACATTATGTGATTTGATACTACAGTTGATAAAATAAAGGATCCCTGAATCACAAATATTGAGTTTTAAAATGTTCCTACATTAGCAATTATAGGTGCTTAGATCTACAGTATATTTTGTCACCCTTCTTTTTCAGCAGAATTAAATTGACAGCTTAACCCCATAACCTATATTACAAAACGGAGCATTTTCATAACAGATAATTACTTACCTATTATTGTTCAAAAACAGGAGTGATGACAAGCAAAAAATCTAAACGATGGCCCTGAAGCAAACCCTATTTGGGAGAAAACATATTAAAGGAAAATATGTTGTATGCCTTGCACCCAAACGCAAAGAACAACATATTGTCTCTAACTACGTATCTTTACAATGAGCCCATCAGGAACCACACATCAGCAGAATTTAGAGTTCTGGGTAGAGAAGACGGAGAGACTTTTGTCCTACAAGTTCACAGGAGCCGTTCCCAGAATGCATCTAAGGTGAGTCCAGCAGTGGAATTTCTGTTTCTGCTTTAACCGAGTACCAATGTAAAGAAGCCTGTATGTGCAAGTGAGATATGCTAATGGGAACATGAGTAACAACGGAGGATCAGGAACTAACAAGGGCAGCTGGGAGAACCCTGAGCATCATTGGCTGTGAACTAAAAATACAGATGGGAGAGCATACTAAGCTGTAGAGGTGTCTAATGTGTGTCCACGAGAGCCAGTTTACTGCAGTATTTTCAGGATATTCACATGAGATAAATGTACACCCAAATAATACAAATGGAAAATCTTTTCAATAGTCAGTAATTGTCTCAAAAAACTGAAATGGACCCACATCTTTGTTGAACAATGTTGGACTCCCTGGACTACGCTACACCTCCTATCACCACTGTTGAATGTAAAAACAATCCAGAGCACGAATATAAAGATACACTCGAAAACACACAACATCGCTGACAGAACAATAAGATACACCCAGGGACACGCGACATCACTGAGAGAAAAATAGACAGGAGCAGAGCATGGTTCAGTTGTCTCCAGGATTGTGTGTATATACGAATGTGTACTTGAACAGTGTGAGCCAGACTACAAACCAAAACAGTATTCTAATAAAGAAGGAAAGCTAATCAGATACAAATCGAGTGAGAGGAACTTACAGGCAGGAATCTGTGTTTGCATCCAAGGTCACATCTTTGAATTCCGGCAGATCCACATGCTCTTTTATTCTTCCAAGGTCAGTAAATTAGGTACCATTGAGTTGGGAGCAATAGGCATCTATTATGCAGAGCCTTTTAGTGAATATGCACTTTACAATTATTATATTATTGTTATGTTTTCTTATATTATCTTATCCATCGATTGGACAGGAAACTATTAGGCCAGGGTGATCTCTTTAGAAGTGTTCCAGCATCTGGGGAAGGTTTCTGCAGCAATGTTGTGCAGAACCTGCATTCGCTTCTGACATCACACCGGCATAGAGTTTGCTTCCCAAAAATGCAATATTGAACAGTATCGTAAGTGATGATGAATTATTATATCCCGTCCGTGAAAGGCACAAAGGTACTAGATGGTGTCTCTATGGACATCATTGTAGAGCCCACTCACAAAATAGTAAATTTTCTGTTGTTATTGATGTGATTGTATGTAAATGTGTATTTTTTGGATTCTCAAGGTTTAAGAATCGGTCAACCTAATGATAGCACTAAACTGAGGGAACTGAAGTGAACTTGAGTGATCGAGGTCTCACGACTGGCCACTATTTGAGTAAATTTCCAATGTTTCCTATTGTCTACTGACACAGTTCATATATTTTGAATGTTCTTGCAGTCACTCTTCCTTGCTTTAGGATAACTTGCTGGGTTCCGATGCCGACATCACTAAAATATAGCATTAATTTTCCACCACGTTTTTTTTTTTATAACGAATTTTTATTGATTTTGCAATAAAATAAAGTAATACAAAACAAACAATACATTTATATACTAAAAATAAAGTAACAAGGCGCCAATGGGCACCAAACAGTGGTCAGCTCCAAAGCCCCAGACAGCACCTTGAGTAGATAGACGGTACATGTCAATACCAATACGTATGTGTCTCATTTCCCTCCAAAGGAGTTGGAGGAGTGTGTGAGGGTTCTTCTTTCCACTGTGTCGGTCCGCATCCCAGGGGGTTAAAATGTCATTCCGTCCCACTTCCCCCAGATCTTGTTATACTTACTCGGACACCCTCTAACCTCATATACGAGCTTTTCACATTGGGCACACCAGTCCATTCCCCTCCTCCATTTGGTCAGGGCCGGAGCCTTAGTGGCTTTCCAGTCCGCCACGATGTCTCTTTTGGCCACTAGGCATGCCACCCCCAGCCAGGTACGTTCTGCTCTACGTAGTCCCGATTCTCCCATAACCCCTAATAGGGATGTCAATGGTGTCAGCGCCACGTCTACTTGCAGAATCAACGAGACCTCACGCGAGATCATCTTCCAATATGTACTGATAACCGAGCATGACCACACCATATGGAAAAAATCAGCTTTAGGGCTCCTACAACGGGGACAATCAGCCGTAGGCCGGAGTCCTGCTCTGTGCAATCTGGAGGGTGCAAGGTAAGCAGTATGAAGATAATATGTCTGTACTAGTCGGAGACGTGTCGTCATAGTCAGGGAGTGGGGAGCTGCCAAAGCTTCAGTCCAGTCCTCCTCTTCAAGAGGGCCCACCCATCCCTCCCATTTCTGACGAAGTTCCTCCAGGGAGCAGGCCGTAGTAGAGATTAGTGTGCGATACACCTGGGAGACACCTCCCCTGCCCAGATTCCCCATCAGAGCCCTCCTCTCCATAGGACTGCTTACGGGTATGCTATTCCCTGGCTGGACCTGCGTCAGAAGGGCATGTCGTACTTGGAGATACTTGTGGAACTGTGTCTTATTTAGTGCAAAGATTTCTTGGAGATCCTCAAAGGAACGCATGCTCGTGCCCTCCCATACATCACCCAGAGTAGAGATGCCTATAATATCCCATTTCTGGAATCCCTCAAGACCCACAACTTCGCCCAAGCAGGTCCCCTGCCACAGTGGGGTCTGCTGAGTAAGGCGTCCCCACCATCCCAAGATCTTTTCAGCCGTCCGCCATCCCTGCAGCACCACCCCTGTCACCCCAGGGGTCTCACAAGTGATCTTACCACCATATAGGGCGTCAAAGATCTTGGGGTAGGTCAATGTCTGGAGTTCCAGACGGTACGCCGGATCTGTCCAACCCCCCCCCAACCAGTCGTTGATCACTAGTAGTTGCGTCGCCAGGTGGTAGTAATGGACATTAGACATTCCCAAGCCCCCTTCATTAACATCTCTCTGACAGGTTTTAAGCGCTAGCCGGGGACGGGTACCACTCCATAGAAATTGGCGTGCTAGCGAGTCCATGTCTCTAAACCATTTCATGGGGATAGGGTTAGGATAGTTTTGAAGGAGGTAGAGAAGTCTGGGAAGGGCCATCATCTTATAGAGTGCGATTCTTCCCAGCAAATTAAGAGGAAGGTCCTTCCAACGTTGAAGATCGTCTTTGATTCTTCTGGTTAAAGGTGTGACATTGAGCTCCCATCGGGAACACCCCTGAGACCACTCCCTTTACTTGGACCTGAGCCGTCGGATTAGAGTAGAGCAGTCCCACAAGACCTCGGAACTTGGGTCCAAGGCCGTTTTTTATAAGTACTTGTTCAAGATAGGACCAATCCACTGTATCAAAGGCCTTCTCGAAATCAAGTAGGAGCAGCGCTAGAGGGGTGTGTGACAGGATTTTACGGTGTGCTAAGGCTAAATGTAGACGCCTAATACAGTGCCTGGTGCTCCGCGTAGGCATGAAGCCGCATTGGTCAGGGTGCACCAAGACGGGCATTGCCTCTTTTAATCTATTGGCAAGGATCAAGGCTAGCACCTTGATCTCAGTGTTGAGGAGGGAGATAGGCCGATAAGCCGAGCAATTTGGCAATGGGGGCTGGGTCTTCGGGATTACTACTATTGTAGCAAGGTCAATCCCTGAGGGGAAGTGACCTTTCTGCTCGGCTTCTCTATACATCTCAAGTAAGTGTGGGGCCAGAATGTCACTACATTTCTTGTACAGTTCCGCAGGAAACCCATCCGGACCTGGTGTCTTGCTTGAAGCCAGACTGGCAATCGCACTCGTTACTTCCGCTAGGTCAAGTGCTTCGTCCAGCCTGTCCCTAGTCGCCTGAGACACTCTGGCGAGTGTTATGTCGTTCAAGAGGGGGGAAGCTTTTTCAACCGTAGGCCGGGGGTGTTCTGCGTATAGGCATGCATAATAGGAAGCAAAACTCTGTGCAATCTCGATGGGTGTCTTGTGAAGGGTACCTGTGTTATCTCTAATTTCGGGAATGATTCTGTTAGCTAAGGGTCGAGTGGCCAACCAGTGTAAGAGCTTCCCATTTTTGTCCCCCCAGCCATAAATTCGGGCGGACGATGCCCTCCACATATGCTTCGCTGACTCAAGTGTTAGGTGTTTAATTTCCTCTTGGACCCTGGTGAGCTGCCTCAATGTGGAGATTTCGGATAAGACTGCTTGCTGGCGTTCCAGTTTTAACGCTACCGCTTCTAACTCGGACACACGTGACTCACGAATGCGCTCACGTGCTCGCAAGAGGCACTTAGCCTGCCCTCTCAAGGTAGCCTTGTAGGCAGCCCATAGCGTGCCTGACGACTGGACTGTTCCCACATTCAGTTCAAAGTACTGCGTGAGACGATCTCTAATCTCGAGGACACAATCTTCATCTTGCAAGAGCCAAGCATTTAGGCGCCATACCGGGTGCCTGGTGAGGTCTACTCCGCCCAGTCGGACTCGCACCGGTGCGTGATCCGACACCCCACGGGACAGTATCTCTGCTCCCGTGACACCGGAGAAGTCCATGGCCGGCATAAATATTAGATCAATTCTAGAGTGTGTCTGATGGGCAGCAGACGTGTGCGTATATTGACGCTCCATAGGGTGCCAAGTTCTCCACACTTCACATAGGCCTAGGCTGTCTGCCCAACTCTTAAGGCCTGTGGCTCGGGCAAACCTGCCCGCTGTGACATCTCCTGACACATCTAATCTAGGGTCTAGAACCGCATTAAAGTCTCCTCCTACTATTGTGATTCCTTGGGGGAGTCCCGCCACCACATGACGAAGTGAACATAAGAAGGTGTCAAATCCCGCTGGGGGGGCATATACGCATACAAGATTCAATGTCACTCCACGAAGTAGTCCTGAGACTACTATGAATCTGCCTTGTGGATCGGATCTCGTAGATGTTACCACCATGGGCAGTGAGCGATGAAGCAGGATACCTACCCCTCTTGATCCCCTAGAGAAGCCTGCGTGATAGACCCTATCAAATCCCCCTCGGGCCAACATAGGGCATTTAGTTCCCATGAGGTGTGTTTCCTGCAATAGGGCTACCAATGGGGAATATCTACGGAGAGTGTTAATTACTGCAGATCTCTTGATCTTATCTAGCAGCCCGTTCACATTCCAAGAAATGATTTGTGTCAATGTGGACCAGACGTGGGTTGCGTAGGAGTCTTACAGCTTTGGATGCCAGTCAGTGGGCTAAGGAATGACCAATTAAAACTTAATAACGCAATACTCAAAATATATCTATCTAACCCTAACTTAACCTTCCACCCCCAAAACCGCCCCCCACCCCATACTCCCACCCAGGAAGCATCTGTCGCCCTAACCGTCAACCAAAACAAGACAGCCATAAGGACTGCCATAGGAGTGGAGTGATGGACCCCTCCATTAAGACGGATCAATTACAATTATTCACTAGAAGTCAAGCCATATTTTACAGTACTTGAGGGGAGCCTGTATCCCCGCTGTAGCCCATCACGGGTTTCTTCAAGGTGGACCAGACTCCCCAAACCTCCCCATGCGCTCCATTCGGGGCTCCATGGAACACGTCAGCCAAGCGCTGGGGATTGACTCAGACGGCCCTCCTCCTCGGCCTGCGCCTGAATCTGTCCCTTCGGAGACTCAACGGGCAACCCTCCCATTTGTGGGCCAGCCTCTCCCACCGCCTCTCCGTTCACAGAAGTGTCCAAGTGTCCTCGTCTTCCTCTTCGAGACCTAGTACGTTTACGACCCCGCCAGGGCCCACCAGCGGAGGGGGATCCACCCGGAAGGGCTCCACTCTTCGCGCCGCTGGGCCCCTCCGAGCCCCGACGCCCTCCTCAGTCAGCCAGTCCCATGCCTCTTCCGGGGAATCGAAGAAGTACGCCTTGTCTGCCATAATAACTTTGAGTCTCGCAGGAAAAAGGAGCATGTACGAAAGCTGCATCGCCCTAAGTTTTTGTTTCACTTGCTCATATGAGCGGCGGCGGACCTGGACCTCCCGGGTATAGTCTGGAAATACTAAGATTTTGTAGTTGTCCCACTGAAGATTTTCAGAGCGCCTCGCCTCTTTGAGGATATTGTCACGATCTCTAAAGTTGAGGATTCGGGCAATCATTGGCCGTTTTGGACCGCCCGGAGGGGGGCGAGGACCAAGGGCCATGTGCGCACGTTCCACTGCAAACCAAGGTGAAAGAGATTGGTCTGGCATCCAGCTATTGATCCATTGCTCTAAAAATTCTGTGGCTTTATCCTCTTCCGCGCCTTCCGGGAATCCTACAAAACGTAGGTTGTTTCGTCTCGATCGATTTTCCGCATCTTCTGCCCGGCTATGTAATTCTGCTGTTCGAGTTTGTAACTGGGCCACCTTGGTTCTAAGGTCAGCTAGTTCGTCTTCGTTGCAAGAGACTCTGCCCTCCACGTTAGTGATCCGATTTGCCGCATTTCTGAGGTCCTGCCTGATAAGGCCCATCTCCTCACGCACCTCTCCGATTTTAGTCTCTACAGCTGATTGCGAAGACTGGATTGCCAGGAGGATGGCATTCACTCCGTCTGGTGTTGGGTCCCCCGCGGCTGTCTCTCCGCCCCCTCTCGGACCTGTTGGCGTTGCAAATTGATCAATCTTTGGTTGAGAGGGTGGAGGGTGTTTACTTGCTCTGTCTTTCCCCATGTTATCTCGGAGGGAGGGGATGGAGAACCCAGATCGAATTATGCAGCTCTTCCGTCCAAATTCAGCACCCTAAGCGCATCTACAGGGAAGACACAGCAGTCGGGCCCCAACAGGGTGTGCCAGCGAAATATGTCAAGGACCTTTGAAATTGTTGGCTTCCACTCAGTCATGTGTAGCTGGATTGCCCCGTGGCCGGTTTCTTCTCCTATCAGACAGTTTTGGAAAGACGGGAAGTCGTGGGGCTCGATGACCATCCGCGAGCCCCAGCGCGTCGCAATTAAATTCCCACCTCCGAGGTTATTGGCGTGCTTTATCAAAATTGCGGCTGTGGAATAG